>NW_027362773.1:122962991-125802991 GCF_046119375.1 Phyllobates terribilis | reverse complement strand
GTGGGGGGTTTCCACTGTTTAGGCACATCAGGGGCTCTCCAAACGCGACATGGCGTCTGCTAATTATTCAAGCAAATTTTACATTCAAAAAGTCAAATGGTGCCCCTTCCAAGCCATGCCGTGCGCCCAAACAGTGGTTTTCCCCCACATATGGGGTATCTTCATGCTCAGGAGAAAATGTACAACAAATTTTGGGGTCCATGTTTTCCTGTTACCCTTGGGAAAATAAAAAAATTGGAGTCTAAAGTAACATTTTTGTGTAGAAAGAAAGTTAAAGTTAATGGTTTTCTTCCACATTACAAACATTTCTGTGAAGCACCTGAACTTCTTGAATGTGATTTTGAGCACCTTGAGGGGTGCAGTTTTAGAATGTTGTCACTTTTGGGTATTTTCTGTCATAAAGACCCCTCAAAGTGACTTCAAATGTGATGTGGTTCCAAAAAATTTTTTTTCAATTTTGTTGGAAAAATAAGAAATCGCTGGTCAACTTTTAACCCTTAACTTCCTAACATAATGTATCCTAAAATTGTATCAATAAAATCTACAACTTTTCGTCAAAAAAAAACTCTGTAATCCAAAACAGAAAAAATGTCTATGGCTCTCAAAATACGGGTTGGGGGGTGGATAAAGTAAGAGTTTCTTTTGCAAAAATATGATATATTTAACAAAAGTTATAAATTATATATCAGTGATCGTATTGAACTATATTGCAAAACTATAAATTTTTATCCTTCGCACGGTGAACACCAATAGTCAGAATTGTTATGGTTTGCTCATCATCCGTCCTACAAAAGTGGTATAAAAAGTGATAGTCATATGTGCCCAAAAATGGTACTAGTGAAGTAGAATGTATTGTTCAGCAAACAAAGAAGCCCTCATACAGCTGTTTACAGAAATATTGATTTATGGGTCTTATAAAATGGTGACTAAAGCTTTTTATTTTTGTTTTGTAAGAAAAAAACACTAAATATATTTGCTATTATTATTGCATCAACCCACAGGAAAAAAAAATTAGCATATCAATTATACTGAAAAGGTATTATGGTGGTTTTTTTTTTTTTTTTTTTTTGTTAATTCCACCCCTTCGGAGTGTAATTAATTAAATGGACCCCATCCCTTTCCCTAGATTGGGAGATCTTTAGTATTTCCCTGTTTAGGGGAAATCAAGATTTACTTAAAGGGTATTCCCAGTGACAGTGCTATATAATATTAAAAATACCACAATATAATAGTTACCACTGGACCATAACTAAATATTACCAATATATACATAATAGTGATAATACCCCCATACTGATCATGGAGTTGTCTAGGACTCTTACATTGATGACCTATATGTAGCTTAGGTCCTTAGCATCTGGTGGGGGTATAACACCCGGAACCCCACAAATCTGCTTTTCTCAATGCCAGCGTAAGTGCTCAGTTGCAGCTCTTTGTCACCTGTATAGTAGCCTCAGCCGGGTACTGCACATCCTCACCCTATTGAGTTGAAAAGTGGGTGGATGTGCAGTAGATGGCGCTTTGCTATGCAGCTCCGCAACTGAGCACTAACTCTTACATTGGGAACAGGTGACTGGAGAGAGTGCCGAGTATCTCACCCCCACTGATCAGATATTGATTATACTAATGATAGGTCCTTAACCCCTTCATGACTGGAGCATTTTTGTTTTTTGCTCCCCTTCTTCCCAGAGCTATAGCCTTTTTATTTTTTGTCAATATGGCCATGTGAGGGCTTATTTTTTTGCGGGATGAGTTGTACTTTTAAACGCCATTACTAGTTTTACCATATCATGTACTGGGAAACGGGGAAAAAAATTCCAAGTGCGGTGAAATTGCAAAAAAAATGCAATTCCACCGTTTTTGTTTTTTTTTTCTTTCCACTTTCACTGAATGCTATAACTGACCTGCCATTATTATTCTCCAGGTCATTACACAAGTTCGTAGACACCAAACATGTATAGGTTCTTTTTTTATTTAGTTGGTGAAAAAAAAGTGCCATTTTCCGAGACCCGTAGCGTCTCCATTTTTCATGATCTGGGGCCTGGTGAGGGCTTATTTTTTGCGTGCCGAGCTGACGTTTTTATTGATACCATTTTGGGGTAGATCCAATGTTTTGATTGCCCGTTATTGAATCTTATTGCAATGTTGCAGCGACCAAAAAAACTTAATTCTGGCGTTTAGAATTTTTTTCTCGTTACACCGTTTACCGATCAGATTAATTATTTTTTTATATTGATAGATCGGGCGATTCTGAACGCGGCTATACCAAATTTGTGTATGTGAGGTTTATATTTTATTTTATTTTGAATGGGGCAAAAGGGGGGTGATTTAAACTTTTATATTTTAAAAAAATATATATTTTTTAAACTTTTTTTTTTTATTTTTTTATTTTATTTATTTATTTTTTTTTTACACTTCTTGCTTCTATAGTCTCCATAGGAGACTAGAAGCAGCAACTGTCCGATCACCTCTATGTAGCAGAAATGCCCCTGTGCTATGAGCGCCGACCACTAGGTGGTGCTCATAGCAATCTTTACATGACAACCACTGGGGTCTGCTGCAGACCCAGGGTTGTCATGCCCACCCATAAGTGACCCGTGATCACGTGACAGGGTCACCGATGGGCGGGGTAATTGACGCACTTCCGGCGCGGCGCTGTTAAATGCCGCTGTCAGATTGACAGTGCCATTTAACTAGTTAACAGCCGCGGGTGGATCGCGATTCCACCCTTTGCTGTTGCGGGCATATGTCAGCTGTAATAATCAGCTGACATGTGCTCGGTTCAGTGAGGGCTCAGCGCCGGAGCCCCCGCTGAACCGGCCTTTCCAATGTGGTGCGTACTATTACCACGTTGGAAAGGGGTTAATGTAGAAGTCCAGGACAACACCTTTAACCAATGCTGCTATCCTAGGTCTGATATTTCCACCATACACTGGCCATATAATTGTAATTAATATCAGTTTAGCTGTGCTCTGCAGACTGTATACAGTATGTGTATTCTGTACGGTTACTCGCCAGTGTTGTGTGTACTGATCGTAGTCATTATCTCCTTTTCCAATGTGTCCCGCACAATAAGTGCCCCCTACGTATTTATAATGTTCCCCATGTACTGCCTCACTGTAGTGCTCCCCTGTGCCTCCTTAGTTATACAGCACCATATAATGTCCCCGTTTCTCCCTACAATAACCACCAGTGTTAACTTTAATAATCTCCGCTTGAACTCTTACAACATTAATGACCCAGTACCTGAAATGATACCTGTTTGTTCTTGTAGCAATTTCTCCTGTGCTTCCCCTATAATAATGGCCCCCAGTGTGTCGGTCACGGGTGTGTCAAATGTGACAGTCGCTCTGCAGTTAGTTGCAGAAGATCTTTGTTTGGCATTGCCGACACCTTCTTAGCTGTCTCACTCTAGGACCCAGTGGCTACCTCTCTCCTGCTCGAATTGACACCCTTGTCTGGGTGTTTAAATAGTTTCACTTTGCTACAGGGCGGTGTCTGTGATATTCACTTTTCCTTGTGAAAGCTTGTAGCGAGTGCAGTCTGTTTACTTCCTCTCTGGTGCTAAGAGGACGTGTGTTATGTCTGTGAAGTCTGCTCTAGCTAAGTTATCTTTACCCCGTGTCTGTTTACCTTGTCTTTAATTGTTAGTAGGGATCGGCTAGTGCTCACCCCCCCCTCCCCTTCTTTATCCAGGGCCAAGCGCTGGGGAAATACAGGGATAGGTGCCTGTGTGGCGACTGGCGAAGAACCAATGTAGGGGAGACAGGGTGATATCAGATCAGCCTAGGAGGTCTCCACTCCCCCCTTTCTCTAGAGTCTGGGCTCCCTTCTCCTCTTCCCTTTGGGTTGCACTTAATTTTTCTCACACCTTGCGTGACAGCCTCTTTATAGGAATTACCCCCACCCCGCCAACTAAACATTGTCTTTTTATATTGATGCCTCTTTAGTGTAATAATCATGGGCCCCATCGCAGAAGATATGTGTACTGTGGAAGTTGGTTATTTTGTCCCTATAGAAACCAAATGGTGTTCTCACCCACTGATACCCCTTCCATGAACCCACAGTGCCTCCAACACTGTGTTCTTCCTCCACATTCCTCAACCCATAGAGTATAATGGTCAGCACTGCACCCCCCATGCAGTATGATGGTCACCTCTGCAGCAACCCCACTTCCCATACAGTTTGATGGTCAACACCCACCCTTACCCACCCCCAGATCCTTGGCCTAATATTTAAAAAAAAAAAAAAAGTGCCTAATCCTGGTTTCACTTCCACAGATGCCTGTCTCCTCTTCTAGCTTATCTGAAAGTGAGCCACGCAGGCAGCGCAATACAGTAAAGTCATTGCACCGCCTGACTTCACCTGCTTTGCGCTGACCTCTTTCAGGCCGGAAGCATCCTGCCTAAATTATTGGCGTCCTGAGCAACCAGATACCATTGCGTCTCGCTCAACATGACCCACTCCCAACAGGCCCATCTGGTATTTGCTAGAAAGGCCTAATGTCCAGTCTGGCCCTGCTCATATAGTTGAATTGACAAAAATTGGTATCTTGTGGCTCTCAGAATATGGTAACAAACTTTTTTCTGCACCCCACCCTCCTCCCCAAAAAAAAGCTTTACTAAAAGTTAAATATTAGGTTGGTACCACTGACAAATACTACTCATTCTGTAAAGAAAACAAACACTTATAAAACTTCGTAGACAAAAAACTAAAAATATATGGTTCCTGGAATGCAGCGTTGAAAAAAAGGTTTTGGACATGAAGGCCAAATTTATGTGGCTAACATGTAACCTCACAATGAAAAAATCCTTTAATCAGAAAAATTTCTTTAAAAAGCGGACAAACATACATACTACTGTGTATAAACCACACTAGAGGTACTGAACTCTATTGGTTTATTCCATAGAGCCCTAATAGCAAAAAGAGGGTATTTCACACAGCTTATGATCATCATAAAGTAATCCCTTATTTTATACATATAGGAAAATAGGATTATATAGAATCATATTGCGAGTTTATCAGTACCCCACAAGGATAAGTGCAACCCAGTAAACAAAGTGATTGTAGTGCATAATTAAAAACAAACAGGATCACACTTCCATAGACCTCTACACTATATATAAACACTGATCCGGCCCTAAATTAATACCTCTATGCTGATTCTTGCCTGTCTGCGGAGGTTGGCACCCTAGTTAAAGTTGGCGATTTTGGTGCCCTCGCTCCACTCCAGCTATCCCTAAATATCCTGGCTCGCCCTAGAATTTATTCCTAATTGCACCACAATCCGATGTAATCTAAGGCATATGTTATAAACCTAGTAAAAAGAGATTAATGTAAATGGATGACTTATCTTGCCCGTAGAGAGATGGTCCAGGATGCATAATGAAGGTTTCCAGCCTCTGATCAGTGTCCCAGTGTCTCCAATGGAGGACTTATCATGACCATAGACAAAAATTGTCCTAGATAAATAATAGAAGCCTCAAGCCTCTAATTAGTGTCCTCGTATCTCAGGCCTCTGATTAGTGTCCCAGTGCCTCAACGAGTTTCCTCAAATTTTTGGTTCCTCAGGAGGCTGATAAAGAAGGAATGTCCAGGGTATATAAATATGTAAGATATAGATGCCTATTAGTGCAGATTCGCACTGATGTTCAGTCCATTTGATAGTCAGAACTAGTATAGGTAACTCAAACCTTCCAGCAGTCCAGTTTAAATAAATCCTTCCTCCTGATTCCATTGGTCCCAATAGGTACCATAATAGATAACAGGTGTGTGCACCTGTAGACAAATAGGCCCCATACTTCATGTGTTTGCTCTCTATAACCTCCATTACTAGTCTATTCATACACTCTTAAACCTGGCAGATCGGTGTGCGCTCCACACAGTGGAACGCACAGCTTCCGGTTTCTGCCACTTCCGGTACTCTGCAATATGGTGTTTGTGCATTCCACCACTTGGAACACATAACTTACGGCTTCATGCGTCACATCCGGCGCTTCCACTTCATGGAACGCATAGCGCTGGCACCTGCGCAGCAGCACAAAAATGCGGCCAAGGGGATATGCCCCACAGCCAGGCATCAAATGGTCATATCCCTGCCAGAAAACCTCAAAATGTGTGCGCATCAAGGCGCCATCAGCAGGCAGGCCAGCAGATATAGACAGTTCACCTGTCACCCATAGAAGATACAGGAAAGACACTCTATAGACTAAAATACTGAAAGGAGGGGCCCACCAGGTGTACAAATTCAATAAAAATCTATAAACCCATATTTCCTCTATATAATATGGCTTGATGACCCTGCAGGAGGGGTTCATGTTAGAATGGGGGTTTATTTAATCTATACAAAGATATAATGTACATAAAAATAAATATAATGGATGGGGAAGGAGAATATACACGATGTAAAGAGAAATCAAGATGCGAGTGTCCCAAGCATAGGACAACCCATAGATCATGGCAGGTCAATAACCAATTTTTTAGTCCAAAACTGGGCCTGAGTAATGTACCAAGAGACTCCTCAAAAAAACTACAGAAAAGGGCATATGGCAACTGTTCATTTTGGTGTGATACTGTTTAGTCTAAATATCCATTCACATTCCTTCTGGAGTACTTGTTTATCATGATCTCCCTTTCTAACATTACATCTTTCTAAGATGTTAAATGAGACCTCTTTTATGTTGCCATGATGAACCCCATTAGTATGTCTTGCCAACCGTGTATCTGTGTTATGGCGTATGTCCCCTAGATGTTCACCCACCCTGCGTCTAAATTCTCTACACTGCTTCCCAACATAATCAAGAGGACAAGAGCAGGTGGCTTTGTAGATGACTCTATCTGTTTTACAATTACAGAAGTCCCTTATAAAAAAACCTCTTACCAGTTGATAAACTGCAAACTGCATGGATTTATATAGTGTGACCGTAAAGAATGGTAAAAAATAAATATATACTTACCTTCTGATGGCCCCCGGAGTCTTTATTCTTTCCGTCCTGGCTTGCCGGCAGCTCGCGGTACACTGAAGGACCTGCCGTTACATGACTAATTGACGTCAGCGCAGGTCCTTCAGTCCACTGCGATCTGCCGGCAAGCACACCGGGGGCCATCAGAAGGTAAATATAGTATTTATTTTTTATTTTATTCTTTTTTTCACCGGTTTTATGGTACCTGGGTGTGGAGGAGAGTCTCCTCTCCTCCAGACCCGGGTACCATCTGCACATTGAAGCGCATGGAATGCGCATGTACAGATCCAGTGATGCGGATTCCATGCGTTCTAATGCAAGTCAATGGCGGCGAAAACGCAGCGCTTCCGCAAAATAATTGGTAGTGCTGCGTTTTTTTCCGCAATGATAATCCGCAGTGGAAATTTCCTCAGCATGTGCACAACACATGCGGATTATCATTGGGGAACATGGCAGGCCTTCTACCAAGCGTTTTTAAGCATTTTCGCAGCGGACTTGCCAAAAAAGTGCATCGTGGCACACAGCCTTAATCAGAAAAATTTCTTTAAAAAGCGGACAAACATACATACTATTTTGTCTAAACCACACTAGAGGTACTGAACTCTATTGGTTTATTCCATAGAGTCCTAATGGTAAAAAAAGGGGGGTATTTCACACATCTAGTATACCATGATCATCATAAAGTAATCCCTTCTTTTATACATATAGGGAAATAGGATTATATAGAATCATATTGCGAGTTTATCAGTACCCCACAAGGATAAGTGCAACCCAGTGAACAAAGTGATTGTAGTGCATAATTAAAAACAAACAGGATCACTCTTCCATAGACCTCTACACAATATATAAACACTGATCCGGCCCTAAATTAATACCTCTATGCTGATTCCTGCCTGTCTGCGGACATGAAGGCCAAATTTAGGGCTGACCCTTTAAAAGATTAATAATGGTTGACCCCCCTAATCATTATAGTAGAACAACCTACTTTAGATTTCTGTTTTTTTGGGGTTTTTTTTTCACTCTAGATCTGTCCACATTCAGATATTATAGTAAATTCAATTAAGACAATTGACTTCAAAAAAATTGTTTTTATGGAATAGTTTTTTTGTGTTAAGTAAAGGAAAGATGTGTCCAAATATAAAATTGTGCATCAATTTGCTAACATGGAATGATGTGAGCAGAAAAACGTCAAATGCGTACAGAACATCAATAATTAGTAAATAATAAGTCAATAATTTTAATCAAGTAGAAGTCTATTTTTCTACTAACCTTTTTCAATTATTTATTGTATCTAAGAAGGCCTGAAATCTAAGGGGTATGAAGTAGATAAAATATATATTTTTTTCCTTTTTATGTACCGTATATTCCGGCGTATAAGACGACTTTTGAAGACTGAAAAATCTTCTGTCTAGTCTGGGGTCGTCTTATACGCCGGTAATGCTTTTGAACTTTCAGAAATTGACATGCGGGGATACTCTGGGGGTGTTAATAAGCTGCCGTGGCCGTATCCCTGCCATGTCGGAGTTAATATAAGGTGGAGGGAGTTAAAATACGACGGCGGTAGGTCCAGACAGTCAGCGCTTCTGTGCTGAAACTGACACATCGCTGCGTATTTCCAGCTCCGGACACAGCGCAGGGCTTCTGTGCCGACAGCTTTCACTTGTCCCAGAAGCGCTGCGCTGTGTCCGGAGCAGGGAAGTTCGCATCGCTTCTGTGACAATATATGAAAAGCCGGCAATTCAGCAGCGGCATAAGCCGGCACCCGACAATTTAGAATAGAAAGAATAGAGCATCACACATAGATTAGATAGATAGAAACATGTCAGTCACATATATATGAAGTACAGTGACAGTATTGCTTACTGTACTTGTCATTTAGTGTAAAGGATTTATTAAAACAAATATTAGTGTTTTCATGCACCGTCTCTTTAAAAAAGCCGGCCGGCAATTCAGCATCTGTACCCGACAATTTATAACAGACAGAATAGAGCTTCACACATAGATTAGATAGATAGAAACATGTCAGTCACATATATATGAAGTACAGTGACAGTGCTGGTTACTGTACTTGTCATCTAGTGTTAAAATAACGGATTTATTTAAAAAAAAATTGGCGTGGGGTTCCCCTTAATTTTAGTCTCTAGCGGAGGTTAAGCAGACGGCTGGGGCAGATGTTTGAAGCCTGGGAAGGGGGTAATACCCACGGAGCTTCCCAGGCTACTAATATCAGCCCCCAGCTGAATACCTAGCCTTTACTAGCTATTAAAATGGGGGATCCCAAAAAAATGACGTGGGGTCCCCCCTATTTTAATAGCTAGCAAAGGCTAGGCAGACAGCTGGAGGCTGATATTAATAGCCCAGGAAGGGTGCCATGAATATTGGCCCCCTCCCAGGCTAGAAACACCAGCCGTCAGCCGCCCCAGAAATGGCGCATCCATAGGATGCGCCAATTCTGGCACTTAGCCTCGCTCTTCCCACTGCCCTGTAGCGGTGGCAGTGGGGTAATAGGGCTGGGGTTGATGTCAGCTTATAATGCCAGCTGACATCAAGCCCAGGTTAGTAATGGAGAGGCGTCTATAAGACACCGCCATTACTAACCCCATAGTAAAAGTTAAAAAAAACACAAACACCCAGAATAAAGTCCTTTAATTGAAATAAACACACAATTCTTTATTGTTCTAAATTAAACCATACTTACCATCACGCCCATTCCAGCTGAAGCCAACGATCTCCTGCAATAAAAGTAAAATAATAAAGCAACCTCATCCTTACCTCTCCATGGTTCCCAGGACAGCTTCAGCTCTGCTACATCGAGATGACAAGCGGGACCGCAGCAGAACGCTGCCATCCAGCCTGTCATCCCGCAGACACTGAGAAGCGCAGGCATGCTTGCGCTCCTCAGTGTCTCGCTGTGACGGCATCCAGATGAGCCGACAATGAACTCAGCTCACCTCCTGGACGTCCGTCACTGACAGCGTGGGAAACTTCTACTGCGCATGCGGGGAGCAGGAGAATTTTCCCACGCTGTCAGTGACGTGCATGAGGTGAGCCGAGTTCATTGGACATGATCTCGGCTCATCTGGATGCCGTCACAGTCAGACACTGAGGAGCACAAGCATGCCTGCGCTTCTCAGTGTCTGCCGCATGGCAAGCTGAACGGCAGCGTTCTGCTGCGGTGCAGCCTGTCATGTGAATGTAGCAGAGCTGGACCGGTCCTGGGAACCATGGAGAGGTAAGGATGAGGTTGCTTTATTATTTTACTTTTATTGCAGGAGATCGTTGGCTTCAGCTGGAATGGGCGTGACTGTAAGTATGGTTTAATTTAGAACATTAAAAAATTGTGTCTTTATTTCAATTAAAGGACTTTATTCTGGGTGTTGTGTTTTTTTTAATTAATTTACTAGAAATTCATGGCGGTCATGTCTAATATTTGCGTGACCCCATGAATTTCGGGCTTAGGGCCAGCTGATAATGCCAAGCTGGCCCTAACCCCTTTATTACCCAGTGAGCCACCGCACCAGGGCCCTGGATGAGTTGGGTACAGCGCCAGAAGATGGCGCTTCTATGAACGCGCCATTTTCCGGGGTGGCTGCGGACTGCAATTTGCAGCGGGGGGGAGGGGGGGGCAGAAAGCTTGGGCCTTCCTGCGCTGCAGATTCCAGCCCCCAGCTGCCTAGTTGTACCCGGCTGGACACAAAAATAGGGCGAAGCCCCACGTCTTTTTTTTTTTTTAATTATTTCATGAAATAATTAAAAAAAAAAAAAGGGCTTCCCTATATTGTTGTGTCCGGCCAGGTACAAATAGGCAGCTGGTGGTTGGGGGCAGCCTGTTCCTGCCTGCTGTACCTGGCTGGACACAAAAATATGGCGAAGCCCACGTCAACATTTTTGGGAAAAATTAATTACAAAATTAATAATAATTTAGGGACTGCATCTTTATTAACCCCTCAATTGTCATTTAGTGTTAAAATAAAGGATTTTTTAAAAAGAAAATTGGCGTGGGATCCACCATCATTATAGTCTCTAGCGGAGGTTAAGCAGACGGCTGGGGCAGATGTTTGAAGTCTGGGAAGGGGGTAATACCCACGGAGCTTCCCAGGCTACTAATATCAGCCCCCAGCTGAATACCTAGCCTTTACTAGCTATTAGAATGGGGGACCCCCCCAAAAAATGACGTGGGGTCCCCCCTATTTTAATATGTTTATGAGTGACAGTTTTCCTGCTATATACCTGCATGTCATAAGAATTTAAATTAAAAAAGGACCATGTTAAATTCAAATCTGTTTTTTTTTTATTTTTACCGGTGTTTGGTATGCGTTGGAAAAGGGGTAGTCTTATACGGTGAATATATCCTAAATTCTATATTTTAACAGGAAAGTAGGGGGGTCGTCTTATACACCAGGTCGTCTTATACGCCGGAATATACGGTAATTCACAGGTGTGCAAATTATTCCTTAATTTCCAGTTTAATAATCCAGTTATTTGAAACACAGTTGGAGTTGATCTATTTCACACAGCAGAAATCTATTCACAAGTTTCTTATACTAACATGAGTCCTGGACAACAACCTTTTGAGTTATAGAAGCATAGGCAGATTATAATGAGGGCAATCTGGGCTACCACCTGGGGCCCATAGCTCCGAGGGGGCCCATGGCCAGAGTAGCCTCATTATAATGTTATGTGCGCCGCCCGCATACCAATGTAGCAGACGCGAACACGCAGTGCGCTCTGCGTGGCCACCAGGGGTGGATGAAGATTAACAAGTGCCCCGGGCAGTTTAGAAGGCACACACACGCACGCACGATGTATCACGTGACATGTCACATGATCCCCTGTGATAGATCATGTGATGGTTCACGTGAAATTAATTTGGCACAATATTAATATATTAATTTTTTTACATTAATTTTATGACTTAATATTGAGCACAATTAAGTATGCTGACATCCCCTATATACCGTATGAGACCCTACACACACTATGAGCTGCCACAATCCTGTACACAGCAGTAGGCCGCACGGTGCCATCTATATGCAGCGGGAGGAGGTCGCACGGCGCCATCTATATACAAACATATACATACACGCATAAACACATTTGAAACACAAAAATACATTCACTCACCATCCCCCGGCTCGGCTCCAGTCGTCCAGCTCCTCTCCAGTGCAGGGTGCACACTGCGTGATGTCATGCTAGCAGACACAGCCGCGCACAGGGCAGTGTCTCCTAGCTGTGATGCGGCCGGGCCAGCACACAGGGAAGTGAACAGGTGCAGTGCTGGCCCGGCCGAAGAAGAAGCAGCTGCTGGGGGAGTTATGTGGGCGCTCATACTGTATGGAGCTGTGTGAGTATTCTTACCGTGGCTATGTGCGGGCTCATACTGTATATTGGGTGCTGTGTGTGGACTTATACTGTATGTGGAGGCTCATACTATATATTGGGGGACTGTATGGTGTCATTGTATGTAGGGGACTTTGTGGATTTATACTGTATAAAGGGAGTTGTGTGGGAGCTCATACTGTATCTATGGGGCTGTGTGAGAGCTCTTACTGTAGCTATGTAGGGGGCTGTATGTGGGTTCATACTGTATATGGAGGGATGTGTGGGGGCTAATTGTATGTAGGGGGCTGTGTGTGGACTCCTACTGTATGTACAGGGCTATGGGGGGCTCATACTGTATGTAGGGGGCTGTTTGTGGGTTCATACTATATGTGGGGGCTCATATTGTATGTAGGGGGCTGTGGGGGGGCATATTGCCTGGACCTGTGAGCTGTTATCCTCATTGCAGTTCGGCTTATAGTCTCCTTTTCTTATCCTGATTGAATGAATTCCCTGATGGATCCCTGAATGACCAAAAGAAGAGAAAAAGCATCGGAAGAAGACGCCATTGAGCGAAGTACACAACTGTTCTGGCCCTATAGGGTCTATATAAACTACTGTTCAAAAGTTCGGGGTCATTTAGAAATTACTAATCATTTTTGAAAGAAAAGCACTTTTTTTTTTTCAATGAAGCTAACATTAAATGAATCAGAAATACACTCTATACATTGTTAATGTGGTAAATGACTATTCTTGCTGCAAAAATCTTGTTTTTATTGCTATATCTACATAGGTGTATAGAGGCCCATTTCCAACAACCACCACTCCAGTGTTTTAATGGTACGTTGTGTTTGCTAACTGTGTAAGAAGGCTAATGGATGTTTAGAAAACCCTTGCACAAGTATGTTAACCCAGCTGAAAACGGTTTGGCTGATTTGAGAAGCTATAAAATTGACCTTCCTTTGAGCTAGTTGAGAATCTGGAGCATTACATTTGTTTGTTCTGGTACGCATAACACCCCGTCATCCCCCAATCCTGGCATGCTTGCCCCCCCCCCCCCTCATCACTCAATCCATCACCCATGGGAGTGGAGAAGATGGAATATTCATGTACCTTTTAGCAGCAGGCACACGTGCAGCAGCGGCTACTGCGTGTGCCGCTCTCCTCCGACGCCGCAACCTCCCTCCCCTTCAATACTCGCCTATCCTCCTCGTTCCCCCGCTGCTTCGGGGCCCTCCTGGCTCGTGGGGCCCCGTGGCTCACTTGCCCCATAGCAGTCGCGTGGCCTGCCACCATTGGCGGTACGCCACTGCCCACAGATATTGTCACTTTGATGTGCCTTTGTCAGGGGTGGGAAAGTACTGTGTATGTGTATATATTATAATATATTTAGATTAAATACTGCATCCGGAATAGTCTAAATGTGCTTGTGCAGCAGTCTCAAGAAGAGAGATACTGTATCATTTGAATGGAACGCACTTAAATTAACAAGTGTATTCATGCTGCTGATGTATGGCTATATAAATAGCTTGATTTACATCAGAAACTATTATAATCCACTTTAAGTGCTGAATAATATATATATTAAACAAAGTATATTAACAATGATTCAATATCTCCAACAAATATTACTCATGCAGAGTCGCAGATATAAATCACTATAAATGTCAAGTAGCAAGAACTATTACTAATATGCATTGATAATCGAAAACATCCAGGTTTTAAGTATACTGTGAAATTCTTCATTTATATAAGATTACATGAATCATGTATAAAGATCCATATATAATGTATATTGATTAATCCCATGCTTCTAGCACACATTAAAGTGCATATTAAATGGCAGATGGTAAATGCATCATATGCAGTTATTAGCCATATTGCACCCAAATGGTCCGCCAGCCAACAAACCCTGTCGGCATTTTCCTCTAATATCTTCTGCCTCAAAAGCAATCCGGGTATGCAGGTGTCTAAAAGCCATGTGAACTTACTCAAACTCCTAAAATCAGAAAATATACTAGTGACCTAACCAAAGTTTTACTCTGGTTCCCCTTACTCTAGTGAGAGTTCTTTTATTTTAGGCTTTTACGTTTTGTCCAGTCATTGATCTCATAAGTGTTAAAGTTTTCTCCCTGGTAATTGAGCTTATTTAGTTGGCTGCTTCCATACATTGAATATTATGTTTTGGGGCCTCTCTAATCGTCACAATTTAATCTAGCTTTGTGTAGCCATTGAAAAACATGTTAACATAATAAATTTGTTACATAGGTTGAACTTTATGGACCAGAGTTATTTTTCAACCTTTCTCCATCAATTAAACATTCTTTGTCAGTAAATTATCTATATGCCACTATTCCATTTCTGCTGAGGAAATCCAGACTTTTTTTTTAAAAGCTGTTATATAGTGTCTGCCATCACTACCTCTTGTGGTCGGGCATTCCACAGTCTGACTGCTGTAACTGTAAAACCATTCCTATTTAGCTGCCGGAATCGCCTTTTTTCCACCTATAAGGAGTTTCCCCTGACCCTTTTGTAAGTTCTTTGGAATAAATAAATCATGTGCTAGTTCTTGTATTTACCACATGTGAATTTATACATGTAAATGGGATCTCCTCTGAGTCAACTTTTCCAACCTCTGGTCATAGCTCCCAGAGGAAACCCATGCGTAACTCGCGTTTCGGCTGGTGGTTTGGCGTCACACAAGGGTGAATATGGGTAAGAGTGGCTGACATGAATTTGCTGTTAGTCCTGATTATAATTAGTTAGATATTTTTCTTATTACGGTGAAATATACAGTACAGACCAAAAGTTTGGACACACCTTCTCAATTTAAAGATTTTTCTGTATTTTCATGACTTTGAAAACTGTACATTCACACTGAAGGCATCAAAACTATGAATTAACACGTGTGGAATTATATACTTAACAAAAAAGTGTGAAACAACTGAAAATATGTCTTATATTCTAGGTTCTTCAAAGTAGCCACCTTTTGCTTTGATGACTGCTTTGCACACTCTTGGCATTCTCTTGATGAGCTTCAAGAGGTAGTCACCGGAAATGGTCTTCCAAAAATCTTGAAGGAGTTCCCAGAGATGCTTGGCACTTGTTGGCCCTTTTGCCTTCACTCTGCGGTCCAGCTCACCCCAAACCGTCTTGATTGGGTTCATGTCTGGTGACTGTGGAGGCCAGGTCATCTGGCGTAGCACCCCATCACTCTCCTTCTTGGTCAAATAGCCCTTACACAGCCTGGAGGTGTGTTTGGGGTCATTGTCCTGTTGATAAATAAATGATGGTCCAACTAAATGCAAACCGGATGGAATAGCATGCCGCTGAAAGATGCTGTGGTAGCCAGCTGGTTCAGTATGCCATCAGTTTTGAATAAATCCCCAACAGTGTCACCAGCAAAGCACCCCCACACCATCACACCTCCTTCTCCATGCTTCACGGTGGGAACCAGGCATGTAGAGTCCATCCGTTCACCTTTTCTTCGTCGCACAAATACACGGTAGTTGGAACCAAAGATCTCAAATTTGGACTCATCAGACCAAAGCACAGATTTCCACTGGTCTAATGTCCATTCCTTGTGTTCTTTAGCCCAAACAAGTCTCTTCTGCTTGTTGCCTGTCCTTAGCAGTGGTTTCCTAGCAGCTATTTTACCATGAAGGCCTGCTGCACAAAGTCTCCTCTTAACAGTTGTTGTAGAGATGTGTCTGCTGCTAGAACTCTGTGTGGCATTGACCTGGTCTCTAATCTGAGCTGCTGTTAACCTGCGATTTCTGAGGCTGGTGACTCGGATAAACTTATCCTCAGAAGCAGAGGTGACTCTTGGTCTTCCTTTCCTGGGGCGGTCCTCATGTGAGCCAGTTTCTTTGTAGCGCTTGATGGGTTTTTGCAACTGCACTTGGGGACACATTCAAAGTTTGCCCAATTTTTCGGACTGACTGACCTTCATTTCTTAAAGTAATGATGACCACTCGTTTTTCTTAGCTGCTTTTTTCTTGCCATAATACAAATTCGAACAGTTTATTCAGTAGGACTATGAGCTGTGTATTCACCAGACTTCTGCACAACACAACTAATGGTCCCAACCCCATTTATAAGGCAAGAAATCCCACTTATTAAACCTGACAGGGCACACCTGTGAAGTGAAAACCATTTCCGGTGACTACCTCTTGAAGCTCAAGAGAATGCCAAGAGTGTGCAAAGCAGTCATCAAAGCAAAAGGTGGCTACTTTGAAGAACCTAGAATATAAGACATATTTTCAGTTGTTTCACACTTTTTTGTTAAGTATATAATTCCACATGTATTAATTCATAGTTTTGATGCCTTCAGTGTGAATGTACAATTTTCAAAGTTAAATGAGAAGGTGTGTCCAAACTTTTGGTCTGTACTGTGTGTATATATATGTGTGTGTATGTGTATATATATATATATATATATATATATATATATATATATATATATAATTGCTTTCAGGACGTACTATAGTTACAAATGCATAAGCACTTTCTGAAGACATACTCCCCCCTATCCTTATGATCATGTGTTGACCCCTCACCTCTTTACTTGAGTCACTTTTATTAATTATCCTGTTTGTTATATGTGATTGTCTTGATCTTTGTTATGAGTAAATAAAGTAATATTCACCTTTACTGTTAGACAACTTGGCTCTGTGCGTCCAGTGTTATATTTTCCAACCTCATCATATGAGAGGCCTTCATCCCATATGATAATCTATTTGCCCGCCTTTGAACTGACTAACTTCTGAATGTCCTTTTTGTAATGTGTAGCTTAAAACTGGATCCCATATTCTAGATGTGGCCTTACAAGTAATTTTATAGAGGTAACAATATATTGGAATCCCAGGATTTTATCTTTTTTATGCACCCTAAAATCTTGTTTGCTTTTGCAGACAAGCCTGACATTGAGTGCTGCTGCTCAGTTTACTTGTAACTAGAATCCCAAAGTCCTTCTGTACTGTGGTCCCGAGTAGACTTCCATTTAAAGTATCAAATAATTATTATAATAGAGATGTATTGGCTTCTTCAAAATCACGTCTTTATCACTTGCAAATTGATCTGCATTAGAGATAATCTAGCGTCCAGTACCTGGGAATTCTGGTAGTTGGAGGTACACGGTGGTGGCTATTAGCTAGTCCTATATGGACAGTACACAACTTTGCACCTAACAGCCTTTTGGGGAACCAATTAATTTGATAATTCTTGCACCCACTAAACTCATTTCCGCTGCTAGAAAGTTTACTGTAGCCCTTGTAGATAATTAGACTTTTTAATTTTATTAAGTTTGGTAACTTTGCATAATCTAAACTGTTAATCCAAATCAGTAGAAATGGGGACTGATGGGATACAACCAACTTGAAATCGGCGTAACTGGATAAAAAAAAACTATGCAGAAGAAGCTGTATCTGTTAGCCACATGTGGATTAGTGTGCAGCTAGCCATTGAATGGCGCTAAATTTGCATGTGGATCTGTAGCATGGCAAACTGCAAATCTTCAGAAATCCAAAGGTTAGCTGCTCATTCTGCATTTTGTACATGCCCCTAACTTGGATAGATTAGAAAAAGCAAACCTTTTATTTTTTTTCTGTAGCTCACATTGGCAGTGCTGTATATTTGGGGATCTGATAGTCATCTCATTAGATGGCGCTGTATATTTGGGGATAGTAATTGCAGAGTCATCTCATTAAATGGCAGGGGATTCATATTTAGTTTGAGGCCTAGATAAGGCAGGATAGCAACACCAAACACACAGATAAGGCACTTTATGCATCTTCTGTCACTTTGTCAGGGGGGAAACTGTATCTCTTGGAGACTAAAATAATCCGACACTTCTATCCGTTGACTTCCATTAATTTTAGCTGCCAAAAGCATATACACCCTGCTATACTGTACACAGAAAATGCATGAAGGGTATATTTGCGAAATGACTGTCCCCAATAAAGTTTTATTATAAAAATGACTAGGTTTATTTCTTTTTGAATACTCCTAATTAATCTAGGTCAAATAGCCCTGCTAGTGCAGTGACAGAATTTCTATACTATTGGACCTGTATTAACCATCTGGTAAGATCCATAAAGTGTTTCCAATCCAAGAGTGCCCATACAAAGTGACACATAATTGCTATTACTGTTGTCATCAAGTAATAGATAATTAACCCCTTTACCCCCGAGGGTGGTTTGCACTTTAATGACCAGGCCAATTTTTACAATTCTGACCACTGTCACTTTATGAGGTAATTACTCTGGAACGCTTCAACGGATCCCCCTGATTCTGAGACTGTTTTTTAGTGACATATTGTACTTCATGATTTTGGTAAAACTTCTTCGATATCACTTGCGTTTATTTGTGAAAAAAAACGGAAATTTGGTGAAAATTTTGCAATTTTCAAAATTTGAGTTTTTATGCCCTTAAATCAGAGAGATGTCACACAAAATACTTAATAAATAACATTTCCCACATGTGTACTTTACATCAGCACAATTTTGGAACCAAAATTTTTTTTTGTTAGGGAGCTATAAGGTTTAAAAGTTGACCAGCGATTTCTCATTTTTCCAACAAAATTTACAAAACCATTTTTTTAGGTACCACATCACATTTGAAGTCACTTTGAGAGGTCTTTATGACAGAAAATACCCAAAAGTGACACCATTCTAAAAACTGCACCCCTCAAGGTGCTCAAAACCACATTCAAGAACTTTATTAACCCTTCAGGTGCTTCACAGGAATTTTTGGAATGTGGAAGAAAAAAATGAACATTTAACTTATTTCATAAAAATGTTAATTTAGACCCAATTTTTTTATTTTCACAGGGGTAACAAGAAAAAATGGACCCCAAAATTTGTTGTGCAATTTCCCCTGGGCACGCAGATACCCCATATGTGGGGAAAAAATACTGTTTGGGCGCATGGCAGGGCTCGGAAGGGAAGGAGCTCCATTTGACGTTTTGATTGTAAAATTTGCTTGAATAATTAGCGGACGCCATGTTGCATTTGGAGAGCCCCTGATGTGCCTAAACATTGGAGCTCCCCCACAAGTGACCCCATTTTGGAAACTAGACCCCCCCCCCCCCCAAGATTCCTATCTAGAGGCATAGTGAGCACTTGGAACCCCCAGGTGCTTCACAAATTGATTCGTAAAAATGAAAAAGTATTTTTTTTTCCACTTTTTCATTTTTACGAATCAATTTGTGAAGCACCTGGGGGTTCCAAGTGCTCACTATGCATCTAGATAGGTGCCTTGGGGGTCTAGTTTCCAAAATGGGGTCACTTGTGGGGGAGCTCCAATGTTTAGGCACACAGGTGCTCTCCAAATGCAGCATGGTGTCCGCTAACAAGTTGAATGGAAAATCTGCTCAAATTGTTAGCGGACACCATGTTGCGTTTGGAGAGCCCCTGTGTGCCTAAACATTGGAGCTCCCCCACAAGTGACCCCATTTTGGAAACTATACCCCTCAAGGATTTTATTCAGGGGTATAGTGAACATTTTGAACCCAGAGGTACGACACAGAATTTGATAACATTAGGTCATCATATTGAATAAGTTGTCATTAGTCTTGAGCGCAAGTGCTCGCTACTTGAGTTTGCATCGGGTACTCAGGTATGCACCATGTACAGCGTGTGCTCGAGTGACATGCTCGAGTCCCTGCCCCGCATGTTTCACGGTTATTAGACACCCAAAAAAAAACATGCGGGGATCACTCGTGCATGGCAGGCAATCCCCGCAAAGTTTTTTTTGGCCGCGAAGCATATGGGGCGGAGACTCGAGCATGTCACTCAAATACCCACGATACTCAATGCATACCAGAGCACCCGATGCAAACTCAACAACATCATGGCAACATCCTGGAAGCCACGGCAGACAGCGCTGGAGGCCGGAAGAGGAGGTGAGTATCGGCGATCACCTCCCCTTGCCACTGCAATGCTGCGATCGACTTCGATCGCAGCATTGCGGGGGTTAATGTGCCGGGAGTGGTACGGGACCACTCCCTGCACATAGTACCGGGTGTCAGCTGTGACAATCAGCTGACACCCGGCGGCGATCGCGCCCGCACAGTCTGTGTGCGGGCGAAATCGCCAGGTCTTATAAATATGTATCTGGTCCATAAGTCCCAGGGCACAGATACGTACTAATACGCCCTATGTCGTAAAGGGGTTAAACAATCCTCTAATTACATTGAGAATTGTTTAATTACCTTTTACTTGATGACAGCAGAAATTACGGTTGAAATATGTAGAACTTGTATAATGTAGGAAGTCCAAATGGCACTAACATTTTGCGGAACGTTACAATTCAGAGGGTATTAACAAAATCTTACATAAAACACACATAATTCAGACAATTTGCAAGAGAGTCCAGCTCTCGGAAGCTTACAATCTGAGAAAAGACACAAAAAGGTAAAGTGCTTGTTTTGTATGGTTGTCATCTTTTATAATTAAGGTAATTGTAGAATCTGAGTTATGGGGTGCCAATTCATAATAATTAACGAGAGCTAATGGATCTTTAAAGGGGATTTAAAACAAATAGGATATTTACAATGACATAAGGGGAATCTAAGGGACAAGGGTACAATGAAAGTCAAAAGATAATAGGAGAGGGTGGTAGAAGATAGGAAATGAGAAGAATGGCTGACTAGCTTGATGTGCTACCTCTATACCAGTCACATATAACCCATACATTGCCCATCCCTGTAACACCTCCACATAATGATACCATCCAAACAGGTCACAGTCTTTTGAGTTCTCCAGAAACATGGACATGAGGGCTGATGCAGACACTTTCCTGAAGGTGACGTTCTTGAGTCCAGAATGGATGAGTGTCCAGGGGTCAAACATGATTGCGGAGGTCTTCATCTTCCTTAAGGTGGTGTCCTTGTATATAGCCAAAAGGTCATTGTGTCAAAAAGACCTGAGGATAGGTTCAAATTCCATTTAGGCTAGAGTCAAGATGTCCATTGTCATGGAGATATTAAGAAAATATTATCAATTTCTCCCAAACTCCTCTAACCTCTCACCCCTTCCTTATCCACCATTTGTCACCAGAGAGGAGCTGAGCATCTAAAGAGCGATCTCTCTGCAAATTATCACCCACAGCAGAAGTAGCTTAAACAACTGCTAGCACAAGAGAAGTGCTACCAACCTAATTAAAATGTGAGTGTATTTCCCCCTGACAGAGGCAGTGGATAATTACACAGGCTTGAGACAATTTACATTCAGCTTAGGAAGTTCTATTCACAGGTCGGAAGTGGGAATTCACACAACTCCCAGGATGTCCACACTGATACGAAATATGGAATAGCTCAAGTTCCATAATTCTTAGAATAATGGGGCCCATATTTTTAGTGACAGGGTCAGCTAGGGAACAATATGCATATTTTCCCGTCGCTGTAAGCCCATCCGGGGGGCTGTGGCTTAAAACTACCAGAATAACAGATCACAGCTATGCCATGTGTAGTCTCTACGGAAAGGTAAATTCATAACCGAAAATGTGGTGTCACTTGCAAGCTTCTGCGAGCAACCAGGGATGAGTTATCGCAGAAGTTAGCGTTTTTAATAAACATGAAGGGTGGAGCCGAGCCCACATAATGTCATCCCGAGTGGGAGGGGTGTGGGCCGGTCTTCCCCCTTCGGTATAAAAGATCCAACTGAGGGATAATCCATATTCCTTGCGGGAGTATATATTATTTGTAACGGATTCTGTTCGCTGAACGTTCATAGGAGAGCTCCCCTCCAGCTATATTCTCTGCGAACATATAGTAAGTCTCTTATTTAAAACTGTTTTATTTGTGTAACTGCGTATGTATTGTATTGTCCCCTTTTTGTAACATCTTGTATATCTTTCATAACACTGCCTCCCTTTTGGACTAAATATAAAATGTAATAGTTCTGTTTCTTTAGTTCTGTAATCGTTCCCTCCCCCAAAGCCATATACGCTACCAGAACGCAGGCGTCTCCCCAGGTCTGTATGATATTTCAAATTTGGACGGTGATGGGAGCGAATAATATTAATTGGGCTATCGTGATGGGAGCGAATAATATTAATTGGGCTATCGTGAAGCTGGCAGTAACCGTACGGGCCGTATACACATATTCCACGCATTGGAATCCGAAGGTGTGACGCCATAAGCTTTCTGCGCGCTTGCCGATACCTAAGTAGTGAGTAGTCTGGACCGTGTGCTCGCGGATCCCTGACAAAATCCTGACAGAGTGACGGCAACGGTGAAATATTGTGTGGTCTCTGTGGAACCCTGACAAATTGGTGGCTGCGGTGGGATATTGGGTGATCTCTCCAGTGTTGTCCCTGACATATTCAAACACAACAGGGGTAATGTACCTTCCAAGAGGCCAGACAAGATGACCATCTCCCATGTAGGTGCTCTTTGTCAACAGAAGAAAAGGCACGACACCACAGGACACACACTTGTCTTCCTGCATCACAGGTTTTGGGACCTCATCCTTACAGTTCATGGTCTATTTGATGTAGGTCTTTGGTGTTAACAAGATTTTATGGATTCAATTGTGAGCTCAGTGTTCTTATGATATATACATTGTCCATGTTGGCTTCCAAAAGTAGCAATGTAGCATTAGCAGGTGACCTGTGTATGTACACAATAGTAATTATGCATAGTGTGAAGGATACCAGGTTTTGAAGAAAAATGTAGAGGGCATTTGGAGCAGTACATTCTAAAGGACTGAAGCTTGAAGTTTTGAAAACTAATGTAAGGTTTGGATGTTGGGATGAGATTATTGGCAGAAAGTAGAGCTCATATAAGGTGGTAGAGAGGCTATGTAGCACTGTGGACAGCTTTGATAATAAATTGTACTCTGTTACGGAAGGGCTACCAGTGCTCTCACAGGATGGAGGCATCAGTAGGGTTGGCAGTTGCATTTGGGATAAAATAGAGTGGGGAGATTTTAGAGAGGGTAACATTGATTTATTGGCATAGAGTAATGTAGATGAGAATTAATTGGAGAAAATGAGTTTTTTTTATGTTCTATGATAAGAGGAGATTTCAGTGTGGTGTTTTTGTTTTGTTTTTGTAAACATTTTTCATTATAGCCAATCACTCACAAGCTCACGTCACGTTTATCTATGTCAAACAGTGGGTGTGCTCAATGAGATGTAATTATCAGATTTAGGTTAGTAAAGGGTAGAAACCCAAGAAGCTTAGGATTTAAAAGATTCAGGTTCAGATAGAAGTGGTATGTTGGCCATTGCATACCAAAAGAGAGACACCGAACAAACAGAGGTCATAGAGTATAGACACTAAATGGATGAATAAAAAACCTCAATCATGGCACTGTGAACCGAAGTACAAACACACACACGCACACACACGACCGCTTATACAAAAAGTACAAAATGTATATCTCAAAGTCAACATGACAACTGGACACATCCGAAGGGATAATTAATATAGGACAAACTGATAATGATCATACTACATGAAGTTGCACAATGTCTAAGTATGTAAAAAAATATTAAGGGATGCAAGAAGACAGCTGTCCCAAAAAATATATATATGAGAAATATATATATATAAATAAAAATATGTAGGTATATATCAGCTCACAGAGTCTAAATCACAGTCCCTGCCTAATGACATCTAGCATATGCATAGAAACTCATAAGATCATGTGATAAATCATAGTGTAATAAAGCATATGCACATGTCAGGCTCCTAATAAGAATCACATGTATACAATCTGAAGACCGACACTAGTCTGGCAAAGGAGAAAGACTAAATAATTAACATCTAACAACCTTATTGATGGGTCATATCCAGCTGCCCAATCATCCGCTGTAACAATGTGTCATGTGTATGTATTGCTCCTGCTTCCTAATTAATGAGAAACCGAGGGAGACACTGAAAAGTAACCACCTGGTGGTGCCGTGTGCTGCACACTGACCCCGATGCGCGTTTTTGAACTACCTTCGTCGGGGTGACGTTTAAAAAGCGTCCACAACCAATGAGAGGAGGTTTGGCCAATGAATGACGCAGTTGGCCATTGGGGTTTGTGTGGGGCTGGTATCACGAGAAGTATATAATTGCATGTCATCAGAGATGGTACTGAAAGCCATATCGTTAAAGTTTGGGGCTGTGTAGAGCAAAAAGAATACAAATTGAGGAACTCGCAGACAGCGAGGGGAAGTGAAGTAGAGCCAGCGAATAACTCACTGGAGGAGTTGTTAGGTAGGAAAAAAGAGCGAGCAGTATCCTTAAGACCAATAGTGGAGCACACTGAGGAGCTGGTAGACTACAGACTTAAATGCTGCTGACAAAGAAAAAATGGAAAAATTATTGTACATGCACCGCTGTTTGTTCATTTGAATTTGACAAAATATGCAATTGATTGATACAAAAAGCTTTAAACTTGTGCTCCTTCATGGTTCTGTCCACCCTCGTGGACCTTTGACAGTCATCCAGTTAAATGGTTTAAAAAAATTGTTTTATTAAAACAAAGCTTAATTGCTGTTTTTCTTCCTGACCACTTTAAAAACTACCTGCTGTCAGTGAATACAGCTAGTAGACTTTTAATCACAAACACGTTTTTCATCTTTAACATTAATTTTGAAGGCTTTAAAAAAAAAAAAAAAATCTGAAAGTAGAATGGAACAATGAAGTGCAAAGTATGTCTTCCTTGTTTCATCCGTCTTACACGAACCCCTATAGCGTTTAATAATGGAGTGTGTTCCCAAAATGGATGAGAACAGGATATGCTTTGAGTCTCAGACAGGAAAGACTGATATGTTTTTAAAACTGATGTGTGTATTGGCCAATTAAAATCTATGGATCAGTGTGCTGTTCAAGGGGAAAAAAAGACCACACTAGGATGTGGGAATGCAGCCTTAATCTAGTCCAAAATCAGATGTTGTATTTGGATAATCCCTCATGGTTGATCGGTTCAGGGCTTCACTTGTTACTCTACCTTTCCCCATTTTTCTTACATCTTTTCCTTTGCTCTACCACATTTCTTTCTATTCTCTTGCCTTACCCTCTCCTCTATTCTCTGCTGTTCCATATCTCTTACTCTCATCTATTTTTTTCCTGTTTCTTATCTTCCCTACATCCATCAAAACTATGAATTGGATTTCCAACACCACCAGTTCTTTTCTTGCCGATTAACATTCTAACCCAGTGTATTAAGTGTAATCTTAAAGAGCGGTCTCATCTTTTTAAATGGTTCAATACTTTTTCCTTGTATTCCAATGCATGGCATCATGCACAAACAAAACTGGACAGAATTCAGAAAAAAATCCATTTATTCCCTCCCCCACCCCCAAATGTGAATCTGATTTGTGAAAGGTTACTTACAAAAGCTTAAAATTAGACACACATGATTGATTAGCAGAACTCTGGTATGGAATCTGATAAAAGTGCATATTCAAATCCAAACTTAATATTAATATTTAGAAATATAATCTCTTCATTTATCATGAATATCGTTTAGTGGAATATTTTATTGTGCAGTTGTTTTTTTTTCCTGTGGTAGAACTCTGGGATCTTAACCCCTTTACCTCTGAGGGTGGTTTGCACATTAGTGACCAGGCCAATTTTTACAATTGTGACCACTGTCACTTTATGAGGTAATTACTCTGGAACGCTTCAACTGATCCCCCTGATTCTGAGATTGTTTTTTTTCGTGACATATTGTACTTCATGATGGTGGTAAAATTTCTTCGATATCACTTGCGTTTATTTGTGAAAAAATTGGAAATTTGGTGAAAATTTCGCAATTTTCAAACTTTTAATTTTTATGCCCTTAAATCTGAGAGATATATATGATACAAAATAGTTAATAAATAATATTTCCTACATGTGTACTTTACATCAGCACAATTTTGGAACCAAAATTGGGAGCTATAAGGGTTAAAAGTTGACCAGCGATTACTCATTTTTACAACAAAATTTACAAAACCTTTTTTTTTTTTAGAGACCACATCACATTTGACGTTACTTTAAGGGGCCTTTATGACAGAACATACCCAAAAGTGACACCATTCTAAAAACTGCACTCCTCAAGGTGCTCAAAAACACATTCAAGAAGTTTATTAACCCTTCAGGTGCTTCACAGGAATTTTTGGAATGTGGAAGAAAAAAATGAACATTTAACTTTTTTCACAAAAATGTTACTTTAGACCCAATTTTTTTTTTTTTTTCGCAGGGGTAACAGGAAAACATGGACCCCAAAATTTGTTGTGCAATTTCCCCTTAGCACACAGATACCCCATATGTGAGGGAAAAAAACACTGGGCGCACGGCAGGGCTCGGAAGGAAAAGAGCGCCATTTGACTTTTTGAATGTAAAATTTGCTTGAATAATTAGGGGACACCATGTTGCGTTTGGGGAGCCCCTGATGTGCCTAAACAGTGGAAACCCCCCACAAGTGACCCCATTTTGGAAACTAGACCCCTTAGGGAACTTCTCTAGATGTGTGGTGAGCACCCTAAACCCCCAGGTGCTTCACAGAAGTTTATAACATTGAACCTTAAAAATAAAATTTTCACATTTTTTCAACAAAAATGTTTTTCAGCCCCCAAGTTTGCATTTTCATAAGGGTAATAGGAGAAATTGCACAACAAATTGCATGGTGCAATTTCTCCTGAGTAAGCCAATACCCCATATGTGGGGGAAAACCACTGTTTGGGCGCACGGCAGGGTTCGGAAGGAAAGGAGCGCCATTTGACTTTTTGAATGTAAAATTTGCTTGAATAATTAGCAGACGCCATGTTGTGTTTGGGGAGTCCCTGATGTGCCTAAATAGTGGAAACCACTCTCCCCTCCCCCCCAGTGACTCCATTTTGGAAACTACATCCCTCCAGGATTTTATCAAGGGGTATAGTGAACATTTTGAACCCAGAGGTACCACACAGAATTTGATAACATTAGGCCATCATATTGAATAAGTTGTTATTAGTCTTGAGTGCAAGTGCTTGCTATTTGAATTTGCACCAAGTATCGCGGGTGCTCAAGTGACATGCTCGAGTCCCTGCCCCGCATGTTTCACAGTTATTAGACACCCAAAAAAAACATGGGGATCGCTCGTGCATGGCAGGCAATCCCCGTGAGTTTTTTTTGGCTGTATAACAGCAGCAAAACATTTGGGACGGAGACTCGAGCACCCGCTATACTCAGTGCATACCCGAGCACCCGATGCAAACTCAAGTAGCGAGCACTTGCGCTCAACATTAGTCGCCATATCGTTGTCCTTTTTTTTTTTTTTTTTCTTCTGAAAAAAACCCAGCCCTAGCACAACCCTAACCCTAGCACAAACCTAACCCTAAAGTTTAATTTTTACGCCGTTCCTCGTGCGGTATAAGTGATTAGACGTCTTTATTCTTCGGGTCGGTGCAATTACAGCAATGCCAGATTCATAACGGGTTTTTATGATTGACAGCTGTCACACACTAAAAGACGCATTTTTTTTGCAAAGACTAGTTTTTGCATCGCCATATTTTGAGAGCTATAATTTTTCCATATTTTGGCCGACACAGTAATGTGATGGCTTGTTTTTTGCGGGACAAGTTGACGTTTTTATTGGTTCCATTTTCAGGCACGTGACATTTTTTGATCGCTTTCTATTCTGATTTTTAGAAGGCAGAATAAACAAAAAACAACAATTCAGGAATTGTTTTTTTTTTTGTTTTTTTTTATGCTGTTCTGCGTGTGGTAAAAATTGATAAGGTAGCTTTATTCTTCGGGTCAGTACGTGTACAGCGGTACCACATTTATATATATTTTTATGTTTTGGCGCTTTTACACAAAAACTTTTATAGAAAAAAATTATAGAATTGTTTTTGCATCACTTTATTCTGAGAGCTATAACTTTTTTATTTTTAAGCTGTTGGAGCTGTATGGTGGCTTGTTTTCTGCGGGACAAGATGACATTTTCAGCGGTACCATTTTTATTTACATTCGTCTTTTTGATAGCGTGTTATTCCATTTTTTGTTTGGCGGTATGATGATAAAACATTGTTTTATGTTTCTTTCAAGTCGTTCCGGACACGGCGATGCCAAATGTGTACTTTTATTGGTTTATTTTTTTCATAAGATTATTTATGGGTAATATATATATATCTCTTTTTTTATTATTATTTATTTATTTACACTTTCTGACATTTTTATTACTTTTACACTTTGTCCCACTATGGGACTTTCACTTTTTGCAGCCTGATCGGCTGTATAGCACAGGAATGCAGAACCATCCGTGTGCTATGCAGCCTGTCAGCACTGCACAGAGAGAAGTTACTTTGGTCGTGCACTGCGCTTGACCAAAGCAACTTTCTGCCTTCTGGTGACCCGGATGTTGTCATGATGACATCGGGTCACCATGGCAACATCCGGGACCGGAGTCGGACGCCGGCAGAGAAGGTAAGTATAGCTCTTACCACCTCTTGCCACCGGAATGCTGCGATCGATTTCTACCGCAGCACTTCGGGGGTTAATGTGCAGGGAGCGGTGCGGGACTGCTCCCTGCACATAGCATCGGGTGTCAGCTGTAACAATCAGCTGACACCCAGCGGCGATCTTGCCCGCACCGCTTGTGTGCGGGCGAAATCGCCAGGGTGTATTAATACGTATAAGGCCCAGGGCACAGATATGTACTAATACGCCCTGGGCCAGAAAGGGGTTAATGGTTGACTCTTTAATTTACAAGTTAAATTGAAATCTGTTCCTTGTAGAGATCCAAACAGTAATAAATGAGGTATTTGGTCAGTGTTCATTTTCTATATAGTCAAAATTAGCATATGTAACCTCATTATAAAATTACTCTAATGAAAATATAAATATTGATACGTGGAAGTTTTTGATAGAAATGGCAGAAAGTCAATCATAAAGTTTTATAGGAAGCACCTCTATTTACACCACACACCTAGTTTAGAATTAAAAATTTGTTAGTTAATATATCTTCATAGAATCCCAGAGTTTCCTCAGGTTTTGCTTTCAGACTGTACAGTATCTATAAATTTGGAGAGGGGTGGGGGGGGAGCAAAAGTCACTGGTGGTTGGCACTCCTGACAAGTCAGGATGGGGTTCAAGGCCCTGCGGTGTCTTTGCTTTGTTGATCTCAATAATGACACTAATTTCAGTGGTGAAAGAACCTTGCTTAAATAATATTTGGCCCCTAATCTCTTAACAATGTGGTGTGAAATACTTACCCATCTAAGGTTTTCGCTACCACATCTGAACAGCATTATGCATAGGGGCAAAGAACCTGATTCCAGTGAATATCCCTTACTGGGCTGCTTGCTGCAGTTCTGATAAAATTACTGTTATATCTGCTGCAGATCTAGCAGTTCTCTAAATGCTGTGCTCTGTATAACCCCATCCACACCACTGACAGATTTCTGTGTAAACTGTGCATAGGCTTTTTTTTGTGGAAACAGAAAGCAGCCCAGTAAGTGACACATCACTTGAGGCTGGGTCTGTCTCTACCTTATTCTGCTCTCAAATTAGGTGGCAAAACCTGGTTAACAGATTCCCTTTAAGTCTGAGATTAACATTGAGGCTCTCATAGGCTTACAATGAGAAAGTGACACCAAAGATGCTGTTTGAGCCAATTAGTCTGAATTGCAGGTTTAGAAGAGGATCGGAACGTGTCTGGAAACAAGGAGATAGAGATTGACTTTGTTCTTCAAACCATTCCTGAAGGATTTTTGGAATATGGCGGGACACGTTCTTCTGAAAGTCACTGCCATTAGACAATAATGTTGCTGCCGTAAAGGGGTGTATTAAGTCTGCAACAATGTTTAGGTAGTTGGTATGTGTCAAAGTAGCATGTACATGGATACTAGGATCTAAGGTTTCTCAGCAAAACAATACCCAGAGCTCCAAACTGCCTCTGCTGACATGCCACTAGTATGCACTATGAGAAAAAGGCATCTCTTCCATAAGTAAATAATGCACATGGCCGTCCACACGATAGAAAAAAAAATCAGAGAAGGCCACCTTCTTCCATTGGCCCATCATCCGGTACCAATGCTCACAAGTCCATTGGTGCTTTCGTCTGGTGACAAGTCAGTATTGGTTTATTATTACTGTGCTTTTTTCCATCTACACCTAGCCTGAGCAAAGTGAGGCCTGCTTGCCACTGTAGTGTCGGCGTCTCTGCCTCCTGCCCGACAGACGCCGATCTACTCACCACCGCGGCTCCAGTCCAGCGTTCCCCACTCCTCCCCCCGGCCTCATCACAGCGTCTGGCCAGAGCCTGCCCCTACTTAAGGCACCTCCTCCATAATTGAAGTGCGTGTGCAAAGTTGTTTGTGTGCTAACACTCTCTCCAGCCCTCAGGTTCCAGTGCCCGCCTGTCTATCAGCCGTGCCCGCCTGCTTGTCTACCCGCATCACCTGCCAGTCTGCCAGCCGTGCTCATCTGCTGTGCCTGTCAGCTTCGATCATCAGTCCCGTGGGAGTCGCCTGCTCTCACACAAGGTCGGTCCCAGAGTGGCACCTGGTTCACCTTCCCGGTCACTCCTTGGTTCATGGAGCCGCCTTGTGGCCAGGGTCTGTCCCGGTAGGCACTTAGTTACACCCCTCTGGTCTCTCCTTGTATCACAGCACAGAGGTTCCACCACCTGGATCCGTAACAGTTTGCACAGGCCATGGAATCCGGTGGCTCCCAGGCTCCTTCGGTCTCAGACCTGTACCAAGAGGTCTCTCGCCAGAGATCCCAACAGGACACTATCCAGTCCTTTCTGTGGACAGTCAATTCCCGCTCGGACACGCTGTCCACCCGAACTGTGTCCGACTCTAACCAAGCGGCACTCGCACCGGCGGCACCTCAACCCAGTGGCGCTGTGGCACCCGGCTTAGGACCCCGGCTATCTGCTCCTCCACATTTTGGTGGTGATCCTGCCCTATGTCGTGGCTTCATTAATCAGTGCACGCTGCACTTTGAGCTCCTGGCACATCAGTTCGTCTCTGACCGGGCCAAGGTGGCATTCATCATGTCTCACCGGAGAGGCGTTGGCGTGGCTAAACCCTCTGTGGGAGAGAGGGGATCCTCTGGTGTCCAACCTCCAGGCTTTCCTCGCGGAAGGTGTTTGATGAGCCCGGATGAAAATCTTCGACTGCCTCCTCTCTTCTCCGACTCCGCCAAGGGAGTCTCTCTGTGGGTCAGTATGCCGTGCGTTTCCGCACCCTCGCATCTGAACTTGCCTGGAACAATGAGGCTCTGGTGTCCACCTTTTGCGAGGGCCTTTCCGGACGGACCAAGAATGAGCTAGCCCGTCGTGACATACCTCCCTCTCTGGACGACCTGGTGTCACACGGATCGACATCCGTTTTCAGGAGCGTTCTAAGCAGGCGACCCGTGAGAGAAAATCCCTGCACCTCGCACCAACCTTCCAAAGGCCAGTTTCGCAACCAACATCCCCTCCGGTTTCTTCTCCAGAGTCTATGCAAATAGACCAAGTTAAGATGGTCCAGTCTCGCCAAGGGGAGTTGCTTCTACTGTGGCAGTATAGAGCATCTAATCCGCTCCTGTCCGGTGAGACCGGGAAACTCGAGTGTCTAGGACCGCTCGGAGAGGTCGTCTTAGGCAAAAGTTCTTCCTCTCCGCCTTTGATTCTGGCCTTTTCGGTTACCAGTGACAAGATCCGCTTCTTCGAGACTGCCTATCTGGATTCCTGAGTCGCTTGAAACCTCATTCAACAGGCAGTTGTGGAGCGATATCAGATTCCTACCATATGTCTGGCTGATCCTTTAGCGGTTTGCTCTGTGGATGGAAAGCTTCTCTCTGAGACCATCTTGTTTGTCAGTCACTTAGCCTGTAACTCTTCAGGTTGGAATGCTACATTGGGAGAAGATCTCCTTCTACGCGCTGTCCGGTCTCTCTCATCCCCTCTTGCTTGGCCTGCCTTGGTTATAGAGACACGAGCCCATCCTGAATTGGAGCTCGGGTGAGGTGCTCCACTGGAGTCAGGAATGTCATAAGTCCTGTCTGGTTCCTGTTCGTCCTGCTCGACATCAGTCTACTCCAGCTAGCCTACCTGGCCTGCCGGTACCCTACTGGTCATATGCAGACATCTTTGATAAAAAGGAGGCAGAGACACTACCACCTCATAGGCCGTATGATTGCCCCATCGACCTAATACCTGGTGCTTCACCTCCTCGCGGGCGAATCTACCCCTTGTCGCTGGCCGAGACCCGTGCTATGTCTGAGTACATAGAAGAGAATCTTGCTAGAGATTTATCCAGAAATCCACCTCTCCGGCTGGAGGATTCATCTTTGTCAGAAAGACTGCTCTCTTCGTCCATGTATCAACTATAGGGGCTTAAACCAGATTACCATCAAATATAAGTACCCCCTGCCTCTCATCTCGGAGTTGTTTGACCGCCTAAAAGGCGCGAAGATCTTCACGAAGCTCGATCTTCGTGGGGCGTGCAATCTGGTCCAGATTCGCCAGGGAGACGAATGGAAGGCGGCGTTCAACACTCGGGATGTCACTACGAGTACCGCGTGATGCCCTTCGGTCTCTGTAATGCTTCAGCAGCCTTTCAGGAGTTAACGAACGACATCTTCCGAGATCTCCTGTATTCCTGCGTGGTGGTGTACCTGGACAATATCTTGGTTTTCTCTCCGGATCTGCCCTCACACCGGAGGGATGTTCGTCAGGTACTGCTGAGGCTCCGGAAGAATCACATGTACGCTAAATACGAGAAATGCCTTTTTGAGCAGACCTCTCTGCCGTTCCTGGGCTATATTATCTCCGAGACTGGTCTGCGGATGGATCCCGAGAAGGTGTCTGCAGTCTTAATGTGGCCCCGACTTGAGGGGTTGAAGGCTATTCAGCGGTTTCTGGGATTCGCTAAGTATTACCGCCTCTTTATTCCTCATTTCTCCTCCCGGACTGCTCCCATCTCTGTTCTCACCCGTAAAGGGGCAAATCCCAGGGAATGGACTTCCGAGGCGGAAAGTGCCTTTGTCTCTCAAGCAAGCCTTCTCCTCTGCTCCAGTTCTACATCGTCCAGATTGCAATAAACAGTTCTTCTTGGAGGTTGGTGCCTCTTCCTCCGGGGCCGGAGCAGTGCTCACCCAGAAATCCTCGTCCAGGCGAATGGTGACCTACGGCTTCTCCAAACTCTTCTCTCTGTCCAAGTGCAATTACTCCATAGGAGATCGAGAACTGTTGGCCATCAAATTAGCACTGGAGGAGTTGCACTACTTGCTTGAAGGTGCCCTGCATTCGGTGGTCATCTACACTGACCATAAAAACCTTGCTTACTTGCAGACCGCCCAAAGGCTAAATCCGCGTCAGTCCGGATGGTCTCTGTTCTTTGCTTGTTTCAGCTTTACTCTCCATTACCGCCTGGCAGACAAGAATATTAAAGCTGACGCTCTATCCCGCTCTTTCCTGTCTACCGAACAAGAGGAGGAGCCTCTACACATCATTGACCCCACCAGAATAATGACTGTTGCTCTGTTTGACCTGTCTCCTCTTCCTCCTGGTAAGACCTTTGTGGCGGCTCAGGATCGGAAGAGGGTCTTACTCTGGGGTCATTCGTCCAAACTGGCTGGTCATGCCGGCCGGAGGAAGACGCTTCTGCTTATTGCCCGACATTATTGGTGGCCTACCCTGCGCAAGGATGTTGCGGCTTGTTCCTTCTGTGCCCCTAACAAGATACCTAGGCACCTCCCAGCTGGTCGTCTTCTTCCTCTCCCCGTGCCTTCTGCTCCTTGGCAACACATTGCTATGGACTTCATCACAGATCTTCCGGTAGCTGCCGGTTCTACCGTCATATGGGTGGTCACTGACCGCTTCTCCAAGATGGCTCACTTCATTCCTTTGCCTGGTCTTCAGTTCGCACCTGTGCTGGCAAAGGACTTCATCCGTCACATCTTTCGTCTCCACGGCTTACCCCTCCACATTGTCTAGGACAGAGGAGTTCAGTTCACTTCTCGCTTCTGGAGAGCCATGTGCAAGCTGCTGGATGTCACTTTGGACTTTTCTTCGGCCTATCATCCTCAGTCCAATGGTCAGGTGGAACGTACTAATCAGATCCTCACCAGTTTTCTTCGGCACTTTGTCAACGCTCACCATAGTGATTGGGTAACACTTCTGCCTTGGGCTGAGTTTTCTTATAACAACCATGTGAGTGAGTCCTCTGCTAAGTCTCAGTTTTTTGTGGTTTACGGTCAACACCCCCGAATTCCGTTTCCCGTCTCTTCTTCAGTGGACAATCCTGCCGCAGAGTCTCTCGTCAGTGACTTTTCGGTGATTTGGGAAGACACTAGATCTGCGCTTCTACAGTCCTGAGCGGATAAAGAGACACGCTGATAAGAAACGTCTGGATCCGCCTCTTTTCCGTCTGGGAGACAAGGTCTGACTTTCCTCTAAGTATGTTCGCCTCAAGATGCCTTCTTACAAGTTGGGTCCTCGATTCATTGGCCCATTCGAGATTCTGAGCCAAATTAATCCGATGGCGTACAAGTTGAAACTTCCTGCCTCTTTACGGATCCCCAACTCCTTCCATGTATCACTCCTCAAGCCTGTTGTCCTCAATCCTTTCTCCGGGTACCGTTCCAGTTCCAGTCAGCACTGAGGACGTTTTTGAGGTAGAGAACATTCTTGCTACCAAGAGGGTAAGAGGATTCTTGTGGATTGGAAGGGGTTTGGTCCTGAGGAGAGGTCTTGGGAGCCCAGGGAGAACATAAATGCTCCTCTTCTTCTTGAAAAGTTTCTTGCGGGCTTGAAGAGGCGGCATAAAGGAAGGTGGTACTGTAGCGTCCTGCCCGACACGACAGACGCCGATCTACTGACCACCGCGGCTCCAGTCCAGCGTTCCCCGCTCCTCCCCCCGGCCTCATCGCAGCATCTGTCCGGGGTGCGCGCACTGTGCGTAGATCCCCGGTCTCTGTACTTAGGGCACGTGCTCCCTTCCTCTTAAAGGGGACGTGCGCGCCGTCCTAAAGTCCCCGGCCAATGGCCGGAGGACTGCCCCTACTTAAGGCACCTCCTCCATAATGGAGGTGCCTGTGCAAAGTTGTTTGTGTGCTAACATGCTCTCCAGCCCTCAGGTTCCAGTGCCCATCAGCCATGCCCGCCTGTCTGTCTATCAGTCGTGCTCGCCAGCTTGTCTATCAGCCGTACCCACCTGCTTGTCTACCCGCATCACCTGCCTGTCTACTAGCTGAGCTCGTCGGCTTCAGCCATCAGTCCCGTGGGAGTCGCCTGCTCTCTCACAAGGTCGATCCCAGAGTGGCACCTGGTTCACCTTCCCGGTCCCTCCTTGGTTCACGGAGTCGACTAAGCCACCGTGTGGCCAGGGTCGGTCTGGGTAGGCACTTAGTTACGCCCCTCTGGTCTCTCCTTGTATCACAGCACAGAGGTTCCACCACCCGAATCCGTAACAGCCACATCCGGAACTGTGGCTGTCCCCGTCCGGCCCGTGGACTGAAAACAGTGGCCCACTGGCCGCACCGCACCCTCACCCGCCTCTCCATCTCCGCCGCCGCCCACTGTCACCACTATGTGCATCCTCAGGATACAGACAGCTGTGACTGCATTGGTGGAAGAAGGGGCCGGCGGCGCCATCTTCCACCAATCAGCGAGTGAGTCAGTTAACGCGATGATGTCATGTCATCGCGTCAGCTCAGCTGAGCTGTGCACTGCGCACCAGAGACCGGAACAGAGGCACAGCGCCGGGGGAACGGGAGCAAGGGGAGTATGTACTGCTTTTTTCATGGCTATGGGGGTCAGTTCCAGGACATGGGGAGGCTATGGCGGTCTTCTGATGGACATGGGGAGGCTATGCGGGTCTCCTTGAGGACATGGGGAGGCTATGGGGGTCTCCTGCTAATCATGGGGAGGCTGTGTGGAGGCTCTTAGGGACGGTATATAGGGGGCTGTGTGTGTGCTCAAACAGTATATAGGGGATGTCTGCATACTTAATTCTGCTCAATATTAAGTGATACAATTAATATAAAGTAATTATAATATGTTAATATTGAGCAGAGTTAATTTCAGCCTATTGGTTCAGCCCTCCACAACAGTTACTGTCAGGGCTGCCACCAGGAATTTCGGTGCCCCATACTGGCAAAATTTTCGGGCTCCCTTGAGACTCTGCCCAGGCTCCACCCCCATCCTCACCAATCACACATTACCAGATCACACACAGACAGCAGCTTTTGTTTTGGCCAAAAGATTTTTAAAGCCGCCACCACGATAAGGTAGACTCTTCTGGCCGGGCCTTACTCTATTCTAACCTATTAAAATTTTCTTAAAATATCCAATACTCTTTTTAGGTATATTTTTATTTATTATTCTTTAAGGGAATGTGTCATATACATTTTTTTAAATGACCAATAATACCACATACAAGGATCAAATACCACCACACCATGACCAGACCACATATTACCACCACATAGTGACCGAATAATACCACATACAAGGAATACCACCACTCCATGACCAGACCACATATTACCACCACTTAGTGACCGAATAATACCACATAGAAGGGACAAAAACTGCCACACCATGACCAGACCACATATTACCACCACATTATCACCGAATACTACAGTACTGATCATTAATAAAAAAACACAATACTAATATTACCATAAGTGCCATTATACACGGGAGCTCTGTACTTGATATACAGTGTATAATGTAAGTGTACAGATAATAGTGATCACCAGTGACATTATACACAGGAGCTCTGTATATAGTGTCAGTGTACAGGTAATACAGTGATCACCAGTGACATTATACACAGGAGCCCTGTACATAGTATATAATGTCTGTACATGTAATACACTGACTCACCGGTGATGTCGCTAGGTGAAGTCCTTGTCTCTATATAAAATAACACACAGTTATCTAGAGCACATTCCCCAACTTCTACATTACACAGCTGAATACAGATGTGCACCCACCATTAATATATAATTAGTCATTATGCAACCCACCATTCCAAATATAAATTGTAATTCACCACGTTGTCCCCATTAACTGTAAATAGCCACTTTCCCCACCTAATAAGTATATAAATAAATTAGAACCTGTACTCTTTCCCCCAATTTATTACCAGTCATACTCCTGCATCAAATGCCCCCTACTCTGTACCTCCTGTTCCCCCAATTCATTATATTTACATGCACCCTCTGCCCCAATTCATTGTCATGTCCATGCTCTCCCCACCCCCACCCTCTATTCATCATCATTTACTCTCCCCCACCCCCCATTTGCTCTACCCACCCTCCCACTCTCAATTCATCATGTGCTCTCCCCACCCCCAATTCACCATGTGCTCTTCCCACCCACCACTTCCAATTCACCATGCGCTTATCCTCCCCCCACTCCCAATTCCCCATGTGCAGCTCATCCTCCCCCCACTCCCAATTCCCCATGTGCAGCTCATCCTTCCCAACTCCCAATTCCCCATGTGCAGCTCATCCTCCCCCCACTCCCAATTCCCCATGTGCAGATCATCCTTCCCAATTCCCCATGTGCAGCTCATCCCCCCCACTCCCAATTCCCCATGTGCAGCTCATCCTCCCCCCACTTCCAATTCCCCATGTGCAGCTCATCCTCCCCCCACTCCCAATTCCCCATGTGCAGCTCATCCTCCCTCCCAATTCCCCATGTGTAGCTCATCCTTCCCCCCACTCCCAATTCTCCATGTGCAGCTCATCCTTCCCCCCACTCCCAATTCCCCATGTGCAGCTCATCCTCCCCCCACTCCCAAATGTGCAGCTCATCCTCCCCCCACTTCCAATTCCCCATGTGCAGCTCACTCTACCACTCCCATTTAATTAATTCTATTTGAAAAAAATAAAGTTGTCATACTTACCCCTCATACGATCCCTGCAGCATCCTGGCACTCCTGCTGCGACGAGGAGATGCACGCCACCGCCAGGTTCTCCTGACTTCTGGTCAGGTGAGACACGTATGCGCTGTCAGATGACCAGAAATCAGAAGAAGCTGCGCAGCTCCAGTAAGGAACCCAGCGCCAAGATCGATGTGCGCCGCCGAAGGTGGCGCATGCCCCAGCGCTCGGCACTTTATTACAGCATGGGCCCCCCCCCTTGTACTGCTACTCACGGGGCCCCATACAGCAGAAAGGGCAGTAGTGCCCTGATGGCGGACCTGGTCACAGTCTCTCATGTGGTCCCTCTGGGAAAATTAATTGCACAATCAGAACTGGAAGAAAAGCCAACAAAGAAAGGGTATGTGCACACACGGTATCTTCTAGATGTCTGTTATCCACTGAGTTTTCGAAGGTGAAGACACTTTAGGAAAACGCCAGCAGTGTTTTTACTGATGCGTCTTCATTCGGTGTACTTCCTGTCATTTTTGTGGGCATTCACAAGTCTAAAGTTTAAATTGCATTTGATGGTCTATTAGAAAATATGATGTGTAAGGGTGTGCAACCTGGAACCAAAATAGAATGGAGAAGTAAAGTTTGGGAGGATTAACAACACATTAACCAACTGGTCATTGACCAGACTTGAAGCAATGGTAAAAAACAAACAACCAGTAGAATCGACTAATCAAAAGTACAATTGTGCAGCAATAGCATCAAAGGAAATATTCAGTTAAAGGGAATCTGTCAGCAGGTTTTTGCTACCTCATCTGACAACAGCATAATGTAGATAGAGAAGCTGAATCTAGCCATGATCATGTATCACTTAGATTACTGGGTACAGCAGTTCTGACACAATCAGAGCGTTTGGTTTCAGAATGAAACAGAGCTGAGAAAGCGAACCCTGCCCCCCACCAGGCTCCCTGTATACAAAGTCTATAGACAGTGAGGTGCATATCACAGGTGGGGGCATTGCTAGACTAGTGTAGTCCAGCAATGCTAATATCTTAGTGAAAAATCCTTCACAGTTAGTAAACTGCATGCGCATTGGCAAGTGACATCCCTGAATTCTGTGTTTCAGCCTCTATCTCCTGCTGTCTTTAGATTACAAAACAAAAACCTGCTGACAGATTCCCTTTAACACTATTTTTTTTTGCATCCCCCACCCTATTGCCTATCACACTCTGCACATCTTATATGTATGCATGTAGTGCACTTTCTTCCCTCTAGTTTTGCCTCATGTTTTCTTCTTTTTAGACTCCGCCATAAATTTCAGATTTCGCTCTGTGCTTTGCTAAAAATCTCATCATGCATCTGTGGCACCCCAGGGGTCTGGTTTTCCACAGTAATGTAATGTTATGTCTGAGAGCAGGTGGGAGGTCCTTTGGTCAGGGATCCTGTGCATGCCACACCTCCTGCCCAGTCTTGGGAGGGGAAGAACTTCCCCTGTATAAACCCGGGGCTGAGGCAGGGTGAGTCAGACAAGGAGAGTGGAGACAAGAAGCAGCATAGGAAACAGCAGAGTTACAAGGAGTCAGGGGCTGGCAGCTGCAGAGCTCGCCCTGACTAAGAAGATTCTTTACCGGACCCGGAGTCCGAGGCTGTGGGGACTAACTCCTACCCAGCAGCAGAATCCGTCAGGCAGGGGATTTCAGGTCCTCTGGCCCAGAAGCCCGAAGGCACGGTCACACGCGTGGGACCAGCACCGCCATCGTGGAGCGGAAGCCATTAGAAGGCCCCGAGTCACCGGCCATACGGGTGAGCACCACACGGTACACTCAGGGACGTGGGCTACTTACATCAGCTTCTAGCAAGGTAGCCAGAAGAGTACAGTCAGTTTGGGAGGCCTACAACTACGCCTGGCCAGGGGAGATCCCATCTGCTCAAAGACTGACCAGGCCCCGTTTGCTAGCAAGTACTCCGGGAGGGTCTGTCGTTGTTACCAGTAAAGACCCTGAACTACACCGTACCGTCTCTGAGTGGTTCCTGCTACCCCCATCATCCACGTCGGCTGCCCTGAGGCCATACCCCTCCCGTTGGGGGTTATACTATCACGCTGCACAATCCTACCACCGGCCTCAGCGGTCTGCCCTGCAGCAGCAGCTTCCTGGCTGCACTCAACGGGTGGCGTAGTCATCAACTATTTACTACTAATAGACTGCCGTCTAGTTTGACTCCCTGGGCACGGACCGGGTCACCGCCACGAGACTACAACCCTCCACTGATCCGGCTCCGGGTAGGCTCCCGCGTGCGCAACGCAGCGCGACACAGGCCCAGGGGCGCGTCAACTTTGGCGTAGTCGGCAGGATTTCGTGCCCGCAACCACCGGGTACTGCGTGCCTGAAAAGCAAAGACTGTTCAAACTTACCAGTGGTGAAGGTTTCCCGCCATCCGGCGCCATCTTCTACCTTCTTCCCGCCATCCGCGAAGTTTTCCCGCCATCCGGCGCCATCTTCGACCTTCTTCCCGCCATCCGTGGAGTTTTCCCGCCATTGGACGCCATCTTGAGGACGCCGCGCGGGAAGAAGAGGGGCGTGGACTCCGAAAGCGCGCGAGAACTGAAGCCCCGCCTCACGTCCGGACGTTGCGTAAGGTCCTGGAAGGAGCCCAGCAGACGCCGACGTCACAGGAGCGCGACGGAAGGTCCTCAACCCTGACGATCCACTGCGGAGCCGCGGCCTACGGAAGAGGATCATCGCAAGGTAGGCCACGGTCCACTAGGGGGGAGGAAGATGTCGGATATGGAGGAGAGCTTCACTGCCTCAACCCCCGCCAGCGCTACCGCTGCTGCAGTTATGCCCTTCACCATGCCCTATATCCCGGGAGCAGCTTGGCTACCCCAGTACTCAGGGGAGTCACATACCCTGCATGACTTTAGAGAAAAGCTGGATAGCCTCTTCCAGGTGTACCCCCTCACAGAAGAGCAAAAAGTGAGCATCCTGGTGGCCCAACTAACCGGGGCAGCCAAAAGGGAAGTAAAATCCTGGCCACCTGGGAGGAAGACTGTCGCAGGGATACTAACCCGGCTGAAGGACACCTTTGATACCCGCACCTCAGCCGAGATTAAGCTTAGATTCTACGGGTGCAAGCAGCGAGCGCATGAGAGTATAAGGGACTATGCACTAAACCTACAAGAGGCCCTGAGGGCCATAAAGCAGACCGACCCTGATGGGGTGGGAAACGAGGACAGGCTATTGACTGAACAATTTATAGAGGGTTTATATTGCAATGCCCACCGAACCCAGTTGCGGGCAATGGCCTTACAGGATCCCCATCTGGACTTTGCACAGTTCAAGGATAGAGCTATCCGGGTGCTCCGAGAACCAGCACCGGGTGGCGTTGTTACCCACAGGCGCCCAGCTATCACTTACCACCAGGAGGCGGCGCCCTTGTCGGCAGGGCCTGTGGGAGCTGATGCGCAGGCATTGGACAATGACCCGGCTCCAGACCTACGCCATCAGGTCCAAGAGCTAGCTAAGAGCGTTGCTGCGCTAACCCGAACTGTGCAGTCTTTACAGGTTTCCACCCCAGGGAAGATCCAGCTGGCATCCGGACCAGAGGACATCCCGTGGCGTCGACCAAGGAGGACCCCACCGGCCAGAGGAAGACCCAGTGACCGATACAGCGAGGACGGACGACCCATCTGCCGCCGCTGCAATCAACCCGGACATATGGAAAGGTACTGTTCTTTAAACGGGCACAACCTGGGGTAGAGGGCCAACCCCCAGGAAAAAGATCACCAGGCCCATCGAACTGGCGCGACAGATATGTGGGAGGACGTCCAGTCTTGCCTGTGGTACTGGATGGCATTCACATGAGTGCCCTACTGGATACCGGGTCACAGGTCACCACCATCCCGTACGTGCTCTTCAAGCAGTACTGGAATGACTCGGATATTACCCGCTACCCTGACGACGACTTGAGTATCATCGCCAGCAATGGCCAGCCCGTGCCACAGATCGGATTTAAAGAGGTGACCCTCAAAATCGGTAGAGTCGAACTGGCCGCACAGGGACTGATCATTGTAGATATTGATAAACATGAGAGTCACCCAAAAATAACTCTAGGAACTAACGTAATTGAAAATTGTCTTGCAGAGGTGATTTTCCTTTTACAGCAGGTTGCCAAGAACGCCAGCTCCGGCGAGCAGCGGGTGCTCCAGAAAGAGATCCGGGCACTGATGCAACGGCAACAAGTGGAACTCTCCGGCGGTGAGATTGGTAGCGTAAGAATGTGTGACCCTTTTCCTATTGCCATGCCCCCAAAAAGTGAAATGATGATTTGGTGCCGGGCAGCTATTGGTCTGAGAGGTAGAGATTACCAGGCAATGGTAGAACCAGTTTACTCAGACAGTAGGCCCACCATTTTGACAGCACGGGGGGTGGTCAATGTACGCCATGGGAGGGTGCCCATTCGCATAATAAATATCGGGGAGAGGGAAGTGTACCTGCCCCGGTATGCCACGCTAGCCAAATTATATACCACTAATCAAAATTCTATACAATCTGTGGAACCCTTGCCTCCATCTCACCCGGAGGAAGGTAACGGCTCTAAGAAAGACATGGAGGACTGGTGTCAGCAACTACATTTGGGTACTGATTCCACTCCCTCACATCAGAAACAAGGAGTCTATCGGGTGGTTCAAGAGTATGAGAGAGTGTTTAGTAAACACCCGTTAGACTTCGGGCGAGTCAAGGGGGTAGAACACCGCATCCCCACGGGAGATCATCCTCCCATAAAAGAGAGGTATCGACCCGTACCCCCTGCACATTACCAACACGCCAAGGGGATGCTTAGAGACATGAAGGAGGCTGGGGTAATCCGGGATAGCTGTAGCCCCTGGGCAGCCCCACTAGTTTTAGTCAAAAAGAAAGACAACACCATGAGGATGTGTGTAGATTACCGGAAAATCAACCGTATCACACACAAGGATGCGTACCCCTTACCAAGGATAGAGGAGTCATTGGCTGCTTTAAGATCTGCTAACTTCTTCTCTACCTTGGATCTCACTAGCGGGTACTGGCAGGTTCCTGTAGCAGAGGCGGACCGGGAGAAGACCGCATTCACCACCCCGATGGGACTTAGCGAGTTCACCTGCATGCCGTTCGGACTCTGCAACGCCCCAGGAACCTTCCAACGATTAATGGAGTGCTGTCTGGGCCACAGAAACTTCGAGACGGTCCTGTTGTACCTGGACGATGTCATCGTATACTCCAAAACTTATGAGGACCACCTGAAACACCTGGCGGAGGTGTTCGAAGCTCTGGCGAGTTACGGCCTAAAGGTGAAACCCTCCAAGTGTCACCTCCTGAAACCAAAGGTGCAATACCTGGGACACGTGGTGAGCGCTGACGGAGTGGCTCCCGACCCCGATAAGATCACCGCAATTAAGGGATGGCCAAGCCCCTCCAGCGTAAAAGAAGTGCGGCAGTTCCTAGGGTTGGTAGGCTACTACCGAAGGTTTATTCCCGATTTCACCAAAAAGGCAGCGCCTATGCAGGACCTCCTGATAGGCCAGTCCCGAAAGGCCAAGAACCAGAAGCCGCCCTTCAAATGGGAAGAGCTAGAAGAAGAGTCCTTCCGCCAGCTGAAGATGGCCCTCACGGGGGATGAAATCTTGGCGTACCCGGACTATAGCCAGCCCTTCATCCTCTACACCGACGCCAGTAACATCGGGCTAGGAGCCGTACTGTCCCAGATTCAGCAGGGGAGAGAACGAGTAATCTCCTATGCCAGCCGAAAACTGCGACCCACCGAAAGGAACCCCGAGAATTACAGCTCATTTAAGCTAGAGTTCCTGGCCGTGGTATGGGCAGTCACCGAGCGCTTTAGGCATTACCTCGCTTCTTCCCGGTTCACCGTATACACGGATAACAACCCGTTGACACACCTGGACACGGCAAGACTCGGTGCCCTGGAGCAGAGGTGGATGGCCCGTCTGTCCAACTACGAGTTCACAATCAAATACCGGGCAGGACGCTCCAATACTAACGCGGATGCCCTGTCCAGGATGCCCAACCTGCCGGACGAAGGAGAAGATCCGGAGGGACTGGAAGAAGTTGAACTCCCTGCGTTCCACCGTCATGGGACTATCCAGTATTCCCACCGGGTAAGGGGTAAGCAGGCTGCTATGTTGAACCCCTTACCCCACTACAACTGGGCGGAAACGCAAGACAGCGACCCTGCCGTCCGACTGGTGAAGGAGATGCTGACTCGGCCGGAGGCTCGCCTTGAACCAGACGCTCCGGAGGAAGCCAAACAACTATGGGCGGAGAAGAGTCGACTATTCCTTTACAAGGGGAAGTTGTGCCGCAGAATGGTCAACTCCCGGACGCATGAACTACTCTGGCAAGTAGTGGTGCCACGAAGAGACGCAGCCATGGTGATGGAGGCATACCACGACGGAGCTGGACACTTCGGGTGGAAAAAGCTGGAGTTCCTGCTGCGCGAGCGGTTCCACTGGGTAGGCATGAGGGGAACCATCGAGAAGTGGTGCAGAGACTGTGGCCCGTGCAATCTGAGAAGGAAGGACCGGGCCAGCCAGAAGACTCCCCTGCAGTCCATCGTCACCCGGCAACCGTTGGAACTGGTAGCCTTGGATCATGTAAAACTGACCCCAAGCAGAAGTGGCTACGTCTACGCGTTAACCATCGTGGATCATTACTCCCGGTTCTTGGTTGTCGTCCCCGTCAAGGACTTAACGGCTCAAACAGCAGCTAGAGCCTTCCAGCAGCACTTCTGCCGTCCACACGGGTACCCGGACCAAGTGCTGACGGACCAGGGACCTGCCTTTGAAGCGGAGGTTTTCCAGGAATTCTGCAATCTGTATGGCTGCCGGAAGATAAGGACGACACCCTACCATCCGCAAACTAATGGACTTTGTGAAAAAATGAACCAGGTGGTAATGGATCTTCTAAAAACATTGCCCCTGGAAGAACGCAGTCTGTGGCCTGAGAAGTTGCCCGATCTGGTGGACCTATACAACCACATCCCGGTAGGTTCCACCAACTGTACCCCGGCTTACCTAATGAGGGCGAGACCTGGTAAGTTACCTGTTGACCTGGAAATGGGAGTCCTGACACCTGAGGACACTTCACCAGAAACAGACTGGGACACAGAGAGGCAGCAGCAGTACCGGAGAGTACAAGAGAGCGTGGAGCGAAGTCTCTGTCAGGCTAGGGAAAGACAAGAGAAGACTTACAACCAGTATGCTCCCGCTGTTCCCCTGGTACCCGGAGAGCAGGTCTTGAAGAGGAAAAGACGGCTCCACAAGTTGGATGACCAGTGGGAGAAGGACCCGTACACCGTACTGCCCTCAAGCCACGAGAACCCGAAGGTCTGTACCATCAGTAAAGACGGAGGGGAAACCACAGCCATTGTATCCCGGGACCACCTGAAGAAGTGTCCCGAACAACTGAGGAACCCTGAAGAGGAACAAGAAGACCATCGACCCGTGGGAGAAAGGGAAGATATGGTTAGTACCGTGCTCGGGGACTTCCCTCGGTCTTGGACTCAAGTCAATGGTGCAGTTGTGGTACCCGTACTCACCTTCCTCCAACCATCATCCCAAGAACCTACGGAGCAACCGGTAGAGCTGGAAGAACAACCGGTCCAGGAGGCAGAAGACTCCACACGAGTAGAACAGGAGAATCAACCCTCTGCTTATAGTGAGCCTGCCGTACCCCTAGTGAGACAAAGAGCTGGTAGACAGCTGCCCAGTTTACCCTTGACAGCTCCTACACCCTGTAGTTCAGGGCCAGACAGTCAGCTCCGTAGGTCCACTAGGGCCACTAGAGGCCAGTTACCCGCACGCTGGAGAATTTGAAGTGTAAAAATAGTTTTATTTATGTTTATCTGTGTATTGTTGCTTGTGTATAATTTTGTGTTTCCAGTTGTTTTTAGGAAACCTTGGTGGATTTACCGGGAATCCTTGTATATAGTTGGAGCGTAACCCAGGATGGACTAGAGACTGTTAAGGACTCGGGGTAGGACAGACCCCTACCTGGTTACGTCTCCCTGTGTTGGTGAAATGGACACCTTTGCTTTTCTTCAAAGACTGCATCCGGTTGCGGACACGCCGTAACCATCTTATGTGTTTTTCTTATAGTATTGTTATTGTTATACTTTGTTATGTTTTTCTAAATGTGTTTAGTCCCGGAGTACTAAATTTCACTAGGGGGGAATGTGGCACCCCAGGGGTCTGGTTTTCCACAGTAATGTAATGTTATGTCTGAGAGCAGGTGGGAGGTCCTTTGGTCAGGGATCCTGTGCATGCCACACCTCCTGCCCAGTCTTGGGAGGGGAAGAACTTCCCCTGTATAAACCCGGGGCTGAGGCAGGGTGAGTCAGACAAGGAGAGTGGAGACAAGAAGCAGCATAGGAAACAGCAGAGTTACAAGGAGTCAGGGGCTGGCAGCTGCAGAGCTCGCTCTGACTAAGAAGATTCTTTACCGGACCCGGAGTCCGAGGCTGTGGGGACTAACTCCTACCCAGCAGCAGAATCCGTCAGGCAGGGGATTTCAGGTCCTCTGGCCCAGAAGCCCGAAGGCACGGTCACACGCGTGGGACCAGCACCGCCATCGTGGAGCGGAAGCCATTAGAAGGCCCCGAGTCACCGGCCATACGGGTGAGCACCACACGGTACACTCAGGGACGTGGGCTACTTACATCAGCTTCTAGCAAGGTAGCCAGAAGAGTACAGTCAGTTTGGGAGGCCTACAACTACGCCTGGCCAGGGGAGATCCCATCTGCTCAAAGACTGACCAGGCCCCGTTTGCTAGCAAGTACTCCGGGAGGGTCTGTCGTTGTTACCAGTAAAGACCCTGAACTACACCGTACCGTCTCTGAGTGGTTCCTGCTACCCCCATCATCCACGTCGGCTGCCCTGAGGCCATACCCCTCCCGTTGGGGGTTATACTATCACGCTGCACAATCCTACCACCGGCCTCAGCGGTCTGCCCTGCAGCAGCAGCTTCCTGGCTGCACTCAACGGGTGGCGTAGTCATCAACTATTTACTACTAATAGACTGCCGTCTAGTTTGACTCCCTGGGCACGGACCGGGTCACCGCCACGAGACTACAACCCTCCACTGATCCGGCTCCGGGTAGGCTCCCGCGTGCGCAACGCAGCGCGACACAGGCCCAGGGGCGCGTCACATCAGCACTACATCTCATGTCCAGCTGTGTTAACATCCCCTCTAAATCAGGGATGTCAAACTCAAATACAGAGAGGGCCAAAATAAAAAAACTAGGACAAAGTTGCAGGCCAACCTTGATATCTATTAACAGTCCTCGATACAGAATAATGGGCCCACATAGTCCTCCATACAGAATAATGGGCCCCACATAGTCCTCCATACAGAATAATGGGCCCCCCATAGTCCTCCAAAAAGAATAATGGGCCCCACATCATCCTCCATACAGTATAATGGGCCCTACATAGTCCTCCATACAGTATAATGGGCCCACATAGTCCTCCATACAGAATAATGGGTCCTACATAGTCCTCCATACAGAATAATGGGCCTCACATAGTCCTCCGTACAGAATAATGGGCCCCACAAAGTCCTCCGTACAGAATAATGGGCCCCACAAAGTCCTCCGTACAGAATAATGGGCTCCATATAGTCCTCCATAAGGTATAATGGGCCCCACATAGTCCTCCATACAGAATAATGGGTCCCACATAGTCCTCCATACAGAATAATGGGCCTCACATAGTCCTCCGTACAGAATAATGGGCCCCACAAAGTCCTCCGTACAGAATAATGGGCCCCACAAAGTCCTCCGTACAGAATAATGGGCCCCACAAAGTCCTCCATAAGGTATAATGGACCCCACATAGTCCTCCGTACAGAATAATGGGCCCCACATACTCCTCCATACGGTATAATGGGCCCCACATAGTCCTCCATACGGTATAATGGGCCCCACATAGTCCTCCATACGGTATAATGGGCCCCACATAGTCCTCCATACGGTAAAATGGGGGGGGGGGTGCCAGCATTGCGGGCCTAGTGTAATTACTCTGTGAGCCAGAGTTGGACATGTGGGTTCTAAATCCTCTTAATATATTAGCTGATTTATCAGTATGCAGTCAGTAGGCTGAATTGTGGTCTACATTAAAACTATGCAACACTAGTCGTGTAATCATCTTAATCAACTGTGATACTTGTTTTCTTCCCCAGATACTTTTGGAGAAAGTGTAGATGGTACATTCCTTGCTATTTCATAACACAGTTCTGTTGAAAGAGATGGTGACCCTCTGAAGGGAACATAATCATGTAATTCCCATGGGGGTCACAATGTGATCATATTACCTAACTGAAGAAATATACCATGAATTTTAAGATAGAAAGGAGCAAGGAAATATTAGCTGACTTACAGGTGCTTCTCACAAAATTAGAATATTATCAAAAAGTTAATTTTTTTCAGTTCTTCAATACAAAAAGGAAAAGTCATATTATATACAGTCATTACAAACAGTGATCTATTTCAAGTGTTTATTTCTGTTAATGTTGACGATTATGGCTTACAGCCAATGAAAACACAAAAGTCATTATCTCAGTAAATTAGAATAATTAACTAACACCTACAAAGGCTTCCTACATGTTTAAAAAGGTCCCTTAGTCTGTTTCAGTAGGCTCCACAATCATGGGGAAGACTGCTGACTTGACAGTTATCCAGAAGGCAGTCATTGACACACTCCACAAGGAGGGTAAGCCACAAAAGATCATTGCTAAAGAAGCTGGCTGTTCACAGAGTGCTGTATCCAAGCATATTAATGGAAAGTTGAGTGGAAGGAAAAAGTGTGGTAGAAAAAGGTGCACAAGCAACCGGGCTAACCGCAGCCTTGAAAGGATTAAGAAAAGGAGATTCAAAAATTTGGGGGAGATTCACAAGGAGTGGACTGCTGCTGGAGTCATTGCTTCAAGAGCCACCACACACAGACGTATCCAGGACATGGGCTACAAGTGTTGCATTCCTTGTGTCAAGCCACTCATGACCAATAGACAACGCCAGAAGCATCTTCCCTGGGCCAAGGAGAAAAAGACCTGGACTGTTGCTCAGTGGTCCAATGTGTTGTTTTCAGATGAAAGTAAATTTTGCATTTCATTTGGAAATCAAAGTCCCAGAGTCTGGAGGAAGAGTGGAGAGGCCACAATCCAAGCTGCTGGAGGTCTAGTGTGAAGTTTCCACAATCAGTGATGGTTTGGGGAGCCATGTCATCTGCTGGTGTAGGTCCACTGTGTTTTATCAAGACCAAAGTCAGTGCAGCCGTCTACCAGGACATTTTAGAGCAGGGTTCCCCAACTCCAGTCCTCAAGGCCCACCAACAGGTCATGTTTTCAGGATTTCCTTAGTATTGCACAGGTGATGGAATTATTGCCTGTGCAGGTGATGCAATTATCACCTGTGTAATACTAAGGAAATCCTGAAAACATGACCTGTTGGGCCTTGAGGACTGGAGTTGGGGAACCCTGTTTTAGAGCACTTCATGCTTCCCTCTGCCGACAAGCTTTTTGGAGATGGAAATTTCATTCTCCAGCAGGACTTGGCACCTGTCCACACTGCCAAAAGTACCAATACCTGGTTTACAAACAACAGTATCACTGTGCTTGATTGGCCAGCAAACTCGCCTGCCCTTAACCCCATAGAGAATCTATGGGGTATTGTCAAGAGGAAGATGAGAGACACCGGACCCAACAATGCAGACGAGCTGAAGGCTGCTATCAAAGCCACCTGGGCTTCCATAACACCTCAGCAGTGCCACAGGCTGATCGCCTCCATGCCACGCCGCATTGATGCAGTAATAGATGCAAAAGGAGCCCCGACCAAGTATTGAGTGCATTTGCTGAACATACATTTCAGTAGGCCAACATTTTGGATTTTAAAATCATTTTTCAAGCCGTTGTTATGAAGTATTCTAATTTAATTAGATAATGACTTTTGTGTTCTCATTGGCTGAAAGCCATAATCAACATTAAAAGAAATAAACACTTGAAATAGATCACTCTGTTTGTAATGACTCTATATAATATATGTTTCACTTTTTGTATTGAAGGACTGAAATAAATTAACTTTTTGATGATATTCTAATTTAGTGAGATGCACCTGTATTTCCTGTGCAAAGACATAGTAAATGTGGCTGCCTTTTTTTGCTAACGCCAGGTCACAAAACTAATGCACTTACTGGATGCAGCAGGCCCCCTTGATAAAGCCGAAGGCAACACAGGTGCAAAATACTGATAAAACAACCACTCACACACCTACCATTCATCAAGGGGGATAGTTGCCTAGTATAAATAAGGCTTGTATAGGGTGCCAGTCACACTGATACGTGTAGAGCACAGGGTCTAGCTTAGGCCATGTTCACACAGTCATTATTTGTAAGCCAAAAACAGGAGTGGAATAATCACAGAAAAAGTATACTAGAAACACGTCACCATTTCTGCATTTTTCACTCACTCCTGGTTTTGACTTACAAATACTGATAAATCATCACAGAAAAAGCTACAGGCTTACCAACACCAAATCAGATTACAAATGTACTAGCAGGATGCAGCAGGCCCCCATGATAAAAGACGGGGGCAGCACAGGTGCAAAATACTGATGCAAGCAGCCACTCACAAACCTACAAATTCATGGAAATGGTGGCTGCCTAGCATTTAAAATGCACACAGATGAGCCTTGCATTGGACACCAGTCTCACAGGTGTGATTCAGTGTGTCTGGCTTACAGCCTATTGATGACCATGCTATTAGCTCAAGCGGGCTGCCCAGCACTATATAAGTGCATCCCACAAGGACAGACATCCCAGTACACCCAACCAACAGTAAAGTACCTAGCTGTATCCTGCATAAAGATGGAAAATAATGTATAAGATAAAATACATTAAATTAGGTATTAGTCGATATTTTGGACAAAATACGTAAGCTCATAACCCACGTCAAGGATCCTCGTACTTTTTCTGTGATTTGAAATTTTGTCTTGTTAGCTGTTACAAATACTGACAGAAAAAATACTGACCAAATGCTGAATGTATGAACGTGGCCTTACAGAGAAGCCCATACTATTAGATTAGGCGAACTGTCCAGCGCTATATAAGTGCACCCCACAAAGTCAGGCACCCTAGTTTAAAAAGTTTATCAGTATTTTGTACTTGTGTTGCCTTGCTGCATCCTGTAAGTATATGTGTCAAGTTCTGGCCCGTGACACCATAACAACCACCCCTATGTGGGGCCCATTATTCTGCATGGAGGACTATGTGGGGCCCATTATTCTGTATGGAGGACTGTATGGGGGACTATGTTTGGCCCATTATACTGTATGGAGGACTATGTGGGGCCCATGATACTGTGTATACTGGTTGGCCCACGATTTTGGCCCTTTGCACGTTTGAGTTTTACATACCTGCTGTAAGTGCATTCGTTTTGTGACCTGTGTTGGTAAATATGGCTGCCATTTTCTGCACATTGTTTTATCAAAATAGAAAAAAAAATAGGGTAATAGGCTAATTAAGAGGGCACACCAATTGAGTAGCAATAATTCAAGGAAATATTCAGTTAATGTAAAAGTTAAATTAGTGACGCCTCACTGGTGACTTGCATGTTTTTTTCTGCCCCGTCTTGGAAACGCTTTATTACTGACACTGAATAGCAGCTTAGCTTGGTGAGACCATATTGCATATGAACTCTGGGCGTGATCAGAGCACTTCCGGAGCCTCTACAGACCCAAATACGTTTTCCTGTCCGGCACTCTAGGGCTACATCGCTTGGCGCTGCCCACCCCCACCCCCACCCCCACAAAAAATCGCTGCAGGTGTAGACACAACAGTTGCCATTCACACAGTCTTTGAAAGAAGATGGCTTGAAGTGAATACAATTAGACATAGTATGTATAAGCAGTATTACTAATATTAATAAAGATTGTGTGATGGCTGCATCTGTCTAGTATATGGGGGAGGGGTTGTTGCATAGTAAATCAAGCCTATAATTGTGAAAGAAGAGTGAGAAGACTGTATAGTAGCCTTCCATATATTCTTAACCGATGCATCAGCCCTCTCAGCCTAAGACATAGAAAATCGTGAAGTTGTATACATTGAAAAGCGTTGACAAACCCACTTGAAATTGGATTGGCATGTTTCATTTTTTTCTTCACGGCATCGCAGAATAACCCATATGTTTCTTCAGTTCTAAGACACAGAATAGGCTCTAGTAGAATGGACACCAAAATCACCTGGAATTTCTTGACCTGTGGATCCATAGGCTAGATGTATGGCATGTCTAATCTAGCGAGCAATAGTCCTTTTAATAGCAGGACTACCTTTGGAAGCACCCTAAAACTGAACAAAAATGTATTAAAAAAATGCTGGAGTGATGCTTTGAGTAATCTAACAACCCAAGGGTGGTGAGAAATTCTGACAAAGAGCACACTAAGTGGTACTGGTGGAAAAAAATTAACTCCAGACAGAGGAAGGCTTTTCAAGTTGATGCTCACCTCTAATTATGCTTCATCTTCCTACTTTTCAAAAATATTTCTCTAACCTCAGCAGAAAGGACCCAGTTAAAAAATAAAGGCTGTTCAAGTTCCAAGCTGTACATGGTAGGTTCTTTGACTTAAGGGGGGAAACTGGACCCCAAAATTGAATATCCTGAACCTCTAGAAGGACTGAATACAGAATCCTAACTAGACCCATTTTGGACAAACCGTTAGGACGACTCCTTTCATCTTGTCCTTCCTGATCTTTTGTTACTTTCGGGAGGAGTTGCATGGACCATGGCCTATCACAACAACCCTAACACCAGTAAAACATGTTCCTCTGTTAGTAACTTTCTTAGACCTCTTCCTCTGGCTGCTTGCCATTAGTCGGCATATACAATACTGTGTACATTTTAGGCATGTGTGGGAAAAATGCTATAAAATAAGAATGCTTACACAAATAGTGTTGATGGTTTATTTTTATCAATTAAAATGCAAAGTGAGTGATCAAAAGAGAAATCCAAAATAAAACCAATGAAGATAGTTCTTGATAACATTAGCTCTGTTGGAGTCGTTGTCCTGCTACCGAATACATTTGGAGCCAGTTACCTCCCTCTTGTATAGCATGATGGAGGCGTATCTGCCCCCTTGCATAACTATTAACCTTTTCCTGCCATAACAAAACAGATCTAAGGGAATATAGTGTATTATACATTACATTCAGCATGAAAATCACAGCATATAGATTAATCATGAAAGGCAAAATTTCAATTGCAAGTTATTAGTGTTATACATTTGCATCACAGTCTTCAAGCATGTAATTGGTTCTCTACTCCATTACTGACTTCTTATAGGGCTAGGGGATGATCCTTTGAAGATAGGTCTGGCTAGCCCAAAGACAACTTTTTGAAAAATTTTCTGATATAGGGACCATTCCCGGCCACAAATTCTGCTTGCTCAAAACATCTGCTTTCCGGCTCTTATTCTTTTCTGTAGCTCACCTAAATGGACAAGACCCGAGACTTATTAGCCTGGACAGGCAACATGTGTTGCATTGCAAGATCAAATTAACAATTTCCTATGTTGTCGCATTTGCAACTGTCACAGATCGCAAGGTTTCCGTACGTGTTGGGAGTTTGTCGGAGGTTGCAAATCACATGCGACTTGTCAGACTTCAATGCAAGTTACAAGCAACTTGCATGAGGCTTATCTGCAATTTAGCCAAAAGTCACAGACCAGTTGCACAGATTATTTTTGGACATGACTTGTCAGTATTGCAGTCACATGACACATTGCCGTGTAGCCCTAAGCCTTAAAGTGAATCAGTCCAGTCCCTTAGGCTCCCCAAACTGCCGTAAGGTTATATATCCCTATTGCTGCATTTTAAAGGCTTTGTGTCCCAAACAAATGTTGACTTCTGTGATTAAATTGCTTTTATATACCTCTTGCCATATGCAAATTAGGTACCATTAGCCTGTGTGGATGTGGCTTTGCCAAAATTAGACTGCTTCAGATGCTGTAATTACACCACCTGGACCTGAGACATCACCACTAGCTACCCTTTCTTAGGAATAGCATGGCTATGCCCTCCGGAGCAAGTGCAGTAAAGGCCAGTGTATAATCCCCACCTTCAGCAATGCACTTGCTCAGGAAGAGAGGACGTTCGCAGTCATTAATTTAGAGAGCATCTTTTAACACTCATATTGTCAAACTGTAGCAATAGACATTAAACACCAACAATCGGAATATAGATTTTTAGGAGACCTATTCTTGGAAGCTGAATCCGACTCCAGATTTGCACTTAAAGGGTGCATCCAGGACAATTTTTTTTTTAAGCTATGGGCCTAAACTTAAACAGGCTATCTACCTGGTGCCGGTACAGAGCAAGGAGCTCTACCATCTAGACCAGGGGTCCTCAAACTACGAGGACTTTTATCTGGCCCGCCGGGCTATGGGCGGAGGAGAGGGGAACGGTGTCAGCGCCCGCCCTTCTCCACCGCTTGCTCAGGGCCCCAGCAGCCGGATACTTACCTCTCCCCGTGCCTCTGCAGATCCGCTGTCTTCCTGCTCTGCGCTTCCTGTGACGTCTCATGTCAGAGGGCGCGGTGACGTCTTTTCACCGCGCCCTCCCGAGTGCCGTCACAGGCAGCGCAGAGGGGGACGATGACGCCGCGACGCTGGAGTCTGGAGTCCAGACCAGAGTAGAGCAGCGGCAGCGGCAGCAAGTGAGAAGTGAGGTGAGTATTGGATTTTTTTTTTTAATGTATGGTGTAATATGGGGGGGTGACATCCTGCATGGGGCATGATATGGGGGGTGACATCCTGCATGGGGCATTATATGGGGGGGTGACATGCTGCATGGGGCATTATATGGGGGGGGTGACATGCTGCATGGGGCATTATATGGGGGGGTGACATGCTGCATGGGGCATTATATGGGGGGGTGACATGCTGCATGGGGCATTATATGGGGGGGTGACATGCTGCATGGGGCATTATATGGGGGGGTGACATGCTGCATGGGGCATTATATGGGGGGTGACATGCTGCATGTGGCATTATATGGGGGGCTGACATGCTGCATGTGGCATTATATGGGGGGGGGGGTGACATGCTGCATAGGGCATTATAAAGACAGGGAAGTGATATCCTGCATGGAGCATTATATGGGGGGGGGTGACATGCTGCATGGGGCATTATATGGGGGGGGGTGACATGCTGCATGGGGCATTATGAAGACAGGGGAGTGATATCCTGCATGGGGCATTATAAAGACAGGGGAGTGATATCCTGCATGGGGCATTATATGGGGGGTGACATCATGCATGGGGCATTATATGGGGGGGTGACATCCTGCATGGGGCATGATATGGGGGGTGATATGCTGCATGTGGCATTATATGGGGGGGTGACATGCTGCATCTGGCATTATATGGGGGGGTGACATGCATGGGGCATTATATGGGGGGGGTGACATGCATGGGGCATTATATGGGGGGTGACATGCTGCATGGGGCATTATATGGGGGTTGACATGCTGCATGGGGCATTATATGGGGGGTGACATGCTGCATGGGGCATTATAAAGACAGGGGAGTGATATCCTGCATGGGGCATTATATGGGGGGGGTGACATGCTGCATGGGGCATTATAAAGACAGGGGGGTGACATCCTGCATGGGGCATTATATGGGGGGGTGACATCCTGCATGGGGCATTATATGGGGAGTGACATCCAGCATGGGGCATTATATAGGGGGTGACATCCTGCATGGGGCATTATATGGGGGGTGACATCCTGCATGGGGCATTATATGGGGGGTGACATCCTGCATGGGGCATTATATGGGGGGTGACATCCTGCATGGGGCATTATATGGGGGGGAAAGGGACATCCTGCATGGGGCATTACATGGGGGGAAAGGGACATCCTGCATGGGGCATAATATGGGGGGGTGACATGCTGCATGGGGCATAATATGGGGGGGTGACATGCTGCATGGGGCATTATATGGGCGGTGGCATCCAGCATGGGGCATTATAAGGGGGGGAACAGCCTGCATGGGGCATTATAAGGGGTGGAACAGCCTGCATATGGCATTATAAGGGGGAAACAGCCTGCCTATTGGGAACATTTACCTGCCCATTGAGGACCTATGCTGCCTATTGGGGATATTTACCTGCCTATTGGGGACATTTACCTGTCTATTGGGGACATTTACCTGCCTATTGGGGACATTTACCTGCCTATTGAAATACCGGTTGATTTAACTTTACTTGTTCTTCATTTTAAATATTGTATTTGTTCCTGTATTGTTTTTTTTTACTACAAAAGAAGATATGTGCAGTGTGCATAGGAATTTGTTCAAAGTTTTTTTTAAAAACTATATTCCTCCAATGGTCTGAGGGACCGTGAACTAGCCCCCTGTTTAAAAAGTTTGAGGACCCCTGATCTAGACATTGTACTATCGTGGCAATATCTGCTACCATTTGATTGCGTACAATCTCTGAATTAGTCTTGTACCAAATATTAGTGATATTAATTCTTACATAAGAGATCCAAAGTGTTTCACTCACCCTTATATTGCCATTTGGCCTCAACCTTCAGACTTCAGAAACTACCACCATTATTTTGTAGACGTATTTGCCACTATTTGATTGCATACTTTTTTCTGGGATTTGGCATACACGTGATATCGTCTTGATTATATGCTGGGATACCTTAGTGATGTAATCTCTCTGAATACATTCTCCGCTTTTTATTCTTTGTAATTTAATAATCATTTGATTTGACACTCAGACATTCTACTCTTTTCCTTGTAGGTCATTTGTATTTATTTGAAGTGCTCTATTCTTTGGTCACATAGGAAGGCCTTAGAATTTTCCAGTTACAGAAACTCACTGGCTGCACTTTTCTTGTGTTTAAAAACACAAACTGACCTCCCCAGTAGTGTTGAGCCACCCCCGTAGTGTTCGGGTTCGGTTCGGTTCGTCGAACACCGGGATGTTCGAGGAACTGTTCGTCGAACACCTTAGAACACCGTCGAACACCGTTAAAACCAATGGCAGGCAAACAAAAACACATAGAAACACATAGAAAACACCTGCAAAGGTGTCCAAAAGCTGACAAACTGCTCAGAAGACACTCTCTTTAAAAAAGCCGGCCGGCAAATTCAGCAGCGGCATACACCGGTACCCGACAATTTAGACAAGAAGGAATAGAGCATCACACATAGATTAGATAGATAGAAACATGTCAGTCACACATATAAGAAGCACAGTGACAGTGTTGGTTACTGCACTTGTCATTTAGTGTAAAGGATTTATTAAAAAAAATATTAGTGTTTTCATGCACCGTCTCTTTAAAAAAGCCGGCCGGCAATTCAGCATCTGTACCCGACAATTTAGAACAGAAAGAATAGAGCTTCACACATAGATTAGATAGATAGAAATATGTCAGTCACATATATAATAAGTACAGTGATAGTGTTGCTTACTGTACTTGTCATTTAGTGTAAAGGATTTATTTAAAAAAATAAGTGTTTTCATGCACTGTCTCTTTAAAAAAGCCGGCCGGCAATTCAGCAGCGGTACCCGACAATTTAGAACAGAAAGAATAGAGCATCACACATAGATTAGATAGATAGAAACATGTCAGTCACATATATATGAAGTACAGTGATAGTGTTGGTTATTGTACTTGTCATTTAGTATTAAAATAAAGGATTTATTATTAAAAAAAATTGGCGTGGGGTTCCCCTTAATTTTAGGCTCTAGCGGAGGTTAAGCAGACGGCTGGGGCAGATGTTTGAAGCCTGGGAAGGGGGTAATACCCACGGAGCTTCCCAGGCTACTAATATCAGCCCCCAGCTGAATACATAGCCTTTACTAGCTATTAAAATGGGGGACCCCCCCAAAAAAATGACGTGGGGTCCCCCCTAATTTAATAGCTAGCAAAGGCTAGGCAGACAGCTGGGGGCTGATATTAATAGCCCAGGAAGGGAGCCATGAATATTGGCCCCCTCCCAGGCTAGAAACACCAGCCGTCAGCCGCCCCAGAAATGGCGCATTCATAGGATGCGCCAATTCTGGCACTTAGCCTCGCTCTTCCACGCTGCCCTGGTGCGGTGGCAGGGGGTAATAGGGTTGGGGTTGATGTCAGCTTATAATGCCAGCTGACATCAAGCCCAGGTTAGTAATGGAGAGGCGTCTATAAGACACCCCCATTACTAACCCCATAGTCAAAGTTAAAAAAAACACAAACACCCAGAATAAAGTCCTTTAATTGAAATAAAGACACAATCCTTTATTGTTCTAAATTAAACCATACTTACCATCACGCCCATTCCAGCTGAAGCCAACGATCTCCTGCAATAAAAGAAAAAGATCCTAGTTACTTACAGGTAACGGGATTTTACAGAGCCCATGACAGCACCACCTGAGAGAGAGGGTATCCGCCCACCAAGGACAGGAACCTACTGAATAAAAAGGCGGTACCTCTCCTCCGCATCAGTTTTGTTTCAGAGCATGAGAGGGCCTCCGAAGACAGGTTAATACATAACCACCACCTCAACATATGTACTAAACACCTTAAAAAAAGTGCACACCACAGTGATAAAGGGGAGGGAATTAATAGGGTGCTGTCATGGGCTCTGTAAAATCCCGTTACCGGTAAGTAACTAGGATCTTTTCCCCTTCTCCCATGACAGCACCACCTGAGAGATTTATAGAGATCAAATACCAGAGGGAGGGATCACCGCTTGCAACACCCTTCTACCAAAGGACAGATCAGTAGAAGAGGAAAGGTCAAGACGGTAATGTTTGTAAAATGTAGCAGGGGATGACCAAGTTGCCGCCTTACATATAATGTCGATGGGCACATCCGCCTTCTCAGCCCAGGAAGCAGCTACCGCTCTGGTGGAATGGGCCTTCAGGTTCTCAGGAACCGGCAGATTGCTTAGAAGAGTAGGCTAAGGTAATAGTATCCCTGACCCATCTAGCTATGGTCCCCCTTGTAACCTTATGTCCTTTCCTAGCCCCCTGAAAGGATATAAATAAAGCGTCACTCTTTCTCCAGGCTTTTGTCACTTCCAAATACTGGACTAACACCCTCTTAACATCTAAGGTGTGAAGCTTATGTTCCTCAGAATCCCTAGGATTAGGATAGAAGGAAGGGAGAGTGATTACTTGCATCCTATGGAACTTGGAGGCTACCTTTGGAAGATAGGCCGGGTCTGGTCTTAAGATTACTCTATCCATACATACTTGAGTGAATGGATGGTTAACGGATAGTGCGTGTAAGTCACTGACTCTACGAGCTGATGTCAGGACCACCAATAGCGCAGTCTTTAAAGTTAAGATTTTTTCTGAAACCTTCTCTAAGGGCTCGAAGGGAGGTTTGGTTAATGCTTCCAGAACTAAATTAAGGTCCCAAGGAGGCATTCTTGGAACAGGAATAGGTCTGGATCTATGACAGGCTTTAATAAATCTAATGATCCATCTATTTGCTGCCAAGTCATAATTATACAGTGCCCCCCTTTGCGTCAATAGCGACCTCTCAAAATCCAAGCCGTCAAATGCAGGCCCGCTCTTTGGGGATGACAGACTGGGCCCTGCCTGAGGAGATCCGGGATGTCCGGAAGAACCCATGGATCTGCTTGGGACATTCTCTTCATCCAAGTGAACCATGGTCTCTTGGGCCAGAACGGGGCGATCAATATAACCCTCGCCCGTTCCTCTCGGATCTTCCTCAGGATAGTAGGGATCAGTACTAAAGGGGGAAAGGCATAAGCTAGAGTGAAATCCCACTGAATCTGCAGCGCGTCCACCGCAAACGCCCCCTCTTTTGGATTCAGGGAGCAAAAGGTTTCGGTCTTCCGATTGTGTCTGTTTGCAAACAGATCTATCTGGGGCTGTCCCCACCGATCCACAATCTGCTGAAAAACGGCTGGATTCAACTCCCACTCTCCTTGTTTCAAGATGTGACGACTCAAGAAATCGGCCTTTATGTTCTCTTCCCCTTTTATATGCAGTGCCGAGAGCGTAACCAGCCGACTCTCGGCAAACCTGAAGATCTGATCCGCTATTAACATCAGAGGGAGAGATCTGGTACCCCCCTGATGATTGATGTAGGCGACTGTTGATCTGTTGTCTGACATTATCCTGACGTGAGGACCCTGAAGAACAGAACTGAATTCTTTTAGCGCGTTTCTGGCTGCCAACAGCTCTTTCATGTTGGAAGAGAGACTTGTCTCGCTGTCCGACCAGAGGCCTTGTACAGAACGATCCCTTAGGTGAGCTCCCCAACCTTCCGCACTTGCGTCTGTTGTAATTGTATCCGACACCTGGAAGGTCCAAGGAACCCCCAAAGATAGGTTGACCGGAGATGTCCACCAGTCCAGGGAGTTGATCACAACATCTGGAAGAGATATTTTCCCATTCAGGCGACCTTTGAGCCGCCTGTCCGCTGCCAGAATCTCCTGTTGAAGACATCTGGAATGGTGCTGGGCCCACTGAACCGCCGGGATGCAAGACGTCATTGTACCCAACAGAGACATTGCACTCCTCAGGGTCATGGTCAGATTGCTGACAACCTGAGATGTTAGGGATCTGATCTTCAGTTTCTTTTCCTCTGGCAGAAGACAGGTTTGGTTTTCTGAGTCCAGAATGAGACCCAGGAAAGACTGAACCCTCTTTGGTTCCAGCCTTGACTTCTCCAGATTTAACAGCCAACCTAGGTGTCTTAGACTGGCCATGACGTCCGCCAGGGCTAGAGCACAGAGTTGACTTGATCTGCCCACTACTAAGAAGTCGTCCAGATAAGGGATGACCAAAATGTCTCTTTCCCTCAAGTGCGCTGTGACCTCCAGAATGATTTTTGTGAAGACTCTCGGCGCCATGGAAATGCCAAAGGGAAGAGCTGCGAACTGAAAATGCCTTACGTGCCTGCCGAATTGTACAGCTACTCTTAGAAACTGTTGATGATCTGGCAAAATCGGGACGTGGTAGTAGGCGTCCTTCAGATCGAGGACGCACATAAAACAGTCCGGAAATAACATCTTTATGGCTGATTTTATTGTTTCCATCTTGAAAGGCCTGTAGATTAAATGGTCGTTCAGTCTCTTTAAGTTCGCAATGGTCCTGAAGGAGCCGTCCGGCTTCTTTATTAGGAAGAGAGTCGAATAGAATCCTCTTCCTTGCTCGGGTGCAGGTGTTTCCACCAGAACTCCTTTCATGAGCAGAGAGAGAACTTCCTGCTGTAAGGCTATCTGTTCCGCTAAACCTCTGGGGCTGATATTTTGACAGTGTTCTTGGGCCTGCTTTTGAACTCTAATGTGAGCCCCCTCCTGATTATCCCTAAGATCCAAGAATTGGATGAAATTTCCTTCCAGGCAGGCAGGAAGTGGGACAATCTTCCTCCCACCCGGGGGGAACTGTCACTTAGGGGCTTTCTTATTCTCGGAGGAGGGACCCCCAAACATGAAGCCTCTGCTATACGGCTTTCGGTCTTTCCAGCTACCTTGGTCTCTGGGAGCTTTACTGCGGCTGTATTTTCTCTTCCGAAAGAAACTGTTAAATCGGGAACCAGACACCGTGGGAAATCCATGTTTTTTGTCTGCGGCTTTATCTAGGATGTCATCTAGACCTTTGCCGAACAAGAAGTCCCCCTCACAAGGGATTGAGCACAGTTTAGACTTTGACTGCACATCTTCTGGCCAGCTCTTGAGCCATAGCGCCCTACGGGCTGCATTAGAGAGGTTTGCAGACCGGGCAGCCAGCCTAACTGAATCTGCCGATGCATCTGCCAGGAATGCAGCCGCTCCCTGCACAAGAGGAAGGTCTGATAGAATTTTCTCCCTGGACACATTCCCCCTGATCTGGTCTTCCAATTGTTGAAGCCAGATCATCATAGATCTAGCAGTGCAGGTCGCTGCTACTGCCGGTTTAAGGGCCCCTGCTGACGACTCCCAGGTTTGCTTAAGGAAGGACTCCGCTTTTTTATCCAGCGGGTCTTTTAAGGCTCCTAAATCCTCAAAGGGCAGAGTGGATTTTTTTTTTTTTTGAAGATTTTGAAATGGCCACGTCAATCTTAGGGGTTTTGTCCCATTTAGCCGCATCCTCATCCTCAAAGGGGTACCTCCGCTTGGAGGATGACGGCAGCTGACCCTTCCTCTCCGGTTTCTTCCATTCCCTTTCTATCAGAGATTTAATCCTGTCATTGACCGGGAATGAGCGTCTCCTCCTTTGGTCTAAGCCCCTGAACATAACATCCTGGACTGTTCTGGGCACTTTGGTATCGGTAATACCCATAGTCCCTCTGACGGCTTTAACTAGTCTCTCAGTATTCTCAACCGAAAAACAAGGTCTGCCCCCCCCCATCATCATCCGAAGACTCCGATGACGATGAGGAGTGATTAGAGGAGGAAGGCAGTTCTCTCGTAAAACGGGACTCCACTGATTCCTCTGATTCTGAAGAAACTAGTTTTCGCTTCTTCTTTTTGAGTGAGGTTAAGCCTCTTAAGGACTCTCTGACCTCTGTCTGGATTAGATCCTTTAATTCTAAAGAAAACCTGGGGGACTCCTCTGCAATGGTTTTCTGAATACAGTCCGAGCATAGGTTTTTGGCATAGGAGGTGGGAAGACCGATTTTGCATAAAGCACACTCCCTGTTTTTACTTTTAGCACTACACTTCTTCGCCTCCTGCCCCAAGAAATAAAAGGAGAAGAAGGAGGAAAAGAGAGAGAGAGAAGAGCACATTATTCAAGGTGAGACTTTCACGAAGATCACTCACCACACTGCCGTTCAGACTAGGGTACCGGAGGCGGTGGTTGCCGTTCACATGAGGGCTCCCATCTGGCGGAGGTGGACTGACGAAGTCTTTTCTGACCAGTCTTGTCGGAACTCGTACGCCCCTCACTGCTGTGACTTTGTCGATGGGAAGATTCCCGTTCCATTTGTTTGAGCTGCTTGCGCTGCTTTGATGGCTGTGGCTGCTGCTGTACTTCCTGTGGCGGTGACAGCTGCTGCCCAGGTGACTGCGGTTCCTCATCCATCATGGCGGGGATGCAGACACCGCCATCCTGATTGCTCCCCATCCTTAAAAGCAGTAGGGCTCCACCTCCTTTAGGCTCCTCCCTTTCCGGCAGTGTGCTCATCTCTCTTTTTTTTTTTTTTTTTTTTTAATTTTAGCCAGCTGGCGCGCTACCCGCAGATCCACCTGCCTCTGCGCGTGCGCAGCCCAGCGGCACCCGGCGCGCTTGCAGCGGGATGACAGCTTCCCACCCGCGCATGCGCAGACCCGGTTTCCGGCGCACTCCGTGATATGGCGCGTCAGCACCCCGCGCGTGCGCAGCCCGGACTTCCGGCGCGCTCCGCCACAGGGTGCGACGCGACCCCCACGTGCGCAGCCCGGAAGACCTGCCGGCCGGCGCGCTCAGTTCATCTTTGCGAGGCGCAGACCCGGCCGCAGGCCCCGGCGCACGCGGGGAGGAATCCAGAAACAGCACCTCCTCCCCACACGCAGACCCGGGCAGCAGCCAGACGGGCTGGGAACAGGGACCATCTGCTGCTTCCACGGCCTCCAGGCCGCACCGTCCATAATCCAGGTACGTGAGGTACCACCTGGTGAGGCTCCCATCAGGGACAGGAACCAAAACTGATGCGGAGGAGAGGTACCGCCTTTTTATTCAGTAGGTTCCTGTCCTTGGTGGGCGGATACCCTCTCTCTCAGGTGGTGCTGTCATGGGAGAAGGGGAAAATAATAAAGCAACCTCATCCTTACCTTTCCATGGTTCCCACGACAGCTTCAGCTCTGCTACATCGAGATGACAGGCTGGACCGCAGCAGAACGCTGCCATCCAGCCTGTCATCCCGCAGACACTGAGAAGCGCAGGCTTGCTTGCGCTGCTCAGCGTCTCTCTGTGACGACATCCAGATGAGCCGAGTTCATGTCCAATGAACTCGGCTCACCTCATGCACGTCACTGACCGCGTGGGAAAATTCTCACGCTGAAGCGCTGATTGCAGGAGAATTTTCCCACGCTGTCAGTGACGTGCAGGAGGTGAGCTGAGTTCATTGGACATGAGCTCACCTCATGCACATCACTGACAGCGTGGGAGAATTCTCCTGCACTCAGCACTTCAGCGTGAGAATTTTCCCACGCTGTCAGTGACGTGCATGAGGTGAGCCGAGTTCATTGGACATGACCTCGGCTCATCTGGATGCCGTCACAGCGAGACAGTGAGGAGCGCAAGCATGCCTGCGCTTCTCAGTGTCTGCGGGATGACAGGCTGGATGGCGGCGTTCTGCTGCGGTCCAGCCAGTCATCTCGATGTAGCAGAGCTGAAGCTGTCGTGGGAACCATGGAAAGGTAAGGATGAGGTTGGTTTATTATTTTTCTTTTATTGCAGGAGATCGTTGGCTTCAGCTGGAATGGGTGTGATGGTAAGTATGGTTTAATTTAGAACAATAAAGAATTGTGTCTTTATTTCAATTAAAGGACTTTATTCTGGGTGTTGTGTTTTTTTTAAATACTTTACTAGAAATTCATGGCGGTCATGTCTAATACTGGCGTGACCCCATGAATTTTGGGCTTGGGGCCAGCTGATAATACCAAGCTGGCCCTAAATTCATGAAATAATTAAGAAAAAAAGGCCTTCCCTATATTGTTGTGTCCGGCCAGGTACAAATAGGCAGCTGGTGGTTGGGGGCAGCCCGTTCCTGCCTGCTGTACCTGGCTGGACACAAATATAGTGCGAAGCCCCACTTCAATTTTTTTTAATTATTTCATGAAATTCATGAAATAAGAAAAAAAGGGCTTCCCTATATTGTTGTGTCCGGCCAGGTACAAATAGGCAGCTGGTGGATGGGGGCAGCCCGTTCCTGCCTGCTGTACCTGGCTGGACACAAATATAGTGCGAAGCCAGCCTCAACCACCAGCTGCCTATTTGTACCTGGCCGGACACAACAATATAGGGAAGCCCTTTTTTTCTTAATTATTTCATGAAATAATTTAAAGAAAATTGACGTGGGGCTTCGCCCTGTTTTTGTGTCCAGCCAGGTACAACTAGGCAGCTGGGGGCTGGAATCCGCAGCGCAGGGAGGCCCAAGCTTTCTGGGCCACCCCCGCTGCAAATTGCAGTCCGCAGCCACCCCGGAAAATGGCGCGTTCATAGAAGCGCCATCTTCTGGCGCTGTACCCAACTCATCCAGGGCCCTGATGCGGTGGCTCACTGGGTAATAAAGGGGTTAGGGCCAGCTTGGCATTATCAGCTGGCCCTAAGCCCGAAATTCATGGGGTCACGCCAATATTAGACATGACCACCATGAATTTCTAGTAAAGTATTTAAAAAAAACACAACACCCAGAAAAAAGTCCTTTAATTGAAATAAACACACAATTCTTTATTGTTCTAAATTAAACCATACTTACCATCACGCCCATTCCAGCTGAAGCCAACGATCTCCTGAAATAAAAGAAAAATAATAAAGCAACATCATCCTTACCTTTCCATGGTTCCCATGACAGCTTCAGCTCTGCTACATCGAGATGACAGGCTGGACCGCAGCAGAACGCTGCCATCCAGCCTGTCATCCCGCAGACACTGAGAAGCGCAGGCTTGCTTGCGCTCCACAGTGTCTCTCTGTGAGGGCATCCAGATGAGCCGAGTTAATGTCCAATGAACTCGGCTCACCTCATGCACGTCACTGACAGCGTGGGAAAATTCTCCTGCACTCAGCGCTTCAGCGTGGGAGAATTCTCACACTGAAGCGCTGAGTGCAGGAGAATTCTCCCACGCTGTCAGTGACGTGCAGGAGGTGAGCTGAGTTCATTGGACATGAGCTCACCTTATGCACGTCACTGACAGCGTGGGAAAATTCTCCTGCACTCAGCGCTTCAGCGTGGGAGAATTCTCACGCTGAAGGGCTGAGTGCAGGAGAATTCTCCCACGCTGTCAGTGACGTGCAGGAGGTGAGCTGAGTTCATTGGACATGAGCTCACCTTATGCACGTCACTGACAGCGTGGGAGAATTCTCCTGCACTCACCGCTTCATCGTGAGAATTTTCCCACGCTGTCAGTGACGTGCATGAGGTGAGCCGAGTTCATTGGACATGAACTCGGCTCATCTGGATGTCGTCACAGAGAGACGCTGAACAGCGCAAGCAAGCCTGCGCTTCTCAGTGTCTGCGGGATGAGAGGCTGGATGGCAGCGTTCTGCTGCGGTCCAGCCTGTCATCTCGATGTAGCAGAGCTGGTAAGGATGAGGTTGCTTTATTATTTTTCTTTTATTGCAGGAGATCGTTGGCTTCAGCTGGAATGGGCGTGACGGTAAGTATGGTTTAATTTAGAACAATAAAGGATTGTGTCTTTATTTCAATTAAAGGACTTTATTCTGGGTGTTTGTGTTTTTTTTAACTTTGACTATGGGGTTAGTAATGGGGGTGTCTTATAGACGCCTCTCCATTACTAACCTGGGCTTGATGTCAGCTGGCATTATAAGCTGACATCAACCCCAACCCTATTACCCCCTGCCACCGCACCAGGGCAGCGTGGAAGAGCGAGGCTAAGTGCCAGAATTGGCGCATCCTATGAATGCGCCATTTCTGGGGCGGCTGACGGCTGGTGTTTCTAGCCTGGGAGGGGGCCAATATTCATGGCTCCCTTCCTGGGCTATTAATATCAGCCCCCAGCTGTCTGCCTAGCCTTTGCTAGCTATTAAATTAGGGGGGACCCGTCATTTTTTTGGGGGGGTCCCCCATTTTAATAGCTAGTAAAGGCTATGTATTCAGCTGGGGGCTGATATTAGTAGCCTGGGAAGCTCCGTGGGTATTACCCCCTTCCCAGGCTTCAAACATCTGCCCCAGCCGTCTGCTTAACCTCCGCTAGAGCCTAAAATTAAGGGGAACCCCACGCCAATTTTTTTAATAATAAATCCTTTATTTTAATACTAAATGACAAGTACAGTAACCAACACTATCACTGTACTTCATATATATGTGACTGACATGTTTCTATCTATCTAATCTATGTGTGAAGCTCTATTCTGTCTGTTATAAATTGTCGGGTACCGCTGCTGAATTGCCGGCCGGCTTTTTTAAAGAGACGGTGCATGAAAACACTATTATTTTTTTTGATAAATCCTTTACGCTAAATGACAAGTACAGTAAGCAACACTGTCACTGTACTTCGTATATATGTGGCTGACATGTTTATATCTATCTAATCTATGTGTGAAGCTCTATTCTTTCGGTTCTAAATTGTCAGGTACCGGTGTATGCCGCTGCTGAATTGCCGGCTTTTCATGTTTCACTGTTGGCACTGTTCCCATCGATTTGGGCAATCACTGTAATGCCACAACCACCATGGCTGTGGCATTACAGTGAGTGGCAGACAATCCCTGCATGATTGGTGCTCTAAATAGCGCCAGACATGCAGGACACGCTTTTGGTGCACGAACAGTTATCGAACATAACCTCGAACAGCCGAATTTTTTGCAAATCGTTCGGGTTCGTCGAACAACTCGAACACCGCCCAAAACAGCTCGAATTTGAGATTGGCGAACAGTTCTAGTCGAACACCGCTCATCTCTACTCCCCAGGCCCAGTACCAGATTTCAACCACTGCTCCTAGTGTCCCATAGTCTTCAGGTTGCCATCAATGTCACGTCAGCTGTTGCCTGTAACTTAATTCACTGACTGTTCGCAAGTTTATGGCACAAGCTGCTGAGCTCAGATTGGCTCCACTGCTGTTGACATGAAGGCTGCAGGAAAAAAAAAATAATCAGGGAGCAGCAGGAGAGACTCAGTGCTGGACCCAGGAAGGGCGAGTAAAGGTTTTTTTTTCTTAAATGTTTAAACTGCAGCTGGGGGTGGCACTGGTTTTCCTTAGATTCTGTGTCATGGCATATTAGATCTTCAGATCTACCTTTGATGAAGTCCCCCCAACTGCTCTACTTGGCACCTGCAAAGGCTTAGAGAGAACATTGTTAAACACCCAATAAACCACAGAAATTAAAAACTGCATCTTTGCCCCAGGTTCTGTGCTAAGTCATGCAATTTTAAATAAAGCTTTGGAAAGAGGAGCGTTGATGTTTGTGCATTATGGGAAATACCATTTAGAGAACTATGAAGGTATGGGCTTTTGGGTAGTTTAAAACAGGACTGATTGCTTCCAAAAATTGTGACAATTAGCTACAAATTGTGCGGCATTAGATGGGTTGTCTGCCACTGGAGAACCCCTGGTGAATAAATTCACAGTCCCTTAGAAGAAAAAAAAAACTACCACTCAGTGTCGTTACCAGTAGGTAACAACATTGTTGTGCCATGTGATCACTGCAGCCAATAAGTGGTTGCTGATCAGCTGCCCGCTCTGATGAAGTAGTAAGGTTGCAGCTGGTCAGTGGCCAATGATTGTGTCATGTCACCCACCGGGAACAGCAGCTCTGACATTGCAGGACATGATTCTATATTTTTATTTTCCATCAGCTACTGAATTAAGCAGGGGCTGTCCAGTAGTTGACAACCCCTTAAGTTCAGTGAAGCTGAACTGCAATATCACAATGTATACTTGCAAGACCATTTCTTAAAGGCATTTTTTCTAATCCAGCACAACTCTTTACAAGTTTGACTGAGTAGTCATGAGGGCCTGTAACTTCAGTAGGCACTCACAGCAGAGTTTACTTTGAGGCCAATATAAGATTATATCCCATTTAAAAGGGAATCTGCACACCAACTATACAACTACAGTGCAATAGGGGGTGGGGTAGAATGGTAACAAAAAAAGGGATTTTTGGTACTCACCATAAAATCTCTTTCTTGGAGCCTTCATTGGGGGACACAGGACCATGGGTGTATGTTGTTGTCGCTAGGAGGTTGACACTAGGCAAAAAAAGAAAATAGCTCCTCCTCCGCAGTATGCACCCGCCTACAGGCACCAAGCTCACCAGTTAGTGGCTAAAGCAGTAGGAGGAACATAAAATAATTAACTATGCAATGCCCAACGGGGCACAACCGTGAAAACTAAATCAGATGCCCAACAGGGCCAACTGGACATATGTCCAAAATCAGGGAGGGTGCTGTGTCCCCCAATGAAGGGTCCAAGAAAGATTTTACGGTGTGTACCAAAAATCCCTCTTTATCGCTTCATTGGGGCACACAGGACCATGGGACGTCCAAAAGCAGTCCCTAGGGTGGGAGAACAAAAGATAGCCACAGATTAGGTTTGACTGCTGGCAACCGCCGCCTGCAGAACCTTCCGCCCAAGACTGGCATCAGCCGAGGAATAAGTGTGGACTTTGTAAAACCTTGAAAAGGTGTGGAGTGAAGACCATGTTGCGGCCTTACAGATCTGAGAAGCTGAAGCCTGATGGTGAACAGCCCAAGAGGCCCCCACCGCCCAGGTGGAGTGAGCCCTTACCCCCGGAGAGGAAGGTTTGTCAGAGACGCGATATGCCTCCAAACTGGTCGAACTTATCCAACGGCCAATGGTTGACTTGGAAGCAGGAAGACCCCTGCGACGCCCTTCAGGGATGACAAACAGGGCGTCTGAACGCCAGAGGGAGGCCGTTCTAGAAAGGTACACGCGTAAGGCTCTGACCAGATCCAGTTTGTGGGTGCACTGGGGCCAGACAGAAGGAAGGCAAAACAATGTCCTCATTGATGTGGAAAGAGGAGACTACATTCGGCAAAAAGGAAGGCACCAGCCTGAGCACTACATTGTCCTGATGGAAGACCAGAAAGGGTGACCGACATGAGGGCTGCGAGCTCTGCAACCCTCCTAATAGAGGTAATAGCCACCAGAAAAGCCACCTTCCAGGAGAGAAGAGAGGCTGGGTTCAAATGGGGGCTGTTGGAGGACGCTTAGGACCATATTGAGGTCCCATGGATCCACCGGGGGGCGATAAGGCGGCGCCAGGTGAGCCACCCCTTGTAGAAACGTCTTGACCTGAGGACGGAAAGCCAAGTTACATTGGAATAGAATGGACAAGGCCAAAACTTTGCCTTTGAGAGTGCTTTGAGAGAGTCCCACTTCAAGACCAGACTGAAGAAAGGCCAAAATGACCGGTAACGAAAAGGACATGGGAGCTAGCAGATCTTTCTCGCAGTGACGAAAAAAGGCTCTCCAGGTTCTGTGGTATATGCGCGAGGTTGCAGGTTTTCTGGCACTAATTAGGGTCTGGATGACGTAGTCTGCAAAACCCATCTTCCTCAAGACTGCGGCCTCAACGGGCATGCCATTAAATTCAGAGAACGAGAACTCTGATGAAGAATAGGCCCCTGAGAGAGGAGGTCCAGACGGTCTGGTAGTCTCCAGGGGAAGTTGATGAGCAGGTTTACTAGATCTGCATACCAGACTTGTCTGGGCCAATCCGGAGCTACTAGAATTACCGGTACTCCTTCTGTCTTGATCTTTTTGACGACTCGAGGGATCATTGGTAGAGGGGGGGAAAGATATGGCAGCTGGAACTGAGACCATGATATGACTCGCACGTCTTGAGCGACCACGGGACCGGTCTACAAAGGATAGAACCTTGTGGTTTAACAGAGACACCATGAGGTCGACGTCCGGCATGCCCCATCGTAAGCAAATCTGATGGAACACCTCGGGATGGAGAGACCATTCTCTTGAGGCAAGGCCCTGTCGACTGAGGAAGTCGGCCGCCCAATTGTCGACCCCCGGAATGTAGACTGCTGAGATTGCCGGAACTGTGTTCTCGGCCCAAACTAGTACTCTTGCCACCTCTTTCAAGACGGACTTGCTGCGCGTTCCTCCCCGACGGTTTAGGTACGCCACAGCCGTGGCGTTGTCCGATTGTACGCGGGCCGGGAACCCTGCAAGAATATCCTGCCAGTGATGCAATGCCAGGTAAATTGCCCTCATCTCCAAGATGTTGATCAGTAGGGAGACTTCGTGGAGACTCCACCGGCCCTGCACTGTGTAATGATGGAAGACTGCCCCCCCAACCGATGAGGCTGGCATCGGTCGTGACCACCTGCCAGCGAAGCGGTAGGAATGACCTCCCGGGTCTGAAGGAAGAGGGGCGAATCCACCATGTTAATGACCTTCTCACATGAAGAGGTAACCTGATGCGTCGATCTAGAGACGACTGGTTCTTGTCCCATGCCGACAGAAGGGCCAGTTGAAAAGGCCAGGTATGGAACTGGGCAAACGGCACTGCTTCCATAGCTGCCACCATTTTTCATAAGGCACTCATGCATAGGCGAAGAGTGTGGATTTGGGTCGGAAAGGTGGTGGATTCCCCGATGGAGAGAGTTTCTTTTTCCTCGGGAGAAGGACCCGGGCATGGGTCATGTCGAACTGCATCCCTAGAAAGGTTACGCATTGAGATGGGACCAGGGAGGATTTGTCTGTGTTGATCAGCCAGCCTAACCGAGAGAGCGTGTTCAGGGTGATCTGGAGACAGTCCCTGAACGTGGGACCCTTGATCAATAGGTCATCAAGGTAGGGGATAATTACAATCCCCCTGGCTCGTAGAATGGCCATGACCGTCGCCATTACCTTCGTGAAAACCCTCAGGGAGGAGGCAAGCCCGAAGGGTGGAGGCAAGCCTGAAGGGCAGAGAACTGAACTGATAGATTTGCCTTCCAGAACGCACACTAAGGAACTTCTGATGTGGTGCGCAGATTGGGATATGAAGATACACATCCTGAATGTCCACTGAACATAGATATTCCCCAGCCTCCATCGAGGCGATTACCGACCTGAGGGACTCCATTCTGAAGTGCCAGATGCGTACCTGTCGGTTTAGTTGTTTGAGGTCCAGGATCGGACATAGTGAGCCGTCCTTTTTTGGAACAACGAAAAGATTGGAGTAAAAACTGGAAAACCTTTCCAGAAGGGGGACTGGAACTAGGACTCCTAAGCACAGAAGGGAGGCGCTGGCCTGAAGGAACCCGGGAAGCAGAGATGGATGCGAGGGGCAGGACCTGAGAAATAGTGTTCCTGGCATGGCGTTGAATTCGATCTTGTAGCCGGAGGTCACAATATCCTTGACCCAGGCGTCTTCTATTGCCGAGACCCAAGAGTCTCGGAACAGAAGTAGACGGCCGCCCACCCTGGGAGAAGTCCCAGGTGGGAGTAACCCATCATGCTGAGGAAAATCTGTTGGATCGTGATCAGAATCCAGAGGGCTTAGAAGAGCGACCCTTTGGGCGCCAGTTCGGAGTGGGCCTAAAGGTAGGCTTATGTCTCTCTCGCTGTGCTGAGGTATGGTCCTGTTGAGAGAAGGGGCCCGGTTGAGCGAACTGACGAAAGGACCGGAACTGAAGGGAACGTCTCCTAGGAAAGGGGCGTTTAGATCTCGGCTGGGGAAGGGAGGTGCTCTTACCCCCCAGTGGCATCAGAAATGATCTGGAGCCTTGAAAAGGGAGATTTGTTAGTGATTTTTTTGGAGGCAGGGTCGGCGTTACAAGACTTCAGCTAAAGAATTCCACGTATATCAATGATATTGCTAGAGACGCAGGCTGAACAGGCAGCGGCGTCAAGGGGACGCCGTGAGCAGATATTTTCCTGCGTGGGCGATCTGATCCGCTAGGTCAGCCAGATCGTCCGGGGAAGCCCCCGTTAGGATGCCCTGCCTAAGCTGTTTGGCCCATGTGGAGACTGCATTTTGATACCAAAGTTGAGGCAAAGGAAGGACACAGGGAGGTGCCAGCAGCCTCAAAGGCTGACTTAGCCAAGGCCTCAACCTGTCTATCCGTAGTGTCCTTGAGGGAGGAACAGTCTGGAAGAGACAGCACAGTCTTGGCTGAGAGTCGAGAGACAGGAGGATCCACAGATGGGGACTCCGTCCATTTACTGACAAGATCAGTGAAGCGCTTTTCTGGATGCTCCCACTGTCTCTTAAAGACACCGTCAAATTCTGTATGATTAGAAAAGATGCGAGCCGGGCACGTAATTCTCTTGAAGGAAACGGAGTAGTCCTGAGAAGGGCTCTCGTCCTCTTTAACATGCAGGGTCTGATTGACGGCCGATATAAGGCTGTCAACCATGTCCTGAATTTTAGAATATTGGTCCATGTCAGAATCTGATGCAGAGTCAGATCCCAGGGCGACCTCTGGGGAAGAGGTGTGAGATGCAGGGAGCATTTTGGAGTCCGGAGAGCTGGATGACTAACTTGTGCGAGTCAGTTTCCGAGAACGTGCTCTCAGTCTGCCCTTGGGAGGAGGGGGCAGGGGTGCCTGCGAATCATCCGTGGGAACGTTCGGAGCACTGGTGGCCGTGGATAGCATAGGCAGGCGTTCTAGGACCTGAACCAGAGATTGAGATACCTTGGTAAGGTCAGAGAGACTGGGACATAGCAACAGCCCACTCCGGAGGAGGGATAGTTACTTCTTCCTGAGCGGCCAGGGGATTTGGGGAGCCAGCATAGTGAGAGGCTTGCATGTCGAGCAGAAAGCTGTTGCAGAAAGCAGTTGTCAGACCCGCGGGCCACTTAGTACTGCAAAGAGCACAGGCGTAGTATGTGACTGAGCGGGACGGACAGAAAACTCCCTGGGTTTGGGCATATGTGCCTAACCAGGAATACTGCAGAGGGAGCCTGTGGGCAGGAAAGGTGTGTGTCGGTGCCAGGGCAGAGCCTACCCAGTCTAGGAATATCCACAGTCCAGTATCAGTCGGAAACTCCGGAGCTGAGCTGAAGGGAGCCGCTGTAGGAGGTGCGGTGCTGAAGCTGGCAGGCAGAGCAGAGAACAGCGTAGAGAGGCAGGGCAGGAGCAAAGCGTGCTGGCCTGAGTGACTTGGGGGAGCCAAGACTCTGATAGGTGGAAAGAATGGGGGTGGGCTTAGGAAACCAGCTGCTGATAGGTCCCCGGGAGAAATGTGGATGTGCCGGACGCATCAATGCTCCTCGTCCCTGATTGGTCGATTGCTGGAGGGGGCATATATCCGCCGGTAAAAGGAACACCCCCCCCCCCGACGGAGTAATCACGGGCAGATTTGCCACGCAAAAAAAAAAAAAAAAAGGGGGGGGGGGGAGAACACCATATTGCGGGGGACGCCATCCATGAAGATGTGAGGAGAGGGCGTGGCCAGGGAAGCGCTGCTGTAAGTAAGCTGTTGTCCATATCCAGTGTTCTGGGCCTGGGGGGCTGCAGCTGTAAGGAAGCAGGAGTGGGAGGGATTGTACCTTTGTTTGAGGTCCTGATACCTCTTCTTCCTCTCCCCCTCTGAGGATGGTCCCAGGAGGTCCCCCGTGGATAGGGGGGATCCTGGCTCTTCCTCCTTCCCGCACTGACCGGTGCTGGACAGTGCAGGAGACTGTCGACCCCAGAATCTGGGGGAAGGTCACCACAGTGACCACCGTCTCCCTCCCAGGCTGCTCCGAGGAGGGGGCTGGGGTGGGGAACAGGCAAGGACTGGCCACCGGAAATCACCCTGAGACCCCCTGGGGGTGACAGGGGATAGGTCCTGCCCAGCGGGTCTGAGAGTGGGCGATGTGGGGAATGCCACACTGCTCCCTCGGTCGCTTGAGAATGGAGATAACAGGGGACGCAGTGTTCCCTGTTAACCCTGAAGAGCTGTATCTGAAAAATAAAGAACAAGGATTAATAAAACACAACAGGGTTGGATCAGTTAGGATCCAGGTCTACCTCCTATAGACACCAAGCTTAAACTGGTGAGCTTGGTGCCTGTAGGCGGGTGCATACTGCGGAGGAGCCATTTTCTTTTTTTTGCCTAGTGTCAACCTCCTAGCGACAGCAGCATACACCCATGGTCCTGTGTCCCCCAATGAAGCGATAAAGAAAAGTGCAAGACAGAAGAATGATGCAAGAAAAGAACATACTCAGCAAAAAGACACCGCAGGGATTTGAACCCCATCCTGTATAACAGGAGTGCCAACCACCGGTATCTTTTGCTTTTTTTGTGCAATTGTAAAGTAACAGGAGAAAAGCAAAACCTGGAAAAACAAGATTGTTCTCCCAGGAAAAGAAAACCTTTTTTGTAAGACTATCGGAAGAGCAGTAATTTTGTACATCTTGTAATCTATTCTTCTTTCCGTGTTAATGTTCACTTGATGCACGTTTGACCTGAAACTTAAAACAGAGTGCTTTACATCCACAGCCCGCCCCCCACCTCCTTTTTAGTCCCCTAAATTCTATTCTAAGATTACACTGATGTAACATTAACAGCCAAACACACAGGGAATAACCCAAATACACAGTTACCTTCATAACCATTGGCCAAGATACTCAGCAGAAAGCGATTTTCAGCTTTACAGGATGCAATGTAGTAAATCATACCTTCTGTATAGCAGAAACAGATCCTTGGTTCCTAGAAGATGCTACACAGTGCAAGTTCAAGTTACCCCCCACCCTACCACCATTACCATAATACCCTCTACCCTACCATTACCATAAAGAAGTCTACCCCCCTACTATTACTATAATACCCTCTACCCCCCCCCTACTACTATTACCATAATACCCCTATCCCTACACATTTTAATACCCAGTGTACAAGTTACACACAGCTTGGGTACCATGATTCATTAGTCACCAACGACAGCTCAAAGTTGCAAAGGGTTTTAAGTTAGCAACCAGGTATTAAACATTAACTAATGGGCGGGATATAAAACTCCTCCCTGTATTTTATGTGCAGTCCCGCAGTTATAAATCGGCTTCCCCAATTTTATTAAAATACATACCGCTGGTTTTTTTCCTATGGCAACAAGGGTGCTCTGCAACTTTTTACATATGAAGATGTTAGAAACTGTACTCTTTTGAAGAACACAAGCCAAAAGTTAACCTGCCCTGAATCATTTTCCAAAAGAAACTATTCTTAATGCCTTGTACTGGAGCCAGATATCACCAACCTGAAAAAAAAGAATCTAAAAAACAAGTGGATGGTTAGCCCCCCCACCTACCCCATCCCAAAAAATAAAATGGGTTGTTAGTGTCCGGTAACTCTGAAAAGTAAAAAATGAACTAATGTGTAGTAATAGAAAAATCACAAAATATGTGAATTACTATGAAAGGAATCCAAAATGTGAAAAGTTATGTTCCCACCAAAAGGAATAGAAAGACCAACCTCACCGTAGACTGGATTTTTCAATACAGTAATATGGCAGGTGACCGAATACTTAGCAAAACTGCTAATTTGGCCTCATGTTTTTCCATTACAGCCCCCTAAAAATGTGTTCCATTTCATCTGTACATCCTGTGGGATAAGACTAGAGAAATCCTTTCTTCCTTTCCACAACTAGTTTCATATTAAACGCCAAGCATGATTTTTTTTCCTGCTGCTGAAAGCTTGTGGACCAGAGGTATGCATGTTCATCACCATGAAATTGGCTAATATGTGCACTCGCCTCTAATTGTTGTTCAATTCTCATCAATATTTAAGAAGTTTTCAAAAAGTTTCTGAAAGAAAACAGAACAAAATTCCACCCAACCCGAGAGTTTACAACAATCAATACAGTCACACTCAGGGTATGGGAACATATAAAGCAAGTGCTCACGGACGACCCACACAAGGGAAATATACAGACAAGATCGATTAAGATAAGAAGGCTCATGCACACAAGGCACGTTACCTGCTACAGACTCCAAGCACTTATGTTTTATGTAGTGTGCAAAAAAAAGATACCAAGCCAGACAAGTTGTGCAATTCCTATATGCCCCATTCCAGTGTGCTGCTTCACAAAAGATACTCTCAACGCCACCTTATGAAGAAATGCTACATGCCGAACTGCAAAGACGACTAGGATAGAACCAAGCTTTTTTCCCACTCAGGTGCCAAGTAAATTTTTGCTTTGATGTAGGTACGCCATGAAGCTTCTGAAAAGAAAATCTGAAACAAAAGTTGCCCATATCCACCCCCTCAACCAATAAGAAAAAATAAAAGCCCATAAGCTTTAAATAAATATGGATAGTTGTTAAAAAAGCAAGCCAATTGTACACTTTATTTTGTATTCTAAAGAATCTAGGTTAGTTTTCAATTTGGTAGAAAAATGTCACTTTTTCCTAATTGGGCCAATCATGGCTGAAGTCAGCCATCGGAAAAGCCATTAGGTAGAAGTGAAGAAAAAAAAAAAATTATGCACCACTTGCTCGCTCATTGTTTCACCTCCATCATGGGACATGCTTTAGCTTTCTAATGCACATAATATTGTTATATTTAATATAGATTACATTTTTGATGAGAAAACAAAAAAAAAATAAATAAAATACACATTAAAGGGAATGTGTCAGGTGATTGATGTTGTCCAAACCAAAACCATGGGCAGCATGAATAGCAGCCAGTTACTCTGAAATGCACAAGCATTTAAACAAAAAAAACTATAGAGTTTGATAGCTTGAATCAGATGACAGGTTCCCTTTGTTAGTCACTATAAGAACAAATGCTAAAAGGGAATCTGACAGCAGGTTTATGCCACCTAATCTGAGAACAGAATGAAGAGACACCAATTACAGGAATGTCTCACTTACTGAGCTGCTAGCTGCAGTTTTGATAAAACTTATTTAAATCAGCAGATCACTAGAAGAAGATTAGTAAGCTTGCTGCCAAGTAGTTCTCCATATTGCAAAGGCTTGCATAACCTCACCCCCCCCCCCCCCAATCAGAGTTTTCTGCATACACTGCATAGGCAGAAAGCTGCCAATCAGTGGTTTGAGTGGTTATACAGAGCACAGCATTTGAGTACCGCAGCAGACCTCAGTTTTGATGAGCAGTTTCAGCCCAGTAAGTGACATCACAGAAATCAGGGTCTCCACCCCTACATCATGCTGCTCTCAGATGCATAACAAAAACCTGGTACAGATTACTTTTAGAAGGATTAAAGTAGCTGCAGAAAAAGCCAGTAATAGGACTGAGAAAAAAAAAAAAAGTTTATGGATTTTGGTCACCTGCAGTTAAGGTTAACTCCCATTAGCATGCAAAGGTAACAAGTACAACACTTATCTGTTAAAAGATTGCTTTTCCGATTCCCAAGACTGGTGCAGAACTAGTATTCAGCCTCCCATGCCTGCCTTGAGCAAATCTCATAAATCCAGCCTGAAGTTGTATAATCATCCACTTCCTTTTGCTAGCTTGAGACTGAAAATCCCCTTTCAGTGTAAATTTGTATAAAGATGAGCAATATTTGTATCAATACTGATTTCTTCTTGGCCTTGGTTTTCTAAGTACATTAACTCTTCAGATGTAAGACTTAAATGGTACAAGACTCTGAAAGGTACGAAAAATTTTGGAAAGGTACAAACAAACCTTTAAAGGCTTGTGTCATACTTTGCATTTAAGATTCTTTCTTACGGCTTCACTTGGGAATGTAGATAAGACTTTAAGTTTAAGAAATTACTCAATTCTTCAGAAGAAACGTCTGGTCTGAGCTCCTTTCCAATACACATCAGATTTTAGAGCTCTTAATATAGTTTTATCCTGTTTTTCATCCAGTTGTCAAATACCTTAATGTTAGTACTCCAAATACTGTGCTCAATTACTGATTTATCTCAGAAGATGAATCTGAAAGAGTCTAGACAAAAGATATTGCCACACAAGCCCACCCCTTCAACCAGGAACAAGATACTTAGCATATAATAAACCATTTCTCATGAGTTTGTTTTATTAACCTCTACATAGAAGTACCATTAAAACAAATGTGTACATAAACATAAAGCCCTAAAGCAATTAAAGTTCCAAAAAGTTTACAAATTCATCCCTCTTACAGCAATCTGTCCAATATGGCCTACAGTATATGGACATGTTTATTTTATAAGCCCAATATGTAGATTTCCCAGACTAAGCCATGTCTAGATATAAGAGCACTTAAATAATGTGAGTATAAACTAAAGGTCAAAATGACAAACATTGGTATCTACTACAAGATCAATAGAGAAGGGCATTAGCTTATATAATCTACACTGACTCGTGTAGTAGAAAAACAAATTAAGATACCTGAGCAAAGTCAGTCCAAGTTTCTGAAAGCACAGTACATCTGACTTCCTCAGAAGACTGAAAACAAATCTGCAAAAGTCTAGGAAAAATGTTATGACCTCCCTCCCACCCTTCAAAAAGAATAAAAGGGTCAAGTCAAGTGACATTAAAGGGTTGCTTTACAAAAACTACTGGGGTACAAAAAAAAAAAAAAAAAAAAAAAAAAAATTCACTTAAACCCAATAAGGGAAAAAAAAAATAAATCTTACCAAATTTTTCTCGAGGCTCCTTATGCACTTTCTGCAATTTTCCCATAACCACCTTATATAAAAGCTATCTACACAGTAATGTTCTGCCTCTTTCTCCATACTGAGATAGTCTGGACTGGAAACACTTGAAAAGGCAACTGGAAATGGCCCTAGAGTAAAAGCCTGAAAAACAAAAGCCACAAGTTTTCCCCCAGACCACCCAAGACCCCCTACTTACAAACCCATTTCAGGTTGTCCACAGCACATTGGATGAGCTACTATAAATGAAGTTGTGTTTATCTTCTAGAAAACTTCACCACCAACTATGGGGTCACACCAGGCTCTTCTAAACGCATATGGATGTTTTATTCTTGATATTTGCCCAGACTAGATTCACTGGTTGTCATTTGGCCACATCAAATACCTTCGACAGCTCATTCACCAACCGGCACAATAACAAACATCTAGTACATCAACAAGACCTCTTGGGTTATGGCAACCACCTGCAGACCGACAGTCTTCCTGCATAAACTTCAAGTGTTCAAAGTATTTAAGACGTATAGTCCTGAGTCCACTGCTAGATTTGCCTGGCAGCACCACTATTCTGTAGACTATGTCCTTTATAAGTTGGCTTTCTGGCCTTCCTTTCAAAGAGCTTGTGATCCTGCTTCTTACTTGCGGTTCTTCTAAATCGTCCTCCTTAAACCTAAGAAGAAAACCTACTTCCCTCCCTAGATTACCCAAATTAAATCTAATTGTAAAAGACTAATATTTAAGAGAATTCCTTGAATAGTTCATCTGACTCCTTATTCCTTGAATAGTTCATCTGACTCCTTATTCCTTGAATAGTTCATCTCCTGACCAAATCTTCAAATATTCATTAGAAAAGTAACATTTTTCATCTTTATCCAACTTGTCATCCTTTATTTAGCTCAGGTGGAGCTAATCTTTTCCAATCTCCTGGATTTATATTTCCTTTCTTTTTTGTCTTGGTTTCTCTTTTCCTATATTGATACATTGTAGTTTTTTCTATCCCAGGCTTTAGACTAAGCATACCCCTTGCAATCTTCCTGATTTTTCCTCTAGTCCTGAGACTTCACTGTTCTATTCTTCTTGTGTGAACACTGTTCTAGTCTTCTGTCCTTCCTTTTCCAGTTTTTCTGTCTTGATCTGCTGACTACTTGCAGTCTTCTTGGCCCAACTTCTATAAGGAGGTGTCTACAGCTATACACAGCAACAAACCTTTTATGGGTACACAGCTAAGCTCGGCCATGACAGTCTCCTAGCAACTACCCTGTACATACAGCCTGCGCTACAGCTACTGTAGGCACCATACACAAGTATCTCCAGCTAGTAGACATACCACCCAGCCTCCACCCCTTTCACCATTACCCCATAACTTCCAGCCTCCCTTCATACTATTGTTACTAAGTGTACAAAGAAACTACAGCCGACCAGACACAAAACCACCCGCAACCCGCTCCAGCACCAACCCTACACCTTCCTTGCTCTTCCGTAAGTCTGAGGAGTCAGCACCCGGCGGTTGCTTTTATAGTGTCAAGTCGTGCAGTCTATGTATTCTTCCGCCCAATGACGGCTCACCGCACGGGAGTACATTAAACAATTACCTAAGTATTACGACACGTAAAGTGTTCTGTTAACTGTTTCATAAAGGCTGCTCTATAGTCATTAGTCTCCCGGTAAGGTCAACCTCATCACTGGCTAAATAGCGGTAGTGAATGTAAATATTTAGATCCGGCCCCACACGGGCGGATGGATACGTATTCAGAGGAAATAAGTACTGGAACCTAAAGTAGAAGGCCCGGTGGCGCAGCAAATATTGTGCAACTGCAGAGCTGTGCGCATGCGTTGAATACCAGCGATCCTGAATGTTCTGGTTTAGTAATGCGGCGATGGGGGAGGATGGGCGTGGTGGTTGTTTATAGAGTTGTTACAGACTAGCTGAAGAGGTGTTTGTGAACTTCAGCAGTAGAGCTGTGGCTGGATCACGTTCATGCATCCATTTAAAGGGGTTTTCCAGTTTCAAAAATGCCCTCTACTCTGGCTGCAGATTTAAAAAAAAATTGCCAAGTTTCACTACTCACCCTTCCCAGGTCCAATGCCGAGTCCTCGGACTTTGTTCCTGCTGTTTGTGATTGTCTGCAGCACCGAGGTAACTTTGACAGCGCTGCAGCTGATCGGTGTGCTCAGCATCTCATGCCTTCAATTTAGGCTGAGTCTCCTGAGCTCAGTTACTGGCTGCAGACAATAACAGACACTGAGAACAGCAGGTGGAGGCTCAGCGCTGGACCTGAGGATGGTGAGTAAAGAGTTTTCTTCAAGCAGCTGGAAGCAAAGCATTTTTCTGACACAGGAACCCCACCTTAATATTTACAAAGGGATCTGTCCCATGGTGTCAGATGTCGCTGTGTAGAGTCTGTCTGAGACATGTTTTTAGTGTATAGACCCCGGCATATCTAATATATATAATCGTCTTATCCCGTCTGTCCTTCTGTCCAGGAAATCCCGCGTCGCTGATTGGTCCGCATCTGCCGAACGGAGGTCAGCGGCGATGCAGCCGGGAGATGACCGGCGGTAGCCGGTCATCTCCCGGCTGCTCGCAGCAGAAGTACCCTGACTGGCGGCGCCGCTGCTGACCTCCATGCGGCTACCATCGGGAGATCAGCGGCTAGGGCCGCTGATCTCCCGACGGCAAGTGTGAAGGGAGGACCGGGGAGCGGCGCCGTCGGTCGGGATACTTCTGCTGGAGGAGCCGGTCATCTCCCGGCTGCTCTCAAAGGAAGTACCCGCACAGGCAGCGCCGCTCCCCGGTCCTCACTAATACGATTCGCTGATTGGTCGTGGCCACCGGCCGCGACCAATCAGCGATATTGGCGCCAAATTTAAACACCGCTATGCTGATTGCGCCCGGTCAGCCGCATACATATTCTAGAATACCCGATGCATTAGAATCGGGCCACCATCTAGTACATTAAGTAAACGGGTAAGGCCTTATTCACACGTCAGTTTTTTGCATATGAATGCTATTCGTACATATTATAGTGAATGGGGCCGTTCACAAGTCCAGGGTTTTTGTTGTTTTTTGGCCAAATCATGGAGACGTACGATATTGATCCAAGGGACAGATCAACACAGACCGTGCAAGTATTAGGCTCAGATTTTCACGGACTGGTAGACTGAAGTTGGAGACACTTTTTTTTTTCACATGAGAAAAAATTATGAAAATTGTCAAAAATCTGATGAAAATCACTAATGAAACTTGGTCCCTTTTTCAAGTATGTGAAAAAAACTTGCTTGTGAAGACCTAAATGTGATGTGACTATAGCTTTAAGCCCTTCCCAATTGGTTGATTTAGTTTTCTCCTCCTTTCAAGAGTCGTAACTTTTTTTTAAGTTTGTGTCAACATCCTTAAGCCTCGTTCACACGACAGAGAGGACAGTATATTATAAAAAATTGGTGGTTGGGAATAGAGGACATTCCATTACAATGAGTTGGGGGAGTGGGAGAGGTCATTACAGTATAATGAATTAGGGGTGGGAGAGAGCACAGTATATTATATGGCTGAACAGCATACGACCTGCGAGTCGCATGCGGCCCTCCAAGTGGTGTGTTGCAGCCTGCAGGAAACGGGAGACGGCAACTTCCCTTTTTCCCGTATTCGTCTTTCAGGCGTGAATACTTTGTGAACACTTGTGCCGGGACTGGGGCAGCGGAGCACTCATCAGCCCCCATCCCAACGTGCAGCAGCGTGATGAGGGCGCGCGGCCTGATGGGAGGGTGCACGCAGAGGAGAGTGGCTGCGGCGCTAGTGAAAGGGGTATGGCGCGCGCAGACGAGGGTGAGGGGATGGCGCGTGGGCCCACAAGTAGGTAGTGATCAGCGTTGGCATGGCAGAGGTATTTATTTTTTGACATCCCTGGCTTTAAAGGTAACCTGTCATGTCGTATCTAATATCAACACTGCCCCCATTGCTTTGTTAGTGAAGCAATGTGCATCACTAACAAGCATTTTTCATTAAAATTGGTGGTAGTATAATGATTTTATAACATTATATACACTTTGTACTACCTGCTCGTTTTCAGTCATAGGGGTGTGATTCTCACATTGTCAGGGTTGGCGCCGCATATAGTCACTGCTAGCGTCGCCCACGTATTTGAATATTGCTCCCGGCAAGCGCTGTTATTGTGGTGAGCATGCACATTTCTACATGTCCAGCGCTGGTCCCGCACTTGCGCAGTGAGGCTGTGCCGCTGCTTATGGGCTACTGCTGTATGCTTGCTCCCTAGGCCAAAATTTGCCAGCCAGCCCCTGGATATTATAGAGAAGGAGTAGTGTTGGAGGGATATTATGCACAGAAATCACAGTGATTATGTATTCAGGGGCACAGCATGGGAAATATTTTTATTTATGGTTCAGTATAATGATACTTTTTTCTTATTGAAGGGTATGTGCACATGGTGCGGATTTGCTGCAATTTTGACGCTGCAGAATTTCTGCACCATTTCCACACCCAATATGCAAATTAGGTTACTTGCGGTTTTTGGTGCGGTTTTGCCGCATGCATTTTTTTTATGTGGTTTTTATGCATGCGTTTTTCATGTCTTCATGTTGAAATTAGAGAATAGTTTTTTTTTAAAACAAACTTTATTGATCATCATGTAGCGTTTTTGTGTGCGTTTCCGCTGCGGAAACGCACACAAAACACACATGCGGGTTTTACGCATGCGGATTTTTGTCATCTAATGCAAGTCTATGGGCGAAATCCGCATGCGTTTCCGCAAGAGAAAGAGACATGCTGCTTCTCTGAAAAATGCACCTCATGTCAGTTTCCGCAGGTGATCCGCAGGTGCACAAAAACGCATAGTGGGCATGGGATTTCTTGAAATCCCATCCACTATGCTGTAACATCTGGCCGCTGGGGTTTTGACGCAGCATAAAAACGCAGCGTCAAAACCGCAGCAAATCTGCACCATGTGCACATACCCTGAGAGCACCATGTCAGTCTGTGCTGCTGAAGACGGAGAAGAGGGAAATCTGGAGAGAAGCTGTGGGAGCGAAATCTTATTATGGCGTCTGTACTTCGTGAAGATGAAAAGGATCAGAGAGATGTTATCTATAAGGTACCTGGTGCAAATGTTTCTTTGTCATACTGACTACGTCTCATCAGTACTGTGGTTCTTGTATGGTCCGTAGTCTGATGACAGCTGGTAACTACAACTCCCAGTATCTCCTTATAATTGTTAAGGACATACTGGGAGTTGTAGGTTCATGCGATACAATTGTATATGGGGCTTACCTGACGTAACAAATGATCGCTGTACTGACAGTGGTTCTGGCGCTGCACTCATGTACTGACAGTGGTTCTGGCGCTGCACTCATGTACTGACAGTGGTTCTAGCGCTGCACTCGTGTACTGACAGTGGTTCTTCTGGCGTTGCATTCGTGTACTAACGGTGGTTCTGGCGCTGCATTCATGTACTGACGGTGGTTCTTCTGGCGCTTCATTCATGTGCTGACGGTGGTTCTAGCGCTGCATTCGTGTACTAATGGTGGTTCTGGCGCTGCATTCATGTACTGATTGTGGTTCTCATCTTGTACACGTGTAGTAATCCATAAAGTGCTTCAGGGCTATGTTAAAACTTAATCTCAAATCTCTAAATTTTGAGGATTTTTATGAGAAGGATTTGGCGAGTTTTTGCTCCAAAACCGCAGTATCTTACGACAGACCGCGTCCATAGTGTATCCTTGGACAGCCAGGTCTCGGCTGTCACTTAAGTCAAGCTCCCGATGGCGATTGTGCTGGCACAGCTCCTATGACTGTATGATCGCCATGACGTACTGGTACGCCTATTTGCTGAAACGCACCGCAAAATATGATGTACCGGTACGTCATGTTGGGAAGTGGTTAACACCATATATCCTATCACCCATGACAGCACCTACAACGAGAGAGGGGATCCGCCCTTCCAGGACAGGAAACCTACAGAATAAAAGGGTGGCGCCTCTCCACCACCTCAGTGGGTTTCCTGTCCTTGAAGGGGAACCTTGTTAATATGGCGGCAGAAGAAAGAAGAGAAGATTATTCCCATTGGGAGAACCTTAGACAGGCTTACCTGTTGAAGATCCGGATATGACTGAGCGACGCCCTGCCTGGGGTCTGCAGCTCCAGCTCCGTGCATCAGTGGAAAAGCTGCTGTGGAACTGCGCCCCTATCTGGGGTCGACAGATCCAGCTCTGCACGTCAGTGAGAGAGCAGCTGCAGACCTACACCCCTGTCTGTGGTCGGCAGCTCCAGCTCCGTGCATCAGTGGAGAAGCTGCTGTGGAACTGCGCCCCTATCTGGGGTCGGCAGATCCAGCTCTGCACGTCAGTGAGAGACCAGCTGTGGACCTGCGCCCCTGTCTGGGGTCGGCAGCTCCAGTTCCGTGCATCAGTGGAGAAGCTGCTGTGGACCTGCGCCCCTGTCTGGGGTCGGCAGCTCCAGTTCTGTGCATCAGTGGAGAAGCCGCTGTGGACCTGCGCCCCTGTCTGGGGTCGGCAGATCCAGCTCTGCACGTCAGTGAGAGAGCAGATGTGGACCTGCGCCCCTGTCTGGGGTCGGCAGCTCCAGTTCCGTGCATCAGTGGAGAAGCTGCTGTGGACCTGCGCCCCTGTCTGGGGTCGGTAGCTCCAGTTCCGTGCATCAGTGGAGAAGCTGCTGTGGAACTGCGCCCCTGTCTGGGGTCAGCAGCTCAGCTCTGCACATCAATGGGAGCACCTGTTGAGCTGCGCCCCTGCCTGGGGGCAGCAGCCCCAGCTTTGATCGGCGCACTATTGGAGGCGCCCCTGCCTGGGATTGACCACCCCAGTAGTGCTCAGGCATGGACGGATGGAGAGGAACAGGCCTGTGACTCGTTCCAGCCTCCGAATCCGTACAGCTGGTGGTGAGTGATCTTCGTGAATGTTTACCTTGTTTATGGGGCCCTTTCCTTGTTATGGTTACTAGGAAAAGGCTGAAGGATGTTAGCGCAAAACTCAAAAATGGGTGTCTGTGCGCTCTGTAAGACCCCATCTGGGCCAAGGGCATCGTGCTTTAAAATTGGCTTCAGGACGGAAGCTGGACCTTAGACCTCTAGGCTAAAGTTAGCCTCATGTCTGGGCCGCACAGAGCCTCATGATTGGCCTTCAGAATTTACCACAAAAATTAGCCTCTATCTGCTCAGTAAATGTTAAACTAACACTGAGGTTTTTACTGTTATCTTCCAGTCTGTTTACTCCATCCATAGGACGGCACATGGTGTTAATACAGCACATGGTCTCTGTGAAGGTCTGCTGTCCAGCTGCGTCTCTTCAGTTGGCTCCTTTGGGTGGGGCTAGTCTGACAATTGAGATTTACCACCCAAAAGGAAAGCATAAGGAGAAAGGATTACCAGCTTCATGAATAGTTCAAAAAATAGGTTTCTTTATTGTGAAAAAAGCTCTTTAAAAACAGATTCCATAGTCACATAGTATAGCCAGGGCAACGCGTTTCGAACGCTAAAGATGCGTTCTTTGTCAAGAACAAACGGCATGGATTTGACAAAGAACGCATCTTTAGTGTTCGAAACGCGTTGCCCTGGCTATACTATGTGACTATGGAATCTGTTTTTAAAGAGCTTTTTTCACAATAAAGAAACCTATTTTTTGAACTATTCATGAAGCTGGTAATCCTTTCTCCTTATGCTGTGGAACTACTGCGAATGGTTCATCGCACCTATGCTTCAGGACGTCATTGCTCAGGTGAGCTGGTGTTACCTTATTACTACCCAAAAAGAAAGGTTTATCCTTCATTCAGATGGATTACTCTTTTAAATAAAAATCTGAGCGCAGTGCCTCACAGTGCCTTATAAAGCCTCTTTGCGCTTCACAAGGAGCACATCATAGCTCTTCATAGCACATCATAGTGCCTCATGGCACATCATAGCATAGTGCCTCATAGCATAGCGCTTTATAGCACATCATAGTGCCTCACAGCGCCTCATGGCACATCATAGTGCATCATAGCATAGCGCTTCATAGCACATCATAGTGCCTCGCCTCATGGCACATCATATTGCCTCATGGCACATGATAGTGCGTCATAGCATAGCGCTTCATAGCACATCTTGGCACATCATAGCATGGTGCCTCGTGGCACATCGTAGCATGGTGCCTCGTGGCACATCGTAGCATGGTGTCTCATGGCACATCGTAGCACGGTGTCTCGTGGCACATCGTAGCACGGTGTCTCGTGGCACATCGTAGCACGGTGCCTCGTGGCACATTGTAACACGGTGCCTCATGGCACATTGTAGCACTGTGCCTCATGGCACATTGTAGCATGTTGCCTCATGGCATAGCTCTTCATGTCACTTAATAGTGCCTCGTGGCACATAGCGCCTCACAGTGCCTCGTAGCGCCTCCACAGTGCCTCATAACGCATGTTAGTGTCTCAAAGCTCATCATAGTGCCGTATAGCGTCTCATAGTGCTTTATAGTGCCTCATGGCATAGTGCCTCATAGCATGTACAGATCCAGTGATGCTTAATCCAAGCGTTCCAATGAAAGTCAATGGCATCGAAAACGCAGCGCTTCCACAATATAATTGGTAGTGGTGCGTTTTTTTCCGCAATGATAACCCGCAGCGGAAATTTCTGCAGCATGTGCACAGCACATGCGGATTATCATTGGGGAACATGGCAGGCCTTCTACCATGCGTTTTTTAAGCGTTTCTGCAGCGTTTTTGCCGCTGTGGAAACGCTTAAAAAACGCATCGTGGGCACACAGCCTTAATGTGTGATTTGGTGAGGACGTGATGCAGAAGGAGTTTTTCCAAGAGTGGGCGGTGGGACTGTGCAAGGTTCGAGGGGTGGAGGCAGTGCTGGGGTGTAGCCTGGGCGGAGTCTCAAGGGGACCCGAAAATTTTGCTGGTATAGGGCCCTGAAATTCCTGTTGGTATCCCTGCTTTGGTGGAAAGAATGGTGTATTCTGCTGCATAAACATGTACAACGTGCTTCTAGTTTCTGGAAATTTCCACTCGACAGAGGATTCTGCATTGCAGAGATATACTGAGCCAAATTCATGTGCCTGCATGTACACCCAAGAATATCAATGCTGATGAAACAAAATCTTAACTACAATTCTCTATCTTCAACTTACAACACGTATATTAAATTTTTACTGCATGGAGGCAGGAAAGCTGATATTTGATTAAAGGAAATTTGTCATTACAAATTTCCCAATTTAAGGCTGTGATTATATAGACTGCATTAATACCTTTTTTTAAACTTGTCTTTTTAGAAATCATCAGTTTTACTTGAATTTAGAAAATAGACATCACTTCTGCACGCTACTGTGTTCTAGACATTTGAGCGGAGCTGCACACTTCATAGTCACAGGGCTGAATGTCTCAGCAGTAATCATGCTGATTGTTACTTGATTTACAGCAGGGGTCCTCAAACTACGGCCCGCGGGCCACATGCGGCCCGTGGAGGACTTTCATCCGGCCCGCCGGGCTATGGGCGGAGGAGAGGAGAGCGGTGCCATTGCCCGCCCTTCCCCCCGCTTGCTCAGGGCCCCGGCAGTCGGATACTTACCTCTCCCCGTGCCTCTGCAGATCCGCTGTCTTCCGTGCTCTGCGCTTCCTGTGACGTCTCAGGTCAGAGGGCGCGGTGACGTCTTTACACCGCGCCCTCCCGAGTGCTGTCACAGGCAGCGCAGAGCGGGACAACGCCGCCGCGACGCTGGAGTCCAGACCAGAGCAGCGGCAGCAAGTGAGAAGTGAGGTGAGTATTGGATTTTTTTTTTTTTTTTTAATGTATGGAGGCATAGGTCAGTATATGGAAGGTGACATCCTGCAAGGGGTATAATATGGGGGGCTGACATCCTGCATGGGGTATAATATGGGGGGAAAGGGACATCCTGCATGGGGCATAATATGGGGGGGGTGACATGCTGCATGGGGCATAATATGGGGGGGTGACATGCTGCATGGGGCATTATATGGGGGGGTGACATGCTGCATGGGGCATTATATGGGGGGGTGACATGCTGCATGGGGCATTATAAAGACAAGGGAGTGATATCCTGTATGGGGCATTATATGGGGGGGTGACATCCTGCATGGGGCATTATATGGGGGGTGACATCCTGCATGGGGCATTATATGGGGGGGGGAGGGACATCCTGCATGGGGCATTATAAAGACAGGGGAGTGATATCTTGCATGGGGCATTATATGGTGTGAGAAAGGGACATCCTGCATGGGGCATTATATGGGGGGTGGCATCCAGCATGGGGCATTATAAGGGGGGAACAGCCTGCATGGGGCATTATAAGGGGGGGGGGGACAGCCTGCATATGGCATTATAAGGGGGAAACAGCCTGCCTATTAGGAACATTTACCTGCCTATTGAGGACCTATGCTACCTATTGGGGACCTTTGCTGCCTATTGGGGATATTTACCTGCCTATTGGGGACATTTACCTGCCTATTGGAGACCTATGCTGCCTATTGGGTACATTTACCTGCCTATTGGGGACCTATGCTGCCTATTGGGTACAGTTACCTACCTATTGAAATACCGGTTGATTTAACTTTACTTGTTCTTCATTTTAAATATTGTATTTGTTCCTGTATTGTTTTTTTTTACTTCAAAATAAGATATGTGCAGTGTGCATAGGAATTTGTTCATAGTTTTTTTTTAAAACTATATTCCGGCCCTCCAATGGTCTGAGGGACCATGAACTGGCCCCATGTTTAAAAAGTTTGAGGACCCCTGATTTACAGACTGAGCAGTACAATAATCAAGGAACAGTGGGCATGATTGTATACAGGACACAGAATACTGATTAGTGCTGCAGTTCCGTCCAGATGACCGGAACAGTGATAAAAGTTGATGACGTAGTAAAACTGCCAATTTCCACAATGACAAATTTTAGGGTACATTCCAATGTTGCAAATATGCATTGGATTTTCTGCTGTGAATTTGCACGCAGAAAAGATACTGAGTAGTACAGTAGCAGCATGGTGAAGATCTGCCGCTGCCACCTATGTGAAAGGGAACCTGTCAATTAATCCATGCTACCCAAGCTGCAGGCAGCATGAATCGCAGCTTTGCTGCAAGATTAAAGCTAAGTATGGAGACCGGACTATTTCGGCTCCACCCCAGGCCGGCTCTTCCCAGCGTTACTCTAAGTGCTAAAAGTACTGCAAAAAATACATTCGTTTTTTTACTTTACTTGTGTTTTTTATGCATTTTTATGTGCGTTTTGAAGTGTTTTTCCTTGCGTTTTTTTATTCATTTGAATGGGTGAAAAATGCTGCAGGTTTGAAAAAATATTTTGTTGGTTTAAATCCGTAAAAGGAAATACAGGTGCTTCTCACAAAATTAGAATATCATCAAAAAGTTAATATATTTCAGTTCTTCAATACAAAAAGTGAAACTCATATATTTTATAGAGTCATTACAAACAGAGTGATCTATTTCAAGTGTTTATTTCTGTTAATGTTGATGATTATGGCTTACAGCCAATGAAAACACACAAGTCATTATCTCAGTAAATTAGAATAATTAACAAAAAACACCTGGAAAGGCTTCCTAAGCGTTTAAAAAGGTCCTTTAGTCTGTTTCAGTAGGCTCCACAATCATGGGGATGACTGCTGACTTGACAGATGTCCAGAAGGCAGTCATTGACACACTCCACAAGGAGGGTAAGCCACAAAAGGTCATTGCTAAAGAAGCTGGCTGTTCAGAGAGTGCTGTATCCAAGCATATTAATGGAAAGTTGAGTGGAAAGAAAAAGTGTGGCAGAAAAAGGTTCACAAGCAACTGGGATAACCACAACCTTCAAAGGATTAAGAAAAGGCCATTCAAAAATTTGGGGGAGATTCACAAGGAGTGGACTGCTGCTGGGGTCATTGCTTCAAGAGCCACCACACACAGACGTATCCAGGACATGGGCTACAAGTGTCGCATTACTTGTGTCAAGCCACTCATGACCAATAGTCAACGCCAGAAGCGTCTTACCTGGACCAAGGAGAAAAATACTGTTGTTCAGTGGTCCAAGGTGTTGTTTTCAGATGAAAGTAAATTTTGCATTTCATTTGGAAATCAATGTCCCAGAGTCTGGAGGACGAGTGGAGAGGCCACAATCCAAGCTGCTGGAGGTCTAGTGTGAAGTTTCCACAATCAGTGATGGTTTGGGGAGCCATGTCATCTGCTGGTGTAGGTCCACTGTGTTTTATCAAGACCAAAGTCAGCGCAGCCGTCTACATGGAAATTGTAGAGCACTTCATGCTTCCCTCTGCCGACAAGCTTTTTGGAGATGGAAATTTCATTCTCCAGCAGGACTTGGCTCCTGTCCACACTGCCAAAAGTACCAATACCTGGTTTAAAAACAACAGTATCACTGTGCTTGATTGGCCAGCAAACTCGCCTGACCTTAACCCCATAGAGAATCTATGGCGTATTGTTAAGAGGAAGATGAGAGACACCAGACCCAACAATGCAGACAAGCTGAAGGCTGCTCTCAAAGCAACCTAGGCTTCCATAACACCTCAGCAGTGGCACAGGCTGATCACCTCCATGCCACGCCGCATTGATGCAGTAATTGATGCAAAAGGAGCCCCGACCAAGTATTGAGTGCATTTACTGAACATACATTTCAGTAGGCCAACATTTTGGATTTTAAAATCAATTTTCAAGCAGGTGTTATAAAGTATTCTAATTTACTGAGATAATGACTTTTGTGTTTTCATTGGCTGTAAGCCACAATCATCCATATTAACAGAAATAAACACTTGAAATAGATCACTCTGTTTGTAATGACTCTATATAATATAGAAGTTTCACTTTATGTATTGAAGAACTGAAATAAATTAACTTTTTGATGATATTCTAATTTTGTGAGAAGCACCTGTATAAGCAGCATGTGCATAAGATTTTAGAAACCTCATTCACTTTGCTAGTACTATAAACTGCAGTGTTTTTTACTCTTGAAAAACGTGAATAAAAAGTGTGTCAACAAGTCCTTGAGTTGCATTTACAATGAAGGATCATCGCGAATGATGTAAACAGATTCTGCTGCACAAAAGATCATCATTATTGGCAGCGCATCATCCTGTGTAAGCAGGACTCGCGCTGCCAACAACAATGTCAGACTTTGCTCAGTTAGTGATTAGTGATGAGCGAGCACTAAAATGCTTGGGTACTCGTTGCTCGGGGCGAGAAAATTGGAATATTCGGGTGCTCGACCCGAGCAACGAGCCCAATGTAAGTCTATGGGAAACTCGAGCATTTTTCAGGCGGCTACCCCCGGCGGTCTACAGAGGGCCTAAAAATTGCCCAAATCGATGAGAACAGTGCTCAAATGACATGGGAACAGCATGGGGAAGACCCCTGGAAGCATCTCTGACTCCCAGATCACTGCTGTCAGCAACGTGGTCAGAGTATTACACCACTTTTACGGACTCACAATAAAACATACAAAAACGAAACCAAAATGGATTTTCTTGGGAAATATGTTAAGGAACATCCTTTCCAGGGTAATGACTTGTATATAAGGCAAAATAAATAACCAAAAACAAAAATACTCCTCCACAACTTGGGCTATGTTCACACGTAGCGTTTTTGATGCGTTTTTGCACTTTTGAATTGCTATCAACCAAGATAAATGCATTCACCAGGAAATGTAATTTTAACATTTTACAACCTTATCTGGCCATGTGGTGTGTGACACATCATCAGACACATGCATACAGTGCTGAAAAGACATGGGAACAGCATGGGGAAGACCTCTGGAAGCATCTCTGACTCCCAGGTCACTGCCTAAAAGTGTGCCCATCATAAGTGATCCTTGGCGCATGCGAAGATGCCTCCCGCCATGCACCTGTCGTTGCAGACTTGCAACAATCACCGTTTACGTTCTTGTCCCACTGCAGCATTCAGTTGTCCCTACCCCATTCCTTGGAATGCAAGCGTAAGTATGCAGGCAGCCACCCACCCACCCACAGGCTGCAATACTATACTGCCAAATTTTTGACAGCTGCTTGCACTTGAAATGTGGCCTTTTAGGCTCGTGGAGGCGGAAGCTTTTCACAACCACATACCGGCGGCGGCCGAGTGTCCATATTCGGTCCCCAGCCGCCACTATATTTCCCGGTATCGCCTCTGCCTTCCACAAGCACGGGTCCCACAACATTACCCGTGCCCTCCCCAGTGCACTTACTAGAAAGGACCGCCTAACCACAAACATGTGGCCAGGGACGGTACGGAGCCAGTCCACAACTTTTTTTGCTAAGAGTTGTATTTAGCTTGGTGAAAGGACTGGCATAGAGGGAAACCGTATCTACCCTGCGTGTCATTTCTCCCAGGAAGTCCTGTAATTGAGCTTGTTGCAGAAGCAATGGCAGCCCGTCCAACATCAACTCGCACTTGTCGGTGGTGCTTTGACACACACACATCTTTCTTTGCGCATTTAATTTCTTGAATACAGAGTTGGACAATGGCCTGATCTGTAATGCGTTTTGAGAAATAACATGCATAAGCATGGCCGATCCACATTGAAAAAAGCAGCCATAGAGTGTCCGGAAACCTTCCCCCACACTTTTCTTAGCCAGGGCTGCTTTTCGGCAGGGTTGGACGGGCCCACCAGAGAACCAGAGACTCCTCCGGCGGGCCCTGGCTTCTCCTTCAGGAGAGTTCATAGTGTTGAGGTGAGGCCATGATGATGATAGAGGCCACCATCTGCTTAGTTTTCTGTTACTTGGAATGCAAGTGCAAGTATGCAGTCAGTCACCTACCCACCCACAGGCCGCAACACTAAACTGCCAGATTTCTGGGCAGCTCTTTGCACCTGAAATATGGCCTTTTAAGCTTGTGAAGGCGGAAGCTTTTCACAACCTCATGCCAGCGGCGCCCGGGTGTCCATACTCGGTCCCCAGCCGCCACTATATTTCCCGGTATCGCCTCTGCCTTCCACAAGCACAGGTCCCACAACATTACCAGTGCCCTCCCCAGTGCACTTACTGGGTAGGACCGTCTAACCACAAACACGTGGACAGGTGAATGTGGCCAGGGACGGTACGGAGCCAGTCCACAACTTTTTTGGCTGAGAGTTGTATTTAGCTCGGTGAAAGGACTGGCATAGAGGGAAACCGGATCTACCCTGCATGTCATTTCTCCCAGGAAGTCCTCTAAAGCTGCTTGCACTTGAAATGTGGCCTGAACATTACTGCTGGTACTTTTCTGTGGGAATTTGCTTGCCTCCTACCAGCCTGGAATATTTCCAGCAAAATATGGTACGATGCCATGATATTAGCACTGCCCCCAGTACCAGTAGCGAAGCCATCCTCAATTTACTTCTCAGGAATTTTATTTGGTAGACTGAGTGGCTGCCCAAATACATTTTCTCACAAGGGAGCTGAAGATAGAGTGGGAGTAGGTGCAAGTTTCTCCAGCCTGTTAGATATTAGAGGGTGAATGGCAGCACATTGGATCAGTGGTTAGCACTGAAGCCTTGCAGTGCTGGGATCCTGGGTTCAAATCCCAGCAAGGACAACATCTGCAAGGACTTTGTATGTTCTCCCCGTGTTTGCATGTGTTTCCTCCTCAGTAAAAAAGCAGCCATAGAGTGTCCGGGAACCTTCCCACACACTTTTCTTAGCCAGGACTGCTTCTCAGCAGGGTTGGACGGTCCCATCACAGAATCCTCTGGTGTGCCTTGGCTTCTACCTCAGGAGAGTTCATGACAGTGCTAACTTTGCAGCTGCTATGGGGCTCTTGAGCGGGGGAGAAAGGTTAGCTCTCAGAATCAAATCCTCTGGTGGGCATAATGTTTTTCAATATGAAACAGCTTCTCAGTAGGAGTTGCATTTCACCACAGCCATATTCTTTAGCTCGGTGAAAGGACTGGCATAGAGGGAAACCGTATCTACCCCGGCTGTCATTTCTCCGTCACCAGGTTCCGCCCATTGTCACACACGACCATGCCTGGCTGTATGTTCAGCGGTCAGCGCCACAGATCAGGCTGCTGTGTTACAGCTTTCAACAACTCTGCAGCGCTGGGCGGTTTGTCAGTTAAGCATTAAGCATGTTATCTTCAGCACAGCCTGTTGCCGCGTGGCCAAGGCAGTGCTGCAGTGCTGTCAGCTTGTGACTGATGTGATCATTTTGGAGATGGAGGAGGAGGTGCATGAGCTGAACAATGTGATTACATTGAGGTTAAATTGGTGACGCTGTTTTTTATACTAAAGAAAGATCCTATTGTTTTGTTTTTTTACGTTATTTTTTAAGACAAATGCATTCACCGGGAAATGTCATTTTAACATTTTACAACCTTATCTGGCAATGTGGTGTGTGACACATCATCTGACACATCCTTTTTTATTTATGATGGAGGGACTCTGAAAGTCATAAAGCCTATTTTTACAGGGACATCAGACGGCCCTTACTATTCTTAAAAGGCCAGCAGTCGGCCCTAGCTATTGTTAGAGAGCCATCAGCCAGCTATGCTTTGTTGTTCCTATTACTAACAAGTGTGTCTCCTATAATGTTATTGCGTATCCAGTGACGGTAAGGGCTGCCAAAAATTTGGACACAACCCAATACCCCTTTGAAGAGACATAGAGGAGGGTCTCAGTAAAAAAAATGCTCCCATTATAAAGGAGCGGGTCTCCTGTAGTGGTAATGTCCATGCTGTAGCTGCAAGGGCTGCCAAAATTTGAGAAAACCCCCACTAAGAATTTAAAGACACATAGAGCAGGGCCACAGTAATGACAAATTCCCATTAGAAAGGAGAGAGTCTCCCATAGTGTTGGCCTATGCAGTGAATGCAAGGGCTGCCAAAAATTTGGAGGCACTTCAATGCCCTTTGGAAGAGACGTGGAGGAGGGCCTCATACAAAAATGTTCCCATTAGAAAGGAGCTGGCCTCCTATACTTGTAATGCCCATGCGCTGAGTGTATGGGTTGACAAACATTTACCCCTGGGGGGTATACATAAACATACTGTATAAAAAAAAAATTTCACGGGCATCACAAACACCCTTTAAAAAAATTATGTGGGTGTTGCATCACGGACCACGGTAACCCTGGTGATATGGTGGTGGAGGATGAGGAGAAGGAGGAGGACAAGAGCAAATAGCCAAAATCAGGAAGCGTATACCCATGTGTGGGTGTGAAAAGGTGCATGGGAATACACCTCCCAGGAAAAGACACTGGATTTGAGTTTGTTATGCTGCTATCATTCGGTGCTGTTGAGAAGTCTGGCCCAATCCAGCCCTTGTTCATTTTTATAAGAGTCAGCCTGTCAGCATTTTCAGTTGACAGGTGGATACGCTTATCCGTTATAATTCCACCAGCGGCACTAAAAACCCGCTCTGATAAAACGCTGGTGGCAGGGCAGACCAGGACCTCCAAGGCATAGAGAGCCAGTTCATTCCACGTATCCAGCTTGGATACCCAATAATTATAAGGCATAGAGGAATCACGGAGGACATTGGTACGGTCGGCAAGGTACTCCCTCAGCATCTTCCCAAACTTTGCACTCCTTGTGAGAGTACCCCACGCCTCAGGGCCTGTGCGATGGGAGGGTCTGAGAAAACTCACCCAGAACCTTGACAGTGTTCCCCTGCCTCTTCTGGATTGAAGTTGTGTCTCTCTCGCCTGTACTCCTTGGTTGTCCAACGAAGTGTGCCCTCTGCCGCCAGCGTTTTCAGATGGGAATTTTTTTAATAGTTCCGCAACATGGGCCTTCTGGTACTGCCCCATTTTTGTAGACCTGTCCGCCTCAGGAATAAGAGATATAATGTTCTCCTTGTAGCGTGGGTCTAGAAGTGTCACCAACCAGCAATGACTGTCACCCAAAATTTTAAGAACGCGAGGGTCATGGGAAAGGCAGCGTAACATAAAGTCAGCCATGCGTGCCAGACTACTAACTGGCAAGACTTCCGTGTCCTCACCAAGAGGATGACTGACCATGCTCTCCTCCTCCTCTGTCCTCTGGCCATCCACGCTGAACAGACGGTATGACAGTTGTGCAGGTAGTACCGTCTATAGTGCATGAAACTAGCTCCTGTCCTTCCTCCCCCTCCTCCTCTTCCTCATTGTCACCCAATCCACGTTGGGGTGAGATGAGGCTTGGCTGTGTGTAATCACCCTGTATGGTTCCTTGCTGCATCTCATCGTGCTCCACCTGCAATGCATCCTCTTTGATTGTGAGCAGAGAGCATTTCAGAAGACAGAGAAGCGGGATGGTGACGCTAATTATGGCGTCATCGCCGCTCACCATCTTGGTGGAGGCCTCAAAGTTTTGGAGGATGGTACATATGTCTGACATCCATGTCCACTCCTGAGGTCTTATGTGTGGACTCTGAACTGAATACCGACGGCTTGTTGATGCTGGTACTCAACAACTGCCCTCTTCTATTCACAAATCCTTCCCAACATCTGCAGTGTACAGTTCCAACGCGTGGGGACATCACACACCAGTCTTTGAGCCGGAAGCTGCAAATGCTGCTGAAACACTGCAAGGGTGGCGGAAGCTGTAGCTGACTTTCTAAAATGGGCACAGAGGCGGCATACTTTAACAAGCAGATCCGGCAGCTCCGGGTAGGATTTGAGAAACCGCTGAACCACGAGGTTAAGCACATGGGCCAGGCATGGTACGTGTGTGAGCTTGCCTCGCCTCAGAGCCGCCACCAGGTTCCGGCCATTGTCACACATGACCATGCCTGGCTGTAGGTTCAGCGGTGTGAGCCACAGATCTGCCTGCTCTTTCAGAGCTTTCCAGAACTCTTCAGCATTGTGTGGTTTTTCACCTAAGCATATTAGCTTCAGCACAGCCTGTTGCCGCTTGGCCGAGGCAGTGCTGCAGTGCTTCCAGCTTGTGACTGATGTGGTCATTTCGGAGATGGAGGCTGAAGAGGAGGAGGAGGCTGAGGAGGATGAGGTGGACGTGTTCCGTCCCAAGGTCCGACTGGGTCCCGGCTTCCACTATGTTAACCCAGTGTGCCGTCAGCGAGATGTACCGTCCCTGCCCACAAGCACTTGTCCACGTGTCCGTGGTTAGGTGGACTTTACCGGTAACTGCGTTGTTGAGAGCACGGCTAATGTTTTGGGACACGTGCTATTGTAATGCAGGGACGGCACACCGGGAGAAATAGTGGCTGCTGGGGACCAAGTACCGAGGGACGGCCGCCGTCATCAGGTTGCAGAATGCTTCCGTCTCCACGAGCCTAAAAGGCAACATTTCGAGCGCAAGCAGTCGTGAAATGTGAGAATTTAGTAGTGTGGCCTGTGGGGCGTTGGCTGCATATTTGCGCTTGCGTTCCAAGGACTGGGGTATGGACAACTGAATGCTGCGCTGGGACAAGGACATGGACGTGCTTCCTGATGCTGCTACTTGAGAGTGTGCAATGACAGGCGCAGGGAAGGGGGCGTCTTTGCATGCACCATGGACAGGGGATTAGCTTGCATGCATAACAGCGGAAGAAGCAATGGTGCCACCCGCAGACACTGTTCCTGGACCCTGGGGTTCGGCCCACAAAGTTGGGTGCTTTGCTGCCATGTGCCTGATCATGCTGGTGGTGGTCAGGCTGGTCGTTTTTCCACCCCTGCTGATGCTGGCCTGGCAGGTGGTACAAATGGCCTTTTTGGGGTTATCGACAGAGTCTTTAAAAAACAACCAGACTCAGGAAGACCTAACAGTTGTATTGGCAACTTCCTTCGTGTTGGTGTTAAGGGGAACGGTTGCCTGCCTTCTGTCTGCGGCCACCACACTGCTTCTTCCTGCCTGTTGGGGTGCTGTGCCTCCCCCCCCCCTGTGTGCTGCTGTCCTCGCTCTGCATGTCCTCCTGCCAGGTTGGGTCAGTTACTATATCATCCACCACCTCGTCTTCCACTTCCGCACCCTGGTCCTCCTCCTGACTTTCTGGCAATTGTGTCTCATCATCGTCCACCTCTTGTGACACTTTCTCACCGTCGCCTTCGTGTGACCGTGGCTGCTCAAATATTTGGGCATCGCTACACGTGATGTCCTCTTGCGCCGCTTCAATTGGACCGGACGAGAGGCCCGAATCTATAAATGGAAAAGTGAACAACTCTTCAGAGTGTCCAAGTGTGGGATCAGTTGTCTCTGGGTACACGGCATGGTGGGAGGAAGGAGGATCAGAGTGAGGAATATGCGGTCCAGACTCATGGCTACTGAGACTTGACCGTGTGGAAGACAGGGTGGTGGTGGTGGCTAAGTGACTGGAAGCATTATCCGCTATCCAACCAACAACCTTTTGACACTGCTCTGGGTTCAATAGTGGTGTGCTGCGGTCCCCTAAAAATTGGGACAGGAAGGTCAGCGAGAAGATGTTGGGGTTTGTTGTGGCACAATTTCGGCTTGCCCATGGCCTTGTCCTCGGCCTCTGCATGCACCATTACCATCACGTCCAGTTCCCCGTCCCTTGCCACGTGCCTTGCCCATTTTAAATGGAGGACAGTATCTTCCACGCTCACTACAAATGACTGAGTTTGGAGCCAACTTATATGTGATCCGTGTGATGGAGAAAACAGAGTTTTAACTACCTGGCCTGTAAGTAACTAGTTTGAACAGCAAACTGGTGTGAATTGCTTCAATGACACACTAAAGGAAATTTTTAATGGAAGCCAGAAATGGCAGTATTTTCTGACAATATATATGTGATCCGTTTGACGGAGAAAACACAGTTTTAAATACCTGGCCTGTAGGTAAGTAGTTTGAACAGCAAACTGCGGTGAATTACTTTAATGACACACTAAAGGAAATTTTTAATGAAGACCAGAAATGGCAGTATTTTCTGACAACGTATATGTGATCTGTTTGACGGAGAAAACAGTTTTAAATAGCTGGATTTCTAGCACTCTAATATGGAAAGGACCTTGCCAACAAGCAAATGGCGCAGAAAAAATAGTGTTCTCTGGATTGCTTTTTAAACAAATAATGAGGATTAAGATCCAAAGAAAAGTATTCCTGGCCCCTGAGACCTGGGCCTTTGTATAGAAATATCTAACAGCAGCAGAAGGCAGAATTGGAATGGAGCCTCTTGTGCTATATGCACTGCAGTCTGCTATATACACCGCCTGCTTATACACCCTGCCTGCGTGATATCTCTGCAGATGGATTAGTCCTCAGAAGGACTGTTTGTTAAGATGGATATGTGTAATGTACGGTTTTTCTCCCTACACTACCTAATACACGATCAAATCTCTCCCTGACACAGCAGCAGCTCTCCCTCCACTGTCTGATCCGGAGTGACTGTGACGAGCATGGCGGCGCCAGGTTTGATATAGACCTGATGACGCTGTGCGGCCAGCCAATCACTGTAATGCCCACAACCAACATGGCTACGGCATTACTGTGCATGGCAGGCAGTCCCTGCATGTTCATTGGCTCTCTAAATAGCGCCAAATATGCAGGGAGGGGACCAGAGTTCCCACCCGAGCAACCCGGAAATACTTGGCGAGCGCCGTGCATCTCGGGTGAGCACAGAGCAGTAGCGAGCAGTAGCGAGCATGCTCGCTCATCACTATTAGTGATCTTTTACTGATCATTCAGTGCGCACATCATTAAACACAGACTGCCTGGCTAAACTAACTATATATATATATATACTGCTCAAAAAAATAAAGGGAACACTCAAATAACACATCCTACATCTGAATAAATAAAATATTCTCATTGAATACTTTGTTCTGTACAAAGTTGAATGTGCTGACAACAAAATCACACAAAAATCATCAATGGAAATCAAATTTATTAACCAATGGAGGCCTGGATTTGAAGTCACCCCCAAAATTAAAGTGGAAAAACACACTACAGGCTGATCCAACTTTGATGTAATGTCCTTAAAACAAGTCAAAATGAGGCTCAGTATTGTGTGTGGCCTCCACGTGCCTGTATGACCTCCCTACAACGCCTTGGCATGCTTTTGATGAGGTTGCGGATGGTCCCCAGTGGGATCTCCTCCCAGACCTGGACTAAAGCATCCGCCAACTCCTGGACAGTCTGTGGTGCAACGTGACGTTGGTGGATGGAGCGAAACATGATGTCCCAGATGTGCTCAATCGAATTCAGGTCTGGGGAACGGGCGGGCCAGTCCATAGCTTCAATGCCTTCATCTTGTTGGAACTGCTGACACATTCCAGCCACATGAGGTCTGGCATTGTCCTGCATTAGGAGGAACCCAAGGCCAACCGTACCAGCATATGGTCTCACAAGGGGTCTGAGGATCTCATCTCGGTACCTAATGGCAGTCAGGCTACCTCTGGTGAGCACATGGAGGGCTGTGCGGCCCTCCAAAGAAATGCCACCCCACACCATTACTGACCTACTGCCAAACCGGTCATGCTGAAGGATGTTGCAGGCAGCAGATCGCTCTCCACGGCGTCTCCAGACTGTGTCACATCTGTCACATGTGCTCAGTGTGAACCTGCTTTCATCTGTGAAGAGCACAGGGCGCCAGTGGCGACTTTGCCAATCCTGGTGTTCTGTGTCAAATGCCAAGCGTCCTGCATGGTGTTGGGCTGTGAGCACAACCCCCATCTGTGGACGTCGGGCCCTCATACCACCCTCATGGAGTCGGTTTCTAACCGTTTGTGCAGACACATGCACCTGCTGGAGGTCATTTTGCAGGGCTCTGGCAGTGCTCCTCCTGTTCCTCCTTGCACAAAGGCGGAGGTAGCGGTTCTGCTACTCGGTTGTTGCCCTCCTACGGCCCTGTCCACGTCTCCTGGTGTACTGGCCTGTCTCCTGGTAGCGCCTCCAGCCTCTGGACATTACGCTGACAGACACAGCAAACCTTCTTGCCACAGCTCGCATTGATGTGCCATCCTGGATGAGCTGCACTATCTGAGCAACTTCTGTGGGTTGTAGAGTCCGTCTCATGCTACCACGAGTGTGAAAGCACAACCAACATTCAAAAGTGACCAAAACATCAGCCAGAAAGCATTGGCACTGAAATGTGGCCTGTGGTCCCCACTTGCAGAACCAATCCTTTATTGAGGGTGTCTTGATAATTGCCAATAATTTCCATCTATTGTCTATTCCATTTGCACAACAGCATGTGATTGTCAATCAGTGTTGCTTCCTAAAGGCCCCGTCACACTTAGCGACGCTGCAACGATTCCGACAACAATACGACCTGTCAGGGATCGTTGCTGCGTCGCTATGTGGTCGCTGGTGAGCTGTCAAACAGACAGGCTCACCAACGATCAGGGGAGCAGCGACATCGTGGAAAGAATCTTTCCACGATGTCCTGCTCCTGGTTACCAGCCTGCTGAAGCAGGAGCAGGCTGGTAACCATGATAAACATCGGGTCACTAGGGGCACACGCGCACCTAGTAACCCGTTGTTTATCATGGTTACCACTCTGCTACGGTGAGCGGGAGATTACCGCTCACTTTAGCAGGCTCGTAACCATGATAAACAGCGGGTTACTAAGTGCGCGTGTGCCCCTAGTAACCCGATGTTTATCATGGTTACCAGCCTGATCGCTGCTCCCGCTGGTCACACACAGCAATGTGTGCTGACCAGCGGGAGGGCAACGACCAAAAAATGGTCCAGGACACTTTGCAGCAATCAGCGACCTCACAGCAGGGGCCTGATCGCTGCAAAGTGTCACACATAGCGACATCGCTGGTGAGATCGCTGTTGCGTCACCAAAACCGTGACACAGCAGCGATCTCGCTAGCAATCTCGCTATGTGAGACGGTGGCTTAAGTGGACAGTTTGATTTCACAGAAGTTTGATTTACTTGGAGTTATATTCTGTTGTTTAAGTGTTCCCTTTATTTTTTTGAGCAGTGTATGTATATATATATATATGTATATATATATACATATATATATATATATATATATATATATATATATATATATATATATATATATATATATATATATATATATATATATATATATATATATATATATATATATATTGTGGTAGGACGACTTGCTCGGCCAGTTCCGGAAGTAGACTCAGGAACCTGGGTTTTCCTTGCAGGTTTTATTAACAGCATAAAGCTCTGCACTCCAGCAAAATAAATACAGCCTTACTTGGCTAAACAACAAAACAAAAGATAAACTATAGCACAGTCCATATATGTGTGTGCGGGTGTAAGGTGCCCCAGCGAGGTAGTCGTGGGCGAGCTGTAGCCCCCTCTCGCTCTGGCACCCTACAGACAATACGTGTCCTCCCTCTGAAGTGTGGCTGTGTATGTGGTGCTCTTCACTTACTTCAAGCCATCCGATCGCGGCTGTCTCCAGGCATTTCTCTTCTGGGACCAGGGCAGCAATAAATTCAGAGGACACGAGGTTCTTAACCAGAACTTGAACTTTACTTGGGGAAGAGAAATATATACAATATTTACAGGCAGATATAATGGATAAGGCCCGACAGGTTATCATCTCTCTCACAGGCGCTGGCAACTCCTTCAGCCCTGGTTCCCTCTTTAAGTGAAGCATCTCTGTGACTCTAATCTCTGGCCCAAGAGACTCTTCCGCAATACCAACAGTGATCTGGATCCGATATCTCTCCCCCACGTCTTAGCCTGGAGTCCTATTTATCTTCCTCTGCTTCCTGCAGACTAAAAGTGCCCCGGGTCCTCACTACCTTTGATGAGTTTCTCCGGCCGGCTAACAGGACTCTTGCTCTTGCGTATGGAGACTTTCACACTGGTGATCCCACTGTCTGAGGGTACGGAGCTCCCGTCTACCCTAGCAGCCAATATATATTCAGGCTGCCTGTATGGTTCTCTGTCCTATCTCTTACTGAAGAATCACTTCCTGATTCTGGAAACTAAACAGAGATTTTTTTAATGTGCCCACCCTCAGTGAGCTGTCATCACACAGCATTAACTCATCACTGCCTGTAACACTGCTAGCAGACTCAACCTGACATCTGCACCCAAGACAGTGGCATCTTGTGGCTGTTTACAGGTACTGCAGCCCACAAGGAATTATGCCAGGAACAAGCTCTATATCACTCAAGGCTTGATCAGGGCACTAAGTTCCCCCTCTACTCTACTGACTGGACCACTAAAGCTAACCCCTTAGCTTGGTCTACCAACAGTTCAGAGAGGTCTGACTTCAGGAACACTTCCTTTAACTATCTCAGTGCCAAGGGAAGGCTAGGCCCTTCCCCACTATTACACGGGTCGCACACACAGGTTATGTCCAGCCTTCAGCTCCCTCCTGAACTATGGCTGTCCAGTCTGGATACCTTGCCTCTCCAAACACAACTCAAAGAAAAAAAAACAGGGCTGAACATTTAAACGATGCTCACCCACACCATGAGGTGGAGGTATGGGGAATGACGTCCCTCCCATCACTGTCATTCCCCTAAAACCACGCCCTATAAGTGAGTTAACTCACCAGCATATAATATGCTGGCAGAAAGTCCATTGGTTTCAGTTCACACAGGCTAGCAACCTTCTGCGACACATACCTCCCCTCATATATCATACCAGTGACTGTCACATATTCCCCCCCTCTGCCCAAAGCCGGGGGTTTGGGCACCTTCCGATACCAGACAGGGAATTCTAGAAAGGGCATCAGCGTTCCCGGGCCTATGCTCTACGTGAAAGTTGAAGTCCTGAAGAGCTAGGAACCATCTAGTTACCCTGGCATTTTTACCCCTCTTTTCCCTCAACCATCTCAACGGGGCATGGTCTGATACCAACTTAAACTTCCGGGCCTAATAGGTAGTATCTTAGTGTATCTACGGCCCATTTTATGGCTAGACACTCTTTTTCTAATATTGCGTAGTTTTTCTCGCAGGACGAAAGCTTCAGGCTCAGATAGAGAATGGGATGTTCTTCTCCATTTATCTCTTGAGAGAGTACGGCTCCTAGACCAACCTCTGAAGCGTCTGTCTGGACCACAAACTCTTTCTTGAAGTCTGGTGCGACCAGGACCGGCTGTTTACATTGTGCTGACTTCAACAGTTGAAACGCAGTCTCTGTTTCCTCCGTCCACTTCACCATGGTTGATCTGGTGCCTTTTAGGAGATCCGTCAGTGGCGCGGCCATCATGTCAAAATTTGGGATAAACCGCCGGTAATATCCCACCATTCCCAGGAATGCTCTCACTTGCTTCTTGGAGAGTGGTTTCGGCCAGGTCTGGATTGACTCCACTTTATTAACTTGCGGCTTTATTTCGCCTCTCCCGACGACATAGCTCAAGTACTTGGCCTCCTCTTTTCCAACGGCGCATTTTTTTGGATTCATTGTAAATCCTGCCTTCCTTAGAGCATCCAGAACGGCCTGTAGTTTAGGTAGATGACTTTCCCAGTCTGGGCTAAAGACTACAATGTCATCAAGGTAGACTACGGCATACTTCTTATGTGGGGCTAGGATCCGATCCATAGCCCTCTGTAAGGTGGCTGGGGCCCCCTGTAGTCCAAACGGCATCCGAGTGTATTGGAAGCACCCATCAAGTGTTGAGAAAGCAGTCTTTTCCTTGGCCGTCTGGGACATGGGGATCTGCCAGTAGCCCTTCGTCAGGTCCAGAGTGGGGATGTACCTCGCCGGTCCAAGCCTCTCGATGAGTTCATCGACGCGGGGCATCGGGTACGCGTCACACTTGAACACCTCATTCAGCCGTCGATAATCATTACAAAACCTCCACTCTCCGTTGGGTTTTGGCACGAGGACGATGGGGCGCGACCATCCACTCTTTGACTCCTCTATCACACCGAGGTCCAACATCCTCTTTACCTCGGTCGAGATCACCTCCCGGCATGCTTCAGGAATCCTGTATGGCTTCAGGTTCACCCTTATATGCGGCTCTGTTAGCACATCATGTTCTACCACCTGGGTATGCCCCGGCAACTCTGAGAACAGGTCCCGATTCTGCTGGAGTAGTTCTCGACACTGTTGCTTCTGGGCTGGCGAAAGGGTCTCCGCTACCGCGACATCTTCTATCTGGCCTTCGGGAGTGGCTCCCAGGCAAGGAGTTCCCACGGGTTCCCGATCTCGCCACAGCTTGAGCAGGTTTACATGGTACACCTGGTGTGGCTTTCCTCGGCCAGACTGGTGGACTCTTCAACGAGCTTCTCCACCACCTCATATGGGCCTTGCCACTTGGCCAGAAACTTGCTTTTAATGGTGGGAATAAGAACCAGGACGCGATCCCCAGGTTGGAACTGTCTCAGCTTTGCCGACCAGTTATACATCCTCGCCTGGGCTTCCTGCGCCTGGAGGAGATGTTCCTTCATGATGGGCATCACCTTTGCCATTCTCTCCTTTAACTGGGCGACATGTTCGATGATGCTCCGGTGGGGCGTGAACTCTGCCTCCCAGGTTTCCTTGGCGATGTCTAGGAGACCTCTTGGATGCCATCCATACAGGAGCTCAAATGGAGAGAAGCCAGTGGAGGCTTGAGGAACTTCTGACAGAGAAAAGCAGAAATGGGAGCAGGTAGTCCCAGTCTCGCCCATCCTTTTCAACGACCTTCCTGAGCATCGCCTTTAAGGTTTTATTGAAGCATTCCACTAAGCCGTCCGTCTGCGGATGATAAACAGAGGTCCGAATCTGGGCAATATGAAGGACTCTGCATAGCTCCTTCATCAGCTTGCTCATGAAGGGGGTTCCATGGTCTGTCAAAATCTCTTTTGGAAAACCCGTTCGAGCAAAAATATGAACTAGCTCTCGGGCTATATTTTTACTGGACGAGTTCCTTAGGGGTACCGCTTTGGGGAACCGGGTCTCATAGTCCATGACCACCAGGAGGGAATTGGTGGCCTCGGGCCGATTTAACTAAGGGACCCACAAGGTCCATGGCAATCCTCTCAAAGGGAACCTCTATGACAGGTAGTGGAACTAAGGGACTACGGAAGTGGGAGGTGGGCGCGGTTATCTGGCAGGTGGGGCAAGACCTACAATAGTTTAAGATTTCCCGATAACATCCTGGCCAATAAAACCTCCTTATTATTCTCTCCTGGGTTTTCTCAACCCCTAGGTGTCCCACCAGAATATGTGAGTGTGCCATGTTTAATATCCTCTGACGGTATGAACCTGGAACTAACAGCTGTTCCACTACCTCTTCACTTTTTAGTTTGGTCACCCGGTATAATAGCTCCCCCTGAACTGCAAAGTGTGGGTACCTGGTGTCCGCCCCCGGCTCTTGAGAAACACCATTACAAACAGTAACATTATCCCATGCCCCTTTCAAGGTCAAGTCCCGAACCTGAGCTGACCCAAAGTTCTCTCCAGGCACCTGTAATTCAGGGAGGTCGACCACCTCAGACACAGTCTCATCCTCGTCGCCGACAAGGACACATAGTGGTAACTCATCCACGTCTGATGTCGACCGGGGTATTTCTCTAGGGTACTGGCTTTTTCCCTCGGGACTCGGTCTGGATCCCTTCCCCCACAAGTCCCAGAACAAGGGAAAATCGCGCCCCAAAATGACGGGATGTATCAGGTCCCTGACCACCCCGACCTCATGGGATTGGGCGCCACAGTCTGTTCCGACTGTCACTCTGGCCACCAGGTAGTTCTTGGCGTCCCCATGTATGCAGTGGATGCCCACAGATTTGGTAGGGATCAGCTGGTGGGGAAGGGTGGCACTGATTAAGGTTACCGGACTCCCAGAGTCCAACAGCCCCAGGACCATCACTCTGTTAACGGATACGGCACACGCCTGCGGGCCCTCGCTGGGTTGACAGTCCACACTGCAGGCTGGGTAAGCATAATATGAACATCGTCTGCCTAGGCTGCAGTCCATTGGCTCAGCAGACGTATGACACTGGGCGGCTACGTGTCCCAGATTGCGACACCGCCAACAGATCACATCCTTAACAACAGTCTTTGCGGCACCTTCAGTGGAAGTGGGACGCCCCCCAGTTGTGGCTCTGAACCGCTTCCGTGGTGAACCCGCCCCCTTTTGGGCACTCCAGTAGGGGGAGGTGATTATGTCGGGTTTCCCTAGGGATTTTTCGACCACTTGGTACCTCTCTACCAGGCCAACAAGGTCGTCCGCATTCCGAGGGTCGCCCTGGGCAACCCAGGTCTATATCAGCCTGGGTAGGGAATGGATGAACCTGTTCATCACCACACGCTCAACCATCTGGGCAGGAGTGGAAGACTCTGGCTGCAGCCACTTCTGGATTAGATGTAACAAGTCAAACATCTGTGAGCGTGGAGGTTTGTCACCAGCATAAGCCCAGTGGTGGACCCTTTCCGCTCTGACAGACATTGTCACTCCTGAGCGTGCCAATATCTCGGTTTTTAATTTTGCGTACTCCTTTGCGTCTTGTAAAGTCAGATCGTAATAGGCCTTCTGCGGCTCCCCGGTCAAATATGGCGCCAGAACCTCCGCCCACTGCTCCTGAGGTAATCTCTCCCGTTCTGCCACCCTTTCAAAAACAGTCAGGAATGCCTCAACGTCATCCCCCGGGGTCATCTTCTGTAAGGTTCTCCTTACCGTTTTCCTGACATGTGCGTCCTCACCTGGATCTGGGGGTGGAGCTGATGTCCTGCCATGGATCTCCCCTGCTAGGAGCTCCATCTGTCGTTGTTGCTGCTGAATTTGCTGTATCAGGAGTTTGTCTCCTGCTGCTGCTCCCGTTGCTGCTGAAGCTGCTCTCTGTAGTGCTGCTGCTGCATGCTCTGCTGGGTCTGCAAGTGCAGTTGCTGCATGCTCTGCTGGTTTTGGGCCAGGTGCTTAATGAGCTCCTCCATGCTGCCGGACTTCTCTGGCTGGCTGGTGGCCTTTACCCAGGACATCCACTGGTCTCTGTGGCAGGTACACGTGTTCCTGGAATCTTGCATGCACTCTCGCACCAACTGTGGTAGGACGACTCGCTCGGCCACTTCCGGAAGTAGACTCAGGAACCCGGGTTTTCCTTGCAGGCTTTATTAACAGCATAAACCTCTGCACTCCAGCAAAATAAATACAGCCTTACTTGGCTAAACAACAGAACAAAAGATAAACTATAGCACAGTCCATATATGTGTGTGCGGGTCGCACACACAGGTTATGTCCAGCCTTCAGCTCCCTCCTGAGCTATGGCTGTCCAGTCTGGAGACCTTGCCTCTCCAAACACAACTCAAAGAAAAAAAACAGGGCTGAACATTTAAACGATGCTCAGCCACACCCTGAGGTGGCGGTATGGGGAATGACGTCCCTCCCATCACTGTCATTCCCCTAAAACCACGCCCTTTAAGTGAGTTAACCCACCAGCATATAACATGCTGGCAGAAAGTCCATTGGTTTCAGTTCACACAGGCTAGCAACCTGTGCGACACATACCTCCCCTCATACATCATACCAGTGACTCTGTCACAATATATATATATATATATATATATATATATATATATATATTATATGGTACGGAAAGTATTCAAACCCCTTTAAATTTTTCACTCTTTGTTTCATTACAGCCATATGGTAAATTCTAAAAAGTTCATTTTTTTTTTCTCATTAAAGTACACTCTGCACCCCATCTTGACTGAAAAAAAAAAAACAGAAATGTTGAAATTTTTGCAAATCTATTATAAAAGAAAATCTGAAATATCACATGGTCATAAGTATTCAGACCCTTTGCTCAAACACTCATATTTAAGTCACGTGCTGTCCATTTCCTTGTGATCCTCCTTGAGATGGTTCTACTCCTTCATTGGAGTCCAGCTGTGTTTAATTACACTGATAGGACTTGATTTGGAAAGGCACACACCTGTCTAGATAAGAGCTCACAGTGCATGTCAGACCAAATGAGAATAATGAGCTCAAAGGAACTGCCCAAGGAGCTCAGAGACAAAATTGTGGCAAGGCACAGATCAGGCCAAGGTTACAAAAGAATTTCTGCAGTACTCGAGGTTCCTAAGAGCACAGTGGCATCCATAATCCTTAAATGGAAGAAGTTTGGGACCACCAGAAGTCTTCCTAGACCTGGCCATCCAGCCAAACTGAGCAATCATGGGAGAAGAGCCTTGGTGAGAGAGGTAAAGAAGAACCCCAAGATCACTGTGGCTGAGCTCCAGAGATGCAGTAGGGAGATGGGAGAAAGTTCCACAAAGTCAACTATCACTGCAGCCCTCCACCAGTCGGGCCTTCATGGCAGAATGGCCCGACGGAAGCCTCTCCTCAGTGCAAGACATATGAAAGCCCTCATAGAGTTTGCTCAAAAACACATGAAGGACTCCCAGACTATGAGAAATAAGATTCTCTGGTCTGATGAGACGAAGATAGAACTTTTTGGTGATAATTCTAAGCGGTATGTGTGGAGAAAACCATGCACTGCTCATCACCTGCCCAATACAATCCCAACAGTGAAACATGGTGGTGGTATCATGCTATGGGGGTGTTTTTCAGCTGCAGGGACAGGACGACTGGTTGCAATTGAAGGAAACATGAATGCGGCCAAGTACAGAGATATCCTGGATGAAAACCTCTTCCAGAGTGCTCTGGACCTCAGACTTGGCCGAAGGTTCACCTTCCAACAAGACAATGACCCTAAGCACACAGCTAAAATAACAAAGGATTGGCTTCAGAACAACTCTGTGACCATTCTTGACTGGCCCAGCCAGAGCCCTGACCTAAACCCAATTGAGCATCTCTGGAGAGACCTGAAAGTGGCTGTTCACCATCCAACCTGACGGAACTGGAGAGGATCTGCAAGGAAGAATGGCAGAGGATCCCCAAATCCAGGTGTGAAAAACTTGCTGCATCTTTCGCAAGAAGACCTATGGCTCAAACTACTAGCTCAAAAGGGTGCTTCTATTCAATACTGAGCAAAGGGTCTGAATACTTATGACCATGTGATACTTCAGTTTTTCTTTTTTTAATAAATCTGCAAAAATGTCTACATTTGTTTTTTTTCAGTAAAGATGGGGTGCAGAGTGTACTTTAATGAGAAAAAAAATGAACGTTTTAGAATTTACCAAATGGCTTCAAAGAACAGAGTGAAAAATTTAAAGGGGTCTGAATACTTTCCGTACCCACTGTATATGTGTGTGTGCATATGTATATGTGTGTGTATATATATATATATATATATATATATATATATATATATATATATATATATATATATATATATATATACAGTACAGACCAGAAGTTTGGACACATCTTCTCATTTAAAGATTTTTCTGTATTTTCATGACTATGAAAATTGTGCATTCACCCTGAAGGCATCAGAACTATGAAATAACACATGTGGAATTATATACTTAACAGAAAAGTGTTAAACAACTGAAAATATGTCTTATATTATAGGTTCTTCAAAGTAGCCACCTTTTGCTTTGATGACTGCTTTGCACACTCTTAGCATTCTCTTGATGAGCTTCAAGAGGTAGTCACTGGAATTGGTTTTCACTTCACAGGTGTGCCCTGTCAGGTTTAATAAGTGGGGTTTCTTGCCTTATAAATGGGGTTGGGGCCATCAGTTGTGTTGTGCAGAAGTCTGGTGGATACACAGCTGATAGTCCTACTGAATAGACTGTTAGAATTTGTATTATGGCAAGAAAAAAGCAGCTAAGTAAAGAAAAACTAGTGGTCATCATTACTTTAAGAAATGAAGACCAGTCAGTGCGAAAAATTGGGAAAAATTTGAAAGTGTCCCCAAGTGCAGTTGCAAAAACCATCAAGCGCTACAAAGAAACTGGCACACATCAGGACCACCCCAGGAAAGGAAGACCAACAGTCACCGCTGCTTCTGAGGATAAGTTTATCCGAGTCACCAGCCTCAGAAATCGCAGGTTAACAGCAGCTCAGATTAGTGACCAGGTCAATGCCACACATAGTTCTAGCAGCAGACATATCTCTACAACAACTGTTAAGAGGAGACTTTGTGCAGCAGGCCTTCATGGTAAAATAGCTGCTAGGAAACCACTGCTAAGGACAGGCAACAAGCAGAAGAGACTTGTTTGGGCTAATGAACACAATGAATGGACATTAGACCAGTGGAAATCTGTGCTTTGGTCTGATGAGTCCAAATTTGAGATCTTTGGTTCCAACCACCGTGTCTTTGTGCGACGCAGAAAAGGTGAACAGATGGACTCTACCTGGTTCCCACCGTGAAGCATGGAGGAGGAGGTGTGATGGTGTGGGGGTGCTTTGCTGGTGACACTGTTGGGGATTTATTCAAAATTGAAGGCTACTGAACCAGCATGGCTACCACAGCATCCTTCAGCAGCATGCTATTCCATCCGGTTTGCGTTTAGTTGGACCACCATTTATTTTTCAACAGGACAATGACCCCAAACACACCTCCAGGCTATGTAAGGGCTATTTGACCAAGGAGTAGAGTGATGGGGTGCTACGCAAGATGACCTGGCCTCCACAGTCACCAGACCTGAACCCCATCGAGATGGTTTGGTGTGAGCTGGACCGCAGAGTGAAGGCAAAAGGGCCAACAAGTGCTAAGCATCTCTGGGAACTCCTTCAAGATTGTTGGAAGACCATTTCCGGTGACTACCTCTTGAAGCTCATCAAGAGAATGCCAAGAGTGTGCAAAGCAGTCATCAAAGGAAAAGGTGGCTACTTTGAGGAACCTAGAATATAAGACATATTTTCAGTTGTTTCACACTTTTTTGTTAATTATATAATTCCACGTGTTAATTCATAGTTTTGATGCCTTCAGTGTGAATGTACAATTTTCATAGTCAAGAAAATACAGAAAAATCTTTAAATGAGAAGATGTGTCCAAACTTTTGGTCTGTACTTATATCTACTATATAATCGGCTTATCCCGTCTGTCTGTCCGTCCAGGAAATCCCGCGTCGCTGATTGGCCAATCAGCGACACGGGATTTCAAAACAAGTCGGGAGGTAGCAGGGCTGACTCCGCCCATGTGGTCATGTGACTCACCAACTGCCCATGACGTACTGAACATGTTTTGTCATGTTTGTGATGTACTTCTGTCACGTTTAATGAATACGTTCTGTCAGTCACAGTGCGACATAGTTAAGTCACGTTTACTAAACACGGTCAGTCAGAGTGTGATGTACTTCTGTCACGTTTCATTCACCATGGTACGCGGAACAGGAGACCCCTGGCTGCAGCCGCAAATAGTCATGATGTAAGCGGAAGGAAGAGCCGGCTGCAGCCGGGGGAATTACATGCTGGCTGTGCGTGGTCAGCGATGTTGTCACAAGCAGTATTGACATTACGTAATTACAAAATTCATTAGGGGCCCTGGGGGGATACATTGGGGGGTTAATTTAAAGTAGTGCACAACCCATTTAAACACTGCTTCGCTGATTAGTCGCGCCCGGTCGGCCGCATACATATTCTAGAATACCCGATGCGTTAGAATCAGGCCACCATATAAAATATATATATATATATATATATATGATCTCTATCTATCTTAATCGTTATCACAATTGGCTACTTTGAGCATAAACATTGATGCTATTGGTTACATATTGCATGCACATGTAACATATATGGCTATTACTATGGCTGCTACACAGGGTTTCTTTGTTTTGTCAAAACTTAATATATACATATAGGCTTCTTGCTTAAAAAACCTCCTGCACTTTTTGAATTTTGGAAACTAGCCTGTGACTTGAGATTGCGGAATATAGCATCACAAGTGGCATAGAATCCAATCATAGAATGTTAAGAGTTGGAGGGGACCTCTAGGGTCATCGTGCACAACTCCCTGCTCAATGCAGGATTCTCTAAACTATCTCAGACAGATTTTTGTCCAGCCTCTGAAGACTTCCATGAAGGAGAACTCACCACCTCTCATGACCGCCTATTCCACTCATTGATCACCCTCACTGTCAAAAAGTTTTTTCTAATATCTAATCTGTATCTTCTCTCATTCAGTTTCGTCCCATTGCTTCTAGTCTTTGTCCAAATGAGAATAAAGCTGATCCCTCTACACTGACAGCCCTTGAGATATTTGTGGACAGCTATTAAGTCTCCTCGGTCTTCTCTTTTGCAAGCTAAACATTTCCAAATCCTCTAACCGTTCCTCATAGGACATTGTTTGTAGATCGGTCACCATTTTGGTAGCTCTTCTCTGAACTTGCTCCAGTTTCTTCATGTCTTTTTTAAGATGTGGAGACCAGAATTAGACACAGTATTCCAGATGAGGTCTGACCAAAGAGAAGTAGAGGGGGATAATTACTTCACGTGATCTAGACTCTATGCTTCTGTTAACCACTTCGCACCAGAGCCTGTTTTTGCCTTCGTGACCGGGCCAATTTTTTCAATTCTGACCACTGTCACTTTATGAAGTAATTACTCTGGAACGCTTCAACGGATTCCCCTGATTCTGAGATTTTTTTTTTCGTGACATATTGTACTTCATGATAGTGGTAAAATTTCTTTGATATCACTTGCGTTTATTTGTGAAAAAATCGGAAATTTGGCAAAAATTTTGAAAATTTTACAATTTTCAAACTTTGAATTTTCATGCCCTTAAATCAGAGAGATATATCACACAAAATAGTTAATAAATAAATTTCCCACATGTCTACTTTACATCAGCACAATTTTGGAACCAAAATTTTTTTTTGTTAGGGAGCTATAAGGGTTAAAAGTTGACCAGCGATTTCTCATTTTTCCAACAAAATTTACAAAAACATTTTTTTAGGGACCATATATTTGAAGTCACTTTGAGGGGTCTTTATGACAGAAAATACCCCAAAGTGACACCATTCTAAAAACTGCACCCCTCAGGTGCTCAAAACCACATTCAAGAACTTTATTAACCCTTCAGGTGCTTCACAGGAATTTTTGGAATGTGGAAGAAAAAAATTAACATTTAACTTTTTTCACAAAAATGTTACTTTAGACCCAATTTTTTTTATTTTCACAGGGGTAACAGGAAAAAATGGACCCCAAATTTTTTTTTTGCAATTTCTCTTGAGTGCGCTGATACCCCATATGTGAGGGAAAACCACTGTTTGGGCGCGCAGCAGGGCTCGGAAGGGAAGGAGCGCCATTAGACTTTTTGAATGTAAAATTTGTCTGAATAATTAGCAGACGCCATGTTGCGTTTGGAGAGCCCCTGATGTTCCTAAACAGTGGAAACCCCCCACAAGTGACACCATTTTGGAAACTAGACCCCTTAGGGAACATATCTAGATGTGTGGTGAGCACCTTGAACCCCAAGGTGCTTCACAGAAGTTTATAATATTGAGCTGTAAAAATAAAATTTTCAAATTTTTCCCACAAAAACGTTTTTCATCCCTTAATTTTGCATTATCATAGGGGTAATAGGATAAATTGCACCATGAAATTTGTTGTGCAGTTTCTCCTGAACACGCCGATACCCCATATGTGGAGGCAAACCACTGTTTGGGCGCACGGCAGGGTTTGGAAGGGAAGGAGCGCCATTTGACTTTTTGAATGTAAAATTTGTTTGAATAATTAGCGGACGCCATGTTGCATTTGGGGAGCCCCTGATGTGCCTAAACAGTGGAAACCCCCCACAAGTGACACCATTTTGGAAACTAGACCCCTTAGGGAACTTATCTAGATGTGTGGTGAGCACCTTGAACCCCAAGGTGCTTCACAGAAGTTTATAATAATCAGCTGTAAAAATAAAATTTTCACATTTTTCCCACAAAAACGTTTTTCATCCCTTAATTTTGCATTATCATAAGGGTAATAGGATAAATTGCACCATGAAATTTGTTGTGCAGTTTCTCCTGAACACGCCGATACCCCATATGTGGAGGCAAACCACTGTTTGGGCGCACGGCAGGGTTTGGAAGGGAAGGAGCGCCATTTGACTTTTTGAATGTAAAATTTGTCTGAATAATTAGCAGACGCCATGTTGCGTTTGGAGAGCCCCTGATGTTCCTAAACAGTGGAAACCCCCCACAAGTGACACCATTTTGGAAACTAGACCCCTTAGGGAACATATCTAGATGTGTGGTGAGCACCTTGAACCCCAAGGTGCTTCACAGAAGTTTATAATATTGAGCTGTAAAAATAAAATGTTCACATTTTTCCCACAAAAACGTTTTTCATCCCTTAATTTTGCATTATCATAAGGGTAATAGGATAAATTGCACCATGAAATTTGTTGTGCAGTTTCTCCTGAACACGCCGATACCCCATATGTGGAGGCAAACCACTGTTTGGGCGCACAGCAGGGTTTGGAAGGGAAGGAGCGCCATTTGACTTTTTGAATGTAAAATTTGTTTGAATAATTAGCGGACGCCATGTTGCATTTGGGGAGCCCCTGATGTGCCTAAACAGTGGAAACCCCCCACAAGTGACACCATTTTGGAAACTAGACCCCTTAGGGAACTTATCTAGATGTGTGGTGAGCACCTTGAACCCCAAGGTGCTTCACAGAAGTTTATAATAATCAGCTGTAAAAATAAAAATTTCACATTTTTCCCACAAAAACGTTTTTCATCCCTTAATTTTGCATTATCATAAGGGTAATAGGATAAATTGCACCATGAAATTTGTTGTGCAGTTTCTCCTGAACACGCCGATACCCCATATGTGGAGGCAAACCACTGTTTGGGCGCACGGCAGGGTTTGAAAGGGAAGGCGCGCCATTTGACTTTTTGAATGTAAAATTTGTTTGAATAATTAGCGGACGCCATGTTGCATTTGGGGAGCCCCTGATGTGCCTAAACAGTGGAAACTCCCCACAAGTGACACCATTTTGGAAACTAGACCCCTTAGGGAACTTATCTAGATGTGTGGTGAGCACCTTGCACCCCCAGCTGCTTCACAGAAGTTTATAATATTGAGCCATAAAGATAAAATTTTCACATTTTTCCCACAAAAAATGTTTTTCATTCCCTAATTTTGCATTATCATAAGGGTAACAGGATAAATTGCACCATGAAATTTGTTGTACAATTTCTCCTGAGTACGCTGATACCCCATATGTGGGGGAAAACCACTGCTTTGGTGTACGGCAGGGTTCGGAAGAGAAAGGAGCGCTATGTTGGCTGGGATAGGCAGCAGACACCATGTCACATTTGAAGAGTCGCTGACATGCCGAAACAGCAGAAACCCCCACAAGTGACCCCATTTTGTAAACTACACCTCTCAAGGAATTCATCTAGGGAAGTAGTGAGTATTTTTTAATTTTTAAATTTATACCATTGGGCAGTGAAAAAAGTATAATTATATTTTTACCACAAAAAAATGTTTTACCCTCAGATTTTACATTTTCACACAGGGCAATGGGTAAAAATGGTGCCGAAATGTGTCACACAATTTCTTCTAAAAGTGGCAATACCCCATATGTGGCTGTATCGTACCACTCAGCCATACGGCGAGATCTGGGGGGGACGGAGCGCTATTTGACAATTGGAGAACAAATTATTGTAGAATAGGCATTTGGATTTGGGAGCACAACATTTTCTGAATTTCTTTTGGGGGGCAAGGGCCATTTTGCTTTTCCAGAGCCTTTCTGCTACCAGTAACTTGGAAGTCCCTTATATTTTTAACAGATGACGGACCTGAGTGGGGACTAGCTTTTTTTGAGGACTGAGTTGAAGCTTTTATTGGGAACATTTTACGTAACATTTATCCGGCGCTCTAGGCTGAGCACTTACATCGGGGTTTCCATCTAAATTTCCAAGTGATGTAATTCAGATGAAACCCCTGCAGGATCCATTCACTATAATGAGGCAGCAGAGTTACTCTGGACTCCGTCTGGCCTCTGTTTAGTGGTGTCCTTTTTTTCAGAAGTGCACAAAACTGTGGCCAACCGCACTTTTATGCACGCCTAAAACAAATGACACCGTGGGATCACAGGCCAGACGGCATCCACAGTGGCCTATATCTGCCTCATTACAGGGAATCTTCCGTCATGGGTTCCGGCTGAATCACATATTTCAGAGATTTACACGGAAACTCTGGCGTAAGTGCTCAGCGCAGAGCGCAGGATAAATGTGTGCCGAGCCATACTGCGATCTTTGGGAGACATAATAAACAAATCAGTAGCAGGTGAAGAATTGGTTTTATTTATTTTTTTACGCCGTTCCTAGTGTGATATAACTGATTAGATTACTTTATTCTTCGGGTCGGTGCGATTACAGAGATACCAGATTTATATCGGGTTTTTATGACTGACAGCTGTCACACACTAAGAGACGCTTTTTTTTGCAAAATCTAGTTTTTGCATCGCCATATTTTGAGAGCTATAATTTTTCCATATTTCGGCCGACAGAGTCATGTGACGGCTTTTTTTTTTGCGGGACGAGTTGACATTTTTATTGGTACCATTTTTATGTACGGGACATTTTTTGATCGCTTTCTATTCCGTTTTTTTGGAGGTAAAATTAACAAAAACCAACAATTCAGGAATTGTTTTTTGAGGGGTTTTTTTTATGCCGTTCTGCGTGTGGTAAAAGTGATCAGGCAGCGTTATTATTCGGGTCAGTACGTTTACAGCGATACTACACTTACTGTATATTTTTTTTATGTTTTGGCGCTTTTACACAATAAAACAATTTTATAGAAAAAATTTTTTTTTTGCATTGCTTTATTCTGAGCGCTATAACTTTTTTATTTTTCGGCTGATGGAGCTGTATGGTGGCTTTTTTTTTGCGGAACAAGATGACGTTTACAGCGGTACCATTTTTATTTCCATTTTGCTTTTTGATCGCATTTTTTTCCACTTTTTGTTTGGCGATATAAGGAAAAAGCATAGTTTTTTGCTCCGTTTTTTATTTATTTTTATTACGGTGTGCACAGAAGGAGTTAATTAGTGTGACAGTTTTATAGCTCGGGTTGTTTCGGACGCGGCAATACCAAATATGTGTACTTTTTTTTATTTTTGCATAAATATACGGATTTATCGGTTTAATATTTTATTTATTTCTTTTAATTTATTTTGTATTTTTTTTTTAACAGTTTCAAAACATTTTTTTTTACTTTTTTTTTACATTTTTACTTAGTCCCTGTATGGGACATTAATTTTTATTCTTCTGATCCCTGATCTCATGTAATGTAATAGACATATATTACATTACATGAGATCTTCACTGACTGTTTCACAGTCAGAGTCTCCTGCCTGGCTTCAGCTGCAGGTTGCAGGCTGAGCCAGGCAGGACACCATATATGGCAGAGCTGAAGGCGGTCATGTGACCTCCAGCTGCCATAGCAACCCAAGGTCCTGGAAGGTATCAGGGGTCGTCGGAGAGGTAAGTGGACAACCCCCTCTCCTCCTGCTGTCTTCTATATGCCGCGATCACTATAGATCGCGGCATATAGGAGACAGCAAAGGGTTAACATCACTGGGACCTGATCCAATCAGGTCCCGATGATGTTCCCTGTCAGAGCTAACGCTCTGCACCGCTCCTGCAGCGCTTGCAGGACCCTGGGGGTCCTGAGCGCTGCGGGACCACCCACCGTTTTTAAACGTCCGCGCTGCACAGAGCCCAGGCAGCGCGGACGTTTATCTACAGTGGGCGGTCGGGAAGCGGTTAATGCAACCCAGAATTGTTTGTCTTTTTTTGCTGCTGCATCACACTGTTGACTCATGTTCAGTCTGTGATCTATTAGTATACCTAAGTCTTTTTCACATGTGCTGTTGCTTAGCCCTTTTCCTCCCATTCTGTACATGCTTTTTTCATTTTTCTTGCCCAGATGTAGGACTTTGCATTTCACCCTGTTAACAACCATTCTGTTAGTTTCTCCCCACAGTTCCAGTTTGTTTAGATCTGTTTGAATCCTCTCTCTCTCTTCTCTACTATTGACTATCCCTCCTAGCTTTGTGTCATCAGCAAATTTAATCAGTTTACCCTCAATTCCTTCATCTAAATCATTGATAAAGATGTTGAACAATACAAGTCCCAGGACAGAGCCCTGTGGTACCCCACTTGAGACATTCTTCCAACTGGATGTGCAACCATTTATGGCCACTCTTTGTGTCCGATCACTAAGTCAGTTATGAATCCACCTAACAGTTGCCTTGTCCATTCCATTGCTGGTCATTGTTTCAATAAGGATGGTATGAGATACTTTGTCAAATGCTTTTCTACTTCAGTTTAATGCTGTAACTTGGTTAATGTAAATAGGCCCATACACAATGAGAAAGGGTGGAATTGTTACACTAGTAATATTTACAGAACGATATAATGACAGTTCAGAGGATTCCATAAGGGTCATGGGATTGCCAGGGACGAAGAACTTTCAATCAGTGAAGGTCTCTGTTTTTTTTTGGGGACTAGAGAGACACCTGAAATAGAGAACAGAAAAAGAAGGAATAAAGAGAAAAGAAAACAGGAGGGAGAAAAAATGTAAAGAAGGGGGACATTTGGGGAATACAAGGACAATCTGTGGATTCCTTAGCGAAAATATTTTGGGTTATTGGTTCCACCTGGAGCCACGTAAGAGGAACTGGTAATCAGCAGTTTCCTGGTATTCCACAGAATAATATTAGATTTTGTAGAATTTGACATGAGTCATGTATAACACCACACGTTTGATATTCTATGGGCTAGTGCAGACAACTATAGTTTCAGTCCAAGCGCGATCCGTCAAAACATTGGATCGCACTCGGATGACATCCGAGTGTGGTCCGATTTTCACGAACAGACTGAATAGAAAAGATGGAGAATTATTTTTTTTAATTTTCCACATCCAAGAAAATCGGATCACACTCTGCTCAATCTCTGGCCCGTGTCTGATCAGAGTGTGATTAGCATAACTGGAATGATTTTCTTGGATGAGCGAAAAACAGTTGTGAGACCCTAGCTTAATTGTCTATTTCTTGGCACAGGCCACATATCCTTAGTTATACCAGGGGTCTTAAACTCAGCTGGGTATATGGGCCGCACACGGAAAAAAATTGAATTTGGGGGCCACATTCTTTGCAGGGCAAAGCGACATTTTTAGTGATACCATTTTTTTTTATACACCTTTTGAACTGGTCCTCATCTTGTAGTAATGCCCCACACTGGTCCTCATCTTGTAGTAATGCCCCATCCTGATCCTCATCTTGTAGTTATGCTGTACCCTGATCCTCATCTTGTAGTATTGCCCCATCCTGGTCCTCATCCTGAAGTATTGCCCCATCCTGGTCCCCATCTTGTAGTAATACCCCATCCTGGTCCCCATCTTGTAGTAATACCCCATCCTGGTCCCCATCTTGTAGTAATGCCCCATCCTGGCCCCCATCTTGTAGTAATGCCCCATCCTGGCCCCCATCTTGTAGTAATGCCCCATCCTGGTCCCCATCTTGTAGTAATGCCCCATTCTGGTCCCTATCTTGTAGTAATACCCCATCCTGGTCCTCATCTTGTAGTAATGCCCCATCCTGGTCCTCATCTTGTAGTAATGCCCCATCCTGGTCCTCATCTTGTAGTAATGCCCCATCCTGGTCCTCATCTTGTCGCAACGTCCCCCATCCACGTCCTCATATTGTAGGAATGTTCCCATCCAGGTGGCCATATGTTCCCATCCAGGTGGCCATATGTTCCCATCCAGGTGGCCATACGTTCCCATCCAGGTGGCCATACGTTCCCATCCAGGTGGCCATACGTCCCCATCCAGGTGGCCATACGTCCCCATCCAGGTGGCCATACGTTCCCATCCAGGTCCCCATCCAGGTGCCCATAGTGCACATAACAGAGAAAAGAAAAAGATTCTTCTCACCTGTCCTCCGTTCCCTCGGCGCCCTTCTGCACATGCAGCATGCAGGCACCATAGACCCCTTGACAATCGCGGCCCGGTCCAGGAGCCGCTGACATCAGCGCTGTAGTGCAGTGTATTGCCGCGCAGAGACCGGCTCTCTGCACAGCAATACCAGTGCCAGCCGCCGGCCTATCAGGCCAGTAGCTAACATCTGCGCATGTCAGTGACGTCAAACGCCGCTGCGCTGGGACGCAGATGTCAGCTGCTGGCCTCTGATAGGCCGACGGCTGACACTGGTATTGCTGTGCAGAGAGCCGGTCTCTGCGAGGCAATACACTGCACTACAGCGCTGTCGGCGGCTCCTGGACCGGGCCGCGATCGGGGTCTATGGTGTCTGCGGGCCGTGTGTTTGAGACCCCTGAGTTATACCACTTACACATTGAAGCAATGTCTACTGCTTTTTCCTAGAAGATGTAGAAATTGACCAGCAAAACAGTCCTATTTCCTTGAATGATCGTGTGTGTTTATAGACGTCCACTATCTCAATTCTTTGTGGAATTGAATAGGCCCTATTGTACCCTCACACAAAAGATTATTGCCCACTGCAAAGATAAGATGTTTCTGGCAGGGAAGGATATGATGGGCCTCATTCATTTCATAGACTGTTCTAGTAAAATGAAAGCTGAGGTCTGATTGAGTGCTGTGGGAAACAAACTTTATAAGGCCCCCTTCACACTTCCGGTTAAAAAAAAAAACGTACGTGTGATGTGGTCCGTTTTTACCATCCATGGATGGTAGAATAGAATGCAGAATAGAAATTACTGATTTTTATGTGTTAAAGATGTGCAAATATATAGATAGATATCTGTGAGATATATAACTTATGACTTGCATGTGTAGCTTACTATACATGTATTAACCTAATAAATAAATTAAAAAACAAATTACGTTGGGTTCCCCCTATTTTTTGATAACCGGCAAAGGTAAAGCAGACAGCTGAGAGCTGATATTATCAGGCTGAGAAGGTCCCTGGTTATTGGGTCCTTCCCAGTTTAAAAATAGCAGCCAGCAGCCACCCCAGAAGTCAAGCATCACATGAGATGCTCCAATCCTTTGCTCTTCCCGATGCCCTGGTGTGTTGGCAATCGGTGTAATGGGGCTTGGAATTGATGTCAACTGTGAATTGTCTTTAACACATAAAAATCTGTAATTTCTACTCTGCATTCTATTCCGGTACATGTCACACGGATGTCATCCGTGTGCGCGTACGTATTTTTTATCCGTGCTGCCGGGAAAAAACGGACATGTCTATATGTGGGACGGACATGTGTGCAGCCCCATAGATTATAATGGGTGTGCGTGTGTACGTGTCTCTGGTACGTGTGAAAACTAACGCCACACGTACTGGAAACATGGACATGTGATGGGGGCCTAAGATAGTTTAATAAATAGGGCTAGATAAGTATCATCCAAACAGGGTAAATTGGTCTGTTTTTTTGTGTCTTACCTTGTATTACTCCTTGTTTGCAACAAATGATTAAATCATTTGTTGTAGGACTGCATTGTTTGAGAAGTATTTTGTTTGCGTAGATTACTATACAATGCTGTTGTTTGGGCGGCTGGTTGACTAAAGCAGCCAGTGAGTAATAGGAATTGACATGAAGTCAAGTGACAGGGAAAATATGAATCCTGAGAGTCATGCTGTTATTAATAAACCAAACATTTTTTTTAATAATTGCCTTCTGTGGTAAGTAAGGTGTAAAATATTTTATGACTTCTTTGGCTGACGTCAGAATCATGATACAGGAAAAAGATATTTCTTTGTACCGTGTTAGCCAGTAGATATAAAAATATTAAGATTTGAGAGTCATGTGCACTGAGCCCATACAGAAGAACAAACAGTCACTGTGGATCATAGGTTTTTATTATGTCCCTTTCCTGTGACAACAAATGGTGATGTATAACAAGGAGACGTGGCATGATGTCATTTTCTGCTGAAAATCATACAGATAAGTGTTCAGACAGTTGGAATTGAAGGAAACCTGTCGTGTCCCCAAATGCTATTAACCTGCATATGTGGGGTTAATCTGCAGGTGAATAGCGTTACAATGCTGTCCGTCTGCCATACTGAAAGCACGACTATCAGGAGAAATTAACTTATTTCCTCCTGAGAGTCGCCAGCTTTCAGTTAGGCCGGTTGTACACGTCCGCATATTTCCGGTACCGGAGATATCCATGTGTCAGTGTGTGTCACACGTGTGGCAACCGTGTGCTGCATCAGTATCAGACAGACCGGCGCCTAGGCATCAGTGGACAGTTTGCGCTGTTCCCAAGCGCTGACCGCTGCCCTCATCATGGTTCCTGCCTGTGCTGCGATCAGCACCAGCAGGGACAATGATGAGGGTAGTAGTCTGCTCCCGCAGTGTCCCTGTGTAAAAATAAGATTAAAATAATAAAATTCTTATACTCACCTGTCCTATGTGTCCCCCGCTGTAATCCTCTGACCGCTGACGCCAGGGAGAATGAGCCGCTGCGGCGAGGGGGCCCTGGACCTCCGCTAAGCTCAGGAGCGGTGTCCTGTCACTCACTGAGCGCAGCTCCGGAGCCGATCGCTAGAGCGGCGCATTCTCCCTGACTACTCGGCATCAGCGTTCAGAGGATTACAGTGGGGGACACTAAGGTGAGTATAAGGATTTTATTTTTTTAATCTTATTTCTACAAGTGGACACTGCAGGAGCAGACACTACTACCCTCATCATTGTCCCTGCTGGTGCTGATCGCAGCACCGGCAGGGAACCATGATGAGGGCAGCGTTCAGCGCTTGGGAACAGCTCTAACTGTACGCTGATTCCCAGGCGCCGGCACATGTCACACGGATGACACATGGATGTCATCTGTGTGTGTTCAGCGTGGGATTCTTCTGCGGACCATTCATCCGCAAAAAAATGGACATGTCAGCGTGTGGAGCACGGTCCGTGGAAACACACTGACATGTGTGCAGACCCATAGATTTGAATGCACTCTTCACCTGCATTTTTTTTTTTTTTTTTTAGTGTTGTTGGACAGCAATGAATGCTATAGACATACAGTTATGGCCAAAAGTTTTGAGAATGACACCAAAATTATATTTTCACACGATCTGCTGGCCTCTGGTTTTTATTAGTGTTTGTCTGATGTTTATATCACATACAGAAATATAATTGCAATCATATTATGAGTACCAATAGGTTATATTGACAGTTAGAATGAGTTAATGCAGCAAGTCAATATTTGCAGTGTTACCCCTTCTTCTTCAAGATCTCTGTAATTCTCCCTGGCATGCTCTCAATCAACTTTTGTACCAAATCCTGACTGACAGCAGTCCATTCTTGCATAATCAATGCTTGAATTTTGCCAGAATTTGTTGTTTTTTGTTTGTCCACCCGTCTCTTGATGATTGACCACAAGTTCTCAATGGGATTAAGATCTGGGGAGTTTCCAGGCCATGGACCCAAAATCTCTATGTTTTGTTCCATGAGCCATTTAGTTATCACCTTTGCTTTAAGGCAAGGTGCTCCATCATGCTGGAAAAGGCATTGTTGGGCACCAAACTGCTCTTGGACGGTTGGGAGAAGTTGCTCTTGGAGGACATTCTGGTACCATTTTTTAATCATGGCTGTGTTTTTAGGCAAGACTGTGAGTGAGCCGATTCCCTTGGCTGAGAAGCAACCCCACACATGAATGGTTTCAGGATGCTTTACAGTTGGCATGAGACAAGACTGGTGGTAGCACTCACCTCTTCTTCTCCGAATAAGCTGTTTTCCAGATGTCCCAAACAATCGAAAAGGGGATTCATCAGAGAAAATGACTTTGCCCCAGTCCTCAGCAGTCCACTCCCTGTACCTTTTGCAGAATATCAGTCGGTCCCTGATGTTTTTTCTGGAGAGAAGTGCCTTCTTTGCTGCCCTCCTTGAAACCAGCCCTTGCTCAAAGAGTCTCCACCTCACAGTGCATGCAGAAGCACTCACACCAGCCTGCTGCCATTCCTGAGCAAGCTCGGCACTGCTGGTAGTCCGATCCCGCAGCTGAAACAGTTTTAAGATATGGTCCTGGCGCTTGCTGGTCTTTCTTGGGCGCCCTGGAGCCTTTTTTACAACAATGGAAGCTCTCTCCTTGAAGTTCTTGATGATGCGATAGATTATTGACTGAGGTGAAATCTTTGTAGCTGCCATACTGTTCCCTGTTAGGCCATTTTTCTGCAGTGCAATGATGGCTGCACGTGTTTCTTTAGAGATAACCATGGTTAACTGAAGAGAAACAATGATACCAAGAACCAGCCTCCTTTTAAAGTGTCCAGTGATGTCATTCTTACTTAATCATGACTGATTGATCGCCAGCCCTGTCCTCATCAACACCCACACCAGTGTTAATGGATCAATCACTAAAACGATGTTAGCTGCTCCTTTTAAGGCAGGACTGCAATGATGTTGAAACGTGTTTTGGGGGTTAAAGTTCATTTACTGGGCAAATATTGACTTTGCAAGTACAGTAATTGCTGTTAAGTTGATCACTCTTTGACATTCAGGAGTATATGCAAATTGCCATTACAAAAAATGAAGCAGTAAACTTTGGAAAAATTACTATTTGTCTCATTCTCAATACTTTTGGCCATGACTGTAGATACAAGCTTAAGATAATAGATATAGACAGACATTTGGACATTCAGACTGTAATGCAGAGAGTAAATACATATACCAGGTATATGTAAAAACAAAAGAAAGTAAATAGTGTGTGTGCAAATAATGCTCCAAGGTGTGATAGTATGGGAGTCTCACAAAGGGAGAACTAAACAAGTGCAAACAATGAGCAAACCAAGGTGCAAAATCAAATAACTACAACAAATAACCATATGTTTAATACAAAACATTGGAGGAGAATAGTTACCATATGAATGTGACGCCCAGGGGCAATTTAACTCTTATATTGACACTGGGCAAAATAGATGATTATCTGTCTCTATACCATTTACCATTCACTGCTGTCTAAGGTTAAGTGCACACGTAGCGTTATTGATGCGTTTTCGCAGTGGTTTTTCCGCAAGGAAATGCATCAAAAACACTTGGTAATCGGTCTGCCAGCTAATGCAATGGCAATCCTGATGTGCTGTGCACATGATGCGGAAATTTCCGCTCAGGATTGGCAATGCGTTTTAAAACACAGCATGTGTTGCGCTGCCAGGACCTGGGGTCACGTGAGCTCTTAGCTTAAGATCAGCTGAGAGCTCACGTGACCTCACTTTATGGACCTCAAGAATGTTCCCACCAGTACTGATGCTGAGGTCACCGGGGCTGATCAGCTGATTTTCAGCTGATGAACCCTAATGACCTCACTCCTGCAGCAGAGCCATGCACACTGACAGGAGTGATTACACCCCTGTCAGTGTAAATTGCTGTCTTCTACCGCAGTGACATCAGTGATTGCTGATGTCACTGCTGTAGAAGTGACCCGGATCGCTGAGGGACAATCTGGTGAGAGATATTGTTGTTGTTTTTTTTTTTTTTTAAACTGAAGCATGAAATAAGATTTTTTTTAAAACCGTGTGTCATTTTATTTTATTAAAATACTTTATTCTGGCTGTGTCTTTTATTGAAAAAGCGGTGAAAACTTTACTACGCGGTTAGTAATTGGGGCGTCTTATAGACGCCGCTCCATTACCAACCTGGGCTTCACGTCAGCCACCAATACAAGGCTGACATGAACCCCAAACCCATTATCGCAGTGGGAAGAGCGGAGGCTACGCGCCAAATTTGGTGCATCTTATGGATGCGCCATTTCTGGGACTGCTGAGGGGTGATATTATTAGCTGTGGAGGGGGCTAGTATCCATGGCCCCTTCCCTGGCTATTAATATCGGCCCGCAGCTGTCTGTTTAGCCTTTTCTGGTTAGATTTTATAGGGGGACCCTACGTCAATTTTTTTCTGGGGTCCCCTGTAATCTAGCCAGTAAAGGCTAAGCAAACAGCTGTGGGCTGATATTAATAGCCAGGGAACATTTTTTGGCTAATGGCACCTTCCCCGGCTACTAATATCAGCTCCCAGCGGTTGGCTTTCCCTCTGCTGATTATAAAAATGATGTGGGAGCCCACGCCATTTTTTTTTTAAATTTTAGGCTCTGTGCCCATGATCCGGACGTAGCAGCGCTTTGGACGCATATTTTTGCTGCATCCAAAACGTTGCATTCTGTTGAACGCAGGTAAATCTGCATGTGTTCACTGAACCATGCCTATTTACCACATTAAATACATTCTAGTGCTCAAATTTCTGTTACGGAGACTAGCGACTCCGCAAGAGAATTTGACATGCTGCGGTCCTGAAAGACGCGCCACATATCAGTGTCCACGGGTGATTTGCAGCCTCTGATGCATGCATAGTGGACATGGAATTTCTAGAGATCCCATCCACTATACTGTAACATCTGGACACTGTGGGTTTGTGTAACATACCTGGCGGCGTCCTTGCATGGTGGTCCATCTCCCACTGTGCAAGAGGGCGCACTTGATCTCCTGTCCAGAATGTCTCTCTGGCTTCCCTCCATGCTGTCTGTTTGTGTCTGTTTCTGCTGCTTAAGGGCGGCGCCCGATCACTTCCTGCCTTTTGTACCTGCTGTGGGTCACACCCCTTGTGCGTCCTCAGCCTATGGCTGTCTGTCACTTGGTATATAGCTCAGCAGCTCCCTTCTATCCCTGCCTGAGCATAGTGTTTCCTTCAGTGTGTGCTTGCACTCTGAAGGTGCCAGGTCCCGTCTCTTGTCTCCTGCTTTTTGTATCAGTTCCCGTGTCTGAACTAAGTCCTGTATGTCTCCTGCTTTGCGGTATCAGCTCCCGTGTCTGAACTGTGTCCTGTATGTCTCCTGCTTTTTGTATCAGCACCCGTGTCTGAACTGAGTCCTGTATGTCTCCTGCTTTGCGGTATCAGCTCCCGTGTCTGAACTGAGTCCTGTATGTCTCCTGCTTTTCGGTATCAGCTCCCGTGTCTGAACTGAGTCCTTTCTGTGTTCTCTTGTCTGTCCTGTCTGAACACGCTCCTAGCCTGTTCCTCCTGCCTTCTAGGGGCCGATTACCTAGACCCGTTCCTGTATCTTGTCTGACCTGTCTGAACTCGCTCCTAGCCTGTTCCTCTCGCCTTCTAGTGGCCGATTACCTAGACCCGTTCCTGTATCTTGTCTGACCTGTCTGAACTCGCTCCTAGCCTGTTCCTCTCGCCTTCTAGTGGCCGATTTCCTAGACCCGCTCCTGTGTCTGGTCTGTCCTGTCTGAACACGCTCCTTGCCTGTTCGTTCCGCCTCTCTGGGGGCCGTATTCCCAGACCCGCTCCTGTATCCCTCTGCAGTGTCGGTCTCCTCCGTACACTCAGTTCCAGTCTTAACTCTCTCCTGTCCTTTACCTGTTTTGCCTCTATGTCCGTTCCCTTCCTTTTTCTGCAGAGTCTGAACTCGTACCTAACTCTTGCTTGTTGTCTCTGCAAGTACTGTGTGAGTATCTGGCTCTGTCTTTCCCTTCCTGTCTGTTCCGTGTGAACAGAGCCCTGTCCTCCCTGCTCAGCCTTGTCTGCACTCTAGCTGTGCTTGCCTGTAACCCTCTGCCTGTATTGTTCCTGAGTCCCGGTGTGTACTGGGTCCTATCCCGCCTGTGTTCCTACCTGCTAGTGCCTCCCTGTCTGCACTCTAGCTGTGCTTGTCTTTACCCCCCTGCCTGCATACCCGCCTGCCTGCATACCAGTCGTGCCTGCCTATACCCACCAGTCAGTGTGCCAGCCTACCAGTCTGTTCCTGTATTCCCCTGTGTGGGTCAACAGCCGTGTCCGGGGTCTGTCCTGGAGTAGCACCTGGTCCCTCTGCTCGGTTCCTCCTTGGTGCACTGGCGTCGTATGCCGTCGTGCGACCCTGGTCGGATCGGGTGAATACCTAGTCACGCCCCTCCAGGCATTCACTCTCCGGCACGGTCCAGTGGAATCACTACCAATCACACGCACACGCCGCTTAGCCCGGGCGTGTGCATAACAGCATGCTCAGGCCATGGTTCCCGTTGAGCCCCACGGCCTTCGCTCTTTGAGAAGTTTTTCCAGCGAATACATGCATTAAAATAAAATAAATAAATTTTTTTCCCCCTTTAGCTGAGTTCCAGGCGAATTACGCACCCGTCCAGATGGATCTATCAGCCCTCGTTCCTGCGGATCCGCCACGTTACTATGGGGATCCAAGACAGTGTCGTGCATTTGTGGAGCAATGCATGCTACACTTTAAGGCCTACCCTCTCTATTTTCCTTCCGATTGGGCTAAAGTGGCCTTTATGATTGACTACCTAGCGGGTGATGCCTTGAAATGGGTCACCCCCCTATGGGAAGCATGGGATCCTGTCATCCTTGACCTGCAGGCCTTCCTGGTGGCCTTTCGTATGGTCTTCGAGGACCCTAACTCTGAAGCCCCTGCTGAAGCTTCACTTCCCAATATCCCGGAGCAGCCCCGACGGGTAATGTGTGTGGGTAGCGCAATAGTCCTCCAGCCCAATGAGACTACTGCCCACCCAGAATCCTCACAGGGTGACTACGCTTTCCGGAATACTTCTCTCAACCTCAAGAGGCAGTCCAGACGTGCTAGACTTAGAGGCAAGCCGTCACGCCAGGGTCTGTCCTCCCTGAGACCTCCTGACCCCAACCTTGAAGTCCCTACTGAAGCTTCATCTCCCTGTATCCCGGAGAAACCTCAATGGGTAATGTGCGTGGGTAGTGCACCAGTTCTCCTGGCCGAAGAGACTTCTGCCCATCCAGACTCCACACAGGAGAACTTCCTGCACCCGGCATCAGATGCTTCTTTCTCTTTAACCGGTGTGCATGTCCAAGGATGCTCCAAAGCTGTGGTTACCTCAGAGTCTGTGCACCTCTACTACCTGGCGGAGGATCCCCTGTTGCCTCCTGAACCCTCCGGGATACCACTCGATGACAAATGGAGAGAGACTTCTCTATACCCGGTACTCAATACTTTGTCCGCTTCGTCCTGTGAGCCTGACAATGGGTACCCCAAAGTGGTAGTTACCTCCGAGTCTCTACACCCCTCCGACCAGGCGGAGGATCTCCAGTTGTCTCCTGAACCCTTCGGGGTGCTACCTGGTAGCGAAAGGACAGAGACTCTCCTATACTCTGTACCTGATACCTCGCTCGCTTCGTCCAGTAAGTCCAACTTAGTGTACTCCGAAGCAGAGGTTACTCCTGAGTCTCTACACCCCTCCGACCAGGCGGAGGACCTCCAGTTGTGTTCAGAATCCTTCGGGGTGCCACCTGGTGGTGAATGGACAGAGACTTTCCTATATCCTGGATCTGATACCTCGCTTGCTTCGTCCAGTGAGTCCAACTTAGTGTACTCCGAAGCAGAGGTTACTCCTGAGTCTCTACACCCCTCCGACCAGGCGGAGGACCTCCAGTTGTGTTCAGAATCCTTCGGGGTGCCACCTGGTGGTGAATGGACAGAGACTTTCCTATATCCTGGATCTGATACCTCGCTTGCTTCGTCCAGTGAGTCCGACCTAGTGTACTCTGAAGCAGAGGTTACCCGTGAGTCTCTACACCCCTCTGACCAGGCGGAGGACCGCCAGCTGTCTCCAGAACCCTTCGGGGTGCCACCTGGTGGTGAATGGACAGAGACTTTCCTATACTCGGTACCCGATACCTCGCCTGCTTCCTCCAGTGAGTCCGACCTAGTGTACTCTGAAGCAGAGGTTACCCGTGAGTCTCTACACCCCTCTGACCAGGCGGAGGACCGCCAGCTGTCTCCAGAACCCTTCGGGGTGCCACCTGGTGGTGAATGGACAGAGACTTTCCTATACTCGGTACCCGATACCTCGCCTGCTTCCTCCAGTGAGTCCGACCTAGTGTACTCTGAAGCAGAGGTTACCCGTGAGTCTCTACACCCCTCTGACCAGGCGGAGGACCGCCAGCTGTCTCCAGAACCCTTCGGGGTGCCACCTGGTGGTGAATGGACAGAGACTTTCCTATACTCGGTACCCGATACCTCGCCTGCTTCCTCCAGTGAGTCCGACCTAGTGTACTCTGAAGCAGAGGTTACCCGTGAGTCTCTACACCCCTCTGACCAGGCGGAGGACCGCCAGCTGTCTCCAGAACCCTTCGGGGTGCCACCTGGTGGTGAATGGACAGAGACTTTCCTATACTCGGTACCCGATACCTCGCCTGCTTCCTCCAGTGAGTCCGACCTAGTGTACTCTGAAGCAGTTGTTTTCTCTGAGCCTCTGCACTCTTCTGACCCGGCGGAGGACCTCCAGTTGTTTCCTGAATCCTCCGGGATACCACCAGATAACAAAGAGACAGTGACTTTTCCTCATTATGTACCTGATAACCCGTCTATTTCTTCCTGTGAGCTTGACAAGATGTACCTCGAAGCAGAGATTACCCTTAAGTCTCTGTCCCCCTCCAACCCAGTGAACGACTGGCCCTCGAATTCCCTGCGGAAGATTCTGGCAGGCCTGAAGAAGAGGGGGCATAAGGGGGGAGGTACTGTAACATACCTGGCGGCGTCCTTGCATGGTGGTCCATCTCCCACTGTGCAAGAGGGCGCACTTGATCTCCTGTCCAGAATGTCTCTCTGGCTTCCCTCCATGCTGTCTGTTTGTGTCTGTTTCTGCTGCTTAAGGGCGGCGCCCGATCACTTCCTGCCTTTTGTACCTGCTGTGGGTCACACCCCTTGTGCGTCCTCAGCCTATGGCTGTCTGTCACTTGGTATATAGCTCAGCAGCTCCCTTCTATCCCTGCCTGAGCATAGTGTTGCCTTCAGTGTGTGCTTGCACTCTGAAGGTGCCAGGTCCCGTCTCTTGTCTCCTGCTTTTTGTATCAGTTCCCGTGTCTGAACTGAGTCCTGTATGTCTCCTGCTTTGCGGTATCAGCTCCCGTGTCTGAACTGTGTCCTGTATGTCTCCTGCTTTTTGTATCAGCACCCGTGTCTGAACTGAGTCCTGTATGTCTCCTGCTTTGCGGTATCAGCTCCCGTGTCTGAACTGAGTCCTGTATGTCTCCTGCTTTTCGGTATCAGCTCCCGTGTCTGAACTGAGTCCTTTCTGTGTTCTCTTGTCTGTCCTGTCTGAACACGCTCCTAGCCTGTTCCTCCTGCCTTCTAGGGGCCGATTACCTAGACCCGTTCCTGTATCTTGTCTGACCTGTCTGAACTCGCTCCTAGCCTGTTCCTCTCGCCTTCTAGTGGCCGATTACCTAGACCCGTTCCTGTATCTTGTCTGACCTGTCTGAACTCGCTCCTAGCCTGTTCCTCTCGCCTTCTAGTGGCCGATTTCCTAGACCCGCTCCTGTGTCTGGTCTGTCCTGTCTGAACACGCTCCTTGCCTGTTCGTTCCGCCTCTCTGGGGGCCGTATTCCCAGACCCGCTCCTGTATCCCTCTGCAGTGTCGGTCTCCTCCGTACACTCAGTTCCAGTCTTAACTCTCTCCTGTCCTTTACCTGTTTTGCCTCTATGTCCGTTCCCTTCCTTTTTCTGCAGAGTCTGAACTCGTACCTAACTCTTGCTTGTTGTCTCTGCAAGTACTGTGTGAGTATCTGGCTCTGTCTTTCCCTTCCTGTCTGTTCCGTGTGAACAGAGCCCTGTCCTCCCTGCTCAGCCTTGTCTGCACTCTAGCTGTGCTTGCCTGTAACCCTCTGCCTGTATTGTTCCTGAGTCCCGGTGTGTACTGGGTCCTATCCCGCCTGTGTTCCTACCTGCTAGTGCCTCCCTGTCTGCACTCTAGCTGTGCTTGTCTTTACCCCCCTGCCTGCATACCCGCCTGCCTGCATACCAGTCGTGCCTGCCTATACCCACCAGTCTGTGTGCCAGCCTACCAGCCTGTTCCTGTATTCCCCTGTGTGGGTCAACAGCCGTGTCCGGGGTCTGTCCTGGAGTAGCACCTGGTCCCTCTGCTCGGTTCCTCCTTGGTGCACTGGCGTCGTATGCCGTCGTGCGACCCTGGTCGGATCGGGTGAATACCTAGTCACGCCCCTCCAGGCATTCACTCTCCGGCACGGTCCAGTGGAATCACTACCAATCACACGCACACGCCGCTTAGCCCGGGCGTGTGCATAACAGTTTGATGCGGTATAAACACACAGCGTCAAACCCGCAGCGGCTCCTGACTGTGGCCACGTACCCAAACTCACCCGCAGCGTGTAAATTTCTGTAGCAGACACACTAGTCTCTGCTGCAGATTTTGACTGATTGAAGTGTTATTATATGCGGTGGATTCACATGTACCGACAACAAAAGTGCGGCATTAGAACACCACGTTTTGGATGCAGCAAAAATACGCTGCATCCAAAGTGCTGCTTGTTGCTGTTCGTGGGGACGTAGTGGCTAACGGAACAGCTGTGAACTGTTAATAATAGCCACGGAACATGTCTGCCTAATGGCACCTTCATAGGCTAAAATTAGCAGCTCACAGCTGCCCCAGAAATTACATGAATGGGAATGCTAATGAAGACTAGGTATATGGGATTAGCTGACACCCAGCCCTATTGTTTGGTGATGACGAGGTGTCAATCAGACCTTTTCATCACCAAACCTAATTAAAATAAAGTAAAGAGTTAAATAAACGCACAGACACAGGGCAATCACTTTATTTGAAATACAACAGACACATTATTAAATTAACCAATATACTCACTCCAGTTCTGACAATAATCCAAGGGTTAAAACAATGTCCCACGTTCCTTTTCAAATAACTTTATTTAGCTCCAAAAAGCATCCAATGATGTACAAAAACGGATTAAAAAACGCTTCAAAAAAAGTGTCAAAAATGCATGCGTTATTTCTGCAGAGTTTTACCTGCCAAGGAGATGTAGAAACGCTGCAGAAATTTCTGCTTCAAATCCTGAACGTGCGCACATAGCCTAAAGACGCAACCAAAAATGCTACAAAAAAAGCAGCAAATCTGCAATAATTTTTAGACCTGCGTTTCTGTAGCGTTTTTGAAAAAACGCTGAAGGAATTGACACACTGTATATTTTAATCCGCAAGTCACAAATAAGCAATGTGTGCGTGAGACTTCAGAATTCTCATTCACTTTGCTGGCATCAGGATTCTCTTTAGGTTTTTGTAACTAATCCAAAAGGAAAAAACACGGAAAAAAAAAGAAACGCAACGTGCGCACATGGACATTTTGAAGAATTTGGAGCAAAATTTGTCAGCAAATACAAGAGGAAAAAAAAAGGGACTTCAAGAAATCATAAATGATTTGGCCCCCTTATTTTTAGATCCGTTTCTTGGTATCCAGGAATTACACTGTGATTTGCCAAAAAGTATTAGAGTTCCTACAATTTACCACAACCACTCTATGTACTAAAAGACCTTTAAAAGCTAGAGGTCGTATAATTTACCAATGTGATGTGTAGATTTATACATCTGATCCATGCATACATGGAGTTCGTACTTAAAGGGGTTGTCCACTACTATTTAAAATAGGCCAATGTGTTTTTATGATGAAAAGAAGCTTCTTTCTAATTACCTCCCTCTGTTGTTCCTGCCTGTGAGCGGCACTATCACTGGCCACTCACAGGCAGCACGTGACCCCCTGGCTGCAGCAGGCTCTGACATCCGCTGATGTCACGTCATGATTCCGGATGCAGCCGGGGGTCCCTCTTCTGTGTTCCATGGTGGCTGCTGGGTTGTGGGCGGGGTGACCCCCCGCGTCACACCCGGCATCCACGGCACGCTCTCCCTCATCTCATTCATTGGGAAAGCGCGCGGTGGATGCTGGGTGTGACACAGGGAATAACCCCGCCCACAACCCAGCAGCCACCACGGGGACCCCAGCGCTGAGTCACGCCTCACTTGACGTGACGTCAGCGGGGGGGGTTACGTGCTGTCTGTGAGCGGCCAGTGATAGCGCCAGGAGGTAATTAGAAAGAAGCTTCTTTTCATCATAAAAACACATTGGCCTATTTTGAATAGTAGTGGACAACCCTTTTAAGGGTATTCCTGGGTTAAGAAAAATAAGTCCTCAATATCAATATTTAGACTGCTGTAGTGTGGCAGAATAAAAAATCAAATCCATTCGAATCATATATATTGCAACCAATTTTTATGGATACATTGCCATTATTAACAGGAAACTGTATTTTTTCTTGTAAATTTTATTTACTGCTGATGTATAAAAACGAACGTTGTGTGGATGATGATACAGATGAAAAAGCGTCCGTTTTTTTCTGGAGGATGATCAGATGATTTTTTTATATGGTCATGTGAGCTTAGCCTAATAGCTCATCCAATGGAGCACGCTGGTTTTGAAAATAAGACTACGTTCCCACGGTGAGCTCTTGGTGAGTTTTTGATAGTGCAGATTTTCTGCAGCATTTCTGCACGTATTAGTTAAATTAGGTTACTTGAATTATTTTACATGCATTTTTAGCGTGTATTTTTTACATGTGTTTTGTTGGTGTGTCTCTTGTTGGTGTGTCATGCTTTAACCCCTTTCCAACGTGGTACATAATAGTACGCACCACGTCAGCCCGCACTGAACCGAGCACATGTCAGCTGATTTATACAGCTGACATGTGCCCGCAACAGCCGCGGGTGGAATCGATATCCACCCGCGGCTGTTAACTAGTTAAATGTTGCTGTCAATCTCTGACAGCGGCATTTAACAGCACCGCGCTGGAAGCACGTCACTTACCCCGCCCATCGCGGGTCACCGATGCCTGGGCATGACAACCCGGGGTCTGCAGCAGACCCCTGTGGTTGTCATGTAAAGATTGGTATGAGTGCCACCTAGTGGTCGGCGCTCATAGCACAGGAGCATTTCTACTACATAGAGGCGATCTGCTCATTGCCTCTATGTAGCAGAGGCGATCAGGTAATTGCTGCTTCTAGTCTCCTATGTAGACTATTGAAGCAAGCAAAAAGTGTAAAAAAAAATGTTTAAAAAAATATAAATGTTTAAATCACACCCCTTTTGCCCCATTCAAAATAAAATGATAAAAAATAAACCCTTCATACACATATTTGGTATCGCCGCGTTCAGAATCGCCCGATCTATCAATATAAAAAAAGAATTAATATGATCGGTAAACAGCGTAATGAGAAAAAAATTCCAAACGCCAGAATTACGTTTTTTTTTGTCGCCACAACATTGCATTAAAATGCAATAACGGGCAATCAAAACATCGGATCTACCCCAAAATGGGTCTCGGAAAATGGGGCCATTTTTTTTGCAAACTTTGGAATTTTTTTTCACCACTTAAATAAAAAAGAACCTATACATCTTTGGTGTCTACGAACTCGTAATGACCTGGAGAATAATAATGGCAGGTCATTTTTAGCATTCAGTGAACGTGGTAAAAAACAACTGTGGATATTGCATTTTTTTTGCAATTTCACCGCACTTGGAATTTTTTCCCTGTTTTCCAGTACACGATATGGTAAAACCAGTGATGGCGCTTAAAAGTACAACTCGTCCTGCAAAAAAAAATAAACCCTCACATGGCCATATTGAACAAAAAATAAAAAAGTTCTGGCTCTGGAAAGAAGGGGAGCAAAAAACGAAAACGCAAAATGCTCCGGTCATGAAGGGGTTGAAGCACCACTTCAGCTTTTTTTTTTTTTATATATATATTGCACCGCCGCTGGAGTGGTGCTTTAAATTCGCAGACAGCGGTATTTTTCGTGCAAGGATCACATCGCAATCCTCAGACTGCCCGACACCTCTCCTGACCTGAGCCTGACAGCTGCAGAGAATTACATCACGCTGTCAGGATCAGGTCAGTAGAGAGGCCGGCCAGTCCATGCACTGCGATGCGATCCTCGCATGAGAAATGCGACCGTCTGCCCCCTAAATGTCCTGCCCGGTCTCATACTAACCTGCCTCTGCCTTGATAGTTTTCCAGCTCCCATCGGTCTCCAGCAAAAAGTGACCTTCCGGCAACTCCAGTGTTCCAGCACAGAGGTCACTTTTCAATACAAGTCTATGAGAGCCTTATTCTCGCCTTATTCTGGTTCTCATAGACTTGCATTGAGAGCTTGTGGCGTAGCTTCTGACTACTGGCCAATCAGAATCTGCACTCACAAGATGGCGCGGGGGGAACCGGAGCAGCACTGAAAATGGGGAAGACGTTGGAGGGCGAGTACACCTTTTTTAGACATTATAGCAGGAAATATCAAGCTGCCAATCAGGCCAGGTTCACACATTCAGTATTTGTTGAGTTTTTTACCTCAGTATTTGTAAGCTAAAACCAGGAGTGGAACAATCAGAGGAAAAGTATAATAGAAACACGTCACCACTTCTGCATTTATCACCCACTCCTGGTTTCGGCTTACAAATACTGATGTAAAATACTGACCAAATACTGAACATGTGAACGTGGCCTTATTCACAATACAGTGGCAATTTGTGGTATAAAGTTGAATACAATGTGTGACCGGTGCCTGAGGACCGAGTGCAGGTGGTTTTCATCAACAAACATGGCTTGCAGATGCACTTTTCCTCACAAAAGTAAGTTTTGGTGTTTTATATCGGGGTGCTGCTGGCTTGTACAGTGTTATAGAGAGCTTATTTATTGGAAGTTTTAATACACAGCCGCCTGTTTTCCTCATTCTGTTATATAACCCCAGTGTACAGGGCGCCATACACACTGCTTCCAGGCAGTGCATCACTACAGCTACAAAACATAATAAACAGTCACGTATCAACTGGATTCAGCCGGTCTGAACTGGTTTTCTAACGGGACTACATACATACACTGCTCACCGGGACTTCGGTATCCCTACGCCCAAACAATCCGCCATTTTATACCGAGTCATTTGCTTGCCAGATTTTAGTTTATAGTGATTATTAAGGAGCTTAATTCAGCAGTAATTGTTAGGTTAATGAATTTTTTTTTATAATTTGTTTTAATATGAATCCCCCGAAGTTAAAGTGGCATCTGTGTGGTAAAATAAACAGGGACTACATGAAGTTCTCCACACGTAGAACTCGCGGAAGGATACAACATTTTAGCTGGTATATGTGACGTCACAAGAGTTTATAAATACCTCCCCCCTCCCCAGAAGCCGTCCCACATTGCTGCGAACGAAGACGTCTGCGTGAGGAAGGCTCGTTGTGAAGACGCTGCTGCCTTATGCTACTGAAACACTTTTTTCCCCTCTCGCATTTCTCGGCTATTATACAGGCTTCAGTGTAAGGTATTTGTTTCATTGACTTTATTAGAACGTAAAATGCCAAATATGGCCGCTGGTAGCCTTGAGGGAGGGCGGAGTTAGGGGATGACGCATTTTACGTCATCATTTTGCTTGCTGTGGGCGGGGCTAAAGGTGAGGCGTTACTTGCTAGCTAGTCTCTAGTAGGTGGAGCTACAGTTGGTGTCGGGCGGTTTACGGCTGCGTTAGTCGCCGGTTGCCTGGGAGAGGGCGGAGTTACGGGGATGTCTCATTACATCATCCAATTTATGTCTGTGGGCGGGGCTAAGGATGATAACGCGGTAGGTTATGGGCAGTTTTTAGCTAGCCACCAGTATGTGGAGCTACAGTGGGTGTGTCTGTCCTATTACGTCAGCATGTAGCTGATATCTTTATGGGTTCCACCTTTATGGGCATTAATGTCCTGCCCTTTAGTGGTAGGCTTATACTTTTGCTAAATATAGAAGTGGAACTTTTAGTGGGTGGAGCAAAGTGGTGACACATTGCCCTGCCTCTTGTGTTCCTGATGCCATATATGGTCGTTGGTAGTGAGGCACCTACCCGCCCCCTATTGTTCGTGCTCAGTAATAGCATTTCAGTGACTGCCCTCTGCTGGCAGTCTCTGGATTTGACTTAGTTATTCTTCGGTAATAAAGATTTTAGTGGATATAATTTGTTTTCTTTTTTTTAATCTTGGTAAAATGGTATTTTTAACAGTTTTAATATTTGAACTTTCACTTGTGATTTGAAACAGCTTTTTAATAGCCAAGAAAAGATGTCCCATGTGTATTCTCTGAAGAGTTGTGTTTTCTACCACGGCCGAGCATCGATGGAGCCACGCAACAGAATTAAAGACTTTATTGTGGGATCAGTCCCATTCCAGAAACCGGACAAAAGACTGAATCTGCTCGAGATGAACTTGGTGCTTAAAATAAGCAACCCAAATAAAGACTGTCCCGGGAAAACCAATGTATTCACTGTCCTTGCCAGCTAACCCAGGCCTCCCAATTAGTGGGCTAAGTATCACATTGACCACCAATATACATGGTGGGCCATTTATATGGATACACCTAAATGGGAATGGTTGGTGATATCAACTTCCTGTTTGTGGCACATTAGTATATGTGAGGGGGAAAAGTTTTCCAGATGGGTGGTGACCATGGTGGCCATTTTGGATCCAACTTTATTTTTTGCAATGGGAAGAGGGTCGTGTGACATCAAACTTTTCATAAAAAAACAATGGTGTGCTTTGTTTTAACGTAACTTTATTCTCTCAAGAGTTATTTACAAGTTTCTCTTTGTTTACAGCCATTGACATGTCGCAGAGGTTAACACGTGAGGAGCGGATAGAAATTGTGTTGATGTCTGGTGAACGCAGTAACCGGGTCATTGCAGCAGATTTCAATGCAAGACACCCTACGAGACCACCTATCTCCCATGCTACAGTTAGCAAACTGCTTGCCAAATTTCGTGAAACTGGTTCAGTGTTGGATTTGCCAAAATGTGGACGCAAGAAAACTGTCACTAATGAAGAAACATCAGTGGCTGTCCTAGCTTCATTCATCAAGAGCCCACAGCGTAGCACTCGACACATGTCACTGGACAGTGGCATCAGTCGAACATCGCTTCGGCGGATATTAGCTACGTACTCACAGATAGAACCCTTAGAAGATCCAGCTGCTGCAGCATCTCAGCGAGGATGACCCAGGTTGGCACACTGAATTTGCAGAATGGGCAAATCAAAAATTGGAACAGGACCCTCAGTTTACACAGAATATTATGTTAAGTGATGAGGCAAACTTAAAAACCACCACTATTGGTCTGACACCCACAGTGGATAGATCCCTCCAAGACACTTGGAGCACAAAAATTGATGGTATGGTGTGGTATGGTATATGGGGTACAAAGATAGTGAGGCCATTCTTCATCAATGGAAACCTCAATGCCACTGGATATCTGAAAGTGCTACATGATGATGTGCTGCTCTCTTTATGCACTGAATATGGCACGTTCCCTGAGTTTTCCCAACAAGATGGTGCACCAGCACGTTATGGGTGTCGGGTCAGAGCATTCCTACGTGAACAGTTTCCTGGAAAGTGGATTGGTCATCGTGGACCAGTTGAATGGCCACCAAGGTCTCCCGATCTGACCCCGGTAGACTTTTATCTTTGGGGTCATCTGAAGGCAATTGTCTATGCTGTGAAGATATGAGATGTGCAGCATCTGAAACAACGGATACTGGAAGCCTGTGCTAGCATTTCTAATGTGGTGTTGCTATCAGTGTGTCAAGAGTGGGAGAAGAGGGTTGCATTGGCAATCCAACACAATGGGCAGCACTTTAAACACATTTTATAAGTGGTCATAAACTTGTAAAAAACTTATGAAAGAATAAATTTACATTAAAACCAAGCACACCATTGTTTTTCTTAAGAAATTCTCAATCGGTTTGATGTGTCACATGACCCTCTCCCCGTTGAAAAAAAATAAAGTTGGATCCAAAATGGCCACCATGGTCACCACCCATCTGGAAAAGTTTCCCCCCTCACATATACTAATGTGCCACAAACAGGAAGTTGATATCACCAACCATTCCCATTTTATTTAGGTGTATCCATATAAATGACCCACCCTGTACATTTATTTAATTTGGGATTTTACAGGGCAACTTGAGGACCAATGTCAGTTGTCTGTTCAGAATGAGAAATGTAAACTGAGAAATAACAAAACATTTTTGATATGTGATTTAATGACAATAGTAGCAATCTGTTGCTGATCTTATTATTTGCTATAATACAACTGTAATGTTACAGCTGCTTGTTATAGGACGATGAACACCACATTGAACCACTTTCCATGACCCCATGTTAACTTAAATTCTTTTTCCTTAGGATGCAGTCATAGAACCTCATTTTCGTGATCCTTGGCCACTAGCACCTCTAAACTTCAGGCACCAGCAGTGGGGGTTGTCTGCGCAGTTGTCTGGTCACCAAACAAATCTTTGTTTACTTTATACCAGTCTTAAGCCCCCGTCTTACATAGCGATCTCGCTAGCGAGATCGCTGCTGTGTCACGGTTTTGGTGACTCACCAGTGACCTCACCAGCGATGTCGCTATGTGTGACACTTTGCAACGATCAGGCCCCTGCTGTGAGGTCGCTGATCGCTGCAAAGTGTCCTGGACCATTTTTTGGTCGTTGGCCTCCTGCTGGCCAGCACACATCGCTGTGTGTGACCAGCGGGACCAACGATCTGGCTGGTAACCATGATAAACATCGGGTTACTAGGGGCACGCGCGCCCCTAGTAACCCGCTGTTTACCATGGATACCACTCTGCTACGGTGCGCGGAGGCTCCCGCGCACCGTAGCAGAGTGGTATCCATGGTAAACAGCGGATTACTAGGGGCACACGCGCACTTAGTAACCCGATGTTTACTATAGTTACCAGCCTGCTCCTGCTTAAGCAGCAGGCTGGTAACGGGAGCAGGACATCGTGGAACGATTCTTTCCACGATATCGCTGCTCCCCTGATCGCTGGTGAGCCTGCCTGTTTGACAGCTCATCAGCGATGTATTAGCGATGCAGCAACGATCCCTGACAGGTTGTATCGTTGTCGGGATCGCTGCTGCATCGCTTAGTGTGACGGGGCCTTTAATCTTCTCAAATGTGAATTCACATCTGGGAGGAAACCTCACCCATTTGTGGCCACTTCATAGATAATGGGTAAGCAGGAGAGCCTTCCAAGCTTTTAGGCTATCGAAATAACCAAGCACCCTCTACCTGGCAAGTAAACATTAGTATTAAGTATTTCCCTTCCCCCTAATACGTGTCCTGGAGGATAGCTGTATGCCATATTTAAAGGGTTATTATCAAGTTGGAAATGTATCTCCTATTCTGTGATAACTTTCCGATCACTGGGGTTCCAACCGCTGTGGCCCCCAGCGATCCTAAGAACCAGAGCTCTGCACCCCAACTGAATGGGAGTGTTGTCGCTGCTCCATTAAGTGTTAATTCATTAAGCATGAATGGAGCGGTAGTGTGTATGATTGACCACCTCTCCATTCAGACTAGGTTTCTTCAGAGCTCTGGTTCTTGGGATTGCTAGGTGCCACAGCAGTCAGACCCCAGCAATCAAACAGGTCCTATCCTGTGAAAAGGAGAAGTATTTGAACTGAATGCCCCTTTAAGGCAAGTGAAATACCCCACAGATTCCTGTTTTCATGGCGACTTAATCTGGCTGCTGTGTTAAATTTTATTCTTCCCAAGCTAGCAAATGCTGAAGTTAGTTAATTAAAAAAATGAGCATTTACACATGGCTATGTAGTATAATAGTAGAATGTGCTATGTTGCCTTGGGGCCCTTCCCCTGCACAAACTAGACTCTGGCGCATATTGCCAAACATCAGCAATCTTTACCGGTACATATAGACTCCCATGAAATAATACAAACTGAGATAATGCATGAATTGCCAATCTTTAAGACTAGATCTACATGAATACTGTAACATGTGGATGTGTGTTTTTTTTTACATTTTTTTCCTAGGATGTTCTCTTTTTGGTGTTACTGTTGACTGACAATCAGAAACATGCTTTCATAAACCTGTATAAACAAGTAAGGTCTTTCCTTGGTTCTTGTTGCTGTAAGTTGCTTATGCATTTGCTGTGTCTTGTACATTATTTATTAAATTAAAAAAATAAATGTATTGTTTCAATGTCTTTCTTAAAGGTTTTGGTGCAAATTCCCAATGGTAATTATCAGGCAGGTGAGAAGTGATCAAGGTCTAGGTCATTCTGGTACCACCCAATCCTGCTGTCGTCTTTCTGCTGATCTGAGTACTCTACATCTTGGTTACACTTGGTAAAGCCACTAAAACATAAAGGTCTTGGATTTCTATAGCGCATGGACCTTATGGTTCAAGGTTAAGTGACACGTGTACACATGAGACTTGTTAGTTGTCTAAAAGATTTTTGATTTCATTTCCTTGGACAGGTTACTCATCCTGAATAAGTCAGGTTACATGCCCTCAATGAAGATGTCAAGTGATGCTAAGTCTGCAGCGTCTCTTATCAGTTAAGTGTAATAAAAGGTCAACAAGTCTGCATGATTTACACACATTTCAACAATTGACACATCTTTGGTGCCTACATTGTCATATTTTGCTTATTGCGCTTCATGTAGTTTCCATGTAGAAATGTATGTGCATACATTGCCACCACAAAATATATGCCTGTAATGACTGCATATGTAGCTTTACAGTGACACTACCATAAAGGCTAATTGTCTACCGACAACTTTTACACAAAGCTGCTTTATTAGTTGCCATACAATTCATGCACTTCTTGTTTTTTTTGTGATCTCTCCATCCTCGGAAATGGAGTTCAGAGACACAGCCAAGTTTCCTTCTCTGCCAATCAGGAACTTTTACAAGTAAGATGGTTATGATGTCTGGGCAACTTGGTATCGTGTCTTAGCAGCACTGAAAAGGTATGCTCATGTGTTTTTTTTCCTGGAGTACAAGGGGTACTGAGGTGGATTTGTTCTGCGCAGGCCCTTAACATTCCTACAGATCACAATAGAAAACCATGTTGGGGGCATGTTTATTCACGCTCTGCCCAGTTACTACCCCTATGATTTTATCATGCTGTTCAAATGGGGGTTACATGATCTACAGTTAAAAAAACTCTCCAATGGTGTACTACTGTGAGGAGAGCATTTATAAAATTCATACCTATCCTATATTAAATGGAGGGGGAGCTAGATTAACGCATGTGTTAAAAAGATTGTATTTTGGAATTGGTCCTTTGATCAGAATAAATTACCACTATCCTCACTACTCTGTGTTCTGTCCCTATGACCACAGGAGAATGACTGCTTTCTAACTCCAGCTTCTAAACACGGCATACGATGTATTTGTATGTCTACAGAGCCTTTTTGCAGCATGCTCAAGAACCTTGATGCAGGTTTCAGAGACAGCTCATCATTTTGCATATATTTTAACTGGCACAGCTGTCAGCAGAAGGTAAACTATGTGTATTTCTACAGTGCTGGATGGGTAAGGCTAACTTGGGTTGTCCGTTCTTGGGATTCAAGTGTGCAGTCATTATGTGACTTCAGACTTGTGCATCCTCACAACGGACACTTAAGATTTGATATGAGTGGGTGGTCACAGGACTACAAGTATGTGATTTGCATAATTCCGGTCACATTCCAACTAGACGTAAGCATAAGGGTAGATCGTGTCCGGTCCAGGGTATTCAATCATGTAATAAGGTTTTATTCCGCTCTACCTTATTACATTGACCACCCTGGATGGGACGCGGTCTACCTTTTTATGCTTGTTGAAGATTTCCGAGTTGGTTCCTTGGAATGTTTGGATGTGCATCCCAATTTGTGTGCGGTCAGCAATGTTTATTTAAACTTTCCGGCGACTTGTCCAGCATCACTCAATTCACTCCTATTGAGTGAGGCCAAGCATTTCTAGTTGGCATGTGACCACATGTATGCAAATGTATACTTGTGGTCAAGCTCCTGGCACTTGAGACTCCTAATGGTGTGCATGCTATGAGGGTCCACAAATCTGTAGACAGTAAATAGAACCCCAACCCTTGACAAGTATTTACAATCAACTTCTACATTTAGTGGGGAGAACTTGGTGATTTCTCTGAAGGTTATACAGCAAGTCTTTAATTTTAGTCGTGTGCCGCAAGCCAGAATATGAACAATTTTATCTAGATTATATATTGGCTGTCCCTCTGACATCCCCAGCTCAATCACCATTTCAAATATTTTGCGAAGAAAAATAATTTTACTTCTAAACAGAACATATGGCCATGTATCAATCCAATATCTTCCCCTTTTATACTGAAATAAGGATTTTATTTTTTTTTTACACAATAAGATATTTGGGGGATGGGGGGGCGGTGGGGAATCTTAATGGGAGGTATCTGCAACATGGACAGGTTCAATAATATTGGATAAAAAGACCTTGAACTGAAGTCTAATGACTGCAATATTCCAGACAACCCATGGACAAGTGTGGGGCTGTTTCTGGAAGTTATCGGTCCATTCTTTGCAAATGTATTGCCGCTCTCAAACCAATGCAAAACTCAACAATTGTGTTCACTAAGCGGCAATATTCAGATTAGTGTGGTTAAATAGGGTTACAATTGATAGAAAAAGACTAATTATTTTGGTCTTGAAGGTTAGAAATTTCTTTCACAATAAAATGTAAACCTTGTTTATTACAAAACAATAAACCGCTTTGCAGTTAAACTCTGGAGTATGCTGGCATCGAACTATTAATTTCCTGTGACGTCTCATGAAGAGGACACATTCCAAAATGAAGATTTCAAGCAGCCTGGTGTATGTAGGATAACGTAATACTGGTTGTGTTTTGTTTTATTCTGTGATGTCTTTCCTGTAATAATAGAAGGGTATATGGGTATTTCTTGCATATTATACATGGCTACCATCTCGGTACTAGTTTAGCAGGAATTGAAAAGACATAGGCAGTTGTGAAATGTTTGGTAAACTGTCAAGTCACTTGTACTATGTGATTTTTCTGTATTATAGTGATGTGGGAGCAACTAGTTTCCCACATAATCTATCAATATAATAGATTTATCAGTAAAATCCTTATGAGAATAAGGTTTGTTAGTGGTTGTGGAGTATAGTGAAGGCTCGACTACACTCCCCACCCCCAACCCATGTGACCTGTACTATATACCTGTACTCAATAGAGATTCACAAGAACCTGCTAACGTCGCAACAGAAGCACAGTGCAGCTTCTACTGGAATAAATGCAACAGGAGTGGTTTATCCTCTTGGTATTTTTCAGATCAGATTTTGGTCAGTGGATTTCCAGTAAAACTGAAGGGTGTGCAGCTCCCACAGAATCCGGAGTACATGATCAAACTGTTTTTGGGCTATTGTCTTCTATGATTCGATAGTGCCATTTGAGCACTGATTACCTTGTATAATTTCACTGATTATTGCTAGAAACCTTACTGTGGTAAAAATACACAGCTCTGTGATGATATTAGTGTAAAAGTATGATGGAGATTTCTCGCTTCACTTTTTTTCATCACTTTTATGCTCTAACCAGAGACATGAAAGTATCCTTGTCTTCTGCTTTGTCCCTAAACTTTTGACAGATCCATCTTGACGTGTGACAATGGTACAGAGATGTCGATGGAGACTGCCCTTAACATTTATGAGAGGGTAATGCTAGGAGCAGTGATGGAGCAGAAGTGAATCGCCGTTTACCTTTGAATTTGGTGAAGGCAGGAAAGGCTTTTCTTTCTTAATATTTTTCAGATATGTCGTTACTAATTGAGTCTCCATTAAAACACTGGTTGAGGAATGCTGCCTCCATAAAATGCAAGTTCACCATCAATCTTGAGCAACCATATGTCCAAGTTGAATTTTGGTTTGGAGCGAATGTTATCTCAGCAGTGCAGTTCAAGTGTGACGAGCCCTGTATGGGTTTCACTGAAGAGTGGTAGAAATTTGTGATATATATTGTAAAAAATTGTTTTTACAGGGGGGCGGGTGGGGTATTTTGCTTTACTGGTTTTGTATTAACAGACTGAAAGAAGACAACTGGTTTTGGCGCGAGCCCCCCACCACCAAACCAGAACCATAAGAACACTGGTGTGCGTTACTTATCCCATAGTATGGGGAAAAAATCCTAACTTGGGAATTGTAGTGCTGTAACCGTTTACAAATCTACGACAGGATGATGCCTGGAGCAGAGGTGAAATACAGTTTACGATTAGGGTGAGGTGGGTGCAGGAAAAGCTTTTTTCCCTTTAGTATTTTTCAGACTCCTTTTGTAAAGTGACCCTCGAATAGAGGAATGTAGACACTACAAAATGGAAGTACACTACTATCAAACTATATATGTATATCTATCGCTGTATTTATATAGAAGTCATGTGCTTAAAGGGGAAGAGATTTTTTTTTTTTTTTTCTTTGCTCACCCCCCTCATATCCCCCCCCCCCCCCCGAGGAAGCTGGGTGAAACATGCGTTGGGGGCTTATGACTCCATTATCAGGCTACCACTCCATAGGTATGTAACCAATGGATATTGTTATAGCATTATTGATAACCCTCACTACTTTCATGGTACTTAGCCCTACTAGTTATTATTAGTCACTACGCATGGGCACTTGGTACAATGGATTAAATACCATTTATGATTATTTGTATCTTACTACTGTTATTTCTTCTGAATATTAAATCCTGTATACTTGCATTGTTCTAATCCAGTTACCAATTTTCCTTTCCTGGCTTCCTAATTGGATGCTAGTTGTATGCGTGTATATATGTGTGTTTGTACATATATACACACACATACGTGTATGTATGTATGTGTGTGTGTATATGTGTATATATATATATATATATATATATATATATATATATATATATATATATATATATATATATATATATATATATATATATTATGGTAAAATTACTTTGTGCCTGATTAATCTGGATCCTATTACTTAAGTGCAGCGTCATTGCACTTTTCCTTCTGGGTTACCCCCATGGGATTAGGTGTTGCTTAATCTATAGGGTGCATCCCTACTGTATTTATAGATCGGTATAAGGATTGTTAGTATGTTTCCCAATATGTATTTATATAATATTCTTGTGCTTAAAGGTGAAGGGATTTGTTCGGGAGTTTTTTCTGCTTTTTTTTTTTTTTAAATCTGAATTCCAGGAAGCGATCTAGATTTGTACCAAGACCTTCATCCAGAAAAATGAGACCGTACCAACTTGGCATACCTTATGGATCCTGTAGTACGGTGAAAGGACTTGACTTTGGGAAATATTAGTGGTTTAAGTTGGCATTGTGCTGACAATCGAGGCTGTCCTATGTTAGAATTCTTTACAAAACTACGGCAGGATAATGCAGATACCAGAGATGAAACAGGCAATTTGCTATTTAGTTGGTGAGTGCAGAACAGGCCTTTCTCCTTGGTCAATGTGTAATCTGAGGCTCTAATAGAGCAAGGTGACTGAGAAACACAAAATACAAGAAGGACATCAAACTTGAGCGGCATGATTAAATTGGCAGATAAATTGGGGGTGGGTTTGGGGCAATTTTCCTATTGAAGAGCCCTGTATGATTTGACTGCAGATTCATTAGGATGAGGCGAGTGCCGGAAAACTTTTCTCACCTAATACTTTTCAGATTAGTTGCCCTCTGCTAGAACAAAGTATTTGAGTAGTGCAGCCCCACAAGGGGCAAGTACACAATTGTGTGTCCCAAGTTGTCAGATAAGTTGGAGCAGTTTGGGGCAATCGTCTGCTAATTGATCTTGGCTGCGCAATTCAAATGTGACGACCCCTGTGTGATGGCACTGAAGATTGCTAGGAAGCTGCTTATTGTGGTAAATGTACAGATTATTGATAGGGTGTTTACCATATCAAGATAAATCTTAAAAGATAAATCAAAATAAATATCATTTATCTTGACATCTTAAAAGATATATCATCTCAAGAATCATATCAAAGATAAATCTTTAAGGGCATGTGGTTGGCTTACTGTTCTTCTATCGTTAAAGACGGCAACTGAACTTGACCCTGAACGCCTATCCAGATGCGTGCAAGCCCAATCTTTTAGCTTTTTTTTTTTAGAAAAGATCTTGACTTGAAAATTAGTGACATAATTTGGAATTGTGATGACTATGGACAGTGTCCTGTGCTGAAATTCATTACAGATCTATGTCCGGATAATGCCGAGGGCAGCGATAGAGGAGAGGTGTAGTTTACTATTAGGATGAGGTGAGTTCAGGGAAGGCTTTCCCCTCTCAGTATATTTCAGATCAGTTTATCCGTGGATCTCATGATGGAGCAGTTGAATTCAGCCCCCAATCACAACATCAAATTTAGGTGTGTGTCCAAATTGTCACTTAATTTGGAATGCACTTGGAGCGATTGTCTTCTTATTGTGTGAAAAGCAGGGATGAAGCAGAGGCAGATTGGAGTTTACTACTAGGAGGAGGTGAGCGCAGGGAAGGATTTTCTCTCTTGATATTTTTCAGATTAGTGGCACAAGCAGTTGAGGAATGCAGCCCCCACAAAGTGCAAGTACACGATTGTGTGTCCAAACTATCAGACAAGTGGGGAGCGGGTTTGGGGTGAATTTTTTCTTATTAACCTCATCAGGGCAGATCACGTGTGAAGATCCCTATATAATGGCACAGAAGATTACTAGGAACCTGTTTACTGTGGTAAATATACAAATATATATATATACACGCACACATTACCACAGATGCTGTGTATTGCTGTAAAAGATTCTTCTTGAAGGGGTGGGAATTGTTTTGCTTTCCTGTTTTTTTTTTTTATCATAAATTAAAGAAGGTATCAGAATTTGGTGTTTGACCCCCATCTAGAAACGTCAGATCAACTTATTGCACTTGATTGACCCTATACTTTAGATAAATAATATTTTTATGGAATTGGTGATATGGATGATGGAGCTGTGATGATGGAGATTGTCTGATGGTGGAATTCTTTACCATCTATGAGCAGAGAATTGTAAAATAACCATTTACTATTAGGATGAGGGGAGTGAAGGAAAGGCCATTTTGTGTCCAAATAGTCAGATGTCTCGCAGTTGCTTTGGAAGCGATTGTCTTATTGATCTCAGCAGGGGCAGGTGAAGTGTCAGTATCGGTGATGGAGCCGCTGTGCTCTGCAGTTTCCCATATAGATGAGGTGAGTGCAGGAAATATTTTCTTCCATGATATCTTTTAGATCCGTTTGTGATCAGTGGCTCTACAGTAATTCAGTGGATGAGGAATACATCCTCACAGTATAAACAAAATAAATATATATATATATATATATTACAGTACAGACCAAAAGTTTGGACACACCTTCTCATTTAAAGATTTTTCTGTATTTTCATGACTATGAAAATCGTACATTCACACTGAAGGCATCAAAACTACGACTTAACACATGTGGAATTATATACTTAACAAAAAAGTGTGAAACAACTGAAAATATGTCTTATATTCTAGGTTCTTCAAAGTAGCCACCTTTTGCTTTGATGACTGCTTTGCACACTCTTGGCATTCTCTTGATGAGTTTCAAGAGGTAGTCAAGTACACTATTGTGTGTCCAAACTATCAGACAAGTGGGGAGCGGTTTTAGAGCCATTGTCTTTTTATTGATCACCGCAGTGCAGTACAAGTATTAAGAACCCTGTATGATGGCACTGAGGATTGCTAGGAACTTAATGTGGTAAATGTATATATACTAGATGGTGGCCCGATTCTAACGCATCGGGTATTCTAGAACATGTATGCGGCTGACCAGGCGCGACTAATCAGTGAAGCAGTGTTTAAATGGGTTGTGCACTACTTTAAATTAACCCCCTCAATGTATCCCCCCCGGTGCCCCTAATGAATTTTGTAATTACGTCTTGTTGTCAATACTGCTTGTGACAACATCGCTGACCACGCACGGCCAGCACGTAATTCCCCCGGCTGCAGCCGGCTCTTGCTTCCGCTTATATCACGACTATTTGCGGCTGCAGCCAGGGGTCTCCTGTTCCGCGTACCATGGTGAATGAAACGTGACAGAAGTATGTCACACTGTGACTGACAAAACATGTTCAGTACGTCATGGGCAGTTGGTGAGTCACATGACCACATGGGCGGAGTCAGCCCTGCTATCTCCCGACTTGTTCTGAAATCCCGCGTCGCTGATTGGCCGCGGCCGGACCAATCAGCGACGCAGGATTTCCTGGACAGACAGACGGGATAAGTCGATTATACAGTAGACACACACACACGCACACACTACCATAGATGCTGTGTCCTGCTGTAAATGATTGTTCTTGAAGGGGGGATTGTTTTGCTTTCCTGTTTTTTTTATCATCAGAGTTAAAGAAATCATCAGAATTTGGTGTTTTGACCCCCACCTAGAATCGTGAGGTCAACTTATTGCACTTTATTGATCCTATACTTCACAGAAAATAATATTTTCATGGAATTGGTGATATGGATGATGGATCTGTGACGATGGAGATTGTCTGATATTGGATTTCTTTACGATCTATGAGCGGATAATGCCGGGAGCAGAGAATTGTAACCATTTACTATTAGGATGAGGGAAGGGCAGGAAAAGACATTTTGTGTCCAAATTGTCAGATGTCTCGGAGTTGCTTTGGAAGCGATTGTCTTATTGATCTCAGCAAGGGCAGGTGAAGTGTCAGTATCGGTGACGGAGCCGCTGTGCTCTGCAGTTTCCCATATAGATGAGGTGAGTGCTGGGAAATATTTTCTGCCTTGATATTTTTCAGATCCGTTTGTTATCAGCGGCTCTACAGTAATACAGTGGATGAGGAATACAACCCCACAGTATACAGACAATCAGACATGAGCAGCGATGTGTCTAAACTTTAGGATGAGTTGGAGAATGTTTGGGGGCGATTTGTTTTCTTCTTATTCCCAGCAGTGAAGTTGATGTTTCGATAGCCCTGTGTGATTGCACTGGAGATTGCCGGGAACCGGCTTACTGTGGTAAATCTATATACACATTGTACTCTAGATGTTTCCCAGTATATATTGTTGGAAGAATGGTCTTGAACGAGGGAGGTTTTTGTTTTTTTTTTGCTTTTACGGTTCTTACCCTTACCCAGAGCTAAAGAAGGCAACGGGGCCCCCATCCAGAAATGTGAGACCACCACCTTACCGTACATTATTGATCCTATTGTATGGAGGAAAGATCTTGATCTGTAAGCAGCCGTGTCTCCAATGTGGCATTTCACTTTTACTTGGTTTGGAGCGATTGTGTTCTGGATCTCAGCAGTGCGGCTCCTGTGTGAAGAGCGGAGGAGGATTGTAGGTTACTACTAGGAGGAGGTGAGTGTGTGTATGTATGTGTGTATATATTGTATAGATGCTGAATATTGCTGTAAAGTATTATTCTTGAAGGGGGTGGAATTGTTTTTCTTTCATGATGAAAATGAAGACTTTCTAATGTAAGTGTACAGATCTGTGATAGGATAATGTTGAGAGCAGAGATGGAGTTGAGATGGATTATAACACTTTACTATTCGGATGAGGGGAGCGCGTGATTGTTTTTATCTTAGTATTTTTCAGATGATTATTTATCCGTGGCTCTCCAGTAGAATGAAGTGGTTGAGAAATGCAGCCCCCTGAAAATGCAAGTACACTATGAAACTATAGTCGCTTTGTTTGCAAATTGTCAGATGTCTCGGAGTTGCTTTGGAGGCGATTGTCTTATTGATCTCAGCAGGGGCAGATGAAGTGTCAGTATCGGTGACGGAGCCGCTGTGCTCTGCAGTTTCCCATACAGATGAGGTGAGTGCAGGAAATATTTTCTTCCTTGATATTTTTCAGATCTGTTTGTTATCAGCGGCTCTACAGTAATACAGTGGATGAGGAATACAAGCCCACAGTATACAGACAATCAGACATGAGCAGCGAGGTGTCCAATTTTTTAGATGAGTTGGAGAATGTTTGGGGGGTGATTTGTTTTCTTCTTATTTCCATCAGTGAAGCTCATGTTTCGATAGCCCTGTGTGATTGCACTGGAGATCGCTGGAAGCCGCTTACTGTGGTAAATCTAAAATATATAATATAATGCAATAGATGCCATTAGATATTGTTGTAAATGGTTGTTCTTGAGGTGGAGGTGGGGGGGCTCGTTTTGCTTTACTGTTCTTTCAGAGCTAAAAAAAAGACAAACTTCGAATAGGACCCCCATCCAGAGATGTGAGACCACCATTGTTTCATATTTTATTGATCCTATAATATAAAGAAAGGATCATTATTTGGAAACATTAGTGACATAAGTTGTAGTTGTGGTGTGAATGGAGATTGCCCAATGTTGGAATTCTCTATCTATGGTCGGGAGCGGAGGAGGATTGTAGGTTACTACTAGGAGGATTGTATTTTTCAGATCTGCTTATCAGTGACTCTCATACTAAATGGTTGAGAAATAACGGCCCACATAATATGCAAGTGAATTATACGTAAGCAATAGTGTGCTTAAACTTATAGATGTGTGGGTTGGTGGAAGGGATTTGTTTTGTTTCTTTTTCTCGTTAGAGTAATGAAGGAAACTGAATTTGGCGCTTGACCCCAATCTAGAAATGTGAAACCACCATTTTATTGTACTTTGACCCTTTGGTACGGTAAAAAGATCATGATGTGGATATAAATAATAGTGGCATAATTTTGCTTTGTTGGATTACGATGGAGCTTGTCCTATGTTGGGATTAATTACAGATCTGTGCCCATATAATGCCGGGAACGGTGATGGAGCAGATGGGAATCACAGGAGGGAAGGATTTTCTTTCTTGATATTTTTCAGATCTCTAAATCCATAGATAACAAACGGAACAACAAACTATTTTAGGAGTGCAACCCTCAAAAAAATGGAAATTGGCTTTTCTAGCTCATCCTAGTTGGAGCGGGTTTGGGGCGATGTCTTGTCAATACAAGTATGGAGACCCTTGTATGATGGCTCTGAAGATTACTAGGAATCTGCTTACTGTGGTGAATATATATAATAATATAAATACACATACATTAGACTATAGATGTCACCCGCATATTTTGTTGTAATTGTGCTTAAAGAGGGGTCATTTTTTGGCTGCTTTTAATATAACTGGCGGGGGACTTGTTTTGCTTTACTGTCATCAGAGTTGAAACTTGCAACTGAATTTGACCCAGGACCCCCCCCATCCAGAAACGTGAGACCACCATCTTAGTGTATGTTATTGATCCTGTAGTTCTGCGAAAAGATCTTTAAGTGGAAATATTAGTGGCATAAGGTGGAGTTGTGGTGACGATGCAGATGGTCCTATACTGGGTCTTTTTACAGACAAGGTAATGCCGGGAGCGGTGATGGCGCAGAGGAGTATTACAGTTTACTATTGGGATGAGGTGAGTGCTATGAAGGATTTTCTCTCTTGGTATTTTTCAGACTTGTTTGTTATCCATGGATCTCCAGGAGAAAAAATATAATTGAGGAATGCAGCCCACCAAAAAATGAAAGTAGGCTATTATCCTGAGTGTGTTTGGGGTGATTGTCTTGTCCTTGATCTCAATGCTGCAGTTAAAGTGGGAAGATCTCTGCATGAAAATGTTATTGGCATAGTTGTAATTAAGGTGACAGTGAAGAGTTTGCAATGTTGTTTATAGGTTTATGACCGGATTCAGTTTCCTATTAGGAGGAGGTGAGTGCAGGAAAGGATTTCCTGGTTTATGTTTTTCAGATCCGGTCACTAGTGGCTCGACAATATAATAAAGTGGTGGAGGAATAATGGCCCCCACATAATGCAAGTAAGCGATCAAATTTAAGCAATGGTGTCCAAATTGTCAGTCTACTTGAAGTGGATATGGGGCGATTTGTCTATTAATTTCAACAGTGCAGATCAAGTGTGAAGACCCCTGCATGATGGCACTGAAGATTACTAGGAGCAGCTTATTGTGGTAAATGTACAGATATATATATATGGTACATATTACATGATAGATAACAGTATATATTTGTTGTAAATTATCTTGAAAGGGGGATTTGTTTTGCGTCACTGTTCTTTATTATCAGAGTTAAAGAAGGCAACTGAATTTTGGGCTGGACCCCCTATCCAAATACATAAAACCACCGTATTATTTTCATTTATTTTTGCTATAATATTGAGAAAAGGATTTGATATGGAAATGGTGGCAAAGATGATGGGCGTTGTGGTGAAGACAGAGATTGTCCTATGTTGGATATTTACAGATCTGTAACCAAATAACACCGAGGTGGAGACGAGGTGAATTGTAGGTTACTATTAGGATGAGGTGAGAGCACGGAAGGGTTTTCTCACTTTGTTTTTTTCATATTCCGTTTTTATCAGCGTCTCTTCAATAGAAAAAAACATGTTGGAGGAATGTAGCCCCTACAATATTAAAGTGTCACTCCGAAACCTGAGCAGCAGTGTCCACATTGTCAGATAGGTTGGAGCGGGTTTGGGGCGATTTGTCTTATTGATCTCATAGTGCAGTTCTGGTATGGAGACCTCTGTATGACAGCACTGAAGATTACGAAGGACCTGCTTACTGTGGTGAATATATACACCTATATTATATATGGAGGGGGGTTGTTTTGCTTTCCTGTTCTTTATCTTTTGAGTTGAAAAAGGCAACTTAATTTGGCAGAGGACCACCATCTTATTCATTAATCCTATAGCCCGAAGAAAAGTTCTTTATGTGAAAATGTTACTGGCATGGCATAGTTAAAATCAGGATGATGGTAGAGACTTTCCAATGTCCTGTATAGTTCTGTGACCGGATTCAGTTTCCTATTCAGAGGAGGTGAGTGCAGGGTCGGGTTTCCCCACTCCATGTTTTTAAGATCCGTTTGTTATCAGCGCACCTTCTTCAGGAGAGCAAAGTGGTTGGGGAATACGGCCGGCGACCGCGACCAATCAGCAAAGCGGCGTTTAAATTTTCCGCCCATATCGCTGATTGGTCGCGACCAATCAGTGTCGTATTAGTGAGGACCGGGGAGCGGCGCTGCCTGTGCGGCTACTTCCGCTGCGAGAAGCCGGGAGATGAGCGGCTGCTCGCAGCAGAAGCATCGCGACCGGCGCCGCCGCCGCTCCCCGGTCCTCTGTTCACACTTGCCAAGCCGCTGATCTCCCGATGTTAGCCGCATGGAGGTGAGCGGCGCTGCCTGTCGGGGTACTTGTGCTGCCAGCAGCGGGGAGATGAGCGGCTAGCTCCGGTCATCTCCCTGCTGCATCGCCGCTGACCTCTGTCCGGCAGATGAGCTGCTAACGGCCGCCATCTTTTTCTGAAATCCCGCGTCACTAATTGGCCGCTGACGGACCAATCAGCGACGTGGGATTTCCTGAACGGACGGACGGACGGGATAAGACGATTATATATATAGATGCTAAACTTTAGATGTCAATCAGTATATATTGGTGACAAGTATTGTTGTTGGGGGAAGAGGTAGATTTGCTTTTTTATTATCAGATTTAAAGAAGGCACTTGAATTTGGCACAGGACTCCAATCCAGTATCGTCAGACCTCCATCCTTGCGCACTTTATTGATCCTACAGTTTGGTGAAAAGGTCCTGACTTATTAGTGGTACAACTTGGTTTTGTGGCGACTATCGAAATTGTTGGTATTATTTTCAGATCTGTGACCCAATAATGATGAGAGCAGAGGAGAATTGTAGTTTACTATTAGGATGAGGTGAGTGCAAGGAAGCTTTCTTGGTATTTTTTCAGATCCGTATGATTTCCACGAGAAAAACTTCGTTGTGGAATGCAGCCTGCCAAAAAATGCAAGTTGGCTATTATTCTGAGCGGGTTTGGTGCGATTGTCAGATCAAGTGTGAAGACCCCTGAATGATGGCACTAAAGATTACCAGGAACCTGCTTACTGTGGTAGTTAAATGTATATATGGAAAGCTTATTGGCTTATCTTATCTAAATGGAGAGTTTGGACTAATTTGTCTTATAATAACATAATATAATAACATCATTGTACTAACATCTCGTATATGGAATAACTCTAGGGAATAATCTGTACCACAGAATGTTTAGCTTGTCAGATTTTATTGTTGAATTTTGATGTTGATATTTGTTATAATCATAAAAATCGATAAAAACATTGTGAAAGAAAATGTTATTGGCATAGTTGTAATCATGGTGACGATGGAGACTTTCCAATGTTCTGTATAGATGTGACAGGATTCGGTTTCCTATCGGGGGCAGGTGCGTGCAGTGAGGGATTTCCGTTTGGCTCCTCAAGAATAACATGGTGGCGGAATAATGGCTCCTACCAAATGCAAGTAAGGAATCAAATTTAAGCAATAGTGCCCAATTTGTCAGTCCATTTAGAGCGGGTTTGGGGCGCTTTGTCTTATTAATTTCAGCAGTGCAGTTCAAGTATTCAGACCCCCATGTTATTTCACTGAAGATTACTAGGTACCTGCAAATATATATTACATTCTAGATGTCAGTATATATTGTTGTAAATGATTGTTCTTGAGGGGGGAGGTTGTTTTGCTTTATTGTTTTTCATCATCCGGGTTAAAGAAGACAATGCGACCGCCATCCAGAAACGTTAGACCACCATCTTATCACACTTTATTGGTGAGAAGATCCCAGTATGATGTGACCTCAACCTACTTACTATGGTAAATACATACATATATGTATACATGTTTTGCAGTCTTGAAAATATTTTGGAAAAATGTTGTTCTTAAAGGGAGGAGGGTTATTGTCTTTACTGCTTTTTTATCATGAAATTAACGAAAGGCAACTGAATTTGGCACAGGACCCCCATCTAGCAAACTTAATTGTTCTCCTATTTTATGATGAAGATCTTGCCTTGGAAATAGCATGAGCTGAAGTTGAGGTGACCGGATAATGCTGAAAGCAGTGATGGTGCACAGTGTCAGTGTAGTTTACTATTAGAATGAGGGGAGTGCAGGAAAGGATTGTGTCTTAGTAATTTTTCAATTGGTTAGTTATCTGCGACTCTTCTAGTAGAGGAATGCAGTCCCCATGAAATGAAAGTACGCTATGAAACCTAACTAATTTCTTCTTCCACAGACCCCTTGTTTTGTGCTCACCGGTTTTAGTAAAACCCTTCATCTTCATCCAGACCCGGATCATCCTTCTCAGTATTCCACTCTTCATGTCTCATCGCCGCAGGTTTAAAATAGTCCACTCGTTGGCCAGAGCGCTGCCGGTTTTCCACTGTAGGATAAAAGGATCCTTCTGATATGCTTCTGGAGACGATCTACTGGTGTTCCTTGAAATATTGACTTGTACCAAGTGATGGAAGAACCATGAGTAGTGTTGAGCATTCCGATACTGAAATATCGGGTATCGGCCGATATTCGCGGTATCGGAATTCCGATACTTAATTCCGATACTTTTGCAATATCGTATACCGGAATCGGAAGTTCCCATAATGCAATGAGCCATTTTCATTTTATTCAGCCAATGAGGATCCCAAGAAGTGTGGGCACATCCTGTTAGGCATGTAGGCATCTTAACTAATGGCATGGCTGTGATTGGCTGCTGAAATGATGTCATGATGCACTATAAAAGCCGCCGCCGCCATTTTGAGCTCACTCTGCTGTGAATTCAGTTAGGGATAGGACGCTGTTGTTCTGAGGGACAGTTTTAGCTACCTATTTGCTCTATACTGCTTTACCCAAGCTACTTTCTAAATCACTGTGCCTTGCAGCGCTAGTGCACAGTTCCCTGTGCTGTTCACCGCTGTCTGCAAGGTCTGTGTGTGTGAGTGCAGCTCACCCTGTAGTGTGTGCTTCAGCCAAGTCTGGTTGTAGTGCACTCAGTGTGTGTCACTGCCTCATACATTGTCCTTTTTTGCCAATTCATAATTTTTCCTGATATCTCCTATTAGTGTGGTGGTTCCATCTGTATTCTGCTAAATTGGTTCCAAACACACTATATAGGAGTAGATAGAGAATTTTTTTTTTCCGTCTTGCAGCACTAGTGCACAGTGCTCTGCATCTGTACTGTTCACCGCTGTCTGCAAGGTCTGGTGTGTGAGTGCAGCTCACCCTGTAGTGTGTGCTTCAACCCCGTCTGGTTGTAGTGCACTCAGTGTGTGTCACTGCCTCATACATTGTCGTTTTTTGCCAATTCATAATTTTTCCTGATATCTCCTATTAGTGTGGTGGTTCCATCTGTATTCAGCTAAATTGGTTCCAAACACACTATATAGGAGTAGATAGAGAAATTTTTTTGGTCTTGCAGCGCTAGTGCACAGTGCTCTGCATCTGTACTGTTCACCGCTGTCTGCAAGGTCTGGTGTGTGAGTGCAGCTCACCCTGTAGTGTGTGCTTCAACCCCGTCTGGTTGTAGTGCACTCAGTGTGTGTCACTGCCTCATACATTGTCCTTTATTGCCAATTCATAATTTTTCCTGATATCTCCTATTAGTGTGGTGGTTCCATCCGTATTCAGCTAAATTGATTCCAAACACACTATATAGGAGTAGATAGAGGAGCCTTTCTGCAGCATTGGGCCCTGCAGCCCCAGCCAGATTAGTATTAGCCTATTTTTTGCAGCCTCATCTATTGCATTGTAGGTTACCTTCCTACATTGTAATAGCTACAAAAAGTTTGTGATACTATCGTTATTACATCTTTAGGCACATCCAGTGTCTTTTTGTGACAAAAAAAAACCTAAATAAAGTTCACCAAACACTCCACTTTACAGTTGTGTAGGCCACATTAGCTCATATTAAAGTCTAGTCCACACTTTATAAAATTAGTGTTTCTTATACCTGTTAGCAGCTGTTCAGGAATAAGCACACTAAGCCCTTAGTACTTTTCTGCCTATCTTTATCAGTCTACCAAGATGAAGAAGGCAGGGAGTAAGGCATGTGGTCGTGGGCGTGGGCGTGGAGTTTCTGCAGGGAGAGGACGTGAGGATTCTGTGCCTGCAGGGAGAGGACGTGGGGATTCTGTGCCTGCTGCGGGCACCAGTGACTCAGCATCCCCCAGTTTTACCAGGGAACAGTCCTTTATGCGCAGCTTTGTAGGAGCTAGCCGTACCCCACTGCTGCGCGAGGACCAAATTGAAGCCGTTGTCGGATGGATGGCAGCTAACGCATCGACTTCAATTAGTTCCAGATCCTCTCAGGTCCTGAGCACTGAAGAGCACCCATCTGTCTCTTCACCACCTGCCAAATTGCCCAGGCAGTCAGAGAGCCCTGGACAGGAGCCATCTCTACTTCTGTTCTCTGAATCTCTTGGCTTGGAAAGAGGGGGCCAGCCAAGCAGAATTCGAGAATTTGAAGAAGAGGTAGTATGCAGTGATGCGCAACCGTTTTGTCTCTCTGAATCTGAAGAGGCGGGTGGGCCAGTGCCTATGGTCAGCAGCACACCTCAGTACGCATCTGATGATGAGACTCAGGTGCCACTTTCTGGTGCGTACTGTGCTGTCGAGACTACCCAGGAGAAGCAGTTGTTTGAAGAGGGTGGTGTAGATGATGAGGTCCTTGACCCATCATGGCGTGAGGGACAGGAAGGTGGTGGGAGCAGCTCTGAGGAAGAGATTCCCCGAACGGCCCAAAAAGGAGGGAGAGGGAGGGGGCAGACTTGGTTGCCTGTAGCCTCCACTTCGGCACCCATTAGGAGCATGGCTCTTCCAAAATCCAAAGCGGGCGCTCCCAAGACTTGCAGTGCCTGGTCCTTTTTTGACACAGTTGCAGATGACATTTGCTTTGTCAAATGCAAGCTGTGTAATCAGAAGGTGAAAAGAGGGAAAAGTGTCAGCAACCTCAATACCACAAATATGTGGAAACATGTGCGGACCAAGCACGTGGTGGAGTTACAAAAACACACTGAAGACCTAGGCCAACCTACAGCGCCACCTACCACCTCTTCAGCTCGTGTTGTAGCCTCTTCCTCCAGCTCACACACAGCTGGTTCGGCTTCCTCACAGGATCGCCATGGAAGAATCTCTGGCACTGTTGTACAGAGACACAGTGTAATTCCACCCACAGCACCACTTTCCCAGTCATCCTCACACTCCCAGGCCAGTCTACAGCCATCGATAGCACAGGCATGGGAGAAAAGGCGCCCATACTCGGCAAACCACCCCCGAGCACAGGCTCTGAATGCTGGCATTGCTAAACTACTGGCCCTTGAAATGCTATCATTCAGGCTGGTGGAGACTGACACATTCCGTAACTTTATGGCATTGGCAGTCCCACAATACAACGTGCCCAGCCGCTTTTATTTCAGCAGGCAAGCCGTCCCTGCCCTGCAACATCATGTGGAGGGAAAAATTAAACATGCGCTACAAAACGCCGTCAGTAGCAAGGTCCACCTGACCACTGATGCGTGGACCAGTAAGCATGGACAGGGACGATACCTTTCCCTCACTGCCCATTGGGTAAATGTTGTGGAGCCGGGTACAGATCTTGAGAGTGGCGCTGTACGTGTTCTGCCAACTCCAAGGATTGCAGGAATCCAGTCTGTACACATTGACTCCTCCTCATACTCCAGTTCCTCTGAATCAGCGCTGCAGGAGCCGTCACGGTCTACCTCCACATCGACCCGTGAACGGTTACCTGTTATGATGACCGATATGAGCACAGCCGTGGCCAAACGTCAACAGGCCGTATTAAAATTAATTTCTTTGGGGAATCGAAGCCACACAGCGCAGGAACTCTGGAATGCCATCAAGCAGCAGAGTGACGTGTGGTTTGTGCCAGCGAATCTCCAGCCAGGCATGGTAGTGTGTGACAATGGCCGAAATCTGGTGGCAGCTCTGGGCCTAGGCAACCTCACTCACATCCCATGTCTGGCACATGTGCTCAACTTGGTCGTGCAGAGTTTTTTGAGGGACTATCCGGATCTTGATGCACTGCTTCACAAGGTCCGCATAGAGTGCGCTCACTTGCGGCGTTCCAGCAATGCAAGATCACGCATTGCAGCTCTGCAGCGCCGATTATGTCTTCCGGAACATCGCATCATATGTGACCTACCCACCAGGTGGAATTCAACGTTACATATGTTGGAGAGGTTGTGTGAGCAGCAGGCAGCAGTAATGGAGTACCAGCTGCAGCAGGCGCAAACAAGTCGCAGTGCGCGCCGTTCACACTTCACCACCACTGAGTGGGCCTCTATGAAGGACATTTGCCACGTTTTGCGTGCCTTCGATTATTCCACGCGGATGGCGAGTGCAGATGATGCACTAGTCAGCATGACTATCCCCCTTATCTGCCTGCTTGAAAAAACACTGCAAGCACTAAGGGACGAGGTTTTGGAAGAGGTGGAGGATGAGGAGTCACAAATGCCATCTGCTTCTCTACAGTCTGCGCAACGTGGTTCCTCACAAAGGCCTAGGCAGGGGACACTTTGTGAGGAGGATGAGGAGGAGTCAATGGATGAGGAAGACATCTGTCCAGAGGAGGGAGGTACACAATGCTCTAGTAGTCAGTATCTAGAGCGAGGGTGGGGTGATGCAGAGCAGGCAGACATCACGCCTCAAGCAGGGGACAGCGTTTCTTGGCCAGTTGGCAGTCTGCAGCACATGGTTGATTTCATGCTGCAGTGCCTGAGAAACGACCGCCGCATCGCCCACATTCTCAACACGGCTGATTATTGGGTGTCCACCCTCCTAGATCCTCGCTACCGGGACAACTTACAAAGCCTCATAACACTGTTGAACCGGGAGCGTAAAATGCGGGAGTACCAAGACGCACTGGTGCATTCCATCATGTTCTCCATTCCAACCGAGAGCAGTGCTGCTAGTGCTTTACAAAGCAGCTCAGTGCGTCGAGGCAGTGGAGGAAGCTCTGCACAAAGAGGGAGCAGAAGCAGCGCCTCAGCACAAGGCAAGACCAGTATGGCCGAAATGTGGCAAAGTTTTGTGTCCCCGCCGCCACAAATGTCTACACCATCACAGACGGCTCCAGTCAGCAGGAGGCAACGTTTCCGTCAGATGGTGACAGACTACATGTCTTGCCCTCTTAGTGTACTCCCAGACGGCTCTTCTCCCTTCAAGTTTTGGGTCTGTAAGCTGGATACATGGCCAGAGCTTAGTCAGTATGCACTGGAGGTGCTAGCTTGCCCTGCTGCTAGTGTATTATCGGAACGCGTCTTTAGTGCCGCAGGTGGTGTACTAACAGACCGTCGCATGCGACTATCCTCCGATAACGTTGACCGGCTTACTTTTCTCAAAATGAACAAGGCCTGGATCTCTCATGAATTTGCCAGTCCTCTTCCAGAATAAATAATTGGTTGGCAACAGTATCCAGGTCTCCTGTTCTGTTCATGTTTCTACCACCTGAACTGTAATCCCTGAGCTCCAACACCGCCAGTTGGCGCTCGGAAGTGCCGTCTGCACAGTCAACACTTGCTGCCGTGTTATTGGGGTTCAGTAACGTCAGCTGATCCCCTGCTGTGCGGACGGCAATTTCTCCTGCTCTGTCCACATCCACTGTACTACTGATTTAAAACCTCCTCCAAATACACCTCTGGCTCCTCTGTTTTCAGTATTATCCCTGAGCTCCAACACCGCCAGTTGGCGCACGGAAGTGCCGTCTGCACAGTCAACACTTGCTGCGGTGTTATTGGGGTTCGGTAACGTCAGCTGTTCCCCTGCTGTGTTCACGGCAATTTCTCCTGCTCTGTCCATATTCACTGTGCTACATATTTAAAACTTGCTCCAATTACACCTCTGGCTCCTCTCTGTTTTTATTCTTATCCCTGGGCTCCAGCACCGCCAGTTGGCGCTCGGAAGTGCTGTCTGCACAGTCAACACTTGCTGCCGTGTTATTGGGGTTCGGTAACGTCAGCTGTTCCCCTGCTGTGCGGACGGCAATTTCTCCTGCTTTGTCCACATCCACTGTACTACACATTTTAAAGTTGCTCCAATTACACCTCTGGCTCCTCTGTTTTCATTCTTATCCCTGGGCTCCAAAACCGCCAGTTGGCGCTCGGAAGTGCCGTCTGCACAGTCAACACTTGCTGCGGTGTTATTGGGGTTCAGTAACGTCAGCTGTTCCCCTGCTGTGCGGACGGCAATTTCTCCTGCTTTGTCCACATCCACTGTACTACACATTTTAAAGTTGCTACAATTACACCTCTGGCTCCTCTGTTTTCATTCTTATCCCTGGGCTCCAACACCGCCAGTTGGCGCTCGGAAGTGCTGTCTGCACAGTCAACACTTGCTGCCGTGTTATTGGGGTTCGGTAACGTCAGCTGTTCCCCTGCTGTACGGACGGCAATTTCTCCTGCTTTGTCCACATTCACTGTACTACAGATTTTAAAGTTGCTCCAATTACACCTCTGGCTCCTCTGTTTTCAGTATTATCCCTGAGCTCCAACACCGCCAGTTGGCGCACGGAAGTGCCGTCTGCACAGTCAACACTTGCTGCCGTGTTATTGGGGTTCAGTAACGTCAGCTGTTCCCCTGCTGTGCGGACGGCAATTTCTCCTGCTTTGTCCACATCCACTGTACTACACATTTTAAAGTTGCTCCAATTACACCTCTGGCTCCTCTGTTTTCATTCTTATCCCTGGGCTCCAACACCGCCAGTTGGCGCTCGGAAGTGCCGTCTGCACAGTCAACACTTGCTGCGGTGTTATTGGGGTTCGGTAACGTCAGCTGTTCCCCTGCTGTGTTCACGGCAATTTCTCCTGCTCTGTCCATATTCACTGTGCTACATATTTAAAACTTGCTCCAATTACACCTCTGGCTCCTCTCTGTTTTTATTCTTATCCCTGGGCTCCAGCACCGCCAGTTGCTGCTCAGAAGTGCCGTCTGCACAGTCAACGCTTGCTCCAGTGTTATTGGGGTTCAGTAACGTCAGCTGATCCCCAGCTGTGTGTCTGGCAAATTCTCCTGCTTTGTCCACATCCACTGTACTACGGATTTAAAACCTCCTCCAAATACACCTCTGGCTCCTCCGTTTTTAGTATTTACCCTGGGCTCCAATACCGCTAGTTGCTGCTCAGAAGTGCCGTCTGCACAGTCAACGCTTGCTCCAGTGTTATTGGGGTTCAGTAACGTCAGCTGATCCCCAGCTGTGTGTCTGGCAAATTCTCCTGCTTTGTCCACATCCACTGTACTACGGATTTAAAACCTCCTCCAAATACACCTCTGGCTCCTCCGTTTTTAGTATTTACCCTGGGCTCCAGTACCGCTAGTTGCTGCTCAGAAGTGCCGTCTGCACAGTCAACGCTTGCTCCAGTGTTATTGGGGTTCAGTAACGTCAGCTGATCCCCAGCTGTGTGTCTGGCAAATTCTCCTGCTTTGTCCACATCCACTGTACTACGGATTTAAAACCTCCTCCAAATACACCTCTGGCTCCTCCGTTTTTAGTATTTACCCTGGGCTCCAATACCGCTAGTTGCTGCTCAGAAGTGCCGTCTGCACAGTCAACGCTTGCTCCAGTGTTATTGGGGTTCAGTAACGTCAGCTGATCCCCAGCTGTGTGTCTGGCAAATTCTCCTGCTTTGTCCACATCCACTGTACTACGGATTTAAAACCTCCTCCAAATACACCTCTGGCTCCTCCGTTTTTAGTATTTACCCTGGGCTCCAATACCGCTAGTTGCTGCTCAGAAGTGCCGTCTGCACAGTCAACGCTTGCTCCAGTGTTATTGGGGTTCAGTAACGTCAGCTGATCCCCAGCTGTGTGTCCGGCAAATTCTCCTGCTTTGTCCACATCCACTGTACTACGGATTTAAAACCTCCTCCAAATACACCTCTGGCTCCTCCGTTTTTAGTATTTACCCTGGGCTCCAATACCGCTAGTTGCTGCTCAGAAGTGCCGTCTGCACTGTCAACGCTTGCTCCAGTGTTATTGGGGTTCAGTAACGTCAGCTGATCCCCAGCTGTGTGTCCGGCAAATTCTCCTGCTTTGTCCACATCCACTGTACTACGGATTTAAAACCTCCTCCAAATACACCTCTGGCTCCTCTGTTTATAGTATTTACCCTGGGCTCCAGCACCGCCAGCTGGTTCTCGGCAGTTCCATTGGCTCTTGTACCTTCTGCTACCCATCCGGGTTCCAGTACCGTCAGCTGGTTCTTGGCAGTGACTTTGGCACGGGTACTCCCTCCTGCCCTGCCTGGTTCCAGCACGCCAGCTGTTTCCGGGTAGTGTCAACGTCACTTTGCCTCCAATGCGTTGTCCTGTCGTGTTGCGGTCGGGTTAGCCGACTCTATGGTGCCTGCAGTTTAGGTGACTCCTATGTGGGCTGCGGGATCTGGCAATGAAGGCTGGTTCCATAGTGCCAATAAGACAAGCACCCCCTGTAGGACTGTGGGTTTTGGTAACTGCGGCCGGCTCGCGGCCTTGAACTTTTTTTTACATGGGTACCTTCTGCTACCCATCCGGGTTCCATTACCGTCAGCTGGTTCTCGGCAGTGCCTTTGGATTAGGTGCCTCCTTCTCGGTATCCAAGTTCCACCAACGTCTGCTGGTCCTTGGTAGTGCTTTCTGGCACAGGTACCTCCTGCTTAGTAACCGAGTTCCAGTAACATCAGCTGGTCCTCGGTAGTTCCATTGGCTCTTGTACCTTCTGCTACCCATCCGGGTTCCAGTACCGTCAGCTGGTCCTCGGTAGTTCCATTTGCTCTTGTATCTTCTGCTACCCATCCGGGTTCCAGTACCGTCATCTGGTTCTCGGCAGTGTCTTTGGCACGGGTACTCCCTCCTGCCCAGCCTGGTTCCAGCACGCCAGCTGTTTCCGGGTAGTGTCAACGTCACTTTGCCTCCAATGCGTTGTCCTGTCGTGTTGCGGTCGGGTTAGCCGACTCTATGGTGCCTGCAGTTTAGGTGACTCCTATGTGGGCTGCGGGATCTGGCAATGAAGGCTGGTTCCATAGTGCCAATAGGACAAGCACCCCCTGTAGGACTGTGGGTTTTGGTAACTGCGGCCGGCTCGCGGCCTTGAACTTTTTTTTACATGGGTACCTTCTGCTACCCATCCGGGTTCTAGTACCGTCAGCTGGTTCTCGGCAGTGCCTTTGGATTAGGTGCCTCCTTCTCGGTATCCAAGTTCCACCAACGTCTGCTGGTCCTTGGTAGTGCTTTCTGGCACAGGTACCTCCTGCTTAGTAACCGAGTTCCAGTAACATCAGCTGGTCCTCGGTAGTTCCATTGGCTCTTGTACCTTCTGCTACCCATCCGGGTTCCAGTACCGTCAGCTGGTCCTCGGTAGTTCCATTTGCTCTTGTATCTTCTGCTACCCATCCGGGTTCCAGTACCGTCAGCTGGTTCTCGGCAGTGTCTTTGGCACGGGTACTCCCTCCTGCCCAGCCCGGTTCCAGCACGCCAGCTGTTTCCGGGTAGTGTCAACGTCACTTTGCCTCCAATGCGTTGTCCTGTCGTGTTGCAGTCGGGTTAGCCGACTCTATGGTGCCTGCAGTTTAGGTGACTCCTATGTGGGCTGCGGGATCTGGCAATGAAGGCTGGTTCCATAGTGCCAATAGGACAAGCACCCCCTGTAGGACTGTGGGTTTTGGTAACTGCGGCCGGCTCGCGGCCTTGAACTTTTTTTTACATGGGTACCTTCTGCTACCCATCCGGGTTCCAGTACCGTCAGCTGGTTCTCGGCAGTGCCTTTGGATTAGGTGCCTGCTTCTCGGTATCCAAGTTCCACCAACGTCTGCTGGTCCTTGGTAGTGCTTTCTGGCACAGGTACCTCCTGCTTAGTAACCGAGTTCCAGTAACATCAGCTGGTCCTCGGTAGTTCCATTGGCTCTTGTACCTTCTGCTACCCATCCGGGTTCCAGTACCGTCAGCTGGTCCTCGGTAGTTCCTCAGCTTTCTTGTACCTTTTGCTACATTTCCAAGTTCAAGCTTTTTGAAATGGTTCTTGGTAATCACTCTGGATCTCCCTGACGAGGACCCTGAAGACGAGGACCCTGAAGACCAACCCTAAGAAGACGAGGACCCCGAAGACAATGACCCTGAAGACGAGGACCCTGAAGACCACCCCGAAGAAGACGAGGACCCTGAAGACCACCCCGAAGAAGACGAGGACCCTGAAGACCACCCCGAAGAAGACGAGGATCCAGAAGACCACCCCGAAGAAGACGAGGACCCCGAAGACGAGGACCCAGAAGACCAACCCGAAGAAGACGAGGACCCAGAAGACCAACCCGAAGAAGACTAGGACCCCGAAGACGAGGACCCCCGAAGACGACGACCCTGAAGACCACCCCGAAGAAGACCAAGAAGATGACCCTGAAGAAGTTGACCAAGAAGACAAAGAAGAGAAGACAAGCACCAAGATACAGAAGAACAAGAGACAGAAAACCAAGAAGCAGAAATACAAGAAGCTGCAGAACAAAAAGCGGAAGAACATTAAGCATAAGACTAAAAATCAGAGCAAAAGATAATATCTAAATTATAAGCAGAAGATGACTAAGCAGTGTATGGGGGTGAGTCCGTTCCTCCTTGTGGTGCCCCTGGAAAAGACCTGCTGCTGCAGGCCAAACTGAACGCGGACAAATCCTGTTGTAAATCTTTTGTGACGGGCAGAACGAAAGGTGTAATGTCCAACCTTTTATAGATAACAACTACAGGAATGCCTGTCACAAATAAGAATATGATGAAGAAGAAGAATATGAAGAAGATGAAGAAGTAGAATATGAAGAATGTAAAAAAAAGAATAATACGAAGAAGGTGAAGAAGAAGAAGGTGAAGAAGAAGTGGATGAAAAAGATGCTGAGGATGATGGAGAAAGTGTGGGAGAAGTAAAAAAGAAGGTGAAGAGCATGGAAGTAGTGAAACATAAATATCTGACAAAATATAAAAATACTTAACATAGTTAATATTTCCGTAACTCAGAACATAATAAAAAAATAGTAATTCCTGCTATTCCATTTGACTGGGCTAAACCTCTATGCCTTTATTGTCTCCCCCACCTCCCCCAATACATTCTACATTATTCTTCGTTGTTTTCCTTCATGTAGAATTAACCTACAAGGAAAGAAAGGGTTTATTTTAATTCCGATATTTATGTCCCATTGACTTGCATTGGTTTCCGGTATCGGAATCGGCGATATCCGATACTTTTTCGGTATCGGTCCGATCCAATCCGATCTGATATTTCCCGATATCGGAAGGTATCGCTCAACACTACTCATAAGACAAAAAAAGCTGTCAGTTATTATCACTTAACTGGATAGCTTAATGGTAAGGCATCAGCCTCTGAAACTACCGACAGGAATAAGAATTTTTTTTAATTATTTTAATTATGCCTATTCAGCACACAAACTACAGGGGTGTTTTACTTTTAATATCTGACACTGATTGTCATCCTGATGTGTTAAGAGTTTCAGACACGCTGTCTATTTGCATGGTAAATTACATAACCAAAGTAAATTGGGAGGCACTAATTTACTACATATCTATTTTCAAGTGACTTTATAGTTGCATAATTTCATAAAGGGGTCTAATGATAAAATTTCTTCATTGTAAATTTTTCTTTCCATCCACCCAAGTACTGGCTGCAAACTCCCAATTTACTTTTGCTATGTAATTATTATTATATATCACTACCTAAATAATCAAATAATGAACCTATAGTTTAATGGTAAGGCATCTGTATCACACATAGTTTTGGTTTAAAAGGATAATAATTAGTGATGAGCGAACGCGCTCGCCACTACTCGGTACTCGCCCGAGCATCATGGTGCTCGACCAGCTCGGGCGGGAACTCGGGTCCCCTCCCTGCATGTTTGGCGCTCTTTAGAGAGCCAATGACCATGCAGGGATTTCCTGCCATGCACTGTAATGCCGTAGCCATGTTGGTTGTGGGCATTACAGTGATTGGCTGGCCGCACAGCGTCATCAGGTCTATATAAAACCTGGCGCCGCCATGCTGGTCACAGTCACTCCGGATCAGACAGTGTAGGGAGAGGTGCTGTTGCTGTGTCAGGGAGAGATTTAATCGTGTATTAGGTAGTGTAGGGAGAAAAACCGTACATTACACATATCCATCTTAACAAACAGTCCTTCTGAGGACTAATCCATCTGCAGAGATATCAGACAGGCAGTGTATATAGGCAGGCAGGCAGGGTATATAACAGACTGCAGTGCACATAGGACAAGAGGCTCCATTCCAATTCTGCCTTCTGCTGCTGTTATATTTCTAGATAAAGGCCCAGGTCTCAGGGGCCAGGAATATTTTTTTTGCATCTTAATCCTCATAATTTGCTTAAAAAGCAATCCAGAGAACACGGTTTTTCTGCGCCATTTGCTTGTTGGCATTGCAGAATACAGTCAGGTGCTTTCCATATTACAGAGCTAGAAATCCAGCTATTTAAAACTGTGTTTTCTCCGTCACACGGATCACATATACGTTTTCAGAAAATACTGCCAGTTCTGGCCTGCATTAAAAATTTTTTCAGTGTCTCAGCAAAGTTTTTGACACTGGTTTACTGTTCAAAACAGTTACCTACAGGCCAGGTATTTAAAACTGTGTTTTCTGCGTCACACGGATCACATATATGTTGTCAGAAAATACTGCCATTTCTGGCCTCCATTAAAAAATGTTTTCAGTGTGTCAGTGAAGCAATTCACACCAGTTTGCTGGTCAAACTACTTACCTACAGGCCAGATATTTAAAACTGTGTTTTCTCTGTCAAACGGCTCACATATAAGTTCGCTCCAAACTCAGTCATTTGTAGTGAGTGTGGAAGATACTGTCCTCCATTTAAAATGGGCAAGGCACGTGGCAAGGGACGGGGAACTGGACGTGATGGCAATGGTGCATGCAGAGGACAAGGCCGTGGGCAAGCCGAAATTGTGCCACAACAAACACCCACATCTTCTCGCCTGACCTTCCTGTCCAAATTTCTAGGGGACTGCAGCACACCACTATTGAACCCAGAGCAGTGTCAAAAGGTTGTTTGTTGGATAGCGGATAATGCTTCCAGTCACTTAACCACCACCCTGTCTTCCACACGGTCAAGTCTCAGTAGCCGTGAGTCTGGACCGCATATTCCTCACCCTGATCCTCCTTCCTCCCACCATGCTGAGTACCCAGAGATAACTGATCCCACACTTGGAAACTCTGAAGAGCTGTTCACTTTTCCATTTATAGATTTGGGCCTCTCGTCTGGTCCACTTGAAGCGGGGCAAGAGGAGATCGCGTTTAGCGATGCCCAAATATTTGAGCAGCCACGGTCACACGAAGGCGACGGTTGGAAAGTGTCACAAGAGGTGGACGATGATGAGACACAATTGCCAGAAAGTCAGGAGGAGGACCAGGATGCGAAAGTGGAAGACGAGGTGGTGGACGATATAGTAACTGAACCAACCCGGCAGGAGGACATGCAGAGCAAGGAAAGCAGCACACAGGGGGAGGGAGGCAGAGCACCCCAACAGGCAGGAAGAAGCAGTGTGGTGGTCACAGACAGAAGGCAGGCAACCCTTCCCCGTAACACCAACACGAAGGAAGTTGCCAGTACAACTGTTAGGTCTTCCCGAGTCTGGTTGTTTTTTAAAAACTCTGCCGATAACCCCAAAAAGGCCATTTGCACCACCTGCCAGGCCATCAGCAGGGGTGGCAAAACGACCAGCCTGACCACCACCAGCATGATCAGGCACATGGCAGCAAAGCATCCGACTTTGTGGGCTGAACCCCAGGGTCTAGGAACAGTGTCTGTCGGTGGCACCATTGCTTCTTCCGCTGTTGTGGATGCAAGCCAATCCCCTGTCCATGGTGCATGCGAAGATGCCTCCTGCCCTGCACCTGTCATTGCACACTCTCAAGTAGCAGCATCAGGAAGCACGTCCATGTCCTTGTCCCAGCGCAGCGTTCAGTTGTCCATACCCCAGTCCTTGGAACGCAAGCGCAAATATGCAGCCAACGCCCCACAGGCCACACTACTAAATTCTCACATTTCACGACTGCTTGCGCTCGAAATGTTGCCTTTTAGGCTCGTGGAGACGGAAGCATTCCGCAACCTGATGGCGGCAGCCGTCCCTCGGTACTCAGTCCCCAGCCGCCACTATTTCTCCCGGTGTGCCGTCCCCGCATTACACAAGCACGTGTCCCAAAACATTAGCCGTGCTCTCAACAACGCAGTTACCGGTAAAGTCCACCTAACCACGGACACGTGAACAAGTGCTTGTGGGCAGGGATGGTACATCTTGCTGACGGCACACTGGGTTAACGTAGTGGAAGCCGGGACCCAGTCGGACCTTGGGACGGAACACATCCGACGCCAAGGATTGCGGGCCCTAGGTCAATCAGGGTTGCCACCATGGTCTACAGCTCCTGTACCTCATCCTCCTCAGCCTCCTCCTCCTCTTCAGCCTCCATCTCTGAAATTACCACATCAGTCACAAGCTGGAAGCACTGCAGCACTGCCTCGGCCAAGCGGCAACAGGCTGTGCTGAAGCTAATATGCTTAGGTGAAAAACCGCACAATGCTGAAGAGTTGTGGACAGCTCTGAAAGAGCAGGCAGATCTGTGGCTCACACCGCTGAACCTACAGCCAGGCATGGTCATGTGTGACAATGGCCGGAACCTGGTGGCGGCTCTAAGGCGAGGTGAGCTCACACACGTACCATGCCTGGCCCATGTGCTTAACCTCGTGGTTCAGCGGATTCTCAAATCCTACCCGGAGCTGCCGGATCTGCTTGTTAAAGTACGCCGCCCGTGTGCCCATTTTAGAAAGTCAGCTACAGCTTCCGCCGCCCTTGCAGTGTTTCAGCAGCATTTGCAGCTTCCAGCTCACAGACTGGTGTGTGATGTCCCCACGCATTTGAACTCTACACTGCAGATGTTGGGAAGGATTTGTGCGCAGAAGAGGGCAGTTGTTGAGTACCAGCATCAACAAGGCCGTCGGTATTCAGTTCAGACTCCACACATAAGACCTCAGGAGTGGACATGGATGTCAGACATATGTACCATCCTCCAAAACTTTGAGGACTCCACCAAGATGGTGAGCGCCGATGACGCCATAATTAGCGTCACCATCCCGCTTCTCTGTCTTCTGAAATGCTCTCTGCTCACAATCGAAGAGGATGCATTGCAGGCGGAGTATGATGAGATGGAGCAAGGAACCATACAGGGTGATTACACACAGCCAAGCCTCATCTCATCCCAACGTGGACTGGGTGACAATGAGGAAGAGGAGGAGGAAGGACAGGAACTAGTTTCATGCACTATAGATGGTACTACCTGCACAGCTGTCATACCGTCTGTTCAGCGTGGATGGCCAGAGTACAGAGAGGAGGAGGAGGAGGAGAGCATGGTCAGTCATCCTCTTGGTGAGGACATGGAAGTCTTGCCTGTTAGTAGTCTGGCATGCATGGCTGAGTTTATGTTACGGTTACGCAGCCTTTCCCATAACCCTCGCGTTCTCAAAATTTTGAGTGACAGCCATTACTGGTTGGTGACACTTCTAGACCCAAGGAGAACTTTATATCTCTTATTCCTGAGGCGGACAGGTCTACAAAAATGGGGCTGTACCAGAAGGCCCTTGTTGCGGAACTATTAAAAAAATTCCCATCTGAAAACGCTGGTGGCAGAGGGCACACTTCGTTGGACAACCAAGGAGTACAGGCGAGAGAGACACAACTTCAATCCAGCAGAGGCAGGTGAACACTGTCAAAGTTCTGGGAGAGTTTTCTCAGACCCTCCTATCGGACAGGCCCTGAGGCGCGGGGTACTCTCACAAGGAGTGCAAAGTTTGGGAAGACGCTGAGGGAGTACCTTGCCGACCGTACCAACGTCCTCCGTGATTCCGCTGTGCCTTATAATTATTGGGTATCCAAGCTGGATACGTGGAATGAACTGGCTCTCTATTCCTTGGAGGTCCTGGCCTGCCCTGCCGCCAGCGTTTTATCAGAGTGGGTTTTTAGTGCCGCTGGTGGAATTATAACTGCAAAACCAGAAGGAATTAAACCAAAATAAATTTGGCAAAAAGGGGTATATAATATCAAAAAAGAACCAGTTGATGGACTAGAGATAAGATAAGTCCATTGTTTTATTCTTTTGGTATTTCTGACCAGTAGATATCTCTTTATCTGTGTGAGTGGGCTATTCTCACATCTAGGTGATTTATTCCTCTGTGTATTTACATATATATTTTTGGTTCACGCCCCACTGACATAAATACTGTGTGATTTCTGCTGTGTAGCATGTCAATTATGACATGACTAGTTTTTTACTGGTCTTTATATATGTGTGTTATTTATTCGTGTGTTCGTTTAGGGATACCTAGGGAAAGGTGAGGGACAGCCTCCGAGGAGCGGGGACACCAATCTGAACCTGTAGGGTGAAAACACTCCGCTGTCAGGTAGGGAGAGCCATTCCATTAGGGCCATTTAGGGCAAGCCTGACTGCATTACATAGTACCATACTATCCCTCCCTCATATGGTGTTTCTATGTCGATATGTGTCGTTTTGTCCAATTTGCACCATTGAGTACACTTTTAAGGACAATTATTAAAAGTTAACTTTTATTGGGTATTTTTTCTTTCTCTGGTTCTTTTTTGGAATTATAATTGATAAGCGCATCCGCCTGTCAACTGAAAATGCTGACAGGCTGACTCTTATAAAAATGAACAAGGGCTGGATTGGGCCAGACTTCTCAACAGCACCGAATGATAGCAGCATAACAAACTCAAATCCAGTGTCTTTTCCTGGGAGGTGTATTCCCATGCACCTTTTCACACCCACACATGGGTATACGCTTCCTGATTTTGGCTATTTGCTCTTGTCCTCCTCCTTCTCCTCATCCTCCACCACCATATCACCAGGGTGACCGTGGTCCGTGATGCAACAGCCACCTAATTTTTTTAAAGGGTGTTTATGATGCCCGTAAAAATTGTTTTTGATACAGTATGTTTACGTATACCCCCCAGGGGTAAATGTTTGTCAGCCCATACACTTAGTGCATGGGCATTACAAGTATAGGAGGCCCGCTCCTTTCTAATGGGAACATTTTTTTATGAGGCCCTCCTCCACGTCTCTTCCAAGGGGCATTGAAGTGCCTCCAAATTTTTGCATTCACTGCATAGGCCAACACTATGGAGACTCTCTCCTTTCTAATGGGAACATGTCGTACCTTGTTACTGTGGCCCTGCTCTGTGTGTCTTTAAATTCTTAGTGGGGTTTTTCCTAAGATTGTCAGCCGTTGGACTCACTGCATACCCTATAACTGTATAGCAGACTCTCTCCTTTCTAATGGGAACATGTCGTAGTTGTTAATGTGGCCCTGCTCCATTTGTCTTTAAATTCTTAGTGGTGTTTTTACTAAAATTGGTCAGCCGTTGGACTCACTGCATACCCTATAACTGTATAGCAGACTCTCTCCTTTCTAATGGGAACATGTCATACCTTGTTACTGTGACCCTGCTCTGTGTGTCTTTAAATTTTTAGTGGGGTTTTTCCTAAGATTGTCAGCCGTTGGACTCACTGCATACCCTATAACTGTATAGCAGACTCTCTCCTTTCTAATGGGAACATGTCGTACTTGTTACTGTGGCCCTGCTCCATGTGTCTTTAAATTTTTAGTGGGGTTTTTCCTAATATTGTCAGCCGTTGGACTCACTGCATACCCTATAACTGTATAGCAGACTCTCTCCTTTCTAATGGGAACATGTCGTACTTGTTACTGTGGCCCTGCTCCATGTGTCTTTAAATTCTTAGTGGGGTTTTTCCTAAAATTATCAGCCGTTGGACTCACTGCATACCCTGTAACAATATAGCAGACTCTCTCCTTTCTAATGGGAACATGTCGTACTTGTTACTGTGGCCCTGCTCCATGTGTCTTTAAATTCTTAGTGGGGTTTTTCCTAAAATTATCAGCCGTTGGACTCACTGCATACCCTATAACTGTATAGCAGACTCTCTCCTTTCTAATGGGAACATGTCGTAACTTGTTACTGTGGCCCTGCTCTGTGTGTCTTTAAATTCTTAGTGGGTTTTTTCCTAATATTGTCAGCCGTTGGACTCACTGCATACCCTATAACTGTATAGCAGACTCTCTCCTTTCTAATGGGAACATGTCATACCATGTTACTGTGGCCCTGCTCTATGTGTCTTTAAATTCTTAGTGGGGTTTTTCCTAAAATTGTCAGCCGTTGGACTCACTGCATACCCTATAACTGTATAGCAGACTCTCTCCTTTCTAATGGGAACATGTCGTACCTTGTTAATGTGGCCTTGCTCTATGTGTCTTTAAATTCTTAGTGGGGTTTTTCCCAAATTTTGGCAGCCCTTGCAGTCACAGCATGGGCATTACCACTTATAGGAGACCCGCTCCTTTGTAATGGGAACATTTTTTTTGCTGAGACCCTCCTCTATGTCTCTTCAAAGGGGTATTGGGTTGCGTCCAAATTTTTGGCAGCCCTTGCAGTCACTGGATACGCAATAACAGTATAGGAGACCCACTTGTTAATAATGGGAACAACAAAGCATAGCCGGCTGATGGCTCTCTAACAATAGCTAGGGCCGACTGCTGGTCTTTTAAGAATAGTAAGGGCCATCTGATATCCCTATAAAAATAGGCTTTATGACTTTCAGAGTCCCTCCATCATAAATAAAACAGGAAGTGTCTGATGATGTGTCACACACCACATTGCCAGCTAAGGTTGTAAAATGTTAAAATGACATTTCCCGGTGAATGCATTTGTCTTAAAAAAAAACGTAAAAAAAAAATAAAAAAATCTTTCTTTAGTATAAAAAACAGCGTCACCAATTTAACAACAATGTAATCACATTGTTCAGCTCATGCACCTCCTCCTCCATCTCCGAAATGACCACATCAGTCACAAGCTGACTGCACTGCAGCACTGCCTTGGCCAAGCGGCAACAGGCTGTGCTGAAGATAGCATGCTTAATGCTTAATTGACAAACCGCCCAGCGCTGCAGAGTTGTTGAAAGCTGTAACACAGCAGCCTGATCTGTGGCTCTCACCGCTGAACATACAGCCAGGCATGGTCATGTGTGACAATGGGCGGAACCTGGTGATGGAGAAATGACAGCCGGGGTAGGTTTCCCTCTATGCCAGTCCTTTCACCAAGCTAAAGAATATGGCTGTGGTGAAATACAACTCCCACTGAGAAGCTGTTTCAGATTGAAAAACATTGTGCCCACCAGAGGATTTGATTCTGAGGGCTAACCTTTCTCCCCCGCTCAAGAGCCCCATAGCAGCTGCAAAGTTAGCGCTATCATGAACTTTCCTGAGGTAGAAGCCAAGGCACACCAGAGGATTCTCTGGTGGGACCGTCCAACCCTGCCGAGAAGCAGTCCTGGCTAAGAAAAGTGTGTGGAAAGGTTCCCGGACACTCTATGGCTGCTTTTTTTAATGTGGATCGGCCATGCTTATGCATGTTATTTCTCAAACCGTATTACAGATCAGGCCATTGTCCATCTCTGTATTCAAGAAATTAAATGCGCAAAGAAAGATGTGTGTGTGTGTCAAACCACCATCGACAAGGGCGAGTTGATGCTGGAAGGGCTGCCATTGCTTCTGCAACAAGCTGCATTACAGGACTTCCTGTGAGAAATGACATGCAGGGTAGATAGGGTTTCCCTCTATGCCAGTCCTTTCACCGAGCTAAATACAACTGTCAGCAAAAAAAAGTTGTGGACTGGCTCCGTACCGTCTCTGGCCACATTCACCTGTCCACGTGTTTGTGGTTAGGCAGTCCTTCCCAGTAAGTGCACTGGGGAAGGCACGGGTAATGTTGTGGGACCCGTGCTTGTGGAAGGCGGAGGCGATACCGGGAAATATAGTGGCGTCTGGGGACCGAGTATGGACATCCGGCCGCCGCCGGCATGAGGTTGTGAAAAGCTTCCGCCTCCACGAGCTTAATAGGCCACATTTCAACTGCAAGCAGCTGTCAAAAATTTGGCAGTATAGTATTGCAGCCTGTGGGTGGGTGGGTGGCTGCCTGCATACTTGCGCTTGCATTCCAAGGAATGAAGGATGGTAGGGACAACTGAACGCTGCAGTGGGACAAGGACGTGGACGGTGATTATTGCAAGTCTGCAACGACAGGTGCATGGCGGGAGGCATCTTCGCATGCGCCAAGGATCACTTATGATGGGCACACTTTTAGACAGTGACCTGGAAGTCAGAGATACTTCCAGAGGTCTTCCCCATGCTGTTCCCATGTCTTTTCAGCACTGTATGCATGTGTCTGATGATGTGTCACACACCACATGGCCAGATAAGGTTGTAAAATGTTAAAATTACATTTCCTGGTGAATGCATTTGTCTTGGTTGAAAGTAATGCAAAAGTGCAAAAACGCATCAAAAACGCAACGTGTGAACATAGCCCAAGGTGTGGAGGAGTATTTTTGGTTTTGGTTATTTATTTTGCCTTCTATACAAGTCATTACCCTGGAAAGGATGTTCCTTAACATATTTCCCAGGAAAATCCATTTTGGTTTCGTTTTTGTATGTTTTATTGTGAGTCCGTAAAAGTGGCGTAATACTCTGACAACGTTGTTAACAGCAGTGACCTGGGAGTCAGAAATGCTTCCAGGGGTCTTCCCCATGCTGTTCCCATGTCATTTGAGCACTGTTTCCATCGATTTGGGCAATTTTTAGGCCCTCTGCAGACCGCCGGGTGGAGCCGCCTGAAAAATGCTTGAGTTTCCCATAGACTTACATTGGGCTCGTTGCTCGTGTCGAGCACCCGAGTATTCCAATTTGCTCGACCCGAGCAACGAGTACCCGAGCATTTTGCTCGCTCATCCCTAATAATAATAATAATTAGTGTTGAGCGAGTATGTTCTGTTCCGAGTGCTCGGGCGAGCTCCGAGTATTTACGGCTGCTCGGTGATATGTTTAAATCGCTCCCGTGTGCATGATTTGCAACTGTTTGACAGCTTTATTACATGTGAGGAATGTGTAAGAAATAGACATTCCTCATGTGGTAAAAATGTCAAACAGTCGCAAATCATGCACACGGGAGCGATTTAAACATATCACCGAGCAGCTGTAACTACTCGGCGCTCGGCCCGAGCATACTCGGCGAAAGGGTTAATAGAACATACTCGCTCAACACTAATAATACTTAATAAAAAGTTCAATGTCCCTAACTGGGGCTTGAACCCAAAAGCATATGTTTCACAATCAGCACACTTACCATTGAGCTATACACTCATTAAAGAACAGTGGGCATTCTACTTGATTGTTATTTCCAGTGCAATAAGGACTTTCAGACAAACATTGTCCAAACTAAATTCAAATGATGTATGAGTTTGATGAATGAGTTTGATACTTGACTTTCTTCACACATCAGAATCAAAATAAGAAGAACTTCCAGACACCATGAGTATTTGCATAGTAAATCTCATAAACCAAGAAAAACCATCTTGCAGCCTCATTTGAGCTTATGGCAGAATGGTACCTCTCGTGCCTCACGGAATGGACGTTCTGAGTTCAGATCCCTGGTGCAGAAAAAAATAAACTTTTTTTATTTTTTTAAATGATGCTGTCTAACACACAAACTCCAGTGATGCTTGGCTTTGACAGCTGACTTTTCTTACACATCAGAATAAGAATCACAATTACTTTTAGACACCCTGATAATTATCATAGTTAATATTATAAGCCAAAAAAAACCCGTTGCCAGTATTATGAGAAGCAATGGCTGAATGGTTAAGATTCACATCCACAGAGTGGAGTCTCTGGGGTTTGGGGTTCAAGTCCCAGTAGGCAAAAAAAACACTTTTTTTTGTTTTAATTCTTCTGGCTAGCATCACATAGACTACAATTATGTTTTATTTTAATATCTGACATTCTGATTGTAATCCTCCTGATGTGTTAAGAGTTTCAGACAATCAGTCTATTTGCATGGGAAATCACATAGCCAAACAAAATTAGGGCTGGTGGGGGCATTAATTTACTATATATCTATTTCCAAGTGACTGTACGTTTGCATCATTTCAGAGGAAAGGATCTAAGGATCAAATTTCTTGATTGTAAATTTTTCTTTGCATACACCCAAGAACTGGCTGCAAACTCCAGACCACTAGGGGGTCTCACTAGTCCATTGACTGATAGGAATGGTCCTTCTCTAGCAGCAAAAACAAGCATGAGGAGGTATAGGCCGGCCTATCATAGACTAGCTGATACTGGCTGCAGGAGATGTGTGGGAGTCCCTGCCACCTCACAGATCTGGAAAGCAGCTTATCTTACTGTAAGTTATACTTTGATTCAACTCTTCCATGTGTTTTTGCAGTTTCTTGGCCTTATGCACAAGGGCCAAGCATTTTACCTTCCGAAATAGCCCGTACTATTAAAATCTAAAAATATTTATCCCATATGGAAAAAGGAGGTGGGTCTCCACCTCCTATAGGCGTACACTACCGAAAAAAGTGCACGGCAGAGCGCATGTTCGCTCTGCTGTCACCATTGCAGTCTATGGCCCCCGTCACACCTTACGTCCAGACCCCATTTTGCGTGCAATTTAGGACGTATGCCCCGATGGGGACACAGAACACAATGTGAAAGCACCCTAACATGAAGTACAATGTGTCACTATAAAACAGTCTCAGAATCGGTTGGATACGTAAAAGTGATCCAAAGTTCTTACCACATAAGGTGACACGCCAGATTTGCAAATATAGACCTGGGTATGAAGGTAAAAACTAGCTCAGTCTTGAAAGGGTTAAAAAGCCTTCTGCTTTACATAAAAAAGAAAATAGCGGTCCATGTGAAGACAGGTTACACGGAAGACAATATAGAAAGCAAAAACAAAAGCTTGCTCCAGCCTAGAAACCCAGCCAGTATGTGCAGTTCACCATACAGTTCTGGACATACAGTACAGACCAAAAGTTTGGACGCACCTTCTCATTTAAAGATTTTTCTGTATTTTAATGACTATGAAAATTGTACATTCACACTGAAGGCATCAAAACTATGAATTAACACATGTGGAATTATATACTTAACAAAAAAGTGTGAAACAACTGAAAATATGTCTTATATTCTAGGTTCTTCAAAGTAGCCACCTTTTGCTTTGATGACTGCTTTGCACACTCTTGGCATTCTCTTGATGAGCTTCAAGAGGTAGTCACCAGAAATGGTTTTCACTTCACAGGTGTGCCCTGTCAGGTTTAATAAGTGGGATTTCTTGCCTTATAAATGGGGTTGGGACCATCAGTTGTGTTGTGCAGAAGTCAGGTGGATACACAGCTGATAGTCCTACTGAATAGACTGTTAGAATTTGTATTATGGCAAGAAAAAAGCAGCTAAGTAAAGAAAAACGAGTGGCCATCATTAGTTTAAGAAATGAAGGTCAGTCAGTCCGAAAAATTGGGAAAACTTTGAAAGTGTCCCCAAGTGCAGTTGCAAAAACCATCAAGTGCTACAAAGAAACTGGCTCACATGAGGACCGCCCCAGGAAAGGAAGACCAAGAGTCACCTCTGCTTCTGAGGATAAGTTTATCCGAGTCACCAGCCTCAGAAATCGCAGGTTAACAGCAGCTCAGATTAGAGACCAGGTCAATGCCACGCAGAGTTCTAGCCGCAGACACATCTCTACAACAACTGTTAAGAGGAGACTTGTGCAGCAGGCCTTCATGGTAAAATAGCTGCTAGGAAACCACTGCTAAGGACAGGCAACAAGCAGAAGAGACAACTTTGGGCTAAAGAACACAAGGAATGGACATCAGACCAGTGGAAATCTGTGATTTTGTCTGATGAGTCCAAATTTGAGATCTTTGGTTCCAACCACCATGTCATTGTGCGATGCAGAAAAGGTGAACGGATAGACTCTACATGCCTGGTTCCCACCGTGAAGCATGGAGGAGGAGGTGTGATGGTGTGGGGGTGCTTTGCTGGTGACACTGTTGGGGATTTATTCAAAATTGAAGGCATACTGAACCAGCATGGCTACCACAGCATCTTGCAGCGGCATGCTATTCCATCCGGTTTGCGTTTAGTTGTACCATCATTTATTTTTCAACAGGACAATGACCCCAAACACACCTCCAGGCTGTGTAAGGGCTATTTGACCAAGAAGGAGAGTGATGGGGTGCTATGCCAGATGACCTGGCCTCCACAGTCACCAGACCTGAACCCAATCGAGATGGTTTGGGGTGAGCTGGACCGCAGAGTGAAGGCAAAAGGGCCAACAAGTGCTAAGCATCTCTGGGAACTTATTCAAGATTGTTGGAAGACCATTTCCGGTGACTACCTCTTGAAGCTCATCAAGAGAATTCCAAGAGTGTGCAAAGCAGTCATCAAAGCAAAAGGTGGCTATTTTGAAGAACCTAGAATATAAGACATATTTTCAGTTGTTTCACACTTTTTTGTTAAGTATATAATTCCACATGTGTTAATTCATAGTTTTGATGCCTTCAGTGTGAATGTACAATTTTCATAGTCATGAAAATACAGAAAACTCTTTAAATGAGAAGGTGTGTCCAAACTTTTGGTCTGTACTGTATAATTCAGGTACTGTCTCAATAGAGCGATAAAATAATCCAGACAATGTCCTCCTAGACTTTTCTACCATAGAAAACAATGTGAATGCTTGTTAACAAATGTTTTATTCTTCATATTTTTTTCTTTTTTTTTAGGGTTTATTGACTATGGACTTGTCACAGGAGTGTAGTATCCTTTACAAGTTTATTTATAATGACATATTTATACCCATTTCTTATTTTAACATTTACCTTATTTGTGAGGTCAAATGAATGTTCTTTAACTCTTTAATAACTGCCAATATGTGTTTGCATGCCGTTCACTAATGACCATTATATAGCGCCTTAGAATAAGCACTAGAGCAGATTCTCAGCTCTCACATGGGAGCCGGGCTCCTGTCTGAAGTTCTGCTGTTTGTCTCAGCAGTTATCTGGCCAGATAAATCCTTAGGCGCCACTGTCAATAGCAACTGTTGCATCTAAATAGTTTAGAGGGTGTAAACTCCCTTTGTGTCCCATCGGAACCCCATGAATAAAATGTCCAGCAGTCTGGGGTCCAAACAAGAATGTATATGTGACTTTAGTGTATGCCTGTCAGGTAACTTAGACCAAAGTGACACTACCGTATAACATGGCCGAGTGCTATGCGATAAAACATGGCATAGCACTCTGCCCAGTGTTACTTTATGGGGCAGCTCAGATCTGCGATTATTTTCTAATTCGACATGCTGCGATTGTCAGCGAGGCGAGACTCACATGCACCCATACAAGTCTATAAGTGCTTGTGAAACATCGGACTGCACTCGGATGTCATCCCAGTGCAGTCTGATATACGCAGAGTCATGCCATGGAGGAGATGTAGAAATTACTTTCCCCGTCTCCTCCGCACCTGTTCAGTGATTCTGTCATGCGAGAGAATCGGAGCACAGAGCACTGACATTTGGCTCCCGCTCGCAGCAGACAGGAGCCGAGTGAAATACATATTGTCGGTGGAGCCTGTTACATGTATTCTTTCTTACTGGAATTTTTACACTTCTCCATCGGATGCCATACGCTGGTGTGATTCCAGCCTAATGGTGACTGTCACTATAGCTTTTCTTTCAAAAACCACACATAAACCATATTTCTCACTGTGATGAAAGCCGGCCGGTGGGTGCAGCTCTCTGGCGCCCCCTTACCTCTCAGGTCAGTCAAGGTACTGCACCTAGAGAAAGTAGTGCCAGGAAGCTGCAACCAGCGCAGGGAACACGGTAGTGTGTTATCCCTTCAACGTCACTAAACCGTAACGTCACTACACAGCACAACTCGCTAGCGCCCTCTTAGCCTCAGGTCAGTCAAGGAACTGCACCTAGGATAAGCGGTCGCCAGGGAGACTGTCCTGTAACCTACTGGGTATCGGGGCCCTCTGTAGTGAGGGCGGTATATATATCTTCCTTGGCCGCGCCAGGAATATATATATCTGAACCTCCGACCGTCACTACCAGCCTTCCCCAATCCCCAGTTGGTATGCTGCCACCAGTCCCTATTTTAGATATACGCCCAGTCCGTGAATGGGCCTATATCGGGTCAGGAACCAACCCTGGGTAGCGTTTTTGGCTTGAGCCGAGCTCACACGGACGTGCGTTCGTTATGCAGAATAAAAGGCAGGCCCACAATTACTTGAGGTAATTGATTATAATAATACACTAGATACACGATATACAACTAAATATACACAGGTATAAGGTCAGGCTAAACTATACAACAATGGAATACAACACACAGAATCACCACAGCATATCAGTTACCGGTTTCTTGATTTTCTTGTGACGCAGGGAGAGGATTCTGCGGTCGCAGGCACGGTTCTTTGTTACAGGCTGAGGCCTACCACCGCATGGTCAAACTGCTCCTCCCCTTGGTGGCCTCAGCTGGTGCTCAGATGTTCAGCACCCCACTCTTGGGTCAAAACTGACTTATCTCTTGTCTGTCCTGCTATCTTACCTGCCCCGTCCCGCCCACTGCTGGTGAGGTCAGCTGGCTCAGTCTCCACCCTCAGGTCTAACTTCGATCAGAAGCCCAAATTCTATGGAACCCAATAACTTCTTCTGGGATGGTCTCATGATACCCCCAGGGGTTCCCATGGATTCGGGCCGCCGTAACCGACCTTTTGATATCAATTATGATACCATACGGTCCTCAGGAATGGCTCCGCGCTATATCTTGGCTTCCAGAGCCCGTACAAACGTCTACCGCGGAGGCTTGTGTGCGCAATGGCTCCGGGACGCCGTGATATTTTTTTATTGGCCCATCCCACGCAACATGCGTGTACTATTCATGTTTCTATATCTTATGCCTCCATGCTTGTGACAGACAAAGAAACTAGTCCTATGGGACAAATGGTCAGGTACAGATAGACGAAGCACCCCCCCCTGCTGGCTGTGTTTCCTCTCGAAGTCTTTGAAGCTCCTAGCATTCAAGTGTTAAGTAGGCTTCTTATCTTACAGGAGCCTGGATGGGGGGAAACTATCTAGTTGACGTTTTAACAGAAGGTCCCAAGGGTGGGGGCTGCTGAAGTGTGGCCATCCCTGGATATGATTTATCATTACCAAGATGGCGGCTACAGGTTCATCACACCTCCCCCTATACGAGGGCGCGAGGGGGTAGCACATTCCTGTGTTCCCCCGTGCGTCCTTCTGCACCCTCCCCTTGCCGGGATAACCCGTCAGCGTTACCGTGGTCACGGCCTCTTCTGTGGCGAATGGAGAAGTGGTACTGCTGGAGAGCGAGGCTCCAGCGTAGCAACCTGCCATTCGACCCAGAGACCGTGTGTAACCAGCTGAGGGGGTTGTGGTCCGTCTCCACGGTGAAATGGCTCCCGTACAAGTAGGGCTGCAGACGCTGCAGGGCCCATACAATTGCCAGGCATTCTTTTTCCACCGTGGAGTAAGCCACCTCCCGGGGCAGTAGCTTCCTGCTCAGGTACAAGACAGGATGTTCCTGGCCTGTCGTGTTGACCTGACTTAGCACAGCACCGAGGCCAAAGTCACTGGCGTCGGTCTGTACCACAAACGGCCGGTCGAAGTCGGCAGCTTGCAGTACAGGGGAGCTACTTAGGGCGGCCTTGAGTGCCCCGAAAGCTGTCTCGCAGGCGACTGTCCAGTCGACTGCGACGGGCAGCTTCTTCTTGGTGAGGTCCGTCAGGGGCTTGGCCAGGGTGCTATAGTGTGGGACGAACCTCCTATAGTACCCGGCGGTCCCCAAGAAGGACATCACCTGCTTTTTGGTCCTAGGAGTGGGCCAGGATGCGATGGCATCCACTTTCCCCGGTTCTGGCTTCAGAACCCCCCCGCCTACCCGGTGACCCAGGTAGAGGACCTCACTCATGCCCAGCTGGCACTTTTCCGGCTTGATGGTCAAGCCTGCCCGGTGGATCCGACCGAGCACCTGCCGCAGGTGCTCTAGGTGATCCTCCCAAGTGGGACTGAAGACTGCAATATCGTCCAAGTACGCAGCCGCGTACCCTTCAAGTCCCTCAAGCAGCGTATTGACCATCCGCTGAAAAGTGGCAGGGGCATTCTTCATGCCGAATGGCATCACTGTGGACTCGTACAGTCCAAAAGGGGTGATAAAGGCAGAGCGTTCCCTTGCCGCGGGGGTCAGAGGAATCTGCCAGTACCCCCGGCTCAGATCCATGATGGTCAGGTACTTAGCCCCGGCCATCCGATCGAGCAGGTCATCGATGCGTGGTATGGGGAACGCATCGGTGGCCGTTACAGCGTTGAGCCCCCGGTAGTCCACGCAGAACCGTGTAGTTCGGTCCTTCTTTGGTACGAGGACTACAGGCGAGGCCCACGCGCTGCTGGATGCCTGGATCACCCCCAGCTTCAGCATCTCGTCTATCTCTTGGCGCATGTTTCCCTGCACCTCGAAAGAGACCCGATATGCTGAACGCCGGATCGGCGGGTGATCGCCAGTGTCCACGTCGTGGACAGCCATCTCAGTCCTTCCGGGCAGGCTGCTGAACAGCCCCCGGAAGGGGTGCAGGGTGGTCCCCAGCTGGGACCGTTGGTCCTCCGTGAGCTGGTGGCCAACCCCCACATCCTCGATGGACCCACCCGCCTTGGCTTGGGTGAGCAGATCCAGGAGGGTTTCTACCTCTCCTTCCTCGGGAAGGTTGCACACTGGGTGGGCAGTCGCTTCCCGCTCATGATGAGCCTTCATCATGTTTACGTGGAAGGCCTTCCTCCTTCCACGGGCGTGATCCAGGGTGACCAGATAGGTGACGGCATTGAGTTTCTGGTGCACGAAGTAGGGACCTTCCCAGGCTGCCTGAAGCTTGTTCTGTGGTACGGGGACCAGTACCCACACCTTTTGACCCACCTGGTAGGTCCTCTCACAAGCATTCTGGTCGTACCACCGCTTCTGGTCGGCCTGGGCCTGGGCCATATTGTCCTGCACCAGCTTTGCCAAGGCCATCATCCTGTCCCGGTGGCGCACGACATACTCGATGACCGACACCTCGGGGGTGGCCAAATCCCCTTCCCATGCTTCCTTCACCAGAGCCAGGGGGCCCCGTACCCGTCGCCCGTACAGGAGCTCAAAGGGGGAGAACCCCGTTGAGGCCTGCGGAACCTCCCGGTAAGCAAATAGGAGGTGTGGGAGGTAACGCTCCCAGTCTCTCCCGTGGGAGTCGACCAACATCTTAAGCATCTGCTTTAAGGTGCCATTGAACCGCTCACACAGGCCATTAGTCTGTGGGTGATACGGGCTGGCCACCAGATGTTGCACCTGCATTTGCTTACAGAGGGACTCCATCAGCCGCGACATGAACTGGGTCCCTCGGTCGGTGAGCATTTCTTGGGGGAAACCCACTCTGGAGAAGATCTCCAGTAAGGCGGTAGCCACCTTGTCGGCCCGAATGGACGACAAAGCTACCGCTTCCGGGTACCGGGTGGCATAGTCCACTACCGTGAGTATGAAGCATTTCCCGGAGTGGCTGGGAGTGGACAGAGGTCCAATAAGATCCACAGCAACCCTCGAGAAAGGCTCTTCGATGATTGGCAGAGTTACCAGTGGGGCTTTGGGGCGCGGCCCCGCCTTCCCCACCCTCTGACAGGTGTCACACGAACGGCAGTAGGCACCCACCGCGGCTCCCATCCCAGGCCAGTAGAAATGCTGAGCTATCCTGGCCTTGGTTTTAGCGATCCCTAGGTGTCCGGCCATCGGAATCTCGTGTGCGATCCGCAACAATTCTGCCCTGAACGGATAGGGTACCACTAACTGTCAGTCCCTGGGCCACGCCTCCGGTGAACCCTGCTGGACCGTTACCCGGTACAGCCGTCCCTGGTCCCAGACCACCCGCTCGCAGTCTGACTCCATGGGAGGCTGTGCCGCCTGTTCCTTGAGAGCTTTCAGGCTGTCGTCTGCTTCCAACGCAGCCTGAAATTCCTGACTTGATGTGGCCAGAATCGACGAAACTGCCACATCCTCTGTCAGCCCCTCCGGGCATGTCACCTGGCCGCTGTCTGACCCGGCAGACACTTGGTCAGAAGTGGGGAAGCCGTCGGACCTCTGCAAGGCTCCTTGGGCTCCGGCGCTCCCACTCCTGGTGACAGCGGCTATGACCGCTGTGACCGTGGGTAGTGCCTGCTTCCCCTCTGTTTCTGACCAAGCCGCCCGATCAGGCAGGCTTCCTAGGCCTTTGGACATCTCGGATGTGGGGAACTCCTGCCCTGGGGTCTTACCTGGCGGCTCCTCTCTTGGGACACCCCCACCTCCCATGGCCTGTTCCTCCCCCTGCAGTGGGCCTATACTCAGCAGCCTGGATACCCCTGGGAGCCCTACACTGCCGGTAGCTGCCCCCCTCTCCATCCCTGAGCTTCCCTCTACAGAATCCTGCCCGCCCCCTCCCTCACCGGAGGACAAGAGGTCACGGCACGCCGGCTGAGCACCTCTGCGGGCATCCCCACACTCCCCACCTGCTTTCACTAACCCTGTTTGTGTTGTGTCTGTGCAGGTGTTACCCTCAGGTTTCACTCCCTCCTCCTCAGCAGGACGCACACTACATACAACATGGTTGGCATTAGCAGCAGACAAATCAATACACTCTTGGGGGGCCGAACTTGGGGGTTCAGAGGGTACATACTGCGATACTAGACGCCCCAAGTCGGTCCCTAATAAAACATTTGCGGGAATATTTGGCGTTACTCCCACCTCCCGCATCCCCCTTCCGGCACCCCAGTCCAAATACACCATGGCAACGGGAAGTGCCGGCTCCACGCCTCCAACCCCGGAGACGGAAAGAGTCTTTCCTGGTACCAAGTCCTGGGGGGACACCACCTCAGGCCGTACCAGTGTTCGTTCAGCGCCCGTGTCCCGCAGTCCCATGACCGCAGAACGGCCTATGGTGACGGGTTGGATGTTGTCCAGGGACCTACCACCACCCCCTCCCACACACAAAACATTGGGCGCTCTCTGGGACTGGGATGGGGTCTTTTGGCGCTGGGGACACTCAGCCCTAAAGTGTCCTGGTTTGTTGCATAGATGACAACGTCTTACGTCTGGTCCTTGCCTGGAGAGGGCAACAGGGGGATACACCCCTTGTGTTCTAGGGGCCGGGGAAACAGGGGCATGACTGGGCTTACCCCCTCTCCAGGTGCTGCTGGCAGACTTCTTCAGCTCAGGCGCCCTGTTATTGGCATACTCGTCTGCCAGGGCGGCTGTAGCAGAAGCCCCTGTTGGTTTTCGGTCACGGAGGAACTGTCGGAGGTCCTCTGGGCAGTTCCACAAGAACTGCTCCGTGACGAACAGTTCCTGGACCTCCTGGCGGGTAGTAAGCGCTAGACCCGAGGTCCAGTGCTCTGCGGCTCTCAACAGCGCCCGCATATGATCGGTCCAGGTGTCCTTGGGGCCACGCAGCAGGCTCCGGAACTTCTGGCGGTACGACTCGGGAGTGAGGTTGTACTGCCGGATCAGGGCCCGCTTGATGCAGTCGTAGTTCTGTACCTCCCCGGCAGGTAAGTCCCCCAAGGCATCCAGGGACTTACCCCTCAAACGGGGGGTCAGGTATCTGGCCCACTGATCCCGGGCCAGATGGTGCTGAAGACAGGTCCGTTCAAATGCCACCAGAAAGGAGTCCAGGTCCCCATCCTTCTCCAGTAGAGGGAAGTCCTCAGCTCGGACTTTGGACGACTTGGTCTCCTGATGGGTTGGTTGCTCTAGCGGAAGCCCCCGCTGGGCCAGGTCCAGTTGGTGCTGGCGCTCCGCAGCTCGCTCTGCACGCTCCGCAGCCTCCCGGCGCTCTGCAGCTTCACGCTCCGCAGCCTCCCGGCGCTCCGCAGCTTCGCGCTCCTCCTCCGCTGCCTTCTCTGATGCTGCCAGGAGGGTTTTGTAGACGGCATCGCCATGAGACTGGAGACTTGCCATAGCCGCTTGTAAAAGGGCTTGTGATCTGGACAGGCTGGGCTGGGTAGGTGGTGGGCAGCCCACTGCGGGACCGTATACTGGGGACTGGCTCCCTGAGGTGCCCGGGCTGGACTCCTCCTCGCCATGAGTAACAATGTCCTCCCCTCCTGCCACACGGACCGTAGCATTAGCCTCCTGCAGGGTCTTGCTCCTGGTGCCGTCTGCCATCTTGGTAACCGACACCGCTGCAACCCTGAGTTTGCACACACCTTGTTATACTTTTAGCCTGACCGTCTAACGTTGGGCTGACCTTAAGACTCCAGCAGTGGAAGTTACCACTGGCAGTCTTTAGTGCCTGGGAGTAGGGGTCCCACAACACTATTATTCTGCAATCCCACCGCTCTGCCACCAATGTGATGAAAGCCGGCCGGTGGGTGCAGCTCTCTGGCGCCCCCTTACCTCTCAGGTCAGTCAAGGTACTGCACCTAGAGAAAGTAGTGCCAGGAAGCTGCAACCAGCGCAGGGAACACGGTAGTGTGTTATCCCTTCAACGTCACTAAACCGTAACGTCACTACACAGCACAACTCGCTAGCGCCCTCTTAGCCTCAGGTCAGTCAAGGAACTGCACCTAGGATAAGCGGTCGCCAGGGAGACTGTCCTGTAACCTACTGGGTATCGGGGCCCTCTGTAGTGAGGGCGGTATATATATCTTCCTTGGCCGCGCCAGGAATATATATATCTGAACCTCCGACCGTCACTACCAGCCTTCCCCAATCCCCAGTTGGTATGCTGCCACCAGTCCCTATTTTAGATATACGCCCAGTCCGTGAATGGGCCTATATCGGGTCAGGAACCAACCCTGGGTAGCGTTTTTGGCTTGAGCCGAGCTCACACGGACGTGCGTTCGTTATGCAGAATAAAAGGCAGGCCCACAATTACTTGAGGTAATTGATTATAATAATACACTAGATACACGATATACAACTAAATATACACAGGTATAAGGTCAGGCTAAACTATACAACAATGGAATACAACACACAGAATCACCACAGCATATCAGTTACCGGTTTCTTGATTTTCTTGTGACGCAGGGAGAGGATTCTGCGGTCGCAGGCACGGTTCTTTGTTACAGGCTGAGGCCTACCACCGCATGGTCAAACTGCTCCTCCCCTTGGTGGCCTCAGCTGGTGCTCAGATGTTCAGCACCCCACTCTTGGGTCAAAACTGACTTATCTCTTGTCTGTCCTGCTATCTTACCTGCCCCGTCCCGCCCACTGCTGGTGAGGTCAGCTGGCTCAGTCTCCACCCTCAGGTCTAACTTCGATCAGAAGCCCAAATTCTATGGAACCCAATAACTTCTTCTGGGATGGTCTCATGATACCCCCAGGGGTTCCCATGGATTCGGGCCGCCGTAACCGACCTTTTGATATCAATTATGATACCATACGGTCCTCAGGAATGGCTCCGCGCTATATCTTGGCTTCCAGAGCCCGTACAAACGTCTACCGCGGAGGCTTGTGTGCGCAATGGCTCCGGGACGCCGTGATATTTTTTTATTGGCCCATCCCACGCAACATGCGTGTACTATTCATGTTTCTATATCTTATGCCTCCATGCTTGTGACAGACAAAGAAACTAGTCCTATGGGACAAATGGTCAGGTACAGATAGACGAAGCACCCCCCCCTGCTGGCTGTGTTTCCTCTCGAAGTCTTTGAAGCTCCTAGCATTCAAGTGTTAAGTAGGCTTCTTATCTTACAGGAGCCTGGATGGGGGGAAACTATCTAGTTGACGTTTTAACAGAAGGTCCCAAGGGTGGGGGCTGCTGAAGTGTGGCCATCCCTGGATATGATTTATCATTACCAAGATGGCGGCTACAGGTTCATCACACTCACTGAAGTTTTCTTTTATATTTCCAAATTCCTCATGTAATTTACATCACAGAATTTCCATTCACTGTTCTGGTAAGCATGATACTACATTTTGTAGAGCTCCACCTCCTTTATCAAGCAAAGAATGCAGCATTCCATGTGTATGACACAGACGACAAACACTTGATGTGGTGTTTGTATGATGTTACTGACGCGCCCCCTGGGCCGCGTGTGTAGGGGAATACCTGGAGCCAGGTCTCTGTGTAATACTGGGGGTTGTAGTCTCCGTGGCGGCGACCCGGTCCCGTGGCTCAGGGTGGTCAAACCAGTGGCGGATCTGTTTCTTTGGTTTTGTAATATTTAAATGTCCGACTACGCCACCCGTGGATTGTGGTCACTGAGAACTGCCGCTGCGGGGCAGACCGCTGAGGCCGATATTGCAGAGGGTAGTATAACTCCCCACGGGAGGAGTATAGCCTCAGGGCAGCGCCGGTAGATGGTGAGGGTTGTGGTGCATGGGCGAAGCAGAAATGACTCAGAGTCCGTGCAGTGCAGTTCAGGGTCTTTACTGTTGGTAATGAAGAAGGCCCTGCCGGGAGTACTGGCTAACATTAGAGGCCTGGTCAGTCTGTGAGCGAACAAGAGTCCTCCTGGCCAGGTGGAGGTATAGGCCTTCCCGTCTGACTGCACTCTTCCTGGCTACCCTGCTGTAGTCGTGTAGTAGCCCACGTCCCTGAGTGTACCGTGTGGTGCTCAACCGTATGGCTGGTGACTTGGGGCCTTTGTTTCCTTCCGCTCCTCGATGGTGGTGCCGGTCCCTTGCGTGTGACTGAGCCTCTGGGCTTTCTATGGCCAGAGGACCTGAAATCCCCTGCCAGGTGGTTTCTGCTGCTGGATGTAGATATCCCCACAGCCTCGAACTCCGGTGTCCGGTTCTCTGCATCTTCTGCCAGGACGAGCTCTGCTCCAGTCCCTGGTTTTCAGCTCCTGGCTCCTACAGAGCTGCTTGCTGCTCCTCTGTCCCTTCCCTGGAACTAGACTCGACTCGACTCCCTAACCCTGCCCCAGATCCAGTTTATAAAGGGCAGGTTCCTCCCCTCCCTGGACTGGGGCAGGAGGTGTGGCTTGCAATATTGCTCCTGACCAGGAAAACCCATGCTCGCTCTCAGACATGGTATTTCTACCACTGTGGCAACCAGACCCCTGGGGTGCCACATTACATATGTAAAAATACAGAGGTATTTCTTACAGGGGTGTCAGCCAGGAAGAATAAGCAGAGCAAAAGAAAACAATATGAAGGTATTTTAAAAAAAGAAAATTATTTTTGGTTTGTTTACAGGGGACAATGATTTCAGAGAATTAGGTGTAAAGGTAACAATAATGTGATTTTTATTTTATCCTTACTTTTACACTTGTTGTGGACAGCAGGGGCGGATTACAACTCTCAACATTTTCCTTGCCAAATTTGATGAAAGCTGCCTCCAGCACCCAGCACAGGGGAACAGTGCAAACTGTACCGCTGTTTACCAGGCGACGGTGCGTGTCACACTGATAACACACAGATGTCATCCATGCGTCATCAATGTGAGCGTGTGTGGAACGTTTTGTGTCCCGTGTGTCCATGGGCAAAACATGTTGATATGTCTGGTTTTTGCATGTCCAGAGACCCATTCATTTGAATCAAAGGCATAGATAGGGGTTCAGCTCAGGAGGGAAAACATCTGAATGGGTTCCTAACCGGTAACCCTGATTACAACCATGGTGGTGGACCTTAAAGGGGTTTTCCCACAAACAAAAGTTGTTTGTAATCAATAGATCTTGGAATAATAATAACTTCCACAATTGGATGTGATTAAATAAAATGTTCCTGTGCTGAGATAATCTTATAAATGTGCCCCTGCTGTGTACTGTGTAATGGCTGTGTCTGACCGTACAGGAGCATGGTCTGATCATACCTCATCTCCTGGGCAGGGGAGGAAGCAAAGGAGTATACAGACATTACAGCATGGGATCACAGCTGATTCTTTTGTGAGGTAAAGCATTTCCCAGCCTGTTCTTAAACAATTTTTTACTTCAAAGAAAGAATCAGCTGTGATCCCCTGCTGTAATGTCTGTATACTCTTTTGCTTTCTCCCCTGCCCAGGAGCTGTGGTATGATCAGACCATGTTCCTGTACGGTCAGACACAGCCATTACACAGTACACAGCAGGGGCACATTTATAAGATTATCTCAGCACAGGAACATTTTATTTAATCACATCCAATTGTGGAAATTATTATTATTCCAAGATGTATTTAATAAAATTAACTTTTGTTCGAGGGAAAACCCCTTTAACCCCTTAATAACATCTGACGTACTAATACGCGTCTGTGCCCTGGGACTTAAGAGCCAGACCCGTATTAGTACGTCATTGCGATCGCGCGCGCACACAGGCTGTGCGGGCGCGATCGCCGCCGGGTGTCAGCTGATTGTCACAGCTGACACCCGGTACTATGTGCAGGGAGCGGTCCTGCACCGCTCCCAGCACATTAACCTCCGCGATGCTGCGATCGAAGTCGATCGCGGCATTGCGGGGGCAAGGGGAGGTGATCGGCGATACTCACCTCCTCTTCCGGCTTCCAGCGCAGTCTGCAAAGGCTTCCCGGGTGTTGCCATGACAACCCGATGTCGTCATGACAACATCCGGGTCACCAGAGAGTAGGAAGATTGCTTGGGCATGCGCAGTGCATCTCCAAGCAATCTTCACACTGTGCACTTCTGACAGCCTTCATGGCATAGGGATGGTGCTTCATTCCTGTGCCATGCAGGCGATCAGAAAAAAAAAAGTGAAAGTCCCAGAGTGGGACAAAGTAATAAAGTGTATAAACTGTGTGAAAGTGGAAAAAAAAAAAAAAAATGTGCAAAAATATTATAAAAAAATAAAAAAAATAATACACCAAAAATAAAAATATAATGTACCCATCAATAAATATTATTATAAAAAAAAAAACAACAAAACAATAAAAGTACACATATTTGATATCGCCGCGTCCGGAACAACCTGACCTATAAAACTGTCCCACTAGTTAACCCCTTCAGTGAACACGGTAAAAAAAAAAAAAAAACGAAGCAAAAAACAATGCTTTATCACCATACCGCCAAACAAAAAGTGGAATAACACGCGATCAAAAAGACGCATATAAATAAAAATGATACCGCTGAAAACGTCATCTCGCCCCGCAAAAAAAAAGCCGCCATACAGCTCCATCAGCCGAAAAATAAAAAAGTTATAGCTCTCAGAATAAAGCGATGCTAAAAAATATTTTTTTCTATAAAATAGCTTTTATTGTGTATAAGCGCCAAAACATAGAAAAATGATACAAATGTGGTACCGCTGTAAACGTACTGACCCGAAGAATAAAGCTACCTCATCAATTTTACCACACGCGGAACAGAATAAATAAAACAAAAAAAAACAATTCCTGAATTGTTGGTTTTTGTTTATTCTGCCTCCCAAAAATCGGAATAGAAAGCGATCAAAAAATGTCACATGCCTGAAAATGGCACCAATAACAACGTCAAGTCATCCCGCAAAAAACGAGCCGTCACATGACTGTCTGCCAAAATCTGGAAAAATTATAGCTCTCAAAATATGGCGATGCAAAAACTAGATTTTACAAAAAATGCGTCTTTTAGTGTGTGACAGCTGTCAGTCATAAAAACCCCATATGATTCTGGCATTGCTGTAATCACACCGACCCGAAGAATAAAGTCGTCTAATCACTTATACCGCACAAGGAACGGCGTCAAAAATAAACTCTTGGGTTAGGATTGGGCTAGGGTTAGGGCTGGGTTTGGGGCTAGGGTTGTGCTGGGGCTAAGGTTGTGCTGGGGCTAGGGTTGTGCTAGGGCTAGGGTTGTGCTAGGGCTAGGGTTGTGCTAGGGTTAGGGCTGGGGTTGGGATTTTTTTCAAAAGTAAGAAAAAAAGATGACGATATGGCGACTAGTGTTGAGAGCAAGTGCTCGCTACTTGAGTTTGCATCGGGTGCTCTGGTATGCATTGAGTATCGTGGGTATTTGAGTGACATGCTCGAGTCTCTGCCCCATATGCTTCGCGGCCAAAAAACTTTACGGGGATTGCCTGCCATGCACGAGCGATCCCCGCATGTTTTTTTTTGGGTGTCTAATAACCGTGAAACATGCGGAGCAGGGACTCGAGCATGTCACTCGAGCACACGCTGTACATGGTGCATACCTGAGTACCCGATGCAAACTCAAGTAGCGAGCACTTGCGCTCAAGAATAATGACAACTTATTCAATATGATGACCTAATGTAAACAAATTCTGTGCCGTACCTCTGGGTTCAAAATGTTCACTATACACCTTAATAAAATCCTTGAGGGGTATAGTTTCCAAAATGGGGACACTTGTAGGGGAGCTCCACTGTTTAGGCACATCACGGGCTCTCCAAACGCGACATGGTGTCCGCTATCAAATTGAATGTTGCATTTAGAGAGTCCCTGTGTGCCCAAACATTGGAGCTCCCCCACAAATGACCCCATTTTGGAAACTAGACCCCCCAAGGCACCTATCTAGATGCATAGTGAGCACTTGGAACCCCTAGGTGCTTCACAAATTGATTCCTAAAAATGAAAAAGTGTTTTTTTTTCACTTTTTCATTTTTACAAATCAATTTGTGAAGCACCTGGGGGTTCCAAGTGCTCACTATGCATCTATAAAGGTGCCTTGGGGGGTCTAGTTTCCAAAATGGGGTCACTTGTGGGGGAGCTCCAAAGTTTGGGCACACAGGGGCTCTCCAAACACAACATGGCGTCCGCTAATTATTCAAGCAAATTTTACAATCAAAAAGTCAAATGGCGCTCCTTCCCTTCCGAGCCCTGCCGTGCGCCCAAACAGTGTTTTTTCCCCAAATATTGGGTATCTGCGTGCCCAGGGGAAATTGCACAACAAATTTTGGGGTCCATTTTTTCTTGTTACCCCTGTGAAAATAAAAAAAATTGGGTCTAAATTAACATTTTTGTGAAAAAAGTTAAATGTTCATTTTTTTCTTCCACATTCAAAAAATTCCTGTGAAGCACCTGAAGGGTTAATAACGTTCTTGAATGTGGTTTTGAGCACCTTGAGGGGTGCAGTTTTTAGAATGGTGTCACTTTTGGGTATTTTCTATCAAAAAGACCTCTCCAAGTGACTTCAAATGTGATGTGGTCCCTAAAAAAATGGTTTTGTAAATTTTGTTGGAAAAATGAGAAATCGCTGGTCAACTTTTAACCCTTATAGCTCCCTAACAAAAAAAAAATTTGGTTCCAAAATTGTGCTGATATAAAGTAGACATGTGGGAAATGTTATTTATTAACTCTTTTGTGTGACATATCGCTCTGATTTCAGGGCTTAAAAATTCAAATTTTGAAAATTGCAAAATTTTCAAAATTTTCGCCAAATTTCTGTTTTTTTCACAAATAAACGCAAGTGATATCGAAGAAATTTTTCCACAATCATGAAGTACAATATGTCACGAAAAAACAGTCTCAGAATCAGGGGGATCCGTTGAAGCGTTCCAGAGTAATTACCTCATAAAGTGACAGTGGTCAGAATTGTAAAAATTGGCCCGGTCATTAACGTGCAAACCACCCGCGGGGCTTAAGGGGTTAATAATACGTATAGGGGAACCTCAGCAGATGACCGCGCTGTTACTAAAAACAAATCTCTATACAAGACCAACACTGATATTAGTGCCATATGGTGACATATAGTGGGAGATATCAGTCCTGCAGAACATGTAGGAGATCAGAGTACAGTTACAGATATTGACTTACAGATGACGTTCTTTCTGATGAAGTCATTCACTTTTCCCATCTTCTCCATCTGGCTCAGACCGATGTGACAACTTCTCCAACCAAGACTCGGCTGCAGAGATTACACCAAAGACACATTTGACTTCTCACATTTCCAGCACATATATTTGCAACCTACACAAACTCCTTATCCTGTTGTCATTACAGTACTGAGCCGCTGCTGCCGTTACAGTGGGTACGGAAAGTATTCAGACCCCTTTAAATGTTTCACTCTTTGTTTCATTGCTGCCATTTGGTAAATTCTAAAAAGTTCATTTTTTTCTCATTAAAGTACACTCTGCACCTCATCTTGACTGAAAAAAACAGAAATGTAGAAATTTTTGCAAATTTATTAAAAAAGAAAAACTGAAATATCACATGGTCATAAGTATTCAGAACCTTTGCTCAGACACTCATATTTAAGTCACATGCGGTCCATTTCCATGTGATCCTCCTTGAGATGGTTCTACTCCTTCATTGAAGTCCAGCTGTGTTTATGTAATCTGATAGGACTTGATTTGGAAAGGCACACACCTGTCTATATAAGACCTCACAGCTCACAGTGCATGTCAGACTAAATGAGAATCATGAGCTCAAAGGAACTGCCCAAGGAGCTCAGAGACAGAATTGTGGCAAGGCACAGATCTGGCCAAGGTTACAAAAGAATTTCTGCATTACTCAAGGTTCCTAAAAGCACAATGGCCTCCATAATCTTTAAATAGAAGTTTGGGACCACCAGAATTCTTCCTAGACCTGGCCGTCCAGTCAAACTGAGCAATCGTGGGAGAAGAGCCTTGGTGAGAGAGGTAAAGAAGAACCCCAAGATCACTGTGGCTGAGCCGAGAGATGCAGAAGGGAGATGGGAGAAAGTTCCACAAAGTCAACTATCACTGCAGCCCTCCTAAACTCGGGCCTTCATGGCAGAGTGGCCCGACGGAAGCCTCTCCTCAGTGCAAGACATATGAAAGCCCTCATAGAGTTTGCTCAAAAACACATGAAGGACTCCCAGACTATAAGAAATAAGATTCTCTGGTCTGATGAGACGAAGATAGAACTTTTTGGTGATAATTCTAAGCGGTATGCATGGAGAAAACCAGGCGCTGCTCGTCACCTGCCCAATAAAATCCCAACAGTGAAACATGGTGGTGGCAGCATCATGCTATGGGGGTGTTTTTCAGCTGCAGGGACAGGATGACTGGTTGCAATTGAAGGAAACATGAATGCGGCCAAGTACAGAGATATCCTTTATGAAAACCTCTTCCAGAGTGCTCTGGACCTCAGACTTGGCCGAAGGTTCACCTTCCAACAAGACAATGACCCTAAGTACACAGGTAAAATAACAAAGGAGTGGCTTCAGAACAACTCTGTGACCATTCTTGACTGACCCAGCCAGAGCCCTGACCTAAACCCAATTGAGCATCTCTGAAGAGACCTCAAAATGGCTGTCCACCAACGTTCATCATCCAACCTGACGGAACTGGAGAGGGTCCCCAAATCCAGGTGTGAAAAACTTGTTGCATCATTCCCAAGAAGACTCATGGATGTACTAGCTCAAAAGGGTGCTTCTACTCAATACTGAGCAAAGGGTCTGAATACTTATGACCGTGTAATATTTCAGTTTTCCTTTTTTAGTAAATTTGCAAAAATTTCAACATTTCTGTGTTTTTTTTTTTCAGTCAAGATGGGGTGCAAAGTGTACTTTAATAAGAAAAAAAATGAACTTTTTAGAATTTACCAAATGGCTGCAATAAAACAAAGAGTGAAAAATTTAAAGGGGTCTGAATACTTTCCGTACTCACTGTATATATATCTTAATTGTTATCACAATTGGGTACTTTGAACATAAACATTGATGCTATTGGTTAAATATTGCATGCACATCTAACATATATGGCTATTACTCTGGCTACTACACAGGGTTTCTTTGTCTTGTCAAACTCAATATATACATATAGGCTTCTCGCTTAAAAAATCTCCAACACTTTTGGAATTTGGAAACTAGCCTGTGACTTGAGATTGTGGAATATAGGATCACAAGTGGCAAAGAATCCAATCATAGAATGTTAGAGTTGGAGGGGACATCCAGAGTCATCTGGTCGAACCCCCTGCTCAATGCAGGATTCACTAAACCATCTCAGACAGATTTCTGTCTAGCCTCTGAAGACTTCCATTGAAGGAGAACTCACCACCTCTCGTGGCCGCCTATTCCACTCATTGATCACCCTCACTGTCAAAAAGTTTTTTTCTAATATCTAATCTGTATCTTCTCCGATTCAGTTTCATCCCATTGTTTCTTGTGTTTCTGTAACGGGTCTGGGAGGCGGAACCTCTGAGCAACTATACAAGGGGGCGGTCCTTGTAAGGAAGCGGGTGGCTCCCAGGGAAGACGGGCAGGTAGTCACGGCAAGTGACAGGGACAGTCTCTGGGTAGAAGGGCAGGTAGTCACGGCAAGTGACAGGGACAGTCTCTGGGTAGAAGGGCAGGTAGTCACGGCAAGTGACAGGGACAGTCTCTGAGTAGAAGGACGGGTACTCACGGCAAGTGACAGGGACAGTCTCTGGGTAGAAGGACAGCAGGCAGGTGGCTGGTGAGCGCTCCCAGGTGAGCGGGCGAGAGTCTCTGGACGGGCAGGTGGTCACGGCAAGTGACGGCAGAGCCTCCAGGTAGGCTAGCAGACAGGTAGCAGGTGAGCGCTCCCAGGTGAGCAGGCAAGAGTCTCTGGACAGGCAGGTGGTCACGGCAAGTGACGGCGGAGCCTCCAGGTAGGCTAGCAGACAGGTAGCAGGTGAGCGCTCCCAGGTGAGCAGGCAAGAGTCTCTGGACAGGCAGGTGGTCACGGCAAGTGACGGCGGAGCCTCCAGGTAGGCTAGCAGACAGGTAGCAGGTGAGCGCTCCCAGGTGAGCAGGCAAGAGTCTCTGGACAGGCAGGTGGTCACGGCAAGTGACGGCGGAGCCTCCAGGTAGGCTAGCAGAGAGGTAGCAGGTGAGCGCTCCCAGGTGAGCAGGCAGGCTGGTCCATAGACAGACTGACAGGTGTCGGAAGGCAGACCGTCGGACCGCAGGCTTGCAAGCAGGTAAACGGATATCAGGCAGGTATCAAGCAGGAATCTGGCAGGTGACTGGCAGGTAACTGGTAACGGGACCTGAGGGCTGAAGCAGAGTGAAGGCTTTGCAACAACATTGCTCGGGCACCTCCATTTTGGAGGAGGTGCCTTATATATGGTGAGGTCCTCCGGCCATTGGCCGGGGACTCCTTAGGACGGCGCGCGCGCCCTAAGCACAGTGGCCGGGAAGCAGCGCGCGCTGCCAGCAGAGCGGGAGGAGGACGCCGGGCACGGAGAGGAGAGGTGAGGGGAGCAGCATCCCTGCCTAGCAGGAGGCAGGGACGCCGACGCTACAGTTTCCATGTGCAAATGAGAATAAAGCTGATCCCTCTACAATGTGACAGCCCTTGATATATTTGTAGTCAGCTATTAAGTCTCCTCTCAGTCTTCTCTTTTGCAAGCTAAACATTCCCAAATCCTCTAACCGTTCCTCATAGAACATTGTTTGTAGACCGGTCACCATTTTGGTCGCTCTTCTCTGAACTTGCTTCAGTTTCTTCATGTCTTTTTTAAGATGTGGTGACCAGAACTGGACACAGTATTCCAGATGAGGTCTGACCAAAGAGGAGTAGAGGGGGATAATTACTTCACGTGATTTAGACTCTATGCTTCTGTTAATGCAACCCAGAATTGTGTTTGCCTTTTTTGCTGCTGCATCACACTGTTGACTCATGTTCAGTCTGTGATCTATGAGTATACCCAAGTCTTTTTCACATGTGCTGTTGCTTATCCCTATGCCTCCCATTCTGTATATGCTTTTTTCATTTTTCTTGCCCAGATGTAGGACTTTGCATTTTTCCTTTTTAAAAACCATTCTGTTAGTTGCGGCCCACAGTTGCAGATTATTTAGATCTTTTTGAATCCTCTCTCTCTCTTCTCTAGCATTGGCTATCCATCGTAGCTTAGTGTCATCAGCAAATTTAATCAGTTTACCCTCAATTCCTTCATTTAAATTGTTGATAAAGATGTTGAACAACACAGGGACCAGGACAGAGCCTTGTGGTACCCCACTTGAGACATTCTTCCAACTGGATGTGTAATAGTGAGGGAGGCTATAACCTTCCTTTGGCACTAAAGTAGTTAAAGAAAATGTTCCTGTAGTTAGATCTCTCTGAACTGTTGTTAAGCCAAGCTAAGGGGTTAGCTTCAGTGGTTCAGTCCGTAGAGTAGAGGAGGAACTTGGTGCCATGGTCAAATATTGAGTATGTCTAGAGCTTAGTTTAACATAATTCCTTGTGTCCTGCAGTACTTGTAACCAGCCACAAGATGCCACTGTCAGGTACAGCTGTTAGTAAGAGTCTGCTAGCAGGGTGATAGTGAGGAGTTAATTGAGTAAAAGGACAGCCCATAGAGGGTGGACACTCAGGAAAACCTGCAGTGTTTCCAAAGAGAACTCAGTGAGAGTTGGGACAGTGAACTGTATGGGCAGCTTGATTATATGGTGGCTGCTAGGGTAGACGGGAGCTCCGTACCCTCAGACAGTAGGATCACCAGTGTGAAGATCTCCCTACACAAGAGTCCTGTTAGCTGGCAGGAGAAAATCAACAGAGGTATTGAGGACCCGGGGCACTTTCAGTCTGCAGGCCACAGAGGAAGATAGGACTCCAGGCTAAGACGTGGGGGAGATATAGGATCTGGATGCACTGTCGATAGTGAGGAAGATTCTCTTGAGCTAGAGATTAGAGTCACAGAGATGCGTCACGTAAAGAGGGAACCAGGGCTGAAGATGTTGCCAGCGCCTGTGAGGGAGCCTTATCCATTATATCTGCCTGTAAATATTGTACATATTCCTCTTCCCCAAGTAAAGTCCCAGTTATGGTTAAGAACTTCGTGTCCTCTGAATTTATTGTTTCCCTGGTCCCAGAAGAGAAATGCCTGGAGACAGCCGCGTTCGGATGGTCTGAAGTAAGTGGAGAGCACCACATACACAGCCACACATCAGAGGGAGGACACGTATTGTCTGTAGGGTGACAGAGCGAGCAGGGGCTACAGCTTGCCCACGACTACCTCGCTGAGGCACCTTACAGATGTGCAACCATTTATGACCACTCTTTTTGTCTTATCACTAAGCCAGTTCTGAATCCACCTAAGGCCACGGCCCCACTATCAGTATTTGGTCAGTATTCGGTCAGTATTTTTTCTCAGGAGTGGGAGCCAAAACCAGGAGTGGGTGATAAATGCAGAATTGGTGCACTTGTTTCTATTAAACATTTTCTCTGATTTATCCTCACCTGGTTTTGGCTCCCACTCCTGAGAAAAAAACTGACTGAATACTGACTAAATACTGATAGCGGGGCAGTGGCCTAACAGTTTCCTTGTCCATTCCATAGCTGGTAATTTTTTCAATAAGAATAGTATGAGATACTTTGTCAAATGCTTTTCTTCTTCAGTTTAATGCTGCAATTTAGTTAATGTAAATAGGCCCATACACAATGAGAAAGGGTGGAATTGGTACACTAGTAATATTTACACAGCGATATAATGATAGTTCAGAGGATTCCATAAGGGTCATGGGATTGCCAGACACAAAGAACTTTTAATTAGTGAAGGTCTCTTTTTTTGGGAATAGAGAGAAACCTGAAATATAGAACAGAAAAAGAAGGAATGAAGAGAAAAGAAAACAGGAGGGGGAAAAAAACAGTAAAGAAGAGGGACTATTGGGGAACACAAAGATAATCTGTGGATTCCTTATATTTCAGCAAATACAAGGCAAAAAAAAGGGACTTCAAGAAATCATCTCCAGCTTTTTTTTTATTGCACCGCCGCTGGAGTAGTGCTTTAAAGTCTCAGGAAGACAGCGGTATTTTATGTGCGAGGATCACATCGCAATCCTCAGACTGCCCGCCACCTCTCCTGACCTGAGCCTGACAGCTGCAGAGAATTACATCACGCTGTCAGACTTAGGTCAGGAGAGAGGCCGGCCAGTCCGTGCACTGCGATGTGATCCTCGCATGAGAAATATGGCCGTCTTTCTGCGCCCTAAATGTAAGTCTCCTGCCCACTGTCTCATACTTACCTGCCGCTGCCTTCATAATTTTCCAGCATTGCTGCGTTCGGTCTCCGGCAAAAAGTGACCTTCCGGCAACTCCAGTGTTCCAGCGCAGAGGTCACTTTTCAATACAAGTCTATGAGAGCCTTATTCTGCCCTTATTCTGGTTCTCATAGACTTGCATTGAGAGCTTGTGGCGTAGCTTCTGACTACTGGCCAATCAGAATCTGCACTCACAAGATGGCGCGGGGGGAACCGGAGCAGCACTGAAAATGGGGAAGACGTTGGAGGGCGAGTACATCGTCCGGTATTACATGTGTTTTCTGCAGCAGAAATGCACTAAAACCACATATGAGTTTTTTACCTGCAGATTTTCTGCATCATATACAAGTCTATGGGGAAAATCCGCACATAAAACTCAGCGTACCCCGCAGGAGAAACTGACATGTTGCTGATTTGAAACACCAACTGCTGCGTAAAAAAAAGCACAGTGGGCACGAGATCTCTATACATCCCATACACTTTGCTGGAAGTGTAAGAGACTTTTTTTTGTGCAGCAAAAATACACAGTGTAAAAAAAAAATCACCAAAAAAATCATAGTCGGAACTTTTACCTAAGGCCACGGCCTGACTATCAGTATTCGGTCAGTATTTTTTCTCAGGAGTGGGAGCCAAAACCAGGTGAGGAACAAGCAGAGAAAAGGTATAATAGAAACACGTCACCAATTCTGCATTTATCACCCACTCCTGGTTTTGGCTCCCACTCCTGAGAAAAAATACTGACCGAATACTGACCAAATACTGATAGTGGGGCCGTGGCCTTAGGTTAACAATTCAAAATAAGGTCTGCACAAATATATAGAGGTGTGACTACCTCAAATATTTATGAGGCTGGGCTCAGACGGGTGTATCTCACTGTTCATGTATGGACTGCAATGGAAACAAACTGCGCCTGAAAACGGTTTGCAGTAAAACGCATGCAGCGCCATTTTGTCATCCAAGAAGGGTTATTCCAGCTCTGCTTCCACATTGGAAAGTAAATGGGCCCATTGACAACAAGTCCACTGATATTTGCCGATGTCACGTTCGCAACTGGCAAGTATCTGACCCCTTTTGTGGTGTAAAAATGGCGCTGAACGCACATTACTGCAAATTGATGCTGTTTTTGGATGCAGTTACCGGCTACGTGATTATTACAGGTGGAGAACACCATTTTTAGACATTATAGCAGGAAATATCAAGCCAATTAGGCCACATTCACACATTCAGTATTTGGTCAGTTTTTACCTCAGTATTTGTAAGTCAAAACCAGGAGTGAAACAATCAGAGGAAAAGTATAATAGAAACACGTCACCACTTCTGTATTTATCACCCTCTCCTGGTTTTGGCTTACAAATACTGAGGTAAAATACTGACCAAATACTGAACGTGTGTCTATGTGGCTGTTAGGCCACGTTCACACGTTAAGTATTTGGTGAGTTTTTTACCTCAGTATTAGTGTTGAGCGAGCACTAAAATGCTCGGGTGCTCGAAGCTCGGGCCGAGCTCACCGTGATACTCGGGTGCTCGACCCGAGCAACAAGCCCAATGTTAGTCTACGGGAGACCCGAGCATTTTTGCGGCGGCACCTCCGGCAGTCTGTAGAAAGCCTAAAAAGTGCCCAAAACGATAGTGACAGTGCTCAAAAGACATGGGGGAAGCATGGGGATTGCCCCAGGAAGCATTTCTGACCCCCAGGTCACAGCTGTCAACAACGTGGTCAGAGGTATTAAGCCACTTTTACAGGCTCACAATAAAACGTTCAAAAACGAAACTGAAACGGTTTTCCTGTGAAATATGTTAAGGAACTTCCTTTCCAGGGTAAAGACTTGTGTATACTGTAAAATAAATAAACAAAAACAAAAATACTCCTCCACACCTTGGGCTATGTTCACAAGTAGCATTTTTTATGCGTTTTTGCACTTTTGTATTGCTTTCAACCGTGACAAATGCATTCACCGGGAAATGTCATTTTAACATTTTACAACCTTATCTGGCCATGTGCTGTGTGACACATGCATACAGTGCTGAAAAGACATGGGAACAGCATGGGGAAGACCCCTAGAAGCATCTCTGACACCCAGGTCACTGCCTAAAAGTGTGCGCATCAGAAGTGATCCTTGCCGCATCAGAAGATGCAGACTTGCAACTATCCCTGTGCAAGTCCTTGTCCCAGGGCAGTGTTCAATTGTACCTCTCCATTCCTTGCAATGAAAGCGTAAGTGTGCAACCTGCCACCCACCCACCCCCAGGCTGCAATACCATACTGCTAGCTTGCTTGCACTTGAAATTGGGCCTTTTAGGCATGTGGAGACAGACGCCGGCCACCATGTCATGGCTGCGTCGGCGGCCTGGTATCCATACTCAGTCCCCAGCCTCCCGGCGGCCAGGTGTCCACACTCGATCCCCAGCCGCCAGGGGGCGGCCGGGTGTCCATACTCGGTCCCCAGCCGCCCCGCGGCCGGGTGTCCACACACGGTCCCCAGCCGCCTGGGGGCTGCCGGGTGTCCATAAACGGTCCCCAGCCGCCCCGCGGCCGGGTGTCCACACATGGTCCCCAGCCACCTGGGGGATGTCCGAGTGTCCATAAACGGTCCCCAACCGCCCCTATTTCTCCTTGGAACTTCCCCCACACTTTTCTTAGCCTGGCCTGCTTTAGGGCAGCATTGGACAAGCCCACCAGAGAACCAGACTCCTCCAGTGGGCCCTAGCTTCTACATCAGGGGAGTTGAGAGTGCCAAGGTGAGGAGCATGATGATGATGATAGAAGTTAGCGTCTGCTTTGTTTTCTTGGAATGCAATCGCATGTATGTAGTAGCGGCTAGGCCTGAGGTGGTCAGCGTTTTGGCGCATATCCTACCTCCTCCCAGGATTGCTGGATGTTTTCCTGCTACTATCCCAGTTCTATGACTCCCGTTAAAACAAAGGTGGTGGCAAAGGAGAAAGAGCAGGAGGAACAGGGACCATTCACATCAATATCAGGCCAGTCAACCACACATGTCTTGTAGGATAGCGTTTCGGCTACACAGTTATAGGGCATGCAGTGAGTGCAATGCCTACCAAAAATTTCGAGGCACTCCAATGCCCCTTGGAAGTGACATGGAGGTCAGAGGGCCTTAACTTAACCGTTTTTTCCATTTATAGCAACTGGGTCTCCTGTGCACTGTTGGCCTAAGCAGTGAATGGAAGGCTTTCCAAAAATTATGAGGAACTGCAATGCCCCTTGAAACTGACGTGGATTACAGCAAACTAAAAACCTTCTACCCATTATTGGGGAGTGGGTATCCCTTAGTGTTCGCCTATGCATTGAAAAGCAAAAGCTGACTAAAATTAGGAGGAAATGCAATGCCCGTTGGATGAGTCGTGGAGGTTAGGGGTAATTAAAAACAACATTTCAATGCCCCTTGGAAGAGCTGTGGAGTTCAGAGTGGTTTAACAAGACGGTTTTAATGCCCCTTGGAAGAGACGTGGAGGTCTGTATTGCTAATAAAAATATGGATATCTTATAGCCTACATATTGTAACATATTGTTTATATGCTTTGATAAAGTGTGGTCATTAGACCAAGTGTGGAATATATTGCAATATACTGCAGTGTAATATCATTGATATACTCTGATAGTTCTTTTACATGAACTGTCCTTGATGCATGCTATCCACAAAGTGTTTGCTAGGTGTCAATGCAGTAAGACAATGTTAATTGTTCTATGGTCTATGAAGTTGTGTGTTTCAAAGATTCATTATCCTGATTTGTACACAAGTGACCAGTGTTATATTTGCTTTGACAAATAGTGTTATTGTAACCAAAATACTGATTCAGATAATGTATGTACACTTACCATTATGTTCCACGAGAAATACACAGATCTATTGTCTAAAACAATGTTTATAGGTAAACTTCTCGAGATTACAGAACCTGGCCAATTCTGTATTATCGACGACTCATACTTATAAACATTAACCAGTTTTATGCTTCCATTGTCTAAGCCTTATAAAAGTCACTGGAATCATGATACAGACAGAAGCTTTCTTGTGTAGACTTCTCAGGGGTTTTCTGTCAATTAGACAGATGATGCTCATAAGCTCCTAGATGGAGAAGCCATAAGTTATACCTGCACTGATGTGTAGTGTTGTATGTACCTGCCCATGCAGTGTTGTGAAGACTTCCAGGGGTCTCTCTGTCTTGGTGAAATTGCTTCTCTGATGTTCCAGATGGATGATGTTTAAAAGCTTACAAGAGCCATGCAGTACAGCATATTAAAAACATTATTCCCATTATTGGGGAGTGGGTCTCCCATAGTCTTTGCCTATGCCTTCCAAGCAAAAGCTGCCAAAAATTAGGACGGAGGAACTTGCAATGCTGGCAACACGGACCACGGTCACCCTGGTGGTATAGTGGTGGTGGAGGCTGAGGATAAGGAGAAGAGCAAAATACAGCTGAAATGAGGAAGCGTATACCCATGTGTGGGTGTGAAGCGGTGCATGGGAATACACCTCCCGAAATAACACAGTGGATTTGACTTTATGTTACTCTGCTGTCATTTGGTGGTGATGAGAAATCTGGCCCAATCCAGCCCTTGTTCATTTTGATAAGGGTCAGCTTATCAGCATTGTCAGTGGACAGGCGAGTGCACTTATCAGTTATAATTACCCCAGCGGCACTAAAAACACGCTCCGATAACATGCTAGCGGCAGGCCAGGACCTCCAAGGCGTACAGAGCGAGTTCATTCCAAGTGTCCAGCTTGGATACCCAATAATTAAAAGGCACAGAGGAATCACGGAGGACGCTGGTACAGTCGGCAAGGTACTCCCTCACCATCTTTTGAAACTTTCCACTCCTTGTGAGAGTACCCCGCGCCTCAGGGCCTGTAAGCTGGGCGGGTCTCAGAAAACTGTCCCAGAATGTGGACAGTGTTCCCCTGCCTCTGCTGGATTGGAGTTGCGTCTCTCTCGCCTGTACGCCTTGGTTGGGCAACGAACTGTGACCTCTGCCGCTAGCGTGTTCAGATGGGAATTTTTTTAACAGTTCTGCAGCAAGGGCCTTCTGGTACTGCCATATTTTTGTAGACCTCTCCACCTCAGGAATAAATGAAAGTTCTCCTTGTAGCGGGGGTCTAAAAGTGTCACCCAACAGTTTGACAACGCGAGGGTCACGGTTAAGGCAGCATAACATAAAGTCAGCCATGCGTGCCAGACTGGTAAGGGCAAGACTTCCGTGTCCTCACCAACATGACGACTGACCATGCTCTCCTCCTCCTCCTCCCTGTCCTCAGGCCACCCACGCTGAACCGACTGTATGACAGTTGTACAGGTACTACCGTCTACAGCGCATGATACCAGCTCCTGTTCTTCCTCCTCCTCCTCCTCCTCCTCTCCCTCATTATCCCCCAATGCACGTTGGGATGAGATGAGGCTGGGCTGTGTGTAATCGCCCATTATGGCTTCTTGATCCATCTCATCATACTCTGGCTGCAATGCCTCCTCTTTAATTCTCTGCAGAGAGCATTGCAAAAGACAGACAAGTGGGATGCTGACGCTAATGATGGCGTCATCGCCACTCACCATCTTGGTGGACTCCTCAAAGTTTGTCAGGATGGTGCATATGTCAGACATCCAGGTCCACTCCTGAGGTCTTATGTGTGGAGTCTGACCTGAATATCGACGGCCTTGTTGCAGCTGGTACTCCATAACTGCTTTCTTCTGCTCACAAATCCTTTGCAACATGTGGATGGTAGCATTCCAACGTGTGGGGACATCACACACCAGTCGGTGTGCCGGAAGCTGCAAACGCTGCTGCAACACAGCAAGGGCGGCGGAAGCTGTAGACGACTTCCGAAAATGAGCTGACAGGCGGCGTACTTTGACGAGCAGATCTGGCAACTCGGGGTACGATTTAAGAAACCGCTGAACCACGAGGTTAAGCACATGAGCCAGGCATGGTATGTGTGTGATCTCGCCTCGCCTCAGAGCCGCCACCAGGTTACGGCCATTGTCACACACGACCATGCCTGGATGTAGGTTCAGTGGTCTCAGCCACAGATCTGCCTGCTCTTTCACAGCTGTCCACAACTCACAAGCAGTGTGAGGTTTATCACCTAAGCTTATGAGTTTCAGCACTGCCTGTTGCCGCTTGGCTGAGGCAGTACTGCAGTGCTTCCAGCTTGTAACTGATGTGGTGATATCTGAGATGGAGGCTGAACATGAGGAGGAGGAGGATGATGCGCAGGAGCTGTACACTGTGGGGGCAACTCTGACTGACATAGGGCCCGCAATCCTCGGTGTGGGGAGGATGTGTTCCGTCCCAAGGTCCGACTGGGTCCCGGCTTCCACTATGTTTACCCAGTGTGCCGTCAGGGAGATATGCCGTCCCTGGCCACAAGCACTTGTCCACGTGTCCATTGTCAGGTGAACTCTCCCAGTAACTACGTTGTTGAGGGCACGGCAGATGTTTTGGGACACGTGCTTGTGTAGTGCGGGGATGGCACACCGGGCAAAATAGTGTCGGCTGGGGACCGGGTACCGAGGGACGGCCACCGCCATAAGGTCGCGGAAGGATTCCGTCTCCACCAGCCTAAAAGGCAGCATTTCCAACGCAAGCAGTCGTGAAATGTGCGAATTTAGGACTGTGGCCTGTGGGGCGTTGGCTGCGAATTTGCGCTTTCATTCAAAGCTCTGGGATATGGACAATTGAACGCTGCAGTGGGACGTGGACGTGGATGCTGTTTCTTGAGAAACTGCCATAACAAGTGAAGACTGAGAGTAGGGGGCATCTTTGCATGCAGTATGGACAGGGGATTGCCTTGCACGCACAACAGGGGGTTCTATTACACGCACAACAGCGGAAGAAGCAGTGGTGACACCCGCTGACACTGGTCGTGGCCCCTGGGGTTCGCCCCACAAAGTCGGGTGCTTTGCTGACATGTGCCTGATCATGCTGGTGGTGGTCAGGCCAGTAGTTTTGTCACCCCTGCTGATGCTGGCATGGCAGGTGGTACAGATGGCCTTTTTGGGGTTATCAGCAGAGTCTTTAAAAAAATTACAGACTCTGGAAGACCTACCGGTTGTACTGGCAACATCCCTCGTGTTGGTGTTACGGGGAACTGTTGCCCGCCTTCTGTGTGCGGCCACCACACTGCATCTTCCTGCCTGTTGGGGTACTCTGCCTCCCTCCCCCTGTGTGCTGCTGGCCTCGCTCTGCGTGTCCTCCTGCCACGTTGGGTCAGTTACTAGATCATCCACCACCTCCTCCTCTTCCACTTGCGCACCACGATCCTCCTCCTCACTTTGTGGCAATTGTGTCTTGTCATCGTCCACCTCTTGTGACAAATTGCCAGCGTCGACTTCTTGTGGCCGTGGCTGTTCAAATATTTGGGCATCGCTACATGGGATCTCCTCTTCCACCACTTCAAGCGGAGCAGGCGAGGGGCACAAATATGGAAATGGACCAGTGAACAGCTCTTCAGAGTGTCCAAGTGTGGGATCAGTTGCTGTCTGACGACACTCGGCATGGTGGGAGGAAGGAGCATCAGGGTGAGGAGGAGTATGCGGTCGAGACTCACGGCTACTAAAACTTGACCGTGTGGAAGACAGACTGGAGGTGGTGGTGCCCAGGTAACTGGAAGTATTTTCTGCTATCCAATTAATAACCTGTTCACACTGATCAGTTCGCAATACTGGTGTTGTAGTGTGCTTCCCTAGTAATTCGGTCAAGAAGTGGGAGCGAGAAGATGTGGCTGTTGGTTGTGGCACATTTTCACCTTGGCCACGGCCCCGTCCTCTACACGCACCATCACTAGAACATCCAGTTCCACGTCCCTTGCCATGCGCCTTGCCCATTGTAAATGAAGTAAAATAGCTTACACTCGCACTATCAATGGAAAAAGGGTAATAAAAAGGAGATTAGAACCGTGGAAGAGGGAAACCACAGTTCTATTTATCTGGCCTACACCAGACTCTTTTAAACAGATATATTGGTGTCTGACCAGTCAGCGAGATACTATTACAGTTTTTTTTTTACGGAAAAAATGGCAAAAGCAGGATAATACAGAGATTTGACCCGTGGAACTGCAAAACCACAGTTCTATTTCTCTGGCCTACACCAGGCTCTTTTAGACAGATATATTGGTGTCTGAGCAGTCAGGGAGACACTATTACAGTTTTTTTTATGGCAAAAAATGCCAAAAGCAGGATAATACAGAGATTTTACCCGTGGAACTGCAAAACCACAGTTCTATTTCTCTGGCCTACACCAGACTCTTTTAAACAGATATATTGGTGTCTGACCAGTCAGGGAGACACTATTACAGTTTTTTTTACGTCAAAAAATGCCAAAAGCAGGATAATACAGAGATTTGACCCGTGGAGCTGCAAAACCTCAGTTCTATTTCTCTGGCCTACACCAGGCTCTTTTAAACAGATATATTGGTGTCTGACCAGTCAGGGAGACACTATTATAGTTTTTTTTTTATGGCAAAAAATGCCAAGAGCAGGATAATACAGAGATTTGACACGTGGAACTGCAAAACCACAGTTCTATTTCTCTGGCCTACACCAGACTCTTTTAAACAGATATATTGGTGTCTGACCAGTCAGGGAGACACTATTACAGTTTTTCTTATGGCAAAAAATGCCCAAAGCAGGATAATACAGAGATTTGACCCGTGGAACTGCAAAACCACAGTTCTATTTCTCTGGCCTACACCAGACTCTTTTAAACAGATATATTGGTGTCTGACCAGTCAGGGAGACACTATTACAGGGTTTTTTTTTCACGGCAAAAAAATGCCAAAAGCAGGATAATACAGAGATTTGACCTGTGGAACTGCAAAACCACAGTTCTATTTCTCTGGCCTACACCAGGCTCTTTTAAACAGATATATTGGTGTCTGACCAGTCAGGGAGACACTAATACAGTTTTTTTTACGGCAAAAAATGCCAAAAGCAGGATAATACAGAGATTTGACACGTGGAACTGCAAAACCACAGTTCTATTTCTCTGGCCTACACCAGACTCTTTTAAATAGATATATTGGTGTCTGAACAGTCACAGACACACTCAATTTTTTTTTTTTTGGGGGGGGGGCGGGGGGAAATACCAAAAGGTTAATAAGAGCCGTATTTGCACAGTCTGACTGAGGAAAAAAAATAAATACAGGATTTAGATGAAAAAAAAAGAAAAGAATTTATCCTGGCCCCTGAGACCTGGGTGATAAGTCTAGCAATTTGACCAACAGGAGCACACAGGACTGTAATGCAGCGTTTGCTGGTATAACCACTGCGTCTCCTATACAGCCTGCCTGCCTGCCTGATAATCTGGGATGGATATTAATCCTGAGAAGGACTGTTTGTTTGATTTGGCAGGCTTTAAAGACCCTACACTACCTATTTCGCACTATACAGGGTGGTCCAAAAGTAGGTGGACAGAAAGTGTAATAAGGTTATGGAGGGGGAGATTTATCAAACATGGTGTAAAGTGAAACTGGCTCAGTTGCCCTTAGAAACCAATCAGATTCCACTTTTCATTCCTCACAGACTCTTTGGAAAATGAAAGGTGGAATCTGATTGGTTGCTAAGGGCAACTGAGCCAGTTGCACAGATCTAGTTTTCACACATAGATCTCCCCCAAATCTGTTTTCTTTTCAGATAATTCAGATAACACATAATGGCAAATAATTTAAATACAGATCAAAGAAAATGGATTTTAACAGAGTATTGGAAATCTCAAAATACTGAAACCGTTAGAGCAAATTGGTTTGAAACACTTGGTACTCAAGCCCCAAAGAGATAAACCATTTACCGCATTCGTGACAAATTCATTGCCACTGGCTCAATCCTTAATGCTCCAAAAACTGGTCGACCCAAAACAGTCTGTACAGAAGATAATAAACAACTTGTTGCTGAAACATTTGTTCAGAGTCCAAAAAAGTCCACCAGAAGAGCCTCTTTTGAATTGGGAATTTCACGAGCTTCTATCATGCGAATCCTGAAATCTATTGGGTGGAAAGCTTATCGTCCACATCTAATTCATGGTTTATTGGAGGATGATCCAGACAGGCGGCTGCAATTTAGTGTTTGATAAATCTCCCCCTTCATAACCTTATTACACTTTCTGTCCACCTACTTTTGGACCACCCTGTATATCTCTCCCTAACTCAGCAGCACTCTCCCTACACTGTCTGATCCGGAGAGACTGTGTCCAAGATGGCGGCGCCCGGTTTTAAATACTCGACGTGACGCTGTGCGGCCAGCCAATCACTGTAATGCCCACAACCAACATGGCTGCGGCATTTCAGTGACTGGCTGGCAATCCCTGCATGTTCATTGGCTCTGTAAAGAGCGCCAAACATGCAGGGCGGAGACCCGAGCTCCCACCCGAGTAACCCGGAAATGCTCGGTGCTCGCCGAACATCCCGAGTAGTGAGATGCCCGGGCGAGTACCGAGCATGCTCGCTCAACACTACTCAGTATCTGTAAGCCAACACCAGGAGTGAGTGATAAATACAGAAATGGTGACTTGTTTCTATTAGACTTTTCCTCTGATTGTTCCACTCATGATTTTGGCTTACACATACTGAGGTAAAAAACTGACCAAATACTGAACGTGTGAACGTGGCCTTATTCACAATACAGTGGCAATTTGTGGTAAAAAGTTCAATGCAATGTGTGACCGATGCCTGAGGACCGAGTGCAGGTGGTTTTCATCAAGAAACATGGCTTGCAGATGCACTTTTCCTCACAAAAGTAAGTTTTGGTGTTTTATATCGGGGTGCTGCTGGCTTGTACAGTGTTATAGAGAGCTTATTTATTGGAAGTTTTAATACACAGCCGCCTGTTTTCCTCATTCTGTTATATAACCCCAGTGTACAGGGCGCCATACACACTGCTTACAGGCAGTGCGTCACTACAGCTACAAAACATAATAAACAGTCACGTATCAACTGGATTCAGCCGGTCTGAACTGGTTTTCTAACGGGACTACATACACTGCTCACCGGGACTTCGGTATCCCTACGCCCAAACAATCCGCCATTTTATACTGAGTCATTTGCTTGCCAGATTTTAGTTTATAGTGATTATTAAGGAGCTTAATTCAGCAGTAATTGTTAGGTTATTGAAAAAAGTTTAATAATTTGTTTTAATATGAATCCTCCGAGGTTACCGTGTCCTCTGTGTGTTAAAATAAACAGGGACTACATGAAGTTCTCCTCACGTAGCACTCGCGGAAGGATACAACATTGGAGCTGGTATATGTGACGTCACGAGAGCCTATAAAAACCTTCCCCCAGATGCCGTCTCTCATTGCTGCGGAGACGTCTGCGAGAGGAAGCCTTGTCGTGATGAAGCTGCTGTCTTAAGCTACAGAAAACCCTTTGTTTCCTTCCCTGGCATTTCTCGGCTATTATATAGGCTTCTGTGTAAGGTATTTTGTTCCCATTGACTTTATTAGAACGTAAAATACCATTTTACCAGATTATTGGGCGGGTGATAGCGCGGGTTAGCGTTTACTGTGTGAAGGTGTATCATGTGAGACTTGAGCTGATTTTTTATTAATCCGTCCATATAGGAAGACTTGCCTCGTATTTGATGCAGCTTGATGTTGTGCGGGGTCTACTGGCTATAGACTTAAATGGGAGGTGGGTTAAACTGCGTTCATTAAGTACATGGACGCCGGTGCTTTATCAGCGTAGGCAAGAGTATGGCGGGTGCTTGGAGTGTACTCGGTGGGGCGGGTGACTGCGGCTTTTCTCAAATATGGCCGCTGGTAGCCTGAGGGAGGGCGGAGTTATGGGGCTGACTCGCTTTACGTCATCTCTTTTGCTAAGCGGGCGTTGTCTGCTAGTGGGCGGGGCTAAGGTTGATGATGTGTTAAGTTGTGCTCAGTTGCTAGATAGCCACCAGTATGTAATAGGACACACCCAATGTAGCTCCACGTCAGCATGAAGCTGATATCTTTATGAGTTCTTGCTAGGGGGCGGAACTAATGGCCATACGTGTCCTGCCCTTTAGTGGTAGGCTTACCTTTTGCCAAATATAGAAGCTGATATTTTAGTGGGTGGAGTTAAGTGGTGACTCGTTAACCTGCCCCTTGTATTCCTGATGCCATATATGGTTGGTAGTGAGGCTCTTCACCGCCCCCTCTTGTTCCTGCTCTGTAATGGCATTTCAATGACTGCTCTTCTGGCAGTTTCTGGATTTGACTTGTTGCTCTTAAGCAATGAAGATTTTAGTGGATACAATATATATTTTTTCTCAATCTTGGTAAAATGGTATTTTTAACATTTAAATGTTCACTTGTGGTTTGTAACGGGAGCTTTGTAATAGCCAAGAAATATATATCCCATGTGCATTCTCTGAAGAGCCGTTGCATTTTTCCACGGACGAACAGCGATGGAGCCACGCAACAGAATTAAAGACTATTGATGGATTGGTCCCATACCAGAAACCGGACGAAAGACTGAATCTGCCCGAAATGAACTTGGTGCTTGAAATAAGCAACCCAAATAGACTGTCCCGGGAAAACAGATGTTTGCACTTATCTTGCCGGCCAACCGAGGCCACCCAGTTAGTGGGCTAAGTATCACATTGACCACCAGTATACATTTATTTTGAGATTTTACAGGGCAACTTGGTAAAGATAACTAGGTGATATCTGGTTTCCGTCACAATGAGATTGTAAACTGTAAGAAGTCATTAAATTACATAATGAAACATGTTTTGTTACATTAGTAGCAATCTGTTATGTTGCTGATCTTATTTGCTATAATACAACTGTAATGTTACAGCTGCTTGTTATAGGACGATGAACACCACATTGAACCACTTTCCATGACCCCATGTTAACTTAAATTCTTTTTCCTTAGGATGCAGTCATAGAACCTCATTTTCGTGATCCTTGGCCACTAGCACCTCTAAACTTCAGGCACCAGCAGTGGGGGTTGTCTGCGCAGGTGTCTGGTCACCAAACAGATCTTTTTGTTTATTTTCTACTAGTCTTAATCTTCTCAAACATGAAATCACATCTGGGAGGAAACCTCACCCATTTGTGGCCACTTCATAGATAATGGGTAAGCAGGAGAGCCTTCCAAGCTTTTAGGCTATCGAAATAATCAAGCACACGCTACCTGGTAAGCAAACATTAGTATGAAGTATTTCCCTTCCCCCTAATACGTGTCCTGGAGGATAGCTGTATGCCATATTTAAAGGGTTATTATCAAGTTGGAAATGTATCCTATCCTGTGATAACTTTCCATTCACTGGGGTTCCAACCGCTGTGGTCCCCAGCGATCCGAAGAAACAGAGCTCTGCACCCCAACTGAATGGGAGTGTTGTCGCTGCTCCATTAAGTGTTAATTCATTAAGCATGAATGGAGCGGTAGTGTGTGATTGACCACCTCTCCATTCAGACTAGGTTTCTTCAGAGCTCTGGTTCTTGGGATTGCTAGGTGCCACAGCAGTCAGACCCCAGCAATCAAACAGGTCCTATCCTGTGAAAAGGAGAAGTATTTGAACTGAATGCCCCTTTAAGGCAAGTGAAATACCCCACAGATTCCTGTTTTCATGGTGACTTAATCTGGTTGCTGTGTTAAATTTTATTCTCCCCAAGCTAGCAAATGCTGAAGTGAATTAATAATTTAAAAAATTGAGCATCTACAAATGGCTACTATGTAGTATAATAGTACATTGTGCTAGGTTATCTTTCTCCCTGTCCAAACTACACTCTGGTGCATATTGCCAAACTTCAGCAAACTACCAGTACATTTAGACTCCCATGAGATAATGCATGAATTGACAAACCTTAGGACTAGATCTACATGAATACTGTAACATGTGGATGTATCTTTTTTACATTTTTTTTTTCCTAGGATGTTCTATTTTTGGTGTTACTGTTGACTGACAATCAGAAACATGCTTTCATAAACCTGTATAAACAAGTAAGGTCTTTCCTTGGTTCTTGTTGCTGTAAGTTGCTTATGCATTTGCTGTGTCTTGTACATTATTTATTAAATTAAAAAAATAAATGTATTGTTTCAATGTCTTTCTTAAAGGATTTGGTGCAAATTCCCAATGGTAATTATCAGGCAGGAGAGAAGTGATCAAGGTCTAGGTCATTCTGGTACCACCCAATCCTGCTGTCGTCTTTCTGCTGATCTGAGTACTCTACATCTTGGTTACACTTGGTAAAGCCACTAAAACATAAAGGTCTTGGATTTCTATAGCGCATGGACCTTATGGTTCAAGGTTAAGTGACACGTGTACACATGAGACTTGTTAGTTGTCTGAAAGATTTTTGATTTCGTTTCCTTGGACAGGTTACTCATCCTGAATGAGTCAGGTTACATGCCCTCAATGAAGATGTCAAGTGATGCTAAGTCTGCAGCGTCTCTTATCAGTTAAGTGTAATAAAAGGTCAACAAGTCTGCATGATTTACACACAGTTCATTTGACACCGCTTTGGTGCCTACATTATCATATTTTGCTAATTGTGCTTCATATAGTTTCCATGTAGATATGTATGTGCATACATTGCCACAAGCAATGCTTTAAAAGTTGCTTATAGCAACCACAAAAAAGTCTGTAATGGCTAAATATGTAGCTTTACAGTGACACTGCCATAAAGGCTGATATACAGCAAGGTGAATGACCATATTCCCTTTGTCAAACAAAATACTTTTGTCTTTGTTTTTACTAATTTGGCAGTGTGGGATGTAACTCAAATAACTTTCAACTTGTTCTACACAACTACCGACAACTTTTACACAAAACTGCTTTCAGTTGCCATACAATTCATGCACTTCTTGTTTTTTTTGTGATCTCTCCATCCTCGGAAATGGAGTTCAGAGACACAGCCAAGTTTCCTTCTCTGCCAATCAGGAACTTTTACAAGTAAGATGGTTATGATGTCTGGGCAACTTGGTATCGTGTCTTAGCAGCACTGAAAAGGTATGCTCATGTGCTTTTTCCCTGGAGTACAAGGGGTACTGGCGGTGGATTTGTCCTTGCGCAGGCCCTTAACATTCCTAAAGATCAAAATAGAAAACCATGTTGGGGGCATGATTATTCACTCTTTGCCCAATTACTACCCCTATGCTTTTTATCATGCTGTTCAAATGGGGGTTACATGATCTACAATTAAAAAAAAAAGAGCTGCTCTCTAATGGTGTACTACAGTGAGGAGAGCATTTATAACCTATCCTATATTAAAAAGGGGAGCTAGATTAACACGTGTTCAGAAAAAAGATTGTATTCTGGAATTGGTCCTTTGATCAGAATAAATGACCACTATCCTTACCACTTTGTGTTCTGTCCCTATGACCACAGGAGAATGGCTGCTTTCTAACTATCCAGCTTCTAAACACGGCATACGATGTATTTGTAGGTCTACAGAGCCTTTTTGCAGCATGCTCAAGAACCTTGATGCAGGTTTCAGAGGCAGCTCATCATTTTGCATATATTTTAACTGGCACAGCTGTCAGCAGAAGGTAAACCATGTGTATGTCTACAGTGCTGGATGGGTAAGGCTAACTTAAAGGGGTTGTCTGGCCTTGGTGTAGTCATTATGGGACTGCAGACTTGTGCAGCCTCACAACGGACACTTAAGATTGGATATGAGTGGGTGGTCACATGACTACAAGTATGTGATTTGCATACTTCTGGTCACATTATGACTAGACGTAAGCCTAAAGGTAGACTGTCTAGTCCAGGGTATTCAATCCTGTAATAAGGTTTTATTCTGCCTTATTGATTGAACACCCTGAACTGGACGCGGTCTAACTTATTATGATTGAAGACTTCCGAGTTGGTTCCTTGGAATGTTTGGATGTGCATCCCAATTTGTGTGCGGTCAGCAATGTTTATTTAAACTTTCCGGCGACTTGTCCAGCATCACTCAATTCACTCCTATTGAGTGAGGCCAAGCATTTCTAGTTTTGAGTGAGGCCAAGCATTTCTAGTTGGCATGTGACCACATGTCTGCAAATGGTATACTTGTGGTCAAGCTCCTGGCACTTGAGACTCCTGATGGTGTGCATGCTATGAGGGTCCACAAATCTGTAGACAGTAAATGGAACCCCAACCCTTGACAAGTATTTACAGTCACTGCAACTTCTACATTTAGTGGGGAGAACTTGGTGATTTCTCTGAAGGTTATACAACAAGTCTTTAATTTTAGTAGTGTGCCGCAAGCCAGAATATCAACAATTTTATCTAGATTATAGGGACTGTCCCTCTGACATCCCCAGCTCAATCACCATTTCAAACCATTGCAAATGTTGGCCTGCAAAGAAAAATAATTTTGTCTAAACAGAGCGTATGACCATGTATCAATCCAATATCTTTTATACTGAATTAAGTTTTTTTTATTACAATAAGATATTTGGTGGGGAATCTTAATGGGAGGTATCTGCAACATGGACAGGTTCTATAATATTGGATAAAAAGACCTTGAACTGGAGTCTAATGGCTGCAATATTCCAGACAACCCATGGACAAGTGTGGGGCTGTTTCTGGAAGTTATCGGTCCATTCTTTGCAAATGTATTCCCGTTCCCAAGCCAATGCAAAACTCAACAATTGTGTTCACTAAGTGGCAATATTCAGATTAGTGTGGTTAAATAGGGTTACAATTGATAGAAAAAGACATTATTTTGGTCTTGAAGGTTAGAAATTTCTTTCACAATAAAATGTAAACCTTGTTTATTACAAAACAATAAGCCGCTTTGCAGTTAAACTCTGGAGTATGCTGGCATCAAACTATTAATTTCCTGTGACGTCTCATGAAGAGGACACATTCCAAAATGAAGATTTCAAGCAGCCTGGTGTATGTAGGATAACGTAATACTGGTTGTGTTTCGTTTTATTCTGTGATGTCTTTCCTGTAATAATAGAAGGGTATATGGGTATTTCTTGCATATTATACATGGCTACCATCTCTACTAGCTTAGCAGGAATTGAAAATACATAGGCAGTTGTGAAATGTTTGGTAAACTGTCAAGTCACTTGTACTATGTGATTTTTCTGTATTATAGTGATGTGGGAGCAACTAGTTTCCCACATAATCTATTAATATAATAGATTTATCAGTAAAATCTAAGGTTTGTTAGTGGTTGTGGAGTATAGTGAAGGCTCGACTATACCCCCCCCCCTGCTCCCAACGCATGTGACCTGCACTATACACCTGTACTCAATAGAGATTCACAAGAACCTGCTAACGTCGCAACAGAAGCACAGTGCAGCTTCTACTGAAATAAATGCAACAGGAGTGGTTTATCCTCTTGGTATTTTTCAGATCAGATTTTGGTCAGTGGATTTCCAGTAAAACTGAAGGGTGTGCAGCTCCCACAGAATCCGGAGTACATGATCAAACTGTTTTTGGGCTATTGTCTTCTATGATTCGATAGTGCCATTTGAGCATTGATTACCTTGTATAATTTCACTCATTGCTAGAAACCTTACTGTGGTAAATATACACAGCTCTGTGAAGATATTAGTGTAAAAGTAAAGTGGAGATTTCTCGCTTCACTTTTTTCGTCACTTTTATGCTCTAACCAGAGACATGAAAGCATCCTTGTCTTCTGCTTTGTCCCTAAACTTATGACAGATTCATCTTGATGTGTGACAATGGTACAGAGATGTCGATGGAGACTGCCCTTAACATCTATGAGAGGGTAATGCCAGGAGCAGTGATGGAGCAGTAGTGAATCGCCGTTTACCTTTGGATTTGGTGAAGGCAGGAAAGGCTTTTCTTTCTTGATATTTTTCAGATCTGTCGTTCGTCTCCATTGAAACACTGGTTGAGGAATGCTGCCTCCACAAAATGCAAGTTCACCATCAATCTTGAACAACCATGTGTCCACGTTAGCTTTCGCTCTAAACCAAAATTCATCTCAGCAGTGCAGTTAAGGGACGAGCCCTGTATGCTTTCACTGAAGAGTGGTAGAAATTTGTGATGATATAAAAAAAATTACGGGTGGGGTATTTTGCTTTTACTGTTTTTGTATTTTGTAACAGACTGAAAGAGGCAACTGGTCTTGGCGCGAGCCCCTCACCACCAAACCAGAACCATAAGAACACTGGTGTGCGTTACTTATCCCATAGTATGGGGAAAAGATCCTAACTTGGGAATTGTAGTGCTGCAGCCGTTTACAAATCTACGACAGGATGATGCCTGGAGCAGAGGTGAAATTCTGATTATTATTAGGGTGAGGTGGGTGCAGGAAAAGCTTTTATCCTGGTATCTTCCAGACCTGTTCTTCAGCAGAAAAATATGTTTTAATAATAACATATTCCAGAAAATGAGCATGCCATCTTGAGCAGCCATGTGCCCAAATTGCCAGTCTACTTCGAGTAGGTTTGGGGACATTTCATAATCTCAGCAGTTCGGTTTTCAAACGGTCAAAGTGCAGTTTACAGATGGAGGTGAGTACAGGAAGGTCTTTTCTCACTTTTTAGTATTTTTCAGACAAGGGGTGTGTGTATATATATATATATAATATATTTTTTTTTGTGCGGCTATAGACTACTACCCATAATACTTAAGTGCCTTAGTAAAATTACTTTGTGCCTGATTAATCTGGATCCTATTGAGATGACCTCGCCTTTTTATATTTTTTCTTATATTTTTAAATAAATAATTGCATTTTGCTTAAGTGTGGCTTCATTGCACTTTTCCTTCTGGGTTACCCCCATGGGATTATGGGTTGCTTAATCTATAGGGTGCATCCCTACTGTATTTATAGTTCAGTGTAAGGATTGTTAGTATTTTTCCCAATATGTATTCATATAAAATTCTTGTGCTTAAAGGGGAAAGGATTTTTTTTTTTCTTTTTTAAAATTCTCCGGAAAGCTATCTAGATTGTACCAAGAACTTCATCCAGAAAAAATGAGACCACACCAACTTGGCATACCTTATGGATCCTGTAGTACGGTGAAAGGACTTAACTTTGGGAAATATTAGTGGTTAAAGTTTTTGCAATTTAGTTGGTGAGTGCAGAACAGGCCTTTCTCCTTGGTCAATGTGTAATCTGAGGCTCTAATAGAGCAAGGTGACTGAGAAACACAAAATACAAGAAGGACATCAGACTGGAGCGGCATGGTTAAATTGTCACATAAATTGGGGGTGGGTTTGGGGCAATTTTCCAATTGAAGAGCCCAGTATGATTTGACTGAAGATTCATTAGGATGAGGTGAGTGCAGAATTTTTTTTCTCCCTTATTATTTTTCAGATTAGTTGCCCTCCATTAGAACAAAGTGAGTAGTGCAGCCCCACAAAGGGCAAGTACACAATTGTGTGTCCCAAGTTGTCAGATAAGTTGGAGCAGTTTGGGGCAATCGTCTGCTAATTGATCTTGGCAGCGCAATTCAAGTGTGACGACCCCTGTGTGATGGCACTGAAGATTGCTAGGAAGCTGCTTATTGTGGTAAATGTACAGATTATTGATATGGTGTATACCAGTATGTATTGTAAAAGATAAATCTTAAAGGGCAAGTGGTTGGCTTACTGTTCTTCTATCATCAGAGTTAAAGACTGCAACTGAACTTGATCCTGAACGCCCATCCAGATGCGTGCAAGCACAATCTTTTAGCTTTTTTTTTTTTTTTTTAGAAAAGATCTTGACTTGAAAATTAGTGACATAATTAGGAATTGTGATGACGATGGACAGTGTCCTGTGCTGAAATTCATTACAGATCTATGCCCGGATAATGCCGAGGGCAGCGATAGAGGAGAGGTGTAGTCTATCAGACGAGTGGGTTTGGGGTGAATTTTTTCTTATTAATCTCATCAGGGCAGATCATGTGTGAAGACCCCTGTATGATGGCACAGAAGATTACTAGGAACCTGCTTACTGTGGTAAATATACAAATATATATACACATATATATATATATATATATATATATACACGCACACATTACCATAGATGCTGTGTCCTGCTGTAAAAGATTCTTCTTGAAGGGGCGGGAATTGTTTTGCTTTCCTGTTTTTTTTTATCAGAGTTAAAGAAGGCATCAGAATTTGGTGTTTGACCCCATCTAGAAACATCAGATCAACTTACCGCACTTGATTGACCCGATACTTTAGATAAATAATATTTTTATGGAATTGGTGATATGGATGATGGAGCTGTGACGATGGAGATTGTCCAATGTTGGAATTCTTACGAACCATGAGCGGATAATGCCGGGAGCAGAGAATTATAACATTTTACTTTTCGGATGAGGGGAGGGCAGGACAGGACATTTTGTGTCCAAATTGTCAGATGTCTCGGAGTTGCTTTGGAAGCGATTGTCTTATTGATCTCAGCAGGGGCAGGTGAAGTGTCAGTATCTGTGACGGAGCCGCTGTGCTCTGCAGTTTCCCATATAGATGAGGTGAGTGCAGGGAAATATTTCTTCCTTGATATTTTTCAGATCCGTTTGTTATCAGCGGCTCTACAGTAATACAGTGGATGAGGAATACAACCCCACAGTATACAGACAATCAGACATGAGCAGACAATGCGTTAGAGAGTGTTTGGGGGGCGATTTGTTTTCTTCTTTTCCAACAATGAAGTTCATGTGTTTCGATAGCCCTGTGTGATTGCATTGGAGATTGCTGGGAACCGGCTTACTGTGATAAATCTATAATATATATATACAGATTGCCCTGAAGTTTTTTTTGTCAGTATATATTGTTGTAAATTATTGTTCTTGTAGGGGGGGGTTTGCTTCACTGTTTTTTTTTATCATCAGAGCTAAAGAAGGTAACGGGACCACCACCCAGAAATGAGAGACCACCATGTTATTGTAGTTTATTCATCCTGTAGTCTAGAGAAAAGATGTTGACATGGAAATATTAGTGACATAAGTTGGAGTTGTGTGAATGGAGATTGTCCAATGTTGGAATTCGTTACAGATCTATGACCGGATAATGCCTGGAGCGGAGGAGGATTGTAGGTTACTACTAGGAGGAGGTGAGTGCAGGAAGGATTTTCTCTCTTGATTTCTTTCAGATTAGTGGTCCTCCAGCAGGTACAAGTGATTGAGGAATGCAGCCCCTCAAAGAGCAAGAACGCGATTGTGTGACCAAATTGTTGAAACTGCTTTGGGGCGATTGTCTTCTTATTGATCTCAGCAGGACAGATCAAGTGTGAAGACCCCTGTATGGTGGCACTGAAGATTACTAGACACCTGCTAATTACTGTGGTGAATATACAAATATACATACACATGTTGTATAGCTGCTGAATATTGCTGTAAAGTAGTTTTCTTTAAGGGGGGAGTAGGTGTTTTGCTTTTCTGTTCTTTATCATCAGAGTTAAAGAAGTCAACGGGACCACCATCCAGAAATGCGAGACCACTATCTTATTGCACTGTATTAACCCCATACTATAGAGAAAAGATAATTTGCTATTGAAATGGTGGCATAGATGATGGAGCTGTGGTGACGATGGAGATTGTCCTATGTTGGAATTCTTTACAGATCTGTGACAGGATAATGTCAGGAGCGGAGATGGGGCAGAGAGGAATTACAGTGACTATTGGGAGGAGGTGAGTGCAGGGAAGGGTTTTCTCTCTTGCTGTTTTTCAGATCCGTTTGTTATCAGTGGATGAGGAATAATGGCCCCCACAATATGCAGACAATCAAACATGAGCAGCGCGGTGGTCAGTTTTAGATGAGAGGGAGCGTGTTGTTTGGGGGCAATTTCTTTTCTTCTTGCTCCCAGCAGTGGAGTTCCATAGCCCTATATGATGGCCCTGAGGATCGCTGGGAGCCGCTTACTGTGGTAAATCTATAATATATATACAGATTGTACTGGAGACGTTTGCAAGTATATATTTGTTGTAAATAATTGTTCTTGTAGGGGGAGGTTGTTTTTCTTTACTGTTTTTTATCATCAGAGCTAAACAAGGCAACGGGACTGCCATCCAGAAATGTGAGACCACCATCTTCTTGTAGTTTATTCATCCTGTAATGTAGAGAAAAGATGTTGACATGGAAATATTAGTGACATAAGTTGGAGTTGTGGTGTGAATGGAGATTGTCCGATGTTGGAATTCGTTACAGATCTATGGCCGGATAATGCCGGGAGCGGAGGAGGATTGTAGGTTACTACTAGGAGGAGGTGAGTGCAGGAATGATTTTCTTGCTTGATATTTTTCAGATTATTGGCACAAGCGGTTGAGGAATGCAGCCCCCACAAAGTGCAAGTACACTTTTGTATTCTGTGTCCAAACTATCAGACAAGTGGGGAGCAGCTTTGGAGCCATTGTCTTTTTATTGATCTCAGCAGTGCAGTGCAAGTGTGAGGACCCCTGTATGATGGCACTGAGGATTACTAGGAACCTACTTACTGTGCCAATAATAACTGTGCTCTGCAGTTTCCCATATTGATGAGGTGAGTGCAGGGAAATATTTTCTGCCTTGATATTTTTCAGATCCGTTTGTTATCAGCGGCTCTACAGTAATACAGTGGATGAGGAATACAACCCCACAGTATACAGACAATCAGACATGAGCAGCGATGTGTCTGAACTTTAGGATGAGTTGGAGAATGTTTGGGGGCGATTTGTTTTCTTCTTATTCCCAGCAGTGAAGTTGATGTTTCGATAGCCCTGTGTGATTGCACTGGAGATTGCCGGGAACCGGCTTACTGTGGTAAATCTATATACACATTGTACTGGAGTTGTTTCCCAGTATATACTGTTGTAAGAATGGTCTTGAGAGAGGGAGATTTTCTTTTTTTGCTTCACTGTTCTTACCCATCAGAGTTATGGAAGGCAATGGGACCCCCATCTAGAAATGTGAGACCACCACCTTACCGTACATTATTGATCCTATTGTATGGAGGAAAGATCTTGGTCTGTAAGCAGCCGTGTCTCCAATGTGGCATTTCACTTTTACTTGGTTTGGAGCGATTGTGTTCTGGATCTCAGCAGTGCGGCTCCTGTGTGAAGAGCGGAGGAGGATTGTAGGTTACTACTAGGAGGAGGTGAGTGCAGGAAGGATTTTATTCCTTGATATTTTTCAGATTAGTGGTCCTCCAGCAGGTACAAGTGATTGAGGAATGCAGCCCCTCAAAGAGCAAGAACGCGATTGTGTGACCAAATTGTCAGATAAAGTTGGAGCAGGTTTGGGGCGATTGTCTTCTTATTGATCTCAGCAGGACACATCAGGTGTGAAGACCCCTGTATGATGGCACTGAAGATTACTAGACACCTGCTTACTGTGGTGAATATACAAATATATATATACAGACATATTGTATAGCTGCTGAATATTGCTGTGAAGTAGTTTTCTTGAATGGGGGGTAGGTGTTTTGCTTTCCTGTTCTTTATCATCAGAGTTAAAGAAGTCACCGGGACCACCATCCAGAAACATGAGACCACCATCTTATTGCACTTTATTGAGCCTATATTATAGAGAAAAGACTATTTTTATTGAAATGGTGGCATAGATGATGGAGCTGTGGTGACGATGGAGATTGTCCTATGTTGGAATTCTTTACAGATCTGTGACAGGATAATGTCAGGAGCGGAGATGGGGCAGAGAGGAATTACAGTGACTATTGGGAGGAGGTGAGTGCAGGGAAGGGTTTTCTCTCCTCATATTTTTCAGATCCGTTTGTTATCGGTGGCTTTACAGTAACACAGTGGATGAGGAATAATGGCCCCGACAATATGCAGACAATCAGACATGAGCAGCGCAGTGGCCATAGTTTTAGATGAGTGGGAATGTGTTTGGGGGTCAATTTGTTTTCTTGCCCCCAGCAGTGAAGTTCCATAGCCCTGTATGATGGCCCTGAGGATCGCTGGGAGCCGCTTACTGTGGTAAATCTATAATATATATACAGATTGTACTGGAGGAGTTTGCTATATATTTGTTGTAAATAATTGTTCTTCTAGGGGGAGGTTGTTTTTCTTTACTGATTTTTATCATCAGAGTTGAAGAAGGAAACGGGACCGCCATCCAGAAATGTGAGACCACCATCTTATTGTAGTTTATTCATCCTGTAATGTAGAGAAAAGATGTTGACATGGAAATATTAGTGACATAAGTTGGAGTTGTGTGAATGGAGATTGTCCAGTATTGGAATTCGTTACAGATCTATGACCGGATAATGCCGGGAGCGGAGGAGGATTGTAGGTTACTACTAGGAGGAGGTGAGTGCAGGTAAGGATTTTCTCTCTTGATTTTTTTCAGATTATTGGCACAAGCGGTTGAGGACTGCAGCCCCCACAAAGTGCAAGTACACTTTTGTATTGTGTGTCCAAACTATCAGACAAGTGGGGAGCGGGTTTGGAGCCATTGTCTTTTTATTGATCTCAGCAGGGCAGTGCAAGTGTGAGGACCCCTGTATGATGGCACTGAGGATTGCTAGGAACCTACTTACTGTGGTAAATATATATATATACACACACACATTACCATAGATGCTGTGTCCTGCTGTAAATGATTGTTCTTGAAGGGGGGATTGTTTTGCTTTCCTGCTTTTTATCATCAGAGTTAAAGAAGGCATCAGAATTTGGTGATTGACCCCATCTAGAAACATCAGATCAACTTATCGCACTTGATTGATCTTATACTTTGCAGAAAATAATATTTTTATATAATTGGTGATAAGGATGATGGATCTGTGACGATGGAGATTGTCTGATATTGGAATTCTTTACAATCTGAGCGGATAATGCAGAGAACAGGGAATTGTAAAATAACCATTTACTATTAGGATGAGGGGAGTGAAGGAAAGGCCATTTTGTGTCCAAATTGTCAGATGTCTCGGAGTTGCTTTGGAAGCGATTGTCTTATTGATCTCAGCAGGGGCAGATGAAGGGTCAGTGTCTGTGACGGAGCCGCTGTGCTCTGCAGTTTCCCATATAGATGAGGTGAGTGCTGGGAAATATTTTCTGCCTTGATATTTTTCAGATCCGTTTGTTATCAGTGGCTCTACAGTAATACAGTGGATGAGGAATACAACCCCACAGTATACAGACAATCAGACATGAGCAGCGATGTGTCTAAACTTTAGGATGAGTTGGAGAATATTTGGGGGCGATTTGTTTTCTTCTTATTCCCAGCAGTGAAGTTGATGTTTCGATAGCCCTGTGTGATTGCACTGGAGATTGCCGGGAACCGGCTTACTGTGGTAAATCTATATACACATTGTACTGGAGTTGTTTCCCAGTATATATTGTTGTAAGAATGGTCTTGAGGGAGGGAGATGGTTTTTTTTTTTTTTTGCTTCACTGTTCTTACCCATCAGAGCTAAAGAAGGCAATGGGAACCCCATCCAGAAATGTGAGACCACCACCTTACCGTACATTATTGATCCTATTGTATGGAGGAAAGATCTTGATCTGTAAGCAGCCGTGTCTCCAATGTGGCATTTCACTTTTACTTGGTTTGGAGCGATTGTGTTCTGGATCTCAGCAGTGCGGCTCCTGTGTGAAGAGCGGAGGAGGATTGTAGGTTACTACTAGGAGGAGGTGAGGGCAGGAAGGATTTTATTCCTTGATATTTTTCAGATTAGTGGTCCTCCAGCAGGTACAAGTGGTTGAGGAATGCAGCCCCTCAAAGAGCAAGAACGCGATTGTGTGACCAAATTGTCAGATAAGTTGGAGCAGGTTTGGGACGATTGTCTTCTTATTGATCTCTGCAGGACAGATCATGTGTGAAGACCCCTGTATGGTGGCACTGAAGATTACTAGACACCTGCTAATTACTGTGGTGAATATACAAATATACATACACATGTTGTATAGCTGCTGAATATTGCTGTAAAATAGTTTTCTTGAAGGATTGGGTAGTTGCTTTCAGTCAACGGGACCATCATCCAGAAACGTGAGACCACCATCTTATTGCACTGTATTGAGCCTATACTATAGAGAAAAGAGTATTGTTAATGAAATGGTGGCATAGATGATGGAGCTGTGGTGACGATGGAGATTGTCCTATGTTGGAATTCTTTACAGATCTGTGACAGGATAATGTCAGGAGCGGAGATGGGGCAGAGAGGAATTACAGTGACTATTGGGAGGAGGTGAGTGCAGGGAAGGGTTTTTTCTCCTGATATTTTACAGATGATTTGTTATCGGTGGCTCTACAGTACAACAATGTGGATGAGGAATAATGGCCCCCACAATATGCAGACTATCAAACATGAGCAGCGCGGTGGCCATAGTTTTAGATGAGAGGGAGCGTGTTGTTTGGGGGCGATTTCCTTTCTTCTTGATCCCAGCAGTGGAGTTCCATAGCCCTATATGATGGCCCTGAGGATCGCTGGGAGCTTCTTACTGTGGTAAATGTATAATATGTATACAGATTGTACTGGAGGAGTTTCCCAGTATACGTTGTTGTAAATGATTGTTCTTGTAGGGGGAGGTTGTTTTTCTTTACTGTTTTTTATCATCAGAGCTAACAAGGTAACGGGACCGCCATCCAGAAATGTGAGACCACCATCTTCTTGTAGTTTATTCATCCTGTAATGTAGAGAAAAGATGTTGACATGGAAATATTAGTGACATAAGTTAGAGTTGTGGTGTGAATGGAGATTTTCCAATGTTGGAAATCGTTACAGATCTATGACCGGATAATGCCGGGAGCGGAGGAGGATTGTAGGTTACTACTAGGAGGAGGTGAGGGCAGGAAGGATTTTCTCTCTTGATATTTTTCAGATTAGTGGTCCTCCAGCAGGTACAAGTGATTGAGGAATTCAGCCCCTCAAAGTGCAAGAACGCGATTGTGTGACCAAATTGTCAGATAAGTTGGAGCAGGTTTGGGGCGATTGTCTTCTTATTGATCTCAGCAGGACAGATCATGTGTGAAGACCCCTGTATGATGGCACTGAGGGTTACTGTGGTGAATATACAAATAGATATATATATTACAGACCTATTGTATAGATGCTGAGTATTACTGTAAAGTAGTTTTCTTGAATGGGGGGTAGGTGTTTTGCTTTTCTGTTCTTTACCATCGGTGATGGAGCCGCTGTGCTCTGCAGTTTCCCATACAGATGAGGTGAGTGCAGGAAATATTTTGTGCCTTGATATTTTTCAGACGTTTATCAGCGGCTCTACAGTAATACAGTGGATGTGGAATACACCCCCCATAATATGTTCGCCATAAAACATGAGCAGCGATGTGTCCAATTTTTTGGATGAATTGGAGAATGTTTGGGGGGTGATTTGTTTTCTTCTTATTCCCATCAGTGAAGCTCATGTTTCGATAGCCCTGTGTGATTGCACTGGAGATCGCTGGAAGCCGCTTACTGTGGTAAATCTAAAATATATGATATAATGCAATAGATGCCATTAGATATTGTTGTAAATGGTTGTTCTTGAGGTGGAGGTGGGGGTTTCTTTTGCTTTACTGTTCTTTCACAGCTAAAAAGACAACTAAACTTCGCACTGGACCCCCATTAGTAAACGTGAGACCACCATCTTTTTGAGGTTTTATTGATCCTATAGTATAAAGAAAAGATCTTGATATGGGAACATTAGTGATATAAGTTGTGGTGTGAATGGAGATTGTCCAATCTTGGAATTTGTTGTAGGTCTATGGCCGGATAATGCCGGGAGCGGAGAATTGTATAATAGCAGGAGGTGAGCGCAGGAAAGGATTTTCTCGCTTAATATTTTTTAGATTGTCAGCTCTTCTTGAGTCGTAAAAAAAATGATGTATGAATGCAGCACCCGCATAATGCAAGTACGCGAATATTCTTGTCTGATAAGCTGGAGTGGATTTGGGGGAGATTTTCTTCTTTCTTATGCCAACAGTGCAATTAAAGTGTTACCAGCCCTGCAAGTGAATCAAACGTAAGCAATAGTGTGCCAAAATGTATAGATGTGTGTGCTGGTAAAAGTTTGTTCTTGAATGGTTTAAGGGATTTGTTTCGTTTTTCTTTCTCATTAGAGTAATGAAGACATCTGAATTTGGCATTCGACCCCCATCCAGAAATGTGAGACCACCATTTTAATGTACTTTATCGATTCTTTGGTACAGTAAAAAGATCATGATATGTAAATGATAGTGGCATCATTCCGCTTTGTTGGATTACGATGGAGATTGTCCTATGTTGGAATTCTTTACAGATCTGTGACAGGATAATGTCAGGAGCGGAGATGGGGCAGAGAGGAATTACAGTGACTATTGGGAGGAGGTGAGTGCAGGGAAGGGTTTTCTCTCTTGCTGTTTTTCAGATCCGTTTGTTATCAATGGATGAGGAATAATGGCCCCCACAATATGCAGACAATCAGACATGAGCAGCGCGGTCGTCATAGTTTTAGATGAGTGGGAGCGCGTTGTTTGGGGGCGATTTCTTTTCTTCTTGCTCCCAGCAGTGGAGTTCCATAGCCCTGTATGATGGCCCTGAGGATCGCTGGGAGCCGCTTACTGTGGTAAATCTATAATATATATACAGATTGTACTGGAGGAGTTTACTATATATTGTTGTAAATGATTGTTCTTGTAGGGGGAGGTTGTTTTTCTTAACTGTTTTTTATCATCAGAGCTGAAGAAGGTAACGGGACCGCCATCGAGAAATGTGAGACCACCATCTTATTGTAGTTTATTCATCCTGTAGTCTAGAGAAAAGATGTTGACATGGAAATATTAGTGACATAAGTTGGAGTTGTGTGAATGGAGATTGTCCAATGTTGGAATTCGTTACAGATCTATGACCGGATAATGCCGGGAGCGGAGGAGGATTGTAGGTTACTACTAGGAGGAGGTGAGTGCAGGAAGGATTTTCTCTCTTGATTTCTTTCAGATTATTGGCACAAGTGGTTGAGGAATGCAGCCCCCACAAAGTGCAAGTACACTTTTGTATTGTGTGTCCAAACTATCAGACAAGTGGGGAGCTGGTTTGGAGCCATTGTCTTTTTATTGATCTCAGCAGGGCAGTGCAAGTGTGAGGACCCCTGTATGATGGCACTGAGGATTACTAGGAACCTACTTACTGTGGTAAATATATATATACATGCACACATTACCATAGATGCTGTGTCCTGCTGTAAATGATTGTTCTTGAAGGGGGGATTGTTCTGCTTTCCTGTTTTTTTATCATCAGAGTTAAGGAAGGCATCAGAATTTGGTGATTGACCCCATCTAGAAACGTGAGATCAACTTATCGCACTTGATTGATCTTATACTTTACAGAAAATAATATTTTTATATAATTGGTGATATGGATGATGGATCTGTGACGATGGAGATTGTCTGATGGTGGAATTCTTTACAATCTGAGCGGATAATGCAGAGAACAGGGAATTGTAAAATAACCATTTACTATTAGGATGAGGGGAGTGAAGGAAAGGCCATTTTGTGTCCAAATTGTCAGATGTCTCGGAGTTGCTTTGGAGGCGATTGTCTTCTTATTGATCTCAGCAGGGGCAGGTGAAGTGTCAGTATCGGTGACGGAGCCGCTGTGCTCTGCAGTTTCCCATATAGATGAGGTGAGTGCTGGGAAATATTTTCTGCCTTGATATTTTTCAGATCCGTTTGTTATCAGCGGCTCTACAGTAATACAGTGGATGAGGAATACAACCCCACAGTATACAGACAATCAGACATGAGCAGCGATGTGTCTAAACTTTAGGATGAGTTGGAGAATGTTTGGGGGCGATTTGTTTTCTTCTTATTCCCAGCAGTGAAGTTGATGTTTCGATAGCCCTGTGTGATTGCACTGGAGATTGCCGGGAACCGGCTTACTGTGGTAAATCTATATACACATTGTACTGGAGTTGTTTCCCAGTATATATTGTTGGAAGAATGGTCTTGAGGGAGGGAGATTTTTTTTTTTTTTTGCTTCACTGTTCTTACCCATCAGAGCTAAAGAAGGCAATGGGACCCCCATCCAGAAATGTGAGACCACCACCTTACCGTACATTATTGATCCTATTGTATGGAGGAAAGATCTTGATCTGTAAGCAGCCGTGTCTCCAATGTGGCATTTCACTTTTACTTGGTTTGGAGCGATTGTGTTCTGGATCTCAGCAGTGCGGCTCCTGTGTGAAGAGCGGAGGAGGATTGTAGGTTACTACTAGGAGGAGGTGAGGGCAGGAAGGATTTTATTCCTTGATATTTTTCAGATTAGTGGTCCTCCAGCAGGTACAAGTGGTTGAGGAATGCAGCCCCTCAAAGAGCAAGAACGCGATTGTGTGACCAAATTGTCAGATAAGTTGGAGCAGGTTTGGGACGATTGTCTTCTTATTGATCTCTGCAGGACAGATCATGTGTGAAGACCCCTGTATGGTGGCACTGAAGATTACTAGACACCTGCTAATTACTGTGGTGAATATACAAATATACATACACATGTTGTATAGCTGCTGAATATTGCTGTAAAATAGTTTTCTTGAAGGATTGGGTAGTTGCTTTCAGTCAACGGGACCATCATCCAGAAACGTGAGACCACCATCTTATTGCACTGTATTGAGCCTATACTATAGAGAAAAGAGTATTGTTAATGAAATGGTGGCATAGATGATGGAGCTGTGGTGACGATGGAGATTGTCCTATGTTGGAATTCTTTACAGATCTGTGACAGGATAATGTCAGGAGCGGAGATGGGGCAGAGAGGAATTACAGTGACTATTGGGAGGAGGTGAGTGCAGGGAAGGGTTTTTTCTCCTGATATTTTACAGATGATTTGTTATCGGTGGCTCTACAGTACAACAATGTGGATGAGGAATAATGGCCCCCACAATATGCAGACTATCAAACATGAGCAGCGCGGTGGCCATAGTTTTAGATGAGTGGGAGCGTGTTGTTTGGGGGCGATTTTCCTTTCTTCTTGATCCCAGCAGTGGAGTTCCATAGCCCTGTATGATGGCACTGAGGATCGCTGGGAGCCGCTTACTGTGGTAAATGTATAATATGTACACAGATTGTACTGGAGGAGTTTCCCAGTATACGTTGTTGTAAATGATTGTTCTTGTAGGGGGAGGTTGTTTTTCTTTACTGTTTTTTATCATCAGAGCTAACAAGGTAACGGGACCGCCATCCAGAAATGTGAGACCACCATCTTCTTGTAGTTTATTCATCCTGTAATGTAGAGAAAAGATGTTGACATGGAAATATTAGTGACATAAGTTAGAGTTGTGGTGTGAATGGAGATTTTCCAATGTTGGAAATTGTTACAGATCTATGACCGGATAATGCCGGGAGCGGAGGAGGATTGTAGGTTACTACTAGGAGGAGGTGAGGGCAGGAAGGATTTTCTCTCTTGATATTTTTCAGATTAGTGGTCCTCCAGCAGGTACAAGTGATTGAGGAATGCAGCCCCTCAAAGAGCAAGAACGCGATTGTGTGACCAAATTGTCAGATAAGTTGAAACTGCTTTGGGGCGATTGTCTTCTTATTGATCTCAGCAGGACAGATCATGTGTGAAGACCCCTGTATGATGGCACTGAGGATTACTAGACACCTGGTTACTGTGGTGAATATACAAATAGATATATATATTACAGACCTATTGTATAGATGCTGAGTATTACTGTAAAGTAGTTTTCTTGAATGGGGGGTAGGTGTTTTGCTTTTCTGTTCTTTACCATCGGTGATGGAGCCGCTGTGCTCTGCAGTTTCCCATACAGATGAGGTGAGTGCAGGAAATATTTTGTGCCTTGATATTTTTCAGACGTTTATCAGCGGCTCTACAGTAATACAGTGGATGTGGAATACACCCCCCATAATATGTTCGCCATAAAACATGAGCAGCGATGTGTCCAATTTTTTAGATGAATTGGAGAATGTTTGGGGGGTCATTTGTTTTCTTCTTATTCCCATCAGTGAAGCTCATGTTTCGATAGCCCTGTGTGATTGCACTGGAGATCGCTGGAAGCCGCTTACTGTGGTAAATCTAAAATATATGATATAATGCAATAGATGCCATTAGATATTTTTGTAAATGGTTGTTCTTGAGGTGGAGGTGGGGGTTTCTTTTGCTTTACTGTTCTTTCACAGCTAAAAAGACAACTAAACTTCGCACTGGACCCCCATTAGTAAATGTGAGACCACCATCTTTTTGAGGTTTTATTGATCCTATAGTATAAAGAAAAGATCTTGATATGGGAACATTAGTGATATAAGTTGTGGTGTGAATGGAGATTGTCCAATCTTGGAATTTGTTGTAGGTCTATGGCCGGATAATGCCGGGAGCGGAGAATTGTATAATAGCAGGAGGTGAGCGCAGGAAAGGATTTTCTCGCTTAATATTTTTTAGATTGTCAGCTCTTCTTGAGTCGTAAAAAAAATGATGTATGAATGCAGCACCCGCATAATGCAAGTACGCGAATATTCTTGTCTGATAAGCTGGAGTGGATTTGGGGGAGATTTTCTTCTTTCTTATGCCAACAGTGCAATTAAAGTGTTACCAGCCCTGTATGATCTCACCAGAGATCGATAGGAACTTGATTCCTGGGGTAAATATACATATATATATGTGCAATTTGTATTCTAGCTTGCTGGTATATATCTTTGAATATGTTTGCTGGAAGGAGGGATTTGCATTTTATTTATTTTTTTATCAGAGGCAACTAAATTAAGCAACGGACTCGTATTTGGAGACATTTGAGCACCATCTTTCATACTTTATTGATCCTATAATATGGTGAAAAAACCTTAGCTTGGTGGCAAAACTTTTAATTAGTGGGACATTCTCATAGGATAATGCCAATATCGTAATGGAGAAGGGGGAATTGCAGTTTACGTTTAGGATGAGGTGAGTGCAAGAAAAGATTTTTTTTCAGATGTTTTTCAGTGACTCTCGTACAAAATACTTGAGAATTAACGGCCCCCATAATATGCAAGTGAATCAAACATAAGCAATAGTGTGCCAAAATGTATAGATGTGTGTGCTGGTAAAAGTTTGTTCTTGAATGGTGGAAGGGATTTGTTTGGTTTTTTTTTCTCATTAGAGTAATGAAGGCATCTGAATTTGGCATTCGACCCCCATCCAGAAATGTGAGACCACCATTTTAATGTACTTAATCGATTCTTTGGTACAGTGAAAAGATCATGATATGTAAATGATAGTGGCATCATTCCGCTTTGTTGGATTACGATGGAGATTGTCCTATGTTGGAATTCTTTACAGATCTGTGACAGGATAATGTCAGGAGCAGAGATGGGGCAGAGAGGAATTACAGTGACTATTGGGAGGAGGTGAGTGCAGGGAAGGGTTTTCTCTCTTGCTGTTTTTCAGATCCATTTGTTATCAATGGATGAGGAATAATGGCCCCCACAATATGCAGACAATCAAACATGAGCAGCGCGGTGGCCATAGTTTTAGATGAGAGGGAGCGTGTTGTTTGGGGGCGATTTCTTTTCTTCTTGCTCCCAGCAGTGGAGTTCCATAGCCCTATATGATGGCACTGAGGATCGCTGGGAGCCGCTTACTGTGGTAAATCTATAATATATATACAGATTGTACTGGAGGAGTTTACTATATATTGTTGTAAATGATTGTTCTTGTAGGGGGAGGTTGTTTTTCCTTAACTGTTTTTTATCATCAGAGCTGAAGAAGGTAACGGGACCACCATCGAGAAATGTGAGACCACCTTCTTATTGTAGTTTATTCATCCTGTAGTCTAGAGAAAAGATGTTGACATGGAAATATTAGTGACATAAGTTGGAGTTGTGTGAATGGAGATTGTCCAATGTTGGAATTCGTTACAGATCTATGACCGGATAATGCCGGGAGCGGAGGAGGATTGTAGGTTACTACTAGGAGGCGGTGAGTGCAGGAAGGATTTTCTCTCTTGATATTTTTCAGATTATTGGCACAAGCGGTTGAGGAATGCAGCCCCCACAAAGTGCAAGTACACTTTTGTATTGTGTGTCCAAACTATCAGACAAGTGGGGAGCGGGTTTGGAGCCATTGTCTTTTTATTGATCTCAGCAGGGCAGTGCAAGTGTGAGGACCCCTGTATGATATCACTGAGGATTACTAGGAACCTACTTACTGTGGTAAATATATATATACATGCACACATTACCATAGATGCTGTGTCCTGCTGTAAATGATTGTTCTTGAAGGGGGGATTGTTCTGCTTTCCTGTTTTTTTATCATCAGAGTTAAGGAAGGCATCAGAATTTGGTGATTGACCCCATCTAGAAACGTGAGATCAACTTATCGCACTTGATTGATCTTATACTTTACAGAAAATAATATTTTTATATAATTGGTGATATGGATGATGGATCTGTGACGATGGAGATTGTCTGATGGTGGAATTCTTTACAATCTGAGCGGATAATGCAGAGAACAGGGAATTGTAAAATAACCATTTACTATTAGGATGAGGGGAGTGAAGGAAAGGCCATTTTGTGTCCAAATTGTCAGATGTCTCGGAGTTGCTTTGGAGGCGATTGTCTTCTTATTGATCTCAGCAGGGGCAGGTGAAGTGTCAGTATCGGTGACGGAGCCGCTGTGCTCTGCAGTTTCCCATATAGATGAGGTGAGTGCAGGAAATATTTTTTCCTTGATATTTTTCAGATCCGTTTGTTATCAGCGGCTCTACAGTAATACAGTGGATGAGGAATACAACCCCACAGTATACAGACAATCAGACATGAGCAGCGATGTGTCCAAACTTTAGGATGAGTTGGAGAATGTTTGGGGGCGATTTGTTTTCTTCTTATTCCCAGCAGTGAAGTTGATGTTTCGATAGCCCTGTGTGATTGCACTGGAGATTGCCGGGAACCGGCTTACTGTGGTAAATCTATATACACATTGTACTGGAGTTGTTTCCCAGTATATACTGTTGTAAGAATGGTCTTGAGAGAGGGAGATTTTCTTTTTTTTGCTTCACTGTTCTTACCCATCAGAGTTAAGGAAGGCAATGGGACCCCCATCTAGAAATGTGAGACCACCACCTTACCGTACATTATTGATCCTATTGTATGGAGGAAAGATCTTGATCTGTAAGCAGCCGTGTCTCCAATGTGACATTTCACTTTTACTTGGTTTGGAGCGATTGTGTTCTGGATCTCAGCAGTGCGGCTCCTGTGTGAAGAGCGGAGGAGGATTGTAGGTTACTACTAGGAGGAGGTGAGTGCAGGAAGGATTTTATTCCTTGATATTTTTCAGATTAGTGGTCCTCCAGCAGGTACAAGTGGTTGAGGAATGCAGCCCCTCAAAGAGCAAGAACGCGATTGTGTCCAAATTGTTAGATAAGTTGGAGCGGCTTTGGGGCGATTGTCTTCTTATTGATTTCAGCAGGACAGATCAAGTGTGAAGACCCCTGTATGATGGCACTGAAGATTACTAGACACCTGGTTACTGTGGTGAATATACAAATATACATACAGACAGATTGTATAGCTGCTGAATATTGCTGTAAAATAGTTTTCTTGAATGGTGGGTAGGTGTTTTGCTTTTCTGTTCTTTATCATCAGAGTTAAAGAAGACAATGGGACCGCCATCCAGAAGCGTTAGACCACCATCTTATCACACTTTATTGATGAGAAGATCCCAGTATGATGTGACCTCAACCTACTTACTATGGTAAATACATACATATATGTATACATGTTTTGCAATCTTGAAAATATTTTGGAAAAATGTTGTTCTTAAAGGGGGGAGAGTTATTGTCTTTACTGCTTTTTTATCATGAAATTAACGAAAGGCAACTGAATTTGGCACAGGACCCCCATCTAGCAAACTTAATTGTTTTCCTATTTTATGGTGAAGATCTTGCCTTGGAAATAGCATGAGCTGAAGTTGAGGTGACCGGATAATGCTGAAAGCAGTGATGGTGCACAGTTTCAGTGTAGTTTACTATTAGAATGAGGGGAGTGCAGGAAAGGATTGTGTCTTGGTAATTTTTCAATTTGTTAGTTATCTGCGGCTCTTCCAGTAGAGGAATGCAGTCCCCATGAAATGAAAGTACGCTATGAAACCTAACTAATTTCTTCTTCCACAGACCCCTTGTTTTGTGCTCACCGGTTTTAGTAAAACCCTTCATCTTCATCCAGACCCGGATCATCCTTCTCAGTATTCCACTCTTCACTTCTCATCGCCGCGGTTTGAAATAGTCCACTTGTTGGCTAGAGCGCTGCCGGTTTTCCACTGTAGGATAAAAGGATCCTTCTGATATGCTTCTGGAGATGAACTACTGGTGTTCCTTGAAATATTGACTTGTACCAAGTGATGGAAGAACCATGAGTCCATATTTTCTTGACCTACACAACTTTCTAAAGGATGTTTTGGCTGGGGCTGGGATTCTTTTTGGAATGTAGAGTAAACCGCTGTTATGTTCTGTGATTATTATCTTTCTCATTCACATCCTAAGATAAATGCTGTTTGTCAAAAGCGTACAAAGTGGTAATAAAAGTTTTATGTACTTTTATACAGAGAGCTATGGTGTTATTCCTGCATTTAATAATCATCTATCTAGAAATGATTGTCATATGTGGCCACATAAATATATTGATAGTTTATGTACGGGAGATGGTAGTGTTTCCAGTGATAAATGATTCACACACATGATTTGATTTACAGAAAGGTAGAATTAGCTGGTTTCTGTGGGCAATCTCATCATTTCTAGTTTAGAACGTCGTTCTTTTAAAGAAAAAAAGAATAAACTAAAAGCAAAACCATGAGGTTCTTAATAGCTTACCCCACTCCTTCTTTCACAGCAACTCTAAATGGATGGTCAGGCAACTACAATGTATTTTCTTACTATCTATCCTTATACCCTAACCATTTTTGTAATTTACACAACACCCTTCCCTTTTCCCTATCTACCTAATCTCTAAATGTGTTTTTTTTTTTTTTTTACTGTACTTCTTGTGATGATTTGTTTGAGAGGAGTATCAAACGTGACATCACAGGAGGCTGGAGCTGCACTTACTTCCCTGTTGTGTCCATCACCCCTCCTGGAACAGGACGTAACGGGGCAGCGCTGCAGTTACTCACTAGTTTCTTGCATCGCTGCCCCCTCTGAAGACCTCCTAGGTGATGGATGCCGTGGCTGATATGAGTGCAGCGCGCCGGCTCCCTGCTTCAGTCTCCGCCACAGAAAATACATTTTATGTGCCGGACCACCCCTTTAAACTTCATTCCTACTTTGAATAGGATTTATCAGTTTTGACAGACAAGTCTGGAGATTTTTACCATGGCAAACATTATGCTGCCTGCAGAATCATCCTTGTGATTCGTTTGGCTCTGTGTCAGTGATGGGCTGGGGGACATAATGTATAAGTGCATCCGATGCTGCAAAGTATAGCAGTAGACTGTCCAAAGCTCGCTGATGTCCTGATCCAGGTCTGGAAGCAGACCCCTCAAGAGGACACCATTCGTTATCTCATCGGTAACGTACCCATATGTTGTCAGGTGTGCATATAGGGGCTATAATCACTACTGCATCACATTATGAATTAACCTTCTGAAGGAAACACAAATAGGATCTGCCTGTGATTTTTAATTATTTTTTACATTTTTGGGTGCTTTGGAATCCACTCCTCCATTGGTTGATGATTTTGGTTAACTCAGTTTGTTCTCAATGAATTACATAATTTATAAAGTCAATATGTCAATATAGTAAATATAAATAAGTAAATATTTTCAATTTGCATCTTTCAGTTATCAAGATCCGATAAGTGGTTTAAAGCACCACTCCTGCAAGTTTTTGTATTGCAGTGCTGGAGTGGTGCTACTTATCTCTGGTCTCATACTTACCAGCTGTCGTCTTCTGCTGTTCTCTGCGCCGCTCTGGTCGGTCTCCAGGAGTTTGTGACCTGCCGGATCTCTTTAGTGTTTGCTGGACGATCCGGAAGTCATAACTCAATTTAAGTCTATGAGAGAACGAGGATCTCATAGACTTGCATTGAGAGCTTGTGACTCGAGATGAGCGAACCTGAGCTGAAATGTTTGGCTTTCGTATCGAATAGTCACTATCCGGGGCAGAACACCAAACACAATCTTTCTGTGGAAGTCCGTCGCAGTGTTCCGAGTCCGGGGGCTGGGGGGGAAAGGTGCACCGAGCGCCTGTGCTTGGTTTGAACAGTCATTCTGTGCTGACAAGAGTCCCTTGAAGGCTACGTTTTCACTAGGAGTTTTTTTTATGTTGCATATTTTATATTTAAAAAAAAAATGCAAGTAACCTATTTTACTTAATGGGTGCGGAAAACATCAAATACTCATCATGAGAACGTAGCCACAGGTACAGTAATGGCTTGTAGACCAAATTCTTGTGGCCTGCTGACTTCTCTATTGCATTTTTGCTGTCCCACTGAGCCTTACAACATCTTGCTTGTTCTAAAACTGAAGAAAACAAAGAGAGTGCATCATGCAGAACTTTTTTTTACCATTCTAAAAATTGACTTCTAATAGAACCTAGACGGAATAATCAATGAACCTCACTGCTCTCTGCTTCCTTTTGCATCCAAATATGCAACAGATCCGTTTTAGACATAAATTCCATTTGTCCCTAAAAACAGAACAGCCAAATGGAAAGTCAATACGCAAATGTAGGCAACAGAGGAGATGGAGAAATTACTTTTCTCCGTCTCCTCCGCAGCTATGCTGCGATCCTCTCCGTGCGAGAGGATCAGAGCATAGAGCGCTGATATTCTGCTCCCGCTGGCAGCGGAGCGGGAGCCGAATGTCATTAGCATATCGCATCGGATGCCATACGCTAGTGGGACCCCAGCCTTAGTCATGTGCCGATGAGCTGCACTCCCTAATTCTCTCAATATTCAGTGAAAAACTGAAAGAAGCAGGAAGAGAAGCTCGTTGTCATCTGACTGTAAGTATTAATGAAGTGGCTATGTGATGACTGCTGGAACCTGCAAGCAGAGCTGAATCCTGACAGTGAGGATATTACACACTGTTAAGATTGGCTACAGGGCTTCATTTTCTAATTAAAGGGCTTGTCCAGGTTTGAGATGAAAGTCTATAGTCACTCTAGATGACTGCAGGCTTCTGAATTCTCACAGCGCATGCACTGCACACTTTTAGGATTCTCCCTTGCACAAGTATGTGATTTGTATATTTCTGGCCTCATTCCGACTAGACGTGTCTGGCCTCACTCAATTAATTTTCATTGAGTGAGGCCACACATGTCTAGTCGGCTTCTGACCGCATGTATGCAAATCGCCAGCACAAGAGAATCCTGACAGCATGGTGCGGTGCGGACTGTGAGAATTCAGAAGTCTGCGGTCACATAGAATGACTGCAGACTCATCACAAACTTGGCCAACCCCTCTAATGCTCCTAACATAAATAAAAATATGAGAATTAGTATCACAAAAAAACATTTACATCCAAGTACCTGATAGATGACGTTGTCTCTGATTGGAGTCATTCTCTTTCTTTTCTTCATCATCTTGTCCAGACGCCATGATAACTTTCCTCATCCACAGCTAGTCTCTGCAGACTTCCATCTTCTCCGGTCTTCATCCCCACTCCTGAATAAAAATATCTGCCCTACGCTGAGCCCTTGAATAAATAATTGCCCCTCACTATATTCCATGCGCAAAATATGACCCCCACACTGTCCCTCTTGCGGTACATGCTCTCCACACTGACCTCTCCTTTCCATACTGTGCCCCCTCCTCCACTGTCCTCTCACACTATGTCCCCCTATGGGGCCCAGTCTCTATACTGTGCCCCCTCATCACACTCCCCCCTCCTTGGCTACTATCCCTTCCTGGCTGTGCCCTTACACTGTCCCCCTCATGCTAGCCCCCCTCCCACACACACTACTCATACAAAGTCTTTATTCTGTGCCCACTCACACTTTTCTCACCCCATACTGCCTCCTCACACATCCCCCTCATCTCACCCCTTGCTTCTCATATTGTGTCTTCAAATTTCTCCTGTCCCCATATTATGTCTGCACCGATCCCTCCCTTGCTCTCTTGTGTCCTGAAATCATCCCCATCCAGTTACACTAAATCTACCACACACACACAGTAAATACCCCCCTCCCACACATACAGTAAATATCCCCTCCCTCACACACAGTAAATACCCCCTCCCACATACACAGTAAATACCCCCCTCTCAGACACAGTAAATACCCCCCTCCCACACATACAGTAAATATCCCCTCCCACACACACAGTAAATACCCCCTCCCACATACACAGTAAATACCCCCCTTTCCACACACAGTACATACCCCCCTCTCAGACACAGTAAATACCCCCCTCCCACACACAGTAAATAACTCCCCTCTCAGACACAGTAAATACCCCCTTACAGTACATACCCCCCTCGGAAGCGCTCCGCTTCGGAGGGTTAGAGAGAGAGACAGGAGGCAGTGTGCAGCATGCTACGTCAGCACTCCCCAGCCAGGACCTGTGAGTCACGTGCGGCGTGCTGTGTCAGCGCGCCCCAGTTAAAGGTACCGCATACTGCGTAGTTGCAGGCGCTGGGTGCAGTGTTGTGTCACCTGTGGCCGCAGACGGACCTAGCGCTGGCCACGACCGTGGGTGATTTAAGTGTGCAAAGTGCTCTTGTTAGTACAATGTGTCACCTGCGGGTGCAGACAGACCTAGTGCAGGCCGCGGGTGATTTAAGTGTGCAGGGCGGCCCTGAACTGTTACTGAGTGACCGGCCTGGGGGGCATACGTCCCGGCCCAGCCCGCCCCTGCAGTTAAGGCACCCAGTGCCAGAGGCAGCAAAATGACACAAAAATCTTTGAACCTCCACCATATTTGACAGTAGGTACTTTGTTCTTTTCTTTGTAAGCCTAATTCCATTTTCGGTAAACAGTAGAATGATGTGCTTTACCAAAAAGCTCTTATCTTTGTCTCGTCTGTCCACAAGACAGTTTCCCAAAAGTATTTTGGCTTACTCATGTACATTTTGATAAACTGCAGTCTAGCTTTTTTTATGTCTGAGTGGGGTCCTCCTGGGTTTCCTGGCATAGCGTTTCATTTGATTCAAATGTCGACGGGTAGTTCACGCTGAGACTGATGCACCCTGAACTTGCAAGACAGCTTGAATTTCTTTGGAACCTGATTGGGGCTGCTTATCCTCCATCCGGACTATCCTGCATTGCAACTTTTCATCAATTTCTCTCTGCGTCCACGGCCAGGGAGATTAGCTACAGTGCCATTGGTTGTAAACTTCTTGATTATGCTGTGCACCGGGGACAAAGGAACATCAAGGTCTCTGGAGATGGACTTGTAACCTTGAGATAGTGGATATTTTTCAACAATTTTGGTTCTCAAGTCCTCAGACAGTTCTCTTCTCTTTCTGTTCTCCATACTTAGTGTAGCACACACAGACACACAATGCAAAGATTGAGACTTCTCCCATTTTTATCTGGTTTCAGGTGTGATTTTCATATTGCCCACACCTGTTACTTGCCACAGGTGAGTTTGAACAAGCACCATATGCTTGAAACAAAGTTGTTTACCCACACTTTTGGAAAGGTGTCAACAACTTTGTCCAGCCCATTTTGGGGGTGTTGTGTGAAATTATGTCCAATTTGCCTTTTTTCCTTTTTTATGTGCTGTTCCAATACACACAAAGGAAATAAACACGTGTATATCAAAACACATGTAATGGCAATAACTTTCTGGGATAAATACTTCATTTTCTGGGACAATTTCAAAAGTGCCAACACTTTCGGCCATGACTAATATATTGGGGCATATTTACTTATATTATCCGATTCATAGCCAGTTTTTGAATTACTATAGATGTTCCAAATTCACAGTGGGTTATGCTAAATGATAAAGTTTGCACATCTTAAATAGTCAGTCATTTCAACAAATTTTGATATTGAATGTTATGTCAGGAGGATGCATTACATATGTATGCCATTGACTCATGGTAAGAAAAAAAAATTGTACCATGTACTTTTACTGTGTCCCACTGAGTAAGAAAGCATTGCAGATTATGACTTCCCATACCGGAAAAAAAGGTACAGTCCTTTGGGTGCACGGGGGTCTATGAATACTTAATGTATAAACAAGTACCTAAAGTTTCTGTACATCGTCTATAAAACAGTAAGAGTTGCAGTGCTAGCTGTGTCAAGAGGGCAGTAGTGCCGTACAAAATACTACAGAGCCAACCTTATAGTGAATAGCTTAAGTTTGCAATTTGCCTCTTCAGAGAAAAAGAGGACCTATTGTACAGTGTCCATTTTAGGACATGATCAGATATCAAAATCAAACATCAGAATGATATCAGTTTGAGACTAAATACGCTGTCTGACAAGTGATTCTGACAAGTGATTTTGACAACTGTAATAATAATAAAAAAAAAAGTAACTGTTCGCTGATGGGACTTGAACCCAAAACTCTGTGTCCCTAAGCTAGTGCACTAACCACTGAGCTATAAACTCAGCTGTAAAAAATTCTATCAGTTCTATTTGGTTATATGATTTTCAGTGCAAATGTGTCTAAAACTTATTGTGACTTATGCACAGACTGCAAGCAAGCCAAATTCAAATGATGTTTGATTCTGATGTGTGAGTGATGTGTGACTTTCTTCAAACATCAGAATCAGAATCACAATGACTTCTAGTCACCCTGAGTATTTTCATGGTTGATCTCATAAGACAAGAAAAGCTGTCAGTTATTATCACTTAACTGGATAGCTCAATGGTAAGGCATCAGCCTCTGAAACTACCGACAGGAATAAGAATTTTTTTTTAATTATGCCTATTTAGCACACAAACTACAGGGGTGTTTTACTTTTAATATCTGACACTGATTGTCATCCTGATGTGTTAAGAGTTTCAGACACGCTGTCTATTTGCATGGTAAATTACATAGCCAAAGTAAATTGGGAGGCACTAATTTACTACATATCTATTTCCAAGTGACTTTATATTTGCATAATTTCTTAAAGGGGTCTAATGATAAAATTTCTTTATTGTAAATTTTTCTTTCCATCCACCCAAGTACTGGCTGCAAACTCTCAATTTACTTTTGCTATGTAATTATTATTATATATCACTACCTAAATAATCAAATAATGAACCTATAGTTTAATGGCAAGGCATCTGTGTCACATAGTTTTGGTTTGAAAGGAAAATAATAATAATAATAATAATAATAATTTAAAAAAAGTTCAATGTCACTAACTGGGGCTTGAACCCAAAAGCATATGTTTCACAATCAGCACACTTACCATTGAGCTATACACTCATTAAAGAACAGTGGGCATTCTACTTGATTGTTATTTCCAGTGCAATAAGGACTTTCACACAAACATTGTCCAAACTAAATTCAAATGATGTATGAGTTTGATGAATGAGTTTGATACTTGACTTTCTTCACACATCAGAATCAAAATCAGAAGGACTTCCAGACACCATGAGTATTTGCATAGTAAATCTCATAAACCAAGAAAAACCATCTTGCAGCCTCATTTGAGCTTATGGCAGAATGGTACCTCTCGTGCCTCACGGAATGGACGTTCTGAGTTCAGATCCCTGGTGCAGAAAAAATAAACTTTTTTTATTTTTTTAAATGATGCTGTCTAACACACAAACTCCAGTGATGCTTGGCTTTGACAGCTGACTTTTCTTACACATCAGAATAAAAATCACAATTACTTTTAGACACCCTGAGAATTATCATAGTTAATATTATAAGCCAAAAAATACCTGTTGCCAGTATTATGAGAAGCAATGGCTGAATGGTTAAGCTTCACATCCACAGAGTGGAGTCTCTGGGGTTTTTGGGGTTCAAGTCCCAATAGGCAAAAGAAAAATTCTTCTGGCTAGCATCACATAGACTACAATTATGTTTTATTTTAATATCTGACATTCTGATTGTAATCCTCCTGATGTGTTAAGAGTTTCAGACAATCAGTCTATTTGCATGGGAAATCACATAGCCAAACAAAATTAGGGCTGGTGGGGGCATTAATTTACTATATATCTATTTCCAAGTGACTGTACGTTTGCATCATTTCATAGGAAAGGATCTAAGGATCAAATTTCTTGATTGTAAATTTTTCTTTGCATACACCCAAGAACTGGCTGCAAACTCCAGATCACTAGGGGGTCTCACTAGTCCATTGACTGATAGGAATGGTCCTTCTCTAGCAGCAAAAACAAGCATGAGGAGGTATAGGCCGGCCTATCATAGACTAGCTGATACTGGCTGCAGGAGATGTGTGGGATTCCCTGCCACCTCACAGATCTGGAAAGCAGCTTATCTTACTGTAAGGCTGAGTTCACACTATGCGTTTTTCATGCGTTTCCGCGGCGTTTTTGCAGTTGCGTAAACGCCACGGAAACGCATGAAAAACGCATGGTAGAAGGGCAGCAATGTTCCCCAATGGAAATCCGCATGTGCTGTGCCCATGATGCGGATTTTTCCGCAGCGTAAACGCTGCGGTCAAAAATCCGCAGCATGTCAATTAATTTTGCGGAAACGCTGCTCTTTTGCCGCCATTGACTTGCATTAGACCGCATGGAATCCGCATCACTGTATATGTTGATGCGCTTTTCATGCGGTCTAATGTGCGGATGGTACCCGGGTGTGGATGAGAGGACTCTCATCCAGACCCAGGTACCATTAAAAAAAAAAGAATAAAATAAAAAATATATATATTCTCACCTTCTGACGGCCCGCGCTGCGTCCTGCCGGCTTCCCGGGCACTTCGCGGTTGAATGAAGGACCTTCGCTGACGTCAGAGTCATGTGACGGGTCACGTGACGCTGACGTCGGAAGGTCCTACAGTCTTCACTGCCGGCAGCCGGGACCGATGAAGCAGGACACCGGGGGCCATCAGATGGTAACGTATAGATTTATTTTTTATTTTTTGACATCACACACTATATAAATCCATGCCGGTTGCATGGATTTATATAGTGTGAAGTTGACAAGCACTTTCCAAGTGATGCTAAAATCGCTTGGGAAGCGCTTGTCAACCGGCATGCGGAAATGAAAGTGAAGACCGCTTCATTTCCGCATGTCCCTGGCAGGAAACCGCATGTACAATCCGCATGCGTTTTTTCCTGCCAGAGAGATGCAGAAACGCTCAGGAAAAAATCCTGAGCATTTCTGCATCGTGTGCACATACCCTAAGTTATACTTTGATTCAACTCTTCCATGTGTTTTTGCAGTTTTTTGGCCTTATGCACAAGGGCCAAGCATTTTACCTTCCGAAATAGCCCATACTATTAAAATCTAAAAATATTTATCCCATATGGAAAAAGGAGGTGGGTGTCCACCTCCTATAGGCGTACACTACCGAAAAAAGTGCACGGCAGAGCGCATGTTCGCTCTGCCGTCACCATTGCAGTCTATGGCCCCCGTCAGAGCTTACGTCCAGATCCCATTTTGCGTGCAATTTAGGACGTATGCCCCGATGGGGACACAGAACACAAGGTGAAAGCACCCTAACATGAAGTACAATGTGTCACTATAAAACAGTCTCAGAATCGGTTGGATACGTAAAAGTGATCCAAAGTTCTTACCACATAAGGTGACACGCCAGATTTGCAAAAATAGACGTGGGTATGAAGGTAAAAACTAGCTCAGTCTTGAAAGGGTTAAAAAGCCTTCTGCTTTACATAAAAAAGAAAATAGTGGTCCATGTGAAGACAGGTTACACGGAAGACAATATAGAAAGCAAAAACAAAAGCTTGCTCCAGCCTAGAAACCCAGCCAGTATGTGCAGTTCACCATACAGTTCTGGACATATAATTCAGGTACTGTCTCAATAGAGCGATGAAATAATCCAGACAATGCCCTCCCAGACTTTTCTACCATAGAAAACAATGTGAATGCTTGTTAACAAATGTTTTATTCTTCATATTTTTTTCTTTTTTTTTAGGGTTTATTGACTATGGACTTGTCACAGGAGTGTAGTATCCTTTACAAGTTTATTTATAATGACATATTTATACCCATTTCTTATTTTAACATTTACCTTATTTGTGAGGTCAAATGAATGTTCTTTAACTCTTTAATGACTGCCAATATGTGTTTGCATGCCGTTCACTAATGACCATTATATAGCGCCTTAGAATAAGCACTAGAGCAGATTCTCAGCTCTCACATGGGAGCCGGGCTCCTGTCTGAAGTTCTGCTGTTTGTCTCAGCAGTTATCTGGCCAGATAAATCCTTAGGTGCCACTGTCAATAGCAACTGTTGCATCTAAATAGTTTAGAGGGTGTAAACTCCCTTTGTGTCCCATCGGAACCCCATGAATAAAATGTCCAGCAGTCTGGGGTCCAAACAAGAATGTAGATGTGACTTTAGTGTATGCCTGTCAGGTAACTTAGACCGAAGTGACACTACCGTATAACATGGCCGAGTGCTATGCGATAAAACATGGCATAGCACTCTGCCCAGTGTTACTTTATGGGGCAGCTCAGATCTGCGATTATTTTCTAATGCTGATTCGACATGCTGCGATTGTCAGCGAGGCGAGGCTCACATGCACCCATACAAGTCTATAAGTGCTTGTGAAACATCGGACTGCACTCGGATGTCATCCCAGTGCAGTCTGATATACGCAGAGTCATGCCATGGAGGAGATGTAGAAATTACTTTCCCCGTCCCCTCCGCACCTGTTCAGTGATTCTGTCATGCGAGAGGATCGGAGCACAGAGCACTGACATTTGGCTCCCGCTCGCAGCAGACAGGAGCCGAGTGAAATACATATTGTCGGTGGAGCCTGTTACATGTATTCTTTCTTACTGGAATTTTTACACTTCTCCATCGGATGCCATACGCTGGTGTGATTCCAGCCTAATGGTGACTGTCACTATAGCTTTTCTTTCAAAAACCACACATAAACCATATTTCTCACTGAAGTTTTCTTTTATATTTCCTAACTCCTCATGCAATTTACATCACAGAATTTCCATTCACTGTTCTGGTAAGCATGATACTACATTTTGTAGAGCTCCACCTCCTTTATCAAGCAAAGAATGCAGCATTCCATGTGTATGACACAGACGACAAACACTTGATGTGGTGTTTCTATGATGTTACATATGTAAAAGTCATAAGTTACTTACCGGTAACGGGATTTTTCGGAGACCATGACAGCACCACGAGAGAGGGGATCCGCCCACCAAAGACAGGAAACCTACAGGCTTAAAAGGGGGCGGCCCTCTCTCTCGCCTCAGTTTGGATTACAGAGCATTGAGAGGACCACCAGGTTAGTAGACATGGTAAACAATCATAAAAATACGGTAATATTTTAATACAACACCACTAAGTGAGAGAATTATAATTAATAACTGAGAAGTGCTCCCATAAAGTGAAGGGAGGGAATATAAGGGTGCTGTCCTGGTCTCCGAAAAATCCCGTTACCGGTAAGTAACTTATGACTTTATCGGTCGACCATGACAGCACCACGAGAGAATTGCAGAGATGAAGAAGTTTAGGGAGGGACCACAGCCTGGAGCACCCTTCTTCCAAATGTGAGATGAGATGAAACACCCAAATCCAGTCTATAGTGCCTATAGAAGGTAGATGGAGAAGACCAGGTAGTAGCCTTACATATGTCTTCCATCGAGACACCCGTCTTCTCCGCCCACGAGGTCGTCACTGCCCGGGTAGAGTGAGCCTTCAACCTCTGTGGCGCTTCCTCCCCGCTGGAGACATAAGCTACAGTAATAGATTCCCTGATCCACCTAGCTATGGTGGACTTAGCAACCTTAAGCCCTTTTGTAGCCCCTTGGTAGGAGATAAACAAGGAACTATCTTTCCTGAAAGCCTGAGTGACCGACAGGTACTTAATCACACATCTTCTAACATCTAAGGTATGGAATTCTGCCTCTTTTTGGTTACTTGGATTAGGACAGAACGAGGTTAGGACTATTTCTTGGAGTCTATGCAAACGGGAAGCTACTTTAGGGAGATATGCTGGGCCAGTTTTAAGAATTATTCTGTCGTCCAGGATCTGAGTGAAAGGTGAAGCTGAAGACAGAGCCTGGATGTCACTAATCCTTCTAGCTGATGTTAGAGCTATTAGAAGCGCTGTTTTAAGGGAGATGGACTTAAGGGATGCTGAATCCATTGGTTCAAAGGGTGAACCAGTTAATGCTTTTAGAACTAAATTTAAATTTAGATCCCAGGGTGCTAAATTGTTTTTGATAACAGGCCTGGATCTAAACGCAGCTTTGATAAAGCGAGAAATCCAATAATTTCCTGCCAGGTCACAGTTATATAGGGCACCTAAGGCAGAGACTTGGACTTTAAGGGTGCTTGTTGCCAACCCCAACTCGAGGCCTTTCTGTAAAAATTCCAACTGTAGAACTAGAGAAAGATAAAAAAAAATTCCAAGTTCTAGCGTAAATCCTGGTAGTGACAGGTTTTCTACTACGCATTAGTGTAGTCACTAGATCTCTGGAGAATCCTTTGCGTTCTAACAGGGACCTCTCAAGTTCCACACCGTCAAGTGGAGGCCGGGAGCTTGAGGATGGACAATTGGACCCTGGCTGAGGATATCCGGAATTTCGGGTAGGACCCAAGGATCGGAGATGGACATGTTCCTCAGGCATGAGAACCAGGGTCTCCTGGGCCAAAAGGGGGTGATCAGGAGGACCCTCGCCTTGTCCTCTCTGATCTTTCTTAGAACCATAGGAAGGAGATTCAATGGTGGGAAGGCATAGGCCAGACTGAAATTCCAAGTTATTTGGAGAGCGTCTACTGCCAGGGGGTGTTCTCTGGGATTTAGGAAGCAAAAGAGCTTTGTCTTTTGATTTAGCCTTGTGGCAAAGAGATCTACCACCGGAAGACCCCATTTTCGGACTGTTTGGGAAAAAATATCCTGCTTTAGTTCCCATTCGCCCTGCCTCAGAGAAAAACGGCTTAAGTAGTCTGCTTTTACGTTTTCTTTTCCTTTGATGTAGAGGGCCGTTAAGGAGATGACATTCCGAAATCTGAAAAAGATGATCCGTCACTTTCATCATTGATTCAGCACGTGTACCCCCCTGATGGTTCACGTAAGCTACAGCTATCCTATTATCTGAAAGGATTTTAACATTCTTATCATGAAGGAAAGGCAAGAAATGATTAATCGCCTTATCCACTGCTAGCAGTTCCTTAGTGTTGGAGGAAAGACTTTTTTCGGCATCTGACCAGGACCCCTGGGCAACCATATCCCCCAGATGAGCCCACCATGCATGGAAGCATCGGTTGTAATTATTTTAGTGACTCTAAACACCCAGGGAACACCTCGTGACAGGTTCGCCATGTTCACCCACCACTGCAAGGACTCAACAGATCGGGGAGACAAGGACATTCGTCCTTCTAAGTGCCCATTTAACAAATCCTCATTATGTAGAACGTCCCATTGTAGAACCCTGGAGTGGTATTGTGCCCACAGAACCCCAGGAAGGCAAGATGACAGGGTACCCAACAAGGACATCGCAGCTCTAACGGACATGACCAGGTTTGATAATGCTTTCTCTACTAGAATTTTAACCTTTTGTTTTTTGGCTTCCGGGAGGAAACATATTTGAAGGTCTGAATCCAGCATGATACCCAAGAACTGTTGTATTTTTGAAGGCACTACCCTGGACTTCTCTAGATTTAGGATCCAACCCAGACTTTCCAAGATGGAGGATACTAATTTAAGATGATTATCACATTGGGAGGCTGAGTCTCCAACTATCAAGAAATCATCCAGGTAAGGGATAATCAAAATATTATGTTCCCCAACATGAGCCATGACTTCCGCTATAACCTTAGTAAATACCCTGGGGGCTATGGCCAGACCGAACGGTAAGGCTCTAAACTGGAAATGTTTAATTTCATCATCTATGATCAAAGCCACCCTAAGGTATTTCTGGAAGTCCATATGTATAGGTACATGGTAATAGGCATCTTTTAGGTCTAACACTACCATGTAACAGCCTGAAAAAGTAACTTTATTGTAGATTTAATGGATTCCATCTTAAAGGTGGGAACTAACAAAAACTTATTAAGGGCTTTAAGGTTAATGATGCACCTAAAAGACCAGTCAGGCTTAAAAACCAAAAAGAGAGGCGAGTAGAATCCTAGTCCCCTTTCTGCTGTAGGTACTTCTACTAGGACTGCTTTATGGACCAAGTTCAGGACTTCCACTTGTAGGGCTGTTCGCTCGAAGGCTGAGGAACGGTTTGGGGTCAAGATGAATCTCCCACGAGGAATCTGCCGAAACTCGAACCTCAGACCGGAACCTACCAGATCAAGGATCCAGTTACTAGAAGCAATTTTTGTCCAGGCAGGTAAGAAGCCCAACAGCCTCCCCCCTACCTGGGCTGCGAGTCATTGACTCGGTTTCCGGGGGCCTTGGTTAGAAGAAGAGCCGAATAGGAGCCCTCTACATTTCGGTCTGCGGTCTTCCCATTTCTCCTGACCCTTCTGTGGTCTTTTTCGTAGAAACCTTCTTCTATGGAAAGGACGTTTATAAGTGGGGATAGACAAGCTAGGGAAACCCTACTTTTTGTCACTAGCTTTATCCAGAAGTTCGTCCAGAACAGGCCCAAAAAGATGCTCTCCTTCACATGGAATAGTACGGAGTCTCGTTCTTGCTTGAATATCACCTGGCCAACATTTCAGCCACAAGGCTCTACGGGCTGAGTTGGACATGGCGGCTGACCTTGCTGCCAATCTGACTGAATCCGCAGAGGCATCTGCCAGGAAGGCTGCTGCTCCCTGTAGGAGTGACATATCTGATAAAATCTCCTTCCTGGGGGTGTTATTTCTCAGATGGGATTCAAGTTGGTCCAGCCATATCATTAGGGACCTGGTGGTACAAGTAGCGGCAACCGCTGGTTTTAAGGCCCCCGCAGATGTTTCGCAGGTCCCTTTGAGAAAAGTGTCAGCTTTCCTATCCAAAGGGTCCTTAAGAGCCCCCATATCGTCAAAGGGGAGAGAGGATCGTTAGATGCCTTAGCTATAGCCACATCTATTCTGGGGGCTTTCTCCCAGGAGGAAGAAGCTGAGTCTTCAAAGGGATATTGTCTTTTAAAGAACGGAGGAAGAATACCCTTTCTCTCTGGCCTTTTCCATTCTCTACGTATCAAGTCCTGAATTTTATCGTTAAAGGGAAAACTTCTTCTTTTCCTTTGTCCCAGCCCCCTGAACATAACATCCTGGACTGATTTTTCTGGTCTGGCATCTGTAATACCCATGGTTGACCGAATTGCTTTAATTACACCTGAGGAAGTGGATGATGAAGAGGCTGCGTCGTCAGAGTCCAACTCATAAGCCGACGACAGGGAGTCATCAGGGGCTGGGGAGATCTCACGGTCTGTATCCACCTTTCCTTTAGTTTTTTTTGGCAAGGATTTTACTGATTTCAGACTTGACCAAGGTTCTTAATCCCGAGGTCATGCTAGGGGTCTCCTCTGCCAGCATTTGATTTATACAGGACTGACACAATTTTTTGGGATATGAGTCGGGAAGGACAGAGTTACACAATGCACACTGAATATGCCTGGTCTTGGAGGTACACTTCTTCCCCTATTAAAATTAGAAGGGGAGAAGGGATACTCCATTACTAAGTGAACTTTCTCGAAGATCACTTACCCAGGTGGCTCGAAAAGGCTGGTACCGATTTGGAGGAAGGACCCTTCTCAGCCGGGGGATCATCCCTGGAGGTTGCAGATTCGTCCATCCTGCTGGAGCCATGATGACTGGACTTAGACGCCGAACCTCGTTTTCCTGAGGACCGGGCATTACCAGAAACACGAGGGCGATGCACTTTTTGGGGCTCCCCAAACAGCCGCTGAGATGGTGGAGATGGCGGCTGCTTAACTTGCTGCTGCAGTAGCTGCTGCTGCTGTTGCTGCTTATTATCGAACTCCATGATTAGGAGAACAAGCTGGGAAGCCCTGAACAGTGGTGCTTGGGCCAGTTAAGTAGCACCTGTTCCACCCCTCAGCCACCTGATTTCAATTGAATAAGTTTCCCCATTTCCTTTTTTTTTTTTTTTTTTTTCACAGGGACACTTGGCGCCCCATCGCTGCGGTTAATACCGCACTTACAATTAGGTGGACGTGACCGGACTTCAGGGTCCCGGTCACGTAATCGCCCCGAGGCGCGGTGATGTCATCGGGCCACGTCTTACAGGAGGAGGCGGGAAGTGCGCGCCTGCACAAGCCTCGCGCCGGGAAGCTCCAGTCGCCGCCGCTCCAGGTAGGCTCTGCCTAGATCCACGGGCCTGCTACCCCGGATCGGGGCGCAGCGTCGCATATCCAGCGTGCCGACCTCCGCTTATCCAGTGCAAAATATGCTGTGCCACTCCCAGATAGGGGTGCACCCACAAAGCAGACGCTGGAGCTGCAGATCCCAGATAGGGGCGCTGCTCGACAGAAGTCGCCATCCGGTTCTTTCCACGAGCCTGAAATAGGTTCCCTCCATCAAGGACAGGAAACCAAACTGAGGCGAGAGAGAGGGCCGCCCATTTTAAGCCTGTAGGTTTCCTGTCCTTGGTGGGCGGATTCTCTCTGGTGGTGCTGTCATGGTCGACCGATAAAATACAGAGATATTTCTTACAGGGGTGTCAGCCAGGAACGATAAGCAGAGCAAAAGAAAACAATATGAAGGTATGTTAAAAAAAGAAAATTATTTTTGGTTTCTTTACAGGGGACAATGACTTCAGAGAATTAGGTATAAAGGTAACAATAATGTGATTTTTATTTTATCCTTACTTTTACACTTGTTGTAGACAGCGGGGGCGGAATACAACTCTCAACATTGTCCTTGCCAAATTTGATGAAAGCTGCCTCCAGCACCCAGCACAGGGGAACAGTGCAAACTGTACCGCTGTTTACAAGGCGCCTGTGCGTGTCACACTGATAACACACAGATGTCATCAATGTGCGCGTGTGTGGAACGTTTTGTGTCCCATGTGTCCATGGGCTAAACATGTTGACATGTCTGATTTTGGCAGGTCCAGAGACCCATTCATTTGAATCAAAGGCATAGATAGGGGTTCAGCTCAGGGGGGAGAACATCTGAATGGGTTCCTAACCGGTAACCCTGATTACAACTATGGTGGTGGACCTTAAAGGGGTTTTCCCTCAAACAAAAGTTGTTTGTAATCAATAGATCTTGGAATAATAATAACTTCCACAATTGGATGTGATTAAATAAAATGTTCCTGTGCTGAGATAATCTTATAAATGTGCCCCTGCTGTGTACTGTGTAATGGCTGTGTCTGACCGTGCAGGAACATGGTCTGATCATACCACATCTCCTGGGCAGGGGTTGAAGCAAAAGAGTATACAGACATTACAGCAGGGGATCACAGCTGATTCTTTTGTGAGGTAAGGCATTTCCCAGCCTGTTCTTAAACAATTTTTTACTTCAAAGAAAGAATCAGCTGTGATCCCCTGCTGTAATGTCTGTATACTCTTTTGCTTTCTCCCCTGCCCAGGAGATGTGGTATGATCAGACCATGTTCCTGTACGGTCAGACACAGCCATTACACAATATACATAAGGGGGCCTTCATTTTAAATGATCGTGGCAAAAACGCCAATTAAAGAATGCATGGCTAGTAGTTACCACAAGTTACCACTCAGCATTAAATATAATAATAGGAGAAACAGAGTACATATGGGCATAAAAACAGTATAGCTTTATTAGATATCAAATATAAAAAGGGCCACGACAAGTGGCGACATGAAGTAGTAATAGATTACAAAATGCAGCACATAGTCATATGAATACAGGATATATATACTTTGAAAAAAAATTTCCTCAGGAAAAAAAGAGGAAAAGGGGGCAAGTACAAAAGGATATAAGACACACCATGCAAGTGCACCGCTCCATACAAGTGTACGGGTAAATATGCAGTGTCAATGTAAATATCAGATGTCGCTTACCAAACGCAATAATAGATAAAAATAAGAGACAGGCCAAGGACCAGGAGAGACAGAGATACCAGGTGGCCCTAATTGGAGCCTCGACGCGCGTTTCGCCCCTGGATAGAGGGCTTTCTCAAGAGGCATAGATGGGTAAAAGATCAGGACCTTTTTAAAGTTTGGTAACAGGTCACGTGACCGCATCGTAGGCCACGTGACCGGAAGTCCAGAAGTGATCAGCGCCGAGCGGCGCATGCGCCGGACGCCAGGCATCGTCGGCGCTGGCAGCGTCCGTCACCAGGCAAAGCCAATAACCTTGGTGACATGTTGACACGGAGTCATTACATTCCCCCACCAACTAATCCATTCGGGTCCCGTGGACCTAGACTTGGTTTTTTTCCCTGCGGCCGCTGTCTGGCCTGCGCCAATGCCGTGCGCTTTGTTTCCTTCTCCTCATCCGATGGCTCCCGTGACTACCAAATCCGTCACTTTATATCTTGTGCTTCAACTAATGTAATCTATTACGCAACTTGTGCTTGCAATTTAATTTATATTGGACTCACTACGAGGGAGCTACGGGTGAGGATACGGGAACATGTGCGCGACATTGGTGCCGCTAAGACGGTGGCCGATCTACGGGAATTAAAAACTATCCCACGTCACTTTCATCAAAAACATAATTGTGACCCTAAATCTTTAAAGGTGCGTGGAATTGATGTTCTACACCTCGGCTCTCGTGGCGGTGATTGGACTAAAATCCTTGGCCAAAAAGAAACTAAATGGATTATACGTCTGAAAACCATGTCTCCTTTAGGTCTTAACGAGACACTCAGTTTCGCTCCTTTTTTGTGATATGAATTTTCTATGGATCGTTCTCCGCCTCAGATGTTATGCTATTATACTTTATTTTATTATTATTTTTGTGGCCCTCCTTTTCTTTGTTTCTAATAATTGTTGTTTTTTGCTTTTAACATCACTTGGTGTGTGCTTTTCACCCTATTTACTTTATTTTCTTCTTTTTTTTTTTTTTTTTATTTTCGCCAAGATACAATCCATAAAAGAAAACAATTTGTGACCCACGTGTTGACCAAGCTGGATCTTATGGGACTGATGTCATGCATCGGAATTTGGATGCCTGCCATATATGTGACAGCACTGTTTGTTCTAATACAACTTCTACATTGGATTGAATCATTTTATGTTGTATTTTGTTGCACTATACTCGTGATGTATGATGCCTCTCCCCTTCTGCTCTGGTCCCTGTTTATTTCCCGTGGTTCGCTTTCTCTTTGCTAGTGGCAATCTCCATTTTTGTGCTCAGTTTGCGGTGCGCATGCGCCGGAGGCACGCCGTTCTCGGCCCGGGCACGGCCGTCTTGCTCCTCGCCACGTACTTCCGGGGCACATACCAGGTGCTTCCGCTATGTGCGTTGCCAGGTGACGGACGCTGCCCGCGCCGACGATGCCTGGCGTCCGGCGCATGCGCCGCTCGGCGCTGATCACTTCCGGACTTCCGGTCACGTGGCCTACGATGCGGTCACGTGACCTGTTACCAACCTTTAAAAAGGTCCTGATCTTTTACCCATCTATGCCTCTTGAGAAAGCCCTCTATCCAGGGGCGAAACGCGCGTCGAGGCTCCAATTAGGGCCACCTGGTATCTCTGTCTCTCCTGGTCCTTGGCCTGTCTCTTATTTTTATCTATTATTGCGTTTGGTAAGCGACATCTGATATTTACATTGACACTGCATATTTACCCGTACACTTGTATGGAGCGGTGCACTTGCATGGTGTGTCTTATATCCTTTTGTACTTGCCCCCTTTTCCTCTTTTTTTCCTGAGGAAATTTTTTTCAAAGTATATATATCCTGTATTCATATGACTATGTGCTGCATTTTGTAATCTATTACTACTTCATGTCGCCACTTGTCGTGGCCCTTTTTATATTTGATATCTAATAAAGCTATACTGTTTTTATGCCCATATGTACTCTGTTTCTCCTATTATTATATTTAATGCTGAGTAGGCTTGTGGTAACTACTAGCCATGCATTCTTTAATTGGCGTTTTTGCCACGATCATTTAAAATGAAGGCCCCCTTATGTATATTGACTTGTCTCTGTTTTATTACAGTCTATTTTTGGCCTATGATGGATTTTAGAGCCCGGGATAATTCGTGGCTCGCACAACTTCATGACATCTCTAGTAGCACTGGTACCATGATACAGGCCAAGGACCCTGGATTACAGGAGAACATTACTAAACTAAAGGCAACTCTGAGGCGGAGAACGAGAATATGGTGGAATCATGCTTTTCTTTCAAAATATATAGAGGGGGAACTAATCCCCAGAGGTCTCAGGGTTCAGATATTCCCGTCCTTTGATGTGGAGGAGGAGGCATTTAAGAGTAATTGGGAAACCCTGGCTAACAATTGTTCCCTTGGTTTTCTCAAACTCCTGAAGGAATATAGTGAAACCTCCCTCAAAGGAATAGAAACTGAATTAGAAAATTTGCAGACCCTGGTGCAAAAGGACCTGACAACAGAGGAACTTAGGCGGCTTAATGAGGACGTAGACTTAGAATTACAGAAATGGGTGAAAGAGATTTGTGCTAATAAATCTAAGAAATTTGCACGTGATGTCAAGGACAAACAACTTGGATATTTATACAAATGGAGACTCCCACCCAATCGGGGCAGACAGGACATGAAGCGCACCCCTTCTCATTCTAGGTCCTCATCGGCCGCCTCCTCTATTACTGTGGATGAGAGAAAACCCAGTGGTAATATATCTGGATCCCTCTCCATCCCCCAGACTTCGTCAGGCATCCAGACGAGACCTAGTCACAGGCGAAGGCGACATGTGCCATTTCAGGTTGGTAATGCCTGGGGGGGGCGCCGCATCATTAATCTTTCCACACACGTACTAACTAGAGCACAGGTGGAGGTCCTCGAGTTGGGTTTGACATTTGCACCCACCAATTCTTTTGACTTCTTTACTGCACTCAAGGACCTCCACCTTTTTGCTCGCAAATTAATTCTGCACAAATTGCATTCTAGGCCCGGTGGTGACGATGACCCGACGACGGTGGCGGAGAGGGAGGCGGTACAGACCTTGGAAACACTTCTACTGGAGCAGGAGAACTCACAAAGAGGTGGGTCTCTAGAAAAAATGAGATCTAGATCTGCAAGGTTCCCCCCCTTGTCGATAAGCCCAGCTGTCGATATTTTTGTGCGGCTTGTGACAGAAGACTTGAAAGGTCTGTCTACTCGCAGAAAATTCGACAACTTGACACATCTACAGCGGCAAGCGATTAGCCAACTTCAGTCTTTAACAGACGTCGTAATAAAACCAGCCGACAAGGGGGGCAACATTGTAATTTGGCCCTGCTCACAGTATGAAAAAGAAGCCCTGAAACAACTACGGGATAGTAATACATACTCCAAATTACCATTTAATCCTACCGCCTCCTTCTCCTCCACCCTCCAAGGCATCCTAGCTCGGGCATGTGAAATGGATATTATTGACAAAAAAACGGTAGAGGCGCTAACAGTACGCTTCCCTCGTACAGCTACATTTTATTTGCTCCCTAAAATCCACAAGGACCCCCTCCACCCACCGGGACGTCCGATTGTGTCTGGTATAGGTGGACTGGTGGGCCCCATTTGTACTTACATTGACAATCACCTTCGCCCACTAGTGGAGACTCTACCCTCCTATGTCAAAGACACATCGGAGGTCCTAAGACGGGTCGACGGGGTCCTTGTGGACGATCAGACCCTATTAGTCACGGCGGATGTGGAAAGCCTCTATACGTGTATCCAACATGAACTGGGTCTGGAGGCTGTGCGCCTCTTCCTCCGGGGTTCCGACCTGGACGGCCCCTCCGGTGACTTTTTGCTCGAGCTCCTGCGTTTTGTCCTGCACCATAATTATTTTTTATTTAAGGACACTGTTTATCTCCAGCGACGTGGCATGGCCATGGGAGCGGCCTGTGCACCCTCATACGCCAATCTCTTCCTGGGTGCTTGGGAAAGAGATATTTTTGGCGATGGGGGTGTCCAGGGTAGCGACCTGGCCGTGACATGGCTGAGATATATAGATGACATTTTTCTTTTGTGGCGGGGCACGGCGCAGGAGCTGGAGGCATTCATGAGCAGGTTAAATAAAAATGAGTGGGGAATTAGGCTTACTTATACCCATCACCAATCCAAAATGTCTTTTTTAGACATTGATCTGGAAGTTGATGAAGGAGGTTTTATACAGACCAATGTCTTTTGTAAATCGACATCCACAAATTCCCTCATCCATGCGTCCTCTGCTCATTCTGCCTCTACCATTGGTGCCGTCCCGGTGGGACAATTCCTGAGGATGAGGCGCATATGCTCGACTGACTCTCAATTTGAGATTCAGTCAGCTGATCTCACTCGACGGTTTCAAGAACGGGGATACAGTAATAGATGCATCCGCCGTGGCTATAGGAGGGCAAGGGTCACCTCTCGCAATCAATTACTGTATTCAGCTTCCCTTGGTAGGAAGAGAGACACGGGGAGGATCCGCTACATTTCCACCTTCAATCATGAGTGGGGGGAGATGCGGTGGATCCTCTCCAAACATTGGGGTGTTCTTGGTGCGGAGCCCTCCCTACGCAATCTTCTGGGGGAATATCCACTCATGACACCCAGGAAAGCCAATAACCTTGGTGACATGTTGACACGGAGTCATTACATTCCCCCACCAACTAATCCATTCGGGTCCCGTGGACCTAGACTTGGTTTTTTTCCCTGCGGCACGCTGTCTGGCCTGCGCCAATGCCGTGCGCTTTGTTTCCTTCTCCTCATCCGATGGCTCCCGTGACTACCAAATCCGTCACTTTATATCTTGTGCTTCAACTAATGTAATCCATTACGCAACTTGTGCTTGCAATTTAATTTATATTGGACTCACTACGAGGGAGCTACGGGTGAGGATACGGGAACATGTGCGCGACATTGGTGCCGCTAAGACGGTGGCCGATCTACGGGAATTAAAAACTATCCCACGTCACTTTCATCAAAAACATAATTGTGACCCTAAATCTTTGAAGGTGCGTGGAATTGATGTTCTACACCTCGGCTCTCGTGGCGGTGATTGGACTAAAATCCTTGGCCAAAAAGAAACTAAATGGATTATACGTCTGAAAACCATGTCTCCTTTAGGTCTTAACGAGGCACTCAGTTTCGCTCCTTTTTTGTGATATGAATTTTCTATGGATCGTTCTCCGCCTCAGATGTTATGCTATTATACTTTATTTTATTATTATTTTTGTGGCCCTCCTTTTCTTTGTTTCTAATAATTGTTGTTTTTTGCTTTTAACATCACTTGGTGTGTGCTTTTCACCCTATTTACTTTATTTTCTTCTTTTTTTTTTTTTTTTTTATTTTCGCCAAGATACAATCCATAAAAGAAAACAATTTGTGACCCACGTGTTGACCAAGCTGGATCTTATGGGACTGATGTCATGCATCGGAATTTGGATGCCTGCCATATATGTGACAGCACTGTTTGTTCTAATACAACTTCTACATTGGATTGAATCATTTTATGTTGTATTTTGTTGCACTATACTCGTGATGTATGATGCCTCTCCCCTTCTGCTCTGGTCCCTGTTTATTTCCCGTGGTTCGCTTTCTCTTTGCTAGTGGCAATCTCCATTTTTGTGCTCAGTTTGCGGTGCGCATGCGCCGGAGGCACGCCGTTCTCGGCCCGGGCACGGCCGTCTTGCTCCTCGCCACGTACTTCCGGGGCACATACCAGGTGCTTCCGCTATGTGCGTTGCCAGGTGATGGACGCTGCCCGCGCCGACGATGCCTGGCGTCCGGCGCATGCGCCGCTCGGCGCTGATCACTTCCGGACTTCCGGTCACGTGGCCTACGATGCGGTCACGTGACCTGTTACCAACCTTTAAAAAGGTCCTGATCTTTTACCCATCTATGCCTCTTGAGAAAGCCCTCTATCCAGGGGCGAAACGCGCGTCGAGGCTCCAATTAGGGCCACCTGGTATCTCTGTCTCTCCTGGTCCTTGGCCTGTCTCTTATTTTTATCTATTATTGCGTTTGGTAAGCGACATCTGATATTTACATTGACACTGCATATTTACCCGTACACTTGTATGGAGCGGTGCACTTGCATGGTGTGTCTTATATCCTTTTGTACTTGCCCCCTTTTCCTCTTTTTTCCTGAGGAAATTTTTTTTCAAAGTATATATATCCTGTATTCATATGACTATGTGCTGCATTTTGTAATCTATTACTACTTCACGTCGCCACTTGTCGTGGCCCTTTTTATATTTGATATCTAATAAAGCTATACTGTTTTTATGCCCATATGTACTCTGTTTCTCCTATTATTACAGCCATTACACAGTACACAGCAGGGGCATATTTATAAGATTATCTCAGCACAGGAACATTTTATTTAATCACATCCAATTGTGGAAATTATTATTATTCCAAGATGTATTTAATAAAATTTACTTTTATTCTAGGGAAAACCCCTTTAATAATACGTATAGGGGAACCTCAGCAGATGACTGCGCTGTTACTAAAAACAAATCTCTATACAAAGACCAACACTGATATTACCGCCATATGGTGACATATAGTGGGAGATATCAGTCCTGCAGAACATGTAGGAGATCAGAGTACAGTTACAGATATTGACTTACAGATGACGTTCTTTCTGATGAAGTCATTCACTTTTCCCATCTTCTCCATCTGTGACAACTTCTCCAACCAAGACTCGGCTGCAGAGATTACAACAAAGACACATTTGACTTCTCACATTTCCAGCACATCTATTTGCAACCTACACAAACTTCTTATCCTGCTGTCATTACAATACTGAGCCGCTGCTGCCGTTACAGTGGGTACGGAAAGTATTCAGACCCCATTAAATGTTTCACTCTTTGTTTCATTGCTGCCATTTGGTAAATTCTAAAAAGTTCATTTTTTTCTCATTAAAGTACATTCTGCACCTCATCTTGACTGAAAAAACAGAAATGTAGAAATTTTTGCAAATTTATAAAAAAGAAAAACTGAAATATCACATGGTCATAAGTATTCAGAACCTTTGCTCAGACCCTCATATTTAAGTCACATGCTGTCCATTTCCTTGTGATCCTCCTTGAGATGGTTCTACTCCTTCATTGAAGTCCAGCTGTGTTTAAGTAATCTGATAGGACTTGATTTGGAAAGGCACACACCTGTCTATATAAGACCTCACAGTGCATGTCAGACTAAATGAGAATCATGAGCTCAAAGGAACTGCCCAAGGAGCTCAGAGACAGAATTGTGGCAAGGCACAGATCTGGCCAAGGTTACAAAAGAATTTCTGCATTACTTAAGGTTCCTAAGAGCACAATGGCCTCCATAATCTTTAAATAGAAGAAGTTTGGGACCACCAGAATTCTTCCTAGACCTGGCCGTCCAGTCAAACTGAGCAATCGTGGGAGAAGAGCCTTGGTGAGAGAGGTAAAGAAGAACCCCAAGATCACTGTGGCTGAGCTCTAGAGATGCAGAAGGGAGATGGGAGAAAGTTCCACAAAGTCAACTATCACTGCAGCCCTCCACCAGTCGGGCCTTCATGGCAGAATGGCCCGACGGAAGACTCTCCTCAGTGCAAGACATATGAAAGCCCTCATAGAGTTTCCTTAAAAACACATGAAGGACTCCCAGACTATGAGAAATAAGATTCTCTGGTCTGATGAGACGAAGATAGAACTTTTTGGTGATAATTCTAAGCGGTATGTGTGGAGAAAACCAGGCACTGCTCGTCACCTGCCCAATACAATCCCAACAGTGAAACATGGTGGTGGCAGCATCATGCTATGGGGGTGTTTTTCAGCTGCAGGGACATGATGACTGGTTGTGTGGCGCCCCTGCTGCGCACTGGTGCCACAGTTCCCAGAGGGGTGCATGGATGGAATTCTCCCCAGTGGCCTCAATACATACAGACACCTCCACCCAAGTCCACTAGATGGAGCCCTGTCAGGTATATAAATACTGGGGGGTGGAGTTCAGGAAGTCAGTCAGTGGGAAGCAGACAGTGTGACACCATGCTGCAGCCCCAGACAAGCTGAAGTCTGTGTGGCTGAGGCCAGGCTAGGCCCAAGCTGCGGGCTAGTCTGGCCAGTGAGAGCCTGGAGCGGGCTAGAAGGCAAGTGAGAGTTCCTATCAGGCACAGACAGGGACAGAACTCAGAGTCTGCTCAGCGAGTCTGCAGACTGAGGAGAAGAAAGAGAAACGCATAGGGGGCAGAGGAGCATAACAGGCTCACCCCGAACCATATACCGGACACCGGTCCGCGCCTACAGGGATCTTTATGACCAGTAGGAACAACCGGAATCCCTGGAGAACTACAAGTCCCAGGTCAACCAACCGCTGACCACAGCAACAGGGTTAGGTACCACTAAGGCTCCAGCGACCAGGAATAGTGGGAACCAGGAGAAAACCCTACCGCCAGGTCAGTAGGTACAAGAAGGAAGCAGTAGGCAAGCCAGGCCTAGCTCCAGGCATGCCCGAAGCTTAAAGAGTAAAAGACACAGATCAGGAGGCCTTACACCCGCTCACTGGGGAGAGTCCAGAAATGTACCCTTCACCCTGAGTGCCCTGGACCGTACCTGCATCACTACCAGTAAAGGTATTGAAGTTTGCCCTTGTGTGTGTGCCTGTACTTCCTCTGGGACCATACTGCCATCTCTCTCCTGCTTCCACCATCTTTCTACACTTCTACACTGCCCTGAGGCCTGCTCCACCTGTGGGGAGCCGTCCCATCATAGCAGCCCCTAACATCAGCCTCAGTGGACTGCCGCAGCGCTGGTAACCTCTTACCAGAATCCACAGGTGGCGTCACGACAAATCCCCTATAAACATTCCCCCCTTTTAAGTGACCACCCTGGGCCACGGACCGGGCCAGCCACCGTGATATCCCCCATCAACCAGAGGCCCGGCTGCCGAGTACCCCACGGCCCTGGGGGCGAGTCAGTTGCAATTGAAGGAAACATGAATGCGGCCAAGTACAGAGATATCCTGGCTGAAAACCTCTTCCAGAGTGCTCTGGACCTCAGACTTGGCCGAAGGTTCACCTTACAACAAGACAATGAGTGGCTTCAGAACAACTCTGACCATTCTTGACTGGCCCAGCCGGAGCCCTGACCTTAACCCAATTGAGCATCTCTGGAGAGACTTGAAAATGGCTGTCCACGAACATTCATCATCCAACCTGACGGAACTGGAGAGGATCCCCGAATCCAGGTGTAAAAAACTTGTTGCATCATTCCCAAGAAGACTCATGGCTGTACTAGCTCAAAAGGGTGCCTCTACTCAATACTGAGCAAAGGGTCTGAATACTTATGACCATGTAATATTTCAGTTTTTCTTTTTTAATAAATTTGCAAAAATTTCTACATTTGTTTTAAAAAATTTAAAGGGGTCTGAATACTTTCCGTACTCACTGTATATATATCTTAATTGTTATCACAATTGGGTACTTTGAACATAAACATTGATGCTATTGGTTACATATTGCATGCACATCTAACATATATGGCTATTACTCTGGCTACTACACAGGGTTTCTTTGTCTTGTCAAACTTAATATATACATATAGGCTTCTTGCTTAAAAAATCTCCCACACTTTTGGAATTTGGAAACTAGCCCGTGACTTGAGATTGTGGAACATAGGATCACAAGTGGCAAAGAATCCAATCATAGAATGTTAGAGTTGGAGGGGACCTCCAGAGTCATCTGGTCGAACCCCCTGCTCAATGCAGGATTCACTAAACCATCTCAGACAGATTTCTGTCCAGCCTCTGAAGACTTCCATTGAAGGAGAACTCACCACCTCTCGTGGCCGCCTATTCTACTCGTTGATCACCCTCACTGTCAAAAAGTTATTTTTAATATCTAATCTGTATCTTCTCCCATTCAGTTTCATCCCATTGCTTCTAGTCTTTCTTTGTCCAAATGAGAATAAAGCTGATCCCTCTACAATATGACAGCCCTTGATATATTTGTAGACAGCTATTAAGTCTCCTACCAGTCTTCTCTTTTGCAAGCTAAACATTCCCAAATCATCTAACCGTTCCTCATAGAACATTGTTTGTAGACCGGTCACCATTTTGGTCGCTCTTCTCTGAACTTGCTTCAGTTTCTTCATGTCTTTTTTAAGATGTGGTGACCAGAACTGGACACAGTATTCCAGATGAGGTCTGACCAAAGAGGAGTAGAGGGGGATAATTACTTCACGTGATCTGGACTCTGCCGCTGCATCACTGTCACGCTGTCTCTGTGTACTGGAGGTAGGGGGCCTAAGCTGACCCTAAGCTGGGGCCCTGACTAATCCCTCAACCTGGAGGTACTGTTAAAGGTACAGAGGTCCAGGCCGCCAGCGTAACCCCTACCTCCTGAGGATCCCTGCACCTAAGTAATCTAGTCCTGAGAAGGACCCCAATCACAACAAAAGGGGACAGGTAATAATATGCCCACACTCAGTACTTAGACGAATGAGACAGTACAAGGGTAAAACCAAAACCACCTTGCATACAAAAACTACACAACTACAACAGAGGGAACACCAACGGGAAAGGAGATAAATGATAAAGCGAGGAAGGGAAAAAAACACTCCAAATACACTTGGCTCTGAAACTCCAAATACCACGATCCGCTCTGTTAGTCTGCATGAAAAGCTTTCACCGACACTTCCCCAACAGACCGGCAGGCATTTGAAGGAGTCCCACTACAGCAGCATTGATTGCAGCTGGGCGAGGCTGGACCTCGTCTAGCACAGAGAGAGAGAGTTAACTCCCTCACTGCCGAAAAACACCAAGCACCAAAAACTCAGCTGCGAGAAGTCAGGCTGTGTAATCGTGACGATCTTCGTGGCGACACACCCGTGACAGTACCCCCCCTTCTACAAGGGGCCTCCGGACCCTCAGGGCCAGGTTTATCCGGGTGAGTCGTGTGGAAGGCCCGAACTAATCGGTCAGCGTTAATATCCGACGCAGGAACCCACATCCTCTCCTCAGGACCATACCCCTTCCAATGAACCAGGTACTGAAGGGACCCGCGATTAAAGCGTGAATCGATGACCCTCGATACCTGGAACTCCAAGTTACCATTGACCACCACTGGAGGGGGAGGTAAAGGTGACGGTACCACCGGCGCCACATACCTCTTAAGTAACGATCTGTGGAACACGTTGTGAATTTTAAACGTAGGGGGGAGGTCAAGACGGAATGCCACCGGATTAATTATAGAACTGATCCTGTACGGCCCGATGAACCTGGGACCCAGTTTCCAGGAGGGAACCTGAAGTTTTATATTCCTGGTAGACAACCATACCCGATCGTTCACACTTAGGTCCGGACCAGACACTCTCCTCCTATCAGCCATACGTTTGTATCGGTTCCCCATAGTATTCAGATTCTTCAGCACCCCTCCCCATACTGAAGCGAGTGATGAGGAAAATCGTTCCTCCTCAGGAACCCCCGAAGAGCCCCCCCTACTGAAAGTACAAAACTGGGGGTGAAAACCATATGCCCCAAAAAATAGGGACTTACCAGTGGACTCGCTCCGCCTATTATTAAGAGCAAACTCTGCCAGAGGTAAGAAAGAAGCCCAGTCCTCCTGGTTCTCTGACACAAAACACCGGAGATATGTCTCCAAGCTCTGGTTCATACGTTCCGTCTGACCATTGGTCTGAGGATGAAAAGCCGATGAGAACGATAAATGCGTCCCCCGCCGTGTACAAAACGCCTTCCAGAATTTGGACACAAACTGAGACCCCCGATCTGACACCACCTCGGAGGGTACCCCGTGAAGCCTCACAATCTCCCCAATGAACACCTGCGCAAGAGTTTTAGCATTAGGAAGAGCAGGAAGAGCGATAAAATGTGCCATCTTGCTGAACCTGTCCACTACAACGAGTATGACCGTTTTACCCGAAGACGGAGGGAGGTCCGTAATAAAGTCCATAGACAGATGAGTCCAAGGACGCTCCGGGATCTTCAAAGGTAAGAGGGCCCCAGACGGACGGGTATGTGAGGTCTTAGAGCGCGCACAAACCCCACAGGACGCGACAAAAGTTACCACCTCCTTATGTAAGTTAGGCCACCAAAACCGACGCGAGAGGAGATCCACAGTTGCTTTACTCCCCGGGTGTCCCGCAAAAACTGAGTTATGGTGTGCCTCAATCACCTTTTGTCGCAACTGATCTGGAACAAACAGTCTCCCTGGAGGTCCAACAGGGGCGTCCCCCTGAGCCTCCAATACCTCCTCCTCAAGCTCAGAGCATACTGCCGAAACCACCACCCCCTCCTGAAGGATAGGAATCGGGTCGTCCGTATTCCCGGCCCCAGGGAAACTACGAGATAAGGCATCCGCCTTTACATTTTTTGACCCAGGACGATATGTAACGACAAAATTAAACCTGGTAAAAAACAATGACCACCTAGCTTGTCTGGGATTCAGACGTTTCGCGGACACCAGATATAGCAAGTTCTTGTGATCGGTGATGACGGTGACCGGATGGACTGCCCCCTCTAAAAAATGGCGCCACTCCTCAAAAGCCAACTTAATGGCCAAGAGTTCCCTATTGCCGACATCGTAATTCCTCTCAGCGGACGACAATTTTTTAGAGAAAAAGGCGCACGGATGCCACTTACCAGGGGACGAACCTTGAGACAATACTGCTCCCACCCCTACCTCGGAAGCGTCTACCTCTACAATGAATGGCTGTGACGCATCAGGTTGAATGAGTATGGGTGCCGAGGCAAAACATTTTTTCAAGGAGGAGAATGCTTGACAAGCCTTGTTAGACCACCTAGAAAAATCCGTCCCCTTTTTAGTCATGTCTGTGAGAGGCTTAACCATGGACGAGAAATTACGAATGAACTTCCGGTAATAATTAGCAAACCCCAGGAAACGTTGTAGTGCCTTAAGATTCTCTGGCCGATCCCACTCAAGAACTGCCCGCACTTTCCCAGGGTCCATACGAAAACCGGACGCTGAAACCAGGAAGCCTAAAAACTGGAGTTCCTGTACGGCGAACACACACTTTTCCCATTTGGCATACAGTTTATTATCCCGCAAGATCTGTAACACCTGCCTAACGTGCTCCTGATGAGACACCAGATCCGGCGAGTAAATTAAGATATCATCCAGATATATGACAACAAACTGTCCCACCAGGCGGCGAAAAATGTCATTAACAAAGTGTTGGGACACCGCCGGGGCATTAGTCAGACCGAATGGCATGACAAGGTTCTCATAATGCCCCTCCGGAGTGTTAAAAGCCGTCTTCCACTCATTCCCCTTCTTCATCCTAATCAGATTGTACGCCCCCCTGAGATCCAACTTAGAGAACCATTTGGCGCCCACGATCTGATTAACGAGATCGGGAATAAGGGGGAGCGGATACGGATCTCGGACCGTAATCCGATTAAGTTCACGGAAATCCAGGCAAGGGCGTAGGCCTCCATCTTTCTTCTTAACAAAGAAGAACCCCGCGGCCACCGGTGAAGATGAAGTTCTAATATGCCCCTTAGCCAGACTTTCTGAAATATAATCCTTCATGGCCTGCCTCTCAGGACCAGAAAGGTTATACAACCTAGCTTTAAGTAACTTGGCCTCAGGGAGCAGTTTTACAGAACAGTCATACTCGCGATGAGGAGGTAGTTCCTGACACCCTTTCTCCGAGAAAACATCTTCAAAGTCCGCCAGAAATGGAGGTAAGACCCTAGGAGTAACCGCACCGATGACCGTATTCATGCAGTTTTTATTACAGAATTTACTCCATTGGCTTATCTCTCTGGGTTGCCAATTAATAACCGGGTTATGCTTAGTTAACCAAGGAAGGCCCAACACTATAGGAGTGGGAAGACCCTCCAACACGTAGCAAGACAACAGTTCTTTATGTATCGCCCCCACTTGAAGTTTTACGTTATGCACAGCTTGCAAAAAACTTCCCTGACCGAGAGGCCTGGCATCGATCGAGAATATGGGGATGGGTTTAGCCAACTCACTCAATCGCATACCTTGAACCCGGGCAAACCGAGCGTCCACCAGATTAGCCCCGGCCCCACTATCCAGAAGAACAGATATCCTCTCAGTTCTCGTACCCACCACCACCTCCGCCGGTACGAGAAACTGAGACGAACCTAGGGACGAAATACCTACTCCCAGATTGCCATCCACCACACAACCTGGGATCAACAGTTTTCCGACGACTCTTCACTCTGCAAGGGACGGGATGGACACCCCCCAATAAAATGTCCCTTTCTCCCGCAGAAGAAACACCTTCCTGTCTTATGGCGCACCACCGGTCCCCTCCCCCGAAATGATGTCCCTCCTAATTGCATAGGCTCCTCTGGACTGACCAGGGGAACCACCATATGAGGGGACCTTGTAGGAGGTGGAGACATCACAGGGGGTGGAGTTATCCCGCACCTCTCCCGAAGCCGTCTGTCAATGCGAATAGCAAGGGCCATAGCGGCTTCCAGTGACGCGGGAGAGTCATACTGTGCCAACACATCCTGTAATTTGTCGGATAAACCTTGACAAAACTGGCTCCTAAGAGCCGGGTCATTCCACTGGGTGTCAGTGGCCCACCTACGGAACTCCGAACAGAATTCCTCCGCCGGACGATCTCCCTGCTGGATCCTACGTAACTTAGATGCAGCAAGGGAGATCCGATCCGGGTCATCATATACAAGACCCAGAGCAGCAAAAAACCTATCCACTGACTGGAGAGCCGGGGAGCCCGGGGGAAGAGAGAACGCCCAAGATTGTGGGTCCCCTTGTAGGAGCGAGATGACAATTCCCACCCTTTGTTCTTCACTCCCCGATGACCGAGGCCGCAGCCGAAAGTACAACTTGCATGCCTTCCGGAAAACAAAAAACTTGTCCCGCCCCCCAGTGAACCTGTCAGGGAGAGCTACTTTAGGTTCTGGTCCGGCTTGCTCCTGAGGATACAAAACCTTGGACCTAACGTCCGCCAGCTCCATGGACAAACCCTGCAACTGCCGAGCTAGACCGGCTACTGGATCCATGGTAGCTGGAGAAAATCTAAGTGGTCGGTGAAAATGTCACGCTGTCTCTGTGTACTGGAGGTAGGGGGCCTAAGCTGACCCTAAGCTGGGGCCCTGACTAATCCCTCAACCTGGAGGTACTGTTAAAGGTACAGAGGTCCAGGCCGCTAGCGTAACCCCTACCTCCTGAGGATCCCTGCACCCAAGTAATCTAGTCCTGAGAAGGACCCCGATCACAACAAAAGGGGACAGGTAATAATATGCCCACACTCAGTACTTAGACGAACGAGACAGTACAAGGGTAAAACCAAAACCACCTTGCATACAAAAACTACACAACTACAACAGAGGGAACACCAACGGGAAAGGAGATAAATGATAAAGCGAGGAAGGGAAAAAACACTCCAAATACACTTAGCTCTGAAACTCCAAATACCACGATCCGCTCTGTTAGTCTGCATGAAAAGCTTTCACCGACACTTCCCCAACAGACCGGCAGGCATTTGAAGGAGTCCCACTACAGCAGCATTGATTGCAGCTGGGCGAGGCTGGACCTCGTCTAGCACAGAGATAGAGCGTTAACTCCCTCACTGCCGAAAAACACCAAGCACCAAAAACTCAGCTGCGAGAAGTCAGGCTGTGTAATCGTGACGATCTTCGTGGCGACACACCCGTGACAATCACACTGTTGACTCATGTTCAGACTGTGATCTATGATTATACCCAAGTCTTTTTCACATGTGCTGTTGCTTATCCCTATGCCTCCCATTCTGTATATGCTTTTTTCATTTTTCTTGCCCAGATGTAGGACTTTGCATTTCTCCTTTTTAAAAACCATTCTGTTAGTTGCTGCCCACAGTTACAGTTTATTTAGTGCTTTTTGAATACTCTCTCTCTTCTCTAGTATTGGCTATCCCTCCTAGCTTACTGTCATCAGCAAATTTAATCAGGTTACCCTCAATTCCTTCATTTAAATTGTTGATAAAGATGTTGAACAACACAGGGACCAGGACAGAGCCTTGTGGTACCCCACTTGAGACATTCTTCCAACTGTGGATGTGTGATAGTGAGGGAGGATATAACCTTCCTTTGGCACTAAAGTAGTTAAAGAAAATGTTCCCGTAGTTAGATCTCTCTGAACTGTTGTTAAGCCAAGCTAAGGGGTTAGCTTCAGTGGTTCAGTCCGTAGCGTAGAGGGGGGAACTTGGTGCCATGGTCAAATATTGAGTATGTCTAGAGCGTAGTTTAACATAATTCCTTGTGTCCTGCAGTACTTGTAACCAGCCACAAGATGCCACTGTCAGGTACAGCTGTTAGTAAGAGTCTGCTAGCAGGGTGATAGTGAGGAGTTAATTGAGTAAAAGGACAGCCCATAGAGGGTGGGCACTCAGGAAAACCTGCAGTGTTTCCAAAGAGAACTCAGTGAGAGTTGGGACAGTGAACTGTATGGGCAGCTTGATTATATGGTGGCTGCTAGGGTAGACGGGAGCTCCGTACCCTCAGACAGTAGGATCACCAGTGTGAAGATCTCCCTACGCAAGAGTCCTGTTAGCCGGCAGGAGAAAATCAACGGAGGTATTGAGGACCCGGGGCACTTTCAGTCTGCAGGCCTCAGAGGAAGATAGGACTCCAGGCTAAGACGTGGGGGAGATATAGGATCTGGATACACTGTTGATAATGAGGAAGATTCTCTTGGGCTAGAGATTAGAGTCACAGAGATGCTTCACGTAAAGAGGGAACAAGGGCTGAAGATGTTGCCTTAAGCTGAAAAAGAGAACGGACAGCACCTCCAAAAAATAGAATTAGTCCTTACCGGTAATTCGGTTTCTAGAAGCCTTCCACAACAGCATTGGAGGATGTTATCCACGCCCTATTGGGGGACAGGAACATAGAGAGATTAAAAACCCCTTCCCACCGTCAATCCCCAGTGTTTACCAAGATCACCTGGAAAAATGGTTACCTGACAGTTATATGGAATCCATAGGGAGGGAAATTCGTGCTGTCGTGGAAGGCTTCTAGAAACCGAATTACCGGTAAGGACTAATTCTATTTTCTCAATACGCCTTCCACGACAGCATTGGAGGAATACCAACGATATTTTATTAGGGAGGGACAATAGCTTGTAGGACTTTCCTACCAAAGGCTAAATCCCTAGTGGATGATAAGTCTAATCTATAATATTTAGAAAACGTATGAAGGGAAGACCATGTAGCTGCCCTGCAAATCTGCTCAGTAGAAGCGCCCGCTCTTTCGGCCCATGAAGTTGATGTGGATCTGGTAGAATGAGCTCTTAAGGCAATCGGTGGATTCATTTGTTGATTGCTATAAGCTTCCCCAATTGCCTTTTTGATCCAGTTTGCTATAGTGGACTTAGCCGCCTTCCTTCCTCTGTTCTGCCCTGAGTGTTGTATAAATAGGTTTCCATCCAATCTCCAAGACTCAGTTTGTTGAAGATAATAAAAGGACAGTTCTGCGGACATCTAGGGAGGTGGAACTCTGCTTCCTTTGGATTGGAAGGATTCTGGCAGAAAGAGGGAAGGATGATTTCCTGGGAACGATGGAAGTCCGTAACTACCTTTGGGAGAAAGGAAGGGTCCAGGCGAAGCGTAATTCTATCTTCGGTCACGTTCATGTAAGATTCTCTGATAGAAAGTGTTATGCACACGCCCGGGCTAAGCGGCGTGTGCGTGTGATTGGTAGTGATTCCACTGGACCGTGCCGGAGAGTGAATGCCTGGAGGGGCGTGACTAAGTATTCACCCGATCCGACCAGGGTCGCACGACGGCATACGACGCCAGTGCACCAAGGAGGAACCGAGCAGAGGGACCAGGTGCTACTCCAGGACAGACCCCGGACACGGCTGTTGACCCACACAGGGAAATACAGGAACAGGCTGGTAGGCTGGCACACAGACTGGAGGGTATAGGCAGGCACGACTGGTATGCAGGCAGGCGGGTATGCAGGCAGGGGGGTAAAGGCAAGCACAGCTAGAGTGCAGACAGGGAGGCACTAGCAGGTAGGAACACAGGCGGGATAGGACCCAGTACACACCGGGACTCAGGAACAATACAGGCAGAGGGTTACAGGCAAGCACAGCTAGAGTGCAGACAAGGCTGAGCAGGGAGGACAGGGCTCTGTTCACACGGAACAGACAGGAAGGGAAAGACAGAGCCAGATACTCACACAGTACTTGCAGAGACAACAAGCAGGAGTTAGGTACGAGTTCAGACTCTGCAGAAAAAGGAAGGGAACGGACATAGAGGCAAAACAGGTAAAGGACAGGAGAGAGTTCAGACTGGAACTGAGTGTACGGAGGAGACCGACACTGCAGAGGGATACAGGAGCGGGTCTGGGAATACGGCCCCCAGAGAGGCGGAACGAACAGGCAAGGAGCGTGTTCAGACAGGACAGACCAGACACAGGAGCGGGTCTAGGAAATCGGCCACTAGAAGGCGAGAGGAACAGGCTAGGAGCGTGTTCAGACAGGACAGACAAGAGAACACAGAAAGGAGTCAGTTCAGACACGGGAGCTGATACCGCAAAGCAGGAGACATACAGGACTCAGTTCAGACACGGGAGCTGATACCGCAAAGCAGGAGACAAGAGACGGGACCTGGCACCTTCAGAGTGCAAGCACACACTGAAGGAAACACTATGCTCAGGCAGGGATAGAAGGGAGCTGCTGAGCTATATACCAAGTGACAGACAGCAATAGGCTGAGGACGCACAAGGGGTGTGACCCACAGCAGGTACAAAAGGCAGGAAGTGATCGGGCGCCGCCCTTAAGCAGCAGAAACAGACACAAACAGACAGCATGGAGGGAAGCCAGAGAGACATTCTGGACAGGAGATCAAGTGCGCCCTCTTGCACAGTGGGAGATGGACCACCATGCAAGGACGCCGCCAGGTATGTTACAGAAAGGACCTGAAGCTCACCTACTCTCCGTGCTGAAGTGATGGCTACTAAGAAGGCAGTCTTATGAGAGAGAGTCTGTATTGAGCTAGAGGATAGAGGCTCAAAGGGAGAGAGGGTTAAACCCTTGAGTACCACATTTAGATACCAGGATGGGACCTGAGACTGAATTTTTGGGTGAAGTCTGAGTGCTGAAGTTATGAATCTCTTGATCCACCTATGAGAGGCTAAATCTTGGTCGAATATGGAACTTAGGGCTGAAATCTGCACCTTAAGAGTGCTAGGTTTGAGACCCAACTCCAATCCACTCTGTAGAAAATCAAGGATCCGAGCAGTGTTGGGATGTGAGGTATCAGGAGTATCCGGAGCGTACCATGATAGGAATTTTTTCCATATATTGCGTTGGTTACTGGCTTCCTACTCTGTTGAAGAGTTTTTATAACTTCTTCCGAGAGACCTTTGGATCTTAAGATCTCAGCTTCAGTAACCAGGCTGCCAGGTTTAGCCACTGAGGATTGGGATGGAACAGGGGCCCTTGAGAGAGAAGATTGTTGACCTGTGGTAGTATTACCGGACCCGCTAGGCAAAGTTCTGTGATGGCCCCGAACCAAGGCCTTTTGGGTCACAGAGGGGCCACCAGAATTGTTGCCACTCTCTCTATCCTGACTTTCTGGATGGTTCTTGCTATCAGCGGTATCGGAGGGAACACATAGACCAGCCTGAAATGCCAGGGATGGGCTAATGCGTCCAAATTCATGGCCTTGTCCCGTCTGTCTAAAGAAAAGAAGAGGGGAAGTTTTGTGTTTGACCGACTGGCAAAGAGATCTACCTCGGGGAGACCCCATTTGGCTACCAGCGACTGGAAAATCTGTGGATTCAGGCTCCATTCTCCTGGCTGGATATCTTCCCTGCTTAGAAAGTCTGCTTGGATGTTGTTTGAGCCTTTCAGGTGGATTGCTGAAAGTGATAGATGATGTTCTGCCCAAAAAAATATTCGGCCTGCAATCTGTTTTAGGCTGTGTACCTTCGTACCTCCTTGTTGACGAAGGAAGGCAACTGTGGTCACGTTGTCCGAAAGAATCTTGATGTGAGAACCCTGGATTAAGTCGACTGCCGCTCTGAGCGTTTTTTCTACCGCCATTAGCTCCCTGAAGTTGGAAGATCTGGCACTGATCTCGGGACTCCATCTGCCATGAAAGGGAATCTGGGCCACCATAGCTCCCCAGCCTCTTAGACTGGCGTCGATAGTCACTGTAATCAGAGGGTCCTGGGTCCAAGAAATCCCCCTCTGAAGATTTCGGGAGCTTAGCCTCCAAAAAAGAGAAGCTTTTATCCGACCGGGGGTCCTGAACCGTTTGTTTAGTGAGTCCCTTTGTCTGTTCCAGGATCTTAGGATATGATCCTGGAGAGGCCTTGAGTGGGCCTGGGGCCACAACACCGACTGGATACAGGCTGTCATAGACCCCAATACAGACATTGTCGCTCTCAACGTTGGATTCTCTTGGCGTCTGAAATTTGAGATTTTGGATCGGAGAGCTGTCTGATGCTCCAATGGTAGAAAGGACATCTGTTTGTTGGAGTCCAGTGATACACCAAAGAATTTCCTCCTTGATAAAGGGAGGAGTTCCGTTTTTTTTAGGTTTGGAATCCAACCTAGAGACCGTAGGGTCCTTAAGGTTATACAGACGTGAAGATTGAGAGCTGCTACTGAGGGAGCGACAATCAACATGTTGTCCAAGTATGGAATTATGCACACGCCCTGTTTCTGGATGAGTGCGATGACTTCTGCCATGATCTTCATAAACACCCGGGGTGCTGAAGAGATGCCGAAGGGCAGTACATTGTACTGGTAGTGAACTGTTATATTGTCCCTGAGGACTGCAAACCGCAGAAACTTTCTGTGGGACTGATGAATCGGCACATGGTAGTACGCATCCTTTAAATCTATAGTTGCCATGACGAAGTCTTTCCCTATTAGGGGAATAGTTGATTTTATAGACTCCATCTTGAAATGTCGGTATTTGATGTGATGGTTTAGGGACTTCAGGTTGATTATGATGCGTGGGGTCCATGATGGCTTCCGTATTAGGAATATTTTTGAGTAATGACAAGTCCCCTCCTGGCCAGGGGGAACTAAAGACACCACTCCCGAATCCAGAAGGTTTTTTAGGGCGACCGATAGGAGATCCTGAGCCCCCCGAGAGGGAAGGGACGTGACCCTCAGGATCTGAGGGGGGGCGACTCTCGAATTCCAATAGAAGACCCTCCTCGATGGTATTGAGGATCCACTGGCAGGAAGATATTGCCTGCCACTGGGGAAAGAAATTCGAAAGCAGCCCCCCTACACGGACCAAGTCATTGCCTGTCCTGTTGCTGGTGTTGCTGCTGGGGTACAAGGATGTTGCGACCCTTGTCGCCTTTGGGATAGCTCCAGCGCCCAGATTTTCCCTTTCCTCTATACTGTGAGGGGTGACTTTGGGAAGGCCGAAAGGAACGTTTCTTAGCCTGTTTCTGTTCAGGAAGTGTTTTCTTCCTGTCCGAGGCCTTTTCCAGGATTTCATCCAGGGCTGGGCCAAATACATATTTTCCTTGGAATGGAATGGAACAGAGCTTGACTTTAGAGGCGACATCCCCACTCCATGTTTTGAGCCATAGTGCACGGCAAGCAGTATTGGACAGGACAGCTGCCCTGGCCGCGATACAGACTGACTCAGCCGAGGCGTCCGCTAAGAAACCTGTGGCTTTTTGAAGGAGAGGGATGGAGTCAAGTAGGTCTGCCCTGGACGTGCCCTGAGACAGGTGTTCCTCCAGTTGGGTCAGCCATTTGAAGAGGGATCTGGCCACACAAGTCGAGGAAATATTGACTTTGAGAGAGGCAGAGGAGGTTTCCCATGATTTTTTAAGAACGCTTTCCATTTTGCGGTCCAAAGGATCCTTTAATTGGGACGAGTCCTCAAAGGGAAGTGAGTTTTTTTCTCACTACCCTAGCCACCTGGATGTCTACTTTAGGGACTTCCCATTCAAAGCCATCACCCTCTAACGGAAACCTATGTTTTAATTCCGAAGGGGTGGTGAGGCGATTTTCCGGGGACTCCCATTCCTGTCGGATGAGATCCCTAATTACCTCATGGACTGGAAATCCAGTCTGTTTTTTGGTTTTAAGACCCCTAAACATCTCGTCCTGAACAGAACAGGGAACTTCCACTTCTTCCAGCCCCATAGTGCCTCTAACAGCGTCCAGTAGTTCCTCTAAGTTGTCCGAGGAAAAATAATATCTACCGGTTTCGACTGCTTTGGCAGGCCCTACGGATGCCAATTCCTCAAAATCATCAGAGGCTGAGCTACTAGCCTCCATAGAGACCACATCTGAGTCTAACTCTTGGATCTTCCTCTTCTTAGGGGGAGAGGGCCTGGAGGAGGAATAGACAGGCAGGGCAGCAAAGGAAGCCTGGACCTCCTGTCTAACCACCTGGACCTCCTGTTTAACGAGTGATCTAAGCTCCTCGATCAGTGAGGGGTTTTCTTCTCTAATTATTTTATCCTTACAGGGCTGACACTTCTTCTTATAGGATGAGGACAGCTTTTTTGTACAGATGCCACATCTACGGGGCTGGTCTTTATCCTTCTTAGAAGCGGGGGCCTTGTCCTCCTAAGAAAGGGGAAGAGAAGGGGACCCATGTGAAATAGAAGGAGGGGAGATCTAGTGTCATCTTAAAAGGAGGCTGAGATAACCCCATAGTGACCACCCAAGTACTACTCACTGTAGCTGAGGGCATGCTGGGCTCTGCAGATGCAGGGGTACAGGACCTATTACCTTCCATAGTGGGAATATGGTGGAAATAGTCTTACCTTTTGTTGTCTTCAGGCGAGTTTTAAATAAAACCGTGCCTCCCAGCAAGGGACCTCAGTCCCCTCCCCTTTCCGGTCACTTTAAAGGGCCAATCCAGGTTTGGTATGGGCCTTTGGTCCTGTCATTCAGCCGTGGAACGGCCCGACTGGAGCGATGGCCGCAGTGACGTCACCCGGGGCGCGCGCGCCCAACCGCCCGCCGGTTCAGGAGCGTGGAATCCACATGCAGCGTGGAATGCTCAGGCCAGAGCGGCAGGGCCCGCGGCGACGCCACTTCCAGTGCGCCCGGCGACGCCACTTCTGGTGTGCGCGCCGACGCCATATCCGGCGCACGTGCGGGGATGCCCGTGCGCGCTGCAACCGCGCTCCAGGAAAGAGGAGATGCTGGAGGGTGGGAGCGGCCTCCGGCATGAACGGTCCCCTGGCTTGCTTTACCCTCAGTGGGGCGCAGGAAGCCAGGGTGGTCCCCCAAAGGGGAGCAGCAAAAAGGGAGGAGGGAGCACCCCGACTGACCACTGCCCGGCACACAGGTAAAGGAAATATAGCGCTGCCCTGCCGGCCCGACAGCACTACAGGATCTCTCCATGCCCCAAGGGGGACAGGAAAACACTGGGGATTGACGGTGGGGAGGGGCTTTTAATCTCTCTATGTTCCTGTCCCCCAATAGGGCGTGGACAACATCCTCCAATGCTGTCGTGGAAGGCGTATTGAGAAACATACGTTGATCTAATGCCTCTCGGCAAAAATATATAAAACTGAACATGAGGTTCTTAGTTTAACATTCTGATCAGACTGTATGAAGCCCACTGCCACATCACGGCAAACCTCGTAGTGGGTCCTAACATTTCCTGTCTGAACGGAAGCGGAGCCGTGCGCCAACCACCACCGCAGCGACAATGCACCAGCAGGGCGGGCGGCCTGGTGCCTCACAGCACCCATGCTGCAAGGCCGAGTCCCCATGACTCCAGGCCGCGCCGCCCCACAAGCACAAAACCACAGCAGCAATGGCCGACACACTGCGCCAACACCACATGAAATGAGCACTGTGACTCACCTTCCTCAAGCTCCCAAGTGAGAGCAAAAATAGGCTGGACCCTCTTTGCAGTCTCCTGCTAATTAAAATCGCCTGTGCCAAATGGGAGGAGTGCACATCCGGAAAAAAAAGGACAGATCATGCATTAAGCTGAAAAAGAGAATGGACAGGATCAACAAAAACATACGTTGATCTAATGCCTCTTGGCAAAAATATATAGAACTGAACATGAGGTTCTTAGTTTAACATTCTGATCAGACTGTATGAAACCCACTGCCATGTCACGGCAAACCTCGTAGTGGGTCCTAACATTTCCTGCCTGAAAGGGAGCGGAGCCGTGCGCCAACCACCACCGCAGCGACAATGCACCAGCATTGCATATTCTTTCCCCTTTCTTGTACCAGCACTCCTCCCATTTGGCACAGGTGATTTTAATTAGCAGGAGACTGCAAAGAGGGTCTAGTCTATTTTTGCTCTCATTTGAGAGCTTGAGGAAGATGAGTCACAATGCTCCTTTCTTGTGGTGTTGGTGCAGTGTGTCTGCCATTGTTGCTGTGGTTTTGTGCTTGTGGGGCGGCGAGGCCTGGAGTCATGGGGACTCGGTCTTGCAGCATGGGTGCTGTGAGGCACCAAGCCGCCAGCCCTGCTGGTGCATTGTCGCTGTGGCGGTGGTTGGCGCACGGCTCCGCTCCCGTTCAGGTAGGAAATGTTAGGATCCACTACGAGGTTTGCCGTGACGTGGCAGTGGGCTTCATACAGTCTGATCAGAATGTTAAACTAAGAACCTCATGTTCAGTTATATATATTTTTGCCGAGAGGCATTAGATCAAATGTATGATTTTTGAAGGTGCGGTCCATGCTCCTTTTTTCTGAAGATGTTGCCAGCGCCTGTGAGGGAGATGATAACCCGTCGGGCCTTATCCATTATATCTGCCTGTAAATATTGTACATATTCCTCTTCCCCAAGTAAAGTCCCAGTTATGGTTAAGAACCTCGTGTCCTCTGAATTTATTGTTGCCCGGGTCCCAGAAGAGAAATGCCTGGAGACAGCCGCGATCGGATGGTCTGAAGTAAGTGGAGAGCACCACATACACAGCCACACATCAGAGGGAGGACACGTATTGTCTGTAGGGTGACAGAGCGAGCAGGGGCTACAGCTTGCCCACGACTACCTCGCTGAGGCACCATACAGATGTGCAACCATTTATGACCACTCTTTTTGTCTTACCACTAAGCCAGTTCTGAATCCACCTAAGGCCATGGCCCCACTATCAGTATTTGGTCAGTATTCGGTCAGTATTTTTTCTCAGGAGTGGGAGCCAAAACTAGGAGTGGGTGATAAATGCAGAATTGGTGACTTGTTTCTATTATACCTTTTCTCTGATTTATCTTCACCTGGTTTTGGCTCCCACTCCTGAGAAAAAATACTGACTGAATACTGACCAAATACTGATAGTGAGGCCATGGCCTTAGGTTAACAATTCAAAATAAGGTCTGCACAAATATATAGAGGTGTGACTACCTAAAATATTTATAAGGCTGGGCTCAGACGGGTGTATCTCACTGTTCATGTATGGACTGCAATGGAAACAAACTGCGCCTGAAAACGGTTTGCAGTAAAACGCATGCAGCGCCATTTTGTCATCCAAGAAGGGTTATTCCAGCTCTGCTTCCACATTGGAAAGTGAATGGGCCCATTGACAACAATTCCACTGATATTTGCCGATGTCCCGTTCGCAACCAACAAGTATCTGACCCCTTTTGTGGGGTAAAAATGGCGCTGAACGCACATTACTGCAAATTGATGCTGTTTTTGGATGCAGTTACCGGCTACGTGATTATTACAGGTGGAGAACACCATTTTTAGACATTATAGCAGGAAATATCAAGCCAATTAGGCCACATTCACACATTCAGTATTTGGTCAGTTTTTTACCTCAGTATTTGTAAGTCAAAACCAGGAGTGAAACAATCAGAGGAAAAGTATAATAGAAACACGTCACCACTTCTGTATTTATCACCCACTCCTGGTTTTGGCTTACAAATACTGAGGTAAAAAACTCACCAAATACTGAATGTGTGAACGTGGCCTTATTCACAATACAGTGGCAATTTGTGGTATAAAGTTGAATACAATGTGTGGCCAGCGCCTGAGGACCGAGTGCGGGTGGTTTTCATCAAGAAACATGGCTTGCAGATGCACTTTTCCTCACAAAAGTAAGTTTTGGTGTTTTATATCGGGGTGCTGCTGGCTTGTACAGTGTTATAGAGAGCTTATTTATTGGAAGTTTTAATATACAGCCGCCTGTTTTCCTCATTCTGTTATACAACCCCAGTGTACAGGGCGCCATACACACTGCTTACAGGCAGTGCGTCACTACAACTACAAAACATAATAAACAGTCACGTATCAACTGGATTCAGCCGGTCTGAACTGGTTTTCTAACGGGACTACATACATACACTGCTCACCGGGACTTCGGTATCCCTACGCCCAAACAATCCGCCATTTTATACTGAGTCATTTGCTTGCCAGATTTTAGTTTATAGTGATTATTAAGGAGCTTAATTCAGCAGTAATTGTTAGGTTATTGAAAAAAGTTTAATAATTCGTTTTAATATGAATCCTCCAAGGTTACCGTGTCCTCTGTGTGGTAAAATAAACAGGGACTACATGAAGTTCTCCACACGTAGCACTCGCGGAAGGATACAACATTGGAGCTGGTATATGTGACGTAACAAGAGCCTATAAAAACCTTCCCCCAGATGCCGTCTCTCATTGCTGCGGAGACGTCTGCGAGAGGAAGTCTTGTTGTGATGAAGCTGCTGTCTTAAGCTACAGAAAACCCTTTGTTTCCTTCCCTGGCATTTCTCGGCTATTATATAGGCTTCTGTGTAAGGTATTTTGTTCCCATTGACTTTATTAGAACGTAAAATACCATTTTACCAGATTATTGGGCGGGTGATAGCGCGGGTTAGCTGCGGGCAGAGTTTACTGTGTGAAGGTGTATCATGTGACACTTGAGCTGATTTTTTTTTATTAATCCGTCCATATAGGAAGACTTGCCTCGTATTTTATTCCGCTTGATGTGCGGGGTCTACTGGCTATAGACTTAAATGGGAGGTGGGTTAAACTGTGTTCATTATGTACATGGACGCCGGTGCTTTTTCAGCGTGTAGAAGGTTAGTTAGGCATGAATATGTTCTGTACTCGGTGGGGCGGTTCACTACTCCTTTTCTCAAATATGGCCGCTGGTAGCCTGAGGGAGGGCGGAGTTAAGGGATGACGCATATTACGTCATCCTTTTGCTAGCTGTGGGCGGGGCTGACGGTCATGCGTAACATGAGCTGTTGCTAGCTAGTCTCTAGTGGGTGGAGCTATTGTTTGTGTCGGGTGGGTGACTGCTGCTTTAGTCACTATGGCCGGGTGTCTCCTATTACGTCAGCATGAAGCTGATATCCTTATGGGTTCTTGCTAGGGGGCGGAACTAATGGGCATACGTGTCCTGCCCTTTAGTGGTAGGCTTATCCTTTTTGCCAAATAAGCTGATATTTTAGTGGGTGGAGTTAAGTGGTGACTCATTAACCTGCCCCTTGTATTCCTGATGCCATATATGGTTGGTAGTGAGGCTCTTCACCGCCCCCTCTTGTTCCTGCTCAGTAATGGCATTTCAATGACTGCTCTTCTGGCAGTCTCTGGATTTGACTTGTTCTTAAGCAATGAAGATTTTAGTGGATACAATTTTTTTTTTCTCTTAAATCTTGGTAAAATGGTATTTTTAACAGTTTTAATATTTAAACATTCACTTGTGGTTTGTAACGGGAGCTTTGTAATAGCCAAGAAATATATATCCCATGTGCATTCTCTGAAGAGCCGTTGCATTTTTCCACGGACGAACAGCGATGGAGCCACGCAACAGAATTAAAGACTATTGATGGGTCGGTCCCATACCAGAAACCGGACGAAAGACTGAATCTGCCCGAAATGAACTTAGTGCTTGAAATAAGCAACCCAAATAGACTGTCCCGGGAAAACAGATGTTTGCACTTTCCTTGCCGGCCAACCGAGGCCACCCAGTTAGTGGGCTAAGTATCACATTGACCACCAGTATACATTTATTTTGAGATTTTACAGGGCAACTTGGTAAAGATAACTAGGTGATATCTGGTTTCTGTCACAATGAGATTGTAAACTGTAAGAAGTAACAAAACATGTTTGATATGTAATTTAATGACAATAGTAGCAATCTGTTATGTTGCTGATCTTATTATTTGCAATAATACAACTGTAATGTTACAGCTGCTTGTTATAGGACGATAAACACCACATTGAACCACTTTCCATGACCCCATGTTAACTTAAATTCTTTTTCCTTAGGATGCAGTCATAGAACCTCATTTTCGTGATCCTTGGCCACTAGCACCTCTAAACTTCAGGCACCAGCAATGGGGGTTGTCTGCGCAGGTGTCTGGTCACCAAACAGATCTTTTTGTTTATTTTCTACTAGTCTTAATCTTCATAAACATGAATTCACATCTGGGAGGAAACCTCACCCATTTGTGGCCACTTCATAGATAATGGGTAAGCAGGAGAACCTTCCAAGCTTTTAGGCTATCGAAATAATCAAGCACCCGCTACCTGGTAAGCAAACATTAGTATGAAGTATTTCCCTTCCCCCTAATACGTGTCCTGGAGGATAGCTGTATGCCATATTTAAAGGGTTATTATCAAGTTGGAAATGTATCTCCTATCCTGTGATAACTTCCGTTCACTGGGGTTCCAACCGCTGTGGTCCCCAGCGATCCTAAGAACCAGAGCTCTGCACCCCAACTGAATGGGAGTGTTGTCGCTGCTCCATTAAGTGTTAATTCATTAAGCATGAATGGAGCGTTAGTGTGTGATTGACCACCTCTCCATTCAGACTAGGTTTCTTCAGAGCTCTGGTTCTTGGGATTGCTAGGTGCCACAGCAGTCAGACCCCAGCAATCAAACAGGTCCTATCCTGTGAAAAGGAGAAGTATTTGAACTGAATGCCCCTTTAAGGCAAGTGAAATACCCCACAGATTCCTGTTTTCATGGCGACTTAATCTGGTTGCTGTGTTAAATTTTATTCTCCCCAAGCTAGCAAATGCTGAAGTGAATTAATAATTTTAAAAATTGAGCATCTCCAAATGGCTACTATGTAGTATAATAGTACATTGTGCTAGGTTATCTTTCTCCCTGCCCAAACTACACTCTGGTGCATATTGCCAAACTTCAGCAAACTTTACCAGTACATTTAGACTCCCATGAGATAATGCATGAATTGACAATCCTTAGGACTAGACATGCATGAATACTGTAACACGTGTGGATGTATTTTTTTTACATTTTTTCCTAGGATGTTCTATTTTTGGTGTTACTGTTGACTGACAATCAGAAACATGCTTTCATAAACCTGTATAAACAAGTAAGGTCTTTCCTTGGTTCTTGTTGCTGTAAGTTGCTTATGCATTTGCTGTGTCTTGTACATTATTTATTAAATTAAAAAAATAAATGTATTGTTTCAATGTCTTTCTTAAAGGATTTGGTGCAAATTCCCAATGGTAATTATCAGGCAGGAGAGAAGTGATCAAGGTCTAGGTCATTCTGGTACCACCCAATCCTGCTGTCGTCTTTCTGCTGATCTGAGTACTCTACATCTTGGTTACACTTGGTAAAGCCACTAAAACATAAAGGTCTTGGATTTCTATAGCGCATGGACCTTATGGTTCAAGGTTAAGTGACACGTGTACACATGAGACTTGTTAGTTGTCTGAAAGATTTTTGATTTCGTTTCCTTGGACAGGTTACTCATCCTGAATGAGTCAGGTTACATGCCCTCAATGAAGATGTCAAGTGATGCTAAGTCTGCAGCGTCTCTTATCAGTTAAGTGTAATAAAAGGTCAACAAGTCTGCATGATTTACACACATTTCATTTGACACCGCTTTGGTGCCTACATTATCATATTTTGCTAATTGTGCTTCATATAGTTTCCATGTAGATATGTATGTGCATACATTGCCACAAGCAATGCTTTAAAAGTTGCTTATAGCAACCACAAAAAAGTCTGTAATGGCTAAATATGTAGCTTTACAGTGACACTGCCATAAAGGCTGATATACAGCAAGGTGAATGACCATATTCCCTTTGTCAAACAAAATACTTTTGTCTTTGTTTTTACTAATTTGGCAGTGTGGGATGTAACTCAAATAAATTTCAACTTGTTCTACACAACTACCGACAACTTTTACACAAAACTGCTTTCAGTTGCCATACAATTCATGCACTTCTTGTTTTTTTTTGTGATCTCTCCATCCTCGGAAATGGAGTTCAGAGACACAGCCAAGTTTCCTTCTCTGCCAATCAGGAACTTTTACAAGTAAGATGGTTATGATGTCTGGGCAATTTGGTATCGTGTCTTAGCAGCACTGAAAAGGTATGCTCATGTGCTTTTTCCCTGGAGTACAAGGGGTACTGGCGGTTTATTTGTCCTTGCGCAGGCCCTTAACATTCCTAAAGATCAAAATAGAAAACCATGTTGGGGGCATGTTTATTCACTCTGCCCAGTTACTACCCCTATGCTTTTTATCATGCTGTTCAAATGGGGGTTACATGATCTACAATTAAAAAAAAAAAAGCTGCTCTCTAATGGTGTACTACAGTGAGGAGAGCATTTATAACCTATCCTATATTAAAAAGGGGAGCTAGATTAACACGTGTTCAGAAAAAAGATTGTATTTTGGAATTGGTCCTTTGATCAGAATAAATGACCACTATCCTTACCACTTTGTGTTCTGTCCCTATGACCACAGGAGAATGGCTGCTTTCTAACTATCCAGCTTCTAAACACGGCATACAATGTATTTGTATGTCTACAGAGCCTTTTTGCAGCATGCTCAAGAACCTTGATGCAGGTTTCAGAGGCAGCTCATCATTTTGCATATATTTTAACTGGCACAGCTGTCAGCAGAAGGTAAACCATGTGTATGTCTACAGTGCTGGATGGGTAAGGCTAACTTAAAGGGGTTGTCTGGCCTTGGTGTATTCATTATGGGACTGCAGACTTGTGCAGCCTCACAACGGACACTTAAGATTGGATATGAGTGGGTGGTCACATGACTACAAGTATGTGATTTGCATACTTCTGGTCACATTATGACTAGATGTAAGCCTAAAGGTAGACTGTCTAGTCCAGGGTATTCAATCCTGTAATAAGGTTTTATTCTGCCTTATTGATTGAACACCCTGAACTGGATGCTGTCTAACTTTTTATGATTGAAGATTTCCAAGTTAGTTCCTTGGAATGTTTGGATGTGCATCCCAATTTGTGTGCGGTCAGCAATGTTTATTTAAACTTTCCGGTGACTTGTCCAGCATCACTCAATTCACTCCTATTGAGTGAGGCCAAGCATTTCTAGTTGGCATGTGACCACATGTATGCAAATGTATACTTGTGGTCAAGCTCCTGGCACTTGAGACTCCTGATGGTGTGTATGCTATGAAGGTCCACAAATCTGTAGACAGTAAATGGAACCCCAACCCTTGACAAGTATTTACAATCACTGCAACTTCTACATTTAGTGGGGAGAACTTGGTGATTTCTCTGAAGGTTATACAACAAGTCTTTAATTTTAGTCGTGTGCCGCAAGCCAGAATATCAACAATTTTATCTAGATTATAGGGACTGTCCCTCTGACATCCCCAGCTCAATCACCATTTCATAACATTGCAAATGTTGGCCTGCAAAGAAAAATAATTTTGTCTAAACAGAGCGTATGACCATGTATCAATCCAATATCTTTTATACTGAATTAAGTTTTTTTTATTAAATAAGATATTTGGTGGGGAATCTTAATGGGAGGTATCTGCAACATGGACAGGTTCTATAATATTGGATAAAAAGACCTTGAACTGGAGTCTAATGGCTGCAATATTCCAGACAACCCATGGACAAGTGTGGGGCTGTTTCTGGAAGTTATCGGTCCATTCTTTGCAAATGTATTCCCGTTCCCAAGCCAATGCAAAACTCAACAATTGTGTTCACTAAGCGGCAATATTCAGATTAGTGTGGTTAAATAGGGTTACAATTGATAGAAAAAGACATTATTTTGGTCTTGAAGGTTAGAAATTTCTTTCACAATAAAATGTAAACCTTGTTTATTACAAAACAATAAGCCGCTTTGCAGTTAAACTCTGGAGTATGCTGGCATCGAACTATTAATTTCCTGTGACGTCTCATGAAGAGGACACATTCCAAAATGAAGATTTCAAGCAGCCTGGTGTATGTAGGATAACGTAATACTGGTTGTGTTTTGTTTTATTCTGTGATGTCTTTCCTGTAATAATAGAAGGGTATATGGGTATTTCTTGCATATTATACATGGCTACCATCTCTACTAGCTTAGCAGGAATTGAAAATACATAGGCAGTTGTGAAATGTTTGGTAAACTGTCAAGTCACTTGTACTATGTGATTTTTATGTATTATAGTGATGTGGGAGCAACTAGTTTCCCACATAATCTATCAATATAATAGATTTATCAGTAAAATCCTTATGAGAATAAGGTTTGTTAGTGGTTGTGGAGTATAGTGAAGGCTCTACTATACCCCCCCCCCCCCCCCCCGCTCCCAACGCATGTGACCTGCACTATACACCTGTACTCAATAGAGATTCACAAGAACCTGCTAACGTCGCAACAGAAGCACAGTGCAGCTTCTACTGAAATAAATGCAACAGGAGTGGTTTATCCTCTTGGTATTTTTCAGATCAGATTTTGGTCAGTGGATTTCCAGTAAAACTGAAGGGTGTGCAGCTCCCACAGAATCCGGAGTACATGATCAAACTGTTTTTGGGCTATTGTCTTCTATGATTCGATAGTGCCATTTGAGCATTGATTACCTTGTATAATTTCACTGATTGCTAGAAACCTTACTGTGGTAAATATACACAGCTCTGTGAAGATATTAGTGTAAAAGTAAAGTGGAGATTTCTCGCTTCACTTTTTTCGTCACTTTTATGCTCTAACCAGAGACATGAAAGCATCCTTGTCTTCTGCTTTGTCCCTAAACTTATGACAGATTCATCTTGATGTGTGACAATGGTACAGAGATGTCGATGGAGACTGCCCTTAACATCTATGACAGGGTAATGCCAGGAGCAGTGATGGAGCAGAAGTGAATCGCCGTTTACCTTTGGATTTGGTGAAGGCAGGAAAGGCTTTTCTTTCTTGATATTTTTCAGATCTGTCCTTCGTCTCCATTGAAACACTGGTTGAGGAATGCTGCCTCCACAAAATGCAAGTTCACCATCAATCATGAGCAACCATGTGTCCACGTTAGCTTTCGCTCTAAATCAAAATTCATCTCAGAAGTGCAGTTAAGGGACGAGCCCTGTATGCTTTCACTGAAGATTGGTAGAAATTTGTGATGATATAAAAAAAAATTACGGGTGGGGTATTTTGCTTTTACTGTTTTTGTATTTTGTAACAGACTGAAAGAGGCAACTGGTCTTGGCGCGAGTCCCTCACCACCAAACCAGAACCATAAGAACACTGGTGTGCGTTACTTATCCCATAGTATGGGGAAAAGATCCTAACTTGGGAATTGTAGTGCTGCAGCCGTTTACAAATCTACGACAGGATGATGCCTGGAGCAGAGGTGAAATTCTGATTATTATTAGGGTGAGGTGGGTGCAGGAAAAGCTTTTCTCCTGGTATCTTCCAGACCTGTTCTTCAGCAGAAAAATATGTTTTAATAATAACATATTCCAGAAAATGAGCATGCCATCTTGAGCAGCCATGTGCCCAAATTGCCAGTCTACTTCGAGTAGGTTTGGGGACATTTCATAATCTCAGCAGTTCGGTTTTCAAACGGTCAAAGTGCAGTTTACAGATGGAGGTGAGTACAGGAAGGGCTTTTCTCACTTTTTAGTATTTTTCAGACTAGGGGTGTGTGATATATATTATATTATATATTTTTTTTTGTGCAGCTATAGACTACTACCCATAATACTTAAGTGCCTTAGTAAAATTACTTTGTGCCTGATTAATCTGGATCCTATTGAGATGACCTCGCCTTTTTATAGTTTTTCTTATGTTTTTAAATAAATAATTGCATTTTGCTTAAGTGTGGCTTCATTGCACTTTTCCTTCTGGGTTACCCCCATGGGATTATGGGTTGCTTAATCTATAGGGTGCATCCCTACTGTATTTATAGTTCAGTGTAAGAATTGTTAGTATTTTTCCCAATATGTATTTATATAAAATTCTTGTGCTTAAAGGGGAAAGGATTTTTTTTTTTCTTTTTTAAAATTCTCCGGAAAGCTATCTAGATTGTACCAAGAACTTCATCCAGAAAAAATGAGACCACACCAACTTGGCATACCTTATGGATCCTGTAGTACGGTGAAAGGACTTAACTTTGGGAAATATTAGTGGTTAAAGTTTTTGCAATTTAGTTGGTGAGTGCAGAACAGGCCTTTCTCCTTGGTCAATGTGTAATCTGAGGCTCTAATAGAGCAAGGTGACTGAGAAACACAAAATACAAGAAGGACATCAGACTGGAGCGGCATGGTTAAATTGTCACATAAATTGGGGGTGGGTTTGGGGCAATTTTCCAATTGAAGAGCCCAGTATGATTTGACTGAAGATTCATTAGGATGAGGTGAGTGCAGAATTTTTTTTCTCCCTTATTATTTTTCAGATTAGTTGCCCTCCATTAGAACAAAGTGAGTAGTGCAGCCCCACAAAGGGCAAGTACACAATTGTGTGTCCCAAGTTGTCAGATAAGTTGGAGCAGTTTGGGGCAATCGTCTGCTAATTGATCTTGGCAGCGCAATTCAAGTGTGACGACCCCTGTGTGATGGCACTGAAGATTGCTAGGAAGCTGCTTATTGTGGTAAATGTACAGATTATTGATATGGTGTATACCAGTATGTATTGTAAAAGATAAATCTTAAAGGGCAAGTGGTTGGCTTACTGTTCTTCTATCATCAGAGTTAAAGACGGCAACTGAACTTGATCCTGAACGCCCATCCAGATGCGTGCAAGCACAATCTTTTAGCTTTTTTTTTTTTTTTTTTAGAAAAGATCTTGACTTGAAAATTAGTGACATAATTTGGAATTGTGATGACGATGGACAGTGTCCTATGCTGAGATTCATTACAGATCTATGCCCGGATAATGCCGAGGGCAGCGATAGAGGAGAGGTGTAGTCTATCAGACGAGTGGGTTTGGGGTGAATTTTTTCTTATTAATCTCATCAGGGCAGATCATGTGTGAAGACCCCTGTATGATGGCACAGAAGATTACTAGGAACCTGCTTACTGTGGTAAATATATATATATACGCACACACACACACATTACCATAGATGCTGTACCCTGCTGTAAATGATTGTTCTTGAAGGGGGGATTGTTCTGCTTTCCTGTTTTTTTATCATCAGAGTTAAGGAAGGCATCAGAATTTGGTGATTGACCCCATCTAGAAACGTGAGATCAACTTATCGCACTTGATTGATCTTATACTTTACAGAAAACAATATTTTTATATAATTGGTGATATGGATGATGGATCTGTGACGATGGAGATTGTCTGATGGTGGAATTCTTTACAATCTGAGCGTATAATGCAGAGAGCAGAGAATTGTAAAATAACCATTTACTATTAGGATGATGGGAGTGAAGGAAAGGCCATTTTGTGTCGTAATTGTCAGATGTCTCGGAGTTGCTTTGGAAGTGATTGTCTTATTGATCTCAGCGGGGGCAGGTGAAGTGTCAGTATCGGTGACGGAGCCGCTGTGCTCTGCAGTTTCCCATATAGATGAGGTGAGTGCAGGGAAATATTTTTCCTTGATATTTTTCAGATCCGTTTGTTATCAGCAGCTCTACAGTAATACAGTGGATGAGGAATACAACCCCACAGTATACAGACAATCAGACATGATCAGACAATGCGTTAGAGAGTGTTTGGGGGGCGATTTGCTTTCTTCTTTTCCAACAATGAAGTTCATGTGTTTCGATAGTCCTGTGTGATTGCATTGGAGATTGCTGGGAACCGGCTTACTGTGATAAATCTATAATATTGTTGTAAATTATTCTTGTAGGGGGGGGTTTGCTTCACTGTTTTTTTTTCATCATCAGAGCTAAAGAAGATAACGGGACCACCACCCAGAAATGGGAGACCACCATGTTATTGTAGTTTATTCATCCTGTAATGTAGAGAAAAGATGCTGACATGGAAATATTAGTGACATAAGTTGGAGTTGTGGTGTGAATGGAGATTGTCCAATGTTGGAAATCGTTACAGATCTATGACCGGATAATGCCGGGAGCGGAGGAGGATTGTAGGTTACTACTAGGAGGAGGTGAGTGCAGGAAGGATTTTCTCTCTTGATTTCTTTCAGATTATTGGCACAAGCGGTTGAGGAATGCAGCCCCCACAAAGTGCAAGTACACTTTTGTATTGTGTGTCCAAACTATCAGACAAGTGGGGAGCGGGTTTGGAGCCATTGTCTTTTTATTGATCTCAGCAGGGCAGTGCAAGTGTGAGGACCCCTGTATGATGGCACTGAGGATTACTAGGAACCTACTTACTGTGGTAAATATATATATACACACACACACACATTACCATAGATGCTGTGTCCTGCTGTAAATGATTGTTCTTGAAGGGGGGATTGTTTTGCTTTCCTGTTTTTTATCATCAGAGTTAAAGAAGGCATCAGAATTTGGTGATTGACCCCATCTAGAAACGGGAGATCAACTTATCGCACTTGATTGATCTTATACTTCACAGAAAATAATATTTTTATATAATTGGTGATATGGATGATGGATCTGTGACGATGGAGATTGTCTGATGGTGGAATTCTTTACAATCTATGAGCGGATAATGCAGAGAACAGGGAATTGTAAAATAACCATTTACTATTAGGATGATGGGAGTGAAGGAAAGGCCATTTTGTGTCCAAATTGTCAGATGTCTCGGAGTTGCTTTGGAAGCGATTGTCTTATTGATCTCAGCAGGGGCAGATGAAGTGTCAGTATCGGTGACGGAGCCGCTGTGCTCTGCAGTTTCCCATATAGATGAGGTGAGTGTCACGCTGTCTCTGTATACTGGAGGTAGGGGGCCTAAGCTGACCCTAAGCTGGGGCCCTGACTAGTCCCTCAACCTGGAGGTACTGTTAAAGGTACAGAGGTCCAGGCCGCCAGCGTAACCCCTACCCCCTGAGGATCCCTGCACCTAAGTAATCTAGTCCTGAGAAGGACCCCGATCACAACAAAAGGGGACAAGTAATAATATGCCCACACACAGTACTTAGATGAACGAGACAGTACAAGGGAAAAACCAAAACCACCTTGCATACAACAATTACACAACTACAACAGAGGGAACACCAACGGGAAAGGAGATAAATGATAAAGCGAGGAAGGGAAAAAAACACTCCAAATACACTTATCTCAGAAACTCCAAACACCACGATCCGCTCTGTTAGTCTGAATGAAATGCTTTCACCGACACTTCCCAAACAGACCAGCAGGCATTTGAAGGAGTCTCGCTACAGCAGTATTGGTTGCAGCTGGGCGAGGCTGGACCTCGTCTAGCACAGAGAGAGAGAGAATTAACTCCCTCACTGCCGAAAAACACAAAGCACCAACAAGTCAGCTGCGAGAAATCAGGCTGTGTACTCGTGACGATCTTCGTGGCGACACACCCGTGACAGTGAGTGCTGGGAAATATTTTCTTCCATGATATTTTTCAGATCCGTTTGTTATCAGCGGCTCTACAGTAATACAGTGGATGAGAAATACAACCCCACAGTATACAGACAATCAGACATAAGCAGCGATGTGTCTAAACTTTAGGATGAGTTGGAGAATATTTGGGGGCGATTTGTTTTCTTCTTATTCCCAGCAGTGAAGTTGATGTTTCGATAGCCCTGTGTGATTGCACTGGAGATTGCCGGGAACCGGCTTACTGTGGTAAATCTATATACACATTGTACTGGAGTTGTTTCCCAGTATATATTGTTGGAAGAATGGTCTTGAGGGAGGGAGATTTTTTTTTTTTTTTTGCTTCACTGTTCTTACCCATCAGAGCTAAAGAAGGCAATGGGACCCCCATCCAGGAATGTGAGACCACCACCTTACCGTACATTATTGATCCTATTGTATGGAGGAAAGATCTTGATCTGTAAGCAGCCGTGTCTCCAATGTGGCATTTCACTTTTACTTGGTTTGGAGCGATTGTGTTCTGGATCTCAGCAGTGCGGCTCCTGTGTGAAGAGCGGAGGAGGATTGTAGGTTACTACTAGGAGGAGGTGAGTGCAGGAAGGATTTTATTCCTTGATATTTTTCAGATTAGTGGTCCTCCAGAAGATACAAATGATTAAGGAATGCAGCCCCTCAAAGAGCAAGAACGCGATTGTGTGACCAAATTGTCAGATAAGTTGGAGCAGGTTTGGGGTGATTGTCTTCTTATTGATCTCAGCAGGACAGATCAAGTGTGAAGACCCCTGTATGATGGCACTGAAGATTACTAGACACCTGCTTACTGTGGTGAATATACAAATATATATATACAGACATATTGTATAGCTGCTGAATATTGCTGTGAAGTAGTTTTCTTGAAGGGGGGGTGGATGTTTTGCTTTTCTGTTCTTCATCATCAGAGTTAAAGAAGTCACCGGGACCACCATCCAGAAACATGAGACCACCATCTTATTGCACTTTATTGAGCCTATATTATAGAGAAAAGAGTATTGTTAATGAAATGGTGGCATAGATGATGGAGCTGTGGTGACGATGGAGATTGTCCTGTGTTGGAATTCTTTACAGATCTGTGACAGGATAATGTCAGGAGCGGAGATGGGGCAGAGAGGAATTACAGTGACTATTGGGAGGAGGTGAGTGCAGGGAAGGGTTTTTTCTCCTGATATTTTACAGATGATTTGTTATCGGTGGCTCTACAGTACAACAATGTGGATGAGGAATAATGGCCCCCACAATATGCAGACTATCAGACATGAGCAGCGCGGTCGTCATAGTTTTAGATGAGTGGGAGCGTGTTGTTTGGGGACGATTTCCTTTCTTGCCCCCAGCAGTGGAGTTCCATAGCCCTGTATGATGGCACTGAGGATCGCTGGGAGCCGCTTACTGTGGTAAATCTATAATATATATACAGATTGTACTGGAGGAGTTTGATATATATTGTTGTAAATGATTGTTCTTGTAGGGGGAGGTTGTTTTTCTTTACTGTTTTTTATCAACAGCTAAACAAGGTAACGGGACCGCCATCCAGAAATGTGAGACCACCATCTTATTGTAGTTTATTCATCCTGTAGTCTAGACAAAAGATGTTGACATGGAAATATTAGTGACATAAGTTGGAGTTGTGGTGTGAATGGAGATTGTCCAATGTTGGAATTCGTTACAGATCTATGACCGGATAATGCCGGGAGCGGAGGAGGATTGTAGGTTACTACTAGGAGGAGGTGAGGGCAGGAATGATTTTCTTGCTTGATATTTTTCAGATTAGTGGCACAAGCGGTTGAGGAATGCAGCCCCCACAAAGTGCAAGAACGCGATTGTGTCCAAATTGTCAGATAAGTTGGAGCGGGTTTGGGGCGATTGTCTTCTTATTGATCTCAGCAGGACAGATCAAGTGTGAAGACCCCTGTATGATGGCACTGAGGATTACTAGACACCTGGTTACTGTGGTGAATATACAAATAGATATATATATTACAGACCTATTGTATAGATGCTGAGTATTACTGTAAAGTAGTTTTCTTGAATGGGGGGTAGGTGTTTTGCTTTTCTGTTCTTTACCATCTTTGATGGAGCCGCTGTGCTCTGCAGTTTCCCATACAGATGAGGTGAGTGCAGGAAATATTTTGTGCCTTGATATTTTTCAGACGTTTATCAGCGGCTCTACAGTAATACAGTGGATGTGGAATACACCCCCCATAATATGTTCACCATAAAACATGAGCAGTGATGTGTCCAATTTTTTAGATGAATTGGAGAATGTTTGGGGGGTGATTTGTTTTCTTCTTATTTCCATCAGTGAAGCTCATGTTTCGATAGCCCTGTGTGATTGCACTGGAGATCGCTGGAAGCCGCTTACTGTGGTAAATCTAAAATATATGATATAATGCAATAGATGCAATTAGATATTGTTGTAAATGCTTGTTCTTGAGGTGGAGGTGGGGGTTTCTTTTGCTTTACTGTTCTTTCACAGCTAAAAAGACAACTAAACTTCGCACTGGACCCCCATTAGTAAACGTGAGACCACCATCTTTTTGAGGTTTTATTGATCCTATAGTATAAAGAAAAGATCTTGATATGGGAACATTAGTGATATAAGTTGTGGTGTGAATGGAGATTGTCCAATCTTGGAATTTGTTGTAGGTCTATGGCCGGATAATGCCGGGAGCGGAGAATTGTATAATAGCAGGAGGTGAGCGCAGGAAAGGATTTTCTCGCTTAATATTTTTTAGATTGTCAGCTCTTCTTGAGTCGTAAAAAAAATGATGTATGAATGCAGCACCCGCATAATGCAAGTACGCGACTATTCTTGTCTGATAAGCTGGAGTGGATTTGGGAGATTTTCTTCTTTCTTATGCCAACAGTGCAATTAAAGTGTTACCAGCCCTGTATGATCTCACCAGAGATCGATAGGAACCTGATTCCTGGGGTAAATATACATATATATATATGTGCAATTTGTATTCTAGCTTGCTGGTATATATCTTTGAATATGTTTGCTGGAAGGAGGGATTTGCATTTTATTTATTTTTTTATCAGAGGCAACTAAATTAAGCAACGGACTCGTATTTGGAGACATTTGAGCACCATCTTTCATACTTTATTGATCCTATAATATGGTGAAAAAAACCTTAGCTTGGTGGCAAAACTTTGAATTAGTGGGACATTCTCATAGGATAATGCCAATATCGTAATGGAGAAGGGGGAATTGCAGTTTAAAAAGATTTTTCTTCAGATGTTTTTCAGTGACTGTCGTACAAAATACTTGAGAAATAACGGCCCCCATAATATGCAAGTGAATCAAACGTAAGCAATAGTGTGCCAAAATGTATAGATGTGTGTGCTGGTAAAAGTTTGTTCTTGAATGGTGGAAGGGATTTGTTTCGTTTTTCTTTCTCATTAGAGTAATGAAGGCATCTGAATTTGGCATTAGACCCCCATCCAAAAATGTGAGACCACCATTTTAATGTACTTAATCGATTCTTTGGTACAGTAAAAAGAACATGATATGTAAATGATAGTGGCATCATTCCGCTTTGTTGGATTACGATGGAGATTGTCCTATGTTGGAATTCTTTACAGATCTGTGACAGGATAATGTCAGGAGCGGAGATGGGGCAGAGAGGAATTACAGTGACTATTGGGAGGAGGTGAGTGCAGGGAAGGGTTTTCTCTCTTGCTGTTTTTCAGATCCATTTGTTATCGGTGGCTCTACAGTAACACAGTGGAAGAGGAATAATGGCCCTGACAATATGCAGACAATCAGACATGAGCAGCGGTGCGTCTATTATAGATGAGTGGGAGCGTGTTGTTTGGGGGACAATTTGTTTTCTTTGCCCCCAGCAGTGGAGTTCCTAAGCCCTGTATGATGGCACTGAGGATCGCTGGGAGCCGCTTACTGTGGTAAATGTATAATATATATACAGATTGTACTGGAGGAGTTTTCCACTATATAGTGTTGTACATGATTGTTCTTGTAGGTGTGTGTTTTTCTTTACTGTTTTTTATCATCAGAGCTAAAGAAGGTAATGGGACCACCATCCAGAAATGTGAGTCCACCATTTTATTGTACATTATTGTTCTTTATAGTATCTTTTATATGAAAATATTTTGGCATAAGTTATAATAAGAATGATGATTAAGAGTTTGTTACAAATGTCGAGAGCAGAGATGGAAAAAAGGGTGAATTGCAGTTTACTTATTAGGATGAGGTGAGTGCAGAGAAGGATTTTCAGATGTAAATGAAGTGGTTGAGAAATGCAGCCCCCTGAAAAAGCAAGTACACTATGAAACTATAGCCATTTTGTGTCCAAATTGTCAGATGTCTCGGAGTTGCTTTGGAGGCGATTGTCTTCTTATTGATCTCAGCAGGGGCAGGTGAAGTGTCAGTATCGGTGACGGAGCCGCTGTGCTCTGCAGTTTCCCATATAGATGAGGTGAGTGCAGGGAAATATTTTCTTCCTTGATATTTTTCAGACGTTTATCAGCGGCTCTACAGTAATACAGTGGATGAGGAATACAACCCCACAGTATACAGACAATCAGACATGAGCAGCGATGTGTCCAATTTTTTAGATGAATTGGAGAATGTTTGGGGGGTGATTTGTTTTCTTCTTATTTCCATCAGTGAAGCTCATGTTTCGATAGCCCTGTGTGATTGCACTGGTTTCGATACCCCTGTGTGATTGCACTGGAGATTGCCGGGAATCGGCTTACTGTGGTAAATCTATATACACATTGTACTGGAGTTGTTTCCCAGTATATATTGCTGGAAGAATGGTCTTGATGGAGGGAGATTTTTTTTTGCTTTTACGGTTCTTACCCTTCAGAGCTAAAGAAGGCAACGGGACCCCCATCCAGGAATGTGAGACCTCCACCTTACCGTACATTATTGATCCTATTGTATGGAGGAAAGATCTTGATCTGTAAGCAGCCGTGTCTCCAATGTGACATTTCACTTTTACTTGGTTTGGAGCGATTGTGTTCTGGATCTCAGCAGTGCGGCTCCTGCGTGAAGAGCGGAGGAGGATTGTAGGTTACTACTAGGAGGAGGTGAGTGCAGGGAAGGATTTTATTCGTTGATATTTTTCAGATTAGTGGTCCTCCAGCAGGTACAAGTGGTTGAGGAATGCAGCCCCTCAAAGAGCAAGAACGCGATTGTGTGACCAAATTGTCAGATAAGTTGGAGCAGGTTTGGGGCGATTGTCTTATAGATCTCAGCAGGACAGATCAAGTGTGAAGACCCCTGTATGATGGCACTGAAGATTACTAGACCCCTGGTTAATGTGGTGAATATACAAATATATATACAGACATGTTGTATAGCTGCTGAATATTGCTGTGAAGTAGTTTTCTTGAATGGGGGGTAGGTGTTTTGCTTTTCTGTTCTTCATCATCAGAGTTAAAGAAGTCACCGGGACCACCATCCAGAAACATGAGACCACTATCTTATTGCACTGTATTAACCCCATACTATAGAGAAAAGATAATTTGCTATTGAACTGGTGGCATAGATGATGGAGCTGTGGTGACGATGGAGATTGTCCTATGTTGGAATTCTTTACAGATCTGTGACAGGATAATGTCAGGAGCGGAGATGGGGCAGAGAGGAATTACAGTGACTATTGGGAGGAGGTGAGTGCAGGGAAGGGTTTTCTCTCCTCATATTTTTCAGATCCATTTGTTATCAGTGGCTCTAAGAAAAATTTGGTGGTTGGGAAATACGGCCCCAACAAAATGCAAGTACACTACAAAGATTGAGCAATGGGGTGTCCAGTTGTCAAAACTGTAGGAGCGGGTTTGGGGAGATTTTTTTTTCTTGTAGATCTCAACAGAGCAGTACAAGTATGAAGACCCCTGTCTGAAGATTTCCAGTAAGCAGCTTACTGTTGTGATTATATATACATGCACTGTGATTATATATACATGCACTGGGCTATAGATTTTGCCGGTATATTTTGTTGTAAAAGTTTGTGTTAAGGAGGGGTCAATTTTTGTTGCCTTTAATGTAATTGTTGGGCGGGGGACTTGTTTTGCTTTACTGTTCTTTGTCATCAGAGTTGAAACTGAATTTGACCCAGGACCCCCATCCAGAAATGTGAGACCACAATCTTGGTGAACGTTATTGATCCTGTATAGTTCTGAAAAGATCATTAAGTGGAAATATTAGTGGCATAAGGTGGAGTTGTGGTGACGATGGAGATGGTCCTATACTGGATCTCTTTACAGACAGGGTAATGCCGGGAGCGGTGATGGCGCAGAGGGGAATCGCAGGAGGTGAGTGCAGGGAAGGATTTTCTCTCTTGATATTTTTCAGATTAGTGTCCCTCCAGTAAAACAAAGTGATTGAAAAATGCAGTTGCATTGGACTATATTTATTTTGCCAGTATATATTGTTATAAATTGTCAGATGTCTCGGAGTTGCTTTGGAAGCGATTGTCTTATTGATCTCAGCAGGGGCAGGTAAAGTGTCAGTATCGGTGACGGAGCCGCTGTGCTCTGCAGTTTCCCATATAGATGAGGTGAGTGCAGGAAATATTTTTTCCTTGATATTTTTCAGATCCGTTTGTTATCAGCGGCTCTACAGTAATACAGTGGATGAGGAATACAACCCCACAGTATACAGACAATCAGACATGAGCAGCGATGTGTCTAAACTTCAGGATGAATTGGAGAATGTTTGGGGGGTGATTTGTTTTCTTCTTATTCCCATCAGTGAAGCTCATGTTTCGATAGCCCTGTGTGATTGCACTGGAGATCGCTGGAAGCCGCTTACTGTGGTAAATCTAAAATATATGATATAATGCAATAGATGCCATTAGATATTGTTGTAAATGGTTGTTCTTGAGGTGGAGGTGGGGGTTTCTTTTGCTTTACTGTTCTTTCAGAGCTAAAAAAGACAACTAAACTTCGCACTGGACCCCCATTAGTAAACGTGAGACCACCATCTTTTTGAGGTTTTATTGATCCTATAGTATAAAGAAAAGATCTTGATATGGGAACATTAGTGATATAAGTTGTGGTGTGAATGGAGATTGTCCAATCTTGGAATTTGTTGTAGGTCTATGGCCGGATAATGCCGGGAGCGGAGAATTGTATAATAGCAGGAGGTGAGCGCAGGAAAGGATTTTCTCGCTTAATATTTTTTAGATTGTCGGCTCTTCTTGAGTCGTAAAAAAAATGATGTATGAATGCAGCACCCGCATAATGCAAGTACGCGAATATTCTTGTCTGATAAGCTGGAGTGGATTTGGGAGATTTTCTTCTTTCTTATGCCAACAGTGCAATTAAAGTGTTACCAGCCCTGTATGATCTCACCAGAGATCGATAGGAACCTGATTCCTGGGGTAAATATACATATATATATGTGTAATTTGTATTCTAGCTTGCTGGTATATATCTTTGAATATGTTTGCTGGAAGGAGGGATTTGCATTTTATTTATTTTTTTATCAGAGGCAACTAAATTAAGCAACGGACTCGTATTTGGAGACATTTGAGCACCATCTTTCATACTTTATTGATCCTATAATATGGTGAAAAAACCTTAGCTTGGTGGCAAAACTTTGAATTAGTGGGACATTCTCATAGGATAATGCCAATATCGTAATGGAGAAGGGGGAATTGCAGTTTACGGTTAGGATGAGGTGAGTGCAAGAAAAGATTTTTTTTCAGATGTTTTTCAGTGACTCTCGTACAAAATACTTGAGAAATAACGGCCCCCATAATATGCAAGTGAATCAAACATAAGCAATAGTGTGCCAAAATGTATAGATGTGTGTGCTGGTAAAAGTTTGTTCTTGAATGGTGGAAGGGATTTGTTTCGTTTTTCTTTCTCATTAGAGTAATGAAGGCATCTGAATTTGGCATTCGACCCCCATCCAGAAATGTGAGACCACCATTTTAATGTACTTAATCGATTCTTTGGTACAGTAAAAAGATCATGATCTGTAAATGATAGTGGCATCATTCCGCTTTGTTGGATTACGATGGAGATTGTCCTATGTTGGAATTCTTTACAGATCTGTGACAGGATAATGTCAGGAGCGGAGATGGGGCAGAGAGGAATTACAGTGACTATTGGGAGGAGGTGAGTGCAGGGAAGGGTTTTCTCTCCTCATATTTTTCAGATCCATTTGTTATCGGTGGCTCTTACAGTAACACAGTGGATGAGGAATAATGGCCCCGACAATATGCAGACAATCAGACATGAGCAGCGCGGTCGTCATAGTTTTAGATGAGTGGGAGCGCGTTGTTTAGGGGCGATTTGTTTTCTTGCTCCCAGCAGTGGAGTTCCATAGCCCTGTATGATGGCCCTGAGGATCGCTGGGAGCCGCTTACTGTGGTAAATCTATAATATATATACAGATTGTACTGGAGGAGTTTACTATATATTTGTTGTAAATGATTGTCCTTGTAGGGGGAGGTTGTTTTTCTTTACTGTTTTTTATCATCAGAGCTGAAGAAGGTAACGGGACCGCCATCCAGAAATGTGAGACCACTATGTTATTGTAGTTTATTCATCCTGTAGTCTAGAGAAAAGATGTTGACATGGAAATATTAGTGACATAAGTTGGAGTTGTGTGAATGGAGATTGTCCAATGTTGGAATTCGTTACAGATCTATGACCGGATAATGCCGGGAGCGGAGGAGGATTGTAGGTTACTACTAGGAGGAGGTGAGTGCAGGAAGGATTTTCTCTCTTGATTTCTTTCAGATTAGTGGCACAAGCGGTTGAGGAATGCAGCCCCCACAAAGTGCAAGTACACTTTTGTATTGTGTGTCCAAACTATCAGACAAGTGGGGAGCTGGTTTGGAGCCATTGTCTTCTTATTGATCTCAGCAGGGCAGTGCAAGTGTGAGGACCCCTGTATGATGGCACTGAGGATTGTTAGGAACCTACTTACTGTGGTAAATATATATATACACACACACACATTACCATAGATGCTGTGTCCTGCTGTAAATGATTGTTCTTGAAGGGGGGATTGTTTTGCTTTCCTGTTTTTTATCATCCAGAGTTAAAGAAGGCATCAGAATTTGGTGATTGACCCCATCTAGAAACGTGAGATCAACTTATCGCACTTGATTGATCTTATACTTCACAGAAAATAATATTTTTTATAATTGGTGATAAGGATGATGGATCTGTGACGATGGAGATTGTCTGATATTGGAATTCTTTACAATCTATGAGCGGATAATGCAGAGAGCAGAGAATTGTAAAATAACCATTTACTATTAGGATGAGGGGAGTGAAGGAAAGGCCATTTTGTGTCCAAATTGTCAGATGTCTCGGAGTTGCTTTGGAAGCGATTGTCTTATTGATCTCAGCAGGGGCAGGTGAAGTGTCAGTATCGGTGACGGAGCCGCTGTGCTCTGCAGTTTCCCATATAGATGAGGTGAGTGCAGGAAATATTTTCTTCCTTGATATTTTTCAGATCCGTTTGTTATCAGTGGCTCTACAGTAATACAGTGGATGAGGAATACAACCCCACAGTATACAGACAATCAGACATGAGCAGCGATGTGTCTAAACTTTAGGATGAGTTGGAGAATGTTTGGGGGCGATTTGTTTTCTTCTTATTCCCATCAGTGAAGCTCATGTTTCGATAGCCCTGTGTGATTGCACTGGAGATCGCTGAAAGCCGCTTACTGTGGTAAATCTAAAATATATGATATAATGCAATAGATGCAATTCAATATTGTTGTAAATGGTTGTTCTTGAGGTGGAGGTGGGGGGCTCGTTTTGCTTTACTGTTCTTTCAGAGCTAAAAAAGACAACTAAACTTCGCACTGGACCCCCATTAGTAAACGTGAGACCACCATCTTTTTGAGGTATTATTGATCCTATAGTATAAAGAAAAGATCTTGATATGGGAACATTAGTGATATAAGTTGTGGTGTGAATGGAGATTGTCCAATCTTGGAATTTGTTGTAGGTCTATGGCCGGATAATGCCGGGAGCGGAGAATTGTATAATAGCAGGAGGTGAGCGCAGGAAAGGATTTTCTCGCTTAATATTTTTTAGATTGTCCGCTCTTCTTGAGTCGTAAAAAAAATGATGTATGAATGCAGCACCCGCATAATGCAAGTACGCGACTATTCTTGTCTGATAAGCTGGAGTGGATTTGGGAGATTTTCTTCTTTCTTATGCCAACAGTGCAATTAAAGTGTTACCAGCCCTGTATGATCTCACCAGAGATCGATAGGAACCTGATTCCTGGGGTAAATATACATATATATATGTGCAATTTGTATTCTAGCTTGCTGGTATATATCTTTGAATATGTTTGCTGGAAGGAGGGATTTGCATTTTATTTATTTTTTTATCAGAGGCAACTAAATTAAGCAACGGACTCGTATTTGGAGACATTTGAGCACCATCTTTCATACTTTATTGATCCTATAATATGGTGAAAAAAACCTTAGCTTGGTGGCAAAACTTTGAATTAGTGGGACATTCTCATAGGATAATGCCAATATCGTAATGGAGAAGGGGGAATTGCAGTTTACGGTTAGGATGAGGTGAGTGCAAGAAAAGATTTTTTTTCAGATGTTTTTCAGTGACTCTCGTACAAAATACTTGAGAAATAACGGCCCCCATAATATGCAAGTGAATCAAACGTAAGCAATAGTGTGCCAAAATGTATAGATGTGTGTGCTGGTAAAAGTTTGTTCTTGAATGGTGGAAGGGATTTGTTTCGTTTTTCTTTCTCATTAGAGTAATGAAGGCATCTGAATTTGGCATTCGACCCCCATCCAAAAATGTGAGACCACCATTTTAATGTACTTAATCGATTCTTTGGTACAGTAAAAAGATCATGATATGTAAATGATAGTGGCATCATTCCGCTTTGTTGGATTACGATGGAGATTGTCCTATGTTGGAATTCTTTACAGATCTGTGACAGGATAATGTCAGGAGCGGAGATGGGGCAGAGAGGAATTACAGTGACTATTGGGAGGAGGTGAGTGCAGGGAAGGGTTTTCTCTCCTCATATTTTTCAGATCCATTTGTTATCGGTGGCTCTTACAGTAACACAGTGGATGAGGAATAATGGCCCTGACAATATGCAGACAATCAAACATGAGCAGCGCGGTCGTCATAGTTTTAGATGAGTGGGAGCGCGTTGTTTAGGGGCGTTTTGTTTTCTTGCTCCCAGCAGTGGAGTTCCATAGCCCTGTATGATGGCCCTGAGGATCGCTGGGAGCCGCTTACTGTGGTAAATCTATAATATATATACAGATTGTACTGGAGGAGTTTACTATATATTTGTTGTAAATGATTGTCCTTGTAGGGGGAGGTTGTTTTTCTTTCCTGTTTTTTATCATCAGAGCTGAAGAAGGTAACGGGACCGCCATCCAGAAATGTGAGACCACTATGTTATTGTAGTTTATTCATCCTGTAGTCTAGAGAAAAGATGTTGACATGGAAATATTAGTGACATAAGTTGGAGTTGTGTGAATGGAGATTGTCCAATGTTGGAATTCGTTACAGATCTATGACCGGATAATGCCGGGAGCGGAGGAGGATTGTAGGTTACTACTAGGAGGAGGTGAGTGCAGGAAGGATTTTCTCTCTTGATTTCTTTCAGATTAGTGGCACAAGCGGTTGAGGAATGCAGCCCCCACAAAGTGCAAGTACACTTTTGTATTGTGTGTCCAAACTATCAGACAAGTGGGGAGCGGGTTTGGAGCCATTGTCTTCTTATTGATCTCAGCAGGGCAGTGCAAGTGTGAGGACCCCTGTATGATGGCACTGAGGATTGCTAGGAACCTACTTACTGTGGTAAATATATATATATACACACACACATTACCATAGATGCTGTGTCCTGCTGTAAATGATTGTTCTTGAAGGGGTGAGGATTGTTTTGCTTTCCTGTTTTTTATCATCCAGAGTTAAAGAAGGCATCAGAATTTGGTGATTGACCCCATCTAGAAACGTGATATCAACTTATCGCACTTGATTGATCTTATACTTCACAGAAAATAATATTTTTTATAATTGGTGATATGGATGATGGATCTGTGACGATGGAGATTGTCTGATATTGGAATTCTTTACAATCTATGAGCGGATAATGCAGAGAGCAGAGAATTGTAAAATAACCATTTACTATTAGGATGAGGGGAGTGAAGGAAAGGCCATTTTGTGTCCAAATTGTCAGATGTCTCGGAGTTGCTTTGGAAGCGATTGTCTTATTGATCTCAGCAGGGGCAGGTGAAGTGTCAGTATCGGTGACGGAGCCGCTGTGCTCTGCAGTTTCCCATATAGATGAGGTGAGTGCAGGAAATATTTTCTTCCTTGATATTTTTCAGATCCGTTTGTTATCAGCGGCTCTACAGTAATACAGTGGATGAGGAATACAACCCCACAGTATACAGACAATCAGACATGAGCAGCGATGTGTCCAAACTTTAGGATGAGTTGGAGAATGTTTGGGGGCGATTTGTTTTCTTCTTATTCCCAGCAGTGAAGTTGATGTTTCGATAGCCCTGTGTGATTGCACTGGAGATTGCCGGGAACCGGCTTACTGTGGTAAATCTATATACACATTGTACTGGAGTTGTTTCCCAGTATATATTGTTGGAAGAATGGTCTTGAGGGAGGGAGATTTTTTTTTTGCTTTTACGGTTCTTTCCCTTCAGAGCTAAAGAAGGCAACGGGGCCCCCATCCAGGAATGTGAGACCACCACCTTACCGTACATTATTGATCCTATTGTATGGAGGAAAGATCTTGATCTGTAAGCAGCCGTGTCTCCAATGTGGCATTTCACTTTTACTTGGTTTGGAGCGATTGTGTTCTGGATCTCAGCAGTGCGGCTCCTGTGTGAAGAGCGGAGGAGGATTGTAGGTTACTACTAGGAGGAGGTGAGTGCAGGAAGGATTTTATTCCTTGATATTTTTCAGATTAGTGGTCCTCCAGCAGATAGAAGTGGTTGAGGAATGCAGCCCCTCAAAGAGCAAGAACGCGATTGTGTCCAAATTGTCAGATAAAGTTGGAGCAGGTTTGGGGCGATTGTCTTCTTATTGATCTCAGCAGGACAGATCATGTGTGAAGACCCCTGTATGATGGCACTGAAGATTACTAGACACCTGCTAATTACTGTGGTGAATATACAAATAGATATATATATTACAGACCTATTGTATAGATGCTGAGTATTACTGTAAAGTAGTTTTCTTGAATGGTGGGTAGGTGTTTTGCTTTTCTGTTCTTCATCATCAGAGTTAAAGAAGTCACCGGGACCACCATCCAGAAACATGAGACCACCATCTTATTGCACTTTATTGAGCCTATATTATAGAGAAAAGAGTATTGTTAATGAAATGGTGGCATAGATGATGGAGCTGTGGTGACGATGGAGATTGTCCTATGTTGGAATTCTTTACAGATCTGTGACAGGATAATGTCAGGAGCGGAGATGGGGCAGAGAGGAATTACAGTGACTATTGGGAGGAGGTGAGTGCAGGGAAGGGTTTTCTCTCCTCATATTTTTCAGATCCATTTGTTATCAGTGGCTCTAAGAAAAATTTGGTGGTTGGGAAATACGGCCCCAACAAAATGCAAGTACACTACAAAGATTGAGCAATGGGGTGTCCAGTTGTCAAAACTGTAGGAGCGGGTTTGGGGAGATTTTTTTTTCTTGTAGATCTCAACAGAGCAGTACAAGTATGAAGACCCCTGTCTGAAGATTTCCAGTAAGCAGCTTACTGTTGTGATTATATATACATGCACTGTGATTATATATACATGCACTGGGCTATAGATTTTGCCGGTATATTTTGTTGTAAAATTTGTGTTAAGGAGGGGTCAATTTTTGTTGCCTTTTAATGTAATTGTTGGGCGGGGGACTTGTTTTGCTTTACTGTTCTTTGTCATCAGAGTTGAAACTGAATTTGACCCAGGACCCCCATCCAGAAATGTGAGACCACAATCTTGGTGTACGTTATTGATCCTGTATAGTTCTGAAAAGATCATTAAGTGGAAATATTAGTGGCATAAGGTGGAGTTGTGGTGACGATGGAGATGGTCCTATACTGGATCTCTTTACAGACAGGGTAATGCCGGGAGCGGTGATGGCACAGAGGGGAATCGCAGGAGGTGAGTGCAGGGAAGGATTTTCTCTCTTGATATTTTTCAGATTAGTGTCCCTCCAGTAAAACAAAGTGATTGAAAAATGCAGTCGCATTGGACTATATTTATTTTGCCAGTATATATTGTTGTAAATTGTCAGATGTCTCGGAGTTGCTTTGGAAGCGATTGTCTTATTGATCTCAGCAGGGGCAGGTGAAGTGTCAGTATCGGTGACGGAGCCGCTGTGCTCTGCAGTTTCCCATATAGATGAGGTGAGTGCAGGAAATATTTTCTTCCTTGATATTTTTCAGATCCGTTTGTTATCAGCGGCTCTACAGTAATACAGTGGATGAGGAATACAACCCCACAGTATACAGACAATCAGACATGAGCAGCGATGTGTCCAAACTTTAGGATGAGTTGGAGAATGTTTGGGGGCGATTTGTTTTCTTCTTATTCCCAGCAGTGAAGTTGATGTTTCGATAGCCCTGTGTGATTGCACTGGAGATTGCCGGGAACCGGCTTACTGTGGTAAATCTATATACACATTGTACTGGAGTTGTTTCCCAGTATATATTGTTGGAAGAATGGTCTTGAGGGAGGGAGATTTTTTTTTTGCTTTTACGGTTCTTTCCCTTCAGAGCTAAAGAAGGCAACGGGGCCCCCATCCAGGAATGTGAGACCACCACCTTACCGTACATTATTGATCCTATTGTATGGAGGAAAGATCTTGATCTGTAAGCAGCCGTGTCTCCAATGTGGCATTTCACTTTTACTTGGTTTGGAGCGATTGTGTTCTGGATCTCAGCAGTGCGGCTCCTGTGTGAAGAGCGGAGGAGGATTGTAGGTTACTACTAGGAGGAGGTGAGTGCAGGAAGGATTTTATTCCTTGATATTTTTCAGATTAGTGGTCCTCCAGCAGATAGAAGTGGTTGAGGAATGCAGCCCCTCAAAGAGCAAGAACGCGATTGTGTCCAAATTGTCAGATAAAGTTGGAGCAGGTTTGGGGCGATTGTCTTCTTATTGATCTCAGCAGGACAGATCATGTGTGAAGACCCCTGTATGATGGCACTGAAGATTACTAGACACCTGCTAATTACTGTGGTGAATATACAAATAGATATATATATTACAGACCTATTGTATAGATGCTGAGTATTACTGTAAAGTAGTTTTCTTGAATGGTGGGTAGGTGTTTTGCTTTTCTGTTCTTCATCATCAGAGTTAAAGAAGTCACCGGGACCACCATCCAGAAACATGAGACCACCATCTTATTGCACTTTATTGAGCCTATATTATAGAGAAATGAGTATTGTTAATGAAATGGTGGCATAGATGATGGAGCTGTGGTGACGATGGAGATTGTCCTATGTTGGAATTCTTTACAGATCTGTGACAGGATAATGTCAGGAGCGGAGATGGGGCAGAGAGGAATTACAGTGACTATTGGGAGGAGGTGAGTGCAGGGAAGGGTTTTCTCTCCTCATATTTTTCAGATCCATTTGTTATCAGTGGCTCTAAGAAAAATTTGGTGGTTGGGAAATACGGCCCCAACAAAATGCAAGTACACTACAAAGATTGAGCAATGGGGTGTCCAGTTGTCAAAACTGTAGGAGCGGGTTTGGGGAGATTTTTTTTTCTTGTAGATCTCAACAGAGCAGTACAAGTATGAAGACCCCTGTCTGAAGATTTCCAGTAAGCAGCTTACTGTTGTGATTATATATACATGCACTGTGATTATATATACATGCACTGGGCTATAGATTTTGCCGGTATATTTTGTTGTAAAATTTGTGTTAAGGAGGGGTCAATTTTTGTTGCCTTTTAATGTAATTGTTGGGCGGGGGACTTGTTTTGCTTTACTGTTCTTTGTCATCAGAGTTGAAACTGAATTTGACCCAGGACCCCCATCCAGAAATGTGAGACCACAATCTTGGTGTACGTTATTGATCCTGTATAGTTCTGAAAAGATCATTAAGTGGAAATATTAGTGGCATAAGGTGGAGTTGTGGTGACGATGGAGATGGTCCTATACTGGATCTCTTTACAGACAGGGTAATGCCGGGAGCGGTGATGGCACAGAGGGGAATCGCAGGAGGTGAGTGCAGGGAAGGATTTTCTCTCTTGATATTTTTCAGATTAGTGTCCCTCCAGTAAAACAAAGTGATTGAAAAATGCAGTCGCATTGGACTATATTTATTTTGCCAGTATATATTGTTGTAAATTGTCAGATGTCTCGGAGTTGCTTTGGAAGCGATTGTCTTATTGATCTCAGCAGGGGCAGGTGAAGTGTCAGTATCGGTGACGGAGCCGCTGTGCTCTGCAGTTTCCCATATAGATGAGGTGAGTGCAGGAAATATTTTCTTCCTTGATATTTTTCAGATCTGTTTGTTATCAGCGGCTCTACAGTAATACAGTGGATGAGGAATACAACCCCACAGTATACAGACAATCAGACATGAGCAGCGATGTGTCTAAACTTCAGGATGAATTGGAGAATGTTTGGGGGGCGATTTGTTTTCTTCTTATTCCCATCAGTGAAGCTCATGTTTCGATAGCCCTGTGTGATTGCACTGGAGATCGCTGGAAGCCGCTTACTGTGGTAAATCTAAAATATATGATATAATGCAATAGATGCAATTCAATATTGTTGTAAATGGTTGTTCTTGAGGTGGAGGTGGGGGGGCTCGTTTTGCTTTACTGTTCTTTCAGAGCTAAAAAAGACAACTAAATTTCGCACTGGACCCCCATTAGTAAACGTGAGACCACCATCTTTTTGAGGTTTTATTGATCCTATAGTATAAAGAAAAAATCTTGATATGGGAACATTAGTGATATAAGTTGTGGTGTGAATGGAGATTGTCCAATCTTGGAATTTGTTGTAGGTCTATGGCCGGATAATGCCGGGAGCGGAGAATTGTATAATAGCAGGAGGTGAGCGCAGGAAAGGATTTTCTCGCTTAATATTTTTTAGATTGTCAGCTCTTCTTGAGTCGTAAAAAAAATGATGTATGAATGCAGCACCCGCATAATGCAAGTACGCGACTATTCTTGTCTGATAAGCTGGAGTGGATTTGGGAGATTTTCTTCTTTCTTATGCCAACAGTGCAATTAAAGTGTTACCAGCCCTGTATGATCTCACCAGAGATCGATAGGAACCTGATTCCTGGGGTAAATATACATATATATATGTGCAATTTGTATTCTAGCTTGCTGGTATATATCTTTGAATATGTTTGCTGGAAGGAGGGATTTGCATTTTATTTATTTTTTTATCAGAGGCAACTAAATTAAGCAACGGACTCGTATTTGGAGACATTTGAGCACCATCTTTCATACTTTATTGATCCTATAATATGGTGAAAAAAACCTTAGCTTGGTGGCAAAACTTTGAATTAGTGGGACATTCTCATAGGATAATGCCAATATCGTAATGGAGAAGGGGGAATTGCAGTTTACGGTTAGGATGAGGTGAGTGCAAGAAAAGATTTTTTTTCAGATGTTTTTCAGTGACTCTCGTACAAAATACTTGAGAAATAACGGCCCCCATAATATGCAAGTGAATCAAACGTAAGCAATAGTGTGCCAAAATGTATAGATGTGTGTGCTGGTAAAAGTTTGTTCTTGAATGGTGGAAGGGATTTGTTTCGTTTTTCTTTCTCATTAGAGTAATGAAGGCATCTGAATTTGGCATTCGACCCCCATCCAAAAATGTGAGACCACCATTTTAATGTACTTAATCGATTCTTTGGTACAGTAAAAAGATCATGATATGTAAATGATAGTGGCATCATTCCGCTTTGTTGGATTACGATGGAGATTGTCCTATGTTGGAATTCTTTACAGATCTGTGACAGGATAATGTCAGGAGCGGAGATGGGGCAGAGAGGAATTACAGTGACTATTGGGAGGAGGTGAGTGCAGGGAAGGGTTTTCTCTCCTCATATTTTTCAGATCCATTTGTTATCGGTGGCTCTTACAGTAACACAGTGGATGAGGAATAATGGCCCCCACAATATGCAGACAATCAGACATGAGCAGCGCGGTCGTCATAGTTTTAGATGAGTGGGAGCGTGTTGTTTGGGGGCGATTTCTTTTCTTCTTGCTCCCAGCAGTGGAGTTCCATAGCCCTGTATGATGGCCCTGAGGATCGCTGGGAGCCGCTTACTGTGGTAAATCTATAATATATATACAGATTGTACTGGAGGAGTTTACTATATATTGTTGTAAATGATTGTTCTTGTAGGGGGAGGTTGTTTTTCTTTCCTGTTTTTTATCATCAGAGCTGAAGAAGGTAACGGGACCGCCATCCAGAAATGTGAGACCACCATGTTATTGTAGTTTATTCATCCTGTAATGTAGAGAAAAGATGCTGACATGGAAATATTAGTGACATAAGTTGGAGTTGTGTGAATGGAGATTGTCCAATGTTGGAATTCGTTACAGATCTATGACCGGATAATGCCGGGAGCGGAGGAGGATTGTAGGTTACTACTAGGAGGAGGTGAGGGCAGGAAGGATTTTCTTGCTTGATATTTTTCAGATTATTGGCACAAGCGGTTGAGGAATGCAGCCCCCACAAAGTGCAAGTACCCTTCTGTAATGTGTGTCCAAACTATCAGACAAGTGGAGAGCTGGTTTGGAGCCATTGTCTTTTTATTGATCTCAGCAGGGCAGTGCAAGTGTGAGGACCCCTGTATGATGGCACTGAGGATTACTAGGAACCTACTTACTGTGGTAAATCTATATATACATGCACACATTACCATAGATGCTGTGTCCTGCTGTAAATGATTGTTCTTGAAGGGGGGATTGTTCTGCTTTCCTGTTTTTTATCATCAGAGTTAAAGAAGGCATCAGAATTTGGTGATTGACCCCATCTAGAAACGTGAGATCAACTTATCACACTTGACTGATCTTATACTTCACAGAAAATAATATTTTTTATAATTGGTGATATGGATGATGGATCTGTGACGATGGAGATTGTCTGATGGTGGAATTCTTTACAATCTATGAGCGGATAATGCAGAGAACAGAGAATTGTAAAATAACCATTTACTATTAGGATGATGGGAGTGAAGGAAAGGCCATTTTGTGTCCAAATTGTCAGATGTCTCGGAGTTGCTTTGGAAGCGATTGTCTTATTGATCTCAGCAGGGGCAGGTGAAGTGTCAGTATCTGTGACGGAGCCGCTGTGCTCTGCAGTTTCCCATATAGATGAGGTGAGTGCAGGGAAATATTTTTTCCTTGATATTTTTCAGATCCGTTTGTTATCAGCGGCTCTACAGTAATACAGTGGATGAGGAATACAACCCCACAGTATACAGACAATCAGACATGAGCAGCGATGTGTCTGAACTTTAGGATGAGTTGGAGAATGTTTGGGGGCGATTTGTTTTCTTCTTATTCCCAGCAGTGAAGTTGATGTTTCGATAGCCCTGTGTGATTGCACTGGAGATTGCCGGGAACCGGCTTACTGTGGTAAATCTATATACACATTGTACTCTAGATGTTTCCCAGTATATATTGTTGGAAGAATGGTCTTGAACAAGGGAGGTTTTTTTTTTGCTTTTACGGTTCTTTCCCTTCAGAGCTAAAGAAGGCAACGGGGCCCCCATCCAGAAATGTGAGACCACCACCTTACCGTACATTATTGATCCTATTGTATGGAGGAAAGATCTTGATCTGTAAGCAGCCGTGTCTCCAATGTGGCATTTCACTTTTACTTGGTTTGGAGCGATTGTGTTCTGGATCTCAGCAGTGCGGCTCCTGTGTGAAGAGCGGAGGAGGATTGTAGGTTACTACTAGGAGGAGGTGAGTGCAGGAAGGATTTTATTCCTTGATATTTTTCAGATTAGTGGTCCTCCAGCAGGTACAAGTGGTTGAGGAATGCAGCCCCTCAAAGAGCAAGAACGCGATTGTGTGACCAAATTGTCAGATAAGTTGCAGTTGTATTGGGGCGATTGTCTTCTTATTGATCTCAGCAGGACAGATCATGTGTGAAGACCCCTGTATGATGGCACTGAAGATTACTAGACACCTGGTTACTGTGATGAATATACAAATATATATATATACAGACATGTTGTATAGCTGCTGAATATTGCTGTAAAGTAGTTTTCTTGAATGGGGGGTGGATGTTTTGCTTTTCTGTTCTTCATCATCAGAGTTAAAGAAGTCACCGGGACCACCATCCAGAAACATGAGACCACCATCTTATTGCACTTTATTGAGCCTATATTATAGAGAAAAGAGTATTGTTAATGAAATGGTGGCATAGATGATGGAGCTGTGGTGACGATGGAGATTGTCCTATGTTGGAATTCTTTACAGATCTGTGACAGGATAATGTCAGGAGCGGAGATGGGGCAGAGAGGAATTACAGTGACTATTGGGAGGAGGTGAGTGCAGGGAAGGGTTTTCTCTCTTCATATTTTTCAGATCCATTTGTTATCAGTGGCTCTATGAAAAATTTGGTGGTTGGGAAATACGGCCCCAACAAAATGCAAGTACACTACAAAGATTGAGCAATGGGGTGTCCAGTTGTCAAAACTGTAGGAGCGGGTTTGGGGAGATTTTGTTTTCTTGTAGATCTCAACAGAGCAGTACAAGTATGAAGACCCCTGTCTGAAGATTTCCAGTAAGCAGCTTACTGTTGTGATTATATATACATGCACTGTGATTATATATACATGCACTGGGCTATAGATTTTGCCGGTATATTTTGTTGTAAAAGTTTGTGTTAAGGAGGGGTCAATTTTTGTTGCCTTTAATGTAATTGTTGGGCGGGGGACTTGTTTTGCTTTACTGTTCTTTGTCATCAGAGTTGAAACTGAATTTGACCCAGGACCCCCATCCAGAAATGTGAGACCACAATCTTGGTGAACGTTATTGATCCTGTATAGTTCTGAAAAGATCATTAAGTGGAAATATTAGTGGCATAAGGTGGAGTTGTGGTGACGATGGAGATGGTCCTATACTGGATCTCTTTACAGACAGGGTAATGCCGGGAGCGGTGATGGCGCAGAGGGGAATCGCAGGAGGTGAGTGCAGGGAAGGATTTTCTCTCTTGATATTTTTCAGATTAGTGTCCCTCCAGTAAAACAAAGTGATTGAAAAATGCAGTCGCATTGGACTATATTTATTTTGCCAGTATATATTGTTGTAAATTGTCAGATGTCTCGGAGTTACTTTGGAGGCGATTGTCTTATTGATCTCAGCAGGGGCAGGTGAAGTGTCAGTATCTGTGACGGAGCCGCTGTGCTCTGCAGTTTCCCATATAGATGAGGTGAGTGCAGGAAATATTTTCTTCCTTGATATTTTTCAGATCCGTTTGTTATCAGCGGCTCTACAGTAATACAGTGGATGAGGAATACAACCCCACAGTATACAGACAATCAGACATGAGCAGCGATGTGTCTAAACTTTAGGATGAGTTGGAGAATATTTGGGGGCGATTTGTTTTCTTCTTATTCCCAGCAGTGAAGTTGATGTTTCGATAGCCCTGTGTGATTGCACTGGAGATTGCCGGGAACCGGCTTACTGTGGTAAATCTATATACACATTGTACTCTAGATGTTTCCCAGTATATATTGTTGGAAGAATGGTCTTGAGGGAGGGAGATTTTTTTTTGCTTCACTGTTCTTACCCATCAGAGCTAAAGAAGGCAATGGGACCCCCATCCAGAAATGTGAGACCTCCACCTTACCGTACATTATTGATCCTATTGTATGGAGGAAAGATCTTGATCTGTAAGCAGCCGTGTCTCCAATGTGACATTTCACTTTTACTTGGTTTGGAGCGATTGTGTTCTGGATCTCAGCAGTGCGGCTCCTGCGTGAAGAGCGGAGGAGGATTGTAGGTTACTACTAGGAGGAGGTGAGTGCAGGAAGGATTTTCTCTCTTGATATTTTTCAGATTAGTGGTCCTCCAGCAGATACAAGTGGTTGAGGAATGCAGCCCCTCAAAGTGCAGGAACGCGATTGTGTGACCAAATTGTCAGATAAGTTGGAACGGTTTTGGGGCGATTGTCTTCTTATTGATATCAGCAGGACAGATCAAGTGTGAAGACCCCTGTATGATGGCACTGAGGATTACTAGACACCTGGTTACTGTGGTGAATATACAAATATATATATACAGACATATTGTATAGATGCTGAGTATTGCTGTAAAGTAATTTTCTTGAATGGGGGGTGGATGTTTTGTTTTCCTGTTCTTTGTCATCAGAGTTAAAGAAGTCAACGGGACCACCACCCAGAAACATGAGACCTCCATCTTATTGCACTGTATTGACCCTATACTATAGAGAAAAGATAATTTGCTATTGAACTGGTGGCATAGATGATGGAGTTGTGGTGACGATGGAGATTGTCCTATGTTGGAATTCTTTACAGATCTGTGACAGGATAATGTCAGGAGCGGAGATGGGGCAGAGAGGAATTACAGTGACTATTGGGAGGAGGTGAGTGCAGGGAAGGGTTTTCTCTCTTGCTATGTTTCAGATCCGTTGTAAGTGGATGAGGAATAATGGCCGCCACAATATGCAGACAATCAGACATGAGCAGCGGTGCGTCCAGTATTTTAGATGAGTGGGAGCGTGTTGTTTGGGGGCGATTTGTTTTCTTCTTGCCCCCAGCAGTGAAGTTCCATAGCCCTGTATGATGGCCCTGAGGATCGCTGGGAGCCGCTTACTGTGGTAAATCTATAATATATATACAGATTGCACTGGAGGAGTTTGCTATATATTGTTGTAAATGATTGTTCTTCTAGGGGGGGGTTGTTTTTCTTTACTGTTTTTTATCATCAGAGGTAAAGAAGGTAACGGGACCGCCATCGAGAAATGTGAGACCTCCACCCTATTGTAGTTTATTCATCCTGTAATGTAGAGAAAAGATGCTGACATGGAAATATTAGTGACATAAGTTGGAGTTGTGTGAATGGAGATTGTCCAATGTTGGAATTCGTTACAGATCTATGACCGGATAATGCCGGGAGCGGAGGAGGATTGTAGGTTACTGCTAGGAGGAGGTGAGGGCAGGAAGGATTTTCTCTCTCTGTATTTTTTAGATCCTTTGGATATCGTCAGTTCTTGAGTAGTAAAAAAAATGGTGGAGGATTGCAGCACCCACATAATATAAGTATGTGACTATTCTTGTCTGATAAGCTGGAGTGGATTTGGGGGAGATTTTCTTCTTTCTTATGCCAACAGTGCAGTGTTACAACCCCTGTATGATCTCACCAGAGATTGCTGGGGTAAATATACTAATATATATGTGCAACTTGCATTCTAGTTTGCTGGTATATATTGTTGGATATTTCTGCTTGAAGGAGGTATTTGCTATGCTTTATGATTTTTTAGCAGAGGCAACTGAATTTAGCAATGGACTCGTATTTGGAAACATAAGAGCACCATCTTTCATACTTTATTAATCCTATAGTGCGGTGAAAAATCTTAGCTTTGTGGCAAAAGTGGGAGACGTAGTTGTCATTTTTACAGACAAGGTAATGCCGGGAGCGGTGATGGCGCAGAGGAGTATTACAGTTTACTATTGGGATGAGGTGAGTGCTATGAAGGATTTTCTCTCTTGGTATTTTTCAGACTTGTTTGTTATCCATGGATCTCCAGGAGAAAAAATATAATTGAGGAATGCAGCCCACCAAAAAATGAAAGTAGGCTATTATCCTGAGTGTGTTTGGGGTGATTGTCTTGTCCTTGATCTCAATGCTGCAGTTAAAGTGGGAAGATCTCTGCATGAAAATGTTATTGGCATAGTTGTAATTAAGGTGACAGTGAAGAGTTTGCAATGTTGTTTATAGGTTTATGACCGGATTCAGTTTCCTATTAGGAGGAGGTGAGTGCAGGAAAGGATTTCCTGGTTTATGTTTTTCAGATCCGGTCACTAGTGGCTCGACAATATAATAAAGTGGTGGAGGAATAATGGCCCCCACATAATGCAAGTAAGCGATCAAATTTAAGCAATGGTGTCCAAATTGTCAGTCTACTTGAAGTGGATATGGGGCGATTTGTCTATTAATTTCAACAGTGCAGATCAAGTGTGAAGACCCCCCTGTATGATGGCACTGAAGATTACTAGGAGCAGCTTATTGTGGTAAATGTACAGATATCTATCAACAGTATATATTTGTTGTAAATTATCTTGAAAGGGGGATTTGTTTTGCGTCACTGTTCTTTATTATCAGAGTTAAAGAAGGCAACTGAATTTTAGGCTGGACCCCCTATCCAAATACATAAAACCACCGTATTATTTTCATTTATTTTTGCTATAATATTGAGAAAAGGATTTGATATGGAAATGGTGGCAAAGATGATGGGCGTTGTGGTGAAGACAGAGATTGTCCTATGTTGGATATTTACAGATCTGTAACCAAATAACACCGAGGTGGAGACGAGGTGAATTGTAGGTTACTATTAGGATGAGGTGAGAGCACGGAAGGGTTTTCTCACTTTGTTTTTTCATATTCCGTTTTTATCAGCGTCTCTTCAATAGAAAAAAACATGTTGGAGGAATGTAGCCCCTACAATATTAAAGTATCACTCCGAAACCTGAGCAGCAGTGTCCACATTGTCAGATAGGTTGGAGCGGGTTTGGGGCGATTTGTCTTATTGATCTCATAGTGCAGTTCTGGTATGGAGACCTCTGTATGACAGCACTGAAGATTACGAAGGACCTGCTTACTGTGGTGAATATATACACCTATATTATATATGGAGGGGGGTTGTTTTGCTTTCCTGTTCTTTATCTTTAGAATTGAAGAAGGCAACTTAATTTGGCAGAGGACCACCATCTTATTCATTAATCCTATAGCCCGAAGAAAAGTTCTTTGTGAAGATGTTATTGGCATAGTTGTAATTAGGGTGATGGTGGAGACTTTCCAATGTCCTGTATAGTTCTGTGACCGGATTCGGTTTCCTATTCAGAGGAGGTGAGTGCAGGGTCGGGTTTCCCCACTCCATGTTTTTCAGATCCGTTTGTTATCAGCGCATCTTCTTCAGGAGAACAAAGTGGTTGGGGAATACGACCCCAGCAAAATCTATTATCTTCTCTGAATGGAGTGTTTGGGCTCATTTGTCTTCTAATAACATTACCTCATTGTACTAACATCTTATACATGGAATAACTCTTCACATATGGAATAATCTATACCATTAAATGTTTAGTTCGTCAGATTTTATTGTTTAATTTTGATGTTGATATTTGTTATAATTTTAAAATTCAATAAAAACATTGTGAAAGAAAATGTTATTGGGATAAGTTGTAATCAGGGTGACGATGGAGACTTTCCAATGTTACGGGATTCTATTTCCTATCGGGGGCACGTGAGTGCAGGAAACAATTTCCATTTGATGTTTTTCAGATCCGTTTCTCTGGCTCCTCAAGATTAACGTGGCGGAGTAATAATGGCCCCCACTAAATGCAACTATGGGATCAAATTTAAGCAATAGTGCCCAATTTGTCAGTCCACTTACAGTGGGTTTGGGGCTTTTTGTCTTATTAATTTCAGTTCAAGTATCGAGACCCCCGTATGATTTCACTAAAGATTACTAGGAACCTGCAAAAATATATTACATTATACATGTCGGTATATATTGTTGTAAATGATTGTTCTTGAGGGGGGAGGCTGTTTTGCTTTATTGTTTTTATTATCAGGGTTAAAGAAGACAATGGGACCACCATCTTATCACACTTTATTGATGAGAAAACCCAAGTATGATGTGACCTCAACCTGCTCTCTATGGTAAATACATACAAATATGTATACAAGTTTTGCATTCTTGAAAAATTTTGTAAAAATGTTGCTCTTAAAGGAGGAGGGTTATTGTTTTACTGCTTTTTTTTTAATCATGAAATTAATGAAAGGCAACTGAATTTGGCACAGGACCCCCATCTAGCAAACTTAATTGTTCTCCTATTTTATGGTGAAGATCTTGCCTTGGAAATAGCATGAGCTGAAGTTGAGGTGACCGGATAATGCTGAAAGCAGTGATGGCGCACAGTTTCAGTGTAGTTTACTATTAGAATGAAGGGGAGTGCAGGGAAGGATTGTGTTTTAGTAACTTTTCAATCTGTTAGTTATCCGCGGCTCTTCCGGTAGAACATAGTTGTTGAGGAATGCAGTCCCCATGAAATGAAAGTACACTATGAAACCTAACCAATTTCCTTTTCTTCCACAGAGCTTCACAGACCCCTTGTTTTGTGCTCACCGGTTTTAGTAAAACCCTTCATCTTCATCCAGACCCGGATCATCCTTCTCAGTATTCCACTCTTCATGTCTCATCGCCGCGGTTTGAAATAGTCCACTTGTTGGCCAGAGTTCTGCCGGTTTTCCACTGTAGGATAAAAGGATCCTTCTGATATGCTTCTGGAGACGAACTACTGGTGTTCCTTGAAATATTGACTTGTACCAAGTGATGGAAGAACCATGAGCCCATATTTTCTTGACCTACACAACTTTCTAAAGGACGTTTTGGCTGGGACTTTTCATGAAAGAACTGTTAGATTCTTTTTGGAATGTAGAGTAAACCGCTGTTATGTTCTGTGATTATTATCTTTCTCATTCACATCCTAAGATAAATGCTGTTTGTCAAAAGCGTACAAAGTGGTAATAAAAATTTGATGTACTTTTATTCGGAGAGCTGTGGTGTTATTCCTACATTTAATAATCATCTATCTAGAAATGATTGTCATACTGTCGTACTGTATATTGATAGTTTATGTACAGGAGATGGTAATTTTTCCAGTGATAAATGATCCAAACACATTATTTGATTTACAGAAAGGTAGACTTAGCTGTTTTTTGTGAGCAATCCCAATCTCATCATTTCTAGTTTAGAACATCGTTCTCTTTTAACAAAACAAAAAGCTAAACCATGAGGTTCTTACGAGCCTCCCCCCTCCTTCATTAACAGCAAATTTAAAGGGTAGGTCCAGCACCTACAATGTATTTTCTGACCATCTATCCTTATACCTTAACCATTTTTGTAATTTTATTTATTACACAACACCCTTCACATCTCCCTATCTACCTAATCTCTAAAGGTGTTTTTTTTACTGTACTTCTCGTGATGTTTCGTTTGAGAGGAGTCTCAAACGTGACATCACAGGAGGCTGGAGCTGCATTCACTTTCCTGGAACAGGACGTGACAGGCAGCGTTGCAGTTACTCACTAGTTTCTTGCATCGCTGCCCCCTTTGAAGACGCGGTGGCTGATGCGAGTGCAGCGCCACCTCCCTGCTTCAGTCTCCGCCACAGAAAATACATTTTAGGTGCCGGACAACACCTTTAAACTTCATTCCTACTTTGAATAGGATCTATCAGTTTTGACAGACAAAGTCTGGAGACGGCCATGGCGAACATTATGCTGCCTGCAGAATCATCCTTGTGACCCGTTTGGCTGTGTGTCAGTGATGGGCTGGGGAGTCATATCCTAGGAGGGTCCCACAAAACTCTGTGTTATGGTTAATGGTATCCTGACTGCTGTTAGAGCTAATGTCCTTACATTGGTGAGGTGGGTTGGTTTCTAGTGCAGGGCAATGCCTGAATTCCTGGATAACAAAGGCATCAATGCAAATGACTGAATCTTGCGTTCCCCAAAGCAGAATGCAATTAAGAACCTCTGGCACATAATGTATCAGTGCCGCCGATGCTGCAAAGTAGAGCAGTAGACTGTCCAAAGCTCGCTGATGTCCTGATCGAGGTCTGAAAGGAGACCCCTCAAGAGGACACCATTCGTTATCTCATCGGTAACGTACCCAGATGTTGTCAGGTGTGCATATAGGGGCTATAATCACTACTGCATCATATTATGAATTACCCTTATGAAGGTCACACAAATAGGATCTGCCTGTGATTTAATTATTTTTTACATTTTTGGGTGCTTTGGAATCCACTCCTCCATTGGTTGATGATTTTGGTTAACTCTGTTTATTCTCAATAAATTACACAATTTATAAAGTCAATATGTCAATATAGTAAATATAAATAAGTAAATATTTTCAATTTGCATTTTTCAGTTATCAAGATCCGATAAGTTATTTAAAGCACCACTCCTGCAAGTTTTTGTATTGCAGTGCTGGAGTGGTGCTACTTATCTCTGGTCTCATACTTACCAGCTGTCGTCTTCTGCTGTAACCTATTTTACTTAATGGGTGCAGAAAATCTACAACATCAAATACTCATCATGGGATCGTAGCCGCAAGTATAGTAATGGCTTGTAGACCAAATTTTTGTGGTCTGCCAACTTCTCTATTGCACTTTTGCTGTCCCACTCTAAGACGCGTACGACATCTTGCCTGTTCTAAAACGGAAGAAAACAAAGAAAGTGCAGAACTTTTTCTACCGTTCTAAAAACTGACTCCTAATAGAATCTAGATGGAATAATCAATGAAGCCCCACTGCTCTCTGCTTCCTTTTGCATCCAAATATGCAACAGATCCGTTTTGGACATAAATTCCATTTGTCCCTAAAAACATAACAGCCAAATGGAAAGTCAAAACGCAAATGTGAACGAAGCCCAAGCTGAAAAGCCTGGACTTAGACATGCTGTCATGGCCACTCTTTAAATTGTTCCAGAAAATGAAGTATTTCTCCCAGAAAATTATTGCAATTAGGCTGTGTGCCCACGATGCGTTTAAGCGTTTCCGCAGTGGCAAAAACGCTGCAGAAACGCTTAAAAAACGCATGGTAAAAGGCCTGCCATGTTCCCCAATGATAATCCGCATGTGCTGTGCACATGCTGCGGAAATTTCCGCTGCGGATTATCATTGTGGAAAAAAACGTAGCACTACCAATTATTTTGCGGAAGTGCTGCGTTTTCGCCACCATTGACTTGCATTAGAACGCGCCAATTCCGCAAGACTGCATCTGTACTTGCGTAATTGGCGCGTTCTAATGTGCGGATGGTACCCGGGTGTAGAGGAGAGGAGAGTCTCATCCACACCCAGGTACCATTAAAAAAAAGCTGTAAAAAAAGAATAAAAAATGTATACTTACCTTCCGGCGGCCCGCGGTGCGCTCCTCCTTGCTTCCCGGCACTTCGCGATAGAATGAAGGACCTGCGCTGACGTCAGAGTCATGTGATCGGAGGGTAAGTATATATTTATTTTTTGACATTCTCTCGGGTCACACTATATAAATCCATGCTGTTTGCATAGATTTATATAGTGTGACCGGGTTGACAAGCACTTTCCAAGTGATGCTAAAATCGCTTGGAAAGCGCTTGTCAACCCGCATGTGGAAATGCAAGTGAAGAACGCTTCACATCCGCATGTCCCTGGCAGGAAAACGCATGTACAATCCGCGTGCATTTTTTTCTGCCAGGGAGATGCAGAAACGCTCAGGAAAAAATCTTGAGCATTTCTGAATCGTGGGCACATAGCCTAACACATCTTTTGTTATACACGTTTATTTCCTTTGTGTGTATTGGAACAACACAAAAAAAAGAGAGAAAAAGGCAAATTGGACATAATTTCACACAAAGCCCCAAAAATGGGCCGGACAAAATTGTTGGCACCCTCAACTTAATATTTGGTTGCACACCCTTTGGAATAAATAACTGCAATCAATTGCTTCCTATAACCATCAACAAGCTTCTTACATCTCTCAACTGGAATTCTGGACCACTCTTCTTATGAACTGCTCCAGGTCTCTCATATTTGAAGGCGCCTCCCAACAACAATTTTAAGATCTCTCCACAGGTGTTCAATGGGATTTAGATCCGGGTTTATTGTTGGCCACTTCAGAACTATCCAGGGGCTTTGTTTCCATCCATTCCTTCGTGCTTCTTGAAGTATGTTTGGGGTCATTGTCCTGCTGACCCATGACCTAGGATGCAACACTTTGACACTAGGCACTACATTGTGACCCAAAATCCTTTGGTAATCTTCAGTTTTCATGCTGCCTTGCACACAGTCAAGGCACCCAGTGCCAGGGGCAGCAAAATAACCCAAAAATCTTTGAAACCTCCACCATATTTGACTGTAGGTACTGTGTTCTTTTCTCATTACATTTTCAGTAAACAGTAGAATCTTTGTCTCGTCTGTCCACAAGACGCTTTCACAGAAGGATTTTGGCTTACTCATGTACATTTTGGTAAACTGTAATCTACCTTTTTATGTCTCTGTGTCAGCAGTGTGGTCCTCCTGTATCTCCTGCCATAGAGTTTCATTTCATCCAAATGTCGACATATAGTTCGCGCTGACACTGATGCACCCTGAGCCTGAAGGACCGCTTGAATTTCTTTGGAACTTGATTGGGGCTGCTTATCCACCATCCGGACTATCCTGAATTGCAACTTTTCACTCTGCCGTCCATGGCCAGTGAGATTAGCTACAGTGCCATGGATTGTAAACTTCTTGATTATGTTGCGCACCGTGGACAAAGGAACATCAATATCTCTGGAGATGGACTTGTAACCTTGAGATTGTGGATATTTTTCAACAATTTCCTCAGACAGTTCTCTTCTTCTCTTTCTCTTCTCCATGCTTAAGGCCCCGTCACACTAAGCGACGCTACAGCGATCCCGACAACGATACGACCTGTCAGGGATCGTTGCTGCATCGCTATGGGGTCGCTGGTGAGATATCAAACAGTCAGATCTTCCCAACGACGCAGCAACGATGTTAACGTCGTTAACAAGGTCGTTGGTAAGGTGTCAAACACACCGATGCATGTTACCCAGCGGGGCTTCAACGATCAAAGAAATGTCCAGACCTTTCCGACACGACCAGCGATCTCACAGCAGGGGCCTGGTCGCTGCTAAGTGTCAAACGTAGCGAGATCGCTACTGAGGTCGCTGTTGCGTCACAGAACTTGTGACTCAGCAGCGATCTCGCTTAGTGCGATGGGGGCTTAAGTGTGGGACACACAATGCAAAGATTGAGTCAACATCACCCTGTTTTATCTGGTTTCAGATGTGATTTTGATATTGCCCACACCTGTTACTTGCCACAGGCGAGTTTGAACGAGCATCACATGCTTGAAACAAAGTTGTTTACCCACAATTTTGAAAAGGTGCCAACAAATTTGTCCGGCCCATTTTTGGGGTTTTGTGTGAAAATATATCCAATTTGCCTTTTTTTCTGTTTTTTGTGTTGTTCCAATACACAAAGGAAATAAACATGTATATCAAAACACATGTAATTGCAATAACTTTCTGGGATAAATACTTCATTTTCTGGAAAAATTTCAAAGGTGCCAAACTTTCGGCCATGACTAATATATTGGGGCATATTTACTAATATCAGATACATAATCAGTTTTTGAATTACAATAATTACAATAGATGTGCCAAATTTATCACAGTGGGTTATGCCGAATGATAAAAGTTTGTATATCTTAACCCCTTTATGACGTGGTACGTAATAGTACACACCACGTCATCACCCCCTGTTCAGCACGGGCTCCGGCACTGAGTCCACGCTAAACCGGGCACATGTCAGCTGATCTATACAGCTGACATGTGCCCGCAACAGCCGCGGGTGGAATCGCGATCCACCCGCAGCTATTAATTAGTTAAATTCCGCTGTCAATCTCTAACAGCAGCATTTAACATCGCTGTACCGGAAGCGCATCATTTACCCTGTCACATGATCGTGGGTCACAGATGGGTTGGCATGACAACCCGGGGTCTGCAGGAGACCCCTGTGGTTGTCATGGCCAGATTACTATGAATGCCACCCAGTGGTTGGCGATCATAGCAAGTGAGCAAATCGATATACAGGCGATCTGCTCATGTGAATCTGCTCAGGCAAGTGCTGTGCAATAATAGTGCACGCCCCACTTTTCAGTTTTGAATTTGTTAAAAAAGTTTAAAATATCCAATAAATTTCGTCCCCCTTCACGATTGTGTCCCCACTTGTTGTAGATTCTTCCCAAAAAATTTAGAATTTTAGATCTTTGTTTGAAGCCAGAAATGTGGCAAAAGGTAGAAAAGTTCAAGGGGGCCAAATACTTTCACGATGCACTGTATGTAGGCCATTGACTCCCATGGTAAGAATAAAAATGTATACCATGAACTTTTACTGTGTCCCACTGAGTTGGAAAGCATTGCAGATTATGACTTCCCATACAGCAAAAAAAAAAAAGGTACATTCCTTTGGGTGCACGGGGGTCTATGAGGGGTCTATGAATACATAATGTATAAACAAGTACTTACAGTTTCTGTACATCGTCTATAATACAGTAAGAGTTGCAGTGCTAGTTGTGTCCTCAAGAGGGCAGCAGCACCTACAAGATACTACAGAGCCAACCTTAGGCTATGTGCACACGAAGCGGTTTTGATGCGTTTTTGCAGCGGTTATTCACTCCAAAAACGCTTGTTAATAGGTCTGCCAGCTATAGCAGCTATAGCAATGGTAATACTGATAAGTCTGCCAGCCATAGCAATGGTAATACTGATGTGTTGTGCACATGATGCGGAAATTTCCGCTCAGGATTACCATTGCGGTAAAAACCGCAGCATGACCATTGTGCCGGCATTTCTGCCACGAATTTGGGCCCATTGACTATAATTGAACCGTATCAAATCCGCAGGTATAATATTTATACCTGTGGATTTGATGCGTTTCAATCAAAGCCAATGGCCGCGCACTGTGGGTGGTGCGCAGATCGGGAGAGGAGGACTACTACTCTTCTCATCCGACCGCCACTCCCGCTGATAACAGCGAGGAAGAAGGCTACCACGTGGTGTAAAAAAAGAAAAAATAGAGTAAAAAAAAAAAAAACAAACAAAAAAACCGTATACTCACCTGTCCGGTGCCCCCGGTGTACTCCTGGTCCTGGTCCCCGGCGATACTCTCTCCCTGGCGGCCGGCGGTACACTGCTGGGAGCGCGCTCACTCTCAGCAGTATACTGTGCTTCCAGGACCTGCGGTCACGTGACCTCACCATGTTCCCATGGTGGTGAGCTCATCGGGGCTGATCAACTGATCTTCAGCTGATGAACCCGTGACATCCTCCAGCACTGTATACTGTATACAGTGCTGGCTTCTACAGCAGTGACATCAGTGATTGCTGATGTCACTGCTATAGAAGTGACCCGGATCGCCAGGGGACAATCGTTGGTGGTACGTGGACTGCGTTGTGACGGCGGACAGGTGAGGGATATGGTTGTTTGTTATTTTACGTTTTTTTCAGAAGATCGAGGGATTTGCGGAACCAGTACAATAAAAAAAAACAAAAAAAAAAACGTGTTTTTTTATTTCATTCAAATACTTTATTCTGGCCGTGTCTTTTATTGAAAAAGCGGCACCCATCCTACTACGCAGTTAGTAATGGGGGCGTCTTATATACGCCCTCCATTACTAACCGGGGCTTCACGTCAGCCACCAATACAAGACTGATGTGAACCCCAACCCCATTACCCCACTGTTACAGGGCAGTGGGAAGAGCAGAGGCTAAGCGCCAGATTTGGCGCATATTATGGATAGCCAGGGAACATTGTTGGCTAATGGCCCCTTCCCCGGCTACTAATATCAGCCCCCAGTGGTTGGCTTTCCCTATGCTGGTTATAAAAATGACGCGGGAGCCCACACCATTTTTTAAAAACATTTTTAGGCTCTGTTCCCACGATACGGATGAAGCAGCGCTTTGGACACATATTTTTGCTGCGTTTAAAACGTTGCATTCTATTGAATGCCGGTAAATCCGCATGTGTTCACTGAACAGACTAGCAACTCCGCAAGAGAATTTGACATGCTGCGGTCCTGAAAGACGCGCTGCATGTCAGTGTCCACGGGTGATTCGCAGCCTCTGATGCACACATAGTGGACATGGGATTTCTAGAGATCCTATCCACTATGCTGTAACATTTGGACGCTGCGGGTTTGACGCTGTATAAACGCGCAGCGGCTCCTGATTGTGGCCACGTACCCAAACTCATCCGCAGCCTGTCAATTTCTGTAGCGGACACACCCGTCTCCACTGCAGATTTTGACCGATTGAAGTGTCATTATATGCGGTGGATTTACATGTACCGACATCAAAAGTGCAGCATTAGAACACTGCATTTTGGACTCAACAAAAATATGCTGCGTCCACAGCGCTGCTGAGTGCTGATCAGGGGGACGTAGCTGCTAATGAACCAGCTGTGAGCTGTTAATCATAGCCAGGGACCATGTTTGCAAATGGCACCTTCCCAGGCTAAAAATAGCAGCTCATAGCAGCCACATAAATTCGGTGAATAGAAATGCTAATGAAAATTGGGTGAATGGGACTAGCTGACACCAAAGGTGTCAATCAGACCTTGAAACGCACATTGGAGGTGTGACATGGAGGACACACAGCAACATGCATTCCATAAATGCTTTAGGGCTGTATTATTACTCATGCACAAAATATTTGAATACACTTTTTTTTTATTTTGTGCACTTTTACCATTAATCATCTATTGTTTATACTCTCTAATTTATTTGATCATTTACCTAATTTAGTATAAGTCTGGTTCTATAGCCATTGTGATTTACTTTATGACCCATGTCCAGCAGTGCTGTACTTTCATGCACCTTTATATTTACATTTAAATATTTATTAGGAAGTGAATTTTGCTTCTATTTATTCATTTTATATGATGTTATAGCAATAAATTATTTTGGAATGTGCACTCATACTGTTTTTCTGTTATTGTATTCTTACATATCTATTTCAGTAACCTTTTATTCCTATACTGTATTCCTCCTCCACCTGGTTTTTGTGTTTACGTTGTTATTTATGAGATCATGATTGCCTTCTACGAGGAGGTGAGCTCACAGCTGGACCGGGGAGAGTCAGTGGATGTTGTATACCTTGACTTCTCCAAAGCGTTTGATACCGTGCCACACAAAAGGTTGGTATATAAAATGAGAATGCTTGGTCTGGGGGATAATGTGTGCAAGTGGGTAAATAGCTGGCTGAGTGATAGAAAGCAGAGGGTGGTTATCAATGGAGTAAGCTCAGGGTGTGTCAGGGTTACTAGCGGGGTGCCTCAAGGGTCTGTCTTGGGCCCTATATTATTTAATATATTTATTAATGATCTAGTGCAGAGGTCCCCAACCTTTTTTGCACCAGGGACCGGCTTTAAGCAAGACCAGTTTTCCATGGCCCGGTGGGGGTGGGGGCGGGGCTTTGGTCATATGGGGGTGGGGTTATGGAGGGGTGGAGCTGTATGGGGAGGATGCTGGCGAGACCTCGGTGTACAGCGCTGCTAAGTAGCAGCATTGTACATTGAGCGTCAGTGTATACAGCGCTGCTGCTTAGCAGCGCTACACACTGAACACCGGTACCGGGAGCCGCGTCACTGAAGCCAGTCTGCTGCCCCAGCACGCCCCACATAACATGTTCTGCCGGGGGCGTGTCAGTGAGGAGAGCCTGCCGCCCCACCCCGTCAGGAACACACCATGCTGTGCAGGAGGGCCGCGTCACTAAGACCCGGCCCGTGACGTACAACAGGTACCATGCTGTGCTGTGGAGGGCTGCGTCACTAAGACCCGCCCGACGCCCCACCCCGTCCTGCATAATGTTCTCTGCCGGGAGCTGCGAGCTGTCACGGCTATGGCAGAAAACATTATAAATCCACACAGAGCGAGTTCTGACCAGGCGCAGGGCCGCGGAGCTAGCTGTCAGCGGCAGGGCCGGCTCCAGGTTTTTCTGGGCCCCGGGCGAAAGAGTCTCAGTGGGCCCCTTTAACACATACCACGATTCATGATGCAGAGATACGGCGGAGAAATATATATATATAGTACAATGCAAAGATTTCACTTCATGAGTGATATCTATTGTAAATTCTACAATAGCTCAGAAACCGGTGAATCGCTCCACACAGAATAGTGGCCCCCATATAAGGCTCCATACGGAATACTGGTCCCCATATAACGCCCATACGGAATACTGGCCCCCATATAACGCTTCATACGGAATACTGGCCCCCATATAAGGCCCCATACGGAATACTTGCCCCCATATAAGGCCCCATACGGAATACTTGAATACTTGCCCCCATATAAGGCCCCATACGGAATACTTGCCCCCATATAAGGCCCCATACGGAATACTGGCCCCCATATAAGACCCCATACGGAATACTGGCCCCCATATAAGGCTCCATACAGAATACTGGCCCCCATATAACGCTCCATACAGGATACTGGCCCCCATATAACGCTCCATACAGGATACCGGTCCCCATATAATGCTGCATGCAGGCTGTTACCCCCCACATAATGCCCCATACAGGCTGTCCCCCCCTTATAATGCTCCATGCAGGCTGTTACCCCCCACATAATGCCCCATACAGGCCCCTCCCTTTTAATGCTCCATGCAGGCTGTTACCCCCACATAATGCCCCATACAGGCTGCCCCCCCCCTTATAATGCTCCATGCAGGCTGTTCCCCCCCACATAATGCCCCATACAGGCCCCCCCCTTTTAATGCTCCATGCAGGCTGTTACCCCCCACATAATGCCCCATACAGGCTGCCCCCCCCTCTTTATAATGCCCCATGCAGGCTGTCACCCCTCCTCTTTATACTGCCCCATGCAGGCTGTCACCCCTCCTCTTTATACTGCCCCATGCAGGCTGTCACCCCCCCTCTTTATAATGCCCCATGCAGGCTGTCACCCCTCCTCTTTATAATGCTCCATGCAGGCTGTCACCCCTCCTCTTTATACTGCCCCATGCAGGCTGTCACCCCTCCTCTTTATACTGCCCCATGCAGGATGTCCCCCCCTCTCTTTATAATGCCCCGTGCAGGCTGTTCCCCACCTTATAATGCCCCATGCAGGCTGGTCCCCACCTTATAATGCCCCATGCAGGCTGTCACCCCTCCTCATTATAATGCCCCAAGCAGGAATCCCCCCCCCCTCTTTATAATGCCCCATGCAGGCTGGTCCCCACCTTATAATGCCCCATGCAGGCTGTCACCCCTCCTCATTATAATGCCCCAAGCAGGAATCCCCCCCTCTTTATAATGCCCCATGCAGGCTGGTCCCCACCTTATAATGCCCCATGCAGGCTGTCACCCCTCCTCATTATAATGCCCCATGCAGGCTGTTCCCCACCTTATAATGCCCCATGCAGGCTGTCACCCCTCCTCTTTATAATGCCCCAAGCAGGATGCCCCCCCTCCCCTCTTTATACTGCCCCATGCCTCCATACATTAAAAAAAAAAAAAAATCAAATACTCACCTCCCTTCTCCTCACCTGCTGCCCGCTGCCCGCCGCTCGGCTCCGAACTCCAGCGTTGTCGTTTCTTCCCGCTCAGCGCTCCCTGTGACGGCTCAGGGGAGGGCGCGGTGTAAAGACGTCACCGCGCCCTCTGACCTGAGACGTCACAGGGAGCGCAGAGCAGGAAGACAGCTGATCTGCGGAGGCACGGGGAGAGGTAAGTATCGGGCTGCCGGGGCCCTGAGCAAGCGGCGGAGAAGGGCGGGCGCTGACACCGCTCTCCTCCGCCCATAGCCCAGCGGGGTGCGCGACCGCCAGTGGGCCCCTCTGCCTGCTCAGAGCCCCGGCATTTGCCCGGGTGCTGACGCCGGCCCTGGTCAGCGGCGCCGCGGACCGGCTGAAAAACCCCAACGGCCCGGTCCTGGTCCGCGGACCGGCGGTTGGGGACCTCTGATCTAGTGGAAGGGTTGCATAGTAAAATAGCAATATTTGCAGATGATACTAAACTTTGTAAAGTAGTTAATACAGATGAGGATAGGGCACAGCTACAGGAGGATTTAGATAAATTGGGGAGTTGGGCCAAAAAATGGCAAATGGGGTTCAATGCCGATAAATGTAAGGTCATGCACATGGGAAAGAAAAACAGCAGTCACCCATACATATTAAATGGGAAACCGTTGTGGAAATCTGACATGGAGAAGGACCTGGGCGTCTTGGTTAATAGCAAATTAAATTGGAGTGCCCACTGTCAGGCAGCAGCTGCGAAGGCAAATAGAGTCATGGCATGCATCAGAAGAGGAATAGGGGCATATGATGAGAACATTGTTCTTCCTCTGTATAAAGCGCTGGTAAGGCCGCACTTAGAATATTGTGCACAGTTCTGGGCTCCGGTGCTCAGGAAAGACATATTGGAGCTAGAGAGGGTACAAAGGAGGGCGACTAAGGTAATAAAGGGAATGGAGGGACTAGAATACCCAGAGAGATTGTCAAAATTAGGCCTATTTACGTTGGAAAAGAGAAGGCTTAGGGGAGACCTCATAAACATGTATAAATACATCAGGGGGCAGTACAGAGATCTCTCCCATGACCTGTTTATACCAAGGATGGTGACAAAGACGAGGGGGCACACTATGCGTCTGGAGGAAAGGAGGTTCCTGCACCAGCATAGAAGGGGATTCTTTACGGTCAGAGCCGTGAGACTCTGGAACTCTCTGGGAGAGGAAGTGGTGATGTCCAACTCACTTAATGAGTTCAAGAGAGGCCTGGACGCCTTTCTTGAGAACAATAAAATTCCATCTTATGCTTAGTGATAGTTAGTTAATCCAGATTGGTGTCGGGAAGTGAATTTTTCCTCAATGATGTAAATTGGCCTATACCGCATGGTTTTTTTTTGCCTTCCCCTGGATCAACGCTGCGGAATAGCTGCAGTGCACAAGAAAGGCTGAACTGGATGGACGCTTGTCTTTTTTCGGCCTTATAAACTATGTAACTATGTCCAGCGTTTTTGTATACGTAATAAAAATATGTTTGATTTATTTTTGTATTTATTGACTTAATAATGGTTAGGTTTCTGTAGGTGTTCACATAAGAAAACAGTAATATTTTTTAGGCATTTGCCCCATCACAGACCCTTTAAATAATAGCATAATGTCTTATGAATATAATACCAAATACAGTGACTGAGTCCTGAAGATACATTTGCAATTCAGAGATGTACAACCAAGGACACATATACTCCCAAAAATGATGCACGTCAGAGCGCACGTTCACTCAGCAGCATTATAGTCTATGTCTCCGTTTTGAGGGGGGTTCGGACGTATGCCCCGACTGAGCCACTGAGCATGACAAAATGCAATGTGAAAGCACCCTAAGTCATATGACAAAGCTCGTTAAAGGGTCGATATTGACTTTTAGGATTGCAGTTCCAATAGGTGGTGCTAGAGATCACGTACGCTTCCTCTCTTAAGAGGCAATTTGCATATACCTAGCTTAGTTTAAACAGGCATACCAAAATAGATATTAAGTTTGTGCAGTAACTCAGACCTTTCGGAACACCAAAACGTTTACTCATTAGAAGGGCGTTATCAGTCCCTGTCTCTCCTGGGTATATTAACCCATTTTATCCCCTGCATCTGGAGGCCTGATAGATGTGACGTTCCCCTGGGCCGTGGGGTACTCGGTGCCGGGCCGGTAGTTGCTAGGGGAGATGTCACAGTGGCGGTGACCCGGTCCGTGACCCAGGGCGGTCAATCAAAAGGGGGTTTTTTTAAAGGGGATTTTATAGTTTTCAATATATAGTTCGTGACGCCACCTGTGGTATGCGGCTATATGGAGCTGCCGCTGCTGTGCAGAACCTCTGGAGCTGATGTTAGTGCAGCAGAGTTGGTTCAGCTCTCCACAGGCAGAGTTTAGCTCCAGGGCAGTGTAGAGATGTTGTAGATGGTGCTGGGTGTTGTAGTGCAGGGGGTGATGGCGCAGCAGTAATTCACAGAGACAGTGGGGTGCAGTCTTCTGAGTTTACTCACAGTTGTTAAGTTCCTCAGGTTGCACTGTACAGGTTACAGCCTCCCACGTCGCGCTGCGTTCACCAGGCAGGGGTTCAGCAATCCCTCAGGTAATTCAAGAGTGCCTGACAGGACCCCGTTCTATGTGCCTTTCTCAGTCGTCTTCCTGGGCTGGCTCTGGGGCAGAGCTCGTGCAGAGCACCTGCTCCCTCCACGCCTCCTCTCAGACGGAACTCTCTGACTGGACTCACTTTCCAAGATGGTTCCCCTTTTTATACAGCTCCTTCACAAGTGCTCCCCTGATCTTCCTCCACCCACACCCACTACATGGTTCCCCCTCACTTGGTTCCCCTCCACTCCAGCCAGGGACCAGGGACTGTGCTCTCCCTTAGGAGCAATCTCACCCTGCCCCACTGAAGTGGATGTGTTGGATGCAGGTGTTAGGGTCCCGGGCAGCACTCTATCCTTACCTGAGAGTGAGATACCACACCTCTGGGTGAGATGCAGTACCTCTGTGGAGACTGAACCCTCAGGGGCGCCACACATGTCCTCCATGTTTTTTTAAAGAATGATGGTAATAAGTTCATCCATTCTCACCTTCAATTTTCTAGTAACTTAGTGGTGTTTATTCTTTATAGTTATATATTTGGCAATTTTGTATACATGTTACCTGCTCATGACCGTTGGTGTAAATTATATGTATGTATAAAGCCCAGTTGCAGGGATATTCTTCTCCATACTATTTCCAGTATGAATGTGTAAATGCTATGACTAAGAACCACAATTAGGTTTGAAATGTGCCAGTGTTGGGAGTCAGAAGGGGCACTATGTAATCATTTTTTAATTAATTTGGAATAAGCGTGTTTTTAATGTGTTTTTTTTTTTATTATTTGACATGCTGCTGAAATTAATACTTTTTTTCATTGCTGGGTCACATCACCTGGAACTGGTCAGGATTAACTCCTTGCACCTCAACAAACATATTCCCTGATGAAAACAATGTACATAGAAAGACTGAGTAATGAGCCGTTTGCTTTTCCATTGCAAATATTGTTGAAAGATAGAGTTTAAAAAGAACAAGTCATCTTGGAAATGCTGTGCAGTCTATGGGCCACGCGTTACAGAGTGGGAAAAACTGATCACATTGGTATATAGGTTTGCGGGAAAACATGTATTCTAGACAGTGTCAATTCCGGGTGCAAGTGTGCATACAGAAATAGCTGTCAATCACTCATTAGGACCTCCCCCTTGACTGCTAAGCCCGGAATGATCAGATACTTCAGTGACTAAAACACCATTTATATTGAATCTTTTCCGCAGAAACCATATCAATCTGATCAGTTCATCTTTCTCTATGACACGATGCCCATAGATTGAGCTGCATTTTCAAATTGACAGTTTCCCTTTAGAAAGCATCACCAAAAATATCCTCACATACCAAAGAAACAAGCTTTTCCAGAACTCCGGAATGTGCTCGCACCGGCTGTATAATCCTAATTATCTGCACAATCCCAAGCAATTATTCAGTAATAATTTGGTCTATGCAATCTTTATATATTAGCTTTATGACCTAGAATTTGATGATATTGTGGGAGGGCTGTGAGGTTATAATACTGTGTTGTGGAACTGTGGGAGCCATCATACTGTGCTGAGACCGTAGTGGCCATTATACTGTATGGAGGACTGTGAGGCCATAGTACTGTGTTGTTGGATCGTCACACTGCGCTGTGCGACTGCAGGGGGCCGTCACACTGCGCTGTGCGACTGCAAGGGGCCGTCACACTGCGCTGTGCGACTGCAAGGGGCCGTCACACTGCGCTGTGCGACTGCAAGGGGCCGTCACACTGCGCTGTGCGACTGCAAGGGGCCGTCACACTGCGCTGTGCGACTGCAAGGGGCCGTCACACTGCGCTGTGCGACTGCAAGGGGCCGTCACACTGCGCTGTGCGACTGCAAGGGGCCGTCACACTGCGCTGTGCGACTGCAAGGGGCCGTCACACTGCGCTGTGCGACTGCAAGGGGCCGTCACACTGCGCTGTGCGACTGCAAGGGGCCGTCACACTGCGCTGTGCGACTGCAAGGGGCCGTCACACTGCGCTGTGCGACTGCAAGGGGCCGTCACACTGCGCTGTGCGACTGCAAGGGGCCGTCACACTGCGCTGTGCGACTGCAAGGGGCCGTCACACTGCGCTGTGCGACTGCAAGGGGCCGTCACACTGCGCTGTGCGACTGCAAGGGGCCGTCACACTGCGCTGTGCGACTGCAAGGGGCCGTCACACTGCGCTGTGCGACTGCAAGGGGCCGTCACACTGCGCTGTGCGACTGCAAGGGGCCGTCACACTGCGCTGTGCGACTGCAAGGGGCCGTCACACTGCGCTGTGCGACTGCAAGGGGCCGTCACACTGCGCTGTGCGACTGCAAGGGGCCGTCACACTGCGCTGTGCGACTGCAAGGGGCCGTCACACTGCGTTGTGCGACAGCAAGGGGCCATCATACGGTGTTGTAGGACTGTGGGGGCCATCATACGGTGTTGTAGGACTGTGGGGGCCAACATAGTGTGTTGTGAAACTGTGGGGCCATCATACTGTGTTGTGAGACTGTGGAGGCAATTATATTTTGTTGTAGGACTGTGGGGGCCAATATAGTGTGTTGTGAAACTGTGGGGTCCATCATACTGTGTTGTGGGACTGTGGGGGCCATCATATTTTATTGTGCAACTATGGGGGCTATCATACTTTGTTGTTGGACTATGAGGGCCAACAAAGTGAGTTGTGAGACTATGGGGGCCATTATACTTTGTTGTAGGACTGTGGGGTTCAACATAGTGTGCTGTGGGGCCATAATACTGTGTTGTGAGACTGTGGGGGCCATCATAATTCTTGTAGGACTGTGGGGGCCAACATAGTGTGTTGTGGGACTGTGGGGACCAACATAGTGTGTTGTGGGACTGTGAGGGCTGTGGTAGGTCGACTCACTCGGCTGCTTTCAGAAGTAGACTCAGTAAACAGTTTCCTCTGCAGATTTATTGTAATGGAATAAAGCACTGCAGCAAAATAAACACAGCCTTTTTGGCATAACGGCAAAACAAAAGATAAACGATAGCACAGTCCATATGTGTGTGGGGTTCAAGTTAAAGCACACGCTTCAGCTCCTCCTGAGCTGAAGCTTTCCATTCTGGAGCGTTGCCTCTCCAGACACACAACCACAGAAAAAAAAATAGTGACCAAGCATTTAAGCTAGCTCAGCCACACCGGGGGTTGAGGTAGGGTGAATGACTTCCCACCCATCTCTAGGTCATTCACACAAAACCACTCCCTTTTGGTGATTTAACCCCCAACATATAACATGCTGCCACATGGGCCCTGTCACAGGGCCAACATAGTGTGTTGTGAGACTGTGGGGGCCATCATACTGTGTTGTGGGACTGTGGGGGCCATCATACTGTGTTGTGGGACTGTGGGGGCCATCATACTGTGTTGTGGGACTGTGGGGGCCATCATAATGTGTTGTGGGACTGTGGGGGCCATCATAATGTGTTGTGGGACTGTGGGGGCCATCATAATGTGTTGTGGGACTGTGGGGGCCATCATAATGTGTTGTGGGACTGTGGGGGCCATCATACTGTGTAGTGGGACTGTGGGGGCCATCATACTGTGTAGTGGGACTGTGGGGGCCATCATATTGTGCGTGGGAAGGAATTCACTGTGGGGGTGTCATACTATGTTTAGGGGGCCTTTTTGTTGGCATCATACTTTATACGGGCCATGAAGGAGGTAGTGTAGTCTGTGAAAACACTAAGGAGCTTCAATAGGGACAAAATTACTTTGTCAGTGCCTTTACAAATTCTGTGAATACGCTTATGCGCTGTGACTCCACCTACTCCCTTGAATAGTTTTTTTGTTTGGAGGAATTAGTATTTCTGCTATGGGGCCCTATTATTTCTATGTATGCCCCTGCCTTCATTGGTCCGTTATTGATGAGCTATTCTTTGCATAGGTCTTCAATATGTTGTAATTGAACAGTGTCTTTAACATTTAAGCACTGATTCGATGAATCCCGTCCTTTCATCCTGGGGAATTTATTAATAAGGTTAATTTGTTTATTTTTCTAGAGCATGGGTTATACACCCGTGGTCAAAATTGTTGGTACCCATCGTTTAATGAAAGAAAAACTCACGTTGAACTAGATGGACTTAGTCTTCCTTCAACCTTAAAAACTATAAAAAAAAAAAAAAAATTAAAAATCTATGAAAATGAACAAATGAAAGTCAGACATTACTTTTCAAACCTGCTTCCACAGAATTTTAAAAAAAAATTAAACTCATGAAATAGACCTTGACAGAAATGATGGTACTCTTCACTTAATATTTTGTTGAACAGCCTTTTGAGGAAACGATTCCTGTAACTGTCAATGAGACTTCTGCACCTCTCGACAGGTATTTTGGCCTCATGAGCAAACTGCTCCAGTTGCCTCATGTTTGAAGGTTGCCTTTTCCAGACGGCATGTTTCAGTGCTTTCAAAAGATGCTCAATAAGATTTTGGTCAGGGCTCATAGAAGGCCACTTCAGAATAGTCCAATGTTTTCCTCTTAGCCATTCTTGGGTGTGTTTAGCTGTGTGTTTTGGGTCATTATCCTGTTGCAAGACTCATGACCTGCAACTGAGACCAAGCTTTCTGACACTGGGCAGCAGATTTCTCTCTAGAATCCCTTGATAGTCTTGAGATTTCATTGTACCCTGCACAGATTCAAGACACCCTGTGCCAGATGCAGCAAAGCAGCCCCAGAACATAACAGAGCCTCCTCCATGTTTCACAGTAGGGACAGTGTTCTTTTCTCGATATGCTTATTTTTCCGTCTGTGAACATATAGCTGATGGGCCTTGCCAAAAACTTCCATTTGTGTCTCATCTGTCCATAGGACATTTTCCCAAAAGCTTTGTGGCTTGTCAACATGTAGTTTGGAAAATTCCAGTCTGGCTTTTTTATGATTTTTTTTCAACAATAGTGTTCTCCTTGGTCGTCTCCCATGAAGTCCACTTTGGATCAAACGACGGATGGTGCGATCTGACACTGATGTTCCTTGAGCTTGAAGTTCACCTTTAATCTCTTTAGAAGTTATCCTGGGTCTTTTGTCACCAATCGTATTATCCGTCTCTTTGATTTGTCATCAATTTTCCGCCTGCAGCCACGTCCATGGAGGTTGGCTACAGTGCCATGGACCTTAAATTTCTGAATAATATGTGCAACTGTAGTCACAGGAACATCAAGATGCTTGGAGATGGTCTTATAACCTTTACCTTTACCATGCTTGTCTATAATTTTCTTTCTAATCTCCTGAGACAACTTTTTCCTTTGCTTCCTCTGGTACATGTTGAGTGTGGTACACACCATGTCACCAAACAGCACAATGAGTATCTGTAGCCCTATATACAGGCCCATTGACTGATTACAAGATTGTAGACACCTGTGATGCTAATTAGTGGACACAACTTAATTTAACATGTCCCTTTTGTCACATTATTTTCAGGGGTACCATCATTTCTGTCCAGGCCTATTTCATGAGTTAAATTTTTTTAAAAATTAGTGGAAGCAGGGATGAAAAGCAATGTCTGACTTTCATTTGTTCATTTTCATAGATTTTAAAATTATTATTACTTTTGTTAGATTCAAGTTATTTCTGTGACCATTGTAGGTTTTTCTTTCATTAAAAGAGAGGTACCAACAATTTTGACCACGTGTGTATACGGAGAGGGACCAATTACACCAGTATGAGAAACTGTGGGATTAAAGGTTAGCCCTATAGTCCTGGTCTATCTCATTCAGAATAGGACACAAAAGTCATAATTAGTGTTGAGCATTCCGATACTGTAATATCGGGTATCGGCCGATATTCGCGGTATCGGAATTCCGATACTTAATTCCGATACTTTTACAATATCGGATACCGGAATCGGAAGTTCCCATAATGCCTGCGCTCTGCAGTGTCTGTGAAGGATGACAAGTTGGATGGCAGCGCGATCCAGCCTGTCATCAGAATGCCATCCCAGCGGGGGAGAATTCTCCTGATTGTTTAAAAGCCGGCGCGTGGTAAAAAGCCGCCGGCTTTTAAACAATCACACAGCCCCATACTGCTTCCCCGCAGCCTCCCACCCCGATCCTCCGCTCCCCTCGCCACCTCCAATCCCAATCGTAAATTAGGACCGGGCGGGGAGCGCAGCACCAAGGAGCGAAGGACCCGGGCGGGGAAGCCGGCAGTGAAAAGACTTCACCGCCGGCTTTCCCGTTCTGTGCTGCGCTTTCCCGCCGGTTATTTCAAATGAACAGCTGAGGTATCAGGTGATGCCGATCAGCTGTTCATTTGAAGTCGCCGCGGTGCCCTCAGAGGGTTCATGTGAGTTCATGCTTCACTGCATGAACTCACATGAACTTTCCCACGGCCGCACAGGTCAGCCTCACCTCCCAGACCCGTCATGATTAGTGTCTGTGCGGGGTGTCTGTGCGGGGTGTCTGTGCGGGGTGTCTGTGCGGGGTGTCTGTGCGGGGTGTCTGTGCGGGGTGTCTGTGCGTGCAGGCAGACATAGGCCGATGTGACACTACTACTCCCATCGGCCTATGTCTGTCCCCCGTCCACTCCTGCCAGCAGGATCAGCTCGATGGGAGCAGTAGTTCCCATCAGCCTGATCCTGCTATTTAAATTGCCCTACTGTGTCCCCAATAAATGTTAAATACATGTCATTGGTGGCCAGTGGTTACCTAAAAGAAATTAGTTCATACATTACCTGTCCCCGCCGATCGCCACCTAAAATAAAGTAAAAAATAAAAAACTACACCTATACTCACCTAGACACCTAATTCCCCGAAGCCATCGATCTCCTGTAATAAAATATAAAATAATAAACCACAACCTTATCCTTACCCCTCCGTAGTAGTCCACGAGTGTCCCACTAAGATCTCCAGTTCAGAGCAGCCACATAGAATGTGACCGCTCTGAACCGCTGCCGCCGCTAGAATGACGGGGCCGTAAGGGTTCACCGGAGTTCAGGCAGCGCTGCTCCGGTTAGCTCCTTTACGGCCCTGCTGTATCGTGAGAAATTCCCATGGTACAGCAGTGCCGTAAAGGAGGTCTCCGGAGCTGCGCTGCCTGAATGCACTCCGGTGACCTCAGTCAGTGGCTCCCGCTGCCGGGAGCGGACGTGTTCCCGGCAGCGTGAGCTTACAGCAGCCATGCACAGCTGTCACCATCTCCAGATGTGACAGCTGTGCATGGGAGATCAGCGCAGGACCGTGGACAGGTAACTATTATTTTTAGTAAACTAAGAATTAAATAAAATTGTGTGTTTTATTTCAAATAAATTATTTTTTTCTGGGTGTAGTGTGTGTTTTTTCTTTTTAACACTTTGTAGGTTAGTAATGGGGGTGTCTTATAGACGCCCATCATTACTAACCTGGGCTTCATGGCAGCTGGCGCTGACATGAACCCCACCACTATTACCCCCTGCCACCGCACCAGGGCAGCGTGGAAGAGCGAGGCTAAGTGCCAGAATTGGCGCATCCTATGGATGCGCCATTTCTGGGGCGGCTGACGGCTGGTGCTTCTAGCCTGGGAGGGGGCCATTATTCATGGCACCCTTCCTGGGCTATTAATATCAGCCCCCAGCTGTCTGCCTAGCCTTTGCTAGCTATTAAAATAGGGGGGACCCCACGTCATTTTTTTTGGGGGGGTCCCCCATTTTAATAGCTAGTAAAGGCTAGGTATTCAGCTGGGGGCTGATATTAGTAGCCTGGGAAGCTCCGTGGGTTTTACCCCCTTCCCAGGCTTCAAACATCTGCGCCAGCCGTCTGCTTAACCTCCGCTAGAGACTAAAATTATGGGGGATCCCACGCCATTTTTTTTTTAAATAAATCCTTTATTTTAACACTAAATGACATTTGAGGAGTTAATAAAGATGCAGTCCCTAAATTATTATTTATTTTTTAATTAATTTTTCCCAAAACTTTTGACGTGGGCTTCGCCATATTTTTGTATGCCAGCCAGGTACAGCATCCAGCTTCTATGAACGCGCCATTTTCCGGGGCGGCTGCAGACTGCAATTTTCAGCGGGGGGGCAGAAAGCTTGGGCCTCCCTGCGCTGCAGATTCCATCCCCCAGCTGTCTAGTTGTACCTGGCTGGACACAAAAATAGGGAGAAGCTCCACGTTTTGTTTTTTTTAATTATTTCATGAAATTCATGGAATAATTAAGAAAAAAAGGGCTTCCCTATATTGTTGTGTCCAACCAGGTACAAATAGGCAGCTGGTGGTTGGGGGCAGCCCGTTCCTGCCTGCTGTACCTGGCTGGACACAAATATAGTGCAAAGCCCCACGTCAATTTTTTTTTAATTATTTCAGGAAATTCATGAAATAATTAAAAAAAAAATTATGTGGGGCTTCGCCCTATATTTGTGTCCAGTCAGGTACAGCAGGCAGGAACGGGCTGCCCCCAACCACCAGCTGCCTATTTGTACCTAGCCGGACACAACAATATAGGGAAGCCCTTTTTTTCTTAATTATTCCATGAATTTCATGAAATAATTTAAAAAAAAAATGCGTGGGGCTTCGCCCTATTTTTGTGCCCAGCCAGATACAACTAGGCAGCTGGAATCCGCAGCGCAGGGAGACCCAAGCTTTCTGGGCCACCCCCGCTGCAAATTGCAGTCCGCAGCCGCCCCAGAAAATGGCGCGTTCATAGAAGCGCCATCTTCTGGCGCTGTACCCAACTCATCCAGGGCCCTGGTGTGGTGGCTCACTGGGTAATAAAGGGGTTAAGGCCAGCTTGGCATTATCAGCTGGCCCTAAGCCCGAAATTCATGGGGTCACGCCAATATTAGACATGACCACCATGAATTTCTAGTAAAGTATTTAAAAAAACACAACACCCAGAATAAAGTCCTTTAATTGAAATAAACACACAATTCTTTATTGTTCTAAATTAAACCATACTTACCATCACGCCCATTCCAGCTGAAGCCAACGATCTCCTGCAATAAAAGTAAAATAATAAAGCAACCTCATCCTTACCTTTCCATGGCTCCCACGACAGCTTCAGCTCTGCTACATCGAGATGACAGGCTGGACCGCAGCAGAACGCTGCCATCCATCCTGTCATCCCGCAGACACTGAGAAGCGCAGGCATACTTCCACTCCTCAGTGTCTGGCTGTGACGGCATCCAGATGAGCCGAGGTCATGTCCAATGAACTCAGCTCACCTCATGTACGTCACTGACAGCGTGGGAAAATTCTCCTGCACTCAGCACTTCAGCGTGAGAATTTTCCCACGCTGTCAGTGACGTGCATGAGGTGAGCTGAGTTCATTGGACATGACCTCACCTCATATATGTCACTGACAGCGTGGGAGAATTCTCACGCTGAAGCGCTGAGTGCAGGAGAATTTTCCCACGCTGTCAGTGACGTGCATGAGGTGAGCTGAGTTCATTGGACATGAACTCGGCTCATCTGGATGATGTCACAGAGAGACACTGAGGAGCGCAAGCATGCCTGCGCTTCTCAGTGTCTGCGGGATGACAGGCTGGATGGCAGCGTTCTGCTGCGGTCCAGCCTGTCATCTCGATGTAGCAGAGCTGGAGCTGTCCTGGGAACCATTGAAAGGTAAGGATGATGTTGCTTTATTATTTTTCTTTTATTGCAGGAGATCGTTGGCTTCAGCTGGAATGGGCGTGATGGTAAGTATGGTTTAATTTAGAACAATAAAGAATTGTGTGTTTATTTCAATTAAAGGACTTTATTCTGGGTGTTTGTGTTTTTCTTTAACTTTGACTATGGGGTTAGTAATGGGGGTGTCTTATAGACGCCTCTCCATTACTAACCTGGGCTTGATGTCATCTGGCATTATAAGCTGACATCAACCCCAGCCCTATTACCCCACTGCCACCGCTACAGGGCAGTGGGAAGAGCGAGGCTAAGTGCCAGAATTGGCGCATCCTATGGATGCGCCATTTCTGGGGCGGCTGACGGCTGGTGTTTCTAGCCTGGGAGGGGGCCAATATTCATGGCACCCTTCCTGGGCTATTAATATCAGCCCCCAGCTGTCTGCCTAGCCTGTGCTAGCTATTAAATTAGGGGGGACCCCACGTTATTTTTTTTGGGGGGTTCCCCCATTTTAATAGCTAGTAAAGGCTAGGTATTCAGCTGGGGGCTGATATTAGTAGCCTGGGAAGCTCCGTGGGTATTACCCCCTTCCCAGGCTTCAAACATTTGCCCCAGCTGTCTGCTTAACCTCCGCTAGAGCCTAAAATTAAGGGGAACCCCACGCCATTTATTTTTAAATAAATCCTTTATTTTAACACTAAATGACAAGTACAGTAATCAACACTATCACTGTACTTATTATATATGTGACTGACATGTTTCTATCTATCTAATCTATGTGTGAAGCTCTATTCTGTCTGTTATAAATTGTCGGGTACAGATGCTGAATTGCCGGCCGGCTTTCTTAAAGAGACGGTGCACGAAAACACTATTATTTTTTTAAATAAATCCTTTACACTAAATGACAAGTACAGTAAGCAACACTGTCACAGTACTTCATATATATGTGACTGACATGTTTCTATCTATCTAATCTATGTGTGAAGCTCTATTCTGTCTGTTATAAATTGTCGGGTACCGCTGCTGAATTGCCGGCCGGCTTTCTTAAAGAGACGGTGCATGAAAACACTAATATTTTTTTAAATAAATCCTTTACACTAAATGACAAGTACAGTAAGCAACACTGTCACAGTACTTCATATATATGTGACTGACATGTTTCTATCTATCTAATCTATGTGTGAAGCTCTATTCTGTCTATTATAAATTGTCGGGTACAGATGCTGAATTGCCGGCCGGCTTTCTTAAAGAGACGGTGCACGAAAACACTAATATTTTTTAAAATAAATCCTTTACACTAAATGACAAGTACAGTAAGCAACACTGTCACAGTACTTCATATATATGTGACTGACATGGTTCTATCTACCTAATCTATGTGTGAAGCTCTATTCTTTCTGTTGTAAATTGTCGGGTACCGGTGAATGCCGCTGATGAATTGCCGGCTTTTCATGTCATTCTACATTATTCTTAGTTGTTTTACTTCATGTAGAATTAACCTACAAGGAAAGAAAGGGTTTATTTTCATTCCGATATTTGTGTCCCATTGACTTGCATTGGTTTCCGGTATCGGAATCGGCGATATCCGATACTTTTTGGGTATCGGCCCGATCCAATCCGATACGATATTTCCTGATATCGGAAGGTATCGCTCAACACTAGTCATAATCATAAAGAAAGTCTTTCTGAACGCATCTTTCTGTTATTAAAACTTGCTACACCCCAATATACTCTGTTATAATTAATGTATCCTGTTTGATCTGTTATTTATATTCCCTCTTCTGTCAACTTGGGCAGAGCCACTGAGCTCGCTGATTGGCTGCAATACTGCTGAAGTGAAGTCAGCGCTGCAGACAATAAAAGACACTGGGAGCAGCGGCAGAGACTGAACACTGGACCCAGGGAGCAGTGTCGGACTGGGGTAACTGGGATCCACTCTACACTACAGCTATATGCAAATACCTGTTAAGCGCTATCCCCGTTAGAGCAGAGTATCAACTGTAAAATACAGAAGGCTCCGGCACATTTACTGTACCCACGCCATAATGGCAAGTTACAATAACAGTGGCATGCATTAAGGGAGTTCACCAGTGAAAATAAGTTATCACCCATCTATAGTATAGGTGATAAGTTATTGATGTGTGGGGCTTCGACTGTTGGGATCTGAACTGATCGGAAAAATGGCATTTTTAGCCCCGCTCTAAAATAGAGTGGTAGGTCTGATGTGTAAACCGCCGCTCCATTCATTATCTATGGGGGGGGGGATGCTTAAAAAAGCCAATCTGTCGAACATGCCGCTCTATTCTAACATGTATAGTAGTTTTCCCATTCTCCTGGTCGGTGCGAGTCCCAACAGTCGGATCACCAGAGATCAATAAGTTATCAGCCACACCATGACCAAACTACATATCATTACATAGTGATCAAATAATACCACATACAAGGGACAAATAGCGCCACACCATGACCAGACCATATATTACTACCACATAGTGACCAAATAATACCACATACAAGGGACGAATAGCGACACACCATGACCAGACCACATGTTACACACAGATTGTAACCGAATACTACATACAATGGACAAATACCGCATATTACCACCATATAATGACCAAATAATACCATATACAAGGGACAAAAACCAGCACACCATAACCGGACCACATATTACCACCACATAATGACTGTATAATACCACATAGAAGGGCCAAATATCACCACAACGTGCTCAAACCACATATTACCCCAACATAGTAACTGAATACTACGTATAAGGGACAAATACTGCCCCACCATAGTGACCAATTTTTATTTCATAAATCAATAGTACACAATTGTAATATATCTTATCAGAGAAATCTTTCTCTGCCAAAATTGATCAGTCATTATCAAACTTTTCAATTCTGAGGTAAAATCTGTATTCGTTGAAGATAGACTTTCCTATTGCTGAGGTAGAAGATGGCAGGTGCTACGGATATACTTCTATGTAAATGGGAGGAGCTAGAGGCAGAGCTCCTCCCTATCTATATAGAATCTTATGAGTAGCAGCTGTCATCTCCTATCTCAGTAATGGGAAAGTCTGTCTTCACCGAATACAGATTTTACCTCAGTATTGAGGATTTTGATAATGACTGATCAATTTTGACAGAGAAAGAAGCAAATTTCTCTGATAAGATATATTACAAAGCTGCTTATTTTCATGTGTGCTATTGATTTCTGAAATAAAATTTAAAACAAAGATTACACTTTAATTCTAAAAGCTGAAACACGTAGGTCGGCTACTTTACTGTTACAATGTTACGGTTACAATGTGTGGGTAATATGTGGTCTAGTGCTTTAAAGATGGAGTTTGTCCATTGTATGTGGTATTATTTGGTCACTATATGGTCTGGTCATGGTGTGATGGTATTTGTCCCTAGTATGTGGTATTATTTGGTCACTATGTGGTGCTAATATGCGGTCTGACCATGGTGTAGTGGTATTTGTCCATTGTATGTGGTATTATTTGGTCACTACGTGGTGGTAATATGTGGTCTGGTCATGGTGTGGCAGTATTTGTCTATTGTATGTGCTATTTGGTGACTATGTGGTGGTAATATATGATCTGGTTATGGTTTACAGGTTTCTGTTTCTTGTATGTGGTATTATTTGGTCATTAGATGGTGGTAATGTGTTGTATTTGTCCATTGTATATAGTATTCGGTTACAATGTGTGGGTAATATGTGGTCTAGTGCTTTAAGGATGGAGTTTGTCCATTGTATGTGGTATTATTTGGTCACTATGTGGTGGTAATATGTGATCCGGTTATGGTGTGCAGGTTTTTGCCCCTTGTATGTGGTATTATTTGGTCACTATATGGTGGTAATATGTGGTATTTGTCCATTGTTTGTAGTATTCGGTTACAATGTGTGGGTAATATGTGGTCTAGTGCTTTAAGGATGGAATTCTCAATAGTTCTAAATAAATGTGAAGTGTTATAGGCTCGGGACCAATCTCCTCTACTCTGTATGAGCACTATGGCATTATATGGCCACACAGTTGTTGGCAGCAGTTAAAGGTTAACTGTCTCTTTAAGAGTCTTTTTAAATGACATAACTATATTACGTGATCCATTCTCTTCCACCGCGGCCAAACCGATCAGATGATGGAACTGGTGACGCTTTCTGGAGTCACATGATTCACTTGGTGACATGTCTGGCTCGCCCCTCCCAGCTCGGTTGAGTCTAGAATGGAGTTGCTCCTGTGAGGGCCTCCTTCCAGCAACTCCATTCTAGACGGCTCACTAGTGAAGAATGGGCAGAGCTTTGTAAGGAGAGGCGTGACCGTGACAGAGCAGACAGAATCATCAGAATTTACAAAAGTGACGTAATTACGGAAGAAATGTCCGGGTCACTGGAAGACATTTCTGTTGTAATTTATGCCACTTTTCTAATGTAAATTTTGATGATTCTGTTGGCTCTGCTCTATCACGGTCACGCTTCTCCCCGCAAAGCTCTACCCACTCTTCAAAATGGTGGAACTTGCCGAAACTTGTGTACATACGGGCAAAGTCAAATTCTGTCAAAACTGAACAATCAAGGCTATGTGTAATTTTTTTTTACATTACGAAAAGCGATAATAAAAATGCAAATTGTATTAATTGCTAAAAAAAAAATACAAAGTGCTGCAACTTTCTCAGCTAACCTTTCATTAAGAAGGGCATGTAAAATGAAAATCTTCACGTATCGGGGCTGTAATCTTGTGCAACTGTCTCCCTAGACATAATGAAACTCCATTGTAGACAGGAGGATTCGGAGTTTAAATGGTTAAAAAAGTGAGCTTTATTTCTACAAAAATAATTATATAAAAGTGCGTATTTTAAAAAACACAGACAGATAATCACTGATTAGCAAAAGATGATCAAAACTGATTTAAATTTATACTATGGGTATATCAAACATGCTTCAGTACTAATAGCATCATAGTCAAAATGTATCAAGCCTAGTAGACATACTTCACACAAGGGGTAGGGAATAGTGGTGAGCGAGTATGTTCTGTTAACCCTTTCGCCGAGCATGCTCGGGCAAGTACCGAGTAGTTACAGCTGCTTGGTGTTATGTTTAAATCACTCCCGTGTGCATGATTTGCGACAGTTTGACAGCTTTATTACATGTGAGGAATGATTATTTCTTTTGCATTCCTCACATGTAATAAAGCTGTCAAACAGTCGCAAATCATGCACACGGGAGTGATTTAAACATAACACAGAGCAGCTGTAACTACTCGGTGCTCGCCTGAGCATACTCGGCGAAAGGGTTAACAGAACATACTCGCTCAACACTAGTGGGGAACCTTTTTTCTTCCAAGGGCCATTTGGATATTTATACCATCCTTTGGGGGCCTGGACAAAAGGAGCGCTGAGCCCACAAAGTACATCCTCACGCTGCACTGCGGTCCCCAGGAATCTGCTTGGGGGCCGGAAAAAAAAGTAATCGGGGCCATAAACGGCCCACGGGCCTGAGGTTCTCCACCCCTGCTTTACACAATGATTCTAAGGAATACGCTTACCCATAGGTGAAGGAAGCAAGGATTGTTACCAGGAAATAAGTACAAGATTCCCCAACGCACGTTGTTTTTTCACTTGCTTTCTCAAGGGGAATTGATAGTGCATTTATCTGCCAGGACCTTTATGTGTCCATGGCGATGGACTCGTGCGAACCATGTGATCCGCAGCCAACCAATGGGATCGAAAGAGGTGGCGCATGCGCACCACGCCAGCCGCATCTCGCCGACATCACCTGGCCATCAAGTCAGGTTGGCGTATTTGCGGGAGTGTGGCGGTTGCCAAGGCTCCCGGTCATGCGCATTAGACATGTAGAGGTCGACGGGCGCGGCGGCAAGCGCACAATGATCCCAGTGGGGAACAGAGGTATAGATACACTATTGAGCAAAAATCAACCACAAAACCAAACAGAAACTTTAAGACATATTGTTCAAATGTGTCTACCTACAAGAATGTGGTTCTTTTCTGGACCTGTGGAACTCATTTCAACAATATGAATAAACATTCCAATAAACATCCTTCTGAGCATGAATGGGAGCCTTGGCAACTGCCATGCTCCAGTGCACGCACCGACCTGACTTGATGGCCTGGTAACGTCGGTGTGATGCGGCCGACGTTGTGTGAATGCACCGCCTCCTTTGATCCCATGGGTTGGCCGCGGATCACAAGGTTCCCACGTGACCGTCGCTATGGACACATAAAGGTCCTGGCAGATACCTCCACAATCAATTCCCCTTGAGAAAGCAAGTGAAAAACATGCGAAACGAGCATTAGGGACTCTTGTACTTATTTTCTGGTAACAACCCTGGCTTCTTTCACCTATGGGTAAGAGTACTCCTTAGAATCACTATGTAAAGTATGCCTACTAGGCTTGATACATTATTAATACTGAGGCATGTTTGATCTACCCATTGTATATATTTACATCCATTTTGATACAATTTTGCTAATAGCAATTATCTATCTTTTTTAAAATATGCAATTTTATATAATTGTTATTTTTGCAGAAATAAATCTCACTTTTTTAACCATCTAATCTCTGAATCATCCTGATTACAATGTCTCCTTGGAGTGGTTTTCTTTTTTTGTGAAATTCCCATCTACTATGGTGGTTCTATTCACAAGCATTAAGCATTTGGGTTTTTCTTTGTTAATACTGAAACGCCATACAGCAACTCCATTCTACCTGTCTTACTACAGAGATGACTAAATCGGAGTTGCTACACGGAGGTTCATGATTTCTGGGCACACAGTACTGTCTACAAAGACATTCTCTGTACAGCATCTCCACTCTACCTGTCTCATTGCAGAGATGACTAGATCAGAGTTGCTGTACTGGGGTTCATGATTTCTGGGCACACAGTACTGTCTATAAGGACATCCTTTGTATAGCAACTCCATTCTGTCTAACTACAGAAATAGCTAGATCGGAGTTGCTGTACTGGGGTTCTTGTTCTCTCAGATAACAAGCCGCTACCAGAGGGTCCAGACATCTCCTCTCAAATAGGGAACACAAGAACGTTTGGTGAACTGCTCCTGTGTATGTGATAGTCAGGATAGATACTGTCGGCCAAACGATTATAGGGCTGAAAGCTATCTAATGTGTTTGAGGGCCTTCAAGGGACTGTCAGCACATAATGAGTGGTCAAACCAAGCACATGCGCTTGATGCACCCTTGGTGAAGGCAAACATTAAAGTGCATCTTCCCACTGCTTGTTTTCCTTCTATCTCTCCACTTCTCTAGTTCTTTATTGCCAGAGCTGTCAATCAAAATAGAGGGAGGCAGGAAACAGAGAAAAAACAACAAGTAGATCGGAAGGAGCACTTAAATATTTAGCTACACTAAGTGTGCACCGATTGCCTGTATTCGGCTTGAACAGTCATTCTGAGCTGATAAGAGTTCCTTTAAAGGGGGTGTGCAGTGAAAACAAGTTATCACCTAACTATGGGATACGTGATAACTTGCTGATCAGGGAGTGTGCGACTACTGGGACCTGCACCGATTGGAAAAACTGGGAATTTCTATCTCTGTTACAAAATGGAGCAGATAGCTGGATGCCCGATCACTACTCCGTTCATTCTCAATGGAGCTGCTGGAAAAAGCAGAGCACTAGGGAGCCGCATAGGGCAAGAATTGAGTTCAGGCTGATCATGTGAACTGATGCTCAATTCTAAGAGATTAAAAAAAAGTGTCCCATTCTGCCGACCAGTGCAGGTCCCTGCTGCTGGACAGGTAATAGGAAAGACAATGATCCAGCTCCACAGACTCCAATAGTAAAAACAAATGTCTTTTATTTAGAATTTTTTAAAAATATCCAGATGGCGATAATGTAACTCCAGCAGGTAGAAGAACAATATTAGAAGGAAAACACTTATTCATACCAAGTTTAAGAGTGGGCTTCGCTCGAAATGCATCTGGTAGCACACCCCTCCTTGGTGACCCTGTGTTTCCCTTCTAGTATTGTTCTTCTACCAGCTGGAGTTACATTATCGCCATCTGGATATTTTTTAAAAATTCTAAATGAAAGACATTTGTTTTTACTATTGGAGTCTGTGGAGCTGGATCATCGTCTTTCCTATTACCTGTCTACTGAGCGCAAGCAGCAGCGCTGATCCCGGAGACATCCAGCTGGTTCATGGAGGTGAGCTGTTTTTTTTTCTTTTCCCTTTCCATTCCCTGCTGCTGGACACCACCGATCACCTATACTGTAGATTTTAGTATTATGTATACAAGGGGTGGCCATTTCATTTTCTCAAGGGACCACATGAAAGACTGCGACTGTTGAGCTGAGCCAATAAGCTGAAATTAATTCTGCTCAATATTAATATAATTATTTTATATTATGTTTACAGTATAATGGGCCCACATAGTGATCCATACAGTGTAATGTGCCCCACATAGTCACCATGATGGGTAGTAGCTACATGGCTCTGCCATGTCAGTTTGCAGTGTTATAGCAGAGCTGAGTCAGTGTGTTTAGTGCACAGCAGTGTGGTGATTTCTCTGCTCTGAACAAGGTGGCGAGTGGTGATCTGGAGCCTTGTGTTGTACTATTGATGCAAGGCTGAGATCACCGCTCCTGGCATCTCCTGTCACAATTGCATCTAGTATGGAGTTGGTCCTGTGAGGGCCTCCTTCCAGCAAGTCCATTCTAGATTGCTACGCACAGCCCCTCGTCGTCATTCCCCCCTTTTCCGCACAGCCCCTCGTTGTCATTCCCCCCTTTTCCGCACAGCCCCTCATCATCATCCCCCATTCTCCGCACAGCCCCTCATCATCATCCCCCATTTTCCGCACAGCCCCTCATCATCATCCCCCATTTTCCGCACAGCCCCTCATCATCATCCCCCATTTTCCGCACAGGCCCTCATCATCCCCCATTCTGAGCACAGCCCCTCATCATCATCCCCCATTCTCCGCACAGCCCCTCATCATCATCCCCCATTCTCTACACCTAGTAAGAAACTCTTCATCTCTCCCTCTATCCTCCCAATTCATCTCACCTCCTCCTCCAAATTATTCCTCAACATTCAATCCTGGATCTCCAAACACAGACAGCCACCTCATGCTCTCTCCTGTTCCCACCTGCTAACACTTTCTCTGCTCCTCCTCACTGCTGGAGATATCTCTCCAAATCCTGGTCCTCCTCGCCATATCCCCACAGTCACTTCTACCTCCTATCCACGACCTTCCTCAAACTGTCGCAACCCTTCTAACCTCATACCCATCCAACTAATACCCACCTCCTCAGCTATACTAACAGGAGCTCTATGGAACGCTCGCTCTGTCTGCAACAAACTTTCCTTCATCCACGATCTTTTCATTACAAACAAACTCTCCTTCCTCGCCATCACCGAAACCTGGCTCACCCCCTCTGACACAGCCTCCCCAGCTGCCCTTTCATATGGCGGATTCCACCTTTCCCACACCCCCCGCCCCAATGGCAAACATGGTGGAGGCGTAGGTTTCCTCCTATCAGAACTCTGCGCTTTCACCAAAATCCCACTGCCACCCTCCGTTACACTCCCCTCTTTTGAGGTGCACTGTGTGCGCATCTATTCCCCCTCCAACCTCCAACTGGCCGTTGTTTACCGACCCCCAGGGCAAGCCACCACCTTCTTAGACCATTTCACCACCTGGCTGCTTCACTTCCTTTCCACTGACATCCCCACTATCATAATGGGTGACTTCAACATCCCCATTGACACTCCCCACTCGTCTGTCTCTAAGCTCCTATCCCTCACTTCCTCCTTTGGACTCACTCAATGGTCTTCCACACCCACCCACCCACAAAGATGGCCACACACTGGACCTCATCTTCACCCGCCTCTGTTCCCTATCTAACCTCTCTAACTCACCACTCCCTCTCTCTGACTATAACCTCTTCACATTCTCTACCCTCTCCTCTCCGGGTGCACAATCCCCACTCCACAAACTCACACACCCTCGCAGAAATCTCAAACACCTTGACCTACACTCTCTCTCTGAATCCCTCCTTCCTCTCACAGACATAAATTCCTTACACGATGCAGACGTTGCTGCTGCTTCATATAACACCACAATAGCTTCAGCTCTAGACTCGATCGCCCCTCTCACACACACCACACCTCGCACATTCAACAGGCAACCCTGGCACACTAAACTTACCAAAGAACTGCGCCGGGCCTCCAGGGTTGCGGAGCGGAGATGGAAAAGGTCTCACTCCATCGAGCACTTCATCGCATTCAAGCAATCCCTCACTAATTTCAAGTCCGCACTCACTACAGCAAAACAAACCTACTTCTCATCTCTCATATCCTCCCTATCTCACAACCCTAAACAGCTATTTAACACTTTCAATCTCTCCTTCGTCCCCCAGCACCTCCTCCCTCTTCTCTCATCTCAGCCGACGACTTTGCCTCATTATTCAAACAGAAGATTGACACCATCAGACAAAACTTTGGCCTAAAGTCCACACAACCCCTCCTCATATCTACTCAACCGTCCTCCTCCAAACCCCACTTCTCCACCATTACAGAAGGTCAAGTCTCCTCTTTACTCTCCAAATCACACCTCACCACCTGCGAACTTGACCCAATCCCATCCCACCTCATCACTAACCTCACCACAGTCTTCATCCCAACCCTAACCCACCTCTTCAATCTATCACTAACAACCGGAGTCTTCCCCTCATGTTTCAAACATGCCGCAATCACACCCATCCTCAAAAAGCCCTCCCTTGACCCTTCCTCTCTGACTAGCTACCGCCCCATATCACTCCTCCCCTTTGCCTCAAAACTTCTAGAACAACATGTCCACCTTGAACTGTCCTCCCACCTCTCCTCCTGCTCCCTCTTCGACCGTCTACAATCTGGCTTCCGACCGCATCACTCTACTGAAACTGCCCTGACCAAAGTCACCAACGACCTACTAAATGCCAAATCCAAGCAACACTACTCCATCCTCCTCCTTCTGGACCTGTCATCTGCCTTTGACACAGTGGACCATTCCCTCTTACTCCAGATTCTCTCATCTCTTGGCATCACGGACTTGGCTCTATCTTGGATCTCCTCATACTTAACAGACAGGACATTCAGCGTCTCCCACTCACGCACCACCTCCTCATCTCGCCCCCTATCTGTCGGTGTCCCCCAAGGTTAAGTTCTAGGACCTCTGCTCTTCTCCATCTACACCTTCGGCCTGGGACAGCTCATAGAGTCTCACGGCTTCCAGTATCACCTCTATGCTGACGACACACAGATCTACCTCTCTGGACCCGATATCTCCTCCCTACTAACCAGAATCCCACAATGTCTGTCCGCCATCTCATCCTTCTTCTCCGACAGATTTCTAAAACTCAACATGGATAAAACAGAGTTCATCATCTTTCCACCCTCTCATTCAAATCCCCCATCCGACCTATCCATCAACGTCAATGGCTGTTCACTCTCCCCAGTCCCACAAGCTCGCTGCCTTGGGGTAACCCTGGACTCTGATCTCTCCTTCAAGCCACATATCCAAGCCCTTTCCACCTCCTGCCGACTCCAACTCAAAAACATCTCCCGGATCCGTGCATTCCTCAGCAAAGACTCTGCAAAAACACTAGTGCATGCCCTCATCATATCCCGCCACGACTACTGCAACCTCCTGCTCCGTGGCCTCCCTTCCAACACTCTTGCACCTCTCCAATCTATCCTAAACTCTGCTGCTCGACTAATCCACCTGTCCCCCCGCTATTCCCCGGCCTCTCCTCTCTGTCAATCCCTTCACTGGCTCCCCATTGCCCAGAGAATTCAGTTCAAAACCCTAACCATGGCATACAAAGCCATCCACAACCTGTCTCCCCCATACATCTGTGACCTAGTCTCCCGGTACTTACCTGCACGCAACCTCCGATCCTCACAAGATCTCCTTCTCTACTCCCCTCTTATCTCCTCCTCCCACAATCGTATACAAGATTTCTCCCGTGCTTCCCCCCTACTCTGGAACTCTCTACCCCAACATATCAGACTCTCGCCGACCGTGGAAACCTTCAAAAGTAACCTGAAGACCTACCTACAACCAAGCCTACAACCTGCAGTAAACACCACTGCACGACCAGCTCTACCCTCACCTAATGTATCCTCACCCATCCCTTGTAGACTGTGAGCCCTCGCGGGCAGGGTCCTCGCTCCTCCTGTACCAGTCGCTGACTCGTTTTGTTAAGATTATGTAAATGCTTTTGTTATGTATATCCCTATCACATGTAAAGCGCCATGGAATAAATGGCGCTATAATAATAAATAATAATAATTCTCCGCACAGCCCCTCATCATCATCCCCTATTCTCCGCACAGCCCCTCATCATCATCCCCTATTCTCCGCACAGCCCCTCATCATCATCCCCTATTCTCCGCACAGCCCCACCCAAGTAATACCAACCCTTTTTCTGTGAAAGCTCCCCCAATAAGCAGCGCCCTGCAAGTAGCAGCAGCCATTTCCCTGTGCACCCTTCAACACAGCTCCACGGTGCAGCCCCTCATTCCCATCTGCACACAGCTCCACGGTGCAGCCCCTCAGTCTTCTGAGGATCCTACACACAGCTCTTCTCCAGCAGCCTCAGAACTTGCCACTTCCGGGTATCAGCCCTGCGTGAGACTGGAGTATGTACCGCCCCTTCCGGTGACGTCACTACCTCACAGCAGCGGCTTCGTTCTCGCAGCTCCCCTCCCAGCTGTGTCCACGTCACGGTGACGTGTCTCTCCCGGCGAGACGATGTGGTTCTGGTCCCGGGACCCGGCCCGTGATTTCCCTTATGACATTACCGGGGAGAGAGAGGAATTACCGGGAGGATGGGGGATCCAGAAGGGCAAGAAGAAGGTGCGTACACAGCCTGTCCTCCCCCGGGGTTGTAATGCAGGGGCTGCCCCTTCCTGCAGTGTATACGAATGATAAACCGCAGGAGCCGTCCTCACGTCTGCTGCTGATACCGCATCTGTGTGTATTGTGTCCATACAGTGGTGGCTGCAATGTCCTGGCAGGGCACTAGATCCTGTATCCTGCAGGGAAATGAGTGACACCTACCAGTGACAGAAGAGTATCACACCTCTGCTGCTGTAAAGGGAACAATTGCCTTAAAGGGGTTTTCCACTATAAGGAAAGTGGACCCCACACGCTGTAAAATAACAAGCACAGCAGTTGCTCCCCCTCCTGGGTCCACTATTTGCTCCCTGCCTCTGTGTGTTGTTGTCATGTTGAACGGATTCTTCACCGCTGCAGCCAATCACTTAGCTCAACCGAGGCAGACAGCACAAGGTGTTCAGTGCAGTGATTGGCAGCAGCCGAAACACTGACAGGAGCAGCGTCCGGGAGCCAGTGCTGGACCCGGGGAGGGTGAGTTTGTTGTTTTAGCTATTTTATGAGGGGTCCACTTTGCTACAAACTGTGATGGCTGCAAAACTATTGGTCACGGTCAGTAGAGGACTGCTGTAAGTTGTGCTCTCTGATGTACGCAACGAGCAGTGGTCGTGAAAAATCCACTTGTTATTATTTAATAATGTTGGGGCTGAGACCATGATTCCTGTGATGTATCACTGGAATGCAGCAGTTATGATAGAATCCCTATTTTCTCTGCTGCAGATCTAGCAGAGCTCGGAATGCTGAGCTGTGTAAAACCCTGCCCACATCACTGATTGGCAGCTTTCTGTATACACTGTGCATAGGCATAAAGCTGCTAATCAGTGGTGGCTTCATACAGAGTAGGAGGCACAAGACATATTACTGTGGATTTGTCGTGGAATTCCCCCTTATTCATGGTAAAGTATGAAATCCGCTGTGAAAATTCTAGGCAAGAGTTTACATTTATTTGAAGTCCACATTGGTGGCCCATTTCTGTATGAATTACCATAATAAAACGCTGTGGTATTTTCCACACTTTATATGTCCGATGTGATTGTGTCCTTATTTTCCTTTTGAAATATAACAAGCAAAAATGTGGTCACTAGCAGCCACCATCGGTGCGACTCTTCTATACTTGGCTCCAAAAGACCAAGGAGGGGTGTATAAGTGCACCCCTGTGCCAGACTTGTAGAAGACATGACCCTATCTTTTTCTCATTTTTTTTTATTTTTTATTTAATAATAATGCTTTAATTAAACTTTCAACGTAGTAGTAATGGGTACAAAAAATAATATAGGGGAAGGGGACAGAAATGCTACATTGTTTATTATCCGTGTGTTGGTTATTATCAGTAATAGTGTGTCACAGTCCTAGTAAGTCATTAGATCGTCGCTGCGCAGTTGTCGTTGCTGCGCAGTTGTCCTCGCTGGGCAGTTGTCCTTGCTGCGCAGAATTAGTAAATCTGACCAATGTTGTTAGTTGAAAAATGTCAACAGACTTTACATATAAGGAACAAATAAAACAACGCCCCAACCTGTAAATCAGAACCCCCAGCTATTGAGAACGTGAAGCACATACTGGAGTCATAATTTTGAGCACATTACACCTATAACCTAATTAATATTACGTGGAATATTTTCCTCCACCACTGTGCATGGAGCAGTCCTGGTATACCCAGTCGTAATCCAAGAGAAAATAATATATAACCTAATCAAAGTACAGGAAAATGTCAATGTTTATCAAATAGAAGGGTCTGTGTTGTGACTCGATACTTTGTAGTAAAATGACATCAGAATATTATTTAAACGGCTTTGTCTGCCGGTAATCCTGGAAAAGGCCTCTGGTATGTATTTCAGAAGAGAAGGTTCAAGGCATCGCCAGTCCGATGAATCAAATAGAAAAATTGACAATTGAACTTACCAGTCAGCTATATTTCATCAGTGACCTGTCTCAAATTCTACAAACAGTCTTTTCACACGCTGAATTTTTGCCAATGAAAAAAACCGCAACGTTTTACAGTTTCAGCAAAGTGAATGACATTTTTGAAATCTCGTGCACACGCTGCTAATTTTTTCTTTGCAGATTTGCAGGTAAAAATTAGAGTTGAGCCATCCCCGTAGTGTTCAGGTTCGGTTCGTCGAACACCGTTAAAACCAATGCACAGGTAAACAAAAACGCATAGAAAACACCTTCAAAGGTGTCCAAAAGCTGACAAACTGCTCAGAAGACACAACTAACACATGGAAAAGTGACAAGTACATATAGTCATGCGAAAAGAAAAGAGGTGGAGGAGTAAAAGGAGGGGGAGACACAGATATCAGCATGTCATGCCCTTCTAAAATCAAGAAAGGCTGGAGTAAAAATCTAAAATCAGCCTACCAACACCCAGACGTCGTGACAAGAAAATTAAAAAAAGAAATATCTTTAGGTAGAATGGCGGTTCCATTCAGAACAGTTTCCTTACAATACGTAGTGGTATCCCCGTTGTGAGTTGTGCCAAAAACGGAACCCAATACATTCGGACTAATCCACCATTTGTCATATCCAAGGGGCAGGTCAGTAAACAACAACATCGACGCGGAACCAAGTACAGTAGTATATACTGTACATCCTTTGACAAGGCAATCAGGCGGATTAAGAAGTTGGGAAGGGTCACCCTAATGGCCAAAACAGACATTGATGCGGCGTTCTGGTTACTTACTACCTGTGCATCCGAATAGTGTCCACCTATTGGGCTGCTTCTGGGAAGGAGCATACTATATAGATCACTGTTTGCCCATGAGGTGGTCCAGATCCTGCTCACTATTTGAGACGTTAAGTTGCTTCCTCAAATGGGTTGTACTGGACGTTTCTAAGGGGGCACATATTATCCATTACCTCGACAACTTCTTATGCCTGGGCCCAAAAGATTCGCCACAGTGTGAATACACGCAGTAGTCCATCTGTGAGAAGGAGAGAGCTGGAGGGAGAGCGGACACCACAGAGCCGAGGGGTTAGATGGAGAACGGAAGAAGGAAAGAGGGCGAGGGAGGTAAGGGAGTACAGTGGGAGGCCAACCTGAGCTCCCCCACGTTCCTGCTGGGCGGGCAACAGCCCTGGGAAGAAAAGCCGCTTGCGCATCCCTTTGAGGTTACGGGCGCAAGCGGGCAGAGGGACTACGCTGGAGTGCGAAGCTGACACGGCCAGTCCGTTCCTGCCCGTGCGACCTCCGTGTCGCCGGGTTTGTGCCAGAGCCGCGGTGGACCCTGACGGCCAGCCCCTCTCTCCCAATACTGGTGCCTGTCCGCTGGTGGGTCGAGCAGAAGAAAGACCATCTTCCAGCCAAGCTAAGATGTCTACTTCTTTTCGTGGACAATGTGATATGATCCCTTTCTTACGGACACGCCCATCTCTATAAATTCCAGATGAGGCACAAAAACAGCAGGTGCTTCAACGGATATCAAGTACTCCTTCAAGTGGGCTCTCCTCCACCTCAACTTCAACATCACAAATACTCCAGTCTTTAGAGGTGTCACCCCAATCACACTTGCTTCCTCACAGCTCCCAAGTCTCCAGCTGCCCGTCTGAGTATGGGGTAACACAGATGAGTCTGCAGAGCTGTTTACTCATACTATAGCCTGGGAAACGGAGGTCTGCTCCAGAGCTTCTGTTAATCCAGACGAGGAAATGATCTGCACTGATGCCCAGAATCTTTGAGTCGGATCCAGGACCAGACAAAGAAGGTTCTGAGCATAATGTAGACCCTCGTTCCCAAACTGTAACTCCTGTTGGTGGAGACAATGAGGAAGACGATGATGAGACTCAAACACCTGATTGGAGCGACAACTTGACTTTTCGGTCAGGGCAGGAAGAGGTTGGCTGTGAGGATGACGGGTGTGAGAACACACAGGGTGAGGATGACGAGGTTGGAGATCCCACTTACTGTCAACCCACAGTCAGCCAGTCGATGAGGTCAGCAGAGGAGTTGGAGGAGGATGCTAGTGACGACGAGGTTAGGTTGCGCCTTCCTGGACAGAGACGTAGTACTGGAAGCACGTCAACAACTGCATCTTCAACCACAACTCTGCCTCTGACCACAAGTCGTGGTGGCTCTTCAGGTCGCATGGGCTCTAAGCCTTGCATAGCCTGGGCATTTTTTTCAGATCGATAAGGATGACCCAACTCGTGTTATCTGTAACATTTGTCACCAAAAGCTAAGTAGAGGTAAAAAAATCCATAGTTTGAGTACTTCATGCATGAACCGTCACATGGATATGAAGCATAAGTTGCAGTGGGAAGCTTACTGTGCTACAATGCGGCCTAGCGGGCCAGGCCAACCACCGTCTGCCCCATCTTGTGCATCAGTGGCCTCTTCATCCTCTGTGACTGGGGGGACAGCAGTCACACATGTTTTTGGACGCAGACCTGCCACCTCTTTACCTGCAACAGCCAGTGTGATTGGCAGGTCATCATTTCATTTGGAAGTGGAAACACCAGCTGGTGTTGAGCGCTCTCCGACATCGAGAGCACCACCTTTGGATTAAGGCAACCTAACTTTTCCGCCTGCATCTTCCTCACAGACCGGCAGTTTGCCGGGGACACCCTACTCAACCCCGTCTAAGCACAACAGCCAGCCCTCCATCCCTCAGATGTGGACAAGTAAAAGACCATTTCCTCCTAGCCATGACAAAGCTAAGAGGTTGAATTTCACCATCTGCAAGTTGTTGGCTACAGAAATGCTGCCTTTCCGCCTGGTGGACACAGACGATTTTTGAGACCTTATGTCCGTCGCAGTGCCCCAGTACCAGATGCCCAGTCGGCACTACTTCTCAAAGAAAGGTGTGCTTGCGCTCCACCAGCATGTCGCACACAACATCACCGCTTCTTTGAGAAACTCTGTGTGTGACATGGTGCATTTCACCACAGACACTTGGACGAGTAGGCATGGACAGGGGCGTTACATGTTGCTGACTGGGCACTGGGTAACTATGGTGACAGCAGGACAAGGGGCTGCTGTCCACATCTTGCTGTCCCCACGAGTTGTGCGTCAATCCTCTTTATCTAGAAATTCCTCCACTGCTTCTGCCTCCTCAACCTCCTCTCGGTCCTCCACCTGCACCCAAAGCCTGTCTGGTCATGCCACCCGCTTTCTAACTGCACAGAAGGAATCCTGCACACCTCCTTACTATGCTGGCAGCAGGGCTCAACTGCATCAGGCGGTGTTTACTTTGAAATGTCTGGGAAATGTGAGTCACACAGCTGAGGAGTTGTGGTCAGCTCTGGAGACCCAGTTTCATGAATGGTTGTCTCCACTGTACCTGCAACCAGGGAAGGCCATGTGCGACAATGCTGCAAACCTGGGTGCGTCCCTTCGCCGGGGCAATGTCACACACGTGCCTTGTATGGCTCATGTGTTGAACCTGGTTGTCCAGCAATTTTTAGCCCACTATCCCGGACTAGATGGCCTTCTGCAGAGGGCACGGTTGCTGTGTGCTCACTTCTGCCGTTCGCATCCCGCAGCTCAACGACTTACATCTCTACAGTCATGGCCAAAAGTATTGAGAATGAGACAAATAGTAATTTTTCCAAAGTTTACTGCTTCATTTTTTGTAATGGCAATTTGCATATACTCCTGAATGTCAAAGAGTGATCAGCTTAACAGCAATTACTGTACTTGCAAAGTCAATATTTGCCCAGAAAATGAACTTTAACCCCCAAAACACATTTCAACATCATTGCAGTCCTGCCTTAAAAGGAGCAGCTAACATCGTTTTAGTGATTGATCGCCAGCCCTGTCCTCATCAACACCCACACCTGTGTTAATGGATCAATCAGTCATGATTAAGTAAGAATGACATCACTGGACACTTTAAAAGGAGGCTGGTTCTTGGTATCATTGTTTCTCTTCAGTTAACCATTGTTATCTCTAAAGAAACACGTGCAGCCATCATTGCACTGCACAAAAATGGCCTAACAGGGAAGAGTATCGCAGCTACACAGATTGCACCTCAGTCAACAATCTATCGCATTATCAAGAACTTCAAGGAGAGAGCTTCCATTGTTGTCAAAAAGGCTCCAGGGCGCCCAAGAAAGACCAGCAAGCGCCAGGACCGTATCTTAAAACTGTTTCAGCTGCGGGATCAGACTACCAGCAGTGCCGAGCTTGCTCAGGAATGGCAGCAGGCTGGTGTGAGTGCTTCTGCACGCACTGTGAGGCGGAGACTCTTTGAGCAAGGGCTGGTTTCAAGGAGGGCAGCAAAGAAGCCACTTCTCTCCAGAAAAAACATCAGGGACCGACTGATATTCTGCAAAAGGTACAGGGAGTGGACTGCTGAGGACTGGGGCAAAGTCATTTTCTCTGATGAATCCCCTTTTCGATTGTTTGGGACATCTGGAAAACAGCTTATTCGGAGAAGAAGAGGTGAGCGCTACCACCAGTCTTGTCTCATGCCAACTGTAAAGCATCCTGAAACCATTCATGTGTGGGGTTGCTTCTCAGCCAAGGGAATCGGCTCACTCACAGTCTTGCCTAAAAACACAGCCATGAATAAAGAATGGTACCAGAATGTCCTCCAAGAGCAACTTCTCCTAACCGTCCAAGAGCAGTTTGGCGCCCAAAAATGCCTTTTCCAGCATGATGGAGCACCTTTCCATAAAGCAAAGGTGATAACAAAATGGCTCATGGAACAAAACATAGAGATTTTGGGTCCATGGCCTGGAAACTCCCCAGATCTTAATCCCATTGAGAACTCGTGGTCAATCATCAAGAGACGGGTGGACAAACAAAAACCAACAAATTCTGGCAAAATGCAAGCATTGATTATGCAAGAATGGACTGCCATCAGTCAGGATTTGGTCCAAAAGTTGATTGAGAGCATGCCAGGGAGAATTACAGAGGTCTTGAAGAAGAAGGGGCAACACTGCAAATATTGACTTGCTGCATTAACTCATTCTGTCAATATAACCTATTGGTACTCATAATATGATTGCAATTATATTTCTGTATGTGATATAAACATCAGACAAACACTAATAAAAAACAGAGGCCAGCAGATCATTTGAAAATATAATTTTGGTGTCATTCTCAAAACTTTTGGCCATGACTGTACAGAAGTCGTTGGGCCTGCCAGTTCACCGGCTGAAATGCGATGTGCCGACACTGTGGAATTCAACTCTGCACATGTTGCAGCGACTGTGGCAGCACCGACAAGCCCTGGTGCAATACGTTCTGACGTATAGCCTGGGCCAACGAGATCCAGAGGTGGGGCAAATCACGCTGCAGGAGTGGTCTCAGATCAGTGACCTATGCACCCTTCTGCACAGTTTTAAAATGGCGACGAAGATGTTTAGTGCTGACGATGCCATTATCAGCATGACTATTCCGGTGATTTACATGCTGGAGCACACGTTAAACAGAATTCGGAGTCAGGTGGTGGGACAAGAGGAGGTGGAGGAAGTAGAGGAGGAGTCGTATGCGGAAGGGATAACCTCCCCAAGGTCCAGACGGTCGGCAGCACCAAGGCGGCAGGCATGGGAGGGTGGGGGAGAGGGATTAACCAGGGCGCATGGTAGCAGCCAAACTGTTGAGGAAGGTGCAGGAGCCGAGGAAGAAGTGGAGGACGAACTGGCGATGGGCATGGAAGACTCATCAGATGAGGGAGATCTTGATCACATTTCTGTTGTGTGAGGTTGGGGGGAGAGGGCAGAGGAAGGAAGCATGATTCTTACCTCGCTACCAACACAACAAGGACTTGGTCCTCCTGGATGCGCAAGACACATGAGTGCCTTCATGCTGCACTACCTGCAACATGACCCTCGGATTGTCAGAATTCGAAGTAATCCCGACTACTGGGTTGCCACACTCTTAGATCCCCGGTACAAAAGTAAATTTGCCAAAATAATTCCTGCCATAGAAAGGGATTCATGCATGCAGGAGTATCAGCAGAGGCTGTTGCAGAATGTTACATGTGCTTTTCCACAAAACACCAGTGGTGCACGTAGTGAATCTCACAGTTCTAACTTGCCAACCGTGGGACTGTCGAGTCTTCATCACTCAAACCTTAACAGTAACACAGTATCTGCTGGTAACAGCAATTTTGTGGAATCGTTTCACCACTTTTTTGGACCATCCTTTGCAAGGCCACAGGAGACAATAAGTCTGACACATAGTCAACGCCTAGAGAGGATGGTACAGGAGTATCTCCATGTGAACATCGAAGCCATGTCTGTGTCACTGAACCCTTGCTCATTTTGGGCTTCCAATCTGGAAAAATGGCCGGAGCTCGCCACTCACGCCTTGGAGATCTTGTCATCTCCTGCAGCCAGCGTTCTCTCTGAACGTGTGTTCAGCACTGCTGGTGGTGTGCTGACAGATAAGCGCATGCGACTGTCCACTGAGAATGTAGACAGACTCATGTTCATAAAGATGAACAAATCATGGATCCGCAAGGACTTTTCTAAAAGCTTGAGGATTTGGTAAAATCACCTCAACAACCGTTTTAAGCAACTCTGGGTCAATTGATGCCACAATTTTTGGAAAAAATGGAGACTCTTTTTGGAGTCCCCTTGCTGTGTTTTACGTGACGTTGGCATAGTCAATTCCAGGTGGGTTGGGTCGCCCTCCCCCCTTTTAACCGTAAGAAACTACATACACTATGGCTTGGGGTAACGCAGATGGTTGAGTCTGAAGAGCTGTTTACTCAAAGGTCTGCTCCAAAGCTTCAGTGTCTGCTAGTCAGCGTAGTAGCCCAGCTCTGAAGCAAGCTACACCGCCTGTGTATCTAATAAGAATTTTTAACTGCATTTAGCCCAGGCAATACATTGGGCGTAGGAGCCCAGCTGCGAAGCAAGCTGCACCGCCTGTGTATCTAATAAGAATTTTTAACTGCATCTAGCCTAGGCAGACTGTGGGGACCTGCAACCAAACCCAGACGCTCAGCCCCCCTACCGCCCCCCTTTCTTTGACAATACAATAATGTAACTCTTACAACTGGATGGGTGAGGATCGGTCACAGCTTTATTAACTCTTTATACTCATTCCATTAGAAAGGCATTTTATTTCTAAAATAATTCAACTTGTTGCAGCATGCCCTGTGTCTCCACACCGGCAAGTTGGCCAACAAGTGTAACTCTCCAACATGTCCTTTCTATTTCCAGGCCACGGAGGATCCTGCGTACTCGTATGCAGGACTCTGACCCCCATCCATCACTCTTAACGCTTGTTCCACTCCGTCCTGGAGTCCTGACAGGAATATGTCCAGTCCAATATCCATTAAGTGAACACCGTCCGGCCGTATGAGGCCTGCTTTATCTCCTTCCAGTTGTCGGTGTTGTATCACTACACCGCCTCTGTCTCTTCTAAATTTTGCCATCCGAATATTTATTACCCGCCTTGTCCGTTCGATGGACGTGATGTCTCGCGCACCTTGCCAAACCGCTATCGGCACAATCTCTGACCATACTATAGTTAGTTTTGTGAAAAATTCTCTGAAGCGCTCAGTGTCTAGTTTCATTATTGCCATTAGTTATGCGCTCTTGTGATGACCTAGGTCATTTCCCCCGGCCTGTATAACTAAGATGACCGGACCTCTTGCCTCTCTCCCTACCTTGATTACCTCCATTAGTACCTGTGGCCATTGCAGGCCTCTAATACCTCTCCAGTTGAAATGTGTTATGAAACTCTAATTTCCTCCCGCCTGGGCGTACTTTCACCCTTTTTTCTGCCCAATATATATATACGAGTGGCCTATCACCCACACTGTTGGCTTAGCGTCACCTGTAAAATAAGCAAGCCACGTTAGGATAACAAGTCCGGTCTTATGTATCTCGCCAAACACGTGGATCGCCATCTCCCTATCCTCTGAACTTCCGTTTCTGACAGTCCTGCTCTTGCTGCTTCCGTTGCCGCGCCTATGCGGAATGAGTGTGTCCCGTAATCTTTGGGGTGGTTCCCTGCCGATGTTAGGCATTTATTAAATATAGCTTGGAACTTGTATCTTGATAATGGCGTTCCATCAATGTGATAGGAAGAAATTACTTTGTGATCTGATGGTTATATATGTTTTTACTATTGTTACCCGACTCAGTGTACCGTTTGTGTGCTGTAGAAGCACCCAAGTGCCCCTGCCCGCTGGAACCGTTTTCGATTTGCGTATGCGTAGACGTATTGCATTATTGGCTATGACTACGTCCTGGTGTAATAAGCCTCCACTGGTGGTAATTTTGGATTGAGGGACTAATTCGCTTATGCATAGCGCCCCGAAGAAGGCGATCGCAAATGCAGTAGACAGTAGTGTTGCTTCAAATTGTGAGTGTCATGTTAATGGTGTTGGGGATATGATGTGAGAAATCAGTTTTAGTGACACGGGACGGGACGTCTACACTCCTGACTTGGCTGACCCCTTTTCCACCCTTTTATGGATTGTCTGATGATGAATCTCTTTGTCACATCTCCCCAATTCAGTAGTTGGAAGTGAAATGCTACTCCGGTCAGACACCGCTGCGCTGACGCCCCTGATATGCCCCTCATCATTAGCTGGTGGAGAAATTCTATGGTGACTTGTAATCTGGCTTGTTCACATTGGTCAACCCGTCTGCCTGCTACTAGTCGTGTCCACTCTTCCCATGCCTTACCGTATGCTTGCCACGTCGACGGGGCAACTGACGCTCTGATTAATGGAATCAACTATTCGCCACTAGATCCCATAGGGAGGGTGGGCAACTGTTGCCCGATGGGTGGGCGTTGGGGAGGAGCTCTGTGAAAATCTGCCAATTGAATTGTGATAAAGCGTTAGCAGCAGCATTAGACCCCTCAGCATTGTGGCTAGCGCGGACCCATACATTGTGTTTTAGGCACAGGAATGCTAGCCGGCGTATTAGGCCTAGCACTGGGAGAGACGATGATGCCATCTTATTAATGCAGTGTGCTAGGCTCGTGTTTTTTGTTATGAAGCGTATATTTTTGTTAGCCAGGCACGATCCCCATATTTCTATTGCTACCACTATTGGGAAGAGTTCCAGGAGTGTCTGTTTTTTTGTCCGCTCTTGTTCTGTCCAATACGGAGGCCATAAGCTTGTGCACCATTGGTTATTTAGTATCGCTACATATCCGTACAGATGGGCTACTCCAATGAGTAACTGACACTGCTACAGGCCCAAAAGGTTTTACTTGGCTAGATGCAGTAAAAAATTGTTATTAAATACAAAGGTGGTGTAGCTTGGTACAGATGGGCTACTCCAATGAGTAACAGACACTGCTACTATGCCCAAAAGGTTTTACTTGGCTAGGTGCAGTAAAAAATTGTTATTAAATACAAAGGTGGTGTAGCTTGGTACAGATGGGCTACTCCAATGAGTAACAGACACTGCTACTATGCCCAAAAGATTTTACTGGGCTAGATGCAGTAAAAAAATGTTATTAAATACAAAGGTGGTGTAGCTTGGTACAGATGGGCTACTCCAATGAGTAACAGACCCTGCTACAGGCCCAAAAGTATTTACTGGGCTAGATGCAGTAAAAAATTGTTATTAAATACAAAGGTGGTATAGCTTGGTACAGATGGGCTACTCCAATGAGTAAAAGACACTGCTACTATGCCCAAAAGGTTTTACTGGGCTAGATGCAGTAAAAAATTGTTATTAACTACAAAGGTGGTGTAGCTTGGTACAGATGGGCTACTCCAATGAGTAACAGACACTGCTACTATACCCAAAAGGTTTTACTTGGCTAGGTGCAGTAAAATAGTGTTATTATATACAAAGGTGGTGTAGCTTGGTACAGATGGGCTACTACAATGAGTAACAGACACTGCTACAGGCCCAAAAGTATTTACTGGGCTAGATGCAGTAAAAATTGTTATTACATACAAAGGTGGTGTAGCTTGGTACAGATGGGCTACTCCAATGAGTAACAGACACTGCTACTATACCCAAAAGGTTTTACTTGGCTAGGTGCAGTAAAATAGTGTTATTATATACAAAGGTGGTGTAGCTTGGTACAGATGGGCTACTACAATGAGTAACAGACACTGCTACAGGCCCAAAAGTATTTACTGGGCTAGATGCAGTAAAAATTGTTATTACATACAAAGGTGGTGTAGCTTGGTACAGATGGGCTACTACAATGAGTAACAGACACTGCTACTATGCCCAAAAGGTTCTACTTGGCTAGGTGCAGTAAAAAAATTGGTATTAGATACACAGCTGGTGTAGCTTGCAACACAGATAGGCTACTCCACTGATTAACACACACTGCTAGAAGCCCAAAAGGATTGGCTTAGCTAGATTTAGCCAAATGCTGTGAAAAAACACTTGCACAGCACTGGCACAGACCTGCCTGGCAAAAAGTGCTAGGAACTGCTGTAACCTAGCCCTCAAAAGGGCTGCAATTACAACTAGTCCCTACTCCCTAAACCTATCTGTCTATTTGAGAGCAAATTCGCTTGCATTTCACACAGTTACAAAGTATAGCGCCCACAGCAGCAGTGGTGCCGTCTAACACTCAGCTGCAGCAGTGAGAAAATGGTGGCGACGGGGAAAATGGCTGGGTCTTATAGGGCAAGGACATGTGACATACACTGCCAATGACACATGCCCTTGCTTGTGTGAAAAAAAGCACTTCGCTCCGTGTGTGCGCTGCTGATAGGCTGACAGACTGCAACGCCCCACTGTAAATGCGGGAAAGAAAAAAAAAATGGAGATCGGCATTATTTCTGCAGAGATCCATCCCCTGCCCCTCCCCCCGCCCGCTGTACACTGAAAATGTGTATTAACATTGATTAACAGTATTACTGTGAAAAAATCCAGTTACGATTTTGGTGCACGAACAGTTATCGAACATAACCTCGAACAGCCGGATTTTTTGAAAATCGTTCGGGTTCGTCGAACGACTCGAACACCGCCCAAAACAGCTCGAATTTGAGATTGGCGAACAGTTCGAGTCGAACACCGCTCATCTCTAGTAAAAATGCATAAAAAATGTTTTCTGCAGCGTTTTTGGTGCCAAAAAATCTGCAAATAGTCAATGTGTGAGCACATACCCTTAGACATAAATAATCTGTTACTTTTATTTAAAGGTGCTTTCTACCCTAAGGGCGCAGTCAGATGACCTTATAAATCGTAACAATATGGGAACGCAGTGCACAGACTGGCCGCGGCTCTCCTGACCCGAGTGTGACAGTTTCATGTATCCCTATGCCAGTCCGAGCATTATGTTCTGATCTCGTTACGATTTATGTAACTGTCTGACTGTGCCCAAAGGCAAACTTTCAGCAAGCAGTGAAACTTCCCGCATACAAATAGCGGGTGATATGCACACTATTTGGATTGGATGGATGAATTCAAAGTAAGTACACCATTAGGTCCAAAAAAATCAATTCAATAATGTATGCGGTTTGTATTGTGAAATCTGGTGACAGATATGTTTTAACTGTAGACTATTGTAGCTGTTTGTACTGCATGAGAAAGGTCGCAGCACAGGAACGTTAATGTCATAGTTTTTGCTTTTAGGTGTTTACCCCCTACATCGGGAACGTGTTAGCTGGAAAAGTATTGTTCTTCCTAAGTGACAATTTTGTACATCCATATTCTTTTAGTTCACTCCAGTTTTTTCACATGTCTACTCAGAGCTGTAGAGTGTGAGTTCGTAGAAATGTACGGACTCCATCTACAACTTCAAAACAATTCCATAATTAATTTATTAAAAGCAAATGCTGCATCATGCATGATTACCTAAATGGAGTCTTTCAGCAGTAAATGACTGTCCAAACCAAACACAGGCACTCTGTGCACCCTTGGTTTGGCCGAGCATATCACTGCCTCTTCCCACCTCCTGATTGACAGCCCTGATTGACAGTAAGGGTGAAAAAGGGCCAAGATAGATGGAAAACAATCAGGTGGGAAGATGCACTGAGCCGCTCGACCACACCATGGGTGCACTGAGCACTTGTGCTTTATTTGAACAGTCATTTTGTGCTGACAGACTCCCGTTTAAAATGTTTAGAAATGTAGTAACATATCCTGTAAATGATTTTCATTGTGTGCCGGACGTCACTACACAGAAGCCTGTAGCCCTGGGGTGCCAGAGTTTTGTGTAGTGTCTCATATCGGATTTACTTGTCTATTTCCAGTGTTGGAAAATACAAATTTGTGATATTTAATGTCATTAATTATGTGTGATACGTTATCGCATTTGAACATAACAATAACATGTAGATCATTTTTTATTTTTGATCTTCATTGATCAGGCTGGTGGTGACCCAGTATCTGTGTTCGCTTATGAAATTCGTCCTGGAGCAGAAGAACAGACACAAGCGGCAAAATCGGCCTCGAAAAGAATCAAGACTTTGAGACACCCAAATATCTTAGCGTATGTGGACGGCTTAGAGGTAATGGTTGTGAGCTGTATTTTTTGTTTAAAGGGGAGTTCTTCAGTTTTGAACGTTATCTCCTATCCATAGGATAGAGGCTACCTTTCCAATCGCTGAGGGTCCGACCACCTTGGCTCCGAAGCAATCCTGAGAACAGGGTCTCTGAAGAACCCCGGCTGAATGGAGCGGAGGTCAATCATGTGCGGCTCAATTCTAATGATAGTTCCGAAGATCAGCCGAGCGCAGCACTCAGCAATGGATGGGGCAGTAGTGCGCAAAATCGACCATTGCTCCATTCAGCTGGGGTTCTTCAGAGCCCCTCTTCTTGGGATTGCTGGGGGGCCATGGCGGTAATAACCCCAGCTAATAGAAAGTTTGCCTTTATGCTAAAGATGGGGGATAGCTTTCATACTTGAGAACACTATCTAATCTATCCATCCTAAGCTTAAAGAGAACCTGTCACCAGATCAAAAGCAGACAGTTTTGTGTTCTTGTTTTATTCACACTGCTCACCTGATTTCAAAATTGTTTTTTTTTTTCTTTTTTTTAAATTCTGCCATACTTTCCAAAGATTTATGCAGGAACATGGTCTGATCATGGAGGGAAAGCAAAAAAGCGTATACAGATATTACTGCAGGGGATTGCAGCTGATTCATTCTTTGAAGTAAAACATTGTTTAAAAACAGGCAGGGAAAATTTTTACCTTACAAAAAGAATCAGCTGTGATCCCGTGCTGTACTGTCTGTTTACTCTTTTCCTCCTCCTCTGCCCAGGAGATGTGGTATGATCAGACCATGTTCCTGCACGGTCAGACACAGCCATTACACTGTACACAGCAGGGGCACATTTATAAGGTTATCTCAGCACAGGAACATTTTATTTAAACACATTAAATTGTGGAACTTATTATTATTTCAAGATCTATTGATTAAAATCAACTTTCGTTTTGGGAAAACCCCTTTAATTCTAGAACTGTGCGGTGGTTAAACCCCCCCCCCCCCCAAAAAAAAAAAAAAAAACAAAAAAACAAAAACCTGCATACTCAGTGGAGCAGCGGGAGTAAAATAAGAGCAAAAAGTGGCCACTCTTGATCTGGTGACAGCTCCTCTTTTAAAGGCTTTGTAAACTAAATTTGTTTTTGTTGTATCTAAGATGAAAAAATAAGCAATTTTATAGTTCGTCGGCTTCACTAAAATTTCTACTTGGGTATGGGTATACAGCTCCCGTGCAATCTTCCTGGTATCGGACAACAACCCCTGTGTAATCTGATCCTGCAGTCTTATTCCCTTTCACCTGTTCCCTACTGATGGTTAACCAACCAAGAAGCAGGGAACAGATAGAGGGGAGGGGGGGTGGGATAAGACTGCAGGATGAAGGGGGGGGGGGGGGTACGACTGCAGGATGAAGGGGGGGGTACGACTGCAGGATGAAGGGGGGGTACGACTGCAGGATGAAGGGGGGGGTACGACTGCAGGATGAAGGGGGGGTACGACTGCAGGATGAAGGGGGGGTACGACTGCAGGATGAAGGGGGGGTACGACTGCAGGATGAAGGGGGGGTACGACTGCAGGATGAAGGGGGGGTACGACTGCAGGATGAAGGGGGGGTACGACTGCAGGATGAAGGGGGGGTACGACTGCAGGATGAAGGGGGGGTACGACTGCAGGATGAAGGGGGGATACGACTGCAGGATGAAGGGGGGGTACGACTGCAGGATGAAGGGGGGGTACGACTGCAGGATGAAGGGGGGGATACGACTGCAGGATGAAGGGGGGGTACGACTGCAGGATGAAGGGGGGGGTACGACTGCAGGATGAAGGGGGGGGTACGACTGCAGGATGAAGGGGGGGGTACGACTGCAGGATGAAGGGGGGGTACGACTGCAGGATGAAGGGGGGGTACGACTGCAGGATGAAAGGGGGGGTACGACTGCAGGATGAAAGGGGGGGTACGACTGCAGGATGAAGGGGGGGTACGACTGCAGGATGAAAGGGGGGGTACGACTGCAGGATGAAGGGGGGGTACGACTGCAGGATGAAGGGGGGGTACGACTGCAGGATGAAGGGGGGGTACGACTGCAGGATGAAGGGGGGGTACGACTGCAGGATGAAAGGGGGGGTACGACTGCAGGATGAAGGGGGGGTACGACTGCAGGATGAAGGGGGGGTACGACTGCAGGATGAAGGGGGGGTACGACTGCAGGATGAAGGGGGGGGTACGACTGAAGGATCAGAGAATAAAGAGCTTGTTTGTACATTAATATTATGGAGCAACACAGATCCGCATTGGAGCTGTAGAAGCAAAACTGTAGGACTTTTTTTTTTTGACCAGAGTGTTTGCAAAGTTGCTTTTTTTCCATTTATTTATTTATTTATTTATTTTTAAAATCAGATACATTTTTATTAAACATTTTCTGATCATACAATATTTCTCCAAGCATTAAATTGTGAAAGAAAGCATAAAATATACAAACATCCCTTCAAACCCCCCCCCCCCCACCCATTCCGACAGCGTTCCCCTCCCCTATGTTATATCTTAAGATACAAAGACCCGAAACCTCTCATTAACCAATTATGGTAGAAAACCAGAAGTGCATTACACAAATATTAGTTTATACTATATAATACGTGGTTGAAATCAATACTCTCAAATTCCCTTATATTGTATCCAAGGCTCCCATATCTTTCCAAATATATTCTGTTTCCTTCTTTTTTCATATATGCATGTTTCCATCTGTATAATGTATTCTACTTGTTTAAAATATTGTTCCCTCAAGGGGAGGGGTCAGCTCCAATCCAATTTCTTGCTATTACTTTCCTAGCACAGTAAAGTAGTCTAGCAATGGCTATTTTACTATTTTTGTCAGTTAATATTTCTTCTACATAGCCCAACAAACATGTAATAGGATCCCCAGAGACACCACATCTATACGCCCCTTCAATCTCAGCAAGAACCCCAGACCAGAACCTTAATAACCTAGGGCATTCCCACATCATGTGAAATATTCCCGCCTCCTCTTTTCCACATCTTGGGCACTCTGAGTTAACCCTCATCCCAATTTTATGCATAATTAGCGGAGATCTATAGACTCTGTGAATTACGTAAATGTGTGACAGTCTTGCAGGTTCGCTCATAGAGAGCTTGGGTATATACTCCAGGATGTTTTCCCAAATATCTTCTCTTATGAGTCCCACTTCCTCTTCCCATTTACTTTTAGATCTCAGTGGAAACTCCAGGAGGAAAGTATGCATCAAGTCTCTATACGTGCCCGAGATTACCCCCCTAGTATCCCCCTCCTGACAAATATACTCCAATACTAGATCTGCTTCCACTACCAGTCGTTGTTTGGTTTTTTGGGATTTAATTGCATGATCAACCTGCCCATAGTGATACCATTCTGTATTAGGTAGCAAGAATTCTCTCTGCAACTGCGAGAAGGGTTTAAGACTTTCCCCCTCCATTATTTGATACTTGTAATTAATCCCTCTACCTGTCCATTCTCTTATAGTACCAATTTTTTGTATCTCTGGGAGATTATAATTATTCCATATAGGGGTAAATTTGGTTAGTCCCTTCACTCTCCTTACTTTCTTTACTATGTTCCAGGTTTTATGTATGAGATCTATTGTAGGCATTTTTTCCCCCAACCTATTCATGTCTCCTCCCTCCAGGCCCTCAAGTATCTGTCTTTTCCCGATGGAATACTCCAATATTCTTTTAATGGATCCACCAGATCCAGAACATGACCACCCTCTAAAATGCTGACTCTGAGCTGCCAAAAAATATATTTCCGGGTTTGGCAGCGACAATCCACCCTCATCTTTAGGTCTTTGGAGAATTTCTAGCCTTATTCTTGCCTGCTTCTTCCGACATACCAGAGCTCTGATCATCACATTTAGGCTGTGTGCCCACGTAGCGTTTTTCAAGCGTTTATGCTGCGGAATTTCCGCAGCGGAAACGCTTGTTAAACGCTAGGTAATCCGCACCCCATGGTCCCCAAGGGGATTCCGCATGTTCTATGCACATGCTGCGGATTTTTCCGCAGCGTTTATGCTGCATACAAAAATCCGCAGCATGTCATTTAATTTTGCGGAAATGCAGCGGAACTCCCGCCATTGACTTGCATTGAGACGCACAGAAACCGCGACTGTACATTTTTACAAGCGGCTTCTATGCGTCTCTATGTGCGGATGGTACCCAGTTCTGGAGGAGAGGAGACTCTCATCCAGACCTGGGTACCATTCTACCTGTAAAAAAAGAATAAAATAACAAATAAAGTTTATATTCACCTGTCCGGCGTCTTCTCTCTGAATGCCAGCAGCGCTGAAGGACCTTCGGTGACGTCACAGTCATGTGACCGCAGGCCCTTCACCGCTCTGTCACGCGATATGCCGGCAGCCGGGAACCAGCCAGGAAGCAGCGCTGCAGCCACGCCGGGGCCTCGGGGGTGAGTATAGCTTTATTTGTTTTAATTTTTACGGTTCACACTGTATAAATCCATGCTGTTTGCATGGATTTATACAGTGTGACCTAGTTGTCAAGCACTTTCCAAGTGATGCTATCGCCTGGAAAGTGCTTGTCAATCTGCATGCGGAAACGCATGTGAACTCGCATGTGGATCCGCATGTATTCTGCAGGAAAAACGCATGCACAGTCTGCATGCGTTTTTTTCTGCCAGGGAGATGCAGAAATGCTGCAGAAATTTTCTGCTTCATTTCTGCATCGTGGGCACATAGCCTTAAGGACTTAAATCTCTTTTTAGGTATCCATATAGGAGCATTATGTAGGATATACATCAACTTGGGCATCAAGATCATTTTAAAAAGGTTTATTCTCCCCACCACCGTTATATGTAGTTTAGTCCATATATCTATTTTAGTTTTCAGTTTTTGAAGTAATGGTGATAAATTGATATTAAGATAGTCTGAAACCGGTAAAGATATTTGTATTCCCAAGTATTTAAATGTTTTCTTACACTGATTTGGACCAGTTAATCTTTAGCCCCGATATCGCTCCAAACCTCTAAATTATCTGCATGGCACGACTCAATGATTCAGATGGATCACCCAGAAACAATAAAAGATCGTCCGCATACAGAGCAATTTTTTCCTCTAATATTCCATATTTGAACCCTTGAATCTCATTCGTTTCCCTGATGACTGCTGCCAAAGGTTCAATTGCCATGGCAAAGAGGACTGGCGACAGTGGGCACCCCTGTCGCGTTCCCCTATCCAAATGGAACGAAGGGGATATCGCTCCGTTAACTCTAATCTTGGCAGTAGGTTGGGAATACAACAATTGAACCCACTCGATAAACCTTGGTCCAAAACCAAATTTTTGCATAACTCTCCACAAGTATTCCCATTGTACACTATCGAACTCCTTTTGGGCATCCAATGAGGCGATTACTCTACGACCTGGGGTATCAGTCTGTAATTGGAGATTAAGATACAATCTTCTTATATTAACCGCAGTAGATCTATTGGGCATGAATCCCGACTGATCCGGATGTATCAATGAGGAAATGATCCCAGTCAACCTATTAGCCAGTACTTTGGCCTGGATTTTAACATCAGTTGTCAGCAAAGAGATTGGTCTATATGATTCAGGTATTCTAGGGTCCTTCCTCTCCTTAGGAATCACCACTATCACCGCCTCCCTCATAGAAGCCGGCAGCAGTCCTCCCTCACTAGCCTCTTCAAATACTTTCAATAGTTTAAGCAACAAAAGTTCAGCTTGTATACTTCTGACGGTAGACCACCCACACCCGGGGCCTTCTCATTAGTCATGCCATGCAGAGCAATCTCCATCTCTTCCACAGTAATGGGGGAGTCCAACCTCTCTCTGCTCTCATTGTTTATCTTGGGGAGTGACACTAAATCAACAAAATTATCTATCTTCTCAGATGTCACTATCCCTTCCGAGGAGTAAAGTTTTTTATAAAAATCTCTAAAAAATTTTAGTATCCCCTCCAATTCTGTAAAGCCCCCGTCTCACATAGCGAGATTGCTAGCGAGATCGCTGCTGTGTCACGGTTTTGGTGACGCAACAGCGACCTCACCAGCGATGTCGCTATGTGTGACACTTTGCAGCGATCAGGCCCCTGCTGTGAGGTCGCTGATCGTTGCAAAGTGTCCTGGACCATTTTTTGGTCGTTGGCCTCCCGCTGGCCAGCACACATCGCTGTGTGTGACCAGCGGGACCAACGATCAGGCTGGTATCCATGGTAAACATCGGGTTACTAGGGGCACGCGCGCACTTAGTAACCCGCTGTTTACCATGGATACCACTCTGCTACGGTGCGCGGGAGGTTACCGTTCACCTTAGCAGAGTCGTATCCATGATAAGCATCGGGTTACTAAGTGCGCGTGTGCCCCTAGTAACCCAATGTTTATCATGGATACGACTCTGCTAAGGTGAACGGTAACCTCCCGCGCACCGTAGCAGAGTGGTATCCATGGTAAACAGCGGGTTACTAGGGGCACACGCGCACTTAGTAACCCGATGTTTATCATGGTTACGAGCCTGCTCCTGCTTCAGCAGCAGGCTGGTAACCGGGAGCAGGACATCGTGGAAAGATCCTTTCCACAATGTCGCTGCTCCCCTGATCGCTGGTGAGCCTGCCTGTTTGACAGTTCCCCAGCGATGTATTAGCGACGCAGCAACGATCCCTGACAGGTCGTATCGTTGTCGGGATCGCTGCTGCATCGCTTAGTGTGACGGGGCCTTAACGGCCCTTCCCTTATCATTAACCATTTCATGGATAAATGAACTACTCCTTTGTGCCGATGCTATAACTGATAATAAATATCCAACCTTCTCAGCATAAAAATTGTCCTTCCTGAACGCTTGTATTTTTGCCATTTTATCTATTAAAATCTTATTTATCTTATCTTGCGCATTCCTGAGGCTATGATTTGCTTCAGGAGACTTATTATTTATGGCTTCATCCTCCGCCCTTCCCAATGCTTCCAAACATTCTATTTCTTCTTTTTTAGTTAGTGATTTACACCTACAGATATCTCTAAATAAGAGCCTTCTAAGAAAGGCCTTCATCGCATCCCACTCTATTAATTTATCTGTACTACCGTCATTATGAATAAAAAATTCTTACAATTCTTCCTCTATCTTCTGAGCATTAAGATGTTGTAACCAGACGGGATGCATTTTCCACCCTTCCCTAACTACACCCCTCTGGGGCCTATACCTAATGTTTACCATAACTGGACTGTGGTCTGAGATTACTCTAGGGAGATATTGTACCTCTATTATCATAGAATCTGCTAAACTATCCGCCAATGCTAAATCTATACGTGATAACGTGCCATATGATGTAGAGTGACATGAGTAGCACCGTTTCCCTGTATTCCTGACCCTCCATGTATCAATCAATCCAATTTCTTTAATGAAATAGCCAAAAACTGTATTGGTACTTTCCTGTACACCCGGTTGCCTCTTACTCCGATCCCAGAAAGTTTCCACTACATTATTAAAGTCTCCTACCATCAAAAGCGGTAACACTCTTCCTCTTTCAGCATACTCCCGCATTAGTCTAATTTTAGTGCTATAATAAGGGGGGGGATGTAGAGTGCCACAATACACATCGGCCGTCCAAAAAAAAATCCCTTTAACTGCCACCCCTTGCCCCTCTGGATCAATATATGCGTCAATTTCTCCAAAAGGTGTGGAATTGTCAATTGGAATTGATACTCCTCTAGCATAATTAGAGAAAGTGGAGTGATATGCCCTCTGTATCCATCTTCTGTTTATAATCTGAGTTGTTTCCTTTTGTAAATGGGTTTCTAAAAGGCATACCACCGAAGCCCCCCGATCCTGCATCATTTAAGTATTGTCACCCTTCTGGTTTTCTCCGACAAACCCCTAACGTTCCAACTTATAACTCTAAAACTACCCATTATAAGTAATTAGCGGTGTTTCCTTTATCTTATCGTTTTCCTTCTCTGCTGTTGGTGTCCTCCCCCCTACTCCCCTTCCCCCTCCCCTCTCCCCCCTCACCCTCCCCTCCTCCCCTTCTTGTATGCTCTCTAGGAGCTGTGGGTTCTCCATTCCTGGACCAGACTTCCAACTAGAGACTTCCACCCCTAACCTCTTTTTAGAACAACAACACATCCCAAGTACAACTCTCCTTTCAAATTATTCCCCCTCCCGCCATGCCTTAGAATACTTTCTATATATTGTCTCAATATAGTTGAAAAAAGTTAAAACTATATATATTTCACATTAGTACAGTATATCTTTGGTATCAAATATTATTCTTATAATTATTATTCTTCGCCACCGCCCAACCCTCCACCAAGGGCTCAAATCTGAAGTCTGTATGCTCCGCAATGACTCCTTTCTTCTTAAACCACTTTTTCCTTTCTGAAGAAGAAAGATTCATAACACAATATACCAACAATAGGAAGCAAATTAGTCCCGAACCAACAAAAAAGGGACCAAGATAGAAAAAGAAGGTAAGGGGCAAAAAATAAAAGCCCCCCCCCTCCTATTCACTTGTCCAGGACAATATTATAAGTTTGCATAGTGTGCTCTACAGGTGTCCTCTGTTCGAGCAAACAATCTCAATTGCCAAATAGTCACTGCAAAGAAATAAAAAGTCCGTTTAACAAGTGTCCTCTGTCGACCGTTCCAATAAGGAATATTTTAAGAGTGCCGTGATAATCCCTCACTCTTTGGCTTGTAAAGATTTCACATTAATGTCAATCCATTCTGTGGCCTCCTCTGGTTTTACAAAAAAGAATATTTTATCCATAGCTACCACTCGCAGTTTGGCCGGGAACAACATTGAGTACGTTGCGCCCAGTTCTCTTAAACGTCTTTTTACTCCTCCAAATTGCATTCGCTGCTTCTGGACAGCAACCGAATAATCAGGATATATGCCAATCCGTTGGCACTTTTTTTCCATTTATGATACATTGTAAGAATAAAACATTGGCTTTCTACTTTGTGAATAGCATTTATGCAAATCCGAATTGCTGCAGTTGTGTCCATCCTCTTTCTGATCCCACATTCATCTGCATATTGTTACAGACAGACAAATGCTTGTACATCGTGACGGAACCTGTTACCTCTCTGGGGACTTACATAAAATCCAGGGCTGACACAGGCGCAATCAGCGAGCTAGAAATTTCTTGGGGTCTTCACCAGATCGTGGTAAGTGTATATTATGTGTGTATGTCTCTATAATCCTATGTCCAGATCCATTCTATCATTTCCTCTGTTTGCATTTAGAAAGCTCTCAGTTTTCTGACGAACGATTGCAACCTCATCCACAACAATGTCTATATGTCAGCCGTGTTTGTGGACCGGGCAGGAGAGTGGAAACTTGGGGGTCTGGACTATGTGTACGCAGCTGGTAGCGAGGACAGTGCCCCCAGAAAGGGTCCTGAACTGGAGAAGTATAATCCCCCCGAAAAATCAGAACGTTCAAAGACTTCTGGGGAGAAGTGGTATGTGAGAGTAAAGCCTGGTCACGTACATATTCTTTATGTGACCGACTCGATATAATGCAATTATGTTCTCCATGTTACAGGTCCGCAGACATGTGGTGCCTTGGCTGCTTAATCTGGGAAGTGTGCAATGGCTCGCTTCCACGCCCCATGGCACTCCGCTCACTTGGAAAGGTAGGCTGTGCATTAACAACCATTTCATTAAATTTATTCGTCTGTCCATACATTTCATTGGACTTTGCAGACCCCAATAAAGTACATCAGTGTCACTGATATCGCCAGACAACTGGCAGCAGAATGGCTGTTTGTTTCTATCTCCTCCTCCATCCATAGAATCTTTTGAGCACCAACTGTTCTTTCCTATCTCAGTCTTGTGAAAATCTGTACTCACTGAAGACAGATGTTACCCGTGAATTGAGAGTTACAGATCAGTCCAGGAGAAAAAAAAAGCAGATTTCTCCGATTAAACATATCACAAAGTTTCTTATTTTCATGTGTACTATTGATTTATGGAATGAAAATGAAAAATAGTGGCTACAGTTTAAGCATAAATTTGCATTAAAACGTACTTTTTTTTGGTGTTTTCACAAGTGTGGGACTCCGCAACTACTGAAAACACTGAATTGATGATGCTAATGACTGACCTTACCTATCAGTTACCTTAAGAGCAGCTTTGTAGTATGGGAGTATTCCTACTTTGTTACATCAGTTGCGCACACAATAGCTCTTTCGTGTTCTTCTGACTTTAATTGCTGTTTTTCCTCTGTAGCTTGGAGTTTTTAGCTCTGTGCCATTCTTCGGTAATGCCTTTCTTTGTGTACTACAGATCCCCAAGTCACTGGTGCCTCACTACTGCGAACTCGTTGGAGCAAACCCTAAAATCCGTCCCAATCCTGCACGGTTCCTGCAGAACTGCCGCGCTCCTGGGGGATTCTTCTGCAACATCTTTGTGGAAACCAATCTGTTCCTTGAAGAGATACAGGTCAGTTTCCTTAAAATGAGGATCTATGTATGAAAACTGCAGTATGATGTAGAGATGAGCGGATTTATTTGCGGGACTCGTGTCCATGTCAATGGTACCTAGAGGCTGTACAGGGGGCCTGGAATCTCTTACCTGCTGCTGTCTCCGGTGCCGCTTTTGATTAGCTGGGGCTGGCGCGACGACACATCGCACAGATGATGTCGCTCCAGCCCTGACAAATAAAATGCCGTACCGGGGACACCGGCAGGTAAGAGAGTCGCGGGCCTCGTGTCCTTGTCAGAGGTACCTGGCGGCCATACCGGAGGCCCGCGAATCTCTTACCTACCAGTTTCCCCGTTGCGGCTTTTGATTGTCACATTGCACAGATGATGTCGCTCCAGCCCCGACAAATCAAATGCCGCATCGCGGACACCAGCAGATAAGAGATTCGCCGGCCTCCTGTACAGCTACCAGGTACCACTGACATGGACACGAGTCCCACAAATCGATACGCTCATCTCTGATGTCTTAAAAACATAAATGGAATAATTTCCTGCATTATAATAATCTTTAGTATTTTTTTTATTAATTACTATTGCTATAAATCATATTATTTAGCTTTTTATTACTATGTTTTCTGTGCAGATTAAAGATCCCGCTGAGCGACAGACATTTTTTGAGCAGCTCAGTGAACACCTGGACTCTTTTCCTGAAGATTTCTGTCGCCATAAAATCCTTCCCCAGCTACTGACGGCCTTTGAATTTGGCAGTGCGGGCGCCGTAATCCTCACACCCTTATTTAAAGTGAGCACATACTCCATATATTGGTATTAATCCATGAACTGTTAGACTTTCCCATAAACATTCACACTTCAGCTGTTGTTATGGAAGTCGGGCGTCGTTCACATCTGCGCCTGAGGTTCCGTTGCAGATATTGTAATTTTTATTGGAAGCTACAGTGCAACTTGCTGCTCTGTTGTTTTTCCCAATAAAATGATGGATAACGTAATAACTTAATGGAAACCCAAGAGACCCCATTGTGGTCAGTGAGGTCCATCAGACGTGAATTATGGCTACAAATTTTGCCTCCGAATGGCTGAAGTCCCTACGTCAAAACCTAGTCTAAAGTGAATGATAAAAACAACTGGTGACCATAGGTAGAAACGCTGTTTTGCTGCTACAATGCAGCGCAATATTAGTGAATGGGGTCACATTTTGACCCCTAGGATGCTGCAACAAGTCACACAATATCGAACCTGGTTGGATTTTTTTGTGATTTGCTTGTCGCAGTCACCTAGGGGGTCACAATGCGATCCCATTTACTTGTCTTGTGCTGCAACGTAGCAGCAAAACATGTTAATCTTTAGCCGTGTGACCTGTGTCTCATCCAAAGTCACCATGTAGCCTCGACTTTAATGGTGGTTAACGAAGCCATTTGCTTCCACAATAAAAAAAAATTCCAAGTTTGGAAAATTGGAATAATCTCTGCCAATTCTAAGAAGATTAAAGGTTCAAATTATTACATTTTTTTATTCACTATAAATGACAAGTTATTTTGAAGGAAGTGACCATGTCAAAATCTCTGGTTTTACACTTTACAGTAAAATCTATTCTGGTTTTTTTTTCTGTATTTTAGATTGGAAAGTTCCTGAACGCTGATGAATATCAGCAGAAGATCATTCCCATCATTGTTAAGATGTTTTCTTCCACTGACCGAGCCATGAGGATACGACTCCTGCAGCAGGTGCCCTACCTAACATATTAGGGATAGTTTCTTTTTTTCCTTTGCCTTCTTTATATCTGATTACGTCACATCATATAGAAGGTGACAATAGATTCGGAGTGAGGAGAGTGTAAGAAAAAAACACTGTGGGTGCAAACTGTTCAAAGAAAAAGTGCCAGGCTGTAGATTGCTTTCCCCAGTATCCCTCTTCTCTCTAAGCCGCTCACTTTGACAATTGCATTTTTCACAGCTTTTATATTGACCGTGACACAATTCATATGAAGCTCCCCCTTCCTCTTCATAAAGATTTCCTTACCGTAAACTCTGAAGAATATTGGTCACCTCAGCTCGCAGCTTCACATTTTCTATAGAATTTTTGGCTGATGACAAACGTTCTTATAATTTGCAATTATTATGAATGTTTCAAATTAAAAAATAAAACATTCCCACTTCTTTTCTCCTGTTGTTAACTTGATTTTCGTACATGTGACAGATGGAGAATTTTATCCAGTATCTTAATGAACCGACCGTCAACTCGCAGATCTTCCCCCATGTGGTCCATGGTTTTACGGATACAAACCCTGCTATACGTGAACAGACTGTCAAGGTAATCACAGCATGGAAAAGTTGTCTTTTTTGCTTTTTAGGAGATGTACTTTAATATCTTTTTTCACTTGATTACACACTGATTATATTTAACCCCTTCCCGGCACCTTGGTAGCTGTCAATACCTGAAGCTGCCAAGGCGTATGCTTACAGCACGTGCTGCACAGCAGTCTGCTATTAAAGAGATTGGACCGACTCCTTATTCTCCTGAGATGACAGCGGGCTGAAATAAGTTGTCTTTTTTTGCTTTTTAGGGGGTGTACTTAATATTTTTTTCACTTAATTACAAACTGATTTTATTTAACCCCTTCCCGGCACCTTGGCAGCTGTTAATACGTGAAGCAGCCAACGCGTATGCCTACAGCCCGTGCTGCACAGCAGTCTGCTCTCAAAGGGATCAGACTGACTCCTTATTCTCCTGAGATGACAACGGGTTGAAATGAGCCTCAAAATGCTACGCACAGCTTTCAGGGCGAGCACAGTGTTTAGTATTGAGACCCGAATATAGGAAGCCTCCTGCTTGCATTTGAGCTGTTGCAATGGATGCCTGTGGCATCGTGGGCTTTCAGCTGCGGCATGGAGTATTGGCGCATGCTGGCAGGGCATGATTTTTGTCCTCTTGGCAATATATTGATCACTACTAATAATGATATAATGCCCCCCAAGATAAAACACTGGGGAGAAGAGAAAATTTCTCAGCTATATTGGCCATCCCAATGGCTTCAGTCAATAAAACACGCTTGTAAAAATCACTTCTCATCACTTCCACACACGTTCTAACACTGGATATATCTTTTAAGAAATAAAAACAACAAACTTCCCTTAACAATAAATATTTTTATTTTCATTTAGTATAATTCTCACAATAAATATTATATGAAGTCAGAATAGAACAAATGAACATTTTTAAAAAGACCGGGATATAAAATACCACAAAGCGACCGTAATGGTAGTTTGAATTTATACATATATATTATTGAAAAACTCCATAATGAATAAAGAACATGAAACCTTATTGATCGCCCCACAAAAAACCTGAGTTCAAGTCCAATATTTATTTTATTTTTAATACAATTTATTTTTATTAAAATAAATATGTTTGTCTGTTTTTTAAATATATTTAATAATATATGTATTTTATTCCACATATTTTTATGCACATTTTTTATGTACTCATTGGATCTAATTGTTCATTAGTATTACTGGATTTTATCATGTGCCGACCTTGTGAACCTTGACACAGCACACACGGTCATGGGTTGATTTGGCGCCTTTATTTAAAAATCAATCCTTTAAAAACTGTCGTGTATGTCAGAGGCCTGTATGTCGTCATTTCCTGGAGAAGAAGTGCTTGACACTTTGAAACGCGTTGCATAAAACCCTTAGAATTGACGTCTTTCGTACACAGCAGCGCGGGAGGTATCCACAAATTATTCCTATCCTAATGCCCCCCAAGATAATAGATGACTATTAACTGGGATCTGGAAGGAAATAGATCATATCATCCCAGCTTTTCCCTGCCCTAGGGCATTTAGTGTGTAATAAAAAAAAAAAAAAAAAAAATCAGTCCCCAAAACATTACATTATATGTATAGTCATGTTTCCAGTCCCTACACACACACACCTTGTAACAGATTACTCCATTTTTTGCCCATAGTCCATGCTGCTCCTGGCTCCCAAGTTAAATGAAAATAACCTGAATGTGGAGTTGATGAAGCATTTCGCTCGACTCCAAGCACGGGATGACCAGGGTCCAATCCGCTGCAATACAACAGTCTGCTTGGGCAAGATTGCCTCTTATCTGAACCCTGCTGTGAGTATTGGAAATTGAATGTATCTGTTGTCGAAGATATGAACTTTTGTCATTAGAAAAACATGGCTGATTTCTTGCGAAACAATGACCCGCCTGACCAATGGTTGTGTATGCATTTCAAAACAGATTTTTTTTTTTACTTTACGGAGATAGGAGATGACAGTTGGTGCTCATAAAGTTCTATGCAAAACTATAACTGTTGTTGTAGGAGAACTTGCGGCAAATGTCTGTGTCTGCTTCTAGCTCCACAGTCCCCTCTACATAGAGTTTTAAAAGCACCACTCTTCAGAGGTGGGGGCCTTCGACTGCCAGAAGAACTCCCTTTTTTTGTTAGAAACTTTAAATGCCTTATTGGGTACAGACCATGGGATTAAAGGGGTTAAATGACTGGAGACGACTTTTTTTTTTCTCTTTCAATTATTGACCCAAAGCTGCTAGCAATAGCACTGGCATTGGCACTTAACAGCTTCTGAAGTGCCACTGTAAAAAGGTCGCTTTTCAGAAGAAGTCACCTTAACGGTTTGCATAAAGAAAAAAATAAAACATTATTAAAAATCTTTATTAAAAATAAATCATAATCTTGCAATTTTCACACTCATACGTCCTGTCCTGTCAGGAAGAGTTTTCAGCAGTCTCCTTATCATCAGAGGCAAGATTACAACTTCATGTAACACAGCTCAATACACAGCTGATAACACAGGATCCACCATTTACGATAGGTGATGTCACAGCTCCCCTCACAATGACCTTTGCACATGCTCATTAGATGTTTCAGTACAAAAGATAGTCTATTGCTGCTAATGTACGTGTGCATTTCCTGAAACAGGAAATTAGAGTCTACAAAAAATCTCAGTGGCCAGTGTGAAAATTGAAGAACTATTTTTAAAACAGATTGTGATATGGAGAAAAAAAACTGAATTAAACAATATATGATTTTTTGATGATGGTCCCTTTAACCAGCTGTGTTGAGAATGGTGATTTGTGAAAAAGTTAGTGAAAAGCGCTAATGATCAAAGTTACTGAAAATGTGCATTTATGGCATAGATGGTAATAGAATAAAGTGCGAGATTATCTGATACCCGTTAATGAGGGGTCCGATGAGTTACTGACTGTGAGCCCAGCCTTTAATCCTGAATGTAAACTTTATAGACACGACAGAGGGTCTTGATATCGGCATTCAGCAGAGCTACAAAAGATCCGTTTTCCCCATCCCGCGCTGCCGGTGTCCTTGGTTTTGCTGCTACGCACAACTTTTATTCCATGAACGACTGTGCCGGGAAAATTCTTCCTGTTCTATGTGTGGTCACAGTGGATCCAGAGAAAAGTGTCCGGGATCAGGTAAGGAGAATACAAGACATCCAGCCATCATTACTACTCTGACTGGGTGCATTACAGCAACATTTAATAAATGTACTTATATTTTATTTTATTCTAGGCTTTTAAAGCAATCCGCAGTTTTTTGGAGAAATTAGAGGCAATATCAGAGGATCCAGCACAGCTGACTGAACTAGGTGTGTGAAAAATGTCTATAATGTAGTGCACTGCCTCTGGGACTTGTCACTTTGAGATGCTTTTACATCACTGGAAAAGCTGAAACTCTTCCTTTGCATTGATGTTTAACCCCTTCATGACCTGTGACATACATTTTATTTCATACCCACCTGATGCCGGCTGTGTTGCTTAGCCGCCATCTGTCTCTAACAGCAGCAGCGGGCCTGAGTGGAGCTCCGATCGCTGCTGTTGACTATTTAGATGCTGCTGTCAATTATTGAAAACATTTAAATGGGTTTCCATTGCCCCATTCCCCTTCACCTACCTGCTTTGCAATTGCGTGGAACTGATGGGTTATTATCGTAGCCGGGAACCTGTTGAAGGCCCCCATGACTGCCATACTAGTCCTTTTTGGAAGCTCAGGCGGAGTCTTGGCTTCATAGGAGAACCAAGATTACTCTAGGTATTGCAATACTTTAGTGTTGAAGAATGTTCCATCACTGTACTCAACGGTATCTGCATCCTCAGGACATTGGAATGACCGGCATAGGGGCAGTGCTTGGCACAAGGACTCCTCTCCCCCCAGCTCATGGGTCACATAGTGGCTGCGTGGTCTGCTGCTATAGGTGGTGTGTCCCTGCCTTTAGGGGGCAGAGGGCAGTATATGATGCAATATACAATTCAGAATGCTGCAGTTTTGTATAATACAGGTCTTGTGCGTGTGAGGCTTAACTTTTCTTTTGTATACAGTGACTGTGGTTCTCTTCAAATGATTACACTGAACCAATACAGGACCATTAGTTATTACTAATGTTGCATTTATTCCCCCAGAAAAAGATGTGTATGCCGCCTCCACCAGCCCGGGAATTGTTGGTGGATGGGCAGGTTGGGCTGTAACAGGAGTGTCGTCCTTGACGTCTAAATTCATTCGGACGAGTCCATCAGGTGGAGCAGAACCGGCACCAGCAGCTGGAATTTCGGTACCCCCAACGGGAGCCCCTGCAGAAGCTGCTAAACCAGGTAACTGCTCTGAAATTCTGCCATCCGGCTGCTGCTTTCAATTGTTTTACCTCTGTTTGATTTTACTTCACCTTAGAAGGCAACACAGTTTTAGGGCTCTTTCACACGTCTGTGTTTCCAGTACGTGTGGTGACAGTTTCCACATGTTCTGGATACACTGACCCACTCAGACCCATTCAAATCTACGGGTCTGCGCACATGTCAGTGTGTTTCCACAGACCGTGTGTCCGTGTGCTCCACACGCTGACGTGTACGTTTTTTTGCGGATGCCCGGGCCGAAAAAGTTTCTCACGCTTAACATCCGTGAGTGGGCCCCAGAGCTGAGCTCAGTAGCGGTGTCCTGTCACTCAGTGAGCGCAGCTCCGGAGCTGCTTGCTGGAGCGTCTCATTCTCCCCGGCTTCAGCGGTCAGAGGATTACAGCGGGGGACATCTCTGGACTGGTGAGTATAAGGATTTTATTATTTTATTCTTATTTTCACACAGGTGGACACTGCGGAAGAAGACTACTACTACCCTCATCAATGTCACTGCTGGTGCAGACCGCAGCGCAGGCAGGGAACCATGTTGAGGGCAGTGTTCAGCACCCGGCGCTTGGGAACAGCGCTAACTGTAGCGCTGATTCCCAGGCGCCAGTCCGTGTGATCCTGATGCGGTACACGGTTGCCACACGTCTGACACGGATATCTCCAGTACTGGTATTTCCGGTACCGGAAATATACGGATGTGTGAAACCGGCCTTAAACAAAGTAGAACCTGGGAGTCACGTAATATTCATAAAAGTGCTGTTTGTTAATCCCTTACTGACCTGGCAATTTTTCATTTTTGTTGTTTCTCTTTTTCCCACTCTTCTTCCAAGAGCCATAAATTAATTACTCTGTCACCTCATTGGGGGACACAGGACCATGGCTATGCTGCTTGTTCACTAGGAGGCGACACTATGCTTATCTGAAAGACAAAGTATTGCTCCTCCTCTGCTGTATACACCCCCGGGAGGCGATAGCCTACACCAGTTTTAGCTTAGTGTCAGTAGGAGGCACACCGTTTTATTTTCACTCGTTCCTCGCTTCAAGCACAGGATCACAGATGAAGAAAAGAGGGTCTCTTTTCAGAGACCCCCGGTATGGCTCCTTCCTTTGCCCCCATCTGTGGGGCACGGTTGAAGTGGAGATGGCGCTGCCACCATCCTGCTCCTTCGCCGGCCCTTGGGTCTGGTACGAAGTTGAGAACCCCCTCCTTCTCCATTTCTCCACGACTTGCTCAGAGGTTAAGGGTGGATAAAGCCCCTGAAGGTGACAGCGGCACCCTCCCTAATCCCCCCTCTGGGGGTATTAGGTTGAGACAACCTCTGGTAGGCTTTGGTGAGCAGCAGCTGCGGACCCTCCCAGCAAGCGGTCATCTCTCAGCAGCACATACAGGAGCCACAGTTTTCACTGGAGGCTCCTGTACAGCCGGGGACGGTGCAGGTATTTATGGCCAAAGCTTTGCAGTCTCACAAAGACCCTGCGCCAGTGACACAAAAAAGGGGGCACCTCAGAGTCTACTCCTTCTATAGAGATCCCCACCGCCATATTACCTATGGATCCAGGGGGGTCTGGTGCTTTTCCGACCTCCCCCCGGCCCATTGCGCTCTCCTGGAGCCCTTTCTGGGCACTATCTTAAATTTAGGCCTAGCCGAAGCCGCCGCCCACCCTACGCCCCCCGGTGACGCGTTTGACACTGCCAAGCATCATACAGAGGGTGGAGCGAAGCTGCAGGGCGCGCGTTTCCATGGATACGCGCGCCCTTTCAGCGCTCCGCCCGCCCCCTTCTCCTGACTCTGACGGTGGCCATCTTGCTGCACCCTGGACACAGGCCAGCCAGCGCTCCGGGGAGGCACAGGACCAGGGGATTTGCGCGCGCACAGGGGCACACTAGAGGTGGGGTAAGAGCACAGCCTGAAACTCTCAGCTGTGAAACTGCATATGCTGCATCCTCCTCTGCACATCCAGGTGCAATATGCCGGGCTCAAAGTATAAGAAAACCAGGCAGGACAGCTTTTACGCTTTCTGTACAGCCTGTAGCATCGTTCTCCCCAGCGGTAGTACGTATCCACATTGTAAGGATTGCATGCAGGCTACTGTGCCAGAGTCCCAAGAAGCCCCTACCACGCTGCCATGCCAGAATGGGTCACTCAATTGTCACAATCTATGTCTCAATCTATGTCACAGTCCATGGATAACATGGCCGACAAACTTCTTCAGGCTATGCAAAGTCATATCTCTTCTATGACACATCCACACTCTGAACCAGGCTCCTCCAGATCAGAGTCAGAACGCAAGCGTACCCACAGATTACGCTCCCCTGCGTCATCACACAGTGCACGGTCCTCCAGATCCAGGGATAGAGACCGTAGTCCCAGATCTTCTAGGCAGTCCCCTACGAGGGACAGGGAATATATCCACTCAAGAGAAATACCCCAGCCTGACTCGCCTAGCAGACATATCAGTAATACACAGGAGTCTGAAGGCATTTGTGACTCCAGCTCAGATAAGGAGGCCGACGAATCGTCTTCTCCAATTAATAATGCCGCACTATTAGAGGACATAATCTCTTCCATTCATCGAGTTCTAAACGTTTCTGACCCGACCCCGGATGTACCTAATGAATCAATTTAATTTGAGGGACCACCAAAACTGCCTAAGTTCTTCCCAGATCACTCAGAATTCAAATCTATTCTGACCAATCAGTTTCTACATCCTGACAAAAAGCTCGCCACACGCAAGCTAATGGGAGCCAGGTATCCCTTTCCTCCGGAAACTTTCAAGGAATGGACAGATACCCCAGCAGTGGACCCTCCAGTATCCAGGCTGGCAGCACAGACGCTTCTTTCTCTGCCAGACAGCTCAACCCTCAGGGATACAGCAGATCGGCAGGTGGAAAGTTTGGCACGCTCAAATTACGAAATCATAGGAGCTTCCCTAGCTCCCCAGTTTGCTTCGGTGTGGGCATCTAGAGCCATAATAGCTTGGGCTAATGATATACAAACTAGCCTTCAAGCTTCTGCTCCTGAATTGTCTCAAAAAGCTGTTCAAATAGCAGTTGTGGCAGATTTCCTAATGCGGGCGTTAGACGCATACTCTGGTTACGTGAATGGAAAGCCGATGCAACCTCAAAAAAGTCGCTCACACAGCTCCCATACTTCAGAGGTAGACTGTTCGGCGAAAAATAGGATACAATGATATCCAACACCACAGGGGGTAAGAGTACTTCTCTTCCCCAATTGAAACCCAAACGCTCCTTTACTAAACGTAACCAATCTAGGTTCCGGTCCAATCTCTTCCGGCTGGTCCGTCTCTCGCCCAGCACAGAACAACAACCGCTTCACACGCAAGGAAGACTCCAGGTCGACTCAAAAGTCGGACAACTCCTGGCAGTCAAAGAAAGGCCAACCAAGCTCTCACAGAGGGAAATTTCTCCTCATCTTGACTCTCCGACCCTAAACAAATACCCCCCAGTAGGCGGCCGTCTTTCACTATTTTACCAACACTGGCTGCCTATTACAAAAGACAGATGGGTCAGAGAGCTAGTATCCTCAGGATACAAGATAGAATTCACCTCCATTCCCCCATACAGATTCGTCACCTCTGCTCCCCCCAAACCGCAAGAAAAAGCACAAGCTTTTCACAAGGCTGTCTCCTCGCTACTCCAAGCGCAAGTCATAATACCTGTTCCAACAGCAGAGCGCTTTCACGGGTTCTACTCCAATCTTTTTGTAGTCCCCAAGAAAGGAGGCGGAGCAAGGCCTGTCCTAGATCTCAAACATCTCAACAAGTACGTAAGAGTACGTCATTTTCGAATGGAGTCACTTCGCTCCATCATAGCATCCATGGAAGAAGGAGAATTTCTCGCCTCCATAGACATTCAAGATGCGTACTTGCACATACCGATTGCGCCTGCTCATCAGACATTCCTCAGATTCGCAATCAATCAGGACCACTATCAATTCGTGGCTCTCCCGTTCGGTCTTACCACGGCTCCCAGAGTGTTCACCAAAGTCATGGCAACCACCATGCAGGTCCTACACTCCAGAGGTATAGTGGTCATCCCTTACCTAGACTATCTTCTCGTCAAGGCTCCCAACTTCAAGGACTGCGAGCTCAGTGTCTCAATCACGATCGACACTCTGAACCGCCTAGGTTGGTTAGTCAACTTACAAAAGTCGTCTCCAACACCAACCCAATCCTTGACATTCCTAGGGATGAGATTCAATACTTCCAGAGGCCTGATATTTCTCCCCAAAGACAAAGTGCATCCTCTACGCTCAGGAGTTCACACCCTTCTCAGCAGATCCTCCCTATCTCTCCGATTCGCGATGGGAGTCCTTGGCAGAATGGTGGCGTCAATAGAAGCAGTTCCATTTGCCCAGCTTCACCTCAGACCTCTCCAATTGAACATTCTCCAGTCTTGGGACAAAAATCCTTCTTCCCTCGACAGGTCATTCCAACTGAACTCGTCAGCCAAGAAATCTCTCCACTGGTATCTCATCTGGTCCTCTCTAACGACAGGAAAATCCTTTCTCTCGGCTCAATGGAGGATACTGACCACCGACGCAAGTCTGACGGGTTGGGGTGCAGTATACCTACACCACAGAGCACAGGGCAAATGGTCTACAGCGGAAGCAACCTTGCCCATCAACATCCTGGAGATTCGAGCCATCCTCCTGGCCCTGAGAGCATTCCAGCATCTGCTGGCGGCCTTCCACATCAGAGTCCAGTCAGACAATGCCACAGCCGTGGCATATGTCAATCACCAAGGGGGGACCCGCAGCGCTCGAGCAATGCGAGAAGTCTCACACATTCTCCACTGGGCAGAAAAAACAAACTCTGTCATATCGGCAGTTCACATTCCAGGTGTAGACATCTGGCAAGCAGACTTCCTCAGCCGACAAGAAATACACTCGGGAGAATGGGCTCTCCATCCCGAAGTCTTCAAGCAAATCTGCCACCGTTGGGGCACTCCGGATGTGGATCTAATGGCATCTCACTTCAATGCCAAGGTCCCCAACTTCATGGCCAGATCACGAGATCACCGAGCTCTGGCGGCGGACGCCCTGGTTCAGGATTGGACTCATTTCCAATTCTTGTATGTTTTTCCGCCTCTCCCTCTGATTCCCAGAGTGCTGAGAAAGATCAAACAGGAAGGTGTACCAACTATCCTAATCGCTCCAGACTGGCCCAGACGTACATGGTACGCCGACATAGTACGCCTCATCGCAGACGTTCCCTGGCGTCTTCCCGACCGCCCGGATCTTCTGTCACAAGGTCCGTTTTACCACCAGAACTTACAGGCACTCAGTTTGACGGCGTGGCCATTGAAACCTGGGTGTTAACACAAGCAGGTTTTTCGCCAGAAGTCACTTCAACCATGATCAGAGCGAGAAAACCAAACTCTGCCAAGATCTACTACCGTACTTGGAAGGCCTTCTTTACCTGGTGCGAATCTCACCACCAGGCTCCACTACCCTATTCATTACCTACGGTACTCGGTTTTCTCCAGTCAGGACTGGAAGCCAGACTATCCCTGGCCTCCCTTAAAAGTCAGGTGTCAGCACTATCGGTTCTGTTTCAGAAGAGCATTGCCCACAAGCCGCAAGTCAGAACTTTTCTGCAGGGTGTTTCACGACTGATTCCACCCTACAAACGACCATTAGAAATGTGGGACCTTAACCTGGTACTCACAGCACTACAGGAAGCCCCCTTTGAACCACTCAAAGAAATTCCACTCCGCCTTCTATCTCATAAGGTGGTTTTCCTTGTAGCGATCACGTCACTACGAAGAGTGTCTGAACTCACGGCACTCTCATGCAGACAACCGTTCCTAAATTTTTTTCAGGATAAAGTAGTCCTTCGTACAGTTCCTTCCTTTCTCCCAAAGGTTGTCTTAAGCTTCCATCTCAACGAAGAGATTTCCTTACCATTTCCTTAACATTCCTTTGCATACGCTTGACCTCGTTAGGGCACTGCGTATCTATGTGTCTAGGACTGCCCCCTTCAGAAAATCAGATTCGCTTTTTCTCCTTCTGGAAGGGGGTCGCAAGGGTCTACCAGCTTCTAAGGCTACCCTCGCCAGGTGGATCAAGTCCACCATACAAGAGGCTTACCGCCTCAAAAATTTTCCCCTTCCGGCAGGTATCAAGGCCCATTCTACACGTGCGGTAGGGGCCTCCTGGGCCATTCGCCATCAGGCCTCGGCTCAGCAAGTGTGCAAGGCGGCCACATGGACCAGCCTGCACACATTTACCAAGCACTACAGTGTTAATACCCAGTCCTCAGCAGATGCGAGCCTGGGCAGACGCGTGCTACAGGCGGCGGTATCCCAATCCTAGGGAACCGTCCGCACGATTTCGTCCATTGCTTCCCACCCAGGGACTGCTTTGGGACGTCCCATGATCCTGTGTCCCCCAATGAGGCGACAGAGTAAAGGAGATTTTTGTGTACTCACCGTAAAATCCCTTTCTCTTAGCCTCTTATTGGGGGACACAGCACCCACCCTGTTGCCCCTTAGGGCCGTTTAAGTTGAGTTCTCATATTGGTTTTCCTTTGAGTTCCAACATTGTTGCCTTTGTTATAGGCATAATTATGTTATGTATGTTAACTTCTCCTACTGCTTTTGCACAAAACTGGTGTAGGCTATCGCCTCCCGGGGGTGTATACTGCAGAGGAGGAGCAATGCTTTGTCTTTCAGATAAGCATAGTGTCGCCTCCTAGTGGACAAGCAGCATAACCATGGTCCTGTGCCCCCCAATAAGAGACTAAGAGAAAGGGATTTTACGGTGATTACACAAAAATCTCCTTTTTTCCATCAACAGAACCATATGAGATCTTGTGTTTTGTAGGACGAGCTGTGCTTTAAATGATGCCATTCATTTTATCATATAAGGTAGTGAAAAACGGAGAAAAATTCAAGGTGGGGGCTAATGATGAAAGAAAAATTAAATTCCACCATAGTTTTTTGGGTTTTGTTTTTACGGCATTAATTCTGACGTGAAAATTACCTGGCAACATCATTCTTCTTCCGTTCCTGTATTATGGCTATACCAAACCTGTATATATATATTTTTTCATTTTAAATATATATTTTACTGGCTAAAAAAGTTCAGAACTTTTCTTGAAGAAATGATGACCACCTATGAAGCCCAGCCCATGGCTGGGTTTCATGGGAGTACAAAGATGGCAGCATTGGGGTCCTTCAGTTGGCTCCTGGCTACCATGGAACCCCCCGATCGCGTTGCATTGATCGCCAAAATGGTCACATGACTCGCTCGTTCCGCTTAAACGCACGGTCAGCGGCATTTGAGCTTTAAAACATAAGCGATGGGAGCTAACTCCAATCGCTGCAGATGACAGCTGTATTAACACAGCCAGCACACACTGTGTATGGAATGCACTCTGCTTCGGAAGGGGTTATTGTTAACGGTGGCAATAGATGAATAATGTCATGTTTAGATAATTAAACATATCTTACGCTTAACAGTTGAAGGGGTCGTCCTCTTCTTTGATAATTAATAGCCTACCCATAGGATAGATTATCAATATTCGATCGGTGAGGGTCCAATACCCGGCACCCCAAGCAATCCGCTGTAAATCATATACACAGCGGACCTCCGCGGCTCCTCACACTGTTTAATGAGGTCCTGAATCTCCGCTTCTGTGCAAATGCAGATCCCAATATTTGGTTGGGTCGCTGTAGTCCTTGAAAAGAGAGGATTGTAGAATTCACTATTTTCCTGATGAAGAAATGTGATATTTTCCTCACCAACTGTGACTGTGTGATGTGAAAATAGCTCATGATGAAACTATGGGACCCTGATTTCTCTTTAGATACTACCCCTGCTTCAATTCCCCCCATCTCTACCTCATCCGTAATGTCCCAATATGAAACAGAAGAAGAAGAAGAAACTGAAGCAGATGATAATCCCTTAGACCGGTGGGATGATGAAGACTGGGGAAGCCTGGAGGTAAAGCTCTGGATATTCTATATTGGACATGCTCTTCTATGTGCTCAATATATATAGTTTATATATAATTAATGAAAAAACCTGCCAACAAAATTCTCATACTGCCCTGGCATTAGAGAATTCTGTGATGACCGGTTGCCTTTAATGACCACCTTACAATTTTTATGAATTTTGTATTTTAGGATTCAGAGCAGAACAAAGTACAGCAAGAAAGTGATGACTGGGACACGGCATGGGGCCAGAGCGCTAGTAAAAAGCCACCAGAGAAGACGGTAAGGAGGGCTGTCATATGTATGTTCGGTGCAACAAAAAAAGTCAAGACAGTTCAGATGAAGCCAAATCCCCAATGAAATAAAGAGGAGCCGGAGTGCCGCTTTATCTATTTCTTCACAGATACAGTTTTTTGCTTTGACTTCTCTCCTCAGTTTTCACAGACGTCATCGAAAAACAAAAATACAGGGACAGATCATAGACCCGCAGATACCAAGAACTCGCCCACTCCTGAGGACAACTGGGGATGGGAAGATGCCTTTCATCAGGTTTCCCAGAACAAAGGGCGAACCCAGTCCACATTCTCCCAACCTGAGGGCACGAGGCCAGCCAGCGACTACAACTGGGGCCCTGCAGAAGGGAGCGGGAAACACGTGGACTTCTTCTCTGCTGCTACCGAGAGAAGCAGCCAGGTAAAGACTCTTCATGTATCCAACTCCAAGCATTGTTTTTAGAAGTTGGACCTTTTTCCTCGAGTTTGCAGTTCATGCACCTCTTATTCATTGAGTAATTGGGACAATCAAAAGGGGACTTGGGAAAGACCCCCAGAATAATCCTATAAGTTGACCTTATCATTTCATTCTTGCTAGTGCCATAGCTAGAGTCCGATGGGCACCGGTGCAAGATTTGGACCCCCCCACCACCACCACATGTTGGTCAGATGTATGGGCCCTGTAGCATTCTAAATCCTACTAGGACACAAAAGTTGCCCTTCCGCCCCCATTATGTAGTGATGTACAGTACAGACCAAAAGTTTGGACACACCTTCTCAATTAAAGAATTTTCTGTATTTTCATGACTATGAAAATTGTACATTCACACTGAAGGCATCAAAACTATGAATTAACACATGTGGAATTATATACTTAACAAAAAAAATGTGATACAAATGAAAATATGTCTTATATTCTTGGTTCTTCAAAGTAGTCACCTTTTGCTTTGATGACTACTTAGCACACTCTTGGCATTCTCTTGATGAGCTTCAAGAGGTAGTCTCTGGAAATGGTCTTCCAACAATCTTGAAGGAGTTCCCAGAGATGCTTAGCACTTGTTGGCCCTTTTGCCTTCACTCTGCGGTCCAGCTCCCCCCAAACCATCTCGATTGGGTTCAGGTCTGGTGACTGTGGAGGCCAGGTCATCTGGCGTAGCACCCCATCACTCTCCTACTTGGTCAAATAGCCCTTACACAGCCTCGAGGTGTGTTTGGGGTCATTGTCCTGTTGAAAAATAAATGATGGTCCAACTAAAATCAAACCGGATGGAATAGCATGCCGCTGCAAGATGCTGTGGTAGCCATGCTGGTTCAGGATGCCTTCAATTTTGAATAAATCCCACACAGTGTCTCCAGCAAAGCACCCCCACACCATCACACCTCCTCCTCCATGCTTTACGGTGGGAACCAGGCATGTAGAGTCCATCCGTTCACCTTTTCTGCGTTGCACAAAGACACGGTGGTTGGAAGCAAAGATCTCAAATTTGGACTCATCAGACCAAATCACAGATTTCCACTGGTCTAATGTCCATTCCTTGTGTTCTTTAGCCCAAACAAGTCTCTTCTGCTTGTTGCCTGTCCTTAGCAGTGGTTTCCTAGCAGCTATTTTACCATGAAGGCCTGCTGCACAAAGTCTTCTCTTAACAGTTGTTGTAGAGATGTGTCTGCTGCTAGAACTCTGTGTGGCATTGACCTGGTCTCTAATCCGAGCGGCTGTTAACCTGCGATTTCTGAGGCTGCTGACTCAGATAAACTTATCCTCAGAAGCAGAGGTGTCTTCCTTTCTTGGGGTGGTCTTCCTTTCTTGGGGCGGTCCTCATGTGAGCCAGTTTCTTTGTAGCGCTTGATAGTTTTTGCAACTGCACTTGGGGACACTTTCAAAGTTTTCCCAATTTTTCGGACTGACTGACCTTCATTTCTTATCGTAATGATGGCCACTCGTTTTTCTTTACTTAGCTGCTTTTTTCTTGCCATAATACAAATTCTAACAGTCTATTCAGTAGGACTATCAGCTGTGTATCCACCAGACTTCTGCACAACACAACTGATGGTCCCAACCCCATTTATAAGGCAAGAAATCCCACTTATTAAACCTGACAGGGCACACCTGTGAAGTGAAAACCATTTCCGGTGACTACCTCTTGAAGCTCATCAAGAGAAAACCAAGAGTGTGCAAAGCAGTCATCAAAGCAAAAGGTGGCTACTTTGAAGAATCTAGAATATAAGACATATTTTCAGTTGTTTCACACTTTTTTGCCAAGTATATAATTCCACATGTGTTAATTCATAGTCTTGATGCCTTCAGTGTGAATGTACAATTTTCAAAGTCTAGAAAATACAGAAAAATCTTTAAATGAGGTGTGTCCAAACTTTTGGTCTGTACTGTACGTCATTCTGCCGCTGTGCTTTAATGCATAGAAAAAAAATAAAATAAATGATTCTACTCCCCTGCCCTCCGCTGCCCCGCAGCGCGGCGTCCTCTTCTGAAGCCAGCTGCTGACATCAGCGTGCAAGCGAAGGGAGCACATGATGTCACTGCCATGTGGCGTCCTCTCACGTGCACGCCAACGTCTATGCTGCCCTGATTGGCCAGCAGAGTGTATTGTAGCACATAGACCTGATGGGTCTCTGCGCCGCAATACACTTCAGCTGAATGTGGGTCCGAGGACGCTCATCGAGTTGACGTTTGCGCTGGCAATCGATACGCCCCTGATTATTGCAAGGTTATGTACTTTCTGGTCACCACTTTCCTTTAAAGTCTGCACCCCTCAATCTTCCATAATTGGGGCTCACAGACATAATTTATTCAACATACATCTTGGATGAGCCATGCAGATTGTAACATGCCCATGAAGGTATTCTCATTCTGCCCGTGATTTACTTCTCACAGAGTGATATAGCCTCTTTTTAAACACCTTTATATTCCATTACATTAATTGATTTTTTTTTTTTTTTATTTCCCTCTAGTGCCCTGTATTTATGGGACTGACTGGGAATCTATTTAATGTTGCACTGTTTTGTTTAACATGGATGGGGAGGTATTTAGTGCTGCACTGTGTTTATAGTGGAGGGAGAGGTCATCATAGCTCGATTAGTTAGAATAAACTAGAACCTTTTGAGAGAAGCTTTGGTGCAAAGTCTTAAAGAATAGCGAAAACTTTGGAGACTTGAATGCAAAAAATAAATATTTTTATTTGGATGTATTTCTGGCTTATAACTTTGCACCACTTGGCTTCTAAGGTTGTTTATTTTCATGCTTATTGCTGGCTGCATCATGAGATTATCTAAGAATGTGTCAGCTAGTTCTGACCCCATCTTATCTCCTCCTTTGCTCATTTATGACCACAATCCACATCAAAGGACAGCTGAACCTTCCATGGATAATAAATCAGCTGATGGGAGCTGGGTATGGACAGATGAGTTACAAACTCTTTGGCTGCCATGATGCACTAATCATTTATATACACCTTCCTACCTGCTTGTTTTCCATCCATTTCCACCCTTTTCTTGCTCTATGAAGCCAGAGCTGTCAATCAAAAGAGGAGGGGGTGGAGATTGATGGTAAGGTATATATAAATGATTGGCCCTGCTCTGAAGCATGGAGCAGCCGGACTTTGAACAGTCATTCTGTGCTGAATAACGGAGTCCCTTTAAGGGGGCATTCACACATGCCTGTAATGGGGAATGCACATTTCCCACTTAACACCTTGTCTGAGCAGAATGTTCAGTCATCAAGTGAATTGATTATAGTGAATAAGAGTAAAAAAAAAATCATTGTTCTCACCGACACATATTCTGTTTGCACAGGACGGTGATTGTTCTTTGCAGCACATCACCTATGTGCACAGACCGATCGTTTTAATAGTCGTTCTGTGTGCATGGAAATGCATTCAGGCTATTAAACGTCTGCCGACCGCAAACATGTAGACCAATTGCGATTATTTAACAGCCATGATCAGACGGTCTAAATGCAACCTTCGTTAATCCATTCTGCAGCCAGCAATAAACAGCGCATCACGTGAGCAATAGAAGGCGAACGGCGCAGCAATGATTAAATACATGTATTTTGGGTTAAAGGGAATCTGTCAGCACAATCCACCCCTCAAACTCCGTGTGTGGTTATGTTGCTCTCTGAAAGATAATGTCATCCAATCCTTTACTGGTGCAATCTGTTGCTCCTTGCGTTAAAAAAACGATTTTAATACATATGCAACTGAGGCGTAGAGAGGACTTTACACTGGATTTTTTTTTTTTTAAATTGATTACCTTCTCCCCTTAGCTGCTCTGCTGATTCTGGAAGAGTTTTTTCCTTTCTACTGTCCCTATATACCCCCCAATATTGTATAGATGCAAATGTATTTACCCTTCAACCAGTTAGGCGTATACCACAGAACCGTCCATGCAGAGGAAGGCAGGCTGAGGCTCGGGAAGTGCTCTGACAGGTGCTGAGCACTTTAGTTCATATGCAAAGGAGGCTTCATATTTTTTTTTTTTTTATAAAGTCGGGAAGCAACAGATTGTTTAACTTTCAGAGAGCTATATGACCATATAATGTCATCCTTTGCAAGGTGGGGTGTTTATAGATCCATTGATCATTCTGACAGATTCTATTTTAATTTAATCTTTTTTTCTTTTATTTTTACTTGATCAAAACTTCAAGTGATAAGACTTAATCTAGCCATACACACATATAGGAGCGCTCCTGTGTTCTCTGAGAAAGCCTACTGACATCTCTCCCGACCATCAGACGGCCGGCACCCATATAAACATTTGACTGTTGGCTGAACCCATCAATAGTGGCGGGTTCAGCCGACATCAATCTAGTGTGTATGGCCAGCTTTACACCTAGGGTAGACCTTTATTGCCAAGAAGTGTTTCTAGATTTGACCCTGTATTCGGGTATTTATACCATAAATAATGGTGATTCTTCTACAGAAACAAGACGACAATCGGAGTTCAGAAGGTGGTGGAGACTGGGGCGGAGATGACAACTGGGAGTCAGTGGAAGCGGAGCAGGGTGAGTTACCAGTAGCCTCTGGTTTACATTTGGATTACATTATCACAATGCTGTAATATTACATGAATATACATGCTGCTTGTACACAGGCCTAAGCAAAGCAGAGATTGCTAAGAAAAAGAGGGAGGACCGTCAGCGAGAGATGGAAGCCAAAAGGGCCGAGCGGAGAGCTGCCAAGGGACCCCTCAAGCTCGGAATAAGAAAACTGGATTGAAGAGTAAAGTGACAGTAAAACAAAAGATGGGGTATGTAGTTTACGTTTCTTTATACATGGACAAGGTCCTACTCCTGATCCTGTTTAGGAAGACATAAAAATAAATCAAAGCAGCTACCAGTTAGAGAATGCAACATTATCGATTGATTCCAGATCTATTGGTAAGAAAAAAAAATACTGAAGACTCAATGGCCCTGATTAATCATTGCCTTTTATCCTGTTTTTGTCCAGTTGGGTTTGTGCTTTGAAGTCTATTTTATATGTGCTCACGTGGTTTTTGTTTTTTTTCGGGAGGGGGGGGGGGGGTTTCAGCTTTGTGGATAGAGTTTAGCACATACAGATGTTTTAGCCCAATTCATCAATTGCAACTTTTTGAAAAGTCACAAAAGTTGGTGTAACTTTGCTCCAGTCTCTTCCCACCTGGTGTATTTTTGAGTACTCCAGTATTTTGGCGCAGTTTGTGACTGTTAGCATCAAAAGTTGACAAAGTTTCATGAATTTGGCATAAAGTAAAAATAGGCTACAGTGTACCACTTTAATTAATTTTCACCAAAAATGGCAACTAATACCACAATATGACAACGATTAAAAAGTGACTTCTTTTGTCGTGTGGTATTCATTGTGGAAAATTCTTCAAATGGCCCAAATAAGTTTGTTTTTTTAGCGCAAAATTGATCAAGTTGCCCTGTAACCTTTTCAAAAAAGTGACATGATTCTTTAAAATGTTGCACGTTAGTCTTCAATTGTTCAAAATAAAATTGACATTTTGTAATGTAGTTGGTTTACTGGAGTACAATTGTGCAAAATGTAAGCAATATTTGAAAAAAAATTGCAAATGATAAATTAGACAAACCCCTGGAGAGAGAAAAAAAAAATAATGAACAAGGTGCAAAAAGAAGTCACCATTTATTTTACTCCAGCAAAAAGGTGCAAATACAATGATGAATTGGGGACTATATAGATTATGTTAAAGGGGTTTGCCGGGGTGATAAAAATTGTAATGGCTTCATAAACTATAAAGAGAGCATGAATAGTGCTGTGTCCCATCCTCACAGTACCTGGGGATCCAGTGTTACGTTGATACTATCCTATGTAGTGTGAGATCAGGGGTATGGCCAGCACTTGGAGTCTATGCTGTGCCCCTTCTTTATAACTGTCCATGCTCCTGGACATCTCCTAAAGAAGCTGCAAGTACATTCTGTGATCATCTGCTGTGCAGCCACGACTGTCAATAATGTGTACTGTTATGTGTCAGGCAGGGATCACAGGCAGATGACTTCATTGGCTTATTCAGTACTGCCATGGTCAATCCCCCTCTTCCTATATCAATTTGGTCCTTACCCCTGCAACTTTATTCTTGTGTCTCCTCAGCCTGCGGAAATAAGCCAGCCGTCTGCTGCTGCATCTGTCAGACATGGTATAAATCCCCCAGGTCCCATTAATGTGCCCTGTTCCTTACACTGTGCACCAAACATACCTGGGCTTATAGTCTGTCCAGCTATGAGATTTTTTATTATATATGCATGCATGCATGTATGTATGTATGTATGTATGTATGTATGTATGTATGTATAACTATTGGTATATACATGTATGTATAACTATTGGTATATACAAACCAAAATATAGAGCTAGTGATATATTTTAAATAGCATATAGTTTTTTTACGGTGTGCCCTTATAGGCCCCGTTCATATTGCCTTCCTGCAGTGCATTCAGAGGTACCACCTGAATTTTCCCTAAAACAAACCCCTGAAAGGGCCATATATTGCGCTGATAGTGTTCAAATAAACGGGTTTCTTTATCGCTTCATTGGGGGGGGGGGGGGGGGCAGGACCATGGGTGTATGCTGCTGTCGCTAGGAGGTGGACACTAGGCAAAAAAAGGAAAATAGCTCCTCCTCCGCAGTATGCACCCACCTACAGGCACCAAGCTCACCAGTTTAAGCTTAGTGTCTTTAGGAGGTAGACCTGGATCCTACTGATCCAGCCCTGTTGTGTTTTATTAATCCTTGCTCTTTATTTTTCAGATACAGCTCTTCAGGGTTAACAGGTAACACTGCGTCCCCTGTTATCCCCATTCTCAAGCGACCGAGAGAGCAGTGTGGCATTTCCCACATCGCCCACTCTCGGACCCACTGGGCAGGACCTATACCCTGTCACCTCACGGTGTCTCAGGGTGATTCCCGGTGGCCAGTCCTTGCCTATTCCCCACCCCAGCCCCCTCCTCGGAGCGGCCTGGGAGGGAGACGGTGGTCCCTATGGGTGACTTTCCCCCAGATTCTGGGGTCGACACTGTCTCCTGCACTGTCCAGTACGGTCAGTGCGGGAAGGGGGAAGAGCCAGGATCCCCCCCCTATCCACGGAGGACCTCCTGTGACCATCCTCAGAAGGGGAGAGGAAGAGGTATCTGGACATCTAACAAAGGTAATCCCTCCCACTCCCAGAGCTGCCTGCCAGCGGGACCGGTAAATCCCGTGGATTATTAATGGGGGCATCACATCTCCACCGACGCTCACTTACAGCAGCGCTTCCCTGGCCACGCCCCCTCTCCTCACATCTTCATGGCATCACAGCATGGCATCCCCCACTACCCCCCCTTCTTTTCCTTTTTGCGCAGCAAATCTGCCCCCGCTTTCTCCGTCGGGGGGCGTCTCGGGTGGGGCGTTCCTCTTACCGGCGGGTATACTCCTCCTCTGGCAATCAACCAATCAGGGCCGAGGAGCAATGTGACGCTTCTGCCACACCCACAGTTCTCCCGGGGACCTATCAGCAGCTGGGTTCTTAAGCCCGCCCCCATTCCTTCCGCCTAGCAGAGCCTCAGCTTCCCTAGGTTACTCAGGGCAGCACGCTTTGCTCCTGCCGCGCCCCTCTACGTTGTTCTCTGTTCTGGCTCCAGCAGCATCACTCTGCCTGACTGCCTCATCACCGCAGCCCTGCTCCTGTCTCCGGAGTTTCCGAAGGGGGATACGGGACCGTGGACATTCCAGACTGGGTAGGTCCTGCCCTGGCACCTACACACACCTTTCCTGCCCACAGGCTCCCTCCTCTGTATTCCTGGTTAGGCACATATGCCCAAACCCAGGGAGCTTTCTGTCCGTCCCGCTCACACAGTCACATAGTACTGCAAAGAGCACAGGCGTAGTAAGTGGCCCGCGGGTCTGACAACGGCTTTCTGCTCGACCTGCAAGCCTCCCACCATGCTGGCACCCCAAGATCCTCCTGCCGCCCAGGACAAAGTAACTCTCCCTCCACCGGAGTGGGCTGTTGCTATGTCCCAGTGTCTCTGACCTCACCAAGGTATCTCAATCTCTGGTGCAGGTCCTAGAACGCTTGCCTATGTTATCCACAGCCACCAGTGCGCCGAACGTTCCCACGCATGCTCCCTGCATCTCACACCTCTTCCCCAGAGGTCGCTCCGGGATCAGACACGGCATCAGATTCTGACTCTGGATCCGACACGGACCAATATTCTAGAATCCAGGACATGGTTGACAGCCTTATATCAGCCGTCAATCAGACCCTGCATGTTAAAAAGGACGAGAGCCCTTCTCAGGACTACTCCTTTTCCTTCAAGAGAATTAAGGGCCCAGCCCGCTCCTTTTCTAACCATTCAGAATTTGATGGTGTCTTTCAGAAACAGTGGGAGCATCCAGAAAAGCGCTTCACAGGAAAGAAACAGTTAGACATGCTATATCCCTTTAACCACGACCTTGTCAGCAAATGGACGGAGTCCCCTTCTCTGGATCCTCCGGTCTCTTTTCTCTCGGCTAAGACCGTGCTGTCTCTTCCAAACGGTTCCTCCCTCAAGGACACTACGGATAGACAGGTTGAGGCCTTGGCCAAGTCAGCCTTTGAGGTGGCTGGCACCTCCCTGTGTCCTTCCTTCACCTCAACTTGGGTATCAAAAGCAGTCTCCGCATGGGCCAAACAGCTTAGGCAGGGCATCCTAACGGGGGCTTCCCCAGACGATCTGGCTGACCTAGCGGATCAGATCGCCCACGCAGGGAAATATCTGCTCACAGCGTCCCTTGACGCCGCTACCTGTTCAGCCCGCGTCTCTAGAAATAGCATCGCTATACGTAGAATTTTTTGGCTGAAGGCTTGGAACGCCGACCCGGCCTCCAAAAAATCACTAACAAATCTCCCGTTTCAGGGCTCCAGGCTGTTTGGGTCTAAGTTAGACCAGATCATCTCTGATGCCACTGGGGGCAAGAGCACCTCCCTTCCCTATGAGACGTTCCCTTCAGTTCCGGTCGGTTCGCTCAACCGGGCCCCTCCTCTCAACAGGACCGTACCCCAGCACAGCAAGAGAGACGTAAGCCTACCTTTAGGCCCACTCCCAACTGGCGTGCAAAGGGTCGCTCTTCCAAGCCCTCTGGATTCCGATCCAACAGATTTTCCTCAGCATGACGGGTCACTCCCACCTGGGATTTCTCCCAGGTTGGGCGGCCGTCTACTTCTGTTCCGAGACCCTTGGGTCTTGGCAAAAGAGGATGCCTGGGTCAAGGAGATTGTGACCTCCGGCTACAAGATAAAGTTCAACGCCAAGCCAGGAACATGATTTCTCAGGTCCTGCCCCCCGCATCCATCTCTGCTTCCCGGTTTCCTTCAGGCCATTGTCTCCCTTCTGCGCTCAGGAGTCAGTTCCAGTCCCCCTTCAGGAAAGGTTTTCCGGTTTTTACTCCAATCTTTTCGTTGTTCCAAAAAAGGACGGCTCACTGCGTCCGATCCTAGACCTCAAAAAACTAAACAGACATGTATGCATCCGGCACTTCAGAATGGAGTCCCTCAGGTCTGTAATCGCCTCGTTGAAGGCCGGGGAATACTTATGTTCAGCGGACATTCAGGATGCGTATCTTCATATCCCAATCTGCACATCACATCAGAAGTTCCTTCGATTTGCCTTCCAGAACGCACATTACCAGTTTACTTCTCTCCCCTTCGGGCTTGCCTCCGCCCCGTGGGTTTTCACAAAGGCAATGGCGACAGTCATGGCCATTATACGAGCCAGGGGGATTCTAATTATCCCCTACCTCGACGACCTATTGATCAAGGGTCCCATGTTCAGGGACTGTCTCCAGATCACCCTGAACACGCTCTCTCGGTGGGGGCCTCTTGGGCGGTCCGCCATCAGGCTTCAGCTACTCAGATCTGTAAGGCCACAACATGGTCTTCACTCCACACCTTTTCAAGGTCCACACTTACTCATCGGCTGATTCCAGTCTTGGACGGAAGGTTCTGCAGGCAGCGGTTGCCCGCAGTCAGACCTGTAGCTATCTTTTGTTCTCCCACCCTAGGGACTGCTTTTGGATGTCCCATGGTCCTGTGTCCCCCAATGAAGCGATAAAGAAAGAGGGATTTTTGGTACTCACCATAAAATATTTCTTGGAGCCTTCATTGGGGGACACAGTACCCTCCCTGATTTTGGGCATAGGTACAGTTATCCCTGTTGGGCATCTAATTTAGTTTTCACGGTTGTGCCCCGTTGGGCATTGCATAGTTAATTATTTTATGTTCCTCCTACTGCTTTAGCCACTAACTGTTGAGCTTGGTGCCTGTAGGCGGGTGCATACTGCAAAGGAGGAGCTATTTTTATTTTTTTTTGCCTAGTGTCAACCTAGCGACAGCAGCATACACCTATGGTCCTGTGTCCCCCAATGAAGGCTCCAAGAAAGTTTACGGTGACTACCAAAAATCCCTCTTTCTTTTCTAAAACTGTCCCATCTAGTCAGACAGGAACAGAAACGTAGCAGACAATGTTTCTGAATAGATGGACAATCAAAAAAAAAAAAAAGTTTATTTGAACCTCCATTTATGTCAATGCAGATCATAGCGGTTTGTCTGAGAATCCAGTTTAAGGGAAATTCAGTTGAAACTCCTGAATGCAATAGAGAAATGCAATATGAACAGGGCCCAACAGTGAGCTTGGCAATCATGGTACTATTGTGCACTAGTGTAAGGCTAGGTGCATGCATTTGGCTTACAGTATACATCTGGAAGGTGAATGTGGGCCGGTATGCTCCTGTATTACATTTATGTAACCACAGTCTGGACTTTCCTATAGAGAGATACTGTAAAGAAGTGTATACCATGCTATATACATTTCTTTGAAATGGGTCCATATAATGGATGGAAGCCTCGGCTCGAACCCTGTCGAAAATCGAAAATGAGGTCAGATTGCGCACAATGCTTTGAGTTAGTGGTCCCATGATTCAGTGCAAATCCAGATTTTCAGGGCCTCCGAAGGATAGAGAGCTTATAATAATTATAATAATAATAATAATAATAATAATAATAATAATGAATGTTCGGTGCACAGTGTAAGGAACAGGGCACAATAATGGGATTGGGGGGGGGGGGGTTATACCATGTCAGACAGATGCTGCATCAGACGGCTGGATGATTTCCTCAGGCTGAGGAGACCGTGAGAATAAAGTTAGCCAATTGACCATGGCTGTGCTGAATAAGGCAATGCAGTGCTCTGCCTGTGATCCCTGCCCGACACATGACAGTACACATTATGGACAGTCATGGCTGCACAGCAGAGCATCGCAACATGTACTTGCAGCTTCTTTGAGATATCCAGGAGCATGGACAGTCATAAAGAAGGTGCACAGCGTAGACTCCAAGTGCTGGCCATACCCCTGATCTCAGACTACATAGAAGCTGCCAGTCCCCTGATAGAAGATTATTATCAGTTGGGAGGAGCAGGTTACACACCCACCACACCCCCTGATCTTGGACTGTATAGAAGTAGATCGTATCAGGGGGCTGACGGCTGCTACTAAAATCCAGGAGCAGGCCATGCCTCCTGATATGTGATGTCCCATAAGGGAGGGGGAGCAGTAAGGAGCAGCTGCAGCGTAACACTGGATTGCTGGTATTGTGAGGGAGGGACATAGCATAAATAGGGCTGTCTTCATAGCATATGAAGGCATGGCCATTACAATAATTTTTATCTTCTCGGAGTAAACATCTTCCCCTTTAAACATTATTAAAGTGGAGAATTATTAATTTTACACTATCACATCTGCACTTTTAAGAAATGTCTAATTTAGCATGTTGCATCTGGTGATCACTAGAGATTTTTTATTTCTATGACCAAACCAGAATGCAACTGTGGTAAATAGGAGTTAAACCTTATATGGCTGGCAGAAGACCATCATTTTGGTCTCTAGAAAATTAAAAGGGGTTGTCCACTACTCTGACAACCCCTTCTCAATCAACATGTTTGTAACAAAATAACACTTATACTCTTCTCCGGTGCCACTCCAGTAGTGTTGGGTTGGCACTGGCTCTCCCGGAGCTCACGTCACATGAGTCCTGTGCCCAATCTGCGCTGGCATCACTCTCCCCGCCTCCGAAAGTACCAGACATTAAGGGGAAGTGAGCAGCCAGCCGCAGCTTTGACTTATTCTTCATGTCTGATTTGTCCAAAGGCGGTGAGAGTGAAGCCAGTGCTGATCGGCTGCAGGGCTCGTGTGATAAAATGCAGACACTGCTGGAATGGTGGCGGCAACACCAGATGAGAGAAATAAGTATGGTTATTTCACTAGTGCAAATATGCTGATTGAGACGGGGGGTTGTCAGCTACTCTGCCAACCCCTTTCAATAGTCAGTCCAAAATAAGGAGAGTTGTAAATCTATTACCTTTTTTTTTTTTTTTTTTTTTTTAATATCTCTCTATCTGTAGGTTTCACTAGTGGTTTTGGTTTACACCATTTTTGACAGAACAAAAATATTGTGGTTTTAAATACAAATACTGTTTGGAAAATATGGCGCACATGTAATAATGTATGGCATTTGTGTTAGGTCTACTTTTTGTAGAATACAGTGTCTAAAGTTTCACTGTGTGATCCAATGTCTGTTCTTAGCGTACCAATAGATTAATAAGACTGTTCACATCTGCGTTAAGAGGCTCCAACCACTGTTCTTGTACATTTGTCAGCAAGTATAACAGCATGCAGCACTATTTCTGTGACCGAAAGAACAAGAAAAAAAAATTGAAGCAGAACCAGCACCCATGTACATTAGAATCCACTGGCCACAAGACAAAGCACCATAGCAGTGTAAACACTTGTTTTTATGGTGCTTTGTATTGGTTACTTAAATACATGAGCTACATCTATGGATTTTACTACATACAGATTTTTTTTGCAGATTCAATTGGGGACTGAACCTTGCTATGGTTGCTGCATGTATGGGGTGAGCTGACCATTCCTTTTTTCTCCCATTTCTGCAGTGTTATCTACTCCAAGAGGGTTGATTGCAAGTGCCACTTGAAGCAGTCATATGTGAACAGAGCTCAAACATGTTACCCAAGGCTGCTTTGATGATTGATCCAGTCATTCCTTTATGCTTTAAAGAGGACACAGAACCACCCCCAACCCCCCACAGTTCCCCGTGCTACTTGCCGTCAGTGAATGGACACGGTCAGAGATTTCATAATATTTATGCTGTATAAATTTTTATCTTACATACAAATGCTGTATATTCACAGCTGAAGAATAAAAGGACATTTTCCAAACAAGAAATTTATCGCTTCTGTAATTCCATGTACATATATAATAAACTCAATAAAAAAGAAAAAAAAATAAGTCTCCACCTGTAGGTACTTCTTGCCTTTTAAAATCATTGTACAAACACTGTATTCTAATTCATCCTCTTGATTGGGCACCTAATGCACAAAACGTGTCAGGAGTACAAGAGATGAAGAGTTGTAGAATCAATGAAGTCTCAACTGTGACAATCCGGGGGGGGGGGGGGGGGGGGGGGGAGGATTCACACGTCCATTAAAACATAAATTGGTAAGTATTAAAAGAACAAACTACTAATTGTAGCAAAAAGTCATAAAACTCCTGGTCAGCAAATAAAAGCTACCGGGCCGTGCATCTGGTCTTATGAAGAAGTACTGGATATGTTCAAAATACCGCTGTGGTCAGGAACCTAAAAAAAAAAAAAATACCGCTGTTACTGTGCAATAAGTGTATTTTATATTTATGTTGTTAGATAGTTTTAATCCTTGATTTATCCCTTCTAGAATTTCCTGATGGTGCATGACATAAGAACACTACACCCTGGCTCATGCAGTAAACCTAACCGTATCCGTTAAAAACAAAACTACTAGGGTGGCGTGTTTGACTTGTCCATTTCCCCTTTCCACCCTGTAGAGGATGAAGAGTCCAAAGCCTCACGCAGCATGAGGAACTCTGGACATAGTGCAACGATAAAAGGGACAGTGGCCCTAAACGTTACACTGGCAAAAACATTTATTTACCCTATAAAATATGGTATATACAGGTGCTTCTCACTTAATTAGATCATCAAAAAGTTAATTTATTTCAGTTCTTCAATACAAACAGTGTAATGACTCTATATGAGTTTCAAACAGAGTGATCTATTTCAAGTGTTTATTTCTGTTAATGTTGATGATTATGGCTTACAGCCAATGAAAACACAAAAGTCATTATCTCAGTAAATTAGAATAATTAACAAAAATCAACTGCAAAGGCTTCCTAAGCGTTTAAAAAGGTCCCTTAGTCTGTTCCAGTAGACTCCACATGGGGAAGACTGCTGACTTGACAGACGTCCACAAGGCAGTCTGGCACTCCACAAGGAGGGTAAGCCACAAAAAGTCATTGCTAAAGAAGCTGGCTGTTCACAGAGTGCTGTATCCAAACACATTAATGGAAAGTTGAGTGGAAGGAAAAAGTGTGGTAGAAAAAGCTGCACAAGCAATCAGGATAACCGCAGCCTTGAAAGGATTGTTAAGAAAAGGCCATTCAAAAATTTGGGGGAGATTCACAAGGAGTGGACTGCTGCTGGAGTCATTGTTTCAAGAGCCACCACACACAGACGTATCCAGAACGTGGGCTACAAGTGTCTCATTCCTTGTGTCAAGCCACTCATGACCAATAGACAACGCCAGAAGCGTCTTACCTGGGCCAAGGAGAAAAAGACCTGGACTGATGATCAGTGGTCCAAGGTGTTGTTTTCAGATGAAAGTAAATTTTGCATTTCATTTGGAAATCAAGGTCCCAGAGTCTGGAGGAAGAGTGGAGAGGCCACAATCCAAGCTGCTTGAGGTCTAGTGTGAAGTTCCCACAATCCGTGATGGTTTGGGGAGCCATGTCATCTGCTGGTGTACAGTCATGGCCAAAAGTATTGAGAATGAGACAAATAGTAATTTTTCCAAAGTTTACTGCTTCATTTTTTGTAATGGCAATTTGCATATACTCCTGAATGTCAAAGAGTGATCAGCTTAACAGCAATTACTGTACTTGCAAAGTCAATATTTGCCCAGAAAATGAACTTTAACCCCCAAAACACATTTCAACATCATTGCAGTCGTGCCTTAAAAGGAGCAGCTAACATCGTTTTAGTGATTGATCCATTAACACAGGTGTGGGTGTTGATGAGGACAGGGCTGGCGATCAGTCAATCATGATTAAGTAAGAATGACATCACTGGACACTTTAAAAGGAGGCTGGTTCTTGGTATCATTGTTTCTCTTCAGTTAACCATGGTTATCTCTAAAGAAACACGTGCAGCCATCATTGCACTGCACAAAATTGGCCTAACAGGGAAGAGTATCGCAGCTACAAAGACTGCACCTCAGTCAACAATCTATTGCATTATCAAGAACTTCAAGGAGAGAGCTTCCATTGTTGTCAAAAAGGCTCCAGGGCACCCAAGAAAGACCAGCAAGCGCCAGGACCGTATCTTAAAACTGTTTCAGCTGCGGGATCGGACTACCAGCAGTGCCGAGCTTGCTCAGGAATGGCAGCAGGCTGGTGTGAGTGCTTCTGCGTGCACTGTGAGGCGGAGACTCTTTGAGCAAGGGCTGGTTTCAAGGAGGGCAGCAAAGAAGCCACTTCTCTCCAGAAAAAACATCAGGGACCGACTGATATTCTTTAAAAGGTACAGGGAGTGGACTGCTGAGGACTGGGGCAAAGTCATTTTCTCTGATGAATCCCCTTTTCGATTGTTTGGGACATCTGGAAAACAGCTTATTCGGAGAAGAAGAGGTGAGCGCTACCACCAGTCTTGTCTCTTGCCAACTGTAAAGCATCCTGAAACCATTCATGTGTGGGGTTGCTTCTCAGCCAAGGGAATCGGCTCACTCACAGTCTTGCCTAAAAACACAGCCATGAATAAAGAATGGTACCAGAATGTCCTCCAAGAGCAACTTCTCCCAACCGTCCAAGAGCAGTTTGGTGCCCAACAATGCCTTTTCCAGCATGATGGAGCACCTTGCCATAAAGCAAAGGTGATAACAAAATGGCTCATGGAACAAAACAGAGATTTTGGGTCCATGGCCTGGAAACTCCCCAGATCTTAATCCCATTGAGAACTTGTGGTCAATCATCAAGAGACGGGTGGACAAACAAAAACCAACAAATTCTGGCAAAATGCAAGCATTGATTATGCAAGAATTGACTGCTATCAGTCAGGATTTGGTCCAAAAGTTGATTGAGAGCATGCCAGGGAGAATTACAGAGGTCTTGAAGAAGAAGGGGCAACACTGCAAATATTGACTTGCTGCATTAACTCATTCTGTCAATATAACCTATTGGTACTCATAATATGATTGCAATGATATTTCTGTATGTGATATAAACATCAGACAAACACTAATAAAAACCAGAGGCCAGCAGATCATGTGAAAATATAATTTTGGTGTCATTCTCAAAACTTTTTGCCATGACTGTAGGTCCACTGTTTTATCAAGACCAAAGTCAGCGCAGCCGTCTACCAGGACATTTTAGAGCACTTCATGCTTCCCTCTGCCGTCAAGATTTTTGGAGATGGAAATGTGATTCTCCAGGAGGACTTGGCACCTGTCCACACTGCCAAAAGTACCAATACTTGGTTTACAAACAACAGTATCACTGTGCTTGATTGGCCAGCAAACTCGCCTGACCTTAACCCCATAGAGAATCTATGGGGTACTGTCAAGAGGAAGATGAGAGATACCAGACCCAACAATGCAGACGAGCTGAAGGCTGCTATCAAAGCAACCTGGGCTTCCATAACACCTCAGCAGTGCCACAGGCTGATCGCCTCCATGCCACGCCGCATTGATGCAGTAATTGATGCAAAAGGAGCCCCGACCAAGTATTGAGTGCATTTACTGAACATACATTTCAGTAGGATAACATTTCGGATTTTAAAAACATTTTTCAAGCTGTTATAAAGTATTCTAATTTACTGAGATAATGACTTTTGGTGTTTTCATTGGCTGTAAGCCATAATCATCAACATTAACAGAAATAAACACTTGAAATAGATCACTCTGTTTGTAATGACTCTATATAATATAGGAGTTTCACTTTTTGAATTGAAAAACTGAAATAAATTAACTTTTTGATGATATTCTAATTTTGTGAGAAGAACCTGTACATGTAGCAATGAGAAATCCAAATATCGTATACATAGTTACAATCAAAATTATTCAACCTCCATTGCAATTTTGTTTGATTTATTTACAAAACAGCAGGAACTTTTATTAGCAAAATTTACAAACAAGAACAGTATAAATAGCTCAACACGACTAATATAACAAGTTGCTTTGACAAATTCAGCACAAAATGCACCTTTTACTGACAACTGCAGTCTCACAATTAGGCCACAGTTCACACTATCAGTATTTGTAAGCCAAAACCTGGAGTGGAAGGAAAATACAGAAGTGGTGACGTGTTTCTATTATACTTTTTCTCTGTAAGCTAAAACCAGGAGTGGAACAATCAAATACTGAACGTGTGAACGTGGCCTTAGTCGCCCCTTCATGACAAGCATCTTTAGTACTTTGTAGAGTCCCTCTGGTTGTTACGACCTGCTGCGAACGAGATGCAAAGCCAGACATTGACGTCTGGCGGTGTTCCTTGGAATCTTAGCAAATTCCTCATTGGCAATGGCCTCCAGTTCACGAATATTCTTGGGTTATCCAAAAAGTTGAGAAGTTTACAGTACCTGGGTGTGGCAGAAAGAGGAAAGTCACTGGCTGCAACCAGATTCCTGAGGAGGCAAGTGGTTTACACCCATGGAGTGACTGGAAAAGTTCTGAAGCAAGGTATGGTGGCAGCAGCACTGAGGCTTCAGTTTGCATAGTAACGTGCATACTAAAAGCTCTGTATGCCTTGACTCCAAGAGGTCACCTCTATTAATCTAAAAGCACAAGAAAAGTCCAATCCAACATGCTCAAAACCTTATAAATAAGATACAGAAGTTTTGAGATTCTGTTGTATGCATCAATGAAAAAAAAAACAGGAGTATAGTATGCCTGGAGGACTAAGAATGAAGGATATGCTGAAGAGAAAACACTGCCTACAACAAAGCATGGTGGTGGCTCAGTGATGCCTACAGTGAAGCATATCAGGGATTCTGTGATGCTATGGGGCTTCTTTACTTCCTCTGGCACTGGAAACCTGCAGCATGTGAAAAGGAAGATGGATCTAATTAAGTATCAGAAAATCCTAGGAAAAAATGTTCTGCTTTCTGCGAGGAAAGTAAAGCTTGGGTTATTGGACCTTCAAAACAGCACAATGATCCCAAATATATTCAAAGGACCACCAAATATTGGTTTCGGAAGTAGTCCTGGAAGATCCTGAAGTGGCAGTCACAGTTGCCTAACGTGAATGCCATAGAATATCTTTAGGGGAATTTGAAGAAGGCGAATGCAGCTGCAAACTCAAGAAACATTAGTGACATAGAAGTAATTAACCATGAGGAATGGGCCAGGATTTCTCAGGAACACTGCCAGAAGCTGGTGTTCCAAGTACTAAAGTCACTTGTCATGATGGCATTGAATAATTCTGAGACTGTAGTAGTCATTAAAAGTGCCATTTTGTAATGAATTTGGAGAAGCCATTGGTTATATTAATTGTCTTGAGGTGTAAACCTTTTTCTTGTTGGATTGGTTTCTAACTTTGGCTAATAAACCTAATTTATAATGGTGGTTGAATAATTTTGATTGCGTTATTTCACTCATATGTGACATATGAGACCCATCACATCATGTTCTTACCTCATGCAGGACGTCCGACGAGGTCTTCAAACTGTGAGGTGAGGAAAGGGAATCTTCTGACTGCGAGCTGTACGAGCTTCGTTTTACTGGATAGAAGAAGAATCCATATTATTTAGTCATGATAGACTATTATACTATAGCAGTCCACTATTGGATCAGGTACCTACCAGTGTCACTGCTGGAAGATAATGGTCTTCCCATCCCGGCTGCTTCTTGCCCGCTGCTCCTCCTTTTCTCTTCTTGTGCCTGATAATGTTTGGTCATAGTTACAAACATTGTGTTTAAGATTATAGATTGGCAAATTAAAAAAAAAAATGCAAACATTTCAGTATACAAAAAATTAGATCTAATGTAGTTTTTTTTTTTTAATTCCCCACAAATAATTAGATCTGATCTCTGAAATAGGAGGAGAAAAAAAAAAAAAAGATATAGACCAGCCTTCTAAAATATATGCATTGATCTATTATGGTCAAGCAAAAACTAAAACTGGACACAAGGATCTTTAGTTGGACATTTTGATCAGACTGTATGAAGACCACTGCGACGTCACCTCAAACGACTTAGTGGGTCCCTTACCTTAAAAAGGCCAAAGCGAAGCCGGTTGCCCTACAGCCAGGGCTGGACTGGAACGGGAATCTCAGCCCTGGCATTTGGGAGCACACAGGCCCACCCGATGCGTGCTGAATGTGAAATATTTTCGGCACATTTTTTAAATAAAATTTGCTGCAAACTTCACTTTATGTCAATTCAGTTTTGTCTGTCGATGATAATGTAAAATATAAATTTCCCTCCATGAAGATGTTAATTTCTTTCAACTGGAGAAGTGGACATATTTTAAATATACAGTGAAGGAAAATTATTTGATCCCTTGCTGTTTTTGTAAGTTTACCCACTGACAAAGACATGAACAATCTAAAATTTTAAGGGAAAATCTTAATGATTTAGAGATTATCTGCAAAAAGGAGAGGACCAAAATTCCTCCTGACATGTGTGCAAACCTCATCATCAACTACAAAAAACGTCGGACTGCTGTGCTTGCCAGCAAGGGTTTTGCCACCAAGTATTAAGTGTTATTTGCCAGAGGGATCAAATATTTATTTCTCACTGCAAAATGCAAATAAACTTATCTAATTTATACAATGTGATTTTCTTGATTTTTTTGGGGATATTCCATCTCTCAATGTTAAAATTAACCTACTCTTGGTGTAATTTGGAGGTTCTAGCAGGGAAAGAGGTTGTCTGCTTTAGACACCCAGAGGACATGGGAAGGCAACAGAGAGGTCCCCAGTACAGGATCTCCTTCTTTTACCCTCTACATAGAGCTGCTCTCCTATGGGTGTTCATGGATGGATCTATATCTTTAATGGGGAAGGGGCCGAGGACGCCCTATTTATCTTATTAGGGATTATCCATAACTAACTGTAAACGAGTGTCCAACTTCTTGAGACTTGTACCATTTCTTCCTTACAGATCCAGGTCCATCCACCGGGGCAATCAGATCAACCAAATTCATTCTAGCAATCAATGTGGTGCCAGATATCGCAGTCAGATCTCTCCCACATCCAGTTTATCACATTTGTAGTCTATATTTATGTTTTCTCTGTAAATCTGGTAAAATGTACAAATAGTAAAACTCTTATTATATCAGCACAGACTCTCTAAGCCCAAGGGAAGGGCAATCCTACAGCCATGGTTTCCTAGAGGTTTCCTCCACGGGGGGGTTTTCCTTTCCGGAGTGCTGGAGGGTGACTCTTTGCGAGTCGGGGGGTTGTGCTATTTTCGGTGTCATGTGAATTTAACTAAAGTTTAGAATGTTTGACACCCAATTGCAATGCTTCGTGTATTTATTTTGTATGCTTCCGTTTGGTTCATTTTGTTTGGGAGTCTGGGTCCATCACATATCACTGAGTGATATGTCTGGACATCTGCTGCCAGCAGTTGTGCCCCAGGATTTGCCCCTGCTCTTGGGAGTATGATGGAGCAGAGAAGACAATCATTACAGCACAGCACCGGCAAGTGTGCACTCATCCTCAGAATAAGGACTTCTATTACAGTATTACAAGCAGTATCCTCCCCTCATTCACACTGAGTATTTGGGGCAGTGATTTACATCAGTATTTGTAAGCTAAAAACCAGAGAGGAACAAACACAGAAAAATAAATGAATCACTTTCACCTCTTCTGTGTTTTGGATTCACTCCTGGCGTCTGTTAACAAATATTGATGCAAAATATCTGCAGGAAAAAGTGCCCTAAATCCTTACTGACTGATTTGCATAACGTGAATGTGAAGAAAAGGACAACACGAAGGACTTGTGGGAGAAGGGGTGCAGAATTGATCCCTGTACAACAAAAGATACCAGGAGACACCAAGTGACAGAACGTCCCAGCGCAGGTACCAGCCCATCTGGCAATTGCCAGATGGCCAATCTGGCTCCGCCTACAACTCCCGAGCAGCAATAGATCCAGGGGTAGACATACCGCCAGTGCAACTGCACCAGGGCCTGGGGTGGGGGGACCCTTGCAGGCAGGAGTGTACTGCCCATAGGGTCAGACCATGCAGGACATATGGGGCCACTCCGTCAATATTATGAGCAGGAGTGAGAGGGGTCCAATGTCAAGCAGTACCAGGCCCCTCTCACTCCTGCCAGTAATAATTTCTGACCCAGAGCTGGGGAGAGAGCGGTGTGCAGAGTGCAGGAATACAAAAAGGGGAGTGTCCTGCAGGGAGAGACGCCGCCAATGAACGCTTTCCCCACCAGACTGATGAGCGCACTCACTGGCTGCAGTCTCTAGCCTCCTGCATGGCGCGTCCAATGGTAAGAGTGTCCACCTGTAGTCAGGGGGCCCAGGCTGCACAGCACACTGGGGACAATAGTGGAGGAAGAGCAGGAGTTACAGCTAGTCTTCTGCGCCCTCTGTTCCTTCCAGCAGCAGCTCCTCACAGAGAACAGGTGGGGGAGGAGGCTCACTGCACATGGAGCGGATATAAGTCCTGTATGCTGTGTCCCCATCCCCCACAGTGGTTTCTGCAGCCCTCTCCTGCTGATCTCTGAGCTATGTGGCCGACTTCCTACACAGCTTATCTGAACACCTGGTATAGATTAGTGTATGCGCGCTTGTCCGCATGGGCGCGCTTGTCCATGTGTATTTATGCGTGTCTTTGCATCATATGTTTTAGCGTTTGTATATGCGTGTGTCTGTACAGTATATGTATGCATCTGTATGTACGGTATGTGTGTACATATGTACGGTATAAGCGTGTATATCTAATGTACGTACGGTATATGTATGATATATGTACAGTACAGGTGTGTACATATGTATGGTGTGTGTATGTAAGGTATGTGTGTATGCACGGTATATGTATGGTATGTATGTGTGTGTATGTACGGTATATACAGTTATATGAAAAAGTTTGGGCACCCCTATTAATCTTAAGCTTAATGTTTTATAAAAATTGGTGTTTTTGCAACAGCTATTTCAGCTTGATATATGTAATAACTGTTGGACACAGTAATGTTTCTGCCTTGAAATGAGGTTTATTGTACTAACAGAAAATGTGCAATCTGCATTCAAACAAAATTTGAAAGGTGCATAAGTATGGGCACCCTTATCATTTTCTTGTTTTAAATACTCCTACCTACTTTTTACTGACTTACTAAAGCACTTTTTTTGGTTTTGTAACCTCATTGAGCTTTGAACTTCATAGCCAGGTGTATGCAATCATGAGAAAAGCTACTTAAAGTGGCCACTTGCAAGTTGTTCTCCTGTTTGAATCTCCTCTGAAGAGTGGCATCATGGGCTCCTCCAAAACAACTGTCAAATGATCTGAAAACAAAGATTATTCAACATAGTTGTTCAGGGGAAGGATACAAAAAGCTGTCTCAGAAATTTAACCTGTCAGTTTCCACTGTGAGGAACATAGTAAGGAAATGGAAGAACACAGGGACAGTTCTTGTTAAGGCCAGAAGTGGCAGGCCAAGAAAAACATCAGAAAGGCAGAGAAGAAGAATGGTGAGATCAGTCAAGGACAATCCTCAGACCACCTCCAGAGAGCTGCAACATCAACTTGCTGCAGATGGTGTCACTGTGCATCGGTCAACTATACAACGCACTTTGCACAAGGAGAAGCTGTATGGGAGAGTGATGCGAAAGAAGCAGTTTCTGCAAGCACGCCACAAACAGAGTCGGCTGAGGTATGCAAAAGCACATTTGGAGAAGCCAATTTCTTTTTGGAAGAAGGTCCTGTGGACTGATGAAATCAAGATTGAGTTATTTGGTCATACAAAAAGGCGTTATGCATGGCGGCAAAAAAACACAGCATTCCAAGAAAAACACTTGCTACCCACAGTAAAATTTGGTGGAGGTTCCATCATGCTTTGGGGCTGTGTGGCCAATGCCGGCACCGGGAATCTTGTTAAAGTTGAGGGACGCATGGATTCCACTCAGTATCAGCAGATTCTTGACAATAATGTTCAAGAATCAGTGATAAAGTTGAAGTTACGCAGGGGATGGCTCTTTCAGCAAGACAATGATCCAAAACACCGCTCCAAATCTACTCAGGCATTCATGCAGAGGAACAATTACAATGTTCTGGAATGGCCATCCCAGTCCCCAGACCTGAATATCATTGAACATCTGTGGGATCATTTGAAGAGGGCTGTCCATGCTCGGCGACCATCAAACTTAACTGAACTGGAATTGTTTTGTAAAGAGGAATGGTCAAAAATACCTTCATCCAGGATCTAGGAACTCATTAAAAGCTACAGGAAGCGACTAGAGGCTGTTATTTTTGCAAAAGGAGGATCTACTAAATATTAATGTCACTTTTCTGGTGAGGTGCCCATACTTATGCACCTGTCAAATTTTGTTTGAATGCAGATTGCACATTTTCTGTTAGTACAATAAACCTCATTTCAAGGCAGAAACATTACTGTGTCCAACAGTTATTACATATATCAAACTGAAATAGCTGTTGCAAAAACACCAATTTTTATAAAACAATAAGCTTAAGATTAATAGGGGTGCCCAAACTTTTTCATATAATTGTATGTATGTGTGTATGTACGTACGGTATGTGTTTATGTATATGTTTGTACATTATATGTGTATGCGTCTGAACATATTTGTTTTTGGTTCATGTATGATACTGTAATTGGAAAGAATAGGAGAATCAGCCAGGCTCTTTAAAGGGTTATTCACCAAATAATCAAGTTATCCCAGATTCATCAGATTGGGGATAACTTGTTGATCACTGCGGATTCAACCACTGGGCCCCCCAAAGATTTCTGAGAACAGAACTCTGCAGTATCATCCTGAATGAGGCAGAGTTGTGCATACTTGGCCTCTGTTCTACTCATCATGTATAGAGCCCAAGGTTTCGGGGGTCCCATTGCCAGATTGCCCTCATCATAAGCAGCATGCCCGGCAGGGAGGGGGGCCCAGACACATTTCTTGCACAGGGGCTCCAAGCTGTTAGTGTCCGCCCCTGATTAGATCAATGTATAAAAGTTTTGAATGTGTGGTCTGTGTCTTTTTTTCTAGTTATAGCATTATTTAGATCTCTGCTTGCCGTCATTCAATGGGAACCTTTATCCTTTGTTTTTGGATAAAAATGTGTCCTGATCACTGCATCACCAGTTGCACATCTTGTTAACCAATGTACACAGTTACCAAACCATTGAAAAAGCACACATGTGGTATGTGTCTAAGGTGCGTATGCTGAAAAACTGCTTGCTAAAATGTCCTGGCAGCTTTCCATTGCATCCTTAGAAATGAATGGTCATTAGCAATAAGCTAGTTATTAGCAACATAGTTTCTTGAAAACCATGTGGCCATGAACAATAGGCAACCCATTAGCAATATATTGACGTAGCGCAGTGTTCCCTAAATCCAGTTCTCAAGGCCCACCGACAGATCAGGTTTTCAGGATTTCCTTAGTATTGCACAGGCAATAATTCCATCACTGGACACTGGAGTTGAGGAACACTGACGTAGCGGACAGCCGCTGTGACATTTAGGAAGTGTCTTCTCAGCAAACGCACTTCCGACGCATATTACACATGTGACCCCAGGTCAGAGACCAATAATACCTATCGGTTAAAGTGGTCACCCCAGATAAGTTTTAAAAGAACAGACTGCTTTACTGAAAATTATGTGAACAAATCTCCATTATACAGGTCTTACCACTGGAAGATCTTTCAACTGATGCTTTCCATCTCCAGGCCCAACATGAACCAAATGATTAAAATTCTTAGGATTAGAGATTAGTTTTGATCTCATCTGAGGATCTTTCATCATCTCCCTGTGAATGGAATTTAAGAAAAGAGACAGTAGGAACTATTAGATATAGAAGTGAAAGATCTCCCTATACTTCGTATATGTGTTCAAAGGACTAGATCAGTGTTTCCCAAACGCCAGTCCTCACGGTCCCTCAACAGGTCTTGTTTTCAGGATTTCCATAGTGTTGCACAGGTGAGAGAACTCCAGATGCCTTGATGATAATTCCATCAGCTGTGCAACAATAAGGAAATCCTGAACACATGACATGTCGAGGGCCGTGAGGACTGGAGCTTGCGAAACACAGGACCAGATTGAGCATTTTTCCCTACTGGCATGGAGTAAAATGCTGCCTCCACGTTAATAGGATTTGCTCCATGGGATCAGTAGAAGGATGAATTCATACATGGCATATTTGTTGCAGAAATGTCTGGTACAGTTTTAAAAAGCCCATGCACATGCTATAGAAATAACCCCATTCAGATGTATGGAGTGGATACAAATCTACATTCAGTAGAACTCGTACATACAATACAGACCAAAAGTTTGGACACACATTCTCATTTAAAGATTTTTCTGTATTTTCATGACTTTGAAAATTTTACATTCACACTGAAGGCATCGAAACTATGAATTAACACATGTGGAATTATATACTTAACAAAAAGTGTGAAACAACTGAAAATATGTCTTATATTCTAGGTTCTTCAAAGTAGCCACCTTTTGCTTTGATGACTGCTTTGCACACTCTTGGCATTCTCTTGATGAGCTTCAAGAGGTAGTCACCAGAAATGGTCTTCCAACAATCTTGAAGGAGTTCCCAGAGATGCTTAGCACTTGTTGGCCCTTTTGCCTTCACTCTGCGGTCCAGCTCACCCCAAGCCATCTCAATTGGGTTCAGGTCTGGTGACTGTGGAGGCCAGGTCATCTGGCGTAGCACCCCATCACTCTCCTTCTTGGTCAAATAGCCCTTAAACAGCCTGGAAGTGTGTTTGGGGTCATTGTCCTGTTGAAAAATAAATGATGGTCCAACTAAACGCAAACCGGATGGAATAGCATGCCGCTGCAAGATGCTGTGGTAGCCATGCTGGTTCAGTATGCCTTCAATTTTGAATAAATCCCCAACAGTGTCACCAGCAAAGCACCCCCACACCATCACACCTCCTCCTCCATGCTTCATGGTGGGAACCAGGCATGTAGAGTCCATCTGTTCACCTTTTCTGCGTCGCACAAAGACATGGTGGTTGGAACCAAGATCTCAAATTTGGACTCATCAGACCAAAGCACAGATTTCCACTGGTCTAATGTCCATTTCTTGTGTTCTTTAGCCCAAACAAGTCTCTTCTCTTTGTTGACTGTCCTTAGCAGTGGTTTCCTAGCAGCTATTTTACCATGAAGGCCTGCTGCACAAAGTCTCCTCTTAACAGTTGTTGAAGAGATGTGTCTGCTGCTAGAACTGTGTGGCATTGACCTGGTCTCTAATCTGAGCTGCTGTTAACCTGCGATTTCTAAGGCTGGTGACTCGGATAAACTTATCCTCAGAAGCAGAGGTGACTCTTGGTCTTCCTTTCCTGGGGCGGTCCTCATGTGAGCCAGTTTCTTTGTAGCGCTTGATGGTTTTTGCAACTGCACTTGGGGACACTTTCAAAGTTTGCCCAATTTTTCGCACGGACTGACCTTCATTTCTTAAAATAATGATGGCCACTCGTTTTTCTTTACTTAGAATTTGTATTATGGCAAGAAAAAAGCAGCTAACAGTCTATTCAGTAGGACTATCAGCGGTGTATCCACCTGACTTCTGCACAACACAACTGATGGTCCCAACCCCATTTATAAAGCAAGAAATCCCACTTATTAAACCTGACAGGGCACACCTGTGAAGTGAAAACAATTTCCGGTGACTACCTCTTGAAGCTCATCAAGAGAATGCCAAGAGTGTGCAAAGCAGTCATCAAAGCAAAAGGTGGCTACTTTGAAGAACCTAGAATATAAGACATATTTTCAGTTGTTTCACACTTTTTTGTTAAGTATATAATTCCACATGTGTTAATTCATAATTTTGATGCCTTCAGTGTGAATGTACAATTTTCAAAGTCATGAAAATACAGAAAAATCTTTAAATGAGAAGGTGTGTCCAAACTTTTGGTCTGTACTGTATATGTATGCCAGATGTGCCGGAGAAGCGTTGAATCTGGGAGAAATGGATCTGTGAGCCGTATCTAATAAATGTAATAAGGAATGACTTGTCTATTAAAGCCGCATCCTAATCACTATGACCCTTTCTAAATCCGCCACCTTACCTTCTCTGCTGTTGCCGCTCCTCATCCGAAATTCGGAAGGAAAAATGTCTTTTGCTCTTGGTTTTAACTAGCTGTCTCCGGCTGTTATCTGAGGTTTCTGGAACGTCAAACTCATCTTGATCTGTTGGGAATTGACAGTCAACAGCCAGACAAAAATTTGTACAAAAATAATTCATATATTTGTGAATACAAATCTAAAAACACTAACCAGACAATTTATTACGTAGATACACCAGACGGATTTTCTCCGTTCCAAAGACGCACAGAGATCCTTCATAATTCAAAGGCCGAACCTGTGCATAAAAAAAATTAAAAAAAAAGTGCGCTCTCAAGTCTGAATATATGATGTAAAACAGCTGCAACTTGTTTAGCAGCATAACATAAAAACTAGGTCAGCACCAAAGGAAAGCCCTTGTATGTCACCACGTCATACACCACATTTCTATCTCCTCTGTAGATAGCGGATATGATTAGCGGCATGGATCTCCTGACAAGCTTCAGAGCACAAGTTAAGGCATACAGCCATATCATGGCTTGGTTTGTACAGTCACGGAGCTGCTACAGAGCTGTCCTGGCCCCATATTTTTATAAAATGATCTAGATAAAAGGAACTGATGGTAAATTAATCAAATTTGTAGACAATGCAAAGCTAGCAGGGATAGCCAACACTAGAGAAGACAGAGAAAGGATTCAGAAGGATCTAGATAATCTTGAACAATTGGCAGTGACTAATAGAATGGTATTTAACAAGGAAAATGCAACATTCTACATCTGGGCGAGAAAAATGAAAATGTCATCTACAGAACGGGAGGAACACAACTAAGCAACAGCACGTGTGAAAAAGACTTGGGTATACTAATAGATCACAGACTGCACATGAGTCAACAGTGTGATGCAGCAGAAAAAAAGGCAAACAGTTCTGGGATGTATTAAGAGAAGCAGAGTCTAGATCACGTGAAGTAATTATCCCCCTCTACTCCTCCTTGGTCAGACCTCATCTGGAATACTGTGTACAGTTTTGGGCACCACATTGTAAAAAAGACATTGAAACTGGAGCAAGTTCAAAGAAGAGCTACCAGGATGGTGAGCGAACTGCAAAATATGTCCTACGAGGAACAGTTATAGGATCTGGGAATGTTTAGCTTGCAAAAAAGATGACTAAGAGGAGACTTAATAGCTGTCTACAAATATCTGAAAGGATGTCACAGTGTAGTGTACATCCTTATTCTCATTTGCACATGGAAACACGAGCAGCAATAGAATGAAACTGAAAGGGAGAAGATACACATTAGATATTAGAAAAACTTTTTGACAGAGTGGTCAATGAGTGGAACAGGCTGCCACGAGAGGTGGTGAGTTCTCCTTCAAAGGAAGTCTTCATACAGAGGCGGGACAGACATCTGTCTGAGATGGTTTAGTGAATCCTGCATTGAGCAGGGGGTTGGACATGATGACCCTGGAGGTCACCTCCAACTCTAACATTTTATGATTTTTATAAAAATGTATGAGACTTCGGTGTTTAATTTCATGAAGAGGTTTTATCATCTGTTTTCTGCACAAATCCATTTTTTTTTCCTCAGTTGCGGTATTTCCTGGTTAAAAAGTCAGAATTATTAGCAGTTAAGGAAACTCACTTTCTTCAGATGGACAGTCTGGATCCAGTCACTTTTTCGGACATCAAATATATCTACTGCATTTTCACTGAAAACTGTGAGATGAGGACAGGTGTACGCTGAAAGAAGAAGACATTGTCATTATTTCTACACATGGTCGTGTATCTAAACGAATGCACCTACACAGATGATTACTGTACTTTACATGAGCAGATTAGGAAATGTAGTAGAATGCATAAAATATATTTTAGAATAAAAAAAATACATGGCTTAAAAAGAGAAAAATTTCCATTATACAGTTGTGCTCAAAAGTTTACATACCCCGGCAAAATTTTTCGTTTCTTGGCCTTGTTTCAGAGAATATGAATGATAACAAAAAAACTTTTTCTCCACTCATGGTTATTGGTTGGGTGAAGCCATTTATTGTTAAACTACTGTGTTTTCTCTTTTTAAATCTTAATGACAACCAAAAACATGCAAATGACCCTGATCAAAAGTTCACATACCCCAGTTCTTAATAACGTGTATTGCCCCCTCTAACATCAATGACAGCTTGAAGTCTTTTGTGGTAGTTGTGGATGAGGTTCTTTATTTTCTCAGATGGTAAAGCTGCCCATTCTTCTTGGAAAAAAAGCCTCCAGTTCCTGTAAATTCATGGGCTGTCTAGCATGAACTGCGCGCTTGAGATCTCCCCAGAGTGGCTCAATGATATTGAGGTCAGGAGACTGAGATGGCCACTCCAGAACCTTCACTTTGTTCTGCTGTAGCCAATGACAGGTCGACTTGGCCTTGTGTTTTGGATCGTTGTCATGTTGGAACGTCCAAGTACGTCCCATGCGCTGCTTCAGGGCTGATGAGTGCAAATTTGCCTCCAGTATTTGCTGATAACGTGCTGCTTTTATCTTTCCTTCAACTTTTACCCAGTTTCCTGTGCCTTTGTAGCTCACACATCCCCAAAACATCAGAGATCCACCTCCGCGCTTTACTGTAGGAATGGTGTTCCTTTCATCATAGGCCTTGTTGACCTCTCTCCAAATGTAACGTTTATGCTTGTGGCCAAAAATTTCAATTTTGGCCTCATCACTCCAAATGACCTTGTTCTAGAAGTTTTGAGGCTTGTCTCTGTGCTGTTTGGTGTATTGTAGGCAAGATATTTTGTGGCATTTGAGCAGTAATGGCTTTCTTCTGGAGACTCGACCATGCAGCCCATTTTTCTTCAAGTGCCTCCTTATTGTGCATCTTGAAGTGGCCACACCGCTAGTTTTCAGAGAGTCCTGAATTTCAGCTGATGTGGTTATTTGTGGGTTTTACTTTGCATCCCGAATAATTTTCCTAGCAGCTAAGGCCGAAATTTTTGTTGGCCTACCTGACCGTGGTTTGGTTTTTACAGAGCCCATGATTTTCCATTTGTTAATCACAGTTTGAATGCTGCTGACTGGCATTATCAATTCCTTGGATATTTTTTTGTATCCCTTTCCTGTGTTATACAGTTCAACTACCTTTTCCTGTAGATCCGTTGACAATTCTTTTGCTTTCCCGATGACTTTCAATCCAGAAACGTCAGTGGCTGGATGAAAGATGCAAGAGTCTGTCTGGATCCCAGAAACTCACTCAGCTTTTATGCACACACACTGTTTACAAGCAAACAGGTCACAGGTGAAGATGGTACCTTTAGTAGCCATTCAAACCCGTTTGTGTCAAATTCTGTGCATGTTATCAGGCCAAAATCACCAGGGTACGTGAACTTTTGATCAGGGTCATTTGGATGTTTTTGGTTGTTATTAAGATTTAAAAAGAAAAAACACAGTAGTTTGGCCATAAATGGCTTCACCCAATCAATAACCATGAGTGGAGAAAAAGTTTTTTGTTATCATTCATATTCTTTGAAACAAGGCCAAGAAAGCAAAAATTCTGCCAGGGGTATGTAAACTTTTGAGCACAACTGTATATTGTAGTTGTCACACTGCCGGCTAGAGCAGATACAATAGAGACTGCTTGTTGTAGTTCACTTGTCAGTTTTGCAGTATAGATTTGTACAGGATGAGCAGAGTCACTTCATATAGAAGGTGAAGCAGTTAACAGCTCCGCTGTACTGCTGGAGGCCTATGTTCACATGTTGCGTTCTCAGCTTTTTTTTTTAATGCATTTTTTTTTGCAAATTTTTACCTGCGTTTGCTGGCACTGTAAAAGTCTATGATTTCAGAAATCTCATGCCCAGAGCTTAGTTTTTTTTGTCCTCAGTATTTTGTCAAATACCTTGTTTTTTTTGCAAGATACAGCAGGTAACTTCTTTCAGCGTTTTTCACCCATTGAAAACAATGGATAGTGTAAAAATGCTGAAAAAAAAACGCAGGTATTAGCTTTTGCTGCCAAAACCTGGAGGAAGTTGAATCAGTTTAGTGGAAAAAAATAAAAATAAATAACTTATCAGCAAGCACAAGAGACAAATGTACCCCGACAAAAACTCTGTAAAGAAACGCAGAAAAATCTCTGGAAAACTGACTTTTTTGTGCCAAGAGATCAGGTTTGGCTGCAGAAAAAAAAAAACGCTTCAAAAACGCAACGTGTGAAAATAGCCTTAGGCAGCATTACAGCACTAAACATTATCTACAATTTCTGAAGTCCATTGACAAACAAATGTCAAAAGATTATTGTAATTAATTTCTGTTGCCATAAATCACACACCCTACTGTAGTGCATAGACAGAAGAAGGTGCACTTAAAATTCAAAATGCAAATTATTTTCCAATATGTAATTTGCAGCATTTATTCACTGTGAATCGCAGGTACTCCAAATTGCCATTAATAGATTTCTCTAACACTCTGGAAGTGGTTGGATACAGTACTAAGAGAAATCAATCTCTAAAGCAAACACAGACTTGATAATGTCCAAGTCACCTCATCATTGAAATGGATGGTAGCCCGGTAGTAACCACAGTCCATTTAATAACAATGGACTATTTTTTTTCTTTTAATAAAAAAAAAAAAAAAAGTCCAAAAATAATCTCTCTGTCATTTGTGATCAGGCAGACTGTTCTCAGCAGAGCACCGACTCACACCGACTGTGTTCCGGTTAGTAACATCATCCTTCTGTGACTGAAGTGAGTGATGTAGGGCTTTCTCTTCCTATATCTATTTTTGGAAGAATCAGGTACGCCTGATGAAGTTCTTTACGCTACCTTTGATCTCCCAGTAACTGGCAGCGCACCATGAGACCACGAGTTTATTTTGTTTTCTTTTATAATCTATTGTTAAGCTGTGAACTCTGATGTGCTCTCACCATCCTAAAAAAAAAAAAAATCACCCTAAAATGGCTACTCCATTCTCTGCCTAGGACATATTTCTTAATAAATAAGATTTACTAACAGTCCAAGTGAGATGATGCAATATCTGGATATTAATATGCCACACAGCAATCATGCTGAATTTGGGGGCTAACAAAGTAAATTATTAATTTATAGAATCAATATATGAAAAAAGAAAAATAAATAGGGGCAATATTGTGTACGAACACAACAAAACAACATCCTCAAAAGTTATTATTTGTATGTAAATAAATATACTAATTTACAGTTGGTAAAAAAAATAAATCTGAAAATTAAGTATTACACTTACAGCAAGCCAATGGAGGTGCGGGCCACATGATTTCTTGTGAACGCGACTTTTTCCCCTCTGCATTCACATATATTGCAAATGTGGAGAAGCATAATAGATACTCGCTAAGTGCCAGTCTTGCTGCACAGAGTGCATCAGGGGCAGCTTGTATAAGGAAGGTTAGCTTGGGATCATCTGGATTTGGAAAGTTCAATGGTGCCCCTTCATTTAGGAGAGGATAAAGAGAAAAACCAGATGTAAACCCAACACAAAGTCTTTCCCCCAGGATGTCCATACACTGTACAACTCCGGCTGCTTGGAACTCTTTAATTCGCCGGGGAAGACCCTTTCGGTTGGTTAATTGGAAGCAGACGACCTGACGCTTGGATGCAGCACATAGGACAGAAGTTGAGCCTTGGCAGACCAACCCAGTTGTAATGGCTTGGCAGCCCTTTGCTTCAGGGATCTTCACTCCAGGAGAGTCCGGTGGGAGGTCCCAGGTGAAGAGACGGACACTATGACTCTTCCCACAAAGGACCGCCAACTGCTGGACTTCTGGGACACAGCGCAAGGACAACACACGCTTGCAGTCTCCCAGCTGCGTGATTTCTAGTTTAATAAAAAAAATATACAAATTATAAGTTATAATTTAACTTGCGCTAAAAGTAAAAACTAGATTTTTTTTTTTTTTTAACTATAAATCTAAAAACATACCTAATGTAAGGTATATGTCTTGTAGCTACAGTGTTATGGTGACCATTGTCAGTGTGATCAACCCTCCCCAATATGGCATGTCAGTCAACAATATTTTAAAATTTCTACATTTCTTGTGGTGCGCCATGGTTTGTTTGTTTTTTTTTGCAACAAAAATTACATATAATATAGGCATGCATGATTCATCATAAAATCAGTATTATAGTAGATCGTACTTAAAGAAGTTGCTCATAAAAAAAACAAAAAAACATGGCCTTAGGTGCTGTGCGTGAAGGGGGCTGGCTGACTCGGCTAAATCAGTCCTTTTATCTTGTTTATGCAGTGGCCATGACAGAATTGATCACGTGCTGACACAGGAATTGCTGTCTGGTGTCAAATGAGAGAGATATATATATATTTATATTTTTTTACTTTTCATGTATATTAACATTAAAACCAGATTTAAAAAAAATGCATTATTTTCTGATAAAAGGAATAAATTATGATGCCCCCACTGCATAGCTTGAAGGGAAAACATGCTCACCACCAAATAGTTAGAAACAGTCTCACCATTTTTACTCATGTGCAACAGGTAAAGGCCATCTTCTGTCCCCAAAGCAATTCTTTCCTGGTCTGAAAAACACATTTACACCTTACCCGTACTCTGCAGCGGTATACAGAACTTACACTTATTTTAATGCCATAAATATACATTACCCATGATAGCGGCACAGATTGTTGTGCGTATGAGGGGCAATGCACTGTCATATGCCTCCTTCAACAACCGAACAGAAAGATCTTGAGACCTCTGCTCCCGCAGCAGCGACTGAAGCTCCTTCAGCACTTGTACCCATTTCTGCATTTCCTCTGAAGTCTCTGCCAGCAGAAGCTGAGAGGACATGGTGAATGGGGAGCTGAGCTGTGAGAAGGTCACCTGCGACAGATGGAAACGTAGCAATGATTGGATGATCAGCCATTAAAAAAAATCACATCAAACCCAGTTAAAAAATAACTCCATATCCAGCCTTTTCTTAGTTACTCCAGATGGTAGGAAAGAAGAGCAATAACCAATAAGGTCACCCATAAAGTTTTTCATGTGGGCTGTCACTCAGTTGACCCAGTCACCAGGATGGCATCTAGGTATACTAGCATATGGGAACATGCTTAAAGGGGTTGCCCAATGAAAATAAGTTATCACCTGTCCTATCCACAGGTCCTATCCAAATTGCCGATTAGTGGGTGTCCACCGCTGGGACCCACACAGATTGTTAGATGGGGGATTTATTTTTATTAATCTCTGATGGGGATCGTTTATCAGTGGTTACAAGATTGTACTGCAGGTCAGACACCTGACCACCATTTATTCTCTAAAGCGATGCTGGAAAAGCCTAGTGCAACACTCAGGAGCCCCAAAGGGAGTGAATGAAGTGCAGGTCGGGCATTCGCACTGCCGCCACATTCCAACAGGGATGAAGGTTCCCCCGTTTTGCCAAGCAATGCAGGTTCCTGAGGTCAGACGCTGACCGGTCAACAAGTTATCACCTATTCTTTGTACAAGAGATAAAGAGATTCTCCATTGAAAAAAAATTAAAAGGGGTTTTCCAATGAATAAAGTTAATTTTAATCAATAGATCTTGGAATAATAACTTCCACAATTGGATGTTTGTTTTTTTTTTAAATGTTCCTGTGCTGAGATAATCTTATAAATGTGCCCCTGCTGTGTACTGTGTAATGGCTGTGTCTGACCGTACAGGGACATGGTCTGATCATACCACATCTCCTGGACAGGGGAGGACGCAAAAGAGTATACAGACATTACAGCAGGAGATCACAGCTGATTCTTTTTTGGAGGTAAAACATTGCTTAAAAAAGGCAGAGAATGTTTTTGTACTGTAAAACCTCTCTGCCTGTTTTAAGCAATGTTTTACCTCCAAAGAAAGAATCAGCTGTGACCCCCATGCTGTAATGTCTGTATACTCTTTTGCATCCTCCCCTGCCCAGGAGATGTGGTATGAACAGACCATGTTCCTGTACGGTCAGACACTGCCATTACACAGTACACAGCAGGGGCACATTTCTAAGATTATCTCAGCACAGGAACATTTTATTTAATCACATCCAATTGTGGAAATTATTATTATTCCAAGATCTATTGATTAAAATGAACTTTTTTGTGGGAAAACCCCTTTAAGATCCCAGTTAAGCTAAGCTACTAAGCTTGTAGCAGCAGTAATGACTGAACATATATTTATATTTGGTCAAAACCCTCTCGAAATCCTTAATTCTTCAAATTCAAAGTCTTCACTACGCACCCGAAATATACAGGGAATGTCTTTGGGATTAGCATGAATGACATCAGACTCAAAGACGGAACTGGCAGAAAAATGTTGATCTCTGCACAGAAAAAGTATTGAGATAATTATTAATTACAGCTGGAAATACAATAAGAAAAATAAGGAAGTATGGACATTGTGGATACTCGCCTTATATCGATGACCTGTAGAATAGTGGTATTACACTGACAGCTGGCATCATACACAAGGACCTTGAAGTCACTTATAATTACGTAGGCTCGCTGCCATCCCTTCTTTACTCCTGCTGGCTTAGGGATCTAAAGAATAATAATATTATAAACACAAACTGCAATAGAGAAGGTGTATAATCTACAGTAAGCAAATAACAGAGCACAGCAGTGAATCACAGAACTTGCAATAATTATATTATTATATATATATATATATATATATATATATATATATATATATATATATATATATATATATATATATATATATATATATATATATATATATATATATATATATATATATATATATATATATATATATATATATATATATACATACACACACACTGCAAGTTATACATATACATCAGTTTTCTTCGGATATGTTCACATTTTAAGTTCCCAGAGTAAACATGTTCTACTTTCCATCAGAAAATAAAAGCAGTGATCTACATATTAACATAATTTAGGATAAAAAAAACAAACAAATAAGTAAATACCCTGCAGTAAGTAAATAATAGTGTTACATTTAAACAACAGCGGGTACTTATTTTGTACCATTTTGATCGATAAAACATAAAAGCCATTTCACCGCAACAAGGTGTACCCACTCAGGATGAACCCTAACATTAATAGTTCTCCTCTCTATGTACCAGCAGGCCTCAATATAGAAGGGGGCAGACCAGGACCTAGACCTGACTGTTTCACACCTGCCCATGGAAATCTATATAGACAAGATATAGTTTCATAGTTTATAAGGCCGAAAAAAGACAATCGTCCATCCAGTTCAGCCTATTTCTTGTGCACTGCAGCTATTCCGCAGCGTTGATCCAGGGGAAGGCAACAAAAAAACATGCGGTATAGGCCAATTTACATCATTGAGGAAAAATTCACTTCCCGACACCAATCTGGCAGTCAGATTAAATCCCTGGATTAATTAACTAAGCATAAGATGTAATTTTATTGTTCTCAAGAAAGGCGTCCAGGCCTCTCTTGAACTAAGTGAGTTGGACATCACCACTTCCTCTCCCAGAGAGTTCCAGAGTCTCATGGCTCTGACCGTAAAGAATCCCCTTCTATACTGGTGCAGGAACCTCCTTTCCTCCAGACGCATAGTGTGCCCCCTCGTCTTTGTCACCATCCTTGGTATAAACAGGTCATGGGAGAGATCTCTTTACTGCCCCCTGATGTATTTATACATGTTTATGAGGTCTCCCCTAAGCCTTCTCTTTTCCAACGTAAATAGGCCTAATTTTGACAACCTCTCTGGGTATTCTAGTCCCTCCATTCCCTTTATTACCTTAGTCGCCCTCCTTTGTACCCTCTCTAGCTCCAATATGTCTTTCCTGAGCACCGGAGCCCAGAACTGTGCACAATATTCTAAGTGCGGCCTTACCAGCGCTTTATACAGAGGAAGAACAATGTTCTCATCACATGCTCCTATTCCTCTTCTGATGCATGCCATGACTCTATTTGCCTTCGCAGCTGCTGCCTGACACTGGGCACTCCAATTTAATTTGCTATTAACCAAGACGCCCAGGTCCTTCTCCATGTCAGATTTCCCCAACGGTTTCCCATTTAATATTTATGGGTGACTGCTGTTTTTCTTTCCCATGTGCATGACCTTACATTTATCGGCATTGAACCCCATTTGCCATTTTTTGGCCCAACTCCCCAATTTATCTAAATCCTCCTGTAGCTGTGCCCTATCCTCATCTGTATTAACTACTTTACAAAGTTTAGCATCATCTGCAAATATTGCTATTTTACTATGCAATCCTTCCACTAGATCATTAATAAATATATTAAATAATATAGGGCCCAAGACAGACCCTTGAGGCACCCCGCTAGTAACCCTGACACACCCTGAGCTTACTCCATTGATAACCACCCTCTGATAACCACATATAAGGCTGCACACTTGAAAGAGCTGAGCATGCATATGTATGTGGGATAATGGAGGGTCACTGGTGAAAGAGTTGGCTGAGCCAGTCTTAGGCTCCAGGACTCTGGTGTGGAGACAACCCCTAAAGTTACACCCTTTGATATTTTCATGTTATAACCCATTTTTACCTGTTCTGGCAGTATTATGTACCAGGTCAACTCTATGATAAAAAAACCCCCAGAAAAATCAACTAACCGATAAGTTTCCTTCCATCGCAGTACCACTGCCAGTGTTTGGGTCTACTCCAAGAATTCTCTTATTTTGACTAGGGGGTGAAGGGCAGATTGTGGCACCATCACAACAGGCTAGATGGCACATGTATCCGCACACTGCAGAAATATTTAAAAAAAACAAAAAAAAAACATTAATTCTATAATATCCTTAAGAACAAAGACAATAGATCGAAAAAGAAGCAATTCTCACCTTCACAGCACACGCCTTGCCGCACCAGTCCAACCATGACAGATGTACAGCGGAGACATTTTGTCGGGGATGTAAAGTTCTTCACTTTGAAGGTGTGCACCTTCGGCTGTAGGGAGATTAAAATTTAAGAGAACTGAACCATCAAAAAAAAAAAAAAAAAAAAACTAATAAAAATGTTGCATCCAGTGGTCAAGGAGGGCAAGGCGGCAGTTCGCTTACTTTTCATCCAACAACAAGGAATATTTATGCCAATATCTATTATAGCATTTACTGTCCACTGAGGTGGCATAACAGAAGCTCAAAGTGTGAATCCTTAGGTACCTTGTCTGAAGTCTCTTCGATACTTTCTATGATACCAACAGATCTTCTGTTCATTTTATTTTTGACAGTCTAGTGAGACAAAACAAATTACACAAAACATTATGGACTTCTTTCCTAATTACTATCAAGAATTAGCAAGCTCTAAGCAACATCTAAAATACATCACCCACGTCATGTTGTACAAAATTACAGAACTATATAGGCATCAAGTTTTGTAAATGTTGTCAAAAAAGGATATTTATGGTTATGAAACTTTTGAATATACTCTGTTTAAAATGGTCAAGATGTCCACTTACAAATACACATTCACATTATGTAAATTGCCTACACTTTGTTACAGCAGTTTTTTAGGCTGCATTCACACACCCGCGTGACACATCTGCGCTTTCCATTGTATTCTCGTACAAGAACCCATTGAGTTTCATTGATCCATACACACATCAGAATTAAAAACAGATCTGTGTTTCTGATCCAGGAGACTTCGAGCAGGTCAGATTTTCATCCGTTTTGTGGATCAGACTTTGCCATTTAAGTCAATGGGGATCAGTGTAAAACAGAGGACACACGAAGGCAGACTTTACACTTCAGAGCTCCATATGTTTTTAATTGATCATCTGATATCAATGGATAATTTAAAAATAAAATACAACAAACCATTTATTTTGCTTGAGAACACTCAAATGAAAATGAATGCAGCTTTAGATTGTCATTTTGAACAACAACCAACAGGGATGAGCATTATAAGTAAAAGGTATGATCTGATCCTAAAACTGGCTGTAGAAATTAGATACCAGTAGGCACAACAGACTTTCCCTCAACCTCCTTTTCCCATAGACTTGTATCTGTGGCTCGGCATCTGCAGCCGGAGTATAGTCATGTGGCCCCAATGCACTTTAGATAATTCGACTGGTCCCATAGCAGAGGGTTCAGATGATGCACTTAAAGTTCAGTAAAAATCTGATGAAACACTTTGATATGATACAATACATTTTATTGTGCGTTTCTAAGCTACATGATAGTTGTCATTGCTATTGTGATAACCAACCATTAATACGCCCGAAAAGGTTTGGGCCCAGTTACAGCTATGATATGCTACAAAAGGGAAATTCTTCCAAACCTGCCATATTCCCTTTTATTCAGCAACTAATTATGAAGCTTTGTATCTGAATAGTGTAGGTAAATGTAAATTTACAGGGGGGGTTGATATTTCCAACATTCATAGTCCAAGTACGAAACGTAATGTATGGATCAGCCATAAGTCTCCTAACCTGCCCATGAGGTCATCTAGCTTGGGTTAGGAGGCCCGCGGCCCATACTTAGGCCAGTTTAACACTTCCAACATTCATTGTCTAATTGGAATATATTTAATGCCTAGAGAATGAGACTAAGAACATTCAGCTTTAAAAGGTACACTTTTATTACAATATCAGGACGTTGAAAATACTGTACCCTCCTCTTATTGGCTTAGATTACTTCCTCCAGCTCCCAAAATGAAATACAAGATCAGTACTCGTGGACTCCTACTCACATCAGTTCTGTCTCCTCGTCTCAAGATGACGTTGCCCAATACTTGAGTTTGTTCTGGATTTTCTGAAGCAGCAACATCCTTCTGTTGGGAAAAACAAAGTATCACTTAACAAATGGTAGCTTCCCTAACCTATTATATTTCCATGACTAGTCGTTGATGAAACTTCCTAGACAAAAAAATGCTCATTCTTGATAGATATTATACATACCACTTAAAGACATTCATACCTCAGCACGAAATGATAGAAAAGGAATGAGAGAGCGCTGCGGCTTATTTTCTGAAAAACAAAAATTCACACTGAAGACACAGCCTAATACCACCTGTAATTTTTCCACCAGGGACAGCCTTATCTTACCTGCTGTGCCCTTTGTCTTTGCTTCCTCTCGCAACTTCTCTATTTCCACTCTCAACTTCTTGTTTTCTTCATCTGCCTCCTGTAGCTTTCTACAGGGAAGCCATAATATACACCGTAAATCATTCTTTTCAAGTAATTTCTTTTCACAACGTAATAAGCAGTATATCAAGACTACATGCAAAAAGTTTTTTTGAGCAAATAGATAAAGTAGAAAATGTAGATAATGTTTAACTTTTTACAAAGTCATCAACATTGGGTTCTAATGATTATACACAATGACAGCCCGCACCTGTCTGTTTCAACACTCTCAGACTTAAGTTTATTTAGTTCCTCCTGGAAACTCTGCTTGGCTCGGATCTCTGCATCAAGAGCGGACTGAAGCTCGAGTCGTGCCGAAGCCTCTAGTTTCTGCAGCCTTCGTGCTTTCCATTGGCTCTCCTAGAAAGTGAGAAGGAATACATGCTGTCATCACTAAAAATATCCATAACTGATCATTTGAAACTTGCTAAAAAACAAAAAAGTTAAAGCCATCAGATGAAATTAATCTTGGTGAACTGTTGAATGGCTACGTATGTAAAAAAAAAAAATTGGAAAAGTCTTTGTCTCGACTGTCTTCCAAACTTAAAAAAAATAACTTAAGAACCGCCACTTTCTTACCCCTGTTTTGCTGGATGGCGTTTGACTTCCAGAACTTTTCAGTGTCTCCAATTCTTCTGTCATTTTGACTGATAAGGCTTGTAGATAAACACGTGATTGTTTCTCATCATTCACCCTACAGGGAAAAAAAAAAGAAGAATTACATGTATATTTGAAGTTATATTAGATTGGAAATTAAATTCACCTATTGTAATAGCAATTAATGGAATAAAAAAAATGGGAATGTTTACACACATCTCAAGAAAGTAACAAACTGTAAAAGGGATATTTTCTTCACTTTGTTGCATCTTATTCCAGCACAGTTTGAATCGCACACCTCGTAATAAACTTGGCACATCTTTCTCTAAACTTGTGCCAGAAATGGAATTCTACACCCGTTCGAATACTAATGCAAACTGTAGAACAAATCTATGTTAACTTCTGGTGTAAGTTGAAGGTTTATTTTGCTACACCATTGGTTGGGCATTTAAACCCCAGCCACAGGATTTGCTTTCACAGGAGGACCAAGATGGCAGCCATGGAGACCTTCAGTAGGACCCTGGGCTTCTACGGCAGCCCATCAGTACCCAACTATGTGACCAATCATGTAGATAGCAGCATTTATATGGTTAAATAAAACCAATTGGAGCCAACTCTGGTCTCTGCAGTATAATACAGCTAGCATATGCCTGGTTTGGAGCAGACTCAGCATCTGAGCTCGTCCCATACAAGGGGGCCAGAAACTGCAAGTACAGTTACATTTTATGTCAGGAAGGGGTTTAAACTAGCTATATGAATATAATTTTTATGATATATTTGAACATAAACAATGCTATGGTTGATGTAAAGGGAAAAGAAAGATGACAGCTCACCACTGGAGAATGTCTGTAATCTGGGCTTCCCAGTTGGCTATTGTCTCTTTCTTATCTTCCAATAATCGGACTTCTTCTTCCAGTTGCTTCTGAGAAGTGGACAGCTTTTCTGATATGGTCTTCAGCTAAATAAAGAAATATTTTAAATAATCTTACAAAAGTACCCTGCTATTACTGAAGAGCGACTTCAAGGTGCAGTCAGAACATAACTCTCACCTTGGCCATATCTTCCTGAAGTTTTTGGTTCTCTTCTTTAAGTTGATTTTTCTCCCGCTCATTTGCCTTTTGTATCTTTTGAAGCTCCTCCTCTTGTGTGCGGGCACTGAGTGGGCAAATACAAATGATAGAAGTACTACCTACAAGCAACCTTTAAATAATAAGCTGTCAAAGACTGCAAATACATTGAGATTAGGGATGTCTAATGGAACCTATACAGAAGGATAGTAAAGACATAAAGTAAAGGCAACATTTAAAGGGGCTATATCAACATCATAAGTGGACAAAATTACAAAGAGTTTGTAAAAACAAGCAACTTTGCAATTTACTTTTTATTACAAATCCTCTCTAGTCTCAAGAATGGAAGAGTTTTACATTTTATTCAATAGATAAAACAAAAGGATAATGCCACATCACCATTTAACTACGCCTTTTTTACACAGTGCCTCGTCTATGGCAGTGTAAAGAAACTAATTCGCAAGAAGAAAATGGGTCCAGCATTTAGACACAAAGTCTTCTTAAAATCGAACGTGTATAATCAGCACCCAAGCTACACTGCTGCTGACGCGTTTCAGGCATCTTCATGCCTTTAGTCGTAGCATGCTACATGGAAATGCCTAAAACATGTCAGCAGCAATGCAGCTTGTTTACTGCTCTTACATGTTGGCTTTTAACAAGTTTACATAAAATGTTGCTGCTTTTATCACCAATGCTGGATCCATTTGCTTCCTGAGGATTTTTACATTTTATTGTTTACTGCTCATTAGCTAGGGTACTGGTCACCACTTAAATCTATCCTGTGGTGGCCGGTCTCCTAGTCAAGGAGTGCAGTAAGCTCTCTGCTGTTCTGAAGATGGCAGGATTAGGGAATCCTCCAGGAATCCAGAATTTGTAGGAATCCTGCAAATAGAGGCAGCTTTGCCTTTGCAGCATCAGAAGAGCACTGGTGGACTGAGCCTGGCAGTATTCAGGAATCCTGCCAGCCTCAGTCCACCGGTGCTCTTCTGGGTGCAGGAATCCTGCCAGCCTCAGTCCACCGGTGCTCTTCTGGTACTGGAATCCTGCCACTTCAGTCCACCGGTGCTCTTCTGGTTCTGTAAAGGCAAAGCTGCCTCTGTTTGCAGCATAAATCCAAAGGCGGTGTAGGTAGAGATATACGTCCGCGCCGCTGAAAAATCCTCAAATCAGGAACATATAATAAAATCCTTGTTTATTGGTAAATGCCTACGCGTTTCTGGGTTTTCCACACCCCTTCATCAGGGCACCAACAGATATATCCAATATATGAAGGGGTGTGGAACACTCAGAAACGCGTAGGCATTTACCAATAAACAAGGATTTTATTATATGCTCCTGATTTGAGTATTTTTCAGCGGCGCGGACGTATATCTCTACCTACACCGCCTTTGGATTTATTCTGGTCCTGTGGGACACCTATTAGAGATCCGCTGCAGCTGCCTTTTATATGTTATGGTAGTTGTGTCCTCACACAACCTAACCAGGTGAGAACCACCTTTTTACTATTATTCCCTATGTCTACAGGTGTAACCCTATTGGGCTTTGCGCTCTCTCTCTCTTTGTATTTTATCTGTTTGCAGCATAAGAGAATGAACAGTATGGGCCACTGGCTGGTCTGAACTGAATCAATTGGGAGCACACCGCCATGTGGAAAGCCAGGAGGCAGAGGAGAAATGCTCTCCTGAAATAAGATCATGACACAAACCCTTTAAGCACAGAAGATACAATTCTAACATTTACCTATCATTTTTTGTTTTGCCAAAGATTTCATGCATTCCTTCTAATTCATGCTTTAATGACATTAGTTCTTGCTCCTTCTCTCCGAGTTCTCTACGGAGTAATTTGGTCTCATTGGCATGTTCAGAGTCCCGACGGGAAAATTCTCCTCTTAGTTGAGAAAGCTCTGTCTCCAGTTGTTGGATCCGTCTTTCAAGTTCTACTTTCTGCTGTGCCATCTCGTAGCTATGAAGCGAGCCGCTGATAACGGGAGAAGAAACAGCCTGCTGTACCTGTAGATCGGCAGAAAACCACAACTATGGGTATATCCTGCACGCTACAGAGTGCACACTCTAGAGAATATAGAAAGTTGCCATCTAAAAATGAAAATTTGGTTAAACTATGAACTTGCAAACAGTCTTCATATGCTCATGTGATAATTACCTTCACCCTGTCCAGGTCTTCTGAAGCCTGAGCAGCTAGTGCTTCACTTCTATCCAGCAACTTCTTCTGTCTTTCCACTTGTATGGTCAGATCCTCAACGAGGGATTCTGCCTACAAAAAAAAAAATAAAAAAAAATAAATAAATTATATTATATTCATTATTTTTAGAAAATATATTTAAATACATGAGTAATAAGATGTACAAGTACGTCATTGAAAAGTATTAGTACAGAATGTGCGCCTACCTCTCGTCTACTGGCTTCTGCTTTATGCAGGTCCTTTCTCAGGCTCCTCACTTTTTCTGCTGTCGCTTCAGCCTCATCTTCTTTATCTTTCAGTCTACGGGACAATCTACTATTTTGGGTAGTTATCCCTTCACATCTGTCCTCCATTCCACGCAGCTCATCCTGAGACTTTCGTTGCTTCTCAACCGCTATCCTAAGTTCTTCTCCTTGAGATTTTAGCTGTTCCAACAGATCGGCAAGATCCTGTAATGAATAAGTAGAGCACTGGATGACTTACGCCATGTATGTTGTATTTAATGTTTTTCGGGTCCTACAACAAGGTCATAAAAGCAAATTGCATTTTTAAATTACCTTGGCATATCGATCCTTATCTTTTTTCAGTGTCCTGATCTGTTTCTCCAAGGACTGAATTTGTGCTCCTGACATGGAATCCTGTTCTGTGGATTTTTCTGTGGAGTAAACTAACAAATTAACTTTGACACAAGCCTTTGCATGTATAAAATTAAGACATCTGTAGTATTTAACCATTCAGATTTACAAATGCTGTCTGCATTATATGGGCTACCACTATTGACAGACACCAAGAACATGGCAGCATGATGAAATCTTAAGACCCTCATACACATTGGCCTAAAGTCAGCTGAATCCGCCAATATCCATGGGTATGGCCAACAGTCTAATAGTATGGGGGCCCCAGATAGAGGACTGTCGGATAAATTAAAGGACCTGGCATGTCCAATTTCAGAATACCTGCAAAGTGGGTGCTCCTGTGTATGGGGGAATTCGGGGATGGTTGTCAGCCAAACAATGGTTTGGCTGATGGTTCAACTGTCAGCTAAGGTGTATGGGAGCCTTAGTGTTGTGGTCCTCTGCATAGTGCAGGTTTAAGGTTTATGCAAACAACTGAAAATTTTTACACATTTTTATCTGTAATAAAGCATAAAAAAAAAAAATAAAAAAAATCTATAAAGTGACATGCATTAGTGAACAAAAAAAATACCGAAAAGTTGAGAGATGTGATATATGGACAACTTTGATATTTTCAGGCCATGTTTTGGGGCAGGATGCTGAAAAAAATATAATGCTGCAAAGAGCATAGCAATTACAATACAGTGAACACACACCTGCTAATTTCTTCTGCAGAATTTCCATTTCGGTCTTTAGACTTCGGATCTCCCGATCTTTAGTAGGGGTCTCAGAGTTTGAAAGAATGTTCATATAACTGCCAGCTGAAAGATAAAAGGTAAGAATTTCTACAATCAAATAAGAGGTCAAAAAGTGGCCGTATTTTTTTTTAAGCCACCACTCGCATGTACTATTTAAAAACAGAAATGTTGGTAGTTTGTTTTTTGCTTTAAAAGGGGTATTCCCATCTCCAAGATCCTATCCCAATATGTAGTAGGTGTAATAATAATAATATTAGCAAATACCGCCAATCAGAAGTGTAGTATAGTTTTTCTGATTCACTATGTCTCTTTCCTCATGTGCAGGCATTGCAGGACCTTAGGTATCCATGGTTACGACCACTAGCAACTAGCTAACTACCTGTGACTTTATCAGTGGATGTAGCCATGGGTACCTAAGGATCTGCAATGCCTGCACATGAGGAAAGAGACATAGCGAATCAGAAAAACTACTACATTTCTAATTGGCGGTATCTGCTATTACTACACCTACTACATATTGGGACAGGATGTTGGAGATAGGAATACCCCTTTAATAATGCATTTTAGCAACATTGCTTTTTGTAGTTCCTTTTCCCCCCCATTTGTTTTTCAAAATTTAAAAACATTTCATTAATAAATCATGTGATTTAAAAAATAGGTTTTTAAAATCAAATATGTAAAATGAAAAAGGTCACTCTAAGCGCAAGACACAATCAGGGTAAAAAAAAATAAAAAAACTGCATTTATTTTTATTAAAACACTGAAGGCACAACTCACAAAACCCAATTGTCCAGAATTTTTGGTATATATACACACACACACACACACACACACACACACACATATGGTGGTCATCCCTCATTTGTTGCCATTCTTTCCAAGATTGTAATGTAACCACATTATGTGATTTAAAATAAAGACACCCCAAAAAAATGCAACAAGACCACATTAAATGAATAAATCCTAAGGCCACATTCACACGTTCAGTTTTTTACATCAATATTTGTACGTTAAATTCAGGAGTGGAACAGAGGAAAAATATAATAGAAACATCACCACCTCTGCATTTTTTACCTGATTTTGGCTTACAAATACTGACCAAATACTGAACGTGTGCACGTGACCCAATGCGCCTGCTGAGTCTTAAGAGATATAAAGAAAGTCAAACAAATGTTGGATAATATTATTTATTTAAGTAATTATCAAAACTAAACTTTTTAAAATAAAAAAAAAACAACTCGTAACTATTTAACAAAACAGAAATCTTTATATCTTACAGTTTTTTAATCTGGCCACTAAGCTTATCTATAAAGATCAGAAAATAACAATGGACAGGACTTACCTTGGACGGAGTCTTTCTCTTGCCCTTGTCTGCTTCCTGTGCCATTACTGACCACGGAGTTGATCAGTGTGCCTTTGTCTGATAATGGGCTATATCAATAGTATGAAAAGGTAGAATTTTACAATACCACAATGAGTCAGAGAAAAAAATAATTAAAATCAGTTTGTCACTTATTGCCTCTTCTGTTCCAATGGATTGTAACAAATCTGATTATGAGCAGATAAATAATTAGTGAACGCAGTACTTTTTTCCTTCTTTTTTAAGCTCTGGGTAGAATAGAGTCTCAGACTGCTATTCTGCTCACTACAAATAAGGTAGATCTGGAGGCACAGAGACCAAATGAACAACATTTCATCCCTTTAAGATTAATAAAGGACATCCAAGAAAAGGTTTTTTATGCTTTTTTGTAAAAACTAAAGAAACTGTAAGTAGTAATTAAAGGAGTTTTCCCATGAACAAAGGTTCATTTTAATCAGATTTTGGAATAATAATAAGTTCCACAATTGGATGTGTTTAAATAAAATGTTCCTGTGCCGAGATAATCTTATAAATGTGCCCCTGCTATGTACAGTGTAATGGCTGTGTCTGACCATACAGGAACATGGTCTGATCATACCACATCTCCTGGGCAGTGGAGGAGAAAAAGAGTATACAGACATTACAGCAAGGGATCACAGCTGATTCTTTTTGTGAGGTAAAACATTTACCTGCCTGTTTTTAAACAATGTCTTACTTCAAAGAAAGAATCCCCTGCTGTAATGTCTGTATACTCTTTTGCATCCCGCCCTGCCCAGGAGCTGTGGTATGTTCAGACCATGTTTCTGTACGGTCAGACACAGCCTTTACACAGTACACAGCAGGGGCACATTTATAAGATTAAATAAAATGTTCCTGTGCTGAGATAAGCACATCCAATTGTGGAAGTTGTTATTATTCAAAGATCTATTGATTAAAATGAAATTTTTTTCCAGGCGAAAACCCCTTTAAGTAGTAGTAGATAAGGAGTATTGTTTTTCCAGCGTTTTTTTCCCCACATGGTGTCGGCACGAAACGATTTTTGTTGCATTTTATTGGCATTTGTTTGAGTGGATGGAAAAAAAAAGCTATAAAAACACTGAAAGAATGGACATGCTGGAGACTGGAAAGACGCATTGATGGTTTAAACACACAAGGGAAAAGAAAAAAAAAAACACCTCAGTGTGTGGATGACATTTTGGAAATTACATACATCATGTTCAGACTGTAAAACTCTGCGTTTGATACACAAAAAAAAAAAAACCTGCTGCAAATACACAAGGTGTGAACAAGCCTTTACTGTAGACAAGATCTTAGAAACTTGCATGTAGAAGACTATAGTAAACACACTGGCTACTTTGGCATGTTACAGGACCATGGTAGGTCTACTTAAATATTTGACAGATGCAAACATTTTCTGAATTGGCAAGATTTTATTTTGCCTTATTATTTTCACTTTATTTTTAATTTTCTATTTCCTCTGTGTATTGTTAAAAAATATATAAAATAAAAAAAATAAATAAAAAACTAACTAAATAATGAAAGGCCCTTTACCTTCGCAGTTAATAATGGATGTATCAATACCTGATGCCCATTATCCCATTACTACAATTTTATTGCCAAACACTTGAATCAGGATTTCATGTTTGAGCCAGAACTACAATAATACACATATACAGTGCCTACAAGTAGTATTCAACCCCCTGCAGATTTAGCTGGTTTGATAAGATGCAAATAAGCTAGAGCCTTCAAACTGCAAACGAGAGTAGGTTTTATGAACAGAAGCATAAATCTTACAAACCAAAAAGTTATGTTGCTCAGTTGAATTTTATTAAATTTTAAACATAAAAGTGTGGGTCAATTATTATACAACCCCTATGTTTAATATTTTGTGGAATAACCCTTGTTTGCAATTTTAGCTAATCGTCTTTTATAAGACCTGATCAGGCCGGCACAGGTCTGTGGAGTTATCTTGGCCCACTCCTCCATGCAGATCTTCTCCAAGTTATCTAGGTTCTTTGGGAGTCTCATGTGGACTTTATTCTTGAGCTCCTTCCACAAGCTTTCAATTGGGTTAAGGTCAGGAGACTGACTAGGCCACTCCAACACCTTGACTTTTTCCCTCTTGAACCAGGCCTTGGTTTTCTTGGCTGTGTGCTTTGGGTCGTTGTCTTGTTGGAAGATGAAATTACCACCCATCTTAAGATCCTTGATGGAGGAGCGGAGGTTCTTGGCCAAAATCTCCAGGTAGGCTGTGCTATCCATCTTCCCATGGATGCGGACCAGATGGCCAGGCCCCTTGGCAGAGAAACAGCCCCACAGCATGATGCTGCCACCACCATGCTTGACTGTAGGGATGGTATTCTTGGGGTCATATGCAGTGCCATCCAGTCTCCAAACGTCACGTGTGTGGTTGGCACCAAAGATCTCGATCTTGGTCTCATCAGACCATAGAACCTTGAACCAGTCTGTCTCAGAGTCCTCCAAGTGATCATGAGCAAACTGTAGACGAGCCTTGACATGACGCTTTGAAAGTAAAGGTACCTTACGGGCTCGTCTGGAACGGAGACCATTGCGGTGGAGTACGTTACTTATGGTATTGACTGAAACCAATATCCCCACTGCCATGAGATCTTCCCGGAGCTCCTTCCTTGTTGTCCTTGGGTTAGCCTTGACTCTTCGGACAAGCCTGGCCTCGGCACGGGAGGACACTTTCAAAGGCTGTCCTGGCCGTGGAAGGCTAACAGTAGTTCCATAAGCCTTCCACTTACGGATGATGCTCCCAACAGTGGAGACAGGTAGGCCCAACTCCTTGGAAAGGGTTTTGTACCCCTTGCCAGCCTTGTGACCCTCCACGATCTGGTCTCTGATGGCCTTGGAATGCTCCTTTGTCTTTCCCATGTTGACCATGTCTGAGTGCTGTTCACAAGTTTGGGGAGGGTCTTAAATAGTCAGAAAAGGCTGGCAAAAGAGATCTTTAATCCACACATGTGAAGCTCATTATTCTTGGTGCCTGAACTACTTCTTAATACTTTAGGGGGACCAAACAGAATTCTTGTGGTTTGAGGGGTTGAATAATAAATGACACTCTGAATTAACTTTTAACGTTTTAAAAAAAAAAAAAAAAATTTGCTGCAGTGCATTTCCCACTTCCAGGCTGATCTACAGTACAAATGTCACAATGGCAAGTTAATTCCGCATTTCGAGGTTAATTTATTTATAAAGTACAGCTTGTTGAAAATTTACAATAATGCACATACCAGCTGGATGTAAATGTAAATCCCACAAACGGAAGGAGATGTGCGGCAAAGCCATTGTGATTATTAGGAGGCAAGGTTTCCTAGGAATAAATATATCATAAATGAAAACTATATAAAAAAAACAACTAATATGGTAAAAGCAACAAAATTCTTATTAGTAGAGGTTTTATCAACATCATCAATGGTTAAAATATCAAAGTGATTGTAAGAATCAGCAACTTAACAGTTTGCCTTTATTAAAAAAAACTGTTCTCAAGAATGGAAGGATATTGAATTGTAGAGTTTACTAGCCACCTCGGCAGTCTATCAGTAGTGGTCAGTGTCCCAAGCAAGTTATATAAAAAAACAGGATTGTTGATCCAATCTACTAGGAGTTCCCCCAGATACTTTCTTCAAATATTGAAGACAACAGATGGAAGATGTGGAAATCTCTGATAACATCAGGTCAGGCGGGAATTTACGAAGAAAACACATTATAAACGAAGCTTGGAGAGAAACGCAATGTAAAATCATGTATGGCGCCATTTATGTATTTAACATACCTAAAAAAGTTCCACTTTCAAACAGGCTAACAGCTTGCCCTAAATGCCACCTTCCACTATCCGACCTCACGCACGGCCTATGGTCATGCCCGGCCTCAGTTTTATATTGGGGACAAGTATCAGCTATGATCAACACCATTTGGGGTCCGGGGTATACTCTCTCCCCCTTCTAGACTGGTTAAATTTTTGGAACAGCACAGAGAACCCTGAGGGGAAACCCTCCGAAATTGCTCCACACCCCCTTCTTATCCTGGCAAAAAAAACAATTACTTAAATATTAGCTAGAACTAGGGTTGAGCGAGTATGTTCTGTCAGAGTATGCTCGGGCCGAGCTCAGAGTATTTATAGCTGCTCGGTGATATGGTTGAATCACTCCCGTGTGCATGATTTGCAACTGTGACAGTTTTATTACATGTGAGGAATGTGTAAGAAATAGACATTCCTCACATGTAATAAAACTGTCAAAACAGCGATTTAACCTTATCACCGAGCAGCTATAAATACTCGGAGCTCGGCCCGAGCATACTAAGCGAAAGGGTTAATAGAACATACTCGCTCAACACTAGCTAGAACCCAACACCCCCCCCATTGAAGAGCTGACAGCTCAAATGAAACATTTTATGGGAATAGAGCAACAAGACGCCCTTAGCAATAAGGAAACGCAAGCTGGCAAATTTCTTCCGAAATGGAAACAGTTTATTATAAGTTGCTGCTCATTAAATGAAAAAAAGAAAATGGTGGAACCCCTTCACTTCCACAGCGTGGTGCATTCTGGAAGATCTTAAGGATAACCTAGGTCCACTACACCTAATTTAAGGGAGGGGGAGAGAGTGGGATGGAGGAATCATTTGGTAATGGTCTAGAATACAAATATAGGTGGTCTAATCAAACAAGATGGTTTCAATAATTCTCAGTATCAACTGGATTGCATATTGATTAAACTGATGTAAGTTACAATGTTATTAAGTTTTTATATTGTTTATATTGTTTTGCTTTACCAAACAAACTAGTGAGAATTATCACTTTATACCCTGTCTGCGAACAGGCATTTGATTATTACCTTGATTTGGTATGTTTCCTTTTTGAAAATATTAATAAAAACTGTTTAAAAAAAAAAAAAAAAAAAAAAAAAAAAAAGATTGTAAGCACTGCTCTGAAGCAAGTTGGATCACTAGATCCGGCCGGCTTTAGTACATCTGCACTCCTCCGATGCTGCAGAGGTAAGAGCTGCCTCTGCATGCAACAGTGAAGAGCGCACAGTTCCAGCCGGAAGTGCCATAATACTGCTGGTACAAAAACTGTCAATCAATCAGGAGCACATGGCCACCTGGCAAGAAGGAATCAGAAGGGAGGTGTGCTCCTGAATATTGATGTTGATACAAATGCTCCACATGTCATACAATATGGTGCATGTAACACTGCAGATAGCCCAATTTCCTACGCAGAGACAGCCAAAGCAACGTTGATCTGCATTGAGAGGACCCCACCAAATAACCAAATCTCATCTCAACCCCATTCCAGTGTGACAGAGAGGAATTATTAGGGTTAACAGTAGCAACACTTGAGCTTTAAAACTTCATGTCTGATGCGTTTTAAGGATTAAACCAACACCTACCGAATTTTTTAAAGATTCATCATCCACATCAAAATTGGAGGTGTCTGCTGGACTGTCCACCTCGGGGATGTAAGGTGGAGTAGCTGTATGAATGTTTTCCCAGTCTACTCCACTAAAGAATGGATGCTTCTTGAAGTCATCAACACCGCCCCTTCCGAGCCGATTCTCTTGTCGGCAGATAAGGCGTTTGATGAGATCCTTTGCATTGTCAGATACATCTGTGACCTCAGATGGGAACTGTAGATGAACCTGCACCAATAGTGTAAACAATTAGACACATTTTTAGAAAGGGAAGATCACATGAAAACACCAGATGTATACATGATAGAACATACACAACATATAGAGTAGTGTATGAAAGAACATATTAATATTAACTTTACCTCATGATTCATTATTTTTCCGTAAGTTTCTACTAGGGATTCGGCATAGAAAGGAGTCTCTCCAAAGAGAATTTCATACATGGAGACTCCAAGTGACCACCAGTCGCACTCGGTCCCATACTTGCCCTTGCCATCCTCCATGGCTTGTAGAATTTCTGGTGAAATGTAATCTGGGGTGCCAACAGCAACTGATGACTCCACCTGGAAGGAGATAATAAATGGCCTATTGGTATGTACAGTCTTTAACTATGAATGAAGCAATTCATATTTACGGTTTAGTTCTGTTGGGTCTAGGATCAAAGTTATATGTGCAGAGCGTTACAATCCTAGAAGTCCTGAGAGGGGGGAGGGTGGAAAAATACTCGGTTAATCAACTCTTCCAAGGGATACATTATGATGAGACGAGACAAGCTCGTGGCCACCCCAGTGATAAGATAAATGGGTTTTAGATAGTCTATTACCAAAACATTTTCTGAATAATGAAAAGTTCACTAACTGTTGAGTGCTCCACTGATCAGTAAGCAATAAAAACTTTGTCTGAAAAAGGTATTGAGTTGTGGCAGAACTATCATGACAAACGGATTATGGAGAAGCCCCCTGCATGGTCACTAAATGGCTGAAAACTTTTCTTGCAACTGTCAGTCATAAGTTTCGGCTCCAGGTTTTCAACACCAGGTGAGAGCATAGACTGCCTAATGCAAGAATGGCAAGGTGCAAAACCATGTCATCATTTTATATTTGCCTAGCTACTTCTCCTGCTAACCCAGCCTGGATATTTACTACTTATTTTCCCCTAATTTTATCCCATAAGCCTTGCCAGATAGCATTAGCACCCATAGATTACATGATGGCTTACTGGCGACAGTTAAAGCGGTGGAACTATTTCTAGACTATGTACCTCTAAAAAGAGACATTTATTATTAACTTTATTATAATAATGACAATATTTTCAAAGGCGTATTTATATTACAGTGGGATCGGCAATGTCTTTAGCTACAGTCTGTAGAATTACCATGCCATCGGGCCGCATTTTCAAACAAGATCCAAAGTCAGCAAGTCGGATGTGGCCTTTCAGGTCAATGAGAATATTATCTGGTTTTATATCTCTGAGGAGGATAAAAACATTTATTGTCTCTTTTCTGCATGAAATATTCGATACTACATGTACAGTTAACTTAACATTACTCATTTCAACACCTGAAGACAGCGTTTCAGCAACTGTTAAAGCTAATACCCCCCTTTAAACATTCATTTGACCAAACATTCTTTCATAAATTGTTGAATTCTACAGCCAAGTAACATTTTATAGTTTAGATCAAAACTATGAAAGGCAAATAATATTTATTTTAGAATATGAATATGGAATATACTTAAACGGTTTAGGGTGTAAGAAACCTCAGAAGAAATCATGAATTGATCCAGAAGTTTCTCACCTGTGAACATAGTTCAGTTGATGCACTGAATCTATTGCCAGTACCATTTCCGCCAGGTAAAATCGAGCCATTTCTTCTGGTAGTCTGTCCTCAAACTTGCTAAGCAGAGTCAGCAGATCTCCTCCAACATAATACTCCATCACCAAGTACTGTAAACAACATTATTTTTTAGAACAGAACATATTTTATACATGGAGGTTTTCTTCTAGTTTATTGGAGATTGCAATTAGGAAATGTACAGCTGTGTCTGATTGTTCTCTAGGTGCTCACAGATCAACAGACAAGTCCTGTCTCTTAACATACAGACAGCACTGAAAGGCAGGACCTGGCCGGCCACAGCCAATAGCTGCATGCAGTGTCGGACTGGAGTGCCAAGGGCCCACCAGTAACCAACTCCAGGGCCCCACTTTCTAGCTACTTGTAAATGTGACATTATCCTCAAATCACAAAAATATCTATAATACACTGCTCAAAAAATAAAGGGAACACTTGAACAACATAATATAACTCCAAGTAAATCAAACTGTCCACTTAGGAAGCAACACTGATTGACAATCAATTTCACATGCTGTTGTGCAAATGGAATAGACAATAGATGGAAATTATTGGCAATTATCAAGACCCACTAAATAAAGGAGTGGTTCTGCAGGTGGGGACCACAGACCACATCTCAGTACCAATGCTTTCTGGCTGATGTTTTGGTCACTTTTGAATGTTGGTTATGCTACTACGAGTGTGAAAGCACGAGACTGCCTCTACAACCCACAGACGTTGCTCAGGAAGTGCAGCTCATCCAGGATGGCGCATCAATGCGAGCTGTGGCAAGAAGGTTTGCTGTGTCTGTCAGCGTAGTGTCCAGAGTCTGGAGGCGCTACCAGGAGACAGGCCAGTACAACAGGAGGCGTGGAAGGGGCCGTAGGAGGGCAACAACCCAGCAGCAGGACCGCTACCTCTGCCTTTGTGCAAGGAGGAACAGGAGGAGCACAGCCAGAGCCCTGCAAAATTACCTCCAGCAGGCCACATATGTGCATGTGTCTGCACAAACAGTGAGAAACCGACTCCATGAGGGTGGTATGAGGGCCCGACGTCCACAGATGGGGGTTGTGCTCACAGCCCAACACCGTGCAGGACGCTTGGCATTTGCCACAGAACACCAGGATTGGCAAAGTCGCCACTGGCGCCCTGTGCTCTTCACAGATGAAAGCAGGTTCACACTGAGCACATGTGACAGACGTGACAGAGTCTGGAGACGCCGTGGAGAGCGATCTGCTGCCTGCAACATCCTTTAGCATGACCGGGGTTTGGCAGTGGGTCAGTAATGGTGTGGGGTGGCATTTCTTTGGAGGGCCGCACAGCCCTCCATCTGCTCGCCAGAGGTAGCCTGACTGCCTTTAGGTACCGAGATGAGATCCTCAGACCCCTTGTGAGACCATATGCTCGTGCGGTTGGCCCTGGGTTCCTCCTAATGCAGGACAATGCCAGACCTCATGTGGCTGGAGTGTGTCAGCAGTTCCTGCAAGATGAAGGCATTGAAGCTATGGAATGGCCCACCTGTTCCCCAGACCTGAATCCCATTGAGCACATCTGGGACATCATGTCTCGCTCCATCCACCACGTTGCGCCACAGACTGTCCAAGAGTTAGCGGATGCTTTAGTCCAGGTCTGGGAGGAGATCCCACAGGAGACCATCCGCAACCTCATCAGGAGCATGCCCAGGCATTGTAGGGAGGTCATACAGGCACGTGGAGGCCACACACAATACTGAGCCTCATTTTGACTTGTTTTAAAGGACATTACATCAAAGTTGGATCAGCTTGTAGTGTGTTTTTCCACTTTAATTTTGGGGGTAATTACAAATCCAGGCCTCCATTGGTTAATAAATTTGATTTCCATTGATGATTTTTGTGTGATTTTGTTGTCAGCACATTCAACTTTGTACAGAACAAAGTATTCAATGAGAATATTTCATTCATTCAAATCTAGGATGTATTATTTGAGTGTTCCCTTTATTTTTTTGAGTAGTGTATAAACGGGGATACGGGTCTCTGTCTGAAGCCTTTATAGACTGAGCAAGCGCAACACGCCTGCGCAGTCTGGCTCCAGACAGAAGACCGCATCCAGCCGTTACAGGTAAGAGGAGTGTATGGCGCCGGAGATCACGGTACGCGTAGACACCGAAAGCATACCGTGATCTCCAGCGTCATACTTACCTGACCGGGAGGAGTGTTGCCGCGGCGCCTCTCTTCGCCGGAGACCGGGGCAGGAGTGAGGCATCGGAATCGCCGCATGCACATAGCGCTAACCAGCGCCATTTTACAGAAGACACATTTGAAGCATCTTCAGCAAAATGGCGCCGGACAGCGCGGTATAAGGATAAGGGATGAAGTGCCATGCATACCAGGATTGGGGGGTGAGGGGACCATGTATACCAGGATTGGGGGTGAGGGGTGCCATGCATTCCATGATAGGATGGTGGGGACAGGATGGGGGCAGCACAAATACCAGAAGGGGGACAGCACATATCAACATGGGAGACCAGATACCAATAAAAATGCTCGCCACCCGGGCGTAGAACGGGTTCAATAGCTAGTATAACAATGAACTGGGTAGATTGTTACATGAATAAGATGCTGCCTTTGTCTGTACGTAGTGATTCAAGTACTGCTCATATAAGAGGGTGATGGCCCACCGGAGGATTCTCCTGTTCTCCTGTGGGCCAGTCCAAGCCTGGCTACAAGTTATAAAATAGAATGGTTTATACTTGGCTGTAAGAAAATAAATTTTAGAATAAGGCCTAGAAGTTCAGTGTCTTACCAAGTAGTTTTCATCATGAAATGCATAATGTAAGGTGGGGATCCACTGAGTTTCTGCTTTCACTAAGACATCTCTTTCTTCCCGAAAACAAGCAGTCTGGGGAAAAAAAAAATACAATAAATAATCGTTCAATATTAACATCTTTATGAAATCACAGAAAGAGGTGTACAATTATTGAGATCAGAATGAGTTAACTGAGAATCCATCAGTAAGCCCACTATGATCGTCATACAGAGTTTGTAAATCTTTTCGGTCTTGCTGAGCTCCTCCCAGCAGATTTCTGACCGCACACCACATCAAAGTTGAAAGGGCACAGAAATAAACTGTAAATGCTAAATGGCACAATATTTCTAATGAAACCCAACTGTAAAAATGCTTTTTTAGCCCCAAATACATGCATTTATAGAATAATTAAACCTTTAAATCAACTTTGTTTTATTTTTTGAGTACCAATTTTACAGCTCATGCTAGAGCTTTGTAGCTTATGCTTTCTATTGCATCCGTATTCCGATTTGGGGGGGGGGGGGGGGTGCTTAGGGAGGAGGTGTGTGCTCCTGCCGTGTGGGCTGCGCACCGCTTTGGTAGGGTCAGCAGGTTTTGGCAATCGTTGAGGGTCCAAGGATCCAGACACCCATCGATCTGCTTTCAATTAAAAGGGCACTCAAATATTGCAGAACCACTAGCCAGAAAATTCCTGGAGAACAGGAGAAGTCCCAGAAGATTGGAGGAGGGCAGATGTTGTCCCCATCTTCAAAAAGGAAAGATGGATCCAGGAAATTACAGACCAGTGAGCCTTACTTCTATACGAGGATAGATCTTTGAATAAATTATTAAAACCGCATGTATGCAAGTACTTTGATAAGAATGATAACTTTATTGATACAGAGGGAAATTACAGTAAATACAGTAATTAACCAGAGAAAAATGGGTCTGTAACAAACAAGTCCTGCCAGACTAATCTAATTTCCTTCTATGATGGAATCACTGACTGGGTGGATCAGGGAAATGCGGTAGATATAGTAGATCTCGACTTCAGCAAAGCATTTAATAAAGTATCTAATACCATTATTGAAAAAAAAAATGACCAAGTATGGGATTGACAAGGCTACGGGTAGGTGGATTCATAACTGGCTCAGTGATCATACTCAAAGAGTGGTAATAAATGGTGGCACATCAATTGGAAGAGTGTGTCAACTGGTGTAACACAAAGCTCTGTCTTGGCCCCTGTGTTTTTCAACATTTTTATAAAATTATCTAGAAAAGGGAACTTAAGGTAAACTAATTTGCAGATTATGCAAAGCTAGAAAGGGTTCAGAAGGATCTAGATAAGCTTGAACAATGGGCAGCGACTAATAAAATGGTATTTAACAAGGCGAAATGCAAGATTCTTCATTTGGGCGAGAAAAATGAAAATTACATCTACAGAATGGGAGGAATAGAACTAAGCAACAGCACGTGTGAAAAAGACTTGGGTATACTAATAGATCACAGACTGAACATGAGTCAACAGTGTGATGCAGCAGCAAAAAAAGGCAAACAGTTCTGGGATGTATTAAGAGAAGCAAAGAGTCTAGATCACGTGATGTAATTATCCCGCTCTACTCCTCTTTGGTCAGACCTCATCTGGAATACTGTTTCCAGTTCTGGGCACCACATTTTAAAAAAGACATTGAAAAACTGGAGCAAGTTCAGAGAAGAGTTACCAGGATGGTGACTGGTCTACAGACTATTTACCACGAGGAACGGTTAAAGGATCTGGGAATGTTTAGCTTACAAAAAAGAAGGCTAAGAGGAGACTTAATAGCGGTCTACAAATATCTCAAGGGATGTCACAGTGTAGAGGGATCATCCTTATTCTCAATTGCACATGGAAACACTAGAAGCAATGGAATGAACACTGAAATGGAGAAGATACACATTAGATATTAGAAAACTTTTTGACAGTGAGGGTGATCAATGAGTGGAACAGGCGGCCACAAGAGGTGGCGAGTTCTCCTTAATGGAAGTCTTCATATAGAGGCTGAACAGACATCTGTCTGAGATGCTTTAGTGAATCCTGCATTGAGCAGGGGGTTGGACACAATGACCCTGGCGGTCCCTTCCAACGTGAACATTCTATGATTTATTTAAAAAAATAAATACATTTATATATAGATATATCCTCAAGGGTGGAAAACCCCTTTAAAGGTTCCAATTAGAAACACACCTTCAGGGTATGTGCACACGATGCAGAAATGCTCAGGATTTTTTCCTGAGCATTTCTGCATCTCTCTGGCAGGAAAAAACGCATGCGGATTGTACATGCGGTTTCCTGCCAGGGACATGCGGAAATGAAGCGGTCTTCACTTTCATTTCCGCATGCGGGTTGACAAGCGCTTCCCAAGCGATTTTAGCATCAATTGGAAAGTGCTTGTCAACTTCACACTATATAAATCCATGCAGCCGGCATGGATTTATATAGTGTGTGAATGTCAAAAAATAAAAAATAAATATATACTTTACCCTCTGATGGCCCCCGGTGTCCTGCTTCGCTCGGTCCCGGCTGTGAAGACTTTAGGACCTTCCGACGTCAGCGTCACGTGACCCGTCACATGACTGACGTCAGCGAAGGTCCTTCTTCATTCAACCGCGAAGTGCGGGGAATCAAGCAGGAGCGCTGCGCGGGCCGTCAGAAGGTGAGAATATATATATTTTTTATTTTATTCTTTTTTTTTTTAATGGTACCTGGGTCTGGATGAGAGTCCTCTCATCCACACCCGGGTACCATCCGCACATTAGACCGCATGGAATGCGCATCAACATATACAGTGATGCGGATTCCATGCGATCTAATGCAAGTCAATGGCGGCAAAAGAGCAGCGTTTCCGCAAAATTAATTGACATGCTGCGGATTTTTGACTGCAGCGTTTACGCTGCGGAAAAATCCGCATCATGGGCACAGCACATGCGGATTTCAATTGGGGAACATTGCTGCCCTTCTACCATGCGTTTTTCATGCGTTTCCGCGGCCTTTACGCAACTGCAAAAACGCCGCGGAAACGCATGAAAAACGCATCGTGTGAACTCAGCCTCAGTCCTCTTTGTATGTACTTTTTTTTTTTTGCATCATATGAAAATCCTAATCTTTTGCACACACCACCACCTGCTCTAAAAATAATCATCAAGCACCATCACAATATGGTTACACCTGACTCCAACAGTTTAGAAATGATCACATTTTCAAAAATATTATTACAAGATGCCCCTAAAATTGTATTATGAACAGAAATCAGGAGAAACACAGGAATTATTAACTACATAGCACTCATACACCAGATTCTTAAATCACTCTGATCAGTGCAGGATGGGTTGACATGCCTGCCTATACTTGTCTGATCTCTGGAAGGTATCCCAGACATGTGAATAGAACAGAGACATCTTGGCATTCCAGTTTGACATAACCTGGGGGGAATGGAAGGTCAGTGCTCACAATGCAGTGCTCTGATTAATATTGCACTATGGACATGGTGAATCCAGCCTCAGGAAACACCTGATTCAAGGATACCCATACAGTGAGCTCAAACCAGATCCTGACTAAGGAGTCCAGTAATCTGTAACATCAGTATGGACAGATCCTCGTATATTAACTGTTATGATCTGCAACATAAACTAGGGAAAGAAGGGGAGAGCTGTCCCTACAGTAAGACTAAGCTGAGTCCCTACGTTGTAGCGGGCGACCTGTTCCTTGTGAACAGACCCGCCTTAGTCCTCGGCTAGTCTGAACGGAGACCTATAGAGAAAGGGAGGGGTCCCTAAAAGAACTAAGGACTGGGACAAAAAATGGGACACCTTCTAACAGAAGTTGTTGCAGAGCAAAAGATAAACTGACAAAAGTACTAGAGGTCCAGAGGACCAAGCAAACTAGAGATAGATAGGCACAAAAGCACCTGGCTAGAAAGACAGTCTAAACAACACTGAAGTCCAGCAAGGCCAGGAGGGCGGAGCTGGAATATATAGGAAGATGGTCACGTGACCACAAAACACAAGATAGAAACAAAAACAAACAGGAGGGTTCTAACAGTACCCCCTCTTTTATGAGGATCCTCCGGATCCTCCAGGCCCAGGCCTATCCGGAAATCTCCTGTGGAAAGCTCTGACAAGTCTAGGGGCAGAGACATCATCCGCCTTAACCCAGGAGTTATCCTCTGGACCGAAACCTTTCCAAGCGACGAGATACTGCAATCGCCCTCTATGCTCTCTGGAATTCAGGATACGAGAAATTTCATATTCGCCGTCTTCCACCACCGGAGGAACTGTGACAGTGGCCTCCCTATCCGATACATCAGCCTTTTTTAACAAGGAAACATGAAACACAGGATTAATCTTCCAGGAGGAGGGAACCTCCAACCTAACAGCAGACTGGTTAACCACCTGAAGCACCTTAAATGGCCCCACAAACTTCTGACCCAATTTTTTAGAGGGAATCCTCAACCGCAGATTCTTTGAGGACAACCAAACCATGTCACCCACAGTAAACAAAACCTCTTTACGTTTCCTGTTAAAATACTTCTTGGACTTTTTGTTAGCCTCTTGAAGGTTACAACGTACATTAGTCCAAACTCTCTCCAAATCACCGGAAAAATTCTCCTCCTCCGGCACCGCCGACCCCAATTTGGAGAACGAACCAAAAGACAGATGTCTCCCAGTACAACAAAAAAAAAGGAGAACACCCAGCAGAGGAGGATGTATGGTTGTTAAGAGCAAATTCTGCGAGTGGCAGAAACTCAGACCACCCCTCTTGATTGTCTGCCACAAAACCATGCAAAAACTGTTCAACATCCTGGTTCTTTCTTTCAGTCTGTCCATTAGACTCAGGATTAAAACCAGACGAAAATGACAAATGGACTCCCAACCTGTCACAAAAAGCACGCCAAAAGCGAGCCACAAACTGAGGTCCCCTATCAGAAACAATGTCGGTGGGAATGCCATGGAGCCTGACAATTTCCTTAACAAACGCCTTAGCGAGTGTCTTAGCGCAGGGTAGCTTAATGAATGGAACCAAATGACATCTTGCTAAAACGGTCCACGACCACCCAGATGACAGTGAAACCCTCGGACACAGGAAGGTCAGTAATAAAATCCATTGCCAAATGCGTCCAAGGCGCACTAGGAACCTCCAGAGGGCAAAGCAACCCCGCAGCAGGGGTATGGGAAGCCTTTGACCTAGCACACACCGTACACTGACGCACCCACTTGATGACTTCCTTCTGCCACCCAGGCCACCAAAAACTGCGACTGATAAGTCTTAGTCTCAGAAATTCCTGGATGACCTGCCAACCGAGACTCATGATACTCCACAAACAAATCTCTCCTAGAGGTTCTAGGCACAAACAACCTCCCATGAGGAGTGTTAGATGGGGCATCCTCTTGGGCTTTCAGAATCCCTTCTTCCAAAACGGAGTCCAATGCTGATACCACAACTCCTTCCTGTAAAATGCTCTCCTCCTCCTCGGTACCAACCATGGGAGAAAAGCTGCGAGATAAAGCATCGGCTTTAACATTCTTAGTACCAGGGATATAGGTAACAGAAAAATTAAACCAAGAAAAAAAAAAAAAAAAGTGTCCACCTAGCTTGACGGGCATTCAAGCGTTTGGCAGCATCCAGATAGATCAAATTCTTATGATCTGTGAAAACCTGAACAGGAAATTTAGCACCTTTCAAGAAATGACACCAATTTTCAAACGCAAGTTTAATAGCCAGCAATTCCCGATTACAAACATCGTAATTAAGTTCGGTTTCTGAAAATTTTTTCGAAAAAAAAAAGCACAGGGATGTACTCCATCCTTGTTCTCCTGAGACAAAACTGCACCGACCCCCACCGAAGAAGCATCAACCTCGACCAAAAAAGGCTTGGTCTCATCAGGCTGCATAAGGATAGGGGCACAACTGAACCTCTCCTTGAAATACACAAAAGCTTCAATGGCCTCAGTAGTCCACTGGACCGTATTCGCGCCTTTCCTGGTGAGATCGGTCAGCGGCTTAACAATTATAGAAAAATTCGTAATGAATTTCCTGTAATAATTGGCGAAACCCAAAGATCTCTGTATAGATTTCAAACCAATAGGCCTAGGCCATTCCTGCACCGCCTGAACCTTCACCGGGTCCATCTCAAAGCCCTCGCTGGAGATAATGTAGCCCAAAAAACTAATTCTCTGCACAGCGAACTCACATTTCTCCAGCTTAGCAAAAAGTGAATTATCATTCAATAACTGCAACACCTCACGTACGCTCTGCCAATGGGACTCCAGATCTGGTGAATAAATCAGAATGTCATCCAAATACACAACCACATTCTTGCCAATCAAAGGTCTCAGGATGTCATTAATAAGGTTCTGAAAAAACGCGGGAGCATTGGTAAGACTTAAGGGCATCACCAGATTCTCAAAATGACCTACCGGAGTGTTAAAAGCAGTTTTCCATTCATCACCCTCCTTCATTCGTAACAAATTGTATGCCCCTGGAGATCAATTTTAGAGAACCACTTGGCCCCTACTAACTGGTTAAACAAGTCCGGAATTAACGGCAATGGGTAGGAATTGCGTACGGTAATCTTATTAATTTCACGAAAGTCCAGACATGGACGTAAACCACAGTCTTTTTTTTTTTAACAAAGAAAAATCCAACGGCCACAGGCGACTTAGAAGGTCTAATGTGACCAACAGCCAAGCTCGTCTGTATGTATTCCTCCAAGGCCTTTCTTTCAGGGATAGTCAGATTAAATAAGCGACTCTTAGGAAGAGTAGCTCCAGGAACAAACTCAATGGTGCAATCATAGTCCCTATGAGGAGGTAAAACTTGTGACTCCTCCTCTGAAAAAAACTTCCAAAAATCCTGAATAGGTACAGGTAATTCCCCTTTTTCACAGCCGCAATGCGACCATTACAACATTTATCATAGCACTTAGGACTCCAAGACTTAATCTCATTAGTAGACCAGTCCAGTAAAGGATTGTGCAGTTTTAACCAAGGCAAACCTAAAACGACTGGAGAGGGTAAATTATTTAATACCACCAAATCCAAATTTTCTTGGTGAATGTCATTGATAGTGAGGGGAAATGCAGCAACCTTGTGAGTAATACATTTCAAAGGAGTGTTATCAATTGTAATCACAGAAATAGATGATGACAAAGGTTTGGATTCCCATTTAAGTTTTTCCAAAAACCCCTCATCAATCACATTAAGTGTTGAACCACAATCCACAAATACCTGAAATTCAATCAAATCTTCCTGCAATGAGGTACTCCCTGAAAGAAATACTCCCTTAGAGCTCAAACAAGCAATACGGGCGTAACTGACCTTTTTTTTTTTTTTTTTTCTTTACTTAAACGAAGCTCACAGTTCTTAATCAAATGGTCAGATTTACCACAATAAAAACACAATCCCTTGGAAAACCTGCGGTCTCTTTCCTGAGAGCGGAGTGACATCGCCCCAACCTCCATCGGTTCTCCACCGTCCGAGCAGACACTCTGGGAACTAGGAGCTGCCATTGCAGGAATCTTTTCATCATAAACCCTGGCACGCAGTCTCCTGTCCACACGTATAGCTAATTGCATGGCTTCTTGCAAGGTTTCAGGTGCAGGAAATGCAATCAGCAGATCCTTAACCCTTTCACTTAGACCAGCAAGAAAAAAACATTTTAACGCCGAATCATTCCATTTCACTTCTGAGGACCACCTTCTGAAGTGTGTACAATAATTTTCAACATCACCTGACCCCTGATTCAAATGTCTCAGTTCTGTCTCAGCAGATGAGACTCGATCAGGATCATCATACAATAGCCCCATAGCAGAAAAAAAATCCTCCACTGATCTAAAACACGGATCATTAGGTTGGAGAGAAAAGGCCCACCCCTGTGGTTCCTTGCACAAAAGTGACATGATAAACCCAATGCGCTGTGATTCATTCCCAGAGGACTTTGGTCTCAAACGAAAATATGATAAACAAGCATTTTTAAAGGAAAAAAAATCTTGTTGTTTACCATCAAAAATATCAGGGAGTCCTACCTTCGGTTCAACAAAATGCGCTCCAGGACAGCTACTCACGTGTTGCCGGAGCTCGGACACCTACAGAGACAATCCCTGCAGGCGTTGAGCCAAATCTTGAACAGATACCATACTGATCCCCGGATTTCGATCCTAAAAGTTATTTATTTATTTTTTTTGTTTGGGCTGGACTTACTGTTCTGATCTGCAACATAAACTAGGGAAAGAAGGGAAGAGCTGTCCCTACAGTAAGACTAAGCCGAGTCCCTACGTTGTAGCGGGCGACCTGTTCCTTGTGAACAGACCCGCCTTCGTCCTCGGCTAGTCTGAACGGAGACCTATAGAGAAAGGGAGGGGTCCCTAAAAGAACTAAGGACTGGGACAAAAAATGGGACACCTTCTAACAGAAGTTGTTGCAGAGCAAAAGATAAACTGACAAAAGTACTAGAGGTCCAGAGGACCAAGCAAACTAGAGATAGATAGGCACAAAAGCACCTGGCTAGAAAGACAGTCTAAACAACACTGAAGTCCAGCAAGGCCAGAAGGGCGGAGCTGGAATATATAGGAAGATGGTCACGTGACCGCAAAACACAAGATAGAAACAAAAACAAACAGGAGAGTTCTAACATTAACTGCACTGATTACCTGAAACTTCAGGTGTGACTGCAAATTGTATGAAATCTTTGACTCCTGCCATGTCCCACAGGACTAGGAGGCTGAGATACCGGGAGCAGTCCGGTGTAGACCTGGTGGTCAATGGTGCTTTGCTGTAGCTGCCCATCTTATTTCTTTGCAGGAGCCATGGATCAAAAATTGCACTTTGTTGTAGGATACAGAAAGTAATCACAATATTTTTTTTTTGTTTAAGATCACAGCATGGGCCAGATTTAAAGAGAATGTGACCCTGTGAATATGTTTATATAATGCATACAAAATACATGATAGATATAGATAGATATATTAAAACAGTACATTATGTGCCCATAAATAATGCAACTAAGCAACAGAAATCATCCTATAATATCAAGTACTAATATGTTGATTGGGGGAAGAAAAAAATGTAAAAAAGTTTGGCCTTTTAGAAAAAAAAGTGTGGGTGGGGGGGGGGGTTTCCAAGTCTTTAAAGGGAACCTGCCATCTGATTCGTGCCAACCAAACTATGGGAATGAAATCAGAGCCTGGCTGCATGAATGAAGCCAGGTAGATTATGCTCTAAAATGCTACTTTTAAGATCCAGCGGTTCCTTCCCAGTGCTGCTGCAGCTGATTGACAAGCGTCTTCCTCTTGTACACAGGCAGAGACCTGTCAATCACCTGGAGCAGAGCTAGGAAGACGGGATCTTCAAAGTTTAATCTAGGTGAAATGGCAAAACATTTCATAGAATGTACCCAGCTGCAATCATTCAGACAGTGTTTGTGCAGCATGAATAGTCTTACAGGTTCACTTTAAAGCAGAGACTGGTTTTTAATGGGTTTGTCTCATCTTTCTTCAGTAGTGCACCGCTCCTCTGCTTCCCTGTTTTCCAAGGTGGAGCACACTCCCAAAAATTGAGAGTTTGGACCAGTGGCGTGGCCTGAACGGAGACCGCTTTGTGTCTGCGGCATGAGCTCCTGCACAGTCTGACTTGATTCCAACGATCCATTTAGCTTTAAATTGGTGCTCAAAAGAATAGAGTTTGCAAGCATCGCGCACTCCTTACCCAAGTAACCGGCCACGCAGACTTTGGGAAACAATCTTTATAAAAATCCCTTGCTCTTAAGAATGGAGAATATTTTTATTAAGAATTACAAAATTGATTGCTTTTACAATTGCACTTTGCAATTTTACCCCTTAATGAAGAAGACAATCCTTTTAAAAGGTGTGAATATTAAACATTTCCAGTTTCTTCTACATTTACCAGGATTTAAATAGGTTGTCCACTACTTTTATACTGATGACTCATCTTTAGGAGAGGTCACCAATATCAGATTAGTGGAGGTCCAAAACCATCAATATTAAATGAATTGACCAACTATTCTACCTTTTCTCTTACTACAGCCCGATCTGGTATATGTTGGTATAATTTTAAGACTGAGTTACAACCTAGCAATTCACTAATTCTGTATGAAATGACTTCTAGAAAATAGTTTCCTGCGCTAATCTGACCTAGGCTGAAAGTAATCAGAAGTCAGTGATTCATATACATGTCTATCATCTACATAAAAGTGTCTCTTCAAAAAAACGGAATCCTCCCTTTCTCTGTTTCACATCAAAGTATCTGATCAGACAACAGCAAGCCTCAGGTTTCCCACCATCGTTTACAGAAAAAGTGAGGGGAAAACAAAAAAAAAAGTGAATGGGAAATTGTTGTACGCAGTAGAGCGGCTACTAAGCGTACAGAGCGGAGGCAGATGGCAAGCAGATACCTACAGATGAACCTCTGTCACAGTTACTGCCATTTAAGAAGCTTGGATCCAATCAGCACAACATCTCGTGGAGCTTGTACTTCTCCATGTTTATTAACTTTTTGGGCAGACCTCAATATTTGAGAAAAATATTAAAGGAAAGCGACAATTCTAAAAAAAAAAAAAATATGTTGCAAATCTATAATTTATTTAACGGTCTCTGGCTCGATCTTGAGCCATGGAGACCTCATGGATGAATGATCTGTAGGAAGACTGAGGTTATGCAAGCCTAGATAGGTCCACCAGGGTCTTCTCCGCAGTTATCTTGATAGTGTCAAGCCATCGGGTTGCTGATCTTCCTCTTCGCCTTGTTCCTTCTAACATACAACTGTTATTGGCAGAAAATACTGTGGCTGGCATACTAATGATAAAAGGAGGAAACTGGAAGGAACCGTTTTATACCAGATGATCACAATGAGGTTGAAACTATTTTGTGGGGATATTTATTTGCTCAAATTGTCAAAGCGGTTAACAGGTCAAATTGGTTTGCATAAGACGGCATTCGGTGCCACAAGTGGTTTTGTTTTTTTTAATGTTGCATTAACCACTTGAAAGACTAGTAATCAACTTTATGCTTGAATTTCTCAACCAAGGATTTCAGCATAGGCTATAGAGACTAGCACCTGTCAGACATTTAAGTATCTGAGATGGGAATACCACTTCAAAATTTTTAAATATTAAGAGATAAAACTAATGTTTGTTGCATTAAGGATGCTAAAATGTTTTGACCACCTTAGGCAGGTTTCACACGTTTGGCATTCACAGTTGAAGTACAGACCGACCGGGGGGCCACTGACCCAAATGCCAGTTTCATATCGGTCAGAAGACCTGGGGCCGGTCCATACTTAGGCTGGTTTCACACATCCATGTTTCACTTTCTATGACATATATAGCCTCTCTATATGACATTTTCCTGTTCGAGCTGGCACACCAACAGCCGACCTTCACTGACTGCGGTCCTCAGAATAAGTAGAGATTTCAATCAATAAGTTACTAAATAAGTTCCATTCCCAAGTCCAATTTTCAAAAATTATCCTAGTTGCATCCTAGTGTTGGCCCATTTACACCACCAGGTTGCTTGGACAATATGAGAAAAACTGATGATCCAAATAGAAGAGAAGGATACTAACTAAAAAAAAAAAAAAAAAAAATTAACCATCGTTTATTGACCCTTTTATACAAAATAATCTCAATCTGCTCAGCTCCTTTCCTCTATAATGGGCTATTGGCAGATCAAACTGCTCGCTCATTGTAACAAATCCCTGTATTCACACAAACGTTTATTCACTGAACTACAAACGTACCTCCGCTCGTTTCAACATCTCCCATTTATGTAGTATTTTCATGGCAAAGATTTTTCCACTTCCTTTCATTTTCACTACCGCTACCTGAAAAAAAAAAAAAAAAATAATGAAAGTTTAGGAATAAATGGCAGATAAAATGACTGTGGAAGGAAGAGCAACTCTTAATTAAAAAGGCACAAGGTACATTCTGATAACGTGGTTACAACATTTCTATGACACTGCAATTTATGACCTGCACTTCCTAGGCCTGGCTCACACCGCTCCGTCTAAATTGAGCCTGTAAGGCAGTGTTCACATCTATGCCGAGGCTTCATTACTCATACTGTGGAATATATTTAAAAAAGGTACAATTCTGGACAGAATGGCAAAAACATGATGGACTCCCAATGAAGTCTCATTACATTCCAGTTCTGTCACCGCCATTATTTTTGTTGCTCTACTACTAGGATTGTGCAGAACCAAAACAATGCAGATGTGGCTATATCCTAAAGATACGTTCAAACAAGGTGGCCATTCCGCAGTAAGTTTGCAAAGGAAAATTACATAACAATTTATTTGGATTTTGCTGTGGGAATGCCGTGGGCTTACAGCAGACGTTACTCTTGGTATTGCAAAATGAATATCAGCAGCCTAAACTGACGGGATGCAGATGTGGAATCCGCAGTGGACGGTGATCAATTTATGCTGCAGATTTTCTCTGGATGAGATTTCATCAGATGTCAAAACACTACACTTGTACTGGAAAAAGCAAGACTATTCCATCCAGAAAATCCACTGCGTATTTGACCCGTGTAAACTTATGCCAAGAACATAATCTCATGGAAAGATATTGTGTATTTAAAAGAAAAGAACAGAAATAACAGGAAATGTTATCAGATTCTGTTAGTATTATAGCCTCGGGCTTTGAAACAGTAACTTTATGATAATCACATCTAAGAAATTATAACATACATACGCATCTCACTAAATTAGAATATCAAAAAGTTAATTTCAGTTCTTCAATACAAACAGTGAAGCTCATTATATAGGAGTCATTACAAACAGAGTGATCTACTTCAAATGTTTATTTCTGTTAATGTTGATGATTATGGCTTACAGCCAATGAAAACACAGAAGTCATTATCTCAGTAAATTAGAATACTTTATAACAGCTTGAAAAATAATTTTAAAATCCGAAATGTTATCCTACTGAAATGTATGTTCAGTAAATGCACTCAATACTTGGTCGGGGCTCCTTTTGCATCAATTACTGCATCAATGCGGCGTGGCATGGAGGCGATCAGCCTGTGGCACTGCTGAGGTGTTATGGAAGCCCAGGTTCCTTTGATAGCAGCCTTCAGCTCGTCTGCATTATTGGGTCTGGTGTCTCATCTTCCTCTTGACAATACCCCATAGATTCTCTATGGGTTAAGGTCAGGCGAGTTTGCTGGCCAATCAAGCACAGTGATACTGTGGTTTGTAAACCAGGTATTGGTACTTTTGGCAGTGTGGACAGGTGCCAAGTCCTGCTGGAAAATCACATTTCCATCTCCAAAAATCTTGTCGGCAGAGGGAAGCATGAAGTGCTCTAAAATTTCCTGGTAGACGGCTGCGCTGACTTTGGTCTTGATAAAAAACACAGTGGACCTACACCAGCAGATGACATGGCTCCCCAAACCATCACAGATTGTGGGAACTTCACACTAGACCTCAAGCAGCTTGGATTGTGGCCTCTCCACTCTTCCCCCAGACTCTGGGACCTTGATTTCCAAATGAAAATTGGAACTCTGGAACCTTGTGGAGTGTGTCAATGACTGCCTTCTGGACATCTATCAAGTCAGCAGTCTACCCCATGATTGTGGAGCCTACTGAAAAAGACTAAGGGGCCTTTTTAATTGCGTAGGAAGCCTTTGCAGGCTGTAAGCCATAATCATCAACATTAACCGTAATAAATCACTCTGTTTGTATAGAATATATGAGTTTCACTTTTTGTATTGAATAACTGAAATAAATTACATTTTTGATGATATTCTAATTTAGTGAGATGCACCTGTACGTACGTACATATATACATACATACATCTTGATGCACCAAACATTTGAATGAAGAGCAGGACTAGGAAATTTGAGGTTTTATGTTGAATCCAAACAACTTGGTTGGAGGCCACCCAAGTTCTCTAGAGACTTTACATACTCCCATGGGTTGATCCCTACTTGCGCCCACATGCCACCTGTTTGGGCTGATGTACCATTTCTCAGCCTGGCTCACACCTGACCTGATGTCTCCTTTATTTGATCATCTCTCCTTTCCACCCGTAGTGTTCAGGTGATTTTCCAAATCTGAATCAGAGACATTGGTTCAGTTGCAACAGATGGCAAAGTGATCTTTATTAGAAGAGACCTGCCTTCTTCACTAGCACTTAGTGGAGATCGTTTATATTCAACGTAGAACAACCTTAAAGCTGAACGGTCACCATATTTCACCAAACTACAGATGTTATTTAATAATAAAAAAAAAAAAAAAAAAAAAAGTAAAATGCTCATTTTAAACGTTTGGGTAAACTATTAAAAAAATGTAAAAAAAAAAAAGATTAAAAACAGTCAGTCATTCTTACATGGATTGCTTCAAGCCTTATCTGGTCAAATATCTATATAACAACGTATGTAGTTTGTATTGTGAAATCTGGTGACAGATTTACTCAAAGGGTTCATTCAGACATCAGATGTTCACCCATGCCTGTGATAGCCTATAGGGCCATTCACATGTCTGGGATTTTATATCAGAGACACATCCGATTTTGAGCCGAGGGTCGGATGAAAATTCAGCAATTTAAGTCAATTGGTATGTAAAAATCAGACCGCACTTGGATGACATCAGCGTGCGGTTAGATTTTCACGGACTGTCACAATGGAAAAGGTGGAGTTTTTTTCATTTTTTTCCCCTCCACATACAGTGGGGAAAATAAGTATTTGATTCACTGCTGAGTTTTCCCACCTACAAAAAAATGGAGAGGTCTGTAATTTTTATTGTAGGTATACTTGAACTGTGAGACAAAATCTTAAAAAATATCCAGAAAATCTCATTGTATAAATTTTGATATAATTAATTTGCATTTTATTGCATGTAATAATTATTGGATACAATAGAAAAACAGAACTTAATATTTGGTATTGAAACCTTTGTTTTCAATTGCAGAGGTCAGACGTTTCCTGTAGTTCTTGACCAAGTTTGCACACACTGCAGCAGGGATTTCGGCCCACTCCTCCATACAGATCTTCTCCAGATCTTTCAGGTTTCGGGGCAGTCGCTGGCCAACATTGAGTTTCAGCTCCCTCCAAAGATTTTCTATTGGGTTCAGGTGTGGAGACTGGCTGGGCTACTCCAGGACCTTGAAATGCTTCTTAGGGCTCATACTCATTTGCGAGAAAAACAGACAATGCACCCATTGAATGCACTCTGACCAATGTTATTTAATGGCTTACATCTCATCTGCAATTTTTTTCTCAGCTGAAATCGGTCTGAGAAAAAAATTACAGCATGCTGTGATTTGCCGCGTATCTCAGACGAGACTCACCAATGCAAGTCAATGGGTGCGAGAAAAAAAAAATGGACGGCATACGGACCATCCGTATGCCATCCGATTTTTATGGATACATTACCATTCGCATAGCAATCACATAGCAATTGCATGACACTCGTCTTTTTTTTCGGTCCAGAAATCAGACAGTTTCTTTTCTCACAGATGGGTATGAGCCCTTAAGAAGACACTCCTTAGTTGCCCTGGCTGTGTGTTTCGGGTCATTGTCATCCTGGAAGACCCAGCCATGACCCATCTTCAATGCTCTAACTGAGGATCCATCCTCCCTTCAATATGGTGCAGTCGTCCTGTCCCCTTTGCAGAAAAGCACCCCAAAAATATTATGTTTCTCCCACTCATCCTTCTTCCTCCAAACATGGCGAGTAGAGTTGATAACAAAAAGTTCTATTTTGGTCTCATCTAACCACATAACCTTCTCCAATGCCTCCTCTGGATCATCCAGATGGTCATTGGTGAACTTAAAACAGGCCTGAACATGTGCTGGCGTGAGCAGGGAGACCTTGCGTGCCCTGCAGGATTTTCATCAATGACGGCTTAGTGTGTTACTAACGGTAATGTTTGAGACTGTGGTCCCAGCTCTCTTCAGTTCATTGACCAGGTCCTCCCATGTAGTTCTGGGATGATTCCTGACCTCTCTCAGAATCATCCTTACCTCACAAGGCAAGATCTTGCATGGAACCCCAGACCAAGGCAGATTGACAGTCATTTTGTGTTGCTTTCATTTTCTAATAATTGTGCCAACAGTTGTTGCCTTCTCTCCAAGCTACTTGCTTACTGTCCTGTAGCCCATCCCAGCAATTTTGTCCCTGGTGTCTTTTATACAGGTAACGAGTTCAAACAGGTGCAATTAATGCAGATAATGAGTGCAGAGTAGGAGGGATTCTTAAAGAAAACAAACAGGTCTGTGAGCCAGAATTCTTGCTGGTTGGTAGGTGATCAAATACTTATCTCATTCAATAATATGCAATTTATTTATTTAAAATTCATACAATGTAAATTTCTGTTTTTTTATTTTTAGATTCTGTCTCTCACAGGTGAAGTATACCTACGTTAAAAATTACAGACCTCTCATTCTTTGTAGGTGGGAAAACTTGCCAAATCAGCAGTGTATCAAATACTTATTTCCCCCACTGTATGAGAAATGGATGATACTTGAACCACACTCCGGTCAAAGTCTGATCAGAATAGTCAGTCTGTTTTTTTGTACGTGGAAAAATCTGATGTATGAATGAGGCCTAAAGCAGGCTACAAACACGTTGAATATCCTATGTCTCCTATACCATACACAGCTGGAGGTGGCAGCCATAAGAAATAGATCATAAGACATTGAACCTAGAACATGCATATCTCAGCTCTGGATGTTATAGGAGCCACTATACCTTGGAAAAACTCTTAAATTGGCTAAAATAAAATACAATATTCTCAAGTTGCAAAGTGTTCAGAATATGCAATATAAGTACAATACACAGACAGCTACCAGACAAACTGTACTTTTGAGGCATCATAAAATATATTTAAGGATTTGTTGCTCTTACCTCGCCAAACGCTCCTCTCCCAATTACTTTTAAAATCTCAAAGTCTTCTCTTTTGAGCCTCATTTGTTTGATCTTTGAGGCAAAGGGCTCAGCTGAAAAAAAAAAAAAAAAAGAAGAAAACATTTACTGGAGATTCAACCATCAACTTTATATAATCAACTTTCCATACCCTTTAGGCTGTGTGCCCACGTAGCGTTTTACAAGCGTTTTTGATGCGGAATTTCCGCAGCGGAAACGCTTGTAAAATGCTTGGTAACCCGCACCCCATGATCCCCAATGGGTTTCCGCAACTTCTATGCACATGCTGCGGATTTTTCCGCAGCGTTTATGCCGCGTTCAAAAATCCGCAGCATGTCATTTAATTTTGCGTTTCCGCAAGCGGAATTGCCTTTGTCCAATGCATAAAAAACGCAAGGCAATTCCGCATGTGGAAAACGCGTGATAAACGCGCGAAAAAAGCGCGATAAACGCGTGCGGAATTCCGCATGCGTTTTTCCGGGAGAGGACTTGCATTTATGCAGCAGAAATTTTCTGCTTTATAAATGCAACGTGGGCACATAGCCTTACACAGTTTTATGATTTAGGATAGATCTGTACAAATTTTTTTTTTTTTACCTGCAAAATCACATTAAAACGTACACAATATTAGAAGTTCAGAAGGAATTTTGTCCACCATTATTGGGCAATCGGCATTAGCTTTATGTAGAATTGTTAGAATTATACATTGAACTTAAATGGGTTGTCCGGGCAGAAATGATTGAGGATTGTCATCAATATGAGATTGGTGGGTGGGGGGGTCCGACACCCAACAAACTATGATCAGTTGAAGACAGCTCTGGTGGCCACTGGATTATGCATAGAGCTTCTCCGAGGAGCCCCACTCAGTATTGCTGCAGCAGCCCAGCTCCTATCCTATGTCCATCAATCATTTCTTCACAGACATCCCCATTAATGGAGTTTGAAAGAAGGTCAACATTAATATACCACAATACGACTTCAATATTTTCCTAAATGATACAAACTGTTGCAGGGTCTTCTCAAGACAAAAGTGTAACCATGTTGAATTTTTTGGGTGATAACACTGTTGCCGATAAAGAAACATTTGAGATTAATATATTTCTGAAATTTTACTTCAACTTGAATCCAAATTTAGCCACGTAACCCTAAACTTAAAATGTATGTGTCAAGATTACATGTTACCCTTATTGATACAACCTAACTTCACAATCCCTGGCGGTCTGACAGTTGAGCTCCTCTAAATGTAGCGGAATCCAAGCAAGCACACCTCTACTCCATCCATTCTCAATGGGACCACCAGAGATGGCCAAATGCTGCGCTCTTCAGAGCCATGTTCTCGGGATCAGTGGGTGTCCCTACACTCGGACCTCGAGTGATCATCAAGTTGTGCCCTATCCCATGGATAGAGGGCAACTTCCAATCTTGGTACATACTCGAATATTCAAAGTAGTGATAGAAACTATATGTCATTCATGGTTACATTCTTGATCCCAGAAACACATGCTGTAACTGTGTAGAAGGACAAGTTCTTTGCATGATGAGATAATTAATGCTATTTGTAATAAAAATAAAAAAAGTAAAAATAAAGTCACAGAATACAACCAAACCACAAAAGTATCAGGATGATGCATTTTATACTACACTATTAAAATGAAGGGAAAATACTCATCATGACTCTACGCTGCGTATTACCCTCAGGGAGATCATTACATTTTTATTAGGCCAAATACAACACAAAGGCAAGAAAACCACCTATTCCCAATGTGCATCACCATAATGGTCTAGTACATATTGACAACATGGAGAATTGGAGCGACCACTGGTAAGGCTACGGCCTCACTATCAGTATTCGGTCAGCATTTTTTCTCAGGAGTGGGAGCCAAAACCAGGTGAGGAACAATCAGAGAAAAGGTATAATAGAAACAAGTCACCAATTCTGCATTTATCTCCCACTCCTGAGAATAAATACTGACCGAATACTGATAGTGGAGCCTTGGCCCAAGTGTAATATCCCTCCTTCCTCAATGTAAGTAAGTTCATGCAAAATAGAATTTTTAACCATGTGTGGAAAAAGGACAGCACACAGATCCAATGTTAGTCTATGTGCTAGGGCACACAAAGTTTTGGTCACCTGGAACCTCGGGTCCATGTGAAAAAAAATTGTATCATGCTCTAGTCTGGTCTGACCAGTGCAGGTAAATGGCAATGCAGACAATGCAGACAGGCACACACATGGAGACAGTCACAGCTGATAAGCGTGCGTATCATCTCAGCTTAAGGGCTCATTCACATGTCAGCGATTTTTCTCATACGCAAAAAAATGGCCCAAGTTTCAGCAGAGTATTTTTTTTTTTCCTTCAAGAAAAACTAACAGACAATAAGGAGGTTTCTCAAGCTTCAGTCTGTGTAAAATGGACAGCATATGGATGTCATACGAGTGCAAAAACATCTGAACTACTCCAAAGGCAATCAAAGGAACGAGTTATAAAAGTGTGAAAACACGGATGGGACTTGTACAAGAAAAAAAAGCGATGTCTGAATAAGCCCCTACCCTCATGTGGAAAGTAGCATCAAAGAAGGAACTTAAGAATTAAAATAAACAGTTGTACTTTTTAAGTTAAAAAGTACAATAATACATATCAAAATAAGCAACTTTGTAATATATCTTATCAGAAAAATCTGCTCCGTCTCGGATCTTTAATTTTTAAAATTCTCAATTCCCCAGTAAAATCTGAAGACAGATTATTACATTACGGAGATAGAAGATGGCAGTTGGTGTGGATAAGATTGTATGTAGATGGGATGGAGGGGAAAAGGGAGGAGTTAGAGGTTAAGCTCCTCCCCTCTACATAGGAGGTGACCGTTGTTACTGATAAGATTCTCTCTCAGTAATGTAAGAATCAGTCTTCACTGGATACAGATCTTTACCAGTGAATTAAGAATTTTGAAAATGAACGATCAGTCCTGGAGGAGAAAGAAGCAGATTTCTCCAATAACATTACAAATTGAAGGAAAAAAAAAACAAAACTAAAAACAACACTGCAGAGGAGAAAGCAAACCCCCCCCCCTTCAGTAGGAGGCGGCTGATAGGCAGGTGTGGAGAATGAGGTCGCTTTCTCATGGTGGGGGAGACTTGGGCAGTTTGAACAAAATTTGCATAGTAATTATTGCAGCAATGCAATTTACTCCTGTAATACTTTCATAACCTGTGTGTTATTTCCCATGTCTTACATTAGGATCTGTTTAGTAGGAAGAAACGCGTGCCATGTTAGCTGTCGGTTGTGTTTGGTTTTGTTTTTTTTAACTGAAAACCAGTGTGTGACTTCGGGCTTGAAAGACTGGCTATTATACCCAGAGGCACTGGAGTGACAAGTCTCATCTTGTATTAATATCTGAATTCAATGTTTTCTACACAGCAACAGTATCTAGCTACAGATCAGAGGAAGACTATGGAATTACAGCAGCACTTCAGTATGATGGTACAACACATGTGTCAACATGTCTCCACAGAGCTGAAATGTTGGACACTGCATATAAACCCCATACAAGAGGATTACAAGATAGCAAAGCATTTGGCTTCACAGTGCTGACACTATAAAATCACATTCAAATTCATGCAAATAATAAACTCATGAGGCCACTTTTTAACGCTTCAGTCCTATCCAACTAAACATTAAAAAGTCAGTCTTTATCCACCCATATTAATGAATGCAAAGTCTTATGGAAAAAAAACGTAGAATCCAGGGTTAAATCATGGGAACGCAAGTCTAAGTCCACAGCCGGGGAAGTCAACCGTAATGTTCAACATTCGTGAAGAGCGGTGCTCGCCCGATCATCACTGTGCTCAACATGCTCAGCATGCTCAGCACTGGGCTAGTATTTCCAGGGTTGCTCGGGTCCTCGCCCTGCATGTTTGACGCGCTTTAGAGAGCCAATTAACATGCAAGGGTTGCCTGCCACACACGGTAATGCCGTAGCCATGTTGGTTGTGGCATTACAGTGATTGGCTGGCCGCATAGCGTCATCAGGTCTATATAAGACCTGGTGCCCCTATGCTCATCAGTGTCTAACCCGGAAATAGACAGTAGGGAGAGGTGCTGCTGCGTGAGGTAGAGATTTGCTTGTTTATTAGTTAGAGTAGGTATTCCACAACATATCTATATATCCATCTGAACTAACAGTCCTTCTGAGGACTAATCCAGCTACATATATTCAGTGGTGATAGCAGGAGTTAGGCTGGCAGAGAAATTTGTGAACACTGAATACAGCACAATAGCGTCCATTGTACGTTCTGTCTGCTCCTGCTGTTACAGATATCCGTAGACCTAGCCCCAAATATCAGGGGCCAGGGCAATTTTTTTTTTTTTATCTTAATCCTGATTATTTGCTTTAAAAGCAAGGCAGGCAGGGTTTGTGGCAGTGCATACAGCACAAGAGGGTTCATTGCACGTTCTGTCTCATCCTGCTGTTACAGATATTTGTAGACATAGCCCCAGATATCAGGGGCCAGGGCTAATTTTTTTTCTGATTATAATCCTGATTATTTGCTTAAAAAGCAATCCAGAGTGCACCATTTTTTTTGCTCCATTTGCTTGTTAGCACTGCAGAATACAACCAGATCTTTCCTATATTACAGCAATAAAAAATCCAGAAATTTGTAGTGAACGTGGAAAATATTGACCTCCATTTACAGTTTGTTGCAGTGTGTCAGTCGGTTGCTGTGAATTATAGTAAACTACAAGCCCACTATTTAAAACCATGGTTGGCAGTCAGACCTATCACATAACTGCGGTCCAAATCCAGCCATTTGTAGTGAATGTGGAAAATATTGTCCTCCATTTAAAACGGGCAAGCCCCTTGGCAAGAGACGGGGAAGTGGACGTGATGGTGATTGTACATGCAGAGGACAAGGCCGTGGGCAAGCTGAAATTGTGCCACAACAAACACCCACATCTTGTCTCTCGACCTTCCTGTCCCAATTACTAGGGGACCGCAGTATACCACTATTGAACACAGTGTCAAAAGTTTGTTTTTTTGGGTAATAGCAGATAATGAGTTAATGCTTCCAGTCACTATGCCGCCGCCACCACCACCACCACCACCACCACCACACCCTCCTGTCTTCCACATGGTTAAGTCTCAGTAGCCATGAGTCTGGACCACATATTCCTCACCCTGATCCTCCTTCCTCCCACCATGCCAAGCGCCCGGAGACAACTGATCCCACACTTGGACACTTGGAAAAGTGAACAGCTCTTCAATTTATAGATTTGGGCCTCTCGCCCGGCCAGCTTCAAGCAATGCCCAAATATTTGAGCAGCCACAGTCACACGAAGGCGACGGTGGGAAAGGGCAATTACAGTCGCAAGAGGTGGATGATGATGAGACACAATTGCCAGAAAGTCAGGAGGAGGACCAGGGTGTGGAAGTGGAAGATGCGGTGGTGGATGATGAAGCCACTGACCCAACCTGGCAGGGGGACATGCAGAGCGAGGACAGCAGCACACACGGGGAAAGAGGCGTAGCACCATAACAGGCAGGAAGAAGCAGTGTGGTGGCCAAAGACACAAGGCGGGCAACCAGTCCCCGGAACACCAACACGGCGGAAGTCGCCAGTACAAATGTTAGGTCTTCCAGAGTCTGGTTGTTTTTTAAAGACTGTGCAGATAACCACAAAAAGGCCAGGGTCCAGCAACAGTGTCTGCGGGTGAAACCACTGCTTGTTCCGCTGTTGTGCGTGCACGCCAATCACCTGTCCATGGCACATGCAAAGATGTCTCCCGCCCTGCACCTGTCGTTGCACACTCTCAACTAGCACCATCAGCAATCATGTCCACATCCTTGTCCCAGCACAGCATTCAGTTGTCTCTACCCCAGTCCTTGGAAAGCAAGCGCAAATACGTAGCCAACGCCCCACAGGTCACACTACTAAATTCACACATTTCACAAATGCTTGCACACAAAATGTTGCCTCTTAGGCTCGTGAAGACGGAAGCTTTCCGCAACCTGATGGCGGTGGCCGCCCCTCGATACTCGGTCCCCAGCCGCCACCATTTCTCCCGGTGTGCCGTCCCCACATTACACAAGCACGTGTCCCAGAACATTAGCCATGACCTCAACAACACAGTTACTGGGAAGGTTCACCTTATCACGGACACATGGATAAGTGCTAGTGGTCAGGGACGGTACATCTCGCTGACGGCACACTGGGTTAATATAGTGGAAGCTGGGACCCAGTCGGACCTTGGGACGGAACACGTCCTCCCAAAGCTGAGGATTGCGGGCCTTGGGTTAATCAGGGTTGCCCCCATATTCTACAGCTCATGCACCTCCTCCTCCATCTCCAAAATGACCACACCAGTCACAAGCTGGAAGTGCTGCAGCACTGCCTCAGCCAAGTGGCAACCGGCTTTGCTGAAGTGAATATGCTTAGGTGACAAACCGCACACCACTGAAGAGTTGTATACAGCTCTGAAAGAGCAGGCATATCTGTGGCTGACACCTCTGAACCTTCAGCCAGGCATGGTGGTGTGTGACAATGGCCAGAACCTGTTGGCGGCTCTGAAGAGAAGCGAGCTCACACACGTACCATGCCTGGCCCATGTGCTTAACCTTGTGGTTCAGCGGTTTCTCAAAACCTACCCGGATCTGCTTGTCAAAGTACGCCGCGTGTGTCCCCATTTTAGAAAATCAGCTACAGCTTCCATCGCCCTTGCCGTGCTTCAGCAGCGTTTGCAGCTTCCAGCTCACCAACTGATCTGCGATGTCCCCACGCGTTGGAACTCTACATTGCAGATGTTGGGAAGGATTTGTGAGCAGCAGAGGGCAGTTATTGACTACCAGCAAGCATCAACACGGCCATTGGTATTCAGGTCAGCCTCCACACAAGACCTCAGGAGTGGGCATGGAGGTCAGACATATGTACCACCCTCCAAACCTTGGAGGACTCCACCAAGATGGTGAGTGACGATGATGCTATAATTTGTGTCACCATCCCGCTTCTCTGTCTTCTGAAATGCTTGCTGCTCACAATTAAAGAGGAGGCATTGCAGGCGGAGCATGATGAGATGAAGCAAGGAACCATACAGGGTGATTCCATACAGCCCAGCCTCATCTCATCCCAACGTGGATTGGGTGACAAAGAGGAAGAACAGGAGCTAGTTTCCTGCACTATAGACGATCCTACCCGCACAACTGTTGGAGGAGGAGGAGAAGGAGGAGGACATGGTCAGGCGTGCTCTTAGTGAGGACACGGAAGTCTTGCCTGTTAGCAGTCTGTCACACATGGCTGAGTTTATGTTATGCTGCCTTTCCCGTGTCCCTCGCGTTATCCAAATTTTGGGTGACAGTCATTACTGGTTGGTGACACTTCTAGACCCATGCTACAAGGAGAACTCTGTCTCTTATTCCCTTGCCGGACAGGCCTAATAAAATGGGACAGTACCAGAATGCCCTTGTTGAGGAATTGTTAAAAAAAAATTCCCATCTAAAAACGCTGGAACCAGAGGTCACAGTTTGTTGGACAACCAAGAAGTACAGACGAGAGACACAGAAATCCAATCCAGCAGAGGCAGGAGAACACTGTCAAAGTTCTGGGACGGTTTTCTCAAACCTTGCCAATCACACAAGCCCTGATGCGCGGGGTAGTCTCACAAGGAGGGAAAAGTTTGGGATGATGCTGAAGGAGTACCTTTCCGACCATACCAACGTCCTCCGATTCCTCTGTGCCTTTTAAATTATTGGGTACCCAAGCTGGACACGTGGCATGAACTGGCTCTCTACGCCTTGGAGGTCCTGGCCTGCCCTGCCACCAGCGTTTTGGCAGAGCAGGTTTTTAGTGCCGCTGGTGGAATTATAACTGATAAGTGCATCCGCCTGTCGACTGAAAATGCTGACAGGCTGACTCTTATAAAAATGAACAAGGGCTGGATTGGGCCAGACTTCTCAACACCACCAAATGATAGCAGCGTAACAAACTTAAATACAGTGTCTTTTCTTTGGGAGGTCTAACACTATCCCATGCACCTCTGTCTCCACACTTAGACATTGGTATACGCTTCCTGATTTTGTCCATTTGCTCTTGTCCGCCTTCTCCTCATCTTCCACCACCATATCTACATGTCTTGCAAGGGGCATTGGAGTGCCTCCAATATTTTGGCAGCCGTTGCAGTCACTGCATATGCAATAACAGTATAAAGAGACCCACTCGTTAATAATGGGAACAAAGCATAGCAGGCTGATAGCTCTTTAAGAATAGTAAGGGCCGCCAGATGGCCCTATAAAAATAAGCTTTGTGACTTTAAGAGTCCCTCCTTCATAAATGAAACAGGATGTGTCTGATCAGGTCTCACAAACCACATGGGAAGATAAAAGGTAGTAAAATGTTAAAATGACATTTACCAGTGAATGTATTTTTCACCATTGAAAGCAATGCAAAAGTGCAAAAACGCTACGTGTTTACATAGCCCAAGGTGTTAAGGAGTATTTTTGGTTTTGGTTATTTATTTTACCTTAGATACAAGTCATTACCCTGGAAAGGATGTTCCTTAACATACAGTTAGGTCCATATATATTTGGACAGAGACAACATTTTTCTAATTTTGGTTCTAGACATTACCACAATGAATTTTAAACAAAACAATTCAGATGCAGTTGAAGTTCAGAATTTCAGCTTTCATTTGAGGGTATCCACATTAAAATTGGAAGAAGGGTTTAGGAGTTTCAGCTCCTTAACATGTGCCACCCTGTTTTTAAAGGGACCAAAAGTAATTGGACAATTGACTCCAAGGCTATTTCATGGACAGGTGTGTGCAATCCCTTCTTTATGTCATTCTCAATTAAGCAGATAAAAGGCCTGGAGTTGATTTGAGGTGTGGGACTTGCATTTGGAAGGTTTTGCAGTGAAGTAAACATGCGGTCAAAGGAGCTCTCCATGCAGGTGAAACAAGCCATCCTTAAGCTGCAAAAACAGAAAAAACCCATCCAAGAAATTGCTACAATATTAGGAGTGGCAAAATCTACAGTTTGGTACATCCTGAGAAAGAAAGAAAGCACTGGTGAACTCATCAATGCAAAAAGACCTGGGCGCCCACGGAAGACAACAGTGGTGGATGATCGCAGAATAATCTCCATGATTAAGAGAAACCCCTTCACAACAGCCAACCAAGTGAACAACGCTCTCCAGGAGGTAGGCGTATCAATATCCAAATCTACCATAAAGAGAAGACTGCATGAAAGTAATTACAGAGGGTTCACAGCACGGTGCAAGCCACTCATAAGCATCAAGAATAAAAAGGCTAGACTGGACTTTGCTAAAAAAACATCTAAAAAAGGCAGCACAGTTCTGGAAGAACATTCTTTGGACAGATGAAACAAAGATCAACCTCTACCAGAATGATGGAAAGAGAAAAGTAGGGCGAAGGCGTGGTACAGCTTATGATCCAAAGCATACCACATCATCTGTAAAACATGGCGGAGGCAGTGTGATAGCTTGGGCATGCACGGTTGCCAGTGGCACTGGGTCACTAGTGTTTATTGATGATGTGACACAGGACAGAAGCAGCCGAATGAATTCTGATGTCTTCAGAGCCACTGTGTGCTCAGATCCAGCCAAATGTAGCCAAACTGATTGTCCATCTGTAGTACGAAACGACGATCAATGACCCAAAACAAAGCCAAAGCAACCCAGGAGTTTATTAAAGCAAAGAAGTGGAATATTCTGGAATGGCCAAGTCAGTCACCTGATCTCAACCAAATTGAGCATGCATTTCACTTGTTAGGCTATGTGCCCACGATGCAGAAATGAAGCAGAAAATTTCTGCAGCATTTCTGCATCTCCCTGGCAGAAAAAACGCATGCAGATTGTGCATGCGTTTTTCCTGCAGCATACATGCGGAATACATGTGTTTCCGCATGCAGATTGACAAGCGCTTTCCAGGCGATAGCATCACTTGGAAAGTGCTTGACAACTAGGTCACACTATATAAATCCATGCAAACAGCATGGATTTATATAGTGTGACCGTAAAAATAAAAAAAATAAAGCTATACTCACCCCCGATGTCCCGGCGTGTGCTGCAGCGCTCGTTCCTGTCTGGTTCCCGGCTGCCGGCATATCGCGAGACACAGCGGTGAAGGGCCTGCGGTCACATGACTGACGTCACCGAAGGTCCTTCAGCGCTGCCGGCATGCAGAGAGAGCCATCGGAAAGGTGAATCTAACTTTATTATTTTATTCTTTTTTTACAGGTACAATGGTACCCAGGTCTGGATGAGAGTCTTCTCTCCTCCAGAACTGGGTACCATCCGCACATAGAGACGCATAGAATCCGCTTGTACAAATGTACAGACGCGCATTCTATGCATCTCAATGCAAGTCAATGGCGGCGCTTCCGCAAAATGAATGAACATGCTGCGGATTTAGGAGCGCTGCAGAAACGCTGCAGAAAAATCCGCAGCATGTGCATTGACATTGCGGAATGCCATTGGGGACCATGGGGTGCGGATTACCATGCGTTTTTGATGCGTTTCCGCTGCGGAAATTTCGCAGCATAAACGCATGAAAAACGCATCGTGTGCACGCAGCCTTAAAGACTAAACTTCAGAAAGAAAGGCCCACAAACAAACAGCAACTGAAAACCACCACAGTGAAGGCCTGGCAGAGCATCAAAAAGGAGGAAACAGCGTCTGGTGATGTCCATGAGTTCAAGACTTCAGGCAGTCATTGCCAACAAAGGGTTTTCAACCAAGTACTAGAAATGAACATTTTATTTACAATTATTTAATCTGTCCAATTACTTTTGGTCCCTTTAAAAACAGGGTGGCACATGTTAAGGAGCTGAAACTCCTAAACCCTTCTTCCAATTTTAATGTGGATACCCTCAAATGAAAGCTGAAATTCTGAACTTCAACTGCATCTGAATTGTTTGGTTTAAAATTCATTGTGGTAATGTCTAGAACCAAAATTAGAAAAATGTTGCCTCTGTCCAAAAATATATGGGCCTAACTGTATTTCTCAAGAAAATCCATTTTGGTTTCGTTTTTGCATGTTTTATTGTGAGTCCATAAAAGTGGCGTAATAGCTCTGACAACATTGTTGACAGCAGTGACCTGGGAGTCAGATGCTTCCAGGGGTCTTCCCCATGTTGTTCCCATGTCATTTGAGCACTGTTCCCATCGATTTGGGCAATTTTCAGGCCCTCTGCAGACCGCTGGAAGAGGTGGGGGGGGGGGGGCGGCACTGGAAAAATGCTCGAGTTTCCCATAGACTTACATTGGGCTCGTTACTCGGACCGAGCACTCAAGCATTCCAATTTGCTCGACTCGAACAACGAGTACCTGAGCATTTTAGTGCTTGCTCATCACTAGTCAACATGCAAAATATTGTTAACATTGCATTACCAATTATTATTGCATGCATGTACCATTTAATGCCAGACAACTAGATGATCAAATATTCCTCCTGCGACAGTCATCTGATCTCTCACTCATCATACAGCCCCCAGACATTCCCACAGATTGATGCCGGAACAGAAAGTTACAAGCAGTAATCAATAAGAGCATGTTCACATGATAAGGATTGTGACAGGACTATCCCGGGTTGAGATTTTTTTTTTCATAATTTCATCATAGCATTCTAAAATCTATGACTTTTTTTTTTAATTACCTTTTTATATCAACGTAATTAAATGAGGCCTTGTTTTGTTTTTTTTTTGCAGGATGAGTTGCAATTTTAACTGTCACTATGTTAGGATACATATAAGATTGCTAATTAAGTTTTATTAAAAGGAGTTGTTCACTACTTTGACAACCGCTTCTTAAATTCTGCATTCCCCCATAAAATTAAAAAAACACCAGATACACCTCCTGCACTGGCGCCACTCCAGGGGTGTCAGCCCAGTGTTGTGCTGGCGGTGTCGTGACATTCGGGAGTTGTGTGTCAGACCTGGGGCTGACATAGCTGGAACAAAGGTTATTTTTCATTAAATAAATCAGGGAGTACAGCATTTATAGGGTACCTGTCAGGTCCCCCCATGCCCTCCAACCCACCAGCATTTGTGTATGTATTGCCTAACAAGCCCTTTATCCTGTTAGTCACCTAAAAAAAAAAAATTAACATGTGTTTATTTATAAAGCTCATTTTTTTCTTAAGCAAATTAGTCCTTTGATTAGTCAATGGGGCATTAGTTTCCCTAGAATCTTTGCCCCTCTTTGCATGTCATCATGCCCCTGTAGGAGTGATAATGCCTGCTCTGGCAAACTTCACACATGAGCCAGTCTTTCTTCAGGCACATCATTGCACATATGAAGCCGGGTATACGCTTCCCAGCTTCAGAGGCGCACATTGTGCATGACCGGAAGTGCAGAAGACTGCTCACGAACATGTTCTGCACTTTCATGAACACCGTGCCATGGGTTGTAAACTTCTTGATTACGGTATGTTGCGCACTGTGGACAAAGGAATATCAAGATCTCTGGAGATACACTTGAGAACCAAAATTTGTTGATAAATATCAACAATCTCAAGGTTACAAGTCCGCAGAGATTTCTCTTCTCCTCTTTCTGTTCTTCATGCTTAGTGTGGCACACACAGACACAATGCAAATATTGAGTAAACTTGTCCCCTGTTTATCTGGTTTCAGGTGTGATTTTCACATTGCCCACACCTGTTACTTGCCACAGGCGAGTTTGAACGAGCATCACATGTGTGAAACAAAGGGGTTTATACACAATTTTGCCCAGCCCATATTGGGGGTTGTGTGTGAAATTATATCCAATTTGCCTTTTTTTCCAGGTTTTTTTTTTGTGTTGTTCCAATGCACACAAAAGGAAACAAATGTATAACAAAAAATGTTTAATAATTTTCTGGGAGAAAAACTTCATTTTCTAGAACAATTTGAAGGATGCCAACACTTTCGGCCATGACTGTACGTGATACAACTCCTAATTTTTCCAACTGCACTGTGGTGACATTGTGTGATTTTTTGGGGGGAGGGGGTTACTAATTGTTTTGGTTGGTTCCATTTTAGGATACTTACGAAGATGGATTACTTTTATTCCATTTTTGAGAGGCAGGGTAAATTACAGCAATTTTGTCATTGATTTTTCTATGTGCACATTGTAGTATAAATAGCTAGGTAAACTTTATTTTGCAGGTCTGTACAGTTACAGTATTAGAAATAGATTTATATGTTTTACTAATTTTGCACAACACTTATAAAAACATTTTTTTTTGCCATTTTCTTAGAGTCACCGAGTATGAACTCATGTCTATAGGTACCACAGTAACAGCTGAGCAATGTACTCTGATGTTTCTGGTCAGCCTAAGGGCTCATTCACACCCAGTGGCGTACCGCCAATGGTGGCAGGCCACGCGACTGCTATGGGGCCGTGACACGCGGGGGCCCCATAGCAGTCCAGGGGAGGACATACCGCCGCCAGTGCAGCTACTCCCTGCATGCGGTGGGCATGGGGCGATCCCTGCCGCTCTGCTGCTGACAGGAGGAAAATGGCAGCGGAGCTGGAGGGATCAGTTCTCTGCTTCCTCCTTGACACAGATGCACGCAGCTTGATGACATCATGCAGCGCTCGCCTGGGGTCAGGAAGAAAGTTGCCAGCAACTAGGAGGATGCTGCAGGAGAGCGCGCTGAGAGGTAAGTTTTTTTTTTTTTCTTTTACTCAAAACGCTGGGGAGAGGAACAGGAGAATGATGCGGCTGGGGAGAGAAGGGATGGGAATGATGGGGCTGGGGAGAGCAATGATGGGGCTGGGGAGAGCAATGATGGGGGATAGTGAGGCTGGGGAGAGCAATGATGGGGATGGTGGGGCTGGGGAGAGCAATGATGAGGGTGCTAGGAGAGAGAAATGATGGGGGTTTCATTTTGCTTGTACTGCAAAGCCTTGTATATTTTCCGAGTGCACATAGCCTTACAGTTAATTGGGGAGAGTCACAGAGACTGAATAATTTATATTATTGGGCGGTAAAGATTATAGTTAATGGGGGGCACAGTGCTGCTGATCACTTTGTATTTTGATTACTAAGTGGCTAATAGTATATTAATGGTGGGGTACATATCTGTATTCAGGGGCGCAGTGTGGGTGAGACACAAGTATATATACAATATATGTGACCTTGTTATTTTTAGGGCTGTACTGACAATCGTGACAAGAGGAGTCGTGGCTGGGAGATGTCGACATTAAGGTCTGACCAGATTGAGAAGAAGCAGCAGAAACTGACTCTGATCAGATGAGACGTTAGCGGTAAGTTCCTGGATGTAAATATTATACTGTATCTGCACTGTGTGACTTGGAGTGATAATATCTGTAAAATCCCTTAGGCTTCATTCTCACATTTGTGTGAAATGTCCGTGTGCTGCCAGAATTTTTTATCGCATGGTCCACGGACTCGTAGAGTTTTATAGATACATAACACATCCATGAAAATCACGGATCTGAGAATGAGATCTGTGAGGGTCAGAGACTGTCCTGTTCTGATCCAATTTTGAGGATCAGAATAGGACATGCTCAATGCTTCTGTATAAGTGGCCAGCACACCGACACTGCACACAGATGCAGGAATGTAGCCGTATTATATATAGCATATTCAATATATAGTGTACTCACTTTATTATGTATAGCGCTGTCCTTAGTTATATAGTGTCACCTTTTTTTATGTATAACACCCTCCCTTATTACGCATCATCCTCTCTAGCTCTAAGGGGTCACAGTTGGGGGAATCATACTGTGTTGGGGGGTCACCATACTTTGCTCTGGGAGTTGAGGTGGGGTACAGTAGGGATATTATACTGCGCATGGGGAGGAATTCACCATGGGGGTATCATACTGTGTTTGGGGGACACTTGTTGGCATGACACTTTATGGGGCAATGAAAGAGGGATCTAGGACTACAGCAGGGGGAAAATTACTATGTAACGGATGGAAAGTTGTGAGATCTGCTCTTGTGTGCTTGTGTGACCACGACAATTTTTTACTTTTGGGGGGGGGGGGGCCCATAGCAGAAGTTCTTTGTACGCCCCTGTTCACACCTCAGATTTTTTTTTTTCACGTATGAGAAAAACAGATTGTTCTGGTCCAAGCGTGGTCCGTTTTTCTAGTACATTGGGGAAAAAAAAAAAAAAAAAAAGTTTTTCCATCTTGTCCATTCTGACAGTCTCTTAAAAATCGGACATGTGAATGGTCCCATAGCGTATCACAGGTACAAGTGCTATCTGAGAAAATCACGGAGAGCACGCATACATGAAAAATCAGACATCTTAATGAACCCTTATAGACATTGAATGGATCAGCAAAGTTGCCTCTAAATCCCCCTGTACTGCAGTAGTGTATAGAGTAGGTGAGGGTGGGAGGCTCCTACCTAGTGCTGCTGTGGCACCCTGCTGCGCATTGGTGCCACAGAACCCAGAAGGGTGCATGGATCGACTTCTCCACAAGAGGCCCTCACACATTCACACACCTCCACCCTACCACCTCAGACCAGCAGAGGGAGCCAGTTAGGGATATTTATAGGGAGGGTGGAGCCAGACAGCTCAGTTAGTTAGTGCAGAGAGTTCAGTTTGGTAGTTCAGTGAGTTGTTCAGACAGAGCTCAGAGCTGAGCAGAGAGCGTGCTGACGCTCAGAGAGCAGCGAAGAGGCAGCAAGCGGGCTGCTGTGCTTAGGCGAGCCCGCTTGCCACGTGTGAGGCCTAGTGAGGGCCCTGAGTGGGCCGAAGGCCGAAGGCGAGAGGAGAAGGAAGAAGTAGCGAGGGGGCAGGAAGCATATCAGGCTCACCCCGATATATATACCGAACACCGGGTCCGCGCCTACAGGGACTCTTTATACCCAGTAGGGACCACCGGAACCCCTGGAGGACTACAGGTCCCGGGTTTACCAAACGCTGACTACAGTACCAGGGCTAGGAGTCACGGAGGCCCCAGCGTCCAGGGAGAGTGATCCCAAAGAAAAGGCCCTACCAGGTCAGCAGGTGCAAGGAGAGAGAGACAGTAACCAAGCTAGGCCTAGTTCCAGGCAGGCCAGAAGCTTAGCGAGTAAAGCAACGGATCAGGAGGCCCTATAACCGCTCCCTGGGGAGAGTCCAAAAGTGCGCCCTTCGCCCGGAGTACCCTGGACCGTACCTGCAGCATCACCAGTAAAGGTACTGAAGCTTACCCCAATGTGAGTGTCCGTCTTTCCTCCGGGATCATCCTGCTGTCTCTCCCCTGCACCACCATCCATTACACCCCACGCTGCCTTGTAGCTAGCTCTACCTGTGGAGAGCCACACCATCCCTGCTGCCGTAACACCAGCTCCAGAGGACTGCTCCAGAGCGGCGGCACCCCTTAGCCGCATTCCACAGGTGGCGTCACGAATAGAGATGAGCGTTGTTCTACTCGAACTGTTCGCCAATCTCAAATTCGAGCTGTTTTGGGCGGTGTTCGAGCCGTTCGGCGAACACGAACAATTTGAGAAAAATTCGGCTGTTCGAGGTTATGTTCGATAACTGTTCGTGCACCAAAATCATAACTGGATTTTTTCTCAGTAATGATGAAAATTAATGTTAATACGCAGTTTGAGTGTACAGCGGGGTGGGGGGGAGGGGCAGGGGATGGATCTCTGCAGGAACAATGAAGATCTCCATTTTTTTTTCTCTTTCCCGCATTTACAGTGGGGAGGTGCAATCTGTCAGCCTATCAGCAGCGCACACACGGAGCGAAGTGCTTTTTTTCACACAAGCAAGGGCATGTGTCATTGGCAGTGTATGTCACATGTCCTTGCCCTATAAGACCAAGCCATTTTCCCCGTCGCCACCATTTTCTCACTGCTGCAGCTGCGTGTTAGACGGCACCGCTGTTGCTGTGTGCGCTATACCTTGTTAATTTCAAGCCAATTTTCGCACAAATCTACAGATAGCTTGGGAGTAGGGAATAGTTGTGATTGCAGTCCTTTTAAGGACTAGGTTACAGCATTTCCTACGACTTTTATCAGGGAGGTCTGTGCTCTTAAATAGATCGGTTGTGGGAGTAAAGACTAATTGTAATTGCAGTCCTTTTCAGGACTAGGTTACATGAGTTCCTATCAGTTTTTGCCAGGCAGGTCTGTGCCAGTGCTGTGCAAGTTTTTTTCACAGCATTTGGCTGAATCTAGCAAAGCTAATCCTTTTTGGCCTATTGCAGAGTGTGTTAGTCAGTGGAGTAGCCTATCTGTGTTGCAAGATATACCACCTGTGTATAGAATACCAATTTTTTTACTGCACCTAGTGAAGTAAAATCTTTTGGGCATAGCATCATTCTATTAGTCCATCTATACTGACCTCCATCAGGTTGCAAATTAAAACTAAAATTTTTATCTGCATCTACAGTACCTCTGAAAAAATATTTGGGCTTCTAGCAGTGTGTGGGACTTGTTCTATTAATCCATCTATACTGACCTCCATCAGGTTGCAAACTGAATATATTTTTTTCTGCATCTACCTCTGAAAAAATATTGGGCTTCTAGCTGTGTGTGGGTCTTGTTCTATTAATCCATCTATACTGACCTCCATCAGGTTGCAAACTGAATATATTTTTTTCTGCATCTACCTCTGAAAAAATATTTGGCCTTCTAGTAGTGTGTCGGACTTTCTCTATTAGTCCATCTATACTGACCTCCATCAGGTTGCAAATTCAAAATAATTTTTTTCTGCATCTAACCCAGCCAATAGTTTTGGCCTAATACCACAGTTTGGCCACTCAGCTCTGCTCGGTTACCATCCATTGTTTTTTTGTGCAAACAACTCCAGAGTTGTGAATTAGTTAACCACCAAAATGAGTGGAAAAAGGCCTGCTGCTGGTGGAAAGGGGAATAGGCGTGTTGGGAAGGGGAAAAAAGGTTGTGTCCGTGGGGTAGGTGTTAAAGCAACAGTAACATCTGCAGAAGAAAGACCATCTTCCAGCCAAACTAAAATGTCTACTTCTTTTAGCGGACAATGTGATAAGATCCCTTTCTTACGGCCACGCCAATCGCTACAAATTCCAGATGAGGCACAAAAACAGCAGGTGCTTCAACGGATATCAAGTGCTCCTTTAAGTGGGCTCTCCTCCACATCAACTTCAACATCACAAATACTCCAGTCCTCAAAGGTGTCACCCCAATCGCACTTGCTTCCTCACAGCTCCCAAATCTCCAGCTGCCCGTCTGAGTATGAGGTAGAACAGATGGTTGAGTCTGCAGAGCTGTTTACTCATACTATAGCCTGGGAATCAGAGGTCGACTCCAGCGCTTCTGTGAATCCAGACGAGGAAATGATCTGCACTGATGCCCAGAATCTTTATGAGTCGGATCCAGGACCAGACGCAGAAGGTTCTGACCATAATGTAGACCCTCATTCCCAAACTGTAACTCCTGTTGGTGGAGACAATGAGGAAGACGATGATAAGACTCAAATACCTGATTGGAGCGACAACTTTAGTTTTTTGTCAGGGCAGGAACAGGTTGGCTCTGAGGACGACGGGTGTGATAACACACAGGGTGAAGATGATGAGGTTGGAGATCCCACTTACTGTCAAACCACAGTCAGCCAAGAGATGAGGTCAGCAGAGGAGGTGGAGGAAGATGCTAGTGACGACGAGGTCAGGTTGCGCCTTCCTGGACAGAGACGTAGTACTGGAAGCACGTCAACAACTGCATCCTCAAACACAACTCTGCCTCTCACCACAAGTCGTGGTGGCTCTTCAGGTCGCATGGGTGCTAAGCCTTGCATAGCCTGGGCATTTTTTCAGATCGATAAAGATGACCCAACTCGTGTTATCTGTAACATTTGTCAGCAAAAGCTAAGTAGAGGCCAAAAAATACATAGTTTGAGTACTTCATGCATGAACCGGCACATGGACATGAAGCATAAGTTGCAGTGGGAAGCTCAGTGTGCTACAATGCGGCCTAGCCGGCCGGGCCAACCACCGTCTGCCATATCTTGTGCATCCGCGGCCTCTTCATCCTCTGTGACTGGGGGGACAGCAGTCACACCTGTTTTGGGGCGCAGACCTGCCACCTCTTTGCCCGCAACAGCCAGCGTGATTGGCAGGTCATCATTTTCTTTGGAGGTGGTAACACCAGCTGGTGTTGAGCGCTGTCCGACATCGATAGCACCACCTTTGGATGAAGGCAACCTAACATGTCCGCCTGCATCTTCCTCACAGACCGGCAGTTTGCCGGGGACACCCTTATCAACCCCGTCTAAGCACAATAGCCAGCCCTCGGTCCCTCAGATGTGGACAAGTAAAAGACCATTTCCTCCTAGCCATGAGAAAGCTAAGAGGTTGAATTTCACCATCTGCAAGCTCTTGGCTACAGAAATGCTGCCTTTCCGCCTGGTGGACACAGAGGATTTTCGAGACCTTATGTCCGTCGCAGTGCCCCAGTACCAGTTGCCCAGTCGGCACTACTTCTCAAAGAAAGGTGTGCCTGCGCTCCACCAGCATGTCGCACACAACATCACCGCTTCTTTGAGAAACTCTGTGTGTGACAGGGTGCATTTCACCACAGACACTTGGACGAGTAGGCATGGACAGGGGCGTTACATGTCGCTGACTGGGCACTGGGTAACTATGGTGACAGCAGGACAAGGGGCTGCTGTCCAAGTCTTGCCGTCCCCACGAGCTGTGCGTCAATCCTCTTTATGTCAAAGTTCCTCCACTGCTTCTGCCTCCTCAACCTCCTCTCGGTCTTCCACCTGCACCCAAAGCCTGTCTGGTCATGCCACAAGCTTTCTAACTGCGCAGAAGGGATCCTGCACACCTCCTTACTATGCTGGCAGTAGGGCTCAACGTCATCAGGCGGTTTTTACATTGAAATGTCTGGGAAATGTGAGTCACACAGCTGAGGAGTTGTGGTCAGCTCTGGAGAACCAATTTCATGAATGGTTGTCTCCACTGGACCTGAAACCAGGGAAGGCCGTGTGCGACAATGCTGCAAACCTGGGTGCGGCCCTTCGCCGGGGCAATGTCACACGTGCCTTGTATGGCTCACGTGTTGAACCTGGTTGTCCAGCAATTTTTAGCCCACTATCCCAGACTAGATGGCCTTCTGCAGAGGGCACGGTCGCTGTGTGCTCACTTCCGCCGTTCGCATCCCGCAGCTCAGCGACTTACATCTCTACAGAAGTCGTTGGGCCTGCCACTTCACCGGCTAAAATGCGATGTGCCTACCCGGTGGAATTCAACTCTGCACATGTTGCAGCGACTGTGGCAGCACCGACAAGCCCTGGTGCAATACGTTCTGACGTATAGCCTGGGCCAACGAGATTCAGAGGTGGGGCAAATCACGCTGGAGGAGTGGTCTCAGATCAGGGACCTATGCACCCTTCTGCACAGTTTTGAAATGGCGACGAAGATGTTTAGTGCTGACGATGCCATTATCAGCATGACTATTCCGGTGATTTACATGCTGGAGCACATGTTAAACAGAATTCGGAGTCAGGTGGTGGCACAAGAGGAGGTGGAGGAAGTAGAGGAGGAGGAGTTGTATGCGGAAGGGCTAACATCTGCAAGGTCCAGACGGTCGGCAGCACCAAGGCGGCAGGCATGTGAGGGTGGGGGAGATGGTTTTACCAGGGCGCATGGTAGCAGCCAAACTAGTGAGGAAGGTGCAGGAGCCCAGGAAGAAGTGGAGGACGAACTGATGGAAGACTCATCAGATGAGGGAGACCTTGATCACATTTCTGTTGTGCGAGGTTGGGGGGAGAGGACAGAGGAAGGAAGCATGATTGTTACCTCGCCACCAACACAACAGGGACTTGGTGCTCCTGGATGCGCAACACACATGAGTGCCTTCTTGCTGCACTACCTGCAACATGACCCTCGAATTGTGAGAATTAGAAATAATCCTGACTACTGGGTTGCCACACTGTTAGATCCCCGGTACAAAAGTAAATTTGCAGAAATTATTCCTGCCATAGAAAGGGATGCACGCATGCAGGAGTATCAGCAGAGACTGTTGCAGAATCTTACATGTGCTTTTCCACAAAATACCAGTGGTGCACGTAGTGAATCTCACAGTTCCAACTTGCCAACCGTGGGACCGTCAAGTGTTCAGCACTCAAACCGTAACAGAACCACAGTATCTGCTGGTAACATCAATTTTGCGGAATCATTTCACCACTTTTTTAGCCCATCCTTTGCAAGGCCACAGGAGACAAGAAGTCTGACACATAGTCAACGCCTAGAGACGATGGTACAGGAGTATCTCCAAGTAAACATTGAAGCCACGACTGTGTCACTGGACCCTTGCTCTTTTTGGGCTTCCAATCTGGATAAATGGCCGGAGCTAGCCACTTACGCCTTGGAGATCTTGTCATGCCCCGCAGCCAGCGTTCTGTCTGAACGTGTGTTCAGCGCTGCTGGTGGTGTGCTGACAGATAAGCGCACGCGGCTCTCCACTGATAATGTAGACAGACTCCCGTCCATAAAGATGAACAAATCATGGATCCGAAACGACTTTTCTACCCCTGTGTCATCCTGGGGAGAGTAAAAGCTTGATGATTGGTTAAAATCACCCTACCAACCGTTTTAAGCTTTCAAATTACTAATCATGTTTATCTGTATCTTGACTGGAAAATAATTTGGGCTTTGTAGCAGTGTGCAGCACTGATCCTATTAGGCCATCTATAATAAGCTCCACCAGATTTAAAATTAAAAATAATTTTTAGCTGCATCTAGCCCGGAAAATAATTTTGGGGCTCCGAGATGCGCAAGACACATAAGTGCCTTCTTGCTGCACTACCTGCAGCATGACCCTCATATTGTCAGAATTCGAAGTAATCATGACTACTGGGTTGCCACACTCTTAGATCCCCCAAACTTTTCGATCAACCTTTTCATTTTAATAAAGACCAAAAAAATGGTCATTTTTGAAATTATAAGCATTAGCAGGTTATTACAAACTGAAATCAAACAGTTTTCAACTCAAAACTTTATTCTAGGTGATGTTACATTTTCACATAGGACCCCTTGTTCGAAAGGAGCTTCTGAACTCTCTCGTCCATTGAATTTGTCAGGTTTTGGATGGTTTCTGCTTCAATTGTTTTGCATGAGGACAGAATACCCTCCCAGAGCTGTTGCTTAGATGTGAACTGCCTCCCGCCATCATAGACACTCCTTTTAATGATGCTCCAAAGGTTCTGAATGGGGTAGAGGTCAGGGGAGCATGGGGGTCACACCATAAGTTTGTCCCCTTTTATGCCCATATCAGCCAGAGATGCAGATGTTTTATGTGCAGCATGAGATGGTGCATTATCATGCAGAAAAATGATCTTGCTGTGAAATACACGGTTCTTCTTCTTGAACCATGGCAGGAAGTGCTGTTTGAGAAAATCCACATACATTATGGAGTTCATCTTTAGCGCCTTCAGGGATCCTAAAGGGGCCGACAATCTCTCTCCCCATGATTCCAGCCCAAAACATTACTCCACCTCCTCCTTGTTGGCGCTGTAGCCGTGTTTGCGTGGGGTGTCCATCAACCAGCCATCCTCCACTCCATCCATCTGGACCATCGAGCGCTGCACGGCACTCATCCGTGAACAAAACTGTTTTGAAATCAGTCTTCATGTAATGTTTGGCCCACTGGAGCAGTTTCTGCTTGTGTGAAGTGGATAGAGGAGGTCGACAGGATGGCGTATGCACAGCTGCAAACCTCTGAAGGACCCTGCATCTTGTTGTTCGAGGGACGTTGGAGGCACAAGCAGCTTCAAAAACTTGTCTGCTGCTATGACAAGGCTTTTTTGCCGCTGCTCTTTCAACCTGACGTAATTGCCTGTAGGAAAGAGTACTCAATTTGCCCTTATCAGCACGCACACATGTGTACTGTGAATCAGCTACATACTTCTTGATTGCCAAGACACTTCATCCTGATCATCGCACAATGTTGATTGTAGTCATGCCTTGACCTAAACACTCCACAATTTGTTGCTTCTCAGCAGCCGACACATCCTTTTTCTTTCCCATTTTGGCAGAAAATGTAGGCTGCTTAATAATGTGAGAGCCTTCTTAAGTAGTCTTGCCTTTCATTGGACACACCTGCCAAACTAATTAGCACAGGTGTCTGCAATTGCTTACAGTGATATAAAGAGCCCTGACACACATCACCATCAATGAGTTTAACTGACAAACAAATTCTTCCCTTATCACTCCTAAACACTTTTTGCATAATAATTTGGAACGCGGTGTACATGTGCTTTTCCACAAAACACCAGCGGTTCACGTAGTGAATCTTACAGTTCTAACTTGCCAACTGTGGTCTGTATGGAATTGTTCAATAAAGGGCCCAAAATTAAGATAACATAGATGGGAGAGGTCTCTATGAATAGGAATTCCTAAGTATTTGATACCCTGTGAGGGCCAGGCAAAGGGAAAGTTGGACTGGATGGAATCCTATATGGATTTGGGGAGGGAGATATCGAGGGCCTCAGACTTCGCTGCATTGATTTTAAAATTTTACCATGTAACAAAGTGATCTATTTCAGCCATAACAGCATGGATGGATATATGTGATTGAGTGATATATACTAGGACATCATCAGCAAATAGAGAGCACTTGTACTCGGTGCCTCCCACCTCAATCCACCTAATATTGGGGTTATGGCGAATTGATGAGAGCAGGTGCTCCGTCACTAGGATGTATAAGAGAGGGGACAGAGGACATCCCTGCCTTGTCCCATTGGTGATTGTGAAAGGTGATGAAAATGTTCTGACGCACCCCCTGGGCCTTGGGACACCCGGAGCCGGACCCTTTTTGGTGGATGCTGGTGGTTGTAGTCTTCGTGGCGGCGACCCGGTTCCGTGGCTCAGGGCGGTCAAACCAGTGGCGGAACTATTTATGTGGTTTTGATGTTTAAATGTCCGACTACGCCACCCGTGGATTGCGGTCAGAGTGAACCGCCGCTACAGGGCAGACCGCTGAGGCTGGTGTTGTGGGTGCAGCAGAGCGTAGCATAACTCCCCACGGGAGGAGTATAGCCTCAGGGCAGTGTATGCGGAGGATGGGGGTGATGGTGCAGGGCAGCAGCAGTAACGACACGGAGTCAGTGAAGCAGTCCAGGGCCTTTACTCACAGTTCTTATTATCCAGACCACGTCTGCAGGTAACGGCTGCCCACGTCGTACTGTGCTCACCAGATGAGGGGCTCAGACAACTACCAGATAACTTTGGAGCACTTCACAGGACCCCCTTTGTGTGTCCTTTGTCTGGCCTTTCTTACCAACACTTCTGTCCGGCTGCCTCGGGCCTCCTCTTGGTAAACTTGGCGCCAGTTTCCCTGACCCTATGTGGTGCCTTCCTAGCGGGTGTAGCGAGGGGCTGCGCCACATAAAATGTCAGAGCCTCCGGTTTCTAGCTGAGGGTCGTTTCCTGCCTCCACTAGTTCGGGGACCGGTCTCCCCCTTTGTCCTGACCCCTCCACGCAGGTGGATTCGGGCGTGCGGTGGCGACTCGCCCGTCCGCACCCCTGGGATCCCTTCATTCCTCGTTCCTGGAGCCTTCTCCGCTCCTCTTCCTTCCTTCTCCCTCTTCCAGGCCTGGGCCTCTGTTACTAGGCCCGCCTCCGGAGCAGAGCTCATGCAGAGCCCCTGCTCCCTGCCACTTCTGCTCAGACTTCTCTGCACTGAACTAAGATGGTGCCCACCTTTTATACTCCCTTCTCAATGCACCCAGGAACTGCTTCCTCCCTGCTCCTGCACTACAGGGTTCCCCTTCCTCAGTGTTCCCTCCCCCCACTCCAGCCAGGGACAGGGACTGTCGTGCCCATCTCAGGGGCATATTGGTCGCCCTGCCCCACGGCAATGTGGTGTAATGCATGCAGGTGTCGGGTCCTGATCCACACTCCATCCTTATCTGAGAGTGAGATATCACACCTCTGGGTGAGGTGCAATACCTCTGTAGCAACCGAGCCCTCAGGGTGCTACAGTTCCATTTATCTTCAGCCTAGGTGACGTATTGTGATACAGGGCCGTGATTTTGGCTATAAAAGGGTCCCCTAGACCCCTACCCTAAGCTTTTTAAGAGAATCATATATGGCGTGCCAGGAGACTCTATGGAATGCTTTCTCAGCATCCAACGAGAGTATCTAATTACAAATTTTTAACTGCATCTAGCCCAGGAAATACTTTGTGCCTAGTAGCAGTGTCTGCTAGTCAGCGGATTATCCCGGCTGTTAAGCAAGCTACACCACCTGTAGTTTAGACACTTAATTTTTTCAAAGGAAATGCTTCGGGACCATGGGATACTCAGTGAAGAGCATCAGGAGGCACCCCAAGGCATAGGGGCTGGGACTGGCAGTAGGATGCCTTGCGGTGGACAGCCGAGCTCGATCCTTATAAAAGCTTTTTAACTGCAGCAGCTTTAGTGGACGCTACTGGAGCTGGAATTACGCGGCTGCTGGCATGAGACTTGCCCTCCAATAGATCCTTGTAAATGGATTTAAAGTGTATTCATTCAAATTAGAGAGACAATTTAAATTAAAAAGCTTAGAGCTGCCTCCACCACAGGGGGGCTCGCTCGACCCACCAGCGGACAGGCACCAGTATTGGGAGAGGGGGGCTGGCCATCAGGGTTCACCGCGGCTCTGGCACAAACCCGGCGACACGGAGGTGGCACGGGCAGGAGCGGACTGGCCGTGTCGGCTTCTCACTTTTTGGATTTTAGAAGGGCATGACATGCCTATATCTGTGTCTCCCCCTCCTTTTACTCCTCCACCTCTTATTTTCGCATGACTATATGTACTTGTCACTTTTCCATGTGTTAGTTGTGTCTTCTGAGCAGTTTGTCAGCTTTTGGACACCTTTGAAGGTGTTTTCTATGTGTTTCTATGTGTTTTTGTTTGCCTGCCATTGGTTTTAACGGTGTTCGAAGGTGTTCGACGAACAGTTCGGCGAACAGTTCGGCGAACAGTTCGGCGAACAGTTCGGCGAACACACGGGTGTTCGACGAACCGAACCGAACTCGAACACTACGGGGGTGGCTCAACACTAGTCACGAACTTTCCAAATCTCCTGTAAATATCCCCCTTTTTACTGACCACTCTGGGTCACGGACTGGGCCAGCTACCGTGATATCCCCCCAGCAACCAGAGGCCTGGCTGCCGAGTACCCCACGGCCCAGGGGGCGCGTCACTGCTACCTAAAAACAGAGACGAGAGTTTGAGTCCGGGGAAAGCCCAACACAGGAAATAAAATTAAATTTTTAGGCTATGTGCCCACGATGCAGAAATGCTCAGGATTTTTTCCTGAGCGTTTCTGCATCTCCCTGGCAGAAAAAATGCATGCAGATGGTACATGCGTTTTTTCCTGCCAGGGACATGCGGATGTGAAGAGTTCTTCACATGTATTTCCGCATGCGGATTGACAAGCGCTTTGGAAAGTGCTTGTCATCTTGGTCACACTATATAAATCCATGGAAACGGCATGGATTTATATAGTGTGACCTTAAAAGAATGGTTAAAAAGTATTTATTCGATCCATCCTGGCTTGCCGGCAGCTCGCGGTACACTGAAGGACCTGCCGTCACATGACTAAATGACGTCAGCACAGGTCCTTCAGTCCATCACGATCTGCCGGCAAGTGAAGACAATGAGACCGGGGGCCATCAGAAGGTAAATAATATTTTTTATTTTATTATTTTTTTCACAGGTTCTATAGTACCTGGGTCTGGAGGAGAGTCTCCTCTCCTCCACACCCGGGTACCATCCGCACATAGAAACGCATATTATCCGTGTGTGCAAATGTGCTGACATGGATAATATGCGTACCAATGCAAGTCAATGGCGGCAATTACGCTGCGTGTCCGCAAAATTAATGGACATGCTACGTATTTTTCCGCAATGATAATATGCAGCGGAATTTTCCGCAGCATGTGCACAGCACATGCGGATTATCATTGGGGAACATGGCAGGCCTTCTACCATGCGTTTAAGCGTTTCTGCAGCGTTTTTTGCCGCTGCGGAAACGCTTAAAAAACGCATCGTGGGCACACAGCCTTAAGGCCATGTGCCCACGATGCGTTTAAGAGTTTCCGCAGCGGCAAAAACGCTGCAGAAACGCTTAAACGCATGGTAGAAGGCCTGCCATGTTCCCCAATGAAAATCTGCATGTGCCATGCACATGCTGCAGAAAATTCCGCTGTGGGTCATCATTGCGGAAAAAACGCAGCACTACCCGTTATTTTGCGGAAGCGCTGCGTTTTCGCCGCCATTGACTTGCATTGGAACGCTTGGATTCCGCATCACTGGATCTGTACATGCGGAATCCAAACGTTTCAATGTGCGGATGGTACCCGGGTGTGGCGGACAGGAGACTCTCCTCCAGACCCGGGTACCATAGAACCTGTAAAAAAAAAGAAAGAAAAAAAAAAAAAAAAGAATAAAATAAAAAATAAATATTATATTTACCTTCTGATGGCCCCCGCTCTCCTTGTCTTCACTTGCCGGCAGCTCACGGTGGACTGAAGGACCTGTGCTGATGTCATAATCATGTGACGGCAGGTCCTTCAGTGTAGTGTACCGCGAGCTGCTGGCAAGTCAGGACGGAGCAAAGCAAGACTCCGGGGGCCATCGGAATGTAAGTATAGATTTATTTTTTACCATTCTCTAAGGTCACACTATATAAATCCATGCCGTTTGCATGGATTTATATAATGTGACCAAGTTGTCAAGCACTTTCCAAGTGATGCGAAAATCGCTTGGAAAGAGCTTGTAAACCCGCATGTGGAAATGCATGTGAAAAATGCTTCACATCCGCATGTCCAATCTGCATGCGTTTTTTCTACCAGGGAGATGCAGGAACGCTCAGGAAAAATCCTGAGCATTTCTGCATCGTGGGCACATAGCCTAATGCTTACATTTTATGTACTGAGTAGAGAGATGCGGCCCTGACCCCCAAGGTTGAATAGTAATGGAGTGAAAGAGGCGAATAATAGAAGCTGGGAAAAAAGCCCTGACATGCCGGGACTGAGCACTCAAATTAGGACAGTCCCACTGGATTCGGGACAGTTGGTAGCTATGCAATAACTGAGCAATTTTTAACCTAATATTATCCGGCATTGAGCAGGGGGTTGGACACAATGACCCTGGAGGTCCCTTCCAACGTGAACATTCTATGATGACTAATGAAGTTTGGGAGGGGGGGGGGGGGTTAAACGGTGCAGCGATTGAATCCCCAAGAATCACACACATAGCCCCTATCCTGAAGATAGGTGGGAAGTGTTTTTCACGGTATACCAGCTTGAAGTGTTCCAGGTTTCTATGATTATATTCATAATCATGTTTGGAATAGCTGATGATAATGAGAATATAGAAGTTTAGTCACAACTATGCAAGTTAAATTGGACGCTAGGCAAGTATTCCAGAGTTGTATCAATACTAGTCTCACTTGACTACTGTTATGACTCTGCTTCTCCAAACTAAATTCACATCAATCACAGACAGATTACAAATCATCCAGAAATTCATGTGCAAAGTTCCAGTTTTGGACCACACCTAATACATAAACAGAGAACCTGAGCGTGAAGCTGAATACTGATTACCGGGTTCTTTGGATATGTATTAGTTATACACAAGAACCCGAGTTGTGCAACTCCCCGTAATTATACCTTTCTGCAGGTACATAAATAACTAACTCAAGTGCAAGTTCAACTTCGGTACAATAAGAATGAATTGCTTAAAAGACAAAAATCGCAACAGTTTTACTAATAGAAAAGCTCCTTTTGGCAGCAGGATTGCTCCATCAGAACAGTAAAAATAGCAGGTTATTTGCTGGAATGTATGGGGCAGGGTTGGATTAAAATTGGTAGAGACTTCAGGGCAAGCAGGCATGCAAGGTCATTCTATAGATGAATATATACACTGCTCAAAAAAATAAAGGGAACACTTAACAGAATATAACTCCAAGTAAAATCAAACTGTCCACTTAGGAAGCAACACTGATTGACAATCAATTTCACATGCTGTTGTGCAAATGGAATAGACAATAGATGGAAATTATTGGCAATTATCAAGACACCCTCAATAAAAGGAGTGGTTCTGCAGGTGGGGACCACAGACCACATCTCAGTACCAATGCTTTCTGGCTGATGTTTTGGTCACTTTTGAATGTTGGTTGTGCTTTCACACTTGTGGTAGCATGAGACGGACTCTACAACCCACAGAAGTTGCTCAGGCAGTGCAGCTCATCCAGGATGGCACATCAATGCGAGCTGTGGCAAGAAGGTTTGCTGTGTCTGTCAACATAGTGTCCAGAGGCTGGAGGCGCTACCAGGAGACAGGCCAGTACACCAGGTGACATGGGGGGGGGGGGGGCCGTAGTAGGGCAACAACCCAGCAGCAGGACCGCTACCTCCACCTTTGTGCAAGGAGGCACAGGAGGAGCACTGCCAGAGCCCTGCAAAATGACCTCCAGCAGGCCACAATTGTGCATGTGTCTGCACAAACGGTTAGAAACCGACTCCATGAGGGTGGTATGAGGGCCAGACGTCTACAGAAGGGGGTTGTGCTCACAACCCAACACCGTGCAGGACGCTTGGCATTTGCCACAGAACACCAGGATTGGCAAAGTCACCACTGGCGCCCTGTGCTCTTCACAGATGAAAGCAGGTTCACACTGAGCAAATGTGACAGACGTGACAGAGTCTGGAGATGCCGTGGAGAGCGATCTAATGCCTGCAACATCCTTCAGCATGACCGGTTTGGCAGTGGGTCAGTAATGGTGTGGGGTGGCATTTCTTTGGAGGGCAACACAGCCCTCCATGTGCTCGCCAGAGGTAGCCTGACGGCCATTAGGTACCGAGATGAGATCCTCAGACCCCTTGTGAGACCATATGCTGGTGCGGTTGGCCCTGGGTTCCTCCTAATGCAGGACAATACCAGACCTCATGTGGCTGGAGTGTGTCAGCAGTTCCTGCAAGATGAAGGCATTGAAGATATGGACTGGCCCGCCCGTTCCTCAGACCTGAATCCGATTGAGCACATCTGGGACATCATGTCTCACTCCATCCACCACGTTGCACCACAGACTGTCCAGGAGTTGGCAGATGCTTTAGTCCAGGTCTGGGAGGAGATCCCACAGGAGACCATCTGCAACCTCATCAGGAGCATGCCCAGGCATTGTAGGGAGGTCATACAGGCACGTGGAGGCCACACACAATACTGAGCCTCATTTTGACTTGTTTTAAGGACATTACATCAAAGTTGGATCAGCCTGTAGTGTGTTTTTCCACTTTAATTTTGGGGGTCGACTCCAAATCCAGGCCTCCATTGGTTAATAAATTTGATTTCCATTGATGATTTTTGTGTGATTTTGTTGTCAGCACATTCAACTTTGTACAGAACAAAGTATTCAATGAGAATATTTCATTAATTCAGATCTGTGTTATTTGAGTGTTCCCTTTATTTTTTTGAGCAGCGTATATCTTCATTGCACCTGCTGGATTTTTATCCGGCCCGCCGGGCTGTGGGCGGAGGGGAGCGGTGTCCGCGCCCGTCCTTCCCCCCGCTTTCTCAGAGCCCCGGCAGCCCGATACTTACCTCTCCCCGTGCCTTCACAGATCCGCTGTCTTCCTGGTCTGTGCTCCCTGTGACGTCTCAGGTCAGAGGGTGCGGTGACATCTTTACACCGCGCCCTCCCCTGAGCTGTCACAGGCAGCGCAGAGCGGGAAAACGCCGGAGACGCAGGAGTACGGACCTGAGCAGCGGCAGCAGGCAAGGAGGGAGGTGAGTATTAGATTTTTTTTTTTTTTTTTTAATGTATGGAGGCATGGGACATAATATTAGGGGTGACATCCTGCATGGGGCATTATATGGGGGGGGGGGGGGGGTGACATCCTGAATGGGGCATTATAAAGACAGGGGAGTGATATCCTGCATGGGTCATTATATAGGGGGGGGGGGGGCGACATCCTGAATGGGGCATTATATGGGGGGGGTGACATCCTGAATGGGGCATTATAAAGACAGGGGAGTGATATCTTGCACGGGGCATTATATGGTGGGAGAAAGCGAAATCCTGCATGGGGCATAATAAGGGGCGGGGGGGGGGGCGGCCTGCATAGGGCATTATAAGGGGGAAACAGCCTGCCTATTGAGGACCTATGCTGCCTATTGGGGACATTTACCTGCCTATTGGGGACATATGCTGCCTATTTGGGACCTATGCTGCCTATTGGGTACAGTTACCTACCTATTGAAATACCGGTTGATTTAACTTTACTTGTTCTTCATTTTAAATATTGTATTTGTTCCTGTATTGTTTTTTTTTTTTTTACTACAAAATAAGATATGTGCAGTGTGCATAGTAATTTGTTCAGTTTTTTAAAAAAAAACTATATTCCGGCCCTCCAATGTTCTGAGGGACCGTGAACTGGCCCCCTGTTTAAAAAGTTTGAGGACCCCTGATCTAGATCACCAGGATAGTGACGGTTCTGGAGAAGGTGCCACATGTGCCCTTCCCTATAACCTGCTTACCATGCTACAGCCTTTTTTACCCCTCGAGGTTGTGGGGGTCCCAACAGTTGAAAATCCCAAATAGACATTCGATTTTTCTTGCAGAACTGCTGTCCTAGGCTTGAACGTGAAGGACCACATCCCCATAGTTTGTATGTTCTCCCCCTCATATTTTCATGGAATACAAGCACATTATGTGCATGACAGCAAGAAATATATTCTTACATTATACTAGCAAGGAGATCATCTTTGATGGTCCGCCCGACAGGCAAGCTTAGCACATGTATATATTACACAAAAAAAACCCCTCAAGGCTGGAAACACACGTGCAGCTTTTGATCAGTTGTTAATTTGGATTTCCATTCCCTTTGAATCCGTGTTTGTGACTCGCCCCCTGGGCCGTGGGGCACCCGGAACCGGGCTTCAGTGCAATGATGGGGGTAGTAGTGGCAATCCGATCCCGTGGCTCAGGGTGGTGAGACCAAATGCTGTGGCAGTCTATTTGTAGGGTTACGAATGTCCGACTACACCACCCGTGGACTGCGGTCAGGGGTGACCGTCGCTGCAAGGCAGACCGCTGAGGCGGATGTTGGGGTGCAGCACAGGGATAGGATAACTCCCCACGGGAAGAGTGCAGCCTCAGGGCAGCGTATGTGAATACTGGGGGTGATAGTGCAGGCCACAGGCCGCAATAATCAGAGTTCAGAGACCGCTTCAAACAGTCCAGGGTCTTTATTGCAGGTATTTCTAATGACCCAACAGGAGTACTGGGTAGGAATGGGCCTGGGTGTCTGAGAACATTCGGGCGAGCCCCACTGGTCAGGGTGAGTGTGAAGGCCTACCGTTCTCTCTCTGCCCTTGCTGACTATCCCCCTTTTCGTGGTGCGATAGCCCACGTCCCTGAGCTGGCCGTGTACTTCGCCTGTATGGCTTGCGACTCGGGCCTTAGGTACCTGTTGCTTCTCCGTGCTGTACTGGTCCCTCTGTGTGGCGGAGCCTCCAGGCTTCTTAGGCCAAGGGACCTGAAATCCCTTGCAGGTTGGTTCTCTGCTGGGCTTGCAACCCTGATAGCCTTGGACCCCAATGTCCGGTGGTGACTCTCTCAGCCAGGACCGGCTCTCGTCGCCTCTGTCCCTGGCCTGCAGCTTCTCCTCTGCCTCACGGACTCCTTGGCTACAGCTCAACTGTCCCTCCTTCTCTGGGACTAGCCTCAGTCCTGAGCTAGGTCGTCCAGTTCTCTCTAACCCTGCCCTCAGTTCCAGCTTTTATAGGGGCAGCCAGCTCCCCCTACTGGCCTGGGACAGGAGGTGCTGTATGCTAATTGTCCCTGACCAGGGAACCTCCCTCCTGCTCGCAGACACAGCCTTTAATATTTGTGGCATCCAGGCCTGGGGTGACATTTGGTTTTGGCATAAAAAAACAAAACAAAACTGAAGATCTGAGATCAAAGAACTCTGCCAGCACTATTGGTAATTGGGTAGAAGAATGGCATTATTACTAGTTCTGGGAGGGGGTGCTCACTATTAAAAAAAACAAAAAACAAAAAAAAAACAAAAACACAACACCTTTGGTCTCAATTCCTAAAATCTTGCCATCCTATTTTCAGCCTGAAAAGGAGAGGGTTTGTCTTCAGTACTGATAAAAGTTGGTTCATACTATTCCCCATTATCCAGTTTTGTATGATCGGTGTCTCTGTTGATGTAGAGTCAATGGGGGCAGCAGGTTCTGGTCCAAGACAAATGACAACAGAACATTATATTGCCCATGTTGTCAGTCTGAAGGCTTTTCTGTATGTTCCTGAAAAAGTGTGATAGAAATCCTGCCTACAATCACTCAGGCAGTTTTTGAAACCAAAGCCAGGAGTTAAAGAAAAAAAGGGAAACAAAACGACTTCTAATTCACCTTCCTACTGCATCAAAGTCTGGCTTTAGCACTGAAAAACAACAAAAAAAGAAAGAAGAAAAAAAAAACAATAAACTTGCTGATCCAATGAATAGATAAGTGCCCCGTCAGTCTGCAACGATCGATAGCTGCTCATGTGTACCACTGCTCCATGGACTATCTAGGAGACTGCCGGAGATAGCTGAGTACAGCACTAGGATAGCTCCAGCCAGGGGCATAAATAGAATAGGTGCAGGATTTGCAATTGCAACTGGGCTCTGGAGACTATGAGGGGGCACAAATGTCCAATTTACCCCATCAGAAAGAAAATCACCTTTTAAAAATTAAAAGACCTGTGTTAGTTGGGAGCCCCTGTTGGAGATTTTGTATTGGGGCCCACAAGCTTCAATTTATGCCACTGGCTACAGCAGTCATTCAAACTTTGCACTTTAGAGCACCATTTTCAGAATCAATGGAGGCCCCTAATCAGCACGTTATGGTCCATCCTATGGATGATTAATGCACTTCTAAAATTGGGACATCTCCTACACCAGTCAGGCTGCATTTCTGCAACATTCTTCTGTAGCTTAAATTAACTCATTGGACTAAATTTGTATTTCTTAGGGCTCCTTCTGACAATTGTACAATACGGATTTGTGCTGTCCGAGTGAAAATGGAACGATGTAATTCATTAGAGATTTGCAGATCGCTCTTTTTTTTTTTTTTTTTTTTTTTTTTTTATTCGTGTGAGAAAAGTGGATCAGCACTAAAAACCCGACTCCTCAATATCCTGAAAATGCAGGTTTCATGCCCTCAGAATGAAGAGAGGAGGGCGTTTTATTAGCAAAGAATAAAACAATGTCTCTTTATTATACCTTTTTTTATAAAACAGCTAGATGCTGGACAATACTAGACACAAAGCATGTAAAAAGACACACACAGTGTACTGATTGAAAAAATGAATGTATGGTCAGCCTATTGAGACTTGACCTGGCTAGATCCAATGGTATGATGTGGTGGAACCCCTAAAGATATAGGGCCCTCCAAACAAAAATGTGTCTCACCAAAAGTCAGAGACCCATATAAAGTGAAAATCATGTGACACATACTCTACCACAAATGAGAAACAGTACACAAAAACCAACGCACTAGATAAGTAATAATAGCAAATAGTTATTAGAGTATGATAATGGATAGTGGTTAAACAATGTCATATACCACTCGGACCATACAAGTCTACCATCTCTAATTGTACCAAAAAATTAGACCAGTGCACATTGAAGACTACCTGGTCAAATAATCACAGCAATATATCCGAGTCAGTCGGTACAGCCATCTCTCACAAACTGCTGTATAGCCACACAATCACTAGGTTTGCAAAAAATAGGAGACGCTCATAGCTCAATAGAAAGAAACCACTACTTAGCTTTCCAATATTTTTTAGCAGTGCTCCAATACTAAGGCGGGCTCCCGACGAGTTTCTCCTTCATCAGGGGAGTGCATAGCCCATTCATAGCCCAGTATTCTGCGCCATCACAGAGGTACATATGTTGAGAAGAGATTGTCCCTGTCTCTTTTATACACGCCGCACGCTGACCGCCGGTGTGCGGCATGCTTTCGGATTGTCATGTGTCAGCTAGGTGACGCACATCCTGCCGGATACATACTCACATCCGGCTCTTGCAGCGCACCGTGGCACGGATCCCGCAGTCATCTTGTGCGCACGCACACCCGCTCAGATCAGAGGCCGCTACACCTCCAAGCAATCCGCCATGGAGGCAGCTCCAGCCCCCAAATTTAAACCGCATTAGAGGAACCGCCTTATATGACAGTACCAACGCCAAAGTAAATGATCTAAACCACAGGAATTGACCTTTTCCCTGGACATGATAATTAGACATCCAACATACCAGACCAAAAAGACGCGGGGGAAAAAAAGTATATATAGAGAGGCCAAGGAGGTCAGTCTCATCAAAATAGGAGCAGATATACGATTGGATGGTATACAAGGGTCCCTGAACTCGCATGTCGTGCTAAAGATGTGACTAAACAAAAACGTGGGAGAGGACATTGTGAGGAAGGAGTGGGAAGGGAACAGGTGGAGGAACTATTGCTGGTTCTAACAGACTAAGCCCTCTCTAAGCTGGTCCCTACCTACCGTGGAGGTTGGCACCCTAGGGGGACTGCGCAAGTGGCGCCCGCACTCAACGGTGGCTATCCCTCACTAACTGGGTCCCTGTACTGACCCTATTATAAAAAAAAAAAAAAAATAAAAAAAAAAAAAAAAGAGGTGAAGGAAAGTTATTCATTAAGGCCATGTGGCTGCATAGTTCTCAACCAAAAGATCCATTTACATTCCTTCTGTAGGATCTTTTGATCCCAATTCCCACCTCTAACTGGAGGCCTGATTCTATCAATGCCTACAAATGGCAGGCAGTCCAAATTGCCACTATGAATATTGTTAATATGATTAGCAACTGGAGTATCCCTTTTATTGATGATGTCTCGTATAGGTTCCCTAATCCTCTTCCAAAACTCACGTTTAGTCTTTCCCACATATTTGACACCACAGTCACACGTGGCCTTATAGACCACCCCAGCAGTTGATGAACTGTCGGATGGTATAGTATTTACCCGTCACATTACTGCTGAAGCCTTTGGCCTGTGCCACCGATACACAGGCACTGCAATGACCACACTTAAAGCACCCATTGACTTGGGTGCTTAACCAAGATGGATGTGAATTGTCTGTAAAAAGACTGTGGACCAATCTATCCTTTAAAGACCTACCCCTGCGATGGGGCCCTTCCACAGGTCACCTAACTGTATCTTTGATGTCTGCATCCATTAACAACACTGGCCAATGGCGTTTAAGGATCTCCCTAACCCCGTTAGCTCCATTGGAGTAGGTAGTGATGAAACTGGTTAGGTTCGATTCATTATTGTTGACCCTGGGGATGAGTAGATCCCTGCGTTCTTTTTTGATAGGAAGTTTAAGTACATAATGTGGAATATCTCCTGAAAAAAAATGAATCAAGTGAAACAGTTTTTTGTATAGAGCACTCGTGTTAAATGCAAAAGCGCAAATAAACCATAATTTAACACACAAAGCAATGGGATGGAAAAATAGAAAAACCTAAAGCTTGCTGTGTCACTGGTATTGGCACCCTTTACATTAATTTAGTGTGGAAACACATTTTGACTCACCTGTGGTAAATCAAAAAAGAGATGCACCTGTGATTGTCGGTGCTCATGTGCCATTAATTAGCGAATGAATGAGGACTTCAGTGTTTTAAAAAGCCACATGCTGGGTTCTGTTCCTTTGTCACAAAAGTGAAGACAAAAGGAGCTGTCTGAGGACATCAGAACTGCTATTATTAGCAAACACAAGACTTCCAAAGGGTAGAAGGCCATTTCCAAAGATCTTGGCATTCCAGTTTCAACAGTGCACAATGTTATTAAGAAGTTTGCTGCATGGAACAGTCAAGAACCTCCCTGGACGTGGGGGAGAAAGGAAAATTGACAAGAGGTGCCTTTGAAGGTTGGTGTGAATGGTGGAAAAAAAAAAATGTCAAACATCCAAAGACTTGAAGACCAACCTAGAACAGCCTGGGGTAAGAGAACCTTGACAAACCACAATCCTTCTTGGAAAAATGTTCTGTGGACAGATGAAACAAAAATAGAGCTTTTTGGCAATGCGAAGCAACAGTTTGTTTACAGACGGCGGAATGAAATTTATAAGGAAAAGAACACCTTACCAACAGTTAAGCATGGTGGAGGATCCATAATGCTATGGGGTTGGTTTGCTGCATCTGACCATATCACAGGAATCATGAAATCAGAGAATTATCAAGAGATTTTATACAGTGAAATGTCTTACCCAGGGTAAGAAAACTTGGTTTGAGTCGAAGATCATGGGTCCTCTAGCAAGACAATGACCCAAAGCACACATCCAAAAGTACACAGTGATGGTTGAAAAAGAAAAAATGGCCAGCAATGAGTCCTGACCTCAATCCCATTGAAAATCTTTGGGGTGAGCTGAAATCTGCCATTGGGAAAAAGAACCCTTTAAACATTCAAGAGCTTAAAACAAACCTCAGCTGGACTTTTCTCCCACTCTTCCTTTGTGAAGTACATGAAGCTTATAGATGGCTACAAAAAACATTTGGACACCGTCATCAACGCCAAAGGGTATGCAATCAAGTATTAGTTAGGGCCTTTATTGCTGCACATGCTGTTTCTTCTTTGAAATTGTAACATGGAAGTTGAAAAAAAAATGTTTTATTGTTGTATTACTTTGGACCACTAATTGAAAAATCCTGAGGATATAACTTTGGTACATTTCCATTTATTTCTGAAGATATTGTACAATCTATGAAAAAAAGGAAGGAGTGGCAACAATGGTGAGCAGCACTGTAACTGTTACACTCAGCTCAGGTATGGGGAAAGTATAGGATATAAATTTAGTGCTTAGGATAGCGATAGGCAGTTACTGTATGGCAAGACACATTTAATATTTTGTGAATAGCCCAGAATGGGAGGAGCTAGGGCAAGTAGAAAAGGAAGCAAGTTCCTGGTTTAGCCAGTTAGTGAAAGTGTTCATTGGAGGCAAAGTGAAGTTCAAGTGGCAGTGGGCTGAAAGCACGGTGGTGGCAAATCATTCTGGCGGTATGAGGTCATATAAAACTCCCAGCAGAGATTCCTGCACCGTTTAGAGCCCAAGACTTGAGTCGGGGGCTATGAACATCACACACAACCCTTCCGTACAGCGCAAGATGGACGTGGAACCGTGTGAGGGAAACGTAGCATATCTCTGGAATACTGCGGTGCCAGATGGGGAATCCCTAGGGCTAACAGGACCTGTTAAAGTAGGGATAGTCTGAGCTGAAAGCAAGAAAATAATTTAAGTGTACTGTGTAGATGGAACAAGGACCGGAGGGTGCTGCGCCCGATACTACGTGGTAAAGACCGACGTACTTGAACTGTCCAGTAACGAGGAACTTGTTAAAACTAATCAGGTGTCCCCTGATGTGCATGTGGCTGGTCCTGGAACTGAAGACGTAGAGACAGCAGAGGCCTCCGGCCTGCAAGTGACTACAATGCAAAGTACACAGTATAACACTTATGGACTCGGACACAATTTGTTTGTAAAGTGTCAGGGCATTATGGAGCAGCAGCTTGCCCGTGGCTACCTCCCAGGGAACCTTACAACTGCAAAGCAAATCCAGCATTATAGCAGACACTGTGGGGGCATGGTACATGTGGGAACACTAATAGGCTACACTAAGGGTACTGTTTCCATGTGACCACATGCAAAGGACAGGGGAGAATGCCGCAACGTTTCAGAGTAAAACATACACAGCTACGATTCACGAAACATGTGGTTTTAATGGCATTATTCAGCTAACAGGTTCCCTTTAAATGGGGGTTGATTGAACATAGCAGATCAGGAGCACACAGCTTCCCAGCCTCCTGGCTACAAAGACAGTGCACACCTGACTGACAGTTTAAGCCAGTGGCTCAATCATGTGCTGGTCCAAACTGTGCACTCTCATGCTGCACGCAGAAGCGCCTCTGCTGCATTGGAGGAGTGCAAGGGCACCAAAGTTGGCCGCATACAGACAGCTTTAGAGCAGCGCATCCTAACTCTGTAGCAAAGAGCTTGCAAGCGCTGCACTCCTTGCCTAGGACAATGGTCATCACTGAGACTACAGAGTTGGCCAGTAACCTACAGAATTAAAAATCCTTCCATTCTTAAAAACAAAGATTTTTTTAATAAATATCAAAGTAAAGTTACTCATTTCTATGAGTACTTTACAATTTAAAAACATTTTTTTGATGTTAAGACAAAGTCTTTAAAAAGCGGTACTTCAATAATTACTGACCTTATCAGTCATTGTCAGAGAGAAATGAAAATCCAGAAAACATCCCCGGAGAGGGGACATCACACCCTCACATTGAACATATGGAATTAATTATTGCTAAGGAAAAGAGAAAAATATTTATAACTAGGGAAGTTAAAAAGAATCGACACTTCCCTCTCCATTGAAGTAGGTGAATCCTGCAGTGACCAGGTAATTACAGCAGGGTGATTTGCTTGGAAAAAAGGCACCAAGTCTGAGATTTGTTTATGCAGAGGCGGGGGAAAGAAAGGGTGGGGTATGCATCCAAACAAAAGGGCTTCCTCTGATCAAAGAATCTTCCATAAACCTTTTGGAGCCAGTGGTCAGTGATGAATATTGGGGTCTGCATAAATCCGATAGTTATGGAGATATATTGTTGGCATCGTAGCAAAGAGGCGAACATAACGCATTCACTCACATCACCGTAAGGCTGTTAGAACCCCTCCAAATTAACGATCCGATGGATGATGTTATCCAGGCAATGTTTCATTTCGATATAAAAGGTAAAATCAGGATAAGAAACGTGACAATATCTACCACCTGGGACCTCCAGGGGCAAAGATATCCTACAAGTTGGGCATCTCATTAAATTCTGAAAGACCCAGCACATTTCACAACCAGCCCCTAAATAAGCTCACCAAGGGGAGGCATGTGGGCGTAACTTTGATCTAATAAGCAGAAACTGGAATTGCTCATTTGTCAGTCCTGGAAGGTACAGATTGCTGTGGGGTCTGTCCACTTTCCAAAAGGAGTACCTCCCTCCCCTAAGCTCTGAGCCATTTCTGTGACATCAGGTTTAGTAATTATTTTGTCATTCCTTTTTAATTCTATGAAATTGTATACATCCTATTGTTTTGCTGCCCTTTTTCTGTATAAGATTATTATAAATATATACAGTTGTTATGGAAAGTATTCAGACCCCTTTAAATGTTTCACTTTTTGTCTCATTGCAGCCATTTGATAAATTCTAAAAAGTTTATTTTTTTCTCATTAATGTACACTCTGCACCCTATCTTGACTGAAAAAAAAAAAACAGAAATGTAGAATTTTTTGCAAATTTATTCAAAAAGAAAAACTGAAATATCACATGGAACAAGAACAAGGAAGACCATTGTATGAACAGGCATGTCCAAACTTTTGACTGGTATAGTTGTGATACACACAATGTATTTTTTTTTATATATATCTTTTACTTCATTTCAAGCCTTTCTAGAAGTAACAACATGACAGATATGAAGGCTCTCAGAAGGCCTCAAGCTGTTAAGCCAGGGGTGATCGATGACAAAATATCTCCTTTGAACCCATCCCAGGTCTCTAATAATTTATATACCCCGGTCAATAGCTATTGACTGTTGCATCTAAGGGTTTAAAATTGCCGCAATAGACATTAGCTCTAACAGAAGAAGCTGGAGCTGGTATGTGTATGGAGCTTGCTCAGTTTTATTTCCTTCTTTTGTAAAAGGGTTAATACTCCCTAGTATGCAAAGAATACTGAATGAAAGAATAAATTTGCAAAGACCACACAAAAGAGAAAAAAAAACAAAAAACGGCATACTATAAATAGCATAGATAATGTGAAGACACATTCCTCTATTGTCTGTATAGAATTGACAGTACAGAAGGGTGTGTGCTTCACGGTAGCTGTAATAATGGGAGTCAATAGACAGAAATGTCAGATTACGTTGGTCCCCCAATTCATACTTATTCTAAAGTTCCATATTTATAGTACATTAAAATTGTTTGAGTAACAAAAGGCAAAAATTGTCTCCACCAGGCTGTAATTGCAGCTAAGAAAACAGCATATTCTGTATTGAATGACGTCCATGTGTTGTATAGACCATGTTACATGGTCCACAGATTGTGTAGATTCCCGACTTGCATGCTATAGTATCACTACCAGCAAATTAAGTCTCATCTAAAAAAACAAACATGCTCACTTCGATGCTGTATTCCCATACCAAACCCTAGTACTCCCACAGTCAGCATCAAATCAACTAAACATTCATCGGCCTTGTTTATACAATGTGCCAACCACGCACACAAAAACATTCCTCCCACCTCTGTAAAAGGAAAATATGGACTCACCTTAGATTGTACACATTGTGCCAGCTTTCTACGGGGAATCTCATGGATAGAGAAGCCATCATGGACCCCAGTTAACAGGTGCATTGAGAGATTATTTTTTGTTTTTATTATATAGTTTGTTTTGTTTTTTAAAAGGAAAATTATCATCCATATTGGAGTAACTCCATCCCTACAGTACAGCATGGTGTGCGCTTCATAGCAACAAACATTAACGAGCATTAAATTGAGAATGCTCCTAGTTTACTACAGTGGGAGTACAGCCTAGGGTTGAGCAAAAATATCCACAGGACCTTAGACCTAGCAACCATGTTGATAGTCCATGGCCACCAGACCAGAGCCCCGAGATCCTCCCTTCCTCTTACCTGCTGGCATCCCCAGCACCTTTTCTGATTAGCTAGCTTGGTCAGACATCATGTATGTTTTGCAATGCAATGATGAAGTTACACCAGTCTTACTAAATCAGAAGAAGAGCTGGAGATGCTGCTAGTTAAAAGGTGATCAACAAGGCTCTGGTTTGGCAGCCATGGACAAGATATTTTGGTGCCCAAGGCATATGAAACTAATGGTTCCCCCACGATGAACCCTCAGTCCGCCCAGTAAAGGAATGGGTCAGAGACTAAGGTAACAGGTACCCCAATTCCCGCCCTCCTTCCGTTCTGATGGGTTAAGTAACAAAAGCTCCAACGACCACTTTCACTAGAAGTGTTTTTTTTTTTTTTTTTTTTAACTTTTACTGGTATTTTTGGGTAAAAAAAAAAGTAAGAAGTGGTGTACCTTAGGGGTGAGGATCAAAGGGAGTATGTTTTCAAAGTTGGATATCCTAATGGAAACTAAACAGACCTCATTATAGATAAAGGTATACGTATGATTGATACATGACAGACATAGAAACAAATAAAAGTTTGCAAAACTGATGGTGGTTCTTGTGACTTGCTTCAAAAGCATCCAGCAAGTATTAGAAATAACACAAGCACAGGAGACAGGAAGTGCTGTGCTTCAGAAGCATCCAGCAACTAGAGGGGATAACACAGTCACAGGAGACAGGGAGTGTCTTAACAGAGCCCAAGGGGGACTGTGGGGAACTTGTTATCGTAGTCTGGCTGAAGCCGAAGAGAAAGGTAGTGTGTTATCTGTATCTCACAGAAGCACCTGTGCAAGTGAAAAGGATTCAAGTCAGAAATGAAGCTACACACGTCAGACAATACTCCACACTGTTAGCTCAGGGAGTCTATCGGGCAGAAAGATAAGGACTGGAAGGAATCGATTCATAGGGATCATGTCCCTCAGCAAACCCCCCCCCTCCTCCATCTCACTGTGCTGTAAAGAATGCTGTGTTCATTAATGTGCCTGTGCATTAGAACTGTGCTGTCCTGTACTACTGGGAAGACCGTGAACTGCTGTGCTGCTAAGGAAACTGTACTGTTGGTCACTGGAGCCTGTTGCTCATAAGACTTAACTTGCACTGAACGGCTTTTTATTAAATGATACTGTTCTACCATTTATGAGCACTCTTGCAAAGTGTGTCTCGTCAGCAGGTGAAAGAACTTAAGTGTCTGTGCTTGAGGGTCAATACCCCTGTGTGCCTGTGAGAAGCTGCAGCACATGGTCTATGGTAGCACTGAATAACGGTTCCCCCAGGATTCCAAAGAATTCATGTAACCTGTCTCGCCCTATCTGAACCTAGCAGCGTGCGTGTAACATTGGCGGCCAGTACGGGAAGTCCTGAGCGGGAATTAGCATGTAGAGGGAGAAGAGGAAAAGTGTCTGGAATAACAGCACCTCAACTCAACTCTGCTACACCAGTTAAAAGGGGACCAATCCTAAAGAAAACTCACTAGCAGCAATGGATGTGAAAATACAAATGGACAGAATTAGTGAGCTGCTTCTTCTGTTAACCTGTGAAGAATTGAGAACAGTAGCAGAACATATAAAGATGTTAGAAGAACAGATTTCTAAAGCACACAACCGCAGGCAACTGTTAGCTGCCATTAATGCAAAAATGGATGAGCTGGGGGAGAGAGCAAGAGGCTGAAGACGTCATGGGGACATTCCTCCAGGAGCTCACACGGTTTCTAACCAGGTTGAAGTTGGAGGATTGAGGGGTGGCACCAATTACCAAAAGTGGGAATCTTCGTCCGCAGACAGAACTACAGGATTTGAAAGAACAATTCAAAGCCCTAACAGCCCTGTAGGAATCGACCATAACCTCTGAACGGGTGATAGACTCAGACAGGACCTTTAACCTGCTCGGGATAGCTAAATCAAGAAGACCGTCCTCTCTAACACCAAAAATCACCATAAGGAAAGAATTCAAGATCCTGGGACAGATTGGAGAGTGTGAACAGAAAGAGAGACCGTCTTATATGAACTTGTTGCAACAGATCGATGCAGGCTTACAGAAAGGCTACCAGCGAGATGAGATCGTTGATGTGGTGGTGAAAGCGACCAGCCCAGGACTGAACCTCTGTAGTATGCTAGAAATGAAGAGTCAATTGACCTTGCAACAGCTGGAGAGGATTTTAAAAGGGCACTATAAAGAAGAGTACTTCAGAATTGTTCCACCGACTCATTAACCTCTCACAGAAAAATAATGAATTACCCCAAAGTTTCTTGTTCAGAGCAATTGAACTGAAGGATAGACTGTTTGCATCCAGAGATGCAGAAGCGGAAGAGAAGTTTGATGCTGGACTCGTCCAGAAGTTCTTGAGATCATTGGGAACGTGGTTAATCAGCAAAGACATCAAGTTGCAGCTGAAACAGTACCTAGAATATCCTGGCATTCTGGACGAAGTCCTAATTGAAAAAATGAATGAGGCAGCTAGTTTGGAGTCAGAGAGCGAACAAAAGTTAAAGAAAGGCTTTGCTCCTAAAATCATTAAAATGAGTCAGCTGAAGTTGGAGACCCCAGTGGCCAGTCCGAAGATAATCATGGAGACCCTCCAGTGCCACCTCCGAGAGGGAACCTTAAATCACCATCAAAAAGAGAGAACTGCCAGCGCTGACTGGGAGGAAATAATAGGATAACTGCGAGCAGAGTTGATTGAGGTGAAAAAGTGGATTCGTTCCAGGCCAGAATCTGTATCCCTCAGACCCAGGAGTGGGTTCCAAAACAGAAGATACCTGGCTTGTGAAGAATGTCGTTAATCAAATCAGAGTACGGTGTGTGTCCACTGTCTAAGAGGTGGTGAGGAAGGACATTATGCCAAGGAATGCCAATGGTCACGGTCATTTGGGTTAAAAGACAGGAGGTTGACAGTGAGGGGCGACTGGTAACCGTGACACGGAGAAGGCCCCAGAAGCAAATCTAAATCTCACTAAACCACAGAACGGCGCATGAGGTAAAACGGCTGCATCAGTACTATCCCCAAGGGTGTTCCCGTCTAGAACAGCTGCAAGAGAGACAGGGTCATGAGTTACTTAATGCCCAGTGCGGAGGTCAAACAATGTACTCCTGGTAGGAGGATTCCTCTGTCAGTAAAGATTGCCTCATCAGCCTAATCGGTGAAAGGTGCTTTATACAGTGCCAGCTAGTTGGACTCCTGGTAAAAGCACTGTGGGACGCAGGAGCCCAAGCGAGCCTTTTAAATGAAAAATGGAGAAGGTGCCATCTGCCACGTATCTGCCTTCGGTCGCTAAAAACCTCTAAGGACCAGCGGAACTCCACGGCAAAGCTGTCAACAGGACGGAAATCCCTTTCATTGGCTGGGTGGAAGTGACTTTCCAACTGAGGGCCATGAAGAGCAGCAACACCATTGAGCTCTTGGTACCTTTTCTCGTAACCAGTGATCATAACGAGGCAGAGGATCCTATCCTGGGTTATAACGTAAGCAGTGAGGTCATCACGAAACACAAGTCAGGGACTGTGTTGGTCACATCAAGACCGTTAAAACAGTATATCTAGCCAGTGTGAGACCAGCCCAGGGGGGTCTACCGTGAATTCAGTCTCCCCACCAAGTAACAGGAGTTGCACGACCCACCTCAGGGTCCTGGGATCCCCCAGTACCCCTGGAACATTTATGTGCTGAAGATCGAGCGGTAGCAAAACAGATGCTGACAGAAGAGTATCATGCATTCTCCAAAGATTACGCTGATATAGGCTGTATAATGTAGTTGCAGTTGAAAATGAATTTGGAAGACACGACCCCAGTAACCAGAAGTTACATGTCTGTGCCAAAACCATTACACTGAACTGAAAGAGTGTTTACAATACCTAATCAACAGAGGTTGGGTCCAAAAGTCGAAGTTGTCTTATTCCTTTCCTATTGTTTGTGTTAGGAAGAAGGACGGTACGTTGAGACTCTGTAGTGATTACCGGGAACTAAACCGAAAATCAGTACCTGATCGACACCCAATACCAAAGATTCAAGATATGCTGGATAGCCTATCAGGAAGTACCTGGCTGTCTGTCCTCGATCAGGGTAAAGCATACCATCAAGGGTTTGTTGAAGCATCCAGTAGACCATTGACAGCATTCATCACACCGTGGGGATTATACAAGTGGATCCGCATACCGTTTGGGCTCAGTTCAGCTCCAGCAGAATTCCAGAGGAGCATGGAGACAAGTTTAGAAGGATTGAGGGACGATATCTGCCAGTCGTACTTGGATGACTATGTGCTACACACTAAAACCTTCCGGGAGCATGTTGAACACATGAGGACCGTATTACAAAAGGTATCAACAACACAGTGTTAAGATGACCCCAAAGAAGTGTGAATTGTTCAGAAGGCAAGTTCGATTCCTAGGGAAAATTGTGTCCGGAGAAGGATATACCATGGACCCAGCAGTAATCGCTCGGGTACTGACCTTAAAAAGACAAGCGCCCCTCTACAGTCGGGGAGTTGAGGCAGATCTTGGGATTCCTCTCCTACTATCATACTTACGTTCGGAACTTCTCCAGGATTGCTGCCCCACTATACCTCTTCCTGGGAGGGGTAGAACCACAGAGTAAACAACGCCCATGGAGAAAAAGAAGAACGCGGGCAAGACCGGGCTGAAAAGAAACAATGCAGTTTCGTCCAAACAGCCCATTCTCTGGACAGCAGATCACCAGGAGGAATTGGAAGAACTAGTAGATTACCTGGTAAAAGCACCCATCTTGGGTTATCCTGATTTCAATTTAACCATTTGTTCTTCATTGTGACGCTTCTCAAGTTGGACTGGGAACTGCCCTGTATCAGCATCAAGATGGAAAATTGAGAGAGTTCTCGGTTAAGGTTCTAGAACATTGACAGATGCCGAGAAGAATTACCATCTACATTCCGGAAAATTGGAGTTCCTGGCATTGAAATGGGCTATCTGAACGATTTAGAGATTATCTCTACTACAGCAAAGAGTTTGAGGTATAAACTGACAACAACCCTTTTACCCATGTCCTCACTACAGCCAAACTGAATGCAACGGGTCAGATGGGTCACTGAACTGGCTGACTTCAATTTCAGCATCAAGTACAGGCCAGGAAAATGCAATGCGGATGCCGACGGATTGTCGAGAATGCCACTAGAGCCTGAGGAGTTCATGCAAGAATGCTCGGAGGAAGTCTGGAAGCAATTGAGAGCACTACCCAAGCAGTACAAGGTTATCAGGAGGAAGACACACCATTGTGGTGTCCGTTGATGGTGGAAACCACCATTAGAGCGAGAGAACAAGATCACCCCCTGTCCATTCAACAACTACCAAAAGGAAAAATCCTTAGAGCACAACGGGAAGATCAGGTAATTGGTAGACTACTACTTTATGTGGACCAAAATCGGTTTCCAAGTAGACGGGAGAGAGATAATGAGTCACCAGCAGTATCTGTTTTAGTTAAAGAATGGGCGAAGCTCTACCTCAGTGAAGACGGTATCCTGTATCGTAAAGGAGGACAAAACCGGTAGATGGTACTACCCAGAGTATTCCGTAGGTTGGTCTTCAAAGAACTCCATGAAAACATGGGACGCCTGGGAGTGGAAAGGACAACAAATTTGATCAGTGAACATTTCTTCTGGCCATATATGCAGAGAGATATTGAGAGGTACGTGACCAGGGAGTATGGGTGTCTGAAAGATAAATGTCCCAACACATCAACCCCGGGCACCTATGGACAACATCCAAACTATGTATCAGTTTGAGATGATCTCAATTAGACTTTCTACATCTCAAGACGTGCAAGGGTAATTATGAATACATCTTGGTGGTGATGGACCATTTCACTCGATCTGCTCAAGTATATGCCACCACCAATAAATCAGGTCGAACAGTGGCAGAGAAGATCTTCAATGATTTTGCTTTGAGGTTTGGGTTCCCTAAGAGTTTACACCACGACCAAGGAAGAGAATTTTAGAACCAGCTCTTTGCCAAGCTAGGAAAGTACTGCAGAATTCAGAGATCAAACAAAATGCCCTATCACCCAGAGGGTAATGGACAAGTGGAACGTTTTAACCGGACATTGTTGATGTTGCGCACTTTAACAGCTGACGAGAAGAAAGACTGGAAGATTTCTCTGTCAAAAGTGGTACATGCCTATAACTGTACAAAGAGTGATGCAACAGGTTACTCACCCTTCTTCCTATTGTATGGACGATCGCCAAGACTGCCAATCGACATCATGTTCAATACTCCGGTGTCAGAGACTTACAGAATGTATCTGGAGTATGTTCGGAAATGGAAGGAACGGGTGGCAGAGGCATACAACATAGCATCCAAAGTGGTTACGCAAGGACAGAGCAAGAGTAAGTAGTACCATGATCGAAAATGTTATGGAGCAGAATTGGCACCGGGAAGCCGGGTGCTAGTCAAGAACTTACGCGAGAAAGGCGGTCCAGGAAAACTTTGTTTGTGCTGGGAAGACAAGGTGTATGTGGTCGTAAAGAGGAAAGCTGATGACAGCCAAGTGCATGAAATCCAATTGGAAATGGGAGACAAGAAAACCAGAATAGTCCATCGGAATTTACTACTACCATGTGATTATCTTCCACCACAACAAGACTTCCCAGAAGTAGACCGACATCATCGGAGATCAACTAAGGGTCCACCACAAACTGAAGCTCCGGTGGTGGATAGTGACCTTGAAAGTTCCGATGAAGAACACACTGTTGTATTTCTCAGACCGGCAAAGAGAGGGATGTACCATCCTCAGGAGAGTGAACTAAGTCTCAAGACTCCAGAGTTTGTACCAAGGAGTACAGATGAAGTCCAATTCAGATCGGATGATTGAACACCGGTCATGCCAATTTGTATGTAAAGTTACTCAACTTTCACCACTGTCTCAGAATTGGTCAGATTGACCAATTAAGACAAATGTCGAGGACGACATTCAAAAAGGAGGGAAGAGTGACATGAAGAAGTAGTGCTATCGCTTCAAAAGCATTCAGCAAGCATTAGAACTAACAAGCACAGGAGACAGGAAGTGTTGTGCTTCAGAAGCATCCAGCAACTAGAGGGGTTAATACAGTCACAGGAGACAGGGAGTGTCTTAGCAGAGCCCAAGGGGGAATGTGGGGAACTTGTTATTGTAGTCTGGCTGAAGCCAAAGAGAAAGGTAGTGTGTTATCTGTATCTCACAGAAGCGCCTCTGCAAGTGAAAAGGATTCAAGTCAGAAATGAAGCTACACACGTCAGACAATACTCCACACTGTTAGCTCAGGGAGTCTATCGGGCAGAAAGATAAGGACTGGAAGGAATCGAGTCATAGGGATCATGTCCCTCAGCAAACCCTCCCCCTCCTCCATCTCACTGTGCTGTAAAGAATGCTGTGTTCATTAATGTGCCTGTGCATTAGAACTGTGCTGTCCTGTACTACTGGGAAGACTGTGAATTGCAGTGCTGCTAAGGAAACTGTACTGTTGGTCACTGGAGCCTGTTGCTCATAAGACTTAACTTGCACTGAACGGTTTCTTGTCAAATGATACTGTTCTACCATTTATGAGCACTCTTGTCAAGCGTCTGGTCAGCAATTAAAACAACCTACGTGTCTGTGCCGGAGGCTCAATACCCCTTTGTACCTGAGAGAAGAGCAGCATATGGTCTATGGTCACCCTGAGTAACGGTTCCCCCAGGATTTCAAAGAGTTAAAACCTATCTGAACCTAGTGGCGTGCGTGTAACATTCTGGTGATGTATTCATGTACGGATGGAGGTTCTTTAGACATAATCATATAGTGATAGTTGTTCTAGAAACATATTCATCATCAGAACCATTATCAATACGAATCCAAAATCATCATCAGTACATAAATATAACACCAGAACCATCACTAGTAAATATGGTGCCAGAACCATCATCAGTAAATAACTATCACTAGAACCACCATCAGTACATGAACACATCACTAGAACCATCTTCAGTACATTAATGCATCACCAGAACCTCCATCAGTACATGAATACCACATGAGAATCAGAGTCCGTAAATAAATACATACAATAACGGTACATGTATACGTCACCAGAATCACCATCAGTACATGAATACATCACTAATGTTAGTACAGCAATCAGTTGTAATGTCAAGTCAGGCCAATATACATTTATATCTAATCAACCTACAACTTCCAGTAGTTCTTAAACAATGGTAAGGAGATACTGGGAGTTGTTGTTGTTATCAGTCATTATCAGACTGCGGACCTTACAGGAACCACAGACAGTAATGATGAGACATAGACTGTATCAACAAATAGATATAAATGTTTATGTACCTTATAGGTGACATCTTCCCTCAGTCGTTTCTTTCTTTGCATCTCTATCTTGTCCAGACGCCATGATGACTTTTCACATCCACAGCTCTTCTCCGCAGATTTAACTAGTCTCCGCTCTACTGCAGAAAATCCCAAACACTGTGCCCTTAAAAATAAAAGGGTTGCTAAAATGCTCTCTGCATAAAATATCATCTGTCAATACTGTGCCCTAAATAACTCTCCTATGGTATATGGCCTCCACACTGTCTGCCCTTATCAGGTATAACCACCACACACTGTCCATCCACCTTCCTTTATGAACCACGGCCTATACCATGGCTGCCCTCTCCACTGTTTCCCCTCACACACACACACACACACACACTCACTCACTCTCTCTACACTTCCCCTTGCCGTGCTAACCTCTCTGAATACTGTGCCGCCCATTTCACGCTGCCCCCTTTGCATATTCATTATGTGCCACCTCTTCACACTATGCCCTCATATTGCCCACCACTGCCTTCTCCAAACTGTATCCCCATTATCACACTGTCCTCCTACATAGTATGATGCCCCCCACTGCCAGCCAATAAATGGGGGCTATTACAATAGAGACTAAGTAAAATAAGAAAAATAAGACAAGCTGATACTCACCCAACACAGGCTCCCCATCCAGCACAGCTCCGTCTCCTCTTCTGTCTGGTGCAGCGGTGGGCGCTGGACGGTGATGCATAGCGCCATCCGACGTCTCCTGCGTACGCAGTCTCCTTCAGTGCGCATGCCAGAAGTTGCATTTCTGTCACACGGATGTATCATACTCAGATTTTCTGAAAAACACCAGCAACCTTGCCTGATCTCCTTTTAAGGATACAATAAAAGTCACAGTCATTGCTTGAGGACATTCTGAGCTCCACATCAAGATCTCATTTCTGATTAATGTATTAGTTTATTGTTTTTAATTAAGAGCACCACTATTAAAATATTTGATTTAGGCATTCATATTAAAAAGGATTTACAAAATTACAAGGTACTATATCGGTGTCTTACAAAAGTATGATGAAATGGAAAGGTATGTAAATTAAAAGACACTGTACACTCTTAGCTGCCAGTTGAACATGTCAATATCAGCCAGCAGTTTATATTTAAAAAAAGCTAAGTTAATCATAAAATGCATTTTAATTTCTTAAGCAAATGAGGGAATGTTCATGCATCTGTGTAACGAGCTGCTGCAGATATCCCTCTTGCCTAAGGGCATGGCTGCACTGACACTGAGCATGCTTGCTAGGCTCTTGCAGTGCCAGTGTGGACGTGCAAGGCTGGGGATAAAATTCAGGCAGCGTTTGCTTTGGGCAAGCAAAGCGCCATCAAGAACCATAAGGTGATGTGTGGCGCCCCTGAGGGTTCAGTCGCCACAGAGGTACTGCACCTCACCCAGAGGTGTGGTGTCTCCTCTCAGGTAAGGAGGGAGTGCTGCCCGGAACCCCATCACCCACATTCAACACTACACTACTGCAGGCCGGCTGGAAGGGCAAGATGCACTGTGTTTCCTGCTGAGCCCTGTCCCTGGCTGCAGTGGTGGGAACCAGTAGTGGGTGTGGGTGGAGGAAGCCGTTTAAGCGAGCACTTTTACAGGAGGTAAATAAAGGGAAGCAATCTTAGGGTGGCAGAACAGTCAGTGGGGAACAGTCTGAGCAGTCAGGGAGCAGAGTCTCTTTAGGAGCTCTGCTCCACAAGTAGGGCCTAGCGATAGAGGCCCAGGAGGGGAGCAGAGGAGAAAGGCTCCGTTCTATAGAAGGGATCCCAGGGGGTACGGCGAGTGCAGGACGGGACCCGTACGCCCCGAATCTGCCAGGTGTCAGAGGGATCCAGGTCTCAGCTGGAAAAACCGGAGGCTTCTGCACTTCCATGGTGCAGTCGCCACTGTCTCATCCTAGTCACCGTGAGGGTCAAGTAGGTCCGGGAACTCCAGGTTGCCCAGAGGGACTTCAGAGCACCCGATCGGGACTGTGTGTGGGAAGCGCAGGGTAGGAGGGAGAAGACCCAGCGAGGGAAGTCGGTCTAGTTAGGTACATAAAGAAAGCGGGGTTCCGTCAAGCGCTCCTGACACATCTGAGGAAGAGCTGAATCCCTGGTCTGGTAGACGCAGTGCGACGCGGAGGTGGACACCTGTACAGTGTACCGGAGAACCTTGAATAAGAACTGTGAGTAGAACTCTGATGACAGCACTGTACTGCCTCCGTCAATTATTTCAGCTGCGCCATCCATCCCGCCTGCACTACAAATCCCAGCACCACCCACCACCAAACCCCACACTGCCCCGGGGGCCCGCTCCGCCTGTGGGGAGCAGAAACATCCCAGCTGCCATTCCATCACCCCCCCCCCCCCCAGAGGTCTGCAGCAGCGCTGGTAATCGTTACCAGGTACCACAGGTGACGTCAAACCATTTATTTTATTTTTATTTTCCATCCAAGTTCCAATCCCCTTTTTCAAGAGTGACCCCAGGGTACGGGCCCGGGAGCCGACCACCGCGACACCCCCAAACCAGGCAATGGCCCGGGTACCGAGTCGTCCCCAACCCCTGGGCGCGTCATAATTTGCGTAGCATGATGACTGACGGGATCGAATTGTGCACCGATTCTCTGCCCGTGCCAAGTGTGCACCAAAGTATCCTCATAAAAAAAAAAAAAATTTTTTTTTTTTGCAAAATAGAAACACAAAACAAAACTGAGAACTACACTACAGTGATGGCTCCTCTAAAGTTAAGTTCCATATATGACTGTATGTAGCTTTAATTGACTTGTATGGATGACAGACTAACTTTAATATTGTGGTGCCACATACGCTAATGACTGACTAGTCCAAGAGGTGTGTGCTCATTGCTTTGCAGTATTGCCCCCTCCACTGAAATCAAGCCATCAGATGCACAAATGCTGTCCCTGCAATACCTTCTCCCTATGCGCCAAATCCCTCTCATGAGCTACATGCATGCATCTTTAGCTTCATACCGCACATGCCCAGAAACTTTCACTGTGCATCTCATCAAGTCACGCAGAGCTGACAGCTTGTACAGCATTTCCGCCCAGCGCTGCATCACTGGGGGTAACCTTCACAGTGGACAACACCTTCAAGGTAATTTGGGCTGTGTACTGCATTTGTTTAGGGCATCTAGTGTGTGGACAGTATTCTTTCTGGGGGTTGTGCTCAAGGGAGTCATATGCAATTAAAACACATACCACACACATACACACATACCAAAAGTTTGGACACACCATCTAATTTAAAGATTTTTCTGTATTTTCTTGACTATGAAAATTGTACATTCACACTGAAGGCATCAAAATTGAAGGCATACTGAACTAGCATGGCTACCATAGCATCTTGCAGCGGCATGCTATTCCATCCGGTTTGTGTTTAATTGGACCATCATTCATTTTTCAACAAGACAATGACCCCAAACACACCTCCAGGCTGTGTAAGGGCTATTTGACCAAGAAGGAGAGTGATGGGGTGCTGCGCCAGATGACCTGGCCTCCACAGTCACCAGCCCTGAACCCAATCGAGATGGTTTGGGGTGAGCTGGACTGCAGAGTGAAGGCAAAAGGGCCAACAAGTGCTAAGCATCTCTGGGAACTCCTTCAAGATTGTTGGAAGACCATTTCCGGTGACTACCTCTTGAAGCTCATCAAGAGAATGCCAAGAGTGTGCAAAGCAGTCATCAAAGCAAAAGGTGGCTACTTTGAAGAACCTAGAATATAAGACATATTTTCAGTTGTTTCACACTTTTTTGTTAAGTATATAATTCCACATGTGTTAATTCATAGTTTTTGATGCCTTCAGTGTGAATGTACACTTTTCATAGTCATGAAAATACAGAAAAATCCTTAAATGCGAAGGTGTGTCCAAACTTTTGGTCTGTACTGTAATACAGTACATATTTTTATCTAAAAAGATAATTTTATGAGAGTCTGTTCTGGAGCTCATTAATTTAGGAGCTCTGGTCTGGGTACTCTTTGTTTTGGCGCTATGGTGGGTTTTTTTTTGTTTGTTTGTGTAGTCGAAGGTCTGGACTGCACATATTTGTGAGTGTAGTGATGGGAGCCATATGTGCCATACGCAATTTAAATGCCATGTTGGGGCTTTTTTTTTTTTTATAAATGATCATGTACAACTTTGAATTCAGCCTTTAGAATTTCCCCAATGTCACTTCTGAAATATTTGCAAGTGGATGCGGCCCAAGTTGGCTTGAAAAGTCGATGTAGAGGTCACAATGCATTCTTCTACAGTCCACTGATTGTTGTATCACTGGGTTCCTTATCCTATGGGCAATAGTAATTCCCACACTTTCTGGATCCCTAGACAGCCCATCGATTCCATCCCTTCTTATACAGGTACTAGATGGTGGCCCGATTCTAACGCATCGGGTATTCTAGAATATGTATGTGGCCGACCGGGCGCGACTAATCAGCGAAGCTGTGTTTAAATGGGTTGTGCACTACTTTATATTAACCCCCCAATGTATCCCCCCGTGGCCCCTAATACATTTTGGAGGATCGGGGTGCGAGGCCGCCGGTCGGGGAACTTCTGCTGCGAGCGGAGAGGGTGAGCGTGAGGGGGAGCGTCGGAGAGGGTGAGCGTGAGGGGGAGCGTCGGAGAGGGTGAGCGTGAGGGGGAGCGTCGGAGAGGGTGAGCGTGAGGGGGAGCGTCGGAGAGGGTGAGCGTGAGGGGGAGCGTCGGAGAGGGTGAGCGTGAGGGGGAGCGTCGGAGAGGGTGAGCGTGAGGGGGAGCGTCGGAGAGGGTGAGCGTGAGGGGGAGCGTCGGAGAGGGTGAGCGTGAGGGGGAGCGTCGGAGAGGGTGAGCGTGAGGGGGAGCGTCGGAGAGGGTGAGCGTGAGGGGGAGCGTCGGAGAGGGTGAGCGTGAGGGGGAGCGTCGGAGAGGGTGAGCGTGAGGGGGAGCGTCGGAGAGGGTGAGCGTGAGGGGGAGCGTCGGAGAGGGTGAGCGTGAGGGGGAGCGTCGGAGAGGGTGAGCGTGAGGGGGAGCGTCGGAGAGGGTGAGCGTGAGGGGGAGCGTCGGAGAGGGTGAGCGTGAGGGGGAGCGTCGGAGAGGGTGAGCGTGAGGGGGAGCGTCGGAGAGGGTGAGCGTGAGGGGGAGCGTCGGAGAGGGTGAGCGTGAGGGGGAGCGTCGGAGAGGGTGAGCGTGAGCGTCGGAGAGGGTGAGCGTGAGGGGGAGCGTCGGAGAGGGTGAGCGTGAGGGGGAGCGTGAGGGGGAGAGGGTGAGCGTGAGGGGGAGCGGGCGGGCGTGAGAATGTGGGCGTGAGAATATGGGCGTGAGCGTCAGAGCGTGAGCGTGTGAGAGTGAGCCCCTAACGGCCGCCATCTTTTTCTGAAATCCCGCGTCGCTGATTGGTCAGGCCGAGGCCAATCAGCGACGTGGGATTTCCTAGACAGACAGAGACAGACAGGGACAGACAAACAGGATAAGACAATTATATATATTAGATAAGTGGATTTTTGCATTTTTCGTCCAAGTAGGGCATTCCACACATCCCTTCTTCAGGCTTGGAGTAGGGTTCATTGCCCAAAACATTACTATACTTCAATTTATGGTGTAATCATTATTTATTTATTTTTTTTAGAGAAGGTGGAATGAAGGTAGAAAAATAGGCATCCTTTTTGTGCCTCTTCTTGGTGAGATCCAGTTTTGTTTTTTTTTTGTATTTTTTTCACGCCATTTACTGATCACTATTGTGCAGGCGGCTACAATTACAAGGATGACAAATATGAATGCATTATTTGATTTTTAAAAAACAACAACTACAAAAAAAACACACACCTCTAGAATACAGATACATAGAAATGCACAGGTGTATAGAGACTTCTCTCTGTATACCAGTATTTTGAGCATGTAATAAAACAGAATACAATGCAATGTCAAGTATAGAATATTCTATTGTTTATAATGCAGCCTGGGGTGCATAGGTTTTGCTGCTGCTTTCAAATATTGCAGGTTTGGAGCTTGGTTCCTGGGAAAATCAGACTTCAAGAAAAGAGAAGGAGTTTTTTAAATGAATGTTTGTGTGTTCAGAGCAGAGACGCATGCTGCATTTGAGGACTAGGAGGAACTATGGAGCAATGAACACAGTAGTGAAGTGAGTGAAAGTCTGGACATAGCCCTGACCTCTCAGGAGAGCTCACCCAAATTGGATCTGTCCTGCTGAATATGGGACGATTGGGAGCTATGCAGTTGTCTTCCAGTCAGATAAAGGATTTTGATTAGAAATAATTGCCGATTTCCTAAACCCAGAGACATATATTATATATATATATAATATTATATTATATTATATTATATTATATTATATTATATTATATTATATTATATTATATTATATTATATTATATTATATTATATTATATTAATATATATATATATATATATATATATATATATATATATATATATATATATATATATATATATATATATATATATATATATATATATTTCCCCCCCTTTGATTGCCATAATTTTAAGAAGGTCAGGAGGAATTAAAGGTGTGGTCGTAAAAGTGCAAAATATAATTTTATTTATTTTTTTAAAACAAGCAACTTTGCACTCAATCTCTATTAAAAAAAAATCTTCATTCGAGAATGGAGGGACTTAATTCTGTAGTGCACTGTTCATTGCCAAGCAGCATGCAATTTGTTTGCTATACCGCTTACAAGTGCGGCTCTGAAGCCGGCTGGATCATTGCAGTGGCAAAGCTACCTCACGTCTCCAAAGCCGCTAGCAGACAGGTCAATCGGCTTAGCCGTGTCACTGAGCCAGGAGACAGGGAGCGGTGTGCTCCTGAACATAGGAATGTGGCGCCCTGCTGTGCATTGGTGTCACAGAACCCAGAAGGGTGCATGGATGGACTTCTCCACAAGAGGCCCTCACACATTCACACACCTCCACCCTACCACCTCAGACCAGCAGAGGGAGCCCGTTCGGGACATATATAGGGAGGGTGGAGCTAGGCAGCTCAGGGAGTTCACAGTCAGTGTTCAGAGACCGAGGAACACAGCTCAGAGTTGAGCAGAGAGCGTGCTGACGCTCAGAGAGCAGTGAAGAGGCAGCGAGCTGGCTGCGGTGCTTAGGCAAGCCAAGGCCTACAGCACGTGTGAAGGCCTAGTGAGGGCCTTGAGTGGGCCGAAGGCGAGGGGAGAAGGAAGAAGTAGTGAGGGGGCAGAGGAGCATACCAGGCTGACCCTGATAAATATACCGGACACCGGGTCTGCGCCTACAGGGACATTTATACTCAGTAGGAACCACTGGAACCCCTGGAGAACTACAAGTCCCAGGTTCACCAAACGCTGATTGCAGTACCAGAGCTAGGAGTCACGGAGGCCCCAGCATCCAGGGAGAGTGATCTCCAAAGAGAAGGCCCTACCACCAAATCAGCAGGTGCCAAGAGAGACAGTAACCAAGCAAGGCCTAGTTCCAGGAAGGCCAGAAGCTTAGAGAGTAAAGCAACGGATCAGGAGGCCCTATACCCACTCACTGGGGAGAGTCCAAAAGTGCGCCCTTCACCAGGATTACCCTGGACCGTGCCTGCAGCATCACCAGTAAAGGCACTGAAGCTTACCCCCGTGTGAGTGTCCGTCTTTCCTCCGGGACCGTCCTGCCGTCTCTCCCCTGCACCACCATCCATTACACCCCACGCTGCCCTTGAGCTAGCTCTACCTGTGGAGAGCCACACTATCCCTGCTGCCGTAACACCAGCTCTAGAAGACTGCTCCGCAGTGGCGGCACCCCTTAGCCGCATTCCACAGGTGGCGTCACGAACTGTCCAAATCCCCCATATCTATGCCCCTTTTACTGACCGCCCTGGGTCACGGACCGGGCCAGCCACAGTGATATCCCCCCCAGCAACCAGAGGCCCGGCTGCCGAGTACCCCACGGCCCAGGGGGCGGTTAGGAACATAAGCCAACCCTTTTAGAGAGGATTTCCTGTTTTTCTATTTATCATTTTGTTCTTTTAGATGTAGTGAAGGAAAAGAAAAATAAAGTTTAGCTCTGTCGAAATTATGCTTTATATACTGTCAACCATAGAAAGGCAATTAGAAGTAGCCGACGAGAATGAATATACAAAATTTGCAAACGTAATTTTGCTGAAGAACACAAATGTATCCATGGAGAAACTACCAGATTAGTAAAATGTACACACTTCCACAAAAGGTTAAAATTATGCAGATACCCCTAGGGTATGTAATCCCATATTACTACATTCCTCTGAATGGCTGAGATGCCAGATATCAGGGTGATACTCAACTAGAGTGCAAGGAAAGACAGACGCAAGTACTGAAAGACTCTGGGAGGAAGGGAAAAGTTCAAAAGTATGTATATATTAATGTCTGGTCTGCCTGCCCCAGATCTCTAAAACCAAAGCCGTACTGTAACAAACCAAGATACATACCATGCTGAACAAACAAAAAAACTATTTAATACATTTGTACAATGTACATTTAATAGGAAATGGAGGCTATCAATAAAATGCACACCAAAAAACATTACAGTAGAGGACAGTCCTCATATATGGTGTCTTTGAAACCGTGTGATGAGCCAGCATTATTGATCGTCAATTTGGGGGGGCTAAATGCTCCAAAAACCTGTCTTTCAAACCTTGTACTATATTTATTATGTATTTTAGACACTTTCTGGGGTTAGTCAGACAAGGCTAGTGGCTTCAAACAAAGGGATTAGCCTAAAATGCAATACCACGGGCCAAACGTGCAAAAATGGTGCAATTGTCTGATACAAAAGGAAGGTAATAGTTGGTGTAAACAGACTACAGTCTTGAAACCATGTTTATCAATCAGCACGAACCACTGTGATAAATTTGGTGGATAACACTTGTAAGGATGGTGGCCTATGCCATCAAGTTCCTACCCCTGAAGACACCAATCACATTAGGTGGATTGTGAATAAGATCTTCTGTCTTTGTATATATAGGGATGTAATGTGCCATGTGAAATGCAATATGTTCCTGTGTGATATTAGTAATGTACAGTGTAGGATGTGATAATGTCACACTGTGTATAGGGTAAGTAGTGTAAGATGTAGATAGTTGACTGTAATATAGATAGTGATGATAGGGTAAGTTAGGATCGTGTTAATGTTGGGACTAGCCCACAGGAGAGGGGTTAGTGCCAGAGTTCCTGTAGTTAGTTGGAGAGGGTCTGGAGTGTAGAATGAGCAGAGCTGCATGAACGGGTGACCCCAAGTGAGAGGAGACCAAGGACGAGGGATAGTGTGATCATGAAGATAAGTGACTGATGAGAGAGAGTGGCCTTCTGGAGAGGTGTCCTTTGATAGGACGCAGAGTCATGAGCCCCAGAGCTTGTAATGCAGAAGGTAAAAAAGGACCTATGCAGGACAGAGTACGACGGACTAGTTGGGGTCCCGAGTGCAGGAGTTCCAGGGCGCCAGTAGTGAAAGAAATAGTATGTGAAACCACTGAGCAAGGAAGGAGACTTGCTGATCAGGACTGTAGCATTAAAGCTGGGTTGTGGCGGAGTAGGGAGAAACAGTGTGCCTCACTAGCCCTGGAGTAAACTACAGAGGAAGGATATGGAAAGTGGAAAATGCTTTATAATGTAAAAAAAACGTCCGTAAGACTTTGTACATGCTATCCTTTACCAGGTTACCATTCAGTAAAGAGTTTGTTTTGGATCGGTAGTCTCCCTTATTGAACTGTGAAATGCACGGTCCTGGCCAGCCCACACCACCAGCTACATAAGGCCTGCACAGGTGTGATGCCCTTACAGCTAAAGTCCACACACCCAGCCAGGACCCACACTTTTACATAGCGCGCCAGGGCGTAAAAGGAGACTAGTGACTAGCCTGCGGCTAATGCTTCATGCTATGCACGGTCCAGTCTAAAGGTACCATTACACGTCGTGATCCTCGGGAACAAACGCTCGTTCCCCTATAATTGTGCAATGTAAACAGACTGCTGATCACCAGGTAGAGGAGCTAAAAGTAACTAACGTATAAAAGCTAAACAAGTACAGATCGGGGAATGCACAATATTGCCGGTCCAGAAATGTAAGCCCACCTTTACTTTAATTCTGTCTACTTTATTTAGACCATGAAAAGGGGTTGAAAAGTTCCAGAAGAAAAGTCTGCAGTGATTCTATGTGATTAGACACTGACGAATTGTGACGGTGTGTGGTCACAATTCCCTGATGCTAGCAGGAGGTTGGAAGGGGCAGATGACTGCATGTATGCAATTTGCATACTTTTGGTTATGTGCCGACTACTGTATCTGGCCTCTCTCAAATCATGCCGGTTAAGAGATGCTGAATGAGTTTAATCAGCGCTTTAAAGCTGAGTAAACCTTTACCTTTCCTGCAGAAATCCACAGTTGAAATTGTATGTTAATGAGTTATAAGTGCAGTGGGTGGGATAATGCACTTACAGCTCTCCTGCCTCTTACCCTATTCCCAGTCCTGGTTTCTCCTGTCTCTAGATCCCTCATGTTTCAGTCACCTGTCTGAGACAAGAGGCAGTTGGCGGGGAATAGCAAGAGAGGCAGGAGAGCTGCAAGTGCATTGTCCCACCCACTGCACTTGCAGCTCATAAAAAGTATAACATTTCAACTATGGATTTCTCCAAAATAGCCAAAAGGATTTTTACAAGAAAGGTAAGAATTTACTCAACACTAAAGCATATTTTATATACACATACGTCATTAGATTGGGGTATAAGAACGTTTTGACAGGTTCTCCAAGTCACCATATTCATGCCGACCAGAAAAGATCCTAGTTACTTACCGGTAACGGGATTTTACAGAGCCCATGACAGCACCACCTGAGAGAGGGTATCCGCCCACCAAGGACAGGAACCTACTGAATAAAAAGGCGGTACCTCTCTTCCACATCAGCTTTTGTTTCAGAGCATGAGAGGGCCTCCAAAAAATAGGTTAGTACATAAGTACCACCTCAACATTTGTAATAAAACGCCCTAAGAAGTGCACACCATAAGTGATAAAGGGGAGGGAATTAATAGGGTACCGTCATGGGCTCTGTAAAATCCCGTTACCGGTAAGTAACTAGGATCTTTTCTCCTTCTCCCATGACAGCACCACCTGCCTGAGAGATTTATAGAGATCAGACACCAGAGGGAGGGATCACCGCTTGCAACACCTTCCTTCCAAAGGACAGATTAGAAGAAGAAAGGTCAAGACGGTAGTGTTTGTAGAATGTAGCGGGGAATGACCAAGTTGCCGCCTTACATATGATGTCGATGGGAACATCCGCCTTCTCAGCCCAGGAGGCCGCTACCGCTCTGGTGGAGTGGGCCTTCAGGTTCTCTGGAACCGGCAGATTGCTAGAAGAGTATGCTAAGGTAATGGTATCCCTGACCCATCTAGCTATGGTCCCTCTTGTAACTTTAAGCCCTTTCCTAGCCCCCTGAAAGGAGAGAAATAAGGCATCACTTTTCCTCCAGTCCTTGGTCACCTCCAAATACTGGACTAATACCCTCCTAACATCTAAGGAGTGAAGCTCATGTTCCTCAGAATCCTTAGGGTTAGGATAGAAGGAAGGGAGAGTGATTACTTGCGTCCTATGGAATCTGGAGGCTACCTTAAGAAGATAGGCTGGGTCTGGTGTTAAGATTACTCTATCCATACATACTTGAGTGAATGGAGGGTTAACAGATAGTGCATGTAAATCACCAATTCTACGAGCTAATGTCAGAGCTACCAGTATGGCTGTCTTTAAAGTTAGAGTTTTTCCTGAAACTTCCTCTAAGGGCTCAAAGGGAGGTTTGGTTAGTGCCTCTAGAACCAAATTAAGGTCCCAAGGAGGCATCCTTGGAGTAGGAATAGGCCTGGATCTACCACAAGCTTTAATGAACCTGATGATCCACCTATTCGCCGCCAAGTCGTAATTATACAGTGCCCCCAGAGCCAATACTTGAACCTTAAGAGTACTGGTGGCTAGTCCCATGCTTAACCCCTTCTGGAGGAATTCTAGTATGGCCCCAATAGGAACCCTCCCTTTGGCGGACTGACCCGAGGTAGACAGAAACTTAGCCCAGGTTCTACCATAGATCCTAGTCGTAACCGGCTTCCTACTCGCCAGTAGAGTAGTTACCAGATCCGGAGAAAACCCCTCTTGCGTCAGTAGTGACCTTTCAAAATCCAGGCCGTTAAATGCAGGATCTTTGGGGATGGCAGACTGGGCCCTGTCTGAGGAGATCTGGGATGTCCGGAAGAACCCATGGGTCCGCTTGGGACATTCTCCTCATCCAAGTGAACCATGGTCTCTTGGGCCAGAACGGGGCGATCAATATAACGCTCGCCTGCTCTTCTCGGATCTTCCTTAGGATGGTTGGAATCAACATCAGAGGGGGAAAGGCATAGGCCAGAGTGAAATACCAAGGAATCTGCAGCGCGTCCACCGCAAACGGCCTCTCCTTTGGATTCAGGGAGCAAAAGATTTCGGTCTTTCGATTGTGTCTGTTTGCAAACAGATCTATTTGGGGCTGTCCCCATCGGCCCACAATCTGCTGAAATACGGCTGGATTCAACTCCCACTCTCCCTGTTTTAAGATGTGACGACTTAGGAAATTGGCCTTTATGTTCTCTTCTCCTCTTATGAGCAGTGCCGAGAGCGTGAACAGCTGACTCTCGGCAAAACGAAAGATCTGATCCGCTACCAACATCAGAGGGAGAGACCTGGTACCCCCCTGATGATTGATGTAGGCGACTGTCGTTCGGTTGTCCAACATTATCCGGATGTGATGACCCTGGAAAAAAGAACTGAACTTTACTAGAGCGTTTCTGGCTGCCAACAGTTCCCTTATGTTGGAGGAGAGACACGCCTCGCTGTCCGACCAGAGGCCCTGTACAGAATGATCTCTTAGGTGAGCACCCCAGCCCTATGCGATTGCGTCTGTCGTGACTGTATCCGACACCCAGAAGGACCAGGGAACCCCCAAAGATAGATTGACCGGAGATCTCCATCAGTCCAGCGAGTTGATTACTCCCTCCGGAAGAGATATCCTTCCATTCAAGCAACCTCTGAGCCGCCTGTCAGCTGTCAGGATCTCCTGTTGAAGACGTCTGGAATGGAACTGGGCCCACTAAACTGCTGGGATACAGGATGTCATTGTACCCAATAGAGACATTGCACTCCTCAAGGTCATGGTTGGATTGCGGATAACCCGTGATATTAGGGATCTGATCTTCAGTTTCTTGTCCTCTGGTAGAAGACAGGTTTGATTTTCTGAGTCCAAAATGAGACCCAGGAAAGATTGAACCCTCCTTGGCTCCAGTCTCGACTTCTCTAAATTTAACAGCCAACCCAGGCCCTTCAGACTGGTCATAGAATCATAGAATCATAGAATGGTAGAGTTGGAAGGGACCTCCTGGGTCATCTGGTCCAACCCCCTGCTCAAAGCAGGATTCACTAAATCATCTCAGACAGATGTCTGTCCAGCCTCTGTTTGAAGACGTCCATTGAAGGGGAACTCACCACCTCTCGTGGCAGCCTGTTCCACTCATTAATCACCCTAACTGTCAAAAAGTTTTTTCTAATATCTAATCTGTGTCTCCTCCCATTTAGTTTCATCCCATTGCTTCTAGTCTTTCCTTGTGCAAATGAGAATAAAGATGATCCTTCTACAATGTGACAGCCCTTGACATATTTGTAGACAGCTATTAAGTCTCCTCTCAGTCTTCTTTTTTGCAAGCTAAACATTCCCAAATCCTGCAACCGTTCCTCATAGGACATGGTTTGCAGACCAGTCACCATTCTGGTCGCTCTTCTCTGAACTTGCTCCAGTTTGTCTATGTCTTTTTTAAAATGTGGTGCCCAAAACTGTACACAGTATTCCAGATGAGGTCTGACCAAAGAGGAGTAAAGACCGATAATGACTTCACGTGATCTAGACTGTATGCTTCTGTTAATACATCCCAGAATTGTATTTGCCTTTTTTGCTGCTGCATCACACTGTTGACTCATGTTCAGTCTATGATCTATTAGTATACCTAAGTCTTTTTCACATGTACTGTTGCTTAGCTCTATTCCTCCCATTCTGTATATGCTTTTTTCATTTTTATTGCCCAGATGTAGTACTTTGCATTTTTCCCTGTTAAAAACCATTCTGTTGGTTGCTGCCCACTGCTCCAGTTTATTTAGGTCTTTTTGAATCCTCTCTCTCTCTTCTCTAGTATTAGCTATCCCTCCTAGCTTTGTGTCATCAGCAAATTTAATCAGTTTACCCTCAATTCCTTCATCTAAATCATTGATAAAGATGTTGAACAATACAGGTCCCAGGACGGAGCCCTGTGGTACCCCGCTTGAGACATTCATCCAGCTGGATGTGAAGCCATTTACAACCACCCTTTGAGTCCGATCACTAAGCCAGTTATGAATCCACCTAACAGTTGCCTGGTCCATTGCATACTTGGTCATTTTTTCAATAAGGATGGTGTGAGATACTTTGTCAAATGCTTTGCTGAAGTCAAGATATACTATATCTACAGCATTTCCCTGATCCACCCAGTCAGTGATTCTGTCATAGAAGGAAATTAAGTTAGTCTGACATGACTTGTTAGTTACAAACCCATGCTGACTCTGGTTAATCACTTCATTCTTATCCATGTACTTACATACATGTTGTTTAATAATTTGTTCAAAGATCTTTCCTGGTATAGAAGTCAGACTCACCGGCCTATAGTTCCCTGGGTCCACCTTCTTCCCCTTTTTGAAGATAGGAACAACATTTGCTCTTCTCCAGTCTTCTGGGACTTCTCCTGTTCTCCAAGAATTTTCAAAGATTATGGAGAGTGGTTCTAAAATTTCTTCTACGATCTCCTTCAGTACTCTGGGGTGTAATTCATCTGGACCTGGAGACTTGAACTCATTTATGTTAGCTAAATATTCCCTCACAATCTTTCTGTTTACAGATAACTTGGATTCCTCTATTCCTTTAAAAGGACAGTGAAGATCAGTTGATGTTACATTTTCTTTCTGAGAGAAAACAGATGCAAAATAGGAATTAAAAAGTTCGGCCTTCTCAACATCCTCTCTTACCATTTCTCCATTTTCATCCTGTAAAAATCCTATAGCATCTTTGACTTTTCTTTTACTTTTGACATACCCCCAAAATCCTTTTTTATTGCTTTTGACATCTCTTGCAAGCCTTAATTCATTGTCAGCTTTAGCTAACCTGATACGTGCCCTGCAGGATCTGCAGACTGCATTATAATCTTCTTTAGATATGCCTCCCTCTTTCCATTTAATAAACATTTCTTTCTTTCTTTTTAGCATGTGTTTAAGTTCTGTGTTCATCCATCCTGGTTTCCTTAAATGCTTCCCGTTCTTCCTACTTTTTGGGATTGTTAACGATTGTGCTTTGAGAATCTCATTTTTAAAAATTTCCCATCCTTCCTGGACATTTTTGTCCTTAAGGACATCCAGCCATTGGATCCCTCCTATTCTCTTTCTGAGTCTCTTAAAATCTGCCTTTCTAAAATCTAACCTTGAAGTTTGAGTCTTCACATGTCTTCCTCCTCTAGTTATCCAAAATTCTATAATAGCATGATCGCTGCCTCCTAGCGTCCCAGCCACCTTTACCTCCTCAACCATTTCCTCCCTGTTTAAGGATTAGATCCAAAGTAGCAGATCCCCTTGTTTTCTCCCCTACCTTTTGGAAGATAAAGTTGTCAGCAAGAGAGGATAAGAATTTGCTTGACCTGTTAGTTTTACTTGAGAGAGATTCCCAACAAATGTCTGGATAGTTGAAATCTCCCATGACCACTACGTCATATTTTTTGGAGAACTTGGTCATTTGATACATAAAGAGTTCATCCATATCTTCAGCTTGCCCAGGTGGCCTGTAGTAAATGCCTACAATGGTGTCCTTTCCGTGGTTCTCTCCTTGTATTCTTACCCAAACAGTTTCCACAGAACTCCCAGTCTCTGAAGCTTCAATCTCTGTGCAGATATACGCTTTTCTAACATACAATGCGACACCTCCTCCTCGTTTATCAAGTCTGTTTCTTGCAAATAAGTTGTATCCTTTTAGCCTTGTATTCCAATCATGTGTATCGTCCCACCAAGTTTCAGTGATTCCAATGACATCATATTCCTTTTCCTGCGTTAGTAGTTCTAATTCTCCTTGTTTGTTGCCCATGCTTTGTGCATTTGTATAAAAACATTTTAGTTTGTGATTGGTTTCTCTTCCTCCCATATTTTTATTATTTAAATTGTTTTGTCTTTGTTCTTCCTTTCCACTTCCAGTAGCAGAAATCTCAATAGTATTTGTCAGCTGTATGGCTTTTTCTGGCCTTTTGCTTCCCTTCCCACATTGTTCTAGTTTAAAGCTCTCCTGATGAGTGTAGCAAGGCGACTTCCAAATACATGTTTTCCAGTCTTCGTAAGGTGCACCCCATCTCTAGCAAGTAGTCCATCGTATAGGTAATTCATTCCGTGATCCAGAAATCCAAATCCTTGTTGACGGCACCATCGACGTAGCCAGTTGTTCACCTGTAGAATCTTATTCCACCTCATTGTTCCATGGCCATCCACTGGGATGATGGATGAGAAGACCACCTGCGCTCCCAATTCTTTCACTTCCTTGCCTAAGTCTTCAAAGTCACTGCAGATGGTTTCCAGGTCCTTTCTTGCGGTGTCATTTGTCCCCACATGTATTAGCAGGAATGGGTAGTGATCTGTAGGTCTGAAGAGTCTTGATATCCTGTCAGACACATCTTTAATTTTTGCTCCTGGAAGACAGCACATTTCTCTTGAGGTTATGTCTGGTCTGCAGATAGCGGCCTCTGTTCCTCTTAACAGGGAATCCCCCATGACCACCACTCTCCGTTTTTTCTTCACAACATTCTTCTTTCTCCATCCAGGAGGATTCTGAGGGCTTACAAGGTTATTCATTGCTGGCAAAGTCTTATTTTGCTGTATTTCTTCATGGTTCTCCTGCGTGAGAGCCTGGTACTGGTTCCTGAGCAGTATGGGTGCTGACTGCCTCTCGATCCTCCTGCTTCTCTGGGTCACATGCTTCCATTCCTCTGTTTCGTCAGGTGCCGTTCGAATTTCTTCTCTTTCTGAATCATGAAGAGATAATTCTGCTCTGTCTAAGAACTCTTCACCTTCCTTAATGATTTTCGAGGTAGTTAACCTCTCTTCTAGATTTCGCAACTTTTCCTCCAACAGGGACACAAGCTTGCATTTCTGGCATGTGAAGTTTGGCTTTTCCACTGGCAAGTCTGTGAACATGTAGCAGGATATGCAGCTCACCAAATGGCTCCTGGACTCTTCCATGTTCTTACTGTTAATGTTCTGAAAACAGTGAAAAAAGCTTAAAAAAAAAAAAAGCTTCAAAATGCGCGCGCCGGCCGGCGCGCGGTTTACCGATGTCCTCTTTTCAGTTCCAACAGCCAAAATCCAGTGTTCCTTGAGCTCGCGGAGACTCTTCACTTACCCCAAAATGCAGTGGGAATATGCAAATTATCTCCTCAGGACTCCTCCCCTGGTTTACCGATGTCCTCTTTTCAGCTCCAACAGCCAAAATCCAGTGTTCTTTGAGCTCGCGGAGACTCTTCACTTACCCCAAAATGCAGTGGGAATATGCAAATTATCTCCTCAGGACTCCTCCCCTGACGTCCGCCAGAGCACAGAGTTGTTTTGATCTGCCTACTACTAAGAAATCGTCCAGATAAGGGATGACCAGGATATCTTTTTCCCTTAAATGCACTGTGATTTCCAAGATGAGAGTTTTCACAAAAATTAGGGCCATGGAGATGCCAAAGGGAAGAGCTGCAAACTGAAAATGCCTTACGTGCTTGCCGAACTGTACAGCTACTCTCCGAAATTGTTGATGTGCTGCAAAGATTGGAACGTGGTAATAAGCATCCTTCAGATCGAGGACGCACATATAACAGTCCGGAAACAACATCTTTATGGCTGACTTTATTAACTCCATCTTGAACGGCCTGTAGAACAAATGGTCGTTCAGCTTTTTCAAGTTGGCAATGGTTCTGAAGGAGCCATCCGGCTTCTTTATTAGGAAGAGAGTCGAGTAAAACCCATTTTCCCTGCTCAGGTACAGGTGTTTCCACTAGGACCCCCTTTATAACCAGAGAGAGAACTTCCTGCTGCAGGGCCATCTGTTCCGTTAGGCCTCTGGGGGCTGAAATCCTGACGGTGTTCCTGGGCATGTGCCTGAACTCCAATTTGAGCCCCCCTCCTGATTATCCCTAAAATCCAAGTACTGGACAAGATTTTTTCCCAAGCGGGCAGGAAGTGGGACAATCTTCCTCCCACCTGGGGAGGACTGTCACTTAGGGGCTTTCTTACTCTCGGAGGATGGACCCCCCGAACATGAAGCCTCTGTTATACGGCTTCCTGTCTCTCCAGCTACTCTTGTCTCTAGGAGCTTTGCTGCAACTGTACTTTCTCTTCCGAAAGGAGCTTTTAAAATCGGGGAACAGACACAGTGGGAAACCCATGTTTCTTGTCTGCGGCCTTATCCAGGATATCATCTAGGCCCTTGCAGAAAAGGAAGTCCCCCTCACAAGGGATTGAGCACAGTTTAGACTTCGACTGCACATCCCCCAGCCAGCTCTTGAGCCATAATGCCCTACGGGCTGCATTGGAGAGATTTGCGGACCGGGCAGCCAGCCTAACTGAATCTGCCAATGCATCTGCCAGGAATGCAGCCGCCCCCAGCACAAGGGGAAGGTCTGACAGAATCTTCTCCTTCGAGACATTCCCCTTAATCTGGTCTTCCAACTGTTGAAGCCAGATCATCAGACCTGGCGGTGCAGGTAGCTGCCACTGCCGGTTTAAGAGCCCCTGGTGACGACTCCCAGGCCTGTTTAAGGAAAGACTCCGCCTTTTTATCCAGCGGGTCTTTTAAGGCCCTCAAATCCTCAAAGGGCAGTGTGGATTTTTTTGAGGACTTTGCGATGGCCACATCGATCTTAGGGGGTTTTGTCCCATCTAGCTGCATTTTCTTCTTCAAAGGGGTATCTCCGCTTAGAGGAAGAAGGCAGCTGACCCTTCCTCTCCGTTTTTTTCCATTCCCTATCTATAAGGGATTTGATTCTTCCATTAACCAGGAATGTGCGTCTCCTTTTCTGATCCAAGCCCCCGAACAGGACATCGTGAACTGTTCTGGGAGCTTTGGTATCAGTAATACCCATAGTCACTCTAATGGCCTTAACCAGCCTCTCAGTATTATCTACCGAAAAACAAGGCCTACCTCCACCATCATCATCCGAAGACTCAGATGACGCTGATGAGGAGAGATCAGAGGAGGAAGGAAGTTCTTTTGTAAAACGGGACTCCACTGATTCCTCTGAGTCCGAGGAAACCTGCTTCTGTTTCCTCTTTCTACGTGAGGTTAAGCCTCTTAAAGAATCCCTAACCTCCGTTTGGATTAGATTTTGAAAACCTGGGGGACTCCTCTGCTATGGTTCTCTGGATACACTCCGAGCAAAGGTTTTTGGCGTAGGAGGTGGGAAGGCTGACTTTACATAACGCACACTCCTTGTTTTTACTCGTAGAACTACACTTCTTTGCCTCCTAACACCCCCAAGAATCGAAAGGAGAGAAAGAGAAAAACAGAAGAGCACATTATTTAAGGTGAGACTTTCACAAAGATCACTCACCACGCTGCCGTTCAGACTAGGGTACCGGAGGCGGTGGTTGCCGATCATATGAAGGCTCCCATCTGGCGGAGGTGGATGGACGAGGTTTTTTCTGACCGGTTCTGCCGGCACTTGTACGACCCCCACTGCTGTGGCTCTGATGATGGGAAGACTCTCGGCGTTCCGGTTGCTTAAGCTGCTTATGCTGCTTTGGCGGCTGCGGCTGTGGCTGCTGCTGTTCCTTCTACGGCGGTGACAGCTGCTGCCCAGGTGACTGCGGCTCCTCACTCATGATGATGGGAATGCAGACACCGCCATCTTGACTGCTTCCCATCCTTTTAAAGCGTAAGGGCTCCACCTCCTTTAGGCTCCTCCCCTTCCGGCAGCGTGCTCTCGCCTTCTCTCTTCCCCCCCCCCCCCCACCAGCTGGCGCGCTACGCCGCAGGACCCCCCCCTGCGCAGCCCAGCGGCTCCCGGCGCGCTTGCAGCGGGGATGACCCGGCATCGCACCCCGCGCATGCGCAGACCCGGCTTCCGGTGCGCTACGTAATAGGGCGCATCACAACCCCGCGCGCCGCTACCCCCACGTGCGCAGACCCGGAAGACCTTCCGGCTGGCGCGCTCAATCACCGCTGCCATGTGAGCGCAGACCCGGCGCACGCGGGAGAGGACCCAGGAAGGCAGCCCCCCCCCTCCCCCGCACGCAGACCCAAGTAGCAGCCAGATGGGGCTGAGAACAGAGGGCCATCTGCTGCTTCTTCACGGCCTCCAGGCCGCACCGATCCCGGGATCCCAGGTAGGCAAGGTACCACCTGGAGAGGCTCCCATCAAGGACAGGAACCAAAACTGATGCGGAGGAGAGGTACCGCCTTTTTATTCAGTAGGTTCCTGTCCTTGGTGGGCAGATACCCTCTCTCAGGTGGTGCTGTCATGGGAGAAGGGGAAAAAAAAAATCATATTTCGGGTTGATTTTTACCCCATAGTGAATACCGTATAAAAAAAGACAAAGCCCAAATAACTATGGTGGAATTGCATTCCCCTCTACCCCCCAGCACATTACATGGAAAAACTGAATGGGGTCGTTCAAAACTGCAACTCGTAGTGCAAAAAACAAGCCCTCATATAGCCATGTCAAAAAGTTATAACTTTTGAAAGAAGGAAGGGCAAGAAAGAGAAAAATAAGCAAAGTGCCCCGGAATAAAGTGATTAAACTAATTGAGGGGAAGTTTGGGTGCTTATTACTTCTAAGCACATCTGATGCGAAGTTTTTCTTACATAACAGATTCAAGTTCTCTTCATGGAATACTACCAAACAGAAGTAAAACAGTAAATGCATAAAGAGATGGAAGAAACTGTTGCCATCTATAAATACAGTAACTTACTACTTCCTTATTGTCTTTTGAGGTGAATATTCTGCAATCTTGTTTTTCTAACTAATGTCAAAGCCGCTATAAAAGGAATGTATTGTCGGAAAAAGTCTTATTGTTTAAGTAAAGTTGTAACATTTTTATGTGGAGTTTCTCTTTCTTTGTCTATTCATGTTTGGCAAAAAAAAAAAAAAGTTCTCTCTCACTAGTCACTGATATTTCCAGTCCTGCAAAGATCTTGTACAAATCACTTCTATTGTAAAAGCTGGAGGCCCATGATCCATCATGCTCACACTGAATGTACTCGGGTAGGGAAATCATCAAGATCCGCTGCTGGCAGCTCCATGTGCAATTGCCGACCAATGACGTTCCAGATGTGCTCGAAGGGAGACAATGTCACGGGTGAGTCAGAAGCGACAGTCGCCCTGCAGTTGGTTGCAGGAGATCTCTACGTTTAGCATTACAGACATCTTCTTAGAGGCCGTCTCTAGGACCCAGCGGCTACCTTCCTTTGGCTAATTAACAGCCTGCCTGGGTGTATAAATACCTGCTGTGTTTCAGAGGGAGGTGCCGGCGATATTCATTACCACTTGTGAAGGCTTTGCAAAAGCAGTACTTCATCCTCTTTGGAGCTTGAGGACGTGTGCGCATTTGTCTGGAGTCATCTAAAGCTAAGCAAATTTCTCCCCGTTTGTCCACCCTTGTTGTCTTATAATGTTTAGTGGAGATCAACTAGTGGTCATCTACTCCCTTCCCTAGCCAAAACGACAGGGAAAGACAGGGCTAGGCACGCGTGCAGCGATTGGTGAAGAGCCAATACAGGGACATTAGGGTGACACTAAACCAGACTAGGTGGTCTCCACCCCCCCCCCCCCCTTTTCCTCTTCCCTTTGTGTTGCACTAAGTCTTTCCCACACCTTGCGTCACAGACAAGTCTGGAGATGCTGCAGGCCATGGTAGCAGGTTTGGGCCACAAAGGCTGCTCACAGTAGCACGACCTACATGTGGCCTGGCGTACTGTTGAAAAACGGCCCTTGGGACACTTCAGAGAAATGGCTGCACCACTGATGCCACAACCAATTCAATGTAACGCCGAGCCGATAGTACACTTGATGGAGACCCGCAGCTGGAGATGTGCTTCAGCAATAAGTCCCACTTTTATCTTGGATGAAATGATAGCTGGAGTTTGATTTTGAGACCTTGTGGGCAACGCCATGAAGAAGCCTTCACGAGGAAAGGTCACCAGTTCTACTCCCAGGATTATGGCGTGGAATGGATAATGTACAGTAGCCAATTCCCTGTAGTCCTGATTCCAGGTACACCATCATTGTGGTTTTGTCCTGATGAAGGGGTTTGAAAACTTGGAAACGCATTGATGAAATAAAAGACATTCATGATTCATCTTTGAGTGTGATCATTCTTTTGGACCTTCAGCAGTCCGCATTCTGAACCACCGTATTCCTCATCTATTGCATTGCCTTGATCATGGAACTAGTGATACGGCCGGTTTTCCAAAGTGTTGTATTTTTGTCAGCATGACAATCACCAGGCCGCATTTTGCTCATGCGAGCATCCTGCATGGCCTAAGGCTATGTGCCCACGTTGCGGACCTGAAGCATATTTTTTACGCTTCTCCCTGGCGGGAAAATCGCATGCGGATATTACATGCGGTTTTCCCGCCAGGTAGAAGCGTTTGTGAGGCGTCTTTGCATGCATTTCCGCATGCGGGTTATCAAGCACTTCTCCAAGCATCACTTGGAAAAGTGCTTGACAACTTGTTCAGAATGGTAAAAAATAAAAAAATAAACTTTATACTCACCTTCTGATGCATTCTCTGCCCCGTCCGGAGTCTTGAGCGGCTCACGCTGTTGTGTGCAGGACCTGCGGTGACGTCATTGAGTCATGTGGTGGGTCACATGACTCAATGACGTGGCAGGTCCTTCAGACAACAGCGCGACGGAGGGAAAACATCAGAAGATAAGTATAAACTTTATTTTATTCTTTTTTTTACAGGTTCTTTGGTACCCAGGTCTGGAGGAGAGTCTCCTCTCCTCCAGACTTGGGTACCATCCGCACATTGATTCCGCAGCGCTTCCGCAAAATTAATGAACATGCTGCGGATTTTTGACTGCAGCATATACGCTGCGGAAAAATCCGCAGCATGGGCATTGACATTGCGGAATGCCATTGGGGACCATGGGGTGCGGATCTACATGCGTTTTTCAAGCGTTTACGCTGCGGAAATTCCGCAGCATATACGCTTGAAAAACGCTACGTGGGCACACAGCCTATATGTGCTACCATGGCCTACATCTTCTCCAGACTTGTCCTCCCATCAAGCACATCTGGGACGTCATTGGTTGGCAATTGCAAAAGGAGCTGTCATTAGCACATATTGAGGATTTCCATGTCCAATTGCATTTAGCACCAGAACATTCTTCAAACAGCAATTAATAACCTCACCGATAGCAGCCAAGGCTTTAAGTGCAGGGATTTCTGCGTGGACACTCAGTTTTTTAAAAAAAATGTTGTTTGTTTTTTCCATAATTTCTATATTATTACCATCTTGTGATTTCCATAAATTCCTCGACTTTTGCTTCTTGATGTTGCAATTTCAGTGTTGAGGAGTGGTATGGGAAGTACTAAACTCATCAGATAGCTATACACCCATGTACACTTTTATATACTCTGTAAAAATACACACAGACATATAATCAAACCGGTTTGCATACTAATTGAGGTTTAATAAGCAGCGTCAGCTGCTGAAAAAAAATATCCTAACAAGTGATTAGCAAACAGGGACACCACTAATTATAAGATAAACAGTAACCGGCATGTCTGAAAACACCCACAATGTGCTTTATCATCATATTATTTACCCAAGTCCATACTATTACCTTACTGGGCAATGCTAAAAAGGTCTTTTTCACTGTTGTCACAGGTATTGGTCTTCCCAGCATTTCACAAAAGTGACATATTTGCACTATGTCCTACATATAGGATACAGAAATATTCACATTTACATCAGTGGACAAGCCTTGGTGCCAAGGTCGGACTGTCCTAGCATAGTACTAGAAAATCCCCCGGTAGGACCCGCACTTAACACAATGTTCACGAAGACTCCAGCAGAAGATGCCTGGAGTGGATTGTGGAGCCACGTACCACTAGGGTCTATTTCTTATGGGGCGATTCACATATAACGCATCAGACCATGTATGTTCTGTGTGTGCGCAATAAGTTTCCTATAAAAAGTAGATGTTGGTGACAAGTTTCAGTCCTTCTTCAGAGCAAAAAATGAGAAAGCTGGTTACCAGCAACTTGGACAGCATCTTATGATTCCATATCTATATGGTATTTCTAAATTTGCTTAAAGGGTTGGCTCACCTTAAGGCCTCATTTGCACGTATGCGTTGTATCAGTGTTTTTTTACGGATTCAACACGTACCCATTATAATCTATGGTGCTGTTCACATGTTAGTGTTTCCCGGCAGCACGAATGAAAAGGGCCAATACAAGTCTATGGCTTCGTAAAAAACAGATACAGCACACGGATGGACCCTTTGCAATCCAATAGCTCATCAAAAGGCACAATTTTTTTTTTTTTTCTTTTAGGAGATAGTAGTGAGCCCCCTTACTTCTTGGGCCCCCGTGTGGTTGCACAGATTGCACCAATAGTATATGCCTGCGACTGGGTCAATCAGGAGCACAAAGCCCCTGCATCATCGAACAAGAAGGTAACAGAGGCAGGGAAGTGGTGCCCCTTACCGAAGACCTTGGAATAATTCTTTAAAAAAACGGAACCTGTAATGTCACCCAAGACCCCAAAACTGCCACCATTGTCCTATTTTTGAATTGTTCTGAAATGCTCCCTTTATACATGGCAAAAACACTTTTATAGCGTTAGTCGTTATATGAAAATTAGCCAAGAGTAGTCTATTGGGGCCTTATTCACCCAGAATAGTCAGACCTCAGGTCCTATTGACGCGCCCCTGGGCCTGAGTCGCGCAGCGTTGCGCACGCGGGAGCCTACCCGGAGCCGGATCAGATGGGGGTAGTAGTCTCGTGGCGGTGACCCGGTCCGTGCCCAGGGAGTCAGACTAAGTGGCAGTCTATTAGCAGTAGATGGTGGATGACTACGCCACCCGTTGAATGCAGCTATGGAGCTGCCGCTGCAGGGCAGACCGCTGAGGCCGGTGGAAGGATGGTGCAGCGTGGATGGTATAACCCCCAACGGGAGGGGTATGGCCTCAGGGCAGCCGACGTGGATGATGGGGGTAGCAGGAACCACTCAGACGATGCGGTGTAGTTCAGGGTCTTTACTGGTGACAAAGATAGACCCTCCCGGAGTACTTGCTAGCAATCGGGGCCTGGTCAGTCCTTGAGCAGATGGGATCTCCCCTGGCCAGGCGGAGTTGTAGGCCTTCCCAACTAACTGTACTCTTCTGGCTACCTTGCTAGAGGCGGGTAAAAGTAGCCCACGTCCCTGAGTGTACCGTGTGGTGCTCACCCGTATGGCCGGTGACTTGGGGCCTTCTAATGGCTTCCGCTCCACGATGGCGGTGCTGGTCCCACGCGTGTGACCGTGCCTTCGGGTTTCTGGGCCAGAGGACCTGCAATCCCCTGCCGGTCGGTTTCTGCTGCTGGGTAGAGATTAGTCCCCACAGCCTCGGACTCCGGGTCCGGTGATACTTCTCAGTCAGGGCGAGCTCTGCAGCTGCCAGCCCCTGACTCCTTGTAACACTGCTCCCACAGAGCTCCTGATGTTCTGTTCCTATATTTGCTTCTTTTCTCTGTCTCTACTTCTTCTCTACTCACTAACCCTGCCTCAGCCCTAGGTTTATATAGGGGAAGTTCTTCCCCTCCCAGGACTGGGCAGGAGGTGTGGCATGCATAGGATCCCTGACCAAGAGACCTCCCACCTGCTCTCAGACGTAATATCTCTATCACTGTGGCAACCAGACCCCTGGGGTGTCACATTATAATCACTCTCGCCCAGTGTGATTGACTTCTTCACCGTCCCCGTCATATATTCAGTGTAGGATGTTGCTGTCGATGTGAGGAGGACAGAAAGAAAAATAAAGTTAACTATGCCAAGGCTAGAGCCGTACTAGTCTGGTGGAACAGATGCTCCGCCGGTCTGGTCCTGGCAAATTTACATATAATGAGCGATGCCGTTTAAGTGCCGTTTTCTGCCACATATAACAGGAGAGTTTTGCAACAGCAAGTAATTACAATTCAGGAATAAGGCTTTGATGCATAATAGCGGCATCACTGGCGGACACAGACAGAAGAGGGCCCCTGTGCAAGAACAATACATGGGCTCTTTGCAGCCCAAGAGCTTCTGAAAATGCAAAATTGCACCTGGTTTGGAGGCAGAAATGAGCCCCTGTGCAACCGCAGAGGTTGCACCAATGATATGTCCGCCCCTGAGCGGCATTGAGGACCTGACCGATTGCATTTAAGACAGGCAGGCGTCTCTACAAGTACAATTATTCTTGCATTTTCTAAGAGAAACACTAACATATATGTTTGAACAAAATAATATGCCATAATCATATTAAAACTATATGTTCTTCTGGACAGACAAACTTGCATAATGTTAGTCCATTTTATCGCACCACAGTCTTAGTTTGACTTTGGACTGTCCTTTAACTCTGTGAAATATTCCTAAGAGGTATCCTGCCATTATGAGAGTCAGATGGTAAGAGCCCATTTACATGCATCTGATCTACAAAGTCACACAGCCATAAATCCAAAACATTTTTCATTAGGGCCTCAAGAAGTTGGTAAGAGAAGTGCACATTCTCCAGGGTTTTGCATGGACATGTTCTACCTGAAAAACAAGCTCTGTCACATCACTTGAAGGACAGGCGGCAGAAACTTTTTTTTTTCTTCGTAGAGCAACAAACTTGAGAACCAAAGCAGAAACATTTGGGATTCCATGTACAAATCAATTCTAACTCAAAAGGAGCTCAGGCAATCAATAGGAGGTGCAGCACATCAATCACTATGATGGGGGACATGGGGGAGAAAGTTAGCATGCAGAATTGTTTTTTATGCTTACTGTGAATAATTGCACAGCTCTAATTTATTGTGACCCTCTGCTTTGACTTGGACTCTTGTGATCAAGGCTCCCATTTGTGTGACGCTTGTATACCTCTCATGTGCTGGTATGCAGTCCTTTAATGGAATATAAGGTCATCACTATTAGATCGGTGTAGGGCTCATGCACACGATCGATTTTCTCGTAAGAGTGCCATCTGTGGTTTTCACAGATAGTACTCGCACCCATGATATTTTATAGGGCTGTGCACATGTCCGATTTATTCCTAGGACCGAGTGGGGAAGAAAGAAAAAAAAATAAATAAAAAATAAATAAATAAATAAATAGATTATACCCCAAAAAACGGTGACTAGTGATGAGCATAAAAGCTGGATACTCAAGTTTGCACAGAGTATCGCGGGTGCTCGAGTGAGATGTTCTAGTCCTTGTGCCCGCATGGTTTGCAGCTGTTAACCACAAAACATGCGGGGATTGCCTGACAAACATGGGCAATCCCCGCATGTTTTGTGGCTGTCTAACAGTCGCGAAACATGCAGCCGTTGGGACGCAAACATGTCACTTGAGCACCCGCAAAACTCTGTGCATACCGAGCACCCTAGGCAAACTCAAGTAATGAGCACTAGGCGCTCAACATTACCAGTGACATGTCAGACTTTCATCAGATTGTCGGATCAAAAATCAGCAATGCAAATCTATGGGTCAGTGAAAAAACATCTGACCGCACTCAGAAGACGTTCAATTCAAAACACAAGAAAATGGAGTAACTAGTCCAATTCTAAAATATAATTATGTTTATTTAGAATTTAATTTACAAAAATGGCATACAATAAAGTACACAAATACAGACAAAGTCATAGGTAAGATACAAATGTCAAAAAAGGTGTACTGGCCACTCAATTATAAGGGTTGGGAAGAGTTACTCATATACTTAGATTCTATAAAGTGCAAATGCTCAAGTAATATAGAAGTCTATTTATATATAAAATGCATCTAGATCATAAACACCAATTTTCAATGTATCCATATACCTAACCAGTATGTCAGCCTGCCAGTGTGGCAATTCCTTAGGACTTCATAAATAGATATTAGGATAGTAATGAATACAGAGAGAAAAAATAAAAGTTCTTATTCACTCTTGCCCATCTGTCATCCACGTTGAACCAGTAAAAGCAGCCCCAACGCGCGTTTCGCATGGACTGCCTCAGGGGGCTGTAAGTATCGGTGTGTCCAGACCATTCTTAAATAGAGTACCACTACAGGTGTGACATCCAAGTGCAGTCCAATTTTCAAGGACTGACCTAATGGAGAAGGTGGAGAAGGTGGAGAAGCTTCCCCTTGCTGCCCTGCACGTCTGAGAAAAATTGAAGCCACTCTGAACAAACTGATCCTAATAATCGGTCTGTTTTTCCTCAGATTTTTATATTTTTTTTCCCCCTCAAACAGACAGTCTTGTGACTCTACCCTTAGTCCACTGATCAGGGGTCTCCTGGTAAAGCAGCCACTGGAAGATCACAGTGGGTGGTACAGGAACTCCACCGCTCCGTGCAATGTGTCGTGTCCATCTGGGGTGCTAAAGCCAAGTCAATATATGCTGAGCTGCAGTACCCAAGTACTCTACACAGTCTATGGAGCAGTGGCATTCCAGCTCCATACACTCTACAGCTGATTGGGGTGGAGTGCATATTCTGAGATTATCAGTAGCATAGTCTTCGACAACCCGTTTAATGAAGAGACCCATTAATAAAAGTAACATTTTAATCCAAAACCAGGTATTCCTGAAACCCACAACTTTACATGAAACACGGGTTGTCAAAGGACAACAGCAAAACCAGTCACTTTAAGGCCACATTCACGTGTTGTGGAAAATTTCAGCTGCAGATTGGGTAACAAATCCGCAGACAAAATCTGCATGCTTTACTTGCAGATTTCATCCTACTTTATTACCAAGCACTGAGATCCTCAATGAAAACCCGCACAAGTGCGAGCACGCTGCAGATTTGAAATCCACACCTTGCTTTTAATTTCATCCGGATTTATTTCCTCACAATGTGTGAAAAGGAATTCAGAAAAACCCATTTACTTGTAATGCAAATTGCAGCAGGTTTGCAGTAAGGAAACCGCACGGCAAATTCACATGACGTGGTAGCATGAAGCAAGCAATAATTCTCAGCCGAAATATAAATTTCCTTCATTACTCCTTTATGAAGCATCCTTGTAGGAGCAATGTAATAGGGGTTCCCTTTGGATTGAAAACATTTTTTTTTCTTCAGGAGTAAAAATCACGTATTTGAAAAAATATCTATTAAATAACTTTTACATATCAAGTCATTTCTAGTGTTGAGCATTCCGATACTGAAATATCGGGTATCGACCGATATTCGCGGTATCGGAGTTCCGATACTTTTAGAATATCGAATACTGGAATCGGAAGTTCCCATAATGCCTGCGCTCTGCAGTGTCTCTGAAAGATGACAAGCTGGATGGCAGCGCTCAGCTTACTGTACTTGTCATTTAGTGTTAAAGGATTTATTAAAAAAAATAATAGTGTTTTCATGCACCGTCTCTTTAAAAAAAGCCGGCTGGCAATTCAGCAGTGGCATACACCGGTACCCGACAATTTACAACAGAAAGAATAGAGCATCACACATAGATAGAAACATGTCAGTCACATATATAAGAAGTACAGTGACAGTGTTGCTTACTGTACTTGTCATTTAGTAGAAACAGAAAACACTGAATCTTAAAGCACAGGACACAGACCATACTATCACCTGTAGGCTGGCCCGGTCAAACTTATGTCAAGTGCTTAGTGTATGGACCAATAAGGAATGGCAGACCATTCGGTAACACACATGGAAAAAAGAGAACCACCAAATGATAGGTCCAATCATACAAAGGATTAAATAAATCACTTTATTAATGTAAGGGTAACAAGTGGCACTACATGCAAAGAAAAAGCCGCATTGTAGAGTCCAAAACACAGAAATAAATACAGAGTAAAATTACATGATGAGCTGCATAATAAACATAATGATAATGCAACAGGTACAAGTATTAGAAATATATATATCCCCTGACGAAGGACGTGGTGTCCGAAACGCGCGTCGGGGTTTGCCGCGGAGTGCCACTCACACTGGCTGCTGTTTACACAGGTACGCTACACATCTTTCTCCCACACATATTTTTCTAACTGATTGTATGTTGTCCCTTTGGTATTGCTTGTACGTATATATTGGATATTTGATATAGATATGGTCAGTATTACAGTACTTCTATATATATTGGTTGTCCATTTTCTTGCTCTGTATCCTTGAGCATACTTCTGCTCTTTCTCCTAGATTCTTAGGGGACTCGTTCTATATATATATATATATATATTTCTAATACTTGTACCTGTTGCATTATCATTATGTTTATTATGCAGCTCATCATGTAATTTTACTCTGTATTTATTTCTGTGTTTTGGACTCTACAATGCGGCTTTTTCTTTGCATGTAGTGCCACTTGTTACCCTTACATTAATAAAGTGATTTATTTAATCCTTTGTATGATTGGACCTATCATTCGGTGGTTCTCTTTTTTCCACTTGTCATTTAGTGTAAAGGATTTATTAAAAAAAAAAAAAAAAAATTGGCGTGGGGTTCCCCGTAATTTTAGGCTCTAGCGGAGGTTAAGCAGACGGCTGGGGCAGATGTTTGAAGCCTGGGAAGGGGGCAATACCCACGGAGCTTCCCAGGCTACTAATATCAGACCCCAGCTGAATACCTAGCCTTTACTAGCTATTAAAATGGGGGACACCCCCCAAAAAATGACATGGGGTCCCCCCTATTTTAATAGCTAGCAAAGGCTAGGCAGACAGCTGGGGGCTGATATTAATAGCCCAGGAATGGTGCCATGAATATTGGCCCCCTCCCAGGCTAGAAACACCAGCCGTCAGCCGCCCCAGAAATGGCGCATCCATAGGATGTGCCAATTCTGGCACTTAGCCTCGCTCTTCCCACTGCCCTGTAGCGGTGGCAGTGGGGTAATAGGGCTGGGGTTGATGTCAGCTTATAATGCCAGCTGACATCAAGCCCAGGTTAGTAATGGAGAGGCGTCTATAAGACACCCCATAGTCAAAGTTAAAAAAAAAACATAACACCCAGAATAAAGTCCTTTAATTGAAATAAACACACCATTTTTTAATGTTCTAAATTAAACCATACTTACCATCACACCCATTCCAGCTGAAGCCAATGTCTTCTGCAATAAAAGTAAAATAATAAAGCAACATCATCCTTACCTTTCCATGGTTCCCACGACAGCTTCAGCTCTGCTACATTGACATGACAGGCTGGATCGCAACAGAACACTGCCATCCAGCTTGCCATGCCACAGAGACTGAGAAGCGCAGGCATGCTTGCGCTCCTCAGTGTCTCGCTGAGACGGCATCCAGATGAGCCGAGTTCATGTCCAATGAACTCAGCTCACCTCATGCACGTCACTGACAGCGTGGGAAAATTCTCCTGCTCAAGCGCTGAGCGCAGGAGAATTTTCCCACGCTGTCAGTGACGTGCATGAGGTGAGCTGAGTTCATTGGACATGAGTTCACCTCATGCACGTCACTGACAGCGTGGGAAAATTCTCCTGCGTTCAGAGCTTCAGCAGGAGAATTTTCCCACGCAGTCAGTGACGTGCATGAGGTGAGCTGAGTTCATTGGACATGAACTCGGCTCATCTGGATGCCGTCACAGCCAGACACTAGTGAGCGCAAGCATGCCTGCGCTTCTCAGTCTCTGCGGCATGGCAAGCTGGATGGCAGCGTTCTGTTGCGATCCAGCCTGTCATGTGAATGTAGCAGAGCTAGAGCCGTCGTGGGAACCATGGAAAGGTAAGGATGAGATTGCTTTATTATTTTACTTTTGTGGCGCCCCGAGGGCTCGGTTGCCACAGGGGTATTGCACCTCATCCAGAGGTGTGATATTCCACTCCCAGGTAAGGATGGAGTGTGGACAAGGGCTCAGTTAGCCGCACACACACACTCACCCCATTTCCGGGGGACAGCTCGACGGTGCTCCCAGCTGCGGGCACAACTGACCATGTCCCTGGCTGGAGTGGGGAGGGGGGGGGGGGGGGAGAGAGAACTCAGTGGCGTAGGAGCAGAAAGGGGTCGGTTTCTGTAGCACAGGAAGGAGCTCATTGGGTGCAGGTCACCTGAGCTCAGACACAGAGAAGCAGATAAAAGGTGGGAGCCATCTTAAGTCAGAGAGTAGTTCAGTCAGAGCAGAAGGGAGCGAGAGCCGACAGGGAGCAGCGGCTCAGGCTGAGCTTGGCTCCACGAGGCAGGCCTAGAGAGAAGGCCGGGGCCAGAGAGGAGAAGGAGAAGAGACAGAGGAGTGGAAGGGCTCCAGAAACAAGAAGGCAGAAGGGACCCTAAGAGTGCAGAACGGTCAGCAACCGTTGCATACCCCATTATAGCGGGTGGAAGGGTCAGGCTGTGGAAAGGTACCGGATCCCTAAGTTGGTGGAGGCGAATCTACCCTCAGCCAAGAACTGGAGGTTGTGACCATTTATTGGTGCAACCCCCCGCTAAACCTGCTAGGAAGGCACCATATAGGATAGCGGGAAGTGAAGGCCAACGCTTACACGACACGGTCCGCGGTAGCCGGACAGAAGTCAGGACACTGGTGGGGCACGAGAGGCCAGAGAAAGGACAGAAGGGGGTCCTGTGCCATACTCCTGAATTGCCTGGGGGTTGACCGAGCTCCTCACCTGGTGGACGCAGCACGGCTCGGGCAGTCCTTGCTGACAGAAGTGACTTGGATAACAACTGTGAGTAAAAGACCCTGGACTGCATCATTGGACTCTGTGTGATTTCTGCTGCGCCTGCACCATCACCCCCAGCATCCACCTACACTGCCTGAGGCTACACTCTTCCCGTGGGGAGTTATCCTACCCATGTGCTGCACACCAACACCAGCCTCAGTGGTCTGCCTCGCAGCGGCGGTTATCCCTGACCGCAATCCGCGGGTGGCGTAGTCGGACATTCAAAACACTGATAAATAAATAGACTGCCACAATTTGGTCTGACCACCCTGAGCCACGGGATCGGGTTGCCACTACTACCCCCAGCATCGTACAGAAGCCCGGTTCCGGGTACCACACGGCCCAGGGGGCGAGTCACTTTTATTGCAGGAGATCGTTGGCTTCAGCTGGAATGGGCATGATGGTAAGTATGGTTTAATTTAGAACAATAAAGAATTGTGTCTTTATTTCAATTAAAGGACTTTATTCTGGGTGGTTTTTTTTTTTTTAACTTTGACTATGGGGTTAGTAATGGGAGTGTCTTATATACGCCTCGCCATTACTAACCTGGGCTAGATGTCAGCTGGCATTATAAGCTGACATCAACCCCAGCCCTATTACCCCACTGCCACCGCTACAGGGCAGTGGGAAGAGCGAAGCTAAGTGCCAGAATTGGCACATCCTATGGATGTGCCATTTCTGGGGCGGCTGACGGCTGGTGTTTCTAGCCTGGGGGGGGCGCCAATATTCATGGCACCCTTCCTGGGCTATTAATATCAGCCCCCAGCTGTCTGCCTAGCCTTCGCTAGCTATTAAAATAGGGGGGACACCACGTCATTTTTTTGGGGGTCCCCCATTTTAATAGCTAGTAAAGGCTAGGTATTCAGCTGTGGGCCGATATTAGTAGCCCGGGAAGCTCCGTGGGTATTACCCCCTTCCCAGGCTTCAAACATCTGCCTCAGACGTCTGCTTAACCTCCGCTAGAGACTAAAATTACGGGGAACCCCACGCCAATTTTTTTTTTTTAATAAATCCTTTATTTTTACACTAAATGACAAGTACAGTAATCAACACTGTCACTGTACTTATTATATATGTGACTGACATGTTTCTATCTATCTATCTAATCTATGTGTGATTCTCTATTCTTTCTATTCTAAATTGTCGGGTACCGCTGCTGAATTGCCGGCCGGCTTTTTTAAAGAGACGGTGCATGAAAACACCATTATGTTTTGTAATAAATCCTTTACACTAAATGACAAGTACAGTAAGCAACACTGTCACTGTACTTCATATATATATGTGACTGACATGTTTCTATCCATCTAATCTATGTGTGATGTTCTATTCTTTCTGTTCTAAATTGTCAGGTACTGGTGTATGCCGCTGCTGAATTGCCGGCTTTTCATGTCATTCTACATTATTCTTAGTTGTTTTCCTTCATGTAGAATTAACCTACAAGGAAAGAAAGGGTTTATTTTTATACAGATATTTGTGTCCCATTGACTTGCATTGGTTTCCGGTATCGGAATCGGCGATATCCGATACTTTTTGGGTATCGGTCCGATCCGATATTTCCCGATATCGGAAGGTATCGCTCAGCACTAGTCATTTCTCTTTTGAATAAAAGTTGATAGCAATTCAGTGGGGACTAGAACAATTTGTTACAGTTCTCCAAACTCTGTAGCAACTTAGTTTGAATGATAGAGAAAAAAAAAGTGTATACATATTCAACTTCCCTCAGATTGTAAAAAAGTAGGAGAAAGAAAACAAATGCAACATGGATGAAAAAGGGATAATATGAGGGGAAAAAAAAAGCTTACTTTTTTCATGGATGTCAACATGAAAGCAGATGTGTGAATGTAGCCTTATATTGTTAGGCTGGGTTTAGATGATCATATTGAAAAACTGTGCAGGCTTTGACTTTGTGAAGAATGCCAGGGCAGGCTTTACATTGCATGCATTATTTTGTTTTTTAACCAGAATAGTGCAAACTACGATTTGGTCTGCCCTGGAAAAATCAGCCATGTGCACTGGCAGTAATGGGTCTGTTTGCAGTGTCACACAGAGCGCACATGGACTTGTTACAGGCTCGTCACAGAGCCCTAGAGAAGAGTTTAATTGTTGCTGCTACAGCCCCATTGGAAACCATTGCCGACATAGGGTTCTACTGTAAAATGACAACTTTTCCAAACTGATTTTCAGAAGGGTGCTATTCCAGCTCCGCTCACTTCCACTTCGGGAGGGGAGAAGGGCCAATGACATAGATGCAAGCAGGCATCAGTCTACATGACGGCACCAGCCATTCTCACCTCCCAATGTAGAAACGCCTGGAGCCAGAATAATCCTTTAAAAATTTAAATAGCCACCTGGTAGAACAGTTCTGAACATATTCATGGCTTCACTATGGCGACTGTTGCCCCTATGTATGGATACACCGCAAGAATGTATCCTTATCCTATTCAGGCTTTATATTCAAAATGCAAGTTTAAAGAGAACCTGTCAGCACAATATTGTAAAGAAAAGACATGGCTGTAATGGCGCTGCAATACAGATTAAATTGATACATTTGGTGAAGAAATCCACTTTGTGGTTCTTCTTTAATCAGCGTTTAAAGATTTCTGCTAATTAGATTTCGGTGCACAGGGGCCGGACTGTGCACTGGGTCTTTTGCTCCCTGTCTGATTCCCCGACCTGTCCGCTGCCTCCGGTCTGTGAATAACAGGTCTTTGCTGACATTTCAAGCAGAGGAGGCAGGTCCATTCACAGACCGGAGGAGGGCAGAGGGGCTGAGGAATCGCAGACCGGGAGGAGAAGACCCAGTGCACAGTCCGGCCCCTGTGCACCGAAATCTAATTAGCAGAAAACTTAAAATGGTGATTAAAGAACAACAACAAAGTGCATTTCTTCACCAAAGGTATCAATTTAATCTGTATTACAGTAAAATTACAGCAATGACTTTACAATATAGTGCTGACAGGTTCTCTTCAAGGAGTGGTGCCAAATATTTTCTGCAGATGTGCCATGACACATTTTTCCTTTGTAAAGGTGGGTTCTCCAGTATATTTGCTACACGTATACCAATAATTACTGGCTATAAATATGGCAAAACAATACTCTTTGTAGTAGATTTAGCTAATGATAACCCATGGACATGTCACTGTCATGAACATGATGAGGTGAGCAAAGCATTGAAAAAATAAAAATAAATGAATCATTCCCAATTGACCAATAGCTGCACTGAGTGTCAAGCCCATGTTTGTAAATAAATAAAACTTGATTGCAAAAATTAAGTGTATTATGCTACAGTAGCAATACATTAACCATAATGTTCCTCCACGCTCCGTTTAACCCTCTATGAGCACAAAACTACCACGTAACTAAGACTTCCCTGCAGACATCAATGTAAGCCGAGACTCCTGTAGTGACACTGAAGATGGCCCTCCGAAAGAAGAGATCAAACGTGGGCAACAGACAACGACAAGATATAGAGAAAGCCAGACAGACCAGTCTGTCCCATGAGAATTTCATAGATACCGATACCAAACTGTGGTCAGGGGACAGGTTGGGTGACAGTGATGTCACACCCTGCCGGCTGCTTTGATTTACCCCTTAAATAAGCTGAGCCATCACAGGAAAACAATACTTTTCATTTTAACTGCAGTAGATTTACTGTACACGGCGGTAATAGACAATATGGACTACTTATACATGTGTATCAACACACAACTACAGTCATTAATTTAATGTCATGGGTAATAATATTTTAGACATTCTCCTATGTAGACTGGAAAAATAAAGAAGGCGATGTCCAAAAAAAAAAAAAAATAAAAAATAAATGTAAAAGGGAAATAAAAAAAGAAGTCACATTTGATCCTGACTTTTATGATGTTTCATATCAATGCATGGGACTAGGGGGTGCATTTCCACCTCCAAAACTGCAAGCAGCTTCTGACTCAGGTACAAAGGGGTGGATTGTGATGAAGTATTAGACTACAAAGGGCCCCATATACTGTCCTGGCACAGGGGCCCACTTCTGTCTGTGTTTGCCCTTACATAGGACAAAGACTATATGAACAATGGACATGGAGCAATGTGCACTATCATATACAACATCCTTTATCATCAGCTGCTGATGCCTTTTTTTAACTAAACAGCAGAATCCAATTGAAGTCCATGAGATGTTTGTTTTCTACTATCCATTAGATTAGAGGGAAACAAAAGATGGATGAACATGAACTTCATTTGTGTTTCTGTCACCATTTCACTTTTTTTTTTTTTTTTTTTTTTTTTTTTTTTAACAGACATACATCTATTCTCCTAACACTGCTAAGTTAGTTGATGCAACAGCATGACTTCCTAATACAAAGCAGACCTGTGGCGGATTAGCCACGATAAATGGTGACTTGAACTCTTCTAAGCGTCTCCAGAAAATTATTATTTTTTTATTTATTTTTTTTTTTTTTTTTGGATATTAACCTAACATTTTTTTTTTTTTATTTGGAACTTAAAAAGGGTGTACTCAAGTTTGAAAGTAATATCTTGTCCAAAGGATAGGCGATAATTTTGAAATCGTTGGTGGTTCAACTATTATGGCTCCCACGAAACAGGGATCTTAAGAGCCCCAGCTGAATGGGGCAGAGGTCGATCAGGTGCTCTATTCAGTCTAATAGGAGCGCCGAAGATCAGCCAAGCGCAGCGCTCCGCAGTCTCCAGAGATCCCATTAAGAATGAATGGAACATTAGTGCGCACGACTGACCTCTGCTCCATTCAGCTGGAGCTCTTCAGAGCCCCAGTTCTCGGCATGGGTGGGGGCTACGGCGGTCTGACCCCCAGCGATTGAAAAGCTATCTCCTAACCTGTGGATAGAGGGACTTGAGAACAACTCTTTAAAAAGAGGTTGTCAAGTCAAAAGGAATCACCTCTCTCTCTGTTAGATAGGTGACAACTTGCTGATTGGTGGGTGTACCACCGTCAGGAAATGCACCAGTTGGCAGATCAGGGAATTTTTGTACGCTACAAAAATCGAGGTTACGGGTGGACGCCCGACTGCAACTTCTTTCGTTCTGCCAGAAAAAAATAATGGAGTGCAGCGGTAGCGCTTGGAAGACCCATAGAGAATGAATGGAGCGGCGGTTGAGCATGTGCATTACTGCTTGAGTCAGGGGCAGACGCAACCTGTGCAGGCGCCCAAGATGTAAGAGGGCTCTTGGGCTGCAAAGGGCCCATATATTGTTCTCGCACATAGGACCTTTTCCGCCTGTGTCCGCCAGTGGCTCCAGTCTAAGGGTATGTGCCCACGTCGCGTTTTACAAGCGTATATGCTGTGGAATTTCCGCAGCGTAAACGCTTGTGAAATGCTAGGTAATCCGCCCCCCATGGTCCCCAAGGGGAATCCGCAAGTTCTATGCCCATGCTGCGGATTTTTCCGCAGCGTTTTTGATGCGCGCAAAAATCCGCAGCATGTCCATTAATTTTGCGTTTCCGCAAGCGGAATTGCCTTTGCAATGCAATAAAAAACGCAAGGCAATTCCGCATGTCGAAAACGCGCGATAAACGCGTGCGGAATTCCGCATGCGTTTTTCCGGGAGAGGACATGCAGAAATGAAGCAGAAATTTTCTGCTTCATTTCTGCAATGTGGGCACATAGCCTAATGGTGATAAAAGTCCCCTGTCCTGCCAATTGGTGCGAGTGGACAGATCCCTACAAGTTATCACCTGTAAGCGATTGTTTATACTGGACAGCCCCTTTAAGAAGTTGTTGCAAAGGGAAATTCAGGGGTGTAACTATAGTTAGCACAGGGGTTGCGGTTGCACCTAGAGGGGCCCCAAAAGATTTCTTTGGCCCACATGACAGGACCTATTAAAGTCCCGAGATAGGAGGAGGAGATCTTCACATGGAGTTGATCATTATTGAGATCATGGCAGGTCAATATAGATTTTCCCAGAATTAAAAAATATATAATAATAATAATAATAATAATAACCCCAAATCGGATCACCCCAACCTCAGCCTCCATTCACACTGGGTGAAGTTTCGGTGTAACGGTGGTCTCTTACCCCAGGCCAGGAATTCTGTCACATTCTTGTCCCGTCGCAGCGGTGGTGCGTTACATTCCTGACACAGACAGATTACCACGTCTAGGAGGGTCTCCACGCTGAGGGAATCGCAGTCACATCCATAAGGACCTTTGAGGACCAAGTCCTCCAGCTTCTTCAGCCGCTTTTCCACAGACATGTTGGAGAGTTTTCTTCTTTTACCAGTTTGTCCAACAAGAACTGGGGGGGGGGGGGGGGAAGCACAGGAGGTGGTCCCACTGCTCACAGCATGTCCAAACCTTTCCCAGATGTGGAGGGACAGTCCTGCTGATGGCTGCAAAGTGTTATCAGGGGGGGGGGGGGGGTCCTTAAAGTTTTAGGCCACCATTAAAGCTGCCTGTGGTGCATGTAATAAGGGGTTACTTGCAATGGCCACATACAATGTGCTGCTCCCTGCAATGGCCGGTGGGCAGCTGTGCATATCTGTGTGAGTCACACCAGTGCCACCCATACACCCAGTGTCATGCACACGCGTGCCAGTCGCAGGGCACACAGTGACACCGTCCAGCAGCAGTGCCACCCCGCAGTGCCATGGCTGTCCCGCACGGCCACTCACCCGCCTCAGCTCCGTGTCCCCTGTACGTGGCTGTCTGTGAGGAGCGGCGCAGTCTTCCTGGAAGTGCTGCTGTCCTCTCTCTTCTTCCCTCACCTGCACAGGCCACGCCCAGCACACGGGGAGAGGGGTGTGGCTACACGCTCACCTGGACGCCACGCCCCCTCCCCTTGGTGATTGACACTCAGCACAAGGTACTTATTGCGAGGGCTATGGCAGTCACGTGGCCTGTACTATGCCACCGAACTGACCAATGCGTCTAATCTGCGTCGTTTTGCCTTCACAATCTTACTAGCAGATCTCATTAACCCCTTAATTTATTAGTATTATCATCATGTACATTTTTTTCACATAAAAAATATGGAGTTTTCTGGATGAAAATCTGACAATTTTTCATCCGCTCGTCTGAATCTGGTCTAAGGCCATGTTCCCACTTGCAGAAGCGCTGCATTTTTTTTTCCCTATTACGTTTTATTTTCCGTGAGTCTCTGCACCAAAATGCGCAATGTGCTCCGATTTTTTTTCTTTTAAGTTTTCCCTCTTTTTGGATGCGTTTTTGGTTGCAAATTTGACGCAGTAATTCTTTAAAAAACATTGTAACACTAGCCCAATTGCAACTTTTTTTAGGCTCCCCATAGAAATCTATGGGAAAAAAGCAACTAAAAATACATGGTTCCATAGGGTCTTTAGATGCACAGTGGCTGTGACTTTTGCGGACCCCTCCCTACCCCTGCAGTATTTGAATAAGGCTTTACGCGCCTTCATTTAGTTGAAATAAGGAGGACAGATTTTTGTGGCAGCTGTTTCTCTCCTGTCCCCATATAGGTGATCTGCATATTTCCAGTCACATTACGACTAGACGTATCCAGCTTTGCCCAATTCATTTTAATAGAGCGAGGCTGCACATGTCTAGTCGGCATGTGACCCAGAGTGACTGCAGATCTGATCCCTAAGCCTGGACAACCCCTTTAAGGGCCGGTCTTAATGAATCAGATCCTTTGGTTTTTCCACCTGTCGTATTGTCTATGTTGTCAATTTATGCTGCGGATTTCAATGCTGATTTCCACAGGAAATTGTGTGTTCTGCAGCAATACCGCAACATTTATGTAATTAATCTGTAACGAAAAAAGCCCCACACAATTTGGTGATTTTTTTTTTGCCGCTGAAGGTTTCCCACTGTGGAAAAGAAAAATCGGCATATCTTTAAAGGGAATCTGTCGGCACAGAATGATAGTTCAAACCAAGCACAGCTCATTGTAGGGGACATAACCCTACTAAAAATCAAATTTAAAAAAGCTGTGTTCCCACAATGAATTATGGTGAGTTTTTTGATTTTGCAGAATTGCTGCGCCTATTATGTAAATTAGATGACTTGCATTTTTTCGGCTGCGGTTTTTGTGCCTTGTTGGTGAGTCATGTTTCAAACAAAGCTGCTCTGTTTTGGAAATTTCCTGGCGTTTGGTTTTGCTAAAACTTTATTGATACATTCATGTGTGGATTACATGCGGATTTTACCTGCGGATTTTCATCCAGGTCTATGGCGAAAAATTCACAAATAAAAGTCATAAGGGAAATTTGACATGTTGTGGATTTGAAAAATGCAACACAGGTCAGTTTCCACAGTGTAAAGAAAAAAAAGCACAGTGGGAATGAGATTTCTAGAAGTCCCACGCACTTTGCTAGAAATGTAAAGGCTTTGTTCACACGTTGCGTTTTTGCTGCGTTTTTTTTTTCTGCAGGTAAAAACCTGCTCTCTTGGCAATAAAGAAGTAGCTTACAAAAAGCGGGTTTCATTGCGTTTTTGCTGCATTTTTTTCAGGTACATTTGTCTGTTGTGCATGCTGATAAAGTTTAGTGCCCCCCCCCCCCAAAAAAAAAACATGATGCAACTTCCTGAGTTTTTTGCACCAAAAACGAAGCAAAAACCTGATACCTGTGTTTTTTGCTGCGTTTTTGCACTTTCTCAATGCTTTCTATGGTTGAAAAAACGCTGCAAAAACGCTAAAAGAAGTGACATCTTGCAGTTTTCCAAATCAGTCAGGAAAAACAATGTGTGTGCATGAGATTTCTGAAATTTTATTTTCCAGAAATGGTTCCTTATTCAGATATGCTAATGATGCATTCGGTGCACCCTTGGCGTGGTCGAGCGGTTCAGTGCAACCTCCCAATCGACTTCCCGCCTCCCTCTAACTCCTGTACAGCTAGAGCTGTCAATCAAGAAAGAGAAGGGCAGAGATAGGTGGAAAACAATTAGGTGAGAAGGCGCACTGACCTTCCCAGACACGCCAAAGGTGCATCGGGCGCCTCATTTGGGGGCAGACATATTCCATTGGTGCAACGTGTGCAGCCGCATAGGGGCCCAAGAGGTAAGGGGGCCACTACCACCTCCAAAGCAGGATGAATTGCGCATTACAATGAGTTATTGGATTGCAAAGGGCCCATATATTGTTCTTGCCCAGGGGCCCCTTCTGTCTGTGTCCGCTAATGGCCTCATTAGTATATCTGAATAAAGAACAATTTTTGGCAACTACAGCGGCAGATCTGACCACTACAAGTACAATATTTATTAAAGCTATTACCCCTACCACATGCTGTGATTGGTTTTAACAAGTCATTGTTTTGCTGACTTTCCCCCTTTAAAGGGGTGATCTCAAGCTCCTGAATGAGTACAATTGTAAAGAGCTTGTAAAAACAAGCAACTTTGCAATTTACTTCTTAAAAACTGAGGGATTTTTAATTTTCTAGTTTACAACTCGTTGCCTGGATTACTGATCACCTCTGTAGACCCAGCGTGGCCAGTGACCTAGGCAAGAGACTCATGGCATGAGCAGATCCAATGCTTTACTGCCTGCTCGTGGCGCTCTGAAGATTGCAGGACCGCTAGATTCGCCCATCCTCAGTGCCTTGTGCTTCTCCAAGGCTGCAGACAGCGTCGGACTGGCCCACTGGGACACTGGGAGATCCCCCGGTGGGCCCGGGGTCCTCGGTGGACCCCCGTGACAGATATAGTGGGGCCCGCCTGCCGGTAATCAGTTCGTGATCTTTCTAACCATGGGCCCATCAGAGGCCGCTGCGCACTGGGCCCGTGGTCAGAAAGCATACCTTCCTCTTGATGGCTCCTGCCGAGGGCATGTGCTCCCTGCTATGCGCTGCGCACAGACAGCGCATAGCAGTGACAATCAAAGCCGCGTGCGTCAGCGTTCGGCCTCTGATAGGCCGGCGGGCATTGAACGTCACTGCTATGTGCCGGGCGCTGACGTCAGTGTGTGACGCCCTGCGGCTGCAGGCTGTCACAGAACTCCTGGGTGTTGCACAGACGGATTCTCCCCAGTGGCCTCAATACATGCAGACACCTCCACCCAAGTCCACTAGATGGAGCCCTGTCAGGTATATACAGTACAGACCAAAAGTTTGGACACACCTCATTTAAAGATTTTTTCTGTATTTTCATGACTATGAAAATTGTAAATACACACTGAAGGCATCAAAACTATGAATTAACACATGTGGAATTATATACTTAACAAAAAAGTGTGAAACAACTAAAAATATGTCTTATGTTCTAGGTTCTTCAAAGTAGCCACCTTTTGCTTTGATGACTGCTTTGCACACTCTTGGCATTCTCTTGATGAGCTTCAAGTGTTAGTCACCGGAAATGGTTTTCACTTCACAGGTGTGCCCTGTCAGGTTTAATAAGTGGGATTTCTTGCCTTATAAATGGGATTGGGACCATCAGTTGTGTTGTGCAGAAGTCTGGTGGGTACACAGCTACTGAATAGACTGTTAGAATTTGTATTATGGCAAGAAAAAAGCAGCTAAGTAAAGAAAAACGAGTGGCCATCATTACTTTAAGAAATGAAGGTCAGTCAGTCCAAAAAATTGGGCAGACTTTGAAAGTGTCCCCAAGTGCAGCTGCAAAAACCATCAAGCGCTACAAAGAAACTGGCTCACATGAGGACCACCCCAGGAAAGGAAGACCAAGAGTCACCTCTGCTTCTGAGGATAAGTTTATCCGAGTCACCAGCCTTAGAAATCGCAGGTTAACAGCAGCTCAGATTAGAGACCAGGTCAATGTCACACAGAGTTCTAGCTGCAGACACATCTCTACAACCACTATTAAGATGAGACTTTGTGCAGCAGGCCTTCATGGTAAAATAGCTGCTAGGAAACCACTGCTAAGGACAGTCAACAAGCAGAAGAGACTTGTTTGGGCTAAAGAACACAAGGAATGGACATTAGACCAGTGGAAATCTGTGCTTTGGTCTGATGAGTCCAAATTTGAGATCTTTGGTTCCAACCACCGTGTCTTTGTGCGACGCAGAAAAGGTGAACGGATGGACTCTACATGCCTGGTTCCCACCGTGAAGCATGGAGGAGGAGGTGTGATGGTGTGGGGGTGCTTTGCTGGTGATACTGTTGGGGATTTATTCAAAATTGAAGGCATACTGAACCAGCATAAATACCAGAGCATCTTGCAGCGGCATGCTATTACATCCGGTTTGCGTTTAGTTGAACCATCTTTTATTTTTCAACAGGACAATGACCCCAAGCACACCTCCAGGCTGTGTAAGGGCTATTTGACCAAGAAGGAGAGTGATGAAGTGCTATGCCAGATGACCTGGCCTCCACAGTCACCAGACCTGTGTAACGGGTCTGGGAGGCGGAACCTCTGAGCAATTTATACAAGGGGGCGGTCCTTGTAAGGAAGCGGGTGGCGACCAGGGAAGACAGGCAGGTAGTCACAGCAGGTGACCGGGGACAGTCTCTGGGTAAACGGGCAGGAGGTCATGGCAAGTGACCGGGACAGTCTCTGGGTAAACAGGTAGGAGGTCACAGCAAGTGACCGGGGCAGTCTCTGGGTGAACGGGCAGGAGGTCACGGCAAGTGACCGGGACAGTCTCTGGGTAAAGAGTAGGTACGACCTGTGACGGCTGAGCCTCCAGGTAGGCTAGCAGGCAGATGGCAGATGTGTGCTCCCAGGTGAGCAGGCGAGAGTCTCTGGATAAGCAGGTGGTCACAGCATGTGACGGCGGAGCCTCCAGGTAGGCTAACAGGCAGGTAGCAGATGAGCGCTCCCAGGTGAGCGGGCAAGAGTCTCTGGACTGGCAGGTGGTCACAGCACGTGACGGCGGAGCCTCCAGGTAGGCTAACAGGCAGGTAGCAGATGAGCGCTCCCAGGTGAGCGGGCAAGAGTCTCTGGACTGGCAGGTGGTCACAGCACGTGACGGCGGAGCCTCCAGGTAGGCTAACAGGCAGGTAGCAGATGAGCGCTCCCAGGTGAGCGGGCAAGAGTCTCTGGACTGGCAGGTGGTCACTGTTATGTTCTGCTACCAAAGCTAAGGAAAGAGAGGAGATCTGTCCCTACTATAGGACTCAGCTGAATCCCTACGATGTAACAGGGAACCTGATCCTGCGATCAGACCTGCTAAAGTCCTAATCTAGTCTGTACGGAGACCTATAGATGTGGGGAGGGAATCCCTACAAGTACTAAGGACTGGGAGGAATATGGGACACCTCCTAACAGAAATAGTAGCAGACAGACGAATAAACAAAATAGATAGAACATAGAGGTCCGTAGACCAAGCAAACTAACAGAGTTAGATACAGAGCACAGGCTAGCTAGAAAGTAGATATACAATGAAGTCCAGCAAAGCCAGAAGGGCGGAGCAGGATTAAATAGGCCAACAAGGTCATGTGACCAGCAAAGGAAAAAAAACCTAACAGCAAAGTTCTAACAGTCACAGCACGTGACGGCGGAGCCTCCAGGTAGGCTAGCAGACAGGTAGCAGATGAGTGCTCCCAGGTGAGCGGGCAAGCTGGTCCATAGACAGACTGACAGGTGTCGGAAGGCAGACCGTCGGACCTCAGGCTAGCAAGCAGGTAAGCGGATAACAGGCAGGAATCAGACAGCAAACTGGCAGGAAACTGGCAGGTAACTGGAAACAGGACCTGAGGGCTGAAGCAGAGTAGTGAACAGTGCAACAACATTGCTCGGGCACCTCCATTTTGGAGGAGGTGCCTTATATATGGTGAAGTCCTCCGGCCATTGGCCGGGGACTCCTTAGGACGGCGCGCGCGGCCCCTTTAAGAGGGGGGGAGCGCGCGCGCGCCCTAAGCACCGTGGCCGGGAAGGAGCGCGCGCTGCCAGCAGAGCGGGAGGAGGGCGCCGAGCTCGGAGCGGAGAGGTGAGAGAAACAGCGTCCCTGCCTAGCAGAAGGCAGGGACGCCGATGCTACAGTACCCCCCCTTTAGGCCCCCCCCTTTTTTAGGCCAGACAGAAATTTAGCAAGGATGAGAGGGGCATGGATGTTCTCCCGAGGCTCCCACATTCTCTCCTCAGGACCAAACCCCTTCCAATCTACTAGAAAAAAGGTCTTTCCTCTTACCCTTTTTGTGGACAGAATGTTCTCTACCTCAAAATCGTTTTCAGCGGAAACCGGAGCAGGAGGCGTACCTGTAGACTTGGAAAAAGAATTAAGTACCACGAGTTTGAGGAGAGATACATGGAAGGAGTTAGGGATCCGCAAGTTGGCCGGGAGTTTCAATTTATAGGACACCGGGTTGATCTGACTGATGATCTCCAGAGGACCGATGAACCGAGGCCCTAACTTATAGGAAGGAATCTTGAGCCGGACATACTTGGACGAGAGCCAGACCTTATCCCCTGGACAGAATTGAGGAGGATCCAGACGTTTTTTGTCAGCATGTCTTTTCATACGCTCGGACGACTGAAGGAGTGCGGACCGGGTACTCTCCCACATGGAGGAAAATTTGTTAACAAGAGATTCCGCAGCCGGATTATCCACCGAGGTGGAGACGGGAAATGGGATCCGAGGATGCTGACCGAAGACTACAAAAAACGGGGATTTGGAGAAAGATTCGCTCTCGTGATTGTTGTAAGAGAATTCGGCCCATGGCAGGAGATCCACCCAGTCAGAATGGTGGGCATTAACGAAGTGCCGGAGGTAACTGGTCAGGATCTGATTGATCCGCTCCACTTGACCATTAGACTGTGGATGGTAAGCGGAGGAGAAGTCCAGGGTGACTTCTAGCAATTTACAAGTGGCTCTCCAGAAACGTGAGGTGAACTGTACCCCACGATCCGACACGATGTGGAGGGGCAGGCCATGAAGACGGAAGATGTGGCGGATAAAGTCTTTAGCCAACTCGGGTGCAGACGGGAGGCCTGGCAGGGGAATAAAGTGAGCCATCTTGGAAAAGCGGTCAGCGACCACCCAAATGACCGTACAACCGGCAGAGACGGGGAGATCAGTTATGAAATCCATAGCTATATGCTGCCAGGGGGCAGCAGGTACAGGAAGCGGAAGGAGGCGACCGTCTGGCAGGTGTCTCGGAACTTTGTTGCGGGCGCAGGACACACAGGCAGAAACAAAGTCTATTACGTCCTTGTGCAGGGTAGGCCACCAGTAGTGCCGGGTAATAAGCTGGAGGGTCTTTTTCTGACCGGCGTGGCCAGCTAGTTTAGACGAATGACCCCAGTGTAGGATCTTCTCCCGATCAGGTACCGATACGAACGTCTTACCGGGAGGGAGACGATTTAGACTCACGGGAGCCACCTGCATTACTCTGGCGGGATCGATGATATGTTTAGGTTCTTCCTCGAGGTCAGACACCAGAAAGGATCGGGACAAGGCGTCCACTTTGATGTTTTTGTCAGCCGGGCGAAAATGAAGAACAAAATCAAAGCGAGCAAAAAACAAGGACCACCGGGCTTGGCGCAGGTTAAGTCTCTGGGCATGCTGGAGGTAAGCCAAGTTCTTGTGGTCAGTGTAAATTATTACCGGGTGAAGAGCCCCCTCGAGTAGGTAACGCCACTCCTCCAATGCCAGCTTGATGGCCAATAACTCTCGGTCTCCTATGGAATAGTTGCGCTCAGAAGAGGAGAAGAGTTTGGAGAAGAAGCCACAAGTTATCATTCTCCCGGAAGACGATTTTTGGGTAAGTACCACACCGGCTCCAGAGGAGGAGGCGTCAACTTCCAGGAAGAACTGCTTGTTGCCGTCCGGGCGATGCAGCACCGGGGCGGAAGAGAAGGCCTGTTTTAAAGAAAGAAAGGCCTCCTCTGCTTCGGGCGGCCACTCTCTGGGATTAGTGCCCTTACGGGTGAGCGCGGAAATTGGGGCAGTCCGGGAAGAGAAGTGCGGTATGAAGAGGCGGTAGTAGTTGGCGAAGCCCAGGAACCGCTGAATAGTCTTCAACCCCTACGGTCGAGGCCATTTCTCGATGGCAGACAGTTTCTTTGGATCCATTCGGAGGCCGGTCTGAGAAATAATGTAGCCCAAAAACGGAAGCGAGGTCTGCTCAAAGAGGCACTTCTCATATTTAGCGAAGAGGTGATTCTGCCTGAGCCTGAGCAGGACCTGACGAACATCCCTCCGGTGAGTCTGGAGATCCGGAGAGAAGACCAAGATGTCGTCCAGGTACACCACTACGCAGGAGTAGAGAAGGTCCCGGAAGATGTCATTGACCAACTCTTGAAAGACGGCAGGAGCGTTACAGAGACCAAAGGGCATTACCAGATATTCATAGTGGCCGTCCCGGGTGTTGAATGCAGTCTTCCATTCATCCCCCTGACGGATACGGACCAGGTTGTACGCCCCACGGAGGTCCAGTTTGGTGAAGATTCTAGCCCCCCCTCAGACGATCAAATAATTCCGGAATGAGCGGAAGGGGGTACTTATTCTTCACCGTGATCTGGTTAAGGCCTCTATAGTCTATACAGGGACGGAGAGAGCCGTCCTTCTTTTTAACGAAAAAGAAGCCTGCTCCCGCCGGGGAGGTAGATTTCTGGATGAATCCCCGGGCCAGATTCTCCTCAATATATTCGGACATCGACCGGGTCTCAGCAGCGGACAATGGGTAAATACGCCCACGGGGAGGCGTAGTACCGGGTAGCAGGTCGATAGGACAGTCGTATGGTCTATGAGGGGGTAATGTCTCTGCCTCCTTTTTATTAAAGACATCAGCAAATGACCAATAAGGAATCGGAAGTCCAGGTAGATTAGTTGGGGTAGGAGAAGGACGGACGGGATGAACGGGAACCAAACAAGTCTTATGGCAGTCCTGTCCCCAGCGAAGGACTTCTCCGGTCTTCCAGTCAAGCACGGGTGCATGTTTCTGGAGCCAAGGTAGGCCTAGTAAGAGGGCGTGAGAGAGTCCAGGCAGAACGTGAAAAGAGATGCTCTCAGAATGCTGCATTCCCACCTGCAGAGTAATGGATTCGGTGATGAGTTGGATGGGACGTGGTAAGAGGCCCCCATCCACGGCAGCGACAGATAAGGATACAGCCAGAGGTTTGGTGGGAATGCGGTGTTTTTCTACCAGGGACTGTGAAATAAGATTCCCGGCTGCTCCAGAGTCAAGTTGGGCTAGTTCGAAATAACGGTTCTCCCCGCAGATAATTGAGACAGACAGCAGCAGAGATGGAGAGGATTTATTCTTGTCTAAGTCGACCTCTCTGAGCGAACCTAGACACAGGCGTTTCCCGACCTCTCCGGGCAGGTACGGATCCGGTGCTCCTTGCTGCCACAGTAGAAGCAGCTCCCCTCGGCACGGCATAAGTCCTGACGGGTTTTGACCATCTTGGTCTGGTCGACCTGCATAGGCTCAGGAGAGTGTACCTGGGGAGAAACGGAGGGAGTGACGGGTTTCTGGAAGGTAGGAGCTAGACGTGGAAACCTCCTCTCACGGGTGACCTCTTTGGCACGCTCCTGGAACCGTAGGTCAATCCGGGTGGCAAGAGTTATTAAGTCATCGAGAGTGGTAGGAATGTCCCGACCGGCGAGTTCATCTTTAATACGGCCGGACAGACCCTCCCAGAAGACAGATACCAGAGCGTCGTTATCCCAGGCCAGCTCCGAGGCAAGGGTACGGAACCGTATGGCATATTGGCCCACGGTGAGACTTCCCTGACGGAGGCGTAGCAGAGACGATGCGGATGAGGTCTTCCGTCCGGGTTCGTCGAAGACTTTCCGGAAAGCCGTGAGAAAGGCAGGCAAGTCGGACACCAGGGGGTCTCCTCTCTTCCTTAGAGGATTTAGCCAAGCCAGTGCCTCCCCCGTGAGAAGGGACATGATGAAGGCTACTTTGGCCCGGTCGGAGTTAAACTGGTGGGACAGGAGTTCAAAGTGCAGGGTGCACTGGTTTATGAAGCCCCGAGCCTGAGCGGAGTCGCCTCCGAAGCGAGGAGGTGCAGAAAGCCGGGGTCCGGAGCAGGATACCATGGTATTGGTGGGCAGCGGAGCTGCTGGGTTGCGAGTCATGACACTAGCGGTGGTTGCTGGTGGAGCAGTCAGAGTGTCCAGGCGAGAATTGACATTCCGCAGGTGACTCAGGATGGACTCCTGTTGGGACCTCTGACGGGACAGTTCATGGCAAAGGTCCGAGAGCGAGGGAGCTTGGGTGCCACCGGGTTCCATGGCCCGAGCAAACTGTAACGGGTCTGGGAGGCGGAACCTCTGAGCAACTTATACAAGGGGGCGGTCCTTGTAAGGAAGCGGGTGGCGACCAGGGAAGACAGGCAGGTAGTCACAGCAGGTGACCGGGACAGTCTCTGGGTAAACGGGCAGGAGGTCATGGCAAGTGACCGGGACAGTCTCTGGGTAAACGGGCAGGAGGTCACAGCAAGTGACCGGGGCAGTCTCTGGGTGAACGGGCAGGAGGTCACGGCAAGTGACCGGGACAGTCTCTGGGTAAAGAGTAGGTACGACCTGTGACGGCTGAGCCTCCAGGTAGGCTAGCAGGCAGATGGCAGATGTGTGCTCCCAGGTGAGCAGGCGAGAGTCTCTGGATAAGCAGGTGGTCACAGCATGTGACGGCGGAGCCTCCAGGTAGGCTAACAGGCAGGTAGCAGATGAGCGCTCCCAGGTGAGCGGGCAAGAGTCTCTGGACTGGCAGGTGGTCACAGCACGTGACGGCGGAGCCTCCAGGTAGGCTAACAGGCAGGTAGCAGATGAGCGCTCCCAGGTGAGCGGGCAAGAGTCTCTGGACTGGCAGGTGGTCACAGCATGTGACGGCGGAGCCTCCAGGTAGGCTAACAGGCAGGTAGCAGATGAGCGCTCCTAGGTGAGCGGGCAAGAGTCTCTGGACTGGCAGGTGGTCACAGCACGTGACGGCGGAGCCTCCAGGTAGGCTAGCAGACAGGTAGCAGATGAGTGCTCCCAGATGAGCGGGCAAGCTGGTCCATAGACAGACTGACAGGTGTCGGAAGGCAGACCGTCGGACCTCAGGCTAGCAAGCAGGTAAGCGGATAACAGGCAGGAATCAGACAGCAAACTGGCAGGAAACTGGCAGGTAACTGGCAGGTAACTGGAAACAGGACCTGAGGGCTGAAGCAGAGTAGTGAACAGTGCAACAACATTGCTCGGGCACCTCCATTTTGGAGGAGGTGCCTTATATATGGTGAAGTCCTCCGGCCATTGGCCGGGGACTCCTTAGGACGGCTCGCGCGGCCCCTTTAAGAGGGGGGGAGTGCGCGCGCGCGCGCCCTAAGCACCGTGGCCGGGAAGGAGCGCGCGCTGCCAGCAGAGCGGGAGGAGGGCGCCGGGCTCGGAGCGGAGAGGTGAGGGGAACAGCGTCCCTGCCTAGCAGAAGGCAGGGACGCCGACGCTACAACCTGTACCCAATCAAGATGGTTTGGGGCGAGCTGGACGGCAGAGTGAAGGCAAAAGGGGCAATAAGTGCTAAGCATCTCTGGGAACTCCTTCAAGATTGTTGGAAGACCATTTCCGGTGACTACCACTTGAAGCTCATCAAGAGAATGCCAAGAGCATGCAAAGCAGTCAACAAAGCAAAAGGTGGCTACTTTGAAGAACCTAGAATATAAGACATATTTTCAGTTGTTTCACACTTTTTTGTTAAGTATATAATGCCACATGTGTTAATTCATAGTTTTGATACCAGTGTGAATGTACAATTTTCATAGTCATGAAAATACAGAAAAATCTTTAAATGAGAAGGTGTATCCAAACTTTTGGTCTGTACTGTATATACTGGGGGGTGGAGTTCAGGAAGTCAGTCAGTGGGAAGCAGTGAGTGTGACACGATGCTGCAGCACCAGACAAGCTGAAGTCTGTGTGGCTGAAGGCCAGGATAGGCCCCAGGCTGCGGGCTAGTCTGACCAGTGAGGGCCTAGAGTGGGCCAGAAGGCAGAGGAGAGGAGAAGAGCCATCTGTGACAGAGGGACCATAGAAGGTTCGTCCCAGACGCAAGCCGGGCACCGGGCCCGTGCCTATTGGGATCTCTATGCCCAGTAGGGAATCCGGCATACCGAGGAGGATTTTATATCCCTCGGTCCACCCGTGAGTATCGCACATTCAGAGGAATAGGTACCACGAAGGCTCCGGCATCCAGGGATAGTGGTAAACAGGGGAAAGCCCTCGCCGCCAAGCATACGGGTGAGAGAAACATCAAGGAAGCTAGACCCTGTTCCAGACAGGTCAGAAGCTCCAGGGAGATAGGCAGGAAGATACAGGCAAGGAGGCCTTACACCCGCTCACTGGGGAGCAAGTCCAGAAGTGCACACCACCTACAAGTACCCCGGACCGTACCTGACTACCATCATCAGTAAAGGTACTGAAGCGAACCCCTGTGTGCGTGTCTGTTCTTCCTCTGATCCGGCTGGGTCCCCTCTCTCCTGCATCCCTTCACACCATCCCTGCCCCGGGGGCCCGCTCCACGTGTGGGGAGCAGAAACACCTCAGCTGCCATCCCAACACCCCGGAGGTCTGAAGCAGCGCTGGTAATCATTACCAGGTACCACAGGTGGCGTCACAAACTGTTTATTTTATCCAAGTTTCAATCCCCTTTTTCAAGAGTGACCCCAGGGTACGGGCCCGGGAGCCGACCACCGCGACATCCCCAAACCAGGTAAAGGCCCGGGTACCGAGTCGTCCCCATCCCCTGGGCGCGTCATCTCTTTCTGGCGTCACGAACAGGATCTCGTGCCCGTTGCCACCGGGTACTGTTCGCATTAAAAGACTGTAACACTTACTGTGGTGAAGATTTCCCGCCATTCCCGGGGTTTCCCGCCATTATCTGCCATTTTCCTGTTGCCTCGTGGGAAGAAGAGGGGCGTAACCGCGCGAAGTCCAGGCTCCGCCTCACGCACTGACGCAGCGTCAGGTCCTGGAAGGAGACCGTCGTGCCAGGAAGCCCACGCCCTGACGTCAGGCGCAAGGGGACGCCAGGTCCTGCACCGGGAACTGCTAGTCAAGCAGTTCTCCTCTTCCCATCCGGGGGACCGCAGCCGGCTCTACAAGCAGGAAGGTAGGCCGCAGTTAACTAGGGGGGCACAGCGATGGCGGATGATCAGCAACACGCCGGGGCCCCAGTTAATGCCCCAGATGACCAGTCTGCACCCGGCGCTGCCCAGGCAGGAGCAGTCGCCGCACCAGCAGGAGCTATGGCACGGATGCTGCCCATGGCTCTACAGCATGCCCTAAATGTTCAGAGGGTGAGGGAACTGTTGGAACAGGACACCCTGACTGAACGGGAGGATGACCAGGACGGGTCACCCACCTCCCATAACCAGGCGCAGCCCAGGAGGGGGCGCTCTTGAGCTACTAGTTCCCCGGTAGCTCTCATGTTAAGTATAAGTTAACCTGAACTTGGAGTCCGTGAACTATGAGCGGTCCCACCATTGTACATAGTTTGCACCTCCTGAGGTGCACCCTGGTGGTTTTCACAAGACCACCACCACTAAAACCTGCTTGGCATGGCCGAACCAGTGGTCCTACACCAGTCCTGCAGCCCGCCCAGGACCTTCGTTGGGAGTTTGGAGCAGGTGCCCCACAAGCCAGCTTACCCGGATGAGAGGGACACAGCCGAGGAGGGATCTCATCAAAACTGGCCGTTGCAGAATGTAAAGTTGTGTTGCTGCTAATGTGCGTGTGCTCAATTGTTATAAAAGTATTTTATATATATTAAAAAGAAAGAAAATATTTTCGTTACAGTAAAGCATAAATAATGTTTATTAAATCTGTTATTGCAACGTTAAAGCCAAGTGCCTCCCATAAAGGGAAGAAAAATAGTTATGTTCATAAAATTGTTATTGATATCATTGTAACCTGTTTTAAAAATTTGTTTCAGTCCGGGAGTACTGACTTTTACTAGGGGGGAATGTGACGCCCTCCGGCTGCAGGCTGTCACAGAACTCCTGGGTGTTGCACAGACGGATTCTTCCCAGTGGCCTCAATACATGCAGACACCTCCACCCAAGTCCACTAGATGGAGCCCTGTCAGGTATATATATACTGGGGGGTGGAGTTCAGGAAGTCAGTCAGTGGGAAGCAGCGAGTGTGACACGATGCTGCAGCACCAGACAAGCTGAAGTCAGTGTGGCTGAAGGCCAGGCTAGGCCCCAGGCTGCGGGCTAGTCTGACCAGTGAGGGTCTAGAGTGGGCCAGAAGGCAGAGGAGAGGAGAAGAGCCATCTGGGACAGAGGGACCATAGAAGGTTCGTCCCAGACGCAAGCCGGGCATCGGGCCCCTGCCTATTGGGATCTCTATGCCCAGTAGGGAATCCGGCATACCGAGGAGGATTTTATATCCCTCGGTCCACCCGTGAATACCTCACATTCAGAGGAATAGGTACCATGAAGGCCTCGGCGTCCAGGGATAGTGGTAACCAGGGGAAAGCCCTCGCCGCCAAGCATACGGGTGAGAGAAACATCAAGGAAGCTAGACCCTGTTCCAGGCAGGTCAGAAGCTCCAGGGAGAGAGGCAGGAAGATACAGGCAAGGAGGCCTTACACCTGCTCACTGGGGAGCAAGTCCAGAAGTGCACACTACCTACAAGTACCCCGGACCGTACCTGACTACCATCATCAGTAAAGGTACTGAAGCGAACCCCTGTGTGCGTGTCTGTTCTTCCTCTGACCCGGCTGGGTCCCCTCTCTCCTGCATCCCTTCACACCATCCCTGCCCCGGGGACCCGCTCCACCTGTGGGGAGCAGAAACACCTCAGCTGCCATCCCAACACCCCCGGAGGTCTGAAGCAGTGCTGGTAATCATTACCAGGTACCACAGGTGGCGTCACGAACTGTTTATTTATTTTATCCAAGTTCCAATCCCCTTTTTCAAGAGTGACCCCAGGGTACGGGCCCGGGAGCCGACCACTGCGAAATCCCCAAACCAGGTAAAGGCCCGGATACTGAGTCGTCCCCATCCCCTGGGCGCGTCAAGTGCTCAGCAAATAGCAGCGATGTGGAGATGCCCTCCGGCCGGCGGGCTGCTAACAGAGCGAGGCCTCCGATGGATCAGCGGCCCTGTTGCAGACCACACGTCCACGCCGTTATTAAGCTGCAGAGGACGCTGCCGGGGGAGCGCAGGAAGGTAAGAAGTTTTTTTTTTCCTATATGAATGAGGGGGCGGATGGCACATAGAGGCCCATGATGGAGGGGGTGGTATATGACACACAGGGACCCATGATGGAGGGGGGGATATGACACACAGGGGCCTATGATGGAGGGGGCGGGATATGACACACAGGGACCAATGATGGAGGGGGCGTGGATATGACACACAGGGGCCTATGAAGGAGGGGGGGGGATATGGCACACAGGGGCCCATGATGGAGGGGGGGGGGATATGACACACAGGGGCCTATGATGGAGGGGGGGGATATGACATATAGGGGCCCATGATGGAGGGGGGGATATGACACACAGGGGCCTATGATGGAGGGGGGGGATATGGCACACAGGGTCCATGATGGAGGGCGGGGTGATATGACACACAGGGGCCTATGATGGAGGGGGGGATATGACACATAGGGGCCCATGATGGAGGGGGGGTGACACACAGGGGCCCATGATGGAGGGGAGCAATGACACATAGGGGCCCATTATGGAGGGTGGAATATGACACATAGGGGCCCATGATGGAGGGGGCAGGATATGACACACAGGGACCCATGATGGAGGTGGGGGATATGACACACAGGGGCCCATGATGGAGGGGGCGGGATATGACATACAGGGACCCATGATGGAGGTGGGGGATATGACACACAAGTGCCCATGATGGAGGGGGGGATATGACACACAGGAGCCCCTGATGGAGGGGGGATATGACACATAGGGGCCCATGATGGAGGGGGAGGGGTGGGATATGACACAAAGGGGCCCATGATGGCGGGGGGGATATGACACACAGGGACCCATGATGGAGGGGGGGATATGACACCCAGGGCCCATGATGGAGGGCGGATGTGACAGACAGGGGCCCATGATGGAGGGTGGGGATATGACACACAGGGCCCATGATGGAGGGGGAGATATGACAAACAGGGGCCTATGATGGAGGGGAGGGTATGGCACACAGGGGCCGATGATGGAGGGGGGGATGGCACACAGGGGACCATGATGGAGGGGGGAGGATATGACACACAAGGGCCTATGATGGAGGGGGGATATGGCACACAGGGGCCCATGATGGAGGGCAGGGGGATATGACACATAGGGGCCCATGATGGAAGAGGGGGGATATGACACACAGGGGCCCATGATGGAGGGGGGGATATGACACACAGGGGCCCATGATGGAGGGGTGGAATGACACCCAGGGGCCTATGATGGAGGGGGGGTATGACACATAGGTGCCCAAGATGGAGGAGGGGGATATGACACATAGGGGCCCATGATGGAGGGGGGTGACACATAGGGGCCCATGATGGAGGAGGGGGAAGAGCGGATCACACTTAGGGGCCCATGATGGAGGGGGGGCGAGAGAGTGGATCACACATAGGGGCCCATGATGGAGGGGGGGTGAGAGAGTGAATCACACATAGGGGCCCATGATAGAGGGGGGCGAGAGAGTGGATCACACATAGGGGCCCATGATGGGGGGGAGTAAAGAGGATGATACATGGGGGCCCATGATGGGGGGTGATACATACAGGCCCAGGATGGGTGGGGGGGATACATACAGGCCCAGGATGGAGGGGGGGCGGATACATGGGATCCTTGGATGGGGGACATTATTAAATAAAGGGGGCCAAGATGGGTGACAATTACAGTATGGGGGCCAGGATGAGGTATTATTAATTTATGGTGGCAAGTGGGGACATAATTACTGTAGGGAACATTACTGCTGTAATATAATTTACTTTTGTGGATACTGTTCTCCATGGGGGAGTAACAAAAGGGGGGTCCAGTTACTGTGCAGGGCGGCACTCTGTCGCTTTTTTTCTTCATCTGGTGTAGTGTAGAAATCAGGGAATAAGTGTGGAATGTGCTCTAGAAGTGATCACATATTGATAACTGTGTGTTATTTTCTGCAGCGACAAGTCCTGGATGGAAGAAGTGATGGTGGTCTGTGCCGGATGAAAAAAGAAAAGATAAGATGAAGGACTTCTACTAGAGACGTCACTGGTGAGTCGGTGTATTACATGTAAATGCACACTATACACTGTATACAGAGCTCCTGTGTAGCATCGGCGTCTCTGCCCCCTGCCAGGCAGAGACGCCGTCCCACTCACCTCCTCGCTCCCCACGCTCCCCGCTCTGCGTTCAACTGCGCTCCTCTTCCTGCTGCCGGCGCGCGCTGCTCCCCGGGCACTGTGCTTAGGGCGCGCGCTCCCTCCCTCTTAAAGGGGCCGCGTGCGCCGTCCTAAGGAGTCACCAGCCAATAGCCGAGGGTCCTCCCATATATAAGGCACCTCCTCCAAAATGGAGGTGCCTGAGCAAAAGTTGTTGCACAGTGTTTCTTACCTCTGCTTCAGCCCTCAGGTCCCGCTGCTAGCCTGACTACCAGTCTTGCCTGCCAGCCCGCTCACCTGGGAGCACTTGCCTGTTGCCTGCCTGTTACCTGCCAGTCCACTCACCTGGGAGCACTTGTCTGTTGCCTGCCAGTTACCTGCCGTGCCTGCCAGCCCGCTCACCTGGGAGCACTTGCCTGTGACCTGCCTGTTACCTGCTTGTTACCTGCCGTGCCTTCCCGGAGGCTCCTGCCGTCACTTGCCGTGACCACCTAGAGACTCCTGCCGTCACTTGCCGTGACCACCTGCCAGCCCACCTAGAGACTCCTGCCGTCACTTGCCGGGACCACCTAGAGACTCCTGCCGTCACTTGCCGTGACCACCAGCCAGCCCACCTAGAGACTCCTGCCGTCACTTGCCGTGTCTACCTGATAGCCTACCTGGAGGCTTCTGCTCGCCAGCCTGCCTGCTGTGCCTACCTGCTATTCCGGTCAGTCCCTGCCATCTGTACCGTGGGAGTCACCTGCTCGTCCCCAGAGCAGCGCCTGGTCCCTCGGCTCGGTCCCTCCCTGGTCACGGAGTCGTTAGGCGCCGTCGACCAGGGTCGGTCCGGGTTGATATTTAGTTACACCCCTCTGGGTCCCTCCTTGCACCGTAGCACAGAGATTCCACCCCCTGGACCCGTAACAGTTTGCTCGGGCCATGGAACCCGGTGGCCCCCAAGCCCCCTCGCTTACAGACCTGTACCAGGAGGTTTCTCGTCAGAGATCCCAACAGGAAACCATTCTGAACTACCTGCGGAATGTCAACTCCCGACTGGACACGCTGTCTGTCCCACCTGTATCCACCTCGAGTCGTGTGACTTCCGCTCCGGCAGCAACACTGCCCACCAATACCACGGCATCCAGCCCTGGACCCCGGCTCTCGGCACCTCCACGTTTTGCTGGCAACCCCGCCTTAGCTCGAGGTTTCATAAACCAGTGCACCCTGCACTTCGAACTCTTGGTACATCAGTTCATCTCCGACAGGGCCAAGGTGGCATTCATCATGTCCCATCTCACTGGGGAAGCACTGGCATGGCTAAATCCCCTGTGGGAGAGAGGGGATCCCTTGGTGTCCGACCTGTCGTCTTTCGTCGCTGCTTTCCGGAAAGTCTTCGATGAACCAGGACGAAAATCCTCTTCAGCCTCCTCTCTGCTACGTCTCCACCAAGAGAGTCTCACCATGGGCCAATATGCCATACGGTTCCGTACCCTCGCTTCTGAGCTTGCCTGGGACGAGACTCTGGCGTCCGTCTTCTGGGAGGGTCTTTCTGGTTGGATTAAGGACGAGTTAGCCGGTCGGGACATTCCTACCACCCTGGATGACCTAGTGTCACTAGCTACTCGGATTGACATCCGTTTCCGAGAACGTACCAAAGAGACTACCCGGGAGAGAAAGTTTCCTCGCCTTTCGCCTACTTTCCAGAGACCTGCCTCTCAACCTGTCACTCCCCGGGTGCACTCGCCCGAACCTATGCAGATCGACCAGACCAAGATGGTCAAATCTCGCCAAGAGTCACGCTGAGCCGAGGGGAGCTGTTTCTATTGTGGCAGTAAGGAGCACTTCATCCGTTCCTGCCCGGAGAAGCCGGGAAACTCCAGTGTCTAGGACCGCTCGGAGAGGTCATCCTAGGCAAAAGTAAGCCCTCTCCATCGCTGACTTTGTCTGTCTCTATCTCCTAGGGAGAGAACCGTCACTTTGAAATTGCTCACCTGGATTCTGGAGCTGCTGGAAACCTCATTTCCCAGTCCCTGGTAGAGAGATACCGGATTGCCACCAGACCTCTGGCTGAACCATTGTCAGTTGCCTCCGTGGATGGAAGACTCCTTCCGGTGACCATCCTGCTCATCACTGAACCCATAACCCTGCAGGTGGGAATGCTGCACTCTGAGAAGATCTCCTTCCATGTGCTGTCCGGACTCTCCCTATTGCTAGGTCTACCCTGGCTCCAGACACATGAACCCGTGCTGAACTGGCAATCCGGTGAAGTACTCCGGTGGGGGCAGGACTGCCATAGGACCTGCCTAGTTCCGGTTCGCCCAGCTCGTCCTCCACCTACCCCGGCTAATTTACCCGGTCTTCCAGCACCTTACTGGTCCTATGCAGATGTCTTCGGTAAAAAGGAAGCAGAGACACTGCCACCTCATAGGCCATATGATTGCCCGATCAACCTGGTACCCGGCGCCTCTCCACCCCGTGGGCGTATTTACCCATTGTCGTTGGCCGAAACCCGGGCCATGTCGGAGTACATCGAGGAGAATCTGGCCAGGGGATTCATCCGGAAATCTACCTCCCTGGCTGGAGCCGGATTCTTCTTCGTCAAGAAGAAAGATGGTTCATTAAGCCCCTGTATTGACTATAGGGGACTCAACCAAATCACCGTAAAGAACAAATACCCCCTGCCGCTCATCTCCGAGTTGTTTGACCGTCTTAAGGGAGCTAGGATCTTTACCAAGCTAGATCTACGTGGGGCGTATAACCTGGTCCGAATCCGTCAAGGAGACGAGTGGAAGACGGCATTCAATACCCGGGACGGTCACTATGAATACTGTGTGATGACCTTCGGTCTCTGCAATGCTCCTGCCATCTTCCAAGAATTGGTCAACTACATCTTCCGTGATCTTCTTTACTCTTGCGTGGTGGTGTACCTGGATGATATCTTGGTCTTCTCTCCGGATCTTCCCACACACCGGAGGGATGTACGTCAGGTCCTGCTTAGGCTCAGGCAGAATCACCTCTATGCAAAGTTCGAGAAGTGCCTCTTCGAGCAGACCTCTCTTCCTTTCCTGGGCTATGTTATCTCCCAGACAGGCCTACGAATGGATCCCGAGAAGCTCTCTGCTGTCCTAAAGTGGCCCCGTCCGGAGGGGTTGAAGGTGATTCAGCGATTCCTGGGCTTCGCCAACTGCTATCGTCTCTTCATCCCGCACTTCTCTTCCCTGACTGCTCCCATATCTGCGCTCACCCGTAAGGGAGCAAATCCCAAGGAATGGTCGCCCGAAGCTGAGGAGGCCTTCCTTTCCTTAAAGCAAGCCTTCTCCTCTGCCCCAGTGCTGCACCGTCCGGACTGCAACAAACAGTTCTACCTGGAGGTTGATGCTGCCTCCTCCGGAGCCGGAGCGGTGCTCACCCAAAAGTCTTCATCCGGGAGAATGGTAACCTGCGGCTTCTTCTCCAAACTCTTCTCCTCCTCTGAGCGCAACTACTCCATTGGAGACTGAGAACTCTTAGCCGTTAAATTGGCGCTGGAGGAGTGGCATTACCTGCTTGAAGGGGCTCTATACCCGGTGATCATCTATACGGATCACAAAAAACTGGCATATCTCCAGAATGCCCAAAGACTCAATCCGCGTCAGGCCCGGTGGTCTTTGTTCTTCGCCCGCTTCGACTTCTTCTTACATTTCCGCCCGGCGGACAAGAATGTCAAAGCCGACGCCTTGTCCTGATCCTTCCTGTCCTCCGATCAAGAGGAGGAGCCTATGCACATCATCGACCACTCCAAAATGATGAATGTGGCCTCCTTGGATCTGACTCGTCTTCCACCCGGTAAGACGTTTGTAGCGGTACCAGATTGTGAGAAGGTTTTTCACTGGGGTCATTCATCTAAACTAGCCGGCCATGCTGGCCAAAAGAAGACCTTCCTACTCATTACCCGGCATTACTGGTGGCCTACCCTGCAGAAGGATGTGGTAGACTTCGTCTCGGCCTGTTCGTCCTGTGCCCGCAACAAAGTTCCCAGACATCTTCCAGCCGGTCGCCTCCTGCCTCTTCCCGTACCTGCTGCCCCGTGGCAGCACATTGCCATGGACTTTATTACTGATCTCCCTGTTTCTGCCGGTTATACAGTCATTTGGGTGGTCGCCGGCCGCTTCTCTAAGATGGCCCACTTCATTCCTCTGCCTAGTCTCCCGTCTGCATCGGAGCTGGCCAAGGATTTTTTCCGTCATATCTTCCGTCTCCATGGCCTACCCCTCCACATTGTATCGGATCGAGGGGTTCAGTTCACCTCACGTTTCTGGAGAGCTACCTGTAAGCTACTGGATGTCACCCTGGATTTCTCCTCTGCCTACCATCCACAGTCCAATGGCCAAGTGGAGCGTATCAACCAAATCTTACAGCTACCTCCGGCACTTTGTTAACGCTCACCATACCGTTTGGGTGGAGCTCCTACCATGGGCCGAATTCTCCTACAACAACCATGAGAGCAAATCTACTTCTAAATCCCCCGTTCTTCGTGGTCCACGGTCAACATCCCCGGATTCCGTTTCCCATCTCCGCCTCGGTGTACAACCCTGCCGTGGAGGCTCTTGTCAGCGAATTCTCCACCATTTGGGAAAATACTAGGTCCGCACTTCTTCAGTCCTCCGAGCGGATGAAGAAACATGCTGTTACGGGTCCGGGTGGTGGAACCTCTGTGCCGAGGTGCAAGGAGGGACCCAGAGGGGCGTGACTAAGTATCCACCCGAACCGACCCTGGTCATATGGCAGCTAACGACACCGTGACCAGGGAGGATCCGGGCTGAGGGACCAGGTGCTACTCTGGGGACGACCTTGTAAGAGAGCAGGTGGCTCCCACGGGTCAGATGGCTGGGACTGACCGGTATGGCGGATGGACACGGCAAGCAGGCGGAAGTCTCTGGTAGCAGACAGGTGGTCACAGTTCGAGAAAGCAGGGCAAGTAGCAGTCTTTAGGTTTACCAGGTAGGTGGTCACAGCAAGTGACGGCAGGGTCTCCAGGCAGGCTGGCAGGAAACAGGCAGGTGCTCCCAGGTGAGCGGGCAGACAGACGAGGCGGGTAACTGGCAGGTAACTGGTGGGTGCTCCCAGGTGAGCCGGCAGACAGACGAGGCAGGTAACTGGCAGGTAACAGGTGGGCGCTCCCAGGTGAGCGGGCAGACAGACAAGGCAGGTAACAGGCGGGTGCTCCCAGGTGAGCGGGCTGACGGACACAGCAGGTAACAGGTGGGTGCTCCCAGGTGAGCGGGCAGATAGCCAAGGCAGGTAACAGGCAGGTAACGGACAGATAACAGGCTGGCAAGCAGGACGAGAAGCCAGGCTAGCAGTGGGACCTGAGGGCTGAAGCACAGATCAGACACAGTGCAAACAACTTTGCTCGGGCACCTCCATTTTGGAGGAGGTGCCTTATATATGGGAAGTCCTCCGGCAATTGGCCGGGGACTCCTTAGGACGACGCGTGTGGCCCCTTTAAGAGAGGGGGAGCGCGCGCGCGCCCTAAGCACAGTGCCCGGGAAGGAGCCCGCTCAGCTGGGAGCACTTGCCTGTTGCCTGCCTGTTACCTGCCATGCCTGCCAGTCCACTCACCTGGGAGCACTTCTCTGTTGCCTGCCAGTTACCTGCCGTGCTTGCCAGCCCGCTCACCTGGGAGCACTTGCCTGTGACCTGCCTGTTACCTGCTTGTTACCTGCCGTGCCTTCCCGGAGGCTCCTGCCGTCACTTGCCGTGACCACCTAGAGACTCCTGCCGTCACTTGTCATGACCACCTGCCAGCCCACCTAGAGACTCCTGCCGTCACTTGCCGTGCCGTGACCACCTGCCAGCCCACCTAGAAACTCCTGCCGTCACTTGCCGGGACCACCTAGAGACTCCTGCCGTCACTTGCCGTTACCACCTGCCAGCCCACCTAGAGACTCCTGCCGTCACTTGCCGTGTCTACCTGATCTGCTCGCCAGCCTGCCTGCTGTGCCTACCTGCTATTCCGGTCAGTCCCTGCCATCTGTACCGTGGGAGTCACCTGCTCCCTTACAAGGTCGTCCCCAGAGTAGCACCTGGTCTCTCGACTCGGTCACTCCCTGGTCACGGAGTCGTTAGCCGCCGTCGACCCGGGTCGGTCCAGGTTGATACTTAGTTACGCCCCTCCGGGTCCCACCTTGCACCGTAGCACAGAGGTTCCACCCCCTGGACCCGTAACATCCTGTGTATAATGTCACTGGTGATCCCTGTATTACCTGTACACTGACACTATATACAGAGCTCCCGTGTATAATGTCACTGGTGATCCCTGTATTACCTGTACACTGACACTATATACAGAGCTCCTGTGTATAATATCACCAGTGGTAATATTTGTGTTATTAGTATTGTGTTTTTTATTTATGATCCTTATTGTAGTATTATTCGTTGACTATGTAATGGTAACATGTGGTCTGGTCATGGTATGGCGGTATTTATTCCTTGCATGTGGTATTATTTGGTCACTATGTGGTGGTGATATTTGGTCTGGTCATGGTGTGGCGGTATTTGTTCCTCGTATGTGGTATTATTTGGTCACTATGTGATGTTAATATATGGGCTGGTCTCAGTGTGGCGGTATTTGTCTCTTGTTTGTGGTATTATTCGGTTACTATGTGGTGGTAATATGTGATCTGATCATGGTGTGGCGGTATTTATCCCTTGTATGTGGTGGTATTGGTCTTGGTATAGTGGATTGTGTTGTGTATGGCAGCTATTTCCTCTCTCTGATATCAATAAGAGGAAGATTCTTTATTTCCAATAGAGATTAAATGCTTTGGCGTTTAACCCCTCCCTGTCCTGTGTCTTTTACATGGTAGCAAATATGCACTTAGAGAGGTTCTCCAGTGAAAACAAGTAATCACCTATCCTAAGGCCACGTTCACACGTTCAGTATTTGGTCAGTACTTTACATCAGTATTTGGAAGCCAAAACCAGGAGTGGGTGATAAATACAGAAGTGGTGACGTGTTTCTATTATACTATTCCTCTGATTGTTCCATTCCTTGTTTTGGCTTACAAATAAGTGATGTAAAATACTGAACGTGTGAACATGACCTAAGGCTATGTGCCCACGATGCAGAAATGCTGCATATTTTTTCCGCTTTTCCCTGGCAGGAAAAACGCATGCGCATTTTACATATGTTTTTCCCGCCAGGTAGAAGAGTTTGTCAAGCGTTTTTGCATGCATTTCTGCATGCGGGTTATCAAGCGCTTTTCCAAGCGATTTTAGCATCACTTGGAATAATGCTTGACAACTTGGTCACACTATATAAATCCATGCAATCGACTCCGTGAACCAGGGAGGGAGCGGGCAGGTGGACCAGGTGCCACTCTGGGACCGACCTTGTATGAGAGCAGGTGACTCCCACGGGTCAGATGACAGAAATTGACCAGTACAGCGGATGAGAACGGCAGGAAGGCAGATGGGTGGTCCGGGTAGACAACCTAGCGGGCACGACAGGTAACAGGCAGGTGCTCCAGGTAGGCAGGCAGGCGGGCACAACAGGCAACAGGTGAGGGGAACGGCGTCGCCGATGCTACACCCCTGTAATGTAAACTTCCGTAATTGTGCATCCCAGTTATAGTGGTGCACAGTAGATGTGCAAGAGTCTCCTGTGATTTACAATCGACGCTCCACTATAACAGGGATAGCGGATAACAGGTATTTGCATATAGATGTAAGGGGCCCCTAGGATAAATTCCTCCTGTGGGCCCCAGTCCGACCCTGGTTGCAGAGGTAACGCTTCCTCTGCCAGTAGCTTGTGAGAGATCAGTCAGTTTGGACCAGAGGTACGACCATGCCATTGGCCTGAGCTGTCAGCCTTCAGGAGCGCACTGCCACTGGCAAAGCAATACGCCAGGGGCTGGGAGCGGTGCTCTTGTGAAGACTATCTTGAGACAATCAATTTTAACTTTTTATCTAAAGGAGACCATGCACCTTAGATAATTTGTTTGACCAGCAGCTCCTCTTCCTACTCCCTTATAGACGTTCAAACAACTCAATCCCTCTCTTCCATGAAATCATTGGTAAGGAGAAAGTGAGACTGCCTCTCTACACAGTACCTGATCAGACGGTCTGCTGGATTTCAGTGGGTTTGGATCGTAAGTGCAGCACCATTCAATGCTTACATCGGGCTGCCGCCAGGACTGGTAGCAGCCGATGGGTGGTGGTGGCCACCAATCAGATAATGATAACCTATGACCAAGGAAATCCTCTATAGCTACAGACTTGTGGAGACTTTATCATAGATCCGTACTCTGTTCTGGTAGCCAGGAAACCACGGATGGAACCACGACCCCAGGGTAAGTAGAACCTAAAGGTATGCTGTGAAGAATTTATATCTGAAAGCTGACATTTCCCATTATAACCATTATTCAGGAATAGGATCTACAAATGCACCCAATCCAGTTCAGATGGCTGCCTAACCACTGGCAAAGGTGACCTCATGTGTCCATCAACGCTGTGGTCACCTGACATGCAACAGAAGTGCGGTTAGTGATAGTCTGCCAGTTGTTCTACCTATCATGCAGTTTGTCAATGATAGCTGAGGCTCTAATTTACAGATTTTTTTTTTCTTGAAGGGGATGTCCACTACTTTAGCATTGATGACCTATCCCTAGGATAGGTCATCAATGCCTGATCGGTCAGGGTCCAACAACCGACACCTCGCCAATCAGCTGTTATCGGTGTCGGTGGCCGAGGCCGCCGGCCAGAAGTACTCACTAGCTGAGCTGGCCGTCTTCTGATAGTGGCCGCCACAGGGTTCTACACATCCGCCCCTTATTGATTTGAATAGGAGGCAGATGTTTAGTACCCTGCAGCAGCCACTACTAGAAGATGGAGCAGCTCCGCAAGTGAGCACTACCTGTCGGCAGCAACAGCTGACCGGCGGGGGTACCGGGTGCCAAACCCCAACCGATCAGACATTGATGATAGGTCATCAATGCTAAAGTAGTGGACAACCTCTTTAAGTTTAAAAGGGGTAGATACATCTGATGCATGAACCAGAAAGAAAGACAATGGGACAGATTAAAAAAAAGTGGTGTACTGCCAAGTGGTATTCTAATACAGCATGTAGTGTAGATGTGCTGTAGTCACCAAATTGTACCGTATGTGAATGACCCTTCTTATCTTTAAGGGGTTGTCCATTTTTAGAAAAAAAGATAAAGCTTCCTTTATTGTAAAATAACAAAATCAGATAGTACTCACCATTCCTGGGTCCATCACTTTACCAGCCTCAGTGTATTGTCAGCTAAAATAACCACTGCAGCCAATCATTGAACTCAGCGGCTTGGCAATGCAAGCGGCATGAGCCACTGAGCTCAGTGATTGGCTGCAGAAGTCATTTGAGCTTTCAACGGGATGTCACCGCTGTGGCCAATACAGTGAGACCGGAGCAACGATGGAGAGCTGGCAATGGACCTGGGGAGGGTAAATACTATATGATTTTGTTGATTTACAGTACTGGAAATGTTTGAGGTCCACTTTTCTAGAACAAAATCGGAGAGACTACCTATACAAATGCGACAGACTGGACACATGAACAGTGGCACTCCCAAGACGATGATGGAAAGCGAATATTGGCATACAACGGGGAAATGTGATTGTCGCACATCGTCGAGCCTTACATGAATGATGTAAATATTTCACAATTTTCCGGGTCCTATACTCATGTAAGCACATTAACTTTAGAAAGAAAAAAGCCATATAGATATACCAGGCCCTGCCACAGCACGCAGCATTCCTTTCTTCAAGTTCCAACACCTTGAAGAACTTCTAACAAGCAAAGTGATCAGTTTAACTATATGGAAAACTCGACCAAAAGACTCATCAATCATCCTGAACTTTATTTTTAAGGCTGGGCCTAATTGAGGGACATTTGTTCTCTTGGTGCAGGCACTAAGTTGCTATAATAGGGACATAACATGAAGCAGCACGCAGCTTTGAAGACGGACCATAGCCTTGATTATTTTTTCATGGTCATTCGTTAGCCAAAGTATAATATTAGTGAGTGCAAGTGCCAGCAACAGTCACATAACGCTGAGCTATACGTCTGCTATGTGGTTCTTTGTGAAATTCACAAATTACATTCTAACCAATATTTTTGTGGGTCTTTTACCTGTTATGCAATGTAAAGACTTTTTGTAATATACAAAATGTGTGGCTGTGAGTCTGTAGGAGGTATTGACTTCTTGCTGATGCTGGTGCTAGGGAGCAGAAAATAGATGCATGCATGGCGGTTTTCTGCCCATTTCCCAGCTGCGGACTAGAGAACGGAGAGCGGCGGCTCCCTGCTCCACCATAGGATGCAACCTTATGGGTGTCATGTTGACAGATCAAACTGGTGCTTGCCTGGAGATGTGGGGCACCCGGCCAAAGGTCTGGGGCATGTGCACTAGCCTGGATCTTCAGCGCTTGCAACGCAACTTCTTAGGGGCCATATACAAAATGTATGACTGTAAAGTCTACCTGCCTGTAGGAGGTATTGACTTCTTCCTATTTTCCAGTTGTGGACTATAGAATGAAGAGTGGTGGAATGGGGAGCCGACGTCTCCCTGTTCCACCATAGCGTGCAACCTTATGGGTGTCATGTTGACAGGATCATAGATCAAAGAGGTGCTTGCCCGGAGATGTGGGGCACTCGGCCAAAGGTGCACTAGCCTGGATCTTCAGCGCTTGCAACGCCACTTCTTAGTGGCAAAAATTTTCAAAAGGAAATAGAAAAAGGTTTTTTTCTTATATTTTGCATCCATATGGCCCATTCTTAAGAGCCAGTCAGTTTTCATTGAGGGCAGGAGTTCTATAATGAATGGTTTCTGCACCTCCATTCACTACTTATATGGTGCCCGTTGTTGCTACATGCTTACTAGTATGATGTAATAATGTCATCAGGCCAGCCAGCGTGAGGCTGAGGACTGCCCAGCGAGAACAGCCGGCCAAGAACTGGTTAACAGGAGGACGTACGGCTGGTTTAGACAGAGCAGGTTCACTATAGGACTGCACGGCTGGTAGGCAGGATGGATACTGGACCCGGCACGGACAGGATAGGTTCAAGAACACAGGACGGACTCAGGTGCAGAATCACAGGTGCTGGTTCAGACTTCACAGGTGAGGGTAACGGTAAAGATGTGGACAAGACGGAACAGGCTCACGACTAGGTGAAAGCAGGACTGGCTCAGGACCAAGATCAGCAGGATGGGCAGAATCAGATTCTGGGAGCACAGGCACAGTGACCTTACAACTAAGTAACAGGAATACACACTGATCACTAATGATGCTACGGCACCTCCTTATAGGGGAAGGTGCCTTAAATATCAGATGTCTCCCAGCGATTGGCTGGGGACATTTCAGAATAACCCCTTTAAGAAGCAGGGAGTGCGCATGTACACATGCCCTAACCACACTCCCAGGAGACCAGCAGGTCCTGGGAGGAAGCTGACACGACTGGGACCGGAGCAGAGAGGGTGAGTGAGCGAGCATGTCGGCGTCCCTGCCGGGAGGAGGAAGGGGAATCATGCAGGGATGCTGACGCTGTCATTAAATAGTGTGGCTCTCCTGCTAAGGGCAGGTGCAGACGACCGTTTTTTTTTCTCCATCTGAGAAAAACGGTCCAATTATGCTAATTCCATTCTGATCAGACTTTGATCAGAGTTTGATCAGAGTGGGATCTGTTTTTCTCTGGAAGTCGGAGAGAGAAAAAAAAGTTTCTCCACCTTTTCTATGCAGTCAGTCTATAAAAATCGGACCGAACTCGTTTGTCATCCAAACGCGGACCGATTTTTTTCACGGACCCATAGACATGAATGGGCGAGTGCCATCCGATTCTCGGAGGCAAATTGTGCACGCTGAGATTTTTTTGGTGCGAGGAGAAAATCTGGCATGTACACAGTGCCATAGAATAACATGGGTACGGGTGAATCCGACAAAAAACACTTGTCCGATTTAAACAGTCTTCTGCACGAGCCCTAAGTGAGGGGCTGGGAGCGAGTTACATTGGAGTTCCAGGAGCTTCACAAATACGGAGTGACAAGTGAAGAGTTTGTAAAACTAGCAAAGTAAAAAGTTACAGATAACTCTTACCCCCACACCCTTCACCTAATAAAGCATGGCTTAATTATGAGTGTGACTTTTTCCTGTACCCAGGGTGTATCCATTGAGTCAGATGAGTTGTGATCTAGTGGAAGCGAAATTTTGCTAATGTCAGTAGGTCAGTGCTAGCAGGTGAGGAGGAGTTGGCCGAGTACCAAAGTTCTAGTCATCATATTAAATTACTTTGACTTCTCCATAAAAAAACATTGGCTTCCTGCATAAAAACTATTCTAAGGAAACGTAATTACTCTTCTCATTTTCAAATAGGCCATGGGAAAATGTAAGCTGGAATGTGAATAATTACCTTTTTTATTATTTTAGGATATTTTTATGCATGAGTTATATCTCACCTGAAAAGGTGGATCCTCGAAACCCAGGATGGTCTGGTTGGACGGACCAAAAAAGGGGGTAGAGATCAGACAGCAACTGGATCAATTGAGTAGAAGTCCACTAGGAAGCCAGAGGTTCAGGGTAGGGAGGCTGATGAGGCAAATAGTGGCACAGCAGAGTAGATTTAGTGATGATGCAGAGTAGAGTATATCATGGAGTCTTTTGAAAAACTGTGGTAAAGTGGTATAGTAGAGCCAAGCAATATAGCAGAGTTGAGTAAGTCAGATGAGCTACTGTGGCAATGTAGCAGAGCCCAGCAATGTAGTAGAGTTGAGTAGGTCATGAAACCCACTGTAGTGAGGGTGCAGAGCCCAGTGATGCAGCAGGTCTGAATATATCAGGAGGTTCACTGTGGTGATATAGCAGAGTTCAGTGATGTAGCAGATTTGAGTAGGTCAGGAGACTCACTGCGGAAATGTAGCAGAGTTGAGTAGATAAGGGGATTCACTCTAGTGTTGTAACAAAGTTAAGTATGTCAGGAAACTCACTGTGGTGATGTAGCTGAGCCCAGCAATGTAACAGAGTTGCGTAGTTGAGTAACTGGGTGTTACAGTTACTAAGGCGACTGTATGACATAAAGCAAGTTTTGTATACATGACCATATGATACTCATCAAATTCATGACAAGTAGCAGCTTCCTTCAGTCCCTGACTGTGGTAAGGTTTGTGGTGAGGCGCACAAAGAGGGACACTCTACTTCGTGCCTCGCCTGATTCTTTAACAGGCATCTGTCACGACATCAGGGCTGCAGGCAATCAATGAGCTCAGGGGCTCGTACTGACTACATCAGCTGCAGCCAATCAACAGAGACCCAGGCGGCAATGGAAGGCAGCTCTGGACCCATGGAGGGTAAATAAAGCTCAGTTTGCTATTTTACACATCACTGAGCCTTTAGCCTTCAAATTGGTGAATGAGGAAAACCCCTTTAAGGCTAAGTTCAAATTTCTATTTGCATATTACATTTCTTCTCCATTTAGAGGAACAGACAAATGGCAGAGGCACTCCACTGATTATTATGGGGTCCGGCTGGGTTCCATTCTGTTTCATTTTTTTAGACAGGATGAAGAAGCGAAGTTTGCAGAACTTTCCCTTCTTTTCTAAGAACATAAACCGATTCCAGACAGACCCCATAATAATAACATATAATGGAGTGATAATATGGGGAAAACAGAACTCCTGCATTGAATATATTGTACTTAAGCTATGTTACATTTCCGCTCAAACTCTTTCCACTTGTCTAATCTATTTACAGGAACAGACAAATGGAATTCATGTGAAAAACTGCCGTTGCATAACTGATACAAGCAGAAACAGAAGGAAGTAGGGTCCTGCTGTTTCTGCTTGTATCAGTTATGCAATGGATCGGTTTTTCACATTAATTCCATTTGTCTGTTCCTGTAAATAGATTAGACTAGTGGAAAATGTTTGAACAGAAATGTAGTGTAGCTAAAGTACAAATGTATTCAATTCAGGAGTTCTGTTTTACCCATGTTATAACTCTGCTATGTGTCTGTACTTCTTTCCAAGTTGAAGCAGTAGACTGAAATATGAATATGTGAGTGTCATGGTCATTTATTAAAAAAAGGGGGTGAATATTTCCATCATGACCGTTATGTATATATGGTACTCTGCTTTTCATTGCTTGTGTACAGATGTATGATTAGTTACAGAAATATTAACATGTGAACACACAGGTGAAATGTAGAAGCTACGGCACAGGTACTGTAGAATCACCATCTTATTATGCAGCCATATCATCAATACTGACACTAAACATTATTATTTTAATAGTGCCCACTGCTGATATGATAGGAAGATGTGCTGTATACAGATAGGCAATGATGTTGGTCATGAAACCAAAGCAGTGACCATTTAAAAACAGTTGTACATTTTGTAACCAAGTGCAGAGGCTCTGGTGGTCCTACATATCTTCGTTTACAAGCGTCCGGCACACGATAATTGCAGCCGTGGCATCATACTCCCGTTGCTGAGCTGTGATGCCAGTTGACTACTGCAACCACTGATTGGCTACAGTGGTCACATGTCAGTTGTTGATACACAAATACCGGAAATAAGATGTAAATATAGCTATTTTTTCAGATATAATGTAAAAAAGTAAAAGTTGGATAACCCCTTTACAGTGGACATTGCTTGAATTTATGAATCAGAATATTTTACATGTGGCTCATAAGTGGAGAAAGAAGCATATTCCTCTAGTAAAATATATTACAAAGTTTCTTATATTAATTTGAAAGAGCCCTTACAGTTATCTGATTGATGTGCATCAAGGTATGAGGTATGGCATTCTAAGCTTTTTGGTAACACCTGGATGGCTGAGCGGTGCAAATAGTCCCCTCCATTATAGTATCGTTCTGTGGGTGGGAATAAACCCGTAGGCTCTGATTCATCACAGTATTTTTGCCAAAATTCTAGCATAAAACACTTTGAAATATCTCAAAATTCAGAGTCAGACAACCATATAAATCGGAGCGAGATCAGAACGCAGTGCACGGATTGGCCGGCGACTCTCCCCACCCAAGTGTGACAGCTTCATGTTGAGTGATAAATAATAGCATTTCCTATTATTTGGAGGTTTTCATGTTTATTTCATGTGTACAACTGACATGTTGTGTATTCTGCAGATTGGTACAATTATGGCAGTACCAAATGTATGTTTTTTTTAATGTTTTACTACTTTTACAACATAAAATCAAATATATTATTCTTGCTATATACGGAGACCCATAACTTATGTTATGGGCTCTTCTGGTGATTCTGTAAACCGTAGGTCAGGGTGAGAAGGAGAGCAGCGGGGACTAGAGATGATGATGCAGCACATGGATCAGCAAGGACCAGGACAGCAGGGCATACACATATGCAAGCGAAGCTGGAGATTGTGTATATAACAACGCTACAGCATCCACTAACAGCGAAGAAATATATAGAATCAGAGACTTTCAGCAAGGATATGGTTAACTGTAGGATAGCAGTGCAACCCTGGAACTTGCCAAAGGGACATGGTTAATTGCAGGTTAGCAGCAATGTATTGGTAAGCTGGTAACTTGCTTACAGATATACGGAACACACATAAATAGAAGTACTTAGCAAACTGGTAACTTGCTTACAGAGATGCATTAACACACAAGTATTTTGACAGTAGTGATGATGGCAAGAACAACAAAAAGAACAGTTGAGAATCTTGATAGCAGGATTATAGGTGGATAAAACCTACACTAGCTGGACCAAGCTTGGAAATAAATGCTGGAACTACAATTTTAATTAGGTGTAGCAAAGGATATAATTAGACATATAGTTGGAGCAGGGCCTAGTAGAAAATGAAACAAGTCATTGGGCAACATGGTGGCTCAGTGGTTAGCACTGCAGCCTTGCAGCGCTGGGGTCCTGGGTTCAAATCCCATCAAGGACAACATCTGCAAGGAGTTTGTATGTTATCCCCGTGTTTGCAGGGGTTTCCTCCGGGTTCTCTGGTTTCCTCCCACACTCCAAAAACATACGGATACGGAATTTAAATTGTGAGCCTCGATGGAGACAGTGCCCATAATATCTGTAAAGCGCTGTGGAATTAATGGCACTATATAAGTAACATAAATAAATAAGTCATGATAAATATGTGGCTGCTAAAGACTATGCTTTCTCAATACTCAGGCAAACGACAGCTGCCCTGAGGCCTTAAATTGCCTAGGATGATAAAATCAATAATGAGTGCTGGGATATCACAATACCTGGCGCTGTCAGCACAAACAGAGCCAGCTATAGGGGAAGGAAGCAAGACCCGGCTCTGGAGTTGGGACAGATGACCAACACTCTGTCATTCACATAGAGGAGAGTGATGCCAGGCAAGGATAACTTAAGAAGAGCGACCAAGTGCAGGTGCACTGATACCACCCCAATGCACTTGCAATTGAATTTGCATATTAGGAGAAATAAGATTTCTCAGCAATATAGAAACAAGTTAGAACAAAAAAGTAGTTTTCATTTCTGAACCCTGATAAACAACGTACCATCACTCGTTGCCACACTTAATTGCTGTTGACAGACTCCCTTTAATCCCTGTCCGTGCATCTACGGGATTAAATTGCCAAGATTCAGAGTAATCAAGAAGAATTTTATACGGAGCCATAAAATGTCACCCATTGAGGTTCTCCTATAATTACTATATATGACCCACAACTTCATTCAAAAGGATGTTGGTCATAATTTGAAAAAAATATATAAAAAATTAAATTATAAAAAAAATAATTTATTGGATACTAAACTATGCAGGTACTTCCTGCTAAGCCACCATATAACAGCACATGGAAACCCAAAGGCCACATAACACATAGTACACGTGGCTCTGAATGCATACATTAAATTCCACAAACATATTAACACAAACTTTTAATACAGTTTTATTAAATCAAACAAATAAATATTACAATAGTGTTTAATTTTAATTAGCAAAGTGTGACAAAAGGCAGGAACTGCTATTCCATAACACTATAAAATAGGATGAAGCGGCTGTGCCCTTCCCACTGTAGAAGCATCATCTGGCAACTCGATCACCTTGTCCCAAAATCGCTAAATATGAACTTATTACTTCTGGAAAGGTTAGAGACTATTTTGGGCTCATGAAGCGCTGATTGATTTTGTCTGTAAAGTATATGTGACTATATCCGTATACACAGACAGATTCAGAAGATGGACACCATTGTGTTTCTAAGTCCTTGTTTTTCCCCATTTACTGGCTCCATTTGAAAGACGAAAAATGGTTCTGGGCGAAAACTAGTGATTCTACAGGAAATTGAGGCTGTAATTACTAAACATGCATTTTTGCCTTATGTGTACTTAAGAGCTTTACAAAGCAAAGTCTGAAGTCAACAGGTATGCTATGGCCTGTGCAAGGCCAGTGGGGGGCGGTGCAAGACATTAAAGGGCTCCATTCACATTAGACTAATGTCGGCTAAACTTGCCGATAATCGACAGGTTCGGCCAGTTGTCTGATGTGTATATGGGAGCCAGACGCCTGATTATCGGGAGAGGTGTTGATCTGACATGTTTGATTTCGGACTGCTGATCGCGTTGCTCTCCCAAAGATAAATTGAGGGCCCAAATGTTGGGCGGCAGCTTCTTCATGGAGAACACAGGAGCACTTGGCCGAACGAGCGTTCCGGTGTATGGGTGACTTGGCTGAGATGAATAACCGGCCAAAGCTTTGTCTGGCCGACAGTCATCTAATATGTATGGCCAGCTTAAGAGGCAACCAGAGAATCCTGTCATATCCCACCCCCTCCTCCGGGGGTCCAGGTATCAGTTTCAGTGCAGTACTAGGCACGGCCATTATAAAACATATGGAGCTGTACCGGGTGAATAATGAAGGCGAGTCAAATCTTTGTAGAGCGCCATGTCTCATTTGACTGATCGGTGGAGAATTCGGCAGTTTGATATTGATGGCTAATCCTCAGGACAGATCATTAGTGTTATGGACCTAAAAAACCTCTTTTCAGGGAGTTAGTACAAAATGACTGCTCAAACCAAGTACAGGTGCACGGTGCACCCTTGGCGTGGCCAAACAGTTCAGTGCACCTTCCCACCTACTTGTTTTCCATATATCTCTGTCCTTCTTCAAATCAAAAGCCATAAATCAAGAGGCAGTCAGAGATAGATGGAAAACAAATAGGTGGGAAGGTGCACTGAACTGTTTGGCCACACCAAGGGTGCACCAAGCATCTGTTCTTGGGTCGAATAGTCATTTTGTGTTGACAGACTCCCTTTAATGTCTTTGGCCAATTTTTGATCCTAATAGCAGAAACTGCAGGTATTACTTTTTGATGCATAGGTTTCTGACGCCCTGTGTACACAATGCTGAAATGTGCAGGGTAAGATGTGAGGAGTAGTACATCGACTCACCTAGAACTATAGCATTACGCTGGCTGCAGAATATGTCAATCACTGCACATTCTTACAGTGGAATGTTCTTGATTTTACAATTTTAGAACTTAGTTCAAGAGAAGTGAGAGGGAATCCCTGTGGATGGAGTGTGACATATCATACTCATAACTCCTGCTGCGGCATCTTTGCATGTTTTGACCTAGAAAATCACAACAGCATTTCTGTCTTGCTTCTTATACAAAACGTAATACTGGTAGGAGCGATGATCGGCCATCTGGCCACAAGACATTGTCTTCACATCGGGTGTAAAAAATATTGATACACAAGATAAATTTTATAACAACGAAAGACAAAAGGAGCTTTTTGATGCAAATAAGGAAATACTTTATTAAATATATTAATACACTATAAAAATTCATATAGAGTCCATAAAAAGATTTTATAAACGATGTGTTCAGAAAAAGAGCAGACACCCCAACAGAGTAATCAGCCCACGGTAAGAAGTGCAAGATAAAGAGAGATTGTAGTAAGGCACAACCAAAAGTCAGCACATTAGACACCTGGTCAATTGAAGGCTTAAGGGACAGGGAAGCAGACAATGCTGCTATAGTACCCCACAATGAGTCAAAACCAAGAAGACAAGAGGCAACTGGTAGGCGATGTAATGATGAAATATGCTGAAAAATGGAGCATAGGTAAAAAGGGTAACAGGGCACTTACCCATGGGCTGAGAACCCCCCAATGGGGATGAAAGGGTGCAATGACACCTACCCAACGCGCGTTTCGCGTGGACAATGCGTTGCTTTCTCAACAGGGGGGGGGGGGGTGTTTCTCAGCCCTTGGGTAAGTGCCCTGTTACCCTTTTTACCTATGCTCCATTTTTCAGCATATTTCATCATTACGTCTCCTACCAGTTGCCCCTTGTCTTCTTGGTTTTGACTCATTGTGGGGTACTATAGCAGCACTGTCTGCTTCCCTGTCCCTTAAGCCTTCAATTGGCCAGGTGTCTAATGTGCTGACTTTTGGTTGTGCCTTACTACAATCTCTCTTTATCTTGCACTTCTTACCGTGGGCTGATTACTCTGTTGGGGTGTCTGCTCTTTTTCTGAACACCATCGTTTATAAAATCTTTTTATGGACTCTATATGAATTTTTATAGTGTATTAATATATTTAATAAAGTATTTCCTTATTTGCATCAAAAAGCTCCTTTTGTCTTTCGTTGTTATATGTATCTTGGAGCTATGCTGCTGGCACGACACGTGCGTACTCACAGGTACCCATAGGTATTGACGTGTCCCCAGCAATCATGCTTTTGGGTTTATTGTTTCTACAAGATAAATTTTGTCTGATGATTGGCAAATTATATGTACCCGACTAAGATTATTGTCTGCAAAAAAAATGTAAAAAATTACACATACATATTATATATATATATTTTTTTTTTTCCTGGGTGTGATCATTTGAAACTACACGTGTATGACATGACGGTCCAAGTTTGGTCAATTGTTATTAGTGTTTTTTATTTTTGAAGCAGTCTTCCTAATCAGTAGCATTCTCACCAATCATGTTTATAGTCTCTGGAGCCAAACCCTCCCTGATCATCAATGCTATTCAGAGACTATAAAAACCTTTTACAAAATATTACTTACACTTTAAGAAAAAAAAAAAAAAATTACAATTCTGCTGGCTCATCAAAAACTCAATCAACGGTTCCTGCGGACTCCATGGCTGTCCAAAACTTGTGCTGGTAATTTCTGTCAAATGTAATTTTCACGCCATGTACCGTACAGTAATCTGAAGTAGGCAAAACTAAACTTTCCACTGCATTATAGGAGTTCAGCTGCGTGTGCAACTGTTTTGGTAGAATTGTGAATGCAGCACTGGGTGATATAATGCCTTCAGTCAAGAGGATCGGTAAAGTTTCTGCTTGTACACAATACATAGGATGACGCCCTTTTATGCACTAAATAAAGCCTGGTTGCGCCTTTCCTTTTATAAAGTAAAATTATGATTCACTTCACGTCATACTTTCGAAAAAAAAAAAAAAAAAAGTGTATAAAGAAACCAAACTAAAAAATAAAACAATGCAAAACACTCCATTCCAGTGTTCCTCAATGGACCCCTATTTTCTGCCACCGGACCCATGTGAGACCCTATTTCAGCAAAGATCCCGTTTGTGAGGTCTCCGTAACTCCATTCACACTACATAAAAAAATTTCAGAGCGGATTTTCATCTTCGTGGTGGAGCAAAAATCTGTGGCTTCTGCATAAGAGAAGCTGGTGTCTCAGCCATGCAGCACGTCAAGTCTCGGGATCATGTAGTAACTACTTGTCTACATGTGTGAATATACCCTTAGGCGAATATCAAGCATTCTTCGTGTTCATAATCACTTGAAAAATTCTTGATAATTTTTTTTTCTCTAGAAAAATCAATAATGGGTGTTTGTCTCTCATTGTTAAATGGGTTCGGTACTATAAGAAAATGCCAAAAAAAAATTATTTTTTTTTTCAAGAAATCCTCAAACAGCGGCTACCAGATAGTAGTAACAGCCAATAGTTCAGCTAGTGGAAACGTGAATGAAGCTAGAAAACATATCACAGCCTGGAAACCAGCTGCACAGGCAGATGAACATTTTAATCAACATATATTAGTGATCCTTAATAATGTTATCTTGCCTGGGATTCTCACTTTCCCCATTTCTAAGGGTGCGTTCTTATTAGCTGATATGCAGAGTTAAACGACCACCAAGCAATACATTTTTGTGGATCGGCGGCCGAGTAAAAGAATGTTTAGAAAGGCAGACCACATATTAATACGTGCACAGAGCGACCGATAAAACAATTGTTCGGTACCCATAGGCTGGCATTGTTCTCGGCAGCACAGGTCTGGTTTACGCCCAATGATGATCTTTTGGGCAAACTAAAAGATGGACGAGCATTTTGCTCATCTGTTGGGTGATCGGCGGCTTATTTAAACTGCGCGATTATAGGGAAATAAGCGAGAATCGTGCACTATAAGTCTGTAAAAAAAATAATAATTTGTGCCCATCCAACCAGTCTTCGTTTAAGGACTACAGAAAATGTGAACCAAAAAAATGTGAGACAATATTACAAGATATTCACTGAAAAAAAAAAGATCTGTACAGCGAATGTTACAACCGATCATACTTGGTTTATGTTATTCTCTTAGAGAGAGATAAAATCCATTGTACACAGAAAATCAGGATTATTAAATTAAACTGAGGAGCAAATATGTCGTCCACGACACCTCTATGATGTTTGACGCGTGGTGTGTGCCATCTCTAAAGGCACTGAAGGATCCCACAGCCCATGTACCCACCGATTCCTCCATACATCCAGATCTCCACCCTGGGTAGAGAAACCATTACAGTTGGAATAATAAGTCAGTTCTCCGAGTGTAAAAGAGACTTGAGACCATCCCATTACACAAAGGAGACCACCAATGTACTTTTCCACCTTGGAATCTGGGATTTTTTGGAGGCCTTAGAACTAATTTGCGGTGGGGACAAGGTCCATTTCTTCGTTCTTTCCTTGGAATGCTGCAGCATAATCTACTACTGCCCAACCCGGATATGAGGGTTGAACAGAGGGTTAAGGTTTGGGTCATTGTCAGCGGAAGCTCTGCCCCATTTTGACATGAGAAGAATTAGAGTTAGAAAGCCCAATACACCAATAATGAGAATAATCAGGAACCGTTGTTTGGTGGAAACAGGTCGGGACTTGGATCCGGTGCGATTGCTGCAATGAAATAAAACAGAATTATTCTCTAATCGGACTGTAAACGATTACAAGTCATAATCGAAGTGTGAGGCGATGTACCCACCAGTTGTTGGTAGAGGCATAGCTATGTCTTCTGGATTACAATGATAATTGCCTCACATTGTTGAAATTAATATAATATTAAAATGAGAACAATTTTAATATTATATTATTTTCAACAAATAAATTAAAGGTAAATTAGGATACACTTATTATTGGCAGAAGACTCGGCCAACTAATGGTGAAGACCATGCATTTCCATGGTCTGTATGGTTAAAAATAAAAAAAAGTTTGAGAAGCCCTGGTGTAAGGAAAAAGTACAAGACGATACATCTTTCCACTTATAAGATATATCACCAATTTTCCTATATTCAAAGACAAATGTCTACTTCCCGGCTGAAGAATAGCAACATGTGAAAGTAGTTTTAAAAAAAAACAACCCTGAAATGAATGGTGGCAGACAGCTTACCGGAGTATCCGAGCCAACCAACTTAGAGTTGGTCTCCTCCTGTATTTGTCATCATCAAAGTCGATCACGGCGTCTTGTGAGACGGCAACATCTCGAGTGTCGTAAATCTTTCTAGGAGTGGAGGCTACAGTAGGAGGAAAAAGAAAAATACACGTTAAAGGTGTTTTCCTATTATTAACACTAATCGCAAGAGTTGAGCAAAAACATTCACAGGACCTTAGTACGGCAACAAGGTTGGAAGTCCGAGGCCACAGGACCACAGCCTGGAGATCCACCTCCTACCTGTTGGCATCTCCGGCGTCAACTTTGTGGCATGACGTTGCGACGGGCCATACTAATCAGAAGAGGCACATAGGATGCTAACAGGTTCTCAAGGCCCTGGTCCGGTGGCCACTCGTCAAGGGTCCTGCAAGTCTTTTGCTCAACTCTACTCATCACCTACATCCACAGAATAGGTGGCAAGTGTCTGACTGTGCAGGCGCACCTGGTGTAACCCCCAAGCATCCCAAGTACAGGAGTCCCATGTCTCCAGCTGGAACGGAGGTCAGCAAGTGCAATGCCTCTTTATTCAAAGACTATGGAATGGCTGAAATCAGAACTCAGCTTTTGCCTAATTTCCGGGCAGTAAAGCATGTTTGTGATGCAACACCACTTATTCCCTGTAAGTAAAAAAATATATAAAAAGCGACCTTGGGCTTAAAGCGAGAAATTTTAAACCCCAAAAGGTAATAACTGGAATTGCAACCACAATTTTCCGTCACCTTATAGCGTATGCATTAATAAGGTGTTTTCTGGCATTACCTGCATTGATATTAACACTGTCAGCTACTGTATCTCCAATCATCACATTGTGGTCTTTAGAGATGCTGCCAGATAAGCCGTGCTGAGCTGTGGGGGCAGGCACCGAACTGTACAGATACCCGGACTGTTGCTGTACTTCTGAGCTTTCCGACATGTGATCAGAGGAGGAGGCTGAAGATGAAGCAAACAGAAGAGTCACTAACACACAATTATACCTGCAATATATATATATTTATATGGACAATAAACTTTACAGCTAAAACAGTACTTTCTTCAGAACAAATGAATAGCAAAACAGTTCTTTCCCTGAGTAACAGAATTCATCATCTTTCCCCCATCTCATTCACCCCCCCCAACCGACCATTCTATCAACGTCAATGGCTGTCCACTCTCCCCAGTCCCGCAAGCTCGCTGCCTTGGAGCAACCCTGGACTCTGATTTCTCCTTCAAACCACATATGGAAGCCCCTTCCACTTCCTGCCGACTCCAACTCAAAAATATCTCCTAGATCCGCACCTTCACTCAACCACAAATCTGCAAAAACACTAGTGCATGCCCTCATTATCTCCCGCCTCGACTACTGCAACCTCCTGCTCTGTGGCCTCCTTTCTAACATTCTAGCACCCCTTCAATCTATCGTAAACTCTGCTGCCCGACTAATCCACCTGTCCCCCAGCTATTCCCCGGCCTCTCCTCTCTGTCAATCCTTCACTGGCTCCCCATTGCCCAGAGACTCCAGTTCAAAACCCTAACCATGGCATATAAAGCCATCCACAACCTGTCTCCTCCATACATCTGTGACCTAGTCTCCCGGTACTTACCTGCACGCAACCTGCGATCCTCACAAGATCTCCTTCTCTACTCCCCTCTTATCTCCTCTTCCCACAATCGTATACAAGATTTCTCCCGTGCACCCCCCTACTCTGGAACTCTCTACCCCAACATATCAGGCTCTCGCCTACCGTGGAGACCTTCAAAATGATCCTGAAGACCTACCTCTTCCGACAAGCCTACAACCTGCAGTAACCATTGCTCCACCATACAGCTGCACGATCAGCTCTGCTCTCACCTACTGTTTCCTCACCCATCCCTTGTAGACTGTGAGCCCTCGCAGGCAGGGTCCTCGCTCCTCCTATACCAGTCGCCGTCACGTTTTGTTCAAGATTACTGTAATTGTTCTTGTATGTATACCCCTTTTTTACATGTAAAACGCCATGGAATAAATGGCGCTATAATAATAATAAGGCAATCAAACAGTCTCATCAACTTGCTTGTCCACCATCAATGGTCTTTCTCCAGCTCCAAAACACCACATACCCTGCTGAGCTATTCCCAGCTGCCTGTTATTAGACCTGTAATACCCAGACTGGAGTATGGGAGCGACCTTTCCCACCCAGCCTCTTTTGATCGCTCCTAAATCCTGGACCCAAAATAAAAACCATCTCAGTAACTCATACCTGTTATCCAGGACCTTACCTCCTGCTTTCTTACAATAAATATTACACACACACACACACACACACACACACACACACACACACACACACACACACACACACACACACAGTAACATATGATAAAAGCACTCACAATTGACAACTGACCAATCCCTGTAATCTGTGACATCGTGTTCTGTGACCTCCTCTACAGCTGCAGTCTCTTCAATCTACCCATAAAAAAATATATAGGTTACATATCTATGGACATAGAATACAGTGTGGAAGCTCTGAGGTCACAAAGTGACTTAGTAAAACCATAGTCATCAAAATATCCTTAATTACGAGGGCTCACCCTGCTTGTTCTTAGTGGTAACTTACCAGAGGGAGGCCCAGTCCAGCCCGCGCCCAGTTAACTGTAGAAAGCTTCTCCCGCAGGGTGGAGGCCACTGGACTAACAAGATTTCCCGGGGGAAAGATGGGTCCTTGACAGCTTGGACACTGGTACCCAGCTGGTGCAGTGTTCGGTGGAAGCTGCGAGGCCAAGTCATTCAAACAGGACCAGTGGAATAAATCTGGAACAACACAGAAAAATAATGGTCATTTCTAAACTACAAAAAAGGCGGTCACTGGTGTGTAATACAGCAAAATTAATAAATAAAAACACTAAGTGCTTTGTACATGGCGTTCTATTGCTGCTGTGTAGGTGGTATAATAGTGGTCGTGGACATTTGTCAGCATATCCCATTTTGCTCAGCCAGATGTGGCGATCACTTAATATCTAGCGGCATCTGAACAATCAACTAGCATTTATTTTTCAGAAGAAACAAAGCATCGATGGTGGGACCGTAAAGGGGTAACAATCAGCTTCTTCCCATAGTTATTTTATATTTATGGCTAGCATTAAAGGGTTATCCTCACCCTACCTTCAGGAGTGCAGCTGCCACTGCCTCCTGGCTTCCTGCTTGTCAGAGGGCGGTGCACGCCTGCTTGATTGACAGATCAGACCAGCGGCATCAACGCTTTGCTGGTCAGAACGGAGCATTCTCCAATGCTGCATCAGAGGAGTGTAGTGACACAGTTGGCCAGATGCAGTGACCCAGCAAGCTTTAGAGCAGCACTTACAAGCTCTATAGAAAACAGCTTATAAGCACGGTGTGCCATTCCTAGGAAACCCGCTACCGCTGATAGACATAAAATTAATAAAAAAAATATAACAAATAGGTGGGAAGAAGCACTGAACTGCTTGGTCATGGCAGTCCGAAATCAAGCACCTCATTGGCATATTTTAATAAAGAACCATTTCTGGCAAAAGAAGCAACAAATTAGAACAATAAATTAATGATTTTTATTAGTGCTACGCCCCCAGCAAAATAATGTGCTTAGTTTGAACAGTCATTTTGTGCTGATATTACGCCGATTGCAAAGCTGCTTGTTTTAACAAGTAATTTCCTATTTTAACCATTTATGAGAAAGAGAAAACCCCTTTAATGTTCTTTTACATGCACCTGATGTGCAAGAACTGCAGAGCCCCTGTGTAGAGATGACAATTTATTTACTTCCAGAGTTATTTAAGAATATAAGACAATCTCATACCATAACACACAAGGCGGGCGGTCTCTTTAGAAGACAACAGGGTGTTACACAGCCGGCAGTTCGGATTGTAGTCGCTGTCCTGAAGCCACTGTAGGTACGACTGAACAATGCACTGGAACACAAAACACAATTACATGTCTCTACAGGGTTAGTCCCAGCTCAGATATCTATGGCAGGTCCTCAGCAAGCGTCCGAGGGTACTGTGTGAATAGGGGCAGCCTGACGTGTGGCCACCACTCTATTCACAGCAGCCGCAAGACCAGCCTCCTTCATGAGACAGATGAAGGTCTCACCGAAGAGCCTGCATCTATCAGACATATCCTGTGTATGTCAGAAATGAGAATACTCCTTTACGAAGTGGCAGGAGATTGTGGACGATATTAAACACAGGATCGGCCCGATGGCTACCAGCCTCACCTTTGGATGATTGGCCACCAGACAATGTTCACAGACATTTACACGATGTTCAAAGCAGAAGAGATTCGTCACTTTCCTCTTAGGACATTTGCAGAGACCCATGATGGCAGCGACACCTGTTAGAGAGATCGAGAAAAAAAAAAAAAAAAAAGGATTATTTAAAGGGGTTATCCACTTTTTGTTATAACAGATCCCTGACCAATAAGCCAATCACAAGATATCCTATAGTTGAGTTCTTCACGAATCGGATTCAGTCTGTAATGGAAACTGGAAGCAAGTGTTATCCCCTGAAACAGCACAAAAAGCGAAACTAAGCTTCAATTAAAGGGACAAGTCAGATCTCATGCTAAAGGGGTTTTCCACTTTTTGTTAGAGGGATCCCCTTCCAATAAGCCAATTACAAGATATCCTGTAGTTGAGTTCATCACTAATCGGATTCAGTCTGTAATGGAAACGGGTGGCAAGTGTTACCTCCTGAAGCAGCACCAAGAGTGAAACTCAGCTTCCACTAAAGGGACAACTCGGATCTCATACTGTGGACTTACAATCTGCACCGCAGGTTAACTTGCGTGCAGATTTTCATCCAGGCTGTGGATAAGATTTGGCAAAATCTCATCCTATTTGCTAGTCCTATAATTGTCTCTGGATTTTCCATCCGTCTCATGTGAACATTCCCTAAGACGGAGTTAGCCTGTCTTCACATTTGCGTTCTTCATTTAATTTATTCTGCTCAGTTATAGGAGCAAAAACAAGAAAATGACAGCAGTGTAGCCGTGCCATCTAACGCCGCACGCGTTGTCCTCCTAACACACGAATCACCCCCCGGGAAATGTGCCAAAATAAGGAATAACATCCATTATAAAGGTATAAACTCAAATGCAAAAATTACAACAGTAATCACCAAATAAATCAGATCAAAAAGGATTCAGATAACAATGAGTACAAAAAGAACTGGAGCAAGTGAGATCCAGGATAATTATATTACAGGTCTGTCAACTAGGGCGACTACAGAAGTGATTCAACAATGCCCGGACACACGTATAGGTGGTGCAGACACTAGGGAACAGCGCATATATTATAGCAGGACGCTTAACACCAGCGACTACTTCCTGGGGGGAAAATAGGATGTGTAACAAATGTCCAGGAATCAGGGAACGCGATGAAGCAGAACATGCTCACCTTGTAAATTCCCCACCGCTCCGGTGGTTAGTTGTCTTGCAGTCATGATTTTCTAACTGCTGCACACAATCACTGTCGTCACTGGTCATGGTAGCAAGGTGGGCCCGTCACTACTGAGTACAATGATTGTCTGCAGCGGTCTGTTCCATCTGCTATCCACCTTTTTTACAGAATAAAAGGATGTGTGTTTTTGGGTCTGTGCAAAGACGAAACGGATGCAAACTGGTGACAGCGCAAAAGAGGAGGAGCGAGAGCAAAAGAGGAGGAGCGAGAGCGAGAGCAAAAGAGGAGGAGCGAGAGCAAAAGAGGAGGAGCGAGAGCAAAAGAGGAGGAGCGAGAGCAAAAGAGGAGGAGCGAGAGCAAAAGAGGAGGAGCGAGAGCAAAAGAGGAGGAGCGAGAGCAAAAGAGGAGGAGCGAGAGCAAAAGAGGAGGAGCGAGAGCAAAAGAGGAGGAGCGAGCGCAAAAGAGGAGGAGCGAGAGCGAGCGCAAAAGAGGAGGAGCGAGAGCGAGCGCAAAAGAGGAGGAGCGAGAGCGAGCGCAAAAGAGGAGGAGCGAGAGCGAGCGCAAAAGAGGAGCGAGAGCGAGCGCAAAAGAGGAGCGAGAGCGAGCGCAAAAGAGGAGGAGCGAGACTGAGATTTACCAGGTCCGTAGTCCCGATCCCTTTTGATTTCAATGGCTTCTGGGTACAGTTCTGGTTCCCGAATGGAACTTTGAACTAAAGTTTGGTTGGGTACCAAAACCCGACCTTCCCTGGGTCCGCTCATCAGAATAGAGCGGGCAGTGCGTATGCCCATTCATTCCCGATGGGGCTCGGCTTTTCCAAAGTGGTGGTCAATCATTGTAGTGGGATAACAGCGCCAGTTCTGCCGATCTGTTAAGGCCCCAGCGGCCTTGTTTTCACTGATGAACTTCTTTAACAAAAGCCCAACTGGCTGTGATTTTATAGATTTAGTTGTTGTTGTTTTTTTTCCAGCCAAATTATTTAGCCTGAAATGGCTGATAATAGAGAACACTAGACGGATTACATAGACTGTATGTCTTGATTGCTAAAAGCAAGACCCCACAGTGATGATGCAATGTACATCCCACCCAGTGCCATCAGCAGGTGTGGAAGCCTGGGATGGCTGATAGCAGAGAACAATAGATTGCATAGACAGAATGTCTGGAGCCCTGGTCACACACAGAGGGGTTACAGCCTTACCTTACACTGCCAGGGTCAGTCACGCCCCACTTCCGTGTTATCTCCTTGGTGTCACTGTGTCTTATCCTTTCCGCCCCCGCTCCCCATTACACTCCACAGCCGGTGACTCTCGCCCTTCACCCCCTCAAGCTGTTTTCTATTTTTCCTTCCCCTCCACCAAGTCTGACTTCTATCTGCCACGTCTCTTCCGTGTGACAGTGACAGCCTCGGTGTCAGGGCGCAGCTCACTGCTCGTCACTTCCTCCACACGCAATATGGCGGCGGATTGCATGTAGTGACGTCACTTCCTGTTCCGGGAGCAGAACGGGCGCGCGGGACATTTGAACGCGCTGCTTTCTCCGATCTTGGCAGCAGAGATTGTGGCTTGTGCGATGGTCGTCGGGTTCAGCTTTATATAGAGTTGATAGACTTGTAGGAGGTTTTAACAAAGAGGAATCCAAAAAGGAAGCTGCGACCTGGGAGTGGTGTGCGCGTTATGTAATCCGGTGCGGTACCGGAGCGATATACTGTCATCGTGTCCTCGGGGAAGAGATCTGGAGCCGCTGCCATGTCTGATCGGAAGAAGAGGGGCGGCAGCCGAGGGACGGTCACCTGGGAGAAGGACAGTGAGTGTCCCCTGTGCTGTGATGTCCCCCATAAAGGCTGCACCCAGGGCAGGTGGGGGCCACAGGGACCTGGACTATGTCGTCGTCCCCCCGGCCCGAGCTGTGTCCGTCGTCGTCCCCCCGGCCCGAGCTGTGTCCGTCGTCGTCCCCCCGGCCCGAGCTGTGTCCGTCGTCGTCCCCCCGGCCCGAGCTGTGTCCGTCGTCGTCCCCCCGGCCCGAGCTGTGTCCGTCGTCGTCCCCCCGGCCCGAGCTGTGTCCGTCGTCGTCCCCCCGGCCCGAGCTGTGTCCGTCGTCGTCCCCCCGGCCCGAGCTGTGTCCGTCGTCGTCCCCCCGGCCCGAGCTGTGTCCGTCGTCGTCCCCCCGGCCCGAGCTGTGTCCGTCGTCGTCCCCCCGGCCCGAGCTGTGTCCGTCGTCGTCCCCCCGGCCCGAGCTGTGTCCGTCGTCGTCCCCCCGGCCCGGCCCGAGCTGTGTCCGTCGTCGTCCCCCCGGCCCGGCCCGAGCTGTGTCCGTCGTCGTCCCCCCGGCCCGGCCCGAGCTGTGTCCGTCGTCGTCCCCCCGGCCCGGCCCGAGCTGTGTCCGTCGTCGTCCCCCCGGCCCGGCCCGAGCTGTGTCCGTCGTCGTCCCCCCGGCCCGGCCCGAGCTGTGTCCGTCGTCGTCCCCCCGGCCCGGCCCGAGCTGTGTCCGTCGTCGTCCCCCCGGCCCGGCCCGAGCTGTGTCCGTCGTCGTCCCCCCGGCCCGGCCCGAGCTGTGTCCGTCGTCGTCCCCCCGGCCCGGCCCGAGCTGTGTCCGTCGTCGTCCCCCCGGCCCGGCCCGAGCTGTGTCCGTCGTCGTCCCCCCGGCCCGGCCCGAGCTGTGTCCGTCGTCGTCCCCCCGGCCCGGCCCGAGCTGTGTCCGTCGTCGTCCCCCCGGCCCGGCCCGAGCTGTGTCCGTCGTCGTCCCCCCGGCCCGGCCCGAGCTGTGTCCGTCGTCGTCCCCCCGGCCCGGCCCGAGCTGTGTCCGTCGTCGTCCCCCCGGCCCGGCCCGAGCTGTGTCCGTCGTCGTCCCCCCGGCCCGGCCCGAGCTGTGTCCGTCGTCGTCCCCCCGGCCCGGCCCGAGCTGTGTCCGTCGTCGTCCCCCCGGCCCGGCCCGAGCTGTGTCCGTCGTCGTCGGCCCGGCCCGAGCTGTGTCCGTCGTCGGCCCCCCGGCCCGGCCCGAGCTGTGTCCGTCGTCGGCCCCCCGGCCCGGCCCGAGCTGTGTCCGTCGTCGGCCCCCCGGCCCGGCCCGAGCTGTGTCCGTCGTCGGCCCCCCGGCCCGGCCCGAGCTGTGTCCGTCGTCGTCCCCCCGGCCCGGCCCGAGCTGTGTCCGTCGTCGTCCCCCCGGCCCGGCCCGAGCTGTGTCCGTCGTCGTCCCCCCGGCCCGGCCCGAGCTGTGTCCGTCGTCGTCCCCCCGGCCCGGCCCGAGCTGTGTCCGTCGTCGTCCCCCCGGCCCGGCCCGAGCTGTGTCCGTCGTCGTCCCCCCGGCCCGGCCCGAGCTGTGTCCGTCGTCGTCCCCCCGGCCCGGCCCGAGCTGTGTCCGTCGTCGTCCCCCCGGCCCGGCCCGAGCTGTGTCCGTCGTCGTCGCCCCGGCCCGGCCCGAGCTGTGTCCGTCGTCGTCGCCCCGGCCCGGCCCGAGCTGTGTCCGTCGTCGTCGCCCCGGCCCGGCCCGAGCTGTGTCCGTCGTCGTCGCCCCGGCCCGGCCCGAGCTGTGTCCGTCGTCGTCGCCCCGGCCCGGCCCGAGCTGTGTCCGTCGTCGTCGCCCCGGCCCGGCCCGAGCTGTGTCCGTCGTCGTCGCCCCGGCCCGGCCCGAGCTGTGTCCGTCGTCGTCGCCCCGGCCCGGCCCGAGCTGTGTCCGTCGTCGTCGCCCCGGCCCGGCCCGAGCTGTGTCCGTCGTCGTCGCCCCGGCCCGGCCCGAGCTGTGTCCGTCGTCGTCGCCCCGGCCCGGCCCGAGCTGTGTCCGTCGTCGTCGCCCCGGCCCGGCCCGAGCTGTGTCTTATGCCCCTTCCTCTCGCCCTACAGGTGTCACTCCTCCTGCTAGAAGATCCCAGAGAAATTCTGCGTCTCTCAACAAATCTGCAGACACCCCGGTGAGTGTATGGCACAGACCTGTCATATATGTTGGGTGTGGGCAACACTAGCCGATCACTGAGTCATTAAAGGGTTTGTCCTTGCCTCGCTCTCCAGTGACAGGTGAGTGTGACAGGTGACGCCTTGTTAACAACCTGTCAGTGGCGCCTCACATTGCAGAGACGAGTGGGTCAGGACACAACCTTTAAAGAGGAACCGTCCTTTAAAATCAATAGTACACTTGGAAATAAGTAACTTTGTATTAGATCTTATCAGAGAAATTGCATATTTCTCCTCTTGGACTGATCAGTAAGGCTGTGTGCACACTATGTGTTTTTTAAGCGTTGCCGCAGCGTAATTTCTGCCGCGGAAACGCTTAAAAACGCTTGTTAAGTTGTCTGCAATGGTCCCCAAGGATAATCCGCATGTGCTGTGCACATGCTGCTGAAATTTCCGCTGCAGATTATCATTGTGGAAAAATCCGCAACATGTCCATTAATTTGTGGAATCGCGGCGTTTTAGCCGCCATTGACTAGTCATGCTGATATTAAGCGATTCAATGCGCGGATAGTACCTGGGTCTGGAGAAGAGGAGACTCTCTCTCCTCCAGACCCGGGTACCATAGTACCTGTAGTTAAAAAAGAATTGAAATAAAAAGTAAACATATACTTACCTTCTGATGGCCCCCTGTCTGCGCCTGGCGGCGCTGCTGGCTCTTCGGCTGCTCGCGGTGGTGTACAAGGACCTTCCATGATGTCATTTAGTCATGTGACATGTCACGCAACCGCTGACGTCAGCGGTCAGGTGATGGTTGCTTGACCTGTCACATGACTAAATGACGTCATGGAAGGTCCTTTTACACCACTGCGAGCCGCAGAAGACACCGGACGCACCAAAGGAGGAGACCGAGGGCCATTGGAAGGGGAGTATAATGTGTTTTTTTTTTTTTTTTTTTACTATTGATGCTGCATTTGCCGGTTACATGGATTTATATAGTGTGACCAAGTTGTCAAGCACTTTTCCAAGTGATGCTAAAATCACTTGGAAAGCGCTTGACAACCCTCATGCGAAATCACATGTGCAAAACGCTTCACTTACGCTTCTACCTGGCAGAAAAAACACATGTAAAATCTGCATGCTTTTTTTCTGCCAGGGAGACACAGAAACGCTCAGGAAAAATCTGCATCAATTCTGCATCGTGGGCACATAGCCTTATTCTCAAAATTCTAAATTTACAGGTAAAATCTGTATTCAATGAAGACAGATAATTACATTACTGAGATAGGAGATGGCAGTTGGTGCTGATAAGATTCTATGTAGATGGGAGAAGAGTAGGGAAGATCTGCCCCATCTGCATAGACTCTTATGAGCACCAGCTGTCATTTCCTATCTCAGTAATGTCAAAATCCTTCACTGAATACAGATTTTACTCTTGAATTTAGAATTTTTAGAATGGCTGATCAGTCCAGGAGGAGAAATGAGCAGATTTCTCTGATAAGATCTTTTACAAAGCTGCTTAGTTTTATTGTGCACTACTTGTTTATGGAATAATTCAAATATCGGTTACACTTTAAAAAGTATGTCATTTTAATTTTTCATAAATCAGTAGTTGCAGAACAGGCAGATAGTTGGCAAAATAAAACCCTAATAGTCTTGGATAACCTGTCATGATCCTATAGAGGAGGAAAAGCTGGACAGATGAATATATAACGTATTCGTACCATAAGACACATCTAGTTGTTAGAGGAGGAGAATAGGGGGGAAAAATTATATACTGATTTAATGGATACCTGTAGAAGTTTTCGTGCAATAGTCTCTTCGAGCATCGGGTGGGACTGTAGGTGTTGTCTTAGACTCTGCCCCTCTGCATTTGTACAAGCCACCTTTTTTAAACTTTGTGCTAGCGCCACCTATGCCACGGGTGGTGCTTGCGCACATTCAAGTCCTGGCATTCTCCAGCAAAATGGCGCCGGAGGCGGGGTTCATGCTCAGATTAACCTCCGATGGTTTTCAGCAAAATGGCGCCGGAGGCGGTGCATGCTCAGATTGGGGTCTCTGCTCAATGACAAGCTGAGATCTCGATTTGTGCATGCACCGCTAGCGGCGCCATTTTGCTACACACCGTAAGGTGGCCTCCTCCGCTGGGACACCCCCTCCTCCCAGCCCAGGGCCTGCAGCATCGCCCCACTCCTGCCAGTGATCTTACTGCCCCAAAGCGAGCCAGGTGAGCTGCATTTGGATTATAAGTCGTACCCCCATGTTCCTCCTAAATTTGAAAAAGTGCCTCTTATAGTCCGAAAAATACGGTGATTTTGGATTTTGTTACTGTACTTTAGGACTGTGCATAGACAGCTGTTAATCACACTGGTGCACAGAAGTGAGAATAATACAGTTCTCCCATCTTACATGTTCTTTATTCCAGATGGCTGCGCCAGTAATGAAACGATCCATCACCGCTAAGAAAATCCTCCCTCGTAAAACACTGGTGAGTTAATTTATTCTCTTTTACCTTGGACCATAATTGTCTTTCTGCACTGATTTTACCCCTGTGACATGACAATATTTATTTTCCAAAAATAATGGAGTTGATCTATGTACAGATCTGTCCTCGCATTTCCGCTTGGCATCAGATATCCTGAAATAAACAACTATAGGGGAAAAAAAGTCAGAACTGTTGGGCTTTGTTTCCGCTATATGTTTGTGAGCGACGCTGTATTGAATTAGTGTGATGAGAAATTGGAGTCCTTAGTAAAGTTTGCAGAAGGGTAAGGATAGACATCTGGAAATAAATTACTCCACTCAAAAGGAAAGTTAAAGGGATTGGCCACTTAACTTTAAAAAAACATGACTTTGTGGCATCTACAAATATATAAGGGACGTGACTAGACTCCTTTAGAGGGAACCTGTCACCTGGTTCATACTGCCTAAACCGGTGACGACTGCCAGGTATGTTTCAGAGTCCATATACTTTAAAGATCCCACCACGGATGAAAGGAATAGACTTGACTAGTCCGGTGCGCCCCTGGACGGCTTTTCTCCGTGCCACTGCAGGTGATTGGCAGATCTTTTGCATAGCTAGAGACATGTTACTCATCTCTAGAAATACCTTAGAGAGCCAGATGGGGGCGACACCAGACTAGTCTTGTTCATTCCTTTGGTCCTCTGCCATATTTTCTAACTATTTTCTCTGAAATGCTGGATAATTTCACAAAAGATATATACCTGTCTGCAATCGTGCAGCAAGGTGCTGATTCTTGCTGCCGAGGTTTAGACAGTATGAATCAGGTTCCCTCTAATTAAAAAAAAAAAAAGTTTCCAGTATGAAGTTTTGTTTCAATAGGAAGAGACTGATTGACAGGTCTGGTCACATGATCCTCAGTCAGCAGCCAGGAGCGCAGGTGCGAAATTCGGTTTGTGATAAATGCTGTATTAAAAAGTGCTGGAGGAGAACCTATAATACTAGTAAGCACCGCAAAATCATCTCCCCCAACACATCTGTTAAAATAAGGTGGCTAACCCCTTTAAGGTTGCCATATTTGTGAGATGGCTATATGCCACTGCTCCTGACTACCCAAAGGCATGTAAACTGAGGTAGGTAGAAGAGAGAAACCAGTATCCGACTTGTCTAAATCAATAACTCTGAAAAACAAAGGATGAGGCCTACTGAAATCCAACATGTCCAATCCTTCTTTCCCTAATGTTTGGCACCTTAGGATATTCGGGTTGCCCCTATACACTATGTTGGTCCACTGTTCTCTATGGAATCAGCAGACATTTATATAATGTGTATGGACAGCTTCAGAAGATCTCTCAGCATTATGAAATGGTCCATTTATTAGGGTAGATCAGCGGCTCGTAAGTAAGGACCCTCTTTTACATGGGCCGATGCAAACTGCAGGGGGAGGAATGATTGTTAATACAATCGGTTGGTTCCCATATAGTTTACATATTGTCGGCAGCACATCTACGGTTTCCATGGGGAAGGGGGGGGTGCTGCCAACAATCATTTTTTAGGCCACATAAAAGATGCTGCCTAATTGGGAACTAGGGTTCTTAAGACCCATTTTTCAGCTGAGGGCTTTCGGTAAGGGCCCATCTACAGACTGATGTTGGGTTTTTTCATAGATGTAATGGTAAAATGGGACCAATATCAAAAGCATCTCTTGAGAGGGGATGTCATCCTCATATTGAATCATAGCTCTTTTTTCCATTTCAATTTATGATGAAACTAACATTCTATCTGACCCTGGTTGCTTTATGACCTCCTGCTGTGAACAGGTAATTGAAGTAGGTCATCTGATGGAGATCATGAAGTCCAGACAAAGTTTGTACAAGAAGCTGGGAGGTGTGACTTTTCTCGCCTGTGGAAATAAATTTCGGCTCTTCAAAGCCACATTTGAGCAAGAATGTCAGACAGGATGGCACTGTTTCAAGTTATGAATATTTGGGTTTTTGTGACCAGTGTGGGTTCTATAGTTATGGGAGACATATTTTCGATTGAAGTGGTGAACATAATGCATTTACTTACATCACTGAGCGGCCTGCGCATCAGCTCCCAATTAATATCTGCTCCCTGGATAACGTATATCCCATGTTTCCTTTTTATAGAAAGCTAAGATCATGATGGGAAATATGGCATTAATATCTCTCGCCTGGGACCTTCAGGGGGTAGATATCCTGAAAGATGGGGTTCTCTTAATTTTTGTGACAGGAGTAACATCCCATTGATCAGCCCCCTCTAAGCTCACCAAGTGGAGGTATGGGAGTGACTGTTATCTAATAAAAGCAGATTCTGAATGATAACCATTGTTCAGCACTGGGAGATGGAGATCGCTGTAGAACTGCTCCATTTTCCTGTCGGAGCGCTCTCCTCCCTAAGATCTGCACAGTTTCCGTGACATCAGATCTGGTAATTTTCTTCTGTTTATCTTTTTTATTTTGTGTGATTATATATACTCTATTGCTTTGTCCATTTTCTAATGTCTTTTGGTTATTTTTATAAACACTGACTCATTTTTGGGATTAAATATATAATATTTAATAACTTCGAGAAGAAGTAAATTTGCGCTAGTGGTAGTGAACAGAAGGACGGCACAAGAGATTTTGAGTGCAAGGGATAATTTTATTTAATCGAACATGTGCTTAAAAATAGCTACCGTATATTCCGGCGTATAAGACGACCTGGTGTATAAGACGACCCCCCTACTTTCCTGTTAAAATATAGAGTTTAGGATATATTCACCGTATAAGACTACCCCTTTTCCAATGCATACCAAACACCGGTAAAAATTAAAAAAAAACAGATTTGAATTTAACATGGTCCTTTTTTAATTTAAATTCTTATGACATGCAGGTATATAGCAGGAAAACTGTCACTCATAAACATATTAAAATAGGGGGGACCCCACGTCATTTTTTGGGGGGGTCCCCCATTCTAATAGCTAGTAAAGGCTAGGTATTCAGCTGGGGGCTGATATTAGTAGCCTGGGAAGCTCCGTGGGTATTACCCCCTTCCCAGACTTCAAACATCTGCCCCAGCCGTCTGCTTAACCTCCGCTAGAGACTATAATGATGGGGGATCCCACGCCAATTTTCTTTTTAAAAAATCCTTTATTTTAACACTAAATGACAATTGAGGGGTTAATAAAGATGCAGTCCCTAAATTATTATTAATTTTGTAATTAATTTTTCCCAAAAATGTTGACGTGGGCTTCGCCATATTTTTGTGTCCAGCCAGGTACAGCAGGCAGGAACGGGCTGCCCCCAACCACCAGCTGCCTATTTGTACCTGGCCGGACACAACAATATAGGGAAGCCCTTTTTTTTTTTAATTATTTCATGAAATAATTAAAAAAAAAAAAGACGTGGGGCTTCGCCCTATTTTTGTGTCCAGCCAGGTACAACTAGGCAGCTGGGGGCTGGAATCTGCAGCGCAGGGAGACCCAAGCTTTCTGGGCCCCCCCCGCTGCAAATTGCAGTCCGCAGCCACCCCGGAAAATGGCGCGTTCATAGAAGCGCCATCTTCTGGCGCTGTACCCAACTCATCCAGGGCCCTGGTGCGGTGGCTCACTGGGTAATAAAGGGGTTAGGGCCAGCTTGGCATTATCAGCTGGCCCTAAGCCCGAAATTCATGGGGTCACGCCAATATTAGACATGACCACCATGAATTTCTAGTAAAGTAATTAAAAAAAACACAACACCCAGAATAAAGTCCTTTAATTGAAATAAAGACACAATTTTTTAATGTTCTAAATTAAACCATACTTACCGTCACGCCCATTCCAGCTGAAGCCAACGATCTCCTGCAATAAAAGTAAAATAATAAAGCAACCTCATCCTTACCTTTCCATGGTTCCCAGGACCGGTCCAGCTCTGCTACATTCACATGACAGGCTGCACCGCAGCAGAACGCTGCCGTTCAGCTTGCCATGCGGCAGACACTGAGAAGCGCAGGCATGCTTGTGCTCCTCAGTGTCTGACTGTGACGGCATCCAGATGAGCCGAGATCATGTCCAATGAACTCGGCTCACCTCATACACGTCACTGACAGCGTGGGAAAATTCTCCTGCTCCCCGCATGCGCAGTAGAAGTTTCCCACGCTGTCAGTGACGGACGTCCAGGAGGTGAGCTGAGTTCATTGTCGGCTCATCTGGATGCCGTCACAGCCAGACACTGCAGAGCGCAAGCATGCCTGCGCTTCTCAGTGTCTGCGGGATGACAGGCTGGATGGCGGCGTTCTGCTGCGGTCCAGCCTGTCATCTCGATGTAGCAGAGCTGAAGCTGTCGTGGGAACCATGGAAAGGTAAGGATGATGTTGGTTTATTATTTTTCTTTTATTGCAGGAGATCGTTGGCTTCAGCTGGAATGGGCGTGATGGTAAGTATGGTTTAATTTAGAACAATAAAGAATTGTCTTTATTTCAATTAAAGGACTTTATTCTGGGTGTTTGTGTTTTTTTTAACTTTTACTATGGGGTTAGTAATGGCGGTGTCTTATAGACGCCTCTCCATTACTAACCTGAGCTTGATGTCAGCTGGCATTATAAGCTGACATCAACCCCAGCCCTATTACCCCCTGCCACCGCACCAGGGCAGCGTGGAAGAGCGAGGCTAAGTGCCAGAATTGGCGCATCCTATGGATGCGCCATTTCTGGGGCGGCTGACGGCTGGTGTTTCTAGCCTGGGAGGGGGCCAATATTCATGGCTCCCTTCCTGGGCTATTAATATCAGCCCCCAGCTGTCTGCCTAGCCTTTGCTAGCTATTAAATTAGGGGGGACCCCACGTCATTTTTTTTTAAATAAATCCTTTATTTTAACACTAGATGACAAGTACAGTAACCAACACTGTCACTGTACTTCATATATATGTGACTGACATGTTTCTATCTATCTAATCTATGTGTGATGCTCTATTCTGTCTGTTATAAATTGTCGGGTACCGCTGCTGAATTGCCGGCCGGCTTTTTTAAAGAGACGGTGCATGAAAACACTATTATTTGTTTTAATAAATCCTTTACACTAAATGACAAGTACAGTAAGCAACACTGTCACTGTACTTCATATATATGTGACTGACATGTTTCTATCTATCTAATCTATGTGTGATGCTCTATTCTTTCTATTCTAAATTGTCGGGTGCCGGCTTATGCCGCTGCTGAATTGCCGGCTTTTCATATATTGTCACAGAAGCGACGCGAACTTCCCAGCTCCGGACACAGCGCAGCGCTTCTGTGACAAGTGAAAGCTGTCGGCACAGAAGCCCTGCGCTGTGTCCGGAGCTGGGAATACGCAGCGATGTGTCAGTTTCAGCACAGAAGCGCTGACTGTCTGGACCTACCGCCGCCGTATTTTAACTCCCTCCACCTTATATTAACTCCGACATGGCAGGGATACGGCCACGGCAGCTTATTAACACCCCCAGAGTATCCCCGCATGTCAATTTCTGAAAGTTCAAAAGCATTACCGGCGTATAAGACGACCCCAGACTAGACAGAAGATTTTTCAGTCTTCAAAAGTCGTCTTATACGCCGGAATATACGGTAGTTAAAATTATTCAGACTCAGTGAGGTCACTGGGTCGGATATAAGAATAGGTATTAAGTTATAAAATCGATAAATAAATCGGTGTCCACTGATACAAGGTAATCACTGATTGATAAAAATAGGCCTTTTTCCCTCGTAGTCTGAGGATGTTCGGTTGCAGTAGATGTATAAGGAGGCAAAGGCTTGTATAAATATGGTATACTAATGAGCGATGGGGGAAGGGGTAGGTATCTGTTTGTCTGTGGTTACCTGATACTGGTGCCTCGTATGGGGTATGGAGGTTCACTGGTGGCACGTGTTTGTGCCTGGGAGGGAGGACGAGGAGTACCTAGAGTGGGGTACACAAAAAAATGTATGGATAAGTGGGGGTGGAACTCGACAGAGATGTCTCTGCTGGACTCTGAGTTGGGTCGTGAGTTACCTGTTCTTGGTATGGTACTCAATAGACTGTGGTAGTAGTTGGCTGTTGTTCCACAGTAGCACTGCTACCGGTGTGACAGTCAGCAGGCTGTGTAGATAATATTGGATTCACCGGAGCAGTACTATAGGGAGTGAGAGGAGACAAGTATTAAGAATAGGGTGCAGGGCTCAAGGGTTAAGATACTGGGTTCGAAGGGGGCAGTTTTGGATTAGTTACCTTCTAGAGGGTAGCGGGGGTGTCCTGATTATTTTGGATGACTAGGAGGTATCGGTCCTGGTCCTTCTTGGAGAGAGGTAGAGGATATGTCACACACGGCTGTGGGTTGATGATCTGAGTTAGATCTGCAGGGGAAGGAATAGGGATAGATCATAAATGAACTGATCTAGCTGTGGTACAAGCCTTGGAGACAAGAGGTTTAGGGTTACCTGTTTGTAGGTACAAGGGGCATCCAGGGACGTCTTAGACTGAGCTGGAGGTAGTAGTCCTGGTCCCTTGTTGAGTGGAGGTAGCACGAGGAGGTCAGAAGTAGGATGCAGCAAGAGGCTTGTACTAGCATGTAATGCCTCTGTTCGCTGTATAGAGATCTGTAGGGAGGGGGTGTATCTGTTAGGGTATCACTGGGTTGTGGCTGTAGCCTCCAGTTTTTACCCAGAGATCGTGGTTTACCTGCTTCGTAGGGATTAGGGTGTCAATAGTAGATGCTGGTTCAGGTCTCCGTAATGTAGATACAGCAGGGTGCTGTAGTAGGAGGCTATAGTTATGTCAGAGGTAACCAGAGATAGGAAAACATAAGCCTCCTGCTGTATCCTATGTTGGGTGCACCAGGAGGCTCTGGCTGGAAAAAGTGGGTGCCAGATTCAGCAATAGGGAGGGTGGCTGGTGCAGAGCCCAACTGAAGGGGTTGATAGCAAGTACTGCGGGGAACAGGGAAAAACCGTTAGAGGGTCAGCTGGGTACAGTATGGACTTGGTGGGGCAGGGGCCCATTGTTACTTACGGTCTGTAGAGGGCTTTACCGTCTGGGGGTGGTCGAGGTCCGGAGCGAGAGCGGAGTCCCGGCCGGTGACTGCCGCGTGCTCGCTACTTCCGGGTAGGAGGAGGAGAGAGAGAGAGAGAGTGTATGTGGAGAGCGCGCGAGAAGGTGCGCGTCTCCAGGAAAGCGCGCGAGAGGGGGGCAGCGTGACGTAGGGTCACGTGGTGTGCAGCGTGCACAAGGTACGGAGGCCTGTGGGCGCCTCTTTAGCTGGGTTAAGGGTCAGTCCGACGCGTTTCAACAGCTGCGGCTGTCTTCCTCAGGGATGACTAGCTATTTTTAAGCGCATGTTCGATTAAATAAAATTATCCCTTGCGCTCAAAATCTCTCGTGCCGTCCTTCTGTTCACTACCACTAGCGCAAATTTACTTCTTCTCGGCTATATCAACACTTATTTGGACAACCCTGGTTCCCTGTCCACAAATTTGCTGCCACTAGTAGTGACGAGCCCACAGCGCCTCCTGTACCCATATACTAACCACTATTTAATAACTTTGTTTCACTTGCTCCATAACCTGCTCCCCTGAAGCCTCATGAGGCCATACGTTACCAGAAACCTGTATAACTGATTGGTGGTGGCAGCTAGTTTTTCCTGGGTTATTGCAGAACTTGACAGTGTCCGTACCATAGTGTATATATTATTATTTCATAGCTACCTCTTTCTTTTCCAGGCTGCACTTGTCTCTGCTGAATCTCAGTCCAATGCTACATCCACGGTAGAACAACCCAGACCTTCCTCTGGTTCTGCTCGACCCAGCGCTGTACAGGCTGCACAACAGTCCACCCCAAAAGTAAGTATTTCAAGGAATCCTGAGGAAGGCCGATCTTATGCATCTGAATATTGACACCATTGTTTGGACCTGTGAAACGGCCTAGTGCTTACAGAAATCTGCTGTCGTGTGTGTACTCGCTCCTAGGCAGAATACACATGCAGGCACAGAGCCGCACCACACCTATAGAGCTAACACTATAAAATATTGCATAACTTAGAGTAACCGTCATTTAATTGCTTTTCATAAATTAATAGTTCACGAGAAAATAAGAAACTTTGTAATATATCTTATCCAAGGAATCTACTTCTTTCTCCATCAGGACTGATCTTTTACAATCAAAATTCTCAATTCACGGTCAAAATCAGTCCGCATTGAAGACAGACTTTCCAATTACTGAGATAGATGACAGTTGGTGCTCATAAAGTTCTATGAAAAACTTGCAGCGGAATGTCTGACGGCCTCTAGCTCCTCCCTCTCCATAGAATTTGTAAAGCACCAACTGTCATCTATCTCAGCAGTGTGAAAGTCTGTATTCACTGAATACAGATTGTACAGATTTTACTTATGAATTGAGAATGAATGAAAAATCAGAGAGGAGAAAGAAGCAGACAAGATATATTCCAAAGCTTCTTATTTTCACGTAAACCAATGATTTATGAAATAGAAATTAAAACAACAATTACTCTTTTAAGTTTGTGAAAAAAATTAATTTGTCGAGAACTTTGCAAATTTTTACTAAGTTTTTTTTCGATTTTAGGTGTCAAATGTTGCTGCCGCTCCTAGGAGAAGCGCAAGGGTGAGTCCAGCCGCAGTTAAGTGCGTTAGTCACCATATGCTGCTCATAACTACCGAAATGCAAGCCTATAAAAGAGTATATTAAACCAAAATATCTTTATTAATTAAATGAAATTAAACCAAATAATTATTAAAATAAAGTGCTGCTATGAATTTCAGGGATACATAGTATATCTTTTCATCGGCTGGATACACAAGACATAGTGCTATCATAAATGTCTAGCATAAACCTAATTATAGAGAGAATCACTTAAAATACAATTTGCTCAAATAGTACATCCATCTAGACCAGGTCAATGTGGCAAAAATCACTCCTATTGGTGACCTGGTTCAGCTATATGAAGGACTTACATGTAGTACTGCTGATCAGATATTATACCCGTGCGCCCCAACGTGCGTTTCGCCTTTTCTTCTTCATCAGGGGGCATAACAGTGTATATAGGCAGCTGTGTGAGGGTTCACAATGTATAAAGGGTACTCGCACTGTATATAGGGGGCCAGGTGGGGGCTCATACTGTCTGCATATTAAATTCTGCTCAATGTTAAGTGACACAGTTAATAATAAGACACAATTATAATATTGAGCAGAATTCATTTCAGTCTGTTGGTTTGACAACCCCCCACATCTGTCACGGTCTCTCGTGTAGCCCCCTGGGGAAATTGCCCACCCCTGATTTAGACAGCCGGAAATGTTTACAGTTATATGTACCTGCAGATTACCGCTATGCCTGCAGGTATATTCAGTTTTGTTTTTTTTTGGGGGGGGGGGGGGGTGTTTGCTGACAGGTTCCTATTTTAAAGTGCCCCTTTGCATGGGCCATTGTTTCTAGCTTCTACCAAACCAAATCTGCCCGTTTATATGAGAGATCCAACACCTCGATCATTGGGATCTAAACTGTTTTACTAGATTTGCTTTCTTCAATCCTGGTCCACTCTGGATTCTCTGATTCTCAGCTCATGCAATCACTTCTAAGTTCTAACAACTTGTTATTCCCTTACAGGTGTCTCCTCACACCGGGAAGGAGAATGCAGTGCTTGACAAGTCCCAAGACATTGCGAAAAGTGTCCCCGACCAATCCACAGCCTCTAAAATAGACGTCCTGTCTCCTATTCTTCTGAACGTCCCCCAGTCACCTACCACTGATGACCGGCGGGAGGTGATGTCTCAGAAGGTCCGGCGCTCCTACAGCAGGCTGGACATGTCTATGAGCGGCAGCTCATTTCTGTACAGTCCCACCAAAAACTCTGATTCATCTGACACCTCCACCCCAAACTTGGCATCAAAACCGGGCCGGAAGTCACTTTTTGGATTTGCTAAACTGAACACAGAAGATGATGTGGAGAGCAAGAAAGATGGTGAGAGAACGAGACAGACATTTAATGAGAGCTCAATGGGAGCCTCCATGCGGCTATCTGCGGAGGAGCCGGATCTGAACATCCCTGGGGTGGTTCTCGTCAAGCAGAAGAGGAGGAAACGCAAAGTTCCACAGATTGAGGTATGGGTGGCAAACGTGGACTTATTTTTTTTGTGATCCATTGTTAAACATTGTGTGAACTTAAAGTAACATAAGATGCTGAACTGATCTACAGGAAACCACTTGGTCTTTCCATATATATCACCGGAGCGGTATAAAAGGGAATCTGGCACCTGGTTTCACCCTCCCAAACTGTCCCTAACGAGTTTTTAGTCTTTTTAAACTCCTACCGTATTTTTTGGACTAGAAGATAAGCCTTATTATGCGACAATTCTGGGGCGACTGAGGGCTGGTGTTCTTAGTCTGGGAGGGGGACAATATCCATAGCTCCTTCCCAGCCCATTAATATCCGCCCACAGCTGTCTGTTTAGCCTTTGCCGGTTAGTAAAAATAAAGGGGGACCCCCACATCCATTTTATTTTTTTTTTTTTTTGGGGGGGGGTCCACTTTTTACTAACAAAGGCTAATCAAACGGCTGTGAGCCTATTAATAGGCTGCGAACCTTTATGGCTAACGGCTCACAGCTGTTTGCTTAGCCTCCCCAAAAAAAAGAAAAGGCGTGGAATTCCCCCTTATTTTTACTAACCAGCAAAGGCTAAACAGACAGCCGTGAGCTGTTAGCCATAAAGGTTCCCAGCCTATTAATATTTGCCCCTTCCCAGAATATTAACACCAGCTGTCAGCTTTCACTCAGCTGATTAGGAAAATAAAGGAGGACTCCACGCCGGTTTATTGATTTAATACATGCGATACAAAGACAGCGGATGCTAACTCTAACTCATCAGCGTTGCGCTGTTCACGGGGAGACCAGGCGAAAATGATGAGTATACAGGATACAGGTCCTGGGAACCGTGCGAACTGTACTGCTCCTCCCAGACACCGGTACGTGTCACACTGATGGTGCACATGGATGTTACACACGGATAGGACGCAGCACCGGTACTGTTTTTTCCAGTACCAGAAATATCAGGATTTATGAAAGAGCCCTAAGAGGGATTTTAGGCAGCTTAGAGACCTTATTAAAGGAGTTATCTGTTTTTGGAAAAAAAACCCTCTTCCCTGGCTGCAGTTTATTAAAAAAAAAAAGTACTTTCTTTACTCCCCCCTCCCCTGGTCCAGAACAGAGTCTCCACTGCTGCTCTCCACGGCTGCACCGTACGTGGAGGGGGATGCACGGGTGGCTGCACCGTACGCGGAGGGGGGGGGGGTGCACGGGTGGCTGCACCGTACGCGGAGGGGAGGGGTGCACGGGTGGCTGTACCGTACGCGGAGGGGTGCACGGGTGGCTGTACCGTACGCGGAGGGGTGCACGGGTGGCTGCACCGTGAGGGGAGGGTTGCACGGGTGGCTGCACCGTACGCGGAGGGAGGGTTGCACGGGTAGCTGCACCGTACGCGGAGGGGGGGTGGATGGGTGGCTGCACTGTACGTGGAGGGGTGTGGTGGCTGCACCGTACGTGGAGGGGGGGGGTGGACGGGTGGCTGCACCGTACGTGGAGGGGGGGGGGGGGGGGTGGACGGGTGGCTGCACCGTACGTGGAGGGGGGTAATGGACGGGTGGCTGCACCGTACGTGGAGGGGGGTAATGGACGGGTGGCTGCACCGTACGTGGAGGGGGGGGGGTAATGGACGGGTGGCTGCACCGTACGTGGAGGGGGGGGGGTAATGGACGGGTGGCTGCACCGTACGTGGAGGGGGGGGGGGGGGTAATGGACGGGTGGCTGCACCGTACGTGGAGGGGGGGGGGGTAATGGACGGGTGGCTGCACCGTACGTGGAGGGGGGGGGGGGTAATGGACGGGTGGCTGCACCGTATGTGGAGGGGGGGGAGGATGGACGGGTGGCTGCACCGTATGTGGAGGGGGAGGATGGACGGGTGGCTGCACCGTATGTGGAGGGGGGAGGGGGGAGGGGGGGGTGGATGGGTGGCTGCACCGCACGTGGAGGGGGGGGGGGGTGGACGGGTGGCTGCACCGCACGTGGAGGGGGGGGGGGATGGACGGGTGGCTGCACCGTACGCGGAGGGGGGATGGACGGGTGGCTGCACCGCACGTGGAGGGGGGGGGGGTGGACGGGTGGCTGCACCGCACGTGGAGGGGGGGGGGGTGGACGGGTGGCTGCACCGCACGTGGAGGGGGGGGGGGGGTGGACGGGTGGCTCCACCGCACGTGGAGGGGGGGGGGTGGACGGGTGGCTGCACCGTACGGGGGGGGGGGGGTGGACGGGTGGCTGCACCGGACGCGGAGGGGGGAGGGGATGGACGGGTGGCTGCACCGGACGCGGAGGGGGGAGGGGATGGACGGGTGGCTGCACCGGACGCGGAGGGGGGAGGGGATGGACGGGTGGCTGCACCGGACGCGGAGGGGGGAGGGGATGGACGGGTGGCTGCACCGGACGCGGAGGGGGGAGGGGATGGACGGGTGGCTGCACCGGACGCGGAGGGGGGAGGGGATGGACGGGTGGCTGCACCGGACGCGGAGGGGGGAGGGGATGGACGGGTGGCTGCACCGGACGCGGGGGGGGGGATGGACGGGTGGCTGCACCGCACGTGGGGGGGGGGATGGACGGGTGGCTGCACCGTACGCGGAGGGGGGATGGACGGGTGGCTGCACCGTACGCGGAGGGGGGATGGACGGGTGGCTGCACCGTACGCGGAGGGGGGGATGGACGGGTGGCTGCACCGCTCGTGGAGGGGGGGGGGGGGGGATGGACGGGTGGCTGCACCGGACGCGGAGGGGGGAGGGGATGGACGGGTGGCTGCACCGGAGGGGGGAGGGGATGGACGGGTGGCTGCACCGGAGGGGGGAGGGGATGGACGGGTGGCTGCACCGGAGGGGGGAGGGGATGGACGGGTGGCTGCACCGGAGGGGGGAGGGGATGGACGGGTGGCTGCACCGGAGGGGGGAGGGGAGGGACGGGTGGCTGCACCGGAGGGGGGAGGGGAGGGACGGGTGGCTGCACCGGACGCGGAGGGGGGAGGGGATGGACGGGTGGCTGCACCGGACGTGGAGCGGGGAGGGGATGGACGGGTGGCTGCACCGGACGTGGAGCAAACCCTTCAGTGTACAGATATAGATGTATTGATGAGTCTCTGCCCGGGTAGTGCTGAGGGCAGCAATCCATTATTGGATGGGGCTATTGGTTGCTCAGTGCTCGGGTCAATACCCGGCGCCAGCGGTGCATCACTCTATTATACATTGTGCTCATCGCCATCATACCATTATTTCATTGTACAGTCATATCGGTTCTGTGCAGCAGGAGGGATCTGCCTTCTCACAATGCTGGGAATCTGGTAAATTTCCAGTATAGAACTAAAACTAAACACAAATAACAAAATTTCTATGATTCCAAAAAAAAAAATGTTGTTTGTGTTTAAAGGTAATGTATTATCAGAAAATGAGCCAGGATTTTGTGTTCAGTGAATTCTTTTAAACGTTTTGGCAATGTTTCCTTTTTTAATATCGCTATATTTAAATATATGCAAAAAAAAATCTCACAATCATATTGGGCACTTCCTGAGCTTTACAGAAGAGTTTTCAGTAGTCTCATTATCATCAGGGGCAGGATTACAATGACAGGTAACGCCTCTGTACACAGCTGATAACACAGGATCCACCAATCACAATAGGTGATGTCACAGCTCACCTGCTCCCCCTCTCTTCAGTGACGTTGGCACTCGCACATTAGATGCTACGGCGTGAGTCAGTCTATTGCTGCTAATGGTCATGTTGATTTTCAGGAAGGACAGGAAGCATTAGTCTAGAAAAATCCCAGAGACCACTCCGTTATATATTTTATTTTCATCCCTTTATTAGGGACCACATATATGATTGAATGCATGTAGTTACATGCGCATCGGTAGCCATTGTCGCCCGTTTCATCCCCAATGCGGCACCGCGACACTGCAGTTGTGACAGTCTGTCGCACAGTGTTTGGTCACTTTTTTCTTTTTTTTTTTTTTTTTTTTTTAATCTTTTCAACGCAAGTCTATGGAAATCCAGAACAAAGGTCTTCAACCTCATTCTGCGTCCCATAAACTTGTATTGGGAAAAGTGAATTCTGGAACACAGCGACCCGGTGGGGTAAGAAAAGCTGTTACGTGATGCGGGAGTGAACACAGATGAAGGCGCCGACGGATGAGTATTACACTCACATACGAGATCCCTAACTGAGGGATAAAAAAAAAAAAAAAAAAAACAGCCCAAAAACACTAGTGGGGTTTTGACGGAAAAACCTAATTAAAACAATAGGTCATATGCTGATGGTACAACTCCTGTGATAGGAGTGTGTGGACTTACTAAACTATCCCATAGCGATAGGATAGGGGGGTTACTTATTGACTGCTGGGAGGTCCAACCACTGGGACCCCACTGATCCTAAGAACAGGGCTCTTTTCTGGCCATTGGGGTAGATCTATAGGGATCAGCGCCCCGGTTTTACAAGGGGCAGAATGGCTGATCACAGGCTTCTGCTGCTGGACTCCGGGGGGTCGGTTTTCTAATTTCTCAGATACAGTTTAATACATTTACGAGATCATGTAAAAATGATAATTTTTCTTTTTTCCAGGTTTCGGCCCTGGATGAGTGGGCGGCAGCCATGAACGCACAATTTGATGAAGCAGAGAGATTTGACCTGCTTGTGGAGTGACAGAACCGCACAGATTGGACTCTGCCTGTACATAGAATAGACTTGCTCCAGAACCATCTTGTCCTTTTTTTTTTTTTTTTGTATATATATGTATTTGTTGCCTATTTTACAGTGGCCGGTTCTTTTACTGAAGATGGATTGTGTTGTGTGCTCTCCATTACAGCTTTGATTTTTGGGCAGAATTGCCTACAAGATATTAAATGCTCAGCCTGAAAAAAAAAAAAAAAAAAAACTGTTAAAGGGGTTGTCCTGCGAAGAGGATAGGTAATAACTTGTAGATCGGGGGCCCAAACCCCAGGACTTGTAGTGATTTGGCAGAACTGGGCAATTTTATCCCCCTGCCACTGTGCACTGGCGATAAAGTATCAGTCGGACCCCCATTGATCACTTATGTTCACTGGAGGACCCCTTCACTGGATTTGTAACTGGTAACCTAATGGTGGCACTTTGTGAAATCATGGCGTGGGTGAGGGCAGGTAATTCCACCTCGAGATATAGCAGAGCTGACTTGGCGGTCTTCCTGTTACATCAGCATATGTATATAGTTTAACTGCAGGGGGGGGCAGGAAATATCCCCCCCACACAAAGTTTAGTAAGTTTACAAAACTCTTATATAAAAGTTTTAACTGAAGTTAATCAGTAAATTTACAACATGTCCCATAGTGAAAACTGGGGAAGGCATCTGGTAAACTGCAGAGTGGTCTATATTACCCTATAAAAATATATCCAGATCTCTCACATAAAGTAATACATGTGTAGGTGAATGAAGGAAACCTGGCACTCATTGACAAATAGAGGGGGGGGATGCAATCTTGTCTGGTTAAATAAGGGGATCGGACAGAGATACATTTTTATATTGACACAAACTTTTTTTTATGGTTGCACCAATCTTTGTTGTAAACTTTAAAGGAATAGAAAAAAAAATATATATATATATATAATATATTTTCTCTAAAGGAAATTGCATTGTGGATACATTTCTAAATTAATTTGCTTAGCAAAAGAAACATGTGTAAGTGGAATATTATGTATCTGCAGAGGACCTGACAGTGGATACATGCTGCTCGATCCACAGATGGCATGTGTCAGGCGCTGGCTGTATGATCTCGGCCAGGTATGTTTGACTCGAACTTTGTGGCGTATAGGAGAAAAACACCTTAAAAGCTGCCGATGACCCTCCTCAGTCCCCAGCGGTTTCTCCCCCCGTTTCACTGGAGTGACAGGTCTCTTCCTGTGTGCGTGTATAGAGAGAGACCTGTCCGTCATTGGCAGCCCCCGGCGACCCACCGGTCTGACTAGTCTCCCGGACGGCCTTTAAAATACCATATGTTTTTTCTGTGAAACAACGCAATGTCTCGGAGTCAAATATGTCTGGTTGAAATGATCCAGCCAGTGTTTGATCCTCACTGCCTGTGGATCGGGCTGCATGATGTATCAGCTGTCAGGTGCCATCAAAATGCTGAAAAAGTTTAGAAGTTAATTTAAAAGTTTAGAAGTTGATGGCACTGTATAATCTTGGGTAGAAGATGACCTGCCCTTTTAAGGATTTCTGTTACTGCAATAAATCCTCAACTAATAAAACATACACATCCATAATCCTATAAAAGTTCTGTAATACAAAGTCGCAGAATGCAGACGACTGCAATTATATTTGTCAAGATTCTTGGTTTTAGTGATTTTGCTCTTTTATACTTTTTTTTTTAGTAGTTGCACTTAACGGGTTTTTTGTATAAGGACAACTCACCACCTGTATTGCCTATTCAAACACTAAAGAGAACCTCCTGCATGATTGAGTATAAGGCATAGCCCCTACTAAGACGAAGTAATGATGGAAACACAATCTGTCTGGGAACAGTCGGGAGACCCCCGTACACATTAGATGGTCACCTAAAAGCGGTGGATTTGGCTGACTTTATTGTGTCATGAGAATTACGGCAGCTATACGATCACATACATTACCCAAGAGGGCGGTGACGCAGTTTTATTCATACATTTCATGCCAAATAGAAGAGCCGATCCTATCAGAATAAAAGAAAAGTCTTAAAGAATCTGTGCTGGTAAATGACATTAGCTGCAGCTCTACTCGTTGATGTATTCAGGCGCGCGCTCCTCCCCACAGGCGCGCGCTCCTCCCCACATGTCTGCACACTTCTGCTCTTGCATTTGCTTTCAGTGACTCCTGAATTATTCGCCACGGTTTCCATAATGAATGTTTCAACCGTTTTTCATACATCATATTTGTTACTTTAGTAAACCTAGCCATGCTCCATGAATTGTCTCCTTATTTCTCTGACAAGAACTGATCATTTATATGTATATATATCTTATGTTTGGTTATATATATTACACTCTGTGACAAATCCATTTTCTAAATTAATTTTGGGTTTTTGTTCCTATAATGGAAAAAGGCCTTATTTCACATAATCAGCGAGACCATTTGAAATAATCCCACTGACTTTATAGGCAGATGTATGGTACATGATAGCGGTATATGGGTGTGTATATATATATATATATATATATATATATATATATATATATATATATATATATTGTACTGAAAGGAGCAGTCTGCTGCCTAAATAATATTTTAGATGGAGAACAGCAACAATATTAAAAAACAATTCACCTGATTCCAAAATCTAGAAATCTAGTAGCTGACTGTCCATGAAAGTGCAGCAAAATGGGCGTTTTGAACTCCCCAAGTGAGCAGGTTTTGGCTGCAGAAAAAAAAAACCTGGTGTGAACATAGCTTAAGGGTACAAAGTCTTCTCATCAATAGGGAAACAAAACATCTTGAAATAAATCTATGATGTTGGCAAAATAATTGGGGAAGAGTATACAAAGGAGACGTGTGTTTAACAGCTCAAGCAGAGTGAAGGCAAAAACTGTTTTTTTTGTGGGTTTTTTTTTGGTGCGTTTTTTTTCTCTATATAGAGTTTTGGCATGTGGGAATATGGCCAAAAGAGGATAAAGGTAATAAAAGAAAAAAAAAAGGGGCAAACTACACAGGAAATAGAAGATTAGGGGTATACTTGCCGTTGTTAGGAATCTATTTAAACTTAGGACATACATGTTTAATGAAGTGGCAATGATCATCCACAGACCCCCATGTTAAAAAAAATGTGTATATATGTAATTTTTTTTAATCTCTCTCAGGATATACATTAATAATATTATTAAATCCATTGTGTTGGGCGACCGTACGACACTGCGGATAGTCTGAAAAGGGCCTAAATGATAAACATGTACCGTAAATAGCGCAAGATATATATTTTTAATTCACATGATCTGAAACAGATGTGAATGGAAACAAACATCATGTTCCTGAATATTGGGAAAAATTGTTAGTGATCACAGAATTGTTCCTTTTCTGTGTTGTTTTAGACAAATATGCAAATAGATTCGAGCAGCAAGAACAATAAAGATGTACATAACCCAAACTTTTGGGAACGCCTTTGCTAAAAATTTGCACCAGGAATTGAATCCACACTTTGCTCACGTAAATGTTTTATCTGGGCTGGTATATGGCCCCGGCACAGTGCGCATCAACAAGAGGCGCTGATTTTTGGGTCACATCTCACTCATTCAATAGCTGTCAGCAGAACAACCCATTGTCTGCTGAGATCCAAAACTGTTGGTCTGTGCCCAACCACTATGATCTTTGGGTACCCACTTAGGAAATGTGTATGGCCAGCTTTTTGGTGGCTTATGCTAGTTTCCTATACTTAAAGGGAATCTGACAGCAGCATGATGTAGGGACGGAGACCCTGATTCCGGCGATGTATCACTTAATTTACTGGGTGCAGCATTTGTGATACAATCACAGTTTTCTCTGCTACATAGCTCGGAATGCTGAACCCTGTATAACCCCGCCCACACAACTGATTGGCTGCTTTCTGTGTACATTTATCTGCTGCAGATCTAGCAGTTCTCGGAATGCTAAACTCTGTATAACCCCGCCAACACCCCTGATTGGCTACTTTCTGTGTACATTGGCCAAAGAAAGACATATTATTGTAGTTTTTTATTATTTTTAGCTGGGTAACAAAACAATCCATCAAATAAAATTAGAAAACAACTAAAAAATATTAGGCAAGACATGGTTTATTCTGGTCCAAAAACTCTTCTATTTCAGTGAATAGATCCACAAAAACATCAGACAGTACATTGAAGATATCCATGTTGCATCTGTTTTTTCACTGACTTGTTAGCAGAAGCTTGGGAAACCTATTAGGGTTTTTTTTTTGTTTTTGCATGTAAAAAAATCAAATGACAAATGAATGGTAAAAATGGATAAATGCATCAGAAACGGATAAAAAAAATTGTCCATTTTTGGCAGACGAGAAAAAAATAAACGGATGCTGTTTAACCATAAAACAAAAAAGGGAACTTACAAAATTAGAAAAATGATTTTATTTTACTATAATATATCAGTTCTGTGAACACATCCATCAGTATAAGCTATGGATACTTACAACCTGGTTGGTTGCTGTTGCTACGTCCAAGGACATGTACATGCGTGTATACAGCTTATATTTACATTACTTTCTGCATATAGTGAACTGGAAAGATGTATACGAGAAAAAAAAAAACATGTAAATTGCCTCTTCAGAGAGAATGATGACTTGAATTCTAGAGCCTCCTATTGGATATTGCAATCCCAGAAGTCAATATTGACCCTTGCCACATGATTTAGGATAAAAGCCAAACCAGAATCTCAATTTGCAGAAATGATGTTTTGGGGTATTGCCCCTCCTCAGTGCAAAGCATGAGATCTGATTTGACAGCACAAGAGGCCTCTGACTGGGGTCTAAGAGGTAAACGTCTCCTTGTGGAGAGTGACATGCCTGCCAAATCAGATCTCTTGCGTTACACAGATGAGGGGCAAACAACCCAAAACACGTGTCTGCAGATTGAGATTCTGGTTTAGCTTTTATTAATGGTCGATGCAAATGAGTCAGTATAATGTTCAAACCATCAACCGTTAGGCCATAAATTACATTTTATTGGACAAACCTACCAATGATAACAGAATTTTTTTTTCAAAATAAAAATCCCCTCAAAATGCACCAAATTATTATACACAAGAGAGGTTCCAAACATTTTATAGGTTGTAAAGAACTAAAAATGATCATCTGTTGAATTTGCAGCATTAAAAGCATTAACTTTTATATAAATCAACAGCTTTTCAATCAAAAACCTCTTAACAGGCCAAGTTAACATAGGTCCCCTTCTTTGATATCACCTTCACAATTCTTGTGTCCATTGTCAGGGTCGGACTGGGGTTTCTGGGGCCCACCCTACATCTATATGCAAATACCTGTTAGCCATTATCCCTGTTATAGTGAGCGGCCGCTGGGATGTCTGACCACAAAAACATTCATTCTCTTTGGGGCTTCCAGAACAAAACAAGAGCAGAACTCACAGACACTGAGTGAATGAATGGATCAGTGGTTAAGTCTCACATGCCGCTCCAGCCTAATGGGGGATAAGAGCTCCACATTCTGCCGATTGGGTCCCAGCAGTCGGACCCCCCTCCAATCAATACATTATCACTTATCCTGTGCAGAGGTGATTACTTTTTTTCACCAGAGAACCCCTGGAAGTGCATCTATTCCAAGTACAATCTCTAATGGAAATAAAGAATCTTCTAATTAATATCAGAGAAAACAAATGACCGCCATACACCACACAATCCACTATACCAACACCAATAATACCACATACAAGGGATAAATACCGCCACACCATGATCAGACCACATATTTCCAACATATAGTGACCAAGTGATACCACATACAAGGGACAAATACCGTCACACCATGACCAGACTACACATTACAACCACATAATGATCGAATAATACCACATACAAGGGACAAATACTGCCACACCGTGACCAGACCACATATTACCACCACATAGTAGCCAAATAATACCACATACAATGGACAAATACCACCACACCGTGACCAGACCACATATTACCACCACATAGTGACCGAATAATACCATACAAGGGACAAATGCTGTCACACCATGACCAGACCACATATTACCACCACATAGTGGCCGAATAATAACACATACAAGGGACAAATACCGCCACACCGTGACCAGACCACATATTACCACCACATAGTGACCGAATAATACCACATACAAAGAACAAATGCCGCCACATCATGACCAGACCACATATTACCACCACATAGTGACCGAATAATACCACATACAAGCATACACAGGAGCTCTGCATATAGTGTACAGGTAATACAGTGATCACCAATGACATACACAGGAGCTCCGTATATAATGTATAGTGTGCGTGTATATGTAATACACTGACTCACCAGTGACGTCCCTAGGTGAAGTCCTTCATCTTCGCTTTTCTTCTTCTTCATCTGGCACAGACCGCCATTACTTCTTCCATCCAGGACTCGCCTCTGCAGAAAGTAATACACAGTTATCAATAGCTGATTGCTTCTAGAGCTTGTTCCCAACTTTTTCCCCAACTTCTACACTACGTCAGATGAATAAAAAAAAAATCACACAGTGCCGCCCTGCACAGTAACAGGACCTCCCTTTTTGTCCCCCCCCCAAGAAAAAGTTTCCTAAAAAGTAAATTATATTACAGTAGTAATAATGTCCCTAATTGGACCCTAAAAAGTAATTATGTCCCCACTTGCCACCATAAACTAATAATGTATGCTCCTCAATCTGGTCCCCAAACAGTAATTACTGTAAGTACCTTATTCTGGCCCCCTTTATTTAATAATGTGCCCCAGCCTGGCCCCCATATCTGCATCCTGGCCCTCATATCTGCATCCTTGCCCCCAGATATCCATCCAGGCCCCCATATGTCCCTTGTCCTGCCCCGCCACCCCCATATATCCATCCTGGCCCCATATGTCCCTTGTCCTGCCCCCCCCACCCCCATATATTCATTCTGGCCCCCATATGTCCTTTGTCCTGCACCCCTTCCCCCATAGCAGTTTCCTGGCCCCCGTATGTCCATTGTCTTGTCCCCTCCATATAACCATCCTGGCCCTCATATCCCTTCTCCTGCCCCCCACCATATAGCCATCCTGGCCCCCCATATATCCGGGCTGACCCTCATATCCCTTGTCCTGCACCCATATATCAATGTTGGCCCTCATATCCCTTGTCCTGCCCCCCATATATACATGCTGGACCCCATATCCCTTGTCCTGGCCCCACATATAGCTATCTTGCCCCCCTCATATATCCATGCTAGCCCACATGTCCCTTGACCTGCTCCCCATATATCCATGCTGGCCCCATATACATTGTCCTGTCCGTTCATATAGCCATCCTGCCCCCTTCCATATACCCATGCTGGCCTTATATCCCCTGTCCTGCCCCTTCATATAGCCATCCTGCCCAGGGGCGGACACAGACTGTAGTGGGCCCCTGTGCAAGAAATTTTTGCCCCCCCCCCCCCCCCTGCGCTTCATAAGGCAACAAAGTTATGTAAACATAACCCCCCCATGTGCATCTCTCGCCCCCCCCATGTGCAGCTCTCATCCCCCCCATGTGCAGCTCACCTCCCCGATGCATCTCTCATCCCCCCCGTGCATCTCTCACCCCCCCATGTGCATCTCTCACCCCCCCATGTGCATCTCTCACCCCCCCATGTGCATCTCTCACCCCCCCATGTGCATCTCTCACCCCCCCGTGCATCTCTCACCCCCCCGTGCATCTCTCACCCCCCCATGTGCATCTCTCACCCCCCCATGTGCATCTCTCACCCCCCCATGTGCATCTCTTACCCCCCCATGTGCATCTCTCATCCCCCCATGTGCATCTCTCACCCCCCCGATGCATCTCTCATCCCCCCGTGCATCTCTCACCCCCCCATGTGCATCTCTCACCCCCCCATGTGCATCTCTTACCCCCCCATGTGCATCTCTCATCCCCCCATGTGCATCTCTCACCCCCCCGATGCATCTCTCATCCCCCCGTGCATCTCTCACCCCCCCATGTGCATCTCTCACCCCCCCGATGCATCTCTCATCCCCCCGTGCATCTCTCACCCCCCCATGTGCATCTCTCACCCCCCCATGTGCATCTCTCACCCCCCCGTGCATCTCTCACCCCCCCATGTGCATCTCTCACCCCCCCATGTGTATCTCTCACCCCCCCATGTGCATCTCTCATCCCCCCATGTGCATCTCTCACCCCCCCATGTGTATCTCTCATCCCCCCCATGTGCATCTCTCATCCCCCCATGTGCATCTCTCATCTCACCCCCCCCATGTGCATCTCTCATCCCCCCATGTGCATCTCTCATCCCCCCCATGTGCATCTCTCATCCCCCCCATGTGCATCTCTCATCCCCCCCATGTGCATCTCTCATCCCCCCCCATGTGCATCTCTCATCCCCCCCATGTGCATCTCTCATCCCCCCCACTCCTAGTTAATTAATTGTATTTAAGAAAAATAAAACTTTGATATCACCTTCACAATTCTTGTGTCCATTGTCAGGGTCGGACTGGGGTTTCTGGGGCCCACCCTACATCTATATGCAAATACCTGTTAGCCATTATCCCTGTTATAGTGAGCGGCCGCTGGGATGTCTGACCACAAAAACATTCATTCTCTTTGGGGCTTCCAGAACAAAACAAGAGCAGAACTCACAGACACTGAGTGAATGAATGGATCAGTGGTTAAGTCTCACATGCCGCTCCAGCCTAATGGGGGATAAGAGCTCCACATTCTGCCGATTGGGTCCCAGCAGTCGGACCCCCCTCCAATCAATACATTATCACTTATCCTGTGCAGAGGTGATTACTTTTTTTCACCAGAGAACCCCTGGAAGTGCATCTATTCCAAGTACAATCTCTAATGGAAATAAAGAATCTTCTAATTAATATCAGAGAAAACAAATGACCGCCATACACCACACAATCCACTATACCAACACCAATAATACCACATACAAGGGATAAATACCGCCACACCATGATCAGACCACATATTTCCAACATATAGTGACCAAGTGATACCACATACAAGGGACAAATACCGTCACACCATGACCAGACTACACATTACAACCACATAATGATCGAATAATACCACATACAAGGGACAAATACTGCCACACCGTGACCAGACCACATATTACCACCACATAGTAGCCAAATAATACCACATACAATGGACAAATACCACCACACCGTGACCAGACCACATATTACCACCACATAGTGACCGAATAATACCATACAAGGGACAAATGCTGTCACACCATGACCAGACCACATATTACCACCACATAGTGGCCGAATAATAACACATACAAGGGACAAATACCGCCACACCGTGACCAGACCACATATTACCACCACATAGTGACCGAATAATACCACATACAAGCATACACAGGAGCTCTGCATATAGTGTACAGGTAATACAGTGATCACCAATGACATACACAGGAGCTCCGTATATAATGTATAGTGTGCGTGTATATGTAATACACTGACTCACCAGTGACGTCCCTAGGTGAAGTCCTTCATCTTCGCTTTTCTTCTTCTTCATCTGGCACAGACCGCCATTACTTCTTCCATCCAGGACTCGCCTCTGCAGAAAGTAATACACAGTTATCAATAGCTGATTGCTTCTAGAGCTTGTTCCCAACTTTTTCCCCAACTTCTACACTACGTCAGATGAATAAAAAAAAATCACACAGTGCCGCCCTGCACAGTAACAGGACCTCCCTTTTTGTCCCCCCCCCAAGAAAAAGTTTCCTAAAAAGTAAATTATATTACAGTAGTAATAATGTCCCTAATTGGACCCTAAAAAGTAATTATGTCCCCACTTGCCACCATAAACTAATAATGTATGCTCCTCAATCTGGTCCCCAAACAGTAATTACTGTAAGTACCTTATTCTGGCCCCCTTTATTTAATAATGTGCCCCAGCCTGGCCCCCATATCTGCATCCTGGCCCTCATATCTGCATCCTTGCCCCCAGATATCCATCCAGGCCCCCATATGTCCCTTGTCCTGCCCCGCCACCCCCATATATCCATCCTGGCCCCATATGTCCCTTGTCCTGCCCCCCCCCACCCCCATATATCCATTCTGGCCCCCATATGTCCTTTGTCCTGCACCCCTTCCCCCATAGCAGTTTCCTGGCCCCCGTATGTCCATTGTCTTGTCCCCTCCATATAACCATCCTGGCCCTCATATCCCTTCTCCTGCCCCCCACCATATAGCCATCCTGGCCCCCCATATATCCGGGCTGACCCTCATATCCCTTGTCCTGCACCCATATATCAATGTTGGCCCTCATATCCCTTGTCCTGCCCCCCATATATACATGCTGGACCCCATATCCCTTGTCCTGGCCCCACATATAGCTATCTTGCCCCCCTCATATATCCATGCTAGCCCACATGTCCCTTGACCTGCTCCCCATATATCCATGCTGGCCCCATATACATTGTCCTGTCCGTTCATATAGCCATCCTGCCCCCTTCCATATACCCATGCTGGCCTTATATCCCCTGTCCTGCCCCTTCATATAGCCATCCTGCCCAGGGGCGGACACAGACTGTAGTGGGCCCCTGTGCAAGAAATTTTTGCCCCCCCCCCCCCCTGCGCTTCATAAGGCAACAAAGTTATGTAAACATAACCCCCCCATGTGCATCTCTCGCCCCCCCCATGTGCAGCTCTCATCCCCCCCATGTGCAGCTCACCCCCCCGATGCATCTCTCATCCCCCCCGTGCATCTCTCACCCCCCCATGTGCATCTCTCACCCCCCCATGTGCATCTCTCACCCCCCATGTGCATCTCTCACCCCCCCATGTGCATCTCTCACCCCCCCATGTGCATCTCTCACCCCCCCATGTGCATCTCTCACCCCCCCGTGCATCTCTCACCCCCCCATGTGCATCTCTCACCCCCCCATGTGCATCTCTCACCCCCCCATGTGCATCTCTTACCCCCCCATGTGCATCTCTCACCCCCCCATGTGCATCTCTCACCCCCCCGATGCATCTCTCATCCCCCCGTGCATCTCTCACCCCCCCATGTGCATCTCTCACCCCCCCATGTGCATCTCTCACCCCCCCGTGCATCTCTCACCCCCCCATGTGCATCTCTCACCCCCCCATGTGTATCTCTCATCCCCCCCATGTGCATCTCTCATCCCCCCATGTGCATCTCTCATCCCCCCCATGTGCATCTCTCATCCCCCCATGTGCATCTCTCATCCCCCCCATGTGCATCTCTCATCCCCCCATGTGCATCTCTCATCCCCCCCATGTGCATCTCTCATCCCCCCCCATGTGCATCTCTCATCCCCCCCATGTGCATCTCTCATCCCCCCCACTCCTAGTTAATTAATTGTATTTAAGAAAAATAAAACTTGTTATATTTACCCCCATGCGATCCCTGCAGAATCCTGGCGCTCGTCCACGTCGCTGCCACCAGGCTCTCCTGACGTTCGGCCATGTGACGGTGCCACATACATAGCCAACAGCTTTTGTTTTGGCCAAAAGATTTTTAAAGCCGCCACCACGATAAGGTAGACTCTTCTGGCCGGGCCCTACTCTAACCTATTAAAATTTTCTTAAAATATCCAATACTCTTTTTAGATATATTTTTATTTAGTTTTCTTTAAGGGAATGTGTCATATACATTTTTTTTTAAAATGACCAATAATACCACATACAGGGAATACCGCCACACCATCACCAGACCACATATTACCACAACATAGTGACCGAATAATACCCCCCACAAGGGAGAAAAACTGCCACACCATGACCAGACCACATATTACCACCACATTACTAATATTACCACCACATTACTAATATTACCATAAGTGTCATTATACACGGGAGCTCTATACATGGTATGTATAATGTAAGTGTCCAGGTAATCTAGTGATCACCAGTGACATTATACACAGGAGCTCTGTATATAGTGTCAGTGTACAGGTAATACAGTGATCACCAGTGACATTATACACAGGAGCTCTGTATATAGTGTACAGGTAATACAGGGATCACCAGTGACATTATACACAGGAGCTCTGTATATAGTGTACAGGTAATACAGGGATCACCAGTGACATTATACACAGGAGCTCTGTATATATTGTCAGTGTACAGGTAATACAGTGATCACCAGTGACATTATACACAGGAGCTCTGTATATAGTGTCAGTGTACAGGTAATACAGTGATCACCAGTGACATTATACACAGGAGCTCTGTATATAGTGTCAGTGTACAGGTAATACAGTGATCAACAGTGACATTATACACAGGAGCTCTGTATATAGTGTACAGGTAATACAGTGATCACCAGTGACATTATACACAGGAGCCCGGTACATAGTATATAGTGTAAGTGTACATGTAATGCACTGACTTACTGGTGACGTCTCTAGGTGAAATCCTTCAGCTACGCTTTTCTCCTTCATCCAGCACAGACCGCCATCACGTCTTCCAGCCAGGACTCGTCTCTGCATAAAATAACACAGTTATCTAGAGCACATTCCCCAACTTCTACATTACGCTGCTGAATACAGACGTGCATCCACCATCAATATATGGTTAGTTATTATGCAACCCACCATTCCAAATATAAATTGTAATCCACCACGGTGCCCCCATTAACTGTAAATAGGCACTTAATATATAATTTAATTAGAACTTCTACTCTATACTTCCTGCTCCCCGCATTCATTATTTACATGCACCCCCTGCCCCAATTCATTATATCATGTCCGTGCTCTCCCCACCCCATCGTCATTTATCATTTACTCTCCCCCACCCCACATTCATTATGTGCAGCTCATTATCCCCCTACTCCTAATTCCCCCATGTGCAGCTCATTTTCTCCCAATTCCCCCATGTGCAGCTCTCACCCCCCCATGAGCACATCTCTCATCCCCCTCCCCCACATGTGCCCCTCTCTCACCCCCCCCCACATGTGCCCCTCTCTCACCCCCCCCACATGTGCCCCTCTCTCATCCCCCCCATGTGCAGATCTCACCCCCCCATGTGCCCCTCTCTCACCCCCCCATGTGCCCCTCTCTCATCCCCCTCCCCCACATGTGCCCCTCTCTCATCCCCCTCCCCCACATGTGCCCATCTCTCATCCCCCCCATGTGCACCTCTCTCACCCCCCCATGTGCACCTCTCTCATCCCCCTCCCCCACATGTGCCCCTCTCATCCCCCTCCCCCCCATGTGCATCTCTCATCCCCCCACATGTGCAGCTCTCACCACCCCCTCCATGTGCACCTCTCTCATCCCCCCACATGTGCACATCTCTCATCCCCCTCCCCCACATGTGCACCTCTCTTAACCCCCCCATGTGCATCTCTTATCCCCCTCCCCCCATGTGCATCTCTTATCCCCCTCCCCATGTGCATCTCTTATCCCCCTCCCCCATGTGCATCTCTTATCTCCCCCCCATGTGCATCTCTTATCTCCCCCCCATGTGCATCTCTTATCTCCCCCCCATGTGCATCTCTTATCTCCCCCCATGTGCATCTCTTATCTCCCCCCCATGTGCATCTCTTATCTCCCCCCCCATGTGCATCTCTTATCTCCCCCCCATGTGCATCTCTTATCTCCCCCCCATGTGCATCTCTTATCTCCCCCCACATGTGCACCTCTCACCCCCCTCCCCCCACATGTGCACCTCTCTCATCCCCCTCCCCCCACATGTGCACCTCTCTCATCCCCCCACCCCATGTGCACCTCTCTCACCCCCCCACCCCATGTGCACCTCTCTCACCCCCCCACCCCATGTGCACCTCTCTCACCCCCCCACCCCATGTGCATCTTTTATCATCTCCCCCCATGTGCATTTCTTATCTCCCCCCCCCCACACACACACATGTGCATCTCCCATTCCCCCCACTTCTAGTAAATTGTATTTTGAAAAAAACAAAACTTGTTATACTTACCCCCATGCGATCCCTGCAGAATCCTGGCGCTCGTCCGAATCGCTGACACCAGGTTCACCTGACTTCCGGCCATGTGACGGCGCCGTCACATGACCAGAAGTCAGGGGAATCATGAAGGCGCTGCCGCAGCAGCGCAGCGCTGAGATGTCCCGGACCCGGCGCTTAGCATGGGGCCGGGGGCCCCATGAGGAGAGAGACTCACAAGAGGAGGGCCCCTACCGGCTGGGCCCCATACTGGAGTCAAGGCAGTCATGCCCTGATGGCGGCCCTGCTTGAGGCTGGAGGGGCCCCCTCTCCCTCGGGGCCCCCGTTCAATGAACCGGCTGCACGGGCGGTAGTTCCGCCCCTGATCCTGCCCCCTTCCATATATCCATGCTGGCCCCTTGTTCTGGCCGCCGCATCATGCCACATCCACAGAAGGAATAAAAAAAAAAAAAAGATTCCTCTTACCTTACTGCGAACCGGTGCCGCGCAGAGTCCTCCTCTACAGAACCAGAGCGCTCATGTTAAAATGGCCGCTGACCTAGCAGAGGCCAGCAGCTGACTTGAGTCTATCTGTCGCAGCCGGCTCATGACAGTGACGTCATACGCTGGCGACGCCAGATGAGTGTTCATCGGGACGTGTGGCGCAGCGGTTCAGGTAATGAACGCTGCGTGCGTGCGTCCCTGCACATACTCTGCCTGCGCTTTTAAAGGACCTATGCCCCTAAAAAACGCAGGCTTTTTTTTACTTCTTTTTCTTCCCCCATACCCAGCCAGGCCAGTCCGACCCTGTCCATTGTACTTGTGAGTTTTTGGATAGTTTCTGCTTGAATTTCTTTAGAATAGCCTCCCAGAACTGCTGTGTTGGTGTGAACTGCCTCCTACCCCTATACAGTGGTGGCCAAAAGTATTGGCACCCCTGCAATTCTGTCAGATAATGCTCAGTTTCTTCCTGAAAATGATTGCAATCACAAATTCTTTGGTATTATTATCTTCATTTAATTTGTCTTCAATGAAAAAACACAAAAAGAATTGTCCTAAAGCCAAATTGGATACAATTCCACACCAAACCTAAAAAAGGGGGTGGACAAAAGTATTGGCACTGTTTGAAAAATCATGTGATGCTTCTCTAATTCGTGTAATTAACAGCACCTGTAACTTACCTGTGGCACCTAACAGGTGTTGGCAATAACTCAATCACACTTGCAGCCAGTTAACATGGATTAAAGTTGACTCAACCTCTGTCCTGTGTCCTTGTGTGTACCACATTGAGCATGGAGAAAAGAAAGAAGACCAAAGAACTGTCTGAGGACTTGAGAAACGAAATTGTGAGGAAGCATGAGCAATCTAAAGGCTACAAGTCCATCTCCAAAGACCTGAATGTTCCTGTGTCTTCCGTGTGCAGTGTCATCAAGAAATTTAAAGCCCATGGCACTGTGGCTAACCTCCATAGATGTGGACGGAAAGAAAAATTGCTGAGATTTCAACGCAAGATTGTGCGGATGGTGGATAAAGAACCTCGACTAACATCCAAACAAGTTCAAGCTGCCCTGCAGTCCGAGGGTACAACAGTGTCAACCCGTACTATCCGTCGGCGTCTGAATGAAAAGGGACTGTATGGTAGGATACCCAGGAAGACCCCACTTCTTACCCCGAGACATAAAAAAGCCAGGCTGCAGTTTGCCAAAACTTACCTGAGAAAGCCTAAAACGTTTTGGAAGAATGTTCTCTGGTCAGATGAGACAAAAGTAGAGCTTTTTGGGAAAAAGCATCAACATAGAGTGTACAGGGAAAAAAAAGAGGCATTCAAAGAAAAGAACACAGTCCCTACAGTCAAACATGGCGGAGGTTCCCTGATGTTTTGGGGTTGCTTTGCTGCCTCTGGCACTGCACTGCTTAACCGTGTGCATGGCATTATGAAGTCTGAAGACTACCAACAAATTTTGCAGCATAATGTAGGGCCCAGTGTGAGAAAGCTGGGTCTCCCTCAGAGGTCATGGGTCTTCCAGCTGGACAATGACCCAAAACACACTTCCAAAAGCACTATAAAATGGTTTGAGAGAAAGCACTGGAGACTTCTAAGGTGGCCAGCAATGAGTCCAGAACTGAATCCCATAGAACACCTGTGGAGAGATCTCAAAATGGCAGTTTGGAGAAGGCACCCTTCAAATATCAGGGACCTGGAGCAGTTTGCCAAAGAAAAATGGTCTACAATTCCAGCAGAGCATTGTAAGAAACTCATTGATGGTTACCGGTTTGCAGTTTTTTTGGCTAAAGGTTGTGCAACCAAGTATTAGGCTGAGGGTGCCAATACTTTTGTCTGGCCCATTTTTGGAGTTTTGTGTGAAATGATCAATGATTTGATTTTTGCTTCATTCTCTTTTGTGTTTTTTCCTTGCAAGCAAATTAAATGAAGAGAATAATACCAAAGAATTTGTGATTGCAATCATTTTCAGGAAGAAACTGAGTATTATCTGACAGAATTGCAGGGGTGCCAATACTTTTGGCCACCACTGTATATCTTTTGCTTGAAGACTCTCCAAAGGTTTTCAATAGCGCTGAGCTCAGGGGAGGATGGTGGCCACACTATGAGTTTCTCTTTTTATGCAAATAGCAGCCAATGACTCAGAGGTATTCTTTGCTGTATGAGATGGTGCACTGTCATGTTTGAAGATTTTTGCTATGGATGGCACGGTTCTTCTTTTTGTACCATGGAAGAAAGTGATCAAACTATATTCTTTGCCGAGGTCATTTTCAAGGCTTCAGGGGCCAACCAGCTCTCTCCCCATGATTGTGGCCCAAAACATTGCTCCACACCTCCTTGTTGACATCACAGCCTTGTTGGGATATGGTGGCCATCCACCAACCATCCGCTTCTCCATCCATCTGGACCATACAGGGTTGCACGGCACTCATCAGCAAACAAGACTGTTTTAAAATTAGTCTTCATATATGTCCTGGCCCACTGCAATCATTTCTGCTTTAAGGGTGGCTAAATAGTAGGTTCATGCACAACTGCAACCTTTAGATGATCCTACATCTTGAGGTTTGTGGGACTCCAGAGGCACCAGCAGCTTCAAATACCTGTTTGCTACTTTGTAATGATATTTTAACAGCTCCTCTCTTCATTTGATGAATTTTTCTGGCAGAAACCTTCCTCATTATGCCTTTATCTGCACAAACCCATCCTTGCTGTGTATCAGCCCCAAATCTCTTCACAGTACGATCATCACGCTTAAGTTTTCCTGAAATATCTAATGTTTTCATACCTTTGTTATTTGAGGCTTTTCGGAGCAGAGAGATCCTTTTTCTTTCCCATATTGCTTGAAACTTGTGTTTGCTTAATAATATGGAACGTCCTTCTTATGTAGTTTCTCTTTAATTGGACTCACCTGGCAAACTAATTATCACAGGTGTTTAAGATTGATTTCAGTGATCCAAAGACCCTGAGACACAATACCATCCATGAGTTTATTTGAAAAACAAAAATTACATCTTTATGACACTTATATACACTGTGTTTCAAATTATTATGTAAATTGGATTTAAGGTCGCTATGATGCAGAATAAATTTATACCTTTGTGTTATCAATTCTTGATTCCTTTGCCGAGAGATCCCTATTCCAATTTTTATGCTAATGAGCTTCAAGTGCAGGGGGCTGGCGGGTTCCCTTTAAAAGACTTAATGTAACTCATTAAATAATATAGATAGGATATAGATAATTAAACCTATGTACGTTACTTGCACAGTAAATGAATGTTATATTTAGGATGCTTTGTTTGCGGCACCCGATAATAACACAACGACTCAATACAGAATATAATGATTTTTGTTTCCTAAAAAAAGAAATAGTTCTGCTGCCAAATGATTAGTATATGAGGGGTTATGTAACACTACCTTGTACATATTCATGCTCCACAGGTTAATTGATTAAATGTCAGGTCAGATTTTCACAGCCAGTTACATTTTGTGCTTTCCTTCTAATGGAATGGATTTTTTTCTTTTGCTCTGTGCCTATAGGTGTTTTTTTCACAGCAGTAATCAATATTGCTCACTGTGATGTGTTACATTTTCCACTCATGTGCCTTTCTGTACGTCAGCAAACCTCAGTTCTGTATTCATATTGTGATACAGAAGAGAAGGGGGAACTTATTTGGTTTGTGGTGGGCTCACAGTGGCTTTGAGAAACCATGAATACTAAGCAAGAGGTTAGAAGAATCAGACTTTCAGAACCGAGGGCAACCTGGGAGGATCAAGGTGGTTCTGAAGTGGCAGCTGGAAAACTGGAAGTGATGGAGAAGTTTTTTACTCCACTGCCTCATTCTTCCAGCCATAAATCAGGGAAGGGTCGGAGAAAAGAAGAAACGAGTTGGGAAGGGATTAGGGACCAATATTATAAAGAGTGCATCTCATCCTCCTCACCTTCGTCCTCTTCTTCTCCTTGGTCATCGGAATCCAATTTTGGAGTTACGGAACGGTTTTCTGGTTACCATTCTCTTGCACCTCAATCACGCTCTTGCAATGATCTGTCTGCGGCAAGAGCAAGAGGAAATGTAGAAAAGAGGGATATCATTGTGAAGCAGAAAGATGGCACAAATATAAGAAAAGCTGAGAGAGACGGTGCAGAACAAGAATCGCCAGGAATATCCAAAAGTGGATCAACTCAGCTGAGCCACAGTGGACCCATGAGAGATGTGGCACCCAACATCAAAAGTCTACAAGACGATAAAAGAATACTAAAAAATGGAGGTCGCAGAGCAAAATCCATGGAAGCACTGGCGGAAAAAGAAACAAGGAAGGGCCAAGGAAACGATCGGAAAAGGGGAGCGGAAGAGAAGCAGAGATTTTCTCGTTTTCTAGATGAAATTACCATACAAGTGTTAAGTCCTTCCAACCTCACTTCTCTAGGCGTAAAAGAAAGACACAGTTCACACAGTAATAGAGAACAGTGGAAGAATTCGAGCACAGATAGCTCAGGCTCTAGAGATAAAAGACCTCAGCACGGCACTGCTGTAGAGCAAGAGGTCCGAAGGAAAGGAAAAGGCAAATCCGTGTCTTCTGCAAAGACAAAAATTGCCACGGAACCTACTGTATTCCGGAGAAATAGAGACTTAAGCACCAGCCCCGATTCTGCATCTTCCTTAACATGGCGGAGGGGAGAAAGGGAAGAACTTAATGCTTCAGCCGTGAGCCACCAACCCAGAAGGGCCACCCGCAGATTGCCACTGGAGAAAGGACTGAAAAGTGGAAATGTAACGGAGCTACCCAAGGAGAAAAAGGAAGCCGTGATAAGCGGTGGAGGAGTCTTAAAAGGAAAGGCAAGTCATTGGCATTTCAACTACTCTTTGTAAATGCATATGTGTTACTATTCATCTACATGTAGCATAAAACTGTACATCATTCAAATGCTTGAATTTTGTCCTGTAAGTAAGAGTTTAAGTTTTATGGTTTTAACGCTCCAATTAATGTCTAACTATCTTTAACTATGAACCAAGGAATAGGCAGAAGAATATGAGAGTAAAGATACTATGGTTCGCAGCAAACACAAAAAATTCAAAGTGCACAGAGGATAAAGAATTCAATATACCTCAACAGTGCAAGATGACTTTCATTAAGTGCACAGTCAGACGGCCATATAAATCGGACAGAGATTGGAACACAGTGCACTGACTGGCGGGTGGCTCTCCCGACCCGAGCGTGCACTAATATATATTTCTATGTAGCTGTCACGCTCGGATAGGGAGAGCCGTGGCCAGTCCGAACATTGCGGTCCGATTTTTACGGCTGTCTCACTGCGCCCTAAGAATTCAATATAAAGTAGAAAGCCTTTAAAGGGAACCTGTCACATCGGATAACGATATTCACCTGCAGATATAGGATAAATCTGTAGTTTAGTAGAGTTAGAAAGGTATTGGGGCACCTTACTGAAAGTGCGTCACTCAGAAGAAAATTAAGGTTATTCATCCCAGCAGCCACCAGCTTTCAGTCATACAAGTGTGCCAGCACAGCTACAGTCACTGCTTACAGCACCGAGAGGGGCGCCAAAGCTTTTTGACTGACAGCCAGCTTTGCAGTGGATCAGTGCCGAGCGAGCTGTCAGTCAAAGTGTCGGGGCATGCTTACATCCACCGCTCTCAGTGCTGTGAGCGGTGACCGTAGCCGCGCTGTCACGCCTTTATGACTGAAAGCCGGTGGCTCCTGGGAAGAATAAAGCTCAGTTTCTTCTGGGTGCTGCACTTTCACGCACCATTCTAACGCTACTACCTTGCAGATTAACCCTATATCTACAGGTTAATAACATTATCCGACGTGACAGGCTCCCTTTAAAACCCCTCAAAGAAAAGTCATAATAAATATAATGCTGAGCCGCTCAAAACAGAAGGTAATGCAGATGCAATATTCACGTATCCACTCACAACCAGGGTCACGTGTGCTGATAGTCTGTTCACGGATCTCATAAGATTGATGTCTCTATTTAAAGCACTATGGACCGGTGTCAGCTACGCCACAATACATTGCATCCAGGGGAATAATCCTCCAGCGCTGCTTCTATAGGACAGACATCCAACCGTAGTGTAAAACAGTATGGATGGAGTTATTAGGTCCAATGTATTTTACTTACACAGTGGGGAACAAAAATCACACCACTTGAGCACCACAATCCCTAGTATCAAAACAGAATCCTACAGTACTAAAGCAAAGTGCAGCAAGAAGCTCATACGCCCTACCAAAGACGCGCTAGGGAATAACCCAGATACACAGAAATACTAAAAAAATTGGGTTAGTTGGGTCTCCTTCCTACTTGTGACTGATTGAGAGTCCATCCAGTTTTCCATAGAGAGTCTTCAATCGTATTTGGTTCCCGTTCCAAATGTATGCCGTCACCTCCGCCAATAGTCAGGACAACTCAAGTGCCATTACCATAAACTCCATAAGTGTCTCTGTAGCCCAACGTACAAGGAGGATGTGTCTGTTCTCTTTCACAACTCCCTGATGAAAAAAAAGATTCCCGAAATGCGTTGGAGGCTTTGTGGACCACTGGCATTTACAGTGACATCACTTGAACCGTCACGCATTTGTAGCAGGAATCATATACCATTGAAGACTCTCTATGGAAAACTGAATGGACCCTGTCTGGCATGTAGGATATTATAGATTTTCAGCCTCTTTTTTTTTTAAAAAAAGAGGCAAATGTGTAGTGTAACTAATCATGGTACTAAGCAATGCATTTGTGTAGCTTAAAGGGTTATTTCTGTTTTCATGGATGGATATGGTCAGATAGTGCCTGTAAGAACAAGCACTTTTGCAATTTACTGCTTATTAAAATTTGCAGCAGTTCTTGAGATATTAACACTTTTCTTTGCTTTATAACTCGTTACCTTGGAGACCGACCACCTCTGCTGTCTAGCTTGTAAGCACTGAGCTGAAGCTGGTTGAGATTAGCAGGCAACAGCACGCTCCAGCGATCCTGGCCAGCATCGCAGCAGTGCTTTACAAGCTTCACAGAAAAGAGCTTGTAAGTACTGCACATGTCCTGCTGTCTAGCAGCGGTGGTCGGTCTCCAAGGCAATGACCTGTAAACAAAAGAAAAGTGTTAATATCTCAAGAATGCTTGAAAATTTGAATAAACAGTAAATTGCAAAACTGCTTGTATTTACCAACACTATCCGATAATACCCATACAGTATATAAAGATGGGAATAACCCTTTTAAAGGGGATTTTCCACTAAATGTACACTGCACATACATGCACACTACTGCTCTACTCACAAAGGGGACTTTAAAAATTTCGTTCTCAGGATCAGTGGAGGTCCCTGCAGTCAGACCCCTGAAAATTACACATAAATGTATTTAAAGAGAAAATGCCTTTAAGTATAACTCAAGATTTTTGGTTGGCTATAAAGTTTTTGTTATCTATATCGCACTTTTGAGAAACATTAATCAATGTTTTCTTTCTCATATTTCTAGGTTCAGTATTCTGAAGAAGTTCAAAACAGGTTAGTTTACTTTAAAACTGAAATATGTTCTTAAAAGGGTGGTCCGGCCTTGTGGTACAAGTCTGCAGTCATTCTGTAACTGCAGACTGGTGAATCTTTACAGCTCGCAGTGTGCGCGCTGTCAGTATTCTCTGGTGCCGGGAGCTGGTAGGTGTGTGACCACAAGTAAGTGATATGCATACATATGGTCACGTGCCAACTAAACGTCGCTCGATACAAGTGAATTGAGCAAAGCCGGACATGTCTAGTTGGAATGTGTCCGGGAGAATGCAAATTACATATTTGAGGTCACATGACCGGCACTGGAGCATAATGACAGTATGCACACTGCGCGCTGTTACGCTCACACCCGGACTGACTGGCGTGAGCGTGGTTAGTGGTCCCACTGGGCCACGAACTGAGGAGTGCCTGGAGGGGCATGACTAGGGGCCTCGCCACATCCGACCACGGACACACGGCGGCTTAATCGACTCCACGGTCTGAGGAGGGACGTGGGAGGTGGCCCAGGTGCTACTCCAGGTCAGACCCCGATCACAGCTGTTGACCCACACCGGGGAATACAGGAACCGGCAGGTTAGGCTGGCATGCAGACAGGCGGGTACTGGCAGGCACGGCTGGTATGCAGACAGGCAGGTACTGGCAGGCACGGCTGGCATGCAGACAGGCGGGTACTGGCAAGTAGGAAAACAGGCTGGATAGGGACCAGTACAGACTGGGATACAGGAACAGAGCCGCACGTGTGGTGGACAAGCAGAGCAGAGCCGCAGGCGCGGAGGACAAGCAGAGCAGAACCGCAGGCACGGAGGACAAGCAGAGCAGAACCGCAGGTGTGGAGGACAAGCAGAGCAGAACCGCAGGCGCGGAGGACAAGCAGAGCAGAACCGCAGGCACGGAGGACAAGCAGAGCAGAGCAGAACTGCAGGCACGGAGGACAAGCGGAGCAGAGCAGAACAGAACCGCAGGTGCGGAGGACAAGCGGAGCAGAGCAGAGCAGAACCTCAGGCGTGGAGGACAAGTGGAGCAGAGTGGAACTGCAGGCGCGGAGGACAAGTGGAGCAGAGTGGAACCGCAGGCGCGGAGGACAAGCGGAGCAGAGCGGAACCGCAGGCGCGGAGGACAAGCGGAGCAGAGCAGAGTGGAACTGCAGGCGCGGAGGACAAGTGGAGCAGAGCGGAACCGCAGGCGCGAAGGACAAGCGGAGCAGAGCGGAACTGCGGGTGCAGACAGACAGGGCTCTGTTCACATGGAACAGACTGGGAAACATAGGAAGATAGCTAGAACACAGGAGGTAGATACAGAGGCAGGGAAACGGGACAAGCAGAACCAGATACACACAAGGTACTAGCAATGAAGTAGCGAGTGGACACAAAACTCACAAACAGAAGTACAGAGACAACGAGTTGGAGTTAGGTGCAGGTTCAGACACTGCAGGAAAAGGGAAGGATCGGACATAGAGACAAACAGATAACGGGCTAGGACACAGTTCAGACAGGAACTGAAACTGCAATGAGATACAGGAACGAGCGTGGGTACTCATCCCCAGGGTGACAGGAATAGACTAGAAGTCACAGATACAGGTAATGGGCCTGGGTACTCAGCCCCCAGGGTGGTGGAAACAGACAAGACACAGGACTGGACCTGGCAACTCAGTTGCACAGAACACACTGAAAGAAAGTGTTGCTCAGGCACCTCCTACTGGGTGGAGGAGGTTTAAGTATCCAGTGAGTCACAGCAATAGGCTGGGGACGCATTAGGACTGCGCACACTGTAGCTTTAAGAATCAGGAAGTAATAGCGCCGCCGCCCTAAGCCAGCAGACAAGAGACAAGCACACAGCAAGTAAAGGAGTATAGTGCACCGCCTGGACTGATAGGTAAGTTGGCGGTCTTGCATGGTGGGAGATGGTAAGCCATACCAGCACGCCCCCAGGGATGTTATTTGCGCTATGAGAGTTCAAAAGTCTTTAGTCACATAGAGCGACTGCAGACTTGTACCCCAAGGCCAGAAGACCCCTTTAAATTTTAGTCGTGTTAAAGTTTCAAGATGTTTTAGACCAATGACATAGATGAAGATACTTATGCTGAAACATGCCTGATAAACTGTATACAATTAGGATTGGGGGGTATATAGGGATATTTGGATACACCATAAATGTCTGATAGATGGGGGTCACACCCCACCTGACCCTTATTCCTTAAGGTAGCAGAATCTAACCCCAGACAGACTCTTGAAGTAGCCGGGCATATGAAGCATATGGTAGTAAAGAACCAAGCAAATTTGTGCAGCCCCGCTCTTCATTTAACCTGCGACCATGTCTGGCAAAATAGGGATTCCTGTTCTCCCAATAGGTGGAGGTCCCAAAGATAGATATGTCATAAATAGCTTAACACACTATATACTATTTTTGATTGTAATGTTTTATTCTCTGTATATCTAGTTGCATTTCCCCTGTAGCTGATCTAATGTCTCTTCATTCTGCATCACCACAACGTTCCATCAGCGAGCGTCCGACGTACCCCACTACCAAAGTTCCCATCACATCTCAAACATCGTGGTGGGGAGGTTCTGGAGCCCCAATTTTATCTTCTCACTCTGAGAAAAATGTGGAGAACTTCACGGACACTTCTAGAAGGTGTGGAAACTTTAATAGTAGTTGTAACCTAATTTGTAAAGCTTAGATGTTCTCATTGTACTAACACAATTCCCCCCTCAGAAAAATTAGCTCCTATCCACAGGACAGGTGGTAACTTGCAGATCACTGGGGGTCTGGCCGCTAGGATCCACAGCAATCCTGAGATCAGGGCTCTGTAACCCCATCCTTCAGATATATACAGTATGCTCCGTCTCCACACCATTCATTGTCTATGGGATGGCCAAGTACAGCTCTTGGCTATATACAGCAATCCCATAGACAATGAATGCAGTGGAGATCGAGCATGCCAACCTCTATTCCATTCTAGGCTTTTAATCCCCGTTCTTTAAAGCCCTTTTTTTTTGGGGGGGGGGGGGGACACAACCCTTTAAAGGGATTCGGTCAGCTTAAACTGACAGTATAAACTAAGTAGATAGCATTACCACTATAAAAAAATGACACCTTTAGTGATCTAATCACTGTGTTTGTTCTACAGAAACTGAAGTTTAACCCAATATACTAATTAGGATGCTTGGTGTACCCTTGGTGTGGCCAAGAAGCTCGGTAAACCATTCCACCCACTAGTGTTGCAGGCCTCTCCCTCACTGGTGATTAACAGGACTGGCTTGGCCGAGCTTTCTCTGCAGTGCTCACTCCAGGGAAGGCTGCCCTACCAATCACTACTGAGGGAGGTGGGGACATGCAAAATCAGCGGGCGGAACGGTACACTGAGCCTCTTGGGCACACCAGGGATGCACCGAGCATCCTAATTAGCATAAGTGACTAAACTTCAGATTCTGCAAAATAGAGGCAGTAATTACAACACTAAATTTGCTATTTTTACAGGGTTGTATCTCCTACAAGGTAATCTGCTTAGTTTATACTGTCAGTTTGGACTACTAGACTCCATTTAAAGAAAGGTTAAAGGCATTATCCACCAGGGTCATCATTGGTTAACTACAGCAGCATTTCACATTTTGGTTAGTCATTTTTTAGATGCCTTATTCTACCTGGCAAGCTTAACAAGAGCTGTAATAGAAACCATATTGGTTCTCATTCATGTAACTTAGAAATGGACTCTTGGAATATTTAAAGGGAATCTGTCAGCAGGTTTTTTCTATTTAATCTGAGTGCAACATGATGTAGGGGCAGGGACCCTGATTCCAGTGGTGTGTCACTTATTAGGCTGTGTGCTTTAGTTTCAATACAATCAATGTTTTATCAGCAGGAGAATATCACTGCAGGACTAGGTGTCTTGTGCTCTGTTTGACCCTGCCCCCACCACTAATTGGCTGCTAGATGACAATCGGGGGTTTGGGCGGGGTTATACAGGGTTAAGCATTCAGAGAACTGGTAGATCCGCATTGGAGAAAACAGGGATTCTATCAAAACCACAATAAGCATCCCAGCAAGTGACACATCTCTGGAATCAGGGTCTCAGTCCCTACATCATGCTGATCTCAGATTATATAGCAAAAACCTGCTGACTGGTTCTCTTTAATAACTTAATAGCATCTTTTATAGTCAAAAACACTCTTTCAAGCTCTGATCTATTATAGGACATGTAAAATTAACTTCTAAGCACACATTTCTCTATGTTCAGGAAGAACGAGAGGTTTTCTGGCTCAACCTCAACCGCCCAGATGCAAGACCCTGATCATCAATCCTCTGTAAGTTCACATCTGTCTGTATATATCAGAATTCTGCATTTCTTGGTAGTGAATATTCTTGTTACCACAGTATATACTATAGAGTTGTAATATCCCATCAGCACAGTAATACAGACATGGGTCTATTCCATAGTCTTATCATGCACCCTCTTAAAATTGAGTCATCTTCAATAAAATCTGTTCCTTCTTCACTTTCTTCATACTGACTAATAAACCAGCCAGAATTGCTAATTCACGAAGATACTAAAGTTTGAGTACAATTACAGTGCTAAAAACACCCCTGGAAACATTGTGTTCACAGTCAGGACTGGTGAGACCCCATATTATGTGCTCATGTCCCATAGCAGCTGTGATTTTTGCTCCCTTTGTAGTTATTCAAAGACAACATATGATTTAAAGTGGATCTTTCACCAAATTTCACAATAAAAACTGCATACATTATGAAATAGAGCTCTTAGTCTTGATGAGGCTGGTGTATTTACTTTAAAAATCTCAGTCTCCACCAACCTAGCCTGATTGACAACTTCTTTTTGACTAGGAGAACTTTCTCACTGTTTACCTGGACTCATAAAATGCTAATTTTAATATCAGGATTATACAGTGATTCTAACATGGATTTTCAAAGTAAGTACAGCAGCCTCATCAAGTCTAAGACATTTAATAATGTATGACGTTTGTATTATGAAATCTTATGACAAATCCACTTTAAGTCTAGATTTAAAATAGAGTTTCTCTATAAACATTTGTTAATAACAGAATTCACAGGTATATGTCTACTGAAAGTTGTCCATGATATATGGCTTACACTTTTGTTGTTGGACTGCCCCCCCACCCCCCTTTGTGCATTTATGACAGGTGATAGGTTCCTCATTTAAAGGAACAATAATCTTTAGCTGTATCTATATTTGTCCAAATGCAGTGTATTGTCCCTGTTATCTGCCATTTCTGTCCGGGATGGAGATGATTATAGCGTTCTTTAAAGGGAGTCTGGGATCTAAGGAGTAAGGATTCTCCTTGTGGAGTCACTCTCCACAAGGAGAAATGTTACCCCTTAGATCCCAGTCTTAGCCTCTCACCTAGCCAAATCAGATCTCATACTTTGCACTGATGAGGGGCAATACCCCGAAACACCGAGTCTGCAAATTGAGATTCTGGTTTGGCTTTTATCCTAAGTCATGTGGCAAGGCTTGTTAAAGGGTTGATATTGACTTTTAGTTAAGCTACTTCCTATAGGTGACACTAGAGTTCAGGTCCTCTTCCTCTCTGAAGAGACAATTTGCATATTTAAAGGGTGTCTGTCACTCCCAAAACGCAAATTAAAATATTTATACAGTCATATAGGAAACTTAGCCCCTACAGAAATCAGACTTGCAGGATAGATTTCAGTGTTTTAATGGCTGAGAAAAAAAGCATTTTAATTTCATATGCAAATTAGAGCACTTTAATGGCATAGGCGTTGTGCCTCCTAAATTCATGCGTTCTGAGCACTTCCCCATAATCCTAATTGACAGTGCTCGATTGCCCTGAGCAAGCGCTGCTTGAACTCACTCCAGGGCCCTGTGTGTGCACACCGACACTGCAGGAGAACAGCAGCACTCACACAATGTCAGTGTGGGTGTGCGCACAGTGAGGTTGCATGTGCACTCTCATTCTAGCTTTTTGACTTGCTGAAATACTCGAGTGTTTCACTTTTCCCATAACACTGCAATGAAGGTAGCAGCACACATGTACGCCCACCTTTCCACCTTATCTACTCCTTCCCAGAGTGCCATGAGGGGCCAAGGAGACGCCCATTCTGCCAATATATGGGGATCCTAGAGATGACCATACAGGGCACCATTTATACTTACTAGTCCCTTCCCCACCTTTTATTTCTGACATGGAATATGCAAATTGTCTCTTCAGAGAAGAAGAGGATCAGAAATCTAGCGCCACCTATTGGAAGCAGCGATCCTAAAAGTCAATATCGGCTCTTTATTGAGCCTTGCAACATGGCTTAGAATAAAACCCAAACCAGAATCTCAATTTGCAGACACGGTGTTTCGGGGTGATTGCCCCTTATCAGTGCAAAGTATGATATCTGATTTGGCTAGGTGAGAACCTTTGGACTGGGGCCTAAGGGGTAACGTTTCTCCTTGTGGAGAGTGACAAGCCAAGTCTGGCATGTCAGAGTGAAGAGACTTATAAGCCATGCTTGCTAATAGAGATTTTGGTTTGGCTTTTATCCTAAGTCATATTGCAAGGCTTGTTAAAGAGTCAATATTGACTTTTAGGATCGCTGCTTCCAATAGGTGGCGCTAGAGTTCTAGTCCTCTTCCTCTCTGAAGAGACAATTTGCATATTTAGTTTTCCAGAGGAGCATATATGGCTTATCAGTCTCCTTACTCTGACATGGCAGGATTGGCTTGTCACTCTCCACAAGGAGAAACGTTGCATGGAACAGACACAGACAAGCATGTGAGTGACTAGACACTAGCCACACAAGGTTACATTGGAGGTCACTTCTGGCCCCCAAGTCGCAGGTTGTGCACCCTTGCATAGACCCTACAAATAAGTTCTTCTACCTGAACCCCTGCTCTATTCAGTGAGAATTAATTGTTCTTTATACACTCTCCTCCTTCATTTCTTGTGATGACCCAGACTGAGAATCTGGAGCAAGACAAAGATTCCTTGAACCAGAAGATCACCGAGCTCCTGGACCATCTTGTACGGGCACAAAGCACAATTTGTGCTCTGGAAAAACTGAATGTAAGATTTTTTTTTTCTTTTTATTTTGAATTTCACAAGAATGTAATAAGTTAGAATGCACCATAAAGATGCAAACAATAGAAAGGCATATACAGTAACATTTCATTCTTTATTTCCTGATTAACACCAGGATCGTGAGAAAAAAACATTTAATCCCTTTAAATGCAACTCAAAGCTAATTTTCAGAAATAATAAAATGGGTCATGTAACATAACAAGGCATTCCATTCTTTTACTCTGGTCCATGAAATACACTTTTACAAGGTGCTACAGACACTCTGGTTCTTTAACAATACAGGAAAAAAACACAAAACTGCTGAAAGATAGATGTCACAACAACACATACACTGATGTCACAATCTGCTTAAAAGTTGCCTATAATTTTAAAAAACTTCTGAAACATCACAGTGACATTTCAATCAGTGGGGGTCCAGGTGCAGAGACCCCAACCAATCACTAAAAGGAAGGGGCAGAAGTGCTCACCTTAGTGCTATGTCTCTTCATGCCCAAGGACAAAGGGATCTATAAAAGAGTTCTGTAAGAATGCAGTATTTCTGAGTAATGTATTTAGACTTATCAGACATTTGCTAAATCTTGGTGGTGCTCATTTCATTTTAGGTATCCTCTCTTTTTCACCATTGCTCATTTCATTTTAGGTATCCTCTCTTTTTCACCATTGCTCATTTCATTTTAGGTATCCTCTCTTTTTCACCATTGCTCATTTTATTTTAGGTATCCTCTCATTTTCACCATTGCTCATTTTATTTTAGGTATCCTCTCTTTTTCACCATTGCTCATTTTATTTTAGGTGTCCTCTCTTTTTCACCATTTACCTGCTGATATGTTGGAAGCAATGAAAGACTCTCGCCAAAGTCCCAACAGTGGCATTCAAGCAGAAGGCTTCAAATCATCAAGTGCCATCTCTTTACAGACTGCCTGTGCCGACATTGGTAGCGGCGATCTGAAATGTATCAGAGATGAGAGCAAAGACGAGGGGATTCCTGCACCGCGCCTGACTGCTTTTACTCAATGGAGTCCTGGGAGGCAAAGGTCATTCCCTGCTCTTCATACCCTGTACACCTCCACTGAAAGCGAGTGCAGCTTAGAAGATACGCTACCTACTTGTAAACTGCTGTCTCCACGTTTTACCAACCGTGGGGAAAGTTTTTCAGATGACCGGAATGATGATGGAAACCTCGACGTAAGAGAATTCTTTTTCTGTAGTCTAAGAGCTCATTCAGACATCCGTTTTTCACGTACGAGTTCTATCCGTGATGGTCTATGAGGCTGTTCACGTGTCCAAATTTTTTTTGCGGTCCACGTTGTCCGCACAATATTGCGGAGACATGTCCAATATTTATCCGAGTGTCAAATCAAAATTGTCAATGGAAGCCAATGGGTCAGCTTCCGGATGCCGTCCAAGTGCTGTCCGTTTTTCACGGACTGCCGGATAGGAGAAAGTAGAGAATTTTTTTTTTCAGCTGAGAAAAAACTGATAAAACTCAGATGAAAATCTGATGAGACTCTGAATCTGGTACGTGAAAAAAAATGACTTCCGAATGAGCGTTAAGGCTGAGCTCACATGGTTGTAGAATTTCTTGGACCAGTCATGTATTTAAATTGCGGACCTTACTGGCTTCCTGTGCTCATCAGCAGATAGGTGCAGGAGCTGCCTATTTTCTTGCACCATCTGATCCATCCGTCCAATGAATGGACCACTCTAATTTAGACTATTGTCAACTGAAAGGGAACAGATAATTTGCTAAGCAAATTTTCGGGAAGTATTTTAGGAAGAAATGGATATTGCCCAACACAACATATCATAGATAGGGCTGTATATGTAAACGGGGAAGGGATTTCTGTAAGGCATTTTCATAAATACAGTATGAGTCAAGTAGAAAGTTTTGAGATCACCCATACTTGTGTTTAGCTATGTATGCAATAACCAAGCTGTAAAGAATATTAAATTTAAAAAAAATATCGAAATGGTTTACCAACTTTTCAAAACCTTCTTCCAACTTCTACTAAGGGTGCAATACTGTTTTCAGAACCTACATTTCACCAAAATAACAACTTTCCCCTGCACCATCCAAAGTTTAGAAACAGTTGTGGTATCGCAGTGCATTCGTCCAGGCACAGGAATATTATACAATTCTGAAATATTGAGTATTTATTAAAAAAAAAGTTTTTTTTTAAAATCTATTGGGAACAATATATATGTACCTTTGCTCTTGTTATTCACATAATCTGTTTATACCAACAGAGCTGTGATACCAAAACCGAACTGAGAAAATCCGGGGCTTTAAAGCCTTCACCTTCTCTTCCAAACCTTCTTCCCACACATCGCACCCCACAACAAAACCATCATGTCAGAGCAAGTAGTTCTGAGAGCTCCGGAGAGGATGCGCTCATTAATTGGGCTGAGATAAAGTCTCAGGATCCAGCGCTCGATTACATGTCTGCACAGAAGATACTGGATACACTTTTGGGGTTCCCCACAACTTCAGAAAGATTTGGCATTCCCAATCCTCCAAACTTAGTTGATTTCTCCTCAAATATTGAAGGACATATAGTGAAAAGTGAAATTCAACTCTCAAACAATCCAAAAGGAAACCCTCCAATAAAGAATATGCCGTACGCACCATCAAACCAGGATGATCTACACATCTACACAGAGAGGTCTTCTCAAGACGGTTTTGTCGGCAGCCATTACAATCCCTTGCACATTTCTAATGATGATATAAATCGAAGACTGCAGTCTACAGAATATATAACGCCTCCACTTCCAGCTAAAAAATCTCCATTTTCAGGAAATTTTCCAGATACTTGTCATCATCTCAATCCTGTTGGAGAAATTGGGTTTAGACCTTTGGGGAAAAATGAAGGTACAGCCCATCATAAATCAGTACCACCAAGTTCTTTGTCCATTCCTGATCCACAAATAGATCCACCAGGCCAGTGTATTCCATTTGTACTAAGAAGTCCATCGGGAAGTGAATCAATTATGGGAACCTGGGAAGGTCAACATCATGGTCAAGACGGTGGAAGGGATAGAAAGGCTAAAAAAGAAAGGACAGTGACTTTTCACATGATGATCAATGATGCTCAACCAAAACACAGTCCAGTAACGGTGAGATCAAAGTTCATACCCCACCGGTTCGGAGATCAAGGAGATAACTCGTTGGATTCTTTGGATTCAACCATGCTTTAAGAAGCGCGTCATTTTAAAAAAAATAATATGTTAATCTTCAATCTTGTGTTTTATGGAAATTTGACAATTGAAAGACCCAAAAATGGTCATTTATTTGGTTCGATTCAAGGTATAATATTGAGAATGCATCGGAAAAGGACGGGGTAATAGAAACTTTCGGCGAAGTTATTCTGAAACAGTTCAGAGTCAGATCCGTATTCTGCCATATGTATCAGACTCGTTTGACTATAATAAGACAGTAAATGTTACAATAATTAAAGTTACTGCAAAAAAAACAAACAAAATACATTTGGAAGTAATGGTATAAAACTGTACCTATGTGGTGTATGATGAGTTGTAAATATTATTTCTGTAATAACAAGGCCGGACTGTTGGGCTCTGTTCACACTAATGTCATGGCTTCCATTAATAATGGAGACATGACCGGTCTGACGATTCTATTTTGTAAGAGGTCCTGGAGGATCCTAGTGACTTTGGATAGGACCATTAGGTTCTTATTTTATTTTATTTTTTTATACCACTGCAGACTACACTGTGGATCAATTTTGATTAAAAAAACAATGCAAAGGCTGCAAGATCTAACAGTAGTGTGAACAGAGCCTTAGAAGACAGTAACCTTATGACCGTAGACAGCAGATATTTAATAGAAGTTCTTTCTATAAAAATAATGTGTACTAAATGAAAATGAGATAAAGTAAAAAAAGAAACCTCAAGAATGTTTGATCAAAGCTTCGCTTAGTGCTTTAAAAGGAATCTGTCAGCACAAAATGACTGTACAAACCAAGCTCAGGTGCTTGGTGCATCTTTCCATGTACTGGTTTTTCATCTATCTCTGCTCTTCTGCTTGAGTGACAGCTCTAGTTTTACAGGATCAAAAGAAGAGAGGAGATAAGTGGAAAGATGCACTGAACTGTGGCATTGACAAAGGTGCACTGACTGCCTGTGCTTGGTCTGCACAGTCATTTTGTGTTGACAGACTCTTTAAAACAGTGCACCTAGATGCACCACAGTATAAGGCTCTGTTCACATCACAGGCACTACATTCGGAAATTGTTCCTGATGTTTTTTGGTGACATGCCTACAGACTCCTACTAGGCAGGTAGATGAGTGTCCTTTTTGGGGTGCATTTGGCTTATTTTCACATTCGGAGTCAGTAGTGGAGGCATATAGCTGCAGCTGTCTGGGGCTTATGTTCTGAACGTGATGTAAGAGCCGTTTTTTTCTTTAGAAATACAGTAGCTGTATAGGTTGCTGCAGCTCTTCTATATGAAAACGCTTTAATACAGTCTAGAATTCACTCGGGATGTTGGCTATGGAAAACTAAGGGACATTTTTTTTAAATTGACCCAAAGTTGTGGGTGCAAATTAACAGAGACCACACTATATAAAACCAAAAATGTTGGGGCACAATATGGCTCCTAAATTTGGAACTAAGGGATCTATTGCATCATGCCCAAAACGCATAATCAGGCGCGGACTGGCCCATGGGAGAACAGGAGAATCCTCCGGTGGACCCCTCTGCAGAAGTGAGCACCAGTCTATATGAGCAGTAGTTGACACAACATACTTAATCCACTATGTGCAGACAATGGCAACATCATTCATTTAACAAACTACCCAGTGAATCATTATATAGAAGCATAGCTAAATTTGTGAATCAGGGTAATGAAATATTTGCATATAGCTAAACAGTGGGCCCCCCGGAGTCAATGTTATTGGTGGGCCCTTTGCACCTCAGTCTGATACTGTTTATATGATTAGTTGCCGTTTACATTAAAAAGGGTTGTACCTAAAATTGAAAAAAAAGGACATGAACATATTAAATCAGAACTGTCAGGTAATTATGAGTTCCATGGGATCTGAGTGCCAGCTGTGCCAATAATTGACACCAATTTCTGTTGTAAATTGCATGAAATTTCTCAGGCCATGTGCCAAAATTTTCCACTGCGGTTTATACACACAATCTTCAATACATTTCCTAATGTATTTTTTTATATTGCTAATCATTGATTTTTAAAAATCTACCCTAGGTCAGTCATATTGGAGGCACACACGTCCATCCTGTACTGTAGTCAGCATGGGCGACTCATATGTGTCTCCGGGAAGTGATGGAGTGCAGGTCCCACTCAGAGAGACAGACGAGATGCATAGGCCCTGGTTGATTAAGAGTTGCGTTTCATACGTCAGTCTGAAAGAATTTGGCGCACCTTATCAGTGACGTGCACCTTGCCGAAAATGTTACTCCAGTCAGGGACTGGAGTAATATTTCTGGCGTAAGAAGCACCACTCGTCACTAATTCAAGAGGCGGATGTAGATTTGCTCCCTCCCCAGCTCCATGTAGTTTGGTGGAGCTACTCAAAACTGGCATGAAAATGCCAACATTTTCAATATTTTTGCGCAACTCCACATTGCACAAAAATTGTGTGACTATTCAAAGTCTTTTACGCCATCAAATTGTAATGCTAGTCACTATTCACGGACAAGCCGTGAGGCAAGATAATCAAACGTTCCGGGGTCAGATACCAAGAGAGCACGTCATAAGCAACAAGGCAAAGACAATGGCAAAGTCAGGTCCCTGTCCGAAGTCAGAATACCAGGAGAAAAGCGGATCGGAGCAGAGGGGTTGTGCAAGCGAATAGTCAGAACCAGGTCCAAAGTCAGGCAGCAATAAATCAATGTACAAAGCACAGAACCAGGCAAATAGCACCACAGAGCGAATGCTACACTTGGCAGAGATCTGGGCTGAGAACTCAGCTAAGTAGCAAGGAATTAATTAGAAACAGGAAGCAGCTGCAAGAAACCCAGCAAGTCCCAGTCTCAGATTGGACGACTGAGTTCAATCAACACACTGACAGCTCAGCACGTCCTTGCACCCGATTGGATGACCGAGCTGTCAATCAACACACTGGCAGCTCAGCATGTCCTTGCACCCGATTGGATGACCGAGCTGTCAATCAACACACTGACAGCTCAGCACGTCCTTGCACCCGATTGGATGACCGAGCTGTCAATCAACACACTGACAGCTCAGCGCGTCCTTGCACCCGATTGGATGACCGAGCTGTCAATCAACACACTGACAGCTCAGCACATCCTTGCACCCGATTGGATGACCGAGCTGTCAATCAACACACTGACAGCTCAGCACATCCTTGCACCCGATTGGAAGACTAAGCTGTCAATCAACACACTCACAGCTCAGAACGTCCTTGCACCCGATTGGATGACCGAGCTGTCAATCAACACACTGACAGCTCAGCACGCCCCTGCATCTGATTAAATAACTAAGCTGTCAATCACTCTGCTGAGGGGAGGAATCGTGACACAAACCCTTTGATGTAGCAGCCCCTGGCCTTTTTTTGTGTGTGTGTATAGTGCTGCTATCCTACTTTATCTAGGCCCCTAACAGTAAGATGAAGATGTCAATAAAGCAACCGTCTCCTAATGGCTCTGCTCGTTCTGTCCCAGTCTATACAGCAAAGCTGACACATGAACTACAGATCCTCAAAAGCAAAAACATGTTAACAAATTTCATTAATGTTAATTGCTGATGAACTATTCACTTTAGCAAGAAAAAGCTATAAAGAAAAAGTTCTAGTTTTCATATTTTGATCCAATCGGAGTTTAACATAAAAAAAATGCATATAAAAAACTGTGCCATAGCCGCTATGCGTCAATTCTACTAATTGTACTGCTATGTATTCCAATAGTTCTGTCTATAATGTTCTTCCAATTATGTAACTAATAAACCACTTTTACTATATTATCTACTGATATTCTGATTTCTAAGCACATGAAACACTGGAGGCTGCCATCAGGATTTCCATTTATTACAGATGCTGTGACACTGGGACAGGGCAGTTAGAGATCACAACCAGTCATTGAAAGAGATCTGTAGGGGATTTGTCCTATTAATGGCAACAATAGTGCCATGAATAAGATGTGGGGTTTTGTAGGGAAGTAGGGAATCTTGGGGTATGTTTACACTGTGTCTTTTCCCCATTTTTTAGTGGGTCTGCTCAACAAAAGCGCTAGAAAAATTGCTAACAAAATAATCAACAGAATAGTCTTATTAATTTGTATAGGAAAACGACGTGCTGTTAATATGTTCAGACTTTTCAGTATCTTTTAAACATTTCAGGCCCGCAAAGATGCCAAGTATTTAAAAGAAGTGACCGGTCCATTCTTCAGGCGGTTTACGCTAGGAAGATGGTCAATAATTTATAATACAAATCAACAGGAAGGCCTGGGAGTTTTGTGGGCGCTCTTGGTTTAAAAAAAAAGCATTTTCTTTACTGTATTGGATTTTTAAAAAATGTCCAGAAGGCACCAGTAAAAAGATGCCAGAAAATCACTAAGAAAACAACCAAAAAGGCTAAAAAAATAAGCTTCAGGTTTATAAACCTACAGAAAGATACAAGATTTTTGAAGCATCTTTTTGAAAAATGGACATTTTTGATCTCTGCAAAAAAAACCAGTGTGAACATACTCTTAGATAGTCTTCATCGCATTACTTTTATTTAACAGCAACCTGTCACATCTATGCCCAGGTGCTATGAAAACTGATAAGGGCTCATTCGGATGTCAGTTACGTTCTCGTTGATCACAGTGTCATCAAAGTTTGGTCTGAGATTCATCAAAGTTTGGTCTGAGATTCATCAAAGTTTGGCCTGAGATTCATCAAAGTTTGGCTTGAGTTTCATTAAAGTTTGGTCTGAGATTCATCTAAGTTTGGTCTGAGACATCATCTTTAAGACTTGGTTTTGAAAGTAGCATAAAGTATCCCACTAATATACAATTAACTGGTTTTCTTGATTAGTAAAGTGACTGATTCTTCGGGCCCATCCAGACAATATGCCTTTCCATAAGATTGCTGCAGATGGAGCAGTATGTGACAATACACGTTATTCAGTCTCTTCCATAGTAACATAATGAGCATAGGAAACTACATTGGAAAAATGTAATCTGGCCACAATATATAAGTACAAACTGATCAAGGGCTGAAAACGGCAAATAAGTGGTAAAACTTAAATAAAAAAAAAAGATTGCTGCACGCAAATTTAGAAAAAGACAAACTGTATTAACAAGGAGTTCACAAAAAACTGTACATGTGAGTGCAAGGTTCCATGAAACACAGGAGAATCATACCTCCTTCCTGATCAGTCAGATCAAAAAAAGTTTAACTCCCAGCAGGCACTTCTATTATGTCAAAACAAAAAACTATAACGACGTAAATGTGCACAAAATCTGGAGAGAAGAGCGAGCTGAACTAATAAACCAGTGATCAACAGGAAAAAAATGAGTAATATGAAAAGTGTTTTGAAATGGTGGATTAATGAACTAGGGATTTTTATATTGGACCCCAGCGCTGCAAAGCAACATCACTAACCACTGAGCCACAGTGCTGCCCACCATGCGGAGCGGCTCCAGTTTATGATCGGCACATACCATATCTTCTGGCCAGGGGAAGAAGCAAAAGTCACTGATGATAAATGAGCATACAGACTTAACAGCAGAGACTCACAGCTGCTGCTTTCTGAGGTAACACATTTCACTGCCTGTTTTGTCACAGGAGTAAGTGATTTTGCCATGTCTCCATTCTTCAGAGCTCATCATAAATCATGTCACTGAGCTTATATGTCACTAACCTGATTTATAATGAGCTCTAAGGGCTGGTGAAATGACAGAAACACTCGCTCCTGTGATAAAACAAGCAGTAAAATGTGTTACATCTGAAAGCAGCAGCTGTCAGCTTCTGCTCTTTCGTCTGTATACTCTCTTATCATAAGTGACAAATTCTTCCCTTCCTGGTCAGGAGATGTGGTATATGTCGACCATGAATTGGAGAAGCTCTGCACAGTCAGACACAACTATTACACAGTACATACCAGGGTAACATTTATAAGATCTCAGTACAGGAATATTTTTTTTAACACTTCTTATAGTGGAATTTATGTTTCCAAAATCTATGAATTTAAACATACTTTATTCTTGTGACAGCCCCTTTAAATGAATTTTACATACGTTATTGCCCTTGTTTAAAAGTGTGGGGTCCGGATCCTGATACCCTCACCAATTGTTCAAATGAAGCAACAGAAATGCACAACTTATCGTTGCGCTGCTCTGGACTTGCTCTAGGATAAGCCGCTAGCTTCTGCCCCTTGCCCAATGGGTGGGCATCTCAGGACCCTGTCCAAGTTCAACACAACTAAACTGGCTGGTAAAACATAAAAAAAAGTTTAAAAGTTTGCTTACCCTTTAGAATCTATCTACAATTATAGTGATAAATAATTATACTGCTTAAGCTTGCACAACCATCGTTTTTATAAGTCACCCGCAGTGCCGATTCTCCTTCTCCTTCACCCGCAAGGGCAACTCATAACTGTGCGTTGGGAGTCAGTGTCCGGCTCTGTCTGATAGGCTCCTGTGTGCAATACTGCAGCAGGCACTATAGAATGTATTGTGATTCTGCAGCATTGGTTGCTGTACTGCACACAGGAGCCTATCAGACTGACTCCCAATCAGTAGCAGGTAGTTGCGTGCCATTGTTTAGAAGCCGAATTGGCACTGCAGGCATATTCCTGCACTGTAATTGTTTATCTATGCAAAATATGGGCGGTGCACTTATTACACATAATATAACCACTTAATTTCATGACTTAACGCAGAATTACAAGACAATTCATTCTGTAAAAATAATTAAAAAAAAAAATTATAAAATATCTAAAAAAGTTTCTCCACCTTCTCCTAACAGTTCGTTAAAATCGGACTGCAGTTGGAGAACATCCGTTTTTTCTCATGGACCCATGGACATTGCCGATTTTGATCCGACACGTCTCCACGATTTTGTGCGGACCGATCACGGACGTGTGAATGGCCCCATTCGCTATTAAAAGGTACAAGTTCTATCCCTGAAAAATACAATTAGCACTCATAGGCAAAAAACAGAGGCATGAATGAGCCCTAAAACTTATTCTATGGAACCAGACGCATAGAAATAATACTTGCTCAAACTGTGGCAGAAATAACAATGACAACAGTGATAATTGGCAGCTAACAAGGTTTGGCATGGTGACATTTGTAGTTGTATTATCAAACTTTGACTGATTTTATTTTTATTCGGATTTAATATTAGAATTCTAAACAATAAAAAAAAGTCTAAAACGTCTGATGACATTTGACCACATCTTTGATGACACGTTCCTGTCCAATCATCACTTCTGCCCAAGTTGCTTTGCCTTTCTTTTGCTCCACCAGGTTGATCTCTCCGCCTGGACTCTCAGGCTTTACATCCTTGAGCGCGCTTTTCAGGAACACGACTGAAGGCTGGTCTCCAGCCGTCACCGTCTGTCCTCGCTTGTTGCACATCTCAGTTGATAATGAAGGGCTGTCCAGAGCGATCAACCTAGTAAGAAGATCAACTGGGAAGCGACAGTTCCGACTGCTGTATCCATGTATCAGGGTGCAAAGTGCTTTATGGCGGGAACTAGGCAAGTGGCGGTAAAAAGCACAAGCCTGGAGGCAGTTCAGTTGTCTCACCAAGCGAAAAAGCCGTACCCAGTTATTTTCTAAGTGGGCTTTGTTGATATCAATGGCTAATCGGACGTGTGGAGACTGCCGCACCTCACAAGGGAGTTGCAAAGCTCTGTGTATAGTATCCATATTACCTGCAAGGGAATAAAGGGGAGGAGAAAGTATTAAAATGCCATCTGAAGACATCAAAACTTCAAGCTGTCAAGTCCTTATGGCTACCCAGATCACTATCGGAATTTTTTGTTTCTAAATAATACCAGGAGTGAAGCCAAAGAGGAAGTTTTCCTAGGCGAAACCGCTTCAGGAAAAAGCTGGCGGTCTTTTTCCTGAAGCAGCTCTGTTGGCGGTTTTGCCAGTGTCTTTTTTTTCTGTAATAAAGACTGAACACGCTACTTCTTTCAACTGCTTCACGCTTTCCGAAGAGGTTAAAAGTAGTAACAAAAGCATGAACATGTGCACAGCGGTGTAACTTCTCCATTGCTGTAAATTACGCCCATTTTTTAGGTTTTGCACCTCTTCTTCTCCCACACTCCAGGCAGAATCTGCCTGAAAAAGACCCTGTGTGCACATACCCTTAGTATATATTCAAAGAGTTTTGAGCTCAAACGAAGTAAAGGGATGTCAGCAGGATTTTAATATGTAATCCGAGAGCAGTATGATGTAGGAGCACAGACCCTGATTTCAGCGATGTGTCACTTACTGGGCTTTGTTTTGCTGTTTCAATAACAATCAGTGTTTTATCAACAGGAGATTATCATTACAGGACTAGGTGTCTCGAGCTTCCTGGTCTAACCCCGTCCCCAGCACTGATTGCCAGCTTTCTGACACTATACAATGCACACAGAAAGCAGCCAATCAGTGGTGTGGGCGGGGTTATACACAGCTCAGCATTCAGAGCTCTGCTAGATCTGCAGCAGAGAAAAATGTGATTTTATCACAACTGCTGCACCAGGTAAACTAAGTGATACATCTCCAGAATCAGGGTCTGTGCCTCTATATTATGCTGCTGTCAGATTACATAGCAAAAACCTATATAAAAAAGACAAGAATTATTCCTTAGTGGGTATATTTTACATTACTCTCAAGTTTCCAAAAAAGAAGCATTATAGGCTATGGATATCTTTTTGGACATTTTTTTTACAGATATGCATATATTTCTGGCCAAAAATATTTATTCTAATTAGGTTTTATTAAAAACCCTTCAGCATTCTCATATATTGCAAGCTACTCCATCCGGTTCAGTAGAAAATCTGTCAGATGAGTGCTCTGACGTCTCGCTGGGTATAGAGAATGTGACTGGGATCTTTTATGTACTAAAAGGTAACTTTAGACTTGTTTTGCTATATGACTTTTTGTACAAGCAACTAAATTTAAGCTGTATTTCGCAGTTTCTAGTGATTGATGGGGGTGAGACACCCAACAATTGCAAGACACAGGGCACTTTTTTTCCACCCCTTTGAGTGGCAGCGTGCATGCTCGATCGCCACTCCATTCATTCTCTATGGGATTGCCTGAAATAGCTGACTACAGAGACACCCGCCGATCAAGAGAATAGGGCCCCTTTGTCCCCTATCTACATTGAGCAGCAGTGTACCTGCTGGACTGCCGTTCTATTCATTCTCCGTGGGACTGTCGGAGAAAGCTGAGCTCTGTACTCTGTGATCTTCAGCAGTACCATAGACAATGAATGGAACAGTGGTTGAGCAGACACATTGTGGCTCCATTCAGACAGGGAACAAAGGTACATGGTAGCCCAGCAATCAACTTTTCACTGCTGAGTAGTAATTTACTACTTGGCCATCCTTGTACTACCTACCTGTAATCTTGGAGTATCTTTCCTTTACCACAAAATCTGAAGTCAGAAATAAAAAAACCCTTACCTAAATCATAAAGAAGGAGAAGAGACCGGAATTCAGCTTGTCTGGGAAATTCTCCACCACCTTTGTAACATTCGATGAGTTCTGCAAGGCTTTCCCGAACCTGTGTGGAGTGAAGCACTTCATCATAGTCTGCTAGTGGCAGGTCCCTCACCAAGTAGGGGGCACAAAGCAAAAACCCAAGGCTTCCTTCTAGCACAAGAGCCCCTCCGGACCCCCTAATTCTCTGCACTATTAGGTCCTGTCTCACAGCACGCAGACGATCAAACACAAAAGAGTAAGCCTTGGCCAAAGACGACAAATCCTTAAAGTTGACACTTGAGCAAACATCCACCAAGAGATACTGAACAGATGTGGCTAAGGTTGTAGGGGGTCGCAGGTCCTTAGGACAGGACAGTTCTTTCCCGGCTGCAGGGCGGCTATACTCCTTCACAGTCTTTTTGGGATCAGCAATAGGAAGACCTCTTCCTCTCGGACCTTTACATGCCCGCTGAGGTCGCTGTATTTCATACTGATGCAGACGTCCTTGGCGTTCTCGTTCTCGCCTCTCTCTTTCTGGGCACATATCAAGGCAAATGCCAACTGGAGGAGCGGAGGCGTCCATGATGTTTCAACGCAGTTTACTGTAGTCTAAAAAGAAACCAAAAAAATAATGTGTACGGGGGCTCTCGGCTGTCATCCATATATATAATGTATACAGGGGGCTCCTGACTGTCATCCATATATATATATATGTGTACGGGGGGGTCCTGACGGTCATCTGTGTATATATAATGTGTACGGGGGGGTCCTGACGGTCATCTGTATATATATATATATATATATATATATATATATATATATATATATATATATATATATAATGTGTACGGGGGACTCCCGACTTCCATCCGAATATCTAATATGTACGGGGAGACCCGACTCTCATCCGTCATATGTATATCTAATGTGTACGGGGGGGGCTCCCGACTGTCATCCAAGTATCTAATGTGTAGGGGGGGCTCCCGACTGTCATCCAAATAACTAATGTGTACGGGGGGGCTCCCGACTGCCATCCGTATATCTAATGTGTACGGGGAGACCCGACTCTCATCCGTCATATGTATATCTAATGTGTACGGGGGGGCTCCCGACTGTCATCTAAATATCTAATGTGTACGGGGGGCTCCCGACTGTCATCCGAATATCTAATGTGTACGGGGGGGGCTCCCGACTGTCATCCATAAATCTAATGTGTACGGGGGGGGGGCTCCCGACTGTCATCCATATATCTAATGTGTACGGGGGGGCTCCCGACTGTCATCCATATATCTAATGTGTACGGGGGGCTCCCGACTGTCATCCGAATATCTAATGTGTACGGGGGGGGGCTCCGGACTGTCATCCGTATATCTAATGTGTACGGGGGGGGTCCAGACTGTCATTCTTATATCTAATGTGTACGGGGGGCTCCTGACTGTCATCCGAATATCTAATGTGTACGAGGGGGGCTCCCGACTGTCATCCATAAATCTAATGTGTACGGGGGGGGGGCTCCCGACTGTCATCCATATATCTAATGTGTACGGGGGGGCTCCCGACTGTCATCCATATATCTAATGTGTACGGGGGGCTCCCGACTGTCATCCGAATATCTAATGTGTACGGGGGGGGCTCCGGACTGTCATCCGTATATCTAATGTGTACGGGGGGGGGGGGCTCCAGACTGTCATTCTTATATCTAATGTGTACGGGGGGCTCCTGACTGTCATCCGTATATCTAATGTGTACAGGGGGCTCCGGACTGTCATCCGAATATCTAATGTGTACGGGGGGCTCCTGTCATCCGAATATCTAATGTGTACAGGAGGGCTCCCAACTGTCATCCGTATATCTAATGTGTACGGAGGGCTCCCGACAGTCATCCGAATATCTAATGTGTACGGGGGACCCTTACAGACAGACTATGTTGGGGATATAAGGATCGGACAATTGGAATTTATTGGGATGATCCTTTTGTTCTGTGAGTTAACAATATGCTGTCAAATTCTGCCAGAGATTACTCCTCTTTCCCCATAGAGAACACAGGAACACTCAGCTAAAAGTTCTTGTGTATGGGGAAGTCTGTAAGAGAAAGCTGTGGGCTGAATGATCTTATATATCACATGAGGGCCAGCTTAAAGGGGTTGTCCACTACTTTAAATTACCCCCCCCCCCCCCCCCCGGGGCCCCTAAGCCTTTTTGTAAATACCTTCCGTTGCAGATAATGCCTGTGAGCGGCCTATCACTGGCATCACATGACCCCCGGCTGCAGCCGGCTCTGACATCCGCTGATGTCACGACAAGTGCTGGCAGCAGCCGGGGGTCTTTGTCTTCCTGGTTCCAGGTGGATGCCAGGCTGTGGGTGTCACACCCAGCATCCACGGCATGCTCTCTGCCTCCCCCCATTCATTGGGAAAGTGTGTGGTGGATGCCCGATGTGACGCGGGGGGTAACCCAGCCCACAACCCAGCAGCCACCTCGGGGACCCCAGCGCTGAGTCACGCCTCACTTGTCGTGACGTCGGCACAGGGTCATGTGATGTCTGTGAGCGGCCACCGATAGCGCCGCTCACAGGCAGCATCTGCAGCATAAGGTATTTACAAAAAGTCTTAGGGGCCCTGGGGGAATACATTGGGGGGGGTGGGGATATAAAGTAGTGCACAACTTCTTTAAGGCCACGGCTCCACTATCAGTATTTGGTCAGTATTATTTCTCAGGAGTGGGAGACAAAACCAGGAGTGGGTGATAAATGCAGAATTGGTGACTTGTTTCTATTATAACTTTTCTCTGATTGTTCCTCACCTGGTTTTGTCTCCCACTCCTGAGAAAAAATACTGACTGAATACTGATAGTGAGGTCCTGGCCTAAGTCTAGGGCTCTCTTTACTGCTTGTGGAGCAATCATGCATTTTCAGAGGGGGAGGGGGGGTACAACGTTGCCAGACACATGATTTCTAAAAACAAAAGGATCATGTGACGACATTCAACATGTCCGATCCTTCTAACCCTCAGGCGTCATCTGGCTAGTAGGGTGGGCAGGCTCTCATACACACTAGATGAACATTTTGCCTACAAAAAAAAATTAAAGGGAGTTGTTCACCTTTGGGCAGACAATTATTATTATTTTTTACTTTACTGCTTGTATTTGGGGCTAAAAACTATTTTTTGCCATTGGATTTCAGTAAATATTTGCACCTGTTGGCTCTTAATTCAATTATGATGTGATCTGTGGTCATAAATCAGCAGAGAGGCGCTCAGGAAAAGGTTCAAACTGTCATGCAATCAGAATGGGCTCACTGAGTAATTCTCAGTTAACTCATTTTGAAGCCAGTGCCAGACAGAGGTCTAATAAAGAGAAAACGTAATGGAAACCAAATTGCAAGTTATTTTTAGCCCCCAAATGCACGTGTTTAAGTAAAAAAAATAAAAGTAATTGTCCCAGAAGGTGAACAATTCCTTTAATAAAGATTTGCAATATATTTTATACTCCCCTAGTGTATTGTATCACTGCTAGTGTGACAACACGTGGCCCCTGCAAAGAGCAGACCCTGACACTGTGGCCCCAAACCCTGAGGTAGCGAGGTCCTCCCAGCACTGGGGGCAGCACCATTATTTATAGGCACTGACCTCTTTATTGTCAGGAGCTCTGCAGAATAAGATGCAACCCGTGCACTGAGCACACTGTGCCCCCAGCACATTATATACCCACACTGCACCAGGGCACATGGAAATCTCCCAGCATACAATACACTAGTTTGTTTACTTCCGAGTTGCCGGCAGCCCCCTCGTAGTCCCAGAATGCTTCACTGCTGAGCAGCCACTCTGCTGTCACCACACAAGGAGAGGAGGATATTTACTTGGGAGAAGACGACCTGCAGAGCTCCGGGCTCCGGGTGTTACCGCGCAGCCTCAGTAAACAAGTGGCGGCTACTCGTGTTACGTCATAAGAGTGTGTAAATGCGGAGTACTGCCACCAGATGGCGCTGTTACCTCATTTCAGCCACTAGATGGCGATGTTATATAAATAGGGCAAGATGCTGCTGTTCGCCATCCCTAGTAAAAGTATGCACAGAACCCACCATTACATATGAAGTGACTACATTCTCTAGGCGATACCTATTATTAAAATGGGGAGGGGGTAGGCTGAGTGGTAGCATCATTCTGATGTCTTCACTAATAAATACCTAGGAGCCCATACAGTCTGATGTCTTCATTATTATGTATCCAGGACTGGCATCAGCACCCGGGCAATCGCTGGGCCCCTGAGCAGGCGGGGGGCCCACTCGCCTTCTGGGACACCGGCGCACTATGGGGCCTGTGAGCGGGGGAGTCCGGGCCCAGTGCCCGCGAGTGAGCCCCCTGCGCTTGCTCAGGGCCCCGGCACAATACTTACCTCTCCTGTTCCTTCGCAGGTCCTGTCTCTTCCGCGTCTCTTGACTGTGACCTCTCAGGCCAGAGTGTGCGATGACGTCTTTCCAGCGCGCCCTCTGCTGGGCTGTCACAGCGCAGACAGCGAGAAGACGGCGACACTGAGGAGTCTGGAGCTGATCAGCAACAGCAAGGAGAGGTGAGTTTTTGATTTTTTATGTTTGGAAGCATGGACCATTATATAAGGCCCATTATGTAGGGAGTAATATATGGGGCCCATGCGGCATGGAGCATCATATGGGGGCCAGTATATTGAATGGAGCATTAAATGGGGGCCAGTACACTGAATGGAGCATTATATGGGGGCCAGTATTCTGCATGGAGCATTATATGAGGGCCAGTATTCTGCATGGAGCATTATATGGTGCCCATACAGCATGGAGCATTATGTAGGGGCCAGTATTCTGCATGGAGCATTATATAGGGGGCAGTATTCTGCATGGAGCATTATATGGGGGCCAGTATTCTGCATGGAGCATTATATAAGGCCCATACAGCATGGAGCCTTATATGGGGGCCAATATACTAAATGGAGCATTATATAGGGGCCATTATTCTGCATGGAGCGTTATATGGAGGCCTGTATACTGAATGGAGCATTATATGGGGGCCAGTGTTCTTCATGGAGCATTATATAGGGGCTAGTAATCTGTATGGGGCATTATATGGGGGCCAGTATTCTGCGTGGAGCACTATATGAGACCCATACAGCATGGAGCATTATATGGGGGCCAGTATTCTGCATGGAGCATTACACGGGGGCCACTATTCTGCATGGAGCATTATATGGGGGCCAGTATTCTGCATGGAGCATTATATGGGGGCCAGTATTCTGTATGGAGCATTATATGGGGGCCAGTATTCTGCATGGAGCATTATATGGGGGACAGTATTCTCTATGGAGCATTATATAGGGGCCAGTATTCTGTATGGAGCATTATATGGGGGCCAGTATTCTGTATGGAGCATTATATGGGGGCCAGAATTCTGTATGGAGCAATATATGGGGGCCAGTAATCTGTATGGAGCATTATATGGGGGCCAATATTCTGCATGGAGCATTATATGGGGGCCACTACACTCTATGGAGCATTATATAGGGGCCAGTATTCTGTATGGAGCATTATATGGGGGCCAGTATTCTCTATGGAGCATTATATAGGGGCCAGTATTCTGCATGGAGCATTATATAAGGCCCATACAGCATGGAGCCTTATATGGGGGCCAATATACTAAATGGAGCATTATAGAGGGGCCATTATTCTGCATGGAGCGTTATATGGAGGCCTGTATACTGAATGGAGCATTATATGGGGGCCAGTGTTCTGCATGGAGCATTATATAGGGGCTAGTAATCTGTATGGGGCATTATATGGGGGCCAGTATTCTGCGTGGAGCACTATATGAGACCCATACAGCATGGAGCATTATATGGGGGCCAGTATTCTGCATGGAGCATTACACGGGGGCCAGTATTCTGCATGGAGCATTATATGGGGGCCAGTATTCTGCATGGAGCATTATATGGGGGCCAGTATTCTGCATGGAGCATTATATGGGGGACAGTATTCTCTATGGAGCATTATATGGGGGCCAGTATTCTGTATGGAGCATTATATGGGGGCCAGTATTCTGTATGGAGCATTATATGGGGGACAGTAATCTGTATGGAGCATTATATGGGGGCCAGTATTCTGCATGGAGCATTATATGGGGGCCACTACACTCTATGGAGCATTATATAGGGGCCAGTATTCTGTATGGAGCATTATATGGGGGCCAGTATTCTCTATGGAGCATTATATAGGGGCCAGTATTCTGTATGGAGCATTATATGGGGGCCAGTATTCTGTATGGAGCATTATATGGGGGCCAGTATTCAGTATGGAGCATTATATGGGGGCCAGTATTCTGTATGGAGCATTATATGGGGGCCAGTAATCTGTATGGGGTATTATATGGGGGCCAGTATTCTGCATGGAGCATTATACGGGGGTCAGTATTCTGCATGGAGCATTATATGGGGGCCAGTATTCTCTATGGAGCATTATATAGGGGCCAGTATTCTGTATGGAGCATTATATGGGGGCCAGTATTCTGTATGGAGCATTATATGGGGGCCAGTAATCTGTATGGGGCATTATATGAGGGCCAGTATTCTGCATGGAGCATTATATGGGGGCCAGTATTCTGCATGGAGCATTATATGGGGGCCAGTATTCTGCATGGAGCATTATATGGGCCCATACGGCATGGAGCATTATATGGGGGCCAGTATTCTGCATGGAGCATTATATGGGGGCCAGTATTCTGCATGGAGCATTATATGGGCCAATACGGCATGGAGCATTATATGGGGGCCAGTATTCTGCATGGAGCATTATATGGGGGCCAGTATTCTGCATGGAGCATTATATGGGCCCATACAGCATGAAGCATTATATGGGGGCCAGTATTCTACATGGAGAATTATATGAGGCCCATACAGCATGGAGCATTATATGGGGGCCAGTATACTGAATGGAGCATTATATGGGGGCCAGTATTCTGCATGTAGCATTATATGGGGGGCATTATTTTGTATGGAGCATTATATGGGGGCCAGTATTCTGTATGGAGCATTATATGGGGCCCATACAGCATGGAGCATTATATGGGGGCCAGTATTCTGCATGGAGCATTATATGGGGGTCAGTGTTCTGCATGGAGCATTATATGGGGGCCAGTATTCTGCATGGAGCATTATATGGGGGCCAGTATTTTGCATGGAGCATTATATGGGCCCATACAGCATGGAGCATTATATGTGGGCCAATACGGCATGGAGCATTATATGGGGGCCAGTATTCTGCATGGAGCATTATATGGGGGCCAGTATTCTGCATGGAGCATTATATGGGCCCATACAGCATGAAGCATTATATGGGGGCCAGTATTCTACATGGAGAATTATATGAGGCCCATACAGCATGGAGCATTATATGGGGGCCAGTATACTGAATGGAGCATTATATGGGGGCCAGTATTCTGCATGTAGCATTATATGGGGGCCATTATTTTGTATGGAGCATTATATGGGGGCCAGTATTCTGTATGGAGCATTATATGGGGCCCATACAGCATGGAGCATTATATGGGGGCCAGTATTCTGCATGGAGCATTATATGGGGGACAGTCAGCATGGAACATTATATGGGGGCCAGTATACTGAATGGAGCATTATATGGGGGCCAGTATTCTGCATGTAGCATTATATGGGCCCATACAGCATGGAGTATTATAAGGGGTCCGTTATTCTGTAAGGAGCATTATATGGGGTGCATTATTCTGTGTGGAGCATTATATGGGGACCAGTATTCTGCATGGGGCAATATATAGGGGCCAGTAATCTGCATGGAGCATTATATGGGGGCCAGTATTCTGCATGGAGCATTATATGGGGGCCAGTATTCTCTATGGAGCATTATATTGGGGCCAGTATTCTTTATGGAGCATTATATGGGGGCCAGTATTCTGTATGGAGCATTATATGGGGGCCAGTAATCTGTATGGGGCATTATATGAGGGCCAGTATTCTGCATGGAGCATTATATGGGGGCCAGTATTCTACATGGAGCATTATATGGGGGCCAGTATTCTGTATGTAGCATTAGTTGGGCTCATACAGCATGGAGCATAATATGGGGGCCAGTATTCTGCATGGAGCATTATATGGGGTCCAGTATTCTGCATGGAGCATTATATGGGCTCATACAGCATGGAGCATTATATGGGGGCCAGTATTCTGCATGGAGCATTATATGGGCCCATACAGCATGAAGCATTATATGGGGGCCAGTATTCTACATGGAGAATTATATGAGGCCCATACAGCATGGAGCATTATATGGGGGCCAGTATACTGAATGGAGCATTATATGGGGGCCTGTATTCTGCATGTAGCATTATATGGGGGGCATTATTTTGTATGGAGCATTATATGGGGGCCAGTATTCTGTATGGAGCATTATATGGGGCCCATACAGCATGGAGCATTATATGGGGGCCAGTATTCTGCATGGAGCATTATATGGGGGTCAGTATTCTGCATGGAGCATTATATGGGGGCCAGTATTCTGCATGGAGCATTATATGTGGGCCAATACGGCATGGAGCATTATATGGGGGCCAGTATTCTGCATAGAGCATTATATGGGGGCCAGTATTCTGCATGGAGCATTATATGGGCCCATACAGCATGGAGCATTATATGTGGGCCAATACGGCATGGGGCATTATATGGGGGCCAGTATTCTGCATGGAGCATTATATGGGGGCCAGTATTCTGCATGGAGCATTATATGGGCCCATACAGCATGAAGCATTATATGGGGGCCAGTATTCTACATGGAGAATTATATGAGGCCCATACAGCATGGAGCATTATATGGGGGCCAGTATACTGAATGGAGCATTATATGGGGGCCAGTATTCTGCATGTAGCATTATATGGGCCCATACAGCATGGAGCATTATAAGGGGTCCGTTATTCTGTAAGGAGCATTATATGGGGTGCATTATTCTGTGTGGAGCATTATATGGGGGCCAGTATTCTGCATGGGGCAATATATAGGGGCCAGTAATCTGCATGGAGCATTATATGGGGGCCAGTATTCTGCATGGAGCATTATATGGGGGCCAGTATTCTCTATGGAGCATTATATAGGGGCCAGTATTCTTTATGGAGCATTATATGGGGGCCAGTATTCTGTATGGAGCATTATATGGGGGCCAGTAATCTGTATGGGGCATTATATGAGGGCCAGTATTCTGCATGGAGCATTATATGGGGGCCAGTATTCTACATGGAGCATTATATGGGGGCCAGTATTCTGTATGGAGCATTGGATGGGCTCATACAGCATGGAGCATAATATGGGGGCCAGTATTCTGCATGGAGCATTATATGGGGTCCAGTATTCTGCATGGAGCATTATATGGGCTCATACAGCATGGAGCATTATATGGGGGCCAGTATTCTGCATGGAGCATTATATGAGGCCCATACAGCATGGAACATTATATGGTGGCCAGTATACTGAATAGAGCATTATATGGGGGCCAATATTCTTCATGTAGCATTATATTGGGGCCAGTATTTTGTATGGATAATTACATGGGGGCCAGTTTTCTGTATGGAGCATTATATGGGGCCCATAGAGCATGGAGCATTATATGGGGGCCAGTATTCTGCATGGAGCATTATATGGGGGTCAGTATTCTGCATGGAGCAATATATGGGGACCAGTATTCTGCATGTAGCATTATATGGGCCCATACAGCATGGAGCATTATATGGGGTCCGTTATTCTGTAAGGAGCATTATATGTGGTGCATTATTCTGTGTGGAGCATTATATGGGGTCCAGTATTCTGCATGGGGCAATATATGGGGGCCAGTAATCTGCATTGAGCATTATATGGGAGCCAGTATTCTGCATGGAGCATTATATGGGGGCCAGTATTCTCTATAAAGCATTATATAGGGGCCAGTATTCTTTATGGAGCATTATATGGGGGCCAGTATTCTGTATGGAGCATTATATGGGGGCCAGTAATCTGTATGGGGCATTATATGAGGGCCAGTATTCTGCATGGAGCATTATATGGGGGCCAGTATTCTGCATGGAGCATTATATGGGGGCCAGTATTCTGTATGGAGCATTAGATGGGCCCATACAGCTTGGAGCATAATATGGGGGCCAGTATTCTGCATGGAGCATTATATGGGGTCCAGTATTCTGCATCGAGCATTAGATGGGCTCATACAGCAAGGAGCATTATATGGGGGCCAGTATTCTGCATGGAGCATTTTATGAGGCCCATACAGCATGGAGCATTATATGGGGGCCAGTATACTGAATGGAGCATTATATGGGGGCCAATATTCTTCATGTAGCATTATATGGGGGCCAGTATTTTGTATGGAGCATTATATGGGGGCCAGTATTCTCTATGGAGCATTATATGGGGCCCATACAGCATGGAGCATTATATGGGGGCCAGTATTCTGCACGGAGCATTATATGGGGGTCAGTATTCTGCATGCTGCATTATATGGGGCCCATACAGCATGTAACATTATAAGGGGGCCAGTATACTGAATGGAGCATTATATGGGGGCCAGTATTCTGCATGTAGCATTATATGGGCCCATACAGCATGGAGCATTATATGGAGTCCGTTATTCTGTAAAGAGCATTATATGGGGTGCTTTATTTTGTATGGAGCATTATATGGGGGCCAGTTTTCTGCATGGGGCATTATATGGGGGCCAGTAATGTGCATGGAGCATTATATGGGGGCCAGTATTCTGTATGGAGCATTATATGGGGGTCAGTATTCTGCATGGAGCATTATATGGGGGCCAGTATTCTGTATGGAGCATTATATGGGGCCCATACAACATAGAGCATTATATGGAGGCCAGTATTCTGCATGGAGCATTATATGGGGCCAGTATTCTGTATGGAGCATTATATGGGGGCCAGTATTCTGTATGGAGCATTATATCGGGGCCAGTATCCTGTATGGAGCATTATACGAGGGCCAGTATCCTGTATGGAGCTTTATATGGAGGCCAGTATTCTGCATGGAGCATTATATGGGGGCCAGTATTCTGCATGGAGCATTATATGGGGGCCAGTATCCTGTATGGAGAATTATATGGGAGCCAGTATTCTGCATGGAGCATTATATGGGGGCAAGTATTCTGTATGGAGCATTATATGGGGAGCAGTATTCTGAATGGAGCATTATATGGGCCCATACAACAAGGAGCATTATATGGGGGCCTGTATACTGAATGGAGCATTATATGGGGGACAGTATTCTGCATGGAGCATTATATGGGCCCATACAGTATGGAGCAGTATATGGGGGCCAGTATTCTGCATGGAGCATTATATGGGCCCATACAGCATGGAGCATTATATGGGGGCCAGTATTCTGTATGGAGCATTATATGGGGGCCAGTATTCTGCATGGAGCATTATATAGGGACTAGTAATCTGTATGGGGCATTATATGGGGGCCAGTATTCTGCGTGGAGCATTATATGAAACCCATACAGCATGGAGCATTATATGGGGGCCAGTATTCTGCATGGAGCATTATATGGGCCCATACAGCATGGAGCATTATATGGGGGCCAGTATTCTGCATGGAGCATTATATCGGGGCAAGTATTCTGCATGGAGCATTGTATGGGCCCATACAGCATGGAGCATTATATGGGGGCCAGTATTCTGCATGGAGCATTATATGGGGTTTAGTATTCTGCATGGAGCATTATATGGGGCCCATACAGCATGGAACATTATATGGGGGCCAGTATACTGAATGGAGCATTATATGGGGGCCAGTATTCTGCATGTAGCATTATATGGGCCCATACAGCATGGAGCAATATATGGGGTCCGTTATTCTCTAAGGAGCATTATATGGGGTGCATTATTCTGTGTGGAGCATTATATAGGGGCCAGTATTCTTTAGGGAGCATTATATGGGGGCCAGTATTCTGTATCGAGCATTATATGGGGGCCAGTAATCTGTATGGGGCATCATATGAGGGCCAGTTTTCTGCATGGAGCATTATATGGGGGCCAGTATTGTGCATGGAGCATTATATGGGCTCATACAGCATGGAGCATTATATGGGGGCCAGTATTCTGCATGGAGCATTATATGAGGCCCATACAGCATGGAGCATTATATGGTGGCCAGTATACTGAATGGAGCATTATATGGGGGCCAATATTCTTCATGTAGCATTATATGGGGGCCAGTATGCTGTATGGAGCATTAGATGGGCCCATACAGCATGGAGCATAATCTGGGGGCCAGTATTCTGCATGGAGTATTATATGGGGTCCAGTATTCTGCATGGAGCATTATATGGGCTCATACAGCATGGAGCATTATATGGGGGCCAGTATTCTGCATGGAGCATTATATGAGCCCCATACAGCATGGAGCATTATGTGGGGGCCAGTATACTGAATGGAGCATTATATGGGGGCCAATATTCTTCATGTAGCAATATATGGGGGCCAGTATTTTGTATGAAGCATTATATGGGGGCCAGTATTCTGTATGGAGCATTATATGGGGCCCATACAGCATGGAGCATTATATGGGGGCCAGTATTCCGCATGGACCATTATATGGGGGTCAGTATTCTGATTGGAGCATTATATGGGACCCATACAGCATGGAACATTATATGGGGGCCAGTATACTGAATGGAGCGTTTTATGGGGGCCAGTATTCTGCACGGAGCATTATATTGGGGTCAGTATTCTGCATGCAGCATTATATGGGGCCCATACAGCATGGAACATTATATGGGGGCTAGTATACTGAATGGAGCATTATATGGGGGCCAGTATTCTGCATGTAGCATTATATGGGCCCATACAGCATGGAACATTATATGGAGTCCGTTATTCTGTAAAGAGCATTATATGGGGTGCATTATTTTGTATGGAGCATTATATGGCGGCCAGTATTCTGCATGGGGCATTATGTGGGGGCCAGTAATGTGCATGGAGCATTATATGGGGGCCAGTATTCTGTATGGAGCATTATATGGAGGTCAGTATTCTGCATGGAGCATTATATGGGGGCCAGTATTCTGTATGGAGCATTATATGGGGCCCATACAACATAGATCATTATATGGGGGCCAGTATTCTGCATGGAGCATTATATGGGGGCCAGTATTATGTATGGAGCATTATATGGGGGCCAGTATTCTGTATGGAGCATTATATGGGGGCCAGTATCCTGTATGGAGCATTATACGAGGGCCAGTATCCTGTATGGGGCATTATATGGGGGCCAGAATTCTGCATGGAGCATTATATGGGGGCTAGTATTCTGCATGGAGCATTATATGGGGGCCAGTATCCTGTATGGAGAATTATATGGGAGCCAGTATTCTGCATGGAGCATTATATGGGGGCCAGTATTCAGTATGGAGCATTATATGGGGAGCGGTATTCTGCATGGAGCATTATATGGGCCCATACAACAAGGAGCATTATATGGTGGCCAGTATACTGAATGGAGCATTATATTGGGGACAGTATTCTGCATGGAGCATTATATGGGCCCATACAGCATGGAGCATTATATGGGGGCCAGTATTCTGCATGGGGCATTATATGGGCCCATACAGCATGGAGCATTATATGGGGGCCAGTATTCTGTATGGAGCATTATATGGGGGCCAGTATTCTGCATGGAACATTATATAGGGACTAGTAATCTGTATGGGGCATTATATGGGGGCCAGTATTCTGCGTGAAGCATTATATGAAACCCATACAGCATGGAGCATTATATGGGGGCCAGTATTCTGCATGGAGCATTATATGGGCCCATACAGCATGGAGCATTATATGGGGGCCAGTATTCTGCATGGAGCATTATATCGGGGCCAGTATTCTGAATGGAGCATTATATGGGCACATACAACATGGAGCATTATATGGGGGCCAGTATTCTGCATGGAGCATTATATGGGGGTCAGTATTCTGCATGGAGCATTATATGGGGCCCATACAGCATGGAACATTATATGGGGGCCAGTATACTGAATGGAGCATTATATGGGGGCCAGTATTCTGCATGTAGCATTATATGGGCCCATACATCATGGAGCAATATATGGGGTCCGTTATTCTGTAAGGAGCATTATATGGGGTGCATTATTCTGTGTGGAGCATTATATATAGGGGCCAGTATTCTTTATGGAGCATTATATGGGGGCCAGTAATCTGTATGGGGCATCATATGAGGGCCAGTATTCTGCATGGAGCATTATATGGGTGCCAGTATTGTGCATGGAGCATTATATGGGATCATACAGCATGGAGCATTATATGGGGGCCAGTATACTGAATGGAGCATTATATGGGGGCCAATATTCTTCATGTAGCATTATATGGGGGCCAGTATTCTTTATGGAGCATTAGATGGGCCCATACAGCATGGAGCATAATATGGGGGCCTGTATTCTGCATGGAGCATTATATGGGGTCCAGTATTCTGCATGGAGCATTATATGGGCTCATACAGCATGGAGCATTCTATGGGGGCCAGTATTCTGCATGGAGCATTATATGAGGCCCATACAGCATGTAGCATTATATGGGGGCCAGTATAATGACTGGAGCATTATATGGGGGCCAATATACTTCATGTAGCATTATATGGGGGCCAGTAGTTTGTATGAAGCATTATATGGGGGCCAGTATTCTGTATGGAGCATTATAGGGGGCCCATACAGCATGGAGCATTATATGGGGGCCAGTATTCCGCATGGACCATTATATGGGGGTCAGTATTCTGATTGGAGCATTATATGGGACCCATACAGCAAGGAACATTATATGGGGGCCAGTATACTGAATGGAGCATTATATGGGGGCCAGTATTCTGCACGGAGCATTATATGTCGGTCAGTATTCTGCATGCAGCATTATATGGGGCCCATACAGCATGGAACATTATATGGGGGCCAGTATACTGAATGGAGCATTATATGGGGGCCAGTATTCTGCATGTAGCATTATATGGGCCCATACAGCATGGAGCATTATATGGAGTCCGTTATTCTGTAAAGAGCATTATATGGGGTGCATTATTTTGTATGGAGCATTATATGGGGGCCAGTATTCTGCATGGGGCATTATATGGGGGCAAGTAATGTGCATAGAGCATTATATGGGGGCCAGAATTCTGTATGGAGCATTATATGGGGGTCAGTATTCTGCATGGAGCATTATATGGGGGCCAGTATTCTGTATGGAGCATTATATGGGTCCCATACAACATAGAGCATTATATGGGGGCCAGTATTCTGCATGGAGCATTATATGGGGGCCAGTATTATGTATGGAGCATTATATGGGGGCCAGTATCCTGTATGGAGCATTATACGAGGGCCAGTATCCTGTATGGGGCATTATATGGGGGTCAGTATTCTGCATGGAGCATTATATGGGGGCTAGTATTCTGCATGGAGCATTATATGGGGGCCAGTATCCTGTATGGAGAATTATATGTGAGCCAGTATTCTGCATGGAGCATTATATGGGGGCCAGTATTCAGTATGGAGCATTATATGGGGAGCAGTATTCTGCATGGAGCATTATATGGGCCCATACAACAAGGAGCATTATATGGGGGCCAGTATACTGAATGGAGCATTATATGGGGGACAGTATTCTGCATGGAGCATTATATGGGCCCATACAGCATGGAGCATTATATGGGGGCCAGTATTCTGCATGGAGCATTATATGGGCCCATACAGCATGGAGCATTATATGGGGGCCAGCATTCTGTATGGAGCATTATATGGGGGCCAGTATTCTGCATGGAACATTATATAGGGACTAGTAAACTGTATGGGGCATTATATGGGGGCCAGTATTCTGCGTGAAGCATTATATGAAACCCATACAGCATGGAGCATTATATGGGGGCCAGTATTCTGCATGGAGCATTATATCGGGGCCAGTATTCTGCATGGAGCATTATATGGGCACATACAGCATGGAGCATTATATGGGGGCCAGTATTCTGCATGGAGCATTATATAGGGGTCAGTATTCTGCATGGAGCATTATATGGGGCCCATACAGCATAGAACATTATATGGGGGCCAGTATACTGAATGGAGCATTATATGGGGGCCAGTATTCTGCATGTAGCATTATATGGGCCCATACAGCATGGAGCAATATATGGGGTCCGTTATTCTGTAAGGAGCATTATATGGGGTGCATTATTCTGTGTGGAGCATTATATATAGGGACCAGTATTCTTTATGGAGCATTATATGGGGGTCAGTATTCTGTATGGAGCATTATATGGGGGCCAGTAATCTGTATGGGGCATCATATGAGGGCCAGTATTCTGCATGGAGCATTATATGGGTGCCAGTATTGTGCATGGAGCATTATATGGGCTCATACAGCATGGAGCATTATATGGGGGCCAGTATACTGAATGGAGCATTATATGGGGGCCAATATTCTTCATGTAGCATTATATGGGGGCCAGTATTCTGTATGGAGCATTATATGGACCCATACAGCATGGAGCATAATATGGGGGCCTGTATTCTGCATGGAGCATTATATGGGGTCCAGCATTCTGCATGGAGCATTATATGGGCTCATACTGCATGGATCATTCTATGGGGGCCAGTATTCTGCATGGAGCATTATATGAGGCCCATACAGCATGGAGCATTATATGGGGGCCAGTATGCTGAATGGAGCATTATATGGGGGCCAATATTCTTCATGTAGCATTATATGGGGGCCAGTATTTTGTATGAAGCATTATATGGGGGACAATATTCTGTATGGAGCATTATATGGGACCATACAGCATGGAGCATTATATGGGGGCCAGTATTCCGCATGGACCATTATATGGGGGTCAGTATTCTGCATGTAGCATTATATGGGACCCATACAGCATGGAACATTATATGGGGGCCAGTATATTGAATGGAGCATTATATGGGGGCCAGTATTCTGCATGTAGCATTATATGGGCCCATACAGCATGGAGCATTATATGGGGTCCGTTATTCTGTATGGAGCATTATATGGGGTGCATTATTCTGTGTGGAGCATTATATGGGGGCCAGTATTCTGCATGGGGCAATATATGGGGGCCAGTAATCTGCATGGAGCATTATAACGGGGCCAGTATTCTGCATGGAGCTTTATATGGGGGCCAGTATTCTCTATGGAGCATTATATAGGGGCCAGTATTCTTTTTGGAGCATTATATGGGGGCCAGTATTCTGTATGGAGCATTATATGGGGGCCAGTAATCTGTATGGGGCACTATATGAGGGCCAGTATTCTGCATGTAGCATAATATGGGGGCCAGTATTCTGCATGGAGCATTATATGGGGGCCAGAATTCTGTATGGAGCATTAGATGGGCCCATACAGCATAGAGCATAATATGAGGGCCAGTATTCTGCATGGAACATTATGTGAGGTCCAGTATTCTGCATGGAGCATTATATGGGCTCATGCAGCATGGAGCATTATATGGGGGCCAGTATTCTGCATGGAGCATTATATGAGGCCCATACAGCATGGAGCATTATATGGGGGCCAGTATACTGAATGGAGCATTAAATGGGGGCCAATATTCTTCATGTAACATTATATGGGGGCCAGTATTTTGTATGGAGCATTATATGGGGGCCAGTATTCTGTGTGGAGCATTATATGGGGCCCATACAGCATGGAGCATTATATGGGGGCCAGTGTTCTGCACGGAGATTTATATGGGGGTCAGTATTCTGCATGGAGCATTATATGGGCCCCATACAGCATGGAACATTATATGGGGGCCAGTATACTGAATGGAGCATTATATGGGCCCATGCAGCATGGAGCATTATATGGAGTCCGTTATTCTGTAAAGAGCATTATATGGGGTAAATTGTTTTGTATAGAGCATTATATGGGGGCCAGTATTCTGCATGGGGCATTATATGTGGGCCAGTAATGTGCATGGAGCATTATATGAGGGCCAGTATTCTGTATGGAGCATTATATGGGGGTCAGTATTCTGCATGGAGCATTATATGGGGGCCAGTATTCTGTATGGAACATTATATGGGGCCCATACAACATAGAGCATTATATGGGGGCCAGTATTCTGCATGGAGCATTATATGGGGGCCAGTATCCTGTATGGAGCATTATATGTGGGCCAGTATTCTGTATGGAGCATTATATGGGGGCCAGTATTCTGTATGGAGCATTATATGGGGGCCAGTATTCTGTATGGAACATTATATAGGGGCCAGTATTCTGTATGGAGCATTATATGTGGGCCTGTATTCTGTATGGAGCATTATATGGGGGCCAATATCCTGTATGGAGAATTATATGGGAGCCAGTATTCTGCATGGAGCATTATATGGGGGCCAGTATCCTGTATGGAGAATTATATGGGAGCCAGTATTCTGCATGGAGCATTATATGGGGGCCAGTATTCTGTATGGAGCATTATATGGGGAGCAGTATTCTGTATGGAGCATTATATGGGCCCATACAACAAGGAGCATTATATGCGGGCCAGTATACTGAATGAAGCATTATATGGGGGCCAGTATTCTGCATGGAGCATTATATGGGCCCATTCAGCATGGAGCATTATATGGTTGCCAGTATACTGAATGGAGCATTATATGGGCCCATACAGCATGGAACATTATATAGGGGCCAGTATTCTGTATGGAGCATTATATGGGGGCCAGTATTCTGCATGGAGCATTATATATGGACTAGTAATCTGTATGGTGCATTATATGGGGGCCAGTATTCTGCGTGGAGCATTATATGGGCCCATACAGCATGGAGCATTATATGGCGGCCAGTATACTGAATGGAGCATTATATGGGCCCATACAGCATGGAACATTATATAGGGGCCAGTATTCTGTATGGAGCATTATATGGGGGCTAGTATTCTGCATGGAGCACTATATGGGGGCCAATATTCTGCATAGATCATTATATGGGGGCCAGTATTCTGTATGGAGCATTATATGGGGGCCAGTATTCTGCATGGAACATTATATGGGGGCCAGTATTCTACATGGAGCATTATATGGGCGCCAGTATTCTGCATGGAGCATTATATTGGGGCCAGTTTTCTCTAAGGAGCATTATATAGGGTCCAGTATTCTGTATGGAGCATTATATGGGGGCCAGTATTCTCTTTGGAGCAATATATGGGGGCCAGTAATGTGTATTGTGCATTATATGAGGGCCAGTATTCTGCATGGAGTATTATATGGGGGCCAGTATTCTGCATGGAGCATTATATCGGGTCCAGTATTCTGCATGGAGCATTATTTGGGCCCATACAGCATGGAGCATTATATGGGGTCCAGTATTCTGCATGGAGCATTATATTGGGACCAGTATTCTCTATGGAGCATTATATATGGTCCAGTATTCTGTATGGAGCATTATATGGTGGCCAGTATTCTGTACAGAGCATTATATGGGGGCCAGTATTCTGTACAGAGCATTATATGGGGCCAGTAATCTGTATGGTGCATTATATGAGGGCCAGTATTCTGCATGGAGAGTTATATGGGGGCCAGTATTCTGCATGAAGCATTATATCGGGGCCAGTGTTCTGCATGGAGCATTATATGGGCCCATACAGCATAGAGCATTATATGGGGGCCAGTATTCTGCATGGAGCATTATATAGGGGCCAGTATTCAGCATGGAGCATTATATGGGCCCATACAGCATGGAGCATTATATGGGGGCCAGTAATCAGCAGGGAGCATTATATGGGGGCCAGTATTCTGCATGGAGCATTATATGAGGCCCATACAGCATGAAGCATTATATGACGGCCAGTATACTGAATGGAGCATTATATGGGGTCCAGTATTCTTCATGTAGCATTATATGGGGGCCAGTATTTTGTATGGAGCATTATAGGGGGCCAGTATTCTGTATGGAGCATTATATGGGGGCCAGTATTCTGCATGGAGCATTATATGGGGCCCATACAGAATGGAGCATTATATGGTGGCCAGTATTCTGCATGGAGCAATATATGGGGTCAGTATTCTGCATGGAGCATTATATGGGGCCCTTACAGCATGGAACATTATATGGGGGCCAGTATTCTGTATGGAGCATTATATGGGGTCCAGTATTCTGCAAGGAGCATTATATGGGGGCCAGTATTCTGCATGGAGCATTATATGGGGGCCAGTATTCTGCATGGAGCATTATATCGGGGCCAGTATTCTGCATGGAGCATTATATGGGCACATACAACATGGAGCATTATATGGGGGCCAGTATTCTGCATGGAGCATTATATGGGGGTCAGTATTCTGCATGGAGCATTATATGGGGCCCATACAGCATGGAACATTATATGGGGGCCAGTATACTGAATGGAGCATTATATGGGGGCCAGTATTCTGCATGTAGCATTATATGGGCCCATACAGCATGGAGCAATATATGGGGTCTGTTATTCTGTAAGGAGCATTATATATGGTGCATTATTCTGTGTGGAGCATTATATATAGGGGCCAGTATTCTTTATGGAGCATTATATGGGGGCCAGTAATCTGTATGAGGCATCATATGAGGGCCAGTATTCTGCATGGAGCATTATATGGGGGCCAGTATTGTGCATGGAGCATTATATGGGCTCATACAGCATGGAGCATTATATGGGGGCCAGTATACTGAATGGAGCATTATATGGGGGCCAATATTCTTCATGTAGCATTATATGGGGGCCAGTATTCTTTATGGAGCATTAGATGGGCCCATACAGCATGGAGCATAATATGGGGGCCTGTATTCTGCATGGAGCATTATATGGGGTCCAGTATTCTGCATGGAGCATTATATGGGCTCATACAGCATGGAGCATTCTATGGGGGCCAGTATTCTGCATGGAGCATTATATGAGGCCCATACAGCATGGAGCATTATATGGGGGCCAGTATAATGACTGGAGCATTATATGGGGGCCAATATACTTCATGTAGCATTATATGGGGGCCAGTAGTTTGTATGAAGCATTATATGGGGGCCAGTATTCTGTATGGAGCATTATAGGGGGCCCATACAGCATGGAGCATTATATGGGGGCCAGTATTCCGCATGGACCATTATATGGGGGTCAGTATTCTGATTGGAGCATTATATGGGACCCATACAGCAAGGAACATTATATGGGGGCCAGTATACTGAATGGAGCATTATATGGGGGCCAGTATTCTGCACGGAGCATTATATGGGGGTCAGTATTCTGCATGCAGGATTATATGTGGCCCATACAGCATGGAACATTATATGGGGGCCAGTATACTGAATGGAGCATTATATGGGGGCCAGTATTCTGCATGTAGCATTATATGGGCCCATACAGCATGGAACATTATATGGAGTCCGTTATTCTGTAAAGAGCATTATATGGGGTGCATTATTTTGTATGGAGCATTATATGGGGGCCAGTATTCTGCATGGGGCATTATATGGGGGCCAGTAATGTGCATAGAGCATTATATGGGGGCCAGAATTCTGTATGGAGCATTATATGGGGGTCAGTATTCTGCATGGAGCATTATATGGGGGCCAGTATTCTGTATGGAGCATTATATGGGGCCCATACAACATAGAGCATTATATGGGGTCCAGTATTCTGCATGGAGCATTATATGGGGGCCAGTATTATGTATGGAGCATTATATGGGGGCTAGTATCCTGTATGGAGCATTATACGAGGGCCAGTATCCTGTATGGGGCATTATATGGGGGCCAGTATTCTGCATGGAGCATTATATGGGGGCTAGTATTCTGCATGGAGCATTATATGGGGGCCAGTATCCTGTATGGAGAATTATATGTGAGCCAGTATTCTGCATGGAGCATTATATGGGGGCCAGTATTCAGTATGGAGCATTATATGGGGAGCAGTATTCTGCATGGAGCATTATATGGGCCCATACAACAAGGAGCATTATATGGGGGCCAGTATACTGAATGGAGCATTATATGGGGGCCAGTATTCTGCATGGAGCACTATATGGGCCCATACAGCATGGAGCATTATATGGGGGCCAGTATTCTGCATGGAGCATTATATGGGCCCATACAGCATGGAGCATTATATGGGGGCCAGTATTCTGTATGGAGCATTATATGGGGGCCAGTATTCTGCATGGAACATTATATAGGGACTAGTAATCTGTATGGGGCATTATATGGGGGCCAGTATTATGCGTGAAGCATTATATGAAACCCATACAGCATGGAGCATTATATGGGGGCCAGTATTCTGCATGGAGCATTATATCGGGGCCAGTTTTCTGCATGGAGCATTATATGGGCACATACAACATGGAGCATTATATGGGGGCCAGTATTCTGCATGGAGCATTATATGGGGGTCAGTATTCTGCATGGAGCATTATATGGGGCCCATACAGCATGGAACATTATATGGGGGCCAGTATACTGAATGGAGCATTATATGGGGGCCAGTATTCTGCATGTAGCATTATATGGGCCCATACAGCATGGAGCAATATATGGGGTCCGTTATTCTGTAAGGAGCATTATATGGGGTGAATAATTCTGTGTGGAGCATTATATATAGGGGCCAGTATTCTTTATGGAGCATTATATGGGGGTCAGTATTCTGTATGGAGCATTATATGGGGGCCAGTAATCTGTATGGGGCATCATATGAGGGCCAGTATTCTGCATGGAGCATTATATTGGTGCCAGTATTGTGCATGGAGCATTATATGGGCTCATACAGCATGGAGCATTATATGGGGGCCAGTATACCGAATGGAGCATTATATGGGGGCCAATATTCTTCATGTAGCATTATATGGGGGCCAGTATTCTGTATGGAGCATTATATGGACCCATACAGCATGGAGCATAATATGGGGGCCTGTATTCTGCATGGAGCATTATATGGGGTCCAGCATTCTGCATGGAGCATTATATGGGCTCATACTGCATGGATCATTCTATGGGGGCCAGTATTCTGCATGGAGCATTATATGAGGCCCATACAGCATGGAGCATTATATGGGGGCCAGTATACTGAATGGAGCATTATATGGGGGCCAATATTCTTCATGTAGCATTATATGGGGGCCAGTATTTTGTATGAAGCATTATATGGGGGACAATATTCTGTATGGAGCATTATATGGGACCATACAGCGTGGAGCATTATATGGGGGCCAGTATTCCGCATGGACCATTATATGGGACCCATACAGCATGGAACATTATATGGGGGCCAGTATACTGAATGGAGCATTATATGGGGGCCCGTATTCTGCATGTAGCATTATATGGGCCCATACAACATGGAGCATTATATGGGGTCCGTTATTCTGTATGGAGCATTATATGGGGTGCATTATTCTGTGTGGAGCATTATATGGGGGCCAGTATTCTGCATGGGGCAATATATGGGGGCCAGTAATCTGCATGGAGCATTATATGGGGGCCAGTATTCTGCATGGAGCTTTATATGGGGGCCGGTATTCTCTATGGAGCATTATATAGGGGCCAGTATTCTTTTTGGAGCATTATATGGGGGCCAGTATTCTGTATGGAGCATTATATGGGGGCCAGTAATCTGTATGGGGCACTATATGAGGGCCAGTATTCTGCATGTAGCATTATATGGGGGCCAGTATTCTGCATGGAGCATTATATGGGGGCCAGAATTCTGTATGGAGCATTAGATGGGCCCATACAGCATAGAGCATAATATGAGGGCCAGTATTCTGCATGGAGCATCATATGAGGTCCAGTATTCTGCATGGAGCATTATATGGGCTCATGCAGCATGGAGCATTATATGGGGGCCAGTATTCTGCATGGAGCATTATATGAGGCCCATACAGCATGGAGCATTATATGGGGGCCAGTATACTGAATGGAGCATTAAATGGGGGCCAATATTCTTCATGTAGCATTATATGGGGGCCAGTATTTTGTATGGAGCATTATATGGGGGCCAGTATTCTGTGTGGAGCATTATATGGGGCCCATACAGCATGGAGCATTATATGGGGGCCAGTGTTCTGCACGTAGAATTATATGGGGGTCAGTATTCTGCATGGAGCATTATATGGGCCTCATACAGCATGGAACATTATATGGGGGCCAGTGTATTGAATGGAGCATTATATGGGCCCATATAGCATGGAACATTATATAGGGGCCAGTATTCTGTATGGAGCATTATATGGGGGCCAGTATTCTGCATGGAGCATTATATATGGACTAGTAATCTGTATGGTGCATTATATGGGGGCCAGTATTCTGCGTGGAGCATTATATGGGCCCATACAGCATGGAGCATTATATGACGGCCAGTATACTGAATGGAGCATTATATGGGCCCATACAGCATGGAGCATTATATGGGGGCCAGTATTCTGTATGGAGCATTATATGGGGGCTAGTATTCTGCATGGAGCACTATATGGGGGCCAGTATTCTGCATAGATCATTATATGGGGGCCAGTATTCTGTATGGAGCATTATATGGGGGCCAGTATTCTGCATGAAGCATTATATCGGGGCCAGTATTCTACATGGAGCATTATATGGGCGCCAGTATTCTGCATGGAGCATTATATTGGGGCCACTTTTCTCTATGGAGCATTATATAGGGTTCAGTATTCTGTATGGAACATTATATGGGGGCCAGTATTCTGTTTGGAGCAATATATGGGGGCCAGTAATCTGTATTGTGCATTATATGAGGGCCAGTATTCTGCATGGAGTATTATATGGGGGACAGTATTCTGCATGGAGCATTATATCGGGTCTAGTATTCTGCATGGAGCATTATTTGTGCATTATATGAGGGCCAGTATTCTGCATGGAGTATTATATGGGGGCCAGTATTCTGCATGGAGCATTATATCGGGTCCAGTATTCTGCATGGAGCATTATATCGGGTCCAGTATTCTGCATGGAGCATTATTTGGGCCAATACAGCATGGAGCATTATATGGGGTCCAGTATTCTGCATGGAGCATTATATTGGGGCCAGTATTCTCTATGGAGCATTATATATGGTCCAGTATTCTGTATGGAGCATTATATGGGGGCCAGTATTCTGTACAGAGCATTATATGGGGGCCAGTATTCTGTACAGAGCATTATATGGGGCCAGTAATCTATATGGTGCATTATATGAGGGCCAGTATTCTGCATGGAGAGTTATATGGGGGCCAGTATTCTGCATGAAGCATTATATCGGGGCCAATATTCTACATGGAGCATTATATGGGGGCCAGTAATTAGCAGGGAGCATTATATGGGGGCCAGTATTCTGCATGGAGCATTATATGAAGCCCATACAGCATGAAGCATTATATGAGGGCCAGTATACTGAATGGAGCATTATATGGGGTCCAGTATTCTTCATGTAGCATTATATGGGGGCCAGTATTTTGTATGGAGCATTATAGGGGGCCAGTATTCTGTATGGAGCATTATATGGGGGCCAGTATTCTGCATGGAGCATTATATGGGGCCCATACAGAATGGAGCATTATATGGGGGCCAGTATTCTGCATGTAGCAATATATGGGGTCAGTATTCTGCATGGAGCATTATATGGGGCCCTTACAGCATGGAACATTATATGGGGGCCAGTATTCTGTATGGAGCATTATATGGGGTCCAGTATTCTGCAAGGAGCATTATATGGGGGCCAGTATTCTGCATGGAGCATTATATGGGGGCCAGTATTCTGCATGGAGCATTATATTGGGGCCAGTATTCTCTATGGAGCATTATATAGGGTCCAGTATTCTGTATGGAGCATTATATGGGGGGCAGTATTCTGTACAGAGCATTATATAAGGGCCAGTATTCTGTTTGGAGCATTATATGGGGGCCAGTAATCTGTATGGTGCATTATATGAGGGCCAGTATTCTGCATGGAGCATTATATGGGGGCCAGTATTCTGTATGGAGCATTATATCGGGGCCAGTATTCTGCATGGAGCATTATATGGGCCCATACAGCCTGGAGCATTATATGAGGGTCAGTATTCTGCATGTAGCATTATATGGGGGCCAGGATTTTATATGAAGCATTATATGGGGGCCAGTATTCTGTGTGGAGCATTATATGGGGCCCATACAGCATGGAGCATTATATGGGGGCCAGTATTCTGCACGGAGCATTATATGGGGGTCAGTATTCTTTATGGAGCATTATACGGGGCTCATACAGCATGGAACATTATATGGGGGCCAGTACACCGAATGGAGCATTATATGGGCCCATGCAGCATGGAGCATTATATGGAGTCCGTTATTCTGTAAAGAGCATTATATGGGGTAAATTGTTTTGTATGGAGCATTATATGGGGGCCAGTATTCTGCATGGGGCATTATATGTGGGCCAGTAATGTGCATGGAGCATTATATGAGGGCCAGTATTCTGTATGGAGCATTATATGGGGGTCAGTATTCTGCATGGAGCATTATATGGGGGCCACTATTCTGTATGGAACATTATATGGGGCCCATACAACATAGAGCATTATATGGGGGCCAGTATTCTGCATGGAGCATTATATGGGGGCCAGAATCCTGTATGGAGCATTATATGTGGGCCAGTATTCTGTATGGAGCATTATATGGGGGCCAGTATTCTGTATGGAGCATTATATGGGGGCCAGTATTCTGTATGGAGCATTATATGGGGGCCAGTATTCTGTATGGAGCATTATATGTGGGCCAGTATTCTGTATGGATCATTATATGGGGGCCAATATCCTGTATGGAGAATTATATGGGAGCCAGTATTCTGCATGGAGCATTATATGGGGGCCAGTTTCCTGTATGGAGAATATATGGGAGCCAGTATTCTGCATGGAGCATTATATGGGGGCCAGTATTCTGTATGGAGCATTATATGGGGAGCAGTATTCTGTATGGAGCATTATATGGGCCCATACAACAAGGAACATTATATGCAGGCCAGTATACCGAATGGAGCATTATATGGGGGCCAGAATTCTGCATAGAGCATTATATGGGCCCATACAGCATGGAGCATTATATGGCGGCCAGTATACTGAATGGAGCATTATATGGGCCCATACAGCATGGAGCATTATATGGGGGCCAGTATTCTGTATGGAGCATTATATGGGGGCCAGTATTCTGCATGGAGAATTATATAGGGACTAGTAATCTGTATGGTGCATTATATTGGGGCCAGTATTCTGCGTGGAGCATTATATGAAACCCATACAGCATGGAGCATTATATGGGGGCCAGTATTCTGTAATGAGCATTATATGGGGGCCAGTATTCTGCATGGAGCACTATATGGGGGCCAGTATTCTGCATGGAGCATTATATGGGGCCAGTATTCTGTATGGAGCATTATATGGGGGCCAGTATTCTGCATGGAGCATTATATGGGGGCCAGTATTCTACATGAAGCATTATATGGGGGCCAGTATTCTGCATGGAGCATTATATTGGGGCCAGTTTTCTCTATGGAGCATTATATAGGGTCCAGTATTCTGTATGTAGCATTATATGGGAGCCAGTATTCTGTTTGGAGCAATATATGGGGGCCAGTAATCTGTATTGTGCATTATATGAGGGCCAGTATTCTGCATGGAGTATTATATGGGGGCCAGTATTCTGCATGGAGCATTATATCGGGTCCAGTATTCTGCATGGAGCATTATTTGGGCCCATACAGCTTGGAGCATTATATGGGGTCCAGTATTCTGCATGGAGCATTATATTGGGGCCAGTATTCTCTATGGAACATTATATAGGGTCCAGTATTCTGTATGGAGCATTATATGGGGGCCAGTATTCTGTACAGAGCATTATATGGGGGCCAGTATTCTGTACAGAGCATTATATGGGGCCAGTAATCTGTATGGTGCATTATATGAGGGCCAGTATTCTGCATGGAGAGTTTTATGGGGGCCAGTATTCTGCATGAAGCATTATATCGGGGCCAGTGTTCTGCATGGAGCATAATATGGGCCCATACAGCATAGAGCATTATATGGGGGCCAGTATTCTGCTTGGAGCATTATATTGGGGCCAGTATTCTGCATGGAGCATTATATGAGGCCCATACAGCATGAAGCATTATATGAGGGCCAGTATACTGAATGGAGCATTATATGGGGGCCAGTATTCTTCATGTAGCATTATATGGGGGCCAGTATTTTGTATGGAGCATTATATGGGGGCCAGTATTCTGTATGGAGCATTATATGGGGGCCAGTATTCTGCATGGAGCATTATATGGGGCCCATACAGCATGGAGCATTATATGGGTGCCAGTATTCTGCATGGAGCAATATATGGGGTCAGTATTCTGCATGGAGCATTATATGGGGCCCATACAGCATGGAACATTATGTGGGGGCCAGTATTCTGTATGAAGCATTATATGGGGGCCAGTATTCTGCAAGGAGCATTATATGGGGGCCAGTATTCTGCATGGAGCATTATATGGGGGCCAGTATTCTGCATGGAGCATTATAATGGGGCCAGTATTCTCTATGGAGCATTATATAGGGTCCAGTATTCTGTATGGAGCATTATATGGGGGGCAGTATTCTGTACAGAGCATTATATAAGGGCCAGTATTCTGTTTGGAGCATTATATGGGGGCCAGTAATCTGTATGGTGCATTATATGAGGGCCAGTATTCTGCATGGAGCATTATATGGGGGCCAGTATTCTGCATGGAGCATTATATCGGGGCCAGTATTCTGCATGGAGCATTATATGGGCCCATACAGCCTGGAGCATTATATGAGGGCCAGTATTCTGCATGAAGCATTATATGGGGGCCAGTATTCTGCATGGAGCATTATATCGGGGACAGTATTCTGCATGGAGCATTATACAGCATGGAGAATTATATGGGAGCCAGTATTCCACATGGAGCATTATATGGGGGAAAGTATTCTGTATGGAGCATTATATGGGGAGCAGTATTCTGCATGGAGCATTATTTGGGCCCAAACAGCAAGGAGCATTATATGGGGGCCAGTATACTGAATGGAGCATTATATGGGGGCCAGTATTCTGCATGGAGCATTATATGGGCCCATACAGCATGGAGCATTATATGCGTGCCAGAATTCTGCAGGAAGCCTTATATGGGCCCATACAGCATGGAGCATTATATGGGGGCCAGCATTCTGCATGGAGAATTATATGGAGGCCAGTATTCTGCATGGAGCATTATATAAGGGCTAGTAATCTGTATGGGGCATTATATGGGGGCCAGTATTCTGCGTGGAGCATTATATGAAACCCATACAGCATGGAGCATTATATGGGGGCCAGTATTCTGTATGGAGCATTATATGGGGGCCAGCATTCTGCATGGAGCACTATATGGGGGCCAGTATTCTGCATTGAGCATTATATTGGGGGCCAGTATTCTGTATGGAGCATTATATGGGGGCCAGTATTATGCATGGAGCATTATATGGGGGTCAGTATTCTGCATGGAGCATTATATGGGGGCCAGTATTCTGCATGGAGCATTATATTGGGTCCAGTATTCTATATGGAGCATTATATAGTTCCACTATTCTGTATGGAGCATTATGGGGGCCAGTATTCTGTTTGGAGCATTATATGGGGGCCAGTATTCTAATTGGAGCATTATATGGGGGCCAGTAATTTGTTTGGTGCATTATATGTGGGCCAGTATTCTGCATGGAGCATTATATCGGGGCCATTATTCTGCATGGAGCATTATATGGGCCCATACAGCATGGAGCATTATATGGGGGCCAGTATTCTGCATGGAGCATTATATTGGGGCCAGTATTCTCTATGGATCATTATATAGGGTCCAGTATTCTGTATGGAGCATTATATGGGGGCCAGTATTCTGTACAGAGCATTATATGGGGGCCAGTATTCTGTTTGGAGCATTATATGGGGGCCAGTAATCTGTATGGTGCATTATATGAGGGCCAGTATTCTGCATGGAGCATTATATCGGGGCCAGTATTCTGCCTGGATCATTATATCGAGGCCAGTATTCTGCATGGAGCATTATATGGGCCCATACAGCATGGAGCATTATATGGGGGCCAGTATTCTGCATGGAGCATTATATAGGGGCCAGTTTTCTGCATGGAGCATTATATGGGCCCATACAGCATGGAGCATTATATGGGGGCCAGTATTCTGCATGGAGCATTATATGGGGGCCAGTATTCTGCATGGAGCATTATATGAGGCCCATACAGCATGGAGCATTATATGAGGGCCAGTATACTGAATGGAGCATTATATGGGGGCCAGTATTCTTCATGTAGCATTATATGGAGGCCAGTATTTTGTATGGAGCATTATATGGGGGCCAGTATTCTGTATGGAGCATTATATGGGGGCCAGTATTCTGCATGGAGCATTTTTTGGGGCCCATACAGCATGGAGCATTATATGGGGGCCATTATTCTGCATGGAGCAATATATGGGGGTCAGTATTCTGCATGGATCATTATATGGGGGCCATACAGCATGGAGCATTATATGGGGGCCAGTATTCTGTATGGAGCATTATATGGGGGCCAGTATTCTGCATGGAGCTTTATATGGGGGCCTGTATTCTGCATGGAGCATTATATGGGGGCCAGTATTCTCTATGGAGCATTATATGGGGGCCAGTATTATGCATGGAGCATTATATGGGGGCCAGTATTATACATGGAGCATTATATGGGGGCCAATATTCTGCATGGAGCATTATATTGGGTCCAGTATTCTCTATGGAGCATTATATAGGGTCCAGTATTCTGTATGGATCATTATATGGGGGCCAGTATTCTGTGCAGAGCATTTTATGGGGGCCAGTATTCTGTTTGGAGCATTATATGGGGGCCAGTAATCTGTATGGTGCATTATATGAGAGCCAGTATTCTGCATGGAGCGTTATATGGGGGCCAGTATTCTGCATGGAGCATTATATCGGGGTCAGTGTACTGCATGGAGCATTATATGGGCCCATGCAGCATGGAGCATTATATGGGGGCCAGTATTCTGCATGGAGCATTATATTGGGGCCAGTATTCTCTATGGATCATTATATAGGGTCCAGTATTCTGTGTGGAGCATTATATGGCGGCCAGTATTCTGTACAGAGCATTATATGGGGGCCAGTATTCTGTTTGGAGCATTATATGGGGGCCAGTATTCTGTATGGTGCATTATATGAGGGCCAGTATTCTGCATGGAGCATTATATGGGGGCCAGTATTCTTCATGGAGCATTATATCAGGGCCAGTATTCTGCATGGACCATTATATGGGCCCATACAGTATGGAGCATTATATGGGGGCCAGTATTTTGTATGAAGCATTATATGGGGGCCAGTATTCTGTATGGAGCATTATATGGGGGCCAGTATTCTGCATGGAGCATTATATGGGGCCCATACAGCATGGAGCATTATATGGGGGCCAGTATTCTGCATGGAGCATTATATGGGGGTCAGTATTCTGCATGGAGCATTATATGGGGCCCATACAGCATGGAACATTATATGGAGGCCAGTATACTAAATGTAGCATTATATGAGGGCCAGTATTCTGCATGGATCATTATATGGGCCCATACAGCATGGAGCCTTATATGGGGTCCGTTATTCTGTAAGGAGCAGTATATGGAGTGCATTATTCTGTATGGAGCATTATATGTGGGCCAGTGTTCTGCATTGAGCATTATATGGGGGCCAGTATTCTGCATGGAGCATTATATGGGGACCAGTACTCTGTATGGAGCATTATATGGGGGTCAGTATTCTGCATGGAGCATTATATGGGGGCCGATATTCTGTATGGAGCATTATATGGGGCCCATACAACATGGAGCATTATATGGAGGCCAGTATTTTGCATGGAGCATTATGTGGGGGCCGGTATTCTGTATGGAGCATTATATGGGGGCCAGTATTCTGTATGGAGCATTATATTGGGTCCAGTATTCTATATGGAGCATTATATAGGTCCACTATTCTGTATGGAGCATTATGGGGGCCAGTATTCTGTTTGGAGCATTATATGGGGGCCAGTATTCTGATTGGAGCATTATATGGGGGCCAGTAATTTGTTTGGTGCATTATATGTGGGCCAGTATTCTGCATGGAGCATTATATCGGGGCCATTATTCTGCATGGAGCATTATATGGGCCCATACAGCATGGAGCATTATATGGGGGCCAGTATTCTGCATGGAGCATTATATTGGGGCCAGTATTCTCTATGGATCATTATATAGGGTCCAGTATTCTGTATGGAGCATTATATGGGGGCCAGTATTCTGTACAGAGCATTATATGGGGGCCAGTATTCTGTTTGGAGCATTATATGGGGGCCAGTAATCTGTATGGTGCATTATATGAGGGCCAGTATTCTGCATGGAGCATTATATCGGGGCCAGTATTCTGCCTGGATCATTATATCGAGGCCAGTATTCTGCATGGAGCATTATATGGGCCCATACAGCATGGAGCATTATATGGGGGCCAGTATTCTGCATGGAGCATTATATAGGGGCCAGTTTTCTGCATGGAGCATTATATGGGCCCATACAGCATGGAGCATTATATGGGGGCCAGTATTCTGCATGGAGCATTATATGGGGGCCAGTATTCTGCATGGAGCATTATATGAGGCCCATACAGCATGGAGCATTATATGAGGGCCAGTATACTGAATGGAGCATTATATGGGGGCCAGTATTCTTCATGTAGCATTATATGGAGGCCAGTATTTTGTATGGAGCATTATATGGGGGCCAGTATTCTGTATGGAGCATTATATGGGGGCCAGTATTCTGCATGGAGCATTTTTTGGGGCCCATACAGCATGGAGCATTATATGGGGGCCATTATTCTGCATGGAGCAATATATGGGGGTCAGTATTCTGCATGGATCATTATATGGGGGCCATACAGCATGGAGCATTATATGGGGGCCAGTATTCTGTATGGAGCATTATATGGGGGCCAGTATTCTGCATGGAGCTTTATATGGGGGCCTGTATTCTGCATGGAGCATTATATGGGGGCCAGTATTCTCTATGGAGCATTATATGGGGGCCAGTATTATGCATGGAGCATTATATGGGGGCCAGTATTATACATGGAGCATTATATGGGGGCCAGTATTCTGCATGGAGCATTATATTGGGTCCAGTATTCTCTATGGAGCATTATATAGGGTCCAGTATTCTGTATGGATCATTATATGGGGGCCAGTATTCTGTGCAGAGCATTTTATGGGGGCCAGTATTCTGTTTGGAGCATTATATGGGGGCCAGTAATCTGTATGGTGCATTATATGAGAGCCAGTATTCTGCATGGAGCGTTATATGGGGGCCAGTATTCTGCATGGAGCATTATATCGGGGTCAGTGTACTGCATGGAGCATTATATGGGCCCATGCAGCATGGAGCATTATATGGGGGCCAGTATTCTGCATGGAGCATTATATTGGGGCCAGTATTCTCTATGGATCATTATATAGGGTCCAGTATTCTGTGTGGAGCATTATATGGCAGCCAGTATTCTGTACAGAGCATTATATGGGGGCCAGTATTCTGTTTGGAGCATTATATGGGGGCCAGTATTCTGTATGGTGCATTATATGAGGGCCAGTATTCTGCATGGAGCATTATATGGGGGCCAGTATTCTTCATGGAGCATTATATCAGGGCCAGTATTCTGCATGGACCATTATATGGGCCCATACAGTATGGAGCATTATATGGGGGCCAGTATTTTGTATGAAGCATTATATGGGGGCCAGTATTCTGTATGGAGCATTATATGGGGGCCAGTATTCTGCATGGAGCATTATATGGGGCCCATACAGCATGGAGCATTATATGGGGGCCAGTATTCTGCATGGAGCATTATATGGGGGTCAGTATTCTGCATGGAGCATTATATGGGGCCCATACAGCATGGAACATTATATGGAGGCCAGTATACTAAATGTAGCATTATATGAGGGCCAGTATTCTGCATGGATCATTATATGGGCCCATACAGCATGGAGCCTTATATGGGGTCCGTTATTCTGTAAGGAGCAGTATATGGAGTGCATTATTCTGTATGGAGCATTATATGTGGGCCAGTGTTCTGCATTGAGCCATATATGGGGGCCAGGATTCTGCATGGAGCATTATATGGGGACCAGTACTCTGTATGGAGCATTATATGGGGGTCAGTATTCTGCATGGAGCATTATATGGGGGCCGATATTCTGTATGGAGCATTATATGGGGCCCATACAACATGGAGCATTATATGGAGGCCAGTATTTTGCATGGAGCATTATGTGGGGGCCGGTATTCTGTATGGAGCATTATATGGGGGCCAGTATTCTGTATGGAGCATTATATGGGGGTCAGTATTCTGTATGGAGCATTATATGGGGGCCGATATTCTGTATGGAGCATTATATGGGGCCCATACAACATGGAGCATTATATGGAGGCCAGTATTTTGCATGGAGCATTATGTGGGGGCCGGTATTCTGTATGGAGCATTATATGGGGGCCAGTATTCTGTATGGAGCATTATATTGGGTCCAGTATTCTATATGGAGCATTATATAGGTCCACTATTCTGTATGGAGCATTATGGGGGCCAGTATTCTGTTTGGAGCATTATATGGGGGCCAGTATTCTGATTGGAGCATTATATGGGGGCCAGTAATTTGTTTGGTGCATTATATGTGGGCCAGTATTCTGCATGGAGCATTATATCGGGGCCATTATTCTGCATGGAGCATTATATGGGCCCATACAGCATGGAGCATTATATGGGGGCCAGTATTCTGCATGGAGCATTATATTGGGGCCAGTATTCTCTATGGATCATTATATAGGGTCCAGTATTCTGTATGGAGCATTATATGGGGGCCAGTATTCTGTACAGAGCATTATATGGGGGCCAGTATTCTGTTTGGAGCATTATATGGGGGCCAGTAATCTGTATGGTGCATTATATGAGGGCCAGTATTCTGCATGGAGCATTATATCGGGGCCAGTATTCTGCCTGGATCATTATATCGAGGCCAGTATTCTGCATGGAGCATTATATGGGCCCATACAGCATGGAGCATTATATGGGGGCCAGTATTCTGCATGGAGCATTATATAGGGGCCAGTTTTCTGCATGGAGCATTATATGGGCCCATACAGCATGGAGCATTATATGGGGGCCAGTATTCTGCATGGAGCATTATATGGGGGCCAGTATTCTGCATGGAGCATTATATGAGGCCCATACAGCATGGAGCATTATATGAGGGCCAGTATACTGAATGGAGCATTATATGGGGGCCAGTATTCTTCATGTAGCATTATATGGAGGCCAGTATTTTGTATGGAGCATTATATGGGGGCCAGTATTCTGTATGGAGCATTATATGGGGGCCAGTATTCTGCATGGAGCATTTTTTGGGGCCCATACAGCATGGAGCATTATATGGGGGCCATTATTCTGCATGGAGCAATATATGGGGGTCAGTATTCTGCATGGATCATTATATGGGGGCCATACAGCATGGAGCATTATATGGGGGCCAGTATTCTGTATGGAGCATTATATGGGGGCCAGTATTCTGCATGGAGCTTTATATGGGGGCCTGTATTCTGCATGGAGCATTATATGGGGGCCAGTATTCTCTATGGAGCATTATATGGGGGCCAGTATTATGCATGGAGCATTATATGGGGGCCAGTATTATACATGGAGCATTATATGGGGGCCAGTATTCTGCATGGAGCATTATATTGGGTCCAGTATTCTCTATGGAGCATTATATAGGGTCCAGTATTCTGTATGGATCATTATATGGGGGCCAGTATTCTGTGCAGAGCATTTTATGGGGGCCAGTATTCTGTTTGGAGCATTATATGGGGGCCAGTAATCTGTATGGTGCATTATATGAGAGCCAGTATTCTGCATGGAGCGTTATATGGGGGCCAGTATTCTGCATGGAGCATTATATCGGGGTCAGTGTACTGCATGGAGCATTATATGGGCCCATGCAGCATGGAGCATTATATGGGGGCCAGTATTCTGCATGGAGCATTATATTGGGGCCAGTATTCTCTATGGATCATTATATAGGGTCCAGTATTCTGTGTGGAGCATTATATGGCAGCCAGTATTCTGTACAGAGCATTATATGGGGGCCAGTATTCTGTTTGGAGCATTATATGGGGGCCAGTATTCTGTATGGTGCATTATATGAGGGCCAGTATTCTGCATGGAGCATTATATGGGGGCCAGTATTCTTCATGGAGCATTATATCAGGGCCAGTATTCTGCATGGACCATTATATGGGCCCATACAGTATGGAGCATTATATGGGGGCCAGTATTTTGTATGAAGCATTATATGGGGGCCAGTATTCTGTATGGAGCATTATATGGGGGCCAGTATTCTGCATGGAGCATTATATGGGGCCCATACAGCATGGAGCATTATATGGGGGCCAGTATTCTGCATGGAGCATTATATGGGGGTCAGTATTCTGCATGGAGCATTATATGGGGCCCATACAGCATGGAACATTATATGGAGGCCAGTATACTAAATGTAGCATTATATGAGGGCCAGTATTCTGCATGGATCATTATATGGGCCCATACAGCATGGAGCCTTATATGGGGTCCGTTATTCTGTAAGGAGCAGTATATGGAGTGCATTATTCTGTATGGAGCATTATATGTGGGCCAGTGTTCTGCATTGAGCCATATATGGGGGCCAGGATTCTGCATGGAGCATTATATGGGGACCAGTACTCTGTATGGAGCATTATATGGGGGTCAGTATTCTGCATGGAGCATTATATGGGCCCCGATATTCTGTATGGAGCATTATATGGGGCCCATACAACATGGAGCATTATATGGAGGCCAGTATTTTGCATGGAGCATTATGTGGGGGCCGGTATTCTGTATGGAGCATTATATGGGGGCCAGTATTCTGTATGGAGCATTATATGAGGGCCAGTATCCTGTATGGAGCATTATATGGGGGCCAGTATTCTGTATGGAGCATTATATGGGGGCCAGTATTCTGTATGGAGCATTATATGGGGAGCAGTATTCTGCATGGAGCATTATATGGGGCCCATACAGCAAGGAGCATTATATGGGGGCCAGTATACTGAATGGAGCATTATGTGGTGGCCAGTATTCTGCATGGAGCATTATATGGTGACCAGTATTCTGCATGGAGCATTATATAGGCCTATACAGTATGGAGCATTATATGGGGGCCAGTATTCTGCATGGAGCATTATATGGGCCCATACAGCATGGAGCATTATATGGGGGCCAGTATTCTGCATGGAGCATTATATGGGCCCATACAGCATGGAGAATTATATGGGGGCCAGTATTCTGTATGCAGCTTTATATGGGGGCCATTATTCTGCATGAAGCATTATATGGGGGCCAGTATTCTCTATGGAGCATTATATAGAGGCCAGTATTCTGTATGAAGCATTATATGGGGACCAGTGTTCTGCATGGAGCATTATATAGGGGCTAGTAATCTGTATGGGGCATTATATGGGGGTCAGTATTCTGCTTGGAGCATTATATGACACCCATACAGCATGCAGCATTATATGGGGGCCAGTATTCTGCATGGAGTATTATATGGGGGCCAGTATTCTGCATGGAGAATTATATGGGGGCCAGTATTTTACATGGAGCATTATATGAGGCCTATACAGCATGGAGCATTATATGAGGGCCAGTATACTGAATGGAGCATTATTTGGGGGCAAGTATTCTTCATGTAGCATGATATGGGGGCCAGTATTTTGTATGGAGCATTATATGGGGGCCAGTATTCTGTATGGAGCATTATATGGGGGGCCAGTATTCTGCATGGAGCATTATATGGGGCCCATACAGCATGGAGCATTATATGGGGGCCAGTATTCTGCATGGAGCAATATATGGGGGTCAGTATTCTGCATGGAGCATTATATGGGGGCCATACAGCATGGAATATTATATGGGGGCCAGTATTCTGTGTGGAGCATTATATGGGGGCCAGTATTCTGCATGGAGCATGATATGGGGGCCAGTATTCTGCATGGAGCATTATATGGGGGCCAGTATTCTGCATGGAGCATTATATTGGGGCCAGTATTCTCTATGGAGCATTATATAGGGTCCAGTATTCTGTATGGAGCATTATATGGGGGCCAGTATTCTGTACAGAGCATTATATGGGGGCCAGTATTCTGTTTGGAGCATTATATGGGGGCCAGTAATCTGTATGGTGCATTATATGATGGCCAGTATTCTGCATGGAGCATATATGGGGGCCAGTATTCTACATGGAGCATTATATCGGGCCCAGTATACTGCATGGAGCATTATATGGGCTCATACGGCATGGATCATTATATGGGGTCCAGTATTCTGCATGGAGCATTATATTGGGGCCAGTATTATCTATGGAACATTATATAGGGTCCAGTATTCTGTATGGAGCATTATATGGGGGCCAGTATTCTGTATAGAGCATTATATGGGGGCCAGTATTCTGCATGGAGCATTATATGGGGGCCAGTATTCTGCATGGAGCATTATATGGGCCCATACAGCATGGAGCATTATATGGGGGCCAGTATTCTACATGGAGCATTATATAGGGGCCAGTATTCTGCATGGAGCATTATATGGGCCCATACAGCATGGAGCATTATATGGGGGCCAGTATTCTGCATGGAGCATTATATGGGGGCCAGTATTCTGCATGGAGCATTATATGAGGCCCATACAGCATGGAGCATTATATGAGGGCCAGTATACTGAATTTAGCATTATATGGGGGCCAGTATTCTTCATGTAGCATTATATGGGGGTCAGTATTTTGTATGGAGCATTATATGGGGGCCAGTGTTCTGTATGGAGCATTATATGGGGGCCAGTATTCTGCATGGAGCATTATATGGGGCCCATACAGCATGGAGCATTATATGGGGGCCAGTATTCTGCATGGAGCATTATATGAGGGGCAGTATTCTGCATGGAGCATTATATGGGGCCCATACAGCATGGAACATTATGTTATGCACACGCCCGGACTGACTGGCGTGTGCGTGTTTATGTAGTGATTCCACTGTGCCATGAACCGGAGAGTGCCTGGAGGGGCGTAACTAAGTATCTGCCCGATCCGACCAAGGTCGCACGTCGGCATACGACGCCAGTGCACCAGGGAGGAACCAGGGTCTACTCCAGGTCAGACTCCGGACACGGCTGTTGACCCACACCAGGGAATACAGGAACAGGCAGACTAGAGCACAGGCTGGGTAGGGTCCAGTACAGACTGGGAGACAAATTCGAAACCGCAGACGCGGCGGACAGAGCTGAGCAAAGCGAAAACCGCAGACGCGACGGACAGAGCTGAGCAAAGCGAAAACCGCAGACGCGGCGGACAGAGCTGAGCAAAGCGAAAACCGCAGACGCGGCGGACAGAGCTGAGCAAAGCGAAAACCGCAGACGCGGCGGACAGAGCTGAGCAAAGCGAAAACCGCAGACGCGGCGGACAGAGCTGAGCAAAGCGAAAACCGCAGACGCGGCGGACAGAGCTGAGCAAAGCGAAAACCGCAGACGCGGCGGACAGAGCTGAGCAAAGCGAAAACCGCAGACGCGGTGGGAACAGGGCTCTGTTCACACGGAACAGACTAGAAGGGAAAAGCAGAACCAGATTCCCACAGGGTACTTGCAGAGAAGTAGCGAGTGGACCACAAACTCACAAACGGAAGTACAGTGACAACGAGCAGGAGTTAGGTACGAGTTCAGACTCTGCAGAAAAAGGAATGGAACGGACATAGAGGCAAAACAGGTAAAGGATAGGAGAGAGTTCAGACAGGAACTGAGTGTACGGAGGAGACCGACACTGCAGCGGGATACAGGAGCGGGTCTGGGAATACGGCCCCCAGAGAGGCAGGACGAACAGGCAAGGAGCGTGTTGAGACTGGCCTGGAAATACAGCCTCCAGGAAGGCGGAACGAACAGGCAAGGAACGAGTACAGACTGCAGGTTAAGGTACACAGATAGGACACAGTACAGACACGGGAACTGATACCGCAAGGCAGGAGAGATAGACAGGACTCAGTTCAGACACGTGAACTGATACCGCAAGGCAGGAGACAAAGACAGGACTCAGTTCAGACACGGGAACTGATACCGCAAGGCAGGAGACATAGACAGGACTCAGTTCAGACACGGGAACTGATACCGCAAGGCAGGAGACAAAGAACGGGACCTGGCACCTTCAGAGTGCAAGCACACACTGAAAGAAACACTATGCTCAGGCAGGGATAGATGGGAGCAGCTGAGCTATATACCAGGTGACAGACAGCAATAGGCTGAGGACGCACAAGGGGTGTGACCCATAGCAGGTACAAAAAGCAGGAAGTGATCGGGCGCTGCCCTTAAGCAGCAGAAACAGACAAACAGACAGCAAGGAGGGAAGCCAGAGAGACATTCTGGACTGGAGATCAAGTGCGCGCTCTTGCACAGTGGGAGATGGACCACCATGCAAGGACGCCGCCAGGTATGTTACAGTGCCCTCCCCCTTACGCCCCCTCTTCTTCAGGCCTGCCAGAATCTTCCGCAGGGAATTCGAGGACCAGTCGTTCACTTCAAGGAGATCACTTCCACAGTCCAGAGGAAAAATTGATCTCATCTGGTTAGCTAGGATGCTACCTCCTATCCAGCCATCCTTGGCAACAGACGAAACGGGTGGAGTACCAGGAACAGCACACAAGGAAGTCTCTCTCCGCATATTTTCAGGTGGCACCCCAGAGGGTACAGGAGACAGCTGGAAGTCCTTCACCGGGTTGGAGGGGGACAGAGACTTGGGGGTAATCTCTGCTTCGAGGTACATCTTGTCAAGCTCACAGGAAGAAATAGACGGGTTATCAGGTACATAATGAGAAAAAGTCACTGTCTCTTTGTTATCTGGTGGTACCCCGGAGAATTCAGGAAACAACTGGAGGTCCTCCGCCGGGTCAGAAGAGTGCAGAGGCTCAGAGAAAACATCTGCTTCAGAGTACACTAGGTCGGACTCACTGGAGGAAGCAGGCGAGGTATCGGGTACCGAGTATAGGGAAGTCTCTGTCCATTCACCACCAGGTGGCACCCCAAAGGGTTCTGGAGACAACTGGGGGTACTCCGCCTGGTCAGAGGAGTGTAGAGACTCATGGGTAACCTCTGCTTCAGAGTACACAAGGTCAAACTCACTGAACGAAGCAGGCGAGGTATCAGATCCAGGATATAGGAAAGTCTCTGTCCATTCACCACCAGGTGGCACCCCGAAGGGTTCTGGAGACAACTGGAGGTCCTCTGCCTGGTCGGAGGGGTGTAGAGACTCGGGAGTGACCTCTGCTTCGGAGTACACTAGGTTGGACTCACTGGACGAAGCGAGCGAGGTATCAGGTACAGAGTATAGGAGAGTCTCTGTCCTTTCGCTACCAGGTAGCACCCCGTAGGGTTCTGGAGACGACTGGAGGTCCTCCGCCTGGTCGGAGGGGTGTAGAGACTCGGGAGTAACCTCTGCTTCGGAGTACACTAGGTTGGACTCACTGGACGAAGCGAGCGAGGTATCAGGTACAAAGTATAGGAGAGTCTCTGTCCTTTCGCTACCAGGTAGCACCCCGAAGGGTTCTGGAGACAACTGGAGGTCCTCCGCCTGGTCGGAGGGGTGTAGAGACTCGGGGGTAACTACCACTTTGGGGTACCCATTGTCAGGCTCACAGGACGAAGCGGACAAAGTATCGAGTACCGAGTGTAGAGAAGTCTCTCTCCATTTGTCATCGAGTGGTATCCCGGAGGATTCAGGAGGCAACAGGGGGTCCTCCGCCAGGTAGTAGAGGTGCACAGACTCAGAGGTAACCACAGCTTTGGAGCATCCTTGGACATGCACACCGGTTAAAGTGGGTGAAGCATCTGATGCCGGGTGCAGGAAGTTCTCCTGTGTGGAGTCTGGATGGGCAGAAGTCTCTTCGGGCAGGAGAACCGGTGCACTACCCACGCACATTACCCATTGGGGCTTCTGCGGGATACAGGGAGATGAAGCTTCAGTAGGGACTTCAAGGTTGGGGTCAGGAGGTCTCAGGGAGGACAGACCCTGGCGTGACGGCTTGCCTCTACGTCTAGCACGTCTGGACTGCCTCTTGAGGTTGGGAGAAGTCTTCCGGGAAGCGTAGTCACCCTGTGAGGATTCTGGGTGGGCAGTAGTCTCATTGGGCTGGAGGACTATAGCGCTACCCACACACATTACCCATCGGGGCTGCTCCGGGATATTGGGAGGTGAAGCTTCAGCAGGAGCCTCCGGGTTAGGATCATCGAAGACCATTAGAAAGGCCACCAGGAAGGCCATTAGGTCCAAGAGGATCGGATCCTGTGTTTCATATAGGGGGTTGATCCATTCCAAGGCATCACCCGCCAGGTAAGACATAATGAATGCCACCTTAACCCGATCGGTGGGAAAACATAGAGGGTAGAACTTGAAGTGTAGCATGCATTGCTCCACAAATGCACGACTTTGTCTTGGATCCCCATAGTAACGTGGCGGATCCGCAGGAACGAGAGCAGATAGATCCATTTGGACGGGTGCGTAATTCGCCTGGAACTCAGCTGAGAAAAAAAAAAAATTATTTATTTATTTTTAATGCATGTATTCGATGGAAAACTTCTCAGAGAGCGAAGGCCTTGGGGCTCAACGGGAACCATGGCCTGAGCATGCTGTTATGCACACGCCCGGACTGACTGGCGTGTGCATGTTTATGTAGTGATTCCACTGTGCCATGAACCGGAGAGTGCCTGGAGGGGCGTAACTAAGTATCTGCCCGATCCGACCAAGGTCGCACGACGGCATACGACGCCAGTGCACCAGGGAGGAACCGAGCAGAGGAACCAGGGTCTACTCCAGGTCAGACTCCGGACACGGCTGTTGACCCACACCAGGGAATACAGGAACAGGCAGACTAGAGCACAGGCTGGGTAGGGTCCAGTACAGACTGGGAGACAAATTCGAAACCGCAGACGCGGCGGACAGAGCTGAGCAAAGCGAAAACCGCAGACGCGGCGGACAGAGCTGAGCAAAGCGAAAACCGCAGACGCGGCGGACAGAGCTGAGCAAAGCGAAAACCGCAGACGCGGCGGACAGAGCTGAGCAAAGCGAAAACCGCAGACGCGGCGGACAGAGCTGAGCAAAGCGAAAACCGCAGACGCGGCGGACAGAGCTGAGCAAAGCGAAAACCGCAGACGCGGCGGACAGAGCTGAGCAAAGCGAAAACCGCAGACGCGGCGGACAGAGCTGAGCAAAGCGAAAACCGCAGACGCGGCGGACAGAGCTGAGCAAAGCGAAAACCGCAGACGCGGCGGACAGAGCTGAGCAAAGCGAAAACCGCAAACGCGGCGGACAGAGCTGAGCAAAGCGAAAACCGCAGACGCGGCGGACAGAGCTGAGCAAAGCGAAAACCGCAGACGCGGCGGACAGAGCTGAGCAAAGCGAAAACCGCAGACGCGGCGGACAGAGCTGAGCAAAGCGAAAACCGCAGAAGCGGCGGACAGAGCTGAGCAAAGCGAAAACTGCAGACGCGGCGGACAGAGCTGAGCAAAGTGAAAACCGCAGACGCGGTGGGAACAGGGCTCTGTTCACACGGAACAGACTAGAAGGGAAAAGTAGAACCAGATACCCACAGGGTACTTGCAGAGAAGTAGCGAGTGGACCACAAACTCACAAACGGAAGTACAGTGACAACGAGCAGGAGTTAGGTACGAGTTCAGACTCTGCAGAAAAAGTAATGGAACGGACATAGAGGCAAAACAGGTAAAGGATAGGAGAAAGTTCAGACAGGAACTGAGTGTATGGAGGAGACCGACACTGCAGCGGGATACAGGAGCGGGTCTGGGAATACGGCCCCCAGAGAGGCAGGACGAACAGGCAAGGAGCGTGTTCAGACTGGCCTGGAAATACAGCCTCCAGGAAGGCGGAACGAACAGGCAAGGAACGAGTACAGACTGCAGGTTAAGGTACACAGATAGGACACAGTACAGACACGGGAACTGATACCGCAAGGCAGGAGAGATAGACAGGACTCAGTTCAGACACGGGAACTGTTACCGCAAGGCAGGAGACAAAGACAGGACTCAGTTCAGACACGGGAACTGATACCGCAAGGCAGGAGACATAGACAGGACTCAGTTCAGACACGGGAACTGATACCGCAAGGCAGGAGACAAAGAACGGGACCTGGCACCTTCAGAGTGCAAGCACACACTGAAAGAAACACTATGCTCAGGCAGGGATAGATGGGAGCAGCTGAGCTATATACCAGGTGACAGACAGCAATAGGCTGAGGACGCACAAGGGGTGTGACCCATAGCAGGTACAAAAAGCAGGAAGTGATCGGGCGCCACCCTTAAGCAGCAGAAACAGACAAACAGACAGCAAGGAGGGAAGCCAGAGAGACATTCTGGACTGGAGATCAAGTGCGCGCTCTTGCACAGTGGGAGATGGACCACCATGCAAGGACGCCGCCAGGTATGTTACACATTATATGAGGGCTAGTATACTAAATGTAGCATTATATGGGGGCCAGTATTCTGCATGGAGCATTATATGGGCCCATACAGCATGGAGCATTATATGGGGTCCGTTATTCTGTAAAAAGCATTATATGGGGTGCATTATTCTGTATGGAGCATTATATGGGGGCCAGTATTCTGCATTGAGCATTATATGGGGGCCAGTATTCTGCATGGAGCATTATATGGGGGCCAGTACTCTGTATGGAGCATTATATGGGGGTCAGCATTCTGCATCGAGCATTATATGGGTGCCGGTATTCTGTACGGAGCATTATATGGGGCCCATACAACAAGGAGCATTATATGGGGGCCAGTATTCTGCATGGAGCATTATATGGGGGCCGGTATTCTGTATGGATCATTATATGGGGGCCAGTATTCTGTATGGAGCATTATATGGGGGCCAGTATCCTTTATGGAGCATTATATAGGGGCCAGTATTCTGTATGGAGCATTATATGGGGGCTAGTATTCTGTATGGAGCATTATATGGGGAGCAGTATTCTGCATGGAGCATTATATGGGGCCCATACAGCAAGGAGCGTTATATGGGGGCCAGTATACTGAATGGAGCATTATATGGGGGCCAGTATTCTGCATGGAGCATTATATAGGCCTATACAGCATGGAGCTTTATTTGGGGGCCAGTATTCTGCATGGAGCATTATATGGGCCCATGCTGCATGGAGCATTATATGGGGGCCAGTATTCTGCATGGAGCGTTATATGGGCCCATACAGCATGTAGCATTATATGGGGGCCAGTATTCAGTATGGAGCATTATATGGGGGCCAGTATTCTTCATGGAGCATTATATCGGGGCCAGTATTCTCTATGGAGCATTATATAGGGGCCAGTGTTCTGTATGAAGCATTATATGGGGGCCAGTAGTCTGCATGCAGCATTATATAGGGGCTAGTAATCCGTATGGGGCATTATATGGGGGCCAGTTTTCTGCGTGGAGCATTATATGAGACCCACACAGCATGGAGCATTATATGGGGGCCAGTATTCTGCATGGAGCATTATATGGGGGCCAGTATTCTGTATGGAGAATATATGGGGGCCAGTATTCTGCATGGAGAATTATATGGGGGCCAGTATTCTTTATGGAGCATTATATGGGGACCAGTATTCTGCATGGAGCATTATATGTGGGCCAGTATTCTCTATGGATCATTATATAGGGGCCAGTATTCCGTATGGAGCATGATATTGGGGGCCAGTATTCTGTATGGAGCATTATATGGGCGCCAGTATTCTGTATGGAGCATTATATGGGGGTCAGTATTCTGTTTGGAGCATTATATGAGGGCCAGTAATCTGTATGGGGCATTATATGAGGGCCAGTATTCTGCATGGAGCATTATATGTGGGCCAGTATACTGAATGGAGCATTATATGGGGGCCAGTATTCTGCATGGAACATTATATGGGCCCATACAGCATGGAGCATTATATGGGGGCCAGTATTCTTCATGGAGAGTTATATGGGCTCATACAGCATGGAGCATTATATGGGGGCCAGTATTCTGCATGTAGCATTATATGGGGGCCAGTATTCTGTATGGAGCATTATATGGGGGCCAGTATTCTGTATGGAGTGTTATATGGGGCCCAGTATCCTGTATGGAGCATTATATGGGGGCCAGTATACTGAATGGAGCATTATGTGGGGGCCAGTTTTCTGCATGCTGCATTATATGGGCCCATACGGAATGGAGCATTATTTGGGGGCCAGTATTCTGCATGGAGCATTATATGGGGGCCAGTATACTGAATGGAGCATTATATGGGCCCATACAGCATGGAGCATTATATGGGGGCCAGTTTTCTGTATGGAGCATTATGTCAGGGCCAGTATTCTGCATGGTGCATTGTATGGGGGCCAGTGTTCTGTACGGAGCATTATATGGAGCCCATAATTCTGTAAGGAGCATTATATGGGGCCTATAATACTGTATGGAGGACTTAGTGGTGCCATAATACTGTATGGAGGACTATGTAGTGCCATAAAACCATATAGACGACTATACTGTCCGGTCAGCACTGTGCACTGCGAGGATTTACCGGTTTCTGAGCTATTGTAGAATTTACAATAGATATCACTCATGTAATGTAAGAAGTCAGTGAAATCTCCGGCATTGTACTTTCGCCCGGGGCCCATGAAAACCTGGAGCCGGCCCTGTATATACCTACCAGGAGCCCATACATTCTGATGTCCTCACTAATATACAGTCATGGCCGAAAGTGTTGGCACCGTTGAAATTGTTCCTGAAAATGAAGTATTTCTCCCAGAAAATTATTGCAATTGCATGTTTTGTTATATACATGTTTATTTCCTTTGTGTGTATTGGAACAACACAAAATAACAAAAAAAAAGAAGCTGAACATAATTTCACACAAAACTCCAAAAATGGGCTGGACAAAATTGTTGGCACCCTCAACTTAATATTTGGTTGCACACCATTTGGAATAAATAACTGCAATCAATCACTTCCTATAACCATTAATAATCTTCTTACACCTATCAACTGGAATTTTGGACCCCTCTTCTTTTGCAGACTTCTCCAGGTTTCTCATATTTGAAGGCGCCTTGTCCCAACAGCAATTTTAAGATCTCTCCACAGGTATTCAATGGGATTTAAATCCAGATTCATTGCTGGCCACTTCAGAACTCTCAAGCGCTTTGTTTCCATCTACTGTATTTCTGGGTGCTACTTGAAGTATGTTTGGGGTCAATGTCCTACTGGAAGACCCATGACCTAGGACACTAACCCAGTTTTCTGACACTGGGCACTACATTGCGACCCAAAATCCTTTGGTAATCTTCAGATCTCATGATGCCTTGCACAAAGTCAAGGCACCCAGTGCCAGAGGCAGCAAAATAATCCCAAAACATGTTTGAACCTCCACCATGTTTGACTGAAGGTACTGTGTTCTTTTCTTTGTAGATGTCATTCCCTTTTCAGTAAACAGTATTTTTTATTTATTTATTTTGCTCACTTATATAGCACCATTAATTCCACAACGCTTTACAGTCATTATGGGCACTGTTCCCATTGGGACTCACAATCTAAGTTCCATATCAGTATGTCTTTGGAGTTTGGGAGGAAACTGGAGAACCTGGAGGAAACCCATGGAAACACGGGGAGAACATACAAACTCCTTGCAGATGTTGTCCTTGGTGGGATTTGAACCCAGGACCCTAGCGCTGCAAGGCTGCAGTGCTAACCACTGAGCCACCGTGCTGCCCATGATGGTCTTTATCAAAAATCTCTATCTTTGTCTCATCTGTCCTCAAGACTCTTTTCCAGAAGGATTTTGGCTTTCTCACATGCATTTTGGTAAACTGCAGTGTAGCTTTTTTATGTCTCTGTGTCAGCAGTGTGGTCCTTCTGGGTCTCCTGCCATAGTGTTTCATTTCATTCAAATGTTGATGGATAGTTCACACTGACACTGATGCACTCTCAGCCTTCAGAACAGTCTCTCAATCGGCTCATCCACCCTGGGCATTGGATATAGGTCAAACTTTGACACTTCATTTAATATCCGGAAATCGCTACAGAAGCGTAACGATTCGTCTGGTTTCAGAATCAGTATGATGGGGCTAGCCCACTCACTCCGTGACTCCTCGATGACGCCTAACTGGAGCATTTGTTTTTCCTCAGCCGTGATGGCTTGCCTCCGGTCTTTGGGTTCCCGGTACGGTCTCAATCGCACCCTTACCCCAGGTCGGTGACAATGTCATGTTGGAGAACCGTAGTCCTACCCGGTAGCTCTGAGAACACATCGATATTCTGCTGCACCAGCAAGCGAGCCTCCTGTCGCTGCTGTTTAGTGAGAGCATCACTTATCCTGACCTCTCCCCCGGACGCATCCCTGGCTGAAGGTAGAGAACTCTCTGGCGATATGCCCGGAGTGACATCCGTAACTAAACACTCTCGATCTTTCCAAGGTTTTAGCAGGTTTACATTAGCTGCTCAGGTTACCTCCTTCCGGGCTGATACACCCGATAATTTACCTCCCCCACCTTTTATCGAACCTCATATGGCCCTTGCCACTTGGCTATGAGCTTACTCTCGGCTGTGGATACCAGTACTAACACCCAATCGCCCTTGTTAAAAGACATGACCGTGGCTCTTTTATTATATGTGCGCATCTGGGCCGCCTGGGCATCTAACAGATGTTCTTTCAAGATGGGCATGACCGCCGCGATCCAGTTCTGCATACCAGCCACGTGTTCAATTATACTCCTATGTGGAGTCGGCTCTTGTTCCCACGCCTCTTTGGCTACGTCCAACATACCTCTAGGGTGTCTGCAGTGCAATAACTCAAAGTAAGAGAAATCTCTGAGGAAGCCTGGGGTACCTCAAGGATGGCGAACATCAAATAGGGTAGCAGCATGTCCCAATCCCTTCCGTCCTTAGAAACCACCTTTTTTAACATGGACTTGAGGGTTTTATTGAACCGTTCTACTAGCCCGTCGGTCTGAGGGTGGTACACTGAGGTGCACAATTGTTTTATTCTCAGCAGTTTGCACAGTTCCCTCGTCACTTTAGATATAAAAGGGGTCCCTTGATCCGTCAGGATCTCCTTAGGTAACCAAAGGCGACAGAACATGGCAAACAGCTCCTGTGCAATCAGTTTCGCCGAGGTGTGGCGTAGCGGTAAAGCCTCCGGGTATAGTCGACGACCACAAGTATATGTTGATGGCCACGAGCGGATTTTACAATGGGCCCTACCAAGTCCATTGCAATCCGTTCAAATGGTACCTCTATCACTGACAGGGGTACCAATGGACTACGGAAGCTTGCAGTGGGTGTGGTCAGATGACATTCGGGGAAAGAATTCGCAGTACTTTTGGACCTCCGTGTAAATCCCCGACCAAAAGAACTGCTGCAAGATACGCTCTTGCATCTTTTTAACCCCTAAGTGACCACCCAGCAGGTGTGTGTGCCATCTCCAGAATCGCCCGACGGTACGACTGAGGTACCACTAACTGTTCCATGACCTCGTCCCTGATTTTGTCTACCTTATAGAGCAGGGGTCCTCAAACTTTTTAAACAGGGGGCCTGTTCACTGTCCCTCAGACCATTGGAGGGCTGGAATATAATTTTTTTAAAAAAACTATGAACAAATTCCTATGCACTCTGCACATATCTTATGTTGAAGTAAAAAAACAATACAGGAACAAATACAATATTTAAAATGAAGAACAAGTAAAGTTAAATCAACCAGTATTTCAATAGGCAGCATAGGTCCCCAATAGGCAGGTAAATGTCCCAAATAGGCAGGTAAATGTCCCTAATAGGCAGCATAGGTCCTCAATAGGCAGCATAGGTCCCCAATAGGCAGGTAAATGTCCCCAATATGCAGCATAGGTCCTCAATAGGCAGGTAAATATCCCCAATAGGCAGCATAGGTCCCCAATAGGCAGGTAAATGTCCCCAATAGGCAGCATAGGTCCTCAATGGGCAGGTAAATGTCCCCAATAGGCAGGTAAATGTCCCCAATAGGCAGGTAAATATCCCCAATAGGCAGCATAGGTCCTCAATGAGGAGGTAAATGTCCCCAATAGGCAGCATAGGTCCTCAATGGGCAGGTAAATGTCCCCAATAGGCAGCATAGGTCCTCAATAGGCAGGCTGTTTCCCCCTTATAATGCCCTATGCAGGCTTTACCCCCCTTATAATGCCCCATGCAGGATGTCACCCCCCATATAATGCCCCATGCAGGATGTCCCTTTCTCCCACCATATAATGCCCCATGCAAGATATCACTCCCCTGTCTCTATAATGCCCCATGCAGGATGTCACCCTCCCATATAATGTCCCATGCAGGATCTCACCCCCCATATAATGCCCCATGCAGGATGTCACCGCCCCATATAATGCCCCATGCAGGATATCACTCCCCTGTCTTTATAATGCCCCATTCAGGATGTCACCCCCCCATATAATGCCCCATGCAGGTTATCACTCTCCTGTCGTTATAATGCCCCGTTCAGGATGTCACCCCCCCCCATATAATGCCCCATGCAGGATATCATTCCCCTGTCGTTATAATGCACCATGCAGGATATCACCCCCCTCTCTTTATAATGCCCCATGCAGCATGTCACCCCCCCATATAATGCCCCATGCAGGATGTCACCCCCCATATTATGCCCCATGCAAGATGTCACTCCTAATATTATGCCCCATGCCTCCATACATTTAAAAAAAAATAAAAAAATACTCACCTCACTTCTCACCTGCTGCCGCTGCTCGGGTCCGGACTCCAGCGTCGCCGGCATCTTCCCACTCTGCGCTGCCTGTGATGGCTCAGGGGAGGGCGCGGTGGAAAGACGTCACCACACCCTCTGACCTGAGACGTCACAGGGAGCGCACAGCAGGAAGACAGCAGATCTGCAGAGGCACGGGGAGAGGTAAGTATCCGACTGCCGGGGCCCTGAGCAAGCGGGAGGGCGCGGGTGCTGACACTGCTCTCCTCCGCCCACAGCCCGGCGGGCCGGATAAAAATCCTCCGCAGGCCGCATGTGGCCCATAGGCCGTAGTTTGAGGACCCCTGCTATAGAGCAACTCACCGTTGACCACCATGCATGAAAACACAGTATCTGCACTGGGCTGTTGAGCTACACCATTTACCTCTAACATCCTTTTCCGCGCCCGAGTCAGGGTAGGATCCTGTAGCTGAGCTGTCCCAAACGTGTCCCGGGACACTTCCAGCTCGGGGATCAATGGGGTCTCCTCGACCTCTCCTGCCAGCACCTCTAGGGGAAACCTATTGGGGTCACAATCTGTCCCTAGGTTGGACACCACTATCCACTACGGCAGGTACCCCTGACTCGGGTTCTTCGGGTACAACGCCCGTAATAACTTTTACCGGGGGAGAGTGGATTTTGTTTTTCCACAGAGTCCTGAACAGGGGCAAGTCTCTTCCCAACACAGTCCCATAGGGAAGACTTTTTACCACCCCCACCACATGTTTTATGTCTCCACATGGCGTGGACAAAACTACCTCCGCGGTTGGGTACTCTCGGAGGTCCCCATGGATACACACAACCCCGACTGGCTGTCCACTGGGGTTGTCTCCTGCTACCAGCGACCCATGTACCAAAGACACTAGGCTCCCCGAATCTAGGAGGGCCTTCGTGGGGTACCCATTAACCAGTACCTGGCACAGATGGGGTTCACTGTCTGGGGGATCGGCGCTCGCAGTGCAGACGGTCTGGGCGTACTTTGAGACCCGGCGGTTATGCCCGCATTCTCCACCAAGCTGTAAAGCGGAGGGGTTCACACCGTGCAGTAACTGAGGCAGTAACCCAAGCAAGTCCAACATAAACAGCTTTTATTCAGCACTCACGGGTAAAACAGAAAGTCCTCCGGTTCACAGCTGGGTTAACATAAGTCAATAACAACGGTTGCCGTGGGCAATGGCCACGCCGGGCCTCTCAGAGCCTGACGAGTGCAGAGCCTTCCCAGGCGTGGGTTCAGCTACACACAGACCTGCCGAGCTTTCCTGCTATGCTCCTAGCAGGTCCCAACACTGAACAACACTAATACTTAATGCAGGGTTTTTAAAAGACCTGTGGCAAGAGCCACTGGAAAACCCGGGTTGGAGGGAGGAGGCCGCCCCACTGCCTTCCTGTAGCCTGCTCCAAGAAATGAAGGCCCTGCCGGGTTTTACTAATCTGCCTTAGCCAGATAGCCTGACCAGGTCAATGCTCACCTTCATTCCTGCATTGCTGCCGTAGGTGAGTTTGAGACTGCAATGCACTCCAATGGATTTAATAGGTCTCTGTACACATTCTGGGCGATATATAATGTCCCTCGTATACGATCCCCGTCACTGCCTCACAAAAGATTGAGTCAACTGCTCCTCTTTCTATCTGGTTTCAGGTGTGATTTTCATATTGCCCACACCTGTTACTTGCTACAGGTGAGTATGAACGAGCATCACATGCTTGAAACAAAGTTTGTTTACCCATGTTTTTGGAAAGATGCCAATAATTTTGTCTGGCCTATTTTTGGGGTTTTGTGTGAAATTACAGTAGCATGTAAAAGTTTGGGCACCCTTGGTCAAAATGACTGTTATTGTGAACAGATAAGCAAGTTGAAGATTAAATTATCTCTAAAGGGCCTAAAGTTAACACATGACACATTTCCTTTAGGCAAAAAAATAAAAATCTATATTTCCATCTTTTACACTTTAAAAATTGCAAAAAGGAAAATGGGCCGATGCAAAAGTTTGGGCGCCTGCATGGTTAGTACTATACACAGAGTGACTGTAGACTTATCAATTTAGACCAGAAAACTCCTTTATCATTTTTTTTTGCTTTTAATTCACTGTGCTGGATTGAAAAACCTATATCATGTTTTCTTTTATGTGAACATTGGGGCCGAGACCGCTGGGACCCTCAGGATGCACAGCACCAAATTCAACTGGCTTCTGTGCAAAGAAATGAAATACAGCCGCATTTAGGTAAAAGGTTCTGAGTGGCAGTAAGATCTGTGGATGAGAACATATTTCTCCCTACACTGGCTGCCATTCTTCAAAATGACAGCGAGAATTACTTTATTTCACGAATCAATAATACACATGAAACTCAGCAAACTTGTAACATATCTTATCAGAGAGATTAATCTTTCACTCTCAATTCAGGGGTAAAATCTGTATTCAGTGAGGACAGACTTTCACATTACGGAGACAGGAGATGACAATTGGTGCTTTTAAAATTCTATGAAAGGGGAAGGGGAAAGAAGCTAGAATCAAAGACAGACATTATGCAGTAAGTTCTCCTGAAACCACAGTTACTGTCCTTCATAGAACCTTATGAGCACCAACTGTCATCTCCTATCTCAGTAATGGGAAAATCTGTAGTCACTGAAGATCCATTTTATCTGTGAAATGAGAATTTTGAGAATGACTGATCAGTCCAGGAGGAGAGAGAAGCAGATTTCTCTGATAACATATAGTTTCTTATTTTCATGTGTACTATTGATTTATGAAAATAAAATAAAAACGACGGTTACTTTGTAAGTGTCACAGAATCACTGGTCCTCTCCTCCATTTTTGGCCAAGGTTTAGAGCATATAATGACAGACATGTTTGTGATCCAAGCCATAAACCATATATGACGTATAGTACTCATATGCCATAAATATCAGAAATATTCCATTAAATGCAAAGAGACTTTAATCAATTAGAATTTTTTTTAATTAAGAATTGCATGGAAGGATGAAGAGATGTTCTTGGAGGAGCCTTCTTGTTCTGCAGATGTTTCTTGCTGGTCAGAAGGCCACAGGTAGATGGTAAACATCCTTCCTTACAGGTACAGCATGGTGGACGTGCTGTACTCGCTTCAGGGCATTAGACGTGGCGGTTTTCTGCCCTCGCGATGTTTAGGGTGCCGCGTTGACAGGGTGCAAATAAGCAGCTTTCTCTGATGGCGTAAGCTGCCCTGGATAATCCACGCCGGCAGGATGAAATCAACCGGCGGAAGATGGAACCTATGAGAGGAGACGTAACTAATGTGAGTAATGGGACTCCATATTAGAGGACACTACTGTGGTGTCACTGTGACAGGACGGTAGAGGAATCTTATCCATACAGAGGTGTGGGATCATTGTCCGCCATCATACATGTGACAATCCCCCCACTGACAGATCACATCCGCTCCACATGACTTCTTCTCACAGACTGACATCATACAACATGGAGCCTATGGTCACACTTACCTCTTCTACTTTCCCCCTCTTCTACTTTCTCTGTTTTTTGTTGTTTTCTACATTTTAATGCAGATTTTCTTCTCCCCTGAGCTGGAATTTCTAATTAAAAAGCAAGAAAAAGATGTTGATTATAAACTCCTAAAAGATTAGCTTTATTGTTTTATCTAAAATTATGGAAAGGCTCCTTAAAAGGTCGATAGTGACTCTTAGGATTGCTACTTCCAATAGGTGGCACTAGAGTTCATGTCCTCTACCTCTCTGAAGTCTGAAGAGGCAATTTGCATGTTTAATTTCCCAGAGGAGCATTGCATGGCTTATAAGCCTCCTCACATTGCCATGCCAGGCTAGGCATGTCACTCTCCACAGGAAAAAACATTACCCCATAGATCCTATCTAGAATTATGTTATTCTCATATCCTGTAGTCCCAGTAATCGATTATTACTCAATAATAGAGAGACCATGTCATATATGTAAATCACCTGAGGGTCTGAGAATTAGATTGTTTGGGAATTAATTAGTAGGTTTTCCAGCATGTGGTGTCTCCCCAATGAACTATGTCCAGTGTTATCTTATAATCAGATAGATAAGACCACAGTGTAACATTAAGGGGGTAAGGAGGATCAGTATAGGCACATATGGAGCCATGGGTGCAATGTTCAGGATCATATTGTCAGAAGACTGAATGGCTCCTTATAGCTTAATGCATAACATAAAAGAGTGTGGATTTTAATACAATGAAGTGCTGAACTGTTCATCGTTTTCTAGATAGAAAGAAGTGGTAATTTTGTAAGCCTTTATGTGCACATTCACATTACACTTTTTGATTAGGCTATAATAGGATAGCCTATAGACTAGTACATACCTGACAATGGGGATGACCTGTTGTTTTTAGCAGTGAAACACTTCTTCTCACCATCAGATTTAGAAGAAGATTCTTTCTGCCTGTTTGGTAGAAGAAAAAACATATAAATTATATGGGTTAGTTGGGACCCTGAGACAGCACTGGAGTTTTACAGATAGAGGCTGCGTGTAGGATAGACCTAGGTTCATTAGTAAAGAGATACTGGGCTTGCGAGGCCAGGGCATGAGTTCTGCACGGAAGTGAGCTGAGAGTGTATCACTGTAAGATTTCTCACAACACAAGTGCCGGCAGCTGTGAATTCAAAGTGTGTGCCTCTGTGTAAGACAGAACTTATTGAAGACAAGCTTTATACCTACTACCTGCTGCATATACGTTTCATCTATATAACAAACAGTTTATTTTTACAACCTAGTGTTCGTCATTCCTAGTTTGCTGTTCCATCTAATGACCCACCTCACTAGTGTAATTTACTTACATGTCTGAGTGTTTTGCACTGTCTGAGGAATACTCTGGAGGTGACTTGGGTTCCTCATTGTTCATCATCCTGGTATTGATGGAACAGAGCTAAAATACACAGAAAAAAAATTATAACATTTATAGAATTTGAAACTTTTTTTAATCATAGGCTTTATAGATCTTATCGGGCCCACACTTACTTTAGAAAGCCTTTTAGAAGATGATGCAAAGTTTTTACTTTCTGGCCAGTCATTGTCCTCACTTGTGTCCCCCTCATCTGAATCCATATGTTTGTGTTTTCCAGAGCGAGCTACAAAGTACAATTTTTGTCAAAGATCATTAGTATAATTCACAGACAGATAGAAGCCATATTATTACTAATAATGATGATGGCAACTAATTGTCACATAAAATGAAAGACAAGACAAGCAGCAGCTTTCTGCAGATGACGTCTCATTCTACTCACTGTTAAAGTGCTTGGTGTCCTCTTCTGACTTGAAATCAGGAATGAACAGTGGCTTCTGACTTAGAAGATTGTCAAAGTCAAAGTCACATAAGAATGGATGAATCTTAATTTCATTTGCTCCTCCTGGAAAAAGAAGACAATAAATAGTGATATAGACATTGTCAGAGAGACGGCTCCATATCTGTATGGTTTATGCTACAGAGCCAAAGTGAAGGAAATATACTAAAAGTCATATTATGAAGAATGGGGAATGAACAAGCTGGTAGAGCAGAGAACCTCAGTGCTGATCCTCATGGATGTAATAATTTGTCTGGTCACAGAGGTGTAATAAGTCATTATTAATATCATTATATACATTACCTGTCCCAAGCCTATGAGCTGGATCTTTTCTGAGCAGCTCAGTGATGATGTCACGTGCATCAGGTGGAGGAGCGGAATTATGAAATTTCCAAGTTATGTCATCTGTTTTACAAAAAAAACAAATATTACAGAAAATAAAACCTCATTGTTTTCTTTCATACATTTTTTTTACCAATCTAACCAAATAACAATGACATCACATAGCATTCAGATTATTTTACTTACCCCAGATAATTTTGCGGTAAGTATTATATTTGGATTTTCCATCGAATGGTACACGTCCTACAAGAAATTTATATAGGATAATCCCAACTGACCACCAGTCAGCTGGCCTTCCATAGCCCTCCAGTAAGATGACTTCTGGGGCGGTGTAATTAGGTGAGCCAAAAATCTGGAAACCAATAAAGGAATAAGATGACGATTAGTGAATATAGTTGTGACAAATAACATCAGTGGAAACATTTTCTAGATCTGAAAATATCAGAGAAGGAGAAATAGATGAGATCAGTAAAGAACAAGTCCCTGTAAGGCTGACCTCTTTATCACGGAACTCTCTGGTGATGTCCTCAGTTGGAGCCTTGTAGATGTTTGATGTTGGGCTCATGAGACCAAGTTTGGAAAGCCCAAAATCGGCAACTTTAATATGACCAGTTGCCGTTATCAGGAGGCTGTGAAAAAAAAAAGATGGTGTCATCCCCAAGTAATAATAACCCATAGACTTTATGACAATCTCTAACTTTTTTCCTCTTTATTATACTACAGGGATGACTTACTTCTCAGGCTTCAAGTCTCTGTGCACCACACCGTAGCTATGCAGATATTCCACCGCTAGAACCGTTTCTGCAATGTACATACGGGCCAAGGGGACAGGTAAAGAACCCCTTTTCTTTAGAAGACTGCCACAGTCTCCTCCTACAGGAGAAAGCAAATATAACAGGTGAGGGCTTATTACAATGTAAATTACACATGATGAGGATGCGGCCTCGTTAAATGCAAGTGTATGGAAGGAGGCCACGCATACTAGACAGGCTCTGGCCGGCAATATGTATAACACATACGTACCCGCCGGTCCCAGCTCAGAAAGCGGCGCTAGGGGGATTCATAAGTCTGAAGTCACATAGACTTATCAATTTAGAATGGACAACCCCTTTAAGCAGATCAAGGCTGGATATAGATACGATGGATATGACCTACCTGGTACATACTCCATGACCATGCACAGATGATGGTTAGTTGAAAAAGAACAGAACATGGAGGCCACAAAGGGACAATCAGAGAATGTTAGGATGTCCCTCTCTAGAAAGGCCGCTTCCAGTTCTACTGAATTATTCAGGGTCTTCTTGTCCAGTTTCTTCATAGCAAATGTCTGGTTTGTGTCTTTGTGGCGCACTAAGTGGACGGCTCTGGAGAAGAAGAAAATCCATGATTTATAAGAAATTCTTGCTAAGATTTTGTCTATAGACCTCATCAAATGATCTTCTGTACTATTGGTTGTATACTAGAGGTACGGCCAACACCAGAAATCCATGTAGAAATCCATGAAATAACACTACCTATGGGAGGTCGTCATCCATGTCACATACTAACTAACCTGATTGGTGACAAATAGATGTGGACAGTATCATTTCTCTATGGTAACATTGTATTGACAGGACACCGAGATAGAAGCATCATCATAAGGAGCCCTAAGAAATGTATATTATGCCAAAATAAAGCTCACCCAAAAGCACCACTGCTGATCAGTTTGATCTTTTTATAGTCGGTCTTACAAGGATTTCTCCCCGAATTCAATGATCCGATCAAGGCCTAGAAATAATAAGAAATGACGTTAAAACATAGAAGCTGCTGGAAAATAAAAGCTCCAGTTGCAGGAACTTCTCAGTATTACTGTGTTTCCCCGAAAATAAGACAGGGACTTATATTATTTTTTGCTCCGATAGATGGGTTACGGCTTATTTTCAGGGGATGTCTTATTTCTTCCATGAACAACAATCAACATTTATTCTTGAACAAAAAAATCAATATTTATTCAAATATAATCATTGTCATCACACACACACTACACATACACATGTATACACACACTACACATACACATGTATATACACACACTACACATACACATGTATATACACACACTGCACATACACATGTATATACACACACTGCACATACACATGTATATACACACACTGCACATACACATGTGCATACACACTGCACATACACATGTATATACACACATTGCACATAGACATGTATATATACACACTGCACATACACATGTATATACACACACTGCACATACACATGTATATACACACATTGCACATAGGCATGTTTATACACACACACTGCACATACACATGTATACACACACACTGCACATACACATGTATACACACACACTGCACATACACAAGTATATACACACATTGCACATACACATGTTCATACACACACTGCATATACATACACATATATATGCACACTGCACATACACATGTATATACACACATTGCACATAGACATGTTTATACACACACTGCATATACATACACATATATATGCACACTGCACATACATACACGTATATATACACACACTGCACACCAGTCTGTCTCCTCTTCAGTTCCTCTAGACACCTGTAGTTAAAGGGTCTTTGGTGACATCGTGGCCACATGACTGTGATGTCGCCAAAGGTCATTAAGCAGTCTTAACTTTGGAATATAAATGCAGAGGGCCTATAAGAGAGTGGGGGCCCTGTGAAATTGCCCAGCTTGAACCCCCCCAACACCGGCCCTGACTGTAACTGGGGCTTATTTTTAGAGTAGGGCTTATATTTCAAGCATACTCCAAAAATCCTTTAAAATCATGCTAGGGCTTATTTTAGGGGTAGGTCTTATTACACTGCTATATCCCTGCTGATTACACTGCAGCAGATGTAGAAGATGTGATAGAAGTCGGACCCTCCACAGACACTATTAGATTATAGCGGGATATCCTCCATACACATATCATTGTACTGCAGAGGATGATAAGGGACAGAAGAGACAGGAATAATAATGCCATCATCACACACAATAGGTCTGATCTACATAAGAACAGAGATATCCCATTGTCATATGAGGTATAATATTATATATGTAATTAATCTCCCGTTATCTGATGATATACAGATATCTCCTCTGATACTTACACTGACAGATTCGTGGATCTCTGATGTCTCACATATTCCACCATCAGTAATTGCCGACACAGTTATTTCTAAAATAATGATAAAAAAATGAAGAGACGTCATGTAACAATGTAAATCATTACTTATATAACAGATCCATATAATGAAGGAAATGACAAGACCTCTATAAATGGTTTAACACTAGCTATATGGATATTCTGTATATACCGTATATATATATATATATATATATATATATATATATATATATAGCACACCCAAAGATAGATATACTGCGGCATAAATGTGTGATTGTTCAGAATCTGATTAATTCTTGAACAATAGCTTGATTGGGCACCTATGAGCCTCTGGCTGTGGGCTCACGATGCGGATTTAATGCGTTTACACGGCGGCATTTCTGCCGCGGAAATGCATAAAAATCGCTTGTTAAGAGGTCTGGGATGTTCCCCAATGATAATCCGCATGTCCTGTGCACATGCTGTGGAAATTTCCGCTGCGGATTATCATTGTGGAAAAATCCGCAGCATAACCAATTTGGGCGTGATTTCATGGCGACATCGCGCCCATTGACTTGCATTGAACCGCATAATATCCGCATGAATACATGTACACAAGCGAATGTTATGCGGTTCAATGCGCGGATGGTACCCGGGTCTGGAAAAGAGGAGACTCTCCTCCAACTCGGGTACCATCGTACTTGCAAGTAAAAAGAGAATAATAAAGTAAAAAATAAAAAAAAATTCATACACACCTCTCCTGCGGCCCTCGGTCTCCTCCCGGCCTCTTCCTCTCTCCTTGGCGTCCCGCTGTGTACTGGCAGGACCTGCGGTGACGTCATTTAGTCAGCTGATGGTCAGCGACCATCACCTGACTGCTGACGTCAACGGTCGCGTGACCATCAGCTGACTAAATGACGTCACAGCAGGTCCTGCAAGTACACCGCGGGATGCCGAGGAGAGAGGACGCAGCCGGTAGGAGACTGGGGGCTGCCAGAGAGGTGAATATAAGGTTTTTTTTTATTTCTTTTTACTTTTTAATTTGCAGCATTTGAAGTAGAAATTTCCTCTAAGTTGGTCACACAATATAAATCCATGCCAGTTGCATGGATTTATATTGTGTGACCAACTTGTCAAGCCCTTTTCCAAGGGATGCTCAAAATCTCTGTTTCAAATCTGCATCATGGGCACATAGGCTCTTTATACATTTTGGAGCTGAGAAGAGCCCAGCGGACAGAAGTAGAATTACATGGGTTCAGGAGGATGGAGAGTAAATTTGCATATTCTCTGCCGTTCTCTATAATATGTCGATATTTGAATATAAAAAATATAGCTAATTGGCTTACCTTCTATCAGATTAGTGTTTAGCCCCTGCTGACTGGTATTAAGGTCAGGGATATTCAGGTTTTGCCCCTCTTTGGAGTCACCTTCTGATGTTTCCTGATGGTTAAAATAAGCACAATTAGTATAAAATTTCCACAAATATTAAATAACCATATACTTAAGGCAAAAATTACTAAACCTGGATTTACTGGATAATTTTACTACTGGATGGACTATACATAGCCAATCCCTCCAGTAAATCCACGTTAATATATATGGAACTTGTATCTTCAACTGTTCTCTAATAACTTCTATTATCAGCATTTCAGCATTTACAAGAAGGAAGATTGTGGTGATTGAGAAAAGCAGAGGTGGAAATACAGACTCCGCATTGCTGAGTACAGACTGTCATCACAGATGAAGGAGCCACAGGAACAGGCTGTCATAAAATATCCTGTGTCTGCCTGGAGCGGACAGCGAGGCCTCTATCATCCTAAATCAGACCTTCTGCTATATGACTGGTTATCTGGAGAAGATCAGACAAAATGGATATGGGATCTAGAAGATGATGGATCCTTACCAAGTGCTCCAGTGAGCGGGCCGGATGATCCAGTATATTCAGGACATTTTGGGTCAGTTGTTTCAAAAAGGCCAATTCTCCACTTTCGGATTTTTCTTCAGCCTATAAAGATGGAAATAAAAAGAAAAGAAAAATCATGAGGGAAACTGCAGAATGGATGACGCAGTATTTGTCACCATTTTGCTTCTATTTGCAGCTACAATTACTACATATCTGAGTATTTGGTACAGGTTATATATTATATTGGTGTCGGCACAAAAAAACAATTCTATGTAAATAAAATTGTATTCCATTATTATGATCTATTATTATTATTATTTTTATATGGTTTGTGCAGATTGTCTGCTATTTACCTGTTGTACTAATGTCCTGATGTTCTGCTGTAAATGCTGAAGATATTCTGAGGTAATACGATCTTGGTTATATTTAGTCAGGCAGTCCTTTATGAGCTCCATAACCAGCCGGTAAGTGAAGCTGAGGACGCCATCAGGTAGTGGCAGCACAAAGTCAGGGCTATAGGTGGTAAGAATCCCCTGGAGTTGTGCCAACACCTGAAATTTGTCTGGAGGAATTCCAGACATTTCAATCAAAAGCGCAGTCAGTATATCACTAGCTATGTAGCTAACCACTGACAACAATGACACGGGGGGTGTCACTGTGACACTAAGGCTGTAAACACTTGTGTAAGTAGTGGTGGTGCTTTGTGATGTCATAATAGCAGTGATGTCATGATGGAATCTTGTGATGGTATCTCTATGCTCTATGCACCATACACCTGCAACTGTTATGTGACGTACATGTACATCGAGTGTTTGGAAGTGATTCAGTCCTAGAAAACCCCTTATTAAAAATGGGGTTTTCCAGGTCTACCATTTTTTTGTTTTAGTTCATAGGCATAGCCAATTTAAAAATAACTAATTATCTTCACTCAACAAACACTTCCATTGCAGAGTGTCAATGATGTCATAGCGACACTACATGACCACTGCAGTCGATCACTGAGCCAAATGGGCTATGCCAATACAGACCAGCGATTGGTTGCAGCGCTCAAGTAGTATAGTTATGATGTAGTATAGTTATGATGTCACTGCTACAAACGTGTTAACAAAGACCGCAGGCAGTGATGGAGAGGCAGAAATGGAACTACAGTCAGTGAATAAAGCTAATTTTGTTATTTTTAAACTGGGAAACCTGTGTATAAAATGTATGGAAAGCCCCTTTAAATGGGGCCCCTTTAGTCTTGGTCACTATTAACAGCAACATCTAATGGTGTTAAATCACCCAGATCTGTGTTATATTTGATATTAGCTGTTGCTGTGGAAGGCAGGATGTCAATGGCAGTCGGTTTTCTATGGCTAATGGTGACGGCACAGATGCTGTGCTTGCGTCATCGCTATGCTAGATTATTAAATTGCTGCAGCAAATGTAAAGTGCAGTGTCAGGGGGTTCATGGAGGCACACTGCTGACAATGGGCACTGGCACAATACGTTCACGAAAAAAATGGATAATGGAGAAAAAATGGGAAAAAATTACTTATATTTTTAATACAAATTAAAAACTATTGTTTACATATTAAATATAATTGTTAAGAAAAAGTCAAAATTACCCGGCATCACCTGTTATACAAGAAACTAAGCTGGCGATTCATTAAGATTGGCGTTGAACACTTAAAGGGAATCTGTCACCAGGTTTTTTCCACCTAATCTGAGAGTAGCATCATGTAGAGACAGAGACCCTGATTCTGGGGATGTATCACTCATTGGGCTGCTTGCTATAGTTTTCATACAATCAACTCTTGATCAGCAGGAGATTATCATTAGAGGACTAGTGAACTTGCTGCCAGATAGTCCTCCATATTCATGATCTCTGTATAACCCCACCCTCAACACTGATTGGCAGATTTCTGTGTACACAGTGAATGGGCAGAAAGCTGCCAATCAGTGGTGTGGGTGGGGTTATACACAGCTCAGAATTCAGAGAACTGCTAGATCTACAGCAGAAAAAACTGTGATTTTATCAAAATGACAGCAAGCAACCCACATCGCTGAAATCAGTGTCTCTAACCCTATATTATGCTGCTCTCAGATGAGGTAGCAAACACCTAGTAACAAATTTCCTTTAATAAAGGGCTTGTTGAAGTACGATGCACCAAATTAATTAAGAGGTGCAGGCCACTTAATGAATTTGATGCATCTTCTCTGTGCCGTGCTAGTAGCATTTCTGGCACAAGAAACACCTGCACTTCTAATGAATTTGACATGGGCTTCGTCCTATCCTGGCTCCTTCCCAGCTCTGCCCATTTGTCATGTGACTGTTGTTAGATATCCTGAGGGTAGGGGCTCCTTCCCTATCCCTAAAGATAAGGGCGCCCTAGCTATCCCTGTTCCCCGGATTACTTCTAATGGTGAAGACTCCGGGGCCACGTACCTTGCTGAGCTCCTGAATCAACGTTTATCTGTCCCCTCCCCCACCCAGGGAAGTGGGGTGTAGTTGTATATAAGAATACACAAACCAGATTAACAAGGTAACACGTTCAGGGAAAAATGAAAATACCAATCATACAAATATGCACTCACAAACAACAGAGAGGAACACCGGGAAGTAAAAGGAAGGAAAGAAACAAATAGGAGAGGATGTGGATATGCACACAGACAAATTACTAAGCAATAGTCTTTTGAACAACACTCCAAACGCCTCCTCAACAAACATCTCCAACTCCACACCTGGCAGTATAAAACTAACACTGGCAATCCTGATTGCCAGAGGCGAGAATATATAGCAGAGGGAAGTGCCAATACTGAACAGCTGAGATCATCAAAGCAGGAAAGCTCCAGAGACTTTCAACTGAACAGTTTTAACCCCTGCACTGCTAGCAGAAACCTGCACCATTTAATTTGATTGTGAAGTGTTTCTAATCAGTGTCTAATCAGGGTCTTCTGGCCCCTTTTTGTTGCGGTAAACCAGTGACACCATTTTTGCAGAGCTGCTTTCAACTGTTGTGAAAACTGCAAATGTTGCAAAATTTTCTGCAGTAAGCGCTGTTATGAATTGTCTCCTAGGGCTGCATGTACATCGTCCATTCATCCTTAGAACGCTCATTTCCTGATAATCGGCTATTGTAAACAGGCTGCCGATCACACATTGCAGAACTACTGTTGAGAAATTATTTTCAGATTGCTTAAGAAACATCATTCTCACAGAACGATTGTATTACAGATCGTTCTGTGCGCATGAAAATGCAATCGGCAGATCTAAACAAGCTAATAAACGACCACCACCGGCTGACATCTAGCTGATCTGTGGTTATTTAATGCCTGCTGCTGGCAAATTTAAATCCAGCCTAACTCAGGGACCATTTATTCTGTACTGTGTTATTCAGGCCTGTGACTATTGAGCCCCATGTTAGTGCTGTGTTACTTTGATGATGTGCGCACTGGATCACTCGAAACAAATTAAATCTGGCCCCTGAATTAGAGTGAATCTGCCCCAATTCGTATTTTAGAAGATTCACTCATCTCTAATCCTGAGGCCAACGGAAGCCTCCAACAAAGCCGTTTTTGCTTTTACATTTTTTGCTCCTATTCTTCCCACAGCCATAACTTTTTTATTTTTCGGTCAATATGTGAGGGCTTGTTTTTTACGGGACGAGTTGTACTTTTGAACGACACCATTGCTTTTACCATATCGACTGTGACCTCTCAGGCCAGAGGGTGCGATGACGTCTTTCCAGCGCGCCCTCTGCTGGGCAGTCACAGCGCAGAGAGCGGGAAGACGGCGACGCTGAGGAGTCTGGAGCTGATCAGCAGCAGCAAGGAGAGGTGAGTTTTTGATTTTTTACGTTTGGAGGCATGGACCATTATATAGGGCCCATTATGTAGGGAGTATTATATGGGGCCCATACAGCATGGAGCATCATATGGGGGTCAGAATACTTAATGGAGCATTATATGAGGGCCAGTATTCTGCATGGAGCGTTTAATGGAAACCTGTATACTGAATGGAGCAATTTATGGGGGCCAGTATTTTGTGTGGAGCATTGTATGGGGGCCAGTATTCTGTATGGAGCATTATATGGGGGCCAGTATTCTGCATGGAGCATTATATGGGGGCCAGTATTCTGTATGGAGCATTGTATGGGGGTCAGTAATCTGTATGGGGCATTATATTGGGGCCAGTATTCTGCATGGAGCATTACGTGGGGGCCAGTATTCTGTATGGAGCATTATATGGGGGTCAGTATTTTTTTTCATGGAGCATTATATGGGTCCCACACAGCATGGAGCTTTATATGGGGGCCAGTATTCTGCATGGAGCATTATATTGGGGCCAGTGTTCTGCATGGAGCATTACATGGGGCCCATATGTGTCACCCTGGCCTGGATGCCACAAATGTATAATAAAGCTGTGTCTGAGAGCAAGGGGGAGGTTCTCTGGTCAAGGACCATTAGCATGCAATACCTCCTGTCCCAGGCCAGTAGGGGGAGCAGGCTGCCCCTATAAAAGTTGGAACTGGGGGCAGGGTTAGAGAGAACTGGACAACCTGTCTCTGGATTGAGAGGTGTCCCAGAGCAGGGACAGACAGTTGTGTTGCAGCCTAAGAGGCCGTGTGGCAGTAGGAGAGCCACGAGCCAGGGACAAGAGGCGAAGCAAGCCTGTCCTGACAGATAGAGAGCCTAATCTACCAGACTTTGGTGTCTGAGGCTGTGAGGATTCCAAGTCCTACAGCAAATAACCAGTCTGCAGGGGACTGTATGTTCCCTGGCCTAAGAAGCCCGGAGGTTCCGCCACAGCAGAAGGGACCAGCAAAGCCGTACCAGGCCAAGAGTAAAAAGGGACCCAAGTCGCCAGCCACACGGACGAGAAGACACGGTGAGCTCAGGAACGTGGGCTATTACACCACGAGGAGGGAAATAGCCAGAGAGAGCACGGTAGGCCTACACCCTCACCCTGATCAGGGCCAGCTTCCCACTTGTTCTCCGACATCCAGGCCTCCTCCTAGCCGGGCCTGTTTTTGGGTCATTTCACCTTTTCTAATAAAGACCCTGAACTGTTTAAGAGGCCTCCGTTTCCTGGCTATCGCGGTCGTAATCATCCCTCCATCATCCCTTATATACTGCACTGGGGCCATACTTCTCCCATGGGGAGTTGTACTATTCAGTGCTGCACATTTATATCAGAACCAGCAGTCAGCACTGCAGCGGCGGTTAGCCCTGACCGCAATCCACGGGTGGCGTAGTCGGACATTGCAAAACATATAGAAGACTGCCATTGGCCTGACCACCCTGAGCCACGGACCGGGTTGCCACTACTACCCCCATCATTGCCCTGTTGCCCGGATCCTCGTGCCCCAAGGCAAAGGGGGCGAGTCACATACAGCATGGAGCATTATATGGGGGCCAGTATACTGAATGGAGCATTATATGGGGGCCAGTTTTCTGCATGGAGCATTATATAGGAGCCATTCAGCATGGAGCATTATATGGGGGTCAGTATACTTAATGGAGCATTATAAGGGGGCAGTATTCTCCATGGAGCATTTAATGGGAACCTGTATACTGAATGGAGCATTATATGGGGGCCAGTATTCTGTGTGGAGCATTATATGGGGGCCAGTATTCTGTATGGAGCATTGTATGGGGGCCAGTAATCTGTATGGGGCATTATATGGGGGCCAGTATTCTGCATGGAGCATTATATGGGGGCCAGTATTCTTTATGGAGCATTATATGGGGGCCTGTATTCTCTATGGAGCATTATATGGGGCCCAAACAGAATGGAGCATTACATGGGGGCCAGCATTCTGCATGGAGCATTATATGAGGCCCATACAGCATGGAGCATTATATGGGGGCCAGTATTTTGTATGGAGCATTATATGGGGCCCATGCAGCATGGAGCATTGTATGGGGGCAAGTATTCAGCATGCATCATTATATGGGGCCCACACAGCATGGAGCATTATATGGGGGCCAGTATTCTGCATGGAGCATTATATAAGGCCCATACAGCATGTAGCATTATATGGGGGCCAGTATTCTGCATGGAGTATAACATGGGGCCCATGCAGCATCGAGCATTATATGGGAGCCAGTATTCTGTATGGAGCATTATTTGGGGGCCAGTATTCTACATGGAGCATTATATGGGTGCCAGTATTCTGCATGGAGCATTATATGGGGCCCATACAGCATGGAGCATTATATGGGGGCCAGTATACTGAATGGAGCAATATATGGGGGCCAGTATTCTGCATATAGCATGATATGATGCCCATCCAGCATGGAGCATTATATGGGTGCCGGTATTCTGCATCGAGCATTATATGGCGGCCAGTATTCTGCATGTAGCATTATATGGGGACCAGTATTCTGTATGGAGCATTACATGGGGGCCAGTAATCTGTATGGGGCCATATATGGGGGCCAGTATTCTGCATGGTGCATTATATGGGGGCCTGTATTCTGCATGGAGCTTTATATGGGGGCCAGTATTCTGCATGGAGCCTTGTATGGGCCTAAACAGCATGTAGCATTATATGGCGGCCAGTATTCTGCATGGAGCATTATATAGGGGCCAGTATTCTGCATGGAGCGTTTAATGGGAACCTGTATACTGAATAAAGCATTATATGGGGTCCAGTATTCTGCATGGAGCATTACATGGGGGCCAGTATTCTGTATGGAGCATTATATGGGGGCCAGTATTCTGTATCGAGCATTATATGGGGGTCAGTATTCTGCATGGAGCATTATATGGGTCCCATACAGCATTGAGCATTAACTGTGCATCAGTAATCTGCATGGAGCATTTGATGGTGCCCATACAGCATGGAGCATTAGATGGGGGTCCAGTATTCTGCATGGAGCATTATATGGGGCCCAGTATTCTGTATGGAGCATTATATGGGGACCTGTATTCTGTATGGAGAATTATATGGGGGCCAGTATTTGGCATGGAGCATTATATGGGGGCCAGTATTCTGCATTGAATGTTTAATGGGAACCTGTAGACTGAATGGAGCATTATATGGGGGCCAGTATTCTGCATGTAGCATTATATGGGGGCCAGTATTCTGCATGGAGCATTATATGGGGGCCAGTAGTATTCTGTATGGAGCATTATATGGGGGTCAGTATTCTGCATGGAGCATTATATGGGGCCCATACAGCATTGAGCATTATATGTGGGCCAGTATTCTGCATGGAGCATTAATTGGGGCCCATACAGCATGGATCATTATATGGGGGCCAGTATACTGAATGGATCATTATTTGGGGGCCAGTAATCTCGATATAGCATTATATGGGCCCATACAGCATGGAGCATTAGATGGGGGCCAGTATTCTGCATGGAGCATTATATGGGGGCCAGTATTCTGTACGGAGCATTATATGGGGGCCAGCATTCTGCAAGGAGCATTATATGGGGCCCATACACCATGGAGCATTATATGGTAGACAGTATGCTGAATCGAGCATTATATGGGGGCCAGTTTTCTGCATGGAGCATTATATAGGGCCCATACAGCATCGAGCATTATATGGGGGCCAGTATACTTAATAGAGCCTTATAAGGGGGCAGTATTCTGCATGGAGCGTTTAATGGGAACCTGTATACTGAATGTAGCTTTATATGGGGCCGAGTATTCTGTGTGGAGCATTGTATGGGGGCCAGTATTCTGTATGGCTCATTATATGGGGGCCAGTATTCCGCATGGAGCATTATATGGGGGCCAGTATTCTGCATGGAGCATTATATGGGGGCCAGTATTCTGCATGGAGCATTATATGGGGCCCATAAACATGGAGCATTATATGGGGGCCAGTATTCTGCATGGAGCATTATATGGGGCCCATATAAAATGAAGCATTAAATGGGGGCCAGTATACTGAATGGAGCTTTATATTGGGGCCAGTATTCTGCATGTAGCATTATATGGGGGTCAGTATACTGTATGGAGCATTATATGGAGGCCAGTAGTCTGTATGGAGCATTATATGGGGCCAGTATTCTGCATGGAGCAATATATGGGGCCCATACAGCATGGAGCATTATATGGGGGCCAGTATACTGAATGCAGCATTATATGGGGGCCAGCATTCTAAATGTAGCATTATATAGGCCCATACAGCATGGAGCATTATATGGGGAACGTTAATCTGTAAGGAGCAATATATGGGGTGCATTATTCTGTATGAAGCATAATATGGGGGCCAGTATTCTGCATGGAGCATTATAAGGGGGCTAGTATTCTGCATGGAGCTTTATATGGGGGCCAGTATTCTGTATGGAGCATTACATGGGGGCCAGTATTCTGCATGGAGAATTATATGGGGGCCAGTATTCTGTATGGAGCATTATATGGGGGCCAGTATTCTGCATGGAGCATTATATGTGGGCCAGTATTCTGCATGGAGCATTATATGGGGGCCAGTATTCTGTATGGAGCATTATGTGAGGGCCAGTATTCTGTATGAAGCATTATTTGGGGGCCAGTGTTATGCATGTAGCATTATATGGGGCCCATACAGCATGGAGCATTATATGGGGGCCTGTATTCTGTATGGAAAATTATATGGGGGCCTGTTTTCTCAATGGAGCATCATATGGGGCCCATACAGCATTCAGCATTATATGGGGGTCAATATTCTGCATGACGCATTGTATGGGGCCCATACAGCAAGGAGCAATATATGGGGGCCAGTATTTTGTATGGAGCATTATATGGGGCCCATGCAGCATGGAGCATTACATGGGGCCAGTATTCTGCATGGAGCATTATATAGGTCCCATACAGCATGGAGTATTATATGGGGGCCAGAATTTTGTTTGGAGCATTATATTTGGCCCATGCAGCATGTAGCATTGTATGGGGGCCAGTATTCTGCATGGAGCATTATATGGGGCCCATACAGCATTGAGCATTATATGTGGGCCAGTATTCTGCATGGAGCATAATATGGGGCCCATACAGCATGGATCATTATATGGGGCCAGTATACTGAATGGATCATTATATGGGGGCCAGTAATCTCCATATAGCATTATATAGGCGCATGCAGCATGGAGCATTGTATGGGGGCCAGTATTCTGCATGGAGCATTATATGGGGCCCATACAGCATTGAGCATTATATGGGGGCCAATATTCTGCATGGAGCATTATATAAGGCCCATACAGCATGGAGTATTATATGGGGGCCAGTATTCTGCATGGAGCACAATATGGGGCCCATGCAGCATGGAGCATTATATGGGGGCCAGTATTCTGTATGGAGCATTATTTGGGTGCCAGGATTCTGCATGGAGCATTATATGGGGGCCAGTATTCTGTATGGAGCATTATATGGGGGGCAGTATTCTGCACGGAGCATTATATGGGGCCCATACAGCATGGAGCATTATATGGTGGCCAGTATACTGAATGCAGCGTTATATGGGGGCCAGCATTCTAAATGTAGCATTATATAGGCCTATACAGGATGGAGCATTATATGGGGTCCGTTAATCTGTAAGGAGCAATATATGGGGTGCATTCTTCTGTATGAAGCATAATATGGGGGCCAGTATTCTGCATGGAGCATTATAAGGGGGCTAGTATTCTGCATGGAGCATTATATGGGGGCCAGTATTCTGTATGGAGCATTATATGGGGGCCTGTAATCTGCATGGAGCATTATATGTGGGCCAGTATTCTGCATGGAGCATTATATGGGGGCCAGTATTCTGTATGGAGCATTATGTGGGGGCCAGTATTCTGTATGAAGCATTATTTGGGGGCCAGTGTTATGCATGTAGCAGTATATGGGGCCCATACAGCATGGAGCATTATATGAGGGCCAGTATTCTGTATGGAGAATTATATGGGGGCCTGTTTTCTCAATGGGGCATTATATGGGGCCCATACAGCATTCAGCATTATATGGGGGCCAGTATTCTGCATGGAGCATTATATGGGGGCCAGTATTTTGTATGGAGCATTATATGGGGCCCATGCAGCATGGAGCATTACATGGGGGCCAGTATTCTGCATGGAGCTTTATATGGGTCCCATACAGCATGGAGCATTATATGGGGGCCAGCATTTTGTTTGGAGCATTATATTGGGCCCATGCAGCATGGAGCATTGTATGGGGGCCAGTATTCTGCATGGAGCATTATATGGGGCCCATACAGCATGGAGCATTATATGGGGGCCAGTATTCTGCATGGAGCATTATATAAGGCCCATACAGCATGGAGTATTATATGGGGGCCAGTATTCTGCATGCAGCATAATATGGGGGCCAGTATTCTGCATGGAGCATTATATGGGGGCCAGTATTCTGTATGGAGCATTATTTTGGGGGCCAGAATTCTGCATGGAGCATTATATGGGTGCCAGTATTCTGTATGGAGCATTATATGGGGGCCAGTATTCTGTATGGAGCATTATTTTGGGGGCCAGAATTCTGCATGGAGCATTATATGGGTGCCAGTATTCTGTATGGAGCAGTATATGGGGGCCAGTATACTGAATGGAGCAATATATGGGGGCCAGTATTCTGCATATAGTATGATATGATGCCCATACAGCATGGAGCATTATATGGGGGCCTGTATTCTGCATCGAGCATTATATGGCAGCCAGTATTCTGCATGGAGCATTATATGGGGACCAGTATTCTGTATGGAGCATTACATGGGGGCCAGTAATCTGTATGGGGCATTATATGGGGGCCAGTATTCTGCATGGTGAATTATATGGGTGTCTGTATTCTGCATGGAGCTTTATATGGGGGACAGTATTCTGCATGGAGCCTTATATGGGCCTAAACAGCATGTAGCATTATATGGGGGCCAGTATTCTGCATGGAGCATTATATAGGGGCCAGTATTCTGCATGGAGCGTTTAATGGGAACCTGTATACTGAATAAAGCATTATATGGGGTCCAGTATTCTGCATGGAGCATTACATGGGGGCCAGTATTCTGTATGGAGCATTATATGGGGGCCAGTATTCTATATGGAGCATTATATGGGGGTTAATATTCTGCATGGAGCATTATATGGGGCCCATACAGCATTGAGCATTAACTGTGCGCCTGTAATCTCCATGGAGCATTTTATGGTGCCCATACAACATGGAGTATTAGATGGAGGTCCAGTATTCTGCATGGATCATTACATGGGGGCAGTATTCTGTATGGAGCATTATATGGGGGTCTGTATTCTGTATGGAGCATTATATGGGGGCCATTATTCTGCATATAGCATGATATGTGGCCCATACAGCATGGAGCATTATATGGGGGCCTGTATTCTGCATCGAGCATTATATGGGGGCCAGTATTCTACAAGGAGCTTTATATGGGGACCAGTATTCTGTATGGAGCATTATATGGGGACCAGTAATCTGTATATGTCATTATATGGGGGCAAGTATTCTGCATGGTGCATTATATGGGGGCCTGTATTCTGCATGAAGCTTTATATGGTCGCCAGTATTGTGCATGGAGCCTTATATGGGCCTATACAGCATTGAGCATTACATGGGGGCAATTATTCTGCATGGAGCATTATATGGGGGCCAGTATTCTGCATGGAGTGTTTAATGGGAACCTGTATACTAAATGGAGTATTATATGGGGGACAGTATTCTGCATGCAGCATTATATGGGGGCCAGTATTCTGTATGGAGCATTATATGAGGGCCAGTAGTATTCTGTATGGAGCATTATATGGGGGTCAGTATTCTGCATGGAGCATTATATGGGGCCCATACAGCATTGAGCATTATATGTGGGCCAGTATTCTGCATGGAGCATTATATGGGAACCATACAGCATGGAGCATTATATGGGGGCCAGTATACTGAATGGATCATTATATGGGGGCCAGTAATCTCCATATAGCATTATATGGGCCCATACAGCATGGAGCATAAGATGGGGGCCAGTATTCTGCATGGAGCGTTATATGGGGGCCAGTATTCTGTATGGAGCATTATAAGGGGGTCAGTATTCTGCATGGAGCATTACATGGGGCCCACACAGCATGGAGCTTTATATGGGGGCCAGTATTCTGCATTGAGCATTATATGGGGCCCATACAGCATGGAGCATAATATGGTAGCCAGTATACTGAATCGAGCATTATATGGGGTCCAGTTTTCTGCAAGGAGCTTTATATGGGGACCAGTATTCTGTATGGAGCATTATATGGGGGCCAGTAATCTGTATATGTCATTATATGGGGGCCAGTATTCTGCATGGTGCATTATATGGGGGCCTGTATTCTGCATGAAGCTTTATATGGTCGCCAGTATTGTGCATGGAGCCTTATATGGGCCTATACAGCATGGAGCATTATATGGGGGCCAGTTTTCTGCATGGAGCATTATATGGGGGCCAGTATTCTGCATGGAGTGTTTAATGGGAACCTGTATACTAAATGGAGTATTATATAGGGGCCAGTATTCTGCATGCAGCATTATATGGGGGCCAGTATTCTGTATGGAGCATTATATGAGGGCCAGTAGTATTGTGTATGGAGCATTATATGGGGGTCAGTATTCTGCATGGAGCATTATATGGGGCCCATACAGCATTGAGCATTATATGTGGGCCAGTATTCTGCATGGAGCATTATATGGGGACCATACAGCATGGAGCATTATATGCGGGCCAGTATACTGAATGGATCATTATATGGGGGCCAGTAATCTCCATATAGCATTATATGGGCCCATACAGCATGGAGCATTAGATGGGGGCCAGTATTCTGCATGGAGCGTTATATGGGGGCCAGTATTCTGTATGTAGCATTATAAGGGGGTCAGTATTCTGCATGGAGCATTACACGGGGCCCACACAGCATGGAGCTTTACATGGGGGCCAGTATTCTGCATGGAGCATTATATGGGGCCCATACAGCATGGAGCATTATATGGTAGCCAGTATACTGAATCGAGCATTATATGGGGGCCAGTTTTCTGCATGGAGCATTATATGGGGCCCATACAGCATGGAGCATTATTTGGGGGCCAGTATACTTAATAGAGCATTATAAGGGTGCAGTATTCTGCATGGAGCATTTAATGGGAACCTGTATTCTGAATGTAGCTTTAAATCGGGGCCAGTATTCTGTGTGGAGCATTGCAAGGGGGCCAGTATTCTGTATGGATCATTATATGGGGGCCAGTATTCCGCATGGAGCATTATATGGGGGCCAATATTCTGCATGGAGCATTATATGGGGCCCATAAACATGGAGAATTATATGGGGGCCAGTATTCTGCATGGAGCATTATATGGGGCCCATATAGAATGGAGCATTAAATGACGGCCAGTTTACTGAATGGAGCTTTATATGGGGGCCAGTATTCTGCATGTAGCATTAATTGGGGGTCAGTATTCTGTATGGAGCATTATATGGAGGCCAGTAGTCTGTATGGAGCATAATATGGGGCCAGTATTCTGCATGGAGCAATATATGGGACCCATAGAGCATGGAGCAATATATGGGGGCCAGTATACTGAATGTAGCATTATATGGGGGCCAGCATTCTAAATGTAGCATTATATATGCCCATACAGCATGGAGCATTATATGAGGTCCGTTAATCTGTAAGGAGCATTATGTGGGGTGCATTATTCTGTATGAAGCATAATATGGGGGACAGTATTCTGCATGGGGCATTATAAGGGGGCTAGTATTCTGCATGGAGCATTATATGGGGGCCAGTATTCTGTATGGAGCATTATATGGGGGCCTGTAATCTGCATGGAGCATTATATGTGGGCCAGTATTCTGCATGGAGCATTATATGGGGGCCAGTATTCTGTATGGAGCATTATGTGGGGGCCAGTATTCTGTATGGAGAATTATTTTGGGGGCCAGAATTCTGCATGGAGCATTATATGGGTGCCAGTATTCTGTATGGAGCAGTATATGGGGGCCAGTATACTGAATGGAGCAATATATGGGGGCCAGTATTCTGCATATAGTATGATATGATGCCCATACAGCATGGAGCATTATATGGGGGCCTGTATTCTGCATCGAGCATTATATGGCAGCCAGTATTCTGCATGGAGCATTATATGGGGACCAGTATTCTGTATGGAGCATTACATGGGGGCCAGTAATCTGTATGGGGCATTATATGGGGGCCAGTATTCTGCATGGTGAATTATATGGGTGTTTGTATTCTGCATGGAGCTTTATATGGGGGACAGTATTCTGCATGGAGCCTTATATGGGCCTAAACAGCATGTAGCATTATATGGGGGCCAGTATTCTGCATGGAGCATTATATAGGGGCCAGTATTCTGCATGGAGCGTTTAATGGGAACCTGTATACTGAATAAAGCATTATATGGGGTCCAGTATTCTGCATGGAGCATTACATGGGGGCCAGTATTCTGTATGGAGCATTATATGGGGGCCAGTATTCTATATGGAGCATTATATGGGGGTCAATATTCTGCATGGAGCATTATATGGGGCCCATACAGCATTGAGCATTAACTGTGCGCCTGTAATCTCCATGGAGCATTTTATGGTGCCCATACAACATGGAGCATTAGATGGAGGTCCAGTATTCTGCATGGATCATTACATGGGGGCAGTATTCTGTATGGAGCATTATATGGGGGTCTGTATTCTGTATGGAGCATTATATGGGGGCCATTATTCTGCATATAGCATGATATGTGGCCCATACAGCATGGAGCATTATATGGGGGCCTGTATTCTGCATCGAGCATTATATGGGGGCCAGTATTCTACAAGGAGCTTTATATGGGGACCAGTATTCTGTATGGAGCATTATATGGGGACCAGTAATCTGTATATGTCATTATATGGGGGCAAGTATTCTGCATGGTGCATTATATGGGGGCCTGTATTCTGCATGAAGCTTTATATGGTCGCCAGTATTGTGCATGGAGCCTTATATGGGCCTATACAGCATTGAGCATTAGATGGGGGCAATTATTCTGCATGGAGCATTATATGGGGGCCAGTATTCTGCATGGAGTGTTTAATGGGAACCTGTATACTAAATGGAGTATTATATGGGTGACAGTATTCTGCATGCAGCATTATATGGGGGCCAGTATTCTGTATGGAGCATTATATGAGGGCCAGTAGTATTCTGTATGGAGCATTATATGGGGGTCAGTATTCTGCATGGAGCATTATATGGGGCCCATACAGCATTGAGCATTATATGTGGGCCAGTATTCTGCATGGAGCATTATATGGGAACCATACAGCATGGAGCATTATATGGGGGCCAGTATACTGAATGGATCATTATATGGGGGCCAGTAATCTCCATATAGCATTATATGGGCCCATACAGCATGGAGCATAAGATGGGGGCCAGTATTCTGCATGGAGCGTTATATGGGGGCCAGTATTCTGTATGGAGCATTATAAGGGGGTCAGTATTCTGCATGGAGCATTACATGGGGCCCACACAGCATGGAGCTTTATATGGGGGCCAGTATTCTGCATTGAGCATTATATGGGGCCCATACAGCATGGAGCATTATATGGTAGCCAGTATACTGAATCGAGCATTATATGTGGGCCAGTTTTCTGCAAGGAGCTTTATATGGGGACCAGTATTCTGTATGGAGCATTATATGGGGGCCAGTAATCTGTATATGTCATTATATGGGGGCCAGTATTCTGCATGGTGCATTATATGGGGGCCTGTATTCTGCATGAAGCTTTATATGGTCGCCAGTATTGTGCATGGAGCCTTATATGGGCCTATACAGCATGGAGCATTATATGGGGGCCAGTTTTCTGCATGGAGCATTATATGGGGGCCAGTATTCTGCATGGAGTGTTTAATGGGAACCTGTATACTAAAAGGAGTATTATATAGGGGCCAGTATTCTGCATGCAGCATTATATGGGGGCCAGTATTCTGTATGGAGCATTATATGAGGGCCAGTAGTATTCTGTATGGAGCATTATATGGGGGTCAGTATTCTGCGTGGAGCATTATATGGGGCCCATACAGCATTGAGCATTATATGTGGGCCAGTATTCTGCATGGAGCATTATATGGGGACCATACAGCATGGAGCATTATATGCGGGCCAGTATACTGAATGGATCATTATATGGGGGCCAGTAATCTCCATATAGCATTATATGGGCCCATACAGCATGGAGCATTAGATGGGGGCCAGTATTCTGCATGGAGCGTTATATGGGGGCCAGTATTCTGTATGTAGCATTATAAGGGGGTCAGTATTCTGCATGGAGCATTACATGGGGCCCACACAGCATGGAGCTTTACATGGGGGCCAGTATTCTGCATGGAGCATTATATGGGGGCCAGTTTTCTGCATGGAGCATTATATGGGGCCCATACAGCATGGAGCATTATTTGGGGGCCAGTATACTTAATAGAGCATTATAAAGGTGCAGTATTCTGCATGGAGCATTTAATGGGAACCTGTATTCTGAATGTAGCTTTAAATCGGGGCCAGTATTCTGTGTGGAGCATTGCAAGGGGGCCAGTATTCTGTATGGATCATTATATGGGGGCCAGTATTCTGCATGGAGCATTATATGGGGGCCAATATTCTGCATGGAGCATTATATGGGGCCCATAAACATGGAGAATTATATGGGGGCCAGTATTCTGCATGGAGCATTATATGGGGCCCATATAGAATGGAGCATTAAATGACGGCCAGTTTACTGAATGGAGCTTTATATGGGGGCCAGTATTCTGCATGTAGCATTAATTGGGGGTCAGTATTCTGTATGGAGCATTATATGGAGGCCAGTAGTCTGTATGGAGCATAATATGGGGCCAGTATTCTGCATGGAGCAATATATGGGACCCATAGAGCATGGAGCAATATATGTGGGCCAGTATACTGAATGTAGCATTATATGGGGGCCAGCATTCTAAATGTAGCATTATATATGCCCATACAGCATGGAGCATTATATGAGGTCCGTTAATCTGTAAGGAGCATTATGTGGGGTGCATTATTCTGTATGAAGCATAATATGGGGGACAGTATTCTGCATGGGGCATTATAAGGGGGCTAGTATTCTACATGGAGCATTATATGGGGGCCAGTATTCTGTATGGAGCATTACATGGGGGCCAGTATTCTGCATGAAGCATTATATGGGGGCTAGTATTCTGTATGGAGCATTATATGGGGGCCAGTATTCTGCATGGAGCATTATATGTGGGCCAGTATTCTGCATGAAGCATTATATAGGGGCCAGTGTTCTGTATGGAGCATTATGTGGGGGCCAGTATTCTGTATGAAACATTATTTGGGGGCCAGTATTATGCATGTAGCATTATATGGGGCACATACAGCATGGAGCATTATATGGGGGCCAGTATTCTGCATGAAGCATTATATGGGGCCCATACAGCATGGAGCATTATATGGGGGCCAGTATTTTGCATGGAGCATTATATGGGGCCTATACAGCATGGAGCATTATATGGGGGCCAGTATTGTGCATGGAGCATTATATGGGGCCCATACAGCATGGAGCATTATATGGAGGCCAGCTTACTGCATGGAGCTTTATATAAAGCCCATACAGCATGTAGAATTATATGGGGGCCAGTATTCTGCAGGGATCTTTATAAGGGGGCCAGTATTCTGTATGGAGCATTATATGGGGGCCTGTATTCTATATGGAGTATTATATGGGGGCCAGTATTCTGCGTGGAGCATTATATGGGGCCCATACAGCATGGAGCATTATATGGTGGCCAGAATACTGAATGGAGCAATACATGGGAGCCAGTATTCTGCATATAGCATGATATGGGGCCCATACAGCATGGAGCATTATATGGGGGCCTGTATTCTGTATGGAGTATTATATGGGGGCCAGTAATCTGTATGGGGCATTATATGGGGGCCAGTATTCTGCATGGTGCATTATATGGGGGTCAGTATTCTATATAGAGCATTATATGGGGGCCAGTATTCTGTATGGAGCATTATATGGGGCCCATATAGCATGGAGCATTATATGGGGCCAGTAAACTAAATGCAGCATTATGTGGGGGCCAGTATTCTGAATGTAGCAATATATAGGCCCATACAGCATGGAGCATTATATGGAGTCCTTTATTCTGTAAGGAGCATTATATGGGGTGCATTATTCTGTATGGAACATAATATGGGGGCCAGTATTCTGCATGGAGCATTATATGGGGGCTAGTATTCTGGATGGAGCATTGTATGGGGGCCAGTATTTTGTATGGAGCATTATATGGGGGGCAGTATTCTGCATAGAGCATTATGTAGGGGCCAGTATTCTGTATGGAGCATTATATGGGGGCCAGTATTCTGCATTGATCATTATATGGGGGCCAGTATTCTGTATGGAGCATTAAATGGGTGCCAGCATTCTGCACGGAGCATTATATGGGGGCCAATGTTCTGTTTGGAGCATTATATGGGGGTCAGTATTCTGTATGGAGCATTATATGGGGCGCATACAGCATGGAGCTCTATATGTGTGCCAGTATTGTGGATGGAGCATTATATGGGGACCAGAATTCTGCATGGAGCATTATATGGGGGCCAGTATTCTGTATGGAGCATTATATGGGGGCCTGTATTCTGTATGAAGTATTATATGGGGGCCAGTATTCTGCATGGAGCATTATATGGGACCCATACAGCATGGAGCAATATATGGCGGCCAGTATACTGAATGGAGCAATATATGGGGGCCAGTATTCTGCATATAGCATTATATGAGCCCATAGAGCATGTAGCATTATATGGGGTCCTTTATTCTGTAAGGAGCATTATATGGGGTGCATTATTCTGTATGGAACATTATATGGGGGCCAGTATACTGCATGGAGCATTATATGGGGGCCAGTATTCTGTATGGAGCATTATATGGGGGCCAGTACTCTGCATGGAGCTTTAGATGGGGGCCAGTATTCTGCATTGATCATTATATGGGCACCAGTATTCTGTATGGAGCATTACATAGGGGCCAGTAATCTGTATGGGGCATTATATGGGGGCCAGTATTCTGCATGGTGCATTATATGGGGGTCTGTATTCTGCATGGAGCTTTATATGGGGGCCAGTATTCTGCATGGAGCCTTATATGGGCCTAAACAGCATGTAGCATTGTATGGGGGCCAGTATTCTGCATGGAGCATTATATAAGGGCCAGTATTCTTCATGGAGCATCTAATGGGAACCTGTATACTGAATAAAGCATTATATGGGGTCCAGTATTCTGCATGGAGCATTACATGGGGGCCAGTATTCTGTATGGAGCATTATATGGGGGCCAGTATTCTGCATGGCGCATTATATGGGGCCCATACAGCATTGAGCATTAACTGTGCGCCTGTAATCTGCATGGAGCATTATATGGTGCCCATACAGCATGGAGCATTAGATGGGGGTCCAGTATTCTGCATGGAGCATTATATGGGGGCCAGTATTCTATATGGAGCATGATATGGGGGCCTGTGTTCTGTATGGAGCTTAATATGGGGACCAGTATTCTGCATATAACATGATATGGGGCCCATACAGCATGGAGCATTATATGGTGGCCTGTATTCTGCATCGAGCATTATATGGGGGCTAGTATTCTACAGGGAGCTTTATATGGGGAGCAGTATTCTGTATGGAGCATTATATGGGGGCCAGTAATCTGTATATGTCATTATATGGGGGCCAGTATTCTGCATGGTGATTATATGGGGGCCTGTATTCTGCATGAAGCTTTATATGGGGGCCAGTATTGTGCATGGAGCCTTATATGGGCCTATACAGCATGGAGCATTATATGGGGGCCAGTATTCTGCATGGAGCATTATATGGGGGCCAGTATTCTGCATGGAGTGTTTAATGGGAACCTGTATAGTGAATGGAGCATTATATGGGGGCCAGTATTCTGCATGTAGCACTATATGGGGGCCAGTATTCTGTATGGAGCATTAAATGAGGGCCAGTAGTATTCTGTATGGAGCATTATATGGGGCCCATACAGCATTGAGCATTATATGTGGGCCAGTATTCTGCATGGAGCATTATATGGGGACCATACAGCATGGATCATTATATGGGGGCCAGTATACTGAATGGATCATTATATGGGGGCCAGTAATCTCCATATAGCATTATATGGGCCCATACAGCATGGAGCATTAGATGGGGGCCAGTATTCTGCATGGAGCATAATATGGGGGCCAGTATTCTGCATGGAGCATTATAAGGGGGCTAGTATTCTGCATGGAGCATTATATGGGGGCCAGTATTCTGTATGGAGTATTATATGGGGGCCAGTATTCTGCATGGAGCATTATATGGGGGCCAGTATTCTGTATGGAGCATTATATGGGGGCCAGTATTCTGCATGGAGCATTATATGTGGGCCAGTATTCTGCATGGAGCATTATATGGGGGCTAGTATTTTGTATGGAGCATTATGTGGGGGCCAGTATTCTGTATGAAGCATTATTTGGGGCCAGTCTTATGCATGCAGCATTATATGGGGCCCATACAGCATGGAGCATTATATCGGGGCCAGTATTCTGTATGGAGAATTATATGGCGGCCTGTTTTCTCTATGGAGCTTAATATAGGGCCCATACTGCATGGAGCATTATATGGGGGGCAGTATTCTGCATTAAGCATTATATGGGGTCCATACAGCATGGAGCATTATATGGGGGCCAGTATTTTGCATGGAGCATTATCTGGGGCCCATACAGCATGGATCATTATATGAAGGCCAGGATTCTGCATGGAGCATTATATGGGGCCCATACAGCATGGAGCATTATATGGGGGCCAGCATTCTGCATGGAGCATTATATAAAGCCCATACAGCATGGAGCATTATATGGGGGCCAGTATTCTGCATGGAGCATTATATGGGGGCCAGTATTCTGTATGGAGCATTATATGGGGGCCATTATTCTGCAGAGAGCATTATATGGGGGCCAGTATTCTGTATGGAGCATTATATGGGGGCCTGTATTCTGTATGGAGCATTATATGGGGGCCAGTATTCTGCTTGGAGCATTATATGGGGCCTATACAGCATGGAGCATTAGATGGTGGCCAGTATACTGAATGGAGCAATAGATGCTGGCCAGTATTCTGCATATAGCATGATATGGGGCCCATACAGCATGGAGCATTATATGAGGGCTTGTATTCTGCATCGAGCCTTATATGGGGCCAGTATTCTTCATGGAGCTTTATATGGGGACCAGTATTCTGTATGGAGCATTATATGGGGCCCATACAGCATGGAGCATTATATGGGGGCCAGTATTCTGCATGGTGCATGATATGGGGGCCTGTATTCTGCAAGGAGTTTTATATGGGGGCCAGTATTCTGCATGCAGCATTATATGGGGACCAGTATTCTGCATAGAGCATTATACGGTCCTATACAGCATGGAGCATTATATGGGGGCCAGTATTCTGCATGGAGCATTATATGCGGGCCAGTATTCTGCATGGAGCATTATATGGGGGCCAGTATTCTGCGTGGAGCATTATATGGGGCCCATACACCATGGAGCATTATATGGTGGCCAGTATACTGAATGGAGCAATACATGGGGGCCAGTATTCTGCATATAGCATTATATGGGGCCCACACAGCATGGAGCATTATATGGGGGCCTGTATTCTGCATCGAGCATTATATGGGGGCCAGTATTCTGCAGGGAGCTTTATATGGGGACCAGTATTCTGTATGGAGCATTATATGGGGGCCAGTAATCTGTATGGGGCATTATATGGGGGCCAGTATTCTGCATGGTTCATTATATGGGGGCTGTATTCTGCATGGAGCTTTATATGGGGGCCAGTATTCTGCATGGAGCCTTATATGGGCCTAAACAGCATGTAGCATTATATGGGGACCAGTATTCTGCAAAGAGCATTATGCGGTCCTATACAGCATGGAGCATTACATGGGGGCCAGTATTCTGCATGGAGCATTATATGTGGGCCAGTATTCTGCATGGAGCATTATATGGGGGCCAGTATTCTGCATAGAGCATTATATTGGGCCGATACAGCAGGGAGCATTAGATGGGGGCCTGTATTCTGCATGGAGCATTATATGGGGCCCATATAGCATGGAGCATTAAATGGGGGCCAGTATACTGAATAGAGCATTATATGGGGGCCAGTATTCTGCATGTAGCATTATATGGGGGTCAGTATACTATATAGAGCATTATATGGGGACCAGTATTCTGTATGGAGCATTATATGGGGCCAGTATTCTGCATGGAGCATTTTATGGGGCCCATACAGCATGTAGCATTATATGGGGCAAGTAAACTGAATGCAGCATTATATGGTGGCCAGTATTCTGAATGTAGCAATATATAGGCCCATACAGCATGGAGCATTATATGGAGTCCGCTATTCTCTAAGGAGCATTATATGGGGTGCATTATTCTGTATGGAACATAATATGGGGGCCAGTATTCTGTATGGAGCATTATATGGGGGCCAGTATTGTGCATAGAGCATTATATGGGGGCCAGTATTCTGTATGGAGCATTATATGGGGGCCAGTATTCTGCATTGAGCATTATATGGGGGCCAGTATTCTGAATGGAGCATTAAATGGGTGCCAATATTCTGCATGGATCATTATATGGGGGCCAGTATTGTGCATGGAGCATTATATGGGGCCCATACAGCATGGAGCATTATATGGGGGCCAGTATTCTCCATGGAGCATTATATGGGGGCCAGTATTCTAAATGGAGCATTATTTGGGGCCCATACAGCATGGAATATTATATGTGGGCCAGTATTCTGCATGGACTATTATGTGGGGCCCATAAAGCATGGAGCATTATATGGGGGCCAGTATACTGTATGTAGCATTATATGGGGGCCTGTATTCTCTATTTAGCATTATATGGGGTCCATACAGCATGGAGCATTATATGGGGGCCAGTATTCTGCATGGAGCATTATATGGGCCCCATAAAGCATGGAACATTGTATGGGGTCAGTATTTTGCATGGAGCATTATATGGGGCCCATACAGCATGGCTCATTATATGGGGGCCAGTATTCTGCATGGAGCATTATATGGCGGCCAGTATTCTGCATGGATCATTATATGGGGACCAATATTCTGCATGGAGCATTATATGGGGGGCAGTATTCTGCATGGAGCATTATATGGGGGCCAGTATTCTGCATATAGCATGATATGGGGCCCATACAGCATAGAGCATTATATGGGGGCCTGTATTCTGCATCGAGCATTATATGGGGGCCAGTATTCTGCATGGAGCTTTATATGTGGACCAGTATTCTGTATGGAGCATTATATGTTGGCCAGTAATTTGTATGTTTCATTATATGGGGGGCCATTATTCTGCATGGTGCATTATATGGGGGCTTGCATTCTGCATGGAGCTTTATATGGGGAACAGTAATGTGCATGGAGCCTTATATGGGCCTATACAGCATGGAGCATTATATGGGGGCCAGTACTCTGCATGGAGCATTATATGGGGGCCAGTATTCTGCATGGAGCGTTTAATGGGAACCTTTATACTGAATGGAGCATTATATGGGGGCCAGTATTCTGCATGGAGCATTACATGGGGGCCAATATTCTGTATGGAGCATTGTATGGGTGCCAGTATTCTGTATGGAGCATTATATGGGGGTCAGTATTCTGCAGGGAGCATTATATGGGGCCCATACTGCATTGAGCATTATATGTGGGTCAGTATTCTGCACTGAGCATTATATGGGGCCTATACAGCATGGAGCATTATATGGGTTCCCGTATTATTAATGGATGAAATGGATCATTATATGGGGGCCAGTATTCTGTATGGAGCAATATATGTGGGTCAGTACTTTGCATGGAGCATTATATGGGGCCCAAACAGCATGGAGCTTTATATGGGGGCCAGTATTCTGCATGGAGAATTATATGGGGGCCAGTTTTCTGCATGGATCATTTTATGGGGCACATACAGCATGGAGCATTATATGGGGGCCAGTATACTGAATGGAGCATTATATGGGGGCCAGTTTTCTGCATGGATCATTTTATGGGGCACATACAGCATGGAGCATTATTTGTGGGTCAGTATTCTGCACTGAGCATTACATGGGGCCTATACAGCATGGAGCATTATATGGGGGCCCGTATTATTAATGGATCATTATATGGGGGCCAGTATTCTGTATGGAGCATTATATGGGGGCCATTATTCTGCAGAGTGCATTATATGGGGGCCAGTATTCTGTATGGAGCACTATATGGGGGCCTGTATTCTGTATGGAGCATTATATGGGGGCCAGTATTCTGCGTGGAGCATTATATGGGGCCCATACAGCATGGAGCATTAGATGGTGGCCAGTATACTGAATGGAGCAATACATGCTGGCCAGTATTCTGCATATAGCATGATATGGGGTCCATACAGCATGGAGCATTATATGGGGGCCTGTATTCTGCATGGAGAATTATACGGGGCCTATACAGCATGGAGCATTATATGGGGACCAGTATACTGAATGGAGCATTATATGGGGGCCAGTTTTCTGCATGGAGCATTTTATGGGGCACATACAGCATGGAGCATTATTTGGGGGCCAGTATGCTTAATGGAGGAATATAAAGGGGCTGAATTCTGCATGGAGCGTTTAATGGGAACCTGTATACTGAATGGAGCATTATATGGGGGCCAGTATTCTGTGTGGAGCATTATATGGGGACAAGTATTCTGCATGAAGCACTATATGGGGGCAGTATTCTGTATGGAGCATTGTATGGGGGCCAGTAATCTGTATGGGGCATTATATGGGGGCCAGTATTCTGCAAAGAGCATTATACGGGCCCATACAGTATGGAGCATTATATGGGAGCCAGTATTCTGCATGGAGCATTATATGCAGGCCGGTATTCTGCATGTAGCATTATATGGGGGCCAGTATTCTGCATGGAGCATTATATGGGGCCATATAGCATGGAGCATTATATGGGGGCTAGTACACTGAATGGATTATTAGATCTGGGCCAGTATTCTGCATGTAGCATTATATGGGGGCCAGTATCCTGTATGGAGCATTATTATATGTGTCCCATACAGCATGGAGAATTATATGGGAGCCAGTATACTTAATGGAGCATTATATGGGGGCCAGTATTCTGAATGTAGCATTTTATGGGCCAATACAGCATGGAGCATTATATGGGGTGCATTATTCTGTATGGAGCATAATATGGGGGCCAGTATTCAGCATGGAGCATTATATGGGGGCTAGTATTCTGCATGGAGCATTATATTGGGGCCAGTTTTCTGTATGGAGCATTATATGGGGGCCAGTATTCTGCATGGAGCATTATATTGGGGGCAATATTCTGTATGGAGCATTATATGGGGGCCAGTATTCTGCATGGAGCATTATAAGGGGGCCAGTATTCTGTATGGAGCAATAAATTGGGGCAGTATTCTGCATGGAGCATTATATGGGGGCCAGTATTCTGCGTGGAGCATTATATAGGGGCCAGTATTCAGTATGGAACATTATATGGGGCCCTGTATTCTCTATCTAGCATTATATAGGGCCCATAGAGCATGGAGCATTATATGAGGCCAGTATTTTGCATGGAGTTTTATATGGGGCCCATACAGCATTGAGCATTATATGGGGGCCAGTGTTCTGCATGGAGCATTATATGGCGGCCAGTATTCTGCATGGAGCATTATATGGGGACCAATATTCTGCATGGAGCATTATATGGGGGCTAGTATTCTGCATGGAGCACTATATGGGGGCCAGTATTCTTCATGGAGCATTATATGGGGCCCATACAGCATGGACCATTATATGGGAGCCAGTATTCAGCATGGAGCATTATATGGGGCCCATAGAGCATGGAGCATTACATGTGGGCCAGTATTCTGTATGGAGCATTATATGGGGGCCAGTATCCTGCATGGAGCATTATATGGGGCCAGTATTCTGTATGGAGCATTATATGGGGGCCAGTATACTGAATGGAGCATTATATGGGGGCCAGTATTCTGCATATAGCATGATATGGGGCCCATACAGCATGGAGCATTATATGGGGGCCAGTATTCAGCATCGAGCATTTCATGGGGGCCAGTATTTTGCATGGAGCGTTATATGGGGGCCAATATTTTGTATGGAGCATTATATGGGGTCCAGTAATCTGTATGGGGCATTATATGAGGGCCAGTATTTTGCATGGTGAATTATATGGGGGCCTGTATTCTACAGAGAGCTTTATATGGCTGCCAGTATTATGCATGGAGCCTTACATGGGCTTATACAGCATGGAGCATTATATGGGGGTCAGTATTCTGCATGGAGCATTATATGGGGACCAGTATTCTGCGTGGAGCGTTTAATGAGAACCTGTATACTGAATGGAGCATTATATGGGTGCCATTATTCTGTGTGGAGCATTGTATGGGGGCCAGTATTCTGTATGGAGCATTATATGGGGGCCAGTATTCTGCATGGATCATTATATGGGGGCCAGTATTCTGCATGGAGCATTGTATGGGGGCCAGTAATCTGTATGGGGCATTATATGGGGGCCAGTGTTCTGCAGGGAGCATTATACGGGCGCATGCAGCATGGAGCATTATATGGGGGCCAGTATTCTGCATGGAGCATTATATGCGGGCCAGTATTCTGCATGGAGCATTATATGGGGTCCAGTATTCTTCATGGAGCATTATATGGGGGCTAGTATTCTGAATGAAGCATTATATGGGGGCCAGTATTCTGCATGGAGCATTATATGGTGGCCAATATTCTGTATGGAGCATTATATGGGGGCCAGTATTCTGTATGGAGCATTATATGGGGTCAATATTCTGCATGGGGCATTATATGGGGCCTATACAGCATTGAGCATTATATGAGGGCCCGTATACTGAATGGATCATTATATGGGGGCCAGTATTCTGCATATAGCATTATATGGGCCCATACAACATGGAGCATTAGATGGGGGCCAGTGTTCAGCATTAAGCATTATATGGGGGCCAGTATTCTGTATAGAGCATTATATGGGGGTCAGTATTTTGCATGGAGTATTATATGGGGCCCACACAGCATGGACCTTTATATGGGGGCCAGTATCTGCATGGAGCATTATATGGGGCCAGTATACTGCTTGGAGAATTATATGGCACCTATACATCATGGAGCATTATAAGGGGGCCAGTATACTGAATGGAGCATTATATGGGGGCAAGTTTTCTGCATTGAGCATTTTATGGGGCCCGATACACCATGGAGCAATATATGGAGGCCAGTATACTTAATGGAGCAGTATAAGGGGGAAGTATTCTGAATGGAGCGTTTAATGGGAACCTGTATACTGAATGGAGCATTATATGGGGGCTAGTATTCTGCATGAAGCATTATATGGGAGCAAGTATTCTGTATGGAGCATTATATGGGGGCCAGTAATCTGTATGGGGCATTTTATGGGGGACAGTATTCTGCATGGAGCTTTATATGGGGGACAGTATGCTGAATGGAGCATTATATGAGGGCCAGTAATCAGTATGGGGTATTATATGGGGGCCAGTATTTTGCATGGTGAATTATATGGGGGCCTGTATTCTGCATGGAGCTTTATATGGCGGCCAGTATTGTGCATGGAGCCTTATATGGGCCTATACAGCATGGATCATTATATGGGGGCCAGTATTCTGTATGGAGCATTGTATGGGGGCTAGTCATCTGTATGGGGCATTACATGGGGGCCAGTATTCTGCATGGAGCATTATACTCGCCCATACAGCATGGAGCATTATATGGGGGCCAGTATTTGCATGGAGCATTATTTGCCAGCCGGTATTCTGCATGGAGCATTATATGGGGGCCAGTATTCTGCATGGAGCATTATATGGGGCACATACAGCATGGAGCATTATATGGGGGCCAGTATTCTGCATGGAGCATTATATAGGGCCCATATAGAATGGAGCATTATATGGGGGCTAGTATACTGATTGGAGCATTACATCGGGGCCAGATTTCTGCATGCCGCATTATATGGGGGCGAGTATTCTGTATGGAACTTTATATATGTGCCAGTACTCTGTATGGAGCATTATATGGGGGCCTGTATTCTGCATGGAGCATTATTATATGTGGCCCATACAGCATGGAGCATTATATGGGGGCCAGTATACTTAATGGAGCAATATATGGGGGCCAGTATTGTGAATGTAGCATTATATGGGCCCATACAGCATGGAGCATTATATGGGGTGCATTATTCTGTAGGGAGCATAATATGGGGGTCAGTATTCTGCATGGAGCATTATATGGGGGCTAGTGTTCTGCATGGAGCATTATATGGGGGCCACTATTCTGTATGGAGCATTATATGGGGGCCAGTATTCTGCATGGAACATTATATGGGGGCCAGTATTCTGTATGGAGCATTATATGGGGGCCAGTATTCTGCATGGAGCATTATATGGGGGCCAGTATTCTGTATGGAGCATTAAATGGGGGCCAGTGTTCTGCATGGAACATTATATGGGGGCCAGTATTCTGCATGGAGCATTTATAGGGGCCAGTGTTCTGTATGGAGCATTATATGGGGCCCTGTATTCTCTATTTAGCATTATATAGAGCCAATAGAGCATGGAGTATTATATGGGGGCCAGTATTCTGCGTGGAGCATTACATGGTACCCATACAGCATGGAGCATTATATGGGGGCCAGTATTTTGAATGAACGATTATATGGGGCCCATACAGCATGGGACATAATATGGGGGCCAGTATTCTGCATTGAGCATCATATGGCGGCCAGTATTCTGCATGGAGCATGATATGGGGACCAATATTCTGCATGGAGCATAATATGGGGGCCAGTATTCTGCATAGAACATTATATGGGGGCCAGTATTCTGCATGCAGCATTATATGGGGCCCATACAGCATGGAATAATATATGGGAGCCAGCATTCTGCATGAAGCATTATATGGGGCCCATACAGCATGGAGCATTAGATGGGGGCCAGTATTCAGCATGGAGCATTATATGGGGCCCATAGAGCATGGAGCATGATATGGGGACCAATATTCTGCATGGAGCATTATATGGGGCCAGTATTCTGCATGGAGCATTATATGGGGCAAGTATACTGTATGGAGCATTATATGGGGGCCTGTATTCTGTATGAAGCATTATATGGGGGATAGTATTCTGCATGGAGCATTATATGGGGCCCATACAGCATGGAGCATTATATGGGGGCCAGTATACTGAATGGAGCATTATGTGGGGCCCTGTATTCTATATTTAGCATTATATAGGGCCAATAGAGCAAGGAGCATTATATGGGGGCCAGTATTCTGCATGGAGCATTGCATGGGGCCCATACAGCATGGAGCATTATATGGGGGCCAGTATTTTGCATGGAGGATTATATGGGGTCCATACAGCATGGAGCATAATATGAGGGCCAGTATTCTGCATGGAGCATTATATGGCGGCCAGTATTCTGCATGGAGCATGATATGGGGACCAATATTCTGCATGGATCATTATATGGGGGCCAGTATTCTGCATGGAGCATTATATTGGGGCCAGTATTCTGCATGGAGCATTATATGGGGCCCATACAGCATGGAATATTATATGGGAGCCAGTATTCTGCATGGAGCATTATATGGGGCCCATACAGCATGGAGCATTATATGCAGGCCAGTATTCAGCATGGAGCATTATATGGGGCCCATACAGCGTGGAGCATTATATGTTGGCCAGTATTCTGTATGGAGCATTATATGGGGGCCAGTATTCTGCAGGGAGCATTATATGGGGGCCAGTATACTATATGGAGCATTATATTGGGGCCTGTATTCTGTATGAAGCATTATATGGGGGCTAGTATTCTGCATGGAGCATTATATGGGGCCTATACAGCATGGAGCATTATATGGGGGCCAGTATACTGCATGGAGCATTATATGGGGCCAGTATACTGCTTGGAGAATTATATGGCACCTATACCTCATGGAGCATTATAAGGGGGCCAGTATACTGAATGGAGCATTATATGGGGGCAAGTATTCTGCATTGAGCATTTTATGGGGCCCGATACACCATGGAGCAATATATTGGGGCCAGTATACGTAATGGTGCAGTATAAGGGGGAAGTATTCTGAATGGAGCGTTTAATGGGAACCTGTATACTGAGTGGAGCATTATATGGGGGCTAGTATTCTGCATGAAGCATTATATGGGGGCAAGTATTCTGTATGGAGCATTATATGGGGGCCAGTAATCTGTATGGGGCATTTTATGGGGGACAGTATTCTGCATGGAGCTTTATATGGGGGACAGTATGCTGAATGGAGCATTATATGGGGGCCAATAATCAGTATGGGGTATTATATGGGGGCCAGTATTTTGCATGGTGAATTATATGGGGGCCTGTATTCTGCATGGAGCTTTATATGGCGGCCAGTATTGTGCATGGAGCCTTATATGGGCCTATACAGCATGGAGCATTATATGGGGGCCAGTATTCTGTATGGAGCATTGTATGGGGGCAAGTAATCTGTATGGGGCATTACATGGGGGCCAGTATTCTGCATGGAGCATTATACTCGCCCATACAGCATGGAACATTATATGGGGGCCAGTATTTGCATGGAGCATTATTTGCCAGCCGGTATTCTGCATGGAGCATTATATGGGGGCCAGTATTCTGCATGCAGCATTATATGGGGCACATACAGCATGGAGCATTATATGGGGGCCAGTATTCTGCATGGAGCATTATATAGGGCCCATATAGAATGGAGCATTACATGGGGGCTAGTATACTGATTGGAGCATTACATCGGGGCCAGATTTCTGCATGCCGCATTATATGGGGGCGAGTATTCTGTATGGAGCTTTATATATGGGCCAGTACTCTGTATGGAGCATTATATGGGGGCCTGTATTCTGCATGGAGCATTATTATATGTGGCCCATACAGCATGGAGCATTATATGGGGGCCAGTATACTTAATGGAGCAATATATGGGGGCCAGAATTGTGAATGTAGCATTATATGGGCCCATACAGCATGGAGCATTATATGGGGTGCATTATTCTGTAGGGAGCATAATATGGGGGTCAGTATTCTGCATGGAGCATTATATGGGGGCTAGTGTTCTGCATGGAGCATTATATGGGGGCCACTATTCTGTATGGAGCATTATATGGGGGCCAGTATTCTGCATGGAACATTATATGGGGGCCAGTATTCTGTAATGAGCATTATATGAGGGGGAGTATTCTGCATGGATCATTATATGGGGGCCAGTATTCTGTATGGAGCATTAAATGGGGGCCAGTGTTCTGCATGGAACATTATATGGGGGTCAGTATTCTGCATGGAGCATTATATGGGGCCCATACAGCATTGAGCATTATATGTGGGCCAGTATTCTGCATGGAGCATTATATGGGGCCCTGTATTCTCTATTTAGCATTATATAGAGCCAATAGAGCATGGAGTATATGGGCGCCAGTATTCTGCGTGGAGAATTACATGGTACCCATACAGCATGGAGCATTATATGGGGGCCAGTATTTTGAATGAACGATTATATGGGGCCCATACAGCATGGGACATAATATGGGGGCCAGTATTCTGCATTGAGCATCATATGGCGGCCAGTATTCTGCATGGAGCATGATATGGGGACCAATATTCTGCATGGAGCATAATATGGGGGCCAGTATTCTGCATGGAACATTATATGGGGGCCAGTATTCTGCATGGAGCATTATATGGGGCCCATACAGCATGGAATATTATATGGGAGCCAGCATTCTGCATGAAGCATTATATGGGGCCCATACAGCATGGAGCATTAGATGGGGGCCAGTATTCAGCATGGAACATTATATGGGGCCCATAGAGCATGGAGCATGATATGGGGACCAATATTCTGCATGGAGCATTATATGGGGGCCAGTATTCTGCATGGAGCATTATATGGGGCAAGTATACTGTATGGAGCATTATATGGGGGCCTGTATTCTGTATGAAGCATTATATGGGGGCTAGTATTCTGCATGGAGCATTATATGGGGCCCATACAGCATGGAGCATTATATGGGGGCCAGTATACTGAATGGAGCATTATGTGGGGCCCTGTATTCTATATTTAGCATTATATACGGCCAATAGAGCAAGGAGCAGTATATGGGGGCCAGTATTCTGCACGGAGCATTACATGGGGCCCATACAGCATGGAGCATTATATGGGGGCCAGTATTTTGCATGGAGGATTATATGGGGCCCATACAGCATGGAGCATAATTTGAGGGCCAGTATTCTGCATGGAGCATTATATGGCGGCCAGTATTCTGCATGGAGCATGATATGGGGACCAATATTCTGCATGGAGCATTATATGGGGGCCAGTATTCTGCATGGAGCATTATATTGGGGCCAGTATTCTGCATGGAGCATTATATGGGGCCCATACAGCATGGAGCATTATATGCAGGCCAGTATTCAGCATGGAGCATTATATGGGGCCCATACAGCGTGGAGCATTATATGTTGGCCAGTATTCTGTATGGAGCATTATATGGGGGCCAGTATTCTGCATGGAGCATTATATGGGGGCCAGTATACTGTATGGAGCATTATATTGGGGCCTGTATTCTGTATGAAGCATTATATGGGGGCTAGTATTCTGCATGGAGCATTATATGGGGCCTATACAGCATGGAGCATTATATGGGGGCCAGTATACTGCATGGAGCATTATATGGGGGCTAGTATTCTGCATCGAGCATTTCATGGGGGCCAGCATTCTGCATTGAGCTTTATATGGGGGCCAGTATTCTGTATGGAGCATTATATGGGGTCCAGTAATCTGTATGGGGCATTAAATGGGGGCCAGTATTTTGCATGGTGAATTATAAGGGGGCCTGTATTCTGCATAGAGCTTTATATGGCGGCCAGTACTGTGCATGGAGCCTTATATGGGCCTATACAGCATGGAGCATTATATGGGGGTCAGCATTCTGCATGGAGCATTATATGGGGACCAGTTTTCTGCGTGGAGAGTTTAATGGGAACCTGTATACTGAATGGAGCTTTATATGGGTGTCAGTATTCTGTGTGGAGTATTGTATGGGGGCCAGTATTCTGTATGGAGCATTATATGGGGGCCAGTATTCTGCATGGAGCATTATATGGGGGCCAGTATTCTGCATGGAGCATTGTATGGAGGCCAGTAATCTGTATGGGGCATTATATGGGGGCCAGTGTTCTGCGTGGAGCATTATATGGGCCCATACAGCATGGAGCATTATATGGGGGCCAGTATTCTGCATGGAGCATTATATTCGGGCCAGTATTCTGCATGGAGCATTATATGGCGGGCAGTATTCTTCATGTAGCATTATATGGGGGCTAGTATTCTGGATGAAGCACTATATGGGGGCCAGTATTCTGCATGGAGCTTTATATGGGGGCCAGTATTCTGTATGGAGCATTATATGGGTGTCAGTATTCTTCATGGAGCATTATATGGGGCCCATACAGCATTGAGCATTATATGTAGGTCAGTATTCTGCATGGAGCATTATATGGGGCCCATACTGAATGGAGCATTATATGGGGGCCCGTATACTGAATGGATCATTATATTGGGGCCAGTATTCTGCATATAGCATTATATGGGCCCATACAACATGGAGCATTAGATGGGGGCCAGTATTCCGAATGAAGCATTATATGTGGTCCAGTATTCTGTCTAGAGCATTATATGGGGGTCAGTATTTTGCATGGAGCATTATATGGGGACCACACAGCCTGGAGCTTTATATGGGGACCAGTAGTCTGCATGGAGCATTATATGGGGGCCAATATTCTGCTTGGAGAATTATATGGGTCCCATACATCATGGAGCATTATATGGGGGGCAGTATACTGAATGGAGCATTATATGGGAGGCAGTTTTCTGCATGGAACTTTTTATGGGGCCTAATACACCATGGAGGATTATATGGGGGCCAGTATACTTAATGGAGCAGTATGAGGGGGAAGTATTCTGCATGGAGCGTTTAATGGGAACCTGTATACTGAATGGAGCATTATATGGGGGCCAGTATTCTGCATGAAGCATTATATGGGGGCCAGTATTCTGTATGGAGCATTGTATGGGGGCCAGTAATCTGTATGGGGCATTATATGGGGGCCAGTATTCTGCATGAAGCATTATATGGGGGCCAGTATTCTGTATGGAGCATTGTATGGGGGCCAGTAATCTGAATGGGGCATTATATGGGGCCAGTATTCTGCATGGAGCATTATACAGGCCCATACAGCATGGAGCATTATATGGGGCCCATATAGCATGGAGCATTATATGGGGGCTAGTATACCGAATGGAGCAATACATCGGGGCCAGTATTCTGCTTGTATTATTATATGGGGGCCAATATTCTACATGGAGCATTATTATATGTGTCCCGTACAGCATGGAGCATTATATGGGGGACAGTATTCTGAATGCAGCATTATAAGGGCCCATACAGCATGGAGCATTATATGGTGTGCGTTACTCTGTATGGAGCATAATATGGGGGCCATTATTCAGCATGGAGCATTATATGGGGGCTAGTATTCTGCATGGAGCATTATATGGGGGCCAGTATTCTGTATAGAGCATTGCATAGGGGCCAGAATTCTGCATGGAGCATTACATGGGAGCCAGTATTCTGTATGGAGCATTATATGGGGGCCAGGATTCTGCAAGGAGCTTTATATGGGGGCCAGTATTCTGTGTGGAGCATTGTATGGAGGCCAGTATTCTGTATGGAGCATTATATGGGGGCCAGTATTCTGCATGAAGCATTATATGGGGGGCAGTATTCTGTATGGAGCATTGTATGGGGGACAGTAATCTGTATGGGGCATTTTATGGGGGCCAGTATTCTGAATGGAGCATTATACGGGCCCATACAGCATGGAGCATTATATGGGGGCCAGTATTCTGCATGGAGCATTATATGGGGCCCATATAGCATTGAGCATTATATGGGGGCCAGTATTCTGAATGTAGCATTATAAGGGCCCATACAGCATGGAGAATTATATGAGGTGCATTATTCTGTATGGAGCATAATATGGGGGCCAGTATTCTGCATGGAGCATTATATGGGGGCTAGAATTCTGCATGGAGCATTAAATGGGGGCCAGTATTCTGTATGGAGCATTATATGGGGACCAGTATTCTGCATGGAGCATTAAATGGGTGCCAGTATTCTGCATGGAGCATTATATTGGGGCCAGTATTCTGCATGGAGCATTATATGGGGGCCAGTATTCTGCATGGTACATTATATGGGGGCCTGTATTCTCTGTTTAGCATTATATGGGGTCCATACAGGATGGAGCATTATATGGGGCCTGTATTCTACATGGAGCATTATATGGGGCCCAGACAGAATGGAATACTATATGGGGGCAAGTATTCTGCATGGAGTATTATGTGGGCCCATACAGCATGGAGCAATATATGGGGGCCAGTATTCTGCATGGAACATTATATGAGGGCCAGTATTCTGCATGGAGCATTATATGGGGCCCATACAGCATGGAATATTATATCGGAGCCAGCATTCTGCATGAAGCATTATATGGGGCCCATACAGCATGGAGCATTAGATGGGGGCCAGTATTCAGCATGGAACATTATATGGGGCCCATAGAGCATGGAGCATGATATGGGGACCAATATTCTGCATGGAGCATTATATGGGGGCCAGTATTCTGCATGGAGCATTATATGGGGCAAGTATACTGTATGGAGCATTATATGGGGGCCTGTATTCTGTATGAAGCATTATATGGGGGCTAGTATTCTGCATGGAGCATTATATGGGGCCCATACAGCATGGAGCATTATATGGGGGCCAGTATACTGAATGGAGCATTATGTGGGGCCCTGTATTCTATATTTAGCATTATATAGGGCCAATAGAGCAAGGAGCAGTATATGGGGGCCAATATTCTGCATGGAGCATTACATGGGGCCCATACAGCATGGAGCATTATATGGGGGCCAGTATTTTGCATGGAGGATTATATGGGGCCCATACAGCATGGAGCATAATTTGAGGGCCAGTATTCTGCATGGAGCATTATATGGCGGCCAGTATTCTGCATGGAGCATGATATGGGGACCAATATTCTGCATGGAGCATTATATGGGGGCCAGTAATCTGCATGGAGCATTATATTGGGGCCAGTATTCTGCATGGAGCATTATATGGGGCCCATACAGCATGGAGTATTATATGCATGCCAGTATTCAGCATGGAGCATTATATGGGGCCCATACAGCGTGGAGCATTATATGTTGGCCAGTATTCTGTATGGAGCATTATATGGGGGCCAGTATTCTGCATGGAGCATTATATGGGGGCCAGTATACTGTATGGAGCATTATATTGGGGCCTGTATTCTGTATGAAGCATTATATGGGGGCTAGTATTCTGCATGGAGCATTATATGGGGCCTATACAGCATGGAGCATTATATGGGGGCCAGTATACTGCATGGAGCATTATATGGGGGCTAGTATTCTGCATCGAGCATTTCATGGGGGCCAGCATTCTGCATTGAGCTTTATATGGGGGCCAGTATTCTGTATGGAGCATTATATGGGGTCCAGTAATCTGTATGGGGCATTAAATGGGGGCCAGTATTTTGCATGGTGAATTATAAGGGGGCCTGTATTCTGCATAGAGCTTTATATGGCGGCCAGAACTGTGCATGGAGCCTTATATGGGCCTATACAGCATGGAGCATTATATGGGGGTCAGTATTCTGCATGGAGCATTATATGGGGACCAGTTTTCTGCGTGGAGAGTTTAATGGGAACCTGTATACTGAATGGAGCTTTATATGGGTGTCAGTATTCTGTGTGGAGTATTGTATGGGGGCCAGTATTCTGTATGGAGCATTATATGGGGGCCAGTATTCTGCATGGAGCATTATATGGGGGCCAGTATTCTGCATGGAGCATTGTATGGAGGCCAGTAATCTGTATGGGGCATTATATGGGGGCCAGTGTTCTGCGTGGAGCATTATATGGGCCCATACAGCATGGAGCATTATATGGGGGCCAGTATTCTGCATGGAGCATTATATTCGGGCCAGTATTCTGCATGGAGCATTATATGGCGGGCAGTATTCTTCATGTAGCATTATATGGGGGCTAGTATTCTGGATGAAGCACTATATGGGGGCCAGTATTCTGTGTGGAGCATTGTATGGAGGCCAGTATTCTGTATGGAGCATTATATGGGGGCCAGTATTCTGCATGAAGCATTATATGGGGGGCAGTATTCTGTATGGAGCATTGTATGGGGGACAGTAATCTGTATGGGGCATTTTATGGGGGCCAGTATTCTGAATGGAGCATTATACGGGCCCATACAGCATGGAGCATTATATGGGGGCCAGTATTCTGCATGGAGCATTATATGGGGCCCATATAGCATTGAGCATTATATGGGGGCCAGTATTCTGAATGTAGCATTATAAGGGCCCATACAGCATGGAGAATTATATGGGGTGCATTATTCTGTATGGAGCATAATATGGGGGCCAGTATTCTGCATGGAGCATTATATGGGGGCTAGAATTCTGCATGGAGCATTAAATGGGGGCCAGTATTCTGTATGGAGCATTATATGGGGACCAGTATTCTGCATGGAGCATTAAATGGGTGCCAGTATTCTGCATGGAGCATTATATTGGGGCCAGTATTCTGCATGGAGCATTATATGGGGGCCAGTATTCTGCATGGTACATTATATGGGGGCCTGTATTCTCTGTTTAGCATTATATGGGGTCCATACAGGATGGAGCATTATATGGGGCCTGTATTCTACATGGAGCATTATATGGGGCCCAGACAGAATGGAATACTATATGGGGGCAAGAATTCTGCATGGAGTATTATGTGGGCCCATACAGCATGGAGCAATATATTGGGGCCAGTATTCTGCATGGAGCATTATATGGGGGCTAGTATACTGGACGGAGCATTATATGGGGACCAGTATTCTGTATGGAGCATTATATGGGGCCAGTATTCTGCATGGAGCATTATATGGGGGCCAGTATACTGTATGTTGCATTTTATGGGGGCCAGTATTCTGCAATGAGCATTATATGGGGGCCAGTATTCTATATGGAGCATTAAATGGGTGCCAGTATTCTGCATGGAGCATTATATTGGGGCCAGTATTCTGCATGGAGCATTATATGGTGACCAGTATTCTGTATGGAGCATTATTTGGGGGCCTGTACTCTCTGTTTAGCATTATATGGGGTCCATACAGCATGGAGCATTATATGGGGCCAGTATTCTACATGGAGCATTATATGGGGCCCAGACAGAATGGAATACTATATGGGGGCAAGTATTCTGCATGGAGTATTATGTAGGCCCATACAGCATGGAGTATTATATGGGGGCCAGTATATTGTATGGAGCATTATATGGGGGCCTGTATTCTATACTTAGCATTTTATGGGGTCCATACAGCATCGAGCATTATATGGGGGCCAGTATTCTGCATGGAGCAATATATGGGGCCCATACAGCATGCAACATTATATGGGGGCCAGTATTTTGCATGGAGCATTATATCGGGCCCATCCAGCATGGATCATGAAATGGGGGCCAGTATTCTACATGTAGCATTATTTGGCGGCCAGTATTCTGCATGGAGCATTATATAAAGCCCAAACAGCATGGAGCATTATATGGGGGCCAGTATTCTGCATGGAGCATTATATGGGGCCCATGCAGAATGGAGCCCATTATGTTGGCACTATACTGAATGGAGCATTATATGGGGGCCCATATTCTGCATGTAGCATGATATGGGGCCCATAAACCATGGAGCATTATATGGTGGCCAGTATTCTGCATGGAGCATTATATGCGGGCCAGTATTCTGCATTGAGCATTATATGGGGGCCAGTATTCTGCATGGAGCATTATATGGGGCCTATATAGCATGGAGCATTGTATGGGGGCCAGTATAATGAATGGAGCATTATATGGGGCCAGTATTCTGCATGTAGCATTTTATGGGGGCCAGTATTCTGTATGGAGCATTATATGGGGGCCTGTATTCTGTATGGAGCATTATATGGGGGTCAGTATTCTGTATGGAGCATTATATGGGGCCCTACAGCATGTAGCTCTATATGTGTGCCAGTATTGTGCATGGAGCATTATATGGGGCCGAAACAGCATGGAGCAATATATGGGGGCCAGTATACTGAATAGAGCATTATATGGGGGCCAGTATTCTGCATGCAGCATTATATGGGCCCATAGAGCATGCAGCATTATATGGGGTCCGTTATTCTGTAAGGAACATTATATGGGGTGCATTATTCTGTATTGAACATTATATGGGGGCCAGTATTCTGCATGGAGCATTATATGGGGGCCAGTATTCTGTATGGAGCATTATATGGGGGACAGTATTCTGTATGGAGCATTATATGGGGGCCAGTATTCTGCATGGAGCATTATATGGATGCCAGTATTCTGTATGGAGCATTATATGGGGGCCTGTATTCTGTATGGAGCATTATATGGGTCCTATACAGCATGGAGCATTATATGGGGGCCAGAATTCTGCATGGAGCATTATATGGGGCCAATAAACCATGGGGCAATATATGTGGGCCAGTATTCTGCATGGAGCATTATATGGCGACCATTATTCTGCATGGAGCATTATATGGGGACCAATATTCTGCATGGAGCATTATATGGGTTCAGTATTCTGCATGCAGCATTATATGGGGGCCAGTATTCTACATGGATCATTTTATGGGGCCCATACAGCATGGAATATTATATTGGGGCAAGTATAATGCAAGGAGTATTATGTGGGGCCCATACAGTATGGAGCATTATTTGGGTGCCCGTATTCTGTATGGAGCATTATATGGGGGCCTGCATTCTCTATTTAGCATTATATGGGGTACATACAGCATGGAGCATTATATGGGGCCAGAATTCTGAATGGAGCATTATATGGGGCCCATACAGCATGCAACATTATATGGGGGCCAGTATTTTGCATGGAGCATTATATCGGGGCCATCCAGCATGGATCATTATATGGGGGCCAGTATTCTGCATGGAGCATTATACGGCAGCCAGTATTCTGCATGGAGCATTATATGGGGACCAATATTCTGCATGGTGCATTATATTGGGGCCAGTATTCTACATGGAGCATTATATGGAGCCCATAGAGCATGAAGCCCGTTATGGGGGCACTATATTGAATGGAGCATGATATGGTGGCCAGTATTCTGCATGTAACATGATATGGGGCCCATACAGCATGGAGCATTATATGAGGGCCAGTATATTGAATGGAGCATTATATGGGGCCAGTATTCTGCATGGAGCATTATATGCGGGCCAGTATTCTGCATGGAGCATTATATGGGGACCAGTATTCTGCATGGAGCAATATATGGGGGCCAGTATTCTGTATGGAGCATTATATGGGGGCCAGTATTCTGCATGGAGCATTATATGGGGGCAGTATTCTGTATGGAGCATTATATGGGGGCCAGTATTCTGCATTGAGCATTATATGGGGGCTAGCATTCTGTATAGAGCATTAAATGGGTGCCAGTATTCTGGATGGAGCATTATATGGGGCCCATACAGCATGGAATATTACATGAGAGCCAGTATTCTGCATGGAGCATTATATGGGTCCCATACAGCATGGAGCATTATATGGGGGCCAATAATCAGCATGGAGCATTATATGGGGCCCAAGCAGCATGGAGCATTATATGGGGGCCAGTATTCTGTATGGAGCATTATATGGGGGCCAGAATTCTGCATGGAGCATTATATTGGGGGCCAGTACTCTGTATGGAGCATTATATGGGGGCCAGAATTCAGCATGGAGCATTATATGGGGGCCAGTAATCAGCATGGAGCATTATATGGGGCCCATACAGCATGGAGCATTATATGGGGGCCAGTATTCTGTATGGAGCATTATATGGGGGCCAGTATTCTGTATGGAGCATTATATGGGGGCCAGAATTCTGTATGGAGCATTATATTGGGGTCCAGTATTCTGTATGGAGCATTATATGGGGGCCAGAATTCAGCATGGAGCATTATATGGGGGCCAGTAATGAGCATGGAGCATTATATGGGGGCCAGTATTCTGTATGGAGCATTATATGGGGGCCATAATTCTGCATGGAGCATTATATGGGGTCCAGTATTCTGTATGGAGCATTATATGGGGGCCTGTATTCTGTATGAAGTATTATATGGGGGCCAGTATTCTGCATGGAGCATTATATGGGACCCATACAGCATGGAGCAATATATGGGGGCCATTATACTGAATGGAGCATTACATGGGGGACAGTATTCTGCATATAACATGATATGGGTCCCATACAGCATGGAGCATTATATGGGGGCCAGTATTCTGCATCGAGCATTTTATGGGGGCCAGTATTCTGCATGGAGCTTTATATGGGGGCCAGTATTCTGTATATAGCATTATATGGGTCCAGTAATCTGTATGGGGCATTATATGGGGTCCAGTATTTTGCATGGTGAATTATATGAGGGGCCTGTATTCTGCATAGAGCTTTATATGGCGGCCAGTATTGTGCATGGAGACTAATATGGGCCTTTACAGCATGGAGCATTATATGGGGTCAGTATTCTGCATGGAGCATTATATGGGGACCAGTATTCTGCGTGGAGCGTTTAATGGGAACCTGAATACTGAATGGAGCATTATATGGGTGCAAGTATTCTGTGTGGAGCATTGTATGGGGGCCCGTATTCTGTATGGAACATTATATGGGGGCCAGTATTCTGTATGGAATATTATGTGGGGCCCATAAAGCATGGAGCATTATATGGGGGCCAGTATACTGTAAGGAGCATTATATGGGGGCCTGTATTCTCTATTTAGCATTATATGGGGTCCATACAGCATGGAGCATTATATGGGGGCCAGTATTCTGCATGGAGCAATATATGTGGCCCACACAGCATGGAACATTATATGGGGGCCAGTATTTTGCATGGAGCATTATATCGGGCCTATACAGCATGGATCATTATATGGGGGCCAGTATTCTGCATGGAGCGATATATGGCGGCCAGTATTCTGCATGGAGCATTATATGGGAACCAATATTCTGCATGGAGCATTATATGGGGGCCAGTATTCTGCATGGAGCATTCTATTTGGGCCAGTATTCTACATTTAGCATTATATGGGGCCCATACATCATGGAATATTATATGGGGGCCAGTATTCTGCATGGAGCATTATACGAGCCCATACAGCATGGAGCATTATATTCGGGCCAGTATTCTGCATGGAGAATTATATGCGGGACAGTATTCTGCATGAAGCATTATATGGGGACCAGTATTCTGCATGAAGCATTATATGGGGGCCAGTATTCTGTATGGAGCATTATATGGGGGCCAGTATTCTGCATGGAGCATTAAATGGGGGCAGTATTCTGTATGAAGCATTATATGGGGGCCAGTATTCTGCATTGAGCATTATATGGGGGCCAGTATTCTGTATGGAGTATTAAATGGGTGCCAGTATTCTGGATGGAGCATTATATGGGGGCCAGTATTCTGTATGGAGCATTATATGGGGGCCTGTATTCTCTATTTAGCATTATATGGAGTCCATACAGCATGGAGCATTATATGCGGGCCAGTATTCTGCAGGGAGCATTATATGGGGCCCATACTGCATGGAACATTATATGGGGGCCAGTATGTTGCATGGAGAATTATATGGGACCCATACAGCATGGAGCATTATATGGGGGCCAGTATTCTGCATGGAGCTTTATATGGGGCCAGTATTCTGCATGAAGCATTATATGGGGGCCAGTATTCTACATGGAGCATTATATGGGGCCCATACACCATGGAATATTATATAGGGGCCAGTTTTCGTCATGGAGTATTATGTGCGGCCCATACAGCATGGCGCATTATATGAGGGCCAGTATACTATATGGAGCATTATATGGGTGCCTGTATTCTCTATTTAACATTATATGGGGTCCATATAGCATGGAGCATTATATGGGGGGCGGTATTCTGCATGGATCATTATATGGGGGCCAGTATTCTGTATGGAGCATTATATATAGGCCAGTACTCTGGATGGAGCATTATATGGGGGCCAGTATTTTGCATGGAGCATTATTATATGTGGCCCATACTGCATGAAGCATTATATGGGGGCCAGTATACTTAATGGAGCATTATATGGGGGTCAGTATTCTGAATGTAGCATTATATGGGCCCATACAGCATGGAGCATGATATGGGGTGCATTTTTCTGTATGGAGCATAATTTGGGGGCCAGAATTCTGCATAGAGCATTATATGGTGGCTAGTATTCTGCTTGGAGCATTATATGGGGACCAGTGTTCTGTATGGAGCATTATAAGGGGGCCAGTCTTCTGCATGGAGCATTATATGAGGGCCAGTATTCTGTGTGGAGCATTATATTGGGGCCAGTATTCTGCATGGAGCTTTACATGGGGCCCATACAGCATGGAGCATTATATGGGGGCCAATATTTTGCATGGAGGATTACATGGGGCCCATACAGCATGGAGCATTATATGGCGACCAGTATTCTGCATGGAGCATGATATGGGGGCCAGTATTCTGCATGGAGCATTATATGGGGCCCATACAGCATGGGATATTATATGGGAGCCAGTATTCTGCATGGAGCATTATATGGGGCCCATACAGCATGGAGCATTATATGGGGGCCATTAATCAGCATTGAGCATTATATGGGGCCCATACAGCATGGAGCATTATATGGGGGCCAGTATTCTGTATGGAGCATTATATGGGGGCCAGAATTCTGCATGGAGCATTATATGGGGGCCAGTATTCTGTATGGAGCATTATATGGGGGCCTGTATTCTGTATGAAGTATTATATGGGGGCCAGTATTCTGCATGGAGCATTATATGGTACCCATACAGCATGGAGCAATATATGGGGGCCAGTATACTGAATGGAGCATTACATGGGGGCCAGTATTCTGCATATAACATGATATGGGGCCCATACAGCATGGAGCATTTTATGGGGGCCAGTATTCTGCATCTAGCATTTTATGGGGGCCAGTATTCTGCATGGAGCTTTATATGGGGGCCAGTATTCTGTATGGAGCATTATATGGGTCCAGTAATCTGTATGGGGCATTATATGGGGTCCAGTATTTTGCATGGTGAATTCTATAAGGGGCTTGTATTCTGCATAGAGCTTTATATGGCGGCCAGTATTGTGCATGGAGACTAATATGGGCCTATACAGCATGGAGCATTATATGGGGGTCAGTATTCCGCATGGAGCATTATATGGGGACCAGTATCCTGCGTGGAGCGTTTAATGGGAACCTGAATACTGAATGGAGCATTATATGGGTGCCAGTATTCTGTGTCGAGCATTGTATGGAGGCCCGTATTCTGTATGGAGCATTATATGGGGGCCAGTATTCTGCATGGAGCATTATATGGGGTGTCAGTATTCTGTATGGAGCATTGTATGGGGGCCAGTAATCTGTATGGGGCATTATATGGGGACCAGTATTCTGCATGGAGCATTATACGGGCCCATACAGCATGGAGCATTATATGGGGGCCAGTATTCTGCTTGGAGCATTATATGCGGGCCAGTATTCTGCATGGAGCATTATATGGGGGCCAGTATTCTTCATGGGGCATTATATATGGCTAGTATTCTGGATTAAGCATTATATGGGGGCCAGTATTCTGCATGGAGCATTATATGGGGGCCAGTATTCTGTATGGAGCATTATATGGGGGCCAGTATTCTGTTTGGAGCATTATATGGGGTCAGTATTCTATATGGGGAATTATATGGGGCCCATACAGCATTGAGCATTATATGTGGGTCAGTATTCTGCATGGAGCATTATACGGGGCCCATACAGCATGGAGCATTATATGGGGGCCCGTATACTGAATGGATCATTATATGGGGGCCAGGATTCTGCATATAGCATTATATGGGCCCATACAACATGGAGCATTAAATGGGGGCCAGCATTCTGCATGAAGCATTATATGGGGGCTAGTATTCTGTATAGAGCATTATATGGGGGTCAGTATTTTGCATGGAGCATTATATGGGGCCCACGCAGCATGGAGCTTTATATGGGGGCCAGTAGTCTGCATGGAGCATTTTATGGGGGCCAGTATTCTGCATGGAGAATTATATGGGGCTCATACATCATGGAGCATTATATGGGGGCCAGTATACTGAATGGAGCATTATATGGGGGCCAGTTTTCTGCATGGAGCATTTTATGGGGCCCGATACAGCATGGAGCATTATATGGGAGCCAGTATACTTAATGGAGCATTATAAGGGGGCAGTATTCTGCATGGAGCTTTTAATGGGAACCTGTATACTGAATGGACCATTATATGGGGGCCAGTATTCTGTGTGGAGCATTGTATGGAGGCCAGTATTCTGTATGGAGAATTATATGGGGGCCAGTATTCTGCATGAAGCATTATATGGGGGCGAGTATTCTGTGTGGAGCATTGTATGGGGGCCAGTAGTCTGTATGGGGCATTATGTGGGGGCCAGTATTCTGCATGGAGCATTTTACGGGCCCATACAGCATGGAGCATTATATGGGGGCCAGTATTCTGCATGGAGCATTATATGGGGCCCATATAGCATGGAGCTTTATATGGGGGCTAGTTTACAGAATGGAGCATTACATCGGGGCCAGTATTCTGCATGGAGCATTATATGGGGGCCAGTATTCTGTATGGAGCATTATATGGGGCCAGTATTCTGCATGAAGCATTATATGGGGGCCAGTATTCTACATGGCGCATTATATGGGGCCCATACAGCATGGAATATTATGTAGGGGCCAGTATTCTTCATGGAGTATTATGTGGGGCCCATACAGCATGGAACATTATATGGGGGCCAGTATTCTGCATAGAGAATTATATGCGGGCCAGTATTCTGCATGGAGCATTATATGGGGACCAGTATTCTGCATGGAACATTATATGGGGGCTAGTATTCTGGATGGAGCATTATATGGGGGCCAGTATTCTGTATGGAGCATTATATGGGGGCCAGGTTTCTGCATGGAACAATATATGGGGGCAGTATTCTGTATGGAGCATTATATGGGGGCCAGTATTCTGCATTGAGCATTATATGGGGGCCAGTATTCTGTATGGAGCATTAAGTGGGTGCCAGTATTCTGGATGGAGCATTATATGGGGGCCAGTATTCTGCATGGAGCATTATATGGGGGCCAGTCTTCTGTATGGAGCATTATATGGGGGCCTGCATTCTATATTTAGCATTATATGGGGTCCATACAGCATGGAGCATTATATGGGGGCCAGTATTCTGCATGTAGCATTATATGGGGCCCATACAGCATAGAACATTATATGGGGGCCAGTATTTTGCATGGAGAATTATATGGGGCCCATACAGCATGGAGCATTATATGGGGGCCAGTATTCTGCATAGAGCATTATATGGGGCCAGTATTCTGCATGAAGCATTATATGGGGGCCAGTATTCTACATCGATCATTACATGGGGCCCATACAGCATGGAATATTATATAGGGGCCAGTATTCTTCATGGAGTATTATGTGCGGCCCATACAGCATGGAGCATTTCATGGGGGCCAGTATACTGTATGGAGCATTATATGGGGGCCTGTATTCTCTATTTAGCATTATATGGGGTCCATACAGCATGGAGCATTATATGGGGTCCAGTATTCTGTATGGAGCTTTATATATAGGCCAGTACTCTGTATGGAGCATTATATTGGGGCCAGTATTTTGGATGGAGCATTATTATATGTGGTCCATACTGCATGAAGCATTATATGGGGGCAAGTTTACTTAATGGAGCATTATATGGGGGCCAGTATTCTGAATGTAGCATTATATGGGCCCATACAGCATGGAGCATGATATGGGTGCATTATTCTGTATGTTGCATAATATGGGGGCCAGTATTCTGCATGGAGCATTATATGGGGGCTAGTATTCTGCATGGAGCATTATATGGGGGCTAGTATTCTGTATGGAGCATTATATGGGGGCCAGTATAATGCATGGAGCATTATATGGGGGCCAGGGTTCTGTATGGAGCTTTAAATCAGGGCCAGTATTCTGCAGGGAGCATTATATGGGGGCCAGTATTCTGTATGGAGCATTATATAGGGGCCAGTATTCTGTATTGAGCATTATATGGGGCCCTGTATTCTCTATTTAGCATTATATAGGACCCATAGAGCATGGAGCAGTTTATGGGGGCCAGTATTCTGCATGGAGCATTACACGGGGCCCATACAGCATGGAGCATTATATGGGGGCCAGTATTTTCCATGGAGGATTATATGGGGCCCATACAGCATGGAGCATTATATGGCGACCAGTATTCTGCATGGTGCATGATATGGGGGCCAGTATTCTGCATGGAGCATTATATGGGGCCCATACAGCATGGAATATTATATGGGAGCCAGTATTCTGCATGGAGCATTATATGGGGCCCATACAGCATGGAGCATTATATGGGGGCCAGTAATCAGCATGGAGCATTTTATGAGGCCCATACAGCATGGAGCATTATATGGGGGCCAGTATTCTGTATGGAGCATTATATGGGGGCCAGAATTCTGCATGGAGCATTATATAGGGGCCAGTATTCTGTATGGAGCATTATATGGGGACCTGTATTCTGTATGAAGTATTATTTGGGGGCCAGTATTCTGCATGGAGCATTATATGAGGCCCGTACAGCATGGAGCAATATATGGGGGCCAGTATACTGAATGGAGCATTACATGGGGGCCAGTATTCTGCATATAGCATGATATGGGGCCCATACAGCATGGAGCATTATATGGGGCCAGTATTCTGCATCGAGCATTTTACGGGTGCCAGTATTCTACATGGAGCATTATATGGGGCCCATGCAGCATGGAATATTATATGGGGACCAGTATTCTGCATGGAACATTATATGGGGGCCAGTATTCTGCATGGAGCATTATATGGGGGCTAGAATACTGGATGAAGCATTATATGGGGGGCCAGTATTCTGTATGGAACATTATATGGGGCCAGAATTCTGCATGGAGCATTATATGGGGGCCAGTATTCTGTGTGGAGCATTATATGGGGGCCAGTATTCTGCATTGAGCATTAAATGGGGGCCAGTATTCTGTATGGAGCATTAAATGGGTGCCAGTGTTCTGGATGGAGCATTATATGGGGGCCAGTATTCTGCATGGAGCATTATATGGGGGCCATTATTCTGTATGGAGCATTATATGGGGGCCTGTATTCTCTATTTAGCATTATATGGGGTCCATACAGCATGTAGCATTATATGGGGGTCAGTATTTTGCATGGAGCATTATATGGGGCCCATACAGCATGGAACATTATATGGGTGGCCAGTATTTTGCATGGAGAATTATATGGGGCCCATTACAGCATGGAGCATTATATGGGGGCCAGTATTCTGCATGGAGCATTTTATGGGGCCAGTATTCTGCATGGAGCATTATATGGGGGCCAGTATTCTACATAGAGTATTATATGGGGCCCATAGAGCATGGAATATTATATGGGGGCCAGTATTTTGCATGGAGCGTTATATCTGGCCCATACAGCATGGATCATTAAATGGGGGCCAGTATTCTGCATGGAGCATTATATGGCGGCCAGTATTCTGTATGGAGCTTTATTTTGGGCCAGTATTCTACATGGAGCATTATATGGGGCCCATGCAGCATGGAATATTATATGGGGGCCAGTATTCTGCATGGAGCATTATATGGGGCCCATACAGCATGGAGCATTATATGGGGGCACTATACTGAATGGATCATAGTATGGGGGCCAGTATTCTGCATATAGCATGATATGGCACCCATACAGCATGGAGCATTATATGGTGGCCAATATACTGAATGGAGCATTATATGGGGGCCAGTATTCTGCATGTAGCATTATATGGGGTCCATTATTCTGTAAGGAGCATTATATGGGCTGCCTTATTCTGTATGGAGCATTATATGGGGCCAGTATTGTGCATGGAGCATTATATGGGGGCCAGTATTGTGCATCGAGCATTATATGTGGGCCAGTATTGTGCTTGGAGCATTATATGGGGGCCAGTATTCTGTATGAATAATTATATGGGGGCCAGTATTCTGCGTGGAGCATTATATGGGGGCCAGTATTCTGTATGGAGCATTATATGGGGGCCAGTATTCTGTATGGAACATTATATGAGGGCCAGTATTCTGCATTAAGCATTATATGGGGCCCCTTCAGAACTCTCCAGCGCTTTGTTTCCATCCACTTCTGGGATCTTCTTGAAGTGTGTTTGGGGTCAATGTCCTACTGGAAGATCCATGACCTAGGACACAAACCCAGTTTTCTGACACTGTGCACTACAATGCGACTCAAAATCGTTTGGCAATCTTCAGATCTTATGATGCCTTACACACAGTCAAGGCACCCAGTGCCAGAGGTAGCAAAACAATCCCAAAACATCTTGGAACCTCCACCATTTTTAACTGAAGGTACTGTGTTCTTTTCTTTGTAGGCTTCATTCCATTTTCAGTAAACAGTATTTTTTTTTATTTATGCATTTTACTCACTTGCATAGCACCATTAATTCCACAACGCTGTACGGACATTATGGGCACTGTTCTGTATGGAGCATTATATGGGGGCCAGTATTCTGTATGGAGCATTATATGGGGTCAGTATTCTGTATGGGGATTTATATGGGGCCCATACAGCATTGAGCATTATATGTGGTCAGTATTCTGCATAGAGCATTATACGGGGCCCATACAGCATGGAGCATTATATGGGGGCCCGTATACTGAATGGATCATTATATGGGGGCCAGGATTCTGCATATAGCATTATATGGGCCCATACAACATGGAGCATTAGATGGGGGCCAGTATTCTGCATGGAGCATTGTATGGGGGCCAGTAATTTGTATGGGGCATTATATGGGGGCCAGTATTCTACATGAAGCATTATACGGGCCCATACAGCATGGAGCATTATATGGGGGCCAGTATTCTGCATGGAGCATTATATGCGGGCCAGTATTCTGCATGGAGCATTATATTAGAGCCAGTATTCTGCATTGAGCATTGTATGGGGCCAGTAATCTGTATGGGGCATTATATGGGGGCAAGTATTCTGCTGGAAGCATTATACGGGCCCATTCAGCATGGAGCATTATATGGGGGCCAGTATTCTGCATGGAGCATTATATGCGGGCCAGTATTCTGCATGGAACATTATATGGGGGCCAGTATTCTGCATGGAGCATTATATGGGGGCTAGAATACTGGATGAAGCATTATATGGGGGGCCAGTATTCTGTATGGAACATTATATGGGGCCAGAATTCTGCATGGAGCATTATATGGGGGCCAGTATTCTGTGTGGAGCATTATATGGGGGCCAGTATTCTGCATTGAGCATTAAATGGGGGCCAGTATTCTGTATGGAGCATTAAATGGGTGCCAGTGTTCTGGATGGAGCATTATATGGGGGCCAGTATTCTGCATGGAGCATTATATGGGGGCCATTATTCTGTATGGAGCATTATATGGGGGCCTGTATTCTCTATTTAGCATTATATGGGGTCCATACAGCATGTAGCATTATATGGGGGTCAGTATTTTGCATGGAGCATTATATGGGGCCCATACAGCATGGAACATTATATGGGTGGCCAGTATTTTGCATGGAGAATTATATGGGGCCCATTACAGCATGGAGCATTATATGGGGGCCAGTATTCTGCATGGAGCATTTTATGGGGCCAGTATTCTGCATGGAGCATTATATGGGGGCCAGTATTCTACATAGAGTATTATATGGGGCCCATAGAGCATGGAATATTATATGGGGGCCAGTATTTTGCATGGAGCGTTATATCTGGCCCATACAGCATGGATCATTAAATGGGGGCCAGTATTCTGCATGGAGCATTATATGGCGGCCAGTATTCTGTATGGAGCTTTATTTTGGGCCAGTATTCTACATGGAGCATTATATGGGGCCCATGCAGCATGGAATATTATATGGGGGCCAGTATTCTGCATGGAGCATTATATGGGGCCCATACAGCATGGAGCATTATATGGGGGCACTATACTGAATGGATCATAGTATGGGGGCCAGTATTCTGCATATAGCATGATATGGCGCCCATACAGCATGGAGCATTATATGGTGGCCAATATACTGAATGGAGCATTATATGGGGGCCAGTATTCTGCATGTAGCATTATATGGGGTCCATTATTCTGTAAGGAGCATTATATGGGCTGCCTTATTCTGTATGGAGCATTATATGGGGCCAGTATTGTGCATGGAGCATTATATGGGGGCCAGTATTGTGCATCGAGCATTATATGTGGGCCAGTATTGTGCTTGGAGCATTATATGGGGGCCAGTATTCTGTATGAATAATTATATGGGGGCCAGTATTCTGCGTGGAGCATTATATGGGGGCCAGTATTCTGTATGGAGCATTATATGGGGGCCAGTATTCTGTATGGAACATTATATGAGGGCCAGTATTCTGCATTAAGCATTATATGGGGCCCCTTCAGAACTCTCCAGCGCTTTGTTTCCATCCACTTCTGGGATCTTCTTGAAGTGTGTTTGGGGTCAATGTCCTACTGGAAGATCCATGACCTAGGACACAAACCCAGTTTTCTGACACTGTGCACTACAATGCGACTCAAAATCGTTTGGCAATCTTCAGATCTTATGATGCCTTACACACAGTCAAGGCACCCAGTGCCAGAGGTAGCAAAACAATCCCAAAACATCTTGGAACCTCCACCATTTTTAACTGAAGGTACTGTGTTCTTTTCTTTGTAGGCTTCATTCCATTTTCAGTAAACAGTATTTTTTTTTATTTATGCATTTTACTCACTTGCATAGCACCATTAATTCCACAACGCTGTACGGACATTATGGGCACTGTTCTGTATGGAGCATTATATGGGGGCCAGTATTCTGTATGGAGCATTATATGGGGTCAGTATTCTGTATGGGGATTTATATGGGGCCCATACAGCATTGAGCATTATATGTGGTCAGTATTCTGCATAGAGCATTATACGGGGCCCATACAGCATGGAGCATTATATGGGGGCCCGTATACTGAATGGATCATTATATGGGGGCCAGGATTCTGCATATAGCATTATATGGGCCCATACAACATGGAGCATTAGATGGGGGCCAGTATTCTGCATGAAACATTATATGGGGGCCAGTATTTTTTATAGAGCATTAAATGGGGGTCAGTATTCTGCATGGAGCATTATATGGGGGCCTGTATTCTGCATGGAGCATTACATGGGGGCCAGTATTCTGTTTGGAGTATTATATGGGGGACAGGATTCTGCATGGAGCTTTATATGGGGCCAGTATTCTGTATGGAGCATTGTATGGGGGCCAGTAACCTGTATGGGGCATTATATGGGTGCCAGTATTCTGCATGGAGCATTATTACATGTGGCCCATACAGCATGGAGCACTATATGGGGGCCATTATTCTGAATGTAGCATTATAAGGGCCCATACAGCATGGAGCATTATATGGGGTGCATTATTCTGTATGCAGCTTAATATGGGGGCCAGTATTCTGCATGGAGCATTATATGGGGGCCAGTATTCTGTTTGGAGCATTATATGGGGGCCAGTATTCTGCATGGAGCATTATATGGGAGCCAGTATTTTGCATGGAGCATTATATAGGGGCCAGTATTCTATATGGAGCATTATATGGGGCCCTGTATTCTCTATTTAGCATTATATAGGGTCCATAGAGCATGGAGCATTATATGGGGGCCAGTACTCGGCATGGATCATTATATGGAGCCCATACAGCATGGAGCATTATATGGGGGCCAGTATTTTGCATGGAGCATTATATGGGGCCCATACAGCATGGAGCATTATATGGCGGCCAGTATTCTGCATGGAGCATTACATGGGGACCAATATTCTGCATGGAGCATTATACGGGCCCATTCAGCATGGAGCATTATATGGGGGCCTGTATTCTGCATGGAGAATTATATGGGGGCCAGTATTCTGTATGAAACATTATATGGGGGCCTGTCTTCTCTATTTAGCCTTATATGGGGTCCATACAGCATGTAGCATTATATGGGGGGCATTATTCTGCATGGAGCATTATATGGGGCCCATACAGCATGGAGCATTATATGGGGTGCATTATTCTGAATGTAGCATTATAAGGGCCCATACAGCATGGAGCATTATATGGGGCCAGTATTCTACATGGAATATTATATGGGGGCCAGTATTCTGCATATAGCATGATATGGGGCCCATACAGAATGGAGCATTATATGGTGGCCAGTATACTGAATGGAGCATTATATGGGGGCCAGTATTCTGCATGTAGCATTATATGGGGTCCATTATTCTGTAAGGAGCATTGTATGGGAACCATTATTGTGCATGGAGCATTTTATGGGGTCCAGTATTCTGTATGGAGCATTATATGGGGGCCAGTATTCTGTATGGAACATTATATGAGGGGCAGTATTCTGGAGGAAACCTACGGAGAACATACAAACTCCTTGCAGATGTTGTCCTTGGTGGGATTTGAACCCAGGACCCCAGTGCTGCAAGGCTGCAGTGCTAACCACTGAGCCACTCTGCTGCCCATGATGTGCTTTACCAAAAAGCTCTATCTTCGTTTCATCTGTTCACAAGACTCTTTTCCAGAAGGATTTTGACTTACTCACATGCATTTTTGTAAACTGCAGTGTAGCTTTTTAATGTTTCTGTGTCAGCAGTGTGGTCCTTCTGGGTCTCCTGCCATAGTGTTTCATTTCATTCAAATGTCAATGTCACACTGACACTGATGCACTCTCAGCCTTCAGGACAGCTTGAATTTCTTTGGAACCTGATTGGGGCTGCTTATCCACCATCCGGACTATTCTGCGTGGCAAAATTTCTCTGCCGTCCATGGCCAGGGAGATTAGCTACAGTGCCATGGGTTGTACACTTCTTCATTATGTTGCGCACCATGGACAAAGGAACATCAAGATCTCTGGAGATGGACTTTTAACCTTGAGGTTGCTGATATTTTTCAAATAATTTTGGTCCTCGAGTCCTCAGACAGTTCTCTTCTCCTCTTTCTGTTCTCCATGCTTAGTGTGGCACACACAGACGCATCAATGCAAAAATTGAGTCAACTTCTCCCCTTTTTATCTGGTTTCAGGTGTGATTTTCATATTGCCCACGCCTGTTACTTGCTACAGGTGAGTTTGAACGAGCATCACATGCTTGAAACAAAGTTGTTTACCCATGTTTTTGGAAAGGTGCCAACAATTTTCTCTGGCCTATTTTTTGGGTTTACGTGAAATTACAGTAGCATGTAAAAGTTTGGGCAACCCTGGTCAAAATGACTGTTATTGTGAACAGTTTAGCAAGTTGAAGATGAAATTATCTCTAAAAGGCTTAAAGTTAAAGATGACACATTTCCTTTAGGCAAAAAAACAACAACTATATTTCCATCTTTTACACTTTAAAAATTACAAAAAGGAAAATGGGCCGATGCAAAAGTTTGGGCACCCTGCATAGTTAGTACTATACACAGAGTGACTTTAGACTTATCAATTTAGACCAGAAAACCCCTTTAATCACTTTTTTTGCTTTTAATTTGCTGTGCTGGATTGAAAAACCTAAATGTTTTCTTTTATGTGAACATTGGGGCCGAGACCTCTTGGACCCTCAGGATGCACAGCACCAAATTCAACTGGCTTCTGTGCAAAGAAATGAAATACAGCCGCATTTAGGTAAAAGGTTCTGAGTGGCAGTAAGATCTGTGGATGAGAACATATTTCTCCCTACACCTGCTGCCATTCTTCAAAATGACAGCGAGAATTACTTTATTTCACGAATCAATAATACACATGAAACTCAGCAAACTTGTAATATATCTTATCAGAGAGATTAATCTTTCACTCTCAATTCAGGGGTAAAATCTGTATTCAGTGAGGACAGACTTTCACATTACGGAGACAGGAGATGACAATTGGTGCTTTTAAAATTCTATGAAAGGGGAAGGGGAAAGAAGCTAGAATCAAAGACAGACATTATGCAGTAAGTTCTCCTGAAACCACAGTTACTGTTCTTCATAGAACCTTATGAGCACCAATTGTCATCTCCTATCTCAGTAATGGGAAAATCTGTAGTCACTGAAGATGCATTTTATCTGTGAAATGAGAATTTTGAGAATGACTGATCAGTCCAGGAGGAGAGAGAAGCAGATTTCTATGATAACATATAGTTTCTTATTTTCATGTGTACTATTGATTTATGAAAAGAAAATGAAAACGACGGTTACTTTGTAAGTGTCACAGAATCACTGGTCCTCTCCTCCACTTTTGGCCAAGGTTTAGAGCATATAATGACAGACATGTTTGTAATCCAAGCCATAAACCATATATGACGTATAGTACTCATATGCCATAAATGTCAGGAATATTCTATTAAATGCAAAGAGACTTTAATCAATTAGAATATTTTTTAATTAAGAATTGCATGGAAGGATGAAGAGATGTTCTTGGAGGAGCCTTCTTGTTCTGCAGATGTTTCTTGCTGGTCAGAAGGCCACAGGTAGATGGTAAACATCCTTCCATACAGGTACAGCATGGTGGACGTGCTGTACTCGCTTCAGGGCACTAGACGTGGCGGTTTTCTGCCCTCGCGATGTTTAGGGTGCCGCGTTGACAGGGTGCAAATAAGCAGCTTTCTCTGATGGCGTAAGCAGCCCTGGATAATCCACGCCGGCAGGATGAGATCAACCGGCGGAAGATGGAACCTATGAGAGGAGAAGTGACTAATGTGAGTAATGGGACTCCATATTAGAGGACACTACTGTGGTGTCACTGTGACAGGACGATAGAAGAATCTTATCCATACAGAGGTGTGGGATCATTGTCCGCCATCATACATGTGACAATCCCCCCACTGACAGATCACATCCGCTCCAGATGACTTCTTCTCACAGACTGACATCATACAACATGGAGCCTATGGTCACACTTACCTCTTCTACTTTCCCCCTCTTTTACTTTCTCTGTTTTTTGTTGTTTTCTACATTTTAATGCAGATTTTCTTCTCCCCTGAACTGGAATTTCTAATTAAAAAGCAAGAAAAAGATGTTGATTATAAACTCCAAAAAGATTAGCTTTATTAGTTTTATCTAAAATTATGGAAAGGCTCCTTAAAGGGTCGATAGTGACTTTTAGGATTGCTACTTCCAATAGGCGGCACTAGAGTTCAAGTCCTCTTCCTCTCTGAAGTCTGAAGAGGCAATTTACATGTTTAATTTCCCAGAGGAGCATTGCATGGCTTATAAGCCTCCTCATATTACCATGCCAGGCTAGGCATGTCACTCTCCACAATGAAAAACATTACCCCATAGATCCTATCTAGAATTATGTTATTCTCATATCCTGTAGTCCCAGTAATCGATTATTACTCAATAATAGAGAGACCATGTCATATATATAAATCACCTGAGGGTCTGAGAATTAGATTGTTTGGGAATTAATTAGTAGGTTTTCCAGCATGTGGTGTCTCCCTAATGAACTATGTCCAGTGTTATCTTATAATCAGATAGATAAGACCACAGTGTAACATTAAGGGCGTAAGGAGGATCAGTATAGGTACATATCGAGCCATGGGTGCAATATTCAGGATCATATTGTCAGAAGACTGAATGGTGTAGCGTCGGCGTCCCTGCCTCCTGCTAGGCAGGGACGCTGTTCCCCTCACCTCTCTGCTCCGTGCCCGGCGGCTTCCTCCCGCTCTGCTTGCAGCGCCCGCTCTCCCCCGGTCACTGCGCTTAGGGCGCGCGCGCTCCCCCTCTCTTAAAGGGGCCGCGCGCGTCGCCCTAAGGAGTCCCCGGCCAATGGCCGGAGGATCCCTCCATATATAAGGCACCTCCTCCAAAATGGAGGTGCCCGAGCAATGTTGTTGCACTGTTCACTACTCTGCTTCAGCCCTCAGGTCCCGTTGCCTGTTACCTGCCTGTTACCTGCCTGTTACCTGCCAGTTGCCTGCCAGTTGCCTGCCAGTTTGCTGCCTGATTCCTGCCTGTCATCCGCTTTACTGCTTGCTAGCCTGAGGTCCGACGGTCTGCCTTCCGACACCTGTCAGTCTGTCTAAGGACCAGCTTGCCCGCTCACTTGGGAGCGCTCACCTGCTACCTGTCTGCTAGCCTACCTGGAGGCTCCGCCGTCACATGCTGTGACCACCTGCTTATCCTGAGACTCTCGCCTGCTCACCTGGGAGCACTCATCTGCCATCTGCCTGCTAGCCTACCTGGAGGCTCAGCCGTCACAGGTCGTACCTGCCCGTTTACTCAGAGACTGTCCCGGTCACTTGCTGTGACCTCCTGCCCGTTTACCCAGAGACTGTCCCGGTCACTTGCTGTGACCTCCTGCCCGTTTACCCAGAGACTGTCCCGGTCACTTGCCATGACCTCCTGCCCGTTTACCCAGAGACTGTCCCGGTCACCTGCTGTGACTGCCTGCATGTCTTCCCTGGTCGCCACCAGCTTCCTTACAAGGACCGCCCCCTTGTATAAGTTGCTCAGAGGTTCCGCCTCCCAGACCCGTTACAGTTTGCTCGGGCCATGGAACCCGGTGGCACCCAAGCTCCCTCGCTCTTGGACCTTTGTCATGAACTGTCCCGACAGAGGTCCCAACAGGAGTCCATCCTGGGTCACCTGCGGAATGTCAATACTCGCTTAGACACTTTGACTGCCCCACCAGCAACCACCGCTAGTGTCATGACTCGCAGCCCGGCTGCTCCGCTGCCCACCAATACCATAGTATCCTGCTCTGGAATCCGGTTTTCTGCACCTCCTCGCTTCGGAGGCGACTCCGCTCAAGCTCGGGGCTTCATTAACCAGTGCACCCTGCACTTTGAACACCATTCCCACCAGTTTAATTCCGACCGGGCCAAAGTAGCCTTCATCATGTCCCATCTCACGGGAGAGGCACTGGCTTAGCTAAATCCTCTATGGGAGAGAGGAGACCCTCTGGTGTCCGACCTGCCAGCCTTTCTCACGGCTTTCCGGAAGGTCTTCGATGAACCCGGACGGAAGACCTCATCGGCCTCATCTCTGCTACGCCTTCGTCAAGGGAGTCTCACCGTGGGTCAATATGCCATACGGTTCCGTACCCTTGCTTCGGAGCTGGCCTGGGATAACGACGCCCTGGTGTCCGTCTTCTGGGACGGTCTGTCCGGCCGTATTAAAGATGAACTCGCCGGTCGGGACATTCCTACCACTCTCGACGACTTGATTACACTTGCCACCCGGATTGACATCCGGTTCCTGGAGCGCGCTAGGGAGGTCACCCGTGAGAGGAGGATTCCACGTCTAGTCCCTACCTTCCAGAGACCCGTCACTCCCTCTGTTACTCCCCAGGCACACTCACCTGAGCCAATGCAGGTCGACCAGACCAAGATGGTTAAGACCCGTCAAGACTTACGTCGTGCCGAGGGGAGCTGTTTCTACTGTGGCAGTAAGGAGCACCGGATCCGTTCCTGCCCTGAGAGGTCGGGAAACGCCTGTGTCTAGGATCGCTTAGAGAGGTCGCCCTAGACAAAAGTAAACCCTCTCCATCCCTGATGCTGTCTGTTTCTATCTTCTGCGGAGAGAACCGCTATTTTGAACTGGCTCAACTTGACTCTGGAGCTGCTGGAAATCTCATCTCTCAATCCCTGGTAGAAAAATACCACATTCCCACCAAATCTCTGGCCGTGCCTTTATCTGTCGCCGCCGTGGATGGGGGTCTCTTACCACATCCCATCCAACTCGTCACCGAATCTCTGACTCTACAGGTGGGAATGCTGCATTCTGAGAGCATCTCCTTTCATGTTCTGCCTGGACTCTCTCACGCACTATTGCTTGGCCTGCCTTGGCTCCAGAAACATGCACCCGTGCTTGACTGGCAGACCGGAGAGGTCCTTTGCTGGGGACAGGACTGCCATAAGACTTGTCTAGTTCCCGTTCGTCCTGCCCGTCCTTCTCCTACCCCAGCCAATCTGCCCGGTCTTCCGGTTCCCTATTGGTCTTATGCGGATGTCTTCAATAAGAAAGAGGCAGAGACTTTACCTCCTCATAGACCATACGACTGCCCAATCGACCTGATGCCTGGCTCTACACCTCCCCGTGGGCGAATCTACCCTTTGTCCGCTGCTGAAACCCGGTCCATGTCTGAATATATTGAGGAGAACCTGGCCCGGGGATTTATCCGGAAATCTACCTCCCCGGCGGGAGCAGGCTTCTTCTTTGTCAAAAAGAAGGATGGCTCACTCCGTCCATGTATAGACTATAGAGGCCTAAACCAGATTACTGTGAAGAATAAATACCCCCTTCCGCTTATTCCTGAATTATTTGACCGTCTGAGGGGGGCTAGAATCTTCACCAAACTGGATCTCCGTGGGGCGTATAACCTGGTCCGTATCCGTCAGGGGGATGAGTGGAAGACGGCATTCAATACCCGGGACGGCCACTATGAGTACCTTGTGATGCCCTTCGGTCTCTGTAACGCTCCTGCCGTCTTTCAAGAGTTGGTCAATGACATCTTCCGCGATCTTCTCTACTCCTGCGTGGTGGTGTACCTGGACGATATCTTGGTCTTCTCTCCGGATCTTCCTACTCACCGGAGGGACGTTCGTCAGGTCCTGCTCAGGCTCAGGCAGAACCACCTCTACGCTAAATATGAGAAGTGCATCTTTGAGCAGACCTCTCTTCCATTTCTGGGCTACATAATCTCTCAGACAGGTCTACAAATGGATCCTGAGAAACTGTCTGCCATCCAGAAGTGGCCCCGACCAGAGGGGTTGAAGGCTATTCAGCGGTTCCTGGGCTTCGCCAACTATTACCGCCTGTTCATACCGCACTTCTCTTCCCGGACCGCCCCTATCTCTGCTCTCACCCGTAAAGGTACGAACCCCAGAGAATGGACGCCCGAAGCAGAGGAGGCATTTCTTTCCTTAAAACAGGCCTTCCTCTCCGCCTCGGTGCTGCATCGTCCGGACGGCAACAAACAATTCTTCCTAGAAGTTGACGCCTCCTCCTCCGGAGCTGGGGCGGTACTTACCCAAAAATCTTCTTCCGGAAGAAAAGTAACCTGCGGCTTTTTCTCCAAACTTTTCTCCTCTTCTGAGCGCAATTATTCTATAGGAGACCGAGAATTGTTGGCCATTAAGATGGCACTGGAGTAGTGGCGTTACCTGCTCGAGGGGGCGCTCCACCCGGTAATAATTTACACTGACCACAAGAAATTGGCATATCTTCAGAGCGCCCAGAGACTTAACCCGCGCCAAGCCCGGTGGTCTTTGTTTTTTGCCCGCTTTGATTTCATTCTTCATTTTCGTCCGGCTGACAAAAACATCAAAGCTGACGCCCTGTCCCGATCCTTTCTGGTGTCTGATCTTGAGGAGGAGCCTAAACACATCATCGATCCCACCAGAGTAATGCAGGTAGCCCCCGTGGGCCTAAATCATCTCCCTCCCGGTAAGACATTCGTAACGGAGTCCGATCGGGAGAAGATTCTACACTGGGGTCACTCGTCTAAGCTAGCTGGGCACGCCAGTCAGAAAAAGACCCTCCAGCTTATTACCCGGCACTACTGGTGGCCTACCCTGCACAAGGATGTAATTGACTTTGTTTCTGCCTGTGTGTCCTTCGCCCGCAACAAAGTTCCGAGACACCTGCCTGCCGGCCGCCTTCTTCCTCTGCCTGTGCCTGCTGCCCCGTGGCAACATATAGCTATGGACTTCATAACAGATCTCCCCGTCTCTACCGGTTGTACGGTCATTTGGGTGGTCGCTGACCGCTTTTCCAAAATGGCTCATTTTATTCCCCTGCCAGGCCTCCCGTCTGCTCCCGAGCTAGCTAAAGACTTTATCCGCCACATCTTCCGTCTCCATGGTCTGCCTCTCCACATCGTGTCGGATCGTGGGGTTCAGTTCACCTCACGCTTCTGGAGAGCCACATGTAAACTGCTCGACGTCACCCTGGACTTCTCCTCCGCTTACCACCCACAGTCCAATGGTCAAGTGGAGCGGATCAATAAGAATTTGACCAGTTACCTCCGGCACTTCGTTAATGCTCACCATTCAGACTGGGTGGATCTCCTACCATGGGCCGAGTTCTCTTACAACAATCACGAGAGCGAATCTTCTTCTAAATCCCCGTTTTATGTAGTCTTCGGTCAGCATCCTCGGATCCCTTTTCCTGTCTCCACCTCTGTGGACAACCCGGCCGCGGAATCTCTCGTTAGCAAATTTTCCTCCATTTGGGAGAGTACCCGATCCGCACTCCTTCAGTCGTCCGAGCGGATGAAGAGACACGACGACAAAAAACGCCTGGTTTCCCCACAATTTCGTCCCGGAGATAAAGTCTGGCTCTCATCCAAATATGTTCGGCTCAAGATTCCTTCCTATAAGTTAGGGCCTCGGTTCATCGGCCCACTGGAGGTTATCAAACAGATCAACCCGGTGGCTTATAAATTGAAACTCCCGGCCAACTTACGGATCCCTAACTCCTTCCATGTATCTCTTCTCAAACCCGTGGTACTTAACTCCTTTTCCAAGTCTTCAGGTACGCCTCCTGCTCCGGTTTCTGCTGAAGACGAGTTTGAGGTAGAGAACATTCTGGCCACCAAAAGGGTAAGAGGAAAGACCTTTTTTCTAGTGGATTGGAAGGGGTTTGGTCCTGAGGAGAGAACATGGGAGCCCCGGGAGAACATCCATGCCCCTCTCATCCTTGCTAAATTTCTGTCTGGCCTAAAAAAGGGGGGGCCTAAAGGGGGGGGTACTGTAGCGTCGGCGTCCTTGCCTCCTGCTAGGCAGGGACGCTGTTCCCCTCACCTCTCTGCTCCGTGCCCGGCGGCTTCCTCCCGCTCTGCTTGCAACGCCCGCTCTCCCCCGGTTACTGTGCTTAGGGCGCGCTCCCCCTCTCTTAAAGGGGCCGCGCGCGTCGCCCTAAGGAGTCCCCGGCCAATGGCCGGAGGATCCCTCCATATATAAGGCACCTCCTCCAAAATGGAGGTGCCCGAGCAATGTTGTTGCACTGTTCACTACTCTGCTTCAGCCCTCAGGTCCCGTTGCCTGTTACCTGCCTGTTACCTGCCTGTTACCTGCCTGTTACCTGCCAGTTGCCTGCCAGTTGCCTGCCAGTTTGCTGCCTGATTCCTGCCTGTCATCCGCTTTCCTGCTTGCTAGCCTGAGGTCCGACGGTCTGCCTTCCGACACCTGTCAGTCTGTCTAAGGACCAGCTTGCCCGCTCACTTGGGAGCGCTCACCTGCTACCTGTCTGCTAGCCTACCTGGAGGCTCCGCCGTCACATGCTGTGACCACCTGCTTATCCTGAGACTCTCGCCTGCTCACCTGGGAGCACTCATCTGCCATCTGCCTGCTAGCCTACCTGGAGGCTCAGCCGTCACAGGTCGTACCTGCCCGTTTACCCAGAGACTGTCCCGGTCACTTGCTGTGACCTCCTGCCCGTTTACCCAGAGACTGTCCCGGTCACTTGCTGTGACCTCCTGCCCGTTTACCCAGAGACTGTCCCGGTCACTTGCCGTGACCTCCTGCCCGTTTACCCAGAGACTGTCCCGGTCACCTGCTGTGACTGCCTGCCTGTCTTCCCTGGTCGCCACCCGCTTCCTTACAAGGACCGCCCCCTTGTATAAGTTGCTCAGAGGTTCCGCCTCCCAGACCCGTTACAAATGGCTTCTTATAGCTTAATGCCTAACATAAAAGAGTGTGGTTTTTAATACAATGACGAGCTGAACTATTCATCGTTTTCTAGATAGAAAGAAGTGGTAATTTTGTAAGCCTTTATGTGCACATTCACATTACACTTTTTGATTAGGCTATAATAGGATAGCCTATAGACTAGCACATACCTGACAATGGGGATGACGTGTTGTTTTTAGCAGTGAAACACTTCTTGTCACCATCAGATTTAGAAGAAGATTCTTTCTGCCTGTTTGGTAGAAGAAAAAACATATAAATTATATGGGTTAGTTGGGACTCTGAGACAGCACTGGAGTTTTACAGATAGAGGCTGCGTGTAGGATAGACCTAGGTTCATTAGTAAAGAGATACTGGGCTTGCAAGGCCAGGGCATGAGTTCTGCACGGAAGTGAGCTGAGAGTGTATCACTGTAACATTTCTCACAAGACAAGTGCCGGCAGCCGTGAATTCAAAGTGTGTGCCTCTGTGTAAGACAGAACTTATTGAAGACAAGCTTTATACCTACTACCTGCTGTATATACATTTCATCTATACAACAAACAGTTTATTTTTACATCCTAGTGTGTGTCATTCCTAGTTTGCTGTTCCATCTAGTGACCCATCTCACTAGTGTAATTTACTTACATGTCTGAGTGTTTTGCACTGTCGGGGGAATACTCTGGAGGTGACTTGGGTTCCTTATTGTTCATCATCCTGGTATTGATGGAACAGAGCTAAAATACACAGAAAAAAAATGATAACATTTATAGAATTTGAATCTTTTTTTAATCATAGGCTTTATAGATCTTATCGGGCCCACACTTACTTTAGAAAGCCTTTTAGAAGATGATACAAAGTTTTTGCTTTCTGGCCAGTCATTGTCCTCACTTGTCTCCCCATCATCTGAATCCATATGTTTGTGTTTTCCAGAGCGAGCTACAAAGTACAATTTTTGTCAAAGATCATTAGTATAATTCACAGACAGATAGAAGCCATATTATTACTAATAATGATGATGGCAACTAATTGTCACATAAAATGAAAGACAAGACAAGCAGCAGCTTTCTGCACGTGACGTCTCATTCTACTCACTGTTAAAGTACTTGGTGTCCTCTTCTGACTTAAAATCAGGAATGAACAGTGACTTCTGAGTTAGAAGATTGTCAAAGTCTAAGTCACATAAGAATGGATGAATCTTAATTTCATTTGCTCCTCCTGGAAAAATAAGACAATAAATAGTGATATAGACATTGTCAGAGAGACGGCTCCATATCTGTATGGTTTATGTTACAGAGCCAAAGTGAAGGAAATATACTAAAAGTCATATTATGAAGAATGGGGAATGAACAAGCTGGTAGAGCAGAGAACCTCAGTGCTGATCCTCATGTATGTAATAGTTTGTCTGGTCACAGGGGTGTAATAAGTCATTATTAATATCATTATATACATTACCTGTCCCAAGCCTATGTGCTGGATCTTTTCTGAGCAGCTCAGTGATGATGTCATGTGCATCGGGTGGAGGAGCGGAATTATGAAATTTCCAAGTTATGTCATCTGTTTTACAAAAAGAGCAAATATTACAGAAAATAAAACCTCATTGTTTTCTTTCATAATTTTTTTTTATACCAATCTAACCAAATAACAATGACATCACATAGCATTCAGATTAATTTACTTACTCCAGATAATTTTGCGGTAAGTATCATATTTGGATTTTCCATCGAATGGTACACGTCCTACAAGAAATTTATATAGGATAATCCCAACTGACCACCAGTCAGCTGGCCTTCCATAGCCCTCCAGTAAGATGACTTCTGGGGCGGTGTAATTAGGTGAGCTAAAAATCTGGAAATCAATAAAGGAATAAGATGACGATTAGTGAAAATAGTTTTGACAAATAACATCAGTGGAAACATTTTCTAGATCTGAAAATATCAGAGAAGGAGAAATAGATGAGATCAGTAAAGAACAAGTCCCTGTAAGGCTGACCTCTTTATCACGGAACTCTCTGGTGATGTCCTCAGTTGGAGCCTTGTAGATGTTTGATGTTGGGCTCATGAGACCAAGTTTGGAAAGCCCAAAATCGGCAACTTTAATATGACCAGTTGCTGTTATCAGGAGGCTGTGAAAAAAAAAAGATGGTGTCATCCCCAAGTAATAATAACCCATAGACTGTATGACAATCTCTAACTTTTTTCCTCTTTATTATACTACAGGGATGACTTACTTCTCAGGCTTCAGGTCCCTGTGCACCACACCGTAGCTATGCAGATATTCCACCGCTAGAACCGTTTCTGCAATGTACATACGGGCCAAGGGGACAGGTAAAGAACCCCTTTTCTTTAGAAGACTGCCACAGTCTCCTCCTACAGGAGAAAGCAAATATAACAGGTGAGGGTTTATTACAATGTAAATTACACATGATGAGGATGCGGCCCCGTTAAATACAAGTGTATGGAGGGAGGCCAAGCATACTAGACAGGCTCTGGCCGGGAATATGTATAACACATACGTACCCGCCGATCCCAGCTCAGAAAGCGGCGCTAGGGGGATTCATAAGTCTGAAGTCACATAAACTTATCAATTTAGAATGGACAACCCCTTTAAGCAGATCAAGGTTGGATATAGATACGATGGATATGACCTACCTGGTACATACTCCATGACCATGCACAGATGAAGGTTAGTTGGAAAAGAACAGAACATGGAGGCCACAAAGGGACAATCAGAGAATGTTAGGATGTCCCTCTCTAGAAAGGCCGCTTCCAGTTCTACTGAATTATTCAGGGTCTTCTTGTCCAGTTTCTTCATAGCAAATGTCTGGTTTGTGTCTTTGTGGCGCACTAAGTGGACGGCTCTGGAGAAGAAGAAAATCCATGATTTATAAGAAATTCTTACTAAGATTTTGTCTATAGACCTCATCAAATGATCTTCTGTACTATTGGTTGTATACTAGAATCCATGTAGAAATCCATGAAATAACACTACCTATGGGAGGTCGTCATCCATGTCACATACTAACTAACTTGATTGGTGACAAATAGATGTGGACAGTATCATTTCTCTATGGTAACATTGTATTGACAGGACACAGAGATAGAAGCATCATCATAAGGAGCCCTAAGAAATGTATATTATGCCAAAATAAAGCTCACCCAAAAGCACCACTGCTGATCAGTTTGATCTTTTTATAGTCGGTCTTACAAGGATTTGTCCCCGAATTCAATGATCCGATCAAGGCCTAGAAATAATAAGAAATGACGTTAAGACATAGAAGCTGCTGGAAAATAAAAGCTCCAGTTGCAGGAACTTCTCAGTATTACTGTGTTTCCCCGAAAATAAGACAGGGACTTATATTATTTTTTGCTCTGAAAGATGGGTTAGGGCTTATTTTCATGTATATACACACACTACACATACACATGTATATACACACACACACTACACATACACATGTATATACACACACACACTACACATACACATGTATACACACACACTGCACATACACATGTATACACAGACACTGCACATACACATGTATATACACACACTGCACATACACATGTATACACAGACACTGCACATACACATGTATATACCCACACTGCACATACACATGTATATACACACACACTACACATACACAAGTATATACACACACTGCACATACACATATATATACACACACTGCACATACACATGTATATACCCACACTGCACATACACATGTATATACACACACTGCACATACACATGTATATACCCATACTGCACATACACATGTATATACACACACACTACACATACACAAGTATATACACACACTGCACATACACATATATATACACACACTGCACATACACATGTATATACACACACTGCACATACACATATATATACACACAGTGCACATACACATGTATATACCCACACTGCACATACACATGTATATACACACACACTACACATACACAAGTATATACACACACTGCACATACACATGTATTTACACACACTGCACATACACAAGTATATACACACACTGCACATACACATGTCTATGCACACACTGCACATACACATGTATATACACTCACACACTACACATACACATGTATACACACACTGCACATACACATGTATATACACACACTGCACATACACATGTATACACAGACACTGCACATACACATGTATGTACACACACTGCACATACACATGTATATACACACACTGCACATACACATGTATATACACACACTACACATACACATGTATATACACACACTGCACATACACATGCATATACTAACACTGCACATACACAAGTATATACATGTGGCACCCCAGGGGTCTGGTCTCCACAATAATAGCAATGTTATGTCTGAGAGCAGGTGGGAGGTCTCTTGGTCAGGAATCCTATGCATGCCACACCTCCTGCCCAGTCCTGGGAGGGGAAGAACTTCCCCTATATAAACCTGGGGCTGAGGCAGGGTTAGAGAGTTCAGAGGGAGAGTTCAGCCAGGAGGGCTGACAGGGAGCTGTGGCTCCGGCTGGGCCCAGCTCCAGGGCCAGGCCTGAAGCAGCTATGGGAAGAAACAACAGGAGCTCTGTGGGAGCAGTGTTACAAGGAGTCAGGGGCTGGCAGCTGCAGAGCTCGCCCTGACTGAGAAGATTTCTTACCGGACCCGGAGTCCGAGGCTGTGGGGACTAACTCCTACCCAGCAGCAGAATCCGTCAGGCAGGGGATTTCAGGTCCTCTGGCCAAGAAGCCCGAAGGCACGGTCACACGCATGGGACCAGCACCGCCGTCGTGGAGCGGAAGCTAATAGAAGGCCCCGAGTCACCGGCCATACGCGTGAGCACCACACGGTACACTCAGGGACGTGGGCTACTTATACCGCCTATAGCAAGGTAGCCAGAAGAGTACAGTTAGTTTGGGAGGCCTACAACTCCGCCTGGCCAGGGGAGATCCCATCTGCTCAAGGACTGACCAGGCCCCAATCGCTAGCCAGTACTCCGGGAGGGTCTGTCTTTGTCACCAGTAAAGACCCTGAACTACACCGTACCGTCTCCGAGTGGTTCCTGCTACCCCCATCATCCACGTCGGTTGCCCTGAGGCCATACCCCTCCCGTTGGGGGTTATACCATCCACGCTGCACCATCCTTCCACCGGCCTCAGCGGTCTGCCCTGCAGCGGCAGCTCCATAGCTGCATTCAACGGGTGGCGTAGTCGTCCTACATCTACTGCTAATATACCGCCACTTAGTCTGACTCCCTGGGCACGGACCGGATCACCGCCACGAGACTACAACCCTCAAGAGATCCGGCTCCGGGTAAGCTCCCGCGTGCGCAACGCAGCGCGACACAGGCCCAGGAGTGCGTCATACACACTGCACATACACATGTATACACACACTGCACATACACAAGTATATACACAAACTACACATACACATGTATATACACAAACTACACATACACATGTATACACACACACTACACATACACATGTATATACACACACTGCACATACACATGTATACACACACACTGCACATACACATGTATATACACACACTGCACATACACATGTATATACACACACTGCACATACACATGTATATACACACACTACACATACACATGTATATACACACACTGCACATACACATGTATATACACACACTGCACATACATATGTATATACACACACTGCACATACACATGTGTATATACACACACACACTGCACATACACATGTATATACACACACTGCACATACACATATATATATACACACACTGCACATACACATGTATATACACACACTGCACATACACATATATATATATACACACACTGCACATACACATATATACACACACTGCACATACACATGTTTATACATACATTGCACATACACATGTTTATACACACACTGAATATACATACACATATATATGCACACTGCACATACATACACGTATATATACACACACTGCACACCAGCCTGTCTCCTCTTCAGTTCCTCTAGACACCTGTAGTTAAAGGGTCTTTGGTGACATCGTGGCCACATGACTGTGATGTCGCTAAAGGTCATTAAGCAGTCTTAACTTTGGAATATAAATGCAGAGGGCCTGTAAGAGAGTGGGGGCCCTGTGAAATTGCCCAGCTTGAACCCCCTCAACACCGGCCCTGACTGTAACTGGGGCTTATTTTTAGAGTAGGGCTTATATTTCAAGCATACTCCAAAAATCCTTTAAAATCATGCTAGGGCTTATTTTAGGGGTAGGTCTTATTACACTGCTATATCCCTGCTGATTACACTGCAGCAGATGTAGAAGATGTGATAGAAGTCGGACCCTCCACAGACACTATTAGATTATAGCGGGATATCCTCCATACATATATCATTGTGCTGTAGAGGATGATGAGGGACAGAGGAGACAGGAATAATAATGCCATCATCACACACAATAGGTCTGATCTGCATAAGAACAGAGATATCCCATTGTCATATGAGGTATAATATTATATATTATAAATACATTGTCGATTGTAAGCTCTTACTAGGAGCGGTCGTCATTATTTTTGCTTTAATTATTGTATTATCTTTAGCTATGTTACTTATGACTGTTGTATATGAACCTCAGAATTGTAAAGCGTTGCGGAATATGTTGGCGCTATACAAATAAAATTATTATTATATATGTAACTCATCCCCCGTTATCTGATGATATACAGATATCTCCTCTGATACTTACACTGACAGATTCGTGGATCTCTGATGTCTCACATATTCCACCATCAGTAATTGCCGACACAGTTATTTCTAAAATAATGATAAAAAAAATGAAGAGACGTCATGTAACAATGTAAATCATTACTTATATAACAGATCCATATAATGAAGGAAATGACAAGACCTCTATAAATGGTTTAACACTAGCTACATGGATATTCTGTATATACCGTATATATATATATATATATATATATATATATATATATATATATATATATATATACAGTTATATGAAAAAGTTTGGGCACCCCATTAATCTCAAGCTTATTGTTTTATAAAAATTGGTGTTTTTGCAACAGCTATTTCAGTTTGATATATGTAATAACTGTTGGACACAGTAATGTTTCTGCCTTGAAATGAGGTTTATTGTACTAATAGAAAATGTGCACTCTGCATTCAAACAAAATTTGACAGGTGCATAAGTATGGGCACCTCACCAGAAAAGTGACATTAATATTTAGTAGATCCTCCTTTTGCAAAAATAACAGCCTCTAGTCGCTTCCTGTAGCTTTTAATGAGTTCCTGGATCCTGGATGAAGGTATTTTTGACCATTCCTCTTTACAAAACAATTCCAGTTCAGTTAAGTTTGATGGTCGCCGAGCATGGACAGCCCTCTTCAAATGATCCCACAGATGTTCAATGATATTCAGGTCTGGGGACTGGGATGGCCATTCCAGAACATTGTAATTGTTCCTCTGCATGAATGCCTGAGTAGATTTGGAGCGGTGTTTTGGATCATTGTATTGCTGAAAGATCCATCCCCTACGTAACTTCAACTTTATCACTGATTCTTGAACATTATTGTCAAGAATCTGCTGATACTGAGTGGAATCCATGCGTCCCTCAACTTTAACAAGATTCCCGGTGCCGGCATTGGCCACACAGCCCCAAAGCATGATGGAACCTCCACCAAATTTTACTGTGGGTAGCAAGTGTTTTTCTTGGAATGCTGTGTTTTTTTGCCGCCATGCATAACGCCTTTTTGTATGAACAAACAACTCAATCTTGGTTTCATCAGTCCACAGGACCTTCTTACAAAAAGAAATTGGCTTCTCCAAATGTGCTTTTGCATAACTCAGCCGACTCTGTTTGTGGCGTGCTTGCAGAAACGGCTTCTTTCGCATCACTCTCCCATACAGCTTCTCCTTGTGCAAAGTGCGTTGTATAGTTGACCGATGCACAGTGACACCATCTGCAGCAAGTTGATGCTGCAGTTCTCTGGAGGTGGTCTGAGGATTGTCCTTGACTGATCTCACCATTCTTCTTCTCTGCCTTTCTGATGTTTTTCTTGGCCTGCCACTTCTGGCCTTAACAAGAACTGTCCCTGTGTTCTTCCATTTCCTTACTATGTTCCTCACAGTGGAAACTGACAGGTTAAATTTCTGAGACAGCTTTTTGTATCCTTCCCCTGAACAACTATGTTGAATAATCTTTGTTTTCAGATCATTTGACAGTTGTTTTGAGGAGCCCATGATGCCACTCTTCAGAGGAGATTCAAACAGGAGAACAACTTGCAAGTGGCCACTTTAAGTAGCTTTTCTCATGATTGTATACACCTGGCTATGAAGTTCAAAGCTCAATGAGGTTCCAAAACCAAAAAAAGTGCTTTACTAAGTCAGTAAAAAGTAGGTAGGAGTATTTAAAACAAGAAAATGATAAGGGTGCTCATACTTATGCACCTGTCAAATTTTGTTTGAATGCAGATTGCACATTTTTTGTTAGTACAATAAACCTAATTTCAAGGCAGAAACATTACTGTGTCCAACAGGTATTACATATATCAAACTGAAATAGCTGTTGCAAAAACACCAATTTTTATAAAACATTAAGCTTAAGATTAATAGGGGTGCCCAAACTTTTTCATATAACTGTATATATATAGCACACCCAAAGATAGATATACTGCGGCATAAATGTGTGATTGTTCAGAATCTGATTAATTATTGAACAATAGCTTGATTGGGCACCTATTAGCCTCTGGCTGTGTGCCCACGATGCGGATTTAATGCGTTTCCATTGCGGCATTTTCGCTGCGGAAACGCATTAAAATCGCTTGGTAAGAGGTCTGGGATGTTCCCAATGATAATTCGCATGTGCTGTGCACATGCTGTGGAAATTTCCGCTGCGGATTATCATAGTGGAAAAATTTGCAGCATAACCAATTTGGGCGTGATTTTGTGGCGAAATCGTGCCCATTGACTTGCATTGAACCGCATAATATCCACATGACTATATGTACACAAGCGGATGTTATGCGGTTCAATGCGCGGATGGTACCAGGGTCTGGAAAAGAGGAGACTCTCCTCCAACTCGGGTACCATCGTACTTGCAAGTAAAAAGAGAATAATAAAGTAAAAAATAAAAAAAAAATTCATACACACCTCTCCTGCGGCCCTCGGTCTCCTCCCGGCCTCTTCCTCTCTCCTTGGCGTCCCACTGTGTACTGCCAGGACCTGCGGTGACGTCATTTAGTCAGCTGATGGTCAGCGACCATCACCTGACTGCTGACGTCAACGGTCGCGTGACCATCAGCTGACTAAATGACGTCACCGCAGGTCCTGCAAGTACATCGCGGACCGCCGAGGAGAAAGGACGCAGCCGGTAGGAGACTGGCGGCTGCCAGAGAGGTGAATATAAGGGTTTTTTTTAATTTTCTTTTACTTTTTAATTTGCAGCATTTGAAGTAGAAATTTCCTCTAAGTTGGTCACACAATATAAATCCATGCCAGTTGCATGGATTTATATTGTGTGACCAACTTGTCAAGCACTTTTCCAAGTGATGCTCAAAATCGCTGTTTCAAATCTGTATCGTGGGCACATAGCCTCTTTATACATTTTGGAGCTGAGAAGAGCCCAGCGGACAGAAGCAGAATTACATGGGTTCAGGAGGATGGAGAGTAAATTTGCATATTCTCTGCCGTTCTCTATAATATGTCGATATTTGAATAAAAAAAATATAGCTAATTGGCTTACCTTCTATCAGATTAGTGTTTAGCCCCTGCTGACTGGTATTAAGGTCAGGGATATTCAGGTTTTGCCCCTCTTTGGAGTCACCTTCTGATGTTTCCTGACGGTTAAAATAAGCACAATTAGTATAAAATTTCCACAAATATTAAATAACCATATACTTAAGGCAAAAATTACTAAACCTGGATTTACTGGATAATTTTACTACTGGATGGACTATACATAGCCGATCCTTCCAGTAAATCCACGTTATTATATAAGGAACTTGTATCTTCAACTGTTCTCTAATAACTTCTATTATCAGCATTTCAGCATTTACAAGAAAGAAGATTGTGGTGATTGAGAAAAACAGAGGCGGAAATACAGACTCCGCATTGCTGAGTACAGACTGTCATCACAGATGAAGGAGCCACAGGAACAGCCTGTCATAAAATATCCTGTGTCTGCCTGGAGCCGACAGTGAGGCCTCTGTCATCCTAAATCAGACCTTCTGCTATATGACTGGTCATCTGGAGAAGATCAGACAAAATGGATATGAGATATAGAAGATGATGGATCCTTACCTGGTGCTCCAGTGAGCGGGCCGGATGATCCAGTATATTCAGGACATTTTGGGTCAGTTGTTTCAAAAAGGCCAATTCTCCAGTTTCGGATTTTTCTTCAGCCTATAAAGATGGAAATAAAAAGAAAAGGAAAATCATGGGGGAAACTGCAGAATGGATGACGCAATAATTGTCACCATTTTACTTCTATTTTCAGCTACAATTACTGCATATCTGAGTATTTGGTACAGGTTATATATTATATTGGTGTCGGCATAAAAAAACAATTTTATGTAAATAAAATTGTATTCCATTATTATGATCTATTATTATTATTATTTTTATATGGTTTGTGCAGATTGTCTGCTATTTACCTGTTGTACTAATGTCCTGATGTTCTGCTGTAAATGCTCAAGATATTCTGAGGTAATACGATCTTGGTTATATTTAGTCAGGCAGTCCTTTACTAGCTCCATAACCAGCCGGTACGTGAAGCTGAGGACGCCATCGGGTAGTGGCAGCACAAAGTCAGGGCTATAGGTGGTAAGAATCCCCTGGAATTGTGCCAACACCTGAAATTTGTCTGGAGGAATTCCAGACATTTCAATCAAAAGCGCAGTCAGTATATCACTAGCTATGTAGCTAACCACTGACAACAATGACATGGGGGGTGTCACTGTGACACTAAAGCTGTAAACACTTGTGTAAGTAGTGGTGGTGCTTTGTGATGTCATAATATCAGTGATGTCATGATGGAATCTTGTGATGGAATCTCTATGCTCTATGCACCATACACCCGCAACTGTTATGTGACGTACATGTACATCACGTATTTGGAAGTGATTAAATCCTAGAAAACCCCTTATTAAAAATGGGGTTTTCCAGGTCTACCATTTTTTTGTTTTAGTTCACAGGCATAGCCATTTTAAAAATAATTATCTTCACTCAACAAACACTTCCATTGCAGAGTGTCCATGATGTCATAGCGACACTACATGACCACTGCAGTCTATCACTGAGCCAAATGGGCTATGCCGATACAGACCAGTGATTGGTTGCAGCGCTCAAGTAGTATAGTTATGATGTAGTATAGTTATGATGTCACTGCTACAAACGTGTTAACAAAGACCACGGGCAGTGATGGAGAGGCAGAAATGGAACTACAGTCAGTGAATAAAGCTAATTTTGTTATTTTTAAACTGGGAAACCTGTGTATAAAATATATGGAAAGCCCCTTTAATTGGGGCCCCTTTAAATAGTGTCTAGGTCGCTATTAACAGCTACATATAATGGTGTTAAATCGCCCAGATCTGTGTTATATTTGATATTAGCTGTTGCTGTGGAAGGCAGGATGTCAATGGCAGTCGGTTTTCTATGGCTAATGGTGACGGCACAGAAGCTGTGCTTGCGTCATCGCTATGCTAGATTATTAAATTGCTGCAGCAAATGTAAAGTGCAGTGTCAGGGGGTTCATGGAGGCACACTGCTGACAATGGGCACTGGCACAATACGTTCACGGAAAAAATGGATAATGGAGAAAAAATGGGAAAAAATAACTTATATTTTTAATACAAATTAAAAACTATTGTTTTCATATTAAATATAATTATTAAGAAAAAGTCAAAATTACCTGGCATCACCTGTTATTCAAGAAACTTAGCTGGCGATTCATTAAGATTGGCGTTGAACACTTAAAGGGAATCTGTCACCAGGTTTTTTCCACCTAATCTGAGAGTAGCATCATGTAGAGACAGAGACCCTTATTCTGGGGATGTATCACTCACTGGGCTGCTTGCTATAGTTTTCATACAATCAACTCTTGATCAGCAGGAGATTATCATTAGAGGACTAGTGAACTTGCTGCCAGGTAGTCCTCCATATTCATGATCTCTGTATAACCCCGCCCCCAACACTGATTGGCAGATTTCTGTGTACACAGTGAATGAGCAGAAAGCTGCCAATCAGTGGTGTGGGTGGGGTTATACACAGCTCAGAATTCAGAGAACTGCTAGATTTACAGCAGAAAAAACTGTGATTTTATCAAAAGGACAGCAAGCAACCCACATCGCTGAAATCAGTGTCTCTGACCCTACATTATGCTGCTCTCAGATGAGGTAGCAAACACCTAGTAGCAAATTTCCTTTAATAAAGGGCTTGTTGAAGTACGATGCACCAAATTAATTAAGGAGTGCACGCCACTTAATGAATTTGATGCATCTTCTCTGTGCCGTACTAGTAGCATTTCTGGCACAAGAAACACCTGCACTTCTAATGAATTTGACATGAGCTTCGTCCCATCCTGGCTCCTTCCCAGCTCTGCCCATATGTCATGTGACTGTTGTTAGATATCCTGGGGGTAGGGGCTCCTTCCCTATCCCTAAAGATAAGGGCGCCCTAGCTATCCCTGTTCCCCGGATTACTTCTAATGGTGAAGACTCCGGGGCCACGTACATTGCTGAGCTCCTGAATCAACGTTTATCTGTCCCCTCCCCCACCCAGGGAAGTGGGGTGTAGTTGTATATAAGAATACACAAACCAGATTAACAAGGTAACACGTTCAGGGATAAATGAAAATACCAATCATACAAATATGCACTCACAAACAACAGAGAGGAACACTGGGAAGTAAAAGGAAGGAAAAAAACAAATAGGAGAGGATGTGGATATGCACACAGACAAATTACTAAGAATAGTCTTTTGAACAACACTCCAAACGCCTCCTCAACAAACACCTCCAACTCCACACCTGGCAGTATAAAACTAACACTGGCAATCCTGATTGCCAGAGGCCAGAATATGTAGCAGAGGGGAGTGGCGAATACTGAACAGCTGAGATCATCAAAGCAGTAAAGCTCCAGAGACTTTCAACTGAACAGTTTTAACCCCTGCACTGCTAGCAGAAACCTGCACCATTTAATTTGATGGTGAAGTGTTTCTAATCAGTGCCTAATCAGGGTCTTCTGGCCCCTTTTTGTTGCGGTAAACCCGTGACACCATTTTTGCAGAGCTGCTTTCAACTGTTGTGAAAACGGCAAATGTTGCAAAATTTTCTGCAGTAAGCGCTGTTATGAATTGGCTCCTAGGGCTGCATATACATCGTCCATTCATCCTTAGAACGCTCAATTCCTGATAATCGGCTATTGTAAACAGGCTGCCGATCACACGTTACAAAACTAATGTTGAGAAATTATTTTCAGATTGCTTAAGAAGCATCATTCTCACAGAACCATTGTATTACAGATCGTTCTGTGCGCATGAATATGCAATCGGCAGATCTAAACAAGCTAATAAACGACCACCACCGGCTGACATCTAGCTGATCTGTGGTTATTTAATGCTTGCTGCTGGCAAATTTAAATCCAGCCTAACTCAGGGACCATTTATTCTGTACTGTGTTACCCAGGCCTGTGACTATTGAGCCCCATGTTAGTGCTGTGTTACTTTGATGATGTGCGCACTGGATCACTCGAAACAAATTAAATCTGGCCCCTGAATTAGAGTGAATCTGCCCCGATTCGTATTTTAGAAGATTCACTCATCTCTAATCCTGATGCCAACGGAAGCCTCCAACAAAGCCGTTTTTGCTTTTACGTTTTTTGCTCCCCTTCTTCCCACAGCCATAACTTTTTTATTTTTCGGTCAATATATGAGGGCTTGTTTTTTCGGGACGAGTTGTACTTTTGAACGACACCATTGCTTTTACCATATCGACTGTGACCTCTCAGGCCAGAGTGTGCGATGACGTCTTTCCAGCGCGCCCTCTGCTGGGCAGTCACAGCGCAGAGAGCGGGAAGACGGCGACACTGAGGACTCTGGAGCTGATCAGCAGCAGCAAGGAGAGGTGAGTTTTTGATTTTTTATGTTTGGAGTCATGGACCATTATATAAGGCCCATTATGAAGGGAGTATTATATGGGGGACATACAGCATGGAGCATCATATGGGTGGCAGGATACTGAATGGAGCATTATATAGGGCCCATTATGTAGGGAGTATTATATGGGGCCCATACAGCATGGAGCATCATATGGGGGCCAGAATACTTAATGGAGCATTATATGAGGGCCAGTATTCTGCATGGAGCGTTTAATGGGAACTTGTATACTGAATGGAGCAATTTATGGGGGCCAGTATTCTGTGTGGAGCATTGTATGGGGGCCAGTATTCTGTATGGAGCATTATATGGGGGTCAGTATTTTCCATGGAGCATTATATGGGGCTCACACAGCATGGAGCTTCATATGGGGGCCAGTATTCTGCATGGAGCATTATATGGGGGCCAGTATTCTGCATGGAGCATTATATTGGGCCCATACAGCATGGAGCATTATATGGGGGCCAGTATACTTAATGGAGCATTATAAGGGGGCAGTATTCTCCATGGAGCGTTTAATGGGAACCTCTATACTGAATGGAGCATTATATGGGGGCCAGAATTCTGTGTGGAGCATTATATGGGGGCCAGTATTCTGTATGGAGCATTGTATGGGGGCCAGTAATCTGTATGGGCCATTATATGGGGGCCAGTATTCTGCATGGAGCATTATACGGGCCCATACAGCATGGAGCATTATATGGGGGCCAGTATTCAGCATGGAACATTATATGGAGCACATACAGCATGGAGCATTATATGGGGGCCAGTATTCTGCATGGAGCATTATATGCGGGCCAGTATTCTGCATGGAGCATTGTATTGGGGGCCAGTATTCTGCATGGAGCATTATATGGGGCCCATACAGCATGGAGCATTATATGGGGGCCAGTATTCTGTATGGAGCATTACATGGGGCCCATATAGCATAGAGCATTAGATGGGTGCCAGTATACTGATTGGAGCATTATATGGGGCATTATATGGGGGCCAGTATTCTGTATGGAGCATTATATGTGGGCCAGTATTCTGTATGGAGCATTATTTGGGCTCCAGTATTCTGCATGGACCATTATATTAGGCCCATACAGCATGGAGCATTATATGGGGGCCAGTATACTGAATGGAGCACTATATGGGGGCCAGTATTCTGAATGTAGTATTATATGGGCCCATACAGCATGGAGCATTCTATGGGGTCCGTTATTCTGTAAGGAGCATTATATGGGGTGCATTATTCTGTATGGAGCATAATATGGGGGCCAGTATTCTGCATGCAGCATTATATGGGGCCTAGTATTCTGCATGGAGCATTATATGGGGGCCAGTATTCTGTATGGAGTATTATAATGGGGCCAGTATTCTGCATGAAGCATTATACGGGGGCCAGTATTCTGTATGGAGCATTATATGGGGGCCAGTATTTGCATGGAGCATTATATGGGGGCCAGTATTCTGCATGGAGCATTATATGGGGGCCAGTATTTGCATGGAGCATTATATGGGGGCCAGTATTCTGCATGGAGCATTATACGGGGGCCAGTATTCTGTATGGAGCATTATATGCGGGCCAGTATACTGCATGGAGCATTATATGGGAGCCAGTATTCTGCATGGAGCATTATATGGGGGCCAGTATTTGCATGTAGCATTATATGGGGGCCAGTATTCTGTGTGGAGCATTATATGGGGGCCAGTATTCTCTATGGAGCATTATATGGGGCCCATACAGAATGGAGCATTACATGGGGGCCAGTATTCTGCATGGAGCACTATATGGGGCCCATACAGCATGGAGCATTATATGGGGGCCAGTATTTTGTAAGGAGCATTATATGGGGCCCATGCAGCATGGAGCATTGTATGGGGCCAGTATTCTGCATGGAGCATTATATGAAGCCCATGCAGCATGGAGCATTATATGGGGGCCAGTATTCTACATGAAGCATAATATGGGGCCCATGCAGCATGGAGCATTATATGGGGGCCAGTATTCTGTATGGAGCATTATTTGGGGGCCAGTATTCTGCATGGAGCATTTTATGGGGGCCAGTATTTTGCATGGAGCATTATATGGGGGCCAGTATTCTGCATGGAGCTTTATATGGGGCCCGTACAGCATGGAGCATTATATGGGGGCCAGTATACTGAATGGAGCAATATATGGGGGCCAGTATTCTGCATATAGCATGATATGATGCCCATACAGCATGGAGCATTATATGGAGGCCTGTATTCTGCATCGAGCATTATATAGCGGTCAGTATTCTACTTGGAGCATTATATGGGGACCAGTATTCTGTATGGAGCATTACATGGGGGCCAGTAATCTGTATGGGGCATTATATGGGGGCCAGTATTCTGCATGGTGCATTATATGGGGGCCTGTATTCTGCATGGAGCTTTATATGGGGTCCAATATTCTGCATGGAGCCTTATATGGGTCTAAACAGTGTAATGCACACGCCCGGACTGACTGGCGTTTGCGTGTTTAGTGATCCCACAGGACCATGAACCGGAGAGTGCCTGGAGGGGCGTAACTAAGTATCTGCCCGATCCGACCAAGGTCACACGACGGCATACAACGCCAGTGCACCAGGGAGTAACCGAGCAGAGGGACCAGGTGCTTCTCCAGGTCAGACCCCGGACACGGCTGTTGACCCACACTGGGGAATACAGGAACAGGCAGGTTCGGCTGGCACCCTGACTGGTGGGTATAGGCAGGCACGACTGGTTTGCAGGCAGGCGGGTATGCAGGCAGGGGGTACAGGCAAGCACGGGTAGAGTGCAGACAGGGAGGCACTAGCAGGTTGGAGCTCAGACGGGATAGGACCCAGTACAGACTGGGACCCAGGAACAGAACCGCAGATGCAGTGGACAAACACAGCAGAGTGAGGCCACCCGGAGCGGTGAGCAAAGGGTCAGAGCAGGACGAGATTGCCGGAGCAGTGAGCAAAGGGTCAGAGCAGGACGAGACTGCCGGAGCAGTGAGCAAAGGGTCAGAGCAGAGCGATACTGCCGGAGCAGTGAGCAAAGGGTCAGAGCAGAGAGAGACTGCCGGAGCAGTGAGCAAAGGGTCAGAGCAGAGCGAGACTGCCGGAGAAGTGAGCAAAGCAGAGCAGGGAAGAACCGCCGGAGCGGTGAACAAGTCAGAGCAGGCAAGAACCGCCGGAGCGGTGAACAAGGCAGAGCAGGCAAGAACCGCCGGAGCGGTGAACAAGGCAGAGCGGGCAGAAACCGCCGGAGCGGCGAGCAAGGCAGAGCGAGCAGAAACCGCCGGAGCGGCAAGCAAGACAGAGCAGAGGGGACAGGGCTCTGTTCACACGGAACAGACTGGAAGGGAAAGGCAGAACCAGATACACACAAGATACTTGCAATGAAGTAGCGAGTGGACTCTAAACTCACAAACGGAAGTACAGCGACAACGAGTAGGAGTTAGGTGCAGTTTAAGCCTCTGCAGAAAAAGGGAAGGTACGGACATAGAGAAAAACAGGAGACAGGTTAGGAGACAGTTCAGACAGGAACTGTTACTGCAACAAATACAGGAACGAGCCAAGGCAAAGCCAAAGTGCTGGTTCAGACAATGCAGGAGAAAGGGAAGGTACGGACATAGAGAAAAACAGGAAGCAGGTTAGGAGACAGTTCAGACAGGAACTGTTACTGAAGCGAGATACAGGAGCGAGTCTGGGTATGCGGCCCCCAGAGGGCAGGACGAACAGGCTAAGAGCGTGTTCACACGGGCCTGGAAATACAGCCTCCAGGAAAGGCAGAAAGACAGCTGGCTAGAGTGCACAGACAGGACACAGTTCAGACACGTGAACTGATATCGCAAGGCAGGAAACATAGACAGGACATGGCACATCAGTGACTAGAAGCCAACTGACAGAACAAGATGCTCAGGCATGGATTCCAAGGAGGAGCTGGTTTAAATACCAGGTGACAGACAGCAATATTCTGAGGACGCATTAGGGGTGTGTCTGCAGCAGCTACAAGAAACAGGAAGTACGGCGGGCGTCGCCCTAAACTGGCAAAGCAGAGCAAAGCAGAGATTATGGAAAGGAGCCAGAGTGGCAGTCTGGACTGGAAATCAAGTGCGCGCTCTTGCACAGTGGGAGATGGACCACTATGCAAGGACGCCGCAAGGTATGTTACAGTACCCCCCCCTTACGCCCCCTCTTCTTCAGGCCTGCCAGAATCTTCCGCAGGGAATTTGAGGGCCAATCCTTCTCTTCAAGGAGATTACTTCTACTGTCCACAGGAAGAGACAAAACTGGTCTCATCTGGGTAGCTAGGACGCTACCTCCTATCCAACCATCCTCAGCACCAGATGAAATGGGTGGAGTACCAGGAACAGCACACAAGGAAGTCTCTCTCCACTTATTATCAGGTAGCACCCCAGAGGGTTCAGGAGACAGCTGGAAGTCCTCCGCCGAGTTGGAGGGGTGCAGAGACTCGGGGGTAACCTCAGCTTCGGGGTACAGCTTGTCAAGCTCACAGGATGAAATGGGCAAGGTATCAGGTACAAGGTGTAGAAAAGTCACTGTCCCTTTGTTATCTGGTGGTACCCCGGAGGATTCAGGAAGCAACTGGAGGTCCTCCGCCGGGTCGGAGGGGTGTAGAGACTCGGGGGTAACCTCTGCTTCGGAGTACACTAGGTCGGACTGACTGGACAAAGCGGGCGAGGTATAAGGTACAGAGTATAGGAAAGTCTCTGTCCATTCGCTACCAGGTAGCACCCCGAAGGGTTCAGGAGACAACTGGAGGTCCTCCGCCTGGTCGGAGGGGTGTAGAGACTCGGGGGTAACCTCTGCTTCGGAGTACACTAGGTCGGACTCACTGGACAAAGCGAGCGAGGTATCAGGAACCAGGTGTAGGGAGTCCTCCTGTGTGGATTCTGGGTGGGCAGCAGTCTCTTCAGGCAGGAGAACTGGTGCGCTACCCACGCACATTACCCGTCGGGGCTGCGCCGGGATACTGGGAAGTGAAGCTTCAGCAGGGACTTCAAAGTTGGGGTCAGGAGGTCTTTGGGAGGACAGACCCTGGCGTGACGGCTTGCCTCTATGCCTAGCACGCCTGGACTGCCTCTTGAGGTTGGGAGAAGTATTCCGGAGAGCGTAGTCATCCTGTGTGGATTCTGGGTGGGCAGTAGTCTCTTCGGGCAGGAGGACTAATGCGCTACCCACAGACATTACCCATCGGGGCTGCTCCGGGATATTGGGAAGTGAAGCTTCAGCAGGGGCTTCCGGGTTAGGGTCATCGAAGACCATTAGAAAGGCCACCAGGAAGTCCTGCAGGCCCAGGACGATAGGATCCTCTGCGTCCCATAGGGGGATGATCCATTTCAAGGCATCACCCGCTAGGTAAGACATCATGAATCCCACCTTAACCCAATCCGTGGGAAAATAAAGAGGGTAGTACTTGAAGTGTAGCATGCATTGCTCCACAAATGCATAACTCTGTCTTGGATCCCCATAGTACCGTGGCGGATCCGCAGGAACGGGCGCAGAAAGCTCCATCTGGACGGGTGCGTAATTCGCCTGGAACTCAGCTTGTAGCAAAAAAAAATAAATTTCTTCTAGATTCACGTATTCACTGGAAAACGTCTCAGAGAGCGAAGGCCTTGGGGCTCAACGGGAACCATGGCCTGAGCATGCTGTAATGCACACGCCCGGACTGACTGGCGTATGCTTGTTTAGTGATCCCACTGGACCATGAACCGGAGAGTGCCGGGAGGGGCGTAACTAAGTATCTGCCCGATCCGACCAAGGTCACACGACAGCATACGACGACAGTGCACCAGGGTGGAACCGAGCAGAGGGACCAGGTGCTACTCCAGGTCAGACCCCGGACACGGCTGTTGACCCACACCGGGGAATACAGGAACAGGCAGGTTCGACTGGCACCCTGACTGGTGGGTATAGGCAGGCACGACTGGTATGCAGGCAGGCGGGTATGCAGGCAGGAGGTACAGGCAAGCACGGCTAGAGTGCAGACAGGGAGGCAATAGCAGGTTGGAGCACAGACGGGATAGGACCCAGTACAGACTGGGACTCAGGAACAGAACCGCAGATGCAGTGGACAAACACAGCGGATGAGGCCGCCCGGACCGGTGAGCGAGAGTAGAGCAGGACGAGGCCATCTGGAGCGGTGAGCAAAGTGTCAAAACAGGACAAGACTGCCGGAGCAGTGAGCAAAGGGTCAGAGCAGGACAAGACTGCCGGAGCAGTGAGCAAAGGGTCAGAGCAGGACAAGACTGCCGGAGCAGTGAGCAAAGGGTCAGAGCAGGACAAGACTGCCGGAGAAGTGAGCAAAGAGTCAGAGCAGGACAAGACTGCCGGAGCAGTGAGCAAAGGGTCAGAGCAGGACAAGACTGCCGGAGCAGTGAGCAAAGGGTCAGAGCAGGACGAAACTGCCGGAACAGTGAGCAAAGGGTCAGAGCAGGACGAGACTGCCGGAGCAGTGAGCAAAGGGTCAGAGCAGAGCGAGACTGCCGGAGCACTAAGCAAAGGGTCAGAGCAGAATGAGACTGCCGGAGCAGTGAGCAAAGGGTCAGAGCAGAGCGAGACTGCCGGAGCAGTGAGCAAAGGGTCAGAGCAGAGCGAGACTGCCGGAGCAGTGAGCAAAGGGTCAGAGCAGAGCGAGGCTGCCGGAGCAGTGAGCAAAAGGTCAGAGCAGAGCGAGACTGCCAGAGCAGTGAGCAAAGGGTCAGAGCAGAGCCAGACTGCTGGAGCAGTGAGCAAAGGGTCAGAGCAGAGCGAGACTGCCGGAGCGGTGAGCAAAGCATAGCAGGCAAGAACCGCCGGAGCGGTGAACAAGGCAGAGCAGGCTAGAACCGCCGGAGCGGTGAACACGGCAGAGCGAGCAAGAACCGCCAGAGCGGAGAACAAGGCAGAGCGGGCAGAAACCGCCGGAGCAGTGAACAAGGCAGAGCGGGCAGAAGCCGCCGGAACGGCGAGCAAGGCAGAGCAGAGGGGACAGGGCTCTGTTCACACGGAACAGACTGGAAGGGAAAGGCAGAACCAGATACACACAAGATACTTGCAATGAAGTAGCGAGTGGACTCTAAACTCACAAACGGAAGTACAGCGACAACGAGTAGTAGTTAGGTGCAGGTTCAGACTCTTCAGAAAAAGGGAAGGTACGGACATAGAGAAAAACAGGAGACAGGTTAGGAGACTGTTCAGACAGGAACTGTTACTGCAACAAATACAGGAACGAGCCAAGGTAAAGCCAAGTGCTGGTTCAGACAATGCAGGAGAAAGGGAAGGTACGGACATAGAGAAAAACAGGAAGCAGGTTAGGAGACAGTTCAGACAGGAACTGTTACTGAAGCGAGATACAGGAGCGAGTCTGGATATGCAGCCCCCAGAGGGCAGGAAGAACAGGCTAAGAGCGTGTTCACACGGGCCTGGAAATACAGCCTCCAGGAAAGCCAGAAAGACAGCTGGCTAGAGTGCACAGACAGGACACAGTTCAGACACGGGAACTTATACCGCAAGGCAGGAAACATAGACAGGACCTGGCACATCAGTGACTAGAAGCCAACAGACAGAACAAGATGCTCAGGCATGAATTCCAAGGAGGAGCTGGTTTAAATACCAGGTGACAGACAGCAATAGGCTGAGGATGCATTAGGGGTGTGTCTGCAGCAGCTACAAGAAACAGGAAGTTCGGCGGGCGTCACCCTAAGCAGCCAAAGCAGAGCAAAGCAGAGATTATGGAAAGGAGCCAGAGTGGCAGTCTGGACTGGAAATCAAGAGCGCGCTCTTGCACAGTGGGAGATGGACCACTATGCAAGGATGCCGCTAGGTATGTTACAAACAGCATGTAGCATTATATGGGGGCCAGTATTCTGCATGGAGCATCATATAGGGGCCAGTATTCTGCATGGAGCGTTTAATGGGAACGTGTATACTGAATAAATCATTATATGGGGGCAGTATTCTGCATGGAGCATTACATGGGGGCCAGTATTCTGTATGGAGCATTATATGGGGGCCAGTATTCTGTATGGAGCATTATATGGGGGTCAGTATTCTGCATGGAGCATTATTTGGGGCCCATACAGCACCGAGCATTAACTGTGCGCCAGTAGTATGCATGGAGCATTTTATGGTGCCCATACAGCATGGAGCATTAGATGGGGGTCCAGTATTCTGCATGGAGCACTATATGGGGGCCAGTATTCTGTATGGAGCATTATATGTTGGCCTGTATTCTGTATGGAGCATTTTATGGGGGCCAGTATTCTGAATGGAGCATTATATTGGGCCCATACAGCATAGAGCATAATATGGGGGCCAGTATACTGAATGGAGCTTTATATGGGGACCAGTATTCTGTATGGAGCATTATATGGGGGCCAGTAATCTGTATGTGCCATTATATGGGGGCCAGTATTCTGCATGGTGCATTATATGGGGGCCTGTATTCTACATGAAGGTTTATATGGGGGCCAGTATTGTGCATGGAGCCTTATATGAGCCAATACAGCATGGAGCATTATATGGGGGCCAGTATTCTGCATGGAGCATTATATGGGGGCCAGTATTCTGCATGGAGCGTTTAATGGGAACCTGTATACTGAATGGAGTATTATATGGGGCCCATACCGCATTGAGCATTAACTGTGCACCAGTAATCTGCATGGAGCATTTTATGGTGCCCATACAGCATGGAGCATTAGATGGGGGTCCAGTATTCTGCATGGAGCGTTTAATGGGAACCTGTATACTGAATGGAGCATTATATGGGGCCCATACAGCATTGAGCATTAACTGTGCACCAGTAATCTGCATGGAGCATTTTATGGTGCCCATACAGCATGGAGCATTAGATGGGGGTCCAGTATTCTGCATGGAGCATTATATGAGGGCCTGTATTCTGTAAGGAGCATTATATGGGGGCCAGTATTCTGAATGGAGCATTATATGGGGCCCATACAGCATGGAGCATAATACGGGGGCCAGTACACTGAATGAAGCTTTATATGGGGACCAGTATTCTGTATGGAGCATTATATTGGGGCCAGTAATCTGTATGTGTCATTATATGGAGGCCAGTATTCTTCATGCTGCATTATATGGGGGCCTGTATTCTGCATGAAGCTTTATATGGGGACCAGAATTGTGCATGGAGCCTTATATGGGCCTATACAGCATGGAGCATTATATGGGGGCCAGTATTCTGCATGGAGCTTTATATGGGGGCCAGTATTCTGCATGGAGCTTTAATGGGAACCTGTATACTCAATGGAGCATTATATAGGGGCCAGTATTCTGCATGTAGCATTATATGGGGGCCAGTATTCTGTATGGATCATTATATGGGGGCCATTATTCTGCATGGAGCATTATATGGGGCCAGTATTCTGCATGGAGCATTATATGGGGCCCATATAGCATGGAGCATTATATGGGGCCAGTATTCTGCATGAAGCATTATATGGGGCCCATATAGCATGGAGCATTAAATGGGGGCCAGTATACTGAATGGAGCTTTATATTGGGGCCAGTATTCTACATGTAGCACTATATGGGGGTCAGTTTTCTGTATGGATCATTATATGGGGGCCAGTATTCTGTATGGAGCGTTATATGGGGCCAGTATTCTGCATGGAGCATTATATGGGGCCCATACAGCATGGAGCATTATATGGGGGCCAGTATACTGAATACAGTATTATATGGGGGCCAGTATTCTAAATGTAGTATTATATAGGCCCATACAGCATGGAGCATTATATGGGGTCCATTATTCTGTAAGGAGCATTACATGGGGTGCATTATTCTGTATGGAGCATAATATGGGGGCCAGTATTCTGCATGGAGCATTATAAGGGGGCTAGTATTCTGTATGGAGCATTATATGGGTGCCAGTATTCTGTATGGAGCATTATATGGGGGCCAGTATTCGGCATGAAGCATTATATGGGGACCAGAATTGTGCATGGAGCCTTATATGGGCCTATACAGCATGGAGCATTATATGGGGGCCAGTAATCTGCATGGAGCTTTATAAGGGGGCCAGTATTCTGCATGGAGCTTTAATGGGAACCTGTATACTGAATGGAGCATTATATGGGGGCCAGTATTCTGCATGTAGCATTATATGGGGGCCAGTATTCTGTATGGATCATTATGTGGGGGCCAATATTCTGCATGTAGCATTATATGGGGCCAGTATTCTGCATGGAGCATTATAGGGGGCCAGTATTCTGCATGGAGCATTATATGGGGCCCATATAGCATGGAGCATTAAATGGGGGCCAGTATACTGAATGGAGCTTTATATGGGGGCCAGTATTCTACATGTAGCACTATATGGGGGTCAGTATTCTGTATGGAGCATTATATGGGGGCCAGTATTCTGTATGGACCGTTATATGGGGCCAGTATTCTGCATGGAGCATTATATGGGGCCCATACAGCATGAAGCATTATATGGGGGCCAGTATACTGAATACAGTATTATATGGGGGCCAGTATTCTAAATGTAGCATTATATAGGCCCATACAGCATGGAGCATTATATGGGGTCCATTATTCTGTAAGGAGCATTACATGGGGTGCATTATTCTGTATGGAGCATAATATGGGGGCCAGTATTCTGCATGGAGCATTATAAGCTGGCTAGTATTCTGTATGGAGCATTATATGGGGGCCAGTATTCTGTATGGAGCATTATATGGGGGCCATTATTCGGCATGAAGCATTATATGGGGGCCAGTATTCTGTATGGAGCATTATATGGGGGCCAGTATTCTGTATGGAGCATTATGTGGGGGCCAATATTCTGTATGAAGCATTATTTGGGGGCCAGCATTATGCATGTAGCATTATATGGGGCCCATACAGCATGGAGCATTATATGGGGGCCAGTATTCTGTATAGAGAATTATATAGGGGCCTGTTTTCTCTATGGAGCATTATATGAGGCCCATACAGCATGGAGCATTATATGGGGGTCAGAATTCTGCATAAAGTATTATATGGGGCCCATAGAGCATGGAGCATTATATGGGGGCCAGTATTTTGCATGGAGCATTATATGGAACCAATACAGCATGGAGCATTATATGGGGGCCAGCATTCTGCATGGAGCATTATGTAAATCCCATACAGCATGGAGCATTATATGGGGGCCAGTGTTCTGCATAGAGCATTATATGGGGCCCATGCAGCATGGAGCATTATATGGGGGCCAGTATTCTGTATGGAGCATTATATGTGGGCCAGTATTCTGCATGGAGCATTATATGGGGGCCAGTATTCTGTATGGAGCATTATATGGGGGCCTGTATTCTGTATGGAGCATTATATGGGGGCCAGTATTCTGCGTGGAGCATTATATGGGGCCCATACAGCATGGAGCATTATATGGGGGCCAGTATTCTGCATGGAGCATTATATGGGGCCCATATAGCATGGATCATTAAATGGGGGACAGTATACTGAATGGAGAATTATATGTGGCCAGTAAACTGAATTCAGCATTATATGGGGGCCAGTATTCTGAATGTAGCAATATATAGGCCAATACAGCATGGAGCATTATATGGAGTCCTTTATTCTGTAAGGAGCATTATATGGGGTGCATTATTCTGCATGGAACATAATATGGGGGCCAGTATTCTGCATGGAGCATTATATGGGGGCTAGTATTCTGTATGCAGCATTATATGGGGACCAGTATTCTGTATGAAGCATTATATGGGGACCAGTATTCGGCATAGAGCATTATATGGGGCCAGTATTCTGTATGGAGTATTATATTGGGGCTAGTATTCTGCATTGATCATTATATGGGGGCCAGTATTCTGTATGGAGCATTAAATGGGTGTCAGTGTTCTGCATGGAGCATTATATGGGGGCCACTATTCTGCATGGAGCATTATATGGGGCCCATACAGCATGGAACATTATATGGGGGCCAGTATTTTGCATGGAGCATTATATGGGGCCCATACAGCATGGATCATTATATGGGGGCCAGTATTCCGCATGGAGCATTATATGGCGGCCAGTATTCTGCATGGAGCATTATATGGGGGCCAGTATTCTGCATGGAGCATTATATTGGGGCCAGTATTCTACATGGAGCATTATATGGGGCCCATACAGTATGGAATATTATATGGGGGCCAGTATTCTGCATGGAGCATTATATGGGGCCCATATAGCATGGAGCATTTTATGAGGGCATTATACTGAATGGAACATTATATGGGGGCCAGTATTCTGCATTTAGCATGATATGGGGCCCATACAGCATGAAGCATTATATGGGGGCCTCTATTCTGCATCGAGCATTATATGGGGACCAGTATTCTGCTTGGAGCATTATATGGAAACCAGTATTCTGTATGGAGCATTATATGGGGGCCAGTAATCTGTATGTGGCATTATATTAGGGCCATTATTCTACATGGTGCATTATAAGGGGTGTTGCATTCTGCATGGAGCTTTATATGGGGGACAGTAATGTGCATGGAGCCTTATATGGGCCTATACAGCATGGAGCTTTATATGGGGGCCAGTACTCTGCATGGAGCATTCATTATATGGGGGCCAGTATTCTACACGGAGCGTTTAATCGGAACCTGTATATTGAATGGAGCATAATATGGGGGTCAGTATTCTGCATGGAGCAGTATATGGGGCCCATACAGCATTGAGCATTATATGTGGGTCAGTATTCTGCATGGAGCATTATATGGGGCCTATACAGCATGGAGCATTATATGGTGGCCCGTATACTTAATGGATCATTATATGGGGGCCAGTATTCTGCATATAGCATTATATGGGCCCATACAGCATGGAGCATTAGATGGGGGCCAGTATTCTGCATGAAGCTTTATATGGGGGCCAGTATTCTGCATGGATCATTATATGGGGGTCAGTATTCTGTATGGAGCATTATATGTGGGTCAGTATTTTGAATGGAGCATTACATGGGGCCCACACGTCATGGAGCTTTATATGGGGGCAGTAGTCTGCATGGAGCATTATATGGGGGCCAGTATTCTGCATGGAGAATTATATGGGGCCCATACAGCATGGAGCATTATATGGTGGCCAGTATACTGAATGGAGCATTATATGGGGGGCAGTTTTCTGCAAGGAGCATTTTATGGGGCCCATACAGCATGCAGCATTATTTGGGGGGCAGTATACTTAATGGAGCATTATAAGGGGGCAGTATTATGCATGAAGCGTTTAATGGGAACCTGTATACTGAATGGAGCATTATATGGGGGCCAGTATTCTCTGTGGAGCATTATATGGGGGCCAGTATTCTGCATGAAGCATTATATGGGGGCCAGGATTCTGTATGGAGCATTGTATGGGGGCCAGTAATCTGTATGGTGCATTACATGGGGGCCAGTATTCTGCATGAAGCATTACATGGGGGCCAGTATTCTGCATGTAGCATTATATGGGTCCAGTATTCTGTAAGGAGCATTATGTATGGGCCAGTACTCTGCATGGAGCATTATATGGGGGCCAGTATTCTGCATGGAGCATTATATGCCGGCCGGGATTCTGCATGGAGCATTATATGGGGGCCAGTATTCTGCATGGAGCATTATATGGAGCTCATACGGCATGGAGCATTATATGGGGGCTAGTATACTAAATGGAGCATTACATCTGGGCCAGTATTCTGCATGTAGCATTATATGGGGGCCAGTATTCTGTATGGAGCATTATATGGGGGCCAGTACTCTGTATGGAGCATTATATGGGGGCCAGCATTCTGCATGGAGCATTATTATATGTGGCCCATACAGCATGGAGCATTATATGGGGTGCATTAATTTGTATGGAGAATAATATGGGGGCCAGTATTCTGCATGGAGCATTGTACGGGGGCTACTATTCTGCATGGAGCATTATATGGGGGCCAATTTTCTGTATGAAGCATTATATGGGGCCAGTATTCTGCATGGAGCATTATATGGGGGCCAGTATTCTGTATGGAGCATTAAATGGGGGCCAGTATTTTGCATGGAGCATTATATGGGGGCCAGTATTCTGCATGGAGCATTATATGGGGCCCTGTATTCTTACTTAGCATTATATAGGTCCCATAGAACATGGAGCATTATATGGGGGCCAGTATTCTGCATGGAGCATTACATGGGGTCCATACAGCATGGAGCATTATATGGGGGCCAGTATTTGGCATGGAGGATTTTATGGGGCCCATACAGCATGGAGCATTATATGCGGGCAACTATTCTGCATGGAGCATTATATGGCGGCCAGTATTCGGCATGGAGCATTATATGGGGACCAATATTCTGCATGGAGCAGTATATGGGTTCCAGTATTCTGCATGGAGCATTATATGGGGGCCAGTATTCTGCATGGAGCATTATTTGGGGCACATGCAGCATGGAATATTATATGGGAGAGAGTATTCTGCATGGAGCATTAAATGGGGCCCATACAGCATGGAGCATTATATGGGGGCCAGTATTCAGCATGGAGCATTATATGGGGCCCATACAGCATGGAGCATTATATGGGGGCCAGTATTCTGCATGGAGAATTATAAGGGGGCCAGTATTGTGCATGGAGCATTATATGGGGGCCAATATTATGTATAGAGCATTATATGAGGGCCTGTCTTCTGAATGAAGCATTATATGGGGGACAGTATTCTGCATGTAGCATTATATGGGCCCACACAGCATGGAGCATTATATGGGGGCCAGTATACTGAATGGAACATTATATGGGGGCCAGTATTCTTCTGATAGCATTATTTGGGGCCCATACAGCATGGAGCCTTATATGGGGGCCAGAATTCTGCATAGAGCATTTTATGGGGGCCAGTATTCTGTATGGAGCTTTATATGGGGGCCAGTATTCTGTATGGAGCATTATATGGGGGCCAGTAATTTGTATGGGGCATTATATGGGGGCCAATATTTTGCATGGTGAGTTATATGGGGGCCTCTATTCTGCATGGAGCTTTAAATGGCGGCCAGTATTGTGCATGGAACCTTATAGGGGCCTATACAGCATGGAGCATTATATGGGGGCCAGTATTCTCTATGAAGCATTTCATGGGAGCCTGTAATTTATATGGGGGCCAGTATTCTGCATGGAGCATTATATGCCGGCCGGTATTCTGCATGGAGGATTATATGTGGGCCAGTTTTCTGTATGGAGGATTATATGGGGCCCATACAGCATGGAGCATTATATGGGGGCCAGTATTCTGCATGGAGCACTGTATGGGGCCCATATAGAATGGAGCATTATGTAGGGTGCTAGTATACTGAATGGAGCATTACATCGGGCCAGTATTTTGCATGTAGCATTATATGGGGGCCAGTATTCTGTATGGAGCATTATGTATGGGCCAGTACTCTGTATGGAGCATTATATGGGGGCCAGCATTCTGCATGGAGAATTATTAAATGTGGCCCATACAGTATGAAGCATTATATTGGGACCAGTAAACTTAATGGAGCATTATATGGGGGCCAGTATTCTGACTGTAGCATTATATGGGCCCATACAGCATGGAGCATTATATGGGGTGCATTATTTTGTATGGAGCATAATATGGGGGCCAGTATTCTGCATGGAGCATTATATGGTGGCTAGAATTCTGCATGGAGCATGATATTGGGGCCAGTATTCTGTATGGAGCATTATATCGGGGCCAGTATTCTGCATGGAGCATTATATGGGGGCCAGTATTCTGTATGGAGTATAATATAGGGGCCAGTATTCTGCATGGAGCATTATATGGGGGCCAGTATTCTGTATGGAGCATTAAATGGGGGCCAGTGTTCTGCATGGAGCATGATATGGCGGCCAGTATTCTGCATTGAGCATGATATGGGGACCAATATTCTGCATGGAGCATTATATGGGGGCCAGTATTCTGCATGGAGCATTATATGGGGCCAGTATTCTGCATGGAGCATTATATGGGGCCCAAACACCATGGAATACTATATGGGAGCCAGTATTCTGCATGGAGCATTATATGGGGCCCATACAGCATGGAGCATTATATGGGGGCCAGTATTCAGCGTGGAGCATTACATAGGGGCCATACAGCATGGAGCATTATATGGGGGCCAGTATTATGTATGGAGCATTATATGGGGGCCAATATTCTGCATGGAGCAATGTATGGGGGCCAGTATTCTGTATGGAGCATTACATGGGGGCCTGTATTCTGTATTAAGCATTATATGGGGGCCAATATTCTGCATGGAGCATTATATTGGGCGCATACAGCATGGAGCATTATATGGGGGCCAGTATACTGAATGGAGCATTACATGGGGGCCATTATTCTGCATATAGCATGATATGGGGCCCAAACAGCATGGAGCTTTATATGGGGGCCAGTATTCTGCATCGAGCATTTTATGGGGGCCAGTATTCTGTATGGAGCTTTATATGGGGGCCAGTATTCTCTATGGAGCATTATATGGGGTCCTGTAATCTGTATGGGGCATTATATGGGGGCCAGTATTTTGCATGGTGAATTATATGGGGGCAGGTATTCTGCATAGAGCTTTATATGGCGGCCAGTATTGTGCATGGAGCCTTATATGGGCCTAAACAGCATGGAGCATTATATGGGGGTCAGTATTCTGCATGGAGCATTACATGGGATCCAGTATTCTGCGTGGAGCGTTTAATGGGAACCTGTATACTGAATGGAGCATTATATGGGTGCCAGTATTCTGTGTGGAGCATTGTATGGTGGCCAGTATTCTGTATGGAGCATTATATGGGGGCCAGTATACTACATGGAGCATTATATGGGGGCCAGTGCTCTGTATGGAGCATTGTATGGGGTCGGTAATCTGTATGGGGCATTATATGGGGGCCAGTATTCTGCATGGAGCATTATACGGGCCCATACAGCATGGAGCATTATATGGTGGCCAGTATTGTGCATGGAGCATTATATGCGGGCCAGTATTCTGCATGGAGCATTATATGGGGGCCAGTATTCTGCATGGAGCATTATATTTTGGCTAGTATTCTGGATGAAGCATTATATGGGGGCCAGTATTCTGCATGGAGCATTAAATGGGGGCCAGTATTCTGTATGGAGCATTATATGGGGGCCAGTATTCTGTATGCAGCATTATATGGGGTCAGTATTCTGCATGGAGCATTATATGGGGCCCATACAGCATTGAGCATTATATGTGGGTCAGTATTCTGCATGGAGCATTATATGGGGCCCATACAGCATGGAGCATTATATGGGGGCCCTTATACTGAATGGATCATTATATGGGGGCCAGTATTCTGCATGTAGCATTATATGGGCCTATACAACATGGGGCATTAGATGGGGGCCAGTATTCTGCATGAAGCATTATATGGGGGCCAGAATTCTGTATAGAGCATTATAAGGGGGTCAGTATTTTGCATGGAGCATTATATGGGGCCGAAACAGCATGGAAGTTTATATGGGGGCCAGTAGTCTGCATGGAGCATTATATGGGACCAGTATTCGGCATGAAGAATTATATGGGGCTCATACATCATGGAGTATTATACAGGGGCCAGTATACTGAATGGAGCATTATATGGGGCCAGTTTTCTGCATGGAGCTTTTTATGGTGCCAGATACAGCATGGAGCATTATATGAGGGCCAGTATACTTAATGTAGCATTATAAGGGTGCAGTGTTCTGCATCGAGCGTTTAATGGGAACCTGTATACTGAATGGAGCATTATATGGGGGCCAGTATTCTGCATGGAGCATTGTATGGGGTCCATATAGAATGGAGCATTATGTGGGTGCTAGTATACTGAATGGAGCATTACATCGGGGCCAGTATTCTGCATGTAGCATTATATGGGGGCCAGTATTGTGCATGGAGCACTATATGCGGGCCAGTATTCTGCATGGAGCATTTTATGGGGGCCAGTATTCTGCATGGAGCATTATATGGGGGCTAGTATTCTGAATGAAGCATTATATGGGGGCCAGTATTCTGCATGGAGCATTAAATGGGGGCCAGTATTCTGTATGGAGCATTATATGGGGGCCAGTATTCTGTATGCAGAATTATATGGGGTCAGTATTCTGCATGGAGCATTATATGGTGCCCATACAGCATGGAGCATTATATGGGGGCCAGTATTCTGCATGGAGCATTATATTGGGGCCAGTATTCTGCATGGAGCATTATATGAGGCCCATACAGCATGAAGCATTATATGAGGGGCAGTATACTGAATGGAGCATTATATGGGGGCCAGTATTCTTCATGTAGCATTATATGGGGGCCAGTATTTTGTATGGAGTATTATATGGGGGCCAGTATTCTGTATGGAGCATTATATGGGGGCCAGTATTCTGCATGGAGCATTATATGGGGCCCATACAGCATGGAGCATTATATGGGGGCCAGTATTCTGCATGGAGCAATATATGGGGTCAGTATTCTGCATGGAGCATTATATGGGGCCCATACAGCATGGAACATTATATGGGGGCCAGTATTCTGTATGAAGCATTATATGGGGGCCAGTATTCTGCAAGGAGCATTATATGGGGGCCAGTATTCTGCATGGAGCATTATATTGGGGCCAGTATTCTGCATGGAGCATTATATTGGGGCCAGTATTCTCTATGGAGCATTATATAGGGTCCAGTATTCTGTATGGAGCATTATATGGGGGGCAGTATTCTGTACAGAGCATTATATAAGGGCCAGTATTCTGTTTGTGCCATTATATGGGGGCCAGTAATCTGTATGGTGCATTATATGAGGACCAGTATTCTGCATGGAGCATTATATCGGGGCCAGTATTCTGCATGGAGCATTATATGGGCCCATACAGCCTGGAGCATTATATGAGGGCCAGTATTCTGCATGAAGCATTATATGGGGGCCAGTATTCTGCATGGAGCATTATATCGGGGCAAGTATTCTGCATGGAGCATTATACAGCATGGAGAATTATATGGGAGCCAGTATTCCACATGGAGCATTATATGGGGGCCAGTATTCTGTATGGAGCATTATATGGGGAGCAGTATTCTGCATGGAGCATTATTTGGGCCCAAACAGCAAGGAGCATTATATGGGGGCCAGTATACTGAATGGAGCATTATATGGGGGCCAGTATTCTGCATGGAGCATTATATGGGCCCATACAGCATGGAGCATTATATGGGGGCCAGTATTCTGCATGGAGCATTATATGGGCCCATACAGCATGGAGCATTATATGCGTGCCAGTATTCTGCAGGGAGCCTTATATGGGCCCATACAGCATGGAGCATTATATGGGGGCCAGCATTCTGCATGGAGAATTATATGGAGGCCAGTATTCTGCATGGAGCATTATATAAGGGCTAGTAATCTGTATGGGGCATTATATAGGGGCCAGTATTCTGCGTGGAGCATTATATGAAACCCATACAGCATGGATCATTATATGGGGGCCAGTATTCTGTATGGAGCATTATATGGGGGCCAGTATTCTGCATGGAGTACTATATGGGGGCCAGTATTCTGCATTGAGCATTATATGGGGGCCAGTATTCTGTATGGAGCATTATATGGGGGCCAGTATTATGCATGGAGCATTATATTGTGGTCAGTATTCTGCATGGAGCATTATATGGGGCCAGTATTCTGCATGGAGCATTATATTGGGTCCAGTATTCTCTATGGAGCATTATATAGGTCCACTATTCTGTATGGAGCATTATGGGGGCCAGTATTCTGTTTGGAGCATTATATGGGGGCCAGTATTCTGATTGGAGCATTATATGGGGGCCAGTAATTTGTTTGGTGCATTATATGTGCGCCAGTATTCTGCATGGAGCATTATATCGGGGCCATTATTCTGCATGGAGCATTATATGGGCCCGTACAGCATGGAGCATTATATGGGGGCCAGTATTCTGCATGGAGCATTATATTGGGGCCAGTATTCTCTATGGATCATTATATAGGGTCCAGTATTCTGTATGGAGCATTATATGGGGGCCAGTATTCTGTACAGAGCATTATATGGGGGCCAGTATTCTGTTTGGAGCATTATATGGGGGCCAGTAATCTGTATGGTGCATTATATGAGGGCCAGTATTCTGCATGGAGCATTATATCGGGGCCAGTATTCTGCCTGGATCATTATATCGAGGCCAGTATTCTGCATGGAGCATTATATGGGCCCATACAGCATGGAGCATTATATGGGGGCCAGTATTCTGCATGGAGCATTATATAGGGGCCAGTATTCTGCATGGAGCATTATATGGGCCCATACAGCATGGAGCATTATATGGGGGCCAGTATTCTGCATGGAGCATTATATGGGGGCCAGTATTCTGCATGGAGCATTATATGAGGCCCATACAGCATGGAGCATTATATGAGGGCCAGTATACTGAATGGAGCATTATATGGGGGCCAGTATTCTTCATTTAGCATTATTTGGGGCCCATACAGCATGGAGCATTATATGGGGGCCATAATTCTGCATGGAGCAATATATGGGGGTCAGTATTCTGCATGGATCATTATATGGGGGCCATACAGCATGGAGCATTATATGGGGGCCAGTATTCTGTATGGAGCATTATATGGGGGCCAGTATTCTGCATGGAGCATTATATGGGGGCCTGTATTCTGCATGGAGCATTATATGGGGGCCAGTATTCTCTATGGAGCATTATATGGGGGCCAGTATTATGCATGGAGCATTATATGGGGGCCAGTATTATACATGGAGCATTATATGGGGGCCAGTATTCTGCATGGAGCATTATATTGGGTCCAGTATTCTCTATGGAGCATTATATAGGGTCCAGTATTCTGTATGGAGCATTATATGGGGGCCAGTATTCTGTACAGAGCATTTTATGGGGGCCAGTATTCTGTTTGGAGCATTATATGGGGGCCAATAATCTGTATGGTGCATTATATGAGGGCCAGTATTCTGCATGGAGCGTTATATGGGGGCCAGTATTCTGCATGGAGCATTATATCGGGGTCAGTGTACTGCATGGAGCATTATATGGGCCCATGCAGCATGGAGCATTATATGGGGGCCAGTATTCTGCATGGAGCATTATATTGGGTCCAGTATTCTCTATGGATCATTATATAGGGTCCAGTATTCTGTGTGGAGCATTATATGGCGGCCAGTATTCTGTACAGAGCATTATATGGGGGCCAGTATTCTGTTTGGAGCATTATATGGGGGCCAGTAGTCTGTATGGTGCATTATATGAGGGCCAGTATTCTGCATGGAGCATTATATGGGGGCCAGTATTCTTCATGGAGCATTATATCAGGGCCAGTATTCTGCATGGACCATTATATGGGCCCATACAGTATGGAGCATTATATGGGTTCCAGTATTTTGTATGAAGCATTATATGGGGGCCAGTATTCTGTATGGAGCATTATATGGGGGCCAGTATTCTGCATGGAGCATTATATGGGGCCCATACAGCATGGAGCATTATATGGGGGCCAGTATTCTGCATGGAGCATTATATGGTGGTCAGTATTCTGCATGGAGCATTATATGGGGCCCATACAGCATGGAACATTATATGGGGGCCAGTATACTAAATGTAGCATTATATGAAGGCCAGTATTCTGCATGGATCATTATATGGGCCCATACAGCATGGAGCCTTATATGGGGTCCGTTATTCTGTAAGTAGCAGTATATGGGGTGCATTATTCTGTATGGAGCATTATATGTGGGCCAGTGTTCTGCATTGAGCATTATATGGGGACCAGTATTCTGCATGGAGCATTATATGGGGACCAGTACTCTGTATGGAGCATTATATGGGGGTCAGTATTCTGCATGGAGCATTATATGGGGGCCGATATTCTGTATGGAGCATTATATGGGGCCCATACAACATGGAGCATTATATGGAGGCCAGTATTCTGCATGGAGCATTATGTGGGGGCCGGTATTCTGTATGGAGCATTATATGGGGGGCAGTATTCTGTATGGAGCATTATATGAGGGCCAGTATCCTGTATGGAGCATTATATGGGGGCCAGTATTCTGTATGGAGCATTATATGGGGGCCAGTATTCTGTATGGAGCATTATATGGGGTGCAGTATTCTGCATGGAGCATTATATGGGGCCCATACAGCAAGGAGCGTTATATGGGGGCCAGTATACTGAATGGAGCATTATATGGTGGCCAGTATTCTGCATGGAGCATTATATGGGCCTATACAGCATGGAGCATTATATGGGGGCCAGTATTCTGCATGGAGCATTATATGGGCCCAAACAGCATGGAGCATTATATGGGGGCCAGTATTCTGTATGGAGCATTATATGGGCCCATACAGCATGGAGAATTATATGGGGGCCAGTATTCTGTATGCAGCTTTATATGGGGGCCATTATTCTGTATGAAGCATTATATGGGGGCCAGTATTCTCTATGGAGCATTATGTAGAGGCCAGTATTCTGTATGAAGCATTATATGGGGACCAGTATTCTGTATGGAGCATTATATAGGGGCTAGTAATCTGTATGGGCCATTATATGGGGGTCAGTATTCTGCTTGGAGCATTATATGAGACCCATACAGCATGCAGCATTATATGGGGGCCAGTATTCTGCATGGAGAATTATATGGGGGCCAGTATTTTACATGGAGCATTATATGATGCCTATACAGCATGGAGCATTATATGAGGGCCAGTATACTGAATGGAGCATTACTTGGGGGCCAGTATTCTTCATGTAGCATGATATGGGAGCCAGTATTGTGTATGGAGCATTATATGGGGGGCCAGTATTCTGCATGGAGCATTATATGGGGCCCATACAGCATGGAGCATTATATGGGGGCCAGTATTCTGCATGGAGCAATATATGGGGGTCAGTATTCTGCATGGAGCATTATATGGGGGCCATACAGCATGGAACATTATATGGGGGCCAGTATTCTGTGTGGAGCATTATATGGGGGCCAGTATTCTGCATGGAGCATTATATGGGGGCCAGTATTCTGCATGGAGAATTATATGGGGGCCAGTATTCTGCATGGAGCATTATATTGGGGCCAGTATTCTCTATGGAGCATTATATAGGGTCCAGTATTCTGTATGGAGCATTATATGGGGGCCAGTATTCTGTACAGAGCATTATATGGGGGCCAGTATTCTGTTTGGAGCATTATATGGGGGCCAGTAATCTGTATGGTGCATTATATGATGGCCAGTATTCTGCATGGAGCATATATGGGGGCCAGTATTCTACATGGAGCATTATATCGGGGCCAGTATACTGTATGGAGCATTATATGGGCTCATACAGCATGGATCATTATATGGGGTCAAGTATTCTGCATGGAGCATTATATTGGGGCCAGTATTATCTATGGAGCATTATATAGGGTCCAGTATTCTGTATGGAGCATTATATGGGGGCCAGTATTCTGTATAGAGCATTATATGGGGGCCAGTATTCTGCATGGAGCATTATATGGGGGCCAGTATTCTGCATGGAGCATTTTATCGGGGCTAGTATTCTGCATGGAGCATTATATGGGCCCATACAGCATGGAGCATTATATGGGGGCCAGTATTCTACATGGAGCATTATATAGGGGCCAGTATTCTGCATGGAGCATTATATGGGCCCATACAGCATGGAGCATTATATAGGGGCCAGTATTCTGCATAGAGCATTATATGGGGGCCAGTATTCTGCATGGAGCATTATATGAGGCCCATACAGCATGGAGCATTATAAGAGGGCCAGTATACTGAATTTAGCATTATATGGGGGCCAGTATTCTTCATGTAGCATTATATGGGGGCCAGTATTTTGTATGGAGCATTATATGGGGGCCAGTGTTCTGTATGGAGCATTATATGGGGGCCAGTATTCTGCATGGAGCATTATATGGGGCCCATACAGCATGGAGCATTATATGGGGGCCAGTATTCTGCATGGAGCATTATATGAGGGGCAGTATTCTGCATGGAGCATTATATGGGGCCCATACAGCATGGAACATTATGTTATGCACACGCCCGGACTGACTGGCGTGTGCATGTTTATGTAGTGATTCCACTGTGCCATGAACCGGAGAGTGCCTGGAGGGGCGTAACTAAGTATCTGCCCGATCCGACCAAGGTCGCACGACGGCATACGACGCCAGTGCACCAGGGAGGAACCGAGCAGAGGAACCAGGGTCTACTCCAGGTCAGACTCCGGACACGGCTGTTGACCCACACCAGGGAATACAGGAACAGGCAGACTAGAGCACAGGCTGGGTAGGGTCCAGTACAGACTGGGAGACAAATTCGAAACCGCAGACGCGGCGGACAGAGCTAAGCAAAGCGAAAACCGCAGACGCGGCGGACAGAGCTGAGCAAAGCGAAAACCGCAGACGCGGCAGACAGAGCTGAGCAAAGCGAAAACCGCAGACGCGGCGGACAGAGCTGAGCAAAGCGAAAACCGCAGACGCGGCGGACAGAGCTGAGCAAAGCGAAAACCGCAGACGCGGCGGACAGAGCTGAGCAAAGCGAAAACAGCAGACGCGGTGGACAGAGCTGAGCAAAGCGAAAACCGCAGACGCGGCGGACAGAGCTGAGCAAAGCGAAAACCGCAGACGCGGCGGACAGAGCTGAGCAAAGCGAAAACCGCAGACGCGGCGGACAGAGCTGAGCAAAGCGAAAACCGCAGACGCGGCGGACAGAGCTGAGCAAAGCGAAAACCGCAGATGCGGCGGACAGAGCTGAGCAAAGCGAAAACCGCAGACGCGGCGGACAGAGCTGAGCAAAGCGAAAACCGCAGACGCGGCGGACAGAGCTGAGCAAAGCGAAAACCGCAGACGCGGCGGACAGAGCTGAGCAAAGCGAAAACCGCAGACGCGGTGGGAACAGGGCTCTGTTCACACGGAACAGACTAGAAGGGAAAAGTAGAACCAGATACCCACGGGGTACTTGCAGAGAAGTAGCGAGTGGACCACAAACTCACAAACGGAAGTACAGTGACAACGAGCAGGAGTTAGGTACGAGTTCAGACTCTGCAGAAAATGGAATGGAACGGACATAGAGGCAAAACAGGTAAAGGATAGGAGAGAGTTCAGACAGGAACTGAGTGTACGGAGGAGACCGACACTGCAGCGGGATACAGGAGCGGGTCTGGGAATACGGCCCCCAGAGAGGCAGGACGAACAGGCAAGGAGCGTGTTCAGACTGGCCTGGAAATACAGCCTCCAGGAAGGCGGAACGAACAGGCAAGGAACGAGTACAGACTGCAGGTTAAGGTACACAGATAGGACACAGTACAGACACGGGAACTGATACCGCAAGGCAGGAGAGATAGACAGGACTCAGTTCAGACACGGGAACTGATACCGCAAGGCAGGAGACAAAGACAGGACTCAGTTCAGACACGGGAACTGATACCGCAAGGCAGGAGACATAGACAGGACTCAGTTCAGACACGGGAACTGATACCGCAAGGCAGGAGACAAAGAACGGGACCTGGCACCTTCAGAGTGCAAGCACACACTGAAAGAAACACTATGCTCAGGCAGGGATAGATGGGAGCAGCTGAGCTATATACCAGGTGACAGACAGCAATAGGCTGAGGACGCACAAGGGGTGTGACCCATAGCAGGTACAAAAAGCAGGAAGTGATCGGGCGCCGCCCTTAAGCAGCAGAAACAGACAAACAGACAGCAAGGAGGGAAGCCAGAGAGACATTCTGGATTGGAGATCAAGTGCGCGCTCTTGCACAGTGGGAGATGGACCACCATGCAAGGACGCCGCCAGGTATGTTACACATTATATGAGGGCTAGTATACTAAATGTAGCATTATATGGGGGCCAGTATTCTGCATGGAGCATTATATGGGCCCATACAGCATGGAGCATTATATGGGGTCCGTTATTCTGTAAGAAGCATTATATGGGGTGCATTATTCTGTATGGAGCATTATATGGGGGCCAGTATTCTGCATTGAGCATTATATGGGGGCCAGTATTCTGAATGGAGCATTATATGGGGGCCAGTACTCTGTATGGAGCATTATATGGGGGTCAGCATTCTGCATCGAGCATTATATGGGTGCCGGTATTCTGTATGGAGCATTATATGGGGCCCATACAACAAGGAGCATTATATGGGGGCCAGTATTCTGAATGGAACATTATATGGGGGCCGGTATTCTGTATGGAGAATTATATGGGGGCCAGTATTCTGTATGGAGCATTATATGGGGGCCAGTATCCTTTATGGAGCATTATATAGGGGCCAGTATTCTGTATGGAGCATTATATGGGGGCTAGTATTCTGTATGGAGCATTATATGGGGAGCAGTATTCTGCATGGAGCATTATATGGGGCCCATACAGCAAGGAGCGTTATATGGGGGCCAGTATACTGAATGGAGCATTATATGGGGGCCAGTATTCTGCATGGAGCATTATATAGGCCTATACAGCATGGAGCTTTATTTGGGGGCCAGTATTCTGCATGGAGCATTATATGGGCCCATGCTGCATGGAGCATTATATGGGGGCCAGTATTCTGCATGGAGCGTTATATGGGCCCATACAGCATGTAGCATTATATGGGGGCCAGTATTCTGTATGGAGCATTATATGGGGGCCAGAATTCTTCATGGAGCATTATATCGGGGCCAGTATTCTATATGGAGCATTATATAGGGGCCAGTGTTCTGTATGAAGCATTATATGGGGGCCAGTAGTCTGCATGCAGCATTATATAGGGGCTAGTAATCTGTATGGGGCATTATATGGGGGCCAGTTTTCTGCGTGGAGCATTATATGAGACCCACACAGCATGGAGCATTATATGGGGGCCAGTATTCTGCATGGAGCATTATATGGGGGCCAGTATTCTGTATGGAGAATATATGGGGGCCAGTATTCTGCATGGAGAATTATATGGGGGCCAGTATTCTTTATGGAGCATTATATGGGGACCAGTATTCTGCATGGAGCATTATATGTTGGCCAGTATTCTCTATGGATCATTATATAGGGGCCAGTATTCCGTATGGAGCATGATATGGGGGCCAGTATTCTGTATGGAGCATTATATGGGCGCCAGTATTCTGTATGGAGCATTATATGGGGGTCAGTATTCTGTTTGGAGCATTATATGAGGTCCAGTAATCTGTATGGGGCATTATATGAGGGCCAGTATTCTGCATGGAGCATTATATGGGGGCCAGTAAACTGAATGGAGCATTATATGGGGCCCAGTATTCTGCATGGAACATTATATGGGCCCATACAGCATGGAGCATTATATGGGGGCCAGTATTCTTCATGGAGAGTTATATGGGCTCATACAGCATGGAGCATTATATGGGGGCCAGTATTCTGCATGTAGCATTATATGGGGGCCAGTATTCTGTATGGAGCATTATATGGGGGCCAGTATTCTGTATGGAGTGTTATATGGGGCCCAGTATCCTGTATGGAGCATTATATGGGGGCCAGTATACTGAATGGAGCATTATATGGGGGCCAGTATTCTGCATGGAACATTATATGGGCCCATACAGCATGGAGCATTATATGGGGGCCAGTATTCTTCATGGAGAGTTATATGGGCTCATACAGCATGGAGCATTATATGGGGGCCAGTATTCTGCATGTAGCATTATATGGGGGCCAGTATTCTGTATGGAGCATTATATGGGGGCCAGTATTCTGTATGGAGTGTTATATGGGGCCCAGTATCCTGTATGGAGCATTATATGGGGGCCAGTATACTGAATGGAGCATTATGTGGGGGCCAGTTTTCTGCATGCTGCATTATATGGGCCCATACGGAATGGAGCATTATTTGGGGGCCAGTATTCTGCATGGAGCATTATATGTGGGCCAGTATACTGAATGGAGCATTATATGTTCCCATACAGCATGGAGCATTATATTGGGGCCAGTTTTCTGTATGGAGCATTATGTCAGGGCCAGTATTCTGCATGGTGCATTGTATGGGGGCCAGTGTTCTGTATGGAGCATTATATGGAGCCCATAATTCTGTAAGGAGCATTATATGGGGCCTATAATACTGTATGGAGGACTTAGTGGTGCCATAATACTGTATGGAGGACTATGTAGTGCCATAAAACCATATAGACGACTATACTGTCCGGTCAGCACTGTGCACTGCGAGGATTTACCGGTTTCTGAGCTATTGTAGAATTTACAATAGATATCACTCATGTAATGTAAGAAGTCAGTGAAATCTCCGGCATTGTACTTTCGCCCGGGGCCCATGAAAACCTGGAGCCGGCCCTGTATATACCTACCAGGAGCCCATACATTCTGATGTCCTCACTAATATACAGTCATGGCCGAAAGTGTTGGCACCGTTGAAATTGTTCCTGAAAATGAAGTATTTCTCCCAGAAAATTATTGCAATTGCATGTTTTGTTATATACATGTTTATTTCCTTTGTGTGTATTGGAACAACACAAAATAACAAAAAAAAAGAAACTGAACATAATTTCACACAAAACTCCAAAAATGGGCTGGACAAAATTGTTGGCACCCTCAACTTAATATTTGGTTGCACACCATTTGGAATAAATAACTGCAATCAATCACTTCCTATAACCATTAATAATCTTCTTACACCTATCAACTGGAATTTTGGACCCCTCTTCTTTTGCAGACTTCTCCAGGTTTCTCATATTTGAAGGCGCCTTGTCCCAACAGCAATTTTAAGATCTCTCCACAGGTATTCAATGGGATTTAAATCCAGATTCATTGCTGGCCACTTCAGAACTCTCAAGCGCTTTGTTTCCATCTACTGTATTTCTGGGTGCTACTTGAAGTATGTTTGGGGCCTGTATTCTCTATGGAGCATTATATGGGGCCCAAACAGAATGGAGCATTACATGGGGGCCAGCATTCTGCATGGAGCATTATATGGGGCCCATACAGCATGGAGCATTATATGGGGCCAGTATTTTGTATGGAGCATTATATGGGGCCCATGCAGCACGGAGCTTTGTATGGGGGCAAGTATTCAGCATGCATCATTATATGGGGCCCACACAGCATGGAGCATTATATGCGGGCCAGTATTCTGCATGGAGCATTATATAAGGCCCATACAGCATGTAGCATTATATGGGGGCCAGTATTCGGCATGGAGTATAACATGGGGCCCATGCAGCATCGAGCATTATATGGGAGCCAGTATTCTGTATGGAGCATTATTTGGGGGCCAGTATTCTACATGGAGCATTATATGGGGGCCAGTATTCTGCATGGAGCATTATATGGGGCCCATACAGCATGGAGCATTATATGGGGGCCAGTATACTGAATGGAGCAATATATGGGGGCCAGTATTCTGCATATAGCATGATATGATGCCCATCCAGCATGGAGCATTATATGGGTGCCTGTATTCTGCATCGAGCATTATATGGCAGCCAGTATTCTGCATGGAGCATTATATGGGGACCAGTATTCTGTATGGAGCATTACATGGGGGCCAGTAATCTGTATGGGGCCATATATGGGGGCCAGTATTCTGCATGGTGCATTATATTGGGGCCTGTATTCTGCATGGAGCTTTATATGGGGGCCAGTATTCTGCATGGAGCCTTATATGGGCCTAAACAGCATGTAGCATTATATGGCGGCCAGTATTCTGCATGGAGCATTATATAGGGGCCAGTATTCTGCATGGAGCGTTTAATGGGAACCTGTATACTGAATAAAGCAATATATGGGGTCCAGTATTCTGCATGGAGCATTACATGGGGGCCAGTATTCTGTATGGAGCATTATATGGGGGCCAGTATTCTGTATCGAGCATTATATGGGGGTCAGTATTCTGCATGGAGCATTATATGGGTCCCATACAGCATTGAGCATTAACTGTGCGTCAGTAATCTGCATGGAGCATTTGATGGTGCCCATACAGCATGGAGCATTAGATGGGGGTCCAGTATTCTGCATGGAGCATTATATGGGGCCCAGTATTCTGTATGGAGCATTATATGGGGACCTGTATTCTGTATGGAGCATTATATGGGGGCCAGTATTCGGCATGGAGCATTATATGGGGGCCAGTATTCTGCATTGAATGTTTAATGGGAACCTGTAGACTGAATGGAGCATTATATGGGGGCCAGTATTCTGCATGCAGCATTATATGGGGGCCAGTATGCTGCATGGAGCATTATATGGGGGCCAGTAGTATTCTGTATGGATTATTATATGGGGGTCAGTATTCTGCATGGAGCATTATATGGGGCCCATACAGCATTGAGCATTATATGTGGGCCAGTATTCTGCATGGAGCATTATATGGGGCCCATACAGCATGGATCATTATATGGGGGCCAGTATACTGAATGGATCATTATATGGGGGCCAGTAATCTCGATATAGCATTATATGGGCCCATACAGCATGGAGCATTAGATGGGGGCCAGTATTCTGCATGGAGCATTAAATGGGGGCCAGTATTCTGTACGGAGCATTATATGGGGGCCAGCATTCTGCAAGGAGCATTATATGGGGCCCATACACAATGGAGCATTATATGGTAGACAGAATACTGAATCGAACATTATATGGGGGCCAGTTTTCTGCATGGAGTATTATATGGGGCCCATACAGCATGGAGCATTATATGGGGGCCAGTATACTTAATAGAGCCTTATAAGGGGGCAATATTCTGCATGGAGCATTTAATGGGAACCTGTATACTGAATGTAGCTTTATATGGGGGCGAGTATTCTGTGTGGAGCATTGTATGGGGGCTAGTATTCTGTATGGATCATTATATGGGGGCCAGTATTCCGCATGGAGCATTATATGGGGGCCAGTATTCTGCATGGAGCATTATATGGGGGCCAGTATTCTGCATGGAGCATTATATGGGGCCCATAAACATGGAGCATTATATGGGGGCCAGTATTCTGCATGGAGCATTATATGGGGCCCATATAGAATGAAGCATTAAATGGGGGCCAGTATACTGAATGGAGCTTTATATTGGGGCCAGTATTCTGCATGTAGCATTATATGGGGGTCAGTATTCTGTATGGAGCATTATATGGAAGCCAGTAGTTTGTATGGAGCATTATATGGGGCCAGTATTCTGCATGGAGCAATATATGGGGCCCATACAGCATGGAGCATTATATGGGGGCCAGTATACTGAATGCAGCATTATATAGGGGCCAGCATTCTAAATGTAGCATTATATAGGCCCATACAGCATGGAGCATCATATGGGGTACGTTAATCTGTAAGGAGCAATATATGGGGTGCATTATTCTGTATGAAGAATAATATGGGGGCCAGTATTCTGCATGGAGCATTATAAAGGGGCTAGTATTCTGCATGGAGCATTATATGGGGGCCAGTATTCTGTATGGAGCATTACATGGGGGCCAGTATTCTGCATGGAGAATTATATGGGGGCCAGTATTCTGTATGGAGCATTATATGGGGGCCAGTATTCTGCATGGAGCATTATATGTGGGCCAGTATTCTGCATGGAGCATTATATGGGGGCCAGTATTCTGTATGGAGCATTATGTGGGGGCCAGTATTCTGTATGAAGCATTATTTGGGGGCCAATGTTATGCATGTAGCATTATATGGGGCCCATACACAATGGAGCATTATATGGTAGACAGAATACTGAATCGAACATTATATGGGGGCCAGTTTTCTGCATGGAGTATTATATGGGGCCCATACAGCATGGAGCATTATATGGGGGCCAGTATACTTAATAGAGCCTTATAAGGGGGCAATATTCTGCATGGAGCATTTAATGGGAACCTGTATACTGAATGTAGCTTTATATGGGGGCGAGTATTCTGTGTGGAGCATTGTATGGGGGCTAGTATTCTGTATGGATCATTATATGGGGGCCAGTATTCCGCATGGAGCATTATATGGGGGCCAGTATTCTGCATGGAGCATTATATGGGGGCCAGTATTCTGCATGGAGCATTATATGGGGCCCATAAACATGGAGCATTATATGGGGGCCAGTATTCTGCATGGTGCATTATATGGGGCCCATATAGAATGAAGCATTAAATGGGGGCCAGTATACTGAATGGAGCTTTATATTGGGGCCAGTATTCTGCATGTAGCATTATATGGGGGTCAGTATTCTGTATGGAGCATTATATGGAAGCCAGTAGTTTGTATGGAGCATTATATGGGGCCAGTATTCTGCATGGAGCAATATATGGGGCCCATACAGCATGGAGCATTATATGGGGGCCAGTATACTGAATGCAGCATTATATAGGGGCCAGCATTCTAAATGTAGCATTATATAGGCCCATACAGCATGGAGCATCATATGGGGTACGTTAATCTGTAAGGAGCAATATATGGGGTGCATTATTCTGTATGAAGAATAATATGGGGGCCAGTATTCTGCATGGAGCATTATAAAGGGGCTAGTATTCTGCATGGAGCATTATATGGGGGCCAGTATTCTGTATGGAGCATTACATGGGGGCCAGTATTCTGCATGGAGAATTATATGGGGGCCAGTATTCTGTATGGAGCATTATATGGGGGCCAGTATTCTGCATGGAGCATTATATGTGGGCCAGTATTCTGCATGGAGCATTATATGGGGGCCACTATTCTGTATGGAGCATTATGTGGGGGCCAGTATTCTGTATGAAGCATTATTTGGGGGCCAATGTTATGCATGTAGCATTATATGGGGCCCATACAGAATGGAGCATTATATGGGGGCCAGTATTCTGTATGGAGAATTATATGGGGGCCTGTTTTCTCAATGGAGCATTATATGGGGCCCATACAGCATTCAGCATTATATGGGGGTCAATATTCTGCATGATGCATTGTATGGGGCCCATACAGCAAGGAGCATTATATGGGGGCCAGTATTTTGTATGGAGCATTATATGGGGCCCATGCAGCATGGAGCATTACATGGGGCCAGTATTCTGCATGGAGCTTTATATGGGCCCATACAGCATGGAGCATTATATGGGGGCAAGTATTTTGTTTGGAGCATTATATTGGGCCCATGCAGCATGGAGCATTGTATGGGGGCCAGTATTCTGCATGGAGCATTATATGGGGCCCATACAGCATTGAGCATTATATGTGGGCCAGTATTCTGCATGGAGCATTATATGGGGCCCATACAGCATGGATCATTATATGGAGGCCAGTATACTGAATGGATCATTATATGGGGCCAGTAATCTCCATATAGCATTATATGGGCCCATACAGCATGGAGCATTAGATGGGGGCCAGTATTCTGCATGGAGCATTATATGGGGGCCAGTATTCTGTACGGAGCATTATATGGGGGTCAGTATTCTGCATGAAGCATTACATGGGGCCCACACAGCATGGAGCTTTATATGGGGGCCAATATTCTGCATGGAGCATTATATGGGGGCCAGCATTCTGCAAGGAGCATAATATGGGGCCCATACACCATGGAGCATTATATGGTAGACAGTATGCTGAATCGAGCATTATATGGGGGCCAGTTTTCTGCATGGAGCATTATATGGGGCCCATACAGCATCGAGCATTATAAGGGGGCCAGTATACTTAATAGAGCCTTATAAGGGGGCAGTATTCTGCATGGAGCGTTTAATGGGAACCTGTATACTGAATGTAGCTTTATATGGGGGCGAGTATTCTGTGTGGAGCATTGTATGGGGGCCAGTATTCTGTATGGCTCATTATATGGGGGCCAGTATTCCGCATGGAGCATTATATGGGGGCCAGTATTCTGCATGGAGCATTATATGGGGGCCGTATTCTGCATGGAGCATTATATGGGGCCCATACAGCATGGATCATTATATGGGGGCCAGTATACTGAATGGATCATTATATGGGGCCAGTAATCTCCATATAGCATTATATGGGCCCATACAGCATGGAGCATTAGATGGGGGCCAGTATTCTGCATGGAGCATTATATGGGGGCCAGTATTCTGTACGGAGCATTATATGGGGGTCAGTATTCTGCATGAAGCATTACATGGGGCCCACACAGCATGGAGCATTATATGGGGGCCAGTATTCTGCATGGAGCATTATATGGGGGCCAGCATTCTGCAAGGAGCATTATATGGGGCCCATACACCATGGAGCATTATATGGTAGACAGTATGCAGAATCGAGCATTATATGGGGGCCAGTTTTCTGCATGGAGCATTATATGGGGCCCATACAGCATCGAGCATTATATGGGGGCCAGTATACTTAATAGAGCCTTATAAGGGGGCAGTATTCTGCATGGAGCGTTTAATGGGAACCTGTATACTGAATGTAGCTTTATATGGGGGCGAGTATTCTGTGTGGAGCATTGTATGGGGGCCAGTATTCTGTATGGCTCATTATATGGGGGCCAGTATTCCGCATGGAGCATTATATGGGGGCCAGTATTCTGCATGGAGCATTATATGGGGGCCAGTATTCTGCATGGAGAATTATATGAGGGCCAGTATTCTGTATGGAGCAATATATGGGGGCCAGTATTCTGCATGGAGCATTATATGTGGGCCAGTATTCTGCATGGAGCATTATATGGGGGCCAGTATTCTGTATGGAGCATTATGTGGGGGCCAGTATTCTGTATGAAGCATTATTTGAGGGCCAGTGTTATGCATGTAGCATTATATGGGGCCAATACAGCATGGAGCATTATATGGGGGCCAGTATTCTGTATGGAGAATTATATGGGGGCCTGTTTTCTAAATGGAGCATTATATGGGGCCCATACAGCATTCAGCATTATATGGGGGTCAATATTCTACATGACGCATTGTATGGGACCCATACAGCAAGGAGCATTATATGGGGGCCAGTATTTTGTATGGAGCATTATATGGGGCCCATGCAGCATGGAGCATTACATGGGGCCAGTATTCTGCATGGAGCATTATATGGGTCCCATACAGCATGGAGTATTATATGGGGGCCAGTATTTTGTTTGGAGCATTATATTGGGCCCATGCAGCATGGAGCATTGTATGGGGGCCAGTATTCTGCATGGAGCATTATATGGGGCCCATACACCATTGAGCATTATATGGGGGCCAGTATTCTGCATGGAGCATTATATAAGGCCTATACAGCATGGAGTATTATATGGGGGCCAGTATTCTGCATGGAGCATAAAATGGGGCCCATGCAGCATGGAGCATTATATGGGGGCCAGTATTCTGTATGGAGCATTATTTTGGGGGCCAGAATTCTGCATGGAGCATTATATGGGGGCCAGTATTCTGTATGGAGCATTATATGGGGGGCAGTATTCTGCATGGAGCATTATATGGGTCCCATACAGCATGGAGTATTATATGGGGGCCAGTATTTTGTTTGGAGCATTATATTGGGCCCATGCAGCATGGAGCATTGTATGGGGGCCAGTATTCTGCATGGAGCATTATATGGGGCCCATACAGCATTGAGCATTATATGTGGGCCAGTATTCTGCATGGAGTATTATATGGGGCCCATACAGCATGGATCATTTTATGGGGGCCAGTATACTGAATGGATCATTATATGGGGCCAGTAATCTCCATATAGCATTATATGGGCCCATACAGCATGGAGCATTAGATGGGGGCCAGTATTCTGCATGGAGCATTATATGGGTGCCAGTATTCTGTACGGAGCATTATATGGGGGTCAGTATTCTGCATGAAGCATTACATGGGGCCCACACAGCATGGAGCTTTATATGGGGGCCAGTATTCTGCATGGAGCATTATATGGGGGCCAGCATTCTGCAAGGAGCATTATATGGGGCCCATACACCATGGAGCATTATATGGTAGACAGTATGCTGAATCGAGCATTATATGGGGGCCAGTTTTCTGCATGGAGCATTATATGGGGCCCATACAGCATCGAGCATTATATGGGGGCCAGTATACTTAATAGAGCCTTATAAGGGGGCAGTATTCTGCATGGAGCGTTTAATGGGAACCTGTATACTGAATGTAGCTTTATATGGGGGCGAGTATTCTGTGTGGAGCATTGTATGGGGGCCAGTATTCTGTATGGCTCATTATATGGTGGCCAGTATTCCGCATGGAGCATTATATGGGGGCCAGTATTCTGCATGGAGCATTATATGGGGCCAGTATTCTGCATGGAGCATTATATGGGGCCCATAAACATGGAGCATTATATGGGGGCCAGTATTCTGCATGGAGCATTATATGGGGCCCATATAGAATGAAGCATTAAATGGGGGCCAGTATACTGAAGGGAGCTTTATATTGGGGCCAGTATTCTGCATGTAGCATTATATGGGGGTCAGTATTCTGTATGGAGCATTATATGGAGGCCAGTAGTCTGTATGGAGCATTATATGGGGCCAGTATTCTGCATGGAGCAATATATGGGGCCCATACAGCATGGAGCATTATATGGGGGCCAGTATACTGAATGCAGCATTATATGGGGGCCAGCATTCTAAATGTAGCATTATATAGGCCCATACAGCATGGAGCATTATATGGGGTCCGTTAATCTGTAAGGAGCAATATATGGGGTGCATTATTCTGTATGAAGCATAATATTTGTGCCAGTATTCTGCATGGAGCATTATAAGGGGGCTAGTATTCTGCATGGAACTTTATATGGGGGCCAGTATTCTGTATGGAGCATTACATGGGGGCCAGTATTCTGCATGGAGAATTATATGGGGGCCAGTATTCTGTATGGAGCATTATATGGGAGCCAGTATTCTGCATGGAGCATTATATGTGGGCCAGTATTCTGCATGGAGCATTATATGGGGGCCAGTATTCTGTATGGAGCATTATGTGGGGGCCAGTATTCTGTATGAAGCATTATTTGGGGGCCAGTGTTATGCATGTAGCATTATATGGGGCCCATACAGCATGGAGCATTATATGGGGGCCAGTATTCTGTATGGAAAATTATATGGGGGCCTGTTTTCTCAATGGAGCATTATATGGGGCCCATACAGCATTCAGCATTATATGGGGGTCAATATTCTGCATGACGCATTGTATGGGGCCCATACAGCAAGGAGGATTATATGGGGGCCAGTATTTTGTATGGAGCATTATATGGGGCCCATGCAGCATGGAGCATTACATGGGGCCAGGATTCTGCATGAAGCATTATATGGGTCCCATACAGCATGGAGTATTATATGGGGGCCAGAATTTTGTTTGGAGCATTATATTGGGCCCATGCAGCATGGAGCATTGTATGGGGGCCAGTATTCTGCATGGAGCATTATATGGGGCCCATACAGCATTCAGCATTATATGTGGGCCAGTATTCTGCATGGAGAATAATATGGGGCCCATACAGCATGGATCATTATATGGGGGCCAGTATACTGAATGGATCATTATATGGGGGCCAGTAATCTCCATATAGCATTATATAGGCGCATGCTGCATGGAGCATTATATGGGGCCCATACAGCATTGAGCATTATATGGGGGCCAGTATTCTGCATGGAGCATTATATGGGGCCCATGCAGCATGGAGCATTATATGGGGGCCAGTATTCTGTATGGAGCATTATTTGGGGGCCATAATTCTGCATGGAGCATTATATCGGGGCCAGTATTCTGTATTGAGCATTATATGGGGGGCAGTATTCTGCATGGAGCATTATATGGGGCCCATACAGCATGGAGCATTATATGGTGGCCAGTATACTGAATGCAGCGTTATATGGGGGCCAGCATTCTAAATGTAGCATTATATAGGCCCATACAGGATGGAGCATTATATGGGGTCCGTTAATCTATAAGGAGCAATATATGGGGTGCATTCTTCTGTATGAAGCATAATATGGGGGCCAGTATTCTGCATGGAGCATTATAAGGGGGCTAGTATTCTGCATGGAGCATTATATGGGGGCCAGTATTCTGTATGGAGCACTACATGGGGGCCAGTATTCTGCATGGAGAATTATATGGGGGCCAGTATTCTGTATGGAGCATTATATGGGGGCCTGTAATCTGCATGGAGCATTATATGTGGGCCAGTATTCTGCATGGAGCATTATATGGGGGCCAGTATTCTGTATGGAGCATTATGTGGGGGCCAGTATTCTGTATGAAGCATTATTTGGGGGCCAGTGTTATGCATCTAGCAGTATATTTGGCCCATACAGCATGGAGCATTATATGGGGGCCAGTATTCTGTATGGAGAATTATATGGGGGCCTGTTTTCTCAATGGGGCATTATATGGGGCCCATACAGCATTCAGCATTATATGGGGGCCAGTATTCTGCATGAAGCATTGTATGGGGCCCATACAGCAAGGAGCATTATATGGGGGCCAGTATTTTGTATGGAGCATTATATGGGGCCCATGCAGCATGGAGCATTACATGGGGGCCAGTATTCTGCATGGAGCTTTAAATGGGTCCCATACAGCATGGAGCATTATATGGGGGCCAGCATTTTGTTTGGAGCATTATATTGGGCCCATGCAGCATGGAGCATTGTATGGGGGCCAGTATTCTGCATGGAGCATTATATGGGGCAGATACAGCATGGAGCATTATATGGGGGCCAGTATTCTGCATGGAGCATTATATAAGGCCCATACAGCATGGAGTATTATATGGGGGCCAGTATTCTGCATGCAGCATAATATGGGGGCCAGTATTCTGCATGGAGCATTATATGGGGGCCAGTATTCTGTATGGAGCATTATTTGGGGGCCAGAATTCTGCATGGAGCATTATATGGGTGCCAGTATTCTGTATGGAGCATTATATGGGGGCCAGTATTCTGCATGGAGCATTATATGGGGCCCATACAGCATGGAGCAGTATATGGGGGCCAGTATACTGAATGGAGCAATATATGGGGGCCAGTATTCTGCATATAGTATGATATGATGCCCATACAGCATGGAGCATTATATGGGGGCCTGTATTCTGCATCGAGCATTATATGGCAGCCAGTATTCTGCATGGAGCATTATATGGGGACCAGTATTCTGTATGGAGCATTACATGGGGGCCAGTAATCTGTATGGGGCATTATATGGGGGCCAGTATTCTGCATGGTGAATTATATGGGTGTCTGTATTCTGCATGGAGCTTTATATGGGGGCCAGTATTCTGCATGGAGCCTTATATGGGCCTAAACAGCATGTAGCATTATATGGGGGCCAGTATTCTGCATGGAGCATTATATAGGGGCCAGTATTCTGCATGGAGCGTTTAATGGGAACCTGTATACTGAATAAAGCATTATATGGGGTCCAGTATTCTGCATGGAGCATTACATGGGGGCCAGTATTCTGTATGGAGCATTATATGGGGGCCAGTATTCTATATGGAGCATTATATGGGGGTCAGTATTCTGCATGGAGCATTATATGGGGCCCATATAGCATTGAGCATTAACTGTGCGCCTGTAATCTCCATGGAGCATTTTATGGTGCCCATACAGTATGGAGCATTAGATGGAGGTCCAGTATTCTGCATGGAGCATTACATGGGGGCAGTATTCTGTATGGAGCATTATATGGGGGCCTGTATTCTGTATGGAGCATTATATGGGGGCCATTATTCTGCATATAGCATGATATGTGGCCCATACAGCATGGAGCATTATATGGGGGCCTGTATTCTGCATCGATCATTATATGGGGGCCAGTATTCTACAAGGAGCTTTATATGGGGAGCAGTATTGTGTATGGAGCATTATATGGGGACCAGTAATCTGTATATGTCATTATATGCGGGCCAGTATTCTGCATGGTGCATTATATGGGGCCCTGTATTCTGCATGAAGCTTTATATGGTCGCCAGTATTGTGCATGGAGCCTTATATGGGTATATACAGCATTGAGCATTATATGGGGGCAATTATTCTGCATGGAGCATTATATGGGGGCCAGTATTCTGCAAGGAGTGTTTAATGGGAACCTGTATACTAAATGGAGTATTATATGGGGGACAGTATTCTGCATGCAGCATTATATGGGGGCCAGTATTCTGTATGGAGCATTATATGAGGGCCAGTAGTATTCTGTATGGAGCATTATATGGGGGTCAGTATTCTGCATGGAGCATTATATGGGGCCCATACAGCATTGAGCATTATATGTGGGCCAGTATTCTGCATGGAGCATTACATGGGGACCATACAGCGTGGAGCATTATATGGGGGCCAGTATACTGAATGGATCATTATATGGGGGCCAGTAATCTCCATATAGCATTATATGGGCCCATACAGCATGGAGCATAAGATGGGGGCCAGTATTCTGCATGGAGCGTTATATGGGGGCCAGTATTCTGTATGGAGCATTATAAGGGGGTCAGTATTCTGCATGGAGCATTACATGGGGCCCACACAGCATGGAGCTTTATATGGGGGCCAGTATTCTGCATTGAGCATTATATGGGGCCCATACAGCATGGAGCATTATATGGTAGCCAGTATACTGAATCGAGCATTATATGGGGGCCAGTTTTCTGCAAGGAGCTTTATATGGGGACCAGTATTCTGTATGGAGCATTATATGGGGGCCAGTAATCTGTATATGTCATTATATGGGGGCCAGTATTCTGCATGGTGCATTATATGGGGGCCTGTATTCTGCATGAAGCTTTATATGGTCGCCAGTATTGTGCATGGAGCCTTATATGGGCCTATACAGCATGGAGCATTATATGGGGGCCAGTTTTCTGCATGGAGCATTATATGGGGGCCAGTATTCTGCATGGAGTGTTTAATGGGAACCTGTATACTAAATGGAGTATTATATAGGGGCCAGTATTCTGCATGCAGCATTATATGGGGGCCAGTATTCTGTATGGAGCATTATATGAGGGCCAGTAGTATTCTGTATGGAGCATTATATGGGGGTCAGTATTCTGCATGGAGCATTATATGGGGCCCATACAGCATTGAGCATTATATGTGGGCCAGTATTCTGCATGGAGCATTATTTGGGGACCATACAGCATGGAGCATTATATGCGGGCCAGTATACTGAATGGATCATTATATGGAGGCCAGTAATCTCCATATAGCATTATATGGGCCCATACAGCATGGAGCATTAGATGGGGGCCAATATTCTGCATGGAGCGTTATATGGGGGCCAGTATTCCGTATGTAGCATTATAAGGGGGTCAGTATTCTGCATGGAGCATTACATGGGGCCCACACAGCATGGAGCTTTACATGGGGGCCAGTATTCTGCATGGAGCATTATATGGGGCCCATACAGCATGGAGCATTATATGGTAGCCAGTATACTGAATCGAGCATTATATGGGGGCCAGTTTTCTGCATGGAGCATTATATGGGGCCCATACAGCATGGAGCATTATTTGGGGGCCAGTATACTTAATAGAGCATTATAAGGGGGCAGTATTCTGCATGGAGCGTTTAATGGGAACCTGTATTCTGAATGTAGCTTTAAATCGGGGCCAGTATTCTGTGTGTAGCATTGTAAGGGGGCCAGTATTCTGTATGGATCATTATATGGGGGCCAGTATTCCGCATGGAGCATTATATGGGGGCCAGTATTCTGCATGGAGCATTATATGGGGCCCATAAACATGGAGAATTATATGGGGGCCAGTATTCTGCATGGAGCATTATATGGGGCCCATATAGAATGGAGCATTAAATGTCGGCCAGTTTACTGAATGGAGCTTTATATGGGGGCCAGTATTCTGCATGTAGCATTAATTGGGGGTCAGTATTCTGTATGGAGCATTATTTGGAGGCCAGTAGTCTGTATGGAGCATAATATGGGGCCAGTATTCTGCATGGAGCAATATTTGGGACCCATAGAGCATGGAGCAATATATGGGGGCCAGTATACTGAATGCAGCATTATATCGGTGCCAGCATTCTAAATGTGGCATTATATAGGCCCAAACAGCATGGAGCATTATATGAGGTCCGTTAATCTGTAAGGAGCATTATATGGGGTGCATTATTCTGTATGAAGCATAATATGGGGGACAGTATTCTGCATGGAGCATTATAAGGGGCTAATATTATGCATGGAGCATTATATGGGGGCCAGTATTCTGTATGGAGCATTACATGGGGGCCAGTATTCTGCATGAAGCATTATATGGGGGCTAGTATTCTGTATGGAGCATTATATGGGGGCCAGTATTCTGCATGGAGCATTATATGTGGGCCAGTATTCTGCATGGAGCATTATATGGGGGCCAGTGTTCTGTATGGAGCATTATGTGGGGGCCAGTATTCTGTATGAAGCATTATTTGGGGGCCAGTATTATGCATGTAGCATTATATGGGACACATACAGCATGGAGCATTATATGGGGGCCAGTATTCTGCATGAAGCATTATATGGGGCCCATACAGCATGGAGCATTATATGGGGGCCAGTATTTTGCATGGAGCATTATATGGGGCCTATACAGCATGGAGCATTATATGGGGGCCAGTATTGTGCATGGAGCATTATATGGGGCCCATACAGCATGGAGCATTATATGGAGGCCAGTTTACTGCATGGAGATTTATATAAAGCCCATACAGCATGTAGAATTATATGGGGGCCAGTATTCTGCAGGGAGCATTATAAGGGGGCCAGTATTCTGTATGGAGCATTATATGGGGGCCTGTATTCTATATGGAGTATTATATGGGGGCCAGTATTCTGCGTGGAGCATTATATGGGGCCCATACAGCATGGAGCATTATATGGTGGCCAGAATACTGAATGGAGGAATACATGGGAGCCAGTATTCTGCATATAGCATGATATGGGGCCCATACAGCATGGAGCATTATATGGGGGCCTGTATTCTGTATGGAGTATTTTATGGGGGCCAGTAATCTGTATGGGGCATTATATGGGGGCCAGTATTCTGCATGGTGCATTATATGGGGGTCAGTATTCTATATAGAGCATTATATGGGGGCCAGTATTCTGTATGGAGCATTATATGGGGCCCATATAGCATGGAGCATTATATGGGCCAGTAAACTAAATGCAGCATTATGTGGGGGCCAGTATTCTGAATGTAGCAATATATAGGCCCATACAGCATGGAGCATTATATGGAGTCCTTTATTCTGTAAGGAGCATTATATGGGGTGCATTATTCTGTATGGAACATAATATGGGGGCCAGTATTCTGCATGGAGCATTATATGGGGGCTAGTATTCTGGATGAAGCAATGTATGGGGGCCAGTATTTTGTATGGAGCATTATATTGGGGCCAGTATTCTGCATTGATCATTATATGGGGGCCAGTATTCTGTATGGAGCATTAAATGGGTGCCAGCATTCTGCATGGAGCATTATATGGGGCCAATGTTCTGTTTGGAGCATTATATGGGGGTCAGTATTCTGTATGGAGCATTATATGGGGCGCATACAGCATGGAGCTCTATATGTGTGCCAGTATTGTGGATTGAGCATTATATGGGGGCCAGAATTCTGCATGGAGCATTATATGGGGGCCAGTATTCTGTATGGAGCATTATATGGGGGCCTGTATTCTGTATGAAGTATTATATGGGGGCCAGTATTCTGCATGGAGCATTATATGGGACCCATACAGCATGGAGCAATATATGGGGGCCAGTATACTGAATGGAGCATTATATGGGGGTCAGTATTCTGCATATAGCATTATATGAGCCCATAGAGCATGTAGCATTATATGGGGTCCTTTATTCTGTAAGGAGCATTATATGGGGTGCATTATTCTGTATGGAACATTATATGGGGGCCAGTATTCTGCATGGAGCATTATATGGGGGCCAGTATTCTGTATGGAGCATTATATGGGGGCCAGTACTCTGCATGGAGCTTTAGATGGGGGCCAGTATTCTGCATTGATCATTATATGGGCACCAGTATTCTGTATGGAGCATTACATGGGGGCCAGTAATCTGTATGGGGCATTATATGGGGGCCAGTATTCTGCATGGTGCATTATATGGGGGTCTGTATTCTGCATGGAGCTTTATATGGGGGCCAGTATTCTGAATGGAGCCTTATATGGGCCTAAACAGCATGTAGCATTGTATGGGGGCCAGTATTCTGCATGGAGCATTATATAGAGGCCAGTATTCTTCATGGAGCATCTAATGGGAACCTGTATAATGAATAAAGCATTATATGGGGTCCAGTATTCTGCATGGAGCATTACATGGGGGCCAGTATTCTGTACGGAGCATTATATGGGGGCCAGTATTCTGCATGGCGCATTATATGGGGCCCATACAGCATTGAGCATTAACTGTGCGCCTGTAATCTGCATGGAGCATTATATGGTGCCCATACAGCATGGAGCATTAGATGGGGGTCCAGTATTCTGCATGGAGCATTATATGGGGGCCAGTATTCTATATGGAGCATTATATGGGGGCCTGTGTTCTGTATGGAGCTTAATATGGGGACCAGTATTCTGCATATAGCATGATATGGGGCCCATACAACATGGAGCATTATATGGTGGCCTGTATTCTGCATCGAGCATTATATGGGGGCTAGTATTCTACAGGGAGCTTTATATGGGGAGCAGTATTCTGTATGGAGCATTATATGGGGGCCAGTAATCTGTATATGTCATTATATGGGGGCCAGTATTCTGCATCGTGCATTATATGGGGGCCTGTATTCTGCATGAAGCTTTATATGGGGGCCAGTATTGTGCATGGAGCCTTATATGGGCCTATACAGCATGGAGCATTATATGGGGGCCAGTATTCTGCATGGAGCATTATATGGGGGCCAGTATTCTTCATGAAGTGTTTAATGGGAACCTGTATACTGAATGGAGCATTATATGGGGGCCAGTATTCTGCATGTAGCACTATATGGGGGCCAGTATTCTGTATGGAGCATTAAATGAGGGCCAGTAGTATTCTGTATGGAGCATTACATGGGGGTCAGTATTCTGCATGGAGCATTATATGGGGCCCATACAGCATTGAGCATTATATGTGGGCCAGTATTCTGCATGGAGCATTATTTGGGGACCATACAGCATGGATCATTACATGGGGGCCAGTATACTGAATGGATCATTATATGGGGGCCAGTAATCTCCATATAGCATTATATGGGCCCATACAGCATGGAGCATTAGATGGAGGCCAGTATTCTGCATGGAGCATAATATGGGGGCCAGTATTCTGCATGGAGCATTATAAGGGGGCTAGTATTCTGCATGGAGCATTATATGGGGGCCAGTATTCTGTATGGAGTATTATATGGGGGCCAGTATTCTGCATGGAGCATTATATGGGGGCCAGTATTCTGTATGGAGCATTATATGGGGGCCAGTATTCTGCATGGAGCATTATATGTGGGACAGTATTCTGCATGAAGCATTACATGGGGGCTAGTATTTTGTATGGAGCAATATGTGGGGGCCAGTATTCTGTATGAAGCATTATTTGGGGCCAGTCTTATGCATGCAGCATTATATGGGGCCCATACAGCATGGAGCATTATATCGGGGCCAGTATTCTGTATGGAGAATTATATGGCGGCCTGTTTTCTCTATGGAGCATTATATGGGGCCCATACTGCATGGAGCATTATATGGGGGGCATTATTCTGCATTAAGCATTATATGGGGTCCATACATCATGGAGCATTATATGGGGGCCAGTATTTTGCATGGAGCATTATCTGGGGCCCATACAGCATGGATCATTATATGAAGGTCAGTATTCTGCATGGAGCATTATATGGGGCCCATACAGCATGGAGCATTATATGGGGGCCAGCATTCTGCATGGAGCATTATATAAAGCCCATACAGCATGGAGCATTATATGGGGGCCAGTATTCTGCATGGAGCATTATATGGGGGCCAGTATTCTGTATGGAGCATTATATGGGGGCCATTATTCTGCAGAGAGCATTATATGGGGGCCAGTATTCTGTATGGAGCATTATATGGGGGCCTGTATTCTGTATGGAGCATTATATGGGGGCCAGTATTCTGCTTGGAGCATTATATGGGGCCTATACAGCATGGAGCATTAGATGGTGGCCAGTATACTGAATGGAGCAATACATGCTGGCCAGTATTCTGCATATAGCAAGATATGGGGCCCATACAGCATGGAGCATTATATGGGGGCCTGTATTCTGCATCGAGCCTTATATGGGGCCAGTATTCTTCATGGAGCTTTATATGGGGACCAGTATTCTGTATGGAGCATTATATGGGGCCCATACAGCATGGAGCATTATATGGGGGCCAGTATTCTGCATGGTGCATGATATGGGGGCCTGTATTCTGCAAGGAGTTTTATATGGGGGCCAGTATTCTGCATGCAGCATTATATGGGACCAGTATTCTGCATAGAGCATTATACGGTCCTATACAGCATGGAGCATTATATGGGGGCCAGTATTCTGCATGGAGCATTATATGCGGGCCAGTATTCTGCATGGAGCATTATATGGGGGCCAGTATTCTGCGTGGAGCATTATATGGGACCCATACACCATGGAGCATTATATGGTGGCCAGTATACTGAATGAAGCAATACATGGGGGCCAGTATTCTGCATATAGCATTATATGGGGCCCACACAGCATGGAGCATTATATGGGGGCCTGTATTCTGCATCGAGCATTATATGGGGGCCAGTATTCTGCAGGGAGCTTTATATGGGGACCAGTATTCTGTATGGAGCATTATATGGGGGCCAGTAATCTGTATGGGGCATTATATGGGGGCCAGTATTCTGCATGGTTCATTATATGGGGGCCTGTATTCTGCATGGAGCTTTATATGGGGGCCAGTATTCTGCATGGAGCCTTATATGGGCCTAAACAGCATGTAGCATTATATGGGGACCAGTATTCTGCATAGAGCATTATGCGGTCCTATACAGCATGGAGCATTACATGGGGGCCAGTATTCTGCATGGAGCATTATATGTGGGCCAGTATTCTGCATGGAGCATTATATGGGGCCCAGTATTCGGCATAGAGCATTATATTGGGCCGATACAGCAGGGAGCATTAGATGGGGGCCTGTATTCTGCATGGAGCATTATATGGGGCCCATATAGCATGGAGCATTAAATGGGGGCCAGTATACTGAATAGAGCATTATATGGGGACCAGTATTCTGTATGGAGCATTATATGGGGCCAGTATTCTGCATGGAGCATTTTATGGGTCCCAAACAGCATGTAGCATTATATGGGGCAAGTAAACTGAATGCAGCATTATATGGGGGCCAGTATTCTGAATGTAGCAATATATAGGCCCATACAGCATGGAGCATTATATGGAGTCCGCTATTCTGTAAGGAGCATTATATGGGGTGCATTATTCTGTATGGAGCATAATATGGGGGCCAGTATTCTGTATGGAGCATTATATGGGGGCCAGTATTGTGCATAGAGCATTATATGGGGGCCAGTATTCTGTATGGAGCATTATATGGGGGCCAGTATTCTGCATTGAGCAATATATGGGGGCCAGTATTCTGAATGGAGCATTAAATGGGTGCCAATATTCTGCATGGATCACTATATGGCGGCCAGTATTGTGCATGGAGCATTATATGGGGCCCATACAGCATGGAGCATTATATGGGGGCCAGTATTCTCCATGGAGCATTATATGGGGGCCAGCATTCTAAATGGAGCATTACTTGGGGCCCATACAGCATGGAATATTATATGTGGGCCAGTATTCTGCATGGACTATTATGTGGGGCCCATAAAGCATGTAGCATTATATGGGTGCCAGTATACTGTATGTAGCATTATATGGGGGCCTGTATTCTCTATTTAGCATTATATGGGGTCCATACAGCATGGAGCATTTAATGGGGGCCAGTATTCTGCATGGAGCATTATATGGGCCCCATAAAGCATGGAACATTATATGGGGTCAGTATTTTGCATGGAGCATTATATGGGGCCCATACAGCATGGCTCATTATATGGGGGCCAGTATTCTGCATGGAGCATTATATGGCGGCCAGTATTCTGCATCGATCATTATATGGGGAAGAATATTCTGCATGGAGCATTATATGGGGGGCAGTATTCTGCATGGAGCATTATATGGGGGCCAGAATTCTGCATATAGCATGATATGGGGCCCATACAGCATAGAGCATTATATGGGGGCCTGTATTCTGCATCGAGCATTATATGGGGGCCAGTATTCTGCATGGAGCTTTATATATGGACCAGTATTCTGTATGGAGCATTATATGGTGGCCAGTAATTTGTATGTTTCATTATATGGGGGCCATTATTCTGCATGGTGCATTATATGGGGGCTTGCATTCTGCATGGAGCTTTATATGGGGAACAGTAATGTGCATGGAGCCTTATATGGGCCTATACAGCATGGAGCATTATATGGGGGCCAGTACTCTGCATGGAGCATTATATGGGGGCCAGTATTCTGCATGGAGCGTTTAATGGGAACCTTTATACTGAATGGAGCATTATATGGGGGCCAGTATTCTGCATGGAGCATTACATGGGGGCCAATATTCTGTATGGAGCATTGTATGGGTGCCAGTATTCTGTATGGAGCATTATATGGGGGTCAGTATTCTGCAGGGAGCATTATATGGGGCCCATACTGCATTGAGCATTATATGTGGGTCAGTATTCTGCACTGAGCATTATATGGGGCCTATACAGCATGGAGCATTATATGGGTTCCTGTATTATTAATGGATCATTATATGGGGGCCAATATTCTGTATGGAGCAATATATGTGGGTCAGTATTTTGCATGGAGCATTATATGGGGCCCAAACAGCATGGAGCTTTATATGGGGGCCAGTATTCTGCATGGAGAATTATACGGGGCCTATACAGCATGGAGCATTATATGGGGGCCAGTATACTGAATGGAGCATTATATGGGGGCCAGTTTTCTGCATGGAGCATTTTATGGGGCACATACAGCATGGAGCATTATTTGTGGGTCAGTATTCTGCACTGAGCATTATATGGGACCTATACAGCATGGAGCATTATACGGGGGCCCGTATTATTAATGGATCATTATATGGGGGCCAGTATTCTGTATGGAGCATTATATGGGGGCCATTATTCTGCAGAGTGCATTATATGGGGGCCAGTATTCTGTATGGAGCACTATATGGGGGCCTGTATTCTGTATGGAGCATTATATGGGGGCCAGTATTCTGCGTGGAGCATTATATGGGGCCCATACAGCATGGAGCATTAGATGGTGGCCAGTATACTGAATGGAGCAATACATGCTGGCCAGTGTTCTGCATATAGCATGATATGGGGCCCATACAGCATGGAGCATTATATGGGGGCCTGTATTCTGCATGGAGAATTATACGCGGCCTATACAGCATGGAGCATTATATGGGGGCCAGTATACTGAATGGAGCATTATATGGGGGCCAGTTTTCTGCATGGAGCATTTTATGGGGCACATACAGCATGGAGCATTATTTGGGGGCCAGTATACTTAATGGAGCAATATAAGGGGGCTGTATTCTGCATGGAGCGTTTAATGGGAACCTGTATACTGAATGGAGCATTATATGGGGGCCAGTATTCTGTGTGGAGCATTATATGGGGACAAGTATTCTGCATGAAGCACTATATGGGGGCAGTATTCTGTATCGAGCATTGTATGGGGCCAGTAATCTGTATGGGGCATTATATGGGGGCCAGTATTCTGCAAAGAGCATTATACGGGCCCATACAGTATGGAGCATTAGATGGGAGCCAGTATTCTGCATGGAGCATTATATGCAGGTCGGTATTCTGCATGTAGCATTATATGGGGGCCAGTATTCTGCATGGAGCATTATATGGGGCCATATAGCATGGAGCATTATATGGGGGCTAGTACACTGAATGGATCATTAGATCTGGGCCAGTATTCTGCATGTAGCATTATATGGGGGCCAGTATCCTGTATGTAGCATTATATGGGGGCCAGTTCTCTGTATGGAGCATTATATGGGGACCAGTATTCTGCATGGAGCATTATTATATGTGTCCCATACAGCATGGAGAATTATATGGGAGCCAGTATACTTAATGGAGCATTATATGGGGGCCAGTATTCTGAATGTAGCATTTTATGGGCCAATACAGCATGGAGCATTATATGGGGTGCATTATTCTGTATGGAGCATAATATGGGGGCCAGTATTCAGCATGGAGCATTATATGGGGGCTAGTATTCTGCATGGAGCATTATATGGGGGCCAGTTTTCTGTATGGAGCATTATATGGGGGCCAGTATTCTGCATGGAGCATTATATTGGGGGCAGTATTCTGTATGGAGCATTATATGGGGGCCAGTATTCTGCATGGAGCATTATAAGGGGGCCAGTATTCTGTATGGAGCAATAAATTGGGGCAGTATTCTGCATGGAGCATTATATGGGGGCCAGTATTCTGCATGGAGCATTATATAGGGGCCAGTATTCAGTATGGAACATTATATGGGGCCCTGTATTCTCTATCTAGCATTATATAGGGCCCATAGGGCATGGAGCATTATATGAGGCCAGTATTTTGCATGGAGTTTTATATGGGGCCCATACAGCATTGAGCATTATATGGGGGCCAGTGTTCTGCATGGAGCATTATATGGGGACCAATATTCTGCATGGAGCATTATATGGGGGCCAGTATTCTGCATGGAGCACTATATGGCGGCCAGTATTCTTCATGGAGCATTATATGGGGCCCATACAGCATGGACCATTATATGGCAGCCAGTATTCAGCATGGAGCATTATATGGGGCCCATAGAGCATAGAGCATTACATGTGGGCCAGTATTCTGTATGGAGCAATATATGGGGGCCAGTATCCTGCATGGAGCATTATATGGGGCCAGTATTCTGTATGGAGCATTATATGGGGGCCTGTATTCTGTATGAAGCATTATTTGGGGGAAAGTATTCTGCATGGAGCATTATTTGGGGCCCATACAGCACGGAGCATTATATGGGGACCAGTATACTGAATGGAGCATTATATGGGGGCCAGTATTCTGCATATAGCATGATATGGGGCCCATACAGCATGGAGCATTATATGGGGGCCAGTATTCAGCATCGAGCATTTCATAGGGGCCAGTATTTTGCATGGAGCGTTATATGGGGGCCAATATTTTGTATGGAGCATTATATGGGGTCCAGTAATCTGTATGGGGCATTACATGAGGGCCCGTATTTTGCATGGTGAATTATATGGGGGCCTGTATTCTACAGAGAGCTTTATATGGCTGCCAGTATTGTGCATGGAGCCTTACATGGGCTTATACAGCATGGAGCATTATATGGGGGTCAGTATTCTGCATGGAGCATTATATGGGGACCAGTATTCTGCGTGGAGCGTTTAATGAGAACCTGTATACTGAATGGAGCATTATATGGGTGCCATTATTCTGTGTGGAGCATTGTATGGGGGCCAGTATTCTGTATGGAGCATTATATGGGGGCCAGTATTCTGCATGGATCATTATAGGGGGCCAGTATTCTGCATGGAGCATTGTATGGGGGCCAGTAATCTGTATGGGGCATTATATGGGGGCCAGTGTTCTGCAGGGAGCATTATACGGGCGCATGCAGCATGGAGCATTATATGGGGGCCAGTATTCTGCATGGAGCATTATATGCGAGCCAGTATTCTGCATGGAGCATTATATGGGGTCCAGTATTCTTCATGGAGCATTATATGGGGGCTAGTATTCTGAATGAAGCATTATATGGGGGCCAGTATTCTGCATGGAGCATTATATGGTGGCCAATATTCTGTATGGAGCATTATATGGGGGCCAGTATTCTGTATGGAGCATTATATGGGGTCAATATTCTGCATGGAGCATTATATGGGGCCTATACAGCATTGAGCATTATATGAGGGCCCGTATACTGAATGGATCATTATATGGGGGCCAGTATTCTGCATATAGCATTATATGGGCCCATACAACATGGAGCATTTGATGGGGGCCAGTGTTCAGCATTAAGCATTATATGGGGGCCAGTATTCTGCATAGAGCATTATATGGGGGTCAGTATTTTGCATGGAGTATTATATGGGGCCCACACAGCATGGAGCTTTATATGGGGGCCAGTATCTGCATGGAGCATTATATGGGGCCAGTATACTGCTTGGAGAATTATATGGCACCTATACATCATGGAGCATTATAAGGGGGGCAGTATACTGAATGGAGCATTATATGGGGGCAAGTTTTCTGCATTGAGCATTTTATGGGGCCCGATACACCATGGAGCAATATATGGGGGCCAGTATACTTAATGGAGCAGTATAAGGGGGAAGTATTCTGAATGGAGCGTTTAATGGGAACCTGTATACTGAATGGAGCATTATAAGGGGTCTAGTATTCTGCATGAAGCATTATATGGGGGCAAGTATTCTGTATGGAGCATTATATGGGGGCCAGTAATCTGTATGGGGCATTTTATGGGGGACAGTATTCTGCATGGAGCTTTATATGGGGGACAGTATGCTGAATGGAGCATTATATGGGGGCCAGTAATCAGTATGGGGTATTATATGGGGGCCAGTATTTTGCATGGTGAATTATATGGGGGCCTGTATTCTGCATGGAGCTTTATATGGCGGCCAGTATTGTGCATGGAGCCTTATATGGGCCTATACAGCATGGATCATTATATGGGGGCCAATATTCTGTATGGAGCATTGTATGGGGGCTAGTCATCTGTATGGGGCATTACATGGGGGCCAGTATTCTGCATGGAGCATTATACTCGCCCATACAGCATGGAGCATTATATGGGGGCCAGTATTTGCATGGAGCATTATTTGCCAGCCGGTATTCTGCATGGAGCATTATATATGGGCCAGTATTCTGCATGGAGCATTATATGGGGCACATACAGCATGGAGCATTGTATGGGGGCCAGTATTCTGCATGGAGCATTATATAGGGCCCATATAGAATGGAGCATTATGTGGGGGCTAGTATACTGATTGGAGCATTACATCGGGGCCAGATTTCTGCATGCCGCATTATATGGGGGCGAGTATTCTGTATGGAGCTTTATATATGTGCCAGTACTCTGTATGGAGCATTATATGTGGGCCTGTATTCTGCATGGAGCATTATTATATGTGGCCCATACAGCATGGAGAATTATATGGGGGCCAGTATACTTAATGGAGCAATATATGGGGGCCAGTATTGTGAATGTAGCATTATATGGGCCCATACAGCATGGAGCATTATATGGGGTGCATTATTCTGTAGGGAGCATAATATGGGGGTCAGTATTCTGCATGGAGCATTATATGGGGGCTAGTGTTCTGCATGGAGCATTATATGGGGGCCACTATTCTGTATGGAGCATTATATGGGGGCCAGTATTCTGCATGGAACATTATATGGGGGCCAGTATTCTGTATGGAGCATTATATGGGGGCGAGTATTCTGCATGGATCATTATACGGGGGCCAGTATTCTGTATGGAGCATTAAATGGGGGCCAGTGTTCTGCATGGAACATTATATGGGGGCCAGTATTCTGCATGGAGCATTATATAGGGGCCAGTGTTCTGTATGGAGCATTATATGGGGCCCTGTATTCTCTATTTAGCATTATATAGAGCCAATAGAGCATGGAGTATATGGGCTCCAGTATTCTGCGTGGAGCATTACATGGTACCCATACAGCATGGAGCATTACATGGGGGCCAGTATTTTGAATGAACGATTATATGGGGCCCATACAGCATGGGACATAATATGGGGGCCAGTATTCTGCATTGAGCATCATATGGCGGCCAGTATTCTGCATGGAGCATGATATGGGGACCAATATTCTGCATGGAGCATAATATGGGGGCCAGTATTCTGCATGGAACATTATATGGGGGCCAGTATTCTGCATGGAGCATTATATGGGGCCCATACAGCATGGAATATTATATGGGAGCCAGCATTGTGCATGAAGGATTATATGGGGCCCATACAGCATGGAGCATTAGATGGGGGCCAGTATTCAGCATGGAACATTATATGGGGCCCATAGACCATGGAGCATGATATGGGGACCAATATTCTGCATGGAGCATTATATGGGGCCAGTATTCTGCATGGAGCATTATATGGGGCAAGTATACTGTATGGAGCATTATATGGGGGCCTGTATTCTGTATGAAGCATTATATGGGGGCTAGTATTCTGCATGGAGCATTATATGGGGCCCATACAGCATGGAGCATTATATGGGGGCCAGTATACTGAATGGAGCATTATGTGGGGCCCTGTATTCTATATTTAGCATTATATAGGGCCAATAGAGCAAGGAGCATTATATGGGGGCCAGTATTCTGCATGGAGCATTACATGGGGCCCATACAGCATGGAGCATTATATGGGGGCCAGTGTTTTGCATGGAGGATTATATGGGGCCCATACAGCATGGAGCATAATATGAGGGCCAGTATTCTGCATGGAGCATTATATGGCGGCCAGTATTCTGCATGGAGCATGATATGGGGACCAATATTCTGCATGGAGCATTATATGGGGGCCAGTATTCTGCATGGAGCATTATATTGGGGCCATTATTCTGCATGGAGCATTATATGGGGCCCATACAACATGGAGCATTATATGCAGGCCAGTATTCAGCATGGAGCATTATATGGGGCCCATACAGCGTGGAGCATTATATGTTGGCCAGTATTCTGTATGGAGCATTATATGGGGGCCAGTATTCTGCATGGAGCATTATATGGGGGCCAGTATACTGTATGGAGCATTATATTGGGGCCTGTATTCTGTATGAAGCATTATATGGGGGCTAGTATTCTGCATGGAGCATTATATGGGGCCTATACAGCATGGAGCATTATATGGGGGCCAGTATACTGCATGGAGCATTATATGGGGGCTAGTATTCTGCATCGAGCATTTCATGGGGGCCAGCATTCTGCATGGAGCTTTATATGGGGGCCAGTATTCTGTATGGAGCATTATATGGGGTCCAGTAATCTGTATGGGGCATTAAATGGGGGCCAGTATTTTGCATGGTGAATTATAAGGGGGCCTGTATTCTGCATAGAGCTTTATATGGCGGCCAGTACTGTACATGGAGCCTTATATGGGCCTATACAGCATGGAGCATTATATGGGGGTCAGTATTCTGCATGGAGCATTATATGGGGACCAGTTTTCTGCGTGGAGAGTTTAATGGGAACCTGTATACTGAATGGAGCTTTATATGGGTGCCAGTATTCTGTGTGGAGTATTGTATGGGGGCCAGTATTCTTTATGGAGCATTATATGGGGGCCAGTATTCTGCATGGAGCATTATATGGGGGCCAGTATTCTGCATGGAGCATTGTATGGAGGCCAGTAATCTGTATGGGGCATTGTATGGGGGCCAGTGTTCTGCGTGGAGCATTATATGGACCCATACAGCATGGAGCATTATATGGGGGCCAGTATTCTGCATGGAGCATTATATGGGGCCAGTATTCTGCATGGAGCATTATATGGGGGCCAGTATACTGTATGTTGCATTTTATGGGGGCCAGTATTCTGCAATGAGCATTATATGGGGGCCAGTATTCTATATGGAGCATTAAATGGGTGCAAGTATTCTGCATGGAGCATTATATTGGGGCCAGTATTCTGCATGGAGCATTACATGGTGACCAGTATTCTGTATGGAGCATTATTTGGGGGCCTGTACTCTCTGTTTAGCATTATATGGGGTCCATACAGCATGGAGCATTATATGGGGCCAGTATTCTACATGGAGCATTATATGGGGCCCAGACAGAATGGAATACTATATGGGGGCAAGTATTCTGCATGGAGTATTATGTGGGCCCATACAGCATGGAGCATTATATGGGGGCCAGTATAATGTATGGATCATTATATGGGGGCCTGTATTCTATACTTAGCATTATATGGGGTCCATACAGCATGGAGCATTATATGAGGGCCAGTATTCTGCATGGAGCATTATATGGGGCCCATACAGCATGCAACATTATATGGGGGCCAGTATTTTGCATGGAGCATTATATCGGGCCCATCCAGCATGGATCATGATATGGGGGCCAGTATTCTACATGGAGCATTATTTGGCGGCCAGTATTCTGCATGGAGCATTATATAAAGCCCAAACAGCATGGAGCATTATATGGGGGCCAGTATTCTGCATGGAGCATTATATGGGGCCCATACAGAATGGAGCCCATTATGTTGGCACTATACTGAATGGAGCATTATATGGGGGCCCATATTCTGCATGTAGCATGATATGGGGCCCATAAACCATGGACCATTATATGGTGGCCAGTATTCTGCATGGAGCATTATATGTGGGCCAGTATTCTGCATTGAGCATTTTATGGGGGCCAGTATTCTGCATGGAGCATTATATGGGGCCTATATAGCATGGAGCATTGTATGGGGGCCAGTATAATGAATGGAGCATTATATGGGGCCAGTATTCTGCATGTAGCATTTTATGGGGGCCAGTATTCTGTATGGAGCATTATATGGGGGCCTGTTTTCTGTATGGAGCATTATATGGGGGTCAGTATTCTGTATGGAGCATTATATGGGGCCCATACAGCATGTAGCTCTATATGTGTGCCAGTATTGTGCATGGAGCATTATATGGGGCCGAAACAGCATGGAGCAATATATGGGGGCCAGTATACTGAATGGAGAATTATATGGGGGCCAGTATTCTGCATACAGCATTACATGGGCCCATAGAGCATGCAGCATTATATTGGGTCCGTTATTCTGTAAGGAACATTATGTGGGGTGCATTATTCTGTATGGAACATTATATGGGGGCCATTATTCTGCATGGAGCATTATATGGGGGCCAGTATTCTGTATGGAGCATTATATGGGGGACAGTATTCTGTATGGAGCATTATATGCGGGCCAGTATTCTGCATGGAGCATTATATGGGGGCCAGTATTCTGTATGGAGCATTATATGGGGGCCTGTATTCTGTATGGAGCATTATATGGGTCCTATACAGCATGGAGCATTATATGGGGGCCAGTATTCTGCATGGAGCATTATATGGGGCCCATAAACCATGGGGCAATATATGTCGGCCAGTATTCTGCATGGAGCATTATATGGCGACCATTATTCTGCATGGAGCATTATATGGGGACCAATATTCTGCATGGAGCATTATATGGGTTCAGTATTCTGCATGTAGCATTATATGGGGGCCAGTATTCTACATGGATCATTTTATGGGGCCCATACAGCATGGAATATTATATTGGTGCAAGTATAATGCAAGGAGTATTATGTGGGGCCCATACAGTATGGAGCATTATATGGGTGCCCGTATTCTGTATGGAGCATTATATGGGGGCTTGTATTCTCTATTTAGCATTATATGGGTTCCATACAGCATGGAGCATTATATGGGGCCAGTATTCTGAATGGAGCATTATATGGGGCCCATACAGCATGCAACATTATATGGGGGCCAGTATTTTGCATGGTGCATTATATCGGGGCCATCCAGCATGTATCATTATATGGGGGCCAGTATTCTGCATGGAGCATTATACGGCGGCCAGTATTCTGCATGGAGCATTATATGGGGACCAATATTCTGCATGGTGCATCATATTGGGGCCAGTATTCTACATGGAGCATTATATGGAGCCCATAGAGCATGAAGCCCGTTATGGGGGCACTGTATTGAATGGAGCATGATATGGTGGCCAGTATTCTGCATGTAACATGATATGGGGCCCATACAGCATGGAGCATTATATGAGGGCCAGTATATTGAATGGAGTATTATATGGGGCAGGTATTCTGCATGGAGCATTATATGCGGGCCAGTATTCTGCATGGAGCATTATATGGGGACCAGTATTCTGCATGGAGCAATATATGGGGGCCAGTATTCTGTATGGAGCATTATATGGGGGCCAGTGTTCTGCATGGAGCATTATATGGGGGCAGTATTCTGTATGGAGCATTATATGGGGGCCAGTATTCTGCATTGAGCATTATATGGGGGCAAGCATTCTGTATAGAGCATTAAATGGGTGCCAGTATTCTGGATGGAGCATTATATGGGGCCCATACAGCATGGAATATTACATGGGAGCCAGTATTCTGCATGGAGCATTATATGGGTCCCATACAGCATGGAGCATTATATGGGGGCCAGTAATCAGCATGGAGCATTATATGGGGCCCATACAGCATGGAGCATTATATGGGGGCCAGTATTCTGTATGGAGCATTATATGGGGGCCAGAATTCTGCATATAGCATTATATTGGGGGCCAGTATTCTGTATGGAGCATTATATGGGGGCCAGAATTCAGCATGGAGCATTATATGGGGGCCAGTAATCAGAATGGAGCATTATATGGGGCCTATACAGCATGGAGCATTATATGGGGGCCAGTATTCTGTATGGAGCATTATATGGGGGCCAGAATTCTGCATGGAGCATTAAATGGGGGCCAGTATTCTGTATGGGGCATTATATGGGGGCCTGCATTCTGTATGAAGTATTATATGGGGGCCAGTATTCTGCATGGAGCATTATATGGGACTCATACAGCATGGAGCAATATATGGGGGCCAGTATACTGAATGGAGCATTACATGGGGGCCAGTATTCTGCATATAACATGATATGGGTCCCATACAGCATGGAGCATTATATGGGGGCCAGTATTCTGCATCGAGCATTTTATGGGGGCCAGTATTCTGCATGGAGCTTTATATGGGGGCCAGTATTCTGTATATAGCATTATATGGGTCCAGTAATCTGTATGGGGCATTATATGGGGTCCAGTATTTTGCATGGTGAATTATATGAGGGGCCTGTATTCTGCATAGAGCTTTATATGGCGGCCAGTATTGTGCATGAAGACTAATATGGGCCTTTACAGCATGGAGCATTATATGGGGTCAGTATTCTGCATGGAGCATTATATGGGGACCAGTATTCTGCGTGGAGCGTTTAATGGGAACCTGAATACTGAATGGAGCATTATATGGGTGCAAGTATTCTGTGTGGAGCATTGTATGGGGGCCCGTATTCTGTATGGAGCATTATATGGGGGCCAGTATTCTCTATGGAATATTATGTGGGGCCCATAAAGCATTGAGCATTATATGGGGGCCAGTATACTGTAAGGAGCATTATATGGGGGCCTGTATTCTCTATTTAGCATTATATGGGGTCCATACAGCATGGAGCATTATATGGGGGCCAGTATTCTGCATGGAGCAATATGTGGGGCCCACACAGCATGGAACATTATATGGGGGCCAGTATTTTGCATGGAGCATTATATCGGGCCCATACAGCTTGGATCATTATATGGGGGCCAGTATTCTGCATGGAGCGATATATGGCGGCCAGTATTCTGCATGGAGCATTATATGGGAACCAATATTCTGCATGGAGCATTATATGGGGGCCAGTATTCTGCATGGAGCATTATATTTGGGCCAGTATTCTACATTTAGCATTATATGGGGCCCATACATCATGGAATATTATATGGGGGCCAGTATTCTGCATGGAGCATTATATGGGGGCCAGAATTCTGCATGGAGCATTATACGGGCCCATACAGCATGGAGCATTATATGGGGGCCAGTATTCTGCATGGAGAATTATATGCGGGACAGTATTCTGCATGGAGCATTATATGGGGACCAGTATTCTGCATGAAGCATTATATGGGGGCCAGTATTCTGTATGGAGCTTTATATGGGGGCCAGTATTCTGCATGGAGCATTATATGGGGGCAGTATTCTGTATGAAGCATTATATGGGGGCCAGTATTCTGCATTGAGCATTATATGGGGGCCAGTATTCTGTTTGGAGTATTAAATGGGTGCCAGTATTCTGGATGGAGCATTATATGGGGGCCAGTATTCTGTATGGAGCATTATATGGGGGCCTGTATTCTCTAATTAGCATTATATGGAGTCCATACAGCATGGAGCATTATATGCGGGCTAGTATTCTGCAGGGAGCATTATATGGGGCCCGTACAGTAGGGAACATTATATGGGGGCCAGTATGTTGCATGGAGAATTATATGGGGCCCATACAGCATGGAGCATTATATGGGGGCCAGTATTCTGCATGGAGCTTTATATGGGGCCAGTATTCTTCATGAAGCATTATATGGGGGCCAGTATTCTACATGGAGCATTATATGGGGCCCATGCACCATGGAATATTATAAAGGGGCCAGTATTCGTCATGGAGTATTATGTGCGGCCCATACAGCATGGAGCATTATATGAAGGCCAGTATACTGTATGGAGCATTATATGGGGGCCTGTATTCTCTATTTAGCATTATATGGGGTCCATACAGCATGGAGCATTATATGGGGGGCGGTATTCTGCATGGAGCATTATATGGGGGCCAGTATTCTGTATGGAGCATTATATATAGGCCAGTACTCTGGATGGAGCATTATATGGGGGCCAGTATTTTGCATGGAGCATTATTATATATGGCCCATACTGCATGAAGCATTATATGGGGGACAGTATACTTAATGGAGCATTATATGGGGGTCAGTATTCTGAATGTAGCATTATATGGGCCCATACAGCATGGAGCAGGATATGGGGTGCATTTTTCTGTATGAAGCATAATTTGGGGGCCAGTATTCTGCATAGAGCATTATATGGTGGCTAGTATTCTGCTTAGAGCATTATATGGGGACCAGTGTTCTGTATGGAGCATTATAAGGGGGCCAGTCTTCTGTATGGAGCTTTAAATGGGGGCCAGTATTCTGCATTGAGCATTATATGGGGGCCAGTATTGTGTATGGAGCATTATATACTGGCCAGTATTCTGTATTGAGCATTATATGGGGCCCTGTATTCTCTATTTAGCATTATATAGGACCCATAGAGCATGGAGCATTTTATGGGGGCCAGTATTCTGCATGGAGCTTTACATGGGGCCCATACAGCAGGGAGCATTATATGGGGGCCAGTATTTTGCATGGAGGATTATATCGGGCCCATACAGAATGGAGCATTATATGGCGACCAGTATTCTGCATGGAGCATGATATGGGGGCCAGTATTCTGCATGGAGCACTATATGGGGCCCATACAGCATGGAATATTATATGGGAGCCAGTATTCTGCATGGAGCATTATATGGGGCCCATACAGCATGGAGCATTATATGGGGGCCATTAATCAGCATGGAGCATTATATGGGGCCCATACAGCATGGAGCATTATATGGGGGCCAGTATTCTGTATGGAGCATTATATGGGGGCCAGAATTCTGCATGGAGCATTATATGGGGGCCAGTATTCTGTATGGAGCATTATATGGGGGCCTGTATTCTGTATGAAGTATTATATGGGGGCCAGTATTCTGCATGGAGCATTATATGGGACCCATACAGCATGGAGCAATATATGGGGGCCAGTATACTGAATGGAGCATTACATGGGGGCCAGTATTCTGCATATAACATGATATGGGGCCCATACAGCATGGAGCATTATATGGGGGCCAGTATTCTGCATCTAGCATTTTATGGGGGCCAGTATTCTGCATGGAGCTTTATATGGGGGCCAGTATTCTGTATGGAGCATTATATGGGTCCAGTAATCTGTATGGGGCATTATATGGGGTCCAGTATTTTGCATGGTGAATTCTATAAGGGGCTTGTATTCTGCATAGAGCTTTATATGGCGGCCAGTATTGTGCATGAAGACTAATATGGGCCTATACAGCATGGATCATTATATGGGTGTCAGTATTCTGCATGGAGCATTATATGGTGACCAGTATTCTGCGTGGAGCGTTTAATGGGTACCTGAATACTGAATGGAGCATTATATGGGTGCCAGTATTCTGTGTGGAGTATTGTATGGGGGCCCGTATTCTGTATGGAGCATTATATGGGGGCCAGTATTGTGTATGGAGCATTATATGGGGGCCTGTATTCTCTATTTAGCATTATATGGAGTCCATACAGCATGGAGCATTATATGGGGGCCAGTATTCTGCATGGAGCATTATATGGGGCCCATACTGCATGGAACATTTTATGGGGGCCAGTATTTTGCATGGAGCATTATATGGGGCCCATACAGCATGGAGCATTTTATGGGGGCCAGTATTCTGTATGGAGCTTTATATGGGGCCAGTATTCTGCATGAAGCATTATATGGGGGCCAGTATTCTACATGGAGCATTATATGGGGCCCATACACCATGGAATATTATATAGGGGCCAGTATTCTTCATGGAGTATTATGTGCGGCCCATACAGCATGGAGCATTATATGGGGGCCAGTGTACTGTATGGAGCATTATATGGGGGCCTGTATTCTCTATTTAGCATTATATGGGGTCCATACAGCATGGAGCATTATATGGGGGCCAGTATTCTGTATGGAGCATTATATGGGGGCCAGAATTCTGCATGGAGCATTATATGGGGGCCAGTATTCTGTATGGAGCATTATATGGGGGCCTGTATTCTGCATGGAGCATTATATGGGGCCCATACGGCATGTAGCAATATATGGGGGCCAGTATACTGAATAGAGCATTACATGGGGGCCAGTATTCTGCATATAACATGATATGGGGCCCATACAGCATGGAGCATTATATGGGGACCAGTATTCTGCTTCGAGCATTTTATGGGGGCCAGTATTCTGCATGGAGCTTTATATGGGGGCCAGTATTCTGTATGGAGCATTATATGGGTCCAGTAATCTGTATGGGGCATTATATGGGGTCCAGTATTTTGCATGGTGAATTATATGAGGGGCCTGTATTCTGCATAGAGCTTTATATGGCGGCCAGTATTGTGCATGGAGACTAATATGGGCCTATACAGCATGGAGCATTATATGGGGGTCAGTATTCCGCATGGAGCATTATATGGGGACCAGTATCCTGCGTGGAGCGTTTAATGGGAACCTGAATACTGAATGGAGCATTATATGGGTGCCAGTATTCTGTGTCGAGCATTGTATGGAGGCCCGTATTCTGTATGGAGCATTATATGGGGGCCAGTATTCTGCATGGAGCATTATATGGGGTGTCAGTATTCTGTATGGAGCATTGTATGGGGGCCAGTAATCTGTATGGGGCATTATATGGGGACCAGTATTCTGCATGGAGCATTATACGGGCCCATACAACATGGAACATTATATGGGGGCCAGTATTCTGCTTGGAGCATTATATGGGGGCCAGTATTCTTCATGGGGCATTATATATGGCTAGTATTCTTGATTAAGCATTATATGGGGGCCAGTATTCTGCATGGAGCATTATATGGGGGCCAGTATTCTGTATGGAGCATTATATGGGGGCCAGTATTCTGTATGGAGCATTATATGGGGTCAGTATTCTATATGGGGAATTATATGGGGCCCATACAGCATTGAGCATTATATGTGGGTCAGTATTCTGCATGGAGCATTATACGGGGCCCATACAGCATGGAGCATTATATGGGGGCCCGTATACTGAATGGATCATTATATGGTGGCCAGGATTCTGCATATAGCATTATATGGGCCCATACAACATGGAGCATTAAATGGGGGCCAGCATTCTGCATGAAGCATTATATGGGGGCCAGTATTCTGTATAGAGCAATATATGGGGGTCAGTATTTTGCATGGAGCATTATATGGGGCCCACGCAGCATGGAGCTTTATATGGGGGCCAGTAGTCTGCATGGAGCATTTTATGGGGGCCAGTATTCTGCATGGAGAATTATATTGGGCTCATACATCATGGAGCATTATATGGGGGCCAGTATACTGAATGGAGCATTATATGGGGGCCAGTTTTCTGCATGGAGCATTTTATAGGGCCCGATACAGCATGGAGCATTATATGGGAGCCAGTATACTTAATGGAGCATTATAAGGGGGCAGTGTTCTGCATGGAGCTTTTAATGGGAACCTGTATACTGAATGGACCATTATATGGGGGCCAGTATTCTGTGTGGAGCATTGTATGGAGGCCAGTATTCTGTATGGAGAATTATATGGGGGCCAGTATTCTGCATGAAGCATTATATGGGGGCGAGTATTCTGTGTGGATCATTGTATGGGGGCCAGTAGTCTGTATGGGGCATCATGTGGGGGCCAGTATTCTGCATGGAGCATTATAGGGGCCCATACAGCATGGAGCATTATATGGGGGCCAGTATTCTGCATGGAGCATTATATGGGGCCCATATAGCATGGAGCTTTATATGGGGGCTAGTTTACAGAATGGAGCATTACATCGGGGCCAGTATTCTGCATGGAGCATTATATGGGGGCCAGTATTCTGTATGGAGCATTATATGGGGCCAGTATTCTGCATGAAGCATTATATGGGGGCCAGTATTCTACATGGCGCATTATATGGGGCCCATGCAGCATGGAATATTATGTAGGGGCCAGTATTCTTCATGGAGTATTATGTGGGGCCCATACAGCATGGAACATTATATGGGGGCCAGTATTCTGCATAGAGAATTATATGCGGGCCAGTATTCTGCATGGAGCATTATATGGGGACCAGTATTCTGCATGGAACATTATATGGGGACTAGTATACTGGATGGAGCATTATATGGGGGCCAGTATTCTGTATGGAGCAATATATGGGGGCCAGTATTCTGCATGGAGCATTATAGGGGGGCAGTATTCTGTATGGAGCATTATATGGGGGCCAGTATTCTGCATTGAGCAGTATATGGGGGCCAGTATTCTGTATGGAGCATTAAGTGGGTGCCAGTATTCTGGATGGAGCATTATATGGGGGCCAGTATTCTGCATGGAGCATTATATGGGGGCCAGTGTTCGGTATGGCGCATTATATGGGGGCCTGTATTCTCTATTTAGCATTATATGGGGTCCATACAGCATGGAGCATTATATGGGGGCCAGTATTCTGCATGTAGCATTATATGGGGCCCATACAGTAGGGAACATTATATTGGGGCCAGAATTTTGCATGGAGAATTATATGGGGCCCATACAGCATGGAGCATTATGTGGGGGCCAGTATTCTGCCTGGAGCATTATATGGGGCCAGTATTCTGCATGAAGCATTATATGGGGGCCAGTATTCTACATGGATCATTATATGGAGCCCATACAGCATGGAATATTATATAGGGGCCAGTATTCTTCATGGAGTATTATGTGCGGCCCATACAGCATGGAGCATTATATGGGGGCCAGTATACTGTATGGAGCATTATATGGGGGCCTGTATTCTCTATTTAGCATTATATGGGGTCCATACAGCATGGAGCATAATATGGGGGCCAGTATTCTGTATGGAGCATTATATATAGGCCAGTACTCTGTATGGAGCATTATATGGGGGCCAGATTTTGCATGGAGCATTATTATATGTGGCCCATACTGCATGCAGCATTATATGGGGGCCAGTATACTTAATGGAGCATTATATGGGTTCCAGAATTCTGAATGTAGCATTATATGGGCCCATACAGCATGGAGCATGACATGAGTGCATTATTCTGTATGTTGCATAATATGGGGGCCAGTATTCTGCATGGAGCATTATATGGGGGCTAGTATTCTGCATGGAGCATTATATGGGGGCCAGTATTCTGTATGGAGTATTATATTTGGTCCAGTATAATGCATGGAGCATTATATGGGGGCCAGTATTCTGCATGGAGCATTATATGGGGGCCAGGGTTCTGTATGGAGCTTTAAATGAGGGCCATAATTCTGCAGGGAGCATTATATGGGGGCCACTATTCTGTATGGAGCAGTATATAGGGGCCAGTATTCTGTATTGAGCATTATATGGGGCCATGTATTCTCTATTTAGCATTATATAGGATCCTTACAGCATGGAGCATTTTATGGTGGCCAGTATTCTGCATGAAGCACTACATGGGGCCCATACAGCATGGAGCATTTATATGGGGGCCAGTATTTTCCATGGAGGATTATATGGTGCCCATACAGCATGGAGCATTATATGGCGACCAGTATTCTGCATGGAGCATGACATGAGGGCCAGTCTTCTGCATCGAGCATTATATGGGGCCCATACAGCATGGAATATTATATGGGAGCCAGTATTCTGCATGGAGCATTATATGGGGCCCATGCAGCATGGAACATTATATGGGGGCCAGTAATCAGCATGAAGCATTATATGGGGCCCATACAGCATGGAGCGTTATATGGGGGCCAGTATTCTGTATGGAGCATTATATGGGGGCCAGAATTCTGCATCGAGCATTATATGGGGGCCAGTATTCTGTATGGAGCATTATATGGGGGCCTGTATTCTGTATGAAGTATTATATGGGGGCCAGTATTCTGCATGGAGCATTATATGGGGCCCATACAGCATGGAGCAATATATGGGGGCCAGTATACTGAATGGAGCATTACATGGGGGCCAGTATTCTGCATATAGCATGATATGGGGACCATACAGCATGGAGCATTATATGGGGGCCAGTATTCTACATCAAGCATTTTATGGGGGCCAGTATTCTGCAAGGAGCATGATATGGCGGCCAGTATTCTGCATGTAGCATTATATGGGGCCCATACAGCATGGAATATTATATGGGAGCCAGTATTCTGCATGGAGCATTATATGGGGCCCATGCAGCATGGAACATTATATGGGGGCCAGTAATCAGCATGAAGCATTATATGGGGCCCATACAGCATGGAGCATTATATGGGGGCCAGTATTCTGTATGGAGCATTATATGGGGGCCAGAATTCTGCATGGAGCATTATATGGGGGCCAGTATTCTGTATGGAACATTATATGGGGGCCTGTATTCTGTATGAAGTATTATATGGGGGCCAGTATTCTGCATGGAGCATTATATGGGGCCCATACAGCATGGAGCAATATATGGGGGCCAGTATACTGAATGGAGCATTACATGGGGGCCAGTATTCTGCATATAGCATGATATGGGGACCATACAGCATGGAGCATTATATGGGGGCCAGTATTCTACATCGAGCATTTTATGGGGGCCAGTATTCTGCATGGAGCTTTATATGGGGGCCAGTATTCCGTATGGAGCATTATATGGGTCCAGTAATCTGTATGGGTCATTATATGGGGTCCAGTATTTTGCATGGTGAATTATATGGGGGACTGTATTCTGCATAGAGCTTTATATGGCGGCCAGTATTGTGCATGGAGACTAATATGGGCCTATACAGCATGGAGCATTATATGGGGGTCAGTATTCTGTGTGGAGCATTGTATGGGGGCTAGTATTCTGTATGGAGCATTATATGGGGGCCAGTATTCTGCATGGAGCATTATATGGGGTGTCAGTATTCTGTATGGAGCATTGTATGGGGGCCAGTATTCTTCATGGAGCATTATATGGGGGCTAGTATTCTGGATGAAACATTATATGGTGGCCAGTATTCTGCATGGAGCATTATATGGGGGCCAGTATTCTGTATGGAGCATTATATGGGGACCAGTATTCTGCTTGAAGCATTATATGTGGGCCAGTATTCTGCATGGAGCATTATATGGGGGCCAGTATTCTTCATGGAGCATTATATGGGGGCTAGTATTCTGGATGAAACATTATATGGTGGCCAGTATTCTGCATGGAGCATTATATGGGGGCCAGTATTCTGTATGGAGCATTATATGGGGGCCAGTATTCTGTATGGAGCATTATATGGGGTCTGTATTCTGTATGCGTAATTATATGGGGCCCATACAGCATTGAGCATTATATGTGGGTCAGGATTCTGCATGGAGCATTATACGGGGCCCATACAGCATGGACCATTATATGGGGGCCCGTATACTGAATGGATCATTATATGGGGGCCAGGATTCTGCATATAGCATTATATGGGCCCATACAACATGGAGCATTAGATGGGAGCCAGTATTCTGCATGAAGCATTATATGGGTGCCAGTATTCTTTATAGAGCATTATATGGGGGTCAGTATTTTGCATGGAGCATTATATGGGGCCCACGCAGCATGGAGCTTTATATGGGGGCCATTAGTCTGCATGGAGCATTTTATGGGGGCCAGTATTCTGCATGGAGAATTATATGGGGCCCATACATCATGGAGCATTATATGGGGGCCAGTATACTGAATGGAGCATTATATGGGGGCCAGTTTTCTGCATGGAGCATTTTATGGGGCCCGATACAGCATGGAGCATTATATGGGAGCCAGTATACTTAATGTAGCATTATAAGGGGGCAGTATTCTGCATGGAGCGTTTAATGGGAACCTGTATACTGAATGGAGCATTATATGGGGGCCAGTATTCTGTGTGGAGCATTATATGGAGGCCAGTATTCTGTATGGAGCATTATATGGGGGCCAGTATTCTGCATGAAGCATTATATGGGGGCCAGAATTCTGTCTGGAGTATTGTATGGGGGCCAGTAATCTGTATGGGGCATTATATGGGGGCCAGTATTCTGCATGGAGCATTATACGGGCCCATATAGCATGGAGCATTATATGGGGGCCAGTATTCTGCATGGAGCATTATATGGGGCCCATATAGCATGGAGGATTATATGGGTCTAGTTTACAGAATGGAGCATTACATTGGGGCCAGTGTTCTGCATGTAGCATTATATGGGGGCCAGTATTCTGTATGGAGCATTATATGGGGGCCAGTACTCTGTATGGAGCATTATTATATGTGGCCCATACAGCATGGAGCATTATATGGGGGCCAGTATTCTGAATGTAGCAATATAGGGGCCCATACAGCATGGAGCATTATATGGGGAGCATTATTCTGTAAAGAGCATAATATGGGAGCCAGTATTCTGCATGGAGCATTATATGGGGGCTAGTATTCTGCATGGAGCATTATATGGTTGCCAGTATTATGTATGGAGCATTATATGGGGGCCAGTATTCTGCATGAAGCATTACATGGGGTCCAGTATTCTGTTTGGAGCATTATATGCGGGGCCAGGATTCTGCATGGAGCTTTATATGGGGGCCAGTATTCTGTATGGAGCATTAAATGGGGGCCAGTATTCTGCATGGAGCATTATATGGGGGCCAGTATTTTGCATGGAGCATTATATAGGGGCCAGTATTCTGTATGGAGGATTATTTGGGGCCCTGTATTCTCTATTTAGCATTATATAGGGCCCATAGAGCATGGAACATTATATGGAGGCCAGTATTCTGTATGGAGCATTATATGGGGGCCAGTACTCTGTATGGAGCATTATTATATGTGGCCCATACAGCATGGAGCATTATATGGGGGCCAGTATTCTGAATGTAGCAATATAGGGGCCCATACAGCATGGAGCATTATATGGGGAGCATTATTCTGTAAAGAGCATAATATGGGAGCCATTATTCTGCATGGAGCAATATATGGGGGCTAGTATTCTGCATGGAGCATTATATAGTTGCCAGTATTCTGTATGGAGCATTATATGGGGGCCAGTATTCTGCATGGAGCATTACATGGGGTCCAGTATTCTGTTTGGAGCATTATATGCGGGGCCAGGATTCTGCATGGAGCTTTATATGGGGGCCAGTATTCTGTATGGAGCATTAAATGGGGGCCAGTATTCTGCATGGAGCATTATATGGGGTCAGTATTTTGCATGGAGCATTATATAGGGGCCAGGATTCTGTATGGAGCATTATTTGGCGCCCTGTATTCTCTATTTAGCATTATATAGAGCCCATAGAGCATGGAACATTATATGGGGGCCAGTATTCTGCATGGAGCATTATATTGAACCCATAGAGCATGGAACATTATATGGGGGCCAGTGTTTTGCATGGAGCATTATATGGGGCCTATACAGCATGGAGCATTATATGGGGGCGAGTATTTTGCATGGAGCAATATATGGCGGCCAGTATTCTGCATGGAGCATTATATGGGGACCAATATTCTGCATGGAGCATTATATTGGGGCCAGTATTCTGCATGGAGCATTTTATGGGGGCCAGTATTCGGCATGGAGCATTATATGGGGCCCATACAGCATGGGATATTATATGGGAGCCAGTATTCTGCATGGAGCATTATATGGGGCCAATACATCATGGAGCATTATATGGGGGCCAGTATTCAGCATGGAGCATTATATGGGGCTCTTACAGCATGGAGCATTATATGGGGGCCAGTATTGTGTATGGAGCATTATATGGTGGCCAGTATTCTGCATAGAGCATTATATGGGGGCCAGTATTCTGTATGGAGCATTATCTGGGGGCCTGTATTCTGTATGAAACATTATATGGGGGCCAGTATTCTGCATGGAGCACTATATGGGGCCCATACAGTATGGATCATTATATGGGGGCCAGTATACTGAATGGAGCATTATATGGCGGCCAGTATTCTGCATATATCATGATATGGGGCCCATACAGAATAGAGCATTATATGGGGGCCTGTATTCTGCATCGAGCATTTTATGGGGGCCAGTATTCTGCATGGAGCATTATATGGGGGCCCGTATTCTGTATGGAGCATTATATGGGGGCCAGTAATCTGTATAGGGCATTATAAGGGGGCCAGTATTTTGCATGGTGCATTATATGGGGGCCTGTCTTCTGCATGGAGCTTTATATGGGGGCCACTATTGTGCATGGAGAGTTATATGGGCCTATACAGCATGGAGCATTATATAGGGGTCAGTATTCTGCATGGAGCATTATATGGGGACCAGTATTCTGCATGGAGCATTATATGGGGGACAGTATTCTGTATGGAGCATTATTTGGGGGCCTGTATTCTCTGTTTAGCATTATATGGGGTCCATACAGCATGGAGCATAATATGGGTTCCAGTATTCTGCATGGAGCATTATATGGGGCCCATACGGCATGGAACATTATATACGGGCCAGTATTCTGCATGGAGAATTATGTGGCGGCCAGTATTCTGCATGGAGCATTATATGGGGACCAATATTCTGTATGGAGTATTATATGGGTTCAGTATTCTGCATGGAGCATTACATGCGGGCCAGTATTCTACATGGAGCATTTTATGGGGCCCATACAGCATGGAATATTATGTAGGGGCCAGTATTCTTCATGGAGTATTATGTGGGGCCCATACAGCATGGAGCATTATATAGGGGCCAGTATTCTGCATGGAGAATTATATGCGGGCCAGTATTCTGCATGGAGCATTATATGGGGACCAGTATTCTGCATGGAACATTATATGGGGGCTAGTATTCTGGATGGAGCATTATATGGGGGCCAGTATTCTGTATGGAGCATTATATGGGGGCCAGTTTTCTGCATGGAACATTATATGGGGGCAGTATTCTGTATGGAGCATTATATGGGGGCCAGTATTCTGCATTGAGCATTATATGGGGGCCAGTATTCTGTATGGAGCATTAAGTGGGTGCCAGTATTCTGGATGGAGCATTATATGGGGGCCAGTATTCTGCATGGAGCATTATATGGGGGCCAGTCTTCTGTATGGAGCATTATATGGGGGCCTGCATTCTCTATTTAGCATTATATGGGGTCCATACAGCATGGAGCATTATATGGGGGCCAGTATTCTGCATGTAGCATTATATGGGGCCCATACAGCATGGAACATTATATGGGGGCCAGTATTTTGCATGGAGAATCATATGGGGCCCATACAGCATGGAGCATTATATGGGGGCCAGTATTCTGCATAGAGCATTATATGGGGCCAGTATTCTGCATGAAGCATTATATGGGGGCCAGTATTCTACATGGATCATTACATGGGGCCCATACAGCATGGAATATTATATAGGGGCCAGTATTCTTCATGGAGTATTATGTGCGGCCCATACAGCATGGAGCATTTTATGGGGGCCAGTATACTGTATGGAGCATTATATGGGGGCCTGTATTCTCTATTTAGCATTATATGGGGTCCATACAGCATGAAGCATTATATGGGGTCCAGTATTCTGTATGGAGCTTTATATATAGGCCAGTACTCTGTATGGAGCATTATATTGGGGCCAGTATTTTGGATGGAGCATTATTATATGTGACCCATACTGCATGAAGCATTATATGGGGGCAAGTATACTTATTGGAGCATTATATGGGGGCCAGTATTCTGAATGTAGCATTATATGGGCCCAAACAGCATGGAGCATGATATGGGTGCATTATTCTGTATGTTGCATAATATGGGGGCCAGTATTCTGCATGGAGCATTATATGGGGGCTAGTATTCTGCATGGAGCATTATATGGGGGCTAGTATTCTGTATGGAGCATTATATGGGGGCCAGTATAATGCATGGAGCATTATATGGGGGCCAGGGTTCTGTATGGAGCTTTAAATCGGGGCCAGTATTCTGCAGGGAGCATTATATGGGGGCCAGTATTCTGTATGGAGCATTATATAGGGGCCAGTATTCTGTAGTGAGCATTATATGGGGCCCTGTATTCTCTATTTAGCATTATATAGGACCCATAGAGCATGGAGCATTTTATGGGGGCCAGTATTCTGCATGGAGCATTACACGGGGCCCATACAGCATGGAGCATTATATGGGGGCCAGTATTTTCCATGGAGGATTATATGGGGCCCATACAGCATGGAGCATTTTATGGCGACCAGTATTCTGCATGGTGCATGATATGGGGGCCAGTATTCTGCATGGAGCATTATATGGGGCCCATACAGCATGGAATATTATATGGGAGCCAGTATTCTGCATGGAGCATTATATGGGGCCCATACAGCATGGAGCATTATATGGGGGCCAGTAATCAGCATGGAGCATTATATGGGGCCCATACAGCATGGAGCATTATATGGGGGCCAGTATTCTGTATGGAGCATTATATGGGGGCCAGAATTCTGCATGGAGCATTATATAGGGGCCAGTATTCTGTATGGAGCATTATATGGGGACCTGTATTCTGTATGAAGTATTATATGGGGGCCAGTATTCTGCATGGAGCATTATATGGGGCCCGTACAGCATGGAGCAATATATGGGGGCCAGTATACTGAATGGAGCATTACATGGGGGCCAGTATTCTGCATATAGCATGATATGGGGCCCATACAGCATGGAGCATTATATGGGGCCAGTATTCTGCATCGAGCATTTTATGGGTGCCAGTATTCTGCATGGAGCTTTATATGGGGGCCAGGATTCTGTATGGAGCATTATATGGGTCCAGTAATCTGTATGGGGCATTATATGGGGTCCAGTATTTTGCATGGTGAATTATATGGGGGCCTGTATTCTGCATAGAGCTTTATATGGCGGCCAGTATTGTGCATGGAGACTAATATGGGCCTATACAGCATGGAGCATTATATGGGGGTCAGTATTCTGCATGGAGCATTATATGGGGACCAGTATTCTGCGTGGAGCGTTAAATGGGAAACTGAATACTGAATGTAGCATTATATGGGTGCCAGTATTCTGTGTGGAGCATTGTATGGGGGCTAGTATTCTGTATGAAGCATTATATGGGGGCCAGTATTCTGCATGGAGCATTATATGGGGTGTCAGTATTCTGTATGGAGCATTGTATGGGGGCCAGTAATCTGTATGGGCCATTATATGGGGACCAGTATTCTGCTTGGAACATTATTTGCGGGCCAGTATTCTGCATGGAGCATTATATGGGGGCCAGTAGTCTTCATGGAGCATTATATGGGGGCTAGTATTCTGGATGAAGCATTATATGGGGGCCAGTATTCTGCATATAGCATGATATGGGGCCCATACAGCATGGAGCAATATATGGGGGCCAATATTCTGCATGGAGCATTATATGTGGGCCAGTATTCTGCATTGAGCATTATATGGGGGCCAGTATTCTGCATGGAGCATTATATGGGGCCCATATAGCATGGAGCATTATATGGGGGCCAGTATATTGAATGGAGCATTATATGGGGCCAGTATTCTGCATGTTGCATTTTATGGGGGCCAGTGTTCTATAGGGAGCACTATATGGGGGCAGTTTTCTGTATGGAGCATTATATGGTGGTCAGTATTCTGTATGGAGCATTGTATGGGGCCCATACAGCAAGGAGCAATATATGGGGGCCAGTATACTGAATGGAGCATTATATGGGGGCCAGTATTCTGCATATAGCATTATATGGGCCCATAGAGCATGGATCATTATATGGGGTCCGTTATTCTGTAAGGAACATTATATGGGGTGCATTATTCTGTATTGAACATTATATGGGGCCAGTATTCTGCATGGAGCATTATATGGGGTGTCAGTATTCTGTATGGAGCATTGTATGGGGACCAGTAATCTGTATGGGCCATTATATGGGGACCAGTATTCTGCTTGGAACATTATTTGCGGGCCAGTATTCTGCATGGAGCATTATATGGGGCCAGTATTCTTCATGGAGCATTATATGGGGGCTAGTATTCTGGATGAAGCATTATATGGGGGCCAGTATTCTGCATATAGCATGATATGGGGCCCATACAGCATGGAGCAATATATGGGGGCCAGTATTCTGCATGGAGCATTATATGTGGGCCAGTATTCTGCATTGATCATTATATGGGGGCCAGTATTCTGCATGGAGCATTATATGGGGCCCATATAGCATGGAGCATTATATGGGGGCCAGTATATTGAATGGAGCATTATATGGGGCCAGTATTCTGCATGTTGCATTTTATGGGGGCCAGTGTTCTATATGGAGCACTATATGGGGGCAGTTTTCTGTATGGAGCATTATATGGTGGTCAGTATTCTGTATGGAGCATTGTATGGGGCCCATACAGCAAGGAGCAATATATGGGGGCCAGTATACTGAATGGAGCATTATATGGGGGCCAGTATTCTGCATATAGCATTATATGGGCCCATAGAGCATGTATCATTATATGGGGTCCGTTATTCTGTAAGGAACATTATATGGGGTGCATTATTCTGTATTGAACATTATATGGGGCCAGTATTCTGCATGGAGCATTATATGGGGGCCAGTATTCTGTATGGAGCATTTTATGGGGGCCAGTATTCTGTATGGAGCATATATGGGGGTCAGTATTCTGTATGGAGCATTATATGGGGGCCTGTATTCTGTATGGAGCATTATATGGGCCTATACAGCATGGAGCATTATATGGGGCCCAGTATTCTGCATGCAGCATTATATAGGGACCAGTGTTCTGTATGGAGCATTATATGTGGCCCTGTATTCTCTATTTAGCATTATATAGGGTCAATAGAGCAGGGAGCATTATATGGGGGCCAGTATTCTGCATGGAGCATTACACGGGGCCCATACAGCATGGAGCATAATATGGGGGCCAGTATTTTGCATGGAGGATTATATGGGGCCCATACAGCATGGAGCATAATATGGGGGCCAGTATTCTGCAGGGGGCATTATATGGTGGCCAGTATTCTGCATGGAGCATTATATGGGGGCCAGTATTCTACATGGAGTATTATATGTGGCCCATACAGCATGGAATATTATATGGGGGCCATTATTCTGCAAGGAGTATTATGTGGGGCCCATACAGTATGGAACATTATATGGGGGCCAGTATTTTGCATGGAGCATTATATGGGGCCCATACAGCATTGATCATTATATGGGGGCCAGTATTCTGCATGGAGCATTATATGGCGTCCAGTATTCTGCATGGAGCATTATATGGGGACCAATATTCTGCATAGAGCATTATATGGGGGCCAGTATTCTGCATGGAGCATTATATTGGGGCCAGTATTCTACATGGAGCATTATATGGGGCCCATGCAGCATGGAATATTATATGGGGACCAGTATTCTGCATGGAGCATTATATGGAGGCCAGTATTCTGTATGGAGCATTGTATGGGGGCCAGTAATTTGTATGGGGCATTATATGGGGGCCAGTATTCTACATGAAGCATTATACGGGCCAATATAGCATGGAGCATTATATGGGGGCCAGTATTCTGCATGGAGCATTATATGCGGGCCAGTATTCTGCATGGAGCATTATATTAGGGCCAGTATTCTGCATTGAGCATTATATGGGGGCCAGTATTCTGTATGGAGCATTGTATGGGGCCAGTAATCTGTATGGGGCATTATATGGGGGCAAGTATTCTGCTTTAAGCATTATACGGGCCCATTAAGCATGGAGCATTATATGGGGGCCAGTATTCTGCATGGAGCATTATATGCAGGCCAGTATTCTGCATGGAACATTATATGAGGGCCAGTATTCTGCATGGAGCATTATATGGGGGCTAGAATACTGGATGAAGCATTATATGGGGGGCCAGTATTCTGTATGGAACATTATATGGGGGCCAGAATTCTGCATGGAGCATTATATGGGGGCCAGTATTCTGTATGGAGCATTATATGGGGGCCAGTATTCTGCGTTGAGCATTAAATGGGGGCCAGTATTCTATATGGAGCATTAAATGGGTGCCAGTATTCTGGATGGAGCATTATATGGGGGCCAGTATTCTGCATTGAGCATTAAATGGGGGCCAGTATTCTGTATGGAGCATTAAATGGGTGCCAGTATTCTGGATGGAGCATTATATGGGGGCCAGTATTCTGCATGGAGCATTATATGGGGGCAATTATTCTGTATGGAGCATTATATGGGGGCCTGCATTCTCTATTTAGCATTATATGGGGTCCATACAGCATGTAGCATTATATGGGGGCCAGTATTTTGCATGGAGCATTATATGGGGCCCATACAACATGGAACATTATATGGGTGGCCAGTATTTTGCATGGAGAATTATATGGGGCCCATACTGCATGGAGCATTATATGGGGGCCAGTATTCTGCATGGAGCATTTTATGGGGCCAGTATTCTGCATGGAGCATTATATGGGGGCCAGTATTCTACATGGAGTATTATATGGGGCCCATAGAGCATAGAATATTATATGGGGGCCAGTATTCTGCATGGAGCATTATATGGCGGCCAGTATTCTGCATGGAGCATTTTATGGGCTCATACAGCATGGAGCATTATATGGGGGCATGTATTCTGCATGGAGCATTATAATCGGGCCAGTATTCTGCATGAAGCATTATATGGGGGCCAGTATTCTGTATGGAGCATTGTATGGGGGCCAGTAACCTGTATGGGGCATTATATGGGTGCCAGTATTCTGCATGGAGCATTATACGGGCCCATACAGCATGGAGCATTATATGGGGGCTAGCATACTGAATGGAGAATTACATCGGGGCCAGTATTCTGCATGGAGCATTATATGGGGGAGAGTATTCTGAATGTAGCATTATAAGGGCCCATACAGCATGGAGCATTATGTGGGGTGCATTATTCTGCATGGAGCATAATATGGGGGCCAGTATTCTGTATGGAGCATTATATGGGGGCCAGTATTCTGCATGGAGCATTACATGGGGGCCAGCATTCTGTATCGAGCATTATATGAGTGCCAGGATTCTGCAAGGAGCTTTATATGGGGGCCAGTATTCTGTGTGGAGCATTGTATGAAGGCCAGTATTCTGTATGGAGCATTATATGGGGGCCAGTATTCTGCATGAAGCATTATATGGGGGCCAGTATTCTGTATGTAGCATTGTATGGGGGACAGTAATCTGTATGGGGCATTATATGGGGGCCAGTATTCTGCATGGAGCATTACATCGGGGCCAGTATTCTGCATGGAGCATTATATGGGGCCCATATAGCATGGAGCATAATATGGGGGCTAGTATACTGAATGGAGCATTACATCGGGGCCAGTATTCTGCATGTAGCATTATATGGGTGCCAGTATTCTGCATGGAGCATTATATGGGGCCAGTATTCTACATGGAGCATTATATGGGGCCCATGCAGCATGGAATATTATATGGGGGCCAGTTCTCTGCATGGAGCATGATATGGGGCCCATACAGAATGGAGCATTATATGGTGGCCAGTATACTGAATGGAGCATTATATGGGGGCCAGTATTCTGCATGTAGCATTATATGGGGTCCATTATTCTGTATGGAGCATTATATGGGGACCATTATTGTGCATGGAGCATTATATGGGGGCCAGTATTCTGCATGGAGCATTATATGGGGTCCAGTATTCTGTATGGAGCATTATATGGGGGCCAGTATTCTGTATGGAACATTATATGAGGGCCAGTATTCTGGAGGAAACCTACGGAGAACATACAAACTCCTTGCAGATGTTGTCCTTGGTGGGATTTGAACCCAGGACCCCAGTGCTGCAAGGCTGCAGTGCTAACCACTGAGCCACTCTGCTGCCCATGATGTGCTTTACCAAAAAGCTCTATCTTCGTTTCATCTGTTCACAAGACTTTTTTCCAGAAGGATTTTGACTTACTCACATGCATTTTTGTAAACTGCAGTGTAGCTTTTTAATGTTTCTGTGTCAGCAGTGTGGTCCTTCTGGGTCTCCTGCCATAGTGTTTCATTTCATTCAAATGTCAATGTCACACTGACACTGATGCACTCTCAGCCTTCAGGACAGCTTGAATTTCTTTGGAACCTGATTGGGGCTGCTTATCCACCATCCGGACTATTCTGCGTGGCAAAATTTCTCTGCCGTCCATGGCCAGGGAGATTAGCTACAGTGCCATGGGTTGTACACTTCTTCATTATGTTGTGCACCATGGACAAAGGAACATCAAGATCTCTGGAGATGGACTTTTAACCTTGAGGTTGCAGATATTTTTCAAATAATTTTGGTCCTCGAGTCCTCAGACAGTTCTCTTCTCCTCTTTCTGTTCTCCATGCTTAGTGTGGCACACACAGACGCATCAATGCAAAAATTGAGTCAACTTCTCCCCTTTTTATCTGGTTTCAGGTGTGATTTTCATATTGCCCACGCCTGTTACTTGCTACAGGTGAGTTTGAACGAGCATCACATGCTTGAAACAAAGTTGTTTACCCATGTTTTTGGAAAGGTGCCAACAATTTTCTCTGGCCTATTTTTTGGGTTTACGTGAAATTACAGTAGCATGTAAAAGTTTGGGCAACCCTGGTCAAAATGACTGTTATTGTGAACAGTTTAGCAAGTTGAAGATGAAATTATCTCTAAAAGGCTTAAAGTTAAAGATGACACATTTCCTTTAGGCAAAAAAACAACAACTATATTTCCATCTTTTACACTTTAAAAATTACAAAAAGGAAAATGGGCCGATGCAAAAGTTTGGGCACCCTGCATAGTTAGTACTATACACAGAGTGACTGTAGACTTATCAATTTAGACCAGAAAACCCCTTTAATCACTTTTTTTGCTTTTAATTTGCTGTGCTGGATTGAAAAACCTAAATGTTTTCTTTTATGTGAACATTGGGGCCGAGACCTCTTGGACCCTCAGGATGCACAGCACCAAATTCAACTGGCTTCTGTGCAAAGAAATGAAATACAGCCGCATTTAGGTAAAAGGTTCTGAGTGGCAGTAAGATCTGTGGATGAGAACATATTTCTCCCTACACCTGCTGCCATTCTTCAAAATGACAGCGAGAATTACTTTATTTCACGAATCAATAATACACATGAAACTCAGCAAACTTGTAATATATCTTATCAGAGAGATTAATCTTTCACTCTCAATTCAGGGGTAAAATCTGTATTCAGTGAGGACAGACTTTCACATTACGGAGACAGGAGATGACAATTGGTGCTTTTAAAATTCTATGAAAGGGGAAGGGGAAAGAAGCTAGAATCAAAGACAGACATTATGCAGTAAGTTCTCCTGAAACCACAGTTACTGTTCTTCATAGAACCTTATGAGCACCAATTGTCATCTCCTATCTCAGTAATGGGAAAATCTGTAGTCACTGAAGATGCATTTTATCTGTGAAATGAGAATTTTGAGAATGACTGATCAGTCCAGGAGGAGAGAGAAGCAGATTTCTATGATAACATATAGTTTCTTATTTTCATGTGTACTATTGATTTATGAAAAGAAAATGAAAACGACGGTTACTTTGTAAGTGTCACAGAATCACTGGTCCTCTCCTCCACTTTTGGCCAAGGTTTAGAGCATATAATGACAGACATGTTTGTAATCCAAGCCATAAACCATATATGACGTATAGTACTCATATGCCATAAATGTCAGGAATATTCTATTAAATGCAAAGAGACTTTAATCAATTAGAATATTTTTTAATTAAGAATTGCATGGAAGGATGAAGAGATGTTCTTGGAGGGGCCTTCTTGTTCTGCAAATGTTTCTTGCTGGTCAGAAGGCCACAGGTAGATGGTAAACATCCTTCCATACAGGTACAGCATGGTGGACGTGCTGTACTCGCTTCAGGGCACTAGACGTGGCGGTTTTCTGCCCTCGCGATGTTTAGGGTGCCGCGTTGACAGGGTGCAAATAAGCAGCTTTCTCTGATGGCGTAAGCAGCCCTGGATAATCCACGCCGGCAGGATGAGATCAACCGGCGGAAGATGGAACCTATGAGAGGAGACGTAACTAATGTGAGTAATGGGACTCCATATTAGAGGACACTACTGTGGTGTCACTGTGACAGGACGATAGAAGAATCTTATCCATATAGAGGTGTGGGATCATTGTCCGCCATCATACATGTGACAATCCCCCCACTGACAGATCACATCCGCTCCACATGACTTCTTCTCACAGACTGACATCATACAACATGGAGCCTATGGTCACACTTACCTCTTCTACTTTCCCCCTCTTTTACTTTCTCTGTTTTTTGTTGTTTTCTACATTTTAATGCAGATTTTCTTCTCCCCTGAACTGGAATTTCTAATTAAAAAGCAAGAAAAAGATGTTGATTATAAACTCCAAAAAGATTAGCTTTATTAGTTTTATCTAAAATTATGGAAAGGCTCCTTAAAGGGTCGATAGTGACTTTTAGGATTGCTACTTCCAATAGGCGGCACTAGAGTTCAAGTCCTCTTCCTCTCTGAAGTCTGAAGAGGCAATTTGCATGTTTAATTTCCCAGAGGAGCATTGCATGGCTTATAACTTATAAGCCTCCTCATATTACCATGCCAGGCTAGGCATGTCACTCTCCACAATGAAAAACATTACCCCATAGATCCTATCTAGAATTATGTTATTCTCATATCCTGTAGTCCCAGTAATCGATTATTACTCAATAATAGAGAGACCATGTCATATATATAAATCACCTGAGGGTCTGAGAATTAGATTGTTTGGGAATTAATTAGTAGGTTTTCCAGCATGTGGTGTCTCCCTAATGAACTATGTCCAGTGTTATCTTATAATCAGATAGATAAGACCACAGTGTAACATTAAGGGCGTAAGGAGGATCAGTATAGGTACATATCGAGCCATGGGTGCAATATTCAGGATCATATTGTCAGAAGACTGAATGGTGTAGCGTCGGCGTCCCTGCCTCCTGCTAGGCAGGGACGCTGTTCCCCTCACCTCTCTGCTCCGTGCCCGGCGGCTTCCTCCCGCTCTGCTTGCAGCGCCCGCTCTCCCCCGGTCACTGCGCTTAGGGCGCGCGCGCTCCCCCTCTCTTAAAGGGGCCGCGCGCGTCGCCCTAAGGAGTCCCCGGCCAATGGCCGGAGGATCCCTCCATATATAACGCACCTCCTCCAAAATGGAGGTGCCCGAGCAATGTTGTTGCACTGTTCACTACTCTGCTTCAGCCCTCAGGTCCCGTTGCCTGTTACCTGCCTGTTACCTGCCTGTTACCTGCCAGTTGCCTGCCAGTTGCCTGCCAGTTTGCTGCCTGATTCCTGCCTGTCATCCGCTTTCCTGCTTGCTAGCCTGAGGTCCGACGGTCTGCCTTCCGACACCTGTCAGTCTGTCTAAGGACCAGCTTGCCCGCTCACTTGGGAGCGCTCACCTGCTACCTGTCTGCTAGCCTACCTGGAGGCTCCGCCGTCACATGCTGTGACCACCTGCTTATCCTGAGACTCTCGCCTGCTCACCTGGGAGCACTCATCTGCCATCTGCCTGCTAGCCTACCTGGAGGCTCAGCCGTCACAGGTCGTACCTGCCCGTTTACTCAGAGACTGTCCCGGTCACTTGCTGTGACCTCCTGCCCGTTTACCCAGAGACTGTCCCGGTCATTTGCTGTGACCTCCTGCCCGTTTACCCAGAGACTGTCCCGGTCACTTGCCATGACCTCCTGCCCGTTTACCCAGAGACTGTCCCGGTCACCTGCTGTGACTGCCTGCCTGTCTTCCCTGGTCGCCACCCGCTTCCTTACAAGGACCGCCCCCTTGTATAAGTTGCTCAGAGGTTCCGCCTCCCAGACCCGTTACAGTTTGCTCGGGCCATGGAACCCGGTGGCACCCAAGCTCCCTCGCTCTTGGACCTTTGTCATGAACTGTCCAGACAGAGGTCCCAACAGGAGTCCATTCTGGGTCACCTGCGGAATGTCAATACTCGCTTAGACACTTTGACTGCCCCACCAGCAACCACCGCTAGTGTCATGACTCGCAGCCCGGCTGCTCCGCTGCCCACCAATACCATAGTATCCTGCTCTGGAATCCGGTTTTCTGCACCTCCTCGCTTCGGAGACGACTCCGCTCAAGCTCGGGGCTTCATTAACCAGTGCACCCTGCACTTTGAACACCATTCCCACCAGTTTAATTCCGACCGGGCCAAAGTAGCCTTCATCATGTCCCATCTCACGGGAGAGGCACTGGCTTGGCTAAATCCTCTATGGGAGAGAGGAGACCCTCTGGTGTCCGACCTGCCAGCCTTTCTCACGGCTTTCCGGAAGGTCTTCGATGAACCCGGACGGAAGACTTCATCGGCCTCATCTCTGCTACGCCTTCGTCAAGGGAGTCTCACCGTGGGTCAATATGCCATACGGTTCCGTACCCTTGCTTCGGAGCTGGCCTGGGATAACGACGCCCTGGTGTCCGTCTTCTGGGACGGTCTGTCCGGCCGTATTAAAGATGAACTCGCCGGTCGGGACATTCCTACCACTCTCGACGACTTGATTACACTTGCCACCCTGATTGACATCCGGTTCCTGGAGCGCGCTAGGGAGGTCACCCGTGAGAGGAGGATTCCACGTCTAGTCCCTACCTTCCAGAGACCCGTCACTCCCTCTGTTACTCCCCAGGCACACTCACCTGAGCCAATGCAGGTCGACCAGACCAAGATGGTTAAGACCCGTCAAGACTTACGTCGTGCCGAGGGGAGCTGTTTCTACTGTGGCAGTAGGGAGCACCGGATCCGTTCCTGCCCTGAGAGGTCGGGAAACGCCTGTGTCTAGGATCGCTTAGAGAGGTCGCCCTAGACAAAAGTAAACCCTCTCCATCCCTGATGCTGTCTGTTTCTATCTTCTGCGGAGAGAACCGCTATTTTGAACTGGCTCAACTTGACTCTGGAGCTGCTGGAAATCTCATCTCTCAATCCCTGGTAGAAAAATACCACATTCCCACCAAATCTCTGGCCGTGCCTTTATCTGTCGCCGCCGTGGATGGGGGTCTCTTACCACATCCCATCCAACTCGTCACCGAATCTCTGACTCTACAGGTGGGAATGCTGCATTCTGAGAGCATCTCCTTTCATGTTCTGCCTGGACTCTCTCACGCACTATTGCTTGGCCTGCCTTGGCTCCAGAAACATGCACCCGTGCTTGACTGGCAGACCGGAGAGGTCCTTCGCTGGGGACAGGACTGCCATAAGACTTGTCTAGTTCCCGTTCGTCCTGCCCGTCCTTCTCCTACCCCAGCCAATCTGCCCGGTCTTCCGGTTCCCTATTGGTCTTATGCGGATGTCTTCAATAAGAAAGAGGCAGAGACTTTACCTCCTCATAGACCATACGACTGCCCAATCGACCTGATGCCCGGCTCTACACCTCCCCGTGGGCGAATCTACCCTTTGTCCGCTGCTGAAACCCGGTCCATGTCTGAATATATTGAGGAGAACCTGGCCCGGGGATTTATCCGGAAATCTACCTCCCCGGCGGGAGCAGGCTTCTTCTTTGTCAAAAAGAAGGATGGCTCACTCCGTCCATGTATAGACTATAGAGGCCTAAACCAGATTACTGTGAAGAATAAATACCCCCTTCCGCTTATTCCTGAATTATTTGACCGTCTGAGGGGGGCTAGAATCTTCACCAAACTGGATCTCCGTGGGGCGTATAACCTGGTCCGTATCCGTCAGGGGGATGAGTGGAAGACGGCATTCAATACCCGGGACGGCCACTATGAGTACCTTGTGATGCCCTTCGGTCTCTGTAACGCTCCTGCCGTCTTTCAAGAGTTGGTCAATGACATCTTCCGCGATCTTCTCTACTCCTGCGTGGTGGTGTACCTGGACGATATCTTGGTCTTCTCTCCGGATCTTCCTACTCACCGGAGGGACGTTCGTCAGGTCCTGCTCAGGCTCAGGCAGAACCACCTCTACGCTAAATATGAGAAGTGCATCTTTGAGCAGACCTCTCTTCCATTTCTGGGCTACATAATCTCTCAGACAGGTCTACAAATGGATCCTGAGAAACTGTCTGCCATCCAGAAGTGGCCCCGACCAGAGGGGTTGAAGGCTATTCAGCGGTTCCTGGGCTTCGCCAACTATTACCGCCTGTTCATACCGCACTTCTCTTCCCGGACCGCCCCTATCTCTGCTCTCACCCGTAAAGGTACGAACCCCAGAGAATGGCCGCCCGAAGCAGAGGAGGCATTTCTTTCCTTAAAACAGGCCTTCCTCTCCGCCTCGGTGCTGCATCGTCCGGACGGCAACAAACAATTCTTCCTAGAAGTTGACGCCTCCTCCTCCGGAGCTGGGGCGGTACTTACCCAAAAATCTTCTTCCGGAAGAAAGGTAACCTGCGGCTTTTTCTCCAAACTTTTCTCCTCTTCTGAGCGCAATTATTCTATAGGAGACCGAGAATTGTTGGCCATTAAGATGGCACTGGAGTAGTGGCGTTACCTGCTCGAGGGGGCGCTCCACCCGGTAATAATTTACACTGACCACAAGAACTTGGCATATCTTCAGAGCGCCCAGAGACTTAACCCGCGCCAAGCCCGGTGGTCTTTGTTTTTTGCCCGCTTTGATTTCATTCTTCATTTTCGTCCGGCTGACAAAAACATCAAAGCTGACGCCCTGTCCCGATCCTTTCTGGTGTCTGATCTTGAGGAGGAGCCTAAACACATCATCGATCCCACCAGAGTAATGCAGGTAGCCCCCGTGGGCCTAAATCATCTCCCTCCCGGTAAGACATTCGTAACGGAGTCCGATCGGGAGAAGATTCTACACTGGGGTCACTCGTCTAAGCTAGCTGGGCACGCCGGTCAGAAAAAGACCCTCCAGCTTATTACCCGGCACTACTGGTGGCCTACCCTGCACAGGATGTAATTGACTTTGTTTCTGCCTGTGTGTCCTTCGCCCGCAACAAAGTTCCGAGACACCTGCCTGCCGGCCGCCTTCTTCCTCTGCCTGTGCCTGCTGCCCCGTGGCAACATATAGCTATGGACTTCATAACAGATCTCCCCGTCTCTACCGGTTGTACGGTCATTTGGGTGGTCGCTGACCGCTTTTCCAAAATGGCTCATTTTATTCCCCTGCCAGGCCTCCCGTCTGCTCCCGAGCTAGCTAAAGACTTTATCCGCCACATCTTCCGTCTCCATGGTCTGCCTCTCCACATCGTGTCGGATCGTGGGGTTCAGTTCACCTCACGCTTCTGGAGAGCCACATGTAAACTGCTCGACGTCACCCTGGACTTCTCCTCCGCTTACCACCCACAGTCCAATGGTCAAGTGGAGCGGATCAATCAGAATTTGACCAGTTACCTCCGGCACTTCGTTAATGCTCACCATTCAGACTGGGTGGATCTCCTACCATGGGCCGAGTTCTCTTACAACAATCACGAGAGCGAATCTTCTTCTAAATCCCCGTTTTTTGTAGTCTTCGGTCAGCATCCTCGGATCCCTTTTCCTGTCTCCACCTCTGTGGACAACCCGGCCGCGGAATCTCTCGTTAGCAAATTTTCCTCCATTTGGGAGAGTACCCGATCCGCACTCCTTCAGTCGTCCGAGCGGATGAAGAGACACGCCGACAAAAAACGCCTGGATTCCCCACATTTTCGTCCCGGAGATAAAGTCTGGCTCTCATCCAAATATGTCCGGCTCAAGATTCCTTCCTATAAGTTAGGGCCTCGGTTCATCGGCCCACTGGAGGTTATCAAACAGATCAACCCGGTGGCTTATAAATTGAAACTCCCGGCCAACTTACGGATCCCTAACTCCTTCCATGTATCTCTTCTCAAACCCGTGGTACTTAACTCCTTTTCCAAGTCTTCAGGTACGCCTCCTGCTCCGGTTTCTGCTGAAGACGAGTTTGAGGTAGAGAACATTCTGGCCACCAAAAGGGTAAGAGGAAAGACCTTTTTTCTAGTGGATTGGAAGGGGTTTGGTCCTGAGGAGAGAACATGGGAGCCCCGGGAGAACATCCATGCCCCTCTCATCCTTGCTAAATTTCTGTCTGGCCTAAAAAAGGGGGGGCCTAAAGGGGGGGGGTACTGTAGCGTCGGCGTCCTTGCCTCCTGCTAGGCAGGGACGCTGTTCCCCTCACCTCTCTGCTCCGTGCCCGGCGGCTTCCTCCCGCTCTGCTTGCAACGCCCGCTCTCCCCCGGTCACTGTGCTTAGGGCGCGCTCCCCCTCTCTTAAAGGGGCTGCGCGCGTCGCCCTAAGGAGTCCCCGGCCAATGGCCGGAGGATCCCTCCATATATAAGGCACCTCCTCCAAAATGGAGGTGCCCGAGCAATGTTGTTGCACTGTTCACTACTCTGCTTCAGCCCTCAGGTCCCGTTGCCTGTTACCTGCCTGTTACCTGCCTGTTACCTGCCTGTTACCTGCCAGTTGCCTGCCAGTTGCCTGCCAGTTTGCTGCCTGATTCCTGCCTGTCATCCGCTTTCCTGCTTGCTAGCCTGAGGTCCGACGGTCTGCCTTCCGACACCTGTCAGTCTGTCTAAGGACCAGCTTGCCCGCTCACTTGGGAGCGCTCACCTGCTACCTGTCTGCTAGCCTACCTGGAGGCTCCGCCGTCACATGCTGTGACCACCTGCTTATCCTGAGACTCTCGCCTGCTCACCTGGGAGCACTCATCTGCCATCTGCCTGCTAGCCTACCTGGAGGCTCAGCCGTCACAGGTCGTACCTGCCCGTTTACCCAGAGACTGTCCCGGTCACTTGCTGTGACCTCCTGCCCGTTTACCCAGAGACTGTCCCGGTCACTTGCTGTGACCTCCTGCCCGTTTACCCAGAGACTGTCCCGGTCACTTGCCGTGACCTCCTGCCCGTTTACCCAGAGACTGTCCCGGTCGCCTGCTGTGACTGCCTGCCTGTCTTCCCTGGTCGCCACCCACTTCCTTACAAGGACCGCCCCCTTGTATAAGTTGCTCAGAGGTTCCGCCTCCCAGACCCGTTACAAATGGCTTCTTATAGCTTAATGCCTAACATAAAAGAGTGTGGTTTTTAATACAATGACGAGCTGAACTATTCATCGTTTTCTAGATAGAAAGAAGTGGTAATTTTTTAAGCCTTTATGTGCACATTCACATTACACTTTTTGATTAGGCTATAATAGGATAGCCTATAGACTAGCACATACCTGACAATGGGGATGACGTGTTGTTTTTAGCAGTGAAACACTTCTTGTCACCATCAGATTTAGAAGAAGATTCTTTCTGCCTGTTTGGTAGAAGAAAAAACATATAAATTATATGGGTTAGTTGGGACTCTGAGACAGCACTGGAGTTTTACAGATAGAGGCTGCGTGTAGGATAGACCTAGGTTCATTAGTAAAGAGATACTGGGCTTGCAAGGCCAGGGCATGAGTTCTGCACGGAAGTGAGCTGAGAGTGTATCACTGTAACATTTCTCACAAGACAAGTGCCGGCCGCCGTGAATTCAAAGTGTGTGCCTCTGTGTAAGACAGAACTTATTGAAGACAAGCTTTATACCTACTACCTGCTGTATATACATTTCATCTATACAACAAACAGTTTATTTTTACATCCTAGTGTGTGTCATTCCTAGTTTGCTGTTCCATCTAGTGACCCATCTCACTAGTGTAATTTACTTACATGTCTGAGTGTTTTGCACTGTCGGGGGAATACTCTGGAGGTGACTTGGGTTCCTTATTGTTCATCATCCTGGTATTGATGGAACAGAGCTAAAATACACAGAAAAAAAATGATAACATTTATAGAATTTGAATCTTTTTTTAATCATAGGCTTTATAGATCTTATCGGGCCCACACTTACTTTAGAAAGCCTTTTAGAAGATGATACAAAGTTTTTGCTTTCTGGCCACTCATTGTCCTCACTTGTCTCCCCATCATCTGAATCCATATGTTTGTGTTTTCCAGAGCGAGCTACAAAGTACAATTTTTGTCAAAGATCATTAGTATAATTCACAGACAGATAGAAGCCATATTATTACTAATAATGATGATGGCAACTAATTGTCACATAAAATGAAAGACAAGACAAGCAGCAGCTTTCTGCACGTGACGTCTCATTCTACTCACTGTTAAAGTACTTGGTGTCCTCTTCTGACTTAAAATCAGGAATGAACAGTGACTTCTGAGTTAGAAGATTGTCAAAGTCTAAGTCACATAAGAATGGATGAATCTTAATTTCATTTGCTCCTCCTGGAAAAATAAGACAATAAATAGTGATATAGACATTATCAGAGAGACGGCTCCATATCTGTATGGTTTATTTTACAGAGCCAAAGTGAAGGAAATATACTAAAAGTCATATTATGAAGAATGGGGAATGAACAAGCTGGTAGAGCAGAGAACCTCAGTGCTGATCCTCATGTATGTAATAGTTTGTCTGGTCACAGGGGTGTAATAAGTCATTATTAATATCATTATATACATTACCTGTCCCAAGCCTATGTGCTGGATCTTTTCTGAGCAGCTCAGTGATGATGTCATGTGCATCGGGTGGAGGAGCGGAATTATGAAATTTCCAAGTTATGTCATCTGTTTTACAAAAAGAGCAAATATTACAGAAAATAAAACCTCATTGTTTTCTTTCATAATTTTTTTTTTACCAATCTAACCAAATAACAATGACATCACATAGCATTCAGATTAATTTACTTACTCCAGATAATTTTGCGGTAAGTATCATATTTGGATTTTCCATCGAATGGTACACGTCCTACAAGAAATTTATATAGGATAATCCCAACTGACCACCAGTCAGCTGGCCTTCCATAGCCCTCCAGTAAGATGACTTCTGGGGCGGTGTAATTAGGTGAGCCAAAAATCTGGAAATCAATAAAGGAATAAGATGACGATTAGTGAAAATAGTTGTGACAAATAACATCAGTGGAAACATTTTCTAGATCTGAAAATATCAGAGAAGGAGAAATAGATGAGATCAGTAAAGAACAAGTCCCTGTAAGGCTGACCTCTTTATCACGGAACTCTCTGGTGATGTCCTCAGTTGGAGCCTTGTAGATGTTTGATGTTGGGCTCATGAGACCAAGTTTGGAAAGCCCAAAATCGGCAACTTTAATATGACCAGTTGCTGTTATCAGGAGGCTGTGAAAAAAAAAAGATGGTGTCATCCCCAAGTAATAATAACCCATAGACTGTATGACAATCTCTAACTTTTTTCCTCTTTATTATACTACAGGGATGACTTACTTCTCAGGCTTCAGGTCCCTGTGCACCACACCGTAGCTATGCAGATATTCCACCGCTAGAACCGTTTCTGCAATGTACATACGGGCCAAGGGGACAGGTAAAGAACCCCTTTTCTTTAGAAGACTGCCACAGTCTCCTCCTACAGGAGAAAGCAAATATAACAGGTGAGGGTTTATTACAATGTAAATTACACATGATGAGGATGCGGCCCCGTTAAATACAAGTGTATGGAGGGAGGCCAAGCATACTAGACAGGCTCTGGCCGGGAATATGTATAACACATACGTACCTGCCGATCCCAGCTCAGAAAGCAGTGCTAGGGGGATTCATAAGTCTGAAGTCACATAAACTTATCAATTTAGAATGGACAACCCCTTTAAGCAGATCAAGGTTGGATATAGATACGATGGATATGACCTACCTGGTACATACTCCATGACCATGCACAGATGAAGGTTAGTTGGAAAAGAACAGAACATGGAGGCCACAAAGGGACAATCAGAGAATGTTAGGATGTCCCTCTCTAGAAAGGCCGCTTCCAGTTCTACTGAATTATTCAGTGTCTTCTTGTCCAGTTTCTTCATAGCAAATGTCTGGTTTGTGTCTTTGTGGCGCACTAAGTGGACGGCTCTGGAGAAGAAGAAAATCCATGATTTATAAGAAATTCTTACTAAGATTTTGTCTATAGACCTCATCAAATGATCTTCTGTACTATTGGTTGTATACTAGAGATACGGCCAACACTAGAATCCATGGAGAAATCCATGAAATAACACTACCTATGGGAGGTCGTCATCCATGTCACATACTGACTAACTTGATTGGTGACAAATAGATGTGGACAGTATCATTTCTCTATGGTAACATTGTATTGACAGGACACAGAGATAGAAGCATCATCATAAGGAGCCCTAAGAAATGTATATTATGCCAAAATAAAGCTCACCCAAAAGCACCACTGCTGATCAGTTTGATCTTTTTATAGTCGGTCTTACAAGGATTTGTCCCCGAATTCAATGATCCGATCAAGGCCTAGAAATAATAAGAAATGACGTTAAGACATAGAAGCTGCTGGAAAATAAAAGCTCCAGTTGCAGGAACATCTCAGTATTACTGTGTTTCCCCGAAAATAAGACAGGGACTTATATTATTTTTTGCTCTGAAAGATGGGTTAGGGCTTATTTTCATGTATATACACACACTACACATACACATGTATATACACACACACACTACACATACACATGTATATGCACACACTGCACATACACATGTATACACAGACACTGCACATACACATGTATATACACACACTGCACATACACATGTATACACAGACACTGCACATACACATGTATATACCCACACTGCACATACACATGTATATACACACACACTACACATACACAAGTATATACACACACTGCACATACACATATATATACACACACTGCACATACACATGTATATACACACACTGCACATACACATGTATATACACACACTGCACATACACATGTATATACCCACACTGCACATACACATGTATATACACACACACTACACATACACAAGTATATACACACACTGCACATACACATATATATACACACACTGCACATACACATGTATATACACACACTGAACATACACATATATATACACACAGTGCACATACACATGTATATACCCACACTGCACATACACATGTATATACACACACACTACACATACACAAGTATATACACACACTGCACATACACATGTATATACACACACTGCACATACACAAGTATATACACACACTGCACATACACATGTCTATGCACACACTGCACATACACATGTATATACACTCACACACTACACATACACATGTATACACACACTGCACATACACATGTATATACACACACTGCACATACACATGTATACACAGACACTGCACATACACATGTATGTACACACACTGCACATACACATGTATATACACACACTGCACATACACATGTATATACACACACTACACATACACATGTATATACACACACGGCACATACACATGCATATACTAACACTGCACATACACAAGTATATACACACTGCACATACACATGTATACACACACTGCACATACACAAGTATATACACAAACTATACATACACATGTATATACACAAACTACACATACACATGTATACACACACACTACACATACACATGTATATACACACACTGCACATACACATGTATACACACACACTGCACATACACATGTATATACACACACTGCACATACACATGTATATACACACACTGCACATACACATGTATATACACACACTACACATACACATGTATATACACACACTGCACATACACATGTATATACACACACTGCACATACACATGTATATACACACACTGCACATACACATGTGTATATAAACACACACACTGCACATACACATGTATATACACACACTGCACATACACATATATATATATACACACACTGCACATACACATGTATATACACACACTGCACATACACATATATATATACACACACTGCACATACACATATATACACACACTGCACATACACATGTTTATACATACATTGCACATACACATGTTTATACACACACTGAATATACATACACATATATATGCACACTGCACATACATACACGTATATATACACACACTGCACACCAGCCTGTCTCCTCTTCAGTTCCTCTAGACACCTGTAGTTAAAGGGTCTTTGGTGACATCGTGGCCACATGACTGTGATGTCGCTAAAGGTCATTAAGCAGTCTTAACTTTGGAATATAAATGCAGAGGGCCTGTAAGAGAGTGGGGGCCCTGTGAAATTGCCCAGCTTGAACCCCCCCAACACCGGCCCTGACTGTAACTGGGGCTTATTTTTAGAGTAGGGCTTATATTTCAAGCATACTCCAAAAATCCTTTAAAATCATGCTAGGGCTTATTTTAAGGGTAGGTCTTATTACACTGCTATATCCCTGCTGATTACACTGCAGCAGATGTAGAAGATGTGATAGAAGTCGGACCCTCCACAGACACTATTAGATTATAGCGGGATATCCTCCATACACATATCATTGTACTGCAGAGGATGATAAGGGACAGAAGAGACAGGAATAATAATGCCATCATCACACACAATAGGTCTGATCTGCATAAGAACAGAGATATCCCATTGTCATATGAGGTATAATATTGTATATTATAAATACATTGTCGATTGTAAGCTCTTACTAGGAGCGGTCGTCATTATTTTTGCTTTAATTATTGTATTATCTTTAGCTATGTTACTTATGACTGTTGTATATGAACCTCAGAATTGTAAAGCGTTGCGGAATATGTTGGCGCTATACAAATAAAATTATTATTATATATGTAACTCATCCCCCGTTATCTGATGATATACAGATATCTCCTCTGATACTTACACTGACAGATTCGTGGATCTCTGATGTCTCACATATTCCACCATCAGTAATTGCCGACACAGTTATTTCTAAAATAATGATAAAAAAATGAAGAGACGTCATGTAACAATGTAAATCATTACTTATATAACAGATCCATATAATGAAGGAAATGACAAGACCTCTATAAATGGTTTAACACTAGCTACATGGATATTCTGTATATACCGTATATATATATATATATATATATATATATATATATATATATACAGTTATATGAAAAAGTTTGGGCACCCCATTAATCTCAAGCTTATTGTTTTATAAAAATTGGTGTTTTTGCAACAGCTATTTCAGTTTGATATATGTAATAACTGTTGGATACAGTAATGTTTCTGCCTTGAAATGAGGTTCATTGTACTAACAGAAAATGTGCAATCTGCATTCAAACAAAATTTGACAGGTGCATAAGTATGGGCACCTCACCAGAAAAGTGACATTAATATTTAGTAGATCCTCCTTTTGCAAAAATAACAGCCTCTAGTCGCTTCCTGTAGCTTTTAATGAGTTCCTGGATCCTGGATGAAGGTATTTTTGACCATTCCTCTTTACAAAACAATTCCAGTTCAGTTAAGTTTGATGGTCGCCGAGCATGGACAGCCCTCTTCAAATGATCCCACAGATGTTCAATGATATTCAGGTCTGGGGACTGGGATGGCCATTCCAGAACATTGTAATTGTTCCTCTGCATGAATGCCTGAGTAGATTTGGAGCGGTGTTTTGGATCATTGTATTGCTGAAAGATCCATCCCCTACGTAACTTCAACTTTATCACTGATTCTTGAACATTATTGTCAAGAATCTGCTGATACTGAGTGGAATCCATGCGTCCCTCAACTTTAACAAGATTCCCGGTGCCGGCATTGGCCACACAGCCCCAAAGCATGATGGAACCTCCACCAAATTTTACTGTGGGTAGCAAGTGTTTTTCTTGGAATGCTGTGTTTTTTTGCCGCCATGCATAACGCCTTTTTGTATGACCAAACAACTCAATCTTGGTTTCATCAGTCCACAGGACCTTCTTACAAAAAGAAATTGGCTTCTCCAAATGTGCTTTTGCATAACTCAGCCGACTCTGTTTGTGGCGTGCTTGCAGAAATGGCTTCTTTCGCATCACTCTCCCATACAGCTTCTCCTTGTGCAAAGTGCGTTGTATAGTTGACCGATGCACAGTGACACCATCTGCAGCAAGTTGATGCTGCAGTTCTCTGGAGGTGGTCTGAGGATTGTCCTTGACTGATCTCACCATTCTTCTTCTCTGCCTTTCTGATGTTTTTCTTGGCCTGCCACTTCTGGCCTTAACAAGAACTGTCCCTGTGTTCTTCCATTTCCTTACTATGTTCCTCACAGTGGAAACTGACAGGTTAAATTTCTGAGACAGCTTTTTGTATCCTTCCCCTGAACAACTATGTTGAATAATCTTTGTTTTCAGATCATTTGACAGTTGTTTTGAGGAGCCCATGATGCCACTCTTCAGAGGAGATTCAAACAGGAGAACAACTTGCAAGTGGCCACTTTAAGTAGCTTTTCTCATGATTGCATACACCTGGCTATGAAGTTCAAAGCTCAATGAGGTTCCAAAACCAAAAAAAGTGCTTTACTAAGTCAGTAAAAAGTAGGTAGGAGTATTTAAAACAAGAAAATGATAAGGGTGCTCATACTTATGCACCTGTCAAATTTTGTTTGAATGCAGATTGCACATTTTTTGTTAGTACAATAAACCTAATTTCAAGGCAGAAACATTACTGTGTCCAACAGGTATTACATATATCAAACTGAAATAGCTGTTGCAAAAACACCAATTTTTATAAAACATTAAGCTTAAGATTAATAGGGGTGCCCAAACTTTTTCATATAACTGTATATATATAGCACACCCAAAGATAGATATACTGCGGCATAAATGTGTGATTGTTCAGAATCTGATTAATTATTGAACAATAGCTTGATTGGGCACCTATTAGCTTCTGGCTGTGTGCCCACGATGCGGATTTAATGCGTTTCCATTGCGGCATTTCCGCTGCGGAAACGCATTAAAATCGCTTGGTAAGAGGTCTGGGATGTTCCCAATGATAATTCGCATGTGCTGTGCACATGCTGTGGAAATTTCCGCTGCGGATTATCATAGTGGAAAAATTTGCAGCATAACCAATTTGGGCGTGATTTTGTGGCGAAATCGTGCCCATTGACTTGCATTGAACCGCATAATATCCACATGACTATATCTACACAAGCGGATGTTATGCGGTTCAATGCGCGGATGGTACCAGGGTCTGGAAAAGAGGAGACTCTCCTCCAACTCGGGTACCATCGTACTTGCAAGTAAAAAGAGAATAATAAAGTAAAAAATAAAAAAAAATTCATACACACCTCTCCTGCGGCCCTCGGTCTCCTCCCGGCCTCTTCCTCTCTCCTTGGCGTCCCGCTGTGTACTGGCAGGACCTGCGGTGACGTCATTTAGTCAGCTGATGGTCAGCGACCATCACCTGACTGCTGACGTCAACGGTCGCGTGACCATCAGCTGACTAAATGACGTCACCGCAGGTCCTGCAAGTACATCGCGGACCGCCGAGGAGAAAGGACGCAGCCGGTAGGAGACTGGCGGCTGCCAGAGAGGTGAATATAAGGTTTTTTTTAAATTTTTTTTTACTTTTTAATTTGCAGCATTTGAAGTAGAAATTTCCTCTAAGTTGGTCACACAATATAAATCCATGCCAGTTGCATGGATTTATATTGTGTGGCCAACTTGTCAAGCACTTTTCCAAGTGATGCTCAAAATCGCTGTTTCAAATCTGTATCGTGGGCACATAGCCTCTTTATACATTTTGGAGCTGAGAAGAGCCCAGCGGAGAGAAGCAGAATTACATGGGTTCAGGAGGATGGAGAGTAAATTTGCATATTCTCTGCCGTTCTCTATAATATGTCGATATTTGAATAAAAAAAATATAGCTAATTGGCTTACCTTCTATCAGATTAGTGTTTAGCCCCTGCTGACTGGTATTAAGGTCAGGGATATTCAGGTTTTGCCCCTCTTTGGAGTCACCTTCTGATGTTTCCTGACGGTTAAAATAAGCACAATTAGTATAAAATTTCCACAAATATTAAATAACCATATACTTAAGGCAAAAATTACTAAACCTGGATTTACTGGATAATTTTACTACTGGATGGACTATACATAGCCGATCCTTCCAGTAAATCCACGTTATTATATAAGGAACTTGTATCTTCAACTGTTCTCTAATAACTTCTATTATCAGCATTTCAGCATTTACAAGAAAGAAGATTGTGATGATTGAGAAAAACAGAGGCGGAAATACAGACTCCGCATTGCTGAGTACAGACTGTCATCACAGATGAAGGAGCCACAGGAACAGGCTGTCATAAAATATCCTGTGTCTGCCTGGAGCCGACAGTGAGGCCTCTGTCATCCTAAATCAGACCTTCTGCTATATGACTGGTCATCTGGAGAAGATCAGACAAAATGGATATGAGATATAGAAGATGATGGATCCTTACCTGGTGCTCCAGTGAGCGGGCCGGATGATCCAGTATATTCAGGACATTTTGGGTCAGTTGTTTCAAAAAGGCCAATTCTCCAGTTTCGGATTTTTCTTCAGCCTTTAAAGATGGAAATAAAAAGAAAAGGAAAATCATGGGGGAAACTGCAGAATGGATGACGCAATAATTGTCACCATTTTACTTCTATTTTCAGCTACAACTACTGCATATCTGAGTATTTGGTACAGGTTATATATTATATTGGTGTCGGCATAAAAAAAACAATTTTATGTAAATAAAATTGTATTCCATTATTATGATCTATTATTATTATTATTTTTATATGGTTTGTGCAGATTGTCTGCTATTTACCTGTTGTACTAATGTCCTGATGTTCTGCTGTAAATGCTCAAGATATTCTGAGGTAATACGATCTTGGTTATATTTAGTCAGGCAGTCCTTTACTAGCTCCATAACCAGCCGGTACGTGAAGCTGAGGACGCCATCGGGTAGTGGCAGCACAAAGTCAGGGCTATAGGTGGTAAGAATCCCCTGGAATTGTGCCAACACCTGAAATTTGTCTGGAGGAATTCCAGACATTTCAATCAAAAGCGCAGTCAGTATATCACTAGCTATGTAGCTAACCACTGACAACAATGACACGGGGGGTGTCACTGTGACACTAAAGCTGTAAACACTTGTGTAAGTAGTGGTGGTGCTTTGTGATGTCATAATATCAGTGATGTCATGATGGAATCTTGTGATGGAATCTCTATGCTCTATGCACCATACACCCGCAACTGTTATGTGACGTACATGTACATCACGTATTTGGAAGTGATTAAATCCTAGAAAACCCCTTATTAAAAATGGGGTTTTCCAGGTCTACCATTTTTTTGTTTTAGTTCACAGGCATAGCCATTTTAAAAATAATTATCTTCACTCAACAAACACTTCCATTGCAGAGTGTCCATGATGTCATAGCGACACTACATGACCACTGCAGTCTATCACTGAGCCAAATGGGCTATGCCGATACAGACCAGTGATTGGTTGCAGCGCTCAAGTAGTATAGTTATTATGTAGTATAGTTATGATGTCACTGCTACAAACGTGTTAACAAAGACCACGGGCAGTGATGGAGAGGCAGAAATGGAACTACAGTCAGTGAATAAAGCTAATTTTGTTATTTTTAAACTGGGAAACCTGTGTATAAAATATATGGAAAGCCCCTTTAATTGGGGCCCCTTTAAATAGTGTCTAGGTCGCTATTAACAGCTACATATAATGGTGTTAAATCGCCCAGATCTGTGTTATATTTGATATTAGCTGTTGCTGTGGAAGGCAGGATGTCAATGGCAGTCGGTTTTCTATGGCTAATGGTGACGGCACAGAAGCTGTGCTTGCGTCATCGCTATGCTAGATTATTAAATTGCTGCAGCAAATGTAAAGTGCAGTGTCAGGGGGTTCATGGAGGCACACTGCTGACAATGGGCACTGGCACAATACGTTCACGGAAAAAATGGATAATGGAGAAAAAATGGGAAAAAATAACTTATATTTTTAATACAAATTAAAAACTATTGTTTTCATATTAAATATAATTATTAAGAAAAAGTCAAAATTACCTGGCATCACCTGTTATTCAAGAAACTTAGCTGGCGATTCATTAAGATTGGCGTTGAACACTTAAAGGGAATCTGTCACCAGGTTTTTTCCACCTAATCTGAGAGTAGCATCATGTAGAGACAGAGACCCTTATTCTGGGGATGTATCACTCACTGGGCTGCTTGCTATAGTTTTCATACAATCAACTCTTGATCAGCAGGAGATTATCATTAGAGGACTAGTGAACTTGCTGCCAGGTAGTCCTCCATATTCATGATCTCTGTATAACCCCGCCCCCAACACTGATTGGCAGATTTCTGTGTACACAGTGAATGAGCAGAAAGCTGCCAATCAGTGGTGTGGGTGGGGTTATACACAGCTCAGAATTCAGAGAACTGCTAGATTTACAGCAGAAAAAACTGTGATTTTATGAAAAGGACAGCAAGCAACCCACATCGCTGAAATCAGTGTCTCTGACCCTACATTATGCTGCTCTCAGATGAGGTAGCAAACACCTAGTAGCAAATTTCCTTTAATAAAGGGCTTGTTGAAGTACGATGCACCAAATTAATTAAGGAGTGCACGCCACTTAATGAATTTGATGCATCTTCTCGGTGCCGTACTAGTAGCATTTCTGGCACAAGAAACACCTGCACTTCTAATGAATTTGACATGAGCTTCGTCCCATCCTGGCTCCTTCCCAGCTCTGCCCATTTGTCATGTGACTGTTGTTAGATATCCTGGGGGTAGGGGCTCCTTCCCTATCCCTAAAGATAAGGGCGCCCTAGCTATCCCTGTTCCCCGGATTACTTCTAATGGTGAAGACTCCGGGGCCACGTACATTGCTGAGCTCCTGAATCAACGTTTATCTGTCCCCTCCCCCACCCAGGGAAGTGGGGTGTAGTTGTATATAAGAATACACAAACCAGATTAACAAGGTAACACGTTCAGAGATAAATGAAAATACCAATCATACAAATATGCACTCACAAACAACCGAGAGGAACACTGGGAAGTAAAAGGAAGGAAAAAAACAAATAGGAGAGGATGTGGATATGCACACAGACAAATTACTAAGAATAGTCTTTTGAACAACACTCCAAACGCCTCCTCAACAAACACCTCCAACTCCACACCTGGCAGTATAAAACTAACACTGGCAATCCTGATTGCCAGAGGCCAGAATATATAGCAGAGGGGAGTGGCGAATACTGAACAGCTGAGATCATCAAAGCAGTAAAGCTCCAGAGACTTTCAACTGAACAGTTTTAACCCCTGCACTGCTAGTAGAAACCTGCACCATGAAAATGCAATCGGCAGATCTAAACAAGCTAATAAGCGACCACCACCGGCTGACATCTAGCTGATCTGTGGTTATTTAATGCTTGCTGCTGGCAAATTTAAATCCAGCCTAACTCAGGGACCATTTATTCTGTACTGTGTTACCCAGGCCTGTGACTATTGAGCCCCATGTTAGTGCTGTGTTACTTTGATGATGTGCGCACTGGATCACTCGAAACAAATTAAATCTGGCCCCTGAATTAGAGTGAATCTGCCCCGATTCGTATTTTAGAAGATTCACTCATCTCTAATCCTGATGCCAACGGAAGCCTCCAACAAAGCCGTTTTTGCTTTTACGTTTTTTTGCTCCCCTTCTTCCCACAGCCATAACTTTTTTATTTTTCGGTCAATATATGAGGGCTTGTTTTTTCGGGACGAGTTGTACTTTTGAACGACACCATTGCTTTTACCATATCGACTGTGACCTCTCAGGCCAGAGTGTGCGATGACGTCTTTCCAGCGCGCCCTCTGCTGGGCAGTCACAGCGCAGAGAGCGGGAAGACGGCGACACTGAGGACTCTGGAGCTGATCAGCAGCAGCAAGGAGAGGTGAGTTTTTGATTTTTTATGTTTGGAGGCATGGACCATTATATAAGGCCCATTATGAAGGGAGTATTATATGGGGCACATACAGCATGGAGCATCATATGGGTGGCAGGATACTGAATGGAGCATTATATAGGGCCCATTATGTAGGGAGTATTATATGGGGCCCATACAGCATGGAGCATCATATGGGGGCCAGAATACTTAATGGAGCATTATATGAGGGCCAGTATTCTGCATGGAGCGTTTAATGGGAACTTGTATACTGAATGGAGCAATTTATGGGGGCCAGTATTCTGTGCGGAGCATTGTATGGGGGCCAGTATTCTGTATGGAGCATTATATGGGGGTCAGTATTTTCCATGGAGCATTATATGGGGCTCAAACAGCATGGAGCTTCATATGGGGGCCAGTATTCTGCATGGAGCATTATATGGGGGCCAGTGTTCTGCATGGAGCATTATATGGGGCCCATACAGCATGGAGCATTAAATGGGGGCCAGTATACTTAATGGAGCATTATAAGGGGGCAGTATTCTCCATGGAGCGTTTAATGGGAACCTGTATACTGAATGGAGCATTATATGGGGGCCAGTATTCTGTGTGGAGCATTATATGGGGGCCAGTATTCTGTATGGAGCATTGTATGGGGGCCAGTAATCTGTATGGGCCATTATATGGGGGCCAGTATTCTGCATGGAGCATTATACGGGCCCATACAGCATGGAGCATTATATGGGGGCCAGTATTCAGCATGGAACATTATATGGAGCACATACAGCATGGAGCATTATATGGGGGCCAGTATTCTGCATGGAGAATTATATATGCGGGCCAGTATTCTGCATGGAGCATTGTATTGGGGGCCAGTATTCTGCATGGAGCATTATATGGGGCCCATACAGCATGGAGCATTATATGGGGGCCAGTATTCTGTATGGAGCATTACATGGGGCCCATATAGCATAGAGCATTAGATGGGTGCCAGTATACTGATTGGAGCATTATATGGGGCATTATATGGGGGCCAGTATTCTGTATGGAGAATTATATGTGGGCCAGTATTCTGTATGGAGCATTATTTGGGCTCCAGTATTCTGCATGGAGCATTATATTGGGCCCATACAGCATGGAGCATTATATGGGGGCCAGTATACTGAATGGAGCACTATATGGGGGCCAGTATTCTGAATGTAGTATTATATGGGCCCATACAGGATGGAGCATTCTATGGGGTCCGTTATTCTGTAAGGAGCATTATATGGGGTGCATTATTCTGTATGGAGCATAATATGGGGGCCAGTATTCTGCATGCAGCATTATATGGGGCCTAGTATTCTGCATGGAGCATTATATGGGGGCCAGTATTCTGTATGGAGCATTATATGGGGGCCAGTATTCTGCATGAAGCATTATACGGGGGCCAGTATTCTGTATGGAGCATTATATGGGGGCCAGTATTTGCATGGAGCATTATATGGGGGCCAGTATTCTGCATGGAGCATTATATGGGGGCCAGTATTTGCATGGAGCATTATATGGGGGCCAGTATTCTGCATGGAGCATTATACGGGGGCCAGTATTCTGTATGGAGCATTATATGGGGGCCAGTATACTGCATGGAGCATTATATGGGGGCCAGTATTCTGCATGGAGCATTATATGGGGGCCAGTATTTGCATGTAGCATTATATGGGGGCCAGTATTCTGTGTGGAGCATTATATGGGGGCCAGTATTCTCTATGGAGCATTATATGGGGCCCATACAGAATGGAGCATTACATGGGGGCCAGTATTCTGCATGGAGCACTATATGGGGCCCATACAGCATGGAGCATTATATGGGGGCCAGTATTTTGTAAGGAGCATTATATGGGGCCCATGCAGCATGGAGCATTATATGAGGCCCATACAGCATGGAGCATTATATGAGGGCCAGTATACTGAATTTAGCATTATATGGGGGCCAGTATTCTTCATGTAGCATTATATGGGGGCCAGTATTTTGTATGGAGCATTATATGGGGGCCAGTGTTCTGTATGGAGCATTATATGGGGGCCAGTATTCTGCATGGAGCATTATATGGAGCCCATACAGCATGGAGCATTATATGGGGGCCAGTATTCTGCATGGAGCATTATATGAGGGGCAGTATTCTGCATGGAGCATTATATGGGGCCCATACAGCATGGAACATTATGTTATGCACACGCCCGGACTGACTGGCGTGTGCGTGTTTATGTAGTGATTCCACTGTGCCATGAACCGGAGAGTGCCTGGAGGGGCGTAACTAAGTATCTGCCCGATCCGACCAAGGTCGCACGACGGCATACGACGCCAGTGCACCAGGGAGGAACCGAGCAGAGGAACCAGGGTCTACTCCAGGTCAGACTCCGGACACGGCTGTTGACCCACACTTTGGAACAGGCAGACTAGAGCACAGGCTGGGTAGGGTCCAGTACAGACTGGGAGACAAATTCGAAACCGCAGACGCGGCGGACAGAGCTGAGCAAAGCGAAAACCGCAGACGCGGCGGACAGAGCTGAGCAAAGCGAAAACCGCAGACGCGGCGGACAGAGCTGAGCAAAGCGAAAACCGCCGACGCGGTGGACAGAGCTGAGCAAAGCGAAAACCGCAGACGCGGCGGACAGAGCTGAGCAAAGCGAAAACCGCAGACGCGGCGGACAGAGCTGAGCAAAGCGAAAACCGCAGACGCGGCGGACAGAGCTGAGCAAAGCGAAAACCGCAGACGCGGTGGACAGAGCTGAGCAAAGCGAAAACCGCAGACGCGGCGGACAGAGCTGAGCAAAGCGAAAACCGCAGACGCGGCGGACAGAGCTGAGCAAAGCGAAAACCGCAGACGTGGCGGACAGAGCTGAGCAAAGCGAAAACCGCAGACGCGGCGGACAGAGCTGAGCAAAGCGAAAACCGCAGACGCGGCGGACAGAGCTGAGCAAAGCGAAAACCGCAGACGCGGCGGACAGAGCTGAGCAAAGCGGAAACCGCAGACGCGGCGGACAGAGCTGAGCAAAGCGAAAACCGCAGACGCGGCGGACAGAGCTGAGCAAAGCGGAAACCGCAGACGCGGCGGACAGAGCTGAGCAAAGCGAAAACCGCAGACGCGGCGGACAGAGCTGAGCAAAGCGAAAACCGCAGACGTGGCGGACAGAGCTGAGCAAAGCGAAAACCGCAGACGCGGCGGACAGAGCTGAGCAAAGCGAAAACCGCAGACGCGGCGGACAGAGCTGAGCAAAGCGAAAACCGCAGACGCGGCGGACAGAGCTGAGCAAAGCGAAAACCGCAGACGCGGTGGGCAGAGCTGAGCAAAGCGAAAACCGCAGACGCGGCGGACAGAGCTGAGCAAAGCGAAAACCGCAGACGCGGTGGGAACAGGGCTCTGTTCACACGGAACAGACTAGAAGGGAAAAGTAGAACCAGATACCCACAGGGTACTTGCAGAGAAGTAGCGAGTGGACCACAAACTCACAAACGGAAGTACAGTGACAACGAGCAGGAGTTAGGTACGAGTTCAGACTGTGCAGAAAAAGGAATGGAACGGACATAGAGGCAAAACAGGTAAAGGATAGGAGAGAGTTCAGACAGGAACTGAGTGTACGGAGGAGACCGACACTGCAGCGGGATACAGGAGCGGGTCTGGGAATACGGCCCCCAGAGAGGCAGGACGAACAGGCAAGGAGCGTGTTCAGACTGGCCTGGAAATACAGCCTCCAGGAAGGCGGAACGAACAGGCAAGGAACGAGTACAGACTGCAGGTTAAGGTACACAGATAGGACACAGTACAGACACGGGAACTGATACCGCAAGGCAGGAGAAATAGACAGGACTCAGTTCAGACGCGGGAACTGTTACCGCAAGGCAGGAGACAAAGACAGGACTCAGTTCAGACACGGGAACTGATACCGCAAGGCAGGAGACATAGACAGGACTCAGTTCAGACACGGGAACTGATACCGCAAGGCAGGAGACAAAGAACGGGACCTGGCACCTTCAGAGTGCAAGCACACACTGAAAGAAACACTATGCTCAGGCAGGGATAGATGGGAGCAGCTGAGCTATATACCAGGTGACAGACAGCAATAGGCTGAGGACGCACAAGGGGTGTGACCCATAGCAGGTACAAAAAGCAGGAAGTGATCGGGCGCCGCCCTTAAGCAGCAGAAACAGACAAACAGACAGCAAGGAGGGAAGCCAGAGAGACATTCTGGACTGGAGATCAAGTGCGCACTCTTGCACAGTGGGAGATGGACCACCATGCAAGGACGCCGCCAGGTATGTTACACATTATATGAGGGCTAGTATACTAAATGTAGCATTATATGGGGGCCAGTATTCTGCATGGAGCATTATATGGGCCCATACAGCATGGAGCATTATATGGGGTCCGTTATTCTGTAAGAAGCATTATATAGGGTGCATTATTCTGTATGGAGCATTATATGGGGGCCAGTATTCTGCATTGAGCATTATATGGGGGCCAGTATTCTGCATGGAGCATTATATGGGGGCCAGTACTCTGTATGGAGCATTATATGGGGGTCAGCATTCTGCATCGAGCATTATATGGGTGCCGGTATTCTGTATGGAGCATTATATGGGGCCCATACAACAAGGAGCATTATATGGGGGCCAGTATTCTGCATGGAGCATTATATGGGGGCCGGTATTCTGTATGGAGCATTATATGGGGGCCAGTATTCTGTATGGAGCATTATATGGGGGCCAGTATCCTTTATGGAGCATTATATAGGGGCCAGTATTCTGTATGGAGCATTATATGGGGGCTAGTATTCTGTATGGAGCATTATATGGGGAGCAGTATTCTGCATGGAGCATTATATGGGGCCCATACAGCAAGGAGCGTTATATGGGGGCCAGTATACTGAATGGAGCATTATATGGGGGCCAGTATTCTGCATGGAGCATTATATAGGCCTATACAGCATGGAGCTTTATTTGGGGGCCAGTATTCTGCATGGAGCATTATATGGGCCCATGCTGCATGGAGCATTATATGGGGGCCAGTATTCTGCATGGAGCGTTATATGGGCCCATACAGCATGTAGCATTATATGGGGGCCAGTATTCTGTATGGAGCATTATATGGGGGCCAGTATTCTTCATGGAGCATTATATCGGGGCCAGTATTCTCTATGGAGCATTATATAGGGGCCAGTGTTCTGTATGAAGCATTATATGGGGGCCAGTAGTCTGCATGCAGCATTATATAGGGGCTAGTAATCTGTATGGGGCATTATATGGGGGCCAGTTTTCTGCGTGGAGCATTATATGAGACCCACACAGCATGGAGCATTATATGGGGGCCAGTATTCTGCATGGAGCATTATATGGGGGCCAGTATTCTGTATGGAGAATATATGGGGGCCAGTATTCTGCATGGAGAATTATATGGGGGCCAGTATTCTTTATGGAGCATTATTTGGGGACCAGTATTCCGTATGGAGCATGATATGGGGGCCAGTATTCTGTATGGAGCATTATATGGGCGCCAGTATTCTGTATGGAGCATTATATGGGGGTCAGTATTCTGTTTGGAGCATTATATGAGGGCCAGTAATCTGTATGGGGCATTATATGAGGGCCAGTATTCTGCATGGAGCATTATATGGGGGCCAGTATACTGAATGGAGCATTATATGGGGGCCAGTATTCTGCATGGAACATTATATGGGCCCATACAGCATGGAGCATTATATGGGGGCCAGTATTCTTCATGGAGAGTTATATGGGCTCATACAGCATGGAGCATTATATGGGGGCCAGTATTCTGCATGTAGCATTATATGGGGGCCAGTATTCTGTATGGTGCATTATATGGGGGCCAGTATTCTGTATGGAGTGTTATATGGGGCCCAGTATCCTGTATGGAGCATTATATGGGGGCCAGTATACTGAATGGAGCATTATGTGGGGGCCAGTTTTCTGCATGCTGCATTATATGGGCCCATACGGAATGGAGCATTATTTGGGGGCCAGTATTCTGCATGGAGCATTATATGGGGGCCAGTATACTGAATGGAGCATTATATGGGCCCATACAGCATGGAGCATTATATGGGGGCCAGTTTTCTGTATGGAGCATTATGTCAGGGCCAGTATTCTGCATGGTGCATTGTATGGGGGCCAGTGTTCTGTACGGAGCATTATATGGAGCCCATAATTCTGTAAGGAGCATTATATGGGGCCTATAATACTGTATGGAGGACTTAGTGGTGCCATAATACTGTATGGAGGACTATGTAGTGCCATAAAACCATATAGACGACTATACTGTCCGGTCAGCACTGTGCACTGCGAGGATTTACCGGTTTCTGAGCTATTGTAGAATTTACAATAGATATCACCCATGTAATGTAAGAAGTCAGTGAAATCTCCGGCATTGTACTTTCGCCCGGGGCCCATGAAAACCTGGAGCCAGCCCTGTATATACCTACCAGGAGCCCATACATTCTGATGTCCTCACTAATATACAGTCATGGCCGAAAGTGTTGGCACCGTTGAAATTGTTCCTGAAAATGAAGTATTTCTCCCAGAAAATTATTGCAATTGCATGTTTTGTTATATACATGTTTATTTCCTTTGTGTGTATTGGAACAACACAAAATAACAAAAAAAAAGAAACTGAACATAATTTCACACAAAACTCCAAAAATGGGCTGGACAAAATTGTTGGCACCCTCAACTTAATATTTGGTTGCACACCATTTGGAATAAATAACTGCAATCAATCACTTCCTATAACCATTAATAGTCTTCTTACACCTATCAACTGGAATTTTGGACCCCTCTTCTTTTGCAGACTTCTCCAGGTTTCTCATATTTGAAGGCGCCTTGTCCCAACAGCAATTTTAAGATCTCTCCACAGGTATTCAATGGGATTTAAATCCAGATTCATTGCTGGCCACTTCAGAACTCTCAAGCGCTTTGTTTCCATCTACTGTATTTCTGGGTGCTACTTGAAGTATGTTTGGGGTCAATGTCCTACTGGAAGACCCATGACCTAGGACACTAACCCAGTTTTCTGACACTGGGCACTACATTGCGACCCAAAATCCTTTGGTAATCTTCAGATCTCATGATGCCTTGCACAAAGTCAAGGCACCCAGTGCCAGAGGCAGCAAAATAATCCCAAAACATGTTTGAACCTCCACCATGTTTGACTGAAGGTACTGTGTTCTTTTCTTTGTAGATGTCATTCCCTTTTCAGTAAACAGTATTTTTTATTTATTTATTTTGCTCACTTATATAGCACCATTAATTCCACAACGCTTTACAGTCATTATGGGCACTGTTCCCATTGGGACTCACAATCTAAGTTCCATATCAGTATGTCTTTGGAGTTTGGGAGGAAACTGGAGAACCTGGAGGAAACCCATGGAAACACGGGGAGAACATACAAACTCCTTGCAGATGTTGTCCTTGGTGGGATTTGAACCCAGGACCCTAGCGCTGCAAGGCTGCAGTGCTAACCACTGAGCCACCGTGCTACCCATGATGGTCTTTATCAAAAATCTCTATCTTTGTCTCATCTGTCCTCAAGACTCTTTTCCAGAAGGATTTTGGCTTTCTCACATGCATTTTGGTAAACTGCAGTATAGCTTTTTTATGTCTCTGTGTCAGCAGTGTGGTCCTTCTGGGTCTCCTGCCATAGTGTTTCATTTCATTCAAATGTTGATGGATAGTTCACACTGACACTGATGCACTCTCAGCCTTCAGGACAGTCTCTCAATCGGCTCATCCACCCTGGGCATTGGATATAGGTCAAACTTTGACACTTCATTTAATTTCCGGAAATCGCTACAGAAGCGTAACGATTCGTCTGGTTTCAGAATCAGTATGATGGGGCTAGCCCACTCACTCCGTGATTCCTCGATGACGCCTAACTGGAGCATTTGTTTTTCCTCAGCCGTGATGGCTTGTCTCCGGTCTTTGGGTTCCCGGTACGGTCTCAATCGCACCCTTACCCCAGGTCGGTGACAATGTCATGTTGGAGAACCGTAGTCCTACCCGGTAGCTCTGAGAACACGTCGATATTCTGCTGCACCAGCAAGCGAGCCTCCTGTCGCTGCTGTTTAGTGAGAGCATCACTTATCCTGACCTCTCCCCCGGACGCATCCCTGGCTGAAGGTAGAGAACTCTCTGGCGATATGCCCGGAGTGACATCCGTAACTAAACACTCTCGATCTTTCCAAGGTTTTAGCAGGTTTACATTAGCTGCTCAGGTTACCTCCTTCCGGGCTGATACACCCGATAATTTACCTCCCCCACCTTTTATCGAACCTCATATGGCCCTTGCCACTTGGCTATGAGCTTACTCTCGGCTGTGGATACCAGTACTAACACCCGATCGCCCTTGTTAAAAGACATGACCGTGGCTCTTTTATTATATGTGCGCATCTGGGCCGCCTTGGCATCTAACAGATGTTCTTTCAAGATGGGCATGACCGCCGCGATCCAGTTCTGCATACCAGCCACGTGTTCAATTATACTCCTATGTGGAGTCGGCTCTTGTTCCCACGCCTCTTTGGCTACGTCCAACATACCTCTAGGGTGTCTGCAGTGCAATAACTCAAAGTAAGAGAAATCTCTGTGGAAGCCTGGGGTACCTCAAGGACGGCGAACATCAAATAGGGTAGCAGCATGTCCCAATCCCTTCCGTCCTTAGAAACCACCTTTTTTAACATGGACTTGAGGGTTTTATTGAACCGTTCTACTAGCCCGTCGGTCTGAGGGTGGTACACTGAGGTGCACAATTGTTTTATTCTCAGCAGTTTGCACAGTTCCCTCGTCACTTTAGATATAAAAGGGGTCCCTTGATCCGTCAGGATCTCCTTAGGTAACCAAAGGCGACAGAACATGGCAAACAGCTCCTGTGCAATCAGTTTCGCCGAGGTGTGGCGTAGCGGTAAAGCCTCCGGGTATAGTCGACGACCACAAGTATATGTTGGTGGCCACGAGCGGATTTTACAATGGGCCCTACCAAGTCCATTGCAATCCGTTCAAATGGTACCTCTATCACTGACAGGGGTACCAATGGACTACGGAAGCTTGCAGTGGGTGTGGTCAGATGACATTCGGGGAAAGAATTCGCAGTACTTTTGGATCTCCGTGTAAATCCCCGACCAAAAGAACTGCTGCAAGATACGCTCTTGCATCTTTTTAACCCCTAAGTGACCACCCAGCAGGTGTGTGTGCCATCTCCAGAACCGCCCGACGGTATGACTGAGGTACCACTAACTGTTCCATGACCTCGTCCCTGATTTTGTCTACCTTATAGAGCAGGGGTCCTCAAACTTTTTAAACAGGGGGCCTGTTCACTGTCCCTCAGACCATTGGAGGGCTGGAATATAATTTTTTTAAAAAAACTATGAACAAATTCCTATGCACTCTGCACATATCTTATGTTGAAGTAAAAAAACAATACAGGAACAAATACAATATTTAAAATGAAGAACAAGTAAAGTTAAATCAACCAGTATTTCAATAGGCAGCATAGGTCCCCAATAGGCAGGTAAATGTCCCAAATAGGCAGGTAAATGTCCCTAATAGGCAGCATAGGTCCTCAATAGGCAGCATAGGTCCCCAATAGGCAGGTAAATGTCCCCAATATGCAGCATAGGTCCTCATTAGGCAGGTAAATATCCCCAATAGGCAGCATAGGTCCCCAATAGGCAGGTAAATGTCCCCAATAGGCAGCATAGGTCCTCAATGGGCAGGTAAATGTCCCCAATAGGCAGGTAAATGTCCCCAATAGGCAGCATAGGTCCTCAATGAGGAGGTAAATGTCCCCAATAGGCAGCATAGGTCCTCAATGGGCAGGTAAATGTCCCCAATAGGCAGCATAGGTCCTCAATAGGCAGGCTGTTTCCCCCTTATAATGCCCTATGCAGGCTTTACCCCCCTTATAATGCCCCATGCAGAATGTCACCCCCCATATAATGCCCCATGCAGGATGTCCCTTTCTCCCACCATATAATGCCCCATGCAAGATATCACTCCCCTGTCTCTATAATGCCCCATGCAGGATGTCACCCTCCCATATAATGTCCCATGCAGGATCTCACCCCCCATATAATGCCCCATGCAGGATGTCACCGCCCCATATAATGCCCCATGCAGGATATGACTCCCCTGTCTTTATAATGCCCCATTCAGGATGTCACCCCCCCATATAATGCCCCATGCAGGTTATCACTCTCCTGTCGTTATAATGCCCCGTTCAGGATGTCACCCCCCCCATATAATGCCCCATGCAGGATATCATTCCCCTGTCGTTATAATGCACCATGCAGGATATCACCCCCCTCTCTTTATAATGCCCCATGCAGCATGTCACCCCCCCATATAATGCCCCATGCAGGATGTCACCCCCCATATTATGCCCCATGCAAGATGTCACTCCTAATATTATGCCCCATGCCTCCATACATTTAAAAAAAAATAAAAAAATACTCACCTCACTTCTCACCTGCTGCCGCTGCTCGGGTCCGGACTCCAGCGTCGCCGGCATCTTCCCACTCTGCGCTGCCTGTGATGGCTCAGGGGAGGGCGCGGTGGAAAGACGTCACCACACCCTCTGACCTGAGACGTCACAGGGAGCGCACAGCAGGAAGACAGCAGATCTGCAGAGGCACGGGGAGAGGTAAGTATCCGACTGCCGGGGCCCTGAGCAAGCGGGAGGGCGCGGGTGCTGACACTGCTCTCCTCCGCCCACAGCCCGGCGGGCCGGATAAAAATCCTCCGCAGGCCGCATGTGGCCCATAGGCCGTAGTTTGAGGACCCCTGCTATAGAGCAACTCACCGTTGACCACCATGCATGAAAACACAGTATCTGCACTGGGCTGTTGAGCTACACCATTTACCTCTAACATCCTTTTCCGCGCCCGAGTCAGGGTAGGATCCTGTAGCTGAGCTGTCCCAAACGTGTCCCGGGACACTTCCAGCTCGGGGATCAATGGGGTCTCCTCGACCTCTCCTGCCAGCACCTCTAGGGGAAACCTATTGGGGTCACAATCTGTCCCTAGGTTGGACACCACTATCCACTACGGCAGGTACCCCTGACTCGGGTTCTTCGGGTACAACGCCCGTAATAACTTTTACCGGGGGAGAGTGGATTTTGTTTTTCCACAGAGTCCTGAACAGGGGCAAGTCTCTTCCCAACACAGTCCCATAGGGAAGACTTTTTACCACCCCCACCACATGTTTTATGTCTCCACATGGCGTGGACAAAACTACCTCCGCGGTTGGGTACTCTCGGAGGTCCCCATGGATACACACAACCCCGACTGGCTGTCCACTGGGGTTGTCTCCTGCTACCAGCGACCCATGTACCAAAGACACTAGGCTCCCCGAATCTAGGAGGGCCTTCGTGGGGTACCCATTAACCAGTACCTGGCACAGATGGAGTTCACTGTCTGGGGGATCGGCGCTCGCAGTGCAGACGGTCTGGGCGTACTTTGAGACCCGGCGGTTATGCCCGCATTCTCCACCAAGCTGTAAAGCGGAGGTGTTCACACCGTGCAGTAACTGAGGCAGTGACCCAAGCAAGTCCAACATAAACAGCTTTTATTCAGCACTCACGGGTAAAACAGAAAGTCCTCCGGTTCACAGCTGGGTTAACATAAGTCAATAACAACGGTTGCCGTGGGCAATGGCCACGCCGGGCCTCTCAGAGCCTGACGAGTGCAGAGCCTTCCCAGGCGTGGGTTCAGCTACACATAGACCTGCCGAGCTTTCCTGCTATGCTCCTAGCAGGTCCCAACACTGAACAACACTAATACTTAATGCAGGGTTTTTAAAAGACCTGTGGCAAGAGCCACTGGAAAACCCGGGTTGGAGGGAGGAGGCCGCCCCACTGCCTTCCTGTAGCCTGCTCCAAGAAATGAAGGCCCTGCCGGGTTTTACTAATCTGCCTTAGCCAGATAGCCTGACCAAGTCAATGCTCACCTTCATTCCTGCATTGCTGCCGTAGGTGAGTTTGAGACTGCAATGCACTCCAATGGATTTAATAGGTCTCTGTACACATTCTGGGCGATATATAATGTCCCTCGTATACGATCCCCGTCACTGCCTCACAAAAGATTGAGTCAACTGCTCCTCTTTCTATCTGGTTTCAGGTGTGATTTTCATATTGCCCACACCTGTTACTTGCTACAGGTGAGTATGAACGAGCATCACATGCTTGAAACAAAGTTTGTTTACCCATGTTTTTGGAAAGATGCCAATAATTTTGTCTGGCCTATTTTTGGGGTTTTGTGTGAAATTACAGTAGCATGTAAAAGTTTGGGCACCCTTGGTCAAAATGACTGTTATTGTGAACAGATAAGCAAGTTGAAGATTAAATTATCTCTAAAGGGCCTAAAGTTAACACATGACACATTTCCTTTAGGCAAAAAAATAAAAATCTATATTTCCATCTTTTACACTTTAAAAATTGCAAAAAGGAAAATGGGCCGATGCAAAAGTTTGGGCGCCTGCATGGTTAGTACTATACACAGAGTGACTGTAGACTTATCAATTTAGACCAGAAAACTCCTTTATCATTTTTTTTTGCTTTTAATTCACTGTGCTGGATTGAAAAACCTATATCATGTTTTCTTTTATGTGAACATTGGGGCCGAGACCGCTGGGACCCTCAGGATGCACAGCACCAAATTCAACTGGCTTCTGTGCAAAGAAATGAAATACAGCTGCATTTAGGTAAAAAGTTCTGAGTGGCAGTAAGATCTGTGGATGAGAACATATTTCTCCCTACACTGGCTGCCATTCTTCAAAATGACAGCGAGAATTACTTTATTTCACGAATCAATAATACACATGAAACTCAGCAAACTTGTAATATATCTTATCAGAGAGATTAATCTTTCACTCTCAATTCAGGGGTAAAATCTGTATTCAGTGAGGACAGACTTTCACATTACGGAGACAGGAGATGACAATTGGTGCTTTTAAAATTCTATGAAAGGGGAAGGGGAAAGAAGCTAGAATCAAAGACAGACATTATGCAGTAAGTTCTCCTGAAACCACAGTTACTGTCCTTCATAGAACCTTATGAGCACCAACTGTCATCTCCTATCTCAGTAATGGGAAAATCTGTAGTCACTGAAGATCCATTTTATCTGTGAAATGAGAATTTTGAGAATGACTGATCAGTCCAGGAGGAGAGAGAAGCAGATTTCTCTGATAACATATAGTTTCTTATTTTCATGTGTACTATTGATTTATGAAAATAAAATAAAAACGACGGTTACTTTGTAAGTGTCACAGAATCACTGGTCCTCTCCTCCATTTTTGGCCAAGGTTTAGAGCATATAATGACAGACATGTTTGTGATCCAAGCCATAAACCATATATGACGTATAGTACTCATATGCCATAAATATCAGAAATATTCCATTAAATGCAAAGAGACTTTAATCAATTAGAATTTTTTTTAATTAAGAATTGCATGGAAGGATGAAGAGATGTTCTTGGAGGAGCCTTCTTGTTCTGCAGATGTTTCTTGATGGTCAGAAGGCCACAGGTAGATGGTAAACATCCTTCCATACAGGTACAGCATGGTGGACGTGCTGTACTCGCTTCAGGGCATTAGACGTGGCGGTTTTCTGCCCTCGCGATGTTTAGGGTGCCGCGTTGACAGGGTGCAAATAAGCAGCTTTCTCTGATGGCGTAAGCAGCCCTGGATAATCCACGCCGGCAGGATGAGATCAACCGGCGGAAGATGGAACCTATGAGAGGAGACGTAACTAATGTGAGTAATGGGACTCCATATTAGAGGACACTACTGTGGTGTCACTGTGACAGGACGGTAGAGGAATCTTATCCATACAGAGGTGTGGGATCATTGTCCGCCATCATACATGTGACAATCCCCCCACTGACAGATCACATCCGCTCCACATGACTTCTTCTCACAGACTGACATCATACAACATGGAGCCTATGGTCACACTTACCTCTTCTACTTTCCCCCTCTTCTACTTTCTCTGTTTTTTGTTGTTTTCTACATTTTAATGCAGATTTTCTTCTCCCCTGAGCTGGAATTTCTAATTAAAAAGCAAGAAAAAGATGTTGATTATAAACTCCTAAAAGATTAGCTTTATTGTTTTATCTAAAATTATGGAAAGGCTCCTTAAAAGGTCGATAGTGACTCTTAGGCTATGTGCCCACGTTGCATTTATGAAGCAGAAAATTTCTGCTGCATAAATGCAAATCCTCTCCCGGAAAAACGCATGCGGAATTCCGCACGCGTTTATCGCGCATTTTTCGCGCGTTTATCACGCGTTTTCCACATGCGGAATTGCCTTGCGTTTTTTATGCATTGGACAAAGGCAATTCCGCTTGCGGAAACGCAAAATTAAATGACATGCTGCGGATTTTTGAACGCGGCATAAACGCTGCCGAAAAATCCGCAGCATGTGCATAGAACTTGCGGAATCCCATTGGGGACCATGGGGTGCGGATATACATGCGTTTTTCAAGCGTTTACGCTGCGGAAATTCCGCAGCATATACGCTTGAAAAATGCTACGTGGGCACACAGCCTTAGGATTGCTACTTCCAATAGGTGGCACTAGAGTTCATGTCCTCTACCTCTCTGAAGTCTGAAGAGGCAATTTGCATGTTTAATTTCCCAGAGGAGCATTGCATGGCTTATAAGCCTCCTCACATTGCCATGCCAGGCTAGGCATGTCACTCTCCACAAGAAAAAACATTACCCCATAGATCCTATCTAGAATTATGTTATTCTCATATCCTGTAGTCCCAGTAATCGATTATTACTCAATAATAGAGAGACCATGTCATATATGTAAATCACCTGAGGGTCTGAGAATTAGATTGTTTGGGAATTAATTAGTAGGTTTTCCAGCATGTGGTGTCTCCCCAATGAACTATGTCCAGTGTTATCTTATAATCAGATAGATAAGACCACAGTGTAACATTAAGGGGGTAAGGAGGATCAGTATAGGCACATATGGAGCCATGGGTGCAATGTTCAGGATCATATTGTCAGAAGACTGAATGGCTCCTTATAGCTTAATGCATAACATAAAAGAGTGTGGATTTTAATACAATGAAGTGCTGAACTGTTCATCGTTTTCTAGATAGAAAGAAGTGGTAATTTTGTAAGCCTTTATGTGCACATTCACATTACACTTTTTGATTAGGCTATAATAGGATAGCCTATAGACTAGTACATACCTGACAATGGGGATGACGTGTTGTTTTTAGCAGTGAAACACTTCTTGTCACCATCAGATTTAGAAGAAGATTCTTTCTGCCTGTTTGGTAGAAGAAAAAACATATAAATTATATGGGTTAGTTGGGACCCTGAGACAGCACTGGAGTTTTACAGATAGAGGCTGCGTGTAGGATAGACCTAGGTTCATTAGTAAAGAGATACTGGGCTTGCGAGGCCAGGGCATGAGTTCTGCACGGAAGTGAGCTGAGAGTGTATCACTGTAAGATTTCTCACAACACAAGTGCCGGCAGCTGTGAATTCAAAGTGTGTGCCTCTGTGTAAGACAGAACTTATTGAAGACAAGCTTTATACCTACTACCTGCTGCATATACGTTTCATCTATATAACAAACAGTTTATTTTTACAACCTAGTGTTCGTCATTCCTAGTTTGCTGTTCCATCTAATGACCCACCTCACTAGTGTAATTTACTTACATGTCTGAGTGTTTTGCACTGTCTGAGGAATACTCTGGAGGTGACTTGGGTTCCTCATTGTTCATCATCCTGGTATTGATGGAACAGAGCTAAAATACACAGAAAAAAAATTATAACATTTATAGAATTTGAAACTTTTTTTAATCATAGGCTTTATAGATCTTATCGGGCCCACACTTACTTTAGAAAGCCTTTTAGAAGATGATGCAAAGTTTTTACTTTCTGGCCAGTCATTGTCCTCACTTGTGTCCCCCTCATCTGAATCCATATGTTTGTGTTTTCCAGAGCGAGCTACAAAGTACAATTTTTGTCAAAGATCATTAGTATAATTCACAGACAGATAGAAGCCATATTATTACTAATAATGATGATGGCAACTAATTGTCACATAAAATGAAAGACAAGACAAGCAGCAGCTTTCTGCAGATGACGTCTCATTCTACTCACTGTTAAAGTGCTTGGTGTCCTCTTCTGACTTGAAATCAGGAATGAACAGTGGCTTCTGACTTAGAAGATTGTCAAAGTCAAAGTCACATAAGAATGGATGAATCTTAATTTCATTTGCTCCTCCTGGAAAAAGAAGACAATAAATAGTGATATAGACATTGTCAGAGAGACGGCTCCATATCTGTATGGTTTATGCTACAGAGCCAAAGTGAAGGAAATATACTAAAAGTCATATTATGAAGAATGGGGAATGAACAAGCTGGTAGAGCAGAGAACCTCAGTGCTGATCCTCATGGATGTAATAATTTGTCTGGTCACAGGGGTGTAATAAGTCATTATTAATATCATTATATACATTACCTGTCCCAAGCCTATGAGCTGGATCTTTTCTGAGCAGCTCAGTGATGATGTCACGTGCATCAGGTGGAGGAGCGGAATTATGAAATTTCCAAGTTATGTCATCTGTTTTACAAAAAAAACAAATATTACAGAAAATAAAACCTCATTGTTTTCTTTCATACATTTTTTTTACCAATCTAACCAAATAACAATGACATCACATAGCATTCAGATTATTTTACTTACCCCAGATAATTTTGCGGTAAGTATTATATTTGGATTTTCCATCGAATGGTACACGTCCTACAAGAAATTTATATAGGATAATCCCAACTGACCACCAGTCAGCTGGCCTTCCATAGCCCTCCAGTAAGATGACTTCTGGGGCGGTGTAATTAGGTGAGCCAAAAATCTGGAAACCAATAAAGGAATAAGATGACGATTAGTGAATATAGTTGTGACAAATAACATCAGTGGAAACATTTTCTAGATCTGAAAATATCAGAGAAGGAGAAATAGATGAGATCAGTAAAGAACAAGTCCCTGTAAGGCTGACCTCTTTATCACGGAACTCTCTTGCGATGTCCTCAGTTGGAGCCTTGTAGATGATTGATGTTGGGCTCATAAGACCAAGTTTGGAAAGCCCAAAATCAGCAACTTTAATATGACCAGTTGCCGTTATCAGGAGGCTGTGAAAAAAAAAAGATGGTGTCATCCCCAAGTAATAATAACCCATAGACTTTATGACAATCTCTAACTTTTTTCCTCTTTATTATACTACAGGGATGACTTACTTCTCAGGCTTCAAGTCTCTGTGCACCACACCGTAGCTATGCAGATATTCCACCGCTAGAACCGTTTCTGCAATGTACATACGGGCCAAGGGGACAGGTAAAGAACCCCTTTTCTTTAGAAGACTGCCACAGTCTCCTCCTACAGGAGAAAGCAAATATAACAGGTGAGGGCTTATTACAATGTAAATTACACATGATGAGGATGCGGCCTCGTTAAATGCAAGTGTATGGAAGGAGGCCACGCATACTAGACAGGCTCTGGCCGGCAATATGTATAACACATACGTACCCGCCGGTCCCAGCTCAGAAAGCGGCGCTAGGGGGATTCATAAGTCTGAAGTCACATAGACTTATCAATTTAGAATGGACAACCCCTTTAAGCAGATCAAGGCTGGATATAGATACGATGGATATGACCTACCTGGTACATACTCCATGACCATGCACAGATGAAGGTTAGTTGAAAAAGAACAGAACATGGAGGCCACAAAGGGACAATCAGAGAATGTTAGGATGTCCCTCTCTAGAAAGGCCGCTTCCAGTTCTACTGAATTATTCAGGGTCTTCTTGTCCAGTTTCTTCATAGCAAATGTCTGGTTTGTGTCTTTGTGGCGCACTAAGTGGATGGCTCTGGAGAAGAAGAAAATCCATGATTTATAAGAAATTCTTACTAACATTTTGTCTATAGACCTCATCAAATGATCTTCTGTACTATTGGTTGTATACTAGAGATACGGCCAACACCAGAAATCCATGTAGAAATCCATGAAATAACACTACCTATGGGAGGTCGTCATCCATGTCACATACTAACTAACCTGATTGGTGACAAATAGATGTGGACAGTATCATTTCTCTATGGTAACATTGTATTGACAGGACACAGAGATAGAAGCATCATCATAAGGAGCCCTAAGAAATGTATATTATGCCAAAATAAAGCTCACCCAAAAGCACCACTGCTGATCAGTTTGATCTTTTTATAGTCGGTCTTACAAGGATTTCTCCCCGAATTCAATGATCCGATCAAGGCCTAGAAATAATAAGAAATGACGTTAAAACATAGAAGCTGCTGGAAAATAAAAGCTCCAGTTGCAGGAACTTCTCAGTATTACTGTGTTTCCCCGAAAATAAGACAGGGACTTATATTATTTTTTGCTCCGATAGATGGGTTACGGCTTATTTTCAGGGGATGTCTTATTTCTTCCATGAACAACAATCAACATTTATTCTTGAACAAAAAAATCAATATTTATTCAAATATAATCATTGTCATCACACACACACTACACATACACATGTATACACACACTACACATACACATGTATATACACACACTACACATACACATGTATATACACACACTACACATACACATGTATATACACACACACTACACATACACATGTATACACACACTACACATATACATGTATATACACACACTACACATACACATGTATATACACACACTGCACATACACATGTATATACACACACTGCACATACACATGTATATACACACACTGCACATACACATGTGCATACACACTGCACATACACATGTATATACACACATTGCACATAGACATGTATATATACACACTGCACATACACATGTATATACACACACTGCACATACACATGTATATACACACATTGCACATAGGCATGTTTATACACACACACTGCACATACACATGTATACACACACACTGCACATACGCATGTATACACACACACTGCACATACACAAGTATATACACACATTGCACATACACATGTTCATACACACACTGCATATACATACACATATATATGCACACTGCACATACACATGTATATACACACATTGCACATAGACATGTTTATACACACACTGCATATACATACACATATATATACACACTGCACATACATACACGTATATATACACACACTGCACACCAGTCTGTCTCCTCTTCAGTTCCTCTAGACACCTGTAGTTAAAGGGTCTTTGGTGACATCGTGGCCACATGACTGTGATGTCGCCAAAGGTCATTAAGCAGTCTTAACTTTGGAATATAAATGCAGAGGGCCTATAAGAGAGTGGGGGCCCTGTGAAATTGCCCAGCTTGAACCCCCCCCAACACCGGCCCTGACTGTAACTGGGGCTTATTTTTAGAGTAGGGCTTATATTTCAAGCATACTCCAAAAATCCTTTAAAATCATGCTAGGGCTTATTTTAGGGGGAGGTCTTATTACACTGCTATATCCCTGCTGATTACACTGCAGCAGATGTAGAAGATGTGATAGAAGTCGGACCCTCCACAGACACTATTAGATTATAGCGGGATATCCTCCATACACATATCATTGTACTGCAGAGGATGATAAGGGACAGAAGAGACAGGAATAATAATGCCATCATCACACACAATAGGTCTGATCTACATAAGAACAGAGATATCCCATTGTCATATGAGGTATAATATTATATATGTAATTAATCTCCCGTTATCTGATGATATACAGATATCTCCTCTGATACTTACACTGACAGATTCGTGGATCTCTGATGTCTCACATATTCCACCATCAGTAATTGCCGACACAGTTATTTCTAAAATAATGATAAAAAAATGAGACGTCATGTAACAATGTAAATCATTACTTATATAACAGATCCATATAATGAAGGAAATGACAAGACCTCTATAAATGGTTTAACACTAGCTATATGGATATTCTGTATATACCGTATATATATATATATATATATATATATATATAGCACACCCAAAGATAGATATACTGCGGCATAAATGTGTGATTGTTCAGAATCTGATTAATTCTTGAACAATAACTTGATTGGGCACCTATGAGCCTCTGGCTGTGTGCCCACGATGCGGATTTAATGCGTTTACACGGCGGCATTTCCGCCGCGGAAATCCATAAAAATCGCTTGTTAAGAGGTCTGGGATGTTCCCCAATGATAATCCGCATGTGCTGTGCACATGCTGTGGAAATTTCCGCTGCGGATTATCATTGTGGAAAAATCCGCAGCATAACCAATTTGGGCGTGATTTCATGGCGACATCGCGCCCATTGACTTGCATTGAACCGCATAATATCCGCATGAATACATGTACACAAGCGAATGTTATGCTGTTCAATGCGCGGATGGTACCCGGGTCTGGAAAAGAGGAGACTCTCCTCCAACTCGGGTACCATCGTACTTGCAAGTAAAAAGAGAATAATAAAGTAAAAAATAAAAAAAAAATTCATACACACCTCTCCTGCGGCCCTCGGTCTCCTCCCGGCCTCTTCCTCTCTCCTTGGCGTCCTGCTGTGTACTGGCAGGACCTGCGGTGACGTCATTTAGTCAGCTGATGGTCAGCGACCATCACCTGACTGCTGACGTCAACGGTCGCGTGACCATCAGCTGACTAAATGACGTCACAGCAGGTCCTGCAAGTACACCGCGGGATGCCGAGGAGAGAGGACGCAGCCGGTAGGAGACTGGGGGCTGCCAGAGAGGTGAATATAAGGGTTTTTTTATTTCTTTTTACTTTTTAATTTGCAGCATTTGAAGTAGAAATTTCCTCTAAGTTGGTCACACAATATAAATCCATGCCAGTTGCATGGATTTATATTGTGTGACCAACTTGTCAAGCCCTTTTCCAAGGGATGCTCAAAATCGCTGTTTCAAATCTGCATCATGGGCATATAGCCTCTTTATACATTTTGGAGCTGAGAAGAGCCCAGCGGACAGAAGTAGAATTACATGGGTTCAGGAGGATGGAGAGTAAATTTGCATATTCTCTGCCGTTCTCTATAATATGTCGATATTTGAATATAAAAAATATAGATAATTGGCTTACCTTCTATCAGATTAGTGTTTAGCCCCTGCTGACTGGTATTAAGGTCAGGGATATTCAGGTTTTGCCCCTCTTTGGAGTCACCTTCTGATGTTTCCTGATCGTTAAAATAAGCACAATTAGTATAAAATTTCCACAAATATTAAATAACCATATACTTAAGGCAAAAATTACTAAACCTGGATTTACTGGATAATTTTACTACTGGATGGACTATACATGGCCAATCCCTCCAGTAAATCCACGTTAATATATATGGAACTTGTATCTTCAACTGTTCTCTAATAACTTCTATTATCAGCATTTCAGCATTTACAAGAAGGAAGATTGTGGTGATTGAGAAAAGCAGAGGTGGAAATACAGACTCCGCATTGCTGAGTACAGACTGTCATCACAGATGAAGGAGCCACAGGAACAGGCTGTCATAAAATATCCTGTGTCTGCCTGGAGCGGACAGCGAGGCCTCTATCATCCTAAATCAGACCTTCTGCTATATGACTGGTCATCTGGAGAAGATCAGACAAAATGGATATGGGATCTAGAAGATGATGGATCCTTACCAAGTGCTCCAGTGAGCGGGCCGGATGATCCAGTATATTCAGGACATTTTGAGTCAGTTGTTTCAAAAAGGCCAATTCTCCACTTTCGGATTTTTCTTCAGCCTATAAAGATGGAAATAAAAAGAAAAGAAAAATCATGAGGGAAACTGCAGAATGGATGACGCAGTATTTGTCACCATTTTGCTTCTATTTGCAGCTACAATTACTACATATCTAAGTATTTGGTACAGGTTATATATTATATTGGTGTCGGCACAAAAAAACAATTCTATGTAAATAAAATTGTATTCCATTATTATGATCTATTATTATTATTATTTTTATATGGTTTGTGCAGATTGTCTGCTATTTACCTGTTGTACTAATGTCCTGATGTTCTGCTGTAAATGCTGAAGATATTCTGAGGTAATACGATCTTGGTTATATTTAGTCAGGCAGTCCTTTACGAGCTCCATAACCAGCCGGTAAGTGAAGCTGAGGACGCCATCAGGTAGTGGCAGCACAAAGTCAGGGCTATAGGTGGTAAGAATCCCCTGGAGTTGTGCCAACACCTGAAGTTTGTCTGGAGGAATTCCAGACATTTCAATCAAAAGCGCAGTCAGTATATCACTAGCTATGTAGCTAACCACTGACAACAATGACACGGGGGGTGTCACTGTGACACTAAGGCTGTAAACACTTGTGTAAGTAGTGGTGGTGCTTTGTGATGTCATAATAGCAGTGATGTCATGATGGAATCTTGTGATGGAATCTCTATGCTCTATGCACCATACACCTGCAACTGTTATGTGACGTACATGTACATCGAGTGTTTGGAAGTGATTCAGTCCTAGAAAACCCCTTATTAAAAATGGGGTCTTCCAGGTCTACCATTTTTTTGTTTTAGTTCATAGGCATAGCCAATTTAAAAATAACTAATTATCTTCACTCAACAAACACTTCCATTGCAGAGTGTCCATGATGTCATAGCGACACTACATGACCACTGCAGTCGATCACTGAGCCAAATGGGCTATGCCAATACAGACCAGCGATTGGTTGCAGCGCTCAAGTAGTATAGTTATGATGTAGTATAGTTATGATGTCACTGCTACAAACGTGTTAACAAAGACCGCGGGCAGTGATGGAGAGGCAGAAATGGAACTACAGTCAGTGAATAAAGCTAATTTTGTTATTTTTAAACTGGGAAACCTGTGTATAAATTGTATGGAAAGCCCCTTTAAATGGGGCCCCTTTAGTCTTGGTCACTATTAACAGCAACATCTAATGGTGTTAAATCGCCCAGATCTGTGTTATATTTGATATTAGCTGTTGCTGTGGAAGGCAGGATGTCAATGGCAGTCGGTTTTCTATGGCTAATGGTGACGGCACAGATGCTGTGCTTGCGTCATTGCTATGCTAGATTATTAAATTGCTGCAGCAAATGTAAAGTGCAGTGTCAGGGGGTTCATGGAGGCACACTGCTGACAATGGGCACTGGCACAATACGTTCACGAAAAAAATGGATAATGGAGAAAAAATGGGAAAAAATTACTTATATTTTTAATACAAATTAAAAACTATTGTTTACATATTAAATATAATTATTAAGAAAAAGTCAAAATTATCCGGCATCACCTGTTATACAAGAAACTAAGCTGGCGATTCATTAAGATTGGCGTTGAACACTTAAAGGGAATCTGTCACCAGGTTTTTTCCACCTAATCTGAGAGTAGCATCATGTAGAGACAGAGACCCTGATTCTGGGGATGTATCACTCATTGGGCTGCTTGCTATAGTTTTCATACAATCAACTCTTGATCAGCAGGAGATTATCATTAGAGGACTAGTGAACTTGCTGCCAGATAGTCCTCCATATTCATGATCTCTGTATAACCCCACCCTCAACACTGATTGGCAGATTTCTGTGTATACAGTGAATGGGCAGAAAGCTGCCAATCAGTGGTGTGGGTGGGGTTATACACAGCTCAGAATTCAGAGAACTGCTAGATCTACAGCAGAAAAAACTGTGATTTTATCAAAATGACAGCAAGCAACCCACATCGCTGAAATCAGTGTCTCTAACCCTATATTATGCTGCTCTCAGATGAGGTAGCAAACACCTAGTAACAAATTTCCTTTAATAAAGGGCTTGTTGAAGTACGATGCACCAAATTAATTAAGAGGTGCAGGCCACTTAATGAATTTGATGCATCTTCTCTGTGCCGTGCTAGTAGCATTTCTGGCACAAGAAACACCTGCACTTCTAATGAATTTGACATGGGCTTCGTCCCATCCTGGCTCCTTCCCAGCTCTGCCCATTTGTCATGTGACTGTTGTTAGATATCCTGAGGGTAGGGGCTCCTTCCCTATCCCTAAAGATAAGGGCGCCCTAGCTATCCCTGTTCCCCGGATTACTTCTAATGGTGAAGACTCCGGGGCCACGTACCTTGCTGAGCTCCTGAATCAACGTTTATCTGTCCCCTCCCCCACCCAGGGAAGTGGGGTGTAGTTGTATATAAGAATACACAAACCAGATTAACAAGGTAACACGTTCAGGGAAAAATGAAAATACCAATCATACAAATATGCACTCACAAACAACAGAGAGGAACACCGGGAAGTAAAAGGAAGGAAAGAAACAAATAGGAGAGGATGTGGATATGCACACAGACAAATTACTAAGCAATAGTCTTTTGAACAACACTCCAAACGCCTCCTCAACAAACATCTCCAACTCCACACCTGGCAGTATAAAACTAACACTGGCAATCCTGATTGCCAGAGGCGAGAATATATAGCAGAGGGAAGTGGCCAATACTGAACAGCTGAGATCATCAAAGCAGGAAAGCTCCAGAGACTTTCAACTGAACAGTTTTAACCCCTGCACTGCTAGCAGAAACCTGCACCATTTAATTTGATTGTGAAGTGTTTCTAATCAGTGTCTAATCAGGGTCTTCTGGCCCCTTTTTGTTGCGGTAAACCAGTGACACCATTTTTGCAGAGCTGCTTTCAACTGTTGTGAAAACTGCAAATGTTGCAAAATTTTCTGCAGTAAGCGCTGTTATGAATTGTCTCCTAGGGCTGCATGTACATCGTCCATTCATCCTTAGAACGCTCATTTCCTGATAATCGGCTATTGTAAACAGGCTGCCGATCACACATTGCAGAACTACTGTTGAGAAATTATTTTCAGATTGCTTAAGAAACATCATTCTCACAGAACGATTGTATTACAGATCGTTCTGTGCGCATGAAAATGCAATCGGCAGATCTAAACAAGCTAATGACACAAAGCTAGGAGGGATAGCTAATACTAGAGAAGAGAGAGAGAGGATTCAAAAAGACCTAAATAAACTGGAGCAGTGGGCAGCAACCAACAGAATGGTTTTTAACAGGGAAAAATGTAAAGTACTACATCTGGGCAATAAAAATGAAAAAAGCATATACAGAATGGGAGGAATAGAGCTAAGCAACAGTACATGTGAAAAAGACTTAGGTATACTAATAGATCATAGACTGAACATGAGTCAACAGTGTGATGCAGCAGCAAAAAAGGCAAATACAATTCTGGGATGTATTAACAGAAGCATACAGTCTAGATCACGTGAAGTCATTATCGGTCTTTACTCCTCTTTGGTCAGACCTCATCTGGAATACTGTGTACAGTTTTGGGCACCACATTTTAAAAAAGACATAGACAAACTGGAGCAAGTTCAGAGAAGAGCGACCAGAATGGTGACTGGTCTGCAAACCATGTCCTATGAGGAACGGTTGCAGGATTTGGGAATGTTTAGCTTGCAAAAAAGAAGACTGAGAGGAGACTTAATAGCTGTCTACAAATATGTCAAGGGCTGTCACATTGTAGAAGGATCATCTTTATTCTCATTTGCACAAGGAAAGACTAGAAGCAATGGGATGAAACTAAATGGGAGAAGACACAGATTAGATATTAGAAAAAACTTTTTGACAGTTAGGGTGATTAATGAGTGGAACAGGCTGCCACGAGAGGTGGTGAGTTCCCCTTCAATGGACGTCTTCAAACAGAGGCTGGACAGACATCTGTCTGAGATGATCTAGTGAATCCTGCTTTGAGCAGGGGGTTGGACCAGATGACCCAGGAGGTCCCTTCCAACTCTACCATTCTATGATTCTATGATTCTATGATTAATAAACGACCACCACCGGCTGACATCTAGCTGATCTGTGGTTATTTAATGCCTGCTGCTGGCAAATTTAAATCCAGCCTAACTCAGGGACCATTTATTCTGTACTGTGTTATTCAGGCCTGTGACTATTGAGCCCCATGTTAGTGCTGTGTTACTTTGATGATGTGCGCACTGGATCACTCGAAACAAATTAAATCTGGCCCCTGAATTAGAGTGAATCTGCCCCAATTCGTATTTTAGAAGATTCACTCATCTCTAATCCTGATGCCAACGGAAGCCTCCAACAAAGCCGTTTTTGCTTTTACGTTTTTTGCTCCTATTCTTCCCACAGCCATAACTTTTTTATTTTTCGGTCAATATGTGAGGGCTTGTTTTTTACGGGACGAGTTGTACTTTTGAACGACACCATTGCTTTTACCATATCGACTGTGACCTCTCAGGCCAGAGGGTGCGATGACGTCTTTCCAGCGCGCCCTCTGCTGGGCAGTCACAGCGCAGAGAGCGGGAAGACGGCGACACTGAGGAGTCTGGAGCTGATCAGCAGCAGCAAGGAGAGGTGAGTTTTTGATTTTTTACGTTTGGAGGCATGGACCATTATATAGGGCCCATTATGTAGGGAGTATTATATGGGGCCCATACAGCATGGAGCATCATATGGGGGTCAGAATACTTAATGGAGCATTATATGAGGGCCAGTATTCTGCATGGAGCGTTTAATGGAAACCTGTATACTGAATGGAGCAATTTATGGGGGCCAGTATTTTGTGTGGAGCATTGTATGGGGGCCAGTATTCTGTATGGAGCATTATATATGGGCCAGTATTCTGCATGGAGCATTATATGGGGGCCAGTATTCTGTATGGAGCATTGTATGGGGGTCAGTAATCTGTATGGGGCATTATATTGGGGCCAGTATTCTGCATGGAGCATTATGTGGGGGCCAGTATTCTGTATGGAGCATTATATGGGGGTCAGTATTTTGCATGGAGCATTATATGGGGCCCACACAGCATGGAGCTTTATATGGGGGCCAGTATTCTGCATGGAGCATTATATTGGGGCCAGTGTTCTGCATGGAGCATTACATGGGGCCCATATGTGTCACCCTGGCCTGGATGCCACAAATGTATAATAAAGCTGTGTCTGAGAGCAAGGGGGAGGTTCTCTGGTCAAGGACCATTAGCATGCAATACCTCCTGTCCCAGGCCAGTAGGGGGAGCAGGCTGCCCCTATAAAAGTTGGAACTGGGGGCAGGGTTAGAGAGAACTGGACAACCTGTCTCTGGATTGAGAGGTGTCCCAGAGCAGGGACAGACAGTTGTGTTGCAGCCTAAGAGGCCGTGTGGCAGTAGGAGAGCCACGAGCCAGGGACAAGAGGCGAAGCAAGCCTGTCCTGGCAGATAGAGAGCCTAATCTACCAGACTTTGGTGTCTGAGGCTGTGAGGATTCCAAGTCCTACAGCAAATAACCAGTCTGCAGGGGACTGTATGTTCCCTGGCCTAAGAAGCCCGGAGGTTCCGCCACAGCAGAAGGGACCAGCAAAGCCGTACCAGGCCAAGAGTAAAAAGGGACCCAAGTCGCCAGCCATACGGGCGAGAAGACATGGTGAGCTCAGGAACGTGGGCTATTACACCACGAGGAGGGAAATAGCCAGAGAGAACGCAGAGAGCACGGTAGGCCTACATCCTCACCCTGATCAGGGCCAGCGTCCCACTTGTTCTCAGACATCCAGGCCCCCTCCTAGCCGGGCCTGATTTTGGGTCGTTTCACCTGTTCTAATAAAGACCCTGAACTGTTTAAGAGGCCTCCGTTTCCTGGCTATTGCGGTCGGAATCATCCCCTACGTCATCCCTTATATACTGCCCTGGGGCCATACTCCTCTCGTGGGGAGTTGTGCTATTCAGTGCTGCACATTTATATCAGCCGCAGCGGTCTGCACTGCAGCGGCGGTTAGCCCTGACCGCAATCCACGGGTGGCGTAGTTGGACATTGCAAAACATATAGAAGACTGCCATTGGTCTGACCACCCTGAGCCACGGACCGGGTTGCCACTACTACCCCCATCATTGCCCTGTTGCCCGGATCCGAGTGCCCCACGGCCCAGGCGGCGAATCAGCTTTGGCGTAGTCGGCAGGATTGTGACCAACCCGCCACAAACGGGTATTGCGCGCCTGAAAAAGACTGTACACGTACCTTAAAAAGAGGTTTCCCGCCATTTTCAGCCATCTCTCGCCATCTTCAGCAGCTTCCCGCCATCTTCAGCCGTTTTCCCACCATCGGACGCCGCGCGGGAAGAAGAGGGGCGTGGACGTCCAAACCGCGCGAGACCCGAAGCTCTGCCCTACGCACCGACGCTGCGCAAGGTCCTGGAAGGGAGAGAGAGCGACGCTGACGTCACCAGGACGCGATGCAAGGTCCTCGTCCGGAGCAGCACCAGCGGAGCCGCGGCCTACAGAAGAGGATCGTCGGAAGGTAGGCCACGCTTAACTAGGGGGGAGGAAGATGTCGGACACAGAGGAGCCCACTACCACCAGCGCAGCTGCAGCAGCGGTGATGCCATTTTCCCTGCCTTACATCCCTGGAGCGGCCTGGCTGCCCAAGTATTCAGGGGAGCCCCATGCACTAACTGACTTTAAGAAAAGGCTGTACAGTTTCTTCCAAGCTTACCCCCTGACAGAGGAACAGAAGATCAGCATACTGACAGGGCAGTTAACTGGCGCAGCCCAGCGGGAGGTAAAGTCATGGCCAGCTGAGGAGAAAAGTACTGTAAAGGACATTCTGGCCTGGCTGCTCGGTACCTTTGATACACGTACCTCCGCTGAAATTAAAATGCGGTTCTACGGATGTAAGCACCGGGCACAGGACAGCATCAGAGACTATGCCCTAAATTTGTAGGAAGCTTTGAGAGCCATCAAACAAGCTGACCCTGGCAGTGTGCAGGATACCGATAAGCTATTAACAGAACAGTTCATAGAAGGTCTGCTGTCTAGCGCCCACAGGACCCAGCTGCGCCTCATGTTCTTTCAGAACCCTGATCTGACCTTTGCCCAATTTAAGGACAGGGCCATAAGGGTGCTCCGTGAACCCGCAACCAGTGGCGCTATAAACCCCCGGCGCCCTGCTCTCACCTACCACCAGGAGGCGGCGCCCTCCTCTATGGACTCTGTGGGGTCCGATGCACAGGCCCTGAACCAAGCCCCATCGAAAGATCTGCACCACCAAGTCCAGGAGCTGACCAGGAGCGTCGCGGCGTTGACCAGGACCGTCCAGGCGTTACAAGTGGACCCGTCAAGACCCATCGAGTTGTCTTCAAGTCCGGAGGATGTCCCGTGGCGTCGACAGAGGAGCACCCCGTCGTTCCGAGGGAGGCCCACAGACCGCTACGCAGAGGATGGACAGCCCATTTGCCGTCGATGCAACCAGCCCGGACACATTTCCCAGGTACTGTAATTTAAACGGGTCCAACCTGGGGCAGAGGGCCAACCCCCAGGCATAAGATCACCAGGCCCTTACAATTGGCGTAATAAGTACTTTGGGGGGCGCCCGGTTTTACCCGTGGTGCTGGACGGTATCCCCATGAGCGCCTTGCTGGATACCGGGTCGCAAGTAACTACTATCCCTTATGTACTTTTTAAGCAGTATTGGACTGATGCTGATATAACACGGTATCCAGAGAGTAACTTGAGCATCATCGCCAGTAATGGCTTGCCCATGCCGCAGATGGGGTTCAAGGAGATGACTATTAAGATTGGTAAAGTTGAACTGCCGGCACAGGGAGTGATTATTGTGGACATTGACCGTCGTGAAAGTCAACCTAAAATAACTGTGGGTACTAACGTGATTGAAAATTGTCTTTCAGAGGTAATTGTAATTCTACAACAGGTGGCGGTGAATGCTAGTTCCAGCCAACAGAGAGTCCTCAACAAAGAGATAAAAGCCCCGATGAGACGGCAGCAGGTAGAACTGTCTGGTGGTGAGATTGGTAGCGTAAGAATGAGTGACCCATTCCCCATTTCCATGCCCCCCAAAAGTGAAACGATGATCTGGTGTCGGACTGCAATCGGGTTGAGAGGTAGAGACTACCAAGCCATGGTAGAACCCGTGTACTCAGACAGCAGGCCCACCATTTTGACAGGTCGGGGGGTAGTTGATGTCCGTCATGGGAGGGTGCCCGTTCGCATTCTCAACATTGGGGAGAGGGAGGTACACTTACCCAGGTACGCTACACTTGCCAAACTGTTTGCTGTCGAACACAAAGCTATCAGGGCCGTGGAGCCTTTGCCTCCATCTCCACAGGCGGAGGGTAATGGCTCCCAGAAACAAAAGGAGGACTGGTGCCAGAAACTCCATGTGGGTGCTGACTCCACTCCCCTGCACCAAAAACAAGGAGTCTACCGGGTGGTTCAGGAGTATGAGAGAATTTTTAGTAAGCACACGCTAGACTTCGGCCGAGTAAAGGGAATGGAACACCACATCCCCACAGGGAGCCACCCACCAATAAAGGAGAGGCACAGACCTGTACCCCCTGCACAGTATCAGAACGCAAAGGGCATGCTAAGAGAAATGAAAGAAGCTGGAGTCATTAGAGATAGCTGTAGCCCCTGGGCAGCCCCCTTGGTTCTGGTAAAAAAGAAAGACGGCACCATGAGAATGTGCGTGGACTATAGACAAATCAACCGCATCACCCACAAAGACGCATATCCGCTGCCTAGGATAGAGGAGTCTTTAGCCGCACTAAAATCAGCTAACTTCTTTTCTACTTTGGACCTTACTAGCGGGTACTGGCAGGCTCCTGTGGCAGAGGCTGACAAGGAGAAGACCGCCTTCACCACCCCGATGGGACTGAGTGAGTTCAACTGTATGCCCTTCGGGCTCTGCAATGCACCAGGGACCTTCCAGAGGCTGATGGAATACTGTCTAGGGCACCGAAACTTCGAGACTGTCCTACTTTACCTGGACGACGTGATCGTCTATTCGAAGACCTATGAGGACCATCTAAAACACCTGGCAGAGGTGTTCGAAGCCCTGGCAGGCTATGGCCTGAAGGTGAAACCTTCAAAGTGTCACCTGTTGAAACCGAAGGTCCAGTACCTAGTGCACGCGGTAAGTGCAGAAGGAGTAGCCCCCGACCCTGACAAGGTCACGGTAATCAAGAGCTGGCCAAGCCCCTCAAATATCAAAGAAGTGAGGCAATTTCTCGGGTTGGTAGGCTACTACCGAAGGTTCATCCCGGGGTTCACTAAGATGGCAGCCCCTATGCAGGACCTCCTGATAGGACAGTCTAAGTCCAGAAGCCAAAAGCCACCCTTCAAGTGGGACAAGCCGGAAGAGGAGTCCTTCCGCCAGTTGAAGATGGCCCTCACAGGGGATGAGATCCTGGCCTACCCCGATTATGGCCAGCCTTTTATTCTCCACACAGACGCCAGTAATGTGGGGCTCGGAGCCGTACTGTCGCAAAACCAACAGGGCACAGAAAGGGTGATCGCGTATGCCAGCCGGAAGCTGAGGCCCACTGAAAGGAACCCGGAGAATTACAGCTCCTTCAAGCTAGAATTCTTGGCAGTGGTGTGGGCCGACACGGAACGGTTTAAGCATTACCTGGCCTCCGCAAAGTTCACCGTGTACACGGACAACAACCCGTTGACACACCTGGACAATGCAAGACTAGGTGCCCTGGAGCAGCGGTGGATGGTGCGACTGTCGAATTATGACTTCACGATCAAGTACCGGGCAGGCCGAACCAATGCCAACGCTGATGCCCTATCGAGAATGCCTCACTTGCCCGACGGAGGCGAAGACCCAGAGGAGCTGGAGGAGGTAGAACTCCCTGCGTTTCACCGGTATGGAGCCGCTCAATACTCCCACCGCGTGAAGGAGGAAGATTTAACAACCGTTATGATCAATCCCCTACATCACCACAGCTGGGCCGAGATCCAAGATAGTGACCCTGCAATCCGCATGGTGAAAGATCTGCTGACCCAGGAAGACGCCCGCTTAGATCCGGATGCTCCAGAGGAAGCCAAGCAGCTATGGAAAGAGAAGAGCAAGCTGTTCCTCTATGAAGGCAAGCTGTGCAGAAGACTTGTCAACCACCGGACACACGAGCTGACCTGGCAAGTCGTGGTCCCAAGGCGGGATGCAGCTATGGTCCTGGGGGCTTACCATGACAGAGCGGGGCACTTCAGCTGGAAGAAACTGGAGTTCCTGCTAAGAGGACGGTTCTTTTGGGTCGGCATGAGAGGGGCTGTCGAAAGGTGGTGCAGAGACTGTGGCCATTGTAACCTAAGGAGGAAGGACCGCACCAGCCAGAAGACACCCTTGAGACCCATCGTCACCACGTCAAATTGGCTCCAAGCCGGTCAGGATACGTTTATGCCCTGACAACCATGGACCACTATTCCCGATTTTTAGTGGTGGTCCCTGTAAAAGACTTGACAGCTCAAACGGCGGCCAGAGCCTTCCAGCAATACTTCTGCCGCCCACACGGGTATCCGGAACAGGTCCTGACAGACCAGGGCCCAGCGTTCGAGGCCGAAATCTTCCAAGAGTTCTGCAACCTCTATGACTGTAAAAAGATTCGGACAAAGCCTTACCACCCACAAACCAACGGGATGTGTGAGAAAATGAACAATATAGTCATTGATCTCCTGAAAACGTTGCCCCTGGAGGAACGCAGCCTGTGGCCAGAAAAACTACCGGACCTGATAGACTTATACAACCATATCCCGGTGAATGCTACAAACTGCACCCCGGCTTACCTGATGCGAGCCAGACCAGGTAAGCTGCCCATAGACCTGGAGATTGGAGTCCTAATACCTGAGGAAACCTCCCCAGATGCGGACTGGGATACGGAAAGGCAACTGCAGTACAAGAAGGTACAGGAGAGTGTGGAGAAGAGCCTGGCCCAGGTGAGAGAAAGGCAAGAGAGACTCTTCAACCAACACGCCCCTGCAGGTCCCCTAGAACCTGGTAAGCAGGTCCTGAAGTGAAAGAGAAGGCTACACAAGCTGGACGACCAGTGGGAAAGGGAACCCTACACCGTACTGCAGCCTGATCACAACAACCCAAAGGTGTGCGTGATCACCAAGGATGGAGGAGAAACCACTAGTACCGTCTCCAGAGACCACCTAAAAAGGTGCCCCGAGCAACTACGGAATGCAGAAGAGGATCAAAGTGACCTTGAACCCGCAGAGGACAAGGAAGAAATGATCAGCACCGTTCTTGGAGAGTTCCCTCAGTCCTGGACTCGAATAAACGATGCCATAGTGGTACCCGTCCTGCATTTCCTGCAACCCACTCAGCAACAACCTACACCAGGGCGGGAAAGTGAAGTAGAACAAGCAGTTCCAGAGGCAGAAGAGCCTGTACCAGCAGCCCAGTAGAATCAACCCTCTGCTGACAGTGAGCCTGCCATGCCTCCGGTAAGCCAGAGGACCCGCAGACAGCTGCCTGCCCTGCCTGTAAGTCTAGCCAGTGACTGTACCCTAAATGGTAGTGAAGAAAACCAGGTTAGACCACCACCAGACAATGGGTTACACAGGTCAACCAGGAGCACAAAGGGGCAGATACCCGCTCGCTGGAGAATATGGGGTGCACTAAAACTATAAATAACCCTGTTGCCAAGTGTAGAAATGTTTGCAAAGTTACGTGCATGATTAGTAATTGTGCATTTCAGTTTCTTACAGTTGCCGTACGGACTCAAAGGTTATGAACTTTTAATAGCCGGGACTTTGTATGGACTGCGTTCGGAGCCTAACCAAGGAATGAACTAAAACTGTAATGGACTTGGGGCTAGGACAGACCCCCCACCTGGTTAAGGCTCCCCGTTGTGTTGGTGATAAGGACACCCGGTCACAGACCACACTGTGACCTTAAGAACTCAACCTGTGCGTCGTTTGTCCACTAATGTTTTATGGTCATGCATATTATTCTTGTTCCTTGTTTAGTCCCGGAGTACTAAATTTTACTAGGGGGGAATGTGTCACCCTGGCCTGGATGCCACAAATGTATAATAAAGCTGTGTCTGAGAGCAAGGGGGAGGTTCTCTGGTCAAGGACCATTAGCATGCAATACCACCTGTCCCAGGCCAGTAGGGGGAGCAGGCTGCCCCTATAAAAGCTGGAACTGGGGGCAGGGTCAGAGAGAACTGGACAACCTGTCTCTGGATTGAGAGGTGTCCCAGAGCAGGGACAGACAGTTGTGTTGCAGCCTAAGAGGCCATGTGGCAGTAGGAGAGCCACGAGCCAGGGACAAGAGGCGAAGCAAGCCTGTCCTGGCAGATAGAGAACCTAATCTACCAGACTTTGGTGTCTGAGGCTGTGAGGATTCCAAGTCCTACAGCAAATAACCAGTCTGCAGGGGACTGTATGTTCCCTGGCCTAAGAAGCCTGGAGGTTCCGCCACAGCAGAAGGGACCAGCAAAGCCGTACCAGGCCAAGAGTAAAAAGGGACCCAAGTCGCCAGCCACACGGACGAGAAGACACGGTGAGCTCAGGAACGTGGGCTATTACACCACGAGGAGGGAAATAGCCAGAGAGAGCACGGTAGGCCTACACCCTCACCCTGATCAGGGCCAGCTTCCCACTTGTTCTCCGACATCCAGGCCTCCTCCTAGCCGGGCCTGTTTTTGGGTCATTTCACCTTTTCTAATAAAGACCCTGAACTGTTTAAGAGGCCTCCGTTTCCTGGCTATCGCGGTCGTAATCATCCCTCCATCATCCCTTATATACTGCACTGGGGCCATACTCCTCCCATGGGGAGTTGTACTATTCAGTGCTGCACATTTATATCAGCCCCAGCAGTCAGCACTGCAGCGGCGGTTAGCCCTGACCGCAATCCACGGGTGGCATAGTCGGACATTGCAAAACATATAGAAGACTGCCATTGGCCTGACCACCCTGAGCCACGGACCGGGTTGCCACTACTACCCCCATCATTGCCCTGTTGCCCGGATCCTCGTGCCCCAAGGCAAAGGGGGCGAGTCACATACAGCATGGAGCATTATATGGGGGCCAGTATACTGAATGGAGAATTATATGGGGGCCAGTTTTCTGCATGGAGCATTATATAGGAGCCATTCAGCATGGAGCATTATATGGGGGTCAGTATACTTAATGGAGCATTATAAGGGGGCAGTATTCTCCATGGAGCATTTAATGGGAACCTGTATACTGAATGGAGCATTATATGGGGGCCAGTATTCTGTGTGGAGCATTATATGGGGGCCAGTATTCTGTATGGAGCATTGTATGGGGGCCAGTAATCTGTATGGGGCATTATATGGGGGCCAGTATTCTGCATGGAGCATTATATGGGGGCCAGTATTCTTTATGGAGCATTATATGGGGGCCTGTATTCTCTATGGAGCATTATATGGGGCCCAAACAGAATGGAGCATTACATGGGGGCCAGCATTCTGCATGGAGCATTATATGGGGCCCATACAGCATGGAGCATTATATGGGGGCCAGTATTTTGTATGGAGCATTATATGGGGCCCATGCAGCATGGAGCATTGTATGGGGGCAAGTATTCAGCATGCATCATTATATGGGGCCCACACAGCATGGAGCATTATATGGGGGCCAGTATTCTGCATGGAGCATTATATAAGGCCCATACAGCATGTAGCATTATATGGGGGCCAGTATTCTGCATGGAGTATAACATGGGGCCCATGCAGCATCGAGCATTATATGGGAGCCAGTATTCGGTATGGAGCATTATTTGGGGGCCAGTATTCTACATGGAGCATTATATGGGGGCCAGTATTCTGCATGGAGCATTATATGGGGCCCATACAGCATGGAGCATTATATGGGGGCCAGTATACTGAATGGAGCAATATATGGGGGCCAGTATTCTGCATATAGCATGATATGATGCCCATCCAGCATGGAGCATTATATGGGTGCCTGAATTCTGCATCGAGCATTATATGGCGGCCAGTATGCTGCATGGAGCATTATATGGGGACCAGTATTCTGTATGGAGCATTACATGGGGGCCAGTAATCTGTAAGGGGCCATATATGGGGGCCAGTATTCTGCATGGTGCATTATATGGGGGCCTGTATTCTGCATGGAGCTTTATATGGGGGCCAGTATTCTGCATGGAGCCTTATATGGGCCTAAACAGCATGTAGCATTATATGGCGGCCAGTATTCTGCATGGAGCATTATATAGGGGCCAGTATTCTGCATGGAGCGTTTAATGGGAACCTGTATACTGAATAAAGCATTATATGGGGTCCAGTATTCTGCATGGAGCATTACATGGGGGCCAGTATTCTGTATGGAGCATTATATGGGCGCCAGTATTCTGTATCGAGCATTATATGGGGGTCAGTATTCTGCATGGAGCATTATATGGGTCCCATACAGCATTGAGCATTAACTGTGCGTCAGTAATCTGCATGGAGCATTTGATGGTGCCCATACAGCATGGAGCATTAGATGGGGGTCCAGTATTCTGCATGGAGCATTATATGGGGCCCAGTATTCTGTATGGAGCATTATATGGGGACCTGTATTCTGTATGGAGCATTATATGGGGGCCAGTATTCGGTATGGAGCATTATATGGGGGCCAGTATTCTGCATTGAATGTTTAATGGGAACCTGTAGACTGAATGGAGCATTATATGGGGGCCAGTATTCTGCATGTAGCATTATATGGGGGCCAGTATTCTGCATGGAGCATTATATGGGGGCCAGTAGTATTCTGTATGGAGCATTATATGGGGGTCAGTATTCTGCATGGAGCATTATATGGGGCCCATACAGCATTGAGCATTATATGTGGGCCAGTATTCTGCATGGAGCATTATATGGGGCCCATACAGCATGGATCATTATATGGGGGCCAGTATACTGAATGGATCATTATATGGGGGCCAGTAATCTCGATATAGCATTATATGGGCCCATACAGCATGGAGCATTAGATGGGGGCCAGTATTCTGCATGGAGCATTATATGGGGGCCAGTATTCTGTACGGAGCATTATATGGGGGCCAGCATTCTGCAAGGAGCATTATATGGGGCCCATACACAATGGAGCATTATATGGTAGACAGAATACTGAATCGAACATTATATGGGAGCCAGTTTTCTGCATGGAGCATTATATGGGGCCCATACAGCATGGAGCATTATATGGGGGCCAGTATACTTAATAGAGCCTTATAAGGGGGCAGTATTCTGCATGGAGCGTTTAATGGGAACCTGTATATTGAATGTAGCTTTATATGGGGGCGAGTATTCTGTGTGGAGCATTGTATGGGGGCCAGTATTCTGTATGGATCATTATATGAGGGCCAGTATTCCGCATGGAGCATTATATCGGGGCCAGTATTCTGCATGGAGCATTATATGGGGGCCAGTATTCTGCATGGAGCATTATATGGGGCCCATAAACATGGAGCATTATATGGGGGCCAGTATTCTGCATGGAGCATTACATGGGGCCCATATAGAATGAAGCATTAAATGGGGGCTAGTATACTGAATGGAGCTTTATATTGGGGCCAGTATTCTGCATGTAGCATTATATGGGGGTCAGTATTCTGTATGGAGCATTATATGGAAGCCAGTAGTCTGTATTGAGCATTATATGGGGCCAGTATTCTGCATGGAGCATTATATGGGTCCCATACAGCATGGAGTATTATATGGGGGCAAGTATTTTGTTTGGAGCATTATATTGGGCCCATGCAGCATGGAGCATTGTATGGGGGCCAGTATTCTGCATGGAGAATTATATGGGGCCCATACAGCATTGAGCATTATATGTGGGCCAGTATTCTGCATGGAGCATTATATGGGGCCCATACAGCATGGATCATTATATGGGGGCCAGTATACTGAATGGATCATTATATGGGGCCAGTAATCTCCATATAGCATTATATGGGCCCATACAGCATGGAGCATTAGATGGGGGCCAGTATTCTGCATGGAGCATTATATGGGGGCCAGTATTCTGTACGGAGCATTATATGGGGGTCAGTATTCTGCATGAAGCATTACATGGGGCCCACACAGCATGGAGCTTTATATGGGGGCCAGTATTCTGCATGGAGCATTATATGGGGGCCAGCATTCTGCAAGGAGCATTATATGGGGCCCATACACCATGGAGCATTATATGGTAGACAGTATGCTGAATCGAGCATTATATGGGGGCCAGTTTTCTGCATGGAGCATTATATGGGGCCCATACAGCATCGAGCATTATATGGGGGCCAGTATACTTAATAGAGCCTTATAAGGGGGCAGTATTCTGCATGGAGCGTTTAATGGGAACCTGTATACTGAATGTAGCTTTATATGGGGGCGAGTATTCTGTGTGGAGCATTGTATGGGGGCCAGTATTCTGTATGGCTCATTATTTGGGGGCCAGTATTCCGCATGGAGCATTATATGGGGGCCAGTATTCTGCATGGAGCATTATATGGGGGCCAGTATTCTGCGTGGAGCATTATATGGGGCCCATAAACATGGAGCATTATATGGGGGCCAGTATTCTGCATGGAGCATTATATGGGGCCCATATAGAATGAAGCATTAAATGGGGGCCAGTATACTGAATGGAGCTTTATATTGGGGCCAGTATTCTGCATGTAGCATTATATGGGGGTCAATATTCTGTATGGAGCATTATATGGAGGCCAGTAGTCTGTATGGAGCATTATATGGGGCCAGTATTCTGCATGGAGCAATATATGGGGCCCATACAGCATGGAGCATTATATGGGGGCCAGTATACTGAATGCAGCATTATATGGGGGCCAGCATTCTAAATGTAGCATTATATAGGCCCATACAGCATGGAGCATTATATCGGGTACGTTAATCTGTAAGGAGCAATATATGGGGTGCATTATTCTGTATGAAGCATAATATGGGGGCCAGTATTCTGCATGGAGCATTATATGGGGGCCAGTATTCTACTGCATGGAGCATTATATGGGGGCCAGTATTCTGTATGGAGCATTATATGGGGCCAGTATTCTGCATGAAGCATTTTATGGGGGCCAGTATTCTACATGGCGCATTATATGGGGCCCATACAGCATGGAATATTATGTAGGGGCCAGTATTCTTGATGGAGTATCATGTGGGGCCCATACAGCATGGAACATTATATGGGGGCCAGTATTCTGCATAGAGAATTATATGCGGGCCAGTATTCTGCATGGAGCATTATATGGGGACCAGTATTCTGCATGGAACATTATATGGGGACTAGTATACTGGATGGAGCATTATATGGGGGCCAGTATTCTGTATGGAGCAATATATGGGGGCCAGTATTCTACATGGAGCATTATAGGGGGGCCAGTATTCTGTATGGAGCATTATATGGGGGCCAGTATTCTGCATTGAGCAGTATATGGGGGCCTGTATTCTGTATGGAGCATTAAGTGGGTGCCAGTAATCTGGATGGAGCATTATATGGGGGCCAGTATTCTGCATGGAGCATTATATGGGGGCCAGTATTCGGTATGGAGCATTATATGGGGGCCTGTATTCTCTATTTAGCATTATATGGGGTCTATACAGCATGGAGCATTATATGGGGGCCAGTATTCTGCATGTAGCATTATATGGGGCCCATACAGTAGGGAACATTATATTGGGGCCAGAATTTTGCATGGAGAATTATATGGGGCCCATACAGCATGGAGCATTATGTGGGGGCCAGTATTGTGCCTGGAGCATTATATGGGGCCAGTAATCTGCATGAAGCATTATATGGGGGCCAGTATTCTACATGGATCATTATATGGAGCCCATACAGCATGGAATATTATATAGGGGCCAGTATTCTTCATGGAGTATTATGTGCGGCCGATACAGCATGGAGCATTATATGGGGGCCAGTATTCTGTATGGAGCATTATATATAGGCCAGTACTCTGTATGAAGCATTATATGGGGGCCAGATTTTGCATGGAGCATTATTATATGTGGCCCATACTGCATGAAGCATTATATGGGGGCCAGTATACTTAATGGAGCATTATATGGGGGCCAGAATTCTGAATGTAGCATTATATGGGCCCATACAGCATGGAGCATGACATGGTTGCATTATTCTGTATGTTGCATAATATGAGGGCCAGTATTCTGCATGGAGCATTATATGGGGGCTAGTATTCTGCATGGAGCATTATATGGGGGCCAGTATTCTGTATGGAGTATTATATTTGGTCCAGTATAATGCATGGAGCATTATATGGGGGCCAGTATTCTGCATGGAGCATTATATGGGGGCCAGGGTTCTGTATGGAGCTTTAAATGAGGGCCATAATTCTGCAGGGAGCATTATATGGGGGCCACTATTCTGCATGGAGCAGTATATAGGGGCCAGTATTCTGTATTGAGCATTATATGGGGCCATGTATTCTCTATTTAGCATTATATAGGATCCTTAGAGCATGGAGCATTTTATCATGGCCAGTATTCTGCATGAAGCACTACATGGGGCCCATACAGCATGGAGCATTATATGGGGGCCAGTATTTTCCATGGAGGATTATATGGTGCCCATACAGCATGGAGCATTATATGGCGACCAGTATTCTGCATGGAGCATGATATGAGGGCCAGTATTCTGCATGGAGCATTATATGGGGCCCATACAGCATGGAATATTATATGGGAGCCAGTATTCTGCATGGAGCATTATATGGGGCCCATGCAGCATGGAACATTATATGGGGTCCAGTAATCAGCATGAAGCATTATATGGGGCCCATACAGCATGGAGCGTTATATGGGGGCCAGTATTCTGTATGGAGCATTATATGGGGGCCAGAATTCTGCATGGAGCATTATATGGGGGCCAGTATTCTGTATGGAGCATTATATGGGGGCCTGTATTCTGTATGAAGTATTATATGGGGGCCAGTATTCTGCATGGATGATTATATGGGGCCCATACAGCATGGAGCAATATATGGGGGCCAGTATACTGAATGGAGCATTACATGGGGGCCAGTATTCTGCATATAGCATGATATGGGGACCATACAGCATGGAGCATTATATGGGGGCCAGTATTCTACATCAAGCATTTTATGGGGGCCAGCATTCTGCATGGAGCATGATATGGGGGCCAGTATTCTGCATGTAGCATTATATGGGGCCCATACAGCATGGAATATTATATGGGAGCCAGTATTCTGCATGGAGCATTATATGGGGCCCATGCAGCATGGAACATTATATGGGGGCCAGTAATCAGCATGAAGCATTATATGGGGCCCATACAGCATGGAGCATTATATGGGGGCCAGTATTCTGTATGGAGCATTACATGGGGGCCAGAATTCTGCATGGAGCATTATATGGGGGCCAGTATTCTGTATGGAGCATTATATGGGGGCCTGTATTCTGTATGAAGTATTATATGGGGGCCAGTATTCTGCATGGAGCATTATATGGGGCCCATACAGCATGGAGCAATATATGGGGGCCAGTATACTGAATGGAGCATTACATGGGGGCCAGTATTCTGCATATAGCATGATATGGGGACCATACAGCATGGAGCATTATATGGGGGCCAGTATTCTACATCGAGCATTTTATGGGGGCCAGTATTCTGCATGGAGCTTTATATGGGGGCCAGTATTCCGTATGGAGCATTATATGGGTCCAGTAATCTGTATGGGTCATTATATGGGGTCCAGTATTTTGCATGGTGAATTATATGGGGGACTGTATTCTGCATAGAGCTTTATATGGCGGCCAGTATTGTGCATGGAGACTAATATGGGCCTATACAGCATGGAGCATTATATGGGGGTCAGTATTCTGCATGGAGCATTATATGGGGACCAGTATTCTGTGTGGAGCGTTAAATGGGAACCTGAATACAGAATGGAGCATTATATGGGTGCCAGTATTCTGTGTGGAGCATTGTATGGGTGGTAGTATTCTGTATGGAGCATTATATGGGGCCAGTATTCTGCATGGAGCATTATATGGGGTGTCAGTATTCTGTATGGAGCATTGTATGGGGGCCAGAAATCTGTATGGGGCATTATATGGGGACCAGTATTCTGCTTGAAGCATTATATGCGGGCCAGTATTCTGCATGGAGCATTATATGGGGGCCAGTATTCTTCATGGAGCATTATATGGGGGCTAGTATTCTGGATGAAACATTATATGGGGGCCAGTATTCTGCATGGAGCATTATATGGGGGCCAGTATTCTGTATGGAGCATTATATGGGGGCCAGTATTCTGTATGGAGCATTATATGGGGTCTGTATTCTGTATGGGTAATTATATGGGGCCCATACAGCATTGAGCATTATATGTGGGTCAGGATTCTGCATGGAGCATTATACGGGGCCCATACAGCATGGACCATTATATGGGGGCCCGTATACTGAATGGATCATTATATGGGGGCCAGGATTCTGCATATAGCATTATATGGGCCCTTACAACATGGAGCATTAGATCGGAGCCAGTATTCTGCATGAAGAATTATATGGGTGCCAGTATTCTTTATAGAGCATTATATGGGGGTCAGTAATTTGCATGGAGCATTATATGGGGCCCACGCAGCATGGAGCTTTATATGGGGGCCATTAGTCTGCATGGAGCATTTTATGGGGGCCAGTATTCTGCATGGAGAATTATATGGGGCCCATACATCATGGAGCATTATATGGGGGCCAGTATACTGAATGGAGCATTATATGGGGGCCAGTTTTCTGCATGGAGCATTTTATGGGGCCCGATACAGCATGGAGCATTATATGGGAGCCAGTATACTTAATGTAGCATTATAAGGGGGCAGTATTCTGCATGGAGCGTTTAATGGGAACCTGTATACTGAATGGAGCATTAGATGGGGGCCAGTATTCTGTGTGGAGCATTGTATGGAGGCCAGTATTCTGTATGGAGCATTATATGGGGGCCAGTATTCTGCATGAAGCATTATATGGGGGCCAGAATTCTGTCTGGAGTATTGTATGGGGGCCACTAATCTGTATGGGGCATTATATGGGGGCCAGTATTCTGCATGGAGCATTATACGGGCCCATACAGCATGGAGCATTATATGGGGGCCAGTATTCTGCATGGAGCATTATATAGGGCCCATATAGCATGGAGGATTATATGGGTCTCGTTTACAGAATGGAGCATTACATTGGGGCCAGTATTCTGCATGTAGCATTATATGGGGGCCAGTATTCTGTATGGAGCATTATATGGGGGCCAGTACTCTGTATGGAGCATTATTATATGTGGCCCATACAGCATGGAGCATTATATGGGGGCCAGTATTCTGAATGTAGCAATATAGGGGCCCATACATCATGGAGCATTATATGGGGAGCATTATTCTGTAAAGAGCATAATATGGGAGCCAGTATTCTGCATGGAGCATTATATGGGGGCTAGTATTCTGCATGGAGCATTATATGGTTGCCAGTATTCTGTATGGAGCATTATATGGGGGCCAGTATTCTGCATGGAGCATTACATGGGGTCCAGTATTCTGTTTGGAGCCTTATATGCGGGGCCAGGATTCTGCATGGAGCTTTATATGGGGGCCAGTATTCTGTATGGAGCATTAAATGGGGGCCAGTATTCTGCATGGAGCATTATATGGGGGCCAGTATTTTGCATGGAGCATTATATAGGGGCCAGTATTCTGTATGGAGCATTATTTGGGGCCCTGTATTCTCTATTTAGCATTATATAGGGCCCATAGAGCATGGAACATTGTATGGAGGCCAGTCTTCTGCATGGAGCATTATATTGAACCCATAGAGCATGGAACATTATATGGGGGCCAGTATTCTGTATGGAGCATTATATGGGGGCCAGTACTCTGTATGGAGCATTATTATATGTGGCCCATACAGCATGGAGCATTATATGGGGGCCAGTATTCTGAATGTAGCAATATAGGGGCCCATACAGCATGGAGCATTATATGGGGAGCATTATTTTGTAAAGAGCATAATATGGGAGCCAGTATTCTGCATGGAGCATTATATGGGGGCTAGTATTCTGCATGGAGCATTATATAGTTGCCAGTATTCTGTATGGAGCATGATATGGGGGCCAGTATTCTGCATGGAGCATTACATGGGGTCCAGTATTCTGTTTGGAGCATTATATGCGGGGCCAGGATTCTGCATGGAGCTTTATATGGGGGCCAGTATTCTGTATGGAGCATTAAATGGGGGCCAGTATTCTGCATGGAGCATTATATGGGGGCCAGTATTTTGCATGGAGCATTATATAGGGGCCAGGATTCTGTATGGAGCATTATTTGGGCCCTGTATTCTCTATTTAGCATTATATAGGGCCCATAGAGCATGGAACATTATATGGGGGCCAGTATTCTGCATGGAGCATTATATTGAACCCATAGAGCATGGAACATTATATGGGGGCCAGTGTTTTGCATGGAGCATTATATGGGGCCCATACAGCATGGAGCATTATATGGGGGCGAGTATTTTGCATGGAGCAATATATGGCGGCCAGTATTCTGCTTGGAGCATTATATGGGGACCAATATTCTGCATGGAGTATTATATGGAGGCCAGTATTCTGCATGGAGCATTTTATGGGGGCCAGTATTCGGCATGGAGCATTATATGGGGCCCATACAGCATGGGATATTATATGGGAGCCAGTATTCTGCATGGAGCATTATATGGGGCCAATACAGCATGGAGCATTATATGGGGGCCAGTATTCAGCATGGAGCATTATATGGGGCTCTTACAGCATGGAGCATTATATGGGGGCCAGTAATGTGTATGGAGCATTATATGGTGGCCAGTATTCTGCATAGAGCATTATATGGGGGCCAGTATTCTGTATGGAGCATTATATGGGGGCCTGTATTCTGTATGAAACATTATATGGGGGCCAGTATTCTGCATGGAGCACTATATGGGGCCCATACAGTATGGATCATTATATGGGGGCCAGTATACTGAATGAAGCATTATATGGCGGCCAGTATTCTGCATATATCATGATATGGGGCCCATACAGAATGGAGCATTATATGGGGTCCTCTATTCTGCATCGAGCATTTTATGGGGGCCAGTATTGTGCATGGAGCGTTATATGGGGGCCCGTATTCTGTATGGAGCATTATATGGGGGCCAGTAATCTGTATAGGGCATTATAAGGGGGCCAGTATTTTGCATGGTGCATTATATGGGGGCCTGTCTTCTGCATGGAGCTTTATATGGGGGCCACTATTGTGCATGGAGAGTTATATGGGCCTATACAGCATGGAGCATTATATAGGGGTCAGTATTCTGCATGGAGCATTATATGGGGACCAGTATTCTGCATGGAGCATTATATGGGGGACAGTATTCTGTATGGAGCATTATTTGGGGGCCTGTATTCTCTGTTTAGCATTATATGGGGTCCATAAAGCATGGAGCATAATATGGGTTCCAGTATTCTGCATGGAGCATTATATGGGGCCCATACAGCATGGAACATTATATACGGGCCAGTATTCTGCATGGAGAATTATGTGGCGGCCAGTATTCTGCATGGAGCATTATATGGGGACCAATATTCTGTATGGAGTATTATATGGGTTCAGTATTCTGCATGGAGCATTACATGGGGGCCAGTATTCTACATGGAGCATTTTATGGGGCCCATACAGCATGGAATATTATGTAGGGGCCAGTATTCTTCATGGAGTATTATGTGGGCCCATACAGCATGGAGCATTATAAAGGGGCCAGTATTCTGCATGGAGAATTATATGCGGGCCAGTATTCTGCATGGAGCATTATATGGGGACCAGTATTCTGCATGGAACATTATATGGGGGCTAGTATTCTGGATGGAGCATTATATGGGGGCCAGTATTCTGTATGGAGCATTATATGGGGGCCAGTTTTCTGAATGGAACATTATATGGGGGCAGTATTCTGTATGGAGCATTATATGGGGGCCAGTATTCTGCATTGAGCATTATATGGGGGCCAGTATTCTGTATGGAGCATTAGGTGGGTGCCAGTATTCTGGATGGAGCATTATATGGGGGCCAGTATTCTGCATGGAGCATTATATGGGGGCCAGTCTTCTGTATGGAGCATTATATGGGGGCCTGCATTCTCTATTTAGCATTATATGGGGTCCATACAGCATGGAGCATTATATGGGGGCCAGTATTCTGCATATAGCATTATATGGGGCCCATACAGCATGGAACATTATATGGGGGCCAGTATTTTGCATGGAGAATTATATGGGGCCCATACAGCATGGAGCATTATATGGGGGCCAGTATTCTGCATAGAGCACTATATGGGGCCAGTATTCTGCATGAAGCATTATATGGGGGCCAGTATTCTACATGGATCATTACATGGGGCCCATACAGCATGGAATATTATATAGGGGCCAGTATTCTTCATGGAGTATTATGTGCGGCCCATACAGCATGGAGCATTTTATGGGGGCCAGTATACTGTATGGAGCATTATATGCGGGCCTGTATTCTCTATTTAGCATTATATGGGGTCCATACAGCATGGAGCATTATATGGGGTCCAGTATTCTGTATGGAGCTTTATATATAAGCCAGTACTCTGTATGGAGCATTATATTGGGGCCAGTATTTTGGATGGAGCATTATTATATGTGGCCCATACTGCATGAAGCATTGTATGGGGGCAAGTATACTTAATGGAGCATTATATGGGGGCCAGTATTCTGAATGTAGCATTATATGGGCCCATACAGCATGGAGCATGATATGGGTGCATTATTCTGTATGTTGCATAATATGGGGGCCAGTATTCTGCATGGAGCATTATATGGGGGCTAGTATTCTGCATGGAGCATTATATGGGGGCTAGTATTCTGTATGGAGCATTATATGGGGGCCAGTATAATGCATGGAGCATTATATGGGGGCCAGTATTCTGTATGGAGCATTATATGGGGGCCAGTATTCTGCATGGAGCATTATATGGGGGCCAGGGTTCTGTATGGAGCTTTAAATCGGGGCCAGTATTCTGCAGGGAGCATTATATGGGGGCCAGTATTCTGTATGGAGCATTATATAGGGGCCAGTATTCTGTATTGAGCATTATATGGGGCCCTGTATTCTCTATTTAGCATTATATAGGACCCATAGAGCATGGAGCATTTTATGGGGGCCAGTATTCTGCATGGAGCATTACACGGGGCCCATACAGCATGGAGCATTATATGGGGGCCAGTATTTTCCATGGAGGATTATATGGTGCCCATACAGCATGGAGCATTATATGGCGACCAGTATTCTACATGGTGCATGATATGGGGGCCAGTATTCTGCATGGAGCATTATATGGGGCCCATACAGCATGGAATATTATATGGGAGCCAGTATTCTGCATGGAGCATTATATGGGGCCCATACAGCATGGAGCATTATATGGGGGCCAGTAATCAGCATGGAGCATTATATGGGGCCCATACAGCATGGAGCATTATATGGGGGCCAGTATTCTGTATGGAGCATTATATGGGGGCCAGAATTCTGCATAGAGCATTATATAGGGGCCAGTATTCTGTATGGAGCATTATATGGGGACCTGTATTCTGTATGAAGTATTATATGGGGGCCAGTTTTCTGCATGGAGCATTATATGGGGCCCGTACAGCATGGAGCAATATATGGGGGCCAGTATACTGAATGGAGCATAACATGGGGGCCAGTATTCTGCATATAGCATGATATGGGGCCCGTACAGCATGGAGCATTATATGGGGCCAGTATTCTGCATCGAGCATTTTATGGGTGCCAGTATTCTGCATGGAGCTTTATATGGGGGCCAGGATTCTGTATGGAGCATTATATGGGTCCAGTAATCTGTATGGGGCATTATATGGGGTCCAGTATTTTGCATGGTGAATTATATGGGGGCCTGTATTCTGCATAGAGCTTTATATGGCGGCCAGTATTGTGCATGGAGACTAATATGGGCCTATACAGCATGGAGCATTATATGGGGGTCAGTATTCTGCATGGAGCATTATATGGGGACCAGTATTCTGCGTGGAGCGTTAAATGGGAAACTGAATACTGAATGTAGCATTATATGGGTGCCAGTATTCTGTGTGGAGCATTGTATGGGGGCTAGTATTCTGTATGAAGCATTATATGGGGGCCAGTATTCTGCATGGAGCATTATATGGGGTGTCAGTATTCTGTATGGAGCATTGTATGGGGGCCAGTAATCTGTATGGGCCATTATATGGGGACCAGTATTCTGCTTGGAACATTATTTGCGGGCCAGTATTCTGCATGGAGCATTATATGGGGGCCAGTATTCTTCATGGAGCATTATATGGGGGCTAGTATTCTGGATGAAGCATTATTTGGGGGCCAGTATTCTGCATATAGCATGATGTGGGGCCCATACAGCATGGAGAAATATATGGGGGCCAGTATTCTGCATGGAGCATTATATGTGGGCCAGTATTCTGCATTGAGCATTATATGGGGGCCAGTATTCTGCATGGAGCATTATATGGGGCCCATATAGCATGGAGCATTATATGGGGGCCAGTATATTGAATGGAGCATTATATGGGGCCAGTATTCTGCATGTTGCATTTTATGGGGGCCAGTATTCTATATGGAGCACTATATGGGGGCAGTTTTCTGTATGGAGCATTATATGGTGGTCAGTATTCTGTATGGAGCATTGTATGGGGCCCATACAGCAAGGAGCAATATATGGGGGCCAGTATACTGAATGGATCATTATATGGGGGCCAGTAATCTGCATATAGCATTATATGGGCCCATAGAGCATGTATCATTATATGGGGTTTGTTATTCTGTAAGGAACATTATATGGGGTGCATTATTCTCTATTGAACATTATATGGGGCCAGTATTCTGCATGGAGCATTATATGGGGGCCAGTATTCTGTATGGAGCATTTTATGGGGGCCAGTATTCTGTATGGAGCTTAGATGGGGACAGTATTCTGTATGGAGCATTATATGGGGGCCTGTATTCTGTATGGAGCATTATATGGGGCCTATACAGCATGGAGCATTATATGGGGCCCAGTATTCTGCATGCAGCATTATATAGGGACCAGTGTTCTGTATGAAGCATTATATGTGGCCCTGTATTCTCTATTTAGCATTATATAGGGTAAATAGAGCATGGAGCATTATATGGGGGCCAGTATTCTGCATGGAGCATTACACGGGGCCCATACAGCATGGAGCATAGTATGGGGGCCAGTATTTTGCATGGAGGATTATATGGGGCCCATACAGCATGGAGCATAATATGGGGGCCAGTATTCTGCAGGGAGCATTATATGGTGGCCAGTATTCTGCATGGAGCATTATATGGGGGCCAGTATTCTACATGGAGTATTATATGTGGCCCATACAGCATGGAATATTATATGGGGGCCATTATTCTGCAAGGAGTATTATGTGGGGCCCATACAGTATGGAACATTATATGGGGGCCAGTATTTTGCATGGAGCATTATATGGGGCCCATACAGCATGAATCATTATATGGGGGCCAGTATTCTGCATGGAGCATTATATGGGGACCAATATTCTGCATAGAGCATTATATGGGGGCCAGTATTCTGCATGGAGCATTATATTGGGGCCAGTATTCTACATGGAGCATTATATGGAGCCCATGCAGCATGGAATATTATATGGGGACCAGTATTCTGCATGGAGCATTATATGGAGGCCAGTATTCTGTATGGAGCATTGTATGGGGGCCAGTAATTTGTATGGGGCATTATATGGGGGCCAGTATTCTACATGAAGCATTATACGGGCCCATTGCGCATGGAGCATTATATGGGGGCCAGTATTCTGCATGGAGCATTATATGCGGGCCAGTATTCTGCATGGAGCATTATATTAGGGCCAGTATTCTGCATTGAGCATTATATGGGGGCCAGTATTCTGTATGGAGCATTGTATGGGGCCAGTAATCTGTATGGGGCATTATATGGGGGCCAGTATTCTGCTGGAAGCATTACACGGGCCCATTCAGCATGGAGCATTATATGGGGGCCAGTATTCTGCATGGAGCATTATATGCGGGCCAGTATTCTGCATGGAACATTATATGGGGGCCAGTATTCTGCATGGAGCATTATATGGGGGCTAGAATACTGGATGAAGCATTATATGGGGGGCCAGTATTCTGTATGGAACATTATATGGGGGCCAGAATTCTGCATAGAGCATTATATGGGGGCCAGTATTCTGTATGGAGCATTATATGGGGGCCAGTATTCTGCATTGAGCATTAAATGGGGGCCAGTATTCTGTATGGAGCATTAAATGGGTGCCAGTATTCTGGATGGAGCATTATATGGGGGCCAGTATTCTGCATGGAGCATTATATGGGGGCCATTATTCTGTATGGAGCATTATATGGGGGCCTGTATTCTCTATTTAGCATTATATGGGGTCCATACAGCATGTAGCATTTATGGGGGCCAGTATTTTGCATGGAGCATTATATGGGGCCCATACAGCATGGAACATTATATGCGTGGCCAGTATTTTGCATGGAGAATTATATGGGGCCCATACAGCATGGAGCATTGTATGGGGGCCAGTATTCTGCATGAAGCATTTTATGGGGCCAGTATTCTGCATGGAGCATTATATGGGGGCCAGTATTCTACATGGAGTATTATATGGGGCCCATAGAGCATGGAATATTATATGGGGGCCAGTATTTTGCATGGAGCGTTATATCTGGCCCATACAGCATGGATTATTAAATGGGGGCCAGTATTCTGCATGGAGCATTATATGGCGGCCAGTATTCTGTACGGAGCTTTATATTGGGCCAGTATTCTACATGGAGCATTATATGGGGCCCATGCAGCATGGAATATTATATGGGGGCCAGTATTCTGCATGGAGCATTATATGGGGCCCATACAGCATGGAGCATATATGGGGGCACTATACTGAATGGATCATAGTATGGGGGCCAGTATTCTGCATATAGCATGATATGGCGCCCATACAGCATGGAGCATTATATGGTGGCCAATATACTGAATGGAGCATTATATGGGGGCCAGTATTCTGCATGTAGCATTATATGGGGTCCATTATTCTGTAAGGAGCATTATAGGGGCTGCATTATTCTGTATGGAGCATTATATGGGGCCAGTATTGTGCATCGAGCATTATATGTGGGCCAGTATTGTGCATGGAGCATTATATGGGGGCCAGTATTCTGTATGAATAATTATATGGGGGCCAGTATTCTGCGTGGAGCATTATATGGGGGCCAGTATTCTGTATGGAGCATTATATGGGGGCAAGTATTCTGTATGGAACATTATATGAGGGCCAGTATTCTGCATTAAGCATTATATGGGGCCCCTTCAGAGCTCTCCAGCTCTTTGTTTCCATCCACTTCTGGGATCTTCTTGAAGTGTGTTTGGGGTCAATGTCCTACTGGAAGATCCATGACCTAGGACACAAACCCAGTTTTCTGACACTGTGCACTACATTGCGACTCAAAATCCTTTGGCAATCTTCAGATCTTATGATGCCTTGCACACAGTCAAGGCACCCAGTGCCAGAGGTAGCAAAACAATCCCAAAACATCTTTGAACCTCCACCATTTTTAACTGAAGGTACTGTGTTCTTTTCTTTGTAGGCTTCATTCCATTTTCAGTAAACAGTATTTTTTTTTATTTATGCATTTTACTCACTTGCATAGCTCCATTAATTCCACAACGCTGTACAGACATTATGGGCACTGTTCTGTATGGAGCATTATATGGGGGCCAGTATTCTGTATGGAGCATTATATGGGGTCAGTATTCTGTATGGGGATTTATATGGGGCCCATACAGCATTGAGCATTATATGTGGTCAGTATTCTGCATAGAGCATTATACTGGGCCCATACAGCATGGAGCATTATATGGGGGCCCGTATACTGAATGGATCATTATATGGGGGCCAGGATTCTGCATATAGCATTATATGGGCCCATACAACATGGAGCATTAGATGGGGGCCAGTATTCTGCATGAAACATTATATGGGGGCCAGTATTTTTTATAGAGCATTAAATGGGGGTCAGTATTCTGCATGGAGCATTATATGGGGGCCTGTATTCTGCATGGAGCTTTACATGGGGACCAGTTTTCTATATGGAGCATTATATGGGGGCCAGTATTCTGCATGGAGCATTTTTGGGCTCATACAGCATGGAGCATTATATGGGAGCATGTATTCTGCATGGAGCATTATAATCGGGCCAGTATTCTGCATGAAGCATTATATGGGGGCCAATTTTCTGTATGGAGCATTGTATGGGGGCCAGTAACCTGTATGGGGCATTATATGGGTGCCAGTATTCTGCATGGAGCATTATACGGGCACATACAGCATGGAGCATTATATGGGGGCCAGTATTCTGCATGGAGCATTATATGGTGCCCATATAGCATGGAGCATTATATGGGGGCTAGCATACTGAATGGAGAATTACATCGGGGCCAGTATTCTGCATGTAGCATTATATGGGGGCCAGTATTCTGTATGGAGCATTATATGGGGGCCAGTACTCTGTATGGAGCATTATATGGGGGCCAGTATTCTGCATGAAGCATTATTATATGTGGCCCGTACAGCATGTAGCATTATATGGGGGAGAGTATTCTGAATGTAGCATTATAAGGGCACATACAGCATGGAGCATAATATGGGGGCCAGTATTCTGCATGGAGCATTATATGGGGGCTAGTATTCTGCATGGAGCATTATATGGGGGCCAGTATTCTGTATGGAGCATTATATGGGGGCCAGTATTCTGCATGGAGCATTACATGGGGGCCAGCATTCTGTATCGAGCATTATATGAGTGCCAGGATTCTGCAAGGAGCTTTATATGGGGGCCAGTATTCTGTGTGGAGCATTGTATGAAGGCCAGTATTCTGTATGGAGCATTATATGGGGGCCAGTATTCTGCATGAAGCATTATATGGGGGCCAGTATTCTGTATGTAGCATTGTATGGGGGACAGTAATCTGTATGGGGCATTATATGGGGGCCAGTATTCTGCATGGAGCATTATACGGGCCCATACAGCATGGAGCATTATGTGGGGGCTAGTATACTGAATGGAGCATTACATCGGGGCCAGTATTCTGCATGTAGCATTATATGGGTGCCAGTATTCTGCATGGAGCATTATTATATGTGGCCCATACAGCATGGAGCACTATATGGGGGCCATTATTCTGAATGTAGCATTATAAGGGCCCATACAGCATGGAGCATTATATGGGGTGCATTATTCTGTATGCAGCTTAATATGGGGGCCAGTATTCTGTTTGGAGCATTATATGGGGGCCAGTATTCTACATGGAGCATTACATGGGGGCCAGTATTCTGTTTGGAGTATTATATGGGGGCCAGGATTCTGCATGGAGCTTTATATGGGGCCAGTATTCTGTATGGAACATTAAATGGGGGCCAGTATTCTGCATGGAGCATTATATGGGAGCCAGTATTTTGCATGGAGCATTATATAGGGGCCAGTATTCTATATGGAGCATTATATGGGGCCCTGTATTCTCTATTTAGCATTATATAGGGTCCATAGAGCATGGAGCATTATATGGGGGCCAGTACTCGGCATGGATCATTATATGGAGCCCATACAGCATGGAGCATTATATGGGGGCCAGTAGTTTGCATGGAGCATTATATGGGGCCCATACAGCATGGATCATTATATGGGGGCCAGTATTCTGCATGGAGCATTATATGGTGGCCAGTATACTGAATGGAGCATTATATGGGGTCCATTATTCTGTAAGGAGCATTGTATGGGCTGCATTATTCTGTATGGAGCATTATATGGGGACCAATATTCTGCATGGAGCATTATTTGGGGGCCGGTATTCTGCATGGAGCATTATATTGGGGCCAGTATTCTACATGGAGCATTATATGGGACCCATACAGCTTGGAATATTATATGGGGGGCAGTATTCTGCATGGAGCATTATATTGGGGCCAGTATTCTACATGGAGCATTATACGGGCCCATACAGCATGGAGCTTTATTTGGGGGCCAGTATTCTGTATGGGGCATTATATGGGGGCCAGTATTCTGTATGGGGCATTATATGGGGGCCAGTATTCTGCATGGAGCATTATATGGGAGCCAGTATTTTGCATGGAGCATTATATGGGGGCTAGTATTCTGCATGGAGCATTATATGGGGCTCATACAGCATGGAGCATAATATGGGGGCCAGTATTCTGCATATAGCATGATATGGGGCCCATACAGAATGGAGCATTATATGGGGTCCAGTATTCTGTATGGAGCATTATATGGGGGCCAGTATTCTGTATGGAACATTATATGAGGGCCAGTATTCTGGAGGAAACCTACGGAGAACATACAAACTCCTTGCAGATGTTGTCCTTGGTGGGATTTGAACCCAGGACCCCAGTGCTGCAAGGCTGCAGTGCTAACCACTGAGCCACTCTGCTGCCCATGATGTGCTTTACCAAAAAGCTCTATCTTCGTTTCATCTGTTCACAAGACTCTTTTCCAGAAGGATTTTGACTTACTCACATGCATTTTTGTAAACTGCAGTGTAGCTTTTTAATGTTTCTGTGTCAGCAGTGTGGTCCTTCTGGGTCTCCTGCCATAGTGTTTCATTTCATTCAAATGTCAATGTCACACTGACACTGATGCACTCTCAGCCTTCAGGACAGCTTGAATTTCTTTGGAACCTGATTGGGGCTGCTTATCCACCATCCGGACTATTCTGCGTGGCAAAATTTCTCTGCCGTCCATGGCCAGGGAGATTAGCTACAGTGCCATGGGTTGTACACTTCTTCATTATGTTGCGCACCATGGACAAAGGAACATCAAGATCTCTGGAGATGGACTTTTAACCTTGAGGTTGCTGATATTTTTCAAATAATTTTGGTCCTCGAGTCCTCAGACAGTTCTCTTCTCCTCTTTCTGTTCTCCATGCTTAGTGTGGCACACACAGACGCATCAATGCAAAAATTGAGTCAACTTCTCCCCTTTTTATCTGGTTTCAGGTGTGATTTTCATATTGCCCATGCCTGTTACTTGCTACAGGTGAGTTTGAACGAGCATCACATGCTTGAAACAAAGTTGTTTACCCATGTTTTTGGAAAGGTGCCAACAATTTTCTCTGGCCTATTTTTTGGGTTTACGTGAAATTACAGTAGCATGTAAAAGTTTGGGCAACCCTGGTCAAAATGACTGTTATTGTGAACAGTTTAGCAAGTTGAAGATGAAATTATCTCTAAAAGGCTTAAAGTTAAAGATGACACATTTCCTTTAGGCAAAAAAACAACAACTATATTTCCATCTTTTACACTTTAAAAATTACAAAAAGGAAAATGGGCCGATGCAAAAGTTTGGGCACCCTGCATAGTTAGTACTATACACAGAGTGACTGTAGACTTATCAATTTAGACCAGAAAACCCCTTTAATCACTTTTTTTGCTTTTAATTTGCTGTGCTGGATTGAAAAACCTAAATGTTTTCTTTTATGTGAACATTGGGGCCGAGACCTCTTGGACCCTCAGGATGCACAGCACCAAATTCAACTGGCTTCTGTGCAAAGAAATGAAATACAGCCGCATTTAGGTAAAAGGTTCTGAGTGGCAGTAAGATCTGTGGATGAGAACATATTTCTCCCCACACTGGCTGCCATTCTTCAAAATGACAGCGAGAATTACTTTATTTCACGAATCAATAATACACATGAAACTCAGCAAACTTGTAATATATCTTATCAGAGAGATTAATCTTTCACTCTCAATTCAGGGGTAAAATCTGTATTCAGTGAGGACAGACTTTCACATTACGGAGACAGGAGATGACAATTGGTGCTTTTAAAATTCTATGAAAGGGGAAGGGGAAAGAAGCTAGAATCAAAGACAGACATTATGCAGTAAGTTCTCCTGAAACCACAGTTACTGTTCTTCATAGAACCTTATGAGCACCAATTGTCATCTCCTATCTCAGTAATGGGAAAATCTGTAGTCACTGAAGATGCATTTTATCTGTGAAATGAGAATTTTGAGAATGACTGATCAGTCCAGGAGGAGAGAGAAGCAGATTTCTATGATAACATATAGTTTCTTATTTTCATGTGTACTATTGATTTATGAAAAGAAAATGAAAACGACGGTTACTTTGTAAGTGTCACAGAATCACTGGTCCTCTCCTCCACTTTTGGCCAAGGTTTAGAGCATATAATGACAGACATGTTTGTAATCCAAGCCATAAACCATATATGACGTATAGTACTCATATGCCATAAATGTCAGGAATATTCCATTAAATGCAAAGAGACTTTAATCAATTAGAATATTTTTTAATTAAGAATTGCATGGAAGGATGAAGAGATGTTCTTGGAGGGGCCTTCTTGTTCTGCAGATGTTTCTTGCTGGTCAGAAGGCCACAGGTAGATGGTAAACATCCTTCCATACAGGTACAGCATGGTGGACATGCTGTACTCGCTTCAGGGCACTAGACGTGGCGGTTTTCTGCCCTCACGATGTTTAGGGTGCCGCGTTGACAGGGTGCAAATAAGCAGCTTTCTCTGATGGCGTAAGCAGCCCTGGATAATCCACGCCGGCAGGATGAGATCAACCGGCGGAAGATGGAACCTATGAGAGGAGACGTGACTAATGTGAGTAATGGGACTCCATATTAGAGGACACTACTGTGGTGTCAATGTGACAGGACGATAGAAGAATCTTATCCATATAGAGGTGTGGGATCATTGTCCGCCATCATACATGTGACAATCCCCCCACTGACAGATCACATCCGCTCCACATGACTTCTTCTCACAGACTGCCATCATACAACATGGAGCCTATGGTCACACTTACCTCTTCTACTTTCCCCCTCTTCTACTTTCTCTGTTTTTTGTTGTTTTCTACATTTTAATGCAGATTTTCTTCTCCCCTGAACTGGAATTTCTAATTAAAAAGCAAGAAAAAGATGTTGATTATAAACTCCAAAAAGATTAGCTTTATTAGTTTTATCTAAAATTATGGAAAGGCTCCTTAAAGGGTCGATATTGACTTTTAGGATTGCTACTTCCAATAGGCGGCACTAGAGTTCAAGTCCTCTACCTCTCTGAAGTCTGAAGAGGCAATTTACATGTTTAATTTCCCAGAGGAGCATTGCATGGCTTATAAGCCTCCTCATATTACCATGCCAGGCTAGGCATGTCACTCTCCACAATGAAAAACATTACCCCATAGATCCTATCTAGAATTATGTTATTCTCATATCCTGTAGTCCCAGTAATCGATTATTACTCAATAATAGAGAGACCATGTCATATATATAAATCACCTGAGGGTCTGAGAATTAGATTGTTTGGGAATTAATTAGTAGGTTTTCCAGCATGTGGTGTCTCCCTAATGAACTATGTCCAGTGTTATCTTATAATCAGATAGATAAGACCACAGTGTAACATTAAGGGCGTAAGGAGGATCAGTATAGGTACATATCGAGCCATGGGTGCAATATTCAGGATCATATTGTCAGAAGACTGAATGGTGTAGCGTCGGCGTCCCTGCCTCCTGCTAGGCGTGGAACGCTGTTCCCCTCACCTCTCTGCTCCGTGCCCGGCGGCTTCCTCCCGCTCTGCTTGCAGCGCCCGCTCTCCCCCGGTCACTGCGCTTAGGGCGCGCGCGCTCCCCCTCTCTTAAAGGGGCCGCGCGCATCGCCCTAAGGAGTCCCCGGCCAATGGCCGGAGGATCCCTCCATATATAAGGCACCTCCTCCAAAATGGAGGTGCCCGAGCAATGTTGTTGCACTGTTCACTACTCTGCTTCAGCCCTCAGGTCCCGTTGCCTGTTACCTGCCTGTTACCTGCCTGTTACCTGTCTGTTACCTGCCAGTTGCCTGCCAGTTGCCTGCCAGTTTGCTGCCTGATTCCTGCCTGTCATCCGCTTTCCTGCTTGCTAGCCTGAGGTCCGACGGTCTGCCTTCCGACACCTGTCAGTCTGTCTAAGGACCAGCTTGCCCGCTCACTTGGGAGCGCTCACCTGCTACCTGTCTGCTAGCCTACCTGGAGGCTCCGCCGTCACATGCTGTGACCACCTGCTTATCCTGAGACTCTCGCCTGCTCACCTGGGAGCACTCATCTGCCATCTGCCTGCTAGCCTACCTGGAGGCTCAGCCGTCACAGGTCGTACCTGCCCGTTTACCCAGAGACTGTCCCGGTCACTTGCTGTGACCTCCTGCCCGTTTACCCAGAGACTGTCCCGGTCACTTGCTGTGACCTCCTGCCTGTTTACCCAGAGACTGTCCCGGTCACTTGCCGTGACCTCCTGCCCGTTTACCCAGAGACTGTCCCGGTCACCTGCTGTGACTGCCTGCCTGTCTTCCCTGGTCGCCACCCGCTTCCTTACAAGGACCGCCCCCTTGTATAAGTTGCTCAGAGGTTCCGCCTCCCAGACCCGTTACAGTTTGCTCGGGCCATGGAACCCGGTGGCACCCAAGCTCCCTCGCTCTCGGACCTTTGTCATGAACTGTCCCGACAGAGGTCCCAACAGGAGTCCATCCTGGGTCACCTGCGGAATGTCAATACTCGCTTGGACACTTTGACTGCCCCACCAGCAACCACCGCTAGTGTCATGACTCGCAGCCCGGCTGCTCCGCTGCCCACCAATACCATAGTATCCTGCTCTGGAATCCGGTTTTCTGCACCTCCTCGCTTCGGAGGCGACTCCGCTCAAGCTCGGGGCTTCATTAACCAGTGCACCCTGCACTTTGAACACCATTCCCACCAGTTTAATTCCGACCGGGCCAAAGTAGCCTTCATCATGTCCCATCTCACGGGAGAGGCACTGGCTTGGCTAAATCCTCTATGGGAGAGAGGAGACCCTCTGGTGTCCGACCTGCCAGCCTTTCTCACGGCTTTCCGGAAGGTCTTCGACGAACCCGGACGGAAGACCTCATCGGCCTCATCTCTGCTACGCCTTCGTCAAGGGAGTCTCACCGTGGGTCAATATGCCATACAGTTCCGTACCCTTGCTTCGGAGCTGGCCTGGGATAACGACGCCCTGGTGTCCGTCTTCTGGGACGGTCTGTCCGGCCGTATTAAAGATGAACTCGCCGGTCGGGACATTCCTACCACTCTCGACGACTTGATTACACTTGCCACCCGGATTGACATCCGGTTCCTGGAGCGCGCTAGGGAGGTCACCCGTGAGAGGAGGATTCCACGTCTAGTCCCTACCTTCCAGAGACCCGTCACTCCCTCTGTTACTCCCCAGGCACACTCACCTGAGCCAATGCAGGTCGACCAGACCAAGATGGTCAAGACCCGTCAAGACTTACGTCGTGCCGAGGGGAGCTGTTTCTACTGTGGCAGTAAGGAGCACCGGATCCGTTCCTGCCCTGAGAGGTCGGGAAACGCCTGTGTCTAGGATCGCTTAGAGAGGTCGCCCTAGACAAAAGTAAACCCTCTCCATCCCTGATGCTGTCTGTTTCTATCTTCTGCGGAGAGAAACGCTATTTTGAACTGGCTCAACTTGACTCTGGAGCTGCTGGAAATCTCATCTCTCAATCCCTGGTAGAAAAATACCACATTCCCACCAAATCTCTGGCCGTGCCTTTATCTGTCGCCGCCGTGGATGGGGGTCTCTTACCACATCCCATCCAACTCGTCACCGAATCTCTGACTCTACAGGTGGGAATGCTGCATTCTGAGAGCATCTCCTTTCATGTTCTGCCTGGACTCTCTCACGCACTATTGCTTGGCCTGCCTTGGCTCCAGAAACATGCACCCGTGCTTGACTGGCAGACCGGAGAGGTCCTTCGCTGGGGACAGGACTGCCATAAGACTTGTCTAGTTCCCGTTCGTCCTGCCCGTCCTTCTCCTACCCCAGCCAATCTGCCCGGTCTTCCGGTTCCCTATTGGTCTTATGCGGATGTCTTCAATAAGAAAGAGGCAGAGACTTTACCTCCTCATAGACCATACGACTGCCCAATCGACCTGATGCCCGGCTCTACACCTCCCCGTGGGCGAATCTACCCTTTGTCCGCTGCTGAAACCCGGTCCATATCTGAATATATTGAGGAGAACCTGGCCCGGGGATTTATCCGGAAATCTACCTCCCCGGCGGGAGCAGGCTTCTTCTTTGTCAAAAAGAAGGATGGCTCACTCCGTCCATGTATAGACTATAGAGGCCTAAACCAGATTACTGTGAAGAATAAATACCCCCTTCCGCTTATTCCTGAATTATTTGACCGTCTGAGGGGGGCTAGAATCTTCACCAAACTGGATCTCCGTGGGGCGTATAACCTGGTCCGTATCCGTCAGGGGGATGAGTGGAAGACGGCATTCAATACCCGGGACGGCCACTATGAGTACCCTGTGATGCCCTTCGGTCTCTGTAACGCTCCTGCCGTCTTTCAAGAGTTGGTCAATGACATCTTCCGTGATCTTCTCTACTCCTGCGTGGTGGTGTACCTGGACGATATCTTGGTCTTCTCTCCGGATCTTCCTACTCACCGGAGGGACGTTCGTCAGGTCCTGCTCAGGCTCAGGCAGAACCACCTCTACGCTAAATATGAGAAGTGCATCTTTGAGCAGACCTCTCTTCCATTTCTGGGCTACATAATCTCTCAGACAGGTCTACAAATGGATCCTGAGAAACTGTCTGCCATCCAGAAGTGGCCCCGACCAGAGGGGTTGAAGGCTATTCAGCGGTTCCTGGGCTTCGCCAACTATTACTGCCTGTTCATACCGCACTTCTCTTCCCGGACCGCCCCTATCTCTGCTCTCACCCGTAAAGGTACGAACCCCAGAGAATGGCCGCCCGAAGCAGAGGAGGCATTTCTTTCCTTAAAACAGGCCTTCCTCTCCGCCTCGGTGCTGCATCGTCCGGACGGCAACAAACAATTCTTCCTAGAAGTTGACGCCTCCTCCTCCGGAGCTGGGGCGGTACTTACCCAAAAATCTTCTTCCGGAAGAAAGGTAACCTGCGGCTTTTTCTCCAAACTTTTCTCCTCTTCTGAGCGCAATTATTCTATAGGAGACCGAGAATTGTTGGCCATTAAGATGGCACTGGAGGAGTGGCGTTACCTGCTCGAGGGGGCGCTCCACCCGGTAATAATTTACACTGACCACAAGAACTTGGCATATCTTCAGAGCGCCCAGAGACTTAACCCGCGCCAAGCCCGGTGGTCTTTGTTTTTTGCCCGCTTTGATTTCATTCTTCATTTTTGTCCGGCTGACAAAAACATCAAAGCTGACGCCCTGTCCCGATTCTTTCTGGTGTCTGATCTTGAGGAGGAGCCTAAACACATCATCGATCCCACCAGAGTAATGCAGGTAGCCCCCGTGGGCCTAAATCATCTCCCTCCCGGTAAGACATTCGTAACGGAGTCCGATCGGGAGAAGATTCTACACTGGGGTCACTCGTCTAAGCTAGCTGGGCACGCCGGTCAGAAAAAGACCCTCCAGCTTATTACCCGGCACTACTGGTGGCCTACCCTGCACAAGGATGTAATTGACTTTGTTTCTGCCTGTGTGTCCTTCGCCCGCAACAAAGTTCCGAGACACCTGCCTGCCGGCCGCCTTCTTCCTCTGCCTGTGCCTGCTGCCCCGTGGCAACATATAGCTATGGACTTCATAACAGATCTCCCCGTCTCTACCGGTTGTACGGTCATTTGGGTGGTCGCTGACCGCTTTTCCAAAATGGCTCATTTTATTCCCCTGCCAGGCCTCCCGTCTGCTCCCGAGCTAGCTAAAGACTTTATCCGCCACATCTTCCGTCTCCATGGTCTGCCTCTCCACATCGTGTCGGATCGTGGGGTTCAGTTCACCTCACGCTTCTGGAGAGCCACATGTAAACTGCTCGACGTCACCCTGGACTTCTCCTCCGCTTACCACCCACAGTCCAATGGTCAAGTGGAGCGGATCAATCAGAATTTGACCAGTTACCTCCGGCACTTCGTTAATGCTCACCATTCAGACTGGGTGGATCTCCTACCATGGGCCGAGTTCTCTTACAACAATCACGAGAGCGAATCTTCTTCTAAATCCCCGTTTTTTGTAGTCTTCGGTCAGCATCCTCGGATCCCTTTTCCTGTCTCCACCTCTGTGGACAACCCGGCCGCGGAATCTCTCGTTAGCAAATTTTCCTCCATTTGGGAGAGTACCCGATCCGCACTCCTTCAGTCGTCCGAGCGGATGAAGAGACACGCCGACAAAAAACGCCTGGATTCCCCACAATTTCGTCCCGGAGATAAAGTCTGGCTCTCATCCAAATATGTCCGGCTCAAGATTCCTTCCTATAAGTTAGGGCCTCGGTTCATCGGCCCACTGGAGGTTATCAAACAGATCAACCCGGTGGCTTATAAATTGAAACTCCCGGCCAACTTACGGATCCCTAACTCCTTCCATGTATCTCTTCTCAAACCCGTGGTACTTAACTCCTTTTCCAAGTCTTCAGGTACGCCTCCTGCTCCGGTTTCTGCTGAAGACGAGTTTGAGGTAGAGAACATTCTGGCCACCAAAAGGGTAAGAGGAAAGACCTTTTTTCTAGTGGATTGGAAGGGGTTTGGTCCTGAGGAGAGAACATGGGAGCCCCGGGAGAACATCCATGCCCCTCTCATCCTTGCTAAATTTCTGTCTGGCCTAAAAAAGGGGGGGCCTAAAGGGGGGGGTACTGTAGCGTTGGCGTCCTTGCCTCCTGCTAGGCAGGGACGCTGTTCCCCTCACCTCTCTGCTCCGTGCCCGGCGGCTTCCTCCCGCTCTGCTTGCAGCGCCCGCTCTCCCCCGGTCACTGTGCTTATGTAGCACCCTGAGGATTCGGCTGCTACAGGGGTATTACACCTCAAGCCAGAGGTGTGGTATTCCACTCCCGGGTAAGGATGGAGTGTGGAACTGAGCTCAGTAGGCTGCATGCACTACATACATCCCATTTCCGGGGGACAGACCGATGGTACTCCCACTAGAGAAATGTGCAGGTACGACAGTGTCTGTCCCTGGCTGGAGTGGGAGGGGGGGTGGAACATCCCAGTAGTGTAGGGGCAGATAGGGGGAGCAGTCTGGGTAATGCTAGGAGCTCATTGGGTGCTGGTCACCTGAGCTCACACATAGAGGGAGTATATAAAGGTGGGAACCATCTTAGAACAGGGTCTTTTGTAGAGGTTTGGTCTGAAAGTCAACAGCCGGTCTTTTGTAGAGGTTTGGTCAGAAAGTCAGCTCAGCCAGCTCCAAGGCCAAGAGAGTGAGAGAGAGGAGAAAAGAAGGACCCAGAGGGGGAGAAGAGGGAACTCCAAGAACCCAAAATTAGACCAGAGGGTGAAGAGTTGGCACAAGGGTACCGGATCCCAAGCTGGTGGAGGGCACTAATCCTTAGCCAGAGACCGGAGGTCGTGGGCAGGATCTGCCACGACCACCCACTAAATCCACCCGGAAGGCAAACCAAGAATAGGGTCAGGGAACCCAGAGACAAGGGTTTTACCAACAAGAGGCCCGAGGGAGCCGGACTTAGGTGGATCCCTGGTGGGGAAGGCCAGAGAGAAGGACAAGTCAGAAAGGGAGCTCAGGAACACGCTCCAGAATCACCTGGGGGTTGGCCGAGTCCAGGACCTGGTGGACGCAGCACGGCTCGGGTGGTCACTCAAGGCCGGAGTGACCAACACAAAAGCAGTAAGTAAAAACCCTGAACTGCACAGCCCGACTCTGAGTTTCATTACCATCCTCACTGCACCTCCACAACCACCATCCTCTGCAACTGACCCCCTGAGGCTATACCCCTCCCGTTGGGGGTTATACTACCTGAGCTGCACACACACCACCAGCCTCAGCGGACCCTGCTGCAGCGGCGGCCGTAGTGACCGCAAATCAACGGGTGGCGTAGTCGACACTAAAGAACATCCAGCAACATCTGTAGGACTGCCACACACTGAGCTTGACACCCTGGGCACGGACCGGGTCACTGCCACTCGGAGACTACAACCCCCATCTGATCCGGCTCCGGGTATCCCCCAAACAACACTGGCCCAGGGGGCGCGTCACTTAGGGCGCGCGCGCTCCCCCTCTCTTAAAGGGGCCGCGCGCGTCGCCCTAAGGAGTCCCCGGCCAATGGCCGGAGGATCCCTCCATATATAAGGCACCTCCTCCAAAATGGAGGTGCCCGAGCAATGTTGTTGCACTGTTCACTACTCTGCTTCAGCCCTCAGGTCCCGTTGCCTGTTACCTGCCTGTTACCTGCCTGTTACCTGCCTGTTACCTGCCAGTTGCCTGCCAGTTGCCTGCCAGTTTGCTGCCTGATTCCTGCCTGTCATCCGCTTTCCTGCTTGCTAGCCTGAGGTCCGACGGTCTGCCTTCCGACACCTGTCAGTCTGTCTAAGGACCAGCTTGCCCGCTCACTTGGGAGCGCTCACCTGCTACCTGTCTGCTAGCCTACCTGGAGGCTCCGCCGTCACATGCTGTGACCACCTGCTTATCCTGAGACTCTCGCCTGCTCACCTGGGAGCACTCATCTGCCATCTGCCTGCTAGCCTACCTGGAGGCTCAGCCGTCACAGGTCGTACCTGCCCGTTTACCCAGAGACTGTCCCGGTCACTTGCCGTGACCTCCTGCCCGTTTACCCAGAGACTGTCCCGGTCACCTGCTGTGACTGCCTGCCTGTCTTCCCTGGTCGCCACCCGCTTCCTTACAAGGACCGCCCCCTTGTATAAGTTGCTCAGAGGTTCCGCCTCCCAGACCCGTTACAAATGGCTTCTTATAGCTTAATGCATAATGTGGCACCCCAGGGGTCTGGTTTCCACAGTAACAGCAATGTTATGTCTGAGAGCAGGTGGGAGGTCTCTTGGTCAGGAATCCTATGCATGCCACACCTCCTGCCCAGTCCTGGGAGGGGAAGAACTTCCCCTATATAAACCTGGGGCTGAGGCAGGGTTAGGGAGTTCAGAGGGAGAGTGCAGCCAGGAGGGCTGACAGGGAGCTGTGGCTCCGGCTGGGCCCAGCTCCTGGGCCCTGCCAGAAGTAGAGACAGAGAAGCAGCATAGGAAGAAACAACAGGAGCTCTGTGGGAGCAGTGTTACAAGGAGTCAGGGGCTGGCAGCTGCAGAGCTCGCCCTGACTGAGAAGATTTCTTACCGGACCCGGAGTCCGAGGCTGTGGGGACTAACTCCTACCCAGCAGCAGAATCCGTCAGGCAGGGGATTTCAGGTCCTCTGGCCAAGAAACCCGAAGGCACGGTCACACGCATGGTACCAGCACCGCCGTCGTGGAGCGGAAGCTACTAGAAGGCCCCGAGTCACCGGCCATACGGGTGAGCACCACACGGTACACTCAGGGACGTGGGCTACTCATACCGCCTCTAGCAAGGTAGCCAGAAGAGTACAGTTAGTTTGGGAGGCCTACAACTCCGCCTGGCCAGGGGAGATCCCATCTGCTCAAGGACTGACCAGGCCCCAATCGCTAGCCAGTACTCCGGGAGGGTCTATCTTTGTCACCAGTAAAGACCCTGAACTACACCGCATCGTCTCTGAGTGGTTCCTGCTACCCCCATCATCCACGTCGGCTGCCCTGAGGCCATACCCCTCCCGTTGGGGGTTATACCATCTACGCTGCACTATCCTACCACCGGCCTCAGCGGTCTGCCCTGCAGCGGCAGCTCCATAGCTGCATTCAACGGGTGGCGTAGTCGTCCTACATTTACTGCTAAAACATCGCCGCTCAGTTTGACTCCCTGGGCACGGACCGGGTCACTGCCACGAGACTACAACCCTCAACAGATCCGGCTCCGGGTAAGCTCCCGCGTGCGCAACGCAGCGCGACACAGGCCCAGGGGCGCGTCACATAACATAAAAGAGTGTGGTTTTTAATACAATGAAGAGCTGAACTATTCATCGTTTTCTAGATAGAAAGAAGTGGTAATTTTGTAAGCCTTTATGTGCACATTCACATTACACTTTTTGATTAGGCTATAATAGGATAGCCTATAGACTAGCACATACCTGACAATGGGGATGACGTGTTGTTTTTAGCAGTGAAACACTTCTTGTCACCATCAGATTTAGAAGAAGATTCTTTCTGCCTGTTTGGTAGAAGAAAAAACATATAAATTATATGGGTTAGTTGGGACTCTGAGACAGCACTGGAGTTTTACAGATAGAGGCTGCGTGTAGGATAGACCTAGGTTCATTAGTAAAGAGATACTGGGCTTGCAAGGCCAGGGCATGAGTTCTGCACGGAAGTGAGCTGAGAGTGTATCACTGTAACATTTCTCACAAGACAAGTGCCGGCAGCCGTGAATTCAAAGTGTGTGCCTCTGTGTAAGACAGAACTTATTGAAGACAAGCTTTATACCTACTACCTGCTGTATATACATTTCATCTATACAACAAACAGTTTATTTTTACATCCTAGTGTGTGTCATTCCTAGTTTGCTGTTCCATCTAGTGACCCATCTCACTAGTGTAATTTACTTACATGTCTGAGTGTTTTGCACTGTCGGGGGAATACTCTGGAGGTGACTTGGGTTCCTTATTGTTCATCATCCTGGTATTGATGGAACAGAGCTAAAATACACAGAAAAAAAATGATAACATTTATAGAATTTGAATCTTTTTTTAATCATAGGATTTATAGATCTTATCGGGCCCACACTTACTTTAGAAAGCCTTTTAGAACATGATACAAAGTTTTTGCTTTCTGGCCAGTCATTGTCCTCACTTGTCTCCCCATCATCTGAATCCATATGTTTGTGTTTTCCAGAGCGAGCTACAAAGTACAATTTTTGTCAAAGATCATTAGTATAATTCACAGACAGATAGAAGCCATATTATTACTAATAATGATGATGGCAACTAATTGTCACATAAAATGAAAGACAAGACAAGCAGCAGCTTTCTGCACGTGACGTCTCATTCTACTCACTGTTAAAGTACTTGGTGTCCTCTTCTGACTTAAAATCAGGAATGAACAGTGGCTTCTGAGTTAGAAGATTGTCAAAGTCTAAGTCACATAAGAATGGATGAATCTTAATTTAATTTGCTCCTCCTGGAAAAATAAGACAATAAATAGTGATATTGACATTGTCAGAGAGACGGCTCCATATCTGTATGGTTTATGTTACAGAGCCAAAGTGAAGGAAATATACTAAAAGTCATATTATGAAGAATGGGGAATGAACAAGCTGGTAGAGCAGAGAACCTCAGTGCTGATCCTCATGTATGTAATAGTTTGTCTGGTCACAGGGGTGTAATAAGTCATTATTAATATCATTATATACATTACCTGTCCCAAGCCTATGTGCTGGATCTTTTCTGAGCAGCTCAGTGATGATGTCATGTGCATCGGGTGGAGGAGCGGAATTATGAAATTTCCAAGTTATGTCATCTGTTTTACAAAAAGAGCAAATATTACAGAAAATAAAACCTCATTGTTTTCTTTCATAATTTTTTTTTTACCAATCTAACCAAATAACAATGACATCACATAGCATTCAGATTAATTTACTTACTCCAGATAATTTTGCGGTAAGTATCATATTTGGATTTTCCATCGAATGGTACACGTCCTACAAGAAATTTATATAGGATAATCCCAACTGACCACCAGTCAGCTGGCCTTCCATAGCCCTCCAGTAAGATGACTTCTGGGGCGGTGTAATTAGGTGAGCCAAAAATCTGGAAATCAATAAAGGAATAAGATGACGATTAGTGAAAATAGTTGTGACAAATAACATCAGTGGAAACATTTTCTAGATCTGAAAATATCAGAGAAGGAGAAATAGATGAGATCAGTAAAGAACAAGTCCCTGTAAGGCTGACCTCTTTATCACGGAACTCTCTGGTGATGTCCTCAGTTGGAGCCTTGTAGATGTTTGATGTTGGGCTCATGAGACCAAGTTTGGAAAGCCCAAAATCGACAACTTTAATATGACCAGTTGCTGTTATCAGGAGGCTGTGAAAAAAAAAAGATGGTGTCATCCCCAAGTAATAATAACCCATAGACTGTATGACAATCTCTAACTTTTTTCCTCTTTATTATATTACAGGGATGACTTACTTCTCAGGCTTCAGGTCTCTGTGCACCACACCGTAGCTATGCAGATATTCCACCGCTAGAACCGTTTCTGCAATGTACATACGGGCCAAGGGGACAGGTAAAGAACCCCTTTTCTTTAGAAGACTGCCACAGTCTCCTCCTACAGGAGAAAGCAAATATAACAGGTGAGGGTTTATTACAATGTAAATTACACATGATGAGGATGCGGCCTCGTTAAATAGTGTATGGAGGGAGGCCACGCATACTAGACAGGCTCTGGCCGGGAATATGTATAACACATACGTACCCGCCGATCCCAGCTCAGAAAGCGGCGCTAGGGGGATTCATAAGTCTGAAGTCACATAAACTTATCAATTTAGAATGGACAACCCCTTTAAGCAGATCAAGGTTGGATATAGATACGATGGATATGACCTACCTGGTACATACTCCATGACCATGCACAGATGAAGGTTAGTTGGAAAAGAACAGAACATGGAGGCCACAAAGGGACAATCAGAGAATGTTAGGATGTCCCTCTCTAGAAAGGCCGCTTCCAGTTCTACTGAATTATTCAGGGTCTTCTTGTCCAGTTTCTTCATAGCAAATGTCTGGTTTGTGTCTTTGTGGCGCACTAAGTGGACGGCTCTGGAGAAGAAGAAAATCCATGATTTATAAGAAATTCTTGCTAAGATTTTGTCTATAGACCTCATCAAATGATCTTCTGTACTATTGGTTGTATACTAGAGATACGGCCAACACTAGAATCCATGTAGAAATCCATGAAATAACACTACCTATGGGAGGTCGTCATCCATGTCACATACTAACTAACCTGATTGGTGACAAATAGATGTGGACAGTATCATTTCTCTATGGTAACATTGTATTGACAGGACACAGAGATAGAAGCATCATCATAAGGAGCCCTAAAAAATGTATATTATGCCAAAATAAAGCTCACCCAAAAGCACCACTGCTGATCAGTTTGATCTTTTTATAGTCGGTCTTACAAGGATTTGTCCCCGAATTCAATGATCCGATCAAGGCCTAGAAATAATAAGAAATGACGTTAAGACATAGAAGCTGCTGGAAAATAAAAGCTCCAGTTGCAGGAACTTCTCAGTATTACTGTGTTTCCCCGAAAATAAGACAGGGACTTATATTATTTTTTGCTCTGATAGATGGGTTAGGGCTTATTTTCAGGGGATGTCTTATCTTTTTCCATGAACAACAATCAACATTTATTCTTGAACAAAAAAAATCAATATTTATTCAAATATAATCATTGTCATCACACACACACTACACATACACATGTATATACACACACTGCACATACACAAGTATATACACACACTGTACATACACATGTATATACACACACTACACATACACATGTATATACACACACTGCACATACACACACTACACATACACATGTATACACACACAAGTATATACACATGTATATACACACACTGCACATACACAAGTATATACACACACTGCACATACACATGTTTATACACACACTGCATGTACATACACATATATATGCACACTGCACATACACATGTATATATGTAGCGCCCCGAGGGTTCAGCCGCTAAAGAGGTATTGCATCTCAACCAGATGTGCGATATCTCACTTACAGGTAAGAATGGAGTGTGGATTAGGACCCCGACACCTGCATGCATTACGCCACATTTCCGCGGGGGAAGGGCGACCGATATGCTCCAAGTAGAGCACGACAGTCCCTGTCCCTGGCTGGAGTGGGGGGAGGGAACACCGAGGAAGAGGGGACCCTGTAGTGCATAGGAGGGAGAAGGCGGTTCCTGGGTGCATTGAGAAGGAGGTATAAAAGGTGGGCACCATCTTAGTTCTGTGTTCAGTCTGAGAGAAGAAGTGACAGAGTAAGGGCCTCAGCATGGGACTCTGCTCCGTAGGCGGGCCTAGCCTGTGAGGCCCAGCCAGCACTGAAAGAGCAAAGAGAGAAGTTCAGTCAGAGGAGAAGACAGGGGGCAGAAGCTCAGACCGAGCTCTGCTCCGCAGGCAGGCCTGAGAGAGCGGCCGGGGCCTGGAGGGAGGAGAAGGAAGGAAGAGGAGCGGAGGAGGCTCCAGGAACAAGGAACGAAGGGACCCCAGGGGTGTGGACCGGCGAGTCGCCACCGCACGCCCGAATCTACCTGCATAGGGGGGTCAGGCCAAAGGGGGAGACCGGTCCCCGAAGCTAGTGGAGGCGGGGAACTACCCTCAGCTAGAAACCGGAGGCTGTGACATTTTATGTGGCGCAGCCCCTCGCTACACCCGCTAGGAAGGCACCACATAGGGTCAGGGAAACGGCACCAAGTTTTACCAGAGAAGGTCCAAGGCAGCCGGACAGAAGCGAGGTCACTGGTGGGGTATGACAGGCCAGAGAAAGGACACACAAAGGGGGTACTGTGAAACGCTCCAAAGTTATCTGGGAGTAGGCCGAGCCCCTCACCTGGTGAGCACCATGCGACGTGGGACGTTATGACCAGCTGTAGTAACGTGGATAAAGAACTGTGAGTAAAAACCCTGGACTGCATTACAGGACTCTGTGTCGTTACTGCTGCTCCCACGCACCATCACCCCCAACATCCCTATTCACTGCCCTGAGGCTATACTCCTCCCGTGGGGAGTTATACTACCCTCTGCTGCACCCACAACACCAGCCTCAGCGGTCTGCCCTGCAGCGGCGGTTCACTCTGACCGCAATCCACGGGTGGCGTAGTCGGACATTCAGCATATAGACTGCCATTTGGGTTGACCACCCTGAGCCACGGGACCGGGTCCCCTCCACGCCAGGACTACAACCCCTAGCATCCACAAAAGGTCCGGTTCCGGGTATCCCCACACACACACGGCCCAGGGGGCGCAACATATACACACATTGCACATACACATGTTTATACACACACTGCATATACATACACATATATATGTACACTGCACATACATACACGTATATATACACACACTGCACACCAGTCTGTCTCCTCTTCAGTTCCTCTAGACACCTGTAGTTAAAGGGTCTTTGGTGACATCGTGGCCACATGACTGTGATGTCGCCAAAGGTCATTAAGCAGTCTTAACTTTGGAATATAAATGCAGAGGGCCTGTAAGAGAGTGGGGGCCCTGTGAAATTGCCCAGCTTGAACCCCCCCAACACCGGCCCTGACTGTAACTGGGGCTTATTTTTAGAGTAGGGCTTATATTTCAAGCATACTCCAAAAATCCTTTAAAATCATGCTAGGGCTTATTTTAGGGGTAGGTCTTATTACACTGCTATATCCCTGCTGATTACACTGCAGCAGATGTAGAAGATGTGATAGAAGTCGGACCCTCCACAGACACTATTAGATTATAGCGGGATATCTTCCATACATATATCATTGTGCTGTAGAGGATGATAAGGGACAGAAGAGACAGGAATAATAATGCCATCATCACACACAATAGGTCTGATCTACATAAGAACAGAGATATCCCATTGTCATATGAGGTATAATATTATATATGTAACTCATCCCCCGTTATCTGATGATATACAGATATCTCCTCTGATACTTACACTGACAGATTCATGGATCTCTGATGTCTCACATATTCCACCATCAGTAATTGCCGACACAGTTATTTCTAAAATAATGATAAAAAAATGAAGAGACGTCATGTAACAATGTAAATCATTACTTATATAACAGATCCATATAATGAAGGAAATGACAAGACCTCTATAAATGGTTTAACACTAGCTATATGGATATTCTGTATATACCGTATGTATATACAGTGGTGGCCAAAAGTATTGGCACCCCTGCAATTCTGTCAGATAATACTCAGTTTCTTCCTGAAAATGCTTGCAATCACAAATTCTTTGGTATTATCTTCATTTAATTTGCTTGCAAGGAAAAAAACACAAAAGAGAATGAAGCAAAAATCAAATCATTGATCATTTCACACAAAACTCCAAAAATGGGCCAGACAAAAGTATTGGCAACCTCAGCCTAATACTTGGTTGCACAACCTTTAGCCAAAATAACTGCGAACAACCGCTTCCGGTAACCATCAATGAGTTTCTTCCAATGCTCTGCTGGAATTGTAGACCATTCTTCCTTGGAAAACTGCTCCAGGTCCCTGATATTTGAAGGGTGCCTTCTCCAAACTGCCATTTTGAGATCTCTCCACAGGTCTTCTATGGGATTCAGGTCTGGACTTATTGCTGGCCACCTTAGAAGTCTCCAGTGCTTTCTCTCAAACCATTTTATAGTGCTTTTGGAAGTGTGTTTTGGGTAATTGTCCTGCTGGAAGACCCATGACCTCTGAGGGAGACCCAGCTTTCTCACACTGGGCTCTACATTATGCTGCAAAATTTGTTGGTAGTCTCCAGACTTCATAATGCCATGCACAAGGTCAAGCAGTCCAGTGCCAGAGGCAGCAAAGCAACTCAAAACATCAGGGAACCTCTGCCATGTTTGACTGTAGGGACCGTGTTCTTTTCTTTGAATGCCTCTTTTTTTTCCTGTACACTCTATGTTGATGCTTTTTCCCAAAAAACTCTACTTTTGTCTCATCTGACCAGAGAACATTCTTCCAAAACGTTTTAGGCTTTCTCAGGTAAGTTTTGGCAAACTCCAGCCTGGCTTTTTTATGTCTCGGGGTAAGAAGTGGGGTCTTCCTGGGTATCCTACCATACAGTCCCTTTTCATTCAGATGCCGACGGATAGTACGGGTTGACACTGTTGTACCCTCGGACTGCAGGGCAGCTTGAACTTGTTTGGATGATAGTCGAGGTTCTTTATCCACCATCCGCACAATCTTGCGTTGAAATCTCTCGTCAATTTTTCTTTTCCGTCCACATCTATGGAGGTTAGCCACAGTGCCATGGGCTTTAAACTTCTTGATGACACTGCGCACGGAAGACACAGGAACATTCAGGTCTTTGGAGATGGACTTGTAGCCTTGAGATTGCTCATGCTTCCTCACAATTTGGTTTCTCAAGTCCTCAGACAGTTCTTTGGTCTTCTTTCTTTTCTCCATGCTCAATGTGGTACACACAAGGACACAGGACAGAGGTTGAGTCAACTTTAATCCATGTTAACTGGCTGCAAGTGTGATTTAGTTATTGCCAACACCTGTTAGGTGCCACAGGTAAGTTACAGGTGCTGTTAATTACACGAATTAGAGAAGCATCACATGATTTTTCAAACAGTGCCAATACTTTTGTCCACCCCCTTTTTTAGGTTTGGTGTGGAATTGTATGCAATTTGGCTTTAGGACAATTCTTTTTGTGTTTTTTTATTGAAGACAAATTAAATGAAGATAATAATACCAAAGAATTTGTGATTGCAATCATTTTCAGGAAGAAACTGAGAATGCCAAGAGAATGCCAAGAATGTGCAAAGCAGTCATCAAAGCAAAAGGTGGCTACTTTGAAGAACCCAGAATATAACACATATTTTCAGTTGTTTCACACTTTTTTGTTAAGTATATAATTCCACATGTGTTAATTCATAGTTTTGATGCCTTCAGTGTGAATGTACAATTTTCATAGTCATGAAAATACAGAAAAATCTATAAATGAGAAGGTGTGTCCAAACTTTTGGTCTGTACTGTATATATATATATATATATATATATATATATATCACACCCAAAGATAGATATACTGCGGCATAAATGTGTGATTGTTCAGAATCTGATTAATTCTTGAACAATAGCTTGATTGGGCACCTATTAGCCTCTGGCCGTGTGCCCACCATGCAGATTTAATGCGTTTCCATGGCGGCATTTCCGCCACGGAAATGCATTAAAATTGCTTGTTAAGAGGTCTGGGATGTTCCCCAATGATAATCCGCATGTGCTGTGCACATGCTGCGGAAATTTCCGCTGCGGATTATCATTGTGGAAAAATCCGCAGCATAACCAATTTCGGCGTGATTTCGTGGCAAAAGCGCGCCCATTGACTTGCATTGAACCGCATAATATCCGCATGACTACATGTACACATGCGGATGTTATGCGCTCTCCTCCAACTCGGGTACCATCGTACTTGCAAGTAAAAAGAGAATAACAAAGTAAAAAATAAAAAAAAAGATTCATACACACCTCTCCAGCGGCCCTCAGTCTCCTCCCGGCCTCGTCCTCTCTCCTTGGTGTCCCGCGGTGTACTGGCAGGACCTGCGGTGACGTCATTTATTCAGCTGATGGTCACGCGACAATCACCTGACTGCTGACGTCAACGGTCGCGTGACCATCAGCTGACTAAATGACGTCACCGCAGAAAAAACGCATGTAAAATCTGCATGCGTTTTTTCTGCCAAGGAGATGCAGAAATGGCCAGGAAATTTCTGTTTCAAATCTGCATCGTGGGCACATAGCCTCTTTATACATTTTGGAGCTGAGAAGAGCCCAGCGGACAGAAGCAGAATTACATGGGTTCAGGAGGATGGAGAGTAAATTTGCATATTCTCTGCCGTTCTCTATAATATGTCGATATTTGAATATAAAAAATATAGATAATTGGCTTACCTTCTATCAGATTAGTGTTTAGTCCCTGCTGACTGGTATTAAGGTCAGGGATATTCAGGTTTTGCCCCTCTTTGGAGTCACCTTCTGATGTTTCCTGATGGTTAAAATAAGCACAATTAGTATAAAATTTCCACAAATATTAAATAACCATATACTTAAGGCAAAAATTACTAAACCTGGATTTACTGGATAATTTTACTACTGGATGGACTATACATAACCGATCCCTCCAGTACATCCACGTTAATATATAAGGAACTTTTATCTTCTAATAACTTCTATTATCAGCATTTCAGCATTTACAAGAAGGAAGATTGTGGTGATTGAGAAAAACAGAGGTGGAAATACAGACTCCGCATTGCTGAGTACAGACTGTCATCACAGATGAAGGAGCCACAGGAACAGGCTGTCATAAAATATCCTGTGTCTGCCTGGAGCCGACAGTGAGGCCTCTGTCATCCTAAATCAGACCTTCTGCTATATGACTGGTCATCTGGAGAAGATCAGACAAAAAGGATATGAGATATAGAAGATGATGGATCCTTACCAGGTGCTCCAGTGAGTGGGCCGGATGATCCAGTATATTCAGGACATTTTGGGTCAGTTGTTTCAAAAAGGCCAATTCTCCACTTTCGGATTTTTCTTCAGCCTATAAAGATGGAAAGAAAAAGAAAAGGAAAATCATGAGGGAAACTGCAGAATGGATGACGCAATTTTTGTCACCATTTTACTTCTATTTGCAGCTACAATTACTACATATCTGAGTATTTGGTACAGGTTATATATTATATTGGTGTCGGCATAAAAAAACTATTTTATGTAAATAAAATTGTATTCCATTATTATGATCTATTATTATTATTATTATTTTTAGATGGTTAGTGCAGATTGTCTGCTATTTACCTGTTGTACTAATGTCCTGATGTTCTGCTGTAAATGCTCAAGATATTCTGAGGTAATACGATCTTGGTTATATTTAGTCAGGCAGTCCTTTACTAGCTCCACAACCAGCCGGTAATTGAAGCTGAGGACGCCATCGGGTAGTGGCAGCACAAAGTCAGGGCTATAGGTGGTAAGAATCCCCTGGAGTTGTGCCAACACCTGAAGTTTGTCTGGAGGAATTCCAGACATTTCAATCAAAAGCGCAGTCAGTATATCACTAGCTATGTAGCTAACCACTGACAACAATGACACGGTGGGTGTCACTGTGACACTAAGACTGTAAACACTTGTGTAAGTAGTGGTGGTGCTTTGTGATGTCATAATAGCAGTGATGTCATGATGGAATCTTGTGATGGAATCTCTATGCTCTATGCACCATACACCTGCAACTGTTATGTGACGTACATGTACATCACGTGTTTGGAAGTGATTAAATCCTAGAAAACCCCTTATTACCTGATAAATGGGGTTTTCCAGGTCTACCATTTTTTTTGTTTTAGTTCACAGGCGTAGCCAATTTAAAAATAACTAATTATCTTTAATCAACAAACACTGTTCCATTGCAGAGTGTCCATGATGTCACAGCGACACTACATGACCACTGCAGTCGATCACTGAGCCAAATGGCCATGCCGATACAAACCAGTGATTGGCTGCAGCGCTCAAGTAGTATAGTTATAATGTCACTGCTACAAACGTGTTAACAAAGACCACAGGCAGTGATGGAGAGGCAGAAATGGAACTACAGTCAGTAAATAAAGCTAATTTTGTTATTTTTAAACTGGGAAACCTGTGAATAAAATATATGGAAAGCCCCTTTAAATGGGATCCCTTTAAATAGTGTCTTGGTCACTATTAACAGCAACATCTAATGGTGTTAAATCGCCCAGATCTGTGTTATATTTGATATTAGCTGTTGCTGTGGAAGGCAGGATGTCAATGGCAGTCGGTTTTCTATGGCTAATGGAGACGGCACAGAAGCTGTGCTTGCGTCATCGCTATGCTAGATTATTAAATTGCTGCAGCAAATGTAAAGTGCAGTTGTGGCGCCCCTGAGGGTTCGACCGCCACAGGGATGCTGCACTTCTCTAATGGAGTGTAGTGTTCCTCCTTTGAGGTAAGAACAGTGCGATGGTCAGGACCCTACCTCCACATCCAACACCACACTTCTCCCACCAGAGCGGGCTAGAAGGCACTAGGTGCTGCCCCTACTGGCACTCGGGAGACTGGGGAACCAAGAGATAGGGGAACCAATTAGTGGGTGAGGGTGGAGGATTCACATTTTAGTGACACTTAATAATTCATATATAATACACAGCCATCTTGGTTCTTGGTCTTTTTGATTGTGATCTCCCTCCCTGAGCGTGGATCCTGTGTGGACCTGCAGAGGATGGAGGCACGGCCCTCGTACCCTGGCCTTGGGTCGAGGGGCAGGTTGCAGATAATGTATGTCTCAACCCGGTCAAGGACCATGACCAAGAAGGCCCAGAGCTTAGGAGTGTAGCTCCACCGCAAATGGATCCCAGGGAGGTTGCAGACGGAGCAGTGTACGCCACCTGTCCTCGCCTACCTGATCTATTCAGAGGGATTCCGGCTGCAAGAGGGGTACCGGCCCCCGATACCTGACCTTGCTACTCCACGTCCTGGTCAGGGAAGCCCGGTAGGCCCAGAGGATCCCACCGGGTAACGTAAAGAGCGGAGCTGCCACCCGTACCCTTTTTCTGAGTGAAGTTCAGAGGGAGACCCGGCCTATCTACACACACACAGACAGACAGGAAAGGACCCGGTCTGAAGTCTAGGAACACTCTGGTGCGGGGTCCTGATTGAACACTGGACTTACTCGGAGGTTGTCGGACCCTCGTCTTTGGTGACCGCAGAACTTCGCGAGGAGCAGGGAGACGCCTTCCTACTGCCATCTCCATCGTGAGTAAAAACCCTGGAAGTTAACCCCTATGGCCTCCGGACTCTTATTCTGCACTACACTGCACTACGCAGCACCAGACCTCCTAGACTACTACCCCCTCCATCCTGTCCCTCTGCCCTGAGGCCCTGCTCCGCCTGTGGGGAGTAGTAACAACGACGGCTGCGATAACACCATGCCTCAGCGGACTGCAGTAGCGCTGGTGGCCTTCACCAGGTGCCACAGGTGGCGTAGTCGAGATCAGCCACTCAACCCGGATAAGCCCGTACCATCTCTTTTTTTAGTGTGACGGCCCTGGGCACGGAGCGGGTCCGGGCCACGGCTGCACCCCATCTACATCACACAGGACCCGGCTCCGAGTCCCCCATCTCCCAGGGTAGGGCTTACAGAAGGCGAGCGTCAGAGTCACACACAGTGTCAGGGGGTTCATGGAGGCACACTGCTGACAATGGTCACTGGCACAATACGTTCACGAAAAAAAAGGATAATGGAGAAAAAATGGGAAAAAATAACTTATATTTTTTTTTTCTCAAACATCATTTTTATTTGTTTTTTTCAAAAGAACAAATCATAGAAAGACATATAAAACAAATAAATCATAGCCAGGATGCACATAATAAGGAGCCTGTACACAGATCATGCACAATGAATAATCAATAAGTTCCGGTTAGTTGGCTTAACAAATAGACATCTAAACAAAAATATAAAAATTAAGTATTGGCAAGTTACAGTAATCTACATTCAATGGAATTAATTAAATATCGATAAATTGTGATGATTATCTCCCCTGCTTTAGTTAACACGTAAGAATCCTAGGTTATTATTTAGATCCTCCAGAATATACCATTCTGTAGAAGTAAATGGTTGGACAATTGTATTCTTTTCAGACAGAGAGCAACATGTTATAATAAACTGCTTCCATTTTGATAGAAACTTCCCAGCCTGTTGTTCTTTGTTACTAAGGGCATCTAGTTGTTCTACTCCCATAAAATGTTTAATTTGGATTATTAGCTCTGCTATAGGGGGAATGATAGGATCCAGCCAATGTTTGAGTAACTGTTTTTTGGCCAGGAAGAGTAGAGTATGAAGCAGTTGTGGGGGGCCTTTTGATTTTGTGTCAGGATTTTCTGGGTTATTCCAATAATGAAGTATGGCTACATATGGAGAGAGAGTGTATCCTGGGCCCCATATAGTATTTATCACATCTGAGACTTGATTCCAGTATACTGTTGAATCAGGGCAGGACCATAAGCAAAAGGTCAGAGTATGGGTGATGACATTTAGGGCATGCAATCATCCTATTTGACAAGGGATCTTTTTTCGGTATATTAAAAGCGTAAATGGCCCCGTGTATTATTTTATACTGAGTTTCTCTCCATGTTTCATTTATAATGTATTTTCTAAATATCTTCTAGCCTAGTCTGATCTTAGTGGGGATTTCAACGTCTTCAAGTTGCTGCTTCCAATATTTAAAGAAAATGTCAGGGTGTATCTTTAACAAATTAGATTTCATAGCCGAGTAAAGACTAGAAATTGAGGGAGTACCAGTTGGAGATAGTAAAATTATATCTAGTTCATTTTGGAGGGTCTCGAAGGTAACATCCTTTAAGTTTGACATAATGGATAGTCTAATTTGTTCAAATTGAAGCCCTGCTGAAGAGGTAGATCATACTTATCCATACATTCTGGGTACGTCAACCATCTCTGATCGGTTGGGTGAAGTAAGTGAGATATGTTATGTATACCTGCTTGCTGCCAATTAAGAAATAATTTATTTTCACTGCCCTGTGGAAATTCCGGATTCCGCCATAGCGGCAAGTGCTTAGAAATTCTGAAAGAAAGGCCATATTTCTTTCTAACCGCTTTCCAAGCTGAAATGGTGTCTTTAAAAGTTACAGATTTTTTGATTGCTGGGGGTAGGGAAGAGTAGCGAGAGTGTAGAAGTGCGGTTAAATTGAAGGGGTAAGCATAGTCTGATTCCAAAGAGTAATCAGAGTATGTATGTCTTTTATGGAGCCAGTCAATTATGTAACGAGAAAGGCAAGCAAGGTTGTAATTCCTGATACTTGGAAAATTGATGCCTCCATCATCCTTGGATGACATAAGTTTGTCCAGATTAATCCTAGGACGTTTTGCTCTCCATATAAAATGACTAAAGACCCTATTAAGTGTGATTACATCAGAGTTTTTCAGTAGCAATGGTAGAGTTTGGAGTTGATACATAATTTTAGAAGTACTGATCATCTTAACGAGATGCGCCCTACCTAAAAAAGACAAGGGCAAATCCTGCCACAATTTCAATTGATCAGTGATTTTTTTGATGAGGGGGGGACAATTTAATGTATATAAAGAGGATGGCAACCGGCCTATTTTTATGCCCAAATAGGTGATATGGGATGTAGCTATATTAATATCATAGAAAGATTTTTTGGGGTAGAGTTTCATTCCTTTTTCAGTTAATGGTAGCAATTCACACTTTTTAGTGTTTATTTTGAATCCAGAATATGTGCCAAAATTTTTAAGTAGATCCAAAACCAAAGGTAAATGTAGGATGGGATCCGACATGAACAAAATGATGTCGTCTGCAAAAAAAAGCTGCCTGGATTGATTTTTTGTTAAATTGGATGCCTGAAAAAGTTTTAGGGTCAGATAGAATACGGACTAAGGATTCTAGTGCTAGGTTAAAAAGTAAGGGGGATAAAGGACATCCTTGTCTCGTTCCCTTGACTTCGGAATGTATGACTATACGGCCTACTATACGCAGCCCACTGAAAACCCCCCACTTACTATAAATAAAAGTCACCACACTGTGACATTGGATATAATGGCCACAGCAGCCTCATTTATTATATAACAGCATGTAAACATAAATAACATTAATTAACATTAAATTAACTCTGAAAAAGGAGGAGGGGAATTGAAGGCTCCACCATTTTGGATAAAAACTGCAACAAGCAGCTCCACCATGCCACCCCCAGCCGCACCACAGCCGACCCAAGGAGACCCAGCTGACTGTTGCCCATACATTTTTGAAAAACTGCAACAAACAGCTCTACCATGCCACCCCTAGCCGCACTGCAACCGGCCCAGGGGGACCCAGCTGACTGTTGCCCATCCAAAAATGTCCCGCTGAGACCTCGCTCAGTAGGGACCCGTTTTAAATTTTAACACCCGCTTAACACCGATGGGAGTCACCCATCCCAGCAGTGGGCTCCCCCATCTTCCTTCGATGTAAGCAACCGCCTTTAAAACCCCCCTCCTTTTCTGCCATAGCGAGCAGGCATCACCCCTTATGCCTGAGAGTCCCGCCATACCAAAAGTGCCGTTTCAACTCCCTCCATCAATGCTAATGCCCACATATCTATGCCAATATCATTCAAATGGACCCCATCAGACCACAGAAATTCCCTAGACGGAACTTCCAGATCCCAATGACGAACCACAACCCCTCCATGCAGAGCAATGAATCGGGAAATCTCCCTATTCACCTTGCTCCGAGCTTTATTTATCCTTTCGACTGACCTGGCGTGTCGCCATGCCAGGCATGCGACGATGTCCGACCATACGAGCACTAATCCCGGATAGGTTTCCAAAAGCCTCAGGCAGTCAAACTTGACGTCACGGATCAGGTCCCTAGACGTCCTGGAGCCCAAGTCATTCCCACCCGCATGCAGAACGAGTATATCTGGGAGCCTATCCAAATTAGCATAAAAATGAAATTCAGGCATTACCCGGCTCCACAGCAAACCCCTGATACCGATCCACCGAATCATCGCAACCTCCTTCGTTATGCCCAACTGGCGCCCCGCCGGTCTTGCGTAGGCCCGAATGGAACCCCAATATACATACGACTGACCTAACACCCAGATCAACCGAGGGGGTCCTGAAACATAAAACAAAGGGGGGGAATGTAAAAAAGAAAAGAAAATCGTTACCAAATAATAACGCTATCAAAAAATTGGGGGAAATCTTATAACATATGAGGCCGGACATAAGACCAATACCTCGCCGACTCCCAGCGACCAATCTTTTTCACAGCTTTAACCCCCAAACCCCAGCGAGCAGCCTCAGTGGCAGCCCCAATCCGAAACGAATGAGAACCAAACTCCAAACCATTCAGACCACAACTAGCTAAACCCCGCCTGAAGATGGTAATAAACTGATACACCGATAATGCAGATCCATCTTGATGTAACAAAAAGGCACCCGATGATGGACCTCTCACCTCCAGAAATGCAAAAGCCCATCTCACCGGACATTCAAACAAACCGTCCACAGCCCACAATTCCACCAAACAACCCTTACTGGCTGTATCGGTTTTTGACCGCCTCAAATAACACCGTACTGCCTCCTCCGAGCACACTACATCCTGTGATAACAGCCCGCCATGACACTTAACATTCCTGCTCACCAATTTGCTTATCCTAAATGACCCGAAAAATGCTAGAACAAAGGCCGCCCCAAATAGCCGACATTCATATTCAGAGCTACACACACCGCTAAGGCAACGCAAAAGCTGACCCAGTATTTCAAACGATACCGGGCGCCGCCAATCTCGTACCGGATAGCTCCTCCGAAATGCCTTCATCGCCTGGCGAACCAAGAAATCCTTGGTAAAGTCCCTCCAACCACTTAACTTAAAGAAGGCCAAACCTGCTAACCTACCAGCTACTGCTGAGCCCGATAAACCCTCCTAAAATGCCCTGCCAATCATATACAACAATAAATAGGGACGGTCCGCTTCCGTCACCTGCTCACCTGCCGACTCCTCTAGCTCCTGCCAAAAACGCCACGCAGAAACATATCGAGACCAAGTACTGGGGTTAACAGAACACCTCACCAAATTCAACGCTGCACGGACACTAGATCCCACAACCACCGGGGCCAATCGGTCTCCAACTGCTCCGCGTCCGGCGCCAGTTCCCAAAAACGATCCCACTGGAAGCGAGACAATGCATCAGCTATTGAATTCTGAACACCTGGTAGATGAACAGCACAAAACCAGTTTTACGGATCCGGGTGGTGGAACCTCTGTGCTGCGGTGCAAGGAGGGACCCAGAGGGGCGTGACTAAGTATCAACTCAGACCGACCTTGGTCAAACGGCGGCTGACAACTCCGTGACCAGGGAGGGACCGAGCAGAGGGACCAGGTACTACTCTGGGGACGACCTTGTAAGAGAGCAGGTGACTCCCACGGGTCAGCAGACTGGGACTGACCGGTATAGCGGATGGACACAACAGGCAGGCAGAAGTCTCTGGATAGTTGACGGGTGGTCACGGCACGTGACGGCAGAGCAGGTAGAAGTCTCTAGGTAGCAGACAGGTGGTCACGGCAAGTGACAACAGGAGCCTCCAGGTAGGCTACGGCAAGTGACGGCCAAGCAGGCCGAAGTCTCTAGGTTAGCAGGCGGGTGGTCACGGCAAGTGACCGCAGGAGCCTCCAGGTAGGCTATCAGGTAACAGGCAGGTAACAGGCGAGTGGTCCCAGGTGAGCGGGCTAGCAGGCACGGCAGTAGCAGGCAGGTAACGGGCAGGAACAGGCAGGTAACAGGCGAGTGTTACATAGTTACATAGTTTATAAGGCCGAAAAAAGACAAGCGTCCATCCAGTTCAGCCTATTTCTTGTGCACTGCAGCTATTCCGCAGCGTTGATCCAGGGGAAGGCAAAAAAAAACCATGCGGTATAGGCCAATTTGCATCACTGATTTAAAATTCACTTCCCGACACCAATCTGGCAGTCAGATTAAATCCCTGGATTAATTAACTATCACTAAGTATAATACGTAATTTTATTGTTCTCAAGAAAGGCGTCCAGGCCTCTCTTGAACTCATTAAGTGAGTTGGACATCACCACTTCCTCTCTCAGAGAGTTCCAGAGTCTCACGGCTCTGACCGTAAAGAATCCCCTTCCATGCTGGTGCAGGAACCTCCTTTCCTCCAGACGCATAGTGTGCCCCCTCGTCTTTGTCACCGTCCTTGGTATAAACAGGTCATGGGAGAGATCTCTGTACTGCCCCCTGATGTATTTATACATGTTTATGAGGTCTCCCCTAAGCCTTCTCTTTTCCAACGTAAATAGGCCTAATTTTGACAACCTCTCTGGGTATTCTAGTCCCTCCATTCCCTTTATTACCTTAGTCGCCCTCCTTTGTACCCTCTCTAGCTCCAATATGTCTTTCCTGAGCACCGGAGCCCAGAACTGTGCACAATATTCTAAGTGCGGCCTTACCAGCGCTTTATACAGAGGAAGAACAATGTTCTCATCATATGCCCCTTTTCCTCTTCTGATGCATGCCATGACTCTATTTGCCTTCGCAGCTGCTGCCTGACACTGGGCACTCCAATTTAATTTGCTATTAACCAAGACGCCCAGGTCCTTCTCCATGTCAGATTTCCCCAACGGTTTCCCATTTAATATGTATGGGTGACTGCTGTTTTTCTTTCCCATGTGCATGACCTTACATTTATCGGCATTGAACCCCATTTGCCATTTTTTGGCCCAACTCCCCAATTTATCTAAATCTTCCTGTAGCTGTGCCCTATCCTCATCTGTATTAACTACTTTACAAAGTTTAGTATAATCTGCAAATATTGCTATTTTACTATGCAACGCTTCCACTAGATCATTAATAAATATATTAAATAATATAGGGCCCAAGACAGACCCTTGAGGCACCCGGCTAGTAACCCTGACACACCCTGAGCTTACTCCATTGATAACCACCCTCTGCTTTCTATCACTCAGCCAGCTATTTACCCACTTGCACACATTATCCCCCAGACCAAGCATTCTCATTTTATATACCAACCTTTTGTGTGGCACGGTATCAAACGCTTTGGAGAAGTCAAGGTATACAACATCCACTGACTCTCCCCGGTCCAGCTGTGAGCTCACCTCCTCGTAGAAGGCGATCAGGTTTGTTTGGCAGGAGCGATCCCTCATGAATCCATGTTGATATGGAGTTAGACAGTTATTATCATTAAGATATTCTACAATAGCATCTCTAAGAAATCCTTCAAACAATTTACCCACAACAGACGTTAAGCTGACTGGTCTATAGTTCCCAGGGTCACTTTTACACCCCTTTTTGAATATTGGTACCACATTTGCTTGGCGCCAGTCTAGTGGGACAGTCCCTGTCCATAAAGAATGCTTGAATATAAGATACAGCGGCCTGTCTACCACATTACTTAATTATTTTAGTACCCGGGGGTGTATGCCATCTGGGCCTGGTGACTTGTCTATTTTGATATTATTTAGGCGTTTCTGAACTTCCTCCTGGGTTAGGTGGGAGATATTTAGCGGAGGGTTTACTTTATCACTCTGCATTTCCTCCGATAAATTGTTTTCTTTTGTGAAAACAGTGGAGAAGAAGCTATTGAGTAGGTTTGCTTTACCCTAATCGCCCTCTATGATTTTACCCAGGTTATTTTTCAATGGGCCAACTCCATCAGTTTTAATCCTTTTACTGTTTATATAGTTAAAGAACAGTTTGGGATTCGTTTTACTTTCCTTGGCAATTAGTCTCTCTGTCTCCTCTTTTGCTATTCTTATTTGTTTCTTACAGATTTTGTTTTTTATTAGCGCTTCCTCGCTGCCTTCTTGTTTAAGTTTACCGAAAGCCCTTTTTTTGTTTTTCATTGCTCTCTTGACTTTCTTATTTAGCCACATTGGCTTCCTCCTATTCCAAGCCCTTTTATTCCCATAAGGTATGTACCTTCTACAGTGACTATGTAGGACTGTTTTGAAAATTTCCCATTTTCTATCCGTGCTCCTATTACTAAAGATACTATCCCAGTCTATAAGGTGGAGGGCATCTCTTAGCTGATCAAACTTTGCCCTCCTGAAGTTCAGTGTTTTTGTGAGTCCCTTGCTGGGCACCTACTGAAGCACATGTGGAATTGTATAATGTTGTGGTCACTATTTCCCAGGTGCCCCCCGACCTGCACCTCAGTTATTCTGTCTGGCCTGTTAGTTAATATTAAGTCTAAAAGGGCCGTCCCTGTAGTTGGTTCCTGCACAAGTTGTGACAAATAATTGTCTTTGATAATTGACAGAAACCTGTTTCCTTTCTGAGATCTACAGCTTTCAGTTTCCCAGTCTATATCGGGGTAGTTGAAGTCCCCCATAATAATCACCTCGTTATTTTTTGCTACTTCGTCTATTTGTCTCATTAATAGACTTTCCGTGGTTTCTGCTATATTTGGTGGTTTATAACAGACTCCTATGATAATTTTATTATTGTTTTTTGCCCCATGTATCTCCACCCATAAGGACTCGACCTCCTCATTTCCCTCCCATACATCCTCCCGTATTGTAGGCTTTAGACACGTCTTTACATATAGACAGACTCCACCCCCTTTCCGATTTCTTCGATCCCTTCTAAACAGACTGTAACCCTGTAAGTTAACTGCCCAGTCATAGCTTTCATCTAACCATGTCTCGGTTATTCCCACTATGTCATAGTTACCTGTAGATATCTCTGCTTCCAGTTCATCCATCTTGTTTGTCAGGCTCCTGGCATTTGCTAGCATGCAGTTTACACGATTTTGTTTTGTTCCAATCTTCTCCCTGTGGATTATATTAGAAATTTTCTTACCTCCCTTCCAAGTATCTTGTCTTGGACCTTCTTTGTCGCACTTCATATCTTTCATTAGTATGTTCTCTGGTTGCATGTTCGTGTCCGGCGTTTTTCTTCCCATCCCCTCTTCTTCTAGTTTAACGCCCTCCTGATGAGTGTTTGTGACACCCCAGGGGTCTGGTTGCCACAGTGATAGAGATATTATGTCTGAGAGCAGGTGGGAGGTCCTTTGGTCAGGGATCCTGTGCATGCCACACCTCCTGCCCAGTCTTGGGAGGGGAAGAACTTCCCCTGTATAAACCCGGGGCTGAGGCAGGGTGAGTCAGACAAGAAGAGTGGAGAAGAGAAGCAGCATAGGAAACAGCAGAGTTACAAGGAGTCAGGGGCTGGCAGCTACAGAGCTCGCCCTGACTAAGAAGATTCTTTACCGGACCCGGAGTCCGAGGCTGTGGGGACTAACTCCTATCCAGCAGCAGAATCCGACAGGCAGGGGATTTCAGGTCCTCTGGCCCAGAAGCCCGAAGGCACGGTCACACGCGTGGGACCAGCACCGCCATCGTGGAGCGGAAGCCATTAGAAGGCCCCGAGTCACCGGCCATACGGGTGAGCACCACACGGTACACTCAGGGACGTGGGCTACTTACATCAGCTTCTAGCAAGGTAGCCAGAAGAGTACAGTCAGTTTGGGAGGCCTACAACTACGCCTGGCCAGGGGAGATCCCATCTGCTCAAAGACTGACCAGGCCCCGTTTGCTAGCAAGTACTCCGGGAGGGTCTATCGTTGTTACCAGTAAAGACCCTGAACTACACCGTACCGTCTCTGAGTGGTTCCTGCTACCCCCATCATCCACGTCGGCTGCCCTGAGGCCATACCCCTCCCGTTGGGGGTTATACTATCACGCTGCACAATCCTACCACCGGCCTCAGCGGTCTGCCCTGCAGCAGCAGCTCCCTGGCTGCACTCAACGGGTGGCGTAGTCATCAACTAATTACTACTAATAGACAGCCGTCTAGTTTGACTCCCTGGGCACGGACCGGGTCACCGCCACGAGACTACAACCCTCCACTGATCCGGCTCCGGGTAGGCTCCCGCGTGCGCAACGCAGCGCGACACAGGCCCAGGGGCGCGTCAACTTTGGCGTAGCCGGCAGGATTTCGTGCCCGCAACCACCGGGTACTGCGTGCCTGAAAAGCAAAGACTGTTCAAACTTACCAGTGGTGAAGGTTTCCCGCCATCCGCGAAGTTTTCCCGCCATCCGGCGCCATTTTCGACCTTCTTCCCGCCATCCGTGGAGTTTTCCCGCCATTGGACGCCATCTTGAGGACGCCGCGCGGGAAGAAGAGGGGCGTGGACTCCGAAAGCGCGCGAGAACTGAAGCCCCGCCTCACGTCCGGACATTGCGTAAGGTCCTGGAAGGAGCCCAGCAGACGCCGACGTCACAGGAGCGCGACGGAAGGTCCTCAACCCTGACGATCCACTGCGGAGCCGCGGCCTACGGAAGAGGATCATCGCAAGGTAGGCCACGGTCCACTAGGGGGGAGGAAGATGTCGGATACGGAGGAGAGCTTCACTGCCTCAACCCCCGCCAGCGCTACCGCTGCTGCAGTTATGCCCTTCACCATGCCCTATATCCCGGGAGCAGCTTGGCTACCCCAGTACTCAGGGGAGTCACATACCCTGCATGACTTTAGAGAAAAGCTGGATAGCCTCTTCCAGGTGTACCCCCTCACAGAAGAGCAAAAAGTGAGCATCCTGGTGGCCCAACTAACAGGGGCAGCCAAAAGGGAAGTAAAATCCTGGCCACCTGGGAGGAAGACTGTCGCAGGGATACTAACCCGGCTGAAGGACACCTTTGATACCCGCACCTCAGCCGAGATTAAGCTTAGATTCTACGGGTGCAAGCAGCGAGCGCATGAGAGTATAAGGGACTATGCACTAAACCTACAAGAGGCCCTGAGGGCCATAAAGCAGACCGACCCTGATGGGGTGGGAAACGAGGACAGGCTGTTGACTGAACAATTTATAGAGGGTTTATATTGCAATGCCCACCGAACCCAGTTGCGGGCACTGGCCTTACAGGATCCCCATCTGGACTTTGCACAGTTCAAGGACAGAGCCATCCGGGTGCTCCGAGAACCGGCACCAGGTGGCGTTGTGACCCACAGACGCCCCACTACCACTTACTACCAGGAGGCGGCGCCCTTGTCAGCAGGGCCTGTGGGAGCTGATGCGCAGGCTTTGGACAATGACCCGGCTCCAGACCTACACCATCAGGTCCAAGAGCTAGCTAAGAGCGTTGCTGCGCTAACCCGAACTGTGCAGTCTTTACAGGTTTCCACCCCAGGGAAGATCCAGCTGGCATCCGGACCGGAGGACATCCCGTGGCGTCGACCAAGGAGGACCCCACCGGCCAGAGGAAGACCCAGTGACCGATACAGTGAGGACGGACGACCCATCTGCCGCCGCTGCAATCAACCCGGACATATGGCAAGGTACTGTTCTTTAAACGGGCACAACCTGGGGTAGAGGGCCAACCCCCAGGAAAAAGATCACCAGGCCCATCGAACTGGCGCGACAGATATGTGGGAGGACGTCCAGTCTTGCCTGTGGTACTGGATGGCATTCCCATGAGTGCCCTACTGGACACCGGGTCACAGGTCACCACCATCCCGTACGTGCTCTTCAAGCAGTACTGGAATGACTCGGATATTACCTGCTACCCCGACGACGACTTGAGTATCATCGCCAGCAATGGTCAGCCCGTGCCACAGATCGGATTTAAAGAGGTGACCATCAAAATTGGTAGAGTCGAACTGGCCGCACAGGGACTGATCATTGTAGATATCGATAAACATGAGAGTCACCCAAAAATAACTCTAGGAACTAATGTAATTGAAAATTGTCTTGCAGAGGTGATTTTCCTTTTACAGCAGGTTGCCAAGAATGCCAGCTCCGGCGAGCAGCGGGTGCTCCAGAAAGAGATCCGGGCACTGATGCAACGGCAACAAGTGGAACTCTCCGGCGGTGAGATTGGTAGCGTAAGAATGTGTGACCCTTTTCCTATTGCCATGCCCCCAAAAAGTGAAATGATGATTTGGTGCCGGGCAGCTATTGGTCTGAGAGGTAGAGATTACCAGGCAATGGTAGAACCAGTTTACTCAGACAGTAGGCCCACCATTTTGACAGCACGGGGGGTCGTCAATGTACGCCATGGGAGGGTGCCCGTTCGCATAATAAATATCGGGGAGAGGGAAGTGTACCTGCCCCGGTATGCCACGCTAGCCAAATTATATATCACTAATCAAAATTCTATACAATCTGTGGAACCCTTGCCTCCATCTCACCCGGAGGAAGGTAACGGCTCTAAGAAAGACATGGAGGACTGGTGTCAGCAACTACATCTGGGTACTGACTCCACTCCCTCACATCAGAAACAAGGAGTCTATCGGGTGGTTCAAGAGTATGAGAGAGTGTTTAGTAAACACCCGTTAGACTTCGGGCGAGTCAAGGGGGTAGAACATCGCATCCCCACGGGAGATCATCCTCCCATAAAAGAGAGGTATCGACCCGTACCCCCTGCACATTACCAACACGCCAAGGGGATGCTTAGAGACATGAAGGAGGCTGGGGTAATCCGGGATAGTTGTAGCCCCTGGGCAGCCCCATTAGTTTTAGTCAAAAAGAAAGACAACACCATGAGGATGTGTGTAGATTACCGGAAAATCAACCGTATCACACACAAGGATGCGTACCCCTTACCAAGGATAGAGGAGTCATTGGCTGCTTTAAGATCTGCTAACTTCTTCTCTACCTTGGATCTCACTAGCGGGTACTGGCAGGTTCCTGTAGCAGAGGCGGACCGGGAGAAGACCGCATTCACCACCCCGATGGGACTTAGCGAGTTCACCTGCATGCCGTTCGGACTCTGCAACGCACCAGGAACCTTCCAACGCCTAATGGAGTGTTGTCTGGGCCACAGAAACTTCGAGACGGTCCTGTTGTACCTGGACGATGTCATCGTATATTCCAAGACGTATGAGGACCACCTGAAACACCTGGCGGAAGTGTTCGAGGCTCTGGCGAGTTACGGCCTAAAGGTGAAACCCTCCAAGTGTCACCTCCTGAAACCAAAGGTGCAGTACCTGGGACACGTAGTGAGCGCTGACAGAGTGGCTCCCGACCCTGATAAAATCACCGCAATTAAGGAATGGCCAAGCCCCTCCAGCGTAAAAGAAGTGCGGCAGTTCCTCGGGTTGGTAGGCTACTACCGAAGGTTTATTCCCGGTTTCACCAAAAAGGCAGCACCTATGCAGGACCTCCTGATAGGCCAGTCCCGGAAGGCCAAGAACCAGAAGCCGCCCTTCAAATGGGAAGAGCTGGAAGAAGAGTCCTTCCGCCAGCTGAAGATGGCCCTCACGGGGGACGAAATCCTGGCGTACCCGGATTATAGCCAGCCCTTTATCCTCTACACCGACGCCAGTAACATCGGGCTAGGAGCCGTACTGTCCCAGATCCAGCAGGGGAAGGAACGAGTAATCGCCTACGCCAGCCGAAAACTGCGACCCACCGAAAGGAACCCCGAGAATTACAGCTCATTTAAGTTAGAGTTCCTGGCCGTAGTATGGGCAATCACTGAGCGCTTTAAGCATTACCTCGCTTCTTCCCGGTTCACCGTGTACACGGATAACAACCCGCTGACACACCTGGACACGGCAAGACTCGGTGCCCTGGAGCAGAGGTGGATGGCCCGTCTGTCCAACTACGAGTTCACAATTAAATACCGGGCAGGACGCTCCAATACCAACGCGGACGCCCTGTCCAGGATGCCCAACCTGCCGGACGGAGGAGAAGATCCGGAGGGACTGGAAGAAGTTGAACTCCCTGCGTTCCACCGTCATGGGACTATTCAGTATTCCCACCGGGTAAGGAGTAAGCAGGCTGCTACGTTGAACCCCTTACCCCACTACAACTGGGCGGAAACGCAAGACAGCGACCCTGCCGTCCGACTGGTGAAGGAGATGCTGACTCGGCCGGAGGCTCGCCTTGAACCAGACGCTCCGGAGGAAGCCAAACAACTATGGGCAGAGAAGAGTCGACTGTTCCTTTACAAAGGGAAGTTGTGCCGCAGAATGGTTAACTCCCGGACGCATGAATTACTCTGGCAAGTAGTGGTGCCACGAAGAGACGCAGCCATGGTGATGGAGGCATACCACGACGGAGCTGGACACTTTGGGTGGAAAAAGCTGGAGTTCCTGCTGCGTGAGCGGTTCCACTGGGTAGGCATGAGGGGAACCATCGAGAAGTGGTGCAGAGATTGTGGCCCGTGCAACCTGAGAAGGAAGGACCGAGCCAGCCAGAAGACTCCCCTGCAGTCCATCGTCACCCGGCAACCGTTGGAACTGGTAGCCTTGGATCATGTAAAACTGACCCCAAGCAGAAGTGGCTACGTCTACGCGTTAACCATCGTGGATCATTACTCCCGGTTCTTGGTTGTCGTCCCCGTCAAGGACTTAACGGCTCAAACAGCAGCTAGAGCCTTCCAGCAGCACTTCTGCCGTCCACACGGGTACCCGGACCAAGTGCTGACGGACCAGGGACCTGCCTTTGAAGCGGAGGTCTTTCAGGAATTCTGCAATCTGTATGGCTGCCGGAAGATAAGGACGACACCCTACCATCCGCAGACTAATGGACTTTGTGAAAAAATGAACCAGGTGGTAATGGATCTTCTAAAAACGTTGCCCCTGGAAGAACGCAGTCTGTGGCCTGAAAAGTTGCCCGATCTGGTGGACCTATACAACCACATCCCGGTAGGTTCCACCAACTGTACCCCGGCTTACCTAATGAGGGCAAGACCTGGTAAGTTACCTGTTGACCTGGAAATGGGAGTCCTGACCCCCGAGGACACTTCACCAGAAACAGACTGGGACACAGAGAGGCAGCAGCAGTACCGGAGAGTACAGGAGAGCGTGGAGCGAAGTCTCTGTCAGGCTAGGGAAAGACAAGAGAAAACTTACAACCAGTATGCTCCCGCTGTTCCCCTGGTACCCGGAGAGCAGGTCTTGAAGAGGAAGAGACGGCTCCACAAGTTGGACGACCAGTGGGAGAAGGACCCGTACACCGTACTGCCCTCAAGCCACGAGAACCCGAAGGTCTGTACCATCAGTAAAGACGGAGGGGAAACCACAGCCATTGTATCCCGGGACCACCTGAAGAAGTGTCCCGAACAACTGAGGAACCCTGAAGAGGAACAAGAAGACCATCGACCCGTGGAAGAAAGGGAAGATATGGTTAGTACCGTGCTCGGGGACTTCCCTCAGTCTTGGACTCAAGTCAATGGTGCAGTTGTGGTACCCGTACTCACCTTCCTCCAACCATCATCCCAAGAACCTACGGAGCAACGGGTAGAGCTGGAAGAACAGCCGGTCCAGGAGGCAGAAGACTCCACACAAGCAGAACAGGAGAATCAACCCTCTGCTTATAGTGAGCCTGCCGTACCCCTAGTGGGACAAAGAGCCGGTAGACAGCTGCCCAGTTTACCCTTGACAGCTCCTACACCCTGTAGTTCAGGGCCAGACAGTCAGCTCCGTAGGTCCACTCGGGCCACTAGAGGCCAGTTACCCGCACGCTGGAGAATTTAAAGTGTATAAATTGTTTTATTTATGTTTTTCTGTGTCTTGTTGCTTGTGTATAATTTTGTGTTTCTAGTTATTTTTAGGAAACCTTGGTGGATTTACCGGGAATCCTTGTATATAGTTGGAGCGTAACCCAGGATGGACTAGAGACTGTTAAGGACTCGGGGTAGGACAGACCCCTACCTGGTTACGTCTCCCTGTGTTGGTGAAATGGACACCTTTGCTTTTCTTCAAAGACTGCATCCGGTTGCGGACACGCCGTAACCATCTTATGTGTTTTTCTTATAGTATTGTTATTGTTATACTTTGTTATGTTTTTCTAAATGTGTTTAGTCCCGGAGTACTAAATTTCACTAGGGGGGAATGTGACACCCCAGGGGTCTGGTTGCCACAGTGATAGAGATATTATGTCTGAGAGCAGGTGGGAGGTCCTTTGGTCAGGGATCCTGTGCATGCCACACCTCCTGCCCAGTCTTGGGAGGGGAAGAACTTCCCCTGTATAAACCCGGGGCTGAGGCAGGGTGAGTCAGACAAGAAGAGTGGAGAAGAGAAGCAGCATAGGAAACAGCAGAGTTACAAGGAGTCAGGGGCTGGCAGCTACAGAGCTCGCCCTGACTAAGAAGATTCTTTACCGGACCCGGAGTCCGAGGCTGTGGGGACTAACTCCTATCCAGCAGCAGAATCCGACAGGCAGGGGATTTCAGGTCCTCTGGCCCAGAAGCCCGAAGGCACGGTCACACGCGTGGGACCAGCACCGCCATCGTGGAGCGGAAGCCATTAGAAGGCCCCGAGTCACCGGCCATACGGGTGAGCACCACACGGTACACTCAGGGACGTGGGCTACTTACATCAGCTTCTAGCAAGGTAGCCAGAAGAGTACAGTCAGTTTGGGAGGCCTACAACTACGCCTGGCCAGGGGAGATCCCATCTGCTCAAAGACTGACCAGGCCCCGTTTGCTAGCAAGTACTCCGGGAGGGTCTATCGTTGTTACCAGTAAAGACCCTGAACTACACCGTACCGTCTCTGAGTGGTTCCTGCTACCCCCATCATCCACGTCGGCTGCCCTGAGGCCATACCCCTCCCGTTGGGGGTTATACTATCACGCTGCACAATCCTACCACCGGCCTTAGCGGTCTGCCCTGCAGCAGCAGCTCCCTGGCTGCACTCAACGGGTGGCATAGTCATCAACTAATTACTACTAATAGACAGCCGTCTAGTTTGACTCCCTGGGCACGGACCGGGTCACCGCCACGAGACTACAACCCTCCACTGATCCGGCTCCGGGTAGGCTCCCGCGTGCGCAACGCAGCGCGACACAGGCCCAGGGGCGCGTCATGTTGCGAGTCTCCTGGCGAATGTGTGTTTCCCGGGTTTGTTGAGGTGTAGTCCGTCTCTGGCAAGGAGTCCGTCATAGAGGTAATTCACACCGTGGTCCAGGAATCCAAATCCTTGTTGTCTGCACCATCGTCTCAGCCAGTTGTTCACATCAAGGATCCTGTTCCATCTCCTGACGCCATGCCCGTCTACTGGAAGGATAGAAGAAAAAACTACCTGCGCATCCAGTTCTTTTACTTTCTTCCCTAATGATTCAAAGTCCTTGCAGATTGTCGGTAGGTCCTTCTCTGCCGTGTCATTGGTGCCAACATGTATCAGAAGAAATGGGTGGACATCCTTGGAACTGATGAGCTTCGGTATCCTATCGGTAACATCCTTGATCTTCGCCCTTGGGAGGCAGCATACTTCTCTTGCGGTTATGTCCGGTCTGCAGATAGCTGCTTCTGTTCCTCTCAGTAGTGAGTCTCCCACCACCACCACTCTTCTTCCCTTCTTGGCTGTCCTTTTTCTTGTCGCTTCTTTGTGTTTCTGGGTGCTCTTTTCTTTTTTGCTTGCTGGTAGTGCCTCATCCTTAGGTGTGCCATCTTCGTCCTCCACAAGTCCTTGGAATCTGTTTCTCAGTTGTGTGGTTGGTGGTGTCTCCATGGTCTTCTTGCTTCTTTTGGTCACTTGCCTCCACTTGTCTGCCTCTGGAGGTTCTCTGACGCTTCCTTCACTTTCCATGACAAGTAGTGACGCTTCTGTTCTGTCCAGGAAGTCTTCATTTTCCTTGATGAGTTTTAATGTCGCAATTCTTTCTTCCAGTCCCTGCACCTTTTCTTCTAAAAGAGCCAGTAGTCTACACTTCTGGCAAGTGAAGTTGGTTTCAGCTTCTGGTCGATCTGTGAACATGTAGCACATGTTGCAGCTCACCATGTAGGTTGCCACATCTGCCATGCTGCTCCTTGTCCCTGCTGACTTGATGTCTGTCTTCTTTCTTGTGATACCCTAGGATAAACAAATTAAACAAATTTTTGGCGATGCTTTCCAAGCAGCTGGTCCCGGCTGTACCCAACGATCTTCTAGCTGAAGGAGACTCTTCGCTTTTCCCAGAAGGCACCTGGAATATGCAAATTGTCCTCTTCACGCTTCAATCCCTGGTTTGGCGATGCTTTCCAAGCAGCTGGTCCCGGCAGTACCCAACGATCTTTTAGCTGAAGGAGACTCTTCGCTTTTCCCAGAAGGCACCTGGAATATGCAAATTGTCCTCTTCACGCTTCAATCCCTGGTTTGGCGATGCTTTCCAAGCAGCTGGTCCCGGCTGTACCCAACGATCTTCTAGCTGAAGGAGACTCTTCGCTTTTCCCAGAAGGCACCTGAAATATGCAAATTGTCCTCTTCACGCTTCAATCCCTGGTTTGGCGATGCTTTCCAAGCAGCTGGTCCCGGCTGTACCCAATGATCTTCTAGCTGAAGGAGACTCTTCGCTTTTCCCAGAAGGCACCTGGAATATACAAATTGTCCCAGTGCTCCCAGGTGAGCGAGCTAGCAGGCACGGCAGGTAGCTGGCAGGTAACTGGCAGGTGCTTCCTGGTAAGCAGGCGGACTTGCCCATAGACAGACTGGCGGGTAGAATGGAAGGCAGACTGTCGGGCTGGAGAGTAGTCAGACTGGCGGACTGGAACAGTAGTCAGGCTGGCAACTGGACCTGAGGGCTGAAGCAGAGGTAAGTATACTGTGCATCAACTTTTGCTCGAGCACCTCCATTTTGGAGGAGGTGCCTTATATATGGGAGGACCCTCGGCTATTGGCCGGTGACGCCTTAGGACGACGCGCGCGGCCCCTTTAAGAGAGAGGGAGCGCGCGCCCTAAGCACAGTGCCCGGGAAGCTGCGCGCGCAGGCAGCAGCAGGAAGAGGAGCGCAGGAGGACGCCACGCGGGGACGTGAGAAGGACGGCATCTCTGCCTGGTAGGGGGCAGAGACGCCGGTGCTACAACCAGACATTAAAATCCAAACACCTGAGCACTAGATGGCGCAAAAGAGACAGAACCGGCAATGAAACAGCTGACAAGTTGTTAATACAATGCACTACACTCAAGTTGTCACAGAAGAAACGCACTTTCTTGTTCCTCAGCTCAGAGCCCCAAACCTTCAAAGCCACCACAATAGGAAACATTTCCAGCAATGCCATGTTTCTTGTCAAACCTGCATCCTTCCATGACTCCCGGCCACTCTCCCACACACCATTTTCCACCGAAATAGGCCCCAAAACCATAAGAAACTGACGCGTCTGTAAACAAAACCAGATCCACATTAGAAACGACTTGATCCATCCAAACCGACCTGCCATTATAAGATTGAAGAAAATCCGCCCAAATGGACAAATCCGCCTTGTGTTCCGAATTCAATCTTACAAAATGCAACGGATGTTTAATGCCTGCTGTCGCCTGAGCCAACCTACGTGAAAAAACTCGTCCAATAGGTAAAATCCTGCATGCAAAATTTAACTTATCCAAAAGAGATTGCAGTTGGCGCAGGCGCAATTTCTTTGCCCGCAAAGCCTCTTGGAAACAAGACTTCAGATCTAACAACTTGTCCTCTGGCAAGCGGCATTCCATCCTGACGGAATCCAATTAAATGCCCAAAAACTTCAAAACCGCAGAGGGGCCCTCCGTTTTCTCCGGGGCCAACGGAATGCCAAAGCGAGATGCTACCTGTTCAACCGTCATAAGCAGCAAAGAACAAACTGAGGACCCAGCTGGCCCAATACACAAAAAGTCATCTAAATAGTGCAATACGGAGTCCAAGCCGGATTCCTCCCTAACTACCCATTCAATAAAACAACTAAACTTTTCAAAGTAGGAACACGAGATCGAACATCCCATCGGTAGACAACAATCCACGTAATAATGACCATCCCAAAAACAACCAAGTAAATAAAAACTGTCTGGGTGCACAGGATCAGACGAAAAGCGGACTCAATGTCCGTTTTTGCCATGAGAGATCCTTTTCCCAGCCTACGCACCCAGTCCACGGCCTGGTCAAAAGAAACATACGATACTGATGCCAAATCTGAATCAATACGATCATTAACTGAACTACCATGAGGATACGACAAGTGATGGATTAACCGAAACTTGTTAGGCTCCTTTTTGGGCACAACGCCCAGAGGAGAAACACATAAACACGACAACGGAGGCTCCAAAAAAGGACCAGCCATGCGACCCAACTTAATTTCCTTATCCAATTTTTCCTTAACAACTGCCGCATGCATCCGAGCCAAAATCAAATTCTTAGGCCGCACCGTACGTGGCACAACTGCCGACGGAATCCTGAAGCCAAAATTAAAACCATCCCTCAACAACACAGCTGCTTCCTTATCCAGATACCTACTTAGAAACGGAAGCATCCGATCTATTCTCACTGGTGTTCTCCCTTTTTGAAAGAGTCGCTTGATTTTTTCTTTCCTTTCTTAAAGCACTTGGAATGGCTGTGAGACCCTCCGCAGCCTGAACATTCGTGCTTAAACTTACAGTCTGTGCCAAAACGGCATTCCCGCTCGTTAAACTGCCAGCACAGCCCCTTCCTGGAGCCTGACGAGGATGCCGCCTAATTGGCAGAACCCCCGCTACTCCCAGGAAAGGACTGCGAGGCCGACTTTGGTGCTGCCATCAATCGCAACCACAAACTAATCTCCTTGTGGTCCCACCGTAAACTCGGACGGACCGCCTTTCTTTGCCTAAACTGTTCATCATACCTCAACCAGGCTGTCCCGCCATAAACACGGTATGCTTCACTAATCGAAACTAAATAACAAAATAACGCAGAACAGTTCTCCGGAGCTTTCTCCCCAATGACACTCGCTAGTGTGGTAAACGCCTGCAGCCAATTTTGAAAAGTGCGAGGAATCAAACGATAATGCCTGCGCTCCTCCTCATCCTTCTTACTCTCATCTGGCTTTACCCTGTCCAAATTAAACTTCTCGAACGGTAACAAAGAAAAAAATTTCCAAATACTCATCCTGCCATATTTTTTGGCGCACCTCCTGCTTTAAATGAGCTCCCAAGGGGCCATCAAAGCACACATAAACCTCGCCCCTTGCTCTGTCATCCAACCGCACCGTATCCACTGGAGTCGCCGCAGCCGCTGGTGCTGCAACCGTCCCTCCACTCACAACTGCCGGGATCTCCGCAACTGCCCCTGAACCTCCAGCACCACCCTGCCAAACTCCGCTAGGACCAGCCGCAGGTGACAAAAAAACCCGCACCATACTAAGAAATTCCGACACAACATCGCTCACCCGTTCACTACCCATCGCCCTGTCAGCCGCCAAGCCCCTCTGAAAATACCGCTCCTTCTGATCTACATCATCCGCATTCCCCCGAGGCGCATTTAAACCATGTGACTTACCAGGCCGACTACGAGGAAGCCTCAGAACAGCCGTTTCGTGTCCTCCGCGGTGATCGTCCCCACTCTCTTCACTGCCAGATGAAATCAGGCCCTCTTCTTCAGAGGCAGAGTCAGGCTCGGGGACATCGCCAGCTAAACCCGACCGCTAGACCTGGACCTCCTATCCACAATAGCGCGCTGTCTGGTAGGAGGAGAGATTTCAGCTGCACGCCTGCAGCCCGCATCCCTAGCAGCAATCTGCCCTCTCCCATGGACATCGCACCGGTCCTTGGTGCTACCGACATCCCGGGTGGGTCGTCTCCTGGCCCCCCGCACTGGTCTTCCCGATCTCCACCACCGGGGTCCTGCTGATCCTGACGCCTGGGCCCGATGCGGCTGCACCTGCCGTTCTTCTGGGTCAGCTCCTGCCTACTTCTGCTCCCTGGGTCCAGCATCTTTCAGGCTCAGCTTTTCTTCCCCTGGCTGCTCGCTGGGCCCGGAGTGGATGCCCCGGCCGTTCTTATAATGTCTCTCTCCCCCCTGCAGCAGCTGAGGCCCTGCTCTCCTGAGCAGCCTGCACTTCCTGGATAGTGGTGCCACATGACCGGGATGACGTCACAGGGGGGCAGAGCCAACGACGTCACTCCCCCCGGCCTCTGGACGATACCGACGCTGAGGGATTCTTCCAGAGCGGCGTGCGGCAGATGTGGGCTGGGGTTGTGCCTGTGATCCGGAGGGGTCCCTGGAGGGGCTTTGCAATCGGCGCCTGGTCCGGGGAGTCCCTTCCGGGCTGAGTCTCTCCGGTGGCCTGGACCTCCTTGCACCTTTCTGAGGTGCTGCGGCTGCAGCCACCTCTCCGGCCGTCCCTTCAGTGTTCCATTGCTGCAGCTGATCCTGGAGCCACAGCTGTCCCCTGCTCTCAGCCAAGGAACGGATCTCCTGGAAAAGAGCCTCCATTCCTCAGGACCCGACGTAGATTCAGGTACGTTAAACTTTTCCGAATGGACTACCCCCACCGCCCCTCACCTTATATACCCCCCACAGAGATACCTCCCCACTAGCCAAACAGATAACCCCCTACTGTCGCCCTGCCCCTATACTCCTCCCCTACAAATTCGCGCCCAAAACTCTATTCCTTACATTAACCCCTTACCACCCCAAATTACGGCCTAGCAGACCTCCTGAGTCATGTGGCCCTCCCCTTAAGCCCCCTATGGGGGGATGCAGTCCGGGCCATACTTTTCAAGAGGGAAGGGAGAGGATAAAAAACCCGGGGTATACACCTGGGCTTTGAAGACGTGTATAAATTACGAATATGATTAAAAAAAGGGCCTGACAATGACATTTTAGTTAAAACCATGTATAACCAATCCCACCTTATATTATCAAAATAACTTATATTTTTAATACAAATTAAAAACTATTGTTTACATATTAAGTATAATTATTAAGAAAAAGTCAAAATTACCCGGCATCACCTGTTATACAAGAAACTAAGCTGGCGATTCATTAAGATTGGCGTTGAACACTTAAAGGGAATCTGTCACCAGATTTTTTCCACCTAATCTGAGAGTAGCATCATGTAGAGACAGAGACCCTGATTCTGGGGATGTATCACTTACTGGGCTGCTTGCTATAGTTTTCATACAATCAACTCTTGATCAGCAGGAGATTATCATTAGAGGACTAGTGAACTTGCTGCCAGGAAGTCCTCTATATTCATGATCTCTGTATAACCCCGCCTCCACCACTGATTGGCAGATTTCTGTGTACACAGTGATTGGGCAGAAAGCTGCCAATCAGTGGTGTGGGTGGGGTTAAACACAGCTCAGAATTCAGAGAACTGCTAGATCTACAGCAGAAAAAACTGTGATTTTATTAAAATGACAGCAAGCAACCCACATCGCTGAAATCAGTGTCTCTGACCCTACATTATGCTGCTCTCAGATGAGATAGCAAACACCTACTGCCAAATTTCCTTTAATAAAGGGCTTGTTGAAGTACGATGCACCAAATTAATAAGAGGTGCACGCCACTTAATGAATTTGATGCATCTTCTCTGTGCCGTGCTAGTAGCATTTCTGGCACTTCTAATGAATTTCTGGCACTTCTAATGAATTTGACATGGGCTTTGTCCCATCCTGGCTCCTTCCCAGCTCTGCCCATTTGTCATGTGACTGTTGTTAGATATCCTGGGGGTAGGGGCTCCTTCCCTATCCCTAAAGATAAGGGCGCCCTAGCTATCCCTGCTCCCCGGATTACTTCTAATGGTGAAGACTCCGGGGCCACGTACCTTGCTGAGCTCCTGAATCAACGTTTATCTGTCCCCTCCCCCACCCAGGGAAGTGGGGTGTAGTTGTATATAAGAATGCACAAACCAGATTAACAAGGTAACACGTACAGGGATAAATGAAAATACCAATCATACAAATATGCACTCACAAACAACAGAGAGGAACACCGGGAAGTAAAAGAAGGAAAAAAACAAATAGGAGAGGATGTGGATATGCACACAGACAAATTACTAAGCAGCAGTCTTTTGAACAACACTCCAAACGCCTCCTCAACAAACACCTCCAACTCCACACCTGGCAGTATAAAACACTGGCAATCCTGATTGCCAGAGGCGAGAATATATAGCAGAGGGGAGTAGCCAATACTGAACAGCTGAGATCATCAAAGCAGGAAAGCTCCAGAGACTTTCAACTGAACAGTTTTAACCCCCGCACTGCTAGAAGAAACCTGCACCATTTAATTTGATGGTGAAGTTTTCTAATCAGTATCTGTTAGAACCCTCCTGTTAGTTTTTTTCTATTTTGTTGGTCACATGACTTTCTGCCTATATGGTCCAGCTCCGCCCTTCTGGCCTTGCTGGACTTCAGTGTTTCATTTACTCTTAAGCTAGCCAGGTGCCTTGTACCTTACTCTGTAGCTTGCTTGGTCTTTGGACCACTAGTACTTTTTGTTAGTTTGTCTTTGCTCTGCTACAATTTCTGCTAGGAGGTGTCCATCTACAGTGGTGGCCAAAAGTATTGGCACCCCTGCAATTCTGTCAGATAATACTCAGTTTCTTCCTGAAAATGATTGCAATCACAAATTCTTTGGTATTATCTTCATTTAATTTGCTTGCAAGGAAAAAACACAAAAGAGAATGAAGCAAAAATCAAATCATTGATCATTTCACACTAAACTCCAAAAATGGGCCGGTCAAAAGTATTGGCACCCTCAGCCTAATACTTGGTTGCACAACCTTTAGCTAAAATAACTGCGAACAACCGCTTCCGGTAACCATCAATGAGTTTCTTCCAATGCTCTGCTGGAATTGTAGACCATTCTTCTTTGGCAAACTGCTCCAGGTCCCTGATATTTGAAGGGTGCCTTCTCCAAACTGACATTTTGAGATCTCTCCACGGGTGTTCTATGGGATTCAGGTCTGGACTCATTGCTGGCCACCTTAGAAGTCTCCAGTGCTTTCTCTCAAACCATTTTATAGTGCTTTTGGAAGTGTGTTTTGGGTCATTTTCCTGCTGGAAGACCCATGACCTCTGAGGGAGACCCAGCTTTCTCACACTGGGCCCTACATTATGCTGCAAAATTTGTTTGAAGTCTTCAGACTTCATAATGCCATGCACACGGTCAAGCAGTACAGTGCCAGAGGCAGCAAAGCAACCCCAAAACATCAGGGAACCTCCGCCATGTTTGACTGTAGGGGCCATGTTCTTTTCTTTGAATGCTTCTTTTTTTCTCCTGTGCACTCTATGTTGATGCTTTTTGCCAAAAAGTTCTACTTTTGTCTCATCTGACCAGAGAACATTCTTCCAAAACGTTTTAGGCTTTCTCAGGTAAGTTGTGGCAAACTCCAGCCTGGCTTTTTTATGTCTCGGGGTAAGAAGTGGGGTCTTCCTGGGTATCCTACCATACAGTCCCTTTTCATTCAGACGCCGACGGATAGTACGGGTTGACACTGTTGTACCCTCGGACTGCAGGGCAGCTTGAACTTGTTTGGATGTTAGTTTAGGTTCTTTATCCACCATCCGCACAATCTTGCGTTGAAATCTCTCATCAAATTTTCTTTTCCGTCCACATCTAGGGAGGTTAGCCACAGTGCCATGGGCTTTAAACTTCTTGATGACACTGCGCACGGAAGACACAGGAACATTCAAGTCTTTGGAGATGGACTTGTAGCCTTGAGATTGCTCATGCTTCCTCACAATTTGGTTTCTCAAGTCCTCAGACAGTTCTTTGGCCTTCTTTCTTTTCTCCATGCTCAATGTGGTACACACAAGGACACAGGACAGAGGTTGAGTCAACTTTAATCCATGTTAACTGGCCGCAAGTGTGATTGAGTTATTGCCAACACCTGTTAGGTGCCACAGGTAAGTTAGAGGTGCTGTTAATTACACGAATTAGAGAAGCATCACATGATTTTTCAAACAGTGCCAATACTTTTGTCCACCCCCTTTTTTAGGTTTGGTGTGGAATTGTATCCAATTTGGCTTTAGGATAATTCTTTTTATGTTTTTTCATTGAAGACAAATTAAATGAATATAATAATATCAAAGTATTTGTGATTGCAATCATTTTCAGGAAGAAACTGAGTATTATCTGACAGAATTGCAGGGGTGCCAATACTTTTGGCCACCACTGTATATCCCAGTCCTTAGTTCTTGTAGGGACCCCTCCCTTATATCTATAGGTCTGCGTTCAGACTAGCCGAGGACTTAGGCGGGTCTGTTCACAAGGAAGAGGTCCCCTGCTGCATCGTAGGGAATCAGCTTAGTCCTATTGTAGGGACAGTTTTCCTATCTTTCCTTAGTGCCGGTAGCAGTTCATAATAGTATCTAATCAGGGTCTTCTGGCCCCTTTTTGTTGCGGTAAACCCGTGACACCATTTTTGCAGAGCTGCTTTCAACTGTTGTGAAAAGGGCAAATGTTGCAAAATTTTCTGCCGTAAGCGCTGTTATGAATTGGCCCCTCGTCCATTCATCCTTAGAACGCTCATTTCCTGATAATCGGCTATTGTAAACAGGCTGCTGATCACACACTGCAAAACTCCTGTTGAGAAATTATTTTTCAGATTGCTTAAGAAGCATCATTCTCACAGAACGATTGTATTACAGATCGTTCTGTGCGCATGAAAATGCAATCGGCAGATCTAAACAAGCTAATAAACGACCACCGCCGGCTGAAATCTAGCTGATCTGTGGTTATTTAATGCCTGCTGCTGGCAAATGTAAATCCAGCCTAACTCAGGGACCATTTATTCTGTACTGTGTTACTCAGGCCTGTGACTATTGAGCCCCATGTTAGTGCTGTGTTACTTTGATGATGTGCGCACTGGATCACTCAGAACTAATTAAATCTGGCCCCTGAATTAGAGTGAATCTGCCCCGATTCGTATTTTAGAAGATTCACTCATCTCTAATCCTGGTGCCAACAGAAGCCTCCAACAAAGCCATTGAGGCAAACAAATACCATGATGGTAAATGCATACATTGCCTTTAAAGATAACCTGTCAGCTGATCCGTGCTGTCCAAAGAGGGGCCAGTTTTATTACTCTCTGAAATTCACTGAAAATATGCTTTAACCCCTTCACGACCTTGAGATTTTCCATTTTTGCTTTTACGTTTTTTGCTCCCCTTCTTCCCACAGCCATAACTTTTTTATTTTTCAGTCAATATGTGAGGGCTTGTTTTTTGCGGGACGTGTTGTACTTTTGAAGGACACCATTGCTTTTACCATATCGACTGTGACCTCTCAGGCCAGAGGGTGCGATGACGTCTTTCCAGCGCGCCCTCTGCTGGGCAGTCACAGCGCAGAGAGCGGGAAGACGGCGACACTGAGGAGTCTGGAGCTGATCAGCAGCAGCAGCAAGGAGAGATGAGTTTTTGATTTTTTATGTTTGAAAGCATGGACCATTATATAGGGCCCATTATGTAGGGAGTATTATATGGGGCCCATACAGCATGGAGCATCATATGGGGGCCAGTATTCTGCATGAAGCATTATATGGGCCCATACAGAATGTAGCATTATATGGGGGCCAGTATTCTGCATGGAGCATTATATGGGGGCCAGTATTCTGCATGGAGCATTATATGTGGCCCATAAAGCATTGAGCATTATATGGGGGCCAGTATTCTGCATGGAGCATTATATGGGGACCATATAGCATTGAGCATTATATGGGGGCCAGTATACTGAATGAAGCATTATATGGGGGCCAGTATACTGAATGGACCATTATATGGGGGCCATTATTCTGCATGTAGCATTATATGGGCCCAAATAGTATGGAGCATTATATGGGGGCCAGTATACTAAATGAAGCATTATATGGGGGCCAGTATACTGCATGTAGCAATATATGGGGGCCGGTATTCTGCATGGAGCATTATATGGGGGCCAGTATTCTGCATGGAGCATTATATGGGGGCCAGTATTCTGTATGGAGCATTATATGTGGGCCAGTATTCTGCATGGAGCATTATATGGGGGCCAGTATTTTGTATTGAGCATTATATGGGGGCCAGTATTCTGCATGTAGCATTATATGAGGGCCAGTATTCTGTATGGAGCATTATATGGGGGCCAGTATTCTGAATGGAGCATTATATGGGGGCCAGTATTCTGCATGGAGCATTATAGGGGGCCAGTATTCTGCATGGAGCATTATATGGGGGCCAGTATTTTGTATTGAGCATTATATGGGGGACAGTATTCTGCATGGAGCATTATATGGGGGCCAGTATTCTGTATGGAGCATTATATGGGGGCCAGTATTCTGAATGGAGCATTATATGGGGGCCAGTATTCTGCATGGAGCATTATATGGGGCCCATACAGCATGAAGCTTTATATGGGGGCCAGTACACTGAATGGAGCATTATATGGGGGCCAGTAAACTGAATGGACCATTATATGGGTACCATTATTCCGAATGTAGCATTATATGGGCTCATATAGCATGGAGCATTATATGGGGGCCAGTATTCTGCATGGAGCATTATATGTGGCACATACAGCATGGAGCATTATATGGGGGCCAGTATTCTGCATGGAGCATTATATGGGGACCATATAGCATTGAGCATTATATGGGGGCCAGTATACTGAATGAAGCAATATATGGGGGCCAGTATTCTGTGGGGAGCATTGCATGGGGGCCAGTATTCTGTATGGAGCATTATATGGGGGCCAGTATTCTGCATGGAGCATTATATTGGGGCCAGTATTCTGTATGGAGCATTTTATGGGGGCCAGTAATCTGTAAAGGACCAGTGTATGGGGGCCAGTATTCTGCATAGAGCATTATATGGGCCCATACAGCATGTAGCATTATATGGGGGCCAGTATTCTGCATGGAGCATTATATTCGGGCCAGTATTCTGCATGGAGCATTATATGGGGGCCAGTATTCTGTATGGAGCATTGTATGGGGGCCAGTAATCTGTAAAGGACCAGTGTATGGGGGCCAGTATTCTGCATAGAGCATTATATGGGCCCATACAGCATGTAGCATTATATGGGGGCAAGTATTCTGTATGGAGCATTATATGGGGCCCATACAGCATGGAGCATTATATGGGAACCAGTATTCTGCATGGAGCATTACATGGGGCCCATTTAGCATGGAGCTTTATATGAGGGCCAGGATACTGAATGGAGCATTATATGGGGGCCAGTATTCTGCATGTAGCATTATATGGGGGCCAGTATTCTGTATGGAGCATCATATGGGGGCCAGTGTTCTGCAGGAGCATTATATGGGGCCCATACAGCATGGAGCTTTATATGGGGGCCAGTATACTGAATGGAGCATTATATGGGGGCCAGTATACTGAATGTACCATTATATGGGGGCCATTATTTTGCATGTAGCATTATATGGGCCCATACAGTGTGGAGAATTATATGGGGTCCTTTATTCTGTAAGGAGCATTATATGGAGTGCATTATTCTGTATGGAGCATTACATGGAGGCCAGTATTCTGCATGGAGCATTATATGGGGGCCAGTATTCTGTATGGAGCATTATATTGGTGCCAGTATTCTGCATAGAGCATTATATGGGGGCCAGTATTCTGCATGGAGCATTATATGGGGGCCAGTATTTTGTATGGAGCATTATATGGGGGCCAGTATTCTGCATGGAGCATTATATTGGGGCCAGTATTCCGTATAGAGCATTATATGGGGGCCAGTATTCTACATGTAGCATTATATGGGGCCCATACAGCATGGAGCTTTATATGGGGGCCAGTATACTGAATGTAGCATTATATGGGTTCCATTATACTGAAAGGACCATTATATGGGTGCCATTATTCTGCATGTAGCATTATATGGGCCCATTTAGTATGGAGCATTATATGGGGGCCAGTATACTGAATAAAGCATTATATGGGGGCCAGTATACTGCATGTAGCAATATATGGGGGCCAGTATTCTGCATGGAGCATTATATGGGGCCAGTATTCTGTATGGAGCATTATATGGGGGCCAGTATTCTGCATGGAGCATTATATGGGGGCCAGTATTCTGTATGGAGCATTATATGGGGGCCAGTATTCTGAATGGAGCATTATATGGGGGCCAGTATTCTGCATGGAGCATTATATGGGGCCATTACAGCATGGAGCTTTCTATGGGAGCCAGTATACTGAATGGAGCATTATATGGGGGCCAGTAAACTGAATGGACCATTATATGTGGACCATTATTCTGCATGTAGCATTATATGGGCTCATATAGCATGGAACATTATATGGGGGCCAGTATACTTAATGAAGAATTATATGGGGGCTTGTCTACTGCATGTAGCAATATATGGGGGCCAGTATTCTGTATAGAGAATTATATGGGTGCCAGTATTCTGTATGGAGCATTATATGGGGGCCTGTATTCCGTATGGAGCACTATATGGGGGGCAGTATTCTGCCTGGAACTTTATTTGGGGCCCATACAGCATGGATCATTATATGGAGGCCAGTATTCTGCATGGAGCATTGTATGGGGGCCAGTATTCTGCATGGAGCATTATATGGGTACCAGTATTCTGTATGGAGCATTATATGGGTGCCAGTAAACTGTATGGGGCAATATATGGAGACCAGTATACTGCATGGAGCTTTATAATGGGGCCAGTATTCTGTATGGAGCATTATATGAGGGCCAGTATTCTGCATGGAGCATCTTATGGGCCCATACAGCATGGAGCATTATATGGGGGCCTGTATTCTGTATGGAGCATTATATGGGGGCCAGTATTCTGCATGGAACATTATTTGGGGCCCATACAGCATGGATCATTATATGGGGGCCAGTATTCTGCATGGAGCATTATATGGGGGCCAGTATTCTGCATGGAGCATTATATGGGGACCAGTATTCTGTATGGAGCATTATATGGGTGCCAGTAATCTGTATGGGGCATTATATGGGGATCAGTATTCTGCATGGAGCTTTATAATGGGGCCAGTATTCTGTATGGAGCATTATATGGGGGCCAGTATTCTGCATGGAGCATTATATGGGGCCAATACAGCATGGAGTATTATATGGGGGCCAGTATTCTGCATGGAGAATTATATGGGGGCCAGTATTCTGCATGGAGCATTATATGGGGCCCATACAGCATGGAGCATTATATGGGCCCATACAGCATGGAGCATTATATGGGTCCAATATTCTGTAAGGAGCATTATATTGGGTGCATTATTCTGTATGGAGAATTATGGGGGCCAGTATTCTTCATGGAGCATTTTATGGGGGCCAGTATTATGCATGGAGCATTATATGGGGGCCAGTATTTTGTATGGAGCATTTTATGGGGGCCAGTATTCTGCATGGAGCATTATATGGGGGCCAGTGTTCTGTATGGAGCATTATGAAAGGCTGCAAGCACTAAGGAAAGACAGGAGATCTGTCCCTACAATAAAACTAATCTAGATCCCTACGATGTAACGGGGAACCTGATCCTGCGATCAGACCCGCTAAAGTCCTCAGCTAGTCTGAACGAAGACCTATAGATGTGAGGGAGGGATCCCTAAAAGAACTAGGGACTGGGAGAAAGATGGACACCTCCTAGCAGAAATTGTAGCAGTAAAAAGACAAACAAACAACATAGAACATAGAGGTCAAAAGACCTAGCTAAACTGACTGAGAAAGGTTACAAAGCACCTGGCTAGCTTAAGAGAAGAAATTACAATGAAGTCCAGCATGGCCAGAAGGGCGGAGCAGGATTAAATAGGCAAAAAAGGTCATGTGACCAGCAAAATAGAAAAAACCTAACAGGAGAGTTCTAACAGTACCCCCTCTTGTATGAGGATCCTCCGGATCCCCTAGGCCCAGGCTTATCAGGAAACCTTTTGTGAAGCGCTCTGACAAGTCTGGAAGCAGAATCATCATCCGCCCTCACCCATGAATTATCCTCAGGACCGAAACCCTTCCAAGCGACGAGATACTGCAAACTCCACCTATACCGTCTAGAATTAAGGATGCGGGAAATTTCATATTCCCCGTCCTCCACCACCGGAGGAACAGTGGCAGTGGCGTCTCTATCTGATACATCAGCTTTTTTCAATAGAGAAACATGAAACACCGGATTAATCTTCCAGGAGGTAGGAACCTCCAACCTAACAGCAGATTGGTTAACTACCTGAAGCACCTTAAAGGGACCTACAAACTTGGGACCCAATTTTTTAGAAGGAATCCTCAACCGCAGATTCTTAGAGGACAACCAAACCATGTCACCAACCGTAAACAAAACCTCTTGACGTTTCCTGTCAAAGTACCTCTTAGATTTTTTGTTAGCCTCCTGAAGATTACCACACACATCGGTCCAAACTCTCTCCAAATCACCGGAAAAACTCTCCTCCTCAGGCACAGCCGATACCAATTTGGAGAATGACCCAAAAGACGGATGTCTCCCAGAACAACAAAAAAAAGGCGAACACCCAGCAGAAGAGGATGTATGGTTGTTAAGAGCAAATTCAGCAAGCGGCAGAAACTCAGACCACCCCTCTTGATTGTCTGCCACAAAACAACGCAAGAACTGCTCAACATCCTGATTCTTCCTTTCTGTCTGGCCATTAGACTCAGGATGATATCCAGATGAAAACGACAAATGAACTCCCAACCTGTCACAAAAGGCACGCCAAAAACGAGCCACGAACTGAGGTCCCCTATCAGAAACAATGTCAGTAGGAACACCATGGAGTCTGACAATTTCCTTGACAAAGGACTTAGCGAGTGTCTTAGCGCAGGGCAGTTTGATGAAGGGAACCACGACCACCCAGATGACCGTGAAACCCTCAGAGGAGGGAAGGTCAGTAATAAAGTTCATAGCCAGATGTGTCCAAGGTGCACTAGGAACCTCCAGAGGGCAAATCAACCCCGCAGCAGGAGTATGAGAAGACTTAGATCTAGCACACACAGTACATTGACTCATCCACTTAATGACTTCCTTCTGCCATCCAGGCCACCAAAAACTGCGACCCACAAGTCTCTTGGTCTCAGAAATTCCTGGATGACCTGCCAAACGAGACTCATGACACTCCACAAACAAATCTCTCCTAAAGGTCCTAGGCACAAACAACCTCCCATGGGGAGTGTTAGATGGGGCATTCTCCTGTGCTTTAAGAATCTCATCTTCCAAAACGGAGTCCAATGCAGCAATCACAACACCTTCTTGTAAAATGCTCTCCTCCTCCTCAGCACCGACCATGGGAGAAAAGCTGCGAGACAACGCATCAGCTTTAACATTCTTGGTACCCGGGATGTAAGTAACGGAAAAATTAAACCGCGAAAAAAAAAGTGCCCATCTAGCCTAACGGCATTCAAGCGCTTGGCAGCATCAAGATAGATCAGATTTTTATGATCAGTGAAAACCTGAATGGGAAATTCAGCACCTTCCAAGAGATGACGCCAGTGTTGAAATGCGAGTTTAATAGCCAGCAATTCCCGATTACCAATATCGTAATTAAGTTCAGTCTCAGAAAATTTTTTTGAAAAAAAGGCACAGGGATGTACTCCATCCTTGTTTTCCTGAGACAACACCGCACCGACCCCCACAGAAGAAGCATCAACCTCAACCAAAAACGGCTTAGTCACATCAGGCTGCATAAGGATGGGGGCAGAGCTGAACCTCTCCTTTAGAAACACAAACGCTTCAATGGCCTCAGTAGTCCACTGAACCGTATTAGCACCTTTCCTGGTGAGATCGGTCAGTGGTTTAACAATAATAGAAACATTTTTAATGAATTTTCTGTAATAAATGGCGAAACCCCAAAACCTCTGTATCGATTTCAAACCAATAGGCCTAGGCCATTCCTGCACAGCTTGAACTTTCACCGGATCCATCTCAAAGCCCTCGCTGGAGATAATGTAGCCCAAAAAACTAATTCTCTGTACAGCGAACTCACATTTCTCTAGCTTAGCAAAAAGCGAATTGTCAATTAATAACTGTAATACCTCACGTACGCTCCGCCAATGAGACTCCAGATCAGGCGAATAAATCAAAATGTCATCCAAATACACAACCACATTTTTGCCGATCAAAGGTCTAAGGATGTCATTAATAAGATTCTGAAAAAATGCTGGTGCATTGGTAAGACCAAAAGGCATAACCAGATTCTCAAAATGACCCACAGGAGTGTTAAAAGCAGTCTTCCATTCATCACTCTCCTTCATGCGCAACAAATTGTATGCCCCCCGGAGATCAATTTTAGAGAACCACTTGGCCCCCACTAACTGGTTAAATAAATCAGGAATCAATGGCAGTGGGTAGGGATTGCGTACAGTAATTTTATTAATCTCGCGAAAGTCCAGACAAGGACGTAAACCGCCGTCCTTTTTTTTAATAAAAAAAATCCAACAGCCACAGGTGACTTAGAGGGTCTGATATGACCGGCGGCCAAGCTCTTCTGTATGTATTCCTCCAAAGCCTTTCTCTCAGGAATAGTAAGATTAAATAAACGACTTTTAGGAAGAGTCGCTCCAGGGACAAATTCAATGGTACAATCATAATCTCTATGGGGAGGCAAAATTTGCGACTCCTCCTCAGAAAAAACTTTCCAAAAATCCTGAATAGGTACAGGTAATTCCCCTTTATCCACAGCAGCAATGCGCCCGTTACAACACTTGTCATAACACTTAGGGCTCCAGGACTTAATTTCATTAGTAGACCAATCCAGTACAGGATTGTGCAATTTTAACCATGGTAACCCCAAAACTACTGGAGAAGGCAAATTATTTAATACTACCAAATCCAAATTTTCTTGGTGAATACCATTAATAGTGAGGGGAAATTCATAAACCTTGTGAGTAACACATTTCAAGGGAGAGTCATCGACAGAAACCACGGTAATAGGGCATGACAAAGGTTTGGGTTTTAATTTAAGTTTTTCCAAGAATCCCCCATCAATCACATTCAGAGTAGAACCACAATCCACAAATAGCCGAAATTCAATTAATTCTTTCTGAGCTGCAGTAGTAGCAGAAAGAAATACCCCCTTAGTGTTTAAACAGGCTATACGGGTGTAACTGACCTTTCTTTTTTCTTCTTTGTTCATACGAAACAAAATGAAATGGTCAGATTCTCCGCAATAAAAGCACAAACCTTCAGAAAACCTGCGGTCTTTTTCCTGAGAGCGGGGTGACATCGCCCCAATCTCCATCGGCTCTCCAATATCAGTACAGACCCTCTCACGACTAGGAGCTGACATGGCAAAGGATTTACTCTCATTAACCCTTGCACACAGTCTCCTGTCCACCCGTATAGCTAATTGCATAACCTTCTGCAAGTTTCCAGGTGTGGGATAAGCAATAAGCAGATCCTTAACCCTTTCACCTAGCCCAGCAAGAAACAAACTTTTCAGAGCTGAATCGTTCCACCCCACCTGAGCAGACCACCGACGGAAGTGAGTGCAATAATTTTCCACCTTACCTGATCCCTGCCTCAAAAGTCTCAATTCCGTCTCAGCTGATGAGACACGATCAGGATCATCATACAACAACCCCAAAGCAGAAAAAAAACTATCCACTGCTCTAAAGCACGGATCACTAGGTTGGAGAGAAAAGGCCCATCCCTGAGGTTCTTTGCGCAAAAGTGACATTATGAACCCTATGCGCTGTGATTCATCACCAGAGGATCTGGGTCTCAAACAAAAATACAATAAACAAGCATTTTTAAAGGAAAAAAAGTCTTGTTGTTCACCAAAAAATAAAACAGGCAATCGTACCTTTGGCTCCACAAAATGCACTCCAGAACAGCTACTCACGTGTTGTTGGAGCTCGGCCACCTCCAGAGAGAGTCCCCGCAGGCGTTGAGCCAAATCCTGAACCGACACCATGATGGAAACTGGAGGTCTTTCTTTAGAGATATTTTTGGGCTGGAGTTACTGTTATGATAGGCTACAAGCACTAAGGAAAGACAGGAGATCTGTCCCTACAATAGAACTAAGCTAGATCCCTACGATGTAACGGGGAACCTGATCCTGCGATCAGACCCGCTAAAGTCCTCAGCTAGTCTGAACGAAGACCTATAGATGTGAGGGAGGGATCCCTACAAGAACTAGGGACTGGGAGAAAGATGGACACCTCCTAGCAGAAATTGTAGCAGTAAAAAGACAAACAAACAACATAGAACATAGAGGTCAAAAGACCTAGCTAAACTGACTGAGAAAGGTTACAAAGCACCTGGCTAGCTTAAGAGTAGAAATTACAATGAAGTCCAGCATGGCCAGAAGGGCGGAGCAGGATTAAATAGGCAAAAAAGGTCATGTGACCAGCAAATAGAAAAAACCTAACAGGAGAGTTCTAACAATATGGGGGCCAGTATTCTGCATGGAGCATTATATGGGCCACTTCAGAACTCTCCAGCACTTGGTTTCCATCCATTTCTGGGCACTTCTTGAAGTGGGTTTGGGGTCAATGTCCTACTGGAAGGCCCATGACCTAGGACACAAAGCCAGTTTTCTGACACTATGCACTGTATTGCATCCCAAAATCCTTTGGTAATCTTCAGATCTCATGATGCCTTGCACACAGTCAAGGTACCCAGTGCCAGAGGTAGCAAAATAATCCCAAAACATCTTTGAACCTCCACCATATTTGACTGAAGGTACTGTGTTCTTTTCTTTGTAGGCCTCATTCCATTTTCAGTAAACAGTATTTTTTATTTATTTATTTATTTTTCTCACTTATATAGCACCATTAATTCCACAACACTTTACAGACATTATTGGCACTGTTCCCATTGGGACTCACAATCTAAGTCCCATATCAATATGTCTTTGGAGATGGGAGGAAACCAGAGAACCTGGAGGAAACCTACAGAAACACGGGGAGAACATACAAACTCCTTGCAGATGTTGTACTTGGTAGGATTTGAACCCAGGACCCAAGCGCTGCAAGGCTGCAGTGCTAACCACTGAGCCACAGTGCTGCCCATGATTTGCTTTACCAAAAAGCTCTATCTTCGTTTCATCTGTTCACAAGACTCTTTTCCAGAAGGATTTTGGCTTACTCACATGCATTTTGGTAAACTGCAGTGTAGCTTTTTTATGTTTCTGTGTCAGCAGTGTGGTCCTTCTGGGTCTCCTGTCATAGTGTTTCATTTCATTCAAAAGTCGATGGATAGTTCACACTGACACTGATGCACTCTCAGCCTTCAGGACAGCTTGAATTTCTTTGGAACCTGATTGGGGCTGCTTATCCACCATCCGGACTATTCTGCGTGGCAAAATTTCTCTGCCGTCCATGGCCAGGGAGATTAGCTACAGTGCCATGGGTTGTAAACTTCTTGATTATGTTGCGCACCATGGACAAAGGAACATCAAGATCTCTGGAGATGGACTTTTAACCTTGAGGTTGCTGATATTTTTCAACAATTTTGGTTCTCGAGTCCTCAGACAGTTCTCTTCTCCTCTTTCTGTTCTCCATGCTTAGTGTGGCACACACCGACGCATCAATGCAAAAGTTGAGTCAACTTCTCCCCTTTTTATCTGGTTTCAGGTGTGATTTTCATATTGCCCACACCTGTTACTTGCTACAGGTGAGTTTGAACGAGCATCACATGCTTGAAACAAAGTTGTTTACCCATGTTTTTTGAAAGGTGCCAACAATTTTCTCTGGCCTATTTTTCGGGTTTTACGTGAAACTACAGTAGCATGTAAAAGTTTGGGCAACCCTGGTCAAAATGACTGATATTGTGAACAGTTAAGCAAGTTGAAGATGAAATTATCTCTAAAAGGCTTAAAGTTAAAGATGACACATTTCCTTTAGGCAAAAAAACAACAACTATATTTCCATCTTTTACACTTTAAAAATTACAAAAAGGAAAATGGGCCGATGCAAAAATTTGGGCACCCTGCATAGTTAGTACTATACACAGAGTGACTGTAGACTCATCAATTTAGACCAGAAGACCCCTTTAATCACTTTTTTTGCTTTTAATTCACTGTGCTGGATTGAAAAACCTATATCATGTTTTCTTTTATGTGAACATTGGGGCTGAGAGCGCTGGGACCCTCAGGATGCACAGCACCAAATTCAACTGGCTTCTGTGCAAAGAAATGAAATACAGCCGCATTTAGGTAAAAGGTTCTGAGTGGCAGTAAGATCTGTGGATGAGAACATATTTCTCCCTTCACTGGCTGCCATTCTTCAAAATGACAGCGAGAATTACTTTATTTTGTGAATCAATAATACACATGAAACTCAGCAAACTTGTAATATATCTTATCAGAGAAATTAATCTTTCACTCTCAATTCAGGGGTAAAATCTGTATTCAGTGAGGACAGACTTTCACATTACGAAGACAGAAGATGACAATTGGTGCTTTTAAAATTCTATGAAACTGGAAGGGGAAAGAAGCTAGAATCAAAGACAGACATTATGCAGTAAGTTCTCCTGAAACCACAGTTGCTGTTCTTCATAGAACCTTATGAGCACCAATTGTCATCTCCTATCTCAGAAATGGGAAAATCTGTAGTCACTGAAGATGCATTATTTTATCTGTGAAATGAGAATTTTGAGAATGACTGATCAGTCCAGGAGGAGAGAGAAGCAGATTTCTATGATAACATATAGTTTCTTATTTTCATGTGTACTATTGATTTATGAAAAGAAAATGAAAACGACGGTTACTTTGTAAGTGTCACAGAATCACTGGTCCTCTCCTCCATTTTTGGCCAAGGTTTAGAGCATATAATGACAGACATGTTTGTAATCCAAGCCATAAACCATATATGACGTATAGTACTCATATGCCATAAATGTCAGGAATATTCCATTACATGCAAAGAGACTTTAATCAATTAGAATATTTTTTAATTAAGAATTCCATGGAAGGATGAAGAGATGTTCTTGGAGGGGCCTTCTTGTTCTGCAGATGTTTCTTGCTGGTCAGAAGGCCACAGGTAGATGGTAAACATCCTTCCATACAGGTACAGCATGGTGGACGTGCTGTACTCGCTTCAGGGCACTAGACGTGGCGGTTTTCTGCCCTCGCAACATTTAGGGTGCCGCGTTGACAGGGTGCAAATAAGCAGCTTTCTCTGATGGCGTAAGCAGCCCTGGATAATCCACGCCGGCAGGATGAGATCAACGGGCGGAAGATGGAACCTATGAGAGGAGACGTAACTAATGTGAGTAATGGGACTCCATATTAGAGGACACTACTGTGGTGTCACTGTGACAGGACGGTAGAGGAATCTTATCCATACAGAGGTGTGGGATCATTGTCCGCCATCATACATGTGACAATCCCCCCACTGACAGATCACATCCGCTCCACATGACTTCTTCTCACAGACTGACATCATACAACATGGAGCCTATGGTCACACTTACCTCTTCTACTTTCCCCCTCTTCTACTTTCTCTGTTTTTTGTTGTTTTCTACATTTTAATGCAGATTTTCTTCTCCCCTGAACTGGAATTTATAATTAAAAAGCAAGAAAAAGATGTTGATTATAAACTCCTAAAAGATTAGCTTTATTAGTTTTATCTAAAATTATGGAAAGGCTCCTTAAAGGGTCGATAGTGACTCTTAGGATTGCTACTTCCAATAGGCGGCACTAGAGTTCAAATCCTCTTCCTCTCTGAAGTCTGAAGAGGCAATTTGCATGTTTAATTTCCCAGAGGAGCATTGCATGGCTTATAAGCCTCCTCATATTACCATGCCAGGCTAGGCATGTCACTCTCCACAAGGAAAAACATTACCCCATAGATCCTATCTAGAATTATGTTATTCTCATATCCTGTAGTCCCAGTAATCGATTATTGCTCAATAATAGAGAGACCATGTCATATATATAAATCACCTGAGGGTCTGAGAATTAGATTGTGTGGGAATTAATTAGTAGGTTTTCCAGCATGTGGTGTCTCCCCAATGAACTATGTCCAGTGTTATCTTATAATCAGATAGATAAGACCACAGTGTAACATTAAGGGGGTAAGGAGGATCAGTATAGGCACATATGGAGCCATGGGTGCAATATTCAAGATCATATTGTCAGAAGACTGATTGGCTTCTTATAGCTTAATGCATAACATAAAAGAGTGTGGTTTTTAATACAATGAAGAGCTGAACTATTCATCGTTTTCTAGATAGAAAGAAGTGGTAATTTTGTAAGCCTTTATGTGCACATTCACATTACACTTTTTGATTAGGCTATAATAGGATAGCCTATAGACTAGTACATACCTGACAATGGGGATGACGTGTTGTTTTTAGCAGTGAAACACTTCTTGTCACCATCAGATTTAGAAGAAGATTCTTTCTGCCTGTTTGGTAGAAGAAAAATCATATAAATTATATGGGTCAGTTGGGACCCTGAGACAGCACTGGAGTTTTACAGATAGAGGCTGCGTGTAGGATAGACCTAGGTTCATTAGTAAAGAGATACTGGGCTTGCAAGGCCAGAGCATGAGTTCTGCACGGAAGTGAGCTGAAAGTGTATCACAGTAACATTTCTCACAAGACAAGTGCCGGCAGCCGTGAATTCAAAGTGTGTGCCTCTGTGTAAGACAGAACTTATTGAAGACAAGCTTTATACCTACTACCTGCTGTATATACATTTCATCTATACAACAAACAGTTTATTTTTACATCCTAGTGTGTGTCATTCCTAGTTTGCTGTTCCATCTAGTGACCCATCTCACTAGTGTAATTTACTTACATGTCTGAGTGTTTTGCACTGTCTGAGGAATACTCTGGAGGTGACTTGGGTTCCTCATTGTTCATCATCCTGGTATTGATGGAACAGAGCTAAAATACACAGAAAAAAAATTATAACATTTATAGAATTTGAATCTTTTTTTAATCATAGGCTTTATAGATCTTATCGGGCCCACACTTACTTTAGAAAGCCTTTTAGAAGATGATACAAAGTTTTTGCTTTCTGGCCAGTCATTGTCCTCACTTGTCTCCCCCTCATCTGAATCCATATGTTTGTGTTTTCCAGAGCGAGCTACAAAGTACAATTTTTGTCAAAGATCATTAGTATAATTCACAGACAGATAGAAGCCATATTATTACTAATAATGATGATGGCAACTAATTGTCACATAAAATGAAAGACAGGACAAGCAGCAGCTTTCTGCACGTGACGTCTCATTCTACTCACTGTTAAAGTACTTGGTGTCCTCTTCTGACTTAAAATCAGGAATGAACAGTGGCTTCTGAGTTAGAAGATTGTCAAAGTCTAAGTCACATAAGAATGGATGAATCTTAATATCATTTGCTCCTCCTGGAAAAATAAGACAATAAATAGTGATATAGACATTGTCAGAGAGACGGCTCCATATCTGTATGGTTTATGCTACAGAGCCAAAGTGAAGGAAATATACTAAAAGTCATATTATGAAGAATGGGGAATGAACAAGCGGGTAGAGCAGAGAACCTCAGTGCTGATCCTCATGGATGTAATAATTCGTCTGGTCACAGGGGTGTAATAAGTCATTATTAATATCATTATATACATTACCTGTCCCAAGCCTATGTGCTGGATCTTTTCTGAGCAGCTCAGTGATGATGTCATGTGCATCGGGTGGAGGAGCGGAATTATGAAATTTCCAAGTTATGTCATCTGTTTTACAAAAAAAGCAAATATTACAGAAAATAAAACCTCATTGTTTTCTTTCATAATTTTTTTTACCAATCTAACCAAATAAGAATGACATCACATAGCATTCAGATTATTTAACTTACTCCAGATAATTTTGCGGTAAGTATCATATTTGGATTTTCCATCGAATGGTACACGTCCTACAAGAAATTTATATAGGATAATCCCAACTGACCACCAGTCAGCTGGCCTTCCATAGCCCTCCAGTAAGATGACTTCTGGGGCGGTGTAATTAGGTGAGCCAAAAATCTGGAAATCAATAAAAGAATAAGATGACGATTAGTGAAAATAGTTGTGACAAATAACATCAGTGGAAACATTTTCTAGATCTGAAAATATCAGAGAAGGAGAAATAGATGAGATCAGTAAAGAACAAGTCCCTGTAAGGCTGACCTCTTTATCACGGAACTCTCTGGTGATGTCCTCAGTTGGAGCCTTGTAGATGTTTGATGTTGGGCTCATGAGACCAAGTTTGGAAAGCCCAAAATCGGCAACTTTAATATGACCAGTTGCTGTTATCAGGAGGCTGTGAAAAAAAAAAGATGGTGTCATCCCCAAGTACAGTAATAATAACCCATAGACTGTATGACAATCTCTAACTTTTTTCCTCTTTATTATACTACAGGGATGACTTACTTCTCAGGCTTCAGGTCTCTGTGCACCACACCGTAGCTATGCAGATATTCCACCGCTAGAACCGTTTCTGCAATGTACATACGGGCCAAGGGGACAGGTAAAGAACCCCTTTTCTTTAGAAGACTGCCACAGTCTCCTCCTACAGGAGAAAGCAAATATAACAGGTGAGGGTTTATTACAATGTAAATTACACATGATGAGAATGCGGCTCCGTTAAATACAAGTGTATGGAGAGAGGCCACGCATACTAGACAGGCTCTGGCCGGGAATATGTATAACACATACGTACCCGACGATCCCAGATCAGAAAGCAGCGCTAGGGGGATTCATAAGTCTGAAGTCACATAAACTTATCAATTTAGAATGGACAACCCCTTTAAGCAGATCAAGGTTGGATATAGATACGATGGATATGACCTACCTGGTACATACTCCATGACCATGCACAGATGAAGGTTAGTTGGAAAAGAACAGAACATGGAGGCCACAAAGGGACAATCAGAGAATGTTAGGATGTCCCTCTCTAGAAAGGCCGCTTCCAGTTCTACTGAATTATTCAGGGTCTTCTTGTCCAGTTTCTTCATAGCAAATGTCTGGTTTGTGTCTTTGTGGCGCACTAAGTGGACGGCTCTGGAGAAGAAGAAAATTCATGATTTATAAGAAATTCTTACTAACATTTTGTCTATAGACCTCATCAAATGATCTTCTGTACTATTGTTTGTATACTAGAGGTACGGCCAACACCAGAATCCATGGAGAAATCCATGAAATAACACTACCTATGGGAGGTCGTCATCCATGTCACATACTAACTAACCTGATTGGTGACAAATAGATGTGGACAGTATCATTTCTCTATGGTAACATTGTATTGACAGGACACAGAGATAGAAGCATCATCATAAGGAGCCCTAAAAAATGTATATTATGCCAAAATAAAGCTCACCCAAAAGCACCACTGCTGATCAGTTTGATCTTTTTATAGTCGGTCTTACAAGGATTTGTCCCCGAATTCAATGATCCGATCAAGGCCTAGAAATAATAAGAAATGACTTTAAGACATAGAAGCTGCGGGAAAATAAAAGCTCCAGTTGCAGGAACTTCTCAGTATTACTGTGTTTCCCCGAAAATAAGACAGGGACTTATATTATTTTTTGCTCTGATAGATGGGTTACGGCTTATTTTCAGGGGATGTCTTATTTTTTTCCATGAACAACAATCAACATTTATTCTTGAAGAAAAAAAATCAATATTTATTCAAATATAATCATTGTCATCACACACACACTACACATACACATGTATATACACACACTGCACATACACAAGTATATACACACACTGTACATACACATGTATATACACACACTACACATACACATGTATATACACACACTGCACATACACATGTATATACACACACTACACATACACATGTATATACACACACACACTATACATACACATGTATATACACACACTACACATACACAAGTATATACACACACTGCACATGTATATAGACACACTACACATACACATGTATATACACACACTGCACATACACAAGTATATACACACACTGTACATACACATGTATACACACACACTACACATACACATGTATATACACACACTGCACATACACATGTATACACACACTGCACATACACATGTATACACACACACTACACATACACATGTATATACACACACTGCACATACACATGTATATACACACACTGCACATACACATGTATACACACACACTACACATACACATGTATATACACACACACTACACATACACATGTATATACACACACTGCACATACACAAGTATATACACACACTGTACATACACATGTATACACACACACTACACATACACATGTATATACACACACTGCACATACACATGTATACACACACTGCACATACACATGTATACACACACACTGCACATACACAAGTATATACACACACTGCACTTATACATGTATATACACACACTGCACATACACAAGTATATACACACACTGCACATACACATGTTTATACACACACTGCATGTACATACACATATATATGCACACTGCACATACACATGTATATAGGTAGAGCCCCGAGGGTTCGGCCGCTACAGAGGTATTGCATCTCAACCAGATGTGCGATATCTCACTTCCAGGTAAGGATGGAGTGTGGATCAGGACCCCAACACCTGCATGCATTACGCCACATTTCCGGGGGGCAGGGCGACCGATATGCTCCAAGTAGAGCACGACAGTCCCTGTCCCTGGCTGGAGTGGGGGGAGGGAACACCGAGGAAGGGGGGACCCTGTAGTGCATAGGAGGAAGAGGGCGGTTCCTGGGTGCATTGAGAAGGAGGTATAAAAGGTGGGCACCATCTTAGTTCTGTGTTCAGTCTGAGAGAAGAAGTGACAGAGTAAGGGCCTCAGCATGGGGCTCTGCTCCGTAGGCGGGCCTAGCCTGTGAGGCCCAGCCAGCATTGAAAGAGCAAAGAGAGAAGTTCAGTCAGAGGAGAAGACAGGGGGCAGAGGCTCAGACCGAGCTCTGCTCCGCAGGCAGGCCTGAGAGAGCGGCCGGAGACTGGAGGGAGGAGAAGGAAGGAAGAGGAGCGGAGGAGGCTCCATGAACAAGGAACGAAGGGACCCCAGGGGTGTGGACCGGCGAGTCGCCACCGCATGCCCGAATCTACCTGCGTAGGGGGGTCAGGCCAAAGGGAGAGACCGGTCCCCGAGGCTAATGGAGGCGGGGAACTACCTTCAGCTAGAAACCGGAGGCTGTGACATTTTATGTGGCGCAGCCCCTCGCTACACCCGCTAGGAAGGCACCACATAGGGTCAGGGAAACGGCACCAAGTTTTACCAGAGAAGGTCCGAGGCAGCCGGACAGAAGCGAGGTCACTGGCGGGGTATGACAGGCCAGAGAAAGGACACACAAAGGTGGTCCTGTGAAACGCTCCAAAGTTATCTGGGAGTAGGCCGAGCCCCTCACCTGGTGAGCACCGTGCGACGTGGGACGTTATGACCAGCTGTAGTAACGTGGATAAAGAACTGTGAGTAAAAACCCTGGACTGCATTACAGGACTCTGTGTCGTTACTGCTGCTCCCGCGCACCATCACCCCCAACATCCCTATTCACTGCCCTGAGGCTATACTCCTCCCGTGGGGAGTTATACTACCCTCTGCTGCACCCACAACACCAGCCTCAGCGGTCTGCCCTGCAGCGGCGGTTCACTCTGACCGCAATCCACGGGGGCGTAGTCGGACATTCAGCATATAGACTGCCATTTGGGTTGACCACCCTGAGCCACGGGACCGGGTCCCCGCCACGCAAGGACTACAACCCCCAGCATCCACAAAAGGTCCGGTTCCGGGTATCCCCACACACACACGGCCCAGGGGGCGCAACATATACACACATTGCACATACACATGTTTATACACACACTGCATATACATACACATATATATGCACACTGCACATACATACACTTATATATACACACACTGCACACCAGCCTGTCTGCTCTTCAGTTCCTCTAGACACCTGTAGTTAAAGGGTCTTTGGTGACATCGTGGCCACATGACTGTGATGTCGCCAAAGGTCATTAAGCAGTCTTAACTTTGGAATATAAATGCAGAGGGTCTGTAAGAGAGTGGGGGCTCTGTGAAATTGCCCAGCTTGAACCCCCCCAACACTGGCCGTGACTGTAACTGGGGCTTATTTTTAGAGTAGGGCTTATATTTCAAGCATACTCCAAAAATCCTTTAAAATCATGCTAGGGCTTATTTTAGGGGTAGGTCTTATTACACTGCTATATCCCTGCTGATTACACTGCAGCAGATGTAGAAGATGTGATAGAAGTCGGACCCTCCACAGACACTATTAGATTATAGCGGGATATCCTCCATACATATATCATTGTACTGCAGAGGATGATAAGGGACAGAGGAGACAGGAATAATAATGCCATCATCACACACAATAGGTCTGATGTACATAAGAACAGAGATATCCCATTGTCATATGAGGCATAATATTATATATGTAACTCATCCCCCGTTATCTGATGATATACAGATATCTCCTCTGATACTTACACTGACAGATTCATGGATCTCTGATGTCTCACATGTTCCACCATCAGTAATTGCCGACACAGTTATTTCTAAAATAATGATAAAAAAAAGAAGAGACGTCATGTAACAATGTAAATCATTACTTATATAACAGATCCATATAATGAAGGAAATGACAAGACCTCTATAAATGGTTTAACACTAGCTATATGGATATTCTGTATATACCGTATGTACCGTATATACAGTGGTGGCCAAAAGTATTGGCACCCCTGCAACTCTGTCAGATAATACTCAGTTTCTTCTTGAAAATGATTGCAATCACAAATTCTTTGGTATTATTATCTTCATTTAATTTGCTTGCAAGGAAAAAAAAACAAAAGAGAATGAAGCAAAAATCAAATCATTGATCATTTCACACAAAACTCCAAAAATGGGCCAGACAAAAGTATTGGCACCCTCAGCCTAATACTTGGTTGCACAACCTTTAGCCAAAATAACTGCGAACAACCGCTTCCGGTAACCATCAATGAGTTTCTTCCAATGCTCTGCTGGAATTGTAGACCATTCTTCTTTGGCAAACTGCTCCAGGTCCCTGATATTTGAAGGGTGCCTTCTCCAAACTGCCATTTTGAGATCTCTCCACAGGTCTTCTATGGGATTCAGGTCTGGACTTATTGCTGGCCACCTTAGAAGTCTCCAGTGCTTTCTCTCAAACCATTTTATAGTGCTTTTGGAAGTGTGTTTTGGGTAATTGTCCTGCTGGAAGACCCATGACCTCTGAGGGAGACCCAGCTTTCTCACACTGGGCTCTACATTATGCTGCAAAATTTGTTGGTAGTCTCCAGACTTCATAATGCCATGCACAAGGTCAAGCAGTCCAGTGCCAAAGGCAGCAAAGCAACCCCAAAACATCAGGGAACCTCCGCCATGTTTGACTGTAGGGACCGTGTTCTTTTCTTTGAATGCCTCTTTTTTTTTCCTGTACACTCTATGTTGATGCTTTTTCCCAAAAAACTCTACTTTTGTCTCATCTGACCAGAGAACATTCTTCCAAAACGTTTTAGGCTTTCTCAGGTAAGTTTTGGCAAACTCCAGCCTGGCTTTTTTATGTCTCGGGGTAAGAAGTGGGGTCTTCCTGGGTATCCTACCATACAGTCCCTTTTCATTCAGACGCCGACGGATAGTACGGGTTGACACTGTTGTACCCTCGGACTGCAGGGCAGCTTGAACTTGTTTGGATGTTAGTCGAGGTTCTTTATCCACCATCCGCACAATCTTGCGTTGAAATCTCTCGTCAATTTTTTTTTTCCGTCCACATCTAGGGAGGTTAGCCACAGTGCCATGGGCTTTAAACTTCTTGATGACACTGCGCACGGAAGACACAGGAACATTCAGGTCTTTGGAGATGGACTTGTAGCCTTGAGATTGCTCATGCTTCCTCACAATTTGGTTTCTCAAGTCCTCAGACAGTTCTTTGGTCTTCTTTCTTTTCTCCATGCTCAATGTGGTACACACAAGGACACAGGACAGAAGTTGAGTCAACTTTAATCCATGTTAACTGGCTGCAAATTTGATTTAGTTATTGCCAACACCTGTTAGGTGCCACAGGTAAGTTACAGGTGCTGTTAATTACATGAATTAGAGAACCATCACATGATTTTTCAAACAGTGCCAATACTTTTGTCCACCCCCTTTTTTAGGTTTGGTGTGGAGTTGTATCCAATTTGGCTTTAGGACAATTCTTTTTGTGTTTTTTCATTGAAGACAAATTAAATGAAGATAATAATACTAAAGAATTTGTGATTGCAATCATTTTCAGGAAGAAACTGAGTATTATCTGACAGAATTGCAGGGGTGTCAATACTTTTGGCCACCACTGTATATATATATATATATATATATATATATATATATATATACAGTATATATCACACCCAAAGATAGATATACTGCGGCATAAATGTGTGATTGTTCAGAATCTGATTAATTCTTGAACAATAGCTTGATTGGGCACCTATTAGCCTCTGGCTGTGTGCCCACGATGCGGATTTAATGCGTTTCGACGGCGGCATTTTCGCCACGGAAGTGCATTAAAATTGCTTGTTAAGAGGTCTGGGATGTTCCCCAATGATAATCCGCATGTGCTGTGCACATGCTGCGGAAATTTCCGCAGCATGTGCTGTGCACATGCTGCGGAAATTTCCGCTGCGGATTATCATTGTGGAAAAATCCGCAGCATAACCAATTTGGGCGTGATTTCGTGGCAAAATCGCGCCCATTGACTTGCATTGAACCGCATAATATCCGCATGACTACATGTACACATACGGATGTTATGCGGTTCAATGCGTGGATGGTACCCGGGTCTGGAGAATAGGACACTCACTCTCCTCCCATTCGGGTACCATCGTACTTGCAAGTAAAAAGAGAATAATAAAGTAAAAAATAAAAAAAAAGATTCATACACACCCCTACAGCGGCCCTCGGTCTCCTCCTGGCCTCATCCTGTCTCCTTGGTGTCCCACGGTGTACTGGCAGGACCAGCAGTGACGTCATTTATTCAGCTGATGGTCACGCCACCATCACCTGACTGCTGAAGTCAACGGTTGCGTGACCATCAGCTGACTAAATGACATCACCGCAGAAAAACACATGTAAAATCTGCATGCGTTTTTTCTGCCAAGGAGATGCAGAAATGCTCAGGAAATTTCTGCTTCAAATCTGCATCGTGGGCACATAGCCTCTTTATACATTTTGGAGCTGAGAAGAGCCCAGCGGACAGAAGCAGAATTACATGGGTTCAGGAGGATGGAGAGTAAATTTGCATATTCTCTGCCGTTCTCCATAATATGTCGATATTTGAATATAAAAAATATAGATAATTGGCTTACCTTCTATCAGATTAGTGTTTAGCCCCTGCTGACTGGTATTAAGGTCAGGGATATTCAGGTTTTGCCCCTCTTTGGAGTCACCTTCTGATGTTTCCTGATGCTTAAAATAAGCACAATTAGTATAAAATTTCCACAAATATTAAATAACCATATACTTAAGGCAAAAATTACTAAACCTGGATTTACTGGATAATTTTACTACTGGATGGACTATACATAACCGATCCCTCCAGTAAATCCACGTTAATATATATGGAACTTGTATCTTCAACTGTTCTCTAATAACTTCTATTATCAGCATTTCAGCATTTACAAGAAGGAAGATTGTGGTGATTGAGAAAAACAGAGGTGGAAATACAGACTCCGCATTGCTGAGTACAGACTGTCATCACAGATGAAGGAGCCACAGGAACAGGCTATCATAAAATATCCTGTGTCTGCCTGGAGCGGACAGTGAGGCCTCTATCATCCTAAATCAGACCTTCTGCTATATGACTGGTCATCTGGAGAAGATCAGACAAAATGGATATGAGATATAGAAGATGATGGATCCTTACCAGGTGCTCCAGTGAGCGGGCCGGATGATCCAGTATATTCAGGACATTTTGGGTCAGTTGTTTCAAAAAGGCCAATTCTCCACTTTCGGATTTTTCTTCAGCCTATAAAGATGGAAATAAAAAGAAAAAGAAAATCATGAGGGAAACTGCAGAATGGGTGATGCAATTTTTGTCACCATTTTACTTCTATTTGCAGCTACAATTACTACATATCTGAGTATTTGGTACAGGTTATATATTATATTGGTGTCGGCATAAAAAAACTATTTTATGTAAATAAAATTGTATTCCATTATTATGATCTATTATTATTATTATTATTATTATTTTTAGATGGTTTGTGCAGATTGCTATTTACCTGCTGTACTAATGTCCTGATGTTCTGCTGTAAATGCTCAAGATATTCTGAGGTAATACGATCTTGGTTATATTTAGTCAGGCAGTCCTTTACTAGCTCCACAACCAGCCGGTAAGTGAAGCTGAGGACGCCATCGGGTAGTGGCAGCACAAAGTCAGGGCTATAGGTGGTAAGAATCCCCTGGAGTTGTGCCAACACCTGAAGTTTGTCTGGAGGAATTCCAGACATTTCAATCAAAAGCGCAGTCAGTATATCACTAGCTATGTAGCTAACCACTGACAACAATGACAAGGGGGGTGTCACTGTGACACTAAGGCTGTAAACACTTGTGTAAGTAGTGGTGGTGCTTTGTGATGTCATAATAGCAGTGATGTCATGATGGAATCTTGTGATGGAATCTCTATGCTCTATGCACCATACACCTGCAACTGTTATGTGACGTACATGTACATCACGTGTTTGGAAGTGATTAAATCCTAGAAAACCCCTTATTACCTGATAAATGGGGCTTTCCAGGTCTACCATTTTTTTTGTTTTAGTTCACAGGCATAGCCAATTTAAAAATAACTAATTATCTTTAATCAACAAACACTGTTCCATTGCAGAGTGTCCATGATGTCACAGCGACACTACATGACCACTGCAGTCGATCACTGAGCCAAATGGCTATGCCGATACAAACCAGCGATTGGCTGCAGCGCTCAAGTAGTATAGTTATAATGTCACTGCTACAAACGTGTTAACAAAGACCACGGGCAGTGATGGAGAGGCAGAAATGGAACTGCAGTCAGTAAATAAAGCTAATTTTGTTATTTTTAAACTGGGAAACCTGTGAATAAAATATATGGAAAGCCCCTTTAAATGGGATCCCTTTAAATAGTGTCTTGGTCACTATTAACAGCAACATATAATGGTGTTAAATCGCCCAGATCTGTGTTATATTTGATATTAGCTGTTGCTGTGGAAGGCAGGATGTCAATGGCAGTCGGTTTTCTATGGCTAATGGAGACGGCACAGAAGCTGTGCTTGCGTCATCGCTATGCTAGATTATTAAATTGCTGCAGCAAATGTAAAGTGCAGTTGTGGCGCCCCTGAGGGTTCGACCGCCACAGGGATGCTGCACTTCTCTAATGGAGTGTAGTGTTCCTCCTTTGAGGTAAGAACAGTGTGATGGTCAGGACCCTACCTCCACATCCAACACCACACTTCTCCCACCAGAGCGGGTTAGAAGGCACTAGGTGCTGTCCCTACTGGCACTTGGGAGACTGGGGAACCAAGAAATAGGGGAACCAATTAGTGGGTGAGGGTGGAGGATTCACATTTTAGTGACTCTTAATAATTCATATATAATACACAGCCATCTTGGTTCTTGGTCTTTTTGATTGTGATCTCCCTCCCTGAGCGTGGATCCTGTGTGGACCTGCAGAGGATGGAGGCACGGCCCTCGTACTCTGGCCTTGGGTCGAGGGGCAGGTTGCAGATAATATATGTCTCAACCCGGTCAAGGACCATGACCAAGAAGGCCCGGAGCTTAGGAGTGTAGCTCCACCGCAAATGGATCCCAGAGAGGTTGCAGACGGAGCGGTGTACGCCACCTGTCCTCGCCTACCTGATCTATTCAGAGGGATTCCGGCTGCAAGAGGGGTACCGGCCCCCGATACCTGACCTTGCTACTCCACGTCCTGGTCAGGGAAGCCCGGTAGGCCCAGAGGATCCCACCGGGTAACGGAAAGAGCGGAGCTGCCACCCGTACCCTTTTTCTGAGTGAAGTTCAGAGGGAGACCCGGCCTATCTATACACACACAGACAGACAGGAAAGGACCCGGTCTGAAGTCTAGGAACACTCTGGTGCGGGGTCCTGATTGAACACTGGACTTACTCGGAGGTTGTCGGACCCTCGTCTTTGGTGACCGCAGAACTTCGCGAGGAGCAGGGAGACGCCTTCCTACTGCCATCTCCATCGTGAGTAAAAACCGTGGAAGTTAACCCCTATGGCCTCCGGACTCTTATTCTGCACTACACTGCACTACGCAGCACCAGACCTCCTAGACTACTACGCCCTCCATCCTGTCCCTCTGCCCTGAGGCCCTGCTCCGCCTGTGGGGAGTAGTAACAACGACTGCTACGATAACACCATGTCTCAGCGGACTGCAGCAGCGCTGGTGGCCTTCACCAGGTGCCACAGGTGGCGTAGTCGAAATCAGCCACTCAACCCGGAAAAGCCCGTACCATCTCTTTTTTTAGTGTGACGGCCCTGGGCACGGAGCGGGTCCGGGCCACGGCTGCACCCCATCTACATCACAGGACCCGGCTCCGAGTCCCCCATCTCCCAGGGTAGGGCTTACAGAAGGCGAGCGTCAGAGTCACACACAGTGTCAGGGGGTTCATGGAGGCACACTGCTGACAATGGGCACTGGCACAATACGTTCACGAAAAAAAAGGATAATGGAGAAAAAATGGGAAAAAATAACTTATATTTTTTTTTTCTCAAACATCATTTTTATTTGTTTTTTTCAAAAGAACAAATCATAGAAAGACATATAAAACAAATAAATCATAGCCAGGATGCACATAATAAGGAGCCTGTACACAGATCATGCACAATGAATAATCAATAAGTTCCGGTTAGTTGGCTTAACAAATAGACATCTAAATAAAAATATAAAAATTAAGTATTGGCAAGTTACAGTAATCTACATTCAATGGAATTAATTAAATATCGATAAATTGTGATGATTATCTCCCCTGCTTTAGTTAACACGTAAGAATCCTAGGTTATTATTTAGATCCTCCAGAATATACCATTCTGTAGAAGTAAATGGTTGGACAATTGTATTCTTTTCAGTCAGAGAGCAACATGTTATAATAAACTGCTTCCATTTTGATAGAAACTTCCCAGCCTGTTGTTCTTTGTTACTAAGGGCATCTAGTTGTTCTACTCCCATAAAATGTTTAATTTGGATTATTAGCTCTGCTATAGGGGGAATGATAGGATCCAGCCAATGTTTGAGTAACTGTTTTTTGGCCAGGAAGAGTAGAGTATGAAGCAGTTGTGGGGGGCCTTTTGATTTTGGGTCAGGATTTTCTGGGTTATTCCATTAATGAAGTATGGCTACATATGGAGAGAGAGTGTATCCTGGGCCCCATATAGTATTTATCACATCTGAGACTTGATTCCAGTATACTGTTGAATCAGGGCAGGACCATAAGAAGTGCAAAAGGTCAGAGTATGGGTGATGACATTTAGGGTTTCATTTATAATGTATTTTCTAAATATCTTCTAGCCTAGTCTGATCTTAGTGGGGATTTCAATGTCTTCAAGTTGCTGCTTCCAATATTTAAAGAAAATGTCAGGGTGTATCTTTAATAAATTAGATTTCATAGCCGAGTAAAGACTAGAAATTGAGGGAGTACCAGTTGGAGATAGTAAAATTATATCTAGTTCGTTTTGGAGGGTCTCAAAGGTAACATCCTTTAAGTTTGACATAATGGATAGTCTAATTTGTTCAAATTGAAAGCCCTGCTGAAGAGGTAGATCATACTTATCCATACATTCTGGGTACGTCAACCATCTCTGATCGGTTGGGTGAAGTAAGTGAGATATGTTATGTATACCTGCTTGCTGCCAATTAAGAAATAATTTATTTTCACTGCCCTGTGGAAATTCCGGATTCCGCCATAGCGGCAAGTGCTTAGAAATTCTGAAAGAAAGGCCATAATTCTTTCTAACCGCTTTCCAAGCTGAAATGGTGTCTTTAAAAGTTACAGATTTTTTGATTGCTGGGGGTAGGGAAGAGTAGCGAGAGTGTAGAAGTGCGGTTAAATTGAAGGGGTAAGCATAGTCTGATTCCAAAGAGTAATCAGAGTATGTATGTCTTTTATGGAGCCAGTCAATTATGTAACGAGAAAGGCAAGCAAGGTTGTAATTCCTGATACTTGGAAAATTGATGCCTCCATCATCCTTGGATGACATAAGTTTGTCCAGATTAATCCTAGGACGTTTTGCTCTCCATATAAAATGACTAAAGACCCTATTAAGTGTGATTACATCAGAGTTTTTCAGTAGCAATGGTAGAGTTTGGAGTTGACACATAATTTTAGAAGTACTGATCATCTTAACGAGATGCGCCCTACCTAAAAAAGACAAGGGCAAATCCTGCCACAATTTCAATTGATCAGTGATTTTTTTGATGAGGGGGGGATAATTTAATGTATATAAAGAGGATGGCAACCGGCCTATTTTTATGCCCAAATAGGTGATATGGGATGTAGCTATATTAATATCATAGAAAGATTTTTTGGGGTAGAGTTTCATTCCTTTTTCAGTTAATGGTAGCAATTCACATTTTTTAGTGTTTATTTTGAATCCAGAATATGTGCCAAAATTTTTAAGTAGATCCAAAACCAAAGGTAAATGTAGGATGGGATCCGACATGAACAAAATTATGTCGTCTGCAAAAAAAATCTGCCTGGATTGATTTTTTGTTAAATTGGATGCCTGAAAAAGTTTTAGGGTCAGATAGAATACGGACTAAGGATTCTAGTGCCAGGTTAAAAAGTAAGGGGGATAAAGGACATCCTTGTCTCGTTCCCTTGACTTCGGAATGTATGACTATACGGCCTACTATACGCAGCCCACTGAAAACCCCCCACTTACTATAAATAAAAGCCACCACACTGTGACATTGGATATAATGGCCACAGCAGCCTCATTTATTATATAACAGCATGTAAACATAAATAACATTAATTAACATTAAATTAACTCTGAAAAAGGAGGAGGGGAATTGAAGGCTCCACCATTTTGGATAAAAACTGCAACAAGCAGCTCCACCATGCCACCCCCAGCCGCACCACAGCCGACCCAAGGGGACCCAGCTTGCCCATACATTTTTGAAAAACTGCAACAAACAGCTCTACCATGCCACCCCTAGCCGCACTGCAACCGGCCCAGGGGTACCCAGCTGACTGTTGCCCATCCAAAAATGTCCCGCTGAGACCTCGCTCAGTAGGGACCCGTTTTAAATTTTAACACCCGCTTAACACCGATGGGAGTCACCCATCCCAGCAGTGGGCTCCCCCATCTTCCTTCGATGTAAGCAACCGCCTTTAAAACCCCCCTCCTTTTCTGCCATAGCGAGCAGGCATCACCCCTTATGCCTGAGAGTCCCGCCATACCAAAAGTGCCGTTTCAACTCCCTCCATCAATGCTAATGCCCACATATCTATGCCAATATCATTCAAATGGACCCCATCAGACCACAGAAATTCCCTAGACGGAACTTCCAGATCCCAATGACGAACCACAACCCCCCCATGCAGAGCAATGAATCGGGAAATCTCCCTATTCACCTTGCTCCGAGCTTTATTTATCCTTTCGACTGACCTGGCGTGTCGCCATGCCAGGCATGCGACGATGTCCGACCATACGAGCACTAATCCCGGATAGGTTTCCAAAAGCCTCAGGCAGTCAAACTTGACGTCACGGATCAGGTCCCTAGACGTCCTGGAGCCCAAGTCATTCCCACCCGCATGCAGAACGAGTATATCTGGGAGCCTATCCAAATTAGCATAAAAATGAAATTCAGGCATTACCCGGCTCCACAGCAAACCCCTGATACCGATCCACCGAATCATCGCAACCTCCTTCGTTATGCCCAACTGGCGCCCCGCCGGTCTTGCGTAGGCCCGAATGGAACCCCAATATACATACGACTGACCTAACACCCAGATCAACCGAGGGGGTCCTGAAACATAAAACAAAGGGGGGGAATGTAAAAAAGAAAAGAAAATCATTACCAAATAATAACGCTATCAAAAAATTGGGAGAAATCTTATAACATATGAGGCCGGACATAAGACCAATACCTCGCCGACTCCCAGCGACCAATCTTTTTCACAGCTTTAACCCCCAAACCCCAGCGAGCAGCCTCAGTGGCAGCCCCAATCCGAAACGAATGAGAACCAAACTCCAAACCTTCAGACCACAACTAGCTAAACCCCGCCTGAAGATGGTAATAAACTGATACACCGATAATGCAGATCCATCTTGATGTAACAAAAAGGCACCCGATGATGGACCTCTCACCTCCAGAAATGCAAAAGCCCATCTCACCGGACATTCAAACAAACCGTCCACAGCCCACAATTCCACCAAACAACCCTTACTGGCTGTATCGGTTTTTGACCGCCTCAAATAACACCGTACTGCCTCCTCCGAGCACACTACATCCTGTGATAACAGCCCGCCATGACACTTAACATTCCTGCTCACCAATTTGCTTATCCTAAATGACCCGAAAAATGCTAGAACAAAGGCCGCCCCAAATAGCCGACATTCATATTCAGAGCTACACACACCGCTAAGGCAACGCAAAAGCTGACCCAGTATTTCAAACGATACCGGGCGCCGCCAATCTCATACCGGATAGCTCCTCCGAAATGCCTTCATCGCCTGGCGAACCAAGAAATCCTTGGTAAAGTCCCTCCAACCACTTAACTTAAAGAAGGCCAAACCTGCTAACCTACCAGCTACTGCTGAGCCCGATAAACCCTCCTAAAATGCCCTGCCAATCATATACAACAATAAATAGGGACGGTCCGCTTCCGTCACCTGCTCACCTGCCGACTCCTCTAGCTCCTGCCAAAAACGCCACGCAGAAACATATCGAGACCAAGTACTGGGGTTAACAGAACACCTCACCAAATTCAACGCTGCACGGACACTAGATCCCACAACCACCGGGGCCAATCGGTCTCCAACTGCTCCGCGTCCGGCGCCAGTTCCCAAAAACGATCCCACTGGAAGCAAGACAATGCATCAGCTATTGAATTCTGAACACCTGGTAGATGAACAGCACAAAACCAGTTTTACGGATCCGGGTGGTGGAACCTCTATGCTGCGGTGCAAGGAGGGACCCAGAGGGGCGTGACTAAGTATCAACTCAGACCGACCTTGGTCAAACGGCAGCTGACAACTCCGTGACCAGGGAGGGACCGAGCAGAGGGACCAGGTACTACTCTGGGGACGACCTTGTAAGAGAGCAGGTGACTCCCACGGGTCAGCAGACTGGGACTGACCGGTATAGCGGATGGACACAACAGGCAGGCAGAAGTCTCTGGATAGTTGACGGGTGGTCACGGCACGTGACGGCAGAGCAGGTAGAAGTCTCTAGGTAGCAGACAGGTGGTCACGGCAAGTGACAACAGGAGCCTCCAGGTAGGCTACGGCAAGTGACGGCCAAGCAGGCCGAAGTCTCTAGGTTAGCAGGCGGGTGGTCACGGCAAGTGACCGCAGGAGCCTCCAGGTAGGCTATCAGGTAACAGGCAGGTAACAGGCGAGTGGTCCCAGGTGAGCGGGCTAGCAGGCACGGCAGTAGCAGGCAGGTAACGGGCAGGAACAGGCAGGTAACAGGCGAGTGTTACATAGTTACATAGTTTATAAGGCCGAAAAAAGACAAGCGTCCATCCAGTTCAGCCTATTTCTTGTGCACTGCAGCTATTCCGCAGCGTTGATCCAGGGGAAGGCAAAAAAAACCCATGCGGTATAGGCCAATTTGCATCACTGATTTAAAATTCACTTCCCGACACCAATCTGGCAGTCAGATTAAATCCCTGGATTAATTAACTATCACTAAGTATAATACGTAATTTTATTGTTCTCAAGAAAGGCGTCCAGGCCTCTCTTGAACTCATTAAGTGAGTTGGACATCACCACTTCCTCTCTCAGAGAGTTCCAGAGTCTCACGGCTCTGACCGTAAAGAATCCCCTTCCATGTTGGTGCAGGAACCTCCTTTCCTCCAGACGCATAGTGTGCCCCCTCGTCTTTGTCACCGTCCTTGGTATAAACAGGTCATGGGAGAGATCTCTGTACTGCCCCCTGATGTATTTATACATGTTTATGAGGTCTCCCCTAAGCCTTCTCTTTTCCAACGTAAATAGGCCTAATTTTGACAACCTCTCTGGGTATTCTAGTCCCTCCATTCCCTTTATTACCTTAGTCGCCCTCCTTTGTACCCTCTCTAGCTCCAATATGTCTTTCCTGAGCACCGGAGCCCAGAACTGTGCACAATATTCTAAGTGCGGCCTTACCAGCGCTTTATACAGAGGAAGAACAATGTTCTCATCATATGCCCCTTTTCCTCTTCTGATGCATGCCATGACTCTATTTGCCTTCGCAGCTGCTGCCTGACACTGGGCACTCCAATTTAATTTGCTATTAACCAAGACGCCCAGGTCCTTCTCCATGTCAGATTTCCCCAACGGTTTCCCATTTAATATGTATGGGTGACTGCTGTTTTTCTTTCCCATGTGCATGACCTTACATTTATCGGCATTGAACCCCATTTGCCATTTTTTGGCCCAACTCCCCAATTTATCTAAATCTTCCTGTAGCTGTGCCCTATCCTCATCTGTATTAACTACTTTACAAAGTTTAGTATAATCTGCAAATATTGCTATTTTACTATGCAACGCTTCCACTAGATCATTAATAAATATATTAAATAATATAGGGCCCAAGACAGACCCTTGAGGCACCCCGCTAGTAACCCTGACACACCCTGAGCTTACTCCATTGATAACCACCCTCTGCTTTCTATCACTCAGCCAGCTATTTACCCACTTGCACACATTATCCCCCAGACCAAGCATTCTCATTTTATATACCAACCTTTTGTGTGGCACGGTATCAAACGCTTTGGAGAAGTCAAGGTATACAACATCCACTGACTCTCCCCGGTCCAGCTGTGAGCTCACCTCCTCGTAGAAGGCGATCAGGTTTGTTTGGCAGGAGCGATCCCTCATGAATCCATGTTGATATGGAGTTAGACAGTTATTATCATTAAGATATTCTACAATAGCATCTCTAAGAAATCCTTCAAACAATTTACCCACAACAGACGTTAAGCTGACTGGTCTATAGTTCCCAGGGTCACTTTTACACCCCTTTTTGAATATTGGTACCACATTTGCTTGGCGCCAGTCTAGTGGGACAGTCCCTGTCCATAAAGAATGCTTGAATATAAGATACAGCGGCCTGTCTATCACATTACTTAATTCTTTTAGTACCCGGGGGTGTATGCCATCTGGGCCTGGTGACTTGTCTATTTTGATATTATTTAGGCGTTTCTGAACTTCCTCCTGGGTTAGGTGGGAGATATTTAGCGGAGGGTTTACTTTATCACTCTGCATTTCCTCCGATAAATTGTTTTCTTTTGTGAAAACAGTGGAGAAGAAGCTATTGAGTAGGTTTGCTTTACCCTAATCGCCCTCTATGATTTTACCCAGGTTATTTTTCAATGGGCCAACTCCATCAGTTTTAATCTTTCTACTGTTTATATAGTTAAAGAACAGTTTGGGATTCGTTTTACTTTCCTTGGCAATTAGTCTCTCTGTCTCCTCTTTTGCTATTCTTATTTGTTTCTTACAGATTTTGTTTTTTTCCCTATAAGATATTAGCGCTTCCTCGCTGCCTTCTTGTTTAAGTTTACCGAAAGCCCTTTTTTTGTTTTTCATTGCTCTCTTGACTTCCTTATTTAGCCACATTGGCTTCCTCCTATTTCAAGCCCTTTTATTCCCATAAGGTATGTACCTTCTACAGTGACTATGTAGGACTGTTTTGAAAATTTCCCATTTTCTATCCGTGCTCCTATTACTAAAGATACTATCCCAGTCTATAAGGTGGAGGGCATCTCTTAGCTGATCAAACTTTGCCCTCCTGAAGTTCAGTGTTTTTGTGACTCCCTTGCTGGGCACCCTACTGAAGCACATGTGGAATTGTATAATGTTGTGGTCACTATTTCCCAGGTGCCCCCCGACCTGCACCTCAGTTATTCTGTCTGGCCTGTTAGTTAATATTAAGTCTAAAAGGGCCGTCCCTGTAGTTGGTTCCTGCACAAGTTGTGACAAATAATTGTCTTTGATAATTGACAGAAACCTGTTTCCTTTCTGAGATCTACAGCTTTCGGTTTCCCAGTCTATATCGGGGTAGTTGAAGTCCCCCATAATAATCACCTCGTTATTTTTTGCTACTTCGTCTATTTGTCTCATTAATAGACTTTCCGTGGCTTCTGCTATATTTGGTGGTTTATAACAGACTCCTATGATAATTTTATTATTGTTTTTTGCCCCATGTATCTCCACCCATAAGGACTCGACTTCCTCATTTCCCTCCCATACATCCTCCCGTATTGTAGGCTTTAGACACGTCTTTACATATAGACAGACTCCACCCCCTTTCCGATTTCTTTGATCCCTTCTAAACAGACTGTAACCCTGTAAGTTAACTGCCCAGTCATAGCTTTCATCTAACCATGTCTCGGTTATTCCCACTATGTCATAGTTACCTGTAGATATCTCTGCTTCCAGTTCATCCATCTTGTTTGTCAGGCTCCTGGCATTTGCTAGCATGCAGTTTACACGATTTTGTTTTGTTCCAATCTTCTCCCTGTGGATTATATTAGAAATTTTCTTACCTCCCTTCCAAGTATCTTGTCTTGGACCTTCTTTGTCGCACTTCATATCTTTCATTAGTATGTTCTCTGGTTGCATGTTCGTGTCCGGCGTTTTTCTTCCCATCCCCTCTTCTTCTAGTTTAACGCCCTCCTGATGAGTGTTGCGAGTCTCCTGGCGAATGTGTGTTTCCCGGGTTTTTTGAGGTGTAGTCCGTCTCTGGCAAGGAGTCCGTCATAGAGGTAATTCACACCGTGGTCCAGGAATCCAAATCCTTGTTGTCTGCACCATCGTCTCAGCCAGTTGTTCACATCAAGGATCCTGTTCCATCTCCTGACGCCATGCCCGTCTACTGGAAGGATAGAAGAAAAAACTACCTGCGCATCCAGTTCTTTTACTTTCTTCCCTAATGCTTCAAAGTCCTTACAGATTGTCGGTAGGTCCTTCTCTGCCGTGTCATTGGTGCCAACATGTATCAGAAGAAATGGGTGGACATCCTTGGAACTGATGAGCTTCGGTATCCTATCGGTAACATCCTTGATCTTCGCCCCTGGGAGGCAGCATACTTCTCTTGCGGTTATGTCCGGTCTGCAGATAGCTGCTTCTGTTCCTCTCAGTAGTGAGTCTCCCACCACCACCACTCTTCTTCCCTTCTTGGCTGTCCTTTTTCTTGTCGCTTCTTTGTGTTTCTGGGTGCTCTTTTCTTTTTTGCTTGCTGGTAGTGCCTCATCCTTAGGTGTGCCATCTTCGTCCTCCACAAGTCCTTGGAATCTGTTTCTCAGTTGTGTGGTTGGTGGTGTCTCCATGGTCTTCTTGCTTCTTTTGGTCACTTGCCTCCACTTGTCTGCCTCTGGAGGTTCTCTGACGCTTCCTTCACTTTCCATGACAAGTAGTGACGCTTCTGTTCTGTCCAGGAAGTCTTCATTTTCCTTGATGAGTTTTAATGTCGCAATTCTTTCTTCCAGTCCCTGCATCTTTTCTTCTAAAAGAGCCAGTAGTCTACACTTCTGGCAAGTGAAGTTGGTTTCAGCTTCTGGTCGATCTGTGAACATGTAGCACATGTTGCAGCTCACCATGTAGGTTGCCACATCTGCCATGCTGCTCCTTGTCCCTGCTGACTTGATGTCTGTCTTCTTTCTTGTGATACCCTAGGATAAACAAATTAAACAAATTTTTGGCGATGCTTTCCAAGCAGCTGGTCCCGGCTGTACCCAACGATCTTCTAGCTGAAGGAGACTCTTCGCTTTTCCCAGAAGGCACCTGGAATATGCAAATTGTCCTCTTCACGCTTCAATCCCTGGTTTGGCGATGCTTTCCAAGCAGCTGGTCCCGGCAGTACCCAACGATCTTTTAGCTGAAGGAGACTCTTCGCTTTTCCCAGAAGGCACCTGGAATATGCAAATTGTCCTCTTCACGCTTCAATCCCTGGTTTGGCGATGCTTTCCAAGCAGCTGGTCCCGGCTGTACCCAACGATCTTCTAGCTGAAGGAGACTCTTCGCTTTTCCCAGAAGGCACCTGAAATATGCAAATTGTCCTCTTCACGCTTCAATCCCTGGTTTGGCGATGCTTTCCAAGCAGCTGGTCCCGGCTGTACCCAATGATCTTCTAGCTGAAGGAGACTCTTCGCTTTTCCCAGAAGGCACCTGGAATATACAAATTGTCCCAGTGCTCCCAGGTGAGCGAGCTAGCAGGCACGGCAGGTAGCTGGCAGGTAACTGGCAGGTGCTTCCTGGTAAGCAGGAGGACTTGCCCATAGACAGACTGGCGGGTAGAATGGAAGGCAGACTGTCGGGCTGGAGAGTAGTCAGACTGGCGGACTAGAACAGTAGTCAGGCGGGCAACTGGACCTGAGGGCTGAAGCAGAGGTAAGTATACTGTGCATCAACTTTTGCTCGGGCACCTCCATTTTGGAGGAGGTGCCTTATATATGGGAGGACCCTCGGCTATTGGCCGGGGACGCCTTAGGACGGCGCGCGCGGCCCCTTTAAGAGAGAGGGTGCGCGCGCGCGCGCCCTAAGCACAGTTCCCTGGAAGCTGCGCACGCAGGCAGCAGCAGGAAGAGGAGCGCAGGAGGACGCCGCGCGGAGAGTGGGGAGGTGAGAAGGATGGCGTCTCTGCCTGGTAGACTCCGGTGCTACAGTACCCCCCCCCCTTTTACGCCCCCTCTTTTTTAGGCCAGAAAGAAATTTTTCAAGGAGAAGCGGGGCATGGATGTTCTCCCTGGGTTCCCAAGTTCTCTCCTCTGGGCCAAACCCCTTCCAATCCACCAGAAAAAAGGTTTTTCCTCTTACCCTCTTGGTGGCCAGGATATTCTATACCTCAAACACGTCCTCAGCAGAAACCGGAGCATGGGAAGAACCTGGATTGTTGGAAAAAGAATTAAAGACAACTGGTTTGAGGAGAGATACGTGGAAGGAGTTGGGAATCCGTAAGGTGGCCGGGAGTTTTAACTTGTAGGCCACTGGATTGATTTGCTTAAGGACTTCAAATGGACCGATGAACCGAGGACCCAACTTATAGGAGGGTATTTTGAGACGAACATGTTTGGAGGAGAGCCAAACCTTGTCTCCCGGACGGAATTGAGGCGGATCCAGACGTCTCTTGTCAGCATATCTCTTCATCTGCTCAGAGGACTGAAGAAGTGTGGACCTAGTACTTTCCCAAATGGTGGAAAATTCGCTGACCAGAGACTCCGCGGCAGGGTTGTCCACAGAAGCGGAGACGGGAAACGGAATCCGGGGATGTTGACCATAGACTATAAAGAACGGAGACTTGGAAGATGATTCGCTCTCATGGTTGTTGTAGGAGAATTCGGCCCATGGCAGGAGATCCACCCAATCAGTATGGTGAGCGTTAACAAAGTGCCGGAGGTAGCTGGTAAGAATCTGGTTGATCCGCTCCACTTGACCATTGGACTGTGGATGATAAGCGGACGAGAAATCCAGGGTGACATCCAGCAGCTTACACGTAGCTCACAAGAAACGAGAGGTGAACTGGACCCCTCGATCCGACACGATGTGGAGGGGTAGGCCATGGAGACGGAAGATGTGGAGGAAGAAGTCCTTAGCTAGCACTGAAGCAGACGGGAGACCAGGCAGGGGAATGAAGTGAGCCATTTTAGAAAAGCGGTCGGCGACCACCCAAATGACTGTACAACCGGCAGAGACAGGGAGATCTGTGATAAAGTCCATAGCAATGTGTTGCCACGGGGCATCAGGTACGGGAAGAGGCAGGAGATGACCGGCTGGTAGATATCTGGGAACTTTGTTGCGGGCACAAGACGAACAGGCTGAGACGAAGTCTACCACATCCTTGCGCAGGGTAGGCCACCAGTAATGCCGGGCGATGAGCAGGAAGGTCTTCTTTTGGCCAGCATGGCTGGCTAGTTTAGATGAATGACCCCAGCGAAGAACCTTCACACGATCTGGTACTGCTACAAACGTCTTACTGGGTGGAAGACGAGTCAGATCCAAGGGGGCCACATTCATCACTTTGGAGGGGTCGATGATGTGCATAGGCTCCTCCTCTTGCTCGGAGGACAGGAAGGATCGGGACAAGGCGTCGGCTTTGACATTCTTGTCCGCCGGGCGGAAGTGTAGGACGAAGTCGAAGCGGGCGAAGAACAAAGACCACCGGGCCTGACGCGGATTGAGTCTTTGGGCATTTTGGAGATATGCCAGATTTTTGTGATCTGTATAGATGATCACCGGGTATAGAGCCCCCTCAAGCAGGTAACGCCACTCCTCCAGTGCCAACTTGATGGCCAACAATTCTCGGTCTCCAATGGAGTAGTTGCGCTCAGACGAGGAGAAGAGCTTGGAGAAGAAGCCGCAGGTTACCATTCTCTCGGATGAAGACTTTTGGGTGAGCACCGCTCCGGCTCCGGAGGAGGAAGCATCAACCTCCAGGTAGAACTGTTTGTTGCAATCCGGACGGTGCAGCACTGGGGCCGAGGAGAAGACTTGCTTTAAGGAAAGGAAGGCCTCCTCAGCTTCGGGTGACCATTCCTTGGGATTTGCTCCCTTACGGGTGAGCGCAGATATGGGAGCAGTCCGAGAAGAGAAGTGCGGGATGAAGAGACGATAGTAGTTGGCGAAGCCCAGGAATCGCTGAATCGCCTTCAACCCCTCCGGACGGGGCCACTTTAGGACAGCAGAGAGCTTCTCAGGATCCATTCGTAGGCCTGTCTGGGAGATAACATAGCCCAGGAATGGAAGAGAGGTCTGCTCGAAGAGGCACTTCTCGTATTTTGCATAGAGGTGGTTCTGCCTGAGCCTAAGCAGGACCTAACGAACATCCCTCCGGTGTGTGGGAAGATCCGGACAGAAGACCAAGATATCGTCCAGGTATACCACCACGCAGGAGTAAAGAAGATCACGGAAGATGTCGTTGACCAATTATTGGAAGACAGCGGGAGCATTGCAAAGACCGAAGGGCATCACACGGTACTCATAGTGACCGTTCCGGGTATTGAATGCCGTCTTCCACTCATCTCCTTGACGGATTCGGACCAGGTTATACGCTCCACGTAGATCCAGCTTGGAAAAGATCTTGGCGCCCTTAAGGCGATCAAACAACTCGGAGATGAGCGGCAGGGGGTATTTGCTTTTTACCGTGATCTGATTGAGTCCTCTATAATCAATACAGGGACGTAGCGAACCATCCTTCTTTTTGACAAAGAAGAATCCGGCTCCAGCCGGGGAGGTAGATTTCCGGATGAATCCCCTAGCCAGATTCTCCTCAATGTACTCAGACATGGCCCGGGTTTCGGCCGCCGACAACGGGTAAATACGCCCACGGGGTGGAGTGGCGCCAGGTACCAGGTCGATCGGGCAGTCATATGGCCTATGAGGTGGCAGTGTCTCTGCTTCCTTTTTATCGAAGACATCCGTGTAGGGCCAGTAAGGAGCCGGTAGACCGGGTAAAGTAGCTGGGGTAGGTGGAGGATGAGTCGGGCGAACCGGAATCAGGCAGTTCCTATCCTGTCCCCACCGGAGTTCTTCTCCGAATTGCCAGTTGGGCATGGGTTCATGTGTCTGGAGCCAGGGTAGACATAGCAATAGGGAGTGAGAGAGTCCGGACAGCACATGGAAGGAGATTTTCTCAGAATGCAGCATTCCCACCTGCAGGGTTAGGGGCTCAGTGACGAGCAGGATGGTTGAGAGGCGGGTCTCTGGAAAGTAGGAGCAAGGCGGAGGAATTTTCTCTCCCGGGTGGTCTCTTTGGTGCGTTTTTGGAACCGGATGTCAATCCGGGTAGCGAGTGAAACCAGGTCATCCAGGGTGGTAGGAATGTCCCAACCGGCTAGCTCATCCTTAATCCGGCCGGAAAAGCCCTCCCAGAAGACGGACACCAGAGCCTCGTTATCCCAGGCAAGCTCAGAAGCGAGGGTACGGAACTGTATGGCATATTGGCCCACGGTGAGACTCTCTTGGCGGAGACGTAGCAGAGAGGAGGCTGAAGAGGATTTTTGTCCTGGTTCATCAAAGACTTTCCAGAAAGCAGCGAGGAAAGACGATAGGTCGGACACCAGGGGATCCCCTCTCTCCCACAGGGGATTTAGCCATGCCAGTGCCTCCCCAGTGAGATGGGACATGATGAATGCCACCTTGGCCCGGTCGGAGATGAACTGATGTGCCAAGAGTTGAAAGTGCAGGGTGCACTGGTTTATGAAACCCCGAGCTAGGGCGGGGTTGCAGCAAAATGTGGAGGTGCCGAGAGCCGGGGTCCATAGCCGGATGCCATAATAGGACTAGGCTGTGGTGCCGTGGAAGTAGGCGCTGCCTGACCAGAGAAGGACACAGACGGATCGGATAATGCACCTAGGCGAGAGTTAACAGACCGCAGGTAGGACAGGACCGACTCCTGTTGAGCTCTCTGACGTAAGACCTCCTGGTGCAGGTCGGAGATTGCGGGGGTCTGGGGGCCACCGGGTTCCATGGCCCGAGCAAACTGTTACGGATCTGGGTGGTGGAACCTCTGTGCCGCGGTGCAAGGAGGGACCCAGAGGGGCGTGACTAAGTATCAACTCAGACCGACCCTGGTCGAACGGCGGCTGACAGAGGGAGGGACCGAGCAGAGGGACCAGGTGCTACTCTGGGGACGACCTTGTAAGAGAGCAGGTGGCTCCCACGGGTCAGCAGACTGGGACTGACCGGTATAGCGGATGGACACAACAGGCAGGCAGAAGTCTCTGGATAGTTGACGGGTGGTCACGGCACGGTCACGGCACGTGACGGCAGAGCAGGTAGAAGTCTCTAGGTAGCAGACAGGAGGTCACGGCAAGTGACAGCAGGAGCCTCCAGGTAGGCTACGGCAAGTGACGGCCAAGCAGGCCGAAGTCTCTAGGTTAGCAGGCGGGTGGTCACGGCAAGTGACCGCAGGAGCCTCCAGGTAGGCTATCAGGTAACAGGCAGGTAACAGGCGAGTGCTCCCAGGTGAGCGGGCTAGCAGGCACGGCAAGTAGCAGGCAGGTAACGGGCAGGAACAGGCAGATAACAGGCGAGTGCTCCCAGATGAGCGGGCTAGCAGGCACGGCAGGTAGCTGGCAGGTAACTGGCAGGTGCTTCCTGGTAAGCAGGCGGACTTGCCCATAGACAGACTGGCGGGTAGAATGGAAGGCAGACTGTCGGGCTGGAGAGTAGTCAGACTGGCGGACTGGAACAGTAGTCAGGCTGGCAACTGGACCTGAGGGCTGAAGCAGAGGTAAGTATACTGTGCATCAACTTTTGCTCGAGCACCTCCATTTTGGAGGAGGTGCCTTATATATGGGAGGACCCTCGGCTATTGGCCGGTGACGCCTTAGGACGACGCGCGCGGCCCCTTTAAGAGAGAGGGAGCGCGCGCCCTAAGCACAGTGCCCGGGAAGCTGCGCGCGCAGGCAGCAGCAGGAAGAGGAGCGCAGGAGGACGCCACGCGGGGACGTGAGAAGGACGGCATCTCTGCCTGGTAGGGGGCAGAGACGCCAGTGCTACAACCAGACATTAAAATCCAAACACCTGAGCACTAGATGGCGCAAAAGAGACAGAACCGGCAATGAAACAGCTGACAAGTTGTTAATACAATGCACTACACTCAAGTTGTCACAGAAGAAACGCACTTTCTTGTTCCTCAGCTCAGAGCCCCAAACCTCCAAAGCCACCACAATAGGAAACATTTCCAGCAATGCCATGTTTCTTGTCAAACCTGCATCCTTCCATGACTCCCGGCCACTCTCCCACACACCATTTTCCACCGAAATAGGCCCCAAAACCATAAGAAACTGACGCGTCTGTAAACAAAACCAGATCCACATTAGAAACGACTTGATCCATCCAAACCGACCTGCCATTATAAGATTGAAGAAAATCCGCCCAAATGGACAAATCCGCCTTGTGTTCCGAATTCAATCTTACAAAATGCAACGGATGTTTAATGCCTGCTGTCGCCTAAGCCAACCTACGTGAAAAAACTTGTCCAATAGGTAAAATCCTGCATGCAAAATTTAACTTATCCAAAAGAGATTGCAGTTGGCGCAGGCGCAATTTCTTTGCCCGCAAAGCCTCTTGGAAACAAGACTTCAGATCTAACAACTTGTCCTCTGGCAAGCGGCATTCCATCCTGACGGAATCCAATTAAATGCCCAAAAACTTCAAAACCGCAGAGGGGCCCTCCGTTTTCTCCGGGGCCAACGGAATGCCAAAGCGAGATGCTACCTGTTCAACCGTCATAAGCAGCAAAGAACAAACTGAGGACCCAGCTGGCCCAATACACAAAAAGTCATGTAAGTAGTGCAATACGGAGTCCAAGCCGGATTCCTCCCTAACTACCCATTCAATAAAACAACTAAACTTTTCAAAGTAGGAACACGAGATCGAACATCCCATCGGTAGACAACAATCCACGTAATAATGACCATCCCAAAAACAACCAAGTAAATAAAAACTGTCTGGGTGCACAGGATCAGACGAAAAGCGGACTCAATGTCCGTTTTTGCCATGAGAGATCCTTTTCCCAGCCTACGCACCCAGTCCACGGCCTGGTCAAAAGAAACATATGATACTGATGCCAAATCTGAATCAATACGATCATTAACTGAACTACCATGAGGATACGACAAGTGATGGATTAACCGAAACTTGTTAGGCTCCTTTTTGGGCACAACGCCCAGAGGAGAAACACACAAACACGACAACGGAGGCTCCAAAAAAGGACCAGCCATGCGACCCAACTTAATTTCCTTATCCAATTTTTCCTTAACAACTGCCTCATGCATCCGAGCCAAAATCAAATTCTTAGGCCGCACCGTACGTGGCACAACTGCCGACGGAATCCTGAAGCCAAAATTAAAACCATCCCTCAACAACACAGCTGCTTCCTTATCCAGATACCTACTTAGAAATGGAAGCATCCGATCTATTCTCACTGGTGTTCTCCCTTTTTGAAAAAGAGTCGCTTGATTTTTTCTTTCCTTTCTTAAAGCACTTGGAATGGCTGTGAGACCCTCCGCAGCCTGAACATTCGTGCTTAAACTTACAGTCTGTGCCAAAACGGCATTCCCGCTCGTTAAACTGCCAGCACAGCCCCTTCCTGGAGCCTGACGAGGATGCCGCCTAATTGGCAGAACCCCCGCTACTCCCAGGAAAGGACTGCGAGGCCGACTTTGGTGCTGCCATCAATCGCAACCACAAACTAATCTCCTTGTGGTCCCACCGTAAACTCGGACGGACCGCCTTTCTTTGCCTAAACTGTTCATCATACCTCAACCAGGCTGTCCCGCCATAAACACGGTATGCTTCACTAATCGAAACTAAATAACAAAATAACGCAGAACAGTTCTCCGGAGCTTTCTCCCCAATGACACTCGCTAGTGTGGTAAACGCCTGCAGCCAATTTTGAAAAGTGCGAGGAATCAAACGATAATGCCTGCGCTCCTCCTCATCCTTCTTACTCTCATCTGGCTTTACCCTGTCCAAATTAAACTTCTCGAACGGTAACAAAGAAAAAATTTCCAAATACTCATCCTGCCATATTTTTTGGCGCACCTCCTGCTTTAAATGAGCTCCCAAGGGGCCATCAAAGCACACATAAACCTCGCCCCTCGCTCTGTCATCCAACCGCACCGTATCCACTGGAGTCGCCGCAGCCGCTGGTGCTGCAACCGTCCCTCCACTCACAACTGCCGGGATCTCCGCAACTGCCCCTGAACCTCCAGCACCACCCTGCCAAACTCCGCTAGGACCAGCCGCAGGTGACAAAAAAACCCGCACCATACTAAGAAATTCCGACACAACATCGCTCACCCGTTCACTACCCATCGCCCTGTCAGCCGCCAAGCCCCTCTGAAAATACCGCTCCTTCTGATCTACATCATCCGCATTCCCCCGAGGCGCATTTAAACCATGTGACTTACCAGGCCGACTACGAGGAAGCCTCAGAACAGCCGTTTCGTGTCCTCCGCGGTGATCGTCCCCACTCTCTTCACTGCCAGATGAAATCAGGCCCTCTTCTTCAGAGGCAGAGTCAGGCTCGGGGACATCGCCAGCTAAACCCGACCGCTAGACCTGGACCTCCTATCCACAATAGCGCGCTGTCTGGGAGGAGGAGAGATTTCAGCTGCACGCCTGCAGCCCGCATCCCTAGCAGCAATCTGCCCTCTCCCATGGACATCGCACCGGTCCTTGGTGCTACCGACATCCCGGGTGGGTCGTCTCCTGGCCCCCCGCACTGGTCTTCCCGATCTCCACCACCGGGGTCCTGCTGATCCTGACGCCTGGGCCCGATGCGGCTGCACCTGCCGTTCTTCTGGGTCAGCTCCTGCCTACTTCTGCTCCCTGGGTCCAGCATCTTTCAGGCTCAGCTTTTCTTCCCCTGGCTGCTCGCTGGGCCCGGAGTGGATGCCCCGGCCGTTCTTATAATGTCTCTCTCCCCCCTGCAGCAGCTGAGGCCCTGCTCTCCTGAGCAGCCTGCACTTCCTGGATAGTGGTGCCACATGACCGGGATGACGTCACAGGGGGGCAGAGCCAACGACGTCACTCCCCCCGGCCTCTGGACGATACCGACGCTGAGGGATTCTTCCAGAGCGGCGTGCGGCAGATGTGGGCTGGGGTTGTGCCTGTGATCCGGAGGGGTCCCTGGAGGGGCTTTGCAATCGGCGCCTGGTCCGGGGAGTCCCTGGAGGGCTGAGTCTCTCCGGTGGCCTGGACCTCCTTGCACCTTTCTGAGGTGCTGCGGCTGCAGCCACCTCTCCGGCCGTCCCTTCAGTGTTCCATTGCTGCAGCTGATCCTGGAGCCACAGCTGTCCCCTGCTCTCAGCCAAGGAACGGATCTCCTGGAAAAGAGCCTCCATTCCTCAGGACCCGACGTAGATTCAGGTACGTTAAACTTTTCCGAATGGACTACCCCCACCGCCCCTCACCTTATATACCCCCCACAGAGATACCTCCCCACTAGCCAAACAGATAACCCCCTACTGTCGCCCTGCCCCTATACTCCTCCCCTACAAATTCGCGCCCAAAACTCTATTCCTTACATTAACCCCTTACCACCCCAAATTACGGCCTAGCAGACCTCCTGAGTCATGTGGCCCTCCCCTTAAGCCCCCTATGGGGGGATGCAGTCCGAGCCATACTTTTCAAGAGGGAAGGGAGAGGATAAAAAACCCGGGGTATACACCTGGGCTTTGAAGACGTGTATAAATTACGAATATGATTAAAAAAAGGGCCTGACAATGACATTTTAGTTAAAACCATGTATAACCAATCCCACCTTATATTATCAAAATAACTTATATTTTTAATACAAATTAAAAACTATTGTTTACATATTAAGTATAATTATTAAGAAAAAGTCAAAATTACCCGGCATCACCTGTTATACAAGAAACTAAGCTGGCGATTCATTAAGATTGGCGTTGAACACTTAAAGGGAATCTGTCACCAGATTTTTTCCACCTAATCTGAGAGTAGCATCATGTAGAGACAGAGACCCTGATTCTGGGGATGTATCACTCACTGGGCTGCTTGCTATAGTTTTCATACAATCAACTCTTGATCAGCAGGAGATTATCATTAGAGGACTAGTGAACTTGCTGCCAGGAAGTCCTCTATATTCATGATCTCTGTATAACCCCGCCTCCACCACTGATTGGCAGATTTCTGTGTACACAGTGAATGGACAGAAAGCTGCCAATCAGTGGTGTGGGTGGGGTTAAACACAGCTCAGAATTCAGAGAACTGCTAGATCTACAGCAGAAAAAACTGTGATTTTATTAAAATGACAGCAAGCAACCCACATCGCTGAAATCAGTGTCTCTGACCCTACATTATGCTGCTCTCAGATGAGATAGCAAACACCTACTGCCAAATTTCCTTTAATAAAGGGCTTGTTGAAGTACGATGCACCAAATTAATAAGAGGTGCACGCCACTTAATGAATTTGATGCATCTTCTCTGTGCCGTGCTAGTAGCATTTCTGGCACTTCTAATGAATTTCTGGCACTTCTAATGAATTTGACATGGGCTTTGTCCCATCCTGGCTCCTTCCCAGCTCTGCCCATTTGTCATGTGACTGTTGTTAGATATCCTGGGGGTAGGGGCTCCTTCCCTATCCCTAAAGATAAGGGCGCCCTAGCTATCCCTGCTCCCCGGATTACTTCTAATGGTGAAGACTCCGGGGCCACGTACCTTGCTGAGCTCCTGAATCAACGTTTATCTGTCCCCTCCCCCACCCAGGGAAGTGGGGTGTAGTTGTATATAAGAATGCACAAACCAGATTAACAAGGTAACACGTACAGGGATAAATGAAAATACCAATCATACAAATATGCACTCACAAACAACAGAGAGGAACACCGGGAAGTAAAAGGAAGGAAAAAAACAAATAGGAGAGGATGTGGATATGCACACAGACAAATTACTAAGCAGCAGTCTTTTGAACAACACTCCAAACGCCTCCTCAACAAACACCTCCAACTCCACACCTGGCAGTATAAAACACTGGCAATCCTGATTGCCAGAGGCGAGAATATATAGCAGAGGGGAGTAGCCAATACTGAACAGCTGAGATCATCAAAGCAGGAAAGCTCCAGAGACTTTCAACTGAACAGTTTTAACCCCTGCACTGCTAGAAGAAACCTGCACCATTTAATTTGATGGTGAAGTTTTCTAATCAGTATCTGTTAGAACCCTCCTGTTAGTTTTTTTCTATTTTGTTGGTCACATGACTTTCTGCCTATATGGTCCAGCTCCGCCCTTCTGGCCTTGCTTGACTTCAGTGTTTCATTTACTCTTAAGCTAGCCAGGTGCCTTGTACCTTACTCTGTAGCTTGCTTGGTCTTTGGACCACTAGTACTTTTTGTTAGTTTGTCTTTGCTCTGCTACAATTTCTGCTAGGAGGTGTCCATCTACAGTGGTGGCCAAAAGTATTGGCACCCCTGCAATTCTGTCAGATAATACTCAGTTTCTTCCTGAAAATGATTGCAATCACAAATTCTTTGGTATTATCTTCATTTAATTTGCTTGCAAGGAAAAAACACAAAAGAGAATGAAGCAAAAATCAAATCATTGATCATTTCACACTAAACTCCAAAAATGGGCCAGAAAAAAGTATTGGCACCCTCAGCCTAATACTTGGTAGCACAACCTTTAGCTAAAATAACTGCGAACAACCGCTTCCGGTAACCATCAATGAGTTTCTTCCAATGCTCTGCTGGAATTGTAGACCATTCTTCTTTGGCAAACTGCTCCAGGTCCCTGATATTTCAAGGGTGCCTTCTCCAAACTGACATTTTGAGATCTCTCCACGGGTGTTCTATGGGATTCAGGTCTGGACTCATTGCTGGCCACCTTAGAAGTCTCCAGTAGTGTTGAGCCACCCCCGTAGTGTTCGAGTTCGGTTCGGTTCGTCGAACACCCGTGTGTTCGCCGAACTGTTCGTCGAACTGTTCGTCGAACACCTTCGAACACCGTTAAAACCAATGGCAGGCAAACAAAAACACATAGAAACACATAGAAAACACCTTCAAAGGTGTCCAAAAGCTGACAAACTGCTCAGAAGACACAACTAAAACATGGAAAAGTGACAAGTACATATAGTCATGCGAAAAGAAAAGAGGTGGAGGAGTAAAAGGAGGGGGAGACACAGATATAGGCATGTCATGCCCTTCTAAAATCCAAAAAGTGAGAAGCCGAGACGGCCAGTCCGCTCCTGCCCGTGCCACCTCCGTGTCGCCGGGTTTGTGCCAGAGCTGCGGTGAACCCTGACGGCCAGCCCCCCTCTCCCAATACTGGTGCCTATCCGCTGGTGGGTCGAGAGAGCCCCCCTGTGGTGGAGGCAGCTCTAAGCTTTTTAATTTAAATTGTCCCTCTAATTTGAATGAATACACTTTAAATCCATTTACAAGGATCTATTGGAGGGCAAGTCTCATGCCAGCAGCCGCGTAATTCCAGCTCCAGTAGCGTCCACTAAAGCTGCTGCAGTTAAAAAGCTTTCATAAGGATCGAGCTCGGCTGTCCACCGCAAGGCATCCTAGTGCCAGTCCCAGCCCCTATGCCTTGGGGTGCCTCCTGATGCTCTTCACTAAGTATCCCGTGGTCCCGAAGCATTTCCTTTGAAAAAATTAAGTGTCCAAACTACAGGTGGTGTAGCTTGCTTAACAGCCGGGATAATCCGCTGACTAGCAGACACTGCTACTAGGCACAAAGTATTTCATGGGCTAGATGCAGTTAAAAATTTGTAAGTAGATACTCTCGTTGGATGCTGAGAAAGCATTCCATAGAGTCTCCTGGCACGCCATATATGATTCTCTTAAAAAGCTTGGGGTAGGGGTCTAGGGGACCCTTTTATAGCCAAAATCACGGCCCTGTATCACAATACGTCACCTAGGCTGAAGATAAATGGAACTGTAGCACCGAGGGCTCGGTTGCTACAGACGTATTGCACCTCACCCAGAGGTGTGATATCTCACTCTCAGATAAGGATGGAGTGTGGATCAGGACCCGACACCTGCATGCATTACACCACATTGCCGTGGGGCAGGGCGACCAATATGCCCCTGAGATGGGCACGACAGTCCCTGTCCCTGGCTGGAGTGGGGGGAGGGAACACTGAGGAAGGGGAACCCTGCAGTGCAGGAGCAGGGAGGAAGCAGTTCCTGGGTGCATTGAGAAGGGAGTATAAAAGGTGGGCACCATCTTAGTTCAGTGCAGAGAAGTCTGAGCAGAAGTGGCAGGGAGCAGGGGCTCTGCATGAGCTCTGCTCCGGAGGCGGGCCTAGTAACAGAGGCCCAGGCCTGCAAGAGGGAGAAGGAAGGAAGAGGAGCGGAGAAGGCTCCAGGAACGAGGAATGAAGGGATCCCAGGGGTGCGGACGGGCGAATCGCCACCGCACGCCCGAATCCACCTGCGTGGAGGGGTCAGGCCAAAGGGGGAGACCGGTCCCCGAACTAGTGGAGGCAGGAAACGACCCTCAGCTAGAAACCGGAGGCTCTGACATTTTATGTGGCGCAGCCCCTTGCTCCACCCGCTAGGAAGGCACCACATAGGGTCAGGGAAACTGGCGCCAAGTTTACCAAGAGGAGGCCCGAGGCAGCAGGACAGAAGTGTTGGTAAGAAAGGCCAGACAAAGGACACACAAAGGGGGTCCTGTGAAGCGCTCCAAAGTTATCTGGGAGTTGTCTGAGCCCCTCACCTGGTGAGCACAGTACGACGTGGGCAGCCGTTACCTGCAGACGTGGTCTGGATAATAAGAACTGTGAGTAAAGGCCCTGAACTGCATCACTGACTCCGTGTCGTTACTGCTGCTGCCCTGCACCATCACCCCCATCCTCCGCATACACTGCCCTGAGGCTATACTCCTCCCGTGGGGAGTTATGCTACGCTCTGCTGCACCCACAACACCAGCCTTAGCGGTCTGCCCTGTAGCGGCGGTTCACTCTGACTGCAATCCACGGGTGGCGTAGTCGGACATTTAAACATCAAAACCACATAAATAGTTCCGCCACTGGTTTGACCGCCCTGAGCCACGGAACCGGATCGCCGCCACGAAGACTACAACCACCAGCATCCACCAAAAAGGGTCCGGCTCCGGGTGTCCCAAGGCCCAGGGGGTGCGTCAGAACATTTTCATCACCTTTCACAATCACCAATGGGACAAGGCAGGGATGTCCTCTGTCCCCTCTCTTATACATCCTAGTGACGGAGCACCTGCTCTCATCAATTCGCCATAACCCCAATATTAGGTGGATTGAGGTGGGAGGCACCGAGTACAAGTGCTCTCTATTTGCTGATGATGTCCTAGTATATATCACTCAATCACATATATCCATCCCTGCTGTTATGGCTGAAATAGATCACTTTGTTACATGGTAAAATTTTAAAATCAATGCAGCGAAGTCTGAGGCCCTCGATGTCTCCCTCCCTAAATCCATATAGGATTCCATCCAGTCCAACTTTCCCTTTGCCTGGCCCTCACAGGGTATCAAATACTTAGGAATTCCTATTCATAGAGACCTCTCCCATCTATGTTATCTTAATTTTGGGCCCTTTATTGAACAATTCCATACAGACCACGGTTGGCAAGTTGGAACTGTGAGATTCACTACGTGCACCACTGGTATTTTGTGGAAAAGCACATGTAAGATTCTGCAACAGTCTCTGCTGATACTCCTGCATGCGTGCATCCCTTTCTATGGCAGGAATAATTTCTGCAAATTTACTTTTGTACCGGGGATCTAACAGTGTGGCAACCCAGTAGTCAGGATTATTTCTAATTCTCACAATTCGAGGGTCATGTTGCAGGTAGTGCAGCAAGAAGGCACTCATGTGTGTTGCGCATCCAGGAGCACCAAGTCCCTGTTGTGTTGGTGGCGAGGTAACAATCATGCTTCCTTCCTCTGTCCTCTCCCCCCAACCTCGCACAACAGAAATGTGATCAAGGTCTCCCTCATCTGATGAGTCTTCCATCAGTTCGTCCTCCACTTCTTCCTGGGCTCCTGCACCTTCCTCACTAGTTTGGCTGCTACCATGCGCCCTGGTAAAATCATCTCCCCCACCCTCACATGCCTGCCGCCCTGGTGCTGCCGACCGTCTGGACCTTGCAGATGTTAGCCCTTCCGCATACAACTCCTCCTCCTCTACTTCCTCCACCTCCTCTTGTGCCACCACCTGACTCCGAATTCTGTTTAACATGTGCTCCAGCATGTAAATCACCGGAATAGTCATGCTGATAATGGCATCGTCAGCACTAAACATCTTCGTCGCCATTTCAAAACTGTGCAGAAGGGTGCATAGGTCCCTGATCTGAGACCACTCCTCCAGCGTGATTTGCCCCACCTCTGAATCTCGTTGGCCCAGGCTATACGTCAGAACGTATTGCACCAGGGCTTGTCGGTGCTGCCACAGTCGCTGCAACATGTGCAGAGTTGAATTCCACCGGGTAGGCACATCGCATTTTAGCCGGTGAAGTGGCAGGCCCAACGACTTCTGTAGAGATGTAAGTCGCTGAGCTGCGGGATGCGAACGGCGGAAGTGAGCACACAGCGACCGTGCCCTCTGCAGAAGGCCATCTAGTCTGGGATAGTGGGCTAAAAATTGCTGGACAACCAGGTTCAACACGTGAGCCATACAAGGCACGTGTGTGACATTGCCCCGGCGAAGGGCCGCACCCAGGTTTGCAGCATTGTCGCACACGGCCTTCCCTGGTTTCAGGTCCAGTGGAGACAACCATTCATGAAATTGGTTCTCCAGAGCTGACCACAACTCCTCAGCTGTGTGACTCACATTTCCCAGACATTTCAATGTAAAAACCGCCTGATGACGTTGAGCCCTACTGCCAGCATAGTAAGGAGGTGTGCAGGATCCCTTCTGCGCAGTTAGAAAGCTTGTGGCATGACCAGACAGGCTTTGGGTGCAGGTGGAAGACCGAGAGGAGGTTGAGGAGGCAGAAGCAGTGGAGGAAAAATGACATAAAGAGGATTGACGCACAACTCGTGGGGACGGCAAGACTTGGACAGCAGCCCCTTGTCCTGCTGTCACCATAGTTACCCAGTGCCCAGTCAGCGACATGTAACGCCCCTGTCCATGCCTACTCGTCCAAGTGTCTGTGGTGAAATGCACCCTGTCACACACAGAGTTTCTCAAAGAAGCGGTGATGTTGTGTGCGACATGCTGGTGGAGCGCAGGCACACCTTTCTTTGAGAAGTAGTGCCGACTGGGCATCTGGTACTGGGGCACTGCGACGGACATAAGGTCTCGAAAATCCTCTGTGTCCACCAGGCGGAAAGGCAGCATTTCTGTAGCCAAGAGCTTGCAGATGGTGAAATTCAACCTCTTAGCTTTCTCATGGCTAGGAGGAAATGGTCTTTTACTTGTCCACATCTGAGGGACCGAGGGCTGGCTATTGTGCTTAGACGGGGTTGATAAGGGTGTCCCCGGCAAACTGCCGGTCTGTGAGGAAGATGCAGGCGGACATGTTAGGTTGCCTTGATCCAAAGGTGGTGCTATCGATGTCGGACAGCGCTCAAGACCAGCAGGTGTTACCACCTCCAAAGAAAATGATGACCTGCCAATCACGCTGGCTGTTGCGGGTAAAGAGGTGGCAGGTCTGCGCCCCAAAACAGGTGTGACTGCTGTCCCCCCAGTCACAGAGGATGAAGAGGCCGCGGATGCACAAGATATGGCAGACGGTGGTTGGCCCGGCCAGCTAGACCGCATTGTAGCACACTGAGCTTCCCACTGCAACTTATGCTTCATGTCCATGTGCCGGTTCATGCATGAAGTACTCAAACTATGTATTTTTTGGCCTCTACTTAGCTTTTGCTGACAAATGTTACAGATAACACGAGTTGGGTCATCTTTATCGATCTGAAAAAATGCCCAGGCTATGCAAGGCTTAGCACCCATGCGACCTGAAGAGCCACCACGACTTGTGGTGAGAGGCAGAGTTGTGTTTGAGGATGCAGTTGTTGACGTGCTTCCAGTACTACGTCTCTGTCCAGGAAGGCGCAACCTGACCTCGTCGTCACTAGCATCTTCCTCCACCTCCTCTGCTGACCTCATCTCTTGGCTGACTGTGGGTTGACAGTAAGTGGGATCTCCGACCTCATCATCATCACCCTGTGCGTTATCACACCCGTCGTCCTCAGAGCCAACCTGTTCCTGACCTGACAAAAAACTAAAGTTGTCGCTCCAATCAGGTATTTGAGTCTTATCATCGTCTTCCTCATTGTCTCCACCAACAGGAGTTACAGTTTGGGAATGAGGGTCTACATTATGGTCAGAACCTTCTGCGTCTGGTCCTGGATCCGACTCATAAAGATTCTGGGCATCAGTGCAGATCATTTCCTCGTCTGGATTCACAGAAGCGCTGGAGTCGATCTCTGATTCCCAGGCTATAGTATGAGTAAACAGCTCTGCAGACTCAACCATCTGTTCTACCTCATACTCAGACGGGCAGCTGGAGATTTGGGAGCTGTGAGGAAGCAAGTGCGATTTGGGTGACACCTTTGAGGACTGGAGTATTTGTGATGTTGAAGTTGATGTGGAGGAGAGCCCACTTAAAGGAGCACTTGATATCCGTTGAAGCACCTGCTGTTTTTGTGCCTCATCTGGAATTTGTAGCGATTGGCGTGGCCGTAAGAAAGGGATCTTATCACATTGTCCGCTAAAAGAAGTAGACATTTTAGTTTGGCTGGAAGATGGTCTTTCTTCTGCACCTACCCCACGGACACAACCTTTTTTCCCCTTCCCAACACGCCTATTCCCCTTTCCACCAGCAGCAGGCCTTTTTCCACTCATTTTGGTGGTTAACTAATTCACAACTCTGGAGTTGTTTGCACAAAAAAACAATGGATGGTAACCGAGCAGAGCTGAGTGGCCAAACTGTGGTATTAGGCCAAAACTATTGGCTGGGTTAGATGCAGAAAAAAATTATTTTTAATTTGCAACCTGATGGAGGTCAGTATAGATGGACTAATAGACCAAGTCCCACACACCGCTAGAAGCCCAAATATTTTTTCAGAGCTAGATGCAGAAAATTTTTTTATTCAATTTGCAACCTGATGGAGGTCAGTATAGATGGACTAATAGACCAAGTCCCACACACTGCTAGAAGCCCAAATATTTTTTCAGAGCTAGATGCAGAAAAAAATTATTTTTAATTTGCAACCTGATGGAGGTCAGTATAGATGGACTAATAGACCAAGTCCCACACACCGCTAGAAGCCCAAATATTATTTCAGAGCTAGATGCAGAAAAAAATTATTTTTAATTTGCAACCTGATGGAGGTCAGTATAGATGGACTAATAGACCAAGTCCCACACACCGCTAGAAGCCCAAATATTTTTTCAGAGCTAGATGCAGAAAAAAATTATATTCAATTTGCAACCTGCTGGAGGTCAGTATAGAAGGACTAATAGAACAAGTCCCACACACTGCTAGAAGCCCAAATATTTTTTCAGAGCTAAATGAAGAAAAAAATTATTTTTAATTTGCAACCTGATGGAGGTCAGTATAGATGGACTAATAGACCAAGTCCCACACACTGCTAGAAGCCCAAATATTTTTTCAGAGCTAGATGCAGAAAAAAATTATTTTTAATTTGCAACCTGATGGAGGTCAGTATAGATGGACTAATAGACCAAGTCCCACACACTGCTAGAAGCCCAAATATTTTTTCAGAGCTAGATGCAGAAAAAAAATATTTTTAATTTGCAACCTGATGGAGGTCAGTATAGATGGACTAATAGACCAAGTCCCACACACCGCTAGAAGCCCAAATATTTTTTCAGAGCTAGATGCAGAAAAAAATTATATTCAATTTGCAACCTGCTGGACGTCAGTATAGAAGGACTAATAGAACAAGTCCCACACACTGCTAGAAGCCCAAATATTTTTTCAGAGCTAAATGAAGAAAAAAATTATTTTTAATTTGCAACCTGATGGAGGTCAGTATAGATGGACTAATAGACCAAGTCCCACACACTGCTAGAAGCCCAAATATTTTTTCAGAGCTAGATGCAGAAAAAAATTATTTTTAATTTGCAACCTGATGGAGGTCAGTATAGATGGACTAATAGACCAAGTCCCACACACCGCTAGAAGCCCAAATATTTTTTCAGAGCTAGATGCAGAAAATTTTTTTATTCAATTTGCAACCTGATGGAGGTCAGTATAGATGGACTAATAGACCAAGTCCCACACACTGCTAGAAGCCCAAATATTTTTTCAGAGCTAGATGCAGAAAAAAATTATTTTTAATTTGCAACCTGATGGAGGTCAGTATAGATGGACTAATAGACCAAGTCCCACACACTGCTAGAAGCCCAAATATTTTTTCAGAGCTAGATGCAGAAAAAAATTATTTTTAATTTGCAACCTGATGGAGGTCAGTATAGATGGACTAATAGAACAAGTCCCACACGCTGCTAGAAGCCCAAATATTTTTTCAGAGATAAATGAAGAAAAAAATTATTTTTAATTTGCAACCTGATGGAGGTCAGTATAGATGGACTAATAGACCAAGTCCCACACACTGCTAGAAGCCCAAATATTTTTTCAGAGCTAGATGCAGAAAAAAATTATTTTTAATTTGCAACCTGATGGAGGTCAGTATAGATGGACTAATAGACCAAGTCCCACACACCGCTAGAAGCCCAAATATTTTTTCAGAGCTAGATGCAGAAAAAAATTATATTCAGTTTGCAACCTGATGGAGGTCAGTATAGATGGACTAATAGAATGATGCTATGCCCAAAAGATTTTACTTCACTAGGTGCAGTAAAAAAATTGGTATTCTATACACAGGTGGTATATCTTGCAACACAGATAGGCTACTCCACTGACTAACACACTCTGCAATAGGCCAAAAAGGATTAGCTTTGCTAGATTCAGCCAAATGCTGTGAAAAAAACTTGCACAGCACTGGCACAGACCTGCCTGGCAAAAACTGATAGGAACTGATGTAACCTAGTCCTGAAAAGGACTCCAATTACAATTAGTCTTTACTCCCACAATCTATCTATTTAAGAGCACAGACCTGCCTGATAAAAGTCGTAGGAAATGCTGTAACCTAGTCCTTAAAAGGACTGCAATCACAACTATTCCCTACTCCCAAGCTATCTGTATATTTGTGCGAAAATTGGCTTGAAATTAACAAGGTATAGCGCACACAGCAACAGCGGTGCCGTCTAACACGCAGCTGCAGCAGTGAGAAAATGGTGGCGACGGGGAAAATGGCTTGGTCTTATAGGGCAAGGACATGTGACATACACTGCCAATCACACATGCCCTTGCTTGTGTGAAAAAAAGCACTTCGCTCCGTGTGTGCGCTGCTGATAGGCTGACAGATTGCACCTCCCCACTGCAAATGCGGGAAAGAGAAAAAAAAATGGAGATCTTCATTGTTCCTGCAGAGATCCATCCCCTGCCCCTCCCCCCGCCCCGCTGTACACTCAAACTGCGTATTAACATTAATTTTCATCATTACTGAGAAAAAATCCAGTTATGATTTTGGTGCACGAACAGTTATCGAACATAACCTCGAACAGCCAAATTTTTCTCAAATTGTTCGTGTTCGCCGACCGGCTCGAACACCGCCCAAAACAGCTCGAATTTGAGATTGGCGAACAGTTCGAGTAGAACAACGCTCATCTCTAGTCTCCAGTGCTTTCTCTCAAACCATTTTATAGTGCTTTTGGAAGTGTGTTTTGGGTCATTTTCCTGCTGGAAGACCCATGACCTCTGAGGGAGACCCAGCTTTCTCACACTGGGCCCTACATTATGCTGCAAAATTTGTTTGAAGTCTTCAGACTTCATAATGCCATGCACACGGTCAAGCAGTACAGTGCCAGAGGCAGCAAAGCAACCCCAAAACATCAGGGAACCTCCGCCATGTTTGACTGTAGGGGCCGTGTTCTTTTCTTTGAATGCCTCTTTTTTTCTCCTGTGCACTCTATGTTGATGCTTTTTGCCAAAAAGTTCTACTTTTGTCTCATCTGACCAGAGAACATTCTTCCAAAACGTTTTAGGCTTTCTCAGGTAAGTTGTGGCAAACTCCAGCCTGGCTTTTTTATGTCTCGGGGTAAGAAGTGGGGTCTTCCTGGGTATCCTACCATACAGTCCCTTTTCATTCAGACGCCGACGGATAGTACGGGTTGACACTGTTGTACCCTCGGACTGCAGGGCAGCTTGAACTTGTTTGGATGTTAGTCGAGGTTCTTTATCCACCATCCGCACAATCTTGCGTTGAAATCTCTCATCAATTTTTCTTTTCCGTCCACATCTAGGGAGGTTAGCCACAGTGCCATGGGCTTTAAACTTCTTGATGACACTGCGCACGGAAGACACAGGAACATTCAAGTCTTTGGAGATGGACTTGTAGCCTTGAGATTGCTCATGCTTCCTCACAATTTGGTTTCTCAAGTCCTCAGACAGTTCTTTGGCCTTCTTTCTTTTCTCCATGCTCAATGTGGTACACACAAGGACACAGGACAGAGGTTGAGTCAACTTTAATCCATGTTAACTGGCCGCAAGTGTGATTGAGTTATTGCCAACACCTGTTAGGTGCCACAGGTAAGTTAGAGGTGCTGTTAATTACACGAATTAGAGAAGCATCACATGATTTTTCAAACAGTGCCAATACTTTTGTCCACCCCCTTTTTTAGGTTTGGTGTGGAATTGTATCCAATTTGGCTTTAGGATAATTCTTTTTATGTTTTTTCATTGAAGACAAATTAAATGAATATAATAATATCAAAGTATTTGTGATTGCAATCATTTTCAGGAAGAAACTGAGTATTATCTGACAGAATTGCAGGGGTGCCAATACTTTTGGCCACCACTGTATATCACAGTCCTTAGTTCTTGTAGGGACCCCTCCCTTATATCTATAGGTCTGCGTTCAGACTAGCCGAGGACTTAGGCGGGTCTGTTCACAAGGAAGAGGTCCCCTGCTGCATCGTAGGGAATCAGCTTAGTCCTATTGTAGGGACAGTTTTCCTATCTTTCCTTAGTGCCGGTAGCAGTTCATAATAGTATCTAATCAGGGTCTTCTGGCCCCTTTTTGTTGCGGTAAACCCGTGACACCATTTTTGCAGAGCTGCTTTCAACTGTTGTGAAAAGGGCAAATGTTGCAAAATTTTCTGCCGTAAGCGCTGTTATGAATTGGCCCCTCGTCCATTCATCCTTAGAACGCTCATTTCCTGATAATCGGCTATTGTAAACAGGCTGCTGATCACACACTGCAAAACTCCTGTTGAGAAATTATTTTCAGATTGCTTAAGAAGCATCATTCTCACAGAACGATTGTATTACAGATCGTTCTGTGCGCATGAAAATGCAATCGGCAGATCTAAACAAGCTAATAAACGACCACCGCCGGCTGACATCTAGCTGATCTGTGGTTATTTAATGCCTGCTGCTGGCAAATGTAAATCCAGCCTAACTCAGGGACCATTTATTCTGTACTGTGTTACTCAGGCCTGTGACTATTGAGCCCCATGTTAGTGCTGTGTTACTTTGATGATGTGCGCACTGGATCACTCAGAACTAATTAAATCTGGCCCCTGAATTAGAATGAATCTGCCCCGATTCGTATTTTAGAAGATTCACTCATCTCTAATCCTGGTGCCAACAGAAGCCTCCAACAAAGCCATTGAGGCAAACAAATACCATGATGGTAAATGCATACATTGCCTTTAAAGATAACCTGTCAGCTGATCCGTGCCGTCCAAAGAGGGGCCAGTTTTATTACTCTCTGAAATTCACTGAAAATATGCTTTAACCCCTTCACGACCTTGAGATTTTCCATTTTTGCTTTTACGTTTTTTGCTCCCCTTCTTCCCACAGCCATAACTTTTTTATTTTTCAGTCAATATGTGAGGGCTTGTTTTTTGCGGGACGTGTTGTACTTTTGAAGGACACCATTGCTTTTACCATATCGACTGTGACCTCTCAGGCCAGAGGGTGCGATGACGTCTTTCCAGCGCGCCCTCTGCTGGGCAGTCACAGCGCAGAGAGCGGGAAGACGGCGACACTGAGGAGTCTGGAGCTGATCAGCAGCAGCAGCAAGGAGAGATGAGTTTTTGATTTTTTATGTTTGAAAGCATGGACCATTATATAGGGCCCATTATGTAGGGAGTATTATATGGGGCCCATGCAGCATGGAGCATCATATGGGGGCCAGTATTCTGCATGAAGCATTATATGGGCCCATACAGAATGTAGCATTATATGGGGGCCAGTATTCTGCATGGAGCATTATATGGGGGCCGGTATTCTGCATGGAGCATTATATGTGGCCCATAAAGCATTGAGCATTATATGGGGGCCAGTATTCTGCATGGAGCATTATATGGGGACCATATAGCATTGAGCATTATATGGGGGCCAGTATACTGAATGAAGCATTATATGGGGGCCAGTATACTGAATGGACCATTATATGGGGGCCATTATTCTGCATGTAGCATTATATGGGCCCATATAGTATGGAGCATTATATGGGGGCCAGTATACTAAATGAAGCATTATATGGGGGCCAGTATACTGCATGTAGCAATATATGGGGGCCAGTATTCTGCATGGAGCATTATATGGGGGCCAGTATTCTGTATGGAGCATTATATGTGGGCCAGTATTCTGCATGGAGCATTATATGGGGGCCAGTATTTTGTATTGAGCATTATATGGGGGCCAGTATTCTGCATGTAGTATTATATGAGGGCCAGTATTCTGTATGGAGCATTATATGGGGGCCAGTATTCTGAATGGAGCATTATATGGGGGCCAGTATTCTGAATGGAGCATTATATGGGGGCCAGTATTCTGCATGGAGCATTATAGGGGGCCAGTATTCTGCATGGAGCATTATATGGGGGCCAGTATTTTGTATTGAGCATTAAATGGGGGACAGTATTCTGCATGGAGCATTATATGGGGGCCAGTATTCTGTATGGAGCATTATATGGGGGCCAGTATTCTGAATGGAGCATTATATGGGGGCCAGTATTCTGCATGGAGCATTATATGGGGCCCATACAGCATGAAGCTTTATATGGGGGCCAGTACACTGAATGGAGCATTATATGGGGGCCAGTAAACTGAATGGACCATTATATGGGTACCATTATTCCGAATGTAGCATTATATGGGCTCATATAGCATGGAGCATTATATGGGGGCCAGTATTCTGCATGGAGCATTATATGTGGCACATACAGCATGGAGCATTATATGGGGGCCAGTATTCTGCATGGAGCATTATATGGGGACCATATAGCATTGAGCATTATATGGGGGCCAGTATATTGAATGAAGCAATATATGGGGGCCAGTATTCTGTGGGGAGCATTGCATGGGGCCAGTATTCTGTATGGAGCATTATATGGGGGCCAGTATTCTGCATGGAGCATTATATTGGGGTCAGTATTCTGTATGGAGCATTGTATGGGGCCAGTAATCTGTAAAGGACCAGTGTATGGGGGCCAGTATTCTGCATAGAGCATTATATGGGCCCATACAGCATGTAGCATTATATGGGGGCCAGTATTCTGCATGGAGCATTATATTCGGGCCAGTATTCTGCATGGAGCATTATATGGGGGCCAGTATTCTGTATGGAGCATTGTATGGGGGCCAGTAATCTGTAAAGGACCAGTGTATGGGGGCCAGTATTCTGCATAGAGCATTATATGGGCCCATACAGCATGTAGCATTATATGGGGGCAAGTATTCTGTATGGAGCATTATATGGGGCCCATACAGCATGGAGCATTATATGGGAACCAGTATTCTGCATGGAGCATTACTTGGGGCCCATTTAGCATGGAGCTTTATATGAGGGCCAGGATACTGAATGGAGCATTATATGGGGGCCAGTATTCTGCATGTAGCATTATATGGGGGCCAGTATTCTGTATGGAGCATCATATGGGGGCCAGTATTCTCCAGGAGCATTATATGGGGCCCATACAGCATGGAGCTTTATATGGGGGCCAGTATACTGAATGGAGCATTATATGGGGGCCAGTATACTGAATGTACCATTATATGGGGGCCATTATTTTGCATGTAGCATTATATGGGCCCATACAGCATGGAGAATTATATGGGGTCCTTTATTCTGTAAGGAGCATTATATGGAGTGCATTATTCTGTATGGAGCATTACATGGAGGCCAGTATTCTGCATGGAGCATTATATGGGGGCCAGTATTCTGTATGGAGCATTATATTGGGGCCAGTATTCTGCATAGAGCATTATATGGGGGCCAGTATTCTGCATGGAGCATTATATGGGGGCCAGTATTTTGTATGGAGCATTATATGGGGGCCAGTATTCTGCATGGAGCATTATATTGGGGCCATTATTCCGTATAGAGCATTATATGGGGGCCAGTATTCTACATGGAGCATTATATGGGGCCCATACAGCATGGAGCTTTATATGGGGGCCAGTATACTGAATGTAGCATTATATGGGTTCCATTATACTTAATGGACCATTATATGGGGGCCATTATTCTGCATGTAGCATTATATGGGCCCATTTAGTATGGAGCATTATATGAGGGCCAGTATACTGAATAAAGCATTATATGGGGGCCAGTATACTGCATGTAGCAATATATGGGGGCCAGTATTCTGCATGGAGCATTATATGGGGCCGGTATTCTGTATGGAGCATTATATGGGGGCCAGTATTCTGCATGGAGCATTATATGGGGGGCAGTATTCTGCATGGAGCAGTATATTGGGGCCAGTATTCTGTATGGAGCATTATATGGGGGCCAGTATTCTGAATGGAGCATTATATGGGGGCCAGTATTCTGCATGGAGCATTATATGGGGCCATTACAGCATGGAGCTTTCTATGGGAGCCAGTATACTGAATGGAGCATTATATGGGGCCAGTAAACTGAATGGAGCATTATATGTGGACCATTATTCTGCATGTAGCATTATATGGGCTCATATAGCATGGAACATTATATGGGGGCCAGTATACTTAATGAAGCATTATATGGGGGCTAGTCTACTGCATGTAGCAATATATGGGGGCCAGTATTCTGTATAGAGAATTATATGGGTGCCAGTATTCTGTATGGAGCATTATATGGGGCCAGTATTCTGTATGGAGCATTATATGGGGGCCAGTATTCTGCATGGAGCCTGATATGGGCCCATACAGCATGGAGAATTATATGGGGGCCAGTATTCTGCATGGAGCATTATATGGGGGCCAGTATACTGAATGGAGCATTATATGGGAGCCAGTATTCTGCGTGTAGCATTATATGGGCCCATACAGCATGGGGTATTATATGCGGGCCGTTATTCTGTAAGGAGCATTATATGGGGTGCATTATTCTTTATAGAGCATTATATGGGGGCCTGTATTCTGCATGTAGCATTATATGGGGGCCAGTATTCTGCATGGAGCAATATATGGTGGCCAATATTCTGTATGGAGCATTATATGGGGGCCAGTATTCTGCATGGAGCATTAAATGGGGGCCAGTATTCTTTATGGACCATTATATGGGGGCCAGTATTCTGTATGGAGCATTATATGGGGGCCAGTATTCTGCATGGAGCATTATATGGGGACCAGTTTTCTGTATGGAACATTATATGGGGGCCTGTATTCTGTATGGGGCATTATATGGGGCCCATACAGCATGGAGCATTATATGGGGGCAGTATTCTGCATGGAGCATTATGTGGGGCCCATACAGCATGGAGCATTATCTGGGGGCCAGTATTCTGCATGGAGCATTATATTGGGGCCAGTATTCTGCATGGAGCATTATATGGGGGCCAATATTCTGCATGGAGCATTATATGGGGCCCATACAGCATGCAGCATTATATTGGGGCCAGTATTCTGCATGGAGCATTATATGGGGCCCATACAGCATGAGGCATTATATGGGGGCCAGTGTTCTGCAGCGAGCATTATATGGGGCCCATACAGCATGGAGCATTATATGGGGGCCACTGTTCTGTATGGAGGATTATATGGGGGCCTGTATTCTGTATGGAGCATTATATGGGGGGCAGTATTCTGCATGGAACTTTATTTGGGGCCCATACAGCATGGATCATTATATGGAGGCCAGTATTCTGCATGGAGCATTGTATGGGGGCCAGTATTCTGCATGGAGCATTATATGGGGACCAGTATTCTGTATGGAGCATTATATGGGTGCCAGTAAACTGTATGGGGCAATATATGGAGACCAGTATACTGCATGGAGCTTTATAATGGGGCCAGTATTCTGTATGGAGCATTATATGAGGGCCAGTATTCTGCATGGAGCATCTTATGGGCCCATAGAGCATGGAGCATTATATGGGGGCCTGAATTCTGTATGGAGCATTACATGGGGGCCAGTATTCTGCATGGAACATTATTTGGGGCCCATACAGCATGGATCATTATATGGGGGCCAGTATTCTGCATGGAGCATTATATGGGGGCCAGTATTCTGCATGGAGCATTATATGGGGACCAGTATTCTGTATGGAGCATTATATGGGTGCCAGTAATCTGTATGGGGCATTATATGGGGATCAGTATTCTGCATGGAGCTTTATAATGGGGCCAGTATTCTGTATGGAGCATTATATGGGGGCCAGTATTCTGCATGGAGCATTATATGGGGCCAATACAGCATGGAGCATTATATGGGGGCCAGTATTCTGCATGGAGAATTATATGGGGGCCAGTATTCTGCATGGAGCATTATATGGGGCCCATACAGCATGGAGCATTATATGGGCCCATACAGCATGGAGCATTATATGGGTCCAATATTCTGTAAGGAGCATTATATTGGGTGCATTATTCTGTATGGAGCATTATGGGGGCCAGTATTCTTCATGGAGCATTTTATGGGGGCCAGTATTATGCATGGAGCATTATATGGGGGCCAGTATTTTGTATGGAGCATTTTATGGGGGCCAGTATTCTGCATGGAGCATTATATGGGGGCCAGTGTTCTGTATGGAGCATTATGAAAGGCTGCAAGCACTAAGGAAAGACAAGAGATCTGTCCCTACAATAAAACTAAGCTAGATCCCTACGATGTAACGGGGAACCTGATCCTGCGATCAGACCCGCTAAAGTCCTCAGCTAGTCTGAACGAAGACCTATAGATGTGAGGGAGGGATCCCTAAAAGAACTAGGGACTGGGAGAAAGATGGACACCTCCTAGCAGAAATTGTAGCAGTAAAAAGACAAACAAACAACATAGAACATAGAGGTCAAAAGACCTAGCTAAACTGACTGAGAAAGGTTACAAAGCACCTGGCTAGCTTAAGAGAAGAAATTACAATGAAGTCCAGCATGGCCAGAAGGGCGGAGCAGGATTAAATAGGCAAAAAAGGTCATGTGACCAGCAAAAGAGAAAAAACCTAACAGGAGAGTTCTAACAGTACCCCCTCTTCTATGAGGATCCTCCGGATCCCCTAGGCCCAGGCTTATCAGGAAACCTCTTGTGAAGTGCTCTGACAAGTCTGGAAGCAGAATCATCATCCGCCCTCACCCATGATTTATCCTCGGGACCGAAACCCTTCCAAGCGACGAGATACTGCAAACTCCACCTATACCGTCTAGAATTAAGGATGCGGGAAATTTCATATTCCCCGTCCTCCACCACCGGAGGAACAGTGGCAGTGGCGTCTCTATCTGATACATCAGCTTTTTTCAATAGAGAAACATGAAACACCGGATTAATCTTCCAGGAGGTAGGAACCTCCAACCTAACAGCAGATTGGTTAACTACCTGAAGCACCTTAAAGGGACCTACAAACTTGGGACCCAATTTTTTAGAAGGAATCCTCAACCGCAGATTCTTAGAGGACAACCAAACCATGTCACCAACCGTAAACAAAACCTCTTGACGTTTCCTGTCAAAGTACCTCTTAGATTTTTTGTTAGCCTCCTGAAGATTACCACACACATCGGTCCAAACTCTCTCCAAATCACCGGAAAAACTCTCCTCCTCAGGCACAGCCGATACCAATTTGGAGAATGATCCAAAAGACGGATGTCTCCCAGAACAACAAAAAAAAGGCGAACACCCAGCAGAAGAGGATGTATGGTTGTTAAGAGCAAATTCAGCGGCAGAAACTCAGACCACCCCTCTTGATTGTCTGCCACAAAACAACGCAAGAACTGCTCAACATCCTGATTCTTCCTTTCTGTCTGGCCATTAGACTCAGGATGATATCCAGATGAAAACGACAAATGAACTCCCAACCTGTCACAAAAGGCACGCCAAAAACGAGCCACGAACTGAGGTCCCCTATCAGAAACAATGTCAGTAGGAACACCATGGAGTCTGACAATTTCCTTGACAAAGGACTTAGCGAGTGTCTTAGCGCAGGGCAGTTTGATGAAGGGAACCACGACCACCCAGATGACCGTGAAACCCTCAGAGGAGGGAAGGTCAGTAATAAAGTCCATAGCCAGATGTGTCCAAGGTGCACTAGGAACCTCCAGAGGGCAAATCAACCCCGCAGCAGGAGTATGAGAAGACTTAGATCTAGCACACACAGTACATTGACGCATCCACTTAATGACTTCCTTCTGCCATCCAGGCCACCAAAAACTGCGACCCACAAGTCTCTTGGTCTCAGAAATTCCTGGATGACCTGCCAAACGAGACTCATGACACTCCACAAACAAATTTCTCCTAAAGGTCCTAGGCACAAACAACCTCCCATGGGGAGTGTTAGATGGGGCATTCTCCTGTGCTTTAAGAATCTCATCTTCCAAAACGGAGTCCAATGCAGCAATCACAACACCTTCTTGTAAAATGCTCTCCTCCTCCTCAGCACCGACCATGGGAGAAAAGCTGCGAGACAACGCATCAGCTTTAACATTCTTGGTACCCGGGATGTAAGTAACGGAAATATTAAACCGCGAAAAAAAAAGTGCCCACCTAGCCTAACGGCATTCAAGCGCTTGGCAGCATCAAGATAGATCAGATTTTTATGATCAGTGAAAACCTGAATGGGAAATTCAGCACCTTCCAAGAGATGACGCCAGTGTTGAAATGCGAGTTTAATAGCCAGCAATTCCCGATTACCAATATCGTAATTAAGTTCAGTCTCAGAAAATTTTTTGGAAAAAAAGGCACAGGGATGTACTCCATCCTTGTTTTCCTGAGACAACACCGCACCGACCCCCACAGAAGAAGCATCAACCTCAACCAAAAACGGCTTAGTCACATCAGGCTGCATAAGGATGGGGGCAGAGCTGAACCTCTCCTTTAGAAACACAAACGCTTCAATGGCCTCAGTAGTCCACTGAACCGTATTAGCACCTTTCCTGGTGAGATCGGTCAGTGGTTTAACAATAATAGAAACATTTTTAATGAATTTTCTGTAATAATTGGCGAAACCCAAAAACCTCTGTATCGATTTCAAACCAATAGGCCTAGGCCATTCCTGCACAGCTTGAACTTTCACCGGATCCATCTCAAAGCCCTCGCTGGAGATAATGTAGCCCAAAAAACTAATTCTCTGTACAGCGAACTCACATTTCTCTAGCTTAGCAAAAAGCGAATTGTCAATTAATAACTGTAATACCTCACGTACGCTCCGCCAATGAGACTCCAGATCAGGCGAATAAATCAAAATGTCATCCAAATACACAACCACATTTTTGCCGATCAAAGGTCTAAGGATGTCATTAATAAGATTCTGAAAAAATGCTGGTGCATTGGTAAGACCAAAAGGCATAACCAGATTCTCAAAATGACCCACAGGAGTGTTAAAAGCAGTCTTCCATTCATCACTCTCCTTCATGCGCAACAAATTGTATGCCCCCCGGAGATCAATTTTAGAGAACCACTTGGCCCCCACTAACTGGTTAAATAAATCAGGAATCAATGGCAGTGGGTAGGGATTGCGTACAGTAATTTTATTAATCTCGCGAAAGTCCAGACAAGGACGTAAACCGCCGTCCTTTTTTTTAATAAAAAAAATCCAACAGCCACAGGTGACTTAGAGGGTCTGATATGACCGGCGGCCAAGCTCTTCTGTATGTATTCCTCCAAAGCCTTTCTCTCAGGAATAGTAAAATAAACGACTTTTAGGAAGAGTCGCTCCAGGGACAAATTCAATGGTACAATCATAATCTCTATGGGGAGGCAAAATTTGCGACTCCTCCTCAGAAAAAACTTTCCAAAAATCCTGAATAGGTACAGGTAATTCCCCTTTATCCACAGCAGCAATGCACCCGTTACAACACTTGTCATAACACTTAGGGCTCCAGGACTTAATTTCATTAGTAGACCAATCCAGTACAGGATTGTGCAATTTTAACCATGGTAACCCCAAAACTACTGGAGAAGGCAAATTATTTAATACTACCAAATCCAAATTTTCTTGGTGAATACCATTAATAGTGAGGGGAAATTCATAAACCTTGGGAGTAACACATTTCAAGGGAGAGTCGTCGACAGAAACCACGGTAATAGGGCATGACAAAGGTTTGGGTTTTAATTTAAGTTTTTCCAAGAATCCCCCATCAATCACATTCAGAGTAGAACCACAATCCACAAATAGCCGAAATTCAATTAATTCTTTCTGAGCTGCAGTAGTAGCAGAAAGAAATACCCCCTTAGTGTTTAAACAGGCTATACGGGTGTAACTGACCTTTCTTTTTTCTTCTTTGTTCATACGAAGCACACAGTTCTTAATGAAATGGTCAGATTCTACGCAATAAAAGCACAAACCTTCAGAAAACCTGCGGTCTTTTTCCTGAGAGCGGGGTGACATCGCCCCAATCTCCATCGGCTCTCCAATATCAGTACAGACCCTCTCACGACTAGGAGCTGACATGGCAAAGGATTTACTCTCATTAACCCTTGCACACAGTCTCCTGTCCACCCGTATAGCTAATTGCATAACCTCCTGCAAGTTTCCAGGTGTGGGATAAGCAATAAGCAGATCCTTAACCCTTTCACCTAGCCCAGCAAGAAACAAACTTTTCAGAGCTGAATCGTTCCACCCCACCTGAGCAGACCACCGACGGAAGTGAGTGCAATAATTTTCCACATTACCTGATCCCTGCCTCAAAAGTCTCAATTCCGTCTCAGCTGATGAGACACGATCAGGATCATCATACAACAACCCCAAAGCAGAAAAAAAACTATCCACTGCTCTAAAGCACGGATCACTAGGTTGGAGAGAAAAGGCCCATCCCTGAGGTTCTTTGCGCAAAAGTGACATTATGAACCCTATGCGCTGTGATTCATCAGCAGAGGATCTGGGTCTCAAACAAAAATACAATAAACAAGCATTTTTAAAGGAAAAAAAGTCTTGTTGTTCACCAAAAAATAAAACAGGCAATCGTACCTTTGGCTCCACAAAATGCACTCCAGAACAGCTACTCACGTGTTGTTGGAGCTCGGCCACCTCCAGAGAGAGTCCCTGCAGGCGTTGAGCCAAATCCTGAACCGACACCATGATGGAAACTGGAGGTCTTTCTTTAGAGATATTTTTGGGCTGGACTTACTGTTATGATAGGCTACAAGCACTAAGGAAAGACAGGAGATCTGTCCCTACAATAGAACTAAGCTAGATCCCTACGATGTAACGGGGAACCTGATCCTGCGATCAGACCCGCTAAAGTCCTCAGCTAGTCTGAACGAAGACCTATAGATGTGAGGGAGGGATCCCTACAAGAACTAGGGACTGGGAGAAAGATGGACACCTCCTAGCAGAAATTGTAGCAGTAAAAAGACAAACAAACAACATAGAACATAGAGGTCAAAAGACCTAGCTAAACTGACTGAGAAAGGTTACAAAGCACCTGGCTAGCTTAAGAGTAGAAATTACAATGAAGTCCAGCATGGCCAGAAGGGCGGAGCAGGATTAAATAGGCAAAAAAGGTCATGTGACCAGCAAATAGAAAAAAACTAACAGGAGAGTTCTAACAATATGGGGGCCAGTATTCTGCATGGAGCATTATATGGGCCACTTCAGAACTCTCCAGCACTTGGTTTCCATCCATTTCTGGGCACTTCTTGAAGTGTGTTTGGGGTCAATGTCCTACTGGAAGGCCCATGACCTAGGACACAAAGCCAGTTTTCTGACACTATGCACTGTATTGCATCCCAAAATCCTTTGGTAATCTTCAGATCTCATGATGCCTTGCACACAGTCAAGGTACCCAGTGCCAGAGGTAGCAAAATAATCCCAAAACATCTTTGAACCTCCACCATATTTGACTGAAGGTACTGTGTTCTTTTCTTTGTAGGCCTCATTCCATTTTCAGTAAACAGTATTTTTTATTTATTTATTTATTTTTCTCACTTATATAGCACCATTAATTCCACAACACTTTACAGACATTATTGGCACTGTTCCCATTGGGACTCACAATCTAAGTCCCATATCAATATGTCTTTGGAGATGGGAGGAAACCAGAGAACCTGGAGGAAACCTACAGAAACACGGGGAGAACATACAAACTCCTTGCAGATGTTGTACTTGGTAGGATTTGAACCCAGGACCCAAGCGCTGCAAGGCTGCAGTGCTAACCACTGAGCCACAGTGCTGCCCATGATTTGCTTTACCAAAAAGCTCTTTCTTCGTTTCATCTGTTCACAAGACTCTTTTCCAGAAGGATTTTGGCTTACTCACATGCATTTTGGTAAACTGCAGTGTAGCTTTTTTATGTTTCTGTGTCAGCAGTGTGGTCCTTCTGGGTCTCCTGTCATAGTGTTTCATTTCATTCAAAAGTCGATGGATAGTTCACACTGACACTGATGCACTCTCAGCCTTCAGGACAGCTTGAATTTCTTTGGAACCTGATTGGGGCTGCTTATCCACCATCCGGACTATTCTGCGTGGCAAAATTTCTCTGCCGTCCATGGCCAGGGAGATTAGCTACAGTGCCATGGGTTGTAAACTTCTTGATTATGTTGCGCACCATGGACAAAGGAACATCAAGATCTCTGGAGATGGACTTTTAACCTTGAGGTTGCTGATATTTTTCAACAATTTTGGTTCTCGAGTCCTCAGACAGTTCTCTTCTCCTCTTTCTGTTCTCCATGCTTAGTGTGGCACACACCGACGCATCAATGCAAAAATTGAGTCAACTTCTCCCCTTTTTATCTGGTTTCAGGTGTGATTTTCATATTGCCCACACCTGTTACTTGCTACAGGTGAGTTTGAACGAGCATCACATGCTTGAAACAAAGTTGTTTACCCATGTTTTTTGAAAGGTGCCAACAAGTTTCTCTGGCCTATTTTTCGGGTTTTACGTGAAATTACAGTAGCATGTAAAAGTTTGGGCAACCCTGGTCAAAATGACTGATATTGTGAACAGTTAAGCAAGTTGAAGATGAAATTATCTCTAAAAGGCTTAAAGTTAAAGATGACACATTTCCTTTAGGCAAAAAAACAACAACTATATTTCCATCTTTTACACTGTAAAAATTACAAAAAGGAAAATGGGCCGATGCAAAAATTTGGGCACCCTGCATAGTTAGTACTATACACAGAGTGACTGTAGACTCATCAATTTAGACCAGAAGACCCCTTTAATCACTTTTTTTGCTTTTAATTCACTGTGCTGGATTGAAAAACCTATATCATGTTTTCTTTTATGTGAACATTGGGGCTGAGAGCGCTGGGACCCTCAGGATGCACAGCACCAAATTCAACTGGCTTCTGTGCAAAGAAATGAAATACAGCCGCATTTAGGTAAAAGGTTCTGAGTGGCAGTAAGATCTGTGGATGAGAACATATTTCTCCCTTCACTGGCTGCCATTCTTCAAAATGACAGCGAGAATTACTTTATTTTGTGAATCAATAATACACATGAAACTCAGCAAACTTGTAATATATCTTATCAGAGAAATTAATCTTTCACTCTCAATTCAGGGGTAAAATCTGTATTCAGTGAGGACAGACTTTCACATTACGAAGACAGAAGATGACAATTGGTGCTTTTAAAATTCTATGAAAATGGAAGGGGAAAGAAGCTAGAATCAAAGACAGACATTATGCAGTAAGTTCTCCTGAAACCACAGTTGCTGTTCTTCATAGAACCTTATGAGCACCAATTGTCATCTCCTATCTCAGAAATGGGAATATCTGTAGTCACTGAAGATGCATTATTTTATCTGTGAAATGAGAATTTTGAGAATGACTGATCAGTCCAGGAGGAGAGAGAAGCAGATTTCTCTGATAACATATAGTTTCTTATTTTCATGTGTGCTATTGATTTATGAAAATAAAATAAAAACGACGGTTACTTTGTAAGTGTCACAGAATCACTGGTCCTCTCCTCCATTTTTGGCCAAGGTTTAGAGCATATAATGACAGACATGTTTGTGATCCAAGCCATAAACCATATATGACGTATAGTACTCATATGCCATAAATATCAGAAATATTCCATTAAATGCAAAGAGACTTTAATCAATTAGAATTTTTTTTAATTAAGAATTGCATGAAAGGATGAAGAGATGTTCTTGGAGGAGCCTTCTTGTTCTGCAGATGTTTCTTGCTGGTCAGAAGGCCACAGGTAGATGGTAAACATCCTTCCTTACAGGTACAGCATGGTGGACGTGCTGTACTCGCTTCAGGGCATTAGACGTGGCGGTTTTCTGCCCTCGCGATGTTTAGGGTGCCGCGTTGACAGGGTGCAAATAAGCAGCTTTCTCTGATGGCGTAAGCAGCCCTGGATAATCCACGCCGGCAGGATGAGATCAACCGGCGGAAGATGGAACCTATGAGAGGAGACGTAACTAATGTGAGTAATGGGACTCCATATTAGAGGACACTACTGTGGTGTCACTGTGACAGGACGGTAGAGGAATCTTATCCATACAGAGGTGTGGGATCATTGTCCGCCATCATACATGTGACAATCCCCCCACTGACAGATCACATCCGCTCCACATGACTTCTTCTCACAGACTGACATCATACAACATGGAGCCTATGGTCACACTTACCTCTTCTACTTTCCCCCTCTTCTACTTTCTCTGTTTTTTGTTGTTTTCTGCATTTTAATGCAGATTTTCTTCTCCCCTGAACTGGAATTTCTAATTAAAAAGCAAGAAAAAGATGTTGATTATAAACTCCTAAAAGATTAGCTTTATTAGTTTTATCTAAAATTATGGAAAGGCTCCTTAAAGGGTCGATAGTGACTCTTAGGATTGCTACTTCCAATAGGCGGCACTAGAGTTCAAGTCCTCTTCCTCTCTGAAGTCTGAAGAGGCAATTTGCATGTTTAATTTCCCAGAGGAGCATTGCATGGCTTATAAGCCTCCTCATATTACCATGCCAGGCTAGGCATGTCACTCTCCACAAGGAAAAACATTACCCCATAGATCCTATCTAGAATTATGTTATTCTCATATCCTGTAGGCCCAGTAATCGATTATTGCTCAATAATAGAGAGACCATGTCATATATATAAATCACCTGAGGGTCTGAGAATTAGATTGTGTGGGAATTAATTAGTAGGTTTTCCAGCATGTGGTGTCTCCCCAATGAACTATGTCCAGTGTTATCTTATAATCAGATAGATAAGACCACAGTGTAACATTAAGGGCGTAAGGAAGATCAGTATAGGCACATATGGAGCCATGGGTGCAATATTCAAGATCATATTGTCAGAAGACTGAATGGCTTCTTATAGCTTAATGCATAACATAAAAGAGTGTGGTTTTTAATGCAATGAAGAGCTGAACTATTCATCGTTTTCTAGATAGAAAGAAGTGGTAATTTTGTAAGCCTTTATGTGCACATTCACATTACACTTTTTGATTAGGCTATAATAGGATAGCCTATAGACTAGTACATACCTGACAATGGGGATGACGTGTTGTTTTTAGCAGTGAAACACTTCTTGTCACCATCAGATTTAGAAGAAGATTCTTTCTGCCTGTTTGGTAGAAGAAAAAACATATAAATTATATGGGTCAGTTGGGACCCTGAGACAGCACTGGAGTTTTACAGATAGAGGCTGCGTGTAGGATAGACCTAGGTTCATTAGTAAAGAGATACTGGGCTTGCAAGGCCAGAGCATGAGTTCTGCATGGAAGTGAGCTGAGAGTGTATCACTGTAACATTTCTCACAAGACAAGTGCCGGCAGCCGTGAATTCAAAGTGTGTGCCTCTGTGTAAGACAGAACTTATTGAAGACAAGCTTTATACCTACTACCTGCTGTATATACATTTCATCTATACAACAAACAGTTTATTTTTACATCCTAGTGTGTGTCATTCCTAGTTTGCTGTTCCATCTAGTGACCCATCTCACTAGTGTAATTTACTTACATGTCTGAGTGTTTTGCACTGTCTGAGGAATACTCTGGAGGTGACTTGGGTTCCTCATTGTTCATCATCCTGGTATTGATGGAACAGAGCTAAAATACACAGAAAAAAAATTATAACATTTATAGAATTTGAATCTTTTTTTAATCATAGGCTTTATAGATCTTATCGGGCCCACACTTACTTTAGAAAGCCTTTTAGAAGATGATACAAAGTTTTTGCTTTCTGGCCAGTCATTGTCCTCACTTGTCTCCCCCTCATCTGAATCCATATGTTTGTGTTTTCCAGAGCGAGCTACAAAGTACAATTTTTGTCAAAGATCATTAGTATAATTCACAGACAGATAGAAGCCATATTATTACTAATAATGATGATGGCAACTAATTGTCACATAAAATGAAAGACAGGACAAGCAGCAGCTTTCTGCACGTGACGTCTCATTCTACTCACTGTTAAAGTACTTGGTGTCCTCTTCTGACTTAAAATCAGGAATGAACAGTGGCTTCTGAGTTAGAAGATTGTCAAAGTCTAAGTCACATAAGAATGGATGAATCTTAATATCATTTGCTCCTCCTGGAAAAATAAGACAATAAATAGTGATATAGACATTGTCAGAGAGACGGCTCCATATCTGTATGGTTTATGTTACAGAGCCAAAGTGAAGGAAATATACTAAAAGTCATATTATGAAGAATGGGGAATGAACAAGCTGGTAGAGCAGAGAACATCAGTGCTGATCCTCATGGATGTAATAATTCGTCTGGTCACAGGGGTGTAATAAGTCATTATTAATATCATTATATACATTACCTGTCCCAAGCCTATATGCTGGATCTTTTCTGAGCAGCTCAGTGATGATGTCATGTGCATCGGGTGGAGGAGCGGAATTATGAAATTTCCAAGTTATGTCATCTGTTTTACAAAAAAAGCAAATATTACAGAAAATAAAACCTCATTGTTTTCTTTCATAATTTTTTTTTACCAATCTAACCAAATAAGAATGACATCACATAGCATTCAGATTATTTTACTTACTCCAGATAATTTTGCGGTAAGTATCATATTTGGATTTTCCATCGAATGGTACACGTCCTACAAGAAATTTATATAGGATAATCCCAACTGACCACCAGTCAGCTGGCCTTCCATAGCCCTCCAGTAAGATGACTTCTGGGGCGGTGTAATTAGGTGAGCCAAAAATCTGGAAATCAATAAAGGAATAAGATGACGATTAGTGAAAATAGTTGTGACAAATAACATCAGTGGAAACATTTTCTAGATCTGAAAATATCAGAGAAGGAGAAATAGATGAGATCAGTAAAGAACAAGTCCCTGTAAGGCTGACCTCTTTATCACGGAACTCTCTGGTGATGTCCTCAGTTGGAGCCTTGTAGATGTTTGATGTTGGGCTCATGAGACCAAGTTTGGAAAGCCCAAAATCGGCAACTTTAATATGACCAGTTGCTGTTATCAGGAGGCTGTGAAAAAAAAAAAGATGGTGTCATCCCCAAGTACAGTAATAATAACCCATAGACTGTATGACAATCTCTAACTTTTTTCCTCTTTATTATACTACAGGGATGACTTACTTCTCAGGCTTCAGGTCTCTGTGCACCACACCGTAGCTATGCAGATATTCCACCGCTAGAACCGTTTCTGCAATGTACATACGGGCCAAGGGGACAGGTAAAGAACCCCTTTTCTTTAGAAGACTGCCACAGTCTCCTCCTACAGGAGAAAGCAAATATAACAGGTGAGGGTTTATTACAATGTAAATTACACATGATGAGAATGCGGCTCCGTTAAATACAAGTGTATGGAGGGAGGCCACGCATACTAGACAGGCTCTGGCCGGGAATATGTATAACACATACGTACCCGCCGATCCCAGCTCAGAAAGCAGCGCTAGGGGGATTCATAAGTCTGAAGTCACATAAACTTATCAATTTAGAATGGACAACCCCTTTAAGCAGATCTAGGTTGGATATAGATACGATGGATATGACCTACCTGGTACATACTCCATGACCATGCACAGATGAAGGTTAGTTGGAAAAGAACAGAACATGGAGGCCACAAAGGGACAATCAGAGAATGTTAGGATGTCCCTCTCTAGAAAGGCCGCTTCCAGTTCTACTGAATTATTCAGGGTCTTCTTGTCCAGTTTCTTCATAGCAAATGTCTGGTTTGTGTCTTTGTGGCGCACTAAGTGGACGGCTCTGGAGAAGAAGAAAATTCATGATTTATAAGAAATTCTTACTAACATTTTGTCTATAGACCTCATCAAATGATCTTCTGTACTATTGGTTGTATACTAGAGGTATGGCCAACACCAGAAATCCATGGAGAAATCCATGACATAACACTACCTATGGGAGGTCGTCATCCATGTCACATACTAACTAACCTGATTGGTGACAAATAGATGTGGACAGTATAATTTCTCTATGGTAACATTGTATTGACAGGACACAGAGATAGAAGCATCATCATAAGGAGCCCTAAAAAATGTATATTATGCCAAAATAAAGCTCACCCAAAAGCACCACTGCTGATCAGTTTGATCTTTTTATAGTCGGTCTTACAAGGATTTCTTCCCGAATTCAATGATCCGATCAAAGCCTAGAAATAATAAGAAATGACTTTAAGACATAGAAGCTGCTGGAAAATAAAAGCTCCAGTTGCAGGAACTTCTCAGTATTACTGTGTTTCCCCGAAAATAAGACAGGGACTTATATTATTTTTTGCTCTGATAGATGGGTTAGGGCTTATTTTCAGGGGATGTCTTATTTTTTTCCATGAACAACAATCAACATTTATTCTTGAAGAAAAAAAATCAATATTTATTCAAATATAATCATTGTCATCACACACACACTACACATACACATGTATATACACACACTGCACATACACAAGTATATACACACTGTACATACACATGTATATACACACACTACACATACACATGTATATACACACCCTGCACATACACATGTATTTACACACACTGCACATACACATGTATATACACACACTGCACATACACATGTATATACACACACTACACATACACATGTATATACACACACTGCACATACACACACTACACATACACATGTATACACACACAAGTATATACACATGTATATACACACACTGCACATACACAAGTATATACACACACTGCACATACACATGTTTATACACACACTGCATGTACATACACATATATATGCACACTGCACATACACATGTATATATGTAGCGCCCCGAGGGGTCGGCCGCTACAGAGGTATTGCATCTCAACCAGATGTGCGATATCTCACTTCCAGGTAAGGATGGAGTGTGGATCAGGACCCCGACACCTGCATGCATTACGCCACATTTCCGGGGGGCAGGGCGATCGATATGCTCCAAGTAGAGCATGACAGTCCCTGTCCCTGGCTGGAGTGGGGGGAGGGAACACCGAGGAAGGGGGGACCCTGTAGTGCATAGGAGGGAGAGGGCGGTTCCTGGGTGCATTGAGAAGGAGGCATAAAAGGTGGGCACCATCTTAGTTCTGTGTTCAGTCTGAGAGAAGAAGTGACAGAGTAAGGGCCTCAGCATGGGACTCTGCTCCTAGGCGGGCCTAGCCTGTGAGGCCCAGCCAGCACTGAAAGAGCAAAGAGAGAAGTTCAGTCAGAGGAGAAGACAGGGGGCAGAGGCTCAGACCGAGCTCTGCTCCGCAGGCAGGCCTGAGAGAGCGGCCGGAGCCTGGAGGGAGGAGAAGGAAGGAAGAGGAGCGGAGGAGGCTCCAGGAACAAGGAACGAAGGGACTCCAGGGGTGTGGACCGGCGAGTCGCCACCACACGCCCGAATCTACCTGCGTAGGGGGGTCAGGCCAAAGGGGGAGACCGGTCCCTGAAGCTAGTGGAGGCGGGGAACTACCCTCAGCTAGAAACTGGAGGCTGTGACATTTTATGTGACGCAGCCCCTCGCTACACCCGCTAGGAAGGCACCACATAGGGTCAGGGAAACGGCACCAAGTTTTACCAGAGAAGGTCCGAGACAGCCGGACAGAAGCGAGGTCACTGGCGGGGTATGACAGGCCAGAGAAAGGACACACAAAGGGGGTCCTGTGAAACGCTCCAAAGTTATCTGGGAGTAGGCCGAGCCCCTCACCTGGTGAGCACTGTGCGACGTGGGACGGTATGACCAGCTGTAGTAACGTGGATAAAGAACTGTGAGTAAAAACCCTGGACTGCATTACAGGACTCTGTGTCGTTACTGCTGCTCCCGCGCACCATCACCCCCAACATCCCTATTCACTGCCCTGAGGCTATACTCCTCCCGTGGGGAGTTATACTACCCTCTGCTGCACCCACAACACCAGCCTCAGCGGTCTGCCCTGCAGCGGCGGTTCACTCTGACCGCAATCCACGGGTGGCGTAGTCGGACATTCAGCATAGACTGCCATTTGGGTTGACCACTCTGAGCCACGGGACCGGGTCCCCTCTATGCCAGGACTACAACCCCTAGCATCCACAAAAGGTCCGGTTCCGGGTATCCCCACACACACACGGCCCAGGGGGCGCAACATATACACACATTGCACATACACATGTTTATACACACACTGCATATACATACACATATATATGTACACTGCACATATATACACGTATATATACACACACTGCACACCAGCCTGTCTGCTCTTCAGTTCCTCTAGACACCTGTAGTTAAAGGGTCTTTGGTGACATCGTGGCCACATGACTGTGATGTCGCCAAAGGTCATTAAGCAGTCTTAACTTTGGAATATAAATGCAGAGGGCCTGTAAGAGAGTGGGGGCCCTGTGAAATTGCCCAGCTTGAACCCCCCCAACACCGGCCCTGACTGTAACTGGGGCTTATTTTTAGAGTAGGGCTTATATTTCAAGCATACTCCAAAAATCCTTTAAAATCATGCTAGGGCTTATTTTAAGGGTAGGTCTTATTACACTGCTATATCCCTGCTGATTACACTGCAGCAGATGTAGAAGATGTGATAGAAGTCGGACCCTCCACAGACACTATTAGATTATAGCGGGATATCCTCCATACACATATCATTGTACTGCAGAGGATGATAAGGGACAGAGGAGACAGGAATAATAATGCCATCATCACACACAATAGGTCTGATCTACATAAGAACAGAGATATCCCATTGTCATATGAGGTATAATATTATATATGTAATTAATCTCCCGTTATCTGATGATATACAGATATCTCCTCTGATACTTACACTGACAGATTCATGGATCTCTGATGTCTCACATATTCCACCATCAGTAATTGCCGACACAGTTATTTCTAAAATAATGATAAAAAAATGAAGAGACGTCATGTAACAATGTAAATCATTACTTATATAACAGATCCATATAATGAAGGAAATGACAAGACCTCTATAAATGGTTTAACACTAGCTATATGGATATTCTGTATATACCGTATGTATATACAGTGGTGGCCAAAAGTATTGGCACCCCTGCAATTCTGTCAGATAATACTCAGTTTCTTCCTGAAAATGATTGCAATCACAAATTCTTTGGTATTATTATCTTCATTTAATTTGCTTGCAAGGAAAAAAACACAAAAGAGAATGAAGCAAAAATCAAATCATTGATCATTTCACACAAAACTCCAAAAATGGGCCAGACAAAAGTATTGGCACCCTCAGCCTAATACTTGGTTGCACAACCTTTAGCCAAAATAACTGCGAACAACCGCTTCCGGTAACCATCAATGAGTTTCTTCCAATGCTCTGCTGGAATTGTAGACCATTCTTCTTTGGAAAACTGCTCCAGGTCCCTGATATTTGAAGGGTGCCTTCTCCAAACTGCCATTTTGAGATCTCTCCACAGGTCTTCTATGGGATTCAGGTCTGGACTTATTGCTGGCCACCTTAGAAGTCTCCAGTGCTTTCTCTCAAACCATTTTATAGTGCTTTTGGAAGTGTGTTTTGGGTAATTGTCCTGCTGGAAGACCCATGACCTCTGAGGGAGACCCAGCTTTCTCACACTGGGCCCTACATTATGCTGCAAAATTTGTTGGTAGTCTCCAAACTTCATAATGCCATGCACAAGGTCAAGCAGTCCAGTGCCAGAGGCAGCAAAGCAACCCAAAACATCAGGGAACCTCCGCCATGTTTGACTGTAGGGACCGTGTTCTTTTCTTTGAATGCCTCTTTTTTTTCCTGTACACTCTATGTTGATGCTTTTTCCCAAAAAACTCTACTTTTGTCTCATCTGACCAGAGAACATTCTTCCAAAACGTTTTAGGCTTTCTCAGGTAAGTTTTGGCAAACTCCAGCCTGGCTTTTTTATGTCTCGGGGTAAGAAGTGGGGTCTTCCTGGGTATCCTACCATACAGTCCCTTTACATTCAGACGCCGATGGATAGTACGGGTTGACACTGTTGTACCCTCGGACTGCAGGGCAGCTTGAACTTGTTTGGATGTTAGTCGAGGTTCTTTATCCACCATCCGCACAATCTTGCGTTGAAATCTCTCGTCAATTTTTCTTTTCCGTCCACATCTAGGGAGATTAGCCACAGTGCCATGGGCTTTAAACTTCTTGATGACACTGCGCACGGAAGACACAGGAACATTCAGGTCTTTGGAGATGGACTTGTAGCCTTGAGATTGCTCATGCTTCCTCACAATTTGGTTTCTCAAGTCCTCAGACAGTTCTTTGGTCTTCTTTCTTTTCTCCATGCTCAATGTGGTACACACAAGGACACAGGACAGAGGTTGAGTCAACTTTAATCCATGTTAACTGGCTGCAAGTGTGATTTAGTTATTGCCAACACCTGTTAGGTGCCACAGGTAAGTTACAGGTGCTGTTAATTACACGAATTAGAGAAGCATCACATGATTTTTCAAACAGTGCCAATACTTTTGTCCACCCCCTTTTTTAGGTTTGGTGTGGAATTGTATCCAATTTGGCTTTAGGACAATTCTTTTTGTGTTTTTTTATTGAAGACAAATTAAATGAAGATAATAATACCAAAGAATTTGTGATTGCAATCATTTTCAGGAAGAAACTGAGTATTATCTGACAGAATTGCAGGGGTGCCAATACTTTTGGCCACCACTTATATATATATATATATATATATATATATATATATATATATATATATATATATATACAGTACAGACCAAAAGTTTGGACACATCTTCTCATTTAAAGATTTTTCTGTATTTTCATGACTATGAAAATTGTACATTCACACTGAAGGCATCAAAACTATGAATTAACACAGGTGGAATTATATACTTAACAAAAAAGTGTGAAACAACTGAAAATATGTCTTATATTCTAGGTTCTTCAAAGTAGCCACCTTTTGCTTTGATGACTGCTTTGCACACTCTTGGCATTCTCTTGATGAGCTTCAAGAGGTAGTCACCGGAAATGGTTTTCACTTCACAGGTGTGCCCTGTCAGGTTTAATAAGTGGGATTTCTTGCCTTATAAATGGGGTTGGGACCATCAGTTATGTTGTGCAGAAGTCAGATGGATACACAGCTGATAGTCCTACTGAATATACTGTTAGAATTTGTATTATGGCAAGAAAAAAGCAGCTAAGTAAAGAAAAATTACTTTAAGAAATGAAGGTCAGTCAGTCCGAAAAATTGGGAAAACTTTGAAAGTGTCCCCAAGTGCAGTTGCAAAAACCATCAAGCGTTACAAAGAAACTGTCTCACATGAGGACCGCCCCAGGAAAGGAAGACCAAGAGTCACCTCTGCTTCTGAGGATAAATTTATCAGAGTAACCAGCCTCAGAAATCGCAGGTTAACAGCAGCTCAGATTAGAGACCAGGTCAATGCCACACAGAGTTCTAGCAGCAGACACATCTCTTCAACAACTGTTTAGAGGAGACTCTGTGCAGCAGGCCTTCATGGTAAAATAGCTGCTAGGAAACCACTGCTAAGGACAGGCAACAAGCAGAAGAGACTTGTTTGGGCTAAAGAACACAAGGAATGGACATTAGACCAGTAGAAATCTGTGCTTTTGTCTGATGAGTCCAAATTTGAGATCCTTGGTTCCAACCACCGTGTCTTTGTGTGTCGCAGAAAAAGTGAACGGATGGACTCTACATGCCTGGTTCCCACCGTGAAGCATGGAGCAGGAGGTGTGATGGTGTGGGGGTGCTTTGCTGGTGACACTGTTGGGGATTTATTCAAAATTGAAGGCATACTGAACCAGCGTGGCTACCACAGCATCTTGCAGCGGCATGCTATTCCATCCGGTTTGCATTTAGTTGGACCATCATTTATTTTTCAACAGGACAATGACCACAAACAAACCTCCACGCTGTGTAAGGGCTATTTGACCAAGAGGGAGAGTGATGGGGTGCTACGCCAGATGACCTGGCCTCCACAGTCACCAGACCTGAACCCAATCGAGATGGTTTGGGGTGAGCTGGACCGCAGAGTGAAGGCAAAAGGGCCAACAAGTGCTAAGCATCTCTGGGAACTCCTTCAAGATTGTTGGAAGACCATTTCTGGTGACTACCTCTTGAAGCTCTTCAAGAGAATGCCAAGAATGTGCAAAGCAGTCATCAAAGCAAAAGGTGGCTACTTTGAAGAACCCAGAATATAAGACATATTTTCAGTTGTTTCACACTTTTTTGTTAAGTATATAATTCCACATGTGTTAATTCATAGTTTTGATGCCTTCAGTGTGAATGTACAATTTTCATAGTCATGAAAATACAGAAAAATCTTTAAATGAGAAGGTGTGTCCAAACTTTTGGTCTGTACTGTATATATATATATATATATATATATATATATATCACACCCAAAGATAGATATACTGCGGCATAAATGTGTGATTGTTCAGAATCTGATTAATTCTTGAATAATAGCTTGATTGGGCACCTATTAGCCTCTGGCTGTGTGCCCACCATGCAGATTTAATGCGTTTCCATGGCGGCATTTCCGCCACGGAAATGCATTAAAATTGCTTGTTAAGAGGTCTAGGATGTTCCCCAATGATAATCCGCATGTGCTGTGCACATGCTGCGGAAATTTCCGCTGCGGATTATCATTGTGGAAAAATCCGCAGCATAACCAATTTCGGCGTGATTTCGTGGCAAAATCGCGCCCATTGACTTGCATTGAACCGCATAATATCCGCATGACTACATGTACACATGCAGATGTTATGCACTCTCCTCCAACTCGGGTACCATCGTACTTGCAAGTAAAAAGAGAATAACAAAGTAAAAAATAAAAAAAAAGATTCATACACACCTCTCCAGCGGCCCTCAGTCTCCTCCCGGCCTCGTCCTCTCTCCTTGGTGTCCCACGGTGTACTGGCAGGACCTGCGGTGACGTCATTTAGTCAGCTGATGGTCACGCGACAATCACCTGACTGCTGACGTCAACGGTCGCGTGACCATCAGCTGGCTAAATGACGTCACCGCAGAAAAAACGCATGTAAAATCTGCATGCGTTTTTTCTGCCAAGGAGATGCAGAAATGGCCAGGAAATTTCTGTTTCAAATCTGCATCGTGGGCACATAGCCTCTTTATACATTTTGGAGCTGAGAAGAGCCCAGCGGACAGAAGCAGAATTACATGGGTTCAGGAGGATGGAGAGTAAATTTGCATATTCTCTGCCGTTCTCTATAATATGTCGATATTTGAATATAAAAAATATAGATAATTGGCTTACCTTCTATCAGATTAGTGTTTAGCCCCTGCTGACTGGTATTAAGGTCAGGGATATTCAAGTTTTGCCCCTCTTTGGAGTCACCTTCTGATGTTTCCTGATGGTTAAAATAAGCACAATTAGTATAAAATTTCCACAAATATTAAATAACCATATACTTAAGGCAAAAATTACTAAACCTGGATTTACTGGATAATTTTACTACTGGATGGACTATACATAACCGATCCCTCCAGTACATCCACGTTAATATATAAGGAACTTGTATCTTCAAATGTTCTCTAATAACTTCTATTATCAGTATTTCAGCATTTACAAGAAGGAAGATTGTGGTGATTGAGAAAAACAGAGGTGGAAATACAGACTCCGCATTGCTGAGTACAGACTGTCATCACAGATGAAGGAGCCACAGGAACAGGCTGTCATAAAATATCCTGTGTCTGCCTGGAGCGGACAGCGAGGCCTCTATCATCCTAAATCAGACCTTCTGCTATATGACTGGTCATCTGGAGAAGATCAGACAAAATGGATATGAGATATAGAAGATGATGGATCCTTACCAGGTGCTCCAGTGAGCGGGCCGGATGATCCAGTATATTCAGGACATTTTGGGTCAGTTGTTTCAAAAAGGCCAATTCTCCACTTTCGGATTTTTCTTCAGCCTATAAAGATGGAAAGAAAAAGAAAAGGAAAATCATGAGGGAAACTGCAGAATGGATGACGCAATTTTTGTCACCATTTTACTTCTATTTGCAGCTACAATTACTACATATCTGAGTATTTGGTACAGGTTATATATTATATTGGTGTCGGCATAAAAAAACTATTTTATGTAAATAAAATTGTATTCCATTATTATGATCTATTATTATTATTATTATTTTTAGATGGTTAGTGCAGATTGTCTGCTATTTACCTGTTGTACTAATGTCCTGATGTTCTGCTGTAAATGCTCAAGATATTCTGAGGTAATACGATCTTGGTTATATTTAGTCAGGCAGTCCTTTACTAGCTCCACAACCAGCCGGTAAGTGAAGCTGAGGACGCCATCGGGTAGTGGCAGCACAAAGTCAGGGCTATAGGTGGTAAGAATCCCCTGGAGTTGTGCAAACACCTGAAGTTTGTCTGGAGAAATTCCAGACATTTCAATCAAAAGCGCAGTCAGTATATCACTAGCTATGTAGCTAACCACTGACAACAATGACACGGTGGGTGTCACTGTGACACTAAGGCTGTAAACACTTGTGTAAGTAGTGGTGGTGCTTTGTGATGTCATAATAGCAGTGATGTCATGATGGAATCTTGTGATGGAATCTCTATGCTCTATGCACCATACACCTGCAACTGTTATGTGACGTACATGTACATCACGTGTTTGGAAGTGATTAAATCCTAGAAAACCCCTTATTACCTGATAAATGGGGTTTTCCAGGTCTACCATTTTTTTTGTTTTAGTTCACAGGCATAGCCAATTTAAAAATAACTAATTATCTTTAATCAACAAACACTGTTCCATTGCAGAGTGTCCATGATGTCACAGCGACACTACATGACCACTGCAGTCGATCACTGAGCCAAATGGCCATGCCGATACAAACCAGCGATTGGCTGCAGCGCTCAAGTAGTATAGTTATAATGTCACTGCTACAAACGTGTTAACAAAGACCACAGGCAGTGATGGAGAGGCAGAAATGGAACTACAGTCAGTAAATAAAGCTAATTTTGTTATTTTTAAACTGGGAAACCTGTGAATAAAATATATGGAAAGCCCCTTTAAATGGGATCCCTTTAAATAGTGTCTTGGTCACTATTAACAGCAACATCTAATGGTGTTAAATCGCCCAGATCTGTGTTATATTTGATATTAGCTGTTGCTGTGGAAGGCAGGATGTCAATGGCAGTCGGTTTTCTATGGCTAATGGAGACGGCACAGAAGCTGTGCTTGCGTCATCGCTATGCTAGATTATTAAATTGCTGCAGCAAATGTAAAGTGCAGTTGTGGCGCCCCTGAGGGTTCGACCGCCACAGGGATGCTGCACTTCTCTAATGGAGTGTAGTGTTCCTCCTTTGAGGTAAGAACAGTGTGATGGTCAGGACCCTACCTCCACATCCAACACCACACTTCTCCCACCAGAGCGGGCTAGAAGGCACTAGGTGCTGCCCCTACTGGCACTCGGGAGACTGGGGAACCAAGAGATAGGGGAACCAATTAGTGGGTGAGGGTGGAGGATTCACATTTTAGTGACACTTAATAATTCATATATAATACACAGCCATCTTGGTTCTTGGTCTTTTTGATTGTGATCTCCCTCCCTGAGCGTGGATCCTGTGTGGACCTGCAGAGGATGGTGGCACGGCCCTCGTACCCTGGCCTTGGGTCGAGGGGCAGGTTGCAGATAATGTATGTCTCAACCCGGTCAAGGACCATGATCAAGAAGGCCCGGAGCTTAGGAGTGTAGCTCCACCGCAAATGGATCCCAGGGAGGTTGCAGACGGAGCGGTGTACGCCACCTGTCCTCGCCTACCTGATCTATTCAGAGGGATTCCGGCTGCAAGAGGGGTACCGGCCCCCGATACCTGACCTTGCTACTCCACGTCCTGGTCAGGGAAGCCCGGTAGGCCCAGAGGATCCCACCGGGTAACGGAAAGAGCGGAGCTGCCACCCGTACCCTTTTTCTGAGTGAAGTTCAGAGGGAGACCCGGCCTATCTATACACACACAGACAGACAGGAAAGGACCCGGTCTGAAGTCTAGGAACACTCTGGTGCGGGGTCCTGATTGAACACTGGACTTACTCGGAGGTTGCCGGACCCTCGTCTTTGGTGACCGCAGAACTTCGCGAGGAGCAGGGAGACGCCTTCCTACTGCCATCTCCATCGTGAGTAAAAACCCTGGAAGTTAACCCCTATGGCCTCCGGACTCTTATTCTGCACTACACTGCACTACGCAACACCAGACCTCCTAGACTACTACCCCCTCCATCCTGTCCCTCTGCCCTGAGGTCCTGCTCCGCCTGTGGGGAGTAGTAACAACGACGGCTGCGATAACACCATGCCTCAGTGGACTGCAGCAGCGCTGGTGGCCTTCACCAGGTGCCACAGGTGGCGTAGTCGAGATCAGCCACTCAACCCGGATAAGCCCGTACCATCTCTTTTTTTAGTGTGACGGCCCTGGGCACGGAGCGGGTCCGGGCCACGGCTGCACCCCATCTACATCACAGGACCCGGCTCCGAGTCCCCCATCTCCCAGGGTAGGGCTTACAGAAGGCGAGCGTCAGAGTCACACACAGTGTCAGGGGGTTCATGGAGGCACACTGCTGACAATGGGCACTGGCACAATACGTTCACGAAGAAAAAGGATAATGGAGAAAAAATGGGAAAAAATAACTTATATTTTTTTTTTCTCAAACATCATTTTTATTTGTTTTTTTCAAAAGAACAAATCATAGAAAGACATATAAAACAAATAAATCATAGCCAGGATGCACATAATAAGGAGCCTGTACACAGATCATGCACAATGAATAATCAATAAGTTCCGGTTAGTTGGCTTAACAAATAGACATCTAAACAAAAATATAAAAATTAAGTATTGGCAAGTTACAGTAATCTACATTCAATGGAATTAATTAAATATCGATAAATTGTGATGATTATCTCCCCTGCTTTAGTTAACACGTAAGAATCCTAGGTTATTATTTAGATCCTCCAGAATATACCATTCTGTAGAAGTAAATGGTTGGACAATTGTATTCTTTTCAGTCAGAGAGCAACATGTTATAATAAACTGCTTCCATTTTGATAGAAACTTCCCAGCCTGTTGTTCTTTGTTACTAAGGGCATCTAGTTGTTCTACTCCCATAAAATGTTTAATTTGGATTATTAGCTCTGCTATAGGGGGAATGATAGGATCCAGCCAATGTTTGAGTAACTGTTTTTTGGCCAGGAAGAGTAGAGTATGAAGCAGTTGTGGGGGGCCTTTTGATTTTGGGTCAGGATTTTCTGGGTTATTCCATTAATGAAGTATGGCTACATATGGAGAGAGAGTGTATCCTGGGCCCCATATAGTATTTATCACATCTGAGACTTGATTCCAGTATACTGTTGAATCAGGGCAGGACCATAAGCCGTGCAAAAGGTCAGAGTATGGGTGATGACATTTAGGGCATGCAATCACCCTATTTGACAAGGGATCTTTTTTCGGTATATTAAAAGCGTAAATGGCCCCGTGTATTATTTTATACTGAGTTTCTTTCCATGTTTCATTTATAATGTATTTTCTAAATATCTTCTAGCCTAGTCTGATCTTAGTGGGGATTTCAACGTCTTCAAGTTGCTGCTTCCAATATTTAAAGAAAATGTCAGGGTGTATCTTTAACAAATTAGATTTCATAGCCGAGTAAAGACTAGATATTGAGGGAGTACCAGTTGGAGATAGTAAAATTATATCTAGTTCGTTTTGGAGGGTCTCGAAGGTAACATCCTTTAAGTTTGACATAATGGATAGTCTAATTTGTTCAAATTGAAAGCCCTGCTGAAGAGGTAGATCATACTTATCCATACATTCTGGGTACGTCAACCATCTCTGATCGGTTGGGTGAAGTAAGTGAGATATGTTATGTATACCTGCTTGCTGCCAATTAAGAAATAATTTATTTTCACTGCCCTGTGGAAATTCCGGATTCCGCCATAGCGGCAAGTGCTTAGAAATTCTGAAAGAAAGGCCATATTTCTTTCTAACCGCTTTCCAAGCTGAAATGGTGTCTTTAAAAGTTACAGATTTTTTGATTGCTGGGGGTAGGGAAGAGTAGCGAGAGTGTACAAGTGCGGTTAAATTGAAGGGGTAAGCATAGTCTGATTCCAAAGAGTAATCAGAGTATGTATGTCTTTTATGGAGCCAGTCAATTATGTAACGAGAAAGGCAAGCAAGGTTGTAATTCCTGATACTTGGAAAATTGATGCCTCCATCATTCTTGGATGACATAAGTTTGTCCAGATTAATCCTAGGACGTTTTGCTCTCCATATAAAATGACTAAAGACCCTATTAAGTGTGATTACATCAAAGTGCTTCAGTAGCAATGGTAGAGTTTGGAGTTGATACATAATTTTAGAAGTACTGATCATCTTAACGAGATGCGCCCTACCTAAAAAAGACAAGGGCAAATCCTGCCACAATTTCAATTGATCAGTGATTTTTTTGATGAGGGGGGGATAATTTAATGTATATAAAGAGGATGGCAACCGGCCTATTTTTATGCCCAAATAGGTGATATGGGATGTAGCTATATTAATATCATAGAAAGATTTTTTGGGGTAGAGTTTCATTCCTTTTTCAGCTAATGGTAGCAATTCACACTTTTTAGTGTTTATTTTGAATCCAGAATATGTGCCAAAATTTTTAAGTAGATCCAAAACCAAAGGTAAATGTAGGATGGGATCCGACATGAACAAAATGATGTCGTCTGCAAAAAAAAGCTGCCTGGATTGAGTTTTTGTTAAATTGGATGCCTGAAAAAGTTTTAGGGTCAGATAGAATACGGACTAAGGATTCTAGTGCCAGGTTAAAAAGTAAGGGGGATAAAGGACATCCTTGTCTCGTTCCCTTGACTTCGGAATGTATGACTATACGGCCTACTATACGCAGCCCACTGAAAACCCCCCACTTACTATAAATAAAAACCACCACACTGTGACATTGGATGTAATGTCCACAGCAGCCTCATTTATTATATAACAGCATGTAAACATAAATAACATTAATTAACATTAAATTAACTCTGAAAAAGGAGGAGGGGAATTGAAGGCTCCACCATTTTGGAGAAAAACTGCAACAAACAGCTCCACCATGCCACCCCCAGCCGCACCACAGCCGACCCAAGGGGACCCAGCTGACTGTTGCCCATACATTTTTGAAAACCTGCAACAAACAGCTCCACCATGCCACCCCTAGCCGCACTGCAACTGGCCCAGGGGGACCCAGCTGACTGTTGCCCATCCAAAAATGTCCTGCTGAGACCTCGCTCAGTAGGGACCCGTTTTAAATTTTAACACCCGCTTAACACCGATGGGAGTCACCCATCCCTGCAGTGGGCTCCCCCGTCTTCCTTCGATGTAAGCAACCGCCTTTAAAACCCCCCTCCTTTTCTGCCATAGCGAGCAGGCATGACCCCTTATGCCTGAGAGTCCCGCCATACCAAAAGTGCCTTTTCAACTCCCTCCATCAATGCTAATGCCCACATATCTATGCCAATATCATTCAAATGGACCCCATCAGACCACAGAAATTCCCTAGACGGAACTTCCAGATCCCAATGACGAACCACAACCCCCCCATGCAGAGCAATGAATCGGGAAACCTCCCTATTCACCTTGCTCCGAGCTTTATTTATCCTTTCGACTGACCTGGCGTGTCGCCATGCCAGGCATGCGACGATGTCCGACCATACGAGCACTAATCCCGGATAGGTTTCCAAAAGCCTCAGGCAGTCAAACTTGACGTCACGGATCAGGTCCCTAGACGTCCTGGAGCCCAAGTCATTCCCACCCGCATGCAGAACGAGTATATCCGGGGGCCTATCCAAATTAGCATAAAAATGAAATTCAGGCATTACCCGGCTCCACTGCAAACCCCTGATACCGATCCACCGAATCATCGCAACCTCCTTCGTTATGCCCAACTGGCGCCCTGCCGGTCTTGCGTAGGCCCGAATGGAACCCCAATATACATACGAGTGACCTAACACCCAGATCAACCGAGGGGGTCCTGAAGCATAAAACAAAGGGGGGGAATGTAAAAAAGAAAAGAAAATCGTTACCAAATAATAACGCTATCAAAAAATTGGGGGAAATCTTATAACATATGAGGCCGGACATAAGACCAATACCTCGCCGACTCCCAGCGACCAATCTTTTTCACAGCTTTAACCCCCAAACCCCAGCGAGCAGCCTCAGTGGCAGCCCCAATCCGAAACGAATGAGAACCAAACTCCAAACCATTCAGACCACAACTAGCTAAACCCCGCCTGAAGATGGTAATAAACTGATACACCGATAATGCAGATCCATCTTGATGTAACAAAAAGGCACCCGATGATGGACCTCTCACCTCCAGAAATGCAGAAGCCCATCTCACCGGGCTTTCAAACAAACCGTCCACAGCCCACAATTCCACCAAACAACCCTTACTGGCTGTATCGGTTTTTGACCGCCTCAAATAACACCGTACTGCCTCCTCCGAGCACACTACATCCTGTGATAACAGCCCGCCATGACACTTAACATTCCTGCTCACCAATTTGCTTATCCTAAATGACCTGAAAAATGCTAGAACAAAGGCCGCCCCAAATAGCCGACATTCATATTCAGAGCTACACACACCGCTAAGGCAACGCAAAAGCTGACCCAGTATTTCAAACGATACCAATCTCATACCGGATAGCTCCTCCGAAATGCCTTCATCGCCTGGCGAACCAAGAAATCCTTGGTAAAGTCTCTCCAAGCACTTAACTTAAAGAAGGCCAAACCTGCTAACCTACCAGCTACTGCTGAGCCAGATAAACCCTCCTAAAATGCCCTGCCAATCATATACAACAATAAATAGGGACGGTCCGCTTCCGTCACCTGCTCACCTGCCGACTCCTCTAGCTCCTGCCAAAAATGCCACGCAGAAACATATCGAGACCAAGTACTGGGGTTAACAGAACACCTCACCAAATTCAACACTGCACGGACACTAGATCCCACAACCACTCGGTCTCCAACTGATCCGCGTCCGGCGCTAGTTCCCAAAAACGATCCCACTGGAAGCGAGACAATGCATCAGCTATTGAATTCTGAACACCCGGTACATGAACAGCACAGAACCAATTTTACGGATCCGGGTGGTGGAACCTCTGTGCCGCGGTGCAAGGAGGGACCCAGAGGGGCGTGACTAAGTATCAACTCAGACCGACCCTGGTCGAACGGCGGCTGACGACTCCGTGACCAGGGAGGGACCCAGCAGAGGGACCAGGTACTACTCTGGGGACGACCTTGTAAGAGAGCAGGTGGCTCCCACGGGTCAGCAGACTGGGACTGACCGGTATAGCGGATGGACACAACAGGCAGGCAGAAGTCTCTGGATAGTTGACGGGTGGTCACGGCACGTGACGGCAGAGCAGGTAGAAGTCTCTAGGTAGCAGACAGGTGGTCACGGCAAGTGACAGCAGGACCCTCCAGGTAGGCTACGGCAAGTGACGGCCAAGCAGGCCGAAGTCTCTAGGTTAGCAGGCGGGTGGTCACGGCAAGTGACCGCAGGAGCCTCCAGGTAGGCTATCAGGTAACAGGCAGGTAACAGGCGAGTGCTCCCAGGTGAGCGGGCTAGCAGGCACGGCAGTAGCAGGCAGGTAACGGGCAGGAACAGGCAGCTAACAGGCGAGTGTTACATAGTTACATAGTTTATAAGGCCGAAAAAAGACAAGCGTCCATCCAGTTCAGCCTATTTCTTGTGCACTGCAGCTATTCCGCAGCGTTGATCCAGGGGAAGGCAAAAAAAAAAACATGCGGTATAGGCCAATTTGCATCACTGAGGAAAAATTCACTTCCCGACACCAATCTGGCAGTCAGATTAAATCCCTGGATTAATTAACTATCACTAAGTATAACATGTAATTTTATTGTTCTCAAGAAAGGCGTCCAGGCCTCTCTTGAACTCATTAAGTGAGTTGGACATCACCACTTCCTCTCCCAGAGAGTTCCAGAGTCTCACGGCTCTGACCGTAAAGAATCCCCTTCTATGCTGGTGCAGGAACCTCCTTTCCTCCAGACGCATAGTGTGCCGCCTCGTCTTTGTCACCGTCCTTGGTATAAACAGGTCATGGGAGAGATCTCTGTACTGCCCCCTGATGTATTTATACATGTTTATGAGGTCTCCCCTAAGCCTTCTCTTTTCCAACATAAATAGGCCTAATTTTGACAACCTCCACTAGATCATTAATAAATATATTAAATAATATAGGGCCAAAGACAGACCCTTGAGGCACCCCGCTAGTAACCCTGACACACCCTGAGCTTACTCCATTGATAACCCTCTGCTTTCTATCACTCAGCCAGCTATTTACCCACTTGCACACATTATCCCCCAGACCAAGCATTCTCATTTTATATACCAACCTTTTGTGTGGCACGGTATCAAACGCTTTGGAGAAGTCAAGGTATACAACATCCACTGACTTTCCCCGGTCCAGCTGTGAGCTCACCTCCTCGTAGAAGGCGATCAGGTTTGTTTGGCAGGAGCGATCCCTCATGAATCCATGTTGATATGGAGTTAGACAGTTATTATCATTAAGATATTCTACAATAGCATCTCTAAGAAATCCTTCAAACAATTTACCCACAACAGACGTTAAGCTGACTGGTCTATAGTTCCCAGGGTCACTTTTACACCCCTTTTTGAATATTGGTACCACATTTGCTTGGCGCCAGTCTAGTGGGACAGTCCCTGTCCATAAAGAATGCTTGAATATAAGATACAGTGGCCTGTCTATCACATTACTTAATTCTTTTAGTACCCGGGGGTGTATGCCATCTGGGCCTGGTGACTTGTCTATTTTGATATTATTTAGGCGTTTCTGAACTTCCTCCTGGGTTAGGTGGGTGATATTTAGCGGAGGGTTTACTTTATCACTCTGCATTTCCTCCGATAAATTGTTTTCTTTTGTGAAAACAGTGGAGAAGAAGCTATTGAGTAGGTTTGCTTTACCCTCATCGCCCTCTATGATTTTACCCAGGTTATTTTTCAATGGGCCAACTCCATCAGTTTTAATCCTTTTACTGTTTATATAGTTAAAGAACAGTTTGGGATTCGTTTTACTTTCCTTGGCAATTAGTCTCTCTGTCTCCTCTTTTGCTATTCTTATTTGTTTCTTACAGATTTTGTTTTTATCCCTATAAGATATTAGCGCTTCCTCGCTGCCTTCTTGTTTAAGTTTACCGAAAGCCCTTTTTTTGTTTTTCATTGCCCTCTTGACTTCCTTATTTAGCCACATTGGCTTCCTCCTATTCCTAGCCCTTTTATTCCCATAAGGTATGTACCTTCTACAGTGACTATGTAGGACTGTTTTGAAAATTTCCCATTTTCTATCCGTGCTCCTATTACTAAAGATACTATCCCAGTCTATAAGGTGGAGGGCATCTCTTAGCTGATCAAACTTTGCCCTCCTGAAGTTCAGTGTTTTTGTGACTCCCTTGCTGGGCACCCTACTGAAGCACATGTGGAATTATATAATGTTGTGGTCACTATTTCCCAGGTACCCCCCGACCTGCACCTCAGTTATTCTGTCTGGCCTGTTAGTTAATATTAAGTCTAAAAGGGCCGTCCCTGTAGTTGGTTCCTGCACAAGTTGTGACAAATAATTGTCTTTGATAATTGACAGAAACCTGTTTCCTTTCTGAGATCTACAGCTTTCGGTTTCCCAGTCTATATCGGGGTAGTTGAAGTCCCCCATAATAATCACCTCGTTATTATTTGCTACTTCGTCTATTTGTCTCATTAATAGACTTTCCGTGGCTTCTGCTATATTTGGTGGTTTATAACAGACTCCTATGATAATTTTATTATTGTTTTTTGCCCCATGTATCTCCACCCATAAGGACTCGACCTCCTCATTTCCCTCCCATACATCCTCCCATATTGTAGGCTTTAGACACGTCTTTACATATAGACAGACTCCACCCCCTTTCCGATTTCTTCGATCCCTTCTAAACAGACTGTAACCCTGTAAGTTAACTGCCCAGTCATAGCTTTCATCTAACCATGTCTCGGTTATTCCCACTATGTCATAGTTACCTGTAGATATTTCTGCTTCCAGTTCATCCATCTTGTTTGTCAGGCTTCTGGCATTTGCTAGCACGCAGTTTACACGATTTTGTTTTGTTCCAATCTTCTCCCTGTGGATTATATTAGAAATTTTCTTACCTCCCTTCCAAGTATCTTGTCTTGGACCTTCTTTGTCGCACTTCATATCTTTCATTAGTATGTTCTCTGGTTGCATGTTCGTGTCCGGCGTTTTTCTTCCCATCCCCTCTTCTTCTAGTTTAACGCCCTCCTGATGAGTGTTGCGAGTCTCCTGGCGAATGTGTGTTTCCCGGGTTTGTTGAGGTGTAGTCCGTCTCTGGCAAGGAGTCCGTCATAGAGGTAATTCACACCGTGGTCCAGGAATCCAAATCCTTGCTGTCTGCACCATCGTCTCAGACAGTTGTTCACATCAAGGATCCTGTTCCATCTCCTGACGCCATGCCCGTCTACTGGAAGGATAGAAGAAAAAACTACCTGCGCATCCAGTTCTTTTACTTTCTTCCCTAATGCTTCAAAGTCCTTGCAGATTGTCGGTAGGTCCTTCTTTGCCGTGTCATTGGTGCCAACATGTATCAGAAGAAATGGGTGGACATCCTTGGAACTGATGAGCTTCGGTATCCTATCGGTAACATCCTTGATCTTCGCCCCTGGGAGGCAGCATACTTCTCTTGCGGTTATGTCTGGTCTGCAGATAGCTGCTTCTGTTCCTCTCAGTAGTGAGTCTCCCACCACCACCACTCTTCTTCCCTTCTTGGCTGTCCTTTTTCTTGTCGCTTCTTTGTGTTTCTGGGTGCTCTTTTCTTTTTTGCTTGCTGGTAGTGCCTCATCCTTAGGTGTGCCATCTTCGTCCTCCACAAGTCCTTGGAATCTGTTTCTCAGTTGTGTGGTTGGTGGTGTCTCCATGGTCTTCTTGCTTCTTTTGGTCACTTGCCTCCACTTGTCTGCCTCTGGAGGTTCTCTGATGCTTCCTTCACTTTCCGTGACAAGTAGTGACGCTTCTGTTCTGTCCAGGAAGTCTTCATTTTCCTTGATGAGTTTTAATGTCGCAATTCTTTCTTCCAGTCCCTGCACCTTTTCTTCTAAAAGAGCCAGTAGTCTACACTTCTGGCAGGTGAAGTTGGTTTCAGCTTCTGGTCGATCTGTGAACATGTAGCACATGTGTAGCACCCTGAGGATTCGGCTGCTACAGGGGTATTGCACCTCAAGCCAGAGGTGTGATATTCCACTCCCGGGTAAGGATGGAGTGTGGAACTGAGCTCAGTAGGCTGCATGCACTACATACATCCCATTTCCGGGGAACAGATCAATGGTACTCCCACTAGGTATATGTGCAGGTACGACAGTGTCTGTCCCTGGCTGGAGTGGGAGGGGGGTGGAACATCCCAGTAGTGTAGGGGCAGATAGGGGGAGCAGTCTGGGTAATGCTAGGAGCTCATTGGGTGCTGGTCACCTGAGCTCACACATAGAGGGAGTATATAAGGTGGGAACCATCTTAGATCAGGGTCAGACAGGCAGACAGTTACCAGTCAGTCTTTTGTAGAGGGTCAAGCAGTCCTGAAAGAAGAGAGAGAGGAGAAGAAAAGGACCCAGAGGGGAAGAAGAGGGAACCCCAAGAGCCCAAATACAACCAGAAGGGTGAAGGGTTGGCACAAGGGTACCGGATCCCAAGCTGGTGGAGGGCACTAATCCTCAGCCAGAGACCGGAGGTTGTGGGCAGGATCTGCCACGACCCCCCCACTAAATCCACTGCGAAGGCATACCGAGTATAGGGTCAGGGAACCCAGAGACAAGGGTTTTACCAACAAGAGGCCCGAGGGAGCCGGACATAAGTGGATCCCTGGTGGGGAAGGCCAGAGAAAAGGAACGTCAGAAAGGGAGCTCAGGATCACGCTCCAGAATTACCTGGGGGTTGGCCGAGTCCAGGACCTGGTGGACGCAGCACGGCTCGGGCGGTCACTCAAGGCCGGAGTGACCAGCACAACAGCAGTAAGTAAAAACCCTGAACTGCACAGCCCGACTCAGAGTCTTATTACCACCCTCACTGCACCACCACAACCACCACCCTCTACAACTGACCCCCTGAGGCTATACCCCTCCCGTTGGGGGTTATACTACCAGAAGCTGCACACACACCACCAGCCTCAGCGGACCCTGCTGCAGCGGCGGCCGTATTGACCGCAAATCAACGGGTGGCGTAGTCGACACTAAAGAACATCCAGCAACATCTGTAGGACTGCCACACACTGAGCTTGACACCCTGGGCACGGACCGGGTCACCGCCACTCGGAGACTACAACCCCCATCTGATCCGGCTCCGGGTATCCCCCAAACAACACTGGCCCAGGGGGCGCGTCACATGTTGCAGCTCACCATGTAGGTTGCCATATCTGCCATGCTGCTCCTTGTCCCTGCTGACTTGATGTCTGTCTTCTTTCTTGTGATACCCTAGGATAAACAAATTAAACAAATTTTTGGCGATGCTTTCCAAGCAGCTGGTCCCGGCTGTACCCAACGATCTTCTAGCTGAAGGAGACTCTTTGCTTTTCCCAGAAGGCACCTGGAATATGCAAATTGTCCTCTTCACGCTTCAATCCCTGGTTTGGCGATGCTTTCCAAGCAGCTGATCCCGGCTGTACCCAACGATCTTCTAGCTGAAGGAGACTCTTCGCTTTTCCCAGAAGGCACCTGGAATATGCAAATTGTCCTCTTCACGCTTCAATCCCTGGTTTGGCGATGCTTTCCAAGCAGCTGGTCCCGGCAGTACCCAACGATCTTTTAGCTGAAGGAGACTTTTCGCTTTTCCCAGAAGGCACCTGGAATATGCAAATTGTCCTCTTCACGCTTCAATCCCTGGTTTGGCGATGCTTTCCCAGCAGCTGGTCCCGGCTGTACCCAACGATCTTCTAGCTGAAGGAGACTCTTCGCTTTTCCCAGAAGGCACCTGGAATATGCAAATTGTCCTCTTCACGCTTCAATCCCTGGTTTGGCGATGCTTTCCAAGCAGCTGGTCCCGGCTGTACCCAACGATCTTCTAGCTGAAGGAGACTCTTCGCTTTTCCCAGAAGGCACCTGGAAAATACAAATTGTCCCAGTGCTCCCAGGTGAGCGAGCTAGCAGGCACGGCAAGTAGCTGGCAGGTAACTGGCAGGTGCTTCCTGGTAAGCAGGCGGACTTGCCCATAGACAGACTGGCGGGTAGAATGGAAGACAGACTGTCGGGCTGGAGAGTAGTCAGACTGGCGGACTAGAACAGTAGTCAGGCGGGCAACTGGACCTGAGGGCTGAAGCAGAGGTAAGTATACTGTGCATCAACTTTTGCTCGGGCACCTCCATTTTGGAGGAGGTGCCTTAAATATGGGAGGACCCTCGGCTATTGGCCGGGGACGCCTTAGGACGGCGCGCGCGGCCCCTTTAAGAGAGAGGGTGACCGCGCGCGCGCCCTAAGCACAGTGCCCGGGAAGCTGCGCACGCAGGCAGCAGCAGGAAGAGGAGCGCAGGAGGACGCCGCGCGGAGAGTGGGGAGGTGAGAAGGATGGCATCTCTGCCTGGTAGACTCTGGTGCTACAGTACCCCCCCCCCTTTTACGCCCCCTCTTTTTTAGGCCAGAAAGAAATTTTTCAAGGAGAAGCGGGGCATGGATGTTCTCCCTGGGTTCCCAAGTTCTCTCCTCTGGGCCAAACACCTTCCAATCCACCAGAAAAAAGGTTTTTCCTCTTACCGTCTTGGTGGCCAGGATATTCTATACCTCAAACACGTCCTCAGCAGAAACCGGAGCATGGGAAGAACCTGGATTGTTGGAAAAAGAGTTAAAGACAACTGGTTTGAGGAGAGATACGTGGAAGGAGTTGGGAATCCGTAAGGTGGCCGGGAGTTTTAACTTGTAGGCCACTGGATTGATTTGCTTAAGGACTTCAAATGGACCGATGAACCGAGGACCCAACTTATAGGAGGGTATTTTGAGACGAACATGTTTGGAGGAGAGCCAAACCTTGTCTCCCGGACGGAATTGAGGCGGATCCAGACGTCTCTTGTCAGCATATCTCTTCATCCGCTCGGAGGACTGAAGAAGTGCGGACCTAGTACTTTCCCAAATGGTGGAAAATTCGCTGACCAGAGACTCCGCGGCAGGGTTGTCCACAGAAGCGGAGACGGGAAACGGAATCCGGGGATGTTGACCATAGACTATAAAGAACGGAGACTTGGAAGATGATTCGCTCTCATGGTTGTTGTAGGAGAATTCGGCCCATGGCAGGAGATCCACCTAATCAGTATGGTGAGCGTTAACAAAGTGCCGGAGGTAGCTGGTAAGAATCTGGTTGATCCGCTCCACTTGACCATTGGACTGTGGATGATAAGCGGACGAGAAATCCAGGGTGACATCCAGCAGCTTACACGTAGCTCGCCAGAAACGAGAGGTGAACTGGACCCCTCGATCCGACACGATGTGGAGGGGTAGGCCATGGAGACGGAAGATGTGGAGGAAGAAGTCCTTAGCTAGCACTGAAGCAGACGGGAGACCAGGCAGGGGAATGAAGTGAGCCATTTTAGAAAAGCGGTCGGCGACCACCCAAATGACTGTACAACCGGCAGAGACAGGGAGATCTGTGATAAAGTCCATAGCAATGTGTTGCCACGGGGCATCAGGTACGGGAAGAGGCAGGAGATGACCGGCTGGTAGATGTCTGGGAACTTTGTTGCGGGCACAAGACGAACAGGCTGAGATGAAGTCTACCACATCCTTGCGCAGGGTAGGCCACCAGTAATGCCGGGCGATGAGCAGGAAGGTCTTCTTTTGGCCAGCATGGCTGGCTAGTTTAGATGAATGACCCCAGCGAAGAACCTTCACACGATCTGGTACTGCTACAAACGTCTTACCGGGTGGAAGACGAGTCAGATCCAAGGGGGCCACATTCATCACTTTGGAGGGGTCGATGATGTGCATAGGCTCCTCCTCTTGCTCGGAGGACAGGAAGGATCGGGACAAGGTGTCGGCTTTGACATTCTTGTCCGCCGGGCGGAAGTGTAGGACGAAGTCGAAGCGGGCGAAGAACAAAGACCACCGGGCCTGACACGGATTGAGTCTTTGGGCATTTTGGAGATATGCCAGATTTTTGTGATCTGTATAGATGATCACCGGGTATAGAGCCCCCTCAAGCTGGTAACGCCACTCCTCCAGTGCCAACTTGATGGCTAACAATTCTCGGTCTCCAATCCTCAGACGAGGAGAAGAGCTTGGAGAAGAAGCCGCAGGTTACCATTCTCCCGGATGAAGACTTTTGGGTGAGCACCGCTCCGGCTCCGGAGGAGGAAGCATCAACCTCCAGGTAGAACTGTTTGTTGCAATCCGGACGGTGCAGCACTGGGGCCGAGGAGAAGACTTGCTTTAAGGAAAGGAAGGCCTCCTCAGCTTCGGGTGACCATTCCTTGGGATTTGCTCCCTTACGGGTGAGCGCAGATATGGGAGCAGTCCGAGAAGAGAAGTGCGGGATGAAGAGACGGTAGCAGTTGGCGAAGCCCAGGAATCGCTGAATCGCCTTCAACCCCTCCGGACGGGGCCACTTTAGGACAGCAGAGAGCTTCTCAGGATCCATTCGTAGGCCTGTCTGGGAGATAACATAGCCCAGGAATGGAAGAGAGGTCTGCTCGAAGAGGCACTTCTCGTATTTTGCATAGAGGTGGTTCTGCCTGTGCCTAAGCAGGACCTGACGAACATCCCTCCGGTGTGTGGGAAGATCCGGACAGAAGACCAAGATATCGTCCAGGTATACCACCACGCAGGAGTAAAGAAGATCACGGAAGATGTCGTTGACCAATTATTGGAAGACAGCGGGAGCATTGCAAAGACCGAAGGGCATCACACGGTACTCATAGTGACCGTTCCGGGTATTGAATGCCGTCTTCCACTCATCTCCTTGACGGATTCGGACCAGGTTATACGCTCCACGTAGATCCAGCTTGGAAAAGGTCCTGGCGCCCTTAAGGCGATCAAACAACTCGGAGATGAGCGGCAGGGGGTATTTGTTTTTTACCGTGATCTGATTGAGTCCTCTATAATCAATACAGGGGCGTAGCGAACCATCCTTCTTTTTGACAAAGAAGAATCCGGCTCCAGCCGGGGAGGTAGATTTCCGGATGAATCCCCTAGCCAGATTCTCCTCAATGTACTCAGACATGGCCCGGGTTTCGGCCGCCGACAACGGGTAAATACGCCCACGGGGTGGAGTGGCGCCAGGTACCAGGTCGATCGGGCAGTCATATGGCCTATGAGGTGGCAGTGTCTCTGCTTCCTTTTTATCGAAGACATCCGTGTAGGGCCAGTAAGGAGCCGGTAGACCGGGTAAAGTAGCTGGGGTAGGTGGAGGACGAGTCGGGCGAACCGGAATCAGGCAGTTCCTATCCTGTCCCCACCGGAGTTCTTCTCCGGATTGCCAGTTCAGCATGGGTTCATGTGTCTGGAGCCAGGGTAGACATAGCAATAGGGAGTGAGAGAGTCCGGACAGCACATGGAAGGAGATTTTCTCAGAATGCAGCATTCCCACCTGCAGGGTTAGGGGTTCAGTGACGAGCAGGATGGTCACCGGAAGGAGTTTTCCATCCACGGAGGCGACGGACAATGGTTCAGCCAGAGGTTTGGTGGAAATTCGGTATCTCTCTATCAGGGACTGGGAAATGAGGTTTCCAGCAGCTCCAGAATCCAGATGAGCAATTTCAAAGAGACGGTTCTCTCCCCAGGAGATAGAGACAGACAAAGTCAGGGATGGAGAGGGCTTACTTTTGCCTAGGACGACCTCTCCGAGAGGTCCTAGACACCGAAGTTTCCCGGCCTCTCTGGGCAGGAATGGATCAGGTGCTCTTTATTGCCACAATAGGAACAGCTCCCCTCGGATCGACGTGACTCTTGGAGAGATCTGACCATCTTGGTCTGGTCGATCTGCATGGGTTCGGGCGAGTGCGCCCGGGGAGTAACTGGTTGAGAGGCGGGTCTCTGGAAAGTAGGAGCAAGGCGGAGGAATTTTCTCTCCCGGGTGGTCTCTTTGGTGCGTTTTTGGAACCGGATGTCAATCCGGGTAGCGAGTGAAACCAGGTCATCCAGGGTGGTAGGAATGTCCCAACCGGCTAGCTCATCCTTAATCCGGCCGGAAAAGCCCTCCCAGAAGACGGACACCAGAGCCTCGTTATCCCAGGCAAGCTCAGAAGCGAGGGTACGGAACTGTATGGCATATTGGCCCACGGTGAGACTCTCTTGGCGGAGACATAGCAGAGAGGAGGCTGAAGAGGATTTTTGTCCTGGTTCATCAAAGACTTTCCAGAAAGCAGCGAGGAAAGACGATAGGTCGGACACCAGGGGATCCCCTCTCTCCCACAGGGGATTTAGCCATGCCAGTGCCTCCCCAGTGAGATGGGACATGATGAATGCCACCTTGGCCCGGTCGGAGATGAACTGATGTGCCCAGAGTTCAAAGCGCAGGGTGCACTGGTTTATGAAACCCCGAGCTAGGGCGGGGTTGCCAGCAAAATGTGGAGGTGCCGAGAGCCGGGGTCCATAGCCGGATGCCATAATAGGACTAGGCTGTGGTGCCGTGGAAGTAGGCGCTGCCTGACCAGAGAAGGACACAGACGGATCGGATAATGCACCTAGGCGAGAGTTAACAGACCGCAGGTAGGACAGGACCGACTCCTGTTGAGCTCTGTGACGTAAGACCTCCTGGTGCAGGTCGGAGATTGCGGGGGTCTGGGGGCCACCGGGTTCCATGGCCCGTGCAAACTGTTACGGATCCGGGTGGTGGAACCTCTGTGCCGCGGTGCAAGGAGGGACCCAGAGGGGCGTGAATAAGTATCAACTCAGACCGACCCTGGTCGAACGGCGGCTGACAACTCCGTGACCAGGGAGGGACCGAGCAGAGGGACCAGGTGCTACTCTGGGGACGACCTTGTAAGAGAGCAGGTGGCTCCCACGGGTCAGCAGACTGGGACTGACCGGTATAGCGGATGGACACAACAGGCAGGCAGAAGTCTCTGGATAGTTGACGGGTGGTCACGGCACGTGACGGCAGAGCAGGTAGAAGTCTCTAGGTAGCAGACAGGTGGTCACGGCAAGTGACAGCAGGAGCCTCCAGGTAGGCTACGGCAAGTGACGGCCAAGCAGGCCGAAGTCTTTAGGTTAGCAGGCGGGTGGTCACGGCAAGTGACCGCGGGAGCCTCCAGGTAGGCTATCAGGTAACAGGCAGGTAACAGGCGAGTGCTCCCAGGTGAGCGGGCTAGCAGGCACGGCAAGTAGCAGGCAGGTAACGGGCAGGAACAGGCAGATAACAGGCGAGTGCTCCCAGATGAGCGGGCTAGCAGGCACGGCAGGTAGCTGCCAGGTAACTGGCAGGTGCTTCCTGGTAAGCAGGCGGACTTGCCCATAGACAGACTGGCGGGTAGAATGGAAGGCAGACTGTCGGGCTGGAGAGTAGTCAGACTGGCGGACTGGAACAGTAGTCAGGCTGGCAACTGGACCTGAGGGCTGAAGCAGAGGTAAGTATACTGTGCATCAACTTTTGCTCGGGCACCTCCATTTTGGAGGAGGTGCCTTATATATGGGAGGACCCTCGGCTATTGGCCGGGGACGCCTTAGGACGGCGCGCACGGCCCCTTTAAGAGAGAGGGAGCGCGCGCCCTAAGCACAGTGCCCGGGAAGCTGCGCGCGCAGGCAGCAGCAGGAAGAGGAGCGCAGGAGGACGCCACGCGGGGACGTGAGAAGGACGGCGTCTCTGCCTGGTAGGGGGCAGAGACGCCGGTGCTACAACCAGACATTAAAATCCAAACACCTGAGCACTAGATGGCGCAAAAGAGACAGAACCGGCAATGAAACAGCTGACAAGTTGTTAATACAATGCACTACACTCAAGTTGTCACAGAAGAAACGCACTTTCTTGTTCCTCAGCTCAGAGCCCCAAACCTCCAAAGCCACCACAATAGGAAACATTTCCAGCAATGCCATGTTTCTTGTCAAACCTGCATCCTTCCATGACTCCCGGCCACTCTCCCACACACCATTTTCCACCAAAATAGGCCCCAAAACCATAAGAAACTGACGCGTCTGTAAACAAAACCAGATCCACATTAGAAACGACTTGATCCATCCAAACCGACCTGCCATTATAAGATTGAAGAAAATCCGCCCAAATGGACAAATCCGCCTTGTGTTCCGAATTCAATCTTACAAAATGCAACGGATGTTTAATGCCTGCTGTCGCCTGAGCCAACCTACGTGAAAAAACCCGTCCCATAGGTAAAATCCTGCATGCAAAATTTAACTTATCCAAAAGAGATTGCAGTTGGCGCAGGCGCAATTTCTTTGCCCGCAAAGCCTCTTGGAAACAAGACTTCAGATCTAACAACTTGTCCTCTGGCAAGCGGCATTCCATCCTGACGGAATCCAATTAAATGCCCAAAAACTTCAAAACCGCAGAGGGGCCCTCCATTTTCTCCGGGGCCAAAGGAATGCCAAAGCGAGATGCTACCTGTTCAACCGTCATAAGCAGCAAAGAACAAACTGAGGACCCAGCTGGCCCAATACACAAAAAGTCATCTAAATAGTGCAATACGGAGTCCAAGCCGGATTCCTCCCTAACTACCCATTCAATAAAACAACTAAACTTTTCAAAGTAGGAACACGAGATCGAACATCCCATCGGTAGACAACAATCCACGTAATAATGACCGTCCCAAAAACAACCAAGTAAATAAAAACTGTCTGGGTGCACAGGATCAGACGAAAAGCGGACTCAATGTCCGTTTTTGCCATGAGAGATCCTTTTCTCAGCCTACGCACCCAGTCCACGGCCTGGTCAAACGAAACATACGATACAGATGCCAAATCTGAATCAATACCATCATTAACTGAACTACCATGAGGATACGACAAGTGATGGATTAACCGAAACTTGTTAGGCTCCTTTTTGGGCACAACGCCCAGAGGAGAAACACATAAACACGACAACGGAGGCTCCAAATAAGGACCAGCCATGCGACCCAACTTAATTTCCTTATCCAATTTTTCCTTAAAAACTTAGGCCGCACCGTACGTGGCACAACTGCCGACGGAATCCTGAAGCCAAAATTAAAACCATCCCTCAACAACACAGCTGCTTCCTTATCCAGATACCTACTTAGAAACGGAAGAATCCGATCTATTCTCACTGGTGTTCTCCCTTTTTGAAAAAGAGTCGCTTGATTTTTTCTTTCCTTTCTTAAAGCACTTGGAATGGCTGTGAGACCCTCCGCAGCCTGAACATTCGTGCTTAAACTTACAGTCTGTGCCAAAACGGCATTCCTGCTCGTTAAACTGCCAGCACAGCCCCTTCCTGGAGCCTGACGAGGATGCCGCCTAATTGGCAGAACCCCCGCTACTCCCAGGAAAGGACTGCGAGGCCGACTTTGGTGCTGCCATCAATCGCAACCACAAACTAATCTCCTTGTGGTCCCACCGTAAACTCGGACGGACTGCCTTTCTTTGCCTAAACTGTTCATCATACCTCAGCCAGGCCGTCCCGCCATAAACACGGTATGCTTCACTAATCGAAACTAAATAACAAAATAACGCAGAACAGTTCTCCGGAGCTTTCTCCCCAATGACACTCGCTAGTGTGGTAAACGCCTGCAGCCAATTTTGAAAAGTGCGAGGAATCAAACGATAACGCCTGCGCTCCTCCTCATCCTTCTTACTCTCATCTGGCTTTACCCTGTCCAAATTAAACTTCTCCAACGGTAACAAAGAAAAAATTTCCAAATACTCATCCTTCCATATTTTTTGGTGCACCTCCTGCTTTAAATGAGCTCCCAAGGGGCCATCAAAGCACACATAAACCTCGCCCCTCGCTCTGTCATCCAACCGCACCGTATCCACTGGAGTCGCCGCAGCCGCTGGTGCTGCAACCGTCCCTCCACTCACAACTGCCGGGATCTCCGCAACCACCCCTGAACCTCCAGCACCACCCTGCCAAACTCCGCTAGGACCAGCCGCAGGTGACAAAAAAACCCGCACCATACTAAGAAATTCCGACACAACATCGCTCACCCGTTCACTACCCATCGCCCTGTCAGCCGCCAAGCCCCTCTGAAAATACCGCTCCTTCTGATCTACATCATCCGCATTCCCCGGAGGCGCATTTAAACCATGTGACTTACCAGGCCGACTACGAGGAAGCCTCGGAACAGCCGTTTCGTGTCATCCGCGGTGATCGTCCCCACTCTCTTCACTGCCAGATGAAATCAGGCCCTCTTCTTCAGAGGCAGAGTCAGGCTCGGGGACATCGCCAGCTAAACCCGACCGCTAGACCTGGACCTCCTATCCACAATAGCGCGCTGTCTGGGAGGAGGAGAGACTTCAGCTGCACGCCTGCAGCCCGCATCCCTAGCAGCAATCTGCCCTCTCCCATGGACATCGCACCGGTCCTCGGTGCTACCGACATCCCGGGTGGGTCGTCTCCTGGCCCCCCGCACTGGTCTTCCCGATCTCTGCCACCGGGGTCCTGCTGATCCTGACGCCTGGGCCCGATGCGGCTGCACCTGCCGTTCTTCTGGGTCAGCTCCTGCCTCCTTCTGCTCCCTAGGTCCAGCATCTTTCAGGCTCAGCTTTCCTTCCCCTGGCTGCTCGCTGGGCCCGGAGTGGATGCCCCGGCCGTTCGTATAATGTCTCTCTCCCCCCTGCAGCAGCAGAGGCCCTGCTCTCCTGAGCAGCCTTCACTTCCTGGATAGTGGTGCCACGTGACCGGGATGACGTCACAGGGGGGCAGAGCCAACGACGTCACTCCCCCCGGCCTCTGGACAATACCAACGCTGAGGGATTCTTCCAGAGCGGCGTGCGGCAGATGTGGGCTGGGGTTGTGCCTGTGATCCGGAGGGGTCCCTGGAGGGGCTTTGCAATCGGCGCCTGGTCCGGGGAGTCCCTTCCGGGCTGAGTCTCTCCGGTGGCCTGGACCTCCTTGCACCTTTCTGAGGTGCTGCGGCTGCAGCCACCTCTCCGGCCGTCCCTTCAGTGTTCCATTGCTGCAGCTGATCCTGGAGCCACAGCTGTCCCCTGCTCTCAGCCAAGGAACGGATCTCCTGGAAAAGAGCCTCCATTCCTCAGGACCCGACGTAGATTCAGGTACGTTAAACTTTTCCAAATGGACTACCCCCACCGCCCCTCACCTTATATACCCCCCACAGAGATACCTCCCCACTAGCCAAACAGATAACCCCGTACTGTTGCCCTGCCCCTATACTCCTCCCCTACAAATTTGCGCCCAAAACTCTATTCCTTACATTAACCCCTTACCACCCCAAATTACGGCCTAGCAGACCTCCTGAGTCATGTGGCCCTCCCCTTAAGCCCCCTATGGGGGGATGCAGTCCGGGCCATACTTTTCAAGAGGGAAGGGAGAGGATAAAAAACCCGGGGTATACACCTGGGCTTTGGAGACGTGTATAAATTACGAATATGATTAAAAAAAGGGCCTGACAATGACATTTTAGTTAAAACCATGTATAACCAATCCCACCTTATATTATCAAAATAACTTATATTTTTAATACAAATTAAAAACTATTGTTTACATATTAAGTATAATTATTAAGAAAAAGTCAAAATTACCCGGCATCACCTGTTATACAAGAAACTAAGCTGGCGATTCATTAAGATTGGCGTTGAACACTTAAAGGGAATCTGTCACCAGGTTTTTTCCACCTAATCTGAGAGTAGCATCATGTAGAGACAGAGACCCTGATTCTGGGGATGTATCACTCACTGGGCTGCTTGCTATAGTTTTCATACAATCAACTCTTGATCAGGAGGAGATTATCATTAAAGGACTAGTGAACTTGCTGCCAGGAAGTCCTCTATATTCATGATCTCTGTATAACCACACCTCCACCACTGATTGGCAGATTTCTGTGTACACAGTGAATGGGCAGAAAGCTGCCAATCAGTGGTGTGGGTGGGGTTATACACAGCTCAGAATTCAGAGAACTGCTAGATCTACAGCAGAAAAAACTGTGATTTTATTAAAATGACAGCAAGCAACCCACATCACTGAAATCAGTGTCTCTGACCCTACATTATGCTGCTCTCAGATGAGATAGCAAACACCTACTGACAAATTTCCTTTAATAAAGGGCTTGTTGAAGTACGATGCACCAAATTAATAAGAGGTGCACGCCACTTAATGAATTTGATGCATCTTCTCTGTGCCGTGCTAGTAGCATTTCTGGCACCTCTAATGAATTTCTGGCACTTCTAATGAATTTGACATGGGCTTTGTCCCATCCTGGCTTCTTCCCAGCTCTGCCCATTTGTCATGTGACTGTTGTTAGATATCCTGGGGGTAGGGGCCCCTTCCCTATCCCTAAAGAAAAGGGCGCCCTAGCTATCCCTGCTCCCCGGATTACTTCTAATGGTGAAGACTCCGGGGCCACGTACCTTGCTGAGCTCCTGAATCAACGTTTATCTCTCCCCTCCCCCACCCAGGGAAGTGGGGTGTAGTTGTATATAAGAATACACAAACCAGATTAACAAGGTAACACGTACAGGGATAAATGAAAATACCAATCATACAAATATGCACTCACAAACAACAGAGAGGAACACCGGGAAGTAAAAGGAAGGAAAAAAACAAATAGGAGAGGATGTGGATATGCACACAGACAAATTACTAAGCAGCAGTCTTTTGAACAACACTCCAAACGCCTCCTCAACAAACACCTCCAACTCAACACCTGGCAGTATAAAACACTGGCAATCCTGATTGCCAGAGGCGAGAATATATAGCAGAGGGGAGTAGCCAATACTGAACAGCTGAGATCATCAAAGCAGGAAAGCTCCAGAGACTTTCAACTAAACAGTTTTAACCCCTGCACTGCTAGCAGAAACCTGCACCATTTAATTTGATGGTGAAGTTTTCTAATCAGTATCTGTTAGAACCCTCCTGTTAGTTTTTTTCTATTTTGTTGGTCACATGACTTTCTGCCTATATGGTCCAGCTCCGCCCTTCTGGCCTTGCTGGACTTCAGTGTTTCATTTACTCTTAAGCTAGCCAGGTGCCTTGTACCTTACTCTGTAGCTTGCTTGGTCTTTGGACCACTAGTACTTTTTGTTAGTTTGTCTTTGCTCTGCTACAATTTCTGCTAGGAGGTGTCCATCTACAGTGGTGGCCAAAAGTATTGGCACCCCTGCAATTCTGTCAGATAATACTCAGTTTCTTCCTGAAAATGATTGCAATCACAAATTCTTTGGTATTATCTTCATTTAATTTGCTTGCAAGGAAAAAACACAAAAGAGAATGAAGCAAAAATCAAATCATTGATCATTTCACACTAAACTCCAAAAATGGGCCAGAAAAAAGTATTGGCACCCTCAGCCTAATACTTGGTTGCACAACCTTTAGCTAAAATAACTGCGAACAACCGTTTCCGGTAACCATCAATGAGTTTCTTCCAATGCTCTGCTGGAATTGTAGACCATTCTTCTTTGGCAAACTGCTCCAGGTCCCTGATATTTGAAGGGTGCCTTCTCCAAACTGCCATTTTGAGATCTCTCCACGGGTGTTCTATGGGATTCAGGTCTGGACTCATTGCTGGCCACCTTAGAAGTCCCCAGTGCTTTCTCTCAAACCATTTTATAGTGCTTTTGGAAGTGTGTTTTGGGTCATTGTCCTGCTGGAAGACCCATGACCTCTGAGGGAGACCCAGCTTTCTCACACTGGGCCCTACATTATGCTGCAAAATTTGTTTGAAGTCTTCAGACTTCATAATGCCATGCACACGGTCAAGCAGTCCAGTGCCAGAGGCAGCAAAGCAACCCCAAAACATCAGGGAATCTCCGCCATGTTTGACTGTAGGGGCCGTGTTCTTTTCTTTGAATGCCTCTTTTTTTCTCCTGTGCACTCTATGTTGATGCTTTTTGCCAAAAAGTTCTACTTTTGTCTCATCTGACCAGAGAACATTCTTCCAAAACGTTTTAGGCTTTCTCAGGTAAGTTGTGGCAAACTCCAGCCTGGCTTTTTTATGTCTCGGGGTAAGAAGTGGGGTCTTTCTGGGTATCCTACCATACAGTCCCTTTTCATTCAGACGCCGACGGATAGTACGGGTTGACACTGTTGTACCCTCGGACTGTAGGGCAGCTTGAACTTGGTTGGATGTTAGTCGAGGTTCTTTATCCACCATCCGCACAATCTTGCGTTGAAATCTCTCGTCAATTTTTCTTTTCCGTCCACATCTAGGGAGGTTAGCCACAGTGCCATGGGCTTTAAACTTCTTGATGACACTGCGCACGGAAGACATAGGAACATTCAAGTCTTTGGAGATGGACTTGTAGCCTTGAGATTGCTCATGCTTCCTCACAATTTGGTTTCTCAAGTCCTCAGACTGTTCTTTGGTCTTCTTTCTTTTCTCCATGCTCAATGTGGTACACACAAGGACACAGGACAGAGGTTGAGTCAACTTTAATCCATGTTAACTGGCTGCAAGTGTGATTGAGTTATTGCCAACACCCGTTAGGTGCCACAGGTAAGTTAGAGGTGCTGTTAATTACACGAATTAGAGAAGCATCACATGATTTTTCAAACAGTGCCAATACTTTTGTCCACCCCCTTTTTTAGGTTTGGTGTGGAATTGTATCCAATTTGGCTTTAGGATAATTCTTTTTGTGTTTTTTCATTGAAGACAAATTAAATGAATATAATAATACCAAAGAATTTGTGATTGCAATCATTTTCAGGAAGAAACTGAGTATAATCTGACAGAATTGCAGGGGTGCCAATACTTTTGGCCACCACTGTATATCCCAGTCCTTAGTTCTTGTAGGGACCCCTCCCTTATATCTATAGGTCTATTCAGACTAGCCGAGGACTTAGGCGGGTCTGTTCACAAGGAAGAGGTCCCCCGCTGCATCGTAGGGAATCAGCTTAGTCCTATTGTAGGGACAGTTTTCCTATCTTTCCTTAGTGCCGGTAGCAGTTCATAATAGTATCTATTCAGGGTCTTCTGGCCCCTTTTTGTTGCGGTAAACCCGTGACACCATTTTTGCAGAGCTGCTTTCAACTGTTGTGGAAAGGGCAAATGTTGCAAAATTTTCTGCCGTAAGCGCTGTTATGAATTGGCCCCTCGTCCATTCATCCTTAGAACGCTCATTCCCTGATAATCGGCTATTGTAAACAGGCTGCTGATCACACACTGCAAAACTCCTGTTGAGAAATAATTTTTCAGATTGCTTAAGAAGCATCATTCTCACAGAACGATTGTATTACAGATCGTTCTGTGCGCATGAAAATGCAATCGGCAGATCTAAACAAGCTAATAAACGACCACCGCTGGCTGACATCTAGCTGACCTGTGGTTATTTAATGCCTGCTGCTGGCAAATGTAAATCCAGCCTAACTCAGGGACCATTTATTCTGTACTGTGTTACTCAGGCCTGTGACTATTGAGCCCCATGTTAGTGCTGTGTTACTTTGATGATGTGCGCACTGGATCACTCGGAACTAATTAAATCTGGCCCCTGAATTAGAGTGAATCTGCCCCGATTCGTATTTTAGAAGATTCACTCATCTCTAATCCTGATGCCAACAGAAGCCTCCAACAAAGCCATTGAGGCAAACAAATACCATGATGGTAAATGCATACATTGCCTTTAAAGAGAACCTGTCAGCTGATCCGTGCTGTCCAAAGAGTGGCCAGTTTTATTACTCTCTGAAATTCACTGAAAATATGCTTTAACCCCTTCACGACCTTGAGATTTTCCATTTTTGCTTTTACGTTTTTTGCTCCCCTTCTTCCCACAGCCATAACTTTTTTATTTTTCAGTCAATATGTGAGGGCTTGTTTTTTGCGGGACGTGTTATACTTTTGAAGGACACCATTGCTTTTACCATATCGACTGTGACCTCTCAGGCCAGAGGGTGCGATGACGTCTTTCCAGCGCGCCCTCTGCTGGGCAGTCACAGCGCAGAGAGCGGGAAGACGGCGACACTGAGGAGTCTGGAGCTGATCAGCAGCAGCAAGGAGAGATCAGTTTTTGATTTTTTATGTTTGAAGGCATGGACCATTATATAGGGCCCATTATGTAGGGAGTATTATATGGGGCCAATACAGCATGGAGCATCATATGGGGGCCGGTATTCTGCATGAAGCATTATATGGGCCCATACAGCATGGAGCATTATATGGGGGCCAGTATTCTGCATGGAGCATTATATGTGGCCCATACAGCATTGAGCATTATATGGGGGCCAGTATTCTGCATGGAGCATTATATGGGGACCATATAGCATTGAGCATTATATGGGGGCCAGTATACTGAATGAAGCATTATATGGGGGCCAGAATACTGAATGGACCATTATATGGGAGCCATTATTCTGCATGTAGCATTATATGGGCCCATATAGTATGGAGCATTATATGGGGGCCAGTATACTAAATGAAGCATTATATGGGGGCCAGTATACTGCATCGAGCAATATATGGGGGCCAGTATTCTGCATGGAGCATTATATGGGGGCCAGTATTCTGTATGGAGCATTATATGGGGGCCAGTATTCTGCATGGAGCATTATATGGGGGCCAGTATTTTGTATTGAGCATTATATGGGGGCCAGTATTCTGCATGGAGCATTATATGAGGGCCAGTATTCTGTATGGAGCATTATATGACGGCCAGTATTCTGAATGGAGCATTATATGGGGGCCAGTATTCTGCATGGAGCATTATATGGGGGCCAGTATTCTGCATGGAGCATTATATGGGGGCCAGTATTTTGTATTGAGCATTATATGGGGGCCAATATTCTGCATGGAGAATTATATGGGGGCCAGTATTCTGTATGGAGCATTATATGGGGGCCAGTATTCTGAATGGAGCATTATATGGGGGCCAGTATTCTGCATGGAGCATTATATGGGGCCCATACAGCATAAAGCTTTATATGGGGGCCAGTATACTGAATGGAGCATTATATGGGGGCCAGTAAACTGAATGGACCATTATATTGGGACCATTACTCTGAATTTAGCATTATATGGGCTCATGTAGCATGTAGCATTATATGGGGGCCAGTATTCTGCATGGAGCATTATATGTGGCACATACAGCATGGAGCATTATATGGGGCCAGTATTCTGCATGGAGCATTATATGGGGACCATATAGCATTGAGCATTATATGGGGGCCAGTATACTGAATGAAGCATTATATTGGGGCCAGTATTCTGTGCGGAGCATTGTATGCGGGCTAGTATTCTGTATGAAGCATTATATGGGGGTCAGTATTCTGTGGGGAGCATTGTATGGGGGCCAGTATTCTGTATGGAGCATTATATGGGGGCCAGTATTCTGCATGGAGCATTATATGGGGGCCAGTATTCTGTATGGAGCATTGTATGGGGGCCAGTAATCTGTAAAGGACCAGTGTATGGGGGCCAGTATTCTGCATAGAGCATTATATGGGCCCATACAGCATGTAGCATTATATGGGGACCAGTATTCTCCATGGAGCATTATATTTTGGCCAGTATTCTGCATGTAGCATTATATGACGGCAAGTATTCTGTATGGAGCATTATATGGGGCCCATACAGCATGGAGCATTATATAGGGACCAGTATTCTGCATGGATCATTATATGGGGCCCATTTAGCATGGAGCTTTATATGGGGGCCAGGATACTGAATGGAGCATTATATGGGGGCCAGTATTCTGCATGTAGCATTATATGGGGGCCAGTATTCTGTATGGAGCATCATATGGGGGCCAGTATTTTGCAGGAGCATTATATGGGGCCCACACAGCATGGAGCTTTATATGGGGGCCAGTATACTGAATGGAGCATTATATGGGGGCCAGTATACTGAATGTACCATTATATGGGGGCCATTATTTTGCATGTAGCATTATATGGGCCCATACAGCATGGAGAATTATATGGGGTCCGTTATTCTGTAAGGAGCATTATATGGAGTGCATTATTCTGTATGGAGCATTACATGGAGGCCAGTATTCTGCATGGAGCATTATATGGGGGCCAGTATTCTGTATGGAGCATTATATTGGGGTCAGTATTCTGCATAGAGCATTATATGGGGCCAGTATTCTGCATGGAGCATTATATGGCGGCAAGTATTCTGTATGGAGCATTATATGGGGCCCATACAGCATGGAGCATTATAGAGGGACCAGTATTCTGCATGGATCATTATATGGGGCCCATTTAGCATGGAGCTTTATATGGGGGCCAGGATACTGAATGGAGCATTATATGGGGGCCAGTATTCTGCATGTAGCATTATATGGGGGCCAGTATTCTGTATGGAGCATCATATGGGGGCCAGTATTTTGCAGGAGCATTATATGGGGCCCACACAGCATGGAGCTTTATATGGGGGCCAGTATACTGAATGGAGCATTATATGGGGGCCAGTATACTGAATGTACCATTATATGGGGGCCATTATTTTGCATGTAGCATTATATGGGCCCATACAGCATGGAGAATTATATGGGGTCCGTTATTCTGTAAGGAGCATTATATGGAGTGCATTATTCTGTATGGAGCATTACATGGAGGCCAGTATTCTGCATGGAGCATTATATGGGGGCCAGTATTCTGTATGGAGCATTATATTGGGGTCAGTATTCTGCATAGAGCATTATATGGGGCCAGTATTCTGCATGGAGCATTATATGGGGGCCAGTATTTTGTATGGAGCATTATATGGGGGCCAGAATTCTGCATGGAGCATTATATTGGGGCCAGTATTCCGTATGGAGCATTATATGGGGGCCAGTATTCTGCATGGAGCATTATATGGGGCCCATACAGCATGGAGCTTTATATGGGGGCCATTATTCTGCATGTAGCATTATATGGGCCCATATAGTATGGAGCATTATATGGGGGCCAGTATACTGAATGAAGCATTATATGGGGGCCAGTATACTGCATGTAGCAATATATGGAGGCCAGTATTCTGCATGGAGCATTATATGGGGCCGGTATTCTGTATGGAGCATTATATGGGGGCCAGTATTCTGCATAGAGCATTATATGGGGGCCAGTATTCTGCATGGAGCATTATATGGGGGTCAGTAATTTGCATTGAGCATTATATGGGGGCCAGTATTCTGCATGGAGCATTATATGGGGGCCAGTATTCTGTATGGAGCATTATATGGTGGCCAGTATTCTGAATGGAGCATTATATGGGGGCCAGTATTCTGCATGGAGCATTATATGGGGCCCATACAGCATGGAGCTTTCCATGGGGACCAGTATACTGAATGGAGCATTATATGGGGGCCAGTAAACTGAATGGACCATTTTATGGGGACCATTATTCTGCATGTAGCATTATATGGGCTCATATGGCATGGAGCATTATATAGGGGCCAGTATACTGAATGAAGCATTATATGGGGGCTAGTATACTGCATGTAGCAATATATGTTGGCCAGTATTCTGTATAGAGAATTATATGGGTGCCAGTATTCTGTATGGAGCATTATATGGGGCCAGTATTCTGTATGGAGCATTATATGGGGGCCAGTATTCTGCATGGAGCCTTATATGGGCCCATACAGCATGGAGCCTTATATGGGCCCATACAGCATGGAGAATTATATGGGGGCCAGTATTCTGCATGGAGCATTATATGGGGCCCATACAGCATGGCGCATTATATGGGGGCCAGTATACTGAATGGAGCATTATATGGGGGCCAGTATACTGAATGGAGCATTATATGGGAGCCAGTATTCTGCGTGTAGCATTATATGGGCCCATACAGCATGGGGTATTATATGCGGGCCGTTATTCTGTAAGGAGCATTATATGGAGTGCATTATTCTGTATGGAGCATTACATGGAGGCCAGTATTCTGCATGGAGCATTATATGGGGGCCAGTATTCTGTATGGAGCATTATATTGGGGTCAGTATTCTGCATAGAGCATTATATGGGGCCAGTATTCTGCATGGAGCATTATATGGGGGCCAGTATTTTGTATGGAGCATTATATGGGGGCCAGAATTCTGCATGGAGCATTATATTGGGGCCAGTATTCCGTATGGAGCATTATATGGGGGCCAGTATTCTGCATGGAGCATTATATGGGGCCCATACAGCATGGAGCTTTATATGGGGGCCATTATTCTGCATGTAGCATTATTTGGGCCCATATAGTATGGAGCATTATATGGGGGCCAGTATACTGAATGAAGCATTATATGGGGGCCCGTATTCTGCATGGAGCAATATATGGTGGCTAATATTCTGCATGGAGCATTATATGGGGCCAGTATTCTGCATGGAGCATTATATGGGGGCCAGTATTCTTTATGGACCATTATATGGGGGCCAGTATTCTGTATGGAGCATTATATGGGGGCCAGTATTCTGCATGGAGCATTATATGGGGGCCAGTTTTCTGTATGGAACATTATATGGGGGCCTGTATTCTGTATGGGGCATTACATGGGTCCCATACAGCATGGAGCATTATCTGGGGGCCAGTATTCTGCATGGAGCATTATATGGGGGCCAGTATTCTGCATGGAGCATTATATGGGGGCCAATATTCTGCATGGAGCATTATATGGGGCCCATACAGCATGCAGCATTATATTGGGGCCAGTATTCTGCATGAAGCATTATATGGGGCCCATACAGCATGGGGCATTATATGGGGGCCAGTGTTCTGCAGCGAGCATTATATGGGGCCCATGCAGCATGGAGCATTATATGGGGGCCACTGTTCTGTATGGACCATTATATGGGGGCCTGTATTCTGTATGAAGCATTATATGGGGGGCAGTATTCTGCATGGAACTTTATTTGGGGCCCATACAGCATGGATCATTATATGGGGGCCAGTATTCTGCATGGAGCATTATATGGGGGCCAGTATTCTGTATGGAGCATTATATGGGTGCCAGTAATCTGTATGGGGCATTATATGGGGATCAGTATTCTGCATGGAGCTTTATAATGGGGCCAGTATTCTGTATGGAGCATTATATGGGGGCCAGTATTCTGCATGGAGCATTATATGGGGCCAATACAGCATGGAGCATTATATGGGGGCCAGTATTCTGCATGGAGAATTATATGGGGGCTAGTATTCTGCATGGAGCATTATATGGGGCCCATACAGCATGGAGCATTATATGGGCCCATACAGCATGGAGCATTATATGGGTCCAATATTCTGTAAGGACCATTAGATTGGGTGCATTATTCTGTATGGAGCATTATGGGGGCCAGTATTCTTCATGGAGCATTTTATGGGGGCCAGTATTATGCATGGAGCATTATATGGGGGCCAGTATTTTGTATGGAGCATTATATGGGGGCAGTATTGTGCATGGAGCATTATATGGGGGCCAGTGTTCTGTATGGAGCATTATATGTGTTATGATAGGCTGCAAGCACTAAGGAAAGACAGGAGATCTGTCCCTACAATAGAACTAAGCTAGATCCCTACGATGTTACGGGGAACCTGATCCTGCGATCAGACCCGCTAAAGTCCTTAGCTAGTCTGAACGAAGACCTATAGATGTGAGGGAGGGATCCCTAAAAGAACTAGGGACTGGGAGAAAGATGGACACCTCCTAGCAGAAATTGTAGCAGTAAAAAGACAAACAAACAACATAGAACATAGAGGTCAAAAGACCTAGCTAAACTGAATGAGAAAGGTTACAAAGCACCTGGCTAGCTTAAGAGAAGAAATTACAATGAAGTCCAGCATGGTCAGAAGGGCGGAGCAGGATTAAATAGGCAAAAAAGGTCATGTGACCAGCAAAATAGAAAAAACCTAACAGGAGAGTTCTAACAGTACCCCCTCTTCTATGAGGATCCTCCGGATCCCCTAGGCCCAGGCTTATCAGGAAACCTCTTGTGAAGCGCTCTGACAAGTCTGGAAGCAGAATCATCATCCGCCCTCACCCATGAATTATCCTCGGGACCGAAACCCTTCCAAGCGACGAGATACTGCAAACTCCACCTATACCGTCTAGAATTAAGGATGCGGGAAATTTCATATTCCCCGTCCTCCACCACCGGAGGAACAGTGGCAGTGGCGTCTCTATCTGATACATCAGCTTTTTTCAATAGAGAAACATGAAACACCGGATTAATCTTCCAGGAGGTAGGAACCTCCAACCTAACAGCAGATTGGTTAACTACCTGAAGCACCTTAAAGGGACCTACAAACTTGGGACCCAATTTTTTAGAAGGAATCCTCAACCGCAGATTTTTAGAGGACAACCAAACCATGTCACCAACCGTAAACAAAACCTCTTGACGTTTCCTGTCAAAGTACCTCTTAGATTTTTTGTTAGTCTCCTGAAGATTACCACGCACATCGGTCCAAACTCTCTCCAAATCACCGGAAAAACTCTCCTCCTCAGGCACAGCCGATACCAATTTGGAGAATGACCCAAAAGACGGATGTCTCCCAGAACAACAAAAAAAAGGCGAACACCCAGCAGAAGAGGATGTATGGTTGTTAAGAGCAAATTCAGCAAGCGGCAGAAACTCAGACCACCCCTCTTGATTGTCTGCCACAAAACAACGCAAGAACTGCTCAGCATCCTGATTCTTCCTTTCTGTCTGGCCATTAGACTCAGGATGATATCCAGATGAAAACGACAAATGAACTCCCAACCTGTCACAAAAGGCACGCCAAAAACGAGCCACGAACTGAGGTCCCCTATCAGAAACAATGTCAGTAGGAACATCATGGAGTCTGACAATTTCCTTGACAAAGGCCTTAGCGAGTGTCTTAGCGCAGGGCAGTTTGATGAAGAGAACCAAGTGACACATCTTGCTAAAACGGTCCACGACCACCCAGACAGGGGCGGAACTACCGCCCGTGCAGCCGGTTCATTGAACGGGGGCCCCGAGGGAGAGGGGGCCCCTCCAGCCTCCAGCAGGGCCGCCATCAGGGCATTACTGCCCTGACTCCAGTATGGGGCCCGGCCGGTAGGGGCCCCCTCGGGGGCCCCCCTGTTGTGCGTCTCTCTCCTCATGGGGCCCCCGGCCCCATGCTATGCGCCGGGTCCGGGACATTTCAGCGCTGAGCTGCGCTGCTGCGGCAGCGCCTTTATGATTCCCCTGACTTCCGGTCATGTGACCGCGCCGTCGCATGGCCGGAAGTCAGGAGAACCTGCTGTCAGCGATTTGGACGAGCGCCAGGATTCTGCAGGGATCGCATGGGGGTAAGTATAACAAGTTTTATTTTTTTTAAAATACAATTAACTAGGAGTGGAGAGATGGGAGATGCACATGTGTGTGTGTGTGTGTGTGTGGGGGGGGGGAGATGGGAGATGCACATGTGTGTGTGTGGGGGGGAGATGCACATGTGTGTGTGGGGGGGGATGGGAGATGCACATGTGTGTGGGGGGGAGATGGGAGATGCACATGTGTGTGTGTGGGGGGGGGGAGATGGGAGATGCACATGTGTGTGTGTGGGGGGGAGATGCACATGTGTGTGTGGGGGGGGATGGGAGATGCACATGTGTGTGGGGGGGAGATGGGAGATGCACATGTGTGTGTGTGGGGGGGGGGAGATGGGAGATGCACATGTGTGGGGGGGGGAGATGGGAGATGCACATGTGTGTGTGGGGGGAGATGGGAGATGCACATGTGTGGGGGGGGAGATGGGAGATGCACATGTGTGGGGGGGGGAGATGGGAGATGCACATGTGTGGGGGGGATGGGAGATGTACATGTGGTGGGGGGGAGATGCACATGTGTGGGGGGGGAGATGGGAGATGCACATGTGTGGGGGGGGAGATGGGAGATGCACATGTGTGGGGGGGGGATGGGAGATGCACATGTGTGGAGGGGGATGGGAGATGCACATGTGGTGGGGGGGAGATGGGAGATGCACATGTGTGGGGGGGGGAGATGGGAGATGCACATGTGGGGGGGGGATGAGAGAGGTGCACATGTGGTGGAGGGGGATGAGAGAGGGGCACATGTGGTGGAGGGGGATAAGAGAGGGGCACATGTGGGGGAGGGGGATGAGAGAGGGGCACATGTGGGGGAGGGGGACGAGAGGGGCACATGTGGGGGAGGGGGATGAGAGAGGGGCACATGTGGGGGAGGGGGTGAGAGATGTGCACATGGGGGGGATGAGAGCTGCACATGGGGGGGTTTGAGAGCTGCACATGGGGGAATTGGGAGTAGGGGGATAATGAGCTGCACATAACGAATGTGGGGTGGGGGAGAGTAAATGATAAATGATGATGGGGTGGGGAGAGCACGGACATGATATAATGAATTGGGGCAGGGGGTGCATGTAAATATTGAATGCGGGGAGCAGGAAGTATAGAGTAGGGGGCGTTGCGGATGCAGGAGTGTGACTGGTAACAAATTGGCGGAAAGAGTAGAGGTTCTAATTAAATTATATATTAAGTGCCTATTTACAATTAATGGGGGCACCGTGGTGGATTACAATTTATATTTGGAATGGTAGGTTGCATAATAACTAACCATATATTGATGGTGGATGCACGTCTGTATTCAGCTGCGTAATGTAGAAGTTGGGGAATGTGCTCTAGATAACTGTGTTATTTTATGCAGAGACGAGTCCTGGCTGGAAGACGTGATGGCGGTCTGTGCTGGATGAAGGAGAAAAGCGAAGATGAAGGACTTCACCTAGAGACGTCACCGGTGAGTCAGTCTATTACATGTACACTGTGTATAATGTCACTGGTGATCACTGTATTACCTGTACACTGACACTATATACAGAGCTCCTGTGTATAATGTCACTGGTGATCACTCTATTACCTGTACACTGACACTATATACAGAGCTACTGTGTATAATTTCACTGGTGATCACTGTATTACCTGTACACTGACACTATATACAGAGCTCCTGTGTATAATGTCACTGGTGATCCCTGTATTACCTGTACACTGACACTATATACAGAGCTCCTGTGTATAATGTCACTGATGATCACTGTATTACTTGTACACTATATACAGAGCTCCTGTGTATAATGTCACTGGTGATCACTGTATTACCTGTACACTGACACTATATACAGAGCTCCTGTGTATAATTTCACTGGTGATCACTAGATTACCTGGACACTTACGTTATACATACCATGTATAGAGCTCCCGTGTATAATGACACTTATGGTAATATTAGTAATGTGGTGGTAATATTAGTAATGTAGTGGTAATATGTGGTCTGGTCATGGTGTGGCAGTTTTTCTCCCTTCTGTGTGGTATTATTCGGTCACTATGTTGTGGTAATATGTGGTCTGGTCATGGTGTGGCGGTATTCCCTGTATGTGGTATTATTGGTCATTTAAAAAAAAATGTATATGACACATTCCCTTAAAGAAAACTAAATAAAAATATATCTAAAAAGAGTATTGGATATTTTAAGAAAATTTTAATAGGTTAGAGTAGGGCCCGCCCAGAAGAGTCTACCTTATCGTGGTGGCGGCTTTAAAAATCTTTTGGCCAAAACAAAAGCTGATGGCTATGTATGTGGCGCCGTCACATGGCCGAATGTCAGGAGAACCTGGTGGCAGCGACGTGGACGAGCGCCAGGATTCTGCAGGGATTGCATGGGGGTAAGTATAACAAATTTTATTTTTTTTAAATACAATTAATTAACTAGGAGTGGGGGGGAATCAAAGATGCACGGGGGGGATGAGAGATGCACATGGGGGGGTGAGAGATGCACATGGGGGGGTGAGAGATGCACATGGGGGGGATGAGAGATGCACATGGGGGGGATGAGAGATGCACGGGGGGTGAGAGCTGCACATGGGTGGGATGAGAGCTGCACATGGGGGGGTGAGAGATGCACATGGGGGGTTATGTTTACATAACTTTGTTGCCTTATGAAGGGCAGGGGGGGCCCCCCAAAATTTCTTGCACAGGGGCCCACTACAGTCTGTGTCCGCCCCTGCACCCAGATGACCGTGAAACTCTCAGAGGAGGGAAGGTCAGTAATAAAGTCCATAGCCAGATGTGTCCAAGGTGCACTAGGAACCTCCAGAGGGCAAAGCAACCCCGCAGCAGGAGTATGAGAAGACTTAGATCTAGCACACACAGTACATTGACGCACCCACTTAAAGACTTCCTTCTGCCATCCAGACCACCAAAAACTGCGACCCACAAGTCTCTTGGTCTCAGAAATTCCTGGATGACCTGCCAACCGAGACTCATGACACTCCACAAACAAATCTCTCCTAAAGGTCCTAGGCACAAACAACCTCCCATGGGGAGTGTTAGATGGGGCATTCTCCTGTGCTTTAAGAATCTCATCTTCCAAAACGGAGTCCAATGCAGCAATCACAACACCTTCTTGTAAAATGCTCTCCTCCTCCTCAGCACCGACCATGGGAGAAAAGCTGCGAGACAACGCATCAGCTTTAACATTCTTGGTAGCCGGGATGTAAGTAACGGAAAAATTAAACCGCGAAAAAAAAAGTGCCCACCTAGCCTGACGGCATTCAAGCGCTTGGCAGCATCAAGATAGATCAGATTTTTATGATCAGTGAAAACCTGAATGGGAAATTCAGCACCTTCCAAGAGATGATGCCAGTGTTCAAATGCGAGTTTAATAGCCAGCAATTCCCGATTACCAATATCGTAATTAAGTTCAGTCTCAGAAAATTTTTTTGAAAAAAAGGCACAGGGATGTACTCCATCCTTGTTTTCCTGAGACAACACCGCACCGACCCCCACAGAAGAAGCATCAACCTCAACCAAAAACGGCTTAGTCACATTAGGCTGCATAAGGACGGGGGCAGAGCTGAACCTCTCCTTTAGAAACACAAACGCTTCAATGGCCTCAGTAGTCCACTGAACCGTATTAGCACCTTTCCTGGTGAGATCGGTCAGTGGTTTAACAATAATAGAAAAATTTTTAATGAATTTTCTGTAAGAATTGGCGAAACCCAAAAACCTCTGTATCGATTTCAAACCAATAGGCCTAGGCCATTCCTGCACAGCTTGAACTCTCACCGGATCCATCTCAAAGCCCTCGCTGGAGATAATGTAGCCCAAAAAACGAATTCTCTGTACAGCGAACTCACATTTCTGTAGCTTAGCAAAAAGTGAATTGTCAATTAATAACTGTAATACCTCACGTACGCTCCGCCAATGAGACTCCAGATCAGGCGAATAAATCAAAATGTCATCCAATTACACAACCACATTTTTGCCGATCAAAGGTCTAAGGATGTCATTAATAAGATTCTGAAGAAATGCTGGTGCATTGGTAAAACCAAAAGGCAAAACCAGATTCTCAAAATGACCCACTTGGCCCCCACTAACTGGTTAAACAAATCAGGAATCAATGGCAGTGGGTAGGGATTGCGTACAGTAATTTTATTAATCTCGCGAAAGTCCAGACAAGGACGTAAACCGCCGTCCTTTTTTTTAATAAAAAAAAATCCAACAGCCACAGGTGACTTAGAGGGTCTGATATGACTGGCGGCCAAGCTCGTCTGTATGTATTCCTCCACAGCCTTTCTCTCAGGAATAGTAAGATTAAATAAACGACTTTTAGGAAGAGTCGCTCCAGGGACAAATTCAATGGTACAATCATAATCTCTATGGGGAGGCAAAATTTGCGACTCCTCCTCAGAAAAAACTTTCCAAAAATCCTGAATAGGTACAGGTAATTACCCTTTATCCACAGCAGCAATGCGCCCGTTACAACACTTGTCATAACACTTAGGGCTCCAGGACTTAATTTCATTAGTAGACCAATCCAGTACAGGATTGTGCAATTTTAACCAGGGTAACCCCAAAACTACTGGAGAAGGCAAATTATTTAATACTACCAAATCCAAATTTTCTTGGTGAATACCATTAATAGTGAGGGGAAATTCATAAACCTTGTGAGTAACACATTTCAAGGGAGAGCCATCGACAGAAACCACGGTAATAGGGCATGACAAAGGTTTGGGTTTTAATTTAAGTTTTTCCAAGAATCCCCCATCAATCACATTTAGAGTAGAACCACAATCCACAAATACCCGAAATTCAATTAATTCTTTCTGAGCTGCAGTAGTAGCAGAAAGAAATACCTCCTTAGTGTTTAAACAGGCTATACGGGTGTAACTGACCTTTTTTTTTTCTTCTTTGTTCATACGAAGCACACAGTTCTTAATGAAATGGTCAGATTTTCCACAATAAAAGCACAAACCTTCAGAAAACCTGCGGTCTTTTTCCTGAGAGCGGGGTGACATCGCCCCAATCTCGATCGGCTCTCCAATGTCAGTACAGACCCTCTCAAGACTAGGAGCTGACATGGCAAAGGATTTACTCTCATTAACCCTTGCACACAGTCTCCTGTCCACCCGTATAGCTAATTGCATTGCCTCCTGCAAGTTTCCAGGTGTGGGATAAGCAATAAGCAGATCCTTAACCCTTTCACCTAGCCCAGCAAGAAACAAACTTTTCAGAGCTGAATCGTTCCACCCCACCTGAGCAGACCACCGACGGAAGTGAGTGCAATAATTTTCCACATTACCTGATCCCTGCCTCAAAAGTCTCAATTCCGTCTCAGCTGATGAGACACGATCAGGATCATCATACAACAACCCCAAAGCAGAAAAAAAACTATCCACTGCTCTAAAGCACGGATCACTAGGTTGGAGAGAAAAGGCCCATCCCTGAGGTTCTTTGCGCAAAAGTGACATTATGAACCCTATGCGCTGTGATTCATCACCAGAGGATCTGGGTCTCAAACAAAAATACAATAAACAAGCATTTTTAAAGGAAAAAAAGTCTTGTTGCTCACCAAAAAATAAATCAGGCAATCGTACCTTTGGCTCCACAAAATGCACTCCAGAACAGCTACTCACGTGTTGTTGGAGCTCGGCCACCTCCAGAGAGAGTCCCTGCAGGCGTTGAGCCAAATCCTGAACCGACACCATGATGGAAACTGGAGGTCTTTCCTTAGAGATATTTTTGGGCTGGACTTACTGTTATGATAGGCTACAAGCACTAAGGAAAGACAGGAGATCTGTCCCTACAATAGAACTAAGCTAGATCCCTACGATGTAACGGGGAACCTGATCCTGCGATCAGACCCGCTAAAGTCCTCAGCTAGTCTGAACGAAGACCTATAGATGTGAGGGAGGGATCCCTACAAGAACTAGGGACTGGGAGAAAGATGGACACCTCCTAGCAGAAATTGTAGCAGTAAAAAGACAAACAAACAACATAGAACATAGAGGTCAAAAGACCTAGCTAAACTGACTGAGAAAGGTTACAAAGCACCTGGCTAGCTTAAGAGTAGAAATTACAATGAAGTCCAGCATGGCCAGAAGGGCGGAGCAGGATTAAATAGGCAAAAAAGGTCATGTGACCAGCAAAATAGAAAAAACCTAACAGGAGAGTTCTAACAATATGGGGGCCAATATTCTGCATGGAGCATTATATGGGCCACTTCAGAACTCTCCAGCACTTGGTTTCCATCCATTTCTGGGCACTTCTTGAAGTGTGTTTGGGGTCAATGTCCTACTGGAAGGCCCATGACCTAGGACACAAAGCCAGTTTTCTGACACTATGCACTGTATTGCATCCCAAAATCCTTTGGTAATCTTCAGATCTCATGATGCCTTGCACACAGTCAAGGCACCTAGTGCCAGAGGTAGCAAAATAATCCCAAAACATCTTTGAACCTCCACCATATTTAACTGAAGGTACTGTGTTCTTTTCTTTGTAGGTCTCATTCCATTTTCAGTAAACAGTATTTTTTATTTATTTATTTATTTTTCTCACTTATATATCACCATTAATTCCACAACACTTTACAGACATTATTGGCACTGTTCCCATTGAGACTCACTATCTAAGTCCCATATCAATATGCCTTTGGAGATGGGAGGAATCCAGAGAACCTGGAGGAAACCTACAGAAACACGGGGAGAACATACAAACTCCTTGCAGATGTTGTCCTTGGTAGGATTTGAACCCAGGACCCAAGTGCTGCAAGGCTGCAGTGCTAACCACTGAGCCACAGTGCTGCCCATGATTTGCTTTACCAAAAAGCTCTATCTTCGTTTCATCTGTTCACAAGACTCTTTTCCAGAAGGATTTTGGCTTACTCACATGCATTTTGGTAAACTGCAGTGTAGCTTTTTATGTTTCTGTGCCAGCAGTGTGGTCCTTCTGGGTCTCCTGTCATAGTGTTTCATTTCATTCAAAAGTCGATGGATAGTTCACACTGACACTGATGCACTCTCAGCCTTCAGGACAGCTTGAATTTCTTTGGAACCTGATTGGGGCTGCTTATCCACCATCCGGACTATTCTGCGTGGCAAAATTTCTCTGCCGTCCATGGCCAGGGAGATTAGCTACAGTGCCATGGGTTGTAAACTTCTTGATTATGCTGCGCACCATGGACAAAGGAACATCAAGATCTCTGGAGATGGACTTTTAACCTTGAGGTTGCTGATATTTTTCAACAATTTTGGTTCTCGAGTCCTCAGACAGTTCTCTTCTCCTCTTTCTGTTCTCCATGCTTAGTGTGGCACACACCGACGCATCAATGCAAAAATTGAGTCAACTTCTCCCCTTTTTATCTGGTTTCAGGTGTGATTTTCATATTGCCCACACCTGTTGAAACAAAGTTGTTTACCCATGTTTTTTGAAAGGTGCCAACAATTTTCTCTGGCCTATTTTTCGGGTTTTACGTGAAATTACAGTAGCATGTAAAAGTTTGGGCAACCCTGGTCAAAATGACTGTTATTGTGAACAGTTAAGCAAGTTGAATATGAAATTATTTCTAAAAGGCTTAAAGTTAAAGGTGACACATTTCCTTTAGGCAAAAAAACAACAACTATATTTCCATCTTTTACACTTTAAAAATTACAAAAAGGAAAATGGGCCGATGCAAAAATTTGGGCACCATGCATAGTTAGTACTATGCACAGAGTGACTGTAGACTTATCAATTTAGACCAGAAGACCCCTTTAATCACTTTTTTTGCTTTTAATTCACTGTGCTGGATTGAAAAACCTATATCATGTTTTCTTTTATGTGAACATTGGGGCTGAGAGCGCTGGGACCCTCAGGATGCACAGCACAAAATTCAACTGGCTTCTGTGCAAGAAATTAAATACAGCCGAATTTAGGTAAAAGCTTCTGAGTGGCAGTAAGATCTGTGGATGAGAACATATTTCTCCCTACACTGGCTGCCATTCTTCAAAATGACAGCGAGAATTACTTTATTTCACGAATCAATAATACACATGAAACTCAGCAAACTTGTAATATATCTTATCAGAGAAATTAATCTTTCACTCTCAATTCAGGGGTAAAATCTGTATTCAGTGAGGACAGACTTTCACATTACGGAGATAGGAGATGACAATTGGTCCTTTTAAAATTCTTTGAAAATGGAAGGGGAAAGAAGCTAGAATCAAAGACAGACATTATGCAGTAAGTTCTCCTGAAACCACAGTTACTGTTCCTCATAGAACCTTATGAGCACCAATTGTCATCTCCTATCTCAGTAATGGGAAAATCTGTAGTCACTGAAGATCCATTTTATCTGTGAAATGAGAATTTTGAGAATGACTGATCAGTCCAGGAGGAGAGAGAAGCAGATTTCTATGATAACATATAGTTTCTTATTTTCATGTGTATTATTGATTTATGAAAAGAAAATGAAACCGACGGTTACTTTGTAAGTGTCACAGAATCACTGGTCCTCTCCTCCATTTTTGGCCAAGGTTTAGAGCATATAATGACAGACATGTTTGTAATCCAAGCCATAAACCATATATGACGTATAGTACTCATATGCCATAAATGTCAGGAATATTCCATTAAATGCAAAGAGACTTTAATCAATTTGAATTTTTTTTAATTAAGAATTGCATGGAAGGATGAAGAGATGTTCTTGGAGGGGCCTTCTTGTTCTGCAGATGTTTCTTGCTGGTCAGAAGGCCACAGGTAGATGGTAAACATCCTTCCATACAGGTACAGCATGGTGGACGTGCTGTACTCGCTGCAGGGCACTAGACGTGGCGGTTTTCTGCCCTCGCGATGTTTAGGGTGCCGCGTTGACAGGGTGCAAATAAGCAGCTTTCTCTGATGGCGTAAGCAGCCCTGGATAATCCACGCCGGCAGGATGAGATCAACCGGCGGAAGATGGAACCTATGAGAGGAGACGTAACTAATGTGAGTAATGGGACTCCATATTAGAGGACACTACTGTGGTGTCACTGTGACAGGACGGTAGAGGAATCGTATCCATACAGAGGTGTGGGATCATTGTCCGCCATCATACATGTGACAATCCCCCCACTGACAGATCACATCCGCTCCACATGACTTCTTCTCACAGACTGACATCATACAACATGGAGCCTATGGTCACACTTACCTCTTCTACTTTCCCCCTCTTCTACTTTCTCTGTTTTTTGTTGTTTTCTACATTTTAATGCAGATTTTCTTCTCCCCTGAACTGGAATTTCTAATTAAAAAGCAAGAAAAAGATGTTGATTATCAACTCCAAAAAGATTAGCTTTATTAGTTTTATCTAAAATTATGGAAAGGCTCCTTAAAGGGTCGATAGTGACTCTTAGGATTGCTACTTCCAATAGGCGGCACTAGAGTTCAAGTCCTCTTCCTCTCTGAAGTCTGAAGAGGCAATTTGCATGTTTAATTTCCCAGAGGAGCATTGCATGGCTTATAAGCCTCCTCATATTACCATGCCAGGCTAGGCATGTCACTCTCCACAAGGAAAAACATTACCCCATAGATCCTATCTAGAATTATGCTATTCTCATATCCTGTAGTCCCAGTAATCGATTATTGCTCAATAATAGAGAGACCATGTCATATATATAAATCACCTGAGGGTCTGAGTATTAGATTGTGTGGGAATTAATTAGTAGGTTTTCCAGCATGTGGTGTCTCCCCAATGAACTATGTCCAGTGTTATCTTATAATCAGATAGATAAGACCACAGTGTAACATTAAGGGCGTAAGGAGGATCAGTATAGGTACATATCGAGCCATGGGTGCAATATTCAGGATCATATTGTCAGAAGACTGAATGGCTTCTTATAGCTTAATGCATAACATAAAAGAGTGTGGTTTTTAATACAATGAAGAGCTGAACTATTCATCGTTTTCTAGATAGAAAGAAGTGGTAATTTTGTAAGCCTTTATGTGCACATTCACATTATACTTTTTGATTAGGCTATAATAGGATAGCCTATAGACTAGTACATACCTGACAATGGGGATGACGTGTTGTTTTTAGCAGTGAAACACTTCTTGTCACCATCAGATTTAGAAGAAGATTCTTTCTGCCTGTTTGGTAGAAGAAAAAACATATAAATTATTTGGGTTAGTTGGGACCCTGAGACAGCACTGGAGTTTTACAGATAGAGGCTGCGTGTAGGATAGACCTAGGTTCATTAGTAAAGAGATACTGGGCTTGCAAGGCCAGGGCATGAGTTCTGCACGGAAGTGAGCTGAGAGTGTATCACTGTAAGATTTCTCACAAGACAAGTGCCGGCAGCCGTGAATTCAAAGTGTGTGCCTTTGTGTAAGACAGAACTTATTGAAGACAAGCTTTATACCTACTACCTGCTGTATATACATTTCATCTATACAACAAACAGTTGATTTTTACATCCTAGTGTGTGTCATTCCTAGTTTGCTGTTCCATCTAGTGACCCATCTCACTAGTGTAATTTACTTACATGTCTGAGTGTTTTGCACTGTCTGGGAAATACTCTGTAGGTGACTTGGGTTCCTCATTGTTCATCATCCTGGTATTGATGGAACAGAGCTAAAATACACAGAAAAAAATTATAACTTTTATAGAATTTGAATCTTTTTTTAATCATAGGCTTTATAGATCTTATCGGGCTCACACTTACTTTAGAAAGCCTTTTAGAAGATGATACAAAGTTTTTGCTTTCTGGCCAGTCATTGTCCTCACTTGTCTCCCCCTCATCTGAATCCATATGTTTGTGTTTTCCAGAGCGAGCTACAAAGTACAATTTTTGTCAAAGATCATTAATATAATTCACAGACAGATAGAAGCCATATTATTACTAATAATGATGATGGCAACTAATTGTCACATAAAATGAAAGACAAGACAAGCAGCAGCTTTCTGCACGTGACGTCTCATTCTACTCACTGTTAAAGTACTTGGTGTCCTCTTCTGACTTAAAATCAGGAATGAACAGTGGCTTCTGAGTTAGAAGATTGTCAAAGTCTAAGTCACATAAGAATGGATGAATCTTAATTTCATTTGCTCCTCCTGTAAAAATAAGACAATAAATAGTGATATAGACATTGTCAGAGAGACGGCTCCATATCTGTATGGTTTATGTTACAGAGCCAAAGTGAAGGAAATATACTAAAAGTCCTATTATGAAGAATGGGGAATGAACAAGCTGGTAGAGCAGAGAACCTCAGTGCTGATCCTCATGTATGTAATAGTTTGTCTCGTCACAGGGGTGTAATAAGTCATTATTAATATCATTATATACATTACCTGTCCCAAGCCTATGTGCTGGATCTTTTCTGAGCAGTTCAGTGATGATGTCATGTGCATCGGGTGGAGGAGCGGAATTATGAAATTTCCAAGTTATGTCATCTGTTTTACAAAAAAAGCAAATATTACAGAAAATAAAACCTCATTGTTTTCTTTCATAATTTTTTTTTTACCAATCTAACCAAATAACAATGACATCACATAGCATTCAGATTATTTTACTTACTCCAGATAATTTTGCGGTATGTATCATATTTGGATTTTCCATCGAATGGTACACGTCCTACAAGAAATTTATATAGGATAATCCCAACTGACCACCAGTCAGCTGGCCTTCCATAGCCCTCCAGTAAGATGACTTCTGGGGCTGTGTAATTAGGTGACCCAAAAATCTGGAAATCAATAAAGGAATAAGATGACGATTAGTGAATATAGTTGTGACAAATAACATCAGTGGAAACATTTTCTAGATCTGAAAATATCAGAGAAGGAGAAATAGATGAGATCAGTAAAGAACAAGTCCCTGTAAGGCTGACCTCTTTATCACGGAACTCTCTTGCGATGTCCTCAGTTGGAGCCTTGTAGATGTTTGATGTTGGGCTCATGAGACCAAGTTTGGAAAGCCCAAAATCGGCAACTTTAATATGACCAGTTGCTGTTATCAGGAGGCTGTGAAAAAAAAAAGATGGTGTCATCCCCAAGTAATAATAACCCATAGACTGTATGACAATCTCTAACTTTTTTCCTCTTTATTATACTACAGGGATGACTTACTTCTCAGGCTTCAGGTCTCTGTGCACCACACCGTAGCTATGCAGATATTCCACCGCTAGAACCGTTTCTGCAATGTACATACGGGCCAAGGGGACAGGTAAAGAACCCCTTTTCTTTAGAAGACTGCCACAGTCTCCTCCTACAGGAGAAAGCAAATATAACAGGTGAGGGTTTATTACAATGTAAATTACACATGATGAGGATGCGGCCCCCTTAAATACAAGTGTATGGAGGGAGGCCACGCATACTAGACAGGCTCTGGACGGGAATATGTATAACACATACGTACCCGCCGATCCCAGCTCAGAAAGCAGCGCTAGGGGGATTCATAAGTCTGAAGTCACATAAACTTATCAATTTAGAATGGACAACCCCTTTAAGCAGATCAAGGTTGGATATAGATACGATGGATATGACCTACCTGGTACATACTCCATGACCATGCACAGATGAAGGTTAGTTGGAAAAGAACAGAACATGGAGGCCACAAAGGGACAATCAGAGAATGTTAGGATGTCCCTCTCTAGAAAGGCCGCTTCCAGTTCTACTGAATTATTCAGGGTCTTCTTGTCCAGTTTCTTCATAGCAAATGTCTGGTTTGTGTCTTTGTGGCGCACTAAGTGGACGGCTCTGGAGAAGAAGAAAATCCATGATTTATAAGAAATTCTTACTAACATTTTGTCTATAGACCTCATCAAATGATCTTCTGTACTATTGGTTGTATACTAGAGGTACGGCCAACACTAGAATCCATGGAGAAATCCATGAAATAACACTACCTATGGGAGGTCGTCATCCATGTCACATACTAACTAACTTGATTGGTGACAAATAGATGTGGACAGTATCATTTCTCTATGGTAACATTGTATTGACAGGACACAGAGATAGAAGCATCATCATAAGGAGCCCTAAGAAATGTATATTATGCCAAAATAAAGCTCACCCAAAAGCACCACTGCTGATCAGTTTGATCTTTTTATAGTCGGTCTTACAAGGATTTCTCCCCGAATTCAATGATCCGATCAAGGCCTAGAAATAATAAGAAATGACGTTAAGACATAGAAGCTGCTGGAAAATAAAAGCTCCAGTTGCAGGAACTTCTCAGTATTACTGTGTTTCCCCGAAAATAAGACAGGGACTTATATTATTTTTTGCTCTGAAAGATGGGTTACGGCTTATTTTCATGTATATACACACACTACACATACACATGTATATACACACACACACTACACATACACATGTATATACACACACACACTACACATACACATGTATACACACACACTGCACATACACATGTATACACAGACACTGCACATACACATGTATATACACACACACTGCACATACACATGTATATACACACACACACTACACATACACATGTATATACACACTCCACATACACATGTATATACACACACTGCACATACACATGTATATACACACACACTGCACATAGATATTTATATACACACACACTGCACATACACATGTATATACACACACACACTACACATACACATGTATATACACACTCCACATACACATGTATATACACACACTGCACATACACATGTATATACACACTCCACATACACATGTATATACACACACTGCACATACACATGTATATACACACACTGCACATACACATGTATATACACACACTGCACATACACATGTATGTACACACACTGCACATACACATGTATATACACACACTGCACATACACATGTATACACACACACACTGCACATACACATGTATATACACACACACTGCACATACACAAGTATATACACACACTGCACATACACATGTATATACACACTGCACATACACATGTATACACAGACACTGCACATACACATGTATGTACACACACTGCACATACGCATGTATATACACATACACTACACATACACAAGTATACACACACTGCACATACACATGTATATACACACACTGCACATACACAAGTATATACACACACTGCACATACACATGTCTATACACACACTGCACATACACATGTATATACACTCACACACTACACATACACATGTATACACACACTGCACATACACATGTTTATACACACATTGCACATACACATGTATACACAGACACTGAACATACACATGTATGTACACACACTGCACATACACATGTATATACACACACTACACATACACATGTATATACACACACTACACATACACATGTATATACACACACTGCACATACACATGTATATACTAACACTGCACATACACAAGTATATACAGACACTGCACATACACATGTATACACACACTACACATACAAAAGTATATACACAAACTACATATACACATGTATATACAGAAACTACACATACACATGTATATACACACACTACACATACACATGTATATACGCACACTGCACATACACATGTATACACACACTGCACATACACATGTATATACACACACTGCACATACACATTTATATACACACACTGCAGATACACATGTATATACGCACACTACACATACACATGTATATACGCACACTGCACATACACATGTATACACACACACTGCACATACACATGTATATACACACACTGCACATACACATTTATATACACACACTGCACATACACATGTATATACACACACTACACATACACATGTATATACACACACTGCACATACACATGTATATACACACACTGCACATACACATGTATATACACACACTGCACATACACATGTGTATATACACACACACACTGCACATACACATGTATATACACACACTGCACATACACATATATATATACACACACTGCACATACACATGTATATACACACACTGCACATACTCATGTTTATACATACATTGCACATACACATGTTTATACACACACTGAATATACATACACATATATATGCACACTGCACATACATACACGTATATATACACACACTGCACACCAGCCTGTCTCCTCTTCAGTTCCTCTAGACACCTGTAGTTAAAGGGTCTTTGGTGACATCGTGGCCACATGACTGTGATGTCGCCAAAGGTCATTAAGCAGTCTTAACTTTGGAATATAAATGCAGAGGGCCTGTAAGAGAGTGGGGGCCCTGTGAAATTGCCCAGCTTGAACCCCCCCAACACCGGCCCTGACTGTAACTGGGGCTTATTTTTAGAGTAGGGCTTATATTTCAACCATACTCCAAAAATCCTTTAAAATCATGCTAGGGCTTATTTTAGGGGTAGGTCTTATTACACTGCTATATCCCTGCTGATTACACTGCAGCAGATGTAGAAGATGTGATAGAAGTCGGACCCTCCACAGACACTATTAGATTATAGCGGGATATCCTCCATACACATATCATTGTACTGCAGAGGATGATAACGGACAGAAGAGACAGGAATAATAATGCCATCATCACACACAATAGGTCTGATCTGCATAAGAACAGAGATATCCCATTGTCATATGAGGTATAATATTATATATTGTAAATACATTGTCGATTGTAAGCTCTTACTAGGAGCGGTCGTCATTATTTTTGCTTTAATTATTGTATTATCTTTAGCTATGTTACTTATGACTGTTGTATATGAACCTCAGAATTGTAAAGCGTTGCGGAATATGTTGGCGCTATACAAATAAAATTATTATTATATATGTAACTCATCCCCCGTTATCTGATGATATACAGATATCTCCTCTGATACTTACACTGACAGATTCGTGGATGTCTGATGTCTCACATATTCCACCATCAGTAATTGCCGACACAGTTATTTCTAAAATAATGATAAAAAAAATGAAGAGACGTCATGTAACAATGTAAATCATTACTTATATAACAGATCCATATAATGAAGGAAATGACAAGACCTCTATAAATGGTTTAACACTAGCTATATGGATATTCTGTTTATACCGTATATATATATATATATATATATATATATATATATATATAAATATATCACACCCAAAGATAGATATACTGCAGCATAAATGTGTGATTGTTCAGAATCTGATTAATTCTTGAACAATAGCTTGATTGGGCACCTATTAGCCTCTGGCTGTGTGCCCACGATACGGATTTAATGCGTTTCCACAGCGGCATTTCCGCTGCGGAAACGCATTAAAATCGCTTGGTAAGAGGTCTGGGATGTTCCCCAATGATAATCCGCATGTGCTGTGCACATGCTGTGGAAATTTCCGCTGCGGATTATCATAGTGGAAAAATCCGCAGCATAACCAATTTGGGCGTGATTTTGTGGCGAAATCGTGCCCATTGACTTGCATTGAACCGCATAATATCCGCATGACTACGTGTACACATGCGGATGTTATGCGGTTCAATGCGCGGATGGTACCCGGGTCTGGAGAAGAAGAGACTCTCCTCCAACTCGGGTACCATCGTACTTGCAAGTAAAAAGAGAATAATAAAGTAAAAAATAAAAAAAAAATTCATACACACCTCTCCTGCGGCCCTCGGTCTCCTCCCGGCCGCTTCCTCTCTCCTTGGCGTCCCGCGGTATACTGGCAGGACCAGCAGTGACATCATTTAGTCAGCTGATGGTCAGCGACCATCACCTGACTGCTGACGTCAACAGTCGCGTGACCATCAGCTGACTAAATGACGTCACCGCAGGTCCTGCAAGTACACCGTGGACCGCCGAGGAGAAAGGACGCAGCCGGTAGGAGACTGGGAGCTGCCAGAGAGGTGAATATAAGGGTTTTTTTAATTTCTTTTTACTTTTTAATTTGCAGCATTTGAAGTAGAAATTTCCTCTAAGTTGGTCACACAATATAAATCCATGCCAGTTGCATGGATTTATATTGTGTGACCAACTTGTCAAGCACTTTTCCAAGTGATGCTCAAAATCGCTGTTTCAAATCTGCATCGTGGGCACATAGCCTCTTTATACATTTTGGAGCTGAGAAGAGCCCAGCGGACAGAAGCAGAATTACATGGGTTCAGGAGGATGGAGAGTAAATTTGCATATTCTCTGCCGTTCTCTATAATATGTCATATTTGAATATAAAAAATATAGATAATTGGCTTACCTTCTATCAGATTAGTGTTTAGCCCCAGCTGACTGGTATTAAGGTCAGGGATATTCAGGTTTTGCCCCTCTTTGGAGTCACCTTCTGATGTTTCCTGATGGTTAAAATAAGCACAATTAGTATAAAATTTCCACAAATATTAAATAACCATATACTTAAGGCAAAAATTACTAAACCTGGATTTACTGGATAATTTTACTACTGGATGGACTATACATAGCCGATCCCTCCACTAAATCCACGTTAATATATAAGGAACTTGTATCTTCAACTGTTCTCTAATAACTTCTATTATCAGCATTTCAGCATTTACAAGAAGGAAGATTGTGGTGATTGAGAAAAACAGAGGCGGAAATACACACTCCGCATTGCTGAGTACAGACTGTCATCACAGATGAAGGAGCCACAGGAACAGGCTGTCATAAAATATCCTGTGTCTGCCTGGAGCCGACAGTGAGGCCTCAGTCATCCTAAATCAGACCTTCTGCTATATGACTGGTCATCTGGAGAAGATCAGACAAAATGGATATGAGATATAGAAGATGATGGATCCTTACCAGGTGCTCCAGTGAGCGGGCCGGATGATCCAGTATATTCAGGACATTTTGGGTCAGTTGTTTCAAAAAGGCCAATTCTCCACTTTCGGATTTTTCTTCAGCCTATAAAGATGGAAATAAAAAGAAAAGGAAAATTATGGGGGAAACTGCAGAATGGATGACGCAATATTTGTCACCATTTTACTTTTATTTTCAGCTACAATTACTGCATATCTGAGTATTTGGTACAGGTTATATATTATATTGGTGTCGGCATAAAAAAACAATTTTATGTAAATAAAATTGTATTCCATTATTATGATCTATTATTATTATTATTTTTATATGGTTTGTGCAGACTGTCTGCTATTTACCTGTTGTACTAATGTCCTGATGTTCTGCTGTAAATGCTCAAGATATTCTGAGGTAATACGATCTTGGTTATATTTAGTCAAGCAGTCCTTTACGAGCTCCATAACCAGCCGGTACGTGAAGCTGAGGACGCCATCGGGTAGTGGCAGCACAAAGTCAGGGCTATAGGTGGTAAGAATCCCCTGGAGTTGTGCCAACACCTGAAATTTGTCTGGAGGAATTCCAGACATTTCAATCAAAAGCTCAGTCAGTATATCACTAGCTATGTAGCTAACCACTGACAACAATGACACGGGGGGTGTCACTGTGACACTAAGGCTGTAAACACTTGTGTAAGTAGTGGTGGTGCTTTGTGATGTCATAATATCAGTGATGTTATGATGGAATCTTGTGATGGAATCTCTATGCTCTATGCACCATACACCCGCAACTGTTATGTGACGTACATGTACATCACGTGTTTGGAAGAGATTAAATCCTAGAAAACCCCTTATTAAAAATGGGGTTTTCCAGGTCTACCATTTTTTTTGTTTTAGTTCACAGGCATAGCCAATTTAAAAATAACTAATTATCTTCACTCAACAAACACTTCCATTGCAGAGTGTCCATGATGTCATAGCGACGCTACATGACCACTGCAGTCTATCACTGAGCCAAATGGGCTATGCCGATACAGACCAGTGATTGGTTGCAGCGCTCAAGTAGTATAGTTATGATGTAGTATAGTTATGATGTCACTGCTACAAACGTGTTAACAAAGACCACGGGCAGTGATGGAGAGGCAGAAATGGAACTACAGTCAGTGAATAAAGCTAATTTTGTTATTTTTAAACTGGGAAACCTGTGTATAAAATATATGGAAAGCCCCTTTAATTGGGGCCCCTTTAAATAGCGTCTTGGTCACTATAAACAGCTACATATAATGGTGTTAAATCGCCCAGATCTGTGTTATATTTGATATTAGCTGTTGCTGTGGAAGGCAGGATGTCAATGGCAGTCGGTTTTCTATGGCTAATGGTGATGGCACAGATGCTGTGCTTGCGTCATCGCTATGCTAGATTATTAAGTTTCTGCAGCAAATGTAAAGTGCAGTGTCAGGGGGTTCATGGAGGCACACTGCTGACAATGGGCACTGGCACAATACGTTCACGAAAAAAATGGATAATGGAGAAAAAATGGGAAAAAATAACTTATATTTTTAATACAAATTAAAAACTATTGTTTACATATTAAATATAATTATTAAGAAAAAGTCAAAATTACCTGGCATCACCTGTTATACAAGAAACTTAGCTGGCGATTCATTAAGATTGGCATTGAACACTTAAAGGGAATCTGTCACCAGGTTTTTTCCACCTAATCTGAGAGTAGCATCATGTAGAGACAGAGACCCTGATTCTGGGGATGTATCACTCACTGGGCTGCTTGCTATAGTTTTCATACAATCAACTCTTGATCAGCAGGAGATTATCATTAGAGGACTAGTGAACTTGCTGCCAGGTAGTCCTCCATATTCATGATCTCTGTATAACCCCGCCCCCAACACTGATTGGCAGATTTCTGTGTACACAGTGAATGAGCAGAAAGCTGCCAATCAGTGGTGTGGGTGGGGTTATACACAGCTCAGAATTCAGAGAACTGCTAGATTTACAGCAGAAAAAACTGTGATTTTATCAAAAGGACAGCAAGCAACCCACATCGCTGAAATCAGTGTCTCTGACCCTACATTATGCTGCTCTCAGATGAGGTAGCAAACACCTAGTAGCAAATTTCCTTTAATAAAGGGCTTGTTGAAGTACGATGCACCAAATTAATTAAGGAGTGCACGCCACTTAATGAATTTGATGCATCTTCTCTGTGCCGTACTAGTAGCATTTCTGGCACAAGAAACACCTGCACTTCTAATGAATTTGACATGAGCTTCGTCCCATCCTGGCTCCTTCCCAGCTCTGCCCATTTGTCATGTGACTGTTGTTAGATATCCTGGGGGTAGGGGCTCCTTCCCTATCCCTAAAGATAAGGGCGCCCTAGCTATCCCTGTTCCCCGGATTACTTCTAATGGTGAAGACTCCGGGGCCACGTACATTGCTGAGCTCCTGAATCAACGTTTATCTGTCCCCTCCCCCACCCAGGGAAGTGGGGTGTAGTTGTATATAAGAATACACAAACCAGATTAACAAGGTAACACGTTCAGGGATAAATGAAAATACCAATCATACAAATATGCACTCACAAACAACAGAGAGGAACACTGGGAAGTAAAAGGAAGGAAAAAAACAAATAGGAGAGGATGTGGATATGCACACAGACAAATTACTAAGAATAGTCTTTTGAACAACACTCCAAACGCCTCCTCAACAAACACCTCCAACTCCACACCTGGCAGTATAAAACTAACACTGGCAATCCTGATTGCCAGAGGCCAGAATATATAGCAGAGGGGAGTGGCGAATACTGAACAGCTGAGATCATCAAAGCAGTAAAGCTCCAGAGACTTTCAACTGAACAGTTTTAACCCCTGCACTGCTAGCAGAAACCTGCACCATTTAATTTGATGGTGAAGTGTTTCTAATCAGTGCCTAATCAGGGTCTTCTGGCCCCTTTTTGTTGCGGTAAACCCGTGACACCATTTTTGCAGAGCTGCTTTCAACTGTTGTGAAAACGGCAAATGTTGCAAAATTTTCTGCAGTAAGCGCTGTTATGAATTGGCTCCTAGGGCTGCATATACATCGTCCATTCATCCTTAGAACGCTCAATTCCTGATAATCGGCTATTGTAAACAGGCTGCCGATCACACATTGCAAAACTACTGTTGAGAAATTATTTTCAGATTGCTTAAGAAGCATCATTCTCACAGAACCATTGTATTACAGATCGTTCTGTGCGCATGAAAATGCAATCGGCAGATCTAAACAAGCTAATAAACGACCACCACCGGCTGACATCTAGCTGATCTGTGGTTATTTAATGCTTGCTGCTGGCAAATTTAAATTCAGCCTAACTCAGGGACCATTTATTCTGTACTGTGTTACCCAGGCCTGTGACTATTGAGCCCCATGTTAGTGCTGTGTTACTTTGATGATGTGCGCACTGGATCACTCGAAACAAATTAAATCTGGCCCCTGAATTAGAGTGAATCTGCCCCGATTCGTATTTTAGAAGATTCACTCATCTCTAATCCTGATGCCAACGGAAGCCTCCAACAAAGCCGTTTTTGCTTTTACGTTTTTTGCTCCCCTTCTTCCCACAGCCATAACTTTTTTATTTTTCGGTCAATATATAAGGGCTTGTTTTTTCGGGACGAGTTGTACTTTTGAACGACACCATTGCTTTTACCATATCGACTGTGACCTCTCAGGCCAGAGTGTGCGATGACGTCTTTCCAGCGCGCCCTCTGCTGGGCAGTCACAGCGCAGAGAGCGGGAAGACGGCGACACTGAGGACTGTGGAGCTGATCAGCAGCAGCAAGGAGAGGTGAGTTTTTGATTTTTTATGTTTGGAGGCATGGACCATTATATAAGGCCCATTATGAAGGGAGTATTATATGGGGCACATACAGCATGGAGCATCATATGGGTGGCAGGATACTGAATGGAGCATTATATAGGGCCCATTATGTAGGGAGTATTATATGGGGCCCATACAGCATGGAGCATCATATGGGGGCCAGAATACTTAATGGAGCATTATATGAGGGCCAGTATTCTGCATGGAGCGTTTAATGGGAACTTGTATACTGAATGGAGCAATTTATGGGGGCCAGTATTCTGTGTGGAGCATTGTATGGGGGCCAGTATTCTGTATGGAGCATTATATGGGGGTCAGTATTTTCCATGGAGCATTATATGGGTCTCACACAGCATGGAGCTTCATATGGGGGCCAGTATTCTGCATGGAGCATTATATGGGGGCCAGTGTTCTGCATGGAGCATTATATGGGGCCCATACAGCATGGAGCATTATATGGGGGCCAGTATACTTAATGGAGCATTATAAGGGGGCAGTATTCTCCATGGAGCGTTTAATGGGAACCTGTATACTGAATGGAGCATTATATGGGGGCCAGTATTCTGTGTGGAGCATTATATGGGGGCCAGTATTCTGTATGGAGCATTGTATGGGGGCCAGTAATCTGTATGGGCCATTATATGGGGGCCAGTATTCTGCATGGAGCATTATACGGGCCCATACAGCATGGAGCATTATATGGGGGCCAGTATTCAGCATGGAACATTATATGGAGCACATACAGCATGGAGCATTATATGGGGGCCAGTATTCTGCATGGAGCATTATATGCGGGCCAGTATTCTGCATGGAGCATTGTATTGGGGGCCAGTATTCTGCATGGAGCATTATATGGGGCCTATACAGCATGGAGCATTATATGGGGGCCAGTATTCTGTATGGAGCATTACATGGGGCCCATATAGCATAGAGCATTAGATGGGTGCCAGTATACTGATTGGAGCATTATATGGGGCATTATATGGGGGCCAGTATTCTGTATGGAGCATTATATGTGGGCCAGTATTCTGTATGGAGCATTATTTGGGCTCCAGTATTCTGCATGGAGCATTATATTGGGCCCATACAGCATGGAGCATTATATGGGGGCCAGTATACTGAATGGAGTACTATATGGGGGCCAGTATTCTGAATGTAGTATTATATGGGCCCATACAGCATGGAGCATTCTATGGGGTCCGTTATTCTGTAAGGAGCATTATATGGGGTGCATTATTCTGTATGGAGCATAATATGGGGGCCAGTATTCTGCATGCAGCATTATATGGGGCCTAGTATTCTGCATGGAGCATTATATGGGGGCCAGTATTCTGTATGGAGCATTATATGGGGGCCAGTATTCTGCATGAAGCATTATACGGGTGCCAGTATTCTGTATGGAGCATTATATGGGGGCCAGTATTTGCATGGAGCATTATATGGGGGCCAGTATTCTGCATGGAGCTTTATATGGGGGCCAATATTCTGCATGGAGCCTTATATGGGTCTAAACAGTGTAATGCACACGCCCGGACTGACTGGCGTGTGCGTGTTTAGTGATCCCACAGGACCATGAACCGGAGAGTGCCTGGAGGGGCGTAACTAAGTATCTGCCCGATCCGACCAAGGTCACACGACGGCATACAATGCCAGTGCACCAGGGAGTAACCGAGCAGAGGGACCAGGTGCTTCTCCAGGTCAGACCCCGGACACGGCTGTTGACCCACACTGGGGAATACAGGAACAGGCAGGTTCGGCTGGCACCCTGACTGGTGGGTATAGGCAGGCACGACTGGTTTGCAGGCAGGCGGGTATGCAGGCAGGGGGTACAGGCAAGCACGGGTAGAGTGCAGACAGGGAGGCACTAGCAGGTTGGAGCTCAGACGGGATAGGACCCAGTACAGACTGGGACCCAGGAACAGAACCGCAGATGCAGTGGACAAACACAGCAGAGTGAGGCCACCCGGAGCGGTGAGCAAAGGGTCAGAGCAGGACGAGACTGCCGGAGCAGTGAGCAAAGGGTCAGAGCAGGACGAGACTGCCGGAGCAGTGAGCAAAGGGTCAGAGCAGAGCGATTCTGCCGGAGCAGTGAGCAAAGGGTCAGAGCAGAGCGAGACTGCCGGAGCAGTGAGCAAAGGGTCAGAGCAGAGCGAGACTGCCGGAGAAGTGAGCAAAGCAGAGCAGGGAAGAACCGCCGGAGCGGTGAACAAGTCAGAGCAGGCAAGAACCGCCGGAGCGGTGAACAAGGCAGAGCAGGCAAGAACCGCCGGAGCGGTGAACAAGGCAGAGCGGGCAGAAACCGCCGGAGCGGCGAGCAAGGCAGAGCGAGCAGAAACCGCCGGAGCGGCAAGCAAGACAGAGCAGAGGGGACAGGGCTCTGTTCACACGGAACAGACTGGAAGGGAAAGGCAGAACCAGATACACACAAGATACTTGCAATGAAGTAGCGAGTGGACTCTAAACTCACAAACGGAAGTACAGCGACAACGAGTAGGAGTTAGGTGCAGTTTAAGCCTCTGCAGAAAAAGGGAAGGTACGGACATAGAGAAAAACAGGAGACAGGTTAGGAGACAGTTCAGACAGGAACTGTTACTGCAACAAATACAGGAACGAGCCAAGGCAAAGCCAAAGTGCTGGTTCAGACAATGCAGGAGAAAGGGAAGGTACGGACATAGAGAAAAACAGGAAGCAGGTTAGGAGACAGTTCAGACAGGAACTGTTACTGAAGCGAGATACAGGAGCGAGTCTGGGTATGCGGCCCCCAGAGGGCAGGACGAACAGGCTAAGAGCGTGTTCACACGGGCCTGGAAATACAGCCTCCAGGAAAGGCAGAAAGACAGCTGGCTAGAGTGCACAGACAGGACACAGTTCAGACACGGGAACTGATATCGCAAGGCAGGAAACATAGACAGGACCTGGCACATCAGTGACTAGAAGCCAACTGACAGAACAAGATGCTCAGGCATGGATTCCAAGGAGGAGCTGGTTTAAATACCAGGTGACAGACAGCAATATTCTGAGGACGCATTAGGGGTGTGTCTGCAGCAGCTACAAGAAACAGGAAGTACGGCGGGCGTCGCCCTAAGCTGGCAAAGCAGAGCAAAGTAGAGATTATGGAAAGGAGCCAGAGTGGCAGTCTGGACTGGAAATCAAGTGCGCGCTCTTGCACAGTGGGAGATGGACCACTATGCAAGGACGCCGCAAGGTATGTTACAGTACCCCCCCCTTACGCCCCCTCTTCTTCAGGCCTGCCAGAATCTTCCGCAGGGAATTTGAGGGCCAATCCTTCTCTTCAAGGAGATTACTTCTACTGTCCACAGGAAGAGACAAAACTAGTCTCATCTGGGTAGCTAGGATGCTACCTCCTATCCAACCATGCTCAGCACCAGATGAAATGGGTGGAGTACCAGGAACAGCACACAAGGAAGTCTCTCTCCACTTATTATCAGGTAGCACCCCAGAGGGTTCAGGAGACAGCTGGAAGTCCTCCGCCGAGTTGGAGGGGTGCAGAGACTCGGGGGTAACCTCAGCTTCGGGGTACAGCTTGTCAAGCTCACAGGATGAAATGGGCAAGGTATCAGGTACAAGGTGTAGAAAAGTCACTGTCCCTTTGTTATCTGGTGGTACCCCGGAGGATTCAGGAAGCAACTGGAGGTCCTCCGCCGGGTCGGAGGGGTGTAGAGACTCGGGGGTAACCTCTGCTTCGGAGTACACTAGGTCGGACTCACTGGACAAAGCGGGCGAGGTATAAGGTACAGAGTATAGGAAAGTCTCTGTCCATTCGCTACCAGGTAGCACCCCGAAGGGTTCAGGAGACAACTGGAGGTCCTCCGCCTGGTCGGAGGGGTGTAGAGACTCGGGGGTAACCTCTGCTTCGGAGTACACTAGGTCGGACTCACTGGACGAAGCGAGCGAGGTATCAGGAACCAGGTGTAGGGAGTCCTCCTGTGTGGATTCTGGGTGGGCAGCAGTCTCTTCGGGCAGGAGAACTGGTGCGCTACCCACGCACATTACCCGTCGGGGCTGCGCCGGGATACTGGGAAGTGAAGCTTCAGCAGGGACTTCAAAGTTGGGGTCAGGAGGTCTTTGGGAGGACAGACCCTGGCGTGACGGCTTGCCTCTATGCCTAGCACGCCTGGACTGCCTCTTGAGGTTGGGAGAACTATTCCGGAGAGCGTAGTCATCCTGTGTGGATTCTGGGTGGGCAGTAGTCTCTTCGGGCAGGAGGACTAATGCGCTACCCACAGACATTACCCATCGGGGCTGCTCCGGGATATTGGGAAGTGAAGCTTCAGCAGGGGCTTCCGGGTTAGGGTCATCGAAGACCATTAGAAAGGCCACCAGGAAGTCCTGCAGGCCCAGGACGATAGGATCCTCTGCGTCCCATAGGGGGGTGATCCATTTCAAGGCATCACCCGCTAGGTAAGACATCATGAATCCCACCTTAACCCAATCCGTGGGAAAATAAAGAGGGTAGTACTTGAAGTGTAGCATGCATTGCTCCACAAATGCATAACTCTGTCTTGGATCCCCATAGTACCGTGGCGGATCCGCAGGAACGGGCGCAGAAAGCTCCATCTGGACGGGTGCGTAATTCGCCTGGAACTCAGCTTGTAGCAAAAAAAAATAAATTTCTTCTAGATTCACGTATTCACTGGAAAACGTCTCAGAGAGCGAAGGCCTTGGGGCTCAACGGGAACCATGGCCTGAGCATGCTGTAATGCACACGCCCGGACTGACTGGCGTATGCTTGTTTAGTGATCCCACTGGACCATGAACCGGAGAGTGCCGGGAGGGGCGTAACTAAGTATCTGCCCGATCCGACCAAGGTCACACGACAGCATACGACGACAGTGCACCAGGGTGGAACCGAGCAGAGGGACCAGGTGCTACTCCAGGTCAGACCCCGGACACGGCTGTTGACCCACACCGGGGAATACAGGAACAGGCAGGTTCGACTGGCACCCTGACTGGTGGGTATAGGCAGGCACGACTGGTATGCAGGCAGGCGGGTATGCAGGCAGGAGGTACAGGCAAGCACGGCTAGAGTGCAGACAGTGAGGCAATAGCAGGTTGGAGCACAGACGGGATAGGACCCAGTACAGACTGGGACTCAGGAACAGAACCGCAGATGCAGTGGACAAACACAGCGGATGAGGCCGCCCGGAGCGGCGAGCAAGAGCAGAGCAAGACGAGACCGCCAGGACCGGTGAGCGAGAGTAGAGCAGGACGAGGCCACCTGGAGCGGTGAGCAAAGGGTCAAAACAGGACAAGACTGCCGGAGCAGTGAGCAAAGGGTCAGAGCAGGACAAGACTGCCGGAGCAGTGAGCAAAGGGTCAGAGCAGGACAAGACTGCCGGAGAAGTGAGCAAAGAGTCAGAGCAGGACAAGACTGCCGGAGCAGTGAGCAAAGGGTCAGAGCAGGACAAGACTGCCGGAGCAGTGAGCAAAGGGTCAGAGCAGGACGAAACTGCCGGAACAGTGAGCAAAGGGTCAGAGCAGGACGAGACTGCCGGAGCAGTGAGCAAAGGGTCAGAGCAGAGCGAGACTGCCGGAGCACTGAGCAAAGGGTCAGAGCAGAATGAGACTGCCGGAGCAGTGAGCAAAGGGTCAGAGCAGAGCGAGACTGCCGGAGCAGTGAGCAAAGGGTCAGAGCAGAGCGAGACTGCCGGAGCAGTGAGCAAAGGGTCAGAGCAGAGCGAGACTGCCGGAGCAGTGAGCAAAAGGTCAGAGCAGAGCGAGACTGCCAGAGCAGTGAGCAAAGGGTCAGAGCAGAGCCAGACTGCTGGAGCAGTGAGCAAAGGGTCAGAGCAGAGCGAGACTGCCGGAGCGGTGAGCAAAGCATAGTAGGCAAGAACCGCCGGAGCGGTGAACAAGGCAGAGCAGGCAAGAACCGCCGGAGCGGTGAACACAGCAGAGCGAGCAAGAACCGCCGGAGCGGAGAACAAGGCAGAGCGGGCAGAAACCGCCGGAGCAGTGAACAAGGCAGAGCGGGCAGAAGCCGCCGGAACGGCGAGCAAGGCAGAGCAGAGGGGACAGGGCTCTGTTCACACGGAACAGACTGGAAGGGAAAGGCAGAATCAGATACACACAAGATACTTGCAATGAAGTAGCGAGTGGACTCTAAACTCACAAACGGAAGTACAGCGACAACGAGTAGGAGTTAGGTGCAGGTTCAGACTCTTCAGAAAAAGGGAAGGTACGGACATAGAGAAAAAAAGGAGACAGGTTAGGAGACTGTTCAGACAGGAACTGTTACTGCAACAAATACAGAAACGAGCCAAGGTAAAGCCAAGTGCTGGTTCAGACAATGCAGGAGAAAGGGAAGGTACGGACATAGAGAAAAACAGGAAGCAGATTAGGAGACAGTTCAGACAGGAACTGTTACTGAAGCGAGATACAGGAGCGAGTCTGGATATGCAGCCCCCAGAGGGCAGGACGAACAGGCTAAGAGCGTGTTCACACGGGCCTGGAAATACAGCCTCCAGGAAAGCCAGAAAGACAGCTGGCTAGAGTGCACAGACAGGACACAGTTCAGACACGGGAACTTATACCGCAAGGCAGGAAACATAGACAGGACCTGGCACATCAGTGACTAGAAGCCAACAGACAGAACAAGATGCTCAGGCATGAATTCCAAGGAGGAGCTGGTTTAAATACCAGGTGACAGACAGCAATAGGCTGAGGATGCATTAGGGGTGTGTCTGCAGCAGCTACAAGAAACAGGAAGTTCGGCGGGCGTCACCCTAAGCAGCCAAAGCAGAGCAAAGCAGAGATTATGGAAAGGAGCCAGAGTGGCAGTCTGGACTGGAAATCAAGAGCGCGCTCTTGCACAGTGGGAGATGGACCACTATGCAAAGATGCCGCCAGGTATGTTACAAACAGCATGTAACATTATATGGGGGCCAGTATTCTGCATGGAGCATCATATAGGGGCCAGTATTCTGCATGGAGCGTTTAATGGGAACGTGTATACTGAATAAATCATTATATGGGGGCAGTATTCTGCATGGAGCATTACATGGGGGCCAGTATTCTGTATGGAGCATTATATGGGGGCCAGTATTCTGTATGGAGCATTATATGGGGGTCAGTATTCTGCATGGAGCATTATTTGGGGCCCATACAGCACTGAGCATTAACTGTGCGCCAGTAGTATGCATGGAGCATTTTATGGTGCCCATACAGCATGGAGCATTAGATGGGGGTCCAGTATTCTGCATGGAGCACTATATGGGGGCCAGTATTCTGTATGGAGCATTATATGTTGGCCTGTATTCTGTATGGAGCATTTTATGGGGGCCAGTATTCTGAATGGAGCATTATATTGGGCCCATACAGCATAGAGCATAATATGGGGGCCAGTATACTGAATGGAGCTTTATATGGGGACCAGTATTCTGTATGGAGCATTATATGGGGGCCAGTAATCTGTATGTGCCATTATATGGGGGCCAGTATTCTGCATGGTGCATTATATGGGGGCCTGTATACTGCATGAAGCTTTATATGGGGGCCAGTATTGTGCATGGAGCCTTATATGGGCCAATAGAGCATGGAGCATTATATGGGGGCCAGTATTCTTCATGGAGCATTATATGGGGGCCAGTATTCTGCATGGAGCGTTTAATGGGAACCTGTATACTGAATGGAGCATTATATGGGGCCCATACCGCATTGAGCATTAACTGTGCACCAGTAATCTGCATGGAGCATTTTATGGTGCCCATACAGCATGGAGCATTAGATGGGGGTCCAGTATTCTGCATGGAGCGTTTAATGGGAACCTGTATACTGAATGGAGCATTATATGGGGCCCATACAGCATTGAGCATTAACTGTGCACCAGTAATCTGCATGGAACATTTTATGGTGCCCATACAGCATGGAGCATTAGATGGGGGTCCAGTATTCTGCATGGAGCATTATATGAGGGCCTGTATTCTGTAAGGAGCATTATATGGGGGCCAGTATTCTGAATTGAGCATTATATGGGGCCCATACAGCATGGAGCATAATACGGGGGCCAGTACACTGAATGAAGCTTTATATGGGGACCAGTATTCTGTATGGAGCATTATATGGGGGCCAGTAATCTGTATGTGTCATTATATGGAGGCCAGTATTCTTCATGGTGCATTATATGGGGGCCTGTATTCTGCATGAAGCTTTATATGGGGACCAGAATTGTGCATGGAGCCTTATATGGGCCTATACAGCATGGAGCATTATATGGGGGCCAGTATTCTGCATGGAGCTTTATATGGGGGCCAGTATTCTGCATGGAGCTTTAATGGGAACCTGTATACTCAATGGAGCATTATATAGGGGCCAGTATTCTGCATGTAGCATTATATGGGGGCCAGTATTCTGTATGGATCATTATATGGGGGCCAATATTCTGCATGGAGCATTATATGGGGCCAGTATTCTGCATGGAGCATTATATGGGGCCCATATAGCATGGAGCATTAAATGGGGGCCAGTATACTGAATGGAGCTTTATATGGGGGCCAGTATTCTACATGTAGCACTATATGGGGGTCTGTTTTCTGTATGGAGCATTATATGGGGGCCAGTATTCTGTATGGAGCGTTATATGGGGCCAGTATTCTGCATGGAGCATTATATGGGGCCTATACAGCATGGAGCATTATATGGGGGCCAGTATACTGAATACAGTATTATATGGGGGCCAGTATTCTAAATGTAGTATTATATAGGCCCATACAGCATGGAGCATTATATGGGGTCCATTATTCTGTAAGGAGCATTACATGGGGTGCATTATTCTGTATGGAGCATAATATGGGGGCCAGTATTCTGCATGGAGCATTATAAGGATGCTAGTATTCTGTATGGAGCATTATATGGGGGCCAGTATTCTGTATGGAGCATTATATGGGGGCCAGTATTCGGCATGAAGCATTATATGGGGACCAGAATTGTGCATGGAGCCTTATATGGGCCTATACAGCATGGAGCATTATATGGGGGCCAGTATTCTGCATGGAGCTTTATAAGGGGGCCAGTATTCTGCATGGAGCTTTAATGGGAACCTGTATACTGAATGGAGCACTATATGGGGGCCAGTATTCTGCATGTAGCATTATATGGGGGCCAGTATTCTGTATGGATCATTATGTGGGGGCCAATATTCTGCATGGAGCATTATATGGGGCCAGTATTCTGCATGGAGCATTATAGGGGGCCAGTATTCTGCATGGAGAATTATATGGGGCCCATATAGCATGGAGCATTAAATGGGGGCCAGTATACTGAATGGAGCTTTATATGGGGGCCAGTATTCTACATGTAGCACTATATGGGGGTCAGTATTCTGTATGGAGCATTATATGGGGGCCAGTATTCTGTAGGGAGCGTTATATGGGGCCAGTATTCTGCATGGAGCATTATATGGGGCCCATACAGCATGAAGCATTATATGGGGGCCAGTATACAGAATACAGTATTATATGGGGGCCAGTATTCTAAATGTAGCATTATATAGGCCCATACAGCATGGAGCATTATATGGGGTCCATTATTCTGTAAGGAGCATTACATGGGGTGCATTATTCTGTATGGAGCATAATATGGGGGCCAGTATTCTGCATGGAGCATTATAAGCTGGCTAGTATTCTGTATGGAGCATTATATGGGGGCCAGTATTCTGTATGGAGCATTATATGGGGGCCAGTATTCGGCATGAAGCATTATATGGGGGCCAGTATTCTGTATGGAGCATTATATGGGGGCCAGTATTCTGTATGGAGCATTATGTGGGGGCCAGTATTCTGTATGAAGCATTATTTGGGGGCCAGTATTATGTATGTAGCATTATATGGGGCCCATACAGCATGGAGCATTATATGGGGGCCAGTATTCTGTATAGAGAATTATATAGGGGCCTGTTTTCTCTATGGAGCATTATATGAGGCCCATACAGCATGGAGCATTATATGGGGGTCAGAATTCTGCATAAAGCATTATATGGGGCCCATAGAGCATGGAGCATTATATGGGGGCCAGTATTTTGCATGGAGCATTATATGGGACCTATACAGCATGGAGCATTATATGGGGGCTAGCATTCTGCATGGAGCATTATGTAAATCCCATACAGCATGGAGCATTATATGGGGGCCAGTATTCTGCATGGAGCATTATATGGGGGCTAGTATTCTGTATGCTGCATTATATGGGGACCAGTATTCTGTATGAAGCATTATATGAGGACCAGTATTCGGCATAGAGCATTATATGGGGCCAGTATTCTGTATGGAGTATTATATTGGGGCTAGTATTCTGCATTGAGCATTATATGGGGGCCAGTATTCTGTATGGAGCATTAAATGGGTGTCAGTGTTCTGCATGGAGCATTATATGGGGGCCACTATTCTGCATGGAGCATTATATGGGGCCCATACAGCATGGAACATTATATGGGGGCCAGTATTTTGCATGGAGCATTATATGGGGCCCATACAGCATGGATCATTATATGGGGGCCAGTATTCCGTATGGAGCATTATATGGCGGCCAGTATTCTGCATGGAGCATTATAGGGGGGCCAGTATTCTGCATGGAGCATTATATTGGGGTCAGTATTCTACATGGAGCATTATATGGGGCCCATACAGTATGGAATATTATATGGGGGCCAGTATTCTGCATGGAGCATTATATGGGGCCCATATAGCATGGAGCATTTTATGAGGGCATTATACTGAATGGAACATTATATGGGGGCCAGTATTCTGCATTTAGCATGATATGGGGCCCATACAGCATGGAGCATTATATGGGGCCTCTATTCTGCATCGAGCATTATATGGGGACCAGTATTCTGCTTGGAGCATTATATGGAAACCAGTATTCTGTATGGAGCACTATATGGGGGCCAGTAATCTGTATGTGGCATTATATGAGGGCCATTATTCTACATGGTGCATTATAAGGGGTGTTGCATTCTGCATGGAGCTTTATATGGGGGACAGTAATGTGCATGGAGCCTTATATGGGCCGATACAGCATGGAGCTTTATATGGGGGCCAGTACTCTGCATGGAGCATTCATTATATGGGGGCCAGTATTCTACACGGAGCGTTTAATCGGAACCTGTATACTGAATGGAGCATAATATGGGGGTCAGTATTCTGCATGGAGCAGTATATGGGGCCCATACAGCATTGAGCATTATATGTGGGTCAATATTCTGCATGGAGCATTATATGGGGCCTATACAGCATGGAGCATTATATGGTGGCCCGTATACTTAATGGATCATTATATGGGGGCCAGTATTCTGCATATAGCATTATATGGGCCCATACAGCATGGAGCATTAGATGGGGGCCAGTATTCTGCATGAAGCTTTATATGGGGGCCAGTATTCTGCATGGATCATTATTTGGGGGTCAGTATTCTGTATGGAGCATTATATGTGGGTCAGTATTTTGCATGGAGCATTACATGGGGCCCACACATCATGGAGCTTTATATGGGGGCAGTAGTCTGCATGGAGCATTATATGGGGGCCAGTATTCTGCATGGAGAATTATATGGGGCCCATACAGCATGGAGCATTATATGGTGGCCAGTATACTGAATGGAGCATTATATGGGGGGCAGTTTTCTGCAAGGAGCATTTTATGGGGCCCATAAAGCATGCAGCATTATTTGGGGGCCAGTATACATAATGGAGCATTATAAGGGGGCAGTATTCTGCATGAAGCGTTTAATGGGAACCTGTATACTGAATGGAGCATTATATGGGGGCCAGTATTCTCTGTGGAGCATTATATGGGGGCCAGTATTCTGCATGAAGCATTATATGGGGGCCAGGATTCTGTATGGAGCATTGTATGGGGGCCAGTAATCTGTATGGTGCATTACATGGGGGCCAGTATTCTGCATGAAGCATTACATGGGGGCCAGTATTCTGCATGTAGCATTATATGGGTCCAGTATTCTGTAAGGATCATTATGTATGGGCCAGTACTCTGCATGGAGCATTATATGGGGGCCAGTATTCTGCATGGAGCATTATATGCCGGCCGGGATGCTGCATGGAGCATTATATGGGGGCCAGTATTCTGCATGGAGCATTATATGGAGCTCATACGGCATGGAGCATTATATGGGGGCTAGTATACTAAATGGAGCATTACATCTGGGCCAGTATTCTGCATGTAGCATTATATGGGGGCCAGTATTCTGTATGGAGCATTATATGGGGGCCAGTACTCTGTAAGGAGCATTATATGGAGGCCAGCATTCTGCATGGAGCATTATTATATGTGGCCCATACAGCATGGAGCATTATATGGGGTGCATTAATTTGTATGGAGAATAATATGGGGGCCAGTATTCTGCATGGAGCATTGTACGGGGGCTACTATTCTGCATGGAGCATTATATGGGGGCCAATTTTCTGTATGGAGCATTATATGGGGCCAGTATTCTGCATGGAGCATTATATGGGGGCCAGTATTCTGTATGGAGCATTAAATGGGGGCCAGTATTTTGCATGGAGCATTATATGGGGGCCAGTATTCTGCATGGAGCATTATATAGGGGCCAGTATTCTGGATGGAGCATTATATGGGGCCCTGTATTCTTACTTAGCATTATATAGGGCCCATAGAACATGGAGCATTATATGGGGGCCAGTATTCTGCATGGAGCATTACATGGGGTCCATACAGCATGGAGCATTATATGGGGGCCAGTATTTGGCATGGAGGATTTTATGGGGCCCATACAGCATGGAGCATTATATGCGGGCAACTATTCTGCATGGAGCATTATATGGCGGACAGTATTTGGCATGGAGCATTATATGGGGACCAATATTCTGCATGGAGCATTATATGGGTCCCAGTATTCTTCATGGAGCATTATATGGGGCCAGTATTCTGCATGGAGCATTATTTGGGGCACATGCAGCATGGAATATTATATGGGAGAGAGTATTCTGCATGGAGCATTAAATGGGGCCCATACAGCATGGAGCATTATATGGGGGCCAGTATTCAGCATGGAGCATTATATGGGGCCCATACAGCATGGAGCATTATATGGGGGCCAGTATTCTGCATGGAGAATTATAAGGGGGCCAGTATTGTGCATGGAGCATTATATGGGGGCCAATATTCTGTATAGAGCATTATATGAGGGCCTGTCTTCTGAATGAAGCATTATATGGGGGACAGTATTCTGCATGTAGCATTATATGGGGCCCACACAGCATGGAGCATTATATGGGGGCCAGTATACTGAATGGAGCATTATATGGGGGCCAGTATTCTTCTGATAGCATTATTTGGGGCCCATACAGCATGGAGCCTTATATGGGTGCCAGAATTCTGCATAGAGCATTTTATGGGGGCCAGTATTCTGCATGGAGCTTTATATGGGGGCCAGTATTCTGTATGGAGCATTATATGGGGGCCAGTAATTTGTATGGGGCATTATATGGGGGCCAATATTTTGCATGGTGAGTTATATGGGGGCCTGTATTCTGCATGGAGCTTTAAATGGCGGCCAGTATTGTGCATGGAACCTTATAGGGGCCTATACAGCATGGAGCATTATATGGGGGCCAGTATTCTCTATGAAGCATTTCATGGGAGCCTGTAAGTTATATGGGGGCCAGTATTCTGCATGGAGCATTATATGCCGGCCGGTATTCTGCATGGAGCATTATATGTGGGCCAGTATTCTGTATGGAGGATTATATGGGGACCATACAGCATGGAGCATTATATGGGGGCCAGTATTCTGCATGGAGCACTGTATGGTGCCCATATAGAATGGAGCATTATGTGGGTGCTAGTATACTGAATGGAGCATTACATCGGGCCAGTATTTTACATGTAGCATTATATGGGGGCCAGTATTCTGTATGGAGCATTATGTATGGGCCAGTACTCTGTATGGAGCATTATATGGGGGCCAGCATTCTGCATGGAGAATTATTAAATGTGGCCCATACAGTATGAAGCATTATATTGGGACCAGTAAACTTAATGGAGCATTATATGGGGGCCAGTATTCTGACTGTAGCATTATATGGGCCCATACAGCATGGAGCATTATATGGGGTGCATTATTTTGTATGGAGCATAATATGGGGGCCAGTATTCTGCATGGAGCATTATATGGTGGCTAGTATTCTGCATGGAGCATGATATTGGGGCCAGTATTCTGTATGGAGCATTATATCGGGGCCAGTATTCTGCATGGAGCATTATATGGGGGCCAGTATTCTGTATAGAGTATAATATAGGGGCCAGTATTCTGCATGGAGCATTATATGGGGGCCAGTATTCTGTATGGAGCATTAAATGGGGGCCAGTGTTCTGCATGGAGCATGATATGGGGGCCAGTATTCTGCATTGAGCATGATATGGGGACCAATATTCTGCATGGAGCATTATATGGGGGCCAGTATTCAGCATGGAGCATTATATGGGGCCAGTATTCTGCATGGAGCATTATATGGGGCCCAAACAGCATGGAATACTATATGGGAGCCAGTATTCTGCATGGAGCATTATATGGGGCCCATACAGCATGGAGCATTGTATGGGGGCCAGTATTCAGCGTGGAGCATTACATAGGGCCCATACAGCATGGAGCATTATATGGGGGCCAGTATTATGTATGGAGCATTATATGGGGGCCAGTATTCTGCATGGAGCAATGTATGGGGGCCAGTATTCTGTATGGAGCATTACATGGGGGCCTGTATTCTGTATTAAGCATTATATGGGGGCCAATATTCTGCATGGAGCATTATATCCGGCACATACAGCATGGAGCATTATATGGGGGCCAGTATACTGAATGGAGCATTACATGGGGGCCATTATTCTGCAAATAGCATGATATGGGGCCCAAACAGCATGGAGCTTTATATGGGGGCCAGTATACTGAATCGAGCATTATATCGGGGCCAGTGCTCTGTATGGAGCATTGTATGGGGTCAGTAATCTGTATGGGGCATTATATGGGGGCCAGTGTTCTGCATGGAGCATTATACGGGCCCATACAGCATGGAGCATTATATGGTGGCCAGTATTGTGCATGGAGCATTATATGCGGGCCAGTATTCTGCATGGAGCATTATATGGGGGCCAGTATTCTGCATGGAGCATTATATGTTGGCTAGTATTCTGGATGAAGCATTATATGGGGGCCAGTATTCTGCATGGAGCATTAAATGGGGGCCAGTATTCTGTATGGAGCATTATATGGGGGCCAGTATTCTGTATGCAGCATTATATGGGGTCTGTATTCTGCATGGAGCATTATATGGGGCCCATACAGCATTGAGCATTATATGTGGGTCAATATTCTGCATGGAGCATTATATGGGGCCCATACAGCATGGAGCATTATATGTGGGCCCTTATACTGAATGGATCATTATATGGGGGCCAGTATTCTGTATGTAGCATTATATGGGCCTATACAACATGGGGCATTAGATGGGGTCCAGTATTCTGCATGAAGCATTATATGGGGGCCAGAATTCTGTATAGAGCATTATAAGGGGGTCAGTATTTTGCATGGAGCATTATATGGGGCCTAAACAGCATGGAAGTTTATATGGGGGCCAGTAGTCTGCATGGAGCATTATATGGGACCAGTATTCGGCATGAAGAATTATATGGGGCTCATACATCATGGAGTATTATACAGGGGCCAGTATACTGAATGGAGCATTATATGGGGAAAGTTTTCTGCATGGAGCTTTTTATGGTGCCAGATATAGCATGGAGCATTATATGAGGGCCAGTATACTTAATGTAGCATTATAAGGGTGCAGTGTTCTGCATCGAGCGTTTAATGGGAACCTGTATACTGAATGGAGCATTATATGGGGGCCAGTATTCTGCATGGAGCATTGTATGGGGGCCAGTATTCTGTATGGAGCATTACATGGGGGCCTGTATTCTGTATTAAGCATTATATGGGGGCCAATATTCTGCATGGAGCATTATATGGGGCACATACAGCATGGAGCATTATATGGGGGCCAGTATACTGAATGGAGCATTACATGGGGGCAATTATTCTGCATATAGCATGATATGGGGCCCAAACAGCATGGAGCTTTATATGGGGGCCAGTATTCTGAATCGAGCATTTTATGGGGGCGAGTATTCTGTATGGAGCTTTATATGGGGGCCAGTATTCTCTATGGAGCATTATATGGTGTCCTGTAATCTGTATGGGGCATTATATGGGGGCCAGTATTTTGCGTGGTGAATTATATGGGGGCCGTTATTCTGCATAGAGCTTTATATGGCGGCCAGTATTGTGCATGGAGCCTTATATGGGCCTAAACAGCATGGAGCATTATATGGGGGTCAGTATTCTGCATGGAGCATTACATGGGATCCAGTATTCTGCGTGGAGCGTTTAATGGGAACCTGTATACTGAATGGAGCATTATATGGGTGCCAGTATTCTGTGTGGAGCATTGTATGGGGGCCAGTATTCTGTATGGAGCATTATATGGGGGCCAGTATACTACATGGAGCATTATATGGGGGCCAGTGCTCTGTATGGAGCATTGTATGGGGTCAGTAATCTGTATGGGGCATTATATGGGGGCCAGTATTCTGCATGGAGCATTATACGGGCCCATACAGCATGGAGCATTATATGGTGGCCAGTATTGTGCATGGAGCATTATATGCGGGCCAGTATTCTGCATGGAGCATTATATGGGGGCCAGTATTCTGCATGGAGCATTATATGTTGGCTAGTATTCTGGATGAAGCATTATATGGGGGCCAGTATTCTGCATGGAGCATTAAATGGGGGCCAGTATTCTGTATGGAGCATTATATGGGGGCCAGTATTCTGTATGCAGCATTATATGGGGTCAGTATTCTGCATGGAGCATTATATGGGGCCCATACAGCATTGAGCATTATATGTGGGTCAATATTCTGCATGGAGCATTATATGGGGCCCATAAAGCATGGAGCATTATATGGGGGCCCTTATACTGAATGGATCATTATATGGGGGCCAGTATTCTGTATGTAGCATTATATGGGCCTATACAACATGGGGCATTAGATGGGGGCCAGTATTCTGCATGAAGCATTATATGGGGGCCAGAATTCTGTATAGAGCATTATAAGGGGGTCAGTATTTTGCATGGAGCATTATATGGGGCCGAAACAGCATGGAAGTTTATATGGGGGCCAGTAGTCTGCATGGAGCATTATATGGGACCAGTATTCGGCATGAAGAATTATATGGGGCTCATACATCATGGAGTATTATACAGGGGCCAGTATACTGAATGGAGCATTATATGGGGCCAGTTTTCTGCATGGAGCTTTTTATGGTGCCAGATACAGCATGGAGCATTATATGAGGGCCAGTATACTTAATGTAGCATTATAAGGGTGCAGTGTTCGGCATCGAGCGTTTAATGGGAACCTGTATACTGAATGGAGCATTATATGGGGGCCAGTATTCTGCATGGAGCATTGTATGGGGCCCATATAGAATGGAGCATTATGTGGGTGCTAGTATACTGAATTGAGCATTACATCGGGGCCAGTATTCTGCATGTAGCATTATATGGAGGCCAGTATTGTGCATGGAGCATTATATGCGGGCCAGTATTCTGCATGGAGCATTTTATGGGGGCCAGTATTCTGCATGGAGCATTATATGGGGGCTAGTATTCTGAATGAAGCATTATATGGGGGCCAGTATTCTGCATGGAGCATTAAATCGGGGCCAGTATTCTGTATGGAGCATTATATGGGGGCCAGTATTCTGTATGCAGCATTATATGGGGTCAGTATTCTGCATGGAGCATTATATGGTGCCCATACAGCATTGAGCATTATATGTGGGTCAGTATTCTGCATGGAGCATTTTATGGGGCCCATACAGCATGGAGCATTATATGGTGGCCCGTATACTGAATGGATCATGATATGGGGCCAGTATTCTGCATGTAGCATTATATGGGCCTATACAACATGGAGCATTATATGGGGGCCAGTATTCTGCATGAAGCATTATATGGGGGCCAGAATTCTGTATAGAGCATTATAAGGGGGTCAGTATTTTGCATGGAGCATTATATGGGGCCGAAACAGCATGGAAGTTTATATGGGGGCCAGTAGTCTGCATGGAGCATTATATGGGACCAGTATTCTGCATGAAGAATTATATGGGGCTCATACATCATGGAGCATTATACGAGGGCCAGTATACTGAATGGAGCATTATATGGGGCCAGTTTTCTGCATGGAGCTTTTTATGGGGCCAGATACAGCATGGAGCATTATATGAGGGCCAGTGTACTTAATGTAGCATTATAAGGGTGCAGTGTTCTGCATGGAGCGTTTAATGGTAACCTGTATACTGAATGGAGCATTATATGGGGTCCAGTATTCTGCATGGAGCATTGTAGGGGCCCATATAGAATGGAGCATTATGTGGGTGCTAGTATACTGAATGGAGCATTACATCGGGGACAGTATTCTGCATGTAGCATTATATGGGGCCAATATTCTGTATGGAGCATTATGTATGGGCCATTACTCTGTATGGAGCATTATATGGGGGCCAGTATTTTGCATTGAGCATTATATAGTGGCCAGTGTTCTGTATGGAGCATTATATGGGGCCCTGTATTCTCTATTTAGCATTAAATAGGGCCCATAGAGCATGGAGCATTATATGGGGGCCAGTATTCTGCAGGGAGCATTATATGGAGCCCATACAGCATGAAGCATTATATGGGGTCCAGTATTTTGCATGGAGCATTATATGGGGCCCATACTGCATGTAGCATTATATGGGGGCCAGTATACTGAATGGAGCATTACATGGGGGGCATTATTCTGCATATAGCATGATATGGGGCCCAAACAGCATGGAGCATTATATGGGGGCTAGTATTCTGCATGGAGCATTTTATGTGGGCCAGTATTCTGTATGGAGCTTTATATGGGGGCCAGTATTCTGTATGGAGCATTATATGGGGTCCTGTAATCTGTATGTGGCATTATATGGGGGCCAGTATTTTGCATGGTGAATTATATGGGGGCCTGTATTCTGCATAGAGCTTTATATGGTGGCCAGTATTGTGCATGGAGCCTTATATGGGCCTATACAGCATGGAGCATTATATGGGGGTCAGTATTCTGCATGGAGCATTATATGGGGACCAGTATTCTGCGTGGAGCGTTTAATGGGAACCTGTATACTGAATGGAGCATTATATGGGTGCCAGTATTCTGTGTGTAGCATTGTATGGGGGCCAGTAATCTGTATGGGGCATTATATGGGGGCCAGCATTCTGCATGGAGCATTATACGGGCCCATACAGCATGGAGCATTATATGGTGGCCAGTATTGTGCATGGAGCATTATATGCGGGCCACTATTCTGCATGGAACATTATATGGGGGCCAGTATTCTGCATGGAGCATTATATGCGGGCTAGTATTCTGGATGAAGCATTATATGTGGGCCAGTATTCTGAATGGAGCATTGAATGGGGGCCAGTATTCTGTATGGAGCATTATATGGGGGCCAGTATTCTGTATGGAGCATTATATGGGGTCAGTATTCTGCATGGAGCATTATATGGGGCCCATACAGCATTGAGCATTATATGTGGGTCAATATTCTGCATGGAGCATTATATGGGGCCCATAAAGCATGGAGCATTATATGGGGGCCCTTATACTGAATGGATCATTATATGGGGGCCAGTATTCTGTATGTAGCATTATATGGGCCTATACAACATGGGGCATTAGATGGGGGCCAGTATTCTGCATGAAGCATTATATGGGGGCCAGAATTCTGTATAGAGCATTATAAGGGGGTCAGTATTTTGCATGGAGCATTATATGGGGCCGAAACAGCATGGAAGTTTATATGGGGGCCAGTAGTCTGCATGGAGCATTATATGGGACCAGTATTCGGCATGAAGAATTATATGGGGCTCATACATCATGGAGTATTATACAGGGGCCAGTATACTGAATGGAGCATTATATGGGGCCAGTTTTCTGCATGGAGCTTTTTATGGTGCCAGATACAGCATGGAGCATTATATGAGGGCCAGTATACTTAATGTAGCATTATAAGGGTGCAGTGTTCGGCATCGAGCGTTTAATGGGAACCTGTATACTGAATGGAGCATTATATGGGGGCCAGTATTCTGCATGGAGCATTGTATGGGGCCCATATAGAATGGAGCATTATGTGGGTGCTAGTATACTGAATTGAGCATTACATCGGGGCCAGTATTCTGCATGTAGCATTATATGGAGGCCAGTATTGTGCATGGAGCATTATATGCGGGCCAGTATTCTGCATGGAGCATTTTATGGGGGCCAGTATTCTGCATGGAGCATTATATGGGGGCTAGTATTCTGAATGAAGCATTATATGGGGGCCAGTATTCTGCATGGAGCATTAAATCGGGGCCAGTATTCTGTATGGAGCATTATATGGGGGCCAGTATTCTGTATGCAGCATTATATGGGGTCAGTATTCTGCATGGAGCATTATATGGTGCCCATACAGCATTGAGCATTATATGTGGGTCAGTATTCTGCATGGAGCATTTTATGGGGCCCATACAGCATGGAGCATTATATGGTGGCCCGTATACTGAATGGATCATGATATGGGGCCAGTATTCTGCATGTAGCATTATATGGGCCTATACAACATGGAGCATTATATGGGGGCCAGTATTCTGCATGAAGCATTATATGGGGGCCAGAATTCTGTATAGAGCATTATAAGGGGGTCAGTATTTTGCATGGAGCATTATATGGGGCCGAAACAGCATGGAAGTTTATATGGGGGCCAGTAGTCTGCATGGAGCATTATATGGGACCAGTATTCTGCATGAAGAATTATATGGGGCTCATACATCATGGAGCATTATACGAGGGCCAGTATACTGAATGGAGCATTATATGGGGCCAGTTTTCTGCATGGAGCTTTTTATGGGGCCAGATACAGCATGGAGCATTATATGAGGGCCAGTGTACTTAATGTAGCATTATAAGGGTGCAGTGTTCTGCATGGAGCGTTTAATGGTAACCTGTATACTGAATGGAGCATTATATGGGGTCCAGTATTCTGCATGGAGCATTGTAGGGGCCCATATAGAATGGAGCATTATGTGGGTGCTAGTATACTGAATGGAGCATTACATCGGGGACAGTATTCTGCATGTAGCATTATATGGGGCCAATATTCTGTATGGAGCATTATGTATGGGCCATTACTCTGTATGGAGCATTATATGGGGGCCAGTATTTTGCATTGAGCATTATATAGTGGCCAGTGTTCTGTATGGAGCATTATATGGGGCCCTGTATTCTCTATTTAGCATTAAATAGGGCCCATAGAGCATGGAGCATTATATGGGGGCCAGTATTCTGCAGGGAGCATTATATGGAGCCCATACAGCATGAAGCATTATATGGGGTCCAGTATTTTGCATGGAGCATTATATGGGGCCCATACTGCATGTAGCATTATATGGGGGCCAGTATACTGAATGGAGCATTACATGGGGGGCATTATTCTGCATATAGCATGATATGGGGCCCAAACAGCATGGAGCATTATATGGGGGCTAGTATTCTGCATGGAGCATTTTATGTGGGCCAGTATTCTGTATGGAGCTTTATATGGGGGCCAGTATTCTGTATGGAGCATTATATGGGGTCCTGTAATCTGTATGTGGCATTATATGGGGGCCAGTATTTTGCATGGTGAATTATATGGGGGCCTGTATTCTGCATAGAGCTTTATATGGTGGCCAGTATTGTGCATGGAGCCTTATATGGGCCTATACAGCATGGAGCATTATATGGGGGTCAGTATTCTGCATGGAGCATTATATGGGGACCAGTATTCTGCGTGGAGCGTTTAATGGGAACCTGTATACTGAATGGAGCATTATATGGGTGCCAGTATTCTGTGTGTAGCATTGTATGGGGGCCAGTAATCTGTATGGGGCATTATATGGGGGCCAGCATTCTGCATGGAGCATTATACGGGCCCATACAGCATGGAGCATTATATGGTGGCCAGTATTGTGCATGGAGCATTATATGCGGGCCACTATTCTGCATGGAACATTATATGGGGGCCAGTATTCTGCATGGAGCATTATATGCGGGCTAGTATTCTGGATGAAGCATTATATGTGGGCCAGTATTCTGAATGGAGCATTGAATGGGGGCCAGTATTCTGTATGGAGCATTATATGGGGGCCAGTATTCTGTATGGAGCATTATATGGGGTCAGTATTCTGCATGGAGCATTATATGGGGCCCATACAGCATTGAGCATTATATGTGGGTCAGTATTCTGCATGGAGCATTATATGGGGCCCATACAGCATGGAGCATTATATGGGGGCCCGTATACTGAATGGACCATTATATGGGGGCCAGTATTCTGCATGTAGCATTATATGGGCCTATAAACATGGAGCATTATATGGGGGCCAGTATTCTGTATAGAGCATTATAAGGGGATCAGTATTTTGCATGGAGCAATATATGGGGCCCAAACAGCATGGAACTTTATATGGGGGCCAGTAGTCTGCATGGAGCATTATATGGGGGCCAGTATTCTGCATGAAGAATTATATGGGGCTCATACAGCATGGAATATTATACGGGGGCCAGTATACTGAATGGAGCATTATATGGGGCCAGTTTTCTGCATGGAGCTTTTTATGGTGCCCGATACAGCATGGAGCATTATATGGGGGCCAGTATACTTAATGGAGCATTATAAGGGTGCAGAGTTCTGCAAGGAGCGTTTAATGGGAACCTGTATACTGAATGGAGCATTATATGGGGGCCAGTATTCTGCGTGGAGCATTGTATGAAGGCCAGTATTCTGTATGGAGTATTATATGGGGCCAGTATTCTGCATGAAATATTATATGGGGGCCAGTGTTCTGTATGCAGCATTGTATGGGGGCCAGTAATCTGCATGGTGCATTATATGGGGCCCATATAGCATGGAGTATTAAATGGGGGCTAGTATACTGAATGGAGCATTACATTAGGGCCAGTATTCTGCATGTAGCTTTATATGGGGGCCAGTATTCTGTATGGAGCATTATATGGGGGCCAGAATTCTTCATGGAGCATTATTATATGTGGCCCATACAGCATGGAGCATTATATTGGGGCCAGTATTCTGGATGTAGCATTATAGAGGCCCCTACAGCATGGAGCATTATATGGGGTGCATTGTACAGTATGGAGCATAATATGGGGGCCAGTAATCTGCATGGAGGATTATATGGGGGTTAGTATTCCGCATGTAGCATTATATTGGGGCCAGTATTCTGTATGGAGTATTATATGGGGGCCAGTATTCTGCATGGAGCTTTACACGTGGGCTAGTATTCTGTTTGGAGCATTATATGGGGGCCAGGATTCTGCATGGAGCTTTATATGGGGGCCAGTATTCTGTAGGAAGCATTAAATGGGGGCCAGTGTTCTGCATGGAGCATTATATGGGGGCCAGTATTTTGCATTGAGCGTTATATAGTGGCCAGTGTTCTGTATGGAGCATTATATGGGGCCCTGAATTCTCTATTTAGCATTATATAGGGCCCATAGAGCATGGAGCATTATATGGGGGCCAGTATTCTGCAGGGAGCATTATATGGAGCCCATACAGCATGAAGCATTATATGGGGGCCAGTATTTTGCATGGAGCATTATATGGGGCCCATACTGCATGTAGCATTATATGGGGGCCAGTATTCTGCATGGAGCATTATATGGCGGCCAGTATTCTGCATGGATCATTATATGGGGACCAATATTCTGCATGGAGCATTATATGGGGGCCAGTATTCTGCATGGAGCATTATATTGGGGCCAGTATTCTGCATGGAGCATTATATGGGGCCCATATAGCATGGAATATTATATGGGAGCCAGTATTCTGAATGGAGCATTATATGGGGCCCATACAGCAGGGAACATTATTTGTGGGCCAGTATTCAGCATGGAGCATTATATGGGGACCATACAGCATGGAGCATTATATGGGAGCCAGTATTCTGTATTGAGCATTATATGGGGGCCAGTATTCTGCATGGAGCATTATATGGGGGCCAGTATTCTGTATGGAGCATTATATGGGGGCCTTTATTCTGTATGAAACATTATATGGGGGCCAGTATTCTGCATGGAGCATTATATGGGGCCCATACAGCATGGAGCATTATATGGGGGCCAGTATACTGAATGGAGCATTATATGGCGGCCATTTTTCTGCATATAGCATGATATGGGGCCCATACAGAATGGAGCATTATATGGGGGTCTATATTCTGCATCGAGCATTTTATGGGGGCCAGTATTCTGCATGTAGCTTTATATGGGGTCCAGTATCCTGTATGGAGCATTATATGGGGGCCAGTAATCTGTATAGGGCATTATATAGGGGCTAGTATTTTGCATGGTGCATTATATGGGGGCCTGTCTTCTGCATGGAGCTTTATATGGGGGCCAGTATTGTGCATGGAGCCTTATATGGGTCTATACAGCATGGAGCATTATATAGGGGTCAGTATTCTGCATGGAGCATTATATGGGGACCAGTATTCTGCGTTGAGCGTTTAATGGGAACCTGTGTACTGAATGGAGCATTATATGGGTGCCAGTATTCTGTGTGGAGCATTGTATGGGGGCAGGTATTCTGTATGGAGCATTACATGGTGGCCAGTATTCTGCATGGAACATTATATGGGGGCCAGTATTCTGTATGGAGCATTGTATGGGGGCTAGTAATCTGTATGGGGTATTATATGGGGGCCAGTATTCTGCATGGAGCATTATATGGGAGCCAGTATTCTGTATGGAGTATTATATGGGGGCCAGTATTCTGCATGGAGTTTTACATGGGGGCTAGTATTCTGTTTGGAGCATTATATGGGGGCCAGGATTCTGCATGGAGCTTTATATGGGGGCCAGTATTCTGTATGGAGCATTAAATGGTGGCCAGTATTCTGCATGGTGGATTATATGGGGGCCAGTATTTTGCATTGAGCATTATATAGGGGCCAGTATTTTGTATGGAGCATTATATGGTGCCCTGTATACTCTATTTAGCATTATATAGGGCCCATAGAGCATGGAGCATTGTATGGGGGCCAGTATTCTGCAGGGAGCATTATATGGAGCCCATACAGCATGGAGCATTATATGGGGGCCAGTATTTTGCGTGGAGCATTATATGGGGCCCATACAGCATGGAGCATTATATGGGCGCCATTATTCTGCATGGAGCATTATGTGGCGGCCAGTATTCTGCATGGAGCATTATATGGGGACCAGTATTCTGGATGGAGAATTATATGGGGCCCATACAGCATGGAATATTATATGGGAGCCAGTATTCTGCATGGAGCATTATATAGGGCCCATACAGAAGGGAACATTATATGTGGGCCAGTATTCAGCATGGAGCATTATATGGGGCCCATACAGCATGGAGCATTATATGGGGGCCAGTAATCTGTATAGGGCATTATATAGGGGCCAGTATTTTGCATGGTGCATTTTATGGGAGCCTGTCTTCTGCATAGAGCTTTATTTGGGGGCCAGTATTGTGCATGGAGCCTCATATGGGTCTATACAGCATGGACCATTATATAGGGGTCAGTATTCTGCATGGAGCATTATATGGGGACCAGTATTCTACGTTGAGCGTTTAATGGGAACCTGTATACTGAATGGAACATTATATGGGTGCCAGTATTCTGTGTGGAGTATTGCATGGGGGCCAGTATTCTGTATGGAGCATTATATGGTGGTTAGTAATCTACATGGAACATTATATGGCGGCCAGTATTCGTATGGAGCATTGTATGGGGTCCAGTAATCTGTATGGGGTATTATATGGGGGCCAGTATTCTGCATGTAGCATTATACGGGCCCATACAGCATGGAGCATTATATGGTGGCCAGTATTCTGCATGGAGCATTATATGCGGGCCTGTATTCTGCATGGAGCCTTATATGGGTCTATACAGCACGGACCATTATATAGGGATCAGTATTCTGCATGGAGCATTATATGGGGACCAGTATTCTGTGTTGAGCGTATAATGGGAACCTGTATACTGAATGGAACATTATATGGGTGCCAGTATTCTGTGTGGAGCCTTGTATGGGGCCCAGTATTCTGTATGGAGAATTATATGGTGGCCAGTATTCTACATGGAACATTATATGGCGGCCAGTATTCGTATGGAGCATTGTATGGGGGCCAGTAATCTGTATGGGGTATTATATGGGGGCCAGTATTCTGCATGTAGCATTATACGGGCCCATACAGCATGGAGCATTATATGGTGGACAGTATTCTGGATGGAGCATTATATGCGGGCCAGTATTCTGCATGGAGCATTATATGGGGGCCAGTATTCTGCATGGAGCATTATATGGGGTAGGTGTTCTGCATGGAGCATTATATGGGGCCCATACAGCATTGAGCATTATATGTGGGTCAGTATTCTGCATGGAGCATTATATGGGGCCCATACAACATGGAGCATTATATGTGGGCCAGTATTCTGCATGGAGCATTATATGGGGGCCAGTATTTTGCATGGAGCATTATATGGGGCCCATACAGCATGGAATATTATATGGGAGCCAGTATTCTGCATTGAGCATTATATGGGGCCCATACAGAAGGGAACATTATATGTGGGCCAGTATTCAGCATGGAGCATTATATGGGGCCCATACAGCATGGAGCATTATATGGGAACCAGTATTCTGTATTGAGTATTATATGGGGGCCAGTATTCTGCATTGAGCATTATATGGGGGCCAGAATTCTGTATGGAGCATTATATGGGGGCCTGTATTCTGTATGAAACATTAAATGGGGGCCAGTATTCTGCATGGAGCATTATATGGGGCCCATACAGCATTAAGCATTATATGGGGGCCAGTATACTGAACGGAGCATTATATGGTGGCCATTTTTCTGCATATAGCATGATATGGGGCCCATACAGAATGGAGCATTATATGGGGATCTGTATTCTGCATCGAGTATTTTATGGGAGCCAGTATTCTGCATGGAGCTTTTTATGGGGTCCAGTGTTCTGTATGGAGCATTATATGGGGGCCAGTAATCTGTATAGGGCATTATATAGGGGCCAGTATTTTGCATAGTGCATTTTATGGGGGCCTGTCTTCTGCATGGAGCTTTATATGGGGGCCAGTATTGTGCATGGAGCCTTATATGGGTCTATACAGCATGGACCATTATATAGGGGTCAGTATTCTGCATGGAGCATTATATGGGGACCAGTATTCTGTATGGAGCATTGTATGGGGGCCAGTAATCTGTATGGGGTATTATATGGGGGCCAGTATTCTGCATGGAGCATTATACGGGCCCATACAGCATGGAGCATTATATGGTGGCCAGTATTCTGCATGGAGCATTATATGCGGGCCAGTATTCTGCATGGAGCATTATATGGGGGCCAGTATTCTGCATGGAGCATTATATGGGTAGGTGTTCTGCATGGAGCATTATATGGGGCCCATACAGCATTGAGCATTATATGTGGGTCAGTATTCTGCATGGAGCATTATATGGGGCCCATACAGCATGGAGCATTATATGTGGGCCAGTATTCTGCATGGAGCATTATATGGGGGCCAGTATTTTGCATTGAGCATTATATGGGGCCCATACAGCATGGAATCTTATATGGGAGCCAGTATTCTGCATTGAGCATTATATGGGGCCCATACAGAAGGGAACATTATATGTGGGCCAGTATTCAGCATGGAGCATTATATGGGGCCCATACAGCATGGAGCATTATATGGGAGCCAGTATTCTGTATTGAGTATTATATGGGGGCCAGTATTCTGCATTGAGCATTATATGGGGGCCAGAATTCTGTATGGAGCATTATATGGGGGCCTGTATTCTGTATGAAACATTAAATGGGGGCCAGCATTCTGCATGGAGCATTATATGGGGCCCATACAGCATTAAGCATTATATGGGGGCCAGTATACTGAATGGAGCATTATATGGTGGCCATTTTTCTGCATATAGCATGATATGGGGCCCATACAGAATGGAGCATTATATGGGGATCTGTATTCTGCATCGAATATTTTATGGGAGCCAGTATTCTGCATGGAGCTTTTTATGGGGTCCAGTGTTCTGTATGGAGCATTATATGGGGGCCAGTAATCTGTATAGGGCATTATATAGGGGCCAGTATTTTGCATAGTGCATTTTATGGGGGCCTGTCTTCTGCATGGAGCTTTATATGGGGGCCAGTATTGTGCATGGAGCCTTATATGGGTCTATACAGCATGGACCATTATATAGGGGTCAGTATTCTGCATGGAGCATTGTATGGGGACCAGTATTCTGTATGGAGCATTATATGGTGGCCAGTAATCTACATGGAACATTATATGGCGGCCAGTATTCGTATGGAGCATTTTATGGGGGCCAGTAATCTGTATGGGGTATTATATGGGGGCCAGTATTCTGCATGGAGCATTATATGGGCCCATACAGCATGGAGCATTATATGGTGGCCAGTATACTGCATGGAGCATTATATGCGGGCCAGTATTCTGCATGGAGCATTATATGGGGGCCAGTATTCTGCATGGAGCATTATATGGGGTAGGTGTTCTGCATGGAGCATTATATGGGGCCCATACAGCATTGAGCATTATATGTGGGTCAGTATTCTGCATGGAGCATTATATGGGGCCCATACAGCATGGAGCATTATATAGGGGCACTATACTGAATGGAGCATTATATGGGGGCCAGTATTGTGCATATAGCATGATATGGGGCCCATACAGCATAGAGCATTATATGGGGGCCAGTATTCTGCGTGGAGCAGTGTATGGAGGCCAGTATTCTGTATGGAGCATTATATGGGGGCCAGTATTCTGCATGCAGCATTATATGGGGGCAGTGTTCTGTATGGAGTATTGTATGGGGGCCAGTAATCTGCATGGAGTATTATATGGGCCCATACAGCATGGAGCATTATATGGGGGCCAGTATTCTGCATGGAGCATTATATGGGGCCCATATAGCATGGAGTATTATATGGGGGCTAGTATACTTAATGGAGCATTACTTCGGGGCCAGTATTCTGCAAGTAACATTGTATGGGGGCCATTATTCTGCATGGAGCATTATATGAGGCTAGTATTCTGCATGGAGCAGTATATGGGGGCTAGTATTCTGTATGGAGCATTATATGGGGGCCAGTATTCGGCATGGAGCATTACATGGGGGCCAGTATTCTGTTTGGAGCATTATATGGGGGCTAGGATTCTGCAAGGAGCTTTATATGTGGGCCAGTATTCTGTATGGAGCATTAAATGGGGGCCAGTATTCTACATGGAGCATTATATGGGGGCCACTATTCTGCATGGAGCATTATATGGAGCCCCTACAGCATGGAGCATTATATGGGGACCAGTATTTTGCATGGAGCATTATATGGGGCCCATACAGCATGGAGCATTATATGGGGGCCAGTATACTGAATGGAGCATTATATGGCGGCCATTTTTCTGCATATAGCATGATATGGGGCCCATACAGAATGTAGCATTATATCGGGGTCTATATTCTGCATCGAGCATTTTATGGGGACCAGTATTCTGCATGGAGCTTTATATGGGGTCCAGTATTCTGTATGGAGCATTATATGGGGGCCAGTAATCTGTATAGGGCATTATATAGGGGCTAGTATTTTGCATGGTGCATTATATGGGGGCCTGTCTTCTGTATGGAGCTTTATATGGGGGCCAGTATTGTGCATGGAGCCTTATATGGGTCTGTACAGCATGGAGCATTATATAGGGGTCAGTATTCTGCATGGAGCATTATATGGGGACCAGTATTCTGCGTTGAGCGTTTAATGGGAACCTGTGTACTGAATGGTGCATTATATGGGTGCCAGTATTCTGTGTGGAGCATTGTATGGGGGCCAGTATTCTGTATGGAGCATTGTATGGGGGCCAGTAATCTGTATGGGGTATTATATGGGGGCCAGTATTCTGCATGGAACATTATATGGGGACCAGTATTCTGGATGGAGAATTATATGGGGCCCATACAGCATGGAATATTATATGGGAGCCAGTATTCTGCATGGAGCATTATATGGGGCCCATACAGAAGGGAACATTATATGTGGGCCAGTATTCAGCATGGAGCATTATATGGGGCCCATACAGCATGGAGCATTATATGGGGGCCAGTAATCTGTATAGGGCATTATATAGGGGCTAGTATTTTGCATGGTGCATTTTATGGGAGCCTGTCTTCTGCATGGAGCTTTATATGGGGTCCAGTATTGTGCATGGAGCCTCATATGGGTCTATACAGCATGGACCATTATATAGGGGTCAGTATTCTGCATGGAGCATTATATGGGGACCAGTATTCTGCGTTGAGCATTTAATGGGAACCTGTATACTGAATGGAACATTATATGGGTGCCAGTATTCTGTGTGGAGTATTGCATGGGGGCCAGTATTCTGTATGGAGCATTATATTGTGGTTAGTAATCTAGATGGAACATTATATGGCGGCCAGTATTCGTATGGAGCATTGTATGGGGTCCAGTAATCTGTATGGGGTATTATATGGGGGCCAGTATTCTGCATGTAGCATTATACGGGCCCATACAGCATGGAGCATTATATGGTGGCCAGTTTTCTGCATGGAGCATTATATGCGGGCCTGTATTCTGCATGGAGCCTTATATGGGTCTATACAGCACGGACCATTATATAGAGATCAGTATTCTGCATGGAGCATTATATGGGGACCAGTATTCTGTGTTGAGCGTTTAATGGGAACCTGTATACTGAATGGAACATTATATGGGTGCCAGTATTCTGTGTGGAGCCTTGTATGGGGCCCAGTATTCTGTATGGAGCATTATATGGTGGCCAGTATTCTACATGGAACATTATATGGCGGCCAGTATTCGTATGGAGCATTGTATGGGGGCCAGTAATCTGTATGGGGTATTATATGGGGGCCAGTATTCTGCATGTAGCATTATATGGGGGCCTGTCTTCTGCATGGAGCTTTATATGGGGGCTAGTATTGTGCATGGAGCCTTATATGGGTCTGTACAGCATGGAGCATTATATAGGGGTCAGTATTCTGCATGGAGCATTATATGGGGACCAGTATTCTGCGTTGAGCGTTTAATGGGAACCTGTGTACTGAATGGAGCATTATATGGGTGCCAGTATTCTGTGTGTAGCATTGTATGGGGGCCAGTATTCTGTATGGAGCATTGTATGGGGGCCAGTAATCTGTATGGGGTATTATATGGGGGCCAGTATTCTGCATGGAACATTATATGGGGGCCAGTATTCTGTATGAAGCATTATATGGGGGCTAGTATTCTGCATGGAGCATTATATGGGAGCCAGTATTCTGTATGGAGTATTATATGGGGGCCAGTATTCTGCATGGAGCTTTACATGGGGGCTAGTATTCTGTTTGGAGCATTATATGGGGGCCAGGATTCTGCATGGAGCTTTATATGGGGGCCAGTATTCTGTATGGAGCATTAAATGGTGGCCAGTATTCTGCATGGTGCATTATATGGGGGCCAGTATTTTGCATTGAGCATTATATAGGGGCCAGTATTTTATATGGAGCATTATATGGCGCCCTGTATTCTCTATTTAGCATTATATAGGGCCCATAGAGCATGAAGCATTGTATGGGGGCCAGTATTCTGCAGGGAGCATTATATGGAGCCCATACAGCATGGAGCATTATATGGGGGCCAGTATTTTGCGTGGAGCATTATATGGGGCCCATACAGCATGGAGCATTATATGGGCGCCATTATTCTGCATGGAGCATTATATGGCGGCCAGTATTCTGCATGGAGCATTATATGGGGACCAATATTCTGCATGGAGCATTATATGGGGGCCAGTATTCTGCATGGAGCATTATATGGGGGCCAGTATTCTGCATGGAGCATTATATGGGGCCCATACAGCATGGAATATTATATGGGAGCCAGTATTCTGCATGGAGCATTATATGGGGCCCATACAGAAGGGAACATTATATGTGGGCCAGTATTCAACATGGAGCATTATATGAGGCCCACACAGCATGGAGCATTATATGGGAGCCAGTATTCTGTATTGAGCATTATATGGGGGCCAGTAATCTGCATGGAGCATTATATGGGGGCCAGTATTCTGTATGGAGCATTATATGGGGGCCTGTATTCTGTATGAAACATTATATGGGGGCCAGTATTCTGCATGGAGCATTATATGGGGCCCATACAGCATGGAGCAGTATATGGGGGCCAGTATACTGTATTGAGCATTATATGGTGGCCATTTTTCTGCATATAGCATGATATGGGACCCATGCAGAATGGAGCATTATATGGGGTCTGTATTCTGCATCGAGCATTTTATGGGGGCCAGTATTCTGCATGGAGCTTTTTATGGGGTCCAGTATTCTGTATGGAGCATTATATGGGGGCCAGCAATCTGTATGGGGCATTATATAGGTGCCAGTATTTTGCATGGTGCATTTTATGGGGTCCTGTCTTCTGAATGGAGCTTTATAAGGGGGCCAGTATTGTGCATGGAGCCTCATATGGGTCTATACAGCATGGACCATTATATAGGGGTCAGTATTCTGCATGGAGCATTATATGGGGAACAGTATTCTGCATTGAGCGTTTAATGGGAACCTGTATACTGAATGGAACATTATATGGGTGCCAGTATTCTGTGTGGAGCATTGTATGGGGGCCAGTATTCTGTATGGAGCATTATATGGTGGCCAGTATTCTACATGGAACATTACATGGCGGCCAGTATTCGTATGGAGCATTGTATGGGGGCCAGTAATCTGTATGGGGTATTATATGGGGGCCAGTATTCTGCATGTAGCATTATACGGGCCCATACAGCATGGAGCATTATATGGTGGCCAGTATTCTGCATGGAGCATTATATGCGGGCCAGTATTCTGCATGGAGCATTATATGGGGCCAGTATTCTGCATGGAGCATTATATGGGGTAGGTGTTCTGCATGGAGCATTATATGGGGCCCATGAAGCGTTGAGCATTATATGTGGGTCAGTATTCTGCATGGAGCATTATATGGGGCCCATACAGCATGGAGCATTATATGGGGGCCAGTATTCTGCATGGAGCATTATATGGGGGCCAGTATTCTGCATGGAGAATTATATGGGGCCCATACAGCATGGAATATTATATGGGAGCCAGTATTCTGCATGGAGCATTATATGGGGCCCATACAGAAGGGAACATTATATGTGGGCCATTATTCAGCATGGAGCATTATATGGGGCCCATACAGCATGGAGCATTATATGGGGGCCAGTAATCTGTATAGGGCATTATATAGGGGCCAGTATTTTGCATGGTGCATTTTATGGGAGCCTGTCTTCTGCATGGAGCTTTATATGGGGGCCAGTATTGTGCATGGAGCCTCATATGGGTCTATACAGCATGAACCATTATATAGGGGTCAGTATTCTGCATGGAGCATTATATGGGGACCAGTATTCTGCGTTGAGCGTTTAATGGGAACCTGTATACTGAATGGAACATTATATGGGTGCCAGTATTCTGTGTGGAGTATTGTATGGGGGCCAGTATTCTGTATGGAGCATTATGTGGTGGTTAGTAATCTACATGGAACATTATATGGCGGCCAGTATTCATATGGCGCATTGTATGGGGTCCAGTAATCTGTATGGGGTATTATATGGGGGCCAGTATTCTGCATGTAGCATTATACAGGCCCATACAGCATGGAGCATTATATGGTGGCCAGTATTCTGCATGGAGCATTATATGCGGGCCTGTATTCTGCATGGAGCCTTATCTGGGTCTATACAGCACGGACCATTATATAGGGATCAGTATTCTGCATGGAGCATTATATGGGAACCAGTATTCTGCGTTGAGCGTTTAATGGGAACCTGTATACTGAATGGAACATTATATGGGTGCCAGTATTCTGTGTGGAGCATTGTATGGGGGCCAGTATTCTGTATGGAGCATTATATGGTGGCCAGTATTCTACATGGAACATTATATGGCGGCCAGTATTCGTATGGAGCATTGTATGGGGGCCAGTAATCTGTATGGGGTATTATATGGGGGCCAGTATTCTGCATGTAGCATTATACGGGCCCATACAGCATGGATCATTATATGGTGGACAGTATTCTGCATGGAGCATTATATGCGGGCCAGTATTCTGCATGGAGCATTATATGGGGGCCAGTATTCTGCATGGAGCATTATATGGGGTAGGTGTTCTGCATGGAGCATTATATGGGGCCCATACAGCATTGAGCATTATATGTGGGTCAGTATTCTGCATGGAGCATTATATGGGGCCCATACAACATGGAGCATTATATGTGGGCCAGTATTCTGCAGGGAGCATTATATGTGGGCCAGTATTTTGCATGGAGCATTATATGGGGCCCATACAGCATGGAATATTATATGGGAGCCAGTATTCTGCATGGAGCATTATATGGGGCCCATACAGAAGGGAACATTATATGTGGGCCAGTATTCAGCATGGAGCATTATATGGGGCCCATACAGCATGGAGCATTATATGGGAGCCAGTATTCTGTATTGAGTATTATATGGGGGCCAGTATTCTGCATTGAGCATTATATGGGGGCCAGTATTCTGTATGGAGCATTATATGGGGGCCTGTATTCTATATGAAACATTATATGGGGGCTAGTATTCTGCATGGAGCATTATATGGGGCCCATACAGCATGGAGCATTATATGGGGGCCAGTATACTGAATGGAGCATTATATGGTGGCCATTTTTCTGCATATAGCATGATATGGGGCCCATACAGAATGGAGCATTTTATGGGGATCTGTATTCTGCATTGAGTATTTTATGGGGGCCAGTATTCAGCATGGAGCTTTTTATGGGGTCCAGTGTTCTGTATGGAGCATTATATGGGGGCCAGTAATCTGTATAGGGCATTATATAGGGGCCAGTATTTTGCATAGTGCATTTTATGGGGGCCTGTCTTCTGCATGGAGCTTTATATGGGGGCCAGTATTGTGCATGGAGCCTCATATGGGTCTATACAGCATGGACCATTATATAGGGGTCAGTATTCTGCATGGAGCATTATATGGGGACCAGTATTCTGTATGGAGCATTATATGGTGGCCAGTAATCTACATGGAACATTATATGGCAGCCAGTATTCGTATGAAGCATTGTATGGGGGCCAGTAATCTGTATGGGGTATTATATTGGGGCCAGTATTCTGCATGGAGCATTATACGGGCCCATACAGCATGGAGCATTATATGGTGGCCAGTATTCTGCATGGAGCATTATATGCAGCCAGTATTCTGCATGGAGCATTATATGGGGGCCAGTATTCTGCATGGAGCATTATATAGGGTAGGTGTTCTGCATGGAGCATTATATGGGGCCCATACAGCATTGAGCATTATATGTGGGTCAGTATTCTGCATGGAGCATTATATGGGGCCCATACAGCATGGAGCATTATATAGGGGCACTATACTGAATGGAGCATTATATGGGGGCCAGTATTGTGCATATAGCATGTTATGGGGCCCATACAGCATAGAGCATTATATGGGGGCCAGTATTCTGCGTGGAGCAGTGTATGGAGGCCAGTATTCTGTATGGAGCATTATATGGGGGCCAGTATTCTGCATGCAGCATTATATGGGGGCAGTGTTCTGTATGGAGTATTGTATGGGGGCCAGTAATCTGCATGGAGTATTATACGGGCCCATACAGCATAGAGCATTATATGGGGGCCAGTATTCTGCGTGGAGCAGTGTATGGAGGCCAGTATTCTGTATGGAGCATTATATGGGGGCCAGTATTCTGCATGCAGCATTATATGGGGGCAGTGTTCTGTATGGAGTATTGTATGGGGGCCAGTAATCTGCATGGAGTATTATACGGGCCCATACAGCATGGAGCATTATATGAGGGCCAGTATTCTGCATGGAGCATTATATGGGGCCCATATAGCATGGAGTATTATATGGGGGCTAGTATACTGAATGGAGCATTACTTCGGGGCCAGTATTCTGCAAGTAACATTGTATGGGGGCCATTATTCTGCATGGAGCATTATATGGGGCTAGTATTCTGAATGGAGCAGTATATGGGGGCCAGTATTCTGTATGGAGCATTATATCGGGGCCAGTATTCGGCATGGACCATTACATGGGGGCCAGTATTCTGTTTGGAGCATTATATGGGGGCTAGGATTCTGCATGGAGCTTTATATGTGGGCCAGTATTCTGTATGGAGCATTAAATGGGGGCCAGTATTCTACATGGAGCAATATATGGGGGCCAGTATTCTGCATGGAGCATTATATGGAGCCCCTACAGCATGGAGCATTATATGGGGACCAGTATTTTGCATGGAGCATTATATGGGGCCCATACAGCATAGAGCATTATATGGGGGCCAGTATTCTGCATGGAGCATTATATGGCGGCCAGTATTCTGCTTGGAGCATTATATGGGGACCAATATTCTTCATGGAGCATTATATGGGGGCCAGTATTCTACATGGAGCATTATATCGGGGCCAGTATTCCGCATGTAGCATTATATGGGGCCCATACAGCATGGAATATTATATGGTAGCCAGTTTTCTGCATGGAGCATTATATGGGGCCCATACAGCAGGGAACATTATATGGGGGCCAGTATTCAGAATGAAGCATTATATGGGGCCCATACCGCATGGAGCATTATATGGGGGCAGTATTCTGTATGGAGAGTTATATGGGGCCAGTATTCTGCATGGAGCATTATATGGGGGCCAGTATTCTGTATGGAGCATTATATGGGGGCCTGTATTCTGTATGAAACATTATATGGGGGCCAGTATTCTGCATGGAGCATTATCTGGGGCCCATATAGCATGGATCATTATATGGGGGCCAGTATACTGAATGGATCATTATACGGCGGCCAGTATTCTACATATAGTATGATATGGGGTCCATACAGAATGGAGCATTATATGGGGGTCTGTATTCTGCATCGAGCATTTTATGGGGGCCAGCATTCTGCATGGAGCTTTATATGGGGTCCAGTATTCTGTATGGAGCATTATATGGGGGTCAGTAATCTGTATAGGGCATTATATGGGGGCCAGTATTTTGCATGGTGCATTATATGGGGGCCTGTCTTCTGCAAGGAGCTTTATATGGGGGCCAGTATTGTGGATGGAGCCTTATATGGGTCTTTACAGCATGGAACATTATATAGCAGTCAGTATTCTGCATGGAGCATTATATGGGGACCAGTATTCTGCGTGGAGCGTTTAATGGGAACCTGTGTACTGAATGGAGCATTATATGAGTGCCAGTATTCTGTGTATAGCATTGTATGGGGGCCAGTATTCTGTATGGAGCATTATATGGGGGCCAGTATTCTGCATGGAGCATTACATGCGGGCTAGTATTCTGCATGGAGCATTTTATGGGGGCCAGTATTCTGCATTGAGCATTATATAGGGGCTAGTATTCTGGACGGAGCATTATATGGGGGCCAGTATTCTGTATGGAGCATTATATGAGGGCCAGTATTCTGCATTGAGCATTATATGGGGGCCAGTATTCTGTATGGAGCATTAAATGGGTGCCAGTATTCTGGATGGAGCATTATATGGGGGCCATTATTCTGCATGGAGCATTATATGGGGGCCAGTATACTGTATGGAGAATTATATGGGTACCTGCATTCTCTATTTAGCATTATATGGGGTCCATACAGCATGAAGCATTATATGGGGCCCAGTATTCTGCATGGAGCATTATATGGGGCCCATACAGCATGGAACATTATATGGGGGCCAGTATTTTGCATGGAGAATTATATGGGGCCCATACAGCATGGATCATTATATGGGGGCCAGGTTTCTGCATGGAGCATTATATGGGGCCAGTATTCTACATGGAGCATTATATGGGGGCCAGTATTCTACATGAAGCATTATATGGGGCCCATACAGCATGGAAAATTATATGTGGGCCAGTATTCTGCATGGAGTATTATGTGGGGCCCATACAGCATGGAGCATTATATGGGGGCCAGTATATTGTATGGAGCATTATATGGGGGCCTGTATTCTCTATTTAGCATTATATGGGGTCCATACAGCATGGAGCATTATATGGGGGCCAGTATTCTGCATGGAGCATTATATGGGGCCCATACAGCATGGGTCATTAAATGGGGGCCAGTATTCTGCATGGAGCATTATATGGCGGCCAGTATTCTGCATGAAGCATTATATGGGGACCAATGTTCTTCATGGAGCATTATATTGGGGTCAGTATTCTACATGGAATATTATATGGGGACCAATATTCTGCATGGAGCATTATATGGGGGCCAGTATTCTGCATGGAGCATTATATTGGGGCCAGTATTCTACATGGAGCATTATATGGGGCCCATACAGCATGGAAAATTATATGGGGGCAAGTATTCTGCATAGAGCATTATATGGGGGCCAGTATTCTGTATGGAGCTTTGCATGGGGGCCAGTAATCTGTATGGGGCATTATATTGGGGCCAGTATTCTGTATGGAGCATTATTCGGGCCCATACAGCATGGGTCATTATATGGGGGCCAGTATTCTGCATGGAGCATTATATGGGGGCCAGTATTCTGCATGGAGCATTATATGGGGGCCAGTATTCTGCATGGAGCATTATATGGGGGCTAGTATTCTGGATAGAGCATTATATGGGGGCCAATATTCTGTATGTAGCATTATATGGGGGCCAATATTCTGCATGGAGCATTATATGGGGGCCAGTATTCTGTATGGAGCATTATATGGGGGCCAGTATTCTGCATTGAGCATTATATGGGGGCCAGTATTCTGTATGGAGCATTGTGTGGGGCCAGTAATCTGTATGGGGCATAATATGGGGGCCAGTATTCTGCATGGAGCATTATACGGACCCATACAGCATGGAGCATTATATGGGGGCCAGTATTCTGCATGGAGCATTATATGCGGGCCAGTATTCTGCATTGACCATTATATGGGGGCCAGTATTCTGCATGAAGCATTATATGGGGCCAATATAGCATGGACCATTATATGGGGGCCAGTATATTGACTGGAGCATTATATGGGGGTCAGTATTCTGCATGTATCATTTTATGGCGGCCAGTATTCTATATGCAGAAATATATGGGGGCCAGTATTCTGTATGTAGCATTATACTGCATGAAACATTATATGGGGGCCAGTTTTCTGCATGGAGCATTATATGAGGCCCGTATTCTGCAAGGAGCATTACATGGGGGCCAGTATTCTACATGAAGCATTATATGGGGCCCATACAGCATGGAATATTATATGTGGCCAGTATTCTGCATGGAGTATTATGTGGGGCCCATACAGCATGGAGCATTATATGGGGGCCAGTACATTGTATGGAGCATTATATTGGGTCCTGTATTCTCTATTTAGCATTATATGGGGTCCATACAGCATGGAGCATTATATGGGGCCAGTATTCTGCATGGAGCATTATATGGGGCCCATACAGCATGGAACATTATTTGGGGGCTAGTATTCTGCATGGAGCATTATATGGCGGCCAGTATTCTGCATGGAGTATTATATTGGGACCAATATTCTGTATGGATCATTATATTTAAGCCAGTATTCTGCATGGAGCATTATATTGGGGCCAGTATTCTACATGGAGCATTATATGGTGCCCATACAGCATGGAATATTATATGGGGGCCAGTATTCTGCATGGAGCATTATATGGGCCCATACAGCATGGAGCATTATATGGGGGCCAGTATTCTGCATGGAGCATTATATGGGGGAAAATATTCTGCATGGAGCATTATATGGGGGCTAGTATTCTGGATGGAGCATTATATGGGGGCCAGTATTCTGCATTTAGCATTATATGGGGGCAAGTATTCTGTATGGAGCATTATAAGGGGGTCAGTATTCTGCATGGAGCATTATATGGGGCCCATACAGCATGAGGCATTATATAGGGGTCAGTATACTGCATGGAGTTTGATATGGGGCCAATACAGCATGGAGCATTATATGGGGGCCAATAAATTGAATGGAGCATTATATGGGGGACAGTATTCTGCATGGAGCATTATATGGGGGCCAGTATTCTGCATTTAGCATTTTATGGGGGCCAGTATTCTATATGGAGCATTATATGGGGGCCAGTATTCTGTGGAGCATTATATGGGGCCCATACAGTATGGAGCTCTATATGTGTGCCAGTATTGTGCATGGAGCATTATATGGGGCCCATACAGCATGGAGCCATTTATGGGGGCCAGTATACTGAATGGAGAAATATATGGGGCCAGTATTCTGCATATAGCATTATATGGGCCCATAGAGCAAGTAGCATTATATGGGGTCCGTTATTCTGTAAGGAGCATTATATGGGGTGCATTATTCTGTATGGAACATTATATGGGGGCCAGTATTCTGCATGGAGCATTATATGGGGGCCAGTATTCTATATGGAGTATTATATTGGGGCCAGTATTCTGCATGGAGCATTATATGGGGGCCAGTAATCTGTATGGAGCATTATATGGGGGCCTGTATTCTGTATGGAGCATTATATGGGGCCTATACAGCATGGAGCATTATATGGGGGCCAGTATTCTGCATGGAGCATTATATGGGGCCCATACAGCATGGGGCATTATATATGGGCCAGTATTCTGCATGGAGCTTTATATGGGGCCCATACAGCATGGAGCATTATATGGGGGCCACAGTTATGTATGGAACATTATGTGGGGGACTGTATTCTGTTTGGAGCACTATATGGGGGCCAGTATTCTGCATGGAGCATTATATGGGGTCCATACAGCATGGAGCATTATATGGGGGCCAGTTTTCTGCAAGGAGCATTAGATGGGGGCCAGTATTCTGTATGGAGCATTATATGGGGACCAGTATTCTGTATGGAGAATTATATGGGGGCCAGTAATCTGTATGGGGCATTATATGGGGGCCTGTATTCTGCATGGAGGTTTACATGGGGACCAGTATTCTGTATGGAGCATTATATGGGGGCCAGTATTCTGCATGGAGCATTTTATGGGCTCATACAGCATGGAGCATTAATTGGGGGCCTGTATTCTGCATGGAGCATTAAATTCGGGCCAGTATTCTGCATGGAGCATTATATGGGGGCCGGTATACTGTATGGACCATTATACGGACCCATACAGCATGGAGAATTATATGCGGGCCAGTATTCTGCATGGATCATTATATGGGGGCCAGTATTCTACATGGAGCATTATATGAGGGATAGTATTCTGTATGGAGCATTATATGGGGGCCTGTATTCTGCATGGAGCATTATGTGGGGGCCAGTATTCTGTATGGAGCATTGTATGGTGGCCAGAATTCTGCATTGAGCATTATGTGGGGGCCAGTATTCTGCATGGAGCATTATATGGGGGCCAGTGTTCTGTATGGAGCTTTATATGGGGGACTGTATTCTCTATTTATTATTATATGGGGTCCATACAGCATGGAGCATTATATGGGGGCCAGTATTCTGTATGGAGCTTTATATGGGGGCCTGTATTCTCTATTTAGCATTATATGGGGTCCATACAGCATGGAGCATTATATGGGGCCAGTATTCTGCATGGAGCATTATATGGGGCCCATACAGCATGGAACATTATATAGGGGCCAGTATTCTGCCTGGAGCATTATATGGGGCCAGTATTTTGCATGGAGAATTACATGGGGGCCAGTATTCTACATGTATTATTATATGGGGCGCATACAGCGTGGTATATTATATGGGGGCCAGTTTTCTACATGGAGTATCATGTGGGGCCCATACAGCATGGAGCATTATATGGAGGCCTGTATACTGTATCGGGCATATTATGGGGGCCTGTATTCTCTATTTAGCATTATATGGGGTCCATACAGCATGGAGCATTATATGGGGGCCAGTATTCTGCATGGAGCATTTTATGGGCTCATACAGCATGGAGCATTATATGGGGACCTGTATTCTGCATGGAGCATTATATTCGGGCCAGTATTCTGCATGGAGCATTATATGGGGGCCCATATACTGTATGGAGCATTATACGGGCCCATACAGCATGGAGCATTATATGGGGCCAGTATTCTGCATGTAGCATTATATGCTGTCCAGTATTCTGCATGGAGCACTATATGGGGGCCTGTATTCTGCATGGACCATTATATGGGGGATAGTATTCTGGATGGAGCATTATTTGGGGCCCAGTATTCTGTATGGAGCATTATATGGGGGCCTGTGTTCTGCATGGAGCATTATGTGGGGGCCAGTATTCTGTATGGAGCATTATATGGGGGCCAGTATTCTGCATGAAGCATTATATGGGGGTCAGTATTCTACAAGGTGCATTATATGGGGCCCATACAGCATGGAATATTATATGGGGGCCAGTATTCTGCATGGAGCATTATATAGGGCCCATACAGCAAGGAGCATTATATGGGGGTACTATACTGAATGGAGCATTATATGGGGGCCAGTATTATGCAAATAGCATGATATGGGGTCCATACAGCATGGAGCATTATATGGGGCCCAGTATTCTGCATTGAGAATTATATGGGGCCCATACAGCATGGAGCATTATATGGGGGCCAGTATTCTGCATGGAGCATTATATGGGGCCCATATAGCATGGAGCATTATATGGGGGCCAGTATTCTACATGAAGCATTATATGGGGCCCATACAGCATGGAATATTATATGTGGCCAGTATTCTGCATGGAGTATTATGTGGGGCCCATACAGCATGGAGCATTATATGGGGGCCAGTACATTGTATGGAGCATTATATTGGGTCCTGTATTCTCTATTTAGCATTATATGGGGTCCATACAGCATGGAGCATTATATGGGGCCAGTATTCTGCATGGAGCATTATATGGGGCCCATACAGCATGGAACATTATTTGGGGGCTAGTATTCTGCATGGAGCATTATATGGCGGCCAGTATTCTGCATGGAGTATTATATTGGGACCAATATTCTGTATGGATCATTATATTTAAGCCAGTATTCTGCATGGAGCATTATATTGGGGCCAGTATTCTACATGGAGCATTATATGGTGCCCATACAGCATGGAATATTATATGGGGGCCAGTATTCTGCATGGAGCATTATATGGGCCCATACAGCATGGAGCATTATATGGGGGCCAGTATTCTGCATGGAGCATTATATGGGGGAAAATATTCTGCATGGAGCATTATATGGGGGCTAGTATTCTGGATGGAGCATTATATGGGGGCCAGTATTCTGCATTTAGCATTATATGGGGGCAAGTATTCTGTATGGAGCATTATAAGGGGGTCAGTATTCTGCATGGAGCATTATATGGGGCCCATACAGCATGAGGCATTATATAGGGGTCAGTATACTGCATGGAGTTTGATATGGGGCCAATACAGCATGGAGCATTATATGGGGGCCAATAAATTGAATGGAGCATTATATGGGGGACAGTATTCTGCATGGAGCATTATATGGGGGCCAGTATTCTGCATTTAGCATTTTATGGGGGCCAGTATTCTATATGGAGCATTATATGGGGGCCAGTATTCTGTGGAGCATTATATGGGGCCCATACAGTATGGAGCTCTATATGTGTGCCAGTATTGTGCATGGAGCATTATATGGGGCCCATACAGCATGGAGCCATTTATGGGGGCCAGTATACTGAATGGAGAAATATATGGGGCCAGTATTCTGCATATAGCATTATATGGGCCCATAGAGCAAGTAGCATTATATGGGGTCCGTTATTCTGTAAGGAGCATTATATGGGGTGCATTATTCTGTATGGAACATTATATGGGGGCCAGTATTCTGCATGGAGCATTATATGGGGGCCAGTATTCTGTATGGAGTATTATATTGGGGCCAGTATTCTGCATGGAGCATTATATGGGGGCCAGTAATCTGTATGGAGCATTATATGGGGGCCTGTATTCTGTATGGAGCATTATATGGGGCCTATACAGCATGGAGCATTATATGGGGGCCAGTATTCTGCATGGAGCATTATATGGGGCCCATACAGCATGGGGCATTATATATGGGCCAGTATTCTGCATGGAGCTTTATATGGGGCCCATACAGCATGGAGCATTATATGGGGGCCACAGTTATGTATGGAACATTATGTGGGGGACTGTATTCTGTTTGGAGCACTATATGGGGGCCAGTATTCTGCATGGAGCATTATATGGGGTCCATACAGCATGGAGCATTATATGGGGGCCAGTTTTCTGCAAGGAGCATTAGATGGGGGCCAGTATTCTGTATGGAGCATTATATGGGGACCAGTATTCTGTATGGAGAATTATATGGGGGCCAGTAATCTGTATGGGGCATTATATGGGGGCCTGTATTCTGCATGGAGGTTTACATGGGGACCAGTATTCTGTATGGAGCATTATATGGGGGCCAGTATTCTGCATGGAGCATTTTATGGGCTCATACAGCATGGAGAATTAATTGGGGGCCTGTATTCTGCATGGAGCATTAAATTCGGGCCAGTATTCTGCATGGAGCATTATATGGGGGCCGGTATACTGTATGGACCATTATACGGACCCATACAGCATGGAGAATTATATGCGGGCCAGTATTCTGCATGGATCATTATATGGGGGCCAGTATTCTACATGGAGCATTATATGAGGGATAGTATTCTGTATGGAGCATTATATGGGGGCCTGTATTCTGCATGGAGCATTATGTGGGGGCCAGTATTCTGTATGGAGCATTGTATGGTGGCCAGAATTCTGCATTGAGCATTATGTGGGGGCCAGTATTCTGCATGGAGCATTATATGGGGGCCAGTGTTCTGTATGGAGCTTTATATGGGGGACTGTATTCTCTATTTATTATTATATGGGGTCCATACAGCATGGAGCATTATATGGGGGCCAGTATTCTGTATGGAGCTTTATATGGGGGCCTGTATTCTCTATTTAGCATTATATGGGGTCCATACAGCATGGAGCATTATATGGGGCCAGTATTCTGCATGGAGCATTATATGGGGCCCATACAGCATGGAACATTATATAGGGGCCAGTATTCTGCCTGGAGCATTATATGGGGCCAGTATTTTGCATGGAGAATTACATGGGGGCCAGTATTCTACATGTATTATTATATGGGGCGCATACAGCATGGTATATTATATGGGGGCCAGTTTTCTACATGGAGTATCATGTGGGGCCCATACAGCATGGAGCATTATATGGAGGCCTGTATACTGTATCGGGCATATTATGGGGGCCTGTATTCTCTATTTAGCATTATATGGGGTCCATACAGCATGGAGCATTATATGGGGGCCAGTATTCTGCATGGAGCATTTTATGGGCTCATACAGCATGGAGCATTATATGGGGACCTGTATTCTGCATGGAGCATTATATTTGGGCCAGTATTCTGCATGGAGCATTATATGGGGGCCCATATACTGTATGGAGCATTATACGGGCCCATACAGCATGGAGCATTATATGGGGCCAGTATTCTGCATGTAGCATTATATGCTGTCCAGTATTCTGCATGGAGCACTATATGGGGGCCTGTATTCTGCATGGACCATTATATGGGGGATAGTATTCTGGATGGAGCATTATTTGGGGCCCAGTATTCTGTATGGAGCATTATATGGGGGCCTGTGTTCTGCATGGAGCATTATGTGGGGGCCAGTATTCTGTATGGAGCATTATATGGGGGCCAGTATTCTGCATGAAGCATTATATGGGGGTCAGTATTCTACATGGTGCATTATATGGGGCCCATACAGCATGGAATATTATATGGGGGCCAGTATTCTGCATGGAGCATTATATAGGGCCCATACAGCAAGGAGCATTATATGGGGGTACTATACTGAATGGAGCATTATATGGGGGCCAGTATTATGCAAATAGCATGATATGGGGTCCATACAGCATGGAGCATTATATGGGGCCCAGTATTCTGCATTGAGAATTATATGGGGCCCATACAGCATGGAGCATTATATGGGGGCCAGTATTCTGCATGGAGCATTATATGGGGCCCATATAGCAGGGAGCATTATATGGGGGCTAGTATACTGAATGGAGCATTACATTGGGGCCAGTATTCTGCATTTAGCATTATATGGGGGCCAGTATTCTATATGGAGCATTATATGGGGGCCAGTACTCTGTATGGAGCATTATATGGGGGCCAGTATTCTGCATGGAGCATTATTATATATGGCCCATACAGCATGGAGCATTATATGGGGGCCAGTATACTTAATGGAGCTTTATATGGGGCCCTGTATTCTCTATTTAGCATTATATAGGGCCCATACAGCATGGAACATTATATGGGGGCCAGTATTCTGCATGGAGCATTATATGGCGTCCAGTATTCTACATGGAGCATTATATGGGGACCAATATTCTACATGGAGCATTATATGGGGCCAGTATTCTGCATGGAGCATTATATGGGGGGCAGTATTCTGCATGGAGCATTATATAGGGCCCATACAGCATGAAATATTATATGGGATCCAGTATTCTGCATGGAGCATTATATGGGGCCCATACAGCATGGAGAATTATATGGGGGCCAGTATTCAGCATGGAGCATTATATGGGGCCCATACTGCATGGAACATTATATGGGGGCCAGTATTCTGTATAGAGCATTAAATGGGGGCCAGTATTCTGCATGGAGCATTATATGAGGGATAGTATTCTGGATATAGCATTATTTGGGGCCCAGTATTCTGTATGGAGCATTATATGGGGCCAGTATTCTGCATGGAGCATTAGATGCGGGCCAGTATTCTGCATGGAGCATTATATGGGGGCCAGTATTCTGCATGGAGCATTATATGAGGGATAGTATTCTGGATGGAGCATTATTTGGGGCCCAGTATTCTGTATGGAGCATTATATGGGGGCCTGTATTCTGCATGGAGCATTATGTGGAGGCCAGTATTCTTTATGGAGCATTGTATGGGGGCCAGTATTCTGCATTGAGCATTATGTGGGGGCCAGTATTCTGCATGGAGCATTAAATGGGTGCCAGAATTCTGGATTGAGCATTATATGGGGGCCAGTGTTCTGCATGGAGCATTATATGGGGGCCAGTGTTCTGTATGGAGCTTTAAATGGGGGCCTGTATTCTCTATTTATCATTATATGGGGTCCATACAGCATGGAGCATTATATGGGGGCCAGTATTCTGTATGGAGCTTTATATGGGGGCCTGTATTCTCTATTTAGCGTTATATGGGGTCCGTACAGCATGGAGCATTATATGGGGTCCAGTATTGTGCATGGAGCATTATATGGGGCCCATACAGCATGGAACATTATATAGGGGCCAGTGTTCTGCATGGAGCATTATATGGGGCCAGTATTCTGCATGGAGAATTATATGGGGGCCAGTATTCTACATGTATTATTATATGGGGCCCATACAGCATGGTATATTATATGGGGGCCAGTTTTCTACATGGAGTATTATGTGGGGCCCATAAAGCATGGAGCATTACATGGAGGCCTGTATACTGTATGGAGCATATTATGGGGGCCTGTATTTCTATTTAGCATTATATGGGGTCCATACAGCATGGAGCATTATATGGGGGGCAGTATTCTGCATGGAGCATTTTATGGGCTCATACAGCATGGAGCATTATATGGGGGCCTGTATTCTGCATGGAGCATTATATTCGGGCCAGTATTCTGCATGGAGCATTATATGGGGGCCGGTATACTGTATGGAGCATTATTCGGGCCCATACAGCATGGAGCATTATATGGGGCCAGAATTCTGCATGGAGCATTATGTGCTGGCCTGTATTCTGTATGGAGCATTATATGGGGGCCAGTATTCTGCATGAAGCATTATATGGGGGCCAGTATTCTACATGTTGCATTACATGGGGCCCATACAGCATGGAATATTATATGGGGGCCAGTATTCTGCATGGAGCATTATATGGGGCCCATACAGCAAGGAGCATTATATGGGGGCACTTTACTGAATGGAGCCTTATATGGGGGCCAGTATTCTGCATATAGCCTGATATGGGGCCCATACAGCATGGAGCATTATATGGGGGCCAGTATTCTGCATTGAGAATTATATGGGGCCCATACAGCATGGAGCTTTTTATGGGGGCCAGTATTCTGCATGGAGCATTATATGGGGCCCATATAGCATGGAGCTTTATATGGGGGCTAGTATACTGAAAGGAGCATTACATCGGGGCCAGTATTCTGCATGTAGCATTATATGGGGGCCAGTATTCTGTATGGAGCATTATATGGGGGCCAGTACTCTGTATGGAGCATTATATGGGGGCCAGTATTCTGCATGGAGCATTATTATATGTGGCCCATACAGCATGGAGCATTATATGGGGGCCAGTAAACTTAATGGAGCTTTATATGGGGCCCTGTATTCTCTATTTAGCATTATATGGGGCCCATACAGCATGGAACATTATATGGGGGCCAGTATTCTGCATGGAGCATTATATGGCGTCCAGTATTCTACATGGAGCATTATATGGGGACCAATATTCTGCATGGAGCATTATATGGGGGCCAGTATTCTGAATGGAGCTTTATATGGGGGGCAGTATTCTGCATGGAGCATTATATAGGGCCCATACAGCATGAAATATCATATGGGAGCCAGTATTCTGCATGGAGCATTATATGGGGCCCATACAGCATGGAGAATTATATGGGGGCCAGTATTCAGCATGGAGCATTATATTGGGCCCATACTGCATGGAACATTATATGGGGGCCAGTATTCTGCATGGAGCATTATATGGGGGCCAGTATTCTGCATGGAGCATTATATGGTGGCCAGTATTCTGTTTGGAGCATTATATGGGGGCCTGTATTCTGTATGAAACATTATATGGGTGCCAGTATTCTGCATGGAGCATTATATGGGCCCTATACAGCATGGAGCATTATATGGGGGCCAGTATACTGAATGGAGCATTATATGGGGTCCAGTATTCTGCTTATAGCATGATATGGGGCCCATACAGAATGGATCATTATATGGGGGCCTGTATTCTGCATCGAGCATTTTATGGGGGCTAGTATTCTGCATGGAGCTTTATATGGGGGCCAGTTTTCTGTATGGAGAATTATATGGGGGCCATTAATTTGTATAGGGCATTATATGGGGGCCAGTATTTTGCATGGTGCATTATATGGGGCCTGTATTCTGCATGGAGCCTTATATAGGGGCCAGTATTGTGCATGGAGTCTTATATGGACCTATACAGCATGGAGCATTATATAGGGGTCAGTATTCTGCATGGAGCATTATATGGGGACCAGTATTCTGCGTGGAACGTTTAATGGGAACCTGTATACTGAATGGAGCATTATATGGGTGCCAGTATTCTGTGTGGAGCATTGCATGGGGGCCAGTATTCTGTATGGAGCATTATATGGGGGCCAGTATTCTGTATGGAGCATTATATAGGGGCCAGTATTCTGTATGAAGCATTGTATGGGGGCCAGTAATCTGTATGGGGCATTATATGTGGGCCAGTATTCTGCATGGAGCATTATACGGGCCCATACAGTATGGAGCATTATATGGGGGCCAGTATTCTGCATGGAACATTATATGCGGCCAGTATTCTGCATGGAGCATTATATGGGGGCCAGTATTCTGCATGGAGTATTATATGGGGGCTAGTATTCTGGACGGAGCTTTGTATGGGGGCCAGTATTCTGTATGGAGCATTATATGGGGGCCAGTATTCTGCATGGAGCATTATATGGGGGCCAGGATTCTGTATGAATCATTATATGGGGGCCAGTATTCTGCATTGAGCATAATATGGGGGCCAGTATTCTGCATGGAGCATTAAATGGGTGCCAGTATTCTGCATGGAGCATGATATTGGCTACAGTATTCTGCATGGAGCATTATATGGGGGCCAGTATTCTGTATGGAGCATTATATGGGGGCCTGTATTCTCTATTTAGAATTATATGGGGGCCATGCAGCATGGAGCATTATATGGGGGCCAGTATTCTGCATGGAGCATTATATGGGGCCCATACAGCATGGAACATTATATGGGGGCCAGTATTTTGCATGGAGCATTATATGGCGGCCAGTATTCTGCATGGAGCATTATATGGGGACCAATATTCTGCATGGAGCATTATATGGGTTCAGTATTCTGCATGGAGCATTATATGGCGGCCAGTATTCTGCATGGAGCATTACATGGCGGCCAGTATTCTGCATGGAGCATTATATTGGGACCAATATTCTGCATGGAGCATTATATGGGTTCAGTATTCTGCATGGAGCATTATATGCCGGCCAGTATTCTACATGGAGCACTATATGGGGCTCATACAGTATGGAATGTTATATGGGGGCCAGTGTTCTGTATGGAGTATTATGTGGGGCCAATACAGCATGGAGCATTATATGGGGGCCATTATACTGTATGGCAGAAAAAGAAACGGAAAAATCAGCTCACCCACCTAGAAGATCAACAGCACGGAGCCAGGAGTGCTACCAGACGAACAATGAGGAACCAGGAAGATCCAGCTGAACAAATCTTCTAAAATCCATATTTTATTGGGTCATGCAAAAAATATTAAAAGTCCACCTTGGAGAGGAACAACAAACGCGTTTCGAGCTATAAGTTCTTAATCATTGCATAGCAAAAAAACAGCAAGGAAGTGGTATTGATATGTCATGTCCTGCTATGCACCTGTTCTGCAGCGACTTTTACATCTTTTTCTACCAATATAAAATATAACATAAAAATTTTTATTAATTGTAACACTACTTATGTCATATATATTATTTCATGCAGTGCGTGCTGTCTCCAATACGTGGGATGTACGTGTGCTCCCTTGAAAAAACGCATCAGACGGCATTTATCAGATGCACATAATAAATTAAGTATCAGGTGTTCTGCAGCATCAAGACATTTTTCGTTATGCCATAATGGAGATACTTCAACATTTATAGTAACGGGCATAGAAAAAGTGTTGAAACCTCATAAAGGGGGTGATCATAGGAGAAAACTCCTTAATAGAGAAAGTTGGTGGATTTATACTTTAAATACACGTGTACCAGCAGGTTTAAATATCAGACATGATTTGATGTATCATTATGAGTGATTATTTATAGATTATTATGTTTATGTTCCTTTTTTTTTTTCTCTTGGATTATTCACATTTATATGCATTGTTTCTATTCTATACGGTTTTAATATGGTATGTGTGTTTACATTTTTGATTAACCTAGCTTAGAACAGGTGCATAGCAGGACATGACATATCAATACCACTTCCTTGCTGTTTTTTTGCTATGCAATGATTAAGAACTTATAGTTCGAAACGCGTTTGCTGTTCCTCTCCAAGGTGGACTTTTAATATTTTTTGCATGACCCAATAAAATATGGATTTTAGAAGATTTGTTCAGCTGGATCTTCCTGGTTCCTCATTGTTCGTCTGGTAGCACTCCTGGCTCCGTGCTGTTGATCTTCTAGGTGGGTGAGCTGATTTTTCCCTTTCTTTTTCTGCCATATGCCATGTGCTATTGTGCTCTCCACTATAGGATATATATCCATTATTGAATATCATCATTCATTTTTTCTGTGGTTATATATATATATTTTTCCATTGTCTTTTACTATTACTGGAAACTTTACCACAAACAATTCTTTTGGGTCTTAAAATGTCATTATCCTTGGAAGTGGAAAATGGAGCTTATTGCAAGCCAGATTTTCCATATGATGAAGACCACACAAAAAGACGCAGTAAAGCGGCATCTATATTCAGTCTGAACTCATCCCAACCTGCAGAAGCAGGACAAGAGTTACACCCACACTTGAAAGCATTAGAGAATCTCCTCATTAAAGAGACAAAACTATGGTGGGATAGCACTACTCTGCAATCCTACGTGGAAAAAAATATGATACCACGGGGATTGTGCATTAGAAAACTTGCTACACATGCATTTAATGATGAGTTTAGTACGAAGTGGTTTGATATTTTGGACAATTGTTCTTTTCAATTGATGAAGTTACTAATAACCTTTGAGGAACAACAGTTATCATCTACTAAACTGGAAATTTTAAAAATTAAATCACTCATTAATACACTTCCAATGGACAAAACATATGATGATTGGAATGCCTCTATGAAACAAAGAATTATTTGTTTGGAAAATGATATTGTTGCAATGAAAAAGAACAAGTTTGATAGAGACACACAGGACTATGCTAATAAAGAAGTTTACTTGTGGAAACGAAAAACGAGACATTCTTTCCAAAGACCCATACTCAGACAGGGAGGCACGCCAAATAATAACAAAAAAAAGCACCTACAGGCATTTTGGCAAAAAAGTCAGTTTTTTGGAATCAGATTCATCCTGGGATAATTCAGAAGCCACCACCTCAGATGACCTTTCAGACTCCTCAACTGATTTTTTTAGTGCAACAATACGCAATACTGCATACAATAAAAGTTCCATGGGTGTGAACACGCCCAATACTACTATAACGTCAAAAAACGGTAGAGGAGGAAACGATGGGGCAGAAAACACAAAAGAACAAATATCGTACCCGCTGAGATACAAGAAGAAATACAATGCCCGCAATGAAAAACAAAAAAAGGGCTTTCGGTAAACTTAAACAAGAAGGCAGCGAGGAAGCGCTAATATCTTATAGGGAAAAAAGCAAAATCTGTAAGAAACAAATAAGAATAGCAAAAGAGGAGACAGAGAGACTAATTGCCAAGGAAAGTAAAACGAATCCCAAACTGTTCTTTAACTATATAAACAGTAAAAGGATTAAAACTGATGGAGTTGGCCCATTGAAAAATAACCTGGGTAAAATCATAGAGGGCGATGAGGGTAAAGCAAACCTACTCAATAGCTTCTTCTCCACTGTTTTCACAAAAGAAAACAATTTATCGGAGGAAATGCAGAGTGATAAAGTAAACCCTCCGCTAAATATCACCCACCTAACCCAGGAGGGAGTTCAGAAACGCCTAAATAATATCAAAATAGACAAGTCACCAGGCCCAGATGGCATACACCCCCGGGTACTAAAAGAATTAAGTAATGTGATAGACAGACCGCTGTATCTTATATTCAAGCACTCTTTATGGACAGGGACTGTCCCACTAGACTGGCGCCAAGCAAATGTGGTACCAATATTCAAAAAGGGGTGTAAAAGTGACCCTGGGAACTATAGACCAGTAAGCTTAACGTCTGTTGTGGGTAAATTGTTTGAAGGATTTCTTAGAGATGCTGTTGTAGAATATCTTAATGATAATAACTGTCTAACTCCATATCAACATGGATTCATGAGGGATCGCTCCTGCCAAACAAACCTGATCGCCTTCTACGAGGAGGTGAGCTCACAGCTGGACCGGGGAGAGTCAGTGGATGTTGTAAACCTTGACTTCTCCAAAGCGTTTGATACCGTGCCACACAAAAGGTTGGTATATAAAATGAGAATGCTTGGTCTGGGGGATAATGTGTGCAAGTGGGTAAATAGCTGGCTGAGTGATAGAAAGCAGAGGGTTATCAATGGAGTAAGCTCAGGGTGTGTCAGGGTTACTAGCGGGGTGCCTCAAGGGTCTGTCTTGGGCCCTATATTATTTAATATATTTATTAATGATCTAGTGGAAGGGTTGCATAGTAAAATAGCAATATTTGCAGATGATACTAAACTTTGTAAAGTAGTTAACACAGATGAGGATAGGGCACAGCTACAGGAGGATTTAGATAAAATGGGAAGTTGGGCCAAAAAATGGCAAATGGGGTTCAATGCCGATAAATGTAAGGTCATGCACATGGGAAAGAAAAACAGCAGTCACCCATACATATTAAATGGGAAACCGTTGGGGAAATCTGACATGGAGAAGGACCTGGGCGTCTTGGTTAATAGCAAATTAAATTGGAGTGCCCAGTGTCAGGCAGCAGCTGCGAAGGCAAATAGAGTCATGGCATGCATCAGAAGAGGAATAGGGACATATGATGAGAACATTGTTCTTCCTCTGTATAAAGCGCTGGTAAGGCCGCACTTAGAATATTGTGCACAGTTCTGGGCTCCGGTGCTCAGGAAAGATATATTGGAGCTAGAGAGGGTACAAAGGAGGGCGACTAAGGTAATAAAGGGAATGGAGGGACTAGAATACCCAGAGAGGTTGTCAAAATTAGGCCTATTTACGTTGGAAAAGAGAAGGCTTAGGGGAGACCTCATAAACATGTATAAATACATCAGGGGGCAGTACAGAGATCTCTCCCATGACCTGTTTATACCAAGGATGGTGACAAAGACGAGGGGGCACACTATGCGTCTGGAGGATAGGAGGTTCCTGCACCAGCATAGAAGGGGATTCTTTACGGTCAGAGCCGTGAGACTCTGGAACTCTCTGGGAGAGGAAGTGGTGATGTCCAACTCACTTAATGAGTTCAAGAGAGGCCTGGACGCCTTTCTTGAGAACAATAAAATTACATCTTATGCTTAGTGATAGTTAATTAATCCAGGGATTTAATCTAACTGCAAGATTGGTGTCGGGAAGTGAATTTTATCTCAATGATGTAAATTGGCCTATACCGCATGTTTTTTTTTTTTTTTGCCTTCCCCTGGATTAACGCTGCGGAATAGCTGCAGTGCACAAGAAATAGGCTGAACTGGATGGACGCTTGTCTTTTTTCGGCCTTATAAACTATTATAAACTATGTAATCAACTTATCAAGTTATATATTGTCTGAATCCCAAATTTCTGTTTTATCTAAGGGACTGTCTTTTTCCCCTTCTAATGAATTTGACATATACAAAACCATGATGGATGTTAGTAAATTTGCAAGAGCACTGACTTTACGTTGTCATTTTTTTGAAGAACCAACTGATTTAATGAGTATAGATCAGAACCAGGGACAATTTAATTCGGAGACTTCAGAAATACCGAACATAGGGACTTATGAAGAACAAAAATCCCTTTTTGATCTACAATTATTACAGTCGGAGAATATACAGGACTGCACTAATTTAACTAACAAGTCATGTCAGACTAACTTAATTTCCTTCTATGACAGAATCACTGACTGGGTGGATGAGGGAAATGCTGTAGATATAGTATATCTTGACTTCAGCAAAGCATTTGACAAAGTATCTCACACCATCCTTATTGAAAAAATGACCAAGTATGCAATGGACCAGGCAACTGTTAGGTGGATTCATAACTGGCTTAGTGATCGGACTCAAAGGGTGGTTGTAAATGGCTTCACATCCAGCTGGATGAATGTCTCAAGTGGGATACCACAGGGCTCTGTCCTGGGACCTGTATTGTTCAACATCTTCATCAATGATTTAGATGAAGGAATTGAGGGTAAACTGATTAAATTTGCTGATGACACAAAGCTAGGAGGGATAGCTAATACTAGAGAAGAGAGAGAGAGGATTCAAAAAGACCTAAATAAACTGGAGCAGTGGGTAGCAACCAACAGAATGGTTTTTAACAGGGAAAAATGCAAAGTACTACATCTGGGCAATAAAAATAAAAAAAGCATATACAGAATGGGAGGAATAGAGCTAAGCAACAGTACATGTGAAAAAGACTTAGGTATACTAATAGATCATAGACTGAACATGAGTCAACAGTGTGATGCAGCAGCAAAAAAGGCAAATACAATTCTGGGATGTATTAACAGAAGCATACAGTCTAGATCACGTGAAGTCATTATCGGTCTTTACTCCTCTTTGGTCAGACCTCATCTGGAATACTGTGTACAGTTTTGGGCACCACATTTTAAAAAAGACATAGACAAACTGGAACAAGTTCAGAGAAGAGCGACCAGAATGGTGACTGGTCTGCAAACCATGTCCTATGAGGAACGGTTGCAGGATTTGGGAATGTTTAGCTTGCAAAAAAGAAGACTGAGAGGAGACTTAATAGCTGTCTACAAATATGTCAAGGGCTGTCACATTGTAGAAGGATCATCTTTATTCTCATTTGCACAGGGAAAGACTAGAAGCAACGGGATGAAACTAAATGGGAGGAGACACAGATTAGATATTAGAAAAAACTTTTTGACAGTTAGGGTGATTAATGAGTGGAACAGGCTGCCACGAGAGGTGGTGAGTTCCCCTTCAATGGACGTCTTCAAACAGAGGCTGGACAGACATCTGTCTGAGATGATTTAGTGAATCCTGCTTTGAGCAGGGGGTTGGACCAGATGACCCAGGAGGTCCCTTCCAACTCTGCCATTCTATGATTCTATGATTCTATGAATCATAAATATACCATCAAGAATCCTTACTACTATCCACTTCAATCAAGACCGGCTGTTCTAGATGACTTTCAGGAAGCTGTTGAAAGGGATTTGCATTCTCTAAAACAATCTCTAAAACATGAAGGGAGACTGGCTTCCAATTTGACTAAACCGGAAAGAGATGCTATCATGGATATTAAAAATAATAACGATCTCATAGTGAGACCAGCAGATAAAGGAGGAGCAGTGGTACTCCTAGATGGAGGCCTATATGAGAAAATGAATCTAGATATGTTACAGGACAGCAATACCTATGAAGCACTACCAAATGACCCTACATTTAAGTTTAAAAAAGAATTAGAAAATTTATTAGCTTATGGTATACAATTGGGAGTTATCACTGATAAATTAGCAGAGGATCTTTTGGTTAAATGTCCTATTACTCCCATATATCATTCCCTTCCTAAAATACAGAAAGGTATTTTTCCCCCACCCTTCCGCCCAATAGTGGTAGGTATTGGTAGTTTAAATGAAAAACTCAGCATCTGGGTCGATATATTCCTACAACCTTTAGTCAAACAATTACCTGGTTACATTAAAGATACTAAACATCTTATAGCATCTCTTGATAATACTGAATGGGGGAATTCATCCCTTTGGCTCTTATGTGATGTCATAGGTCTTTATCCGTGTATACCACACACATTAATGATCTCCATATTATCATACCAGCTCCATACTTATAGCACTTATAGTGAAGATTTACAATGGTTTTTGGTGCTTTCAGTCGAGTATTTACTCAGCCACAAATATTTTTCCTTTAATAAACAATTTTTTCTACAGAAATGCGGAGCTTCAATGGGGGCGGGTTTCTCTCCCTCTATAGCCAATATTTTTATGGCCTTTTGGAAAAAACAGTACATTTTCTCTGACTCTGGTCCTTTCTCCTCCCATATCAGGTGGTATGGTCGCTATACAGATGACCTGCTCCTGATATGGGATGGGACAAGGTCAGAGGCGAAAGAATTTTTCAAATTCATTTCGGATAATTCTATGAATCTTAAATTCACCCATAATATACAATCCAATTCGATTGATTTTTTAGATATTACTTTGACTCTGACTGATCACACTGTTACTGTCACACCCTATAGAAAAAGTTTATCAAAAAATTCTACCTTATTGGCTTCCTCTTGTCATAATAAAAAGACTATAATTAATATACCAGTAGGAGAATTAATACGAACTAAAAGGAATACTAGTAACCCACGACAATATGAGGTTGAAGCAAAAAAGTTCTAGATAGACTATCAGCCAGACATTACCCCAAATGGACTTTAAAAAGAGCATACAACATAGTTAGCTCCAGAAACAGGAGTGATATGATTGGACCTAAATTCAGTAATCACCCTTCAGATGGTGTGAATGGATCCAACCAGGTCACCTTTGTCTCTCAGTATAGCCCCCAATTTTCTATGATCAAAAATGTTATTAACAAATATCTTCCTATGCTTTCTACAGATCCCAAATTGAGAGAAGTACTACTAACACCAGTTAGGTTCACAGCTCATAAGGCACCCACTTTGGGTGATCTTTTATCCCCTAGTCTTTTTCTCAAACAAGATCCTTCTAATTCTAGTACCTGGCTACACACAACTGGATTTTATAAATGTGGTCACTCCATTTGCACTTGCTGCAGCCATGTTAAAAATGCAGCGACTTTTACATCTTTTTCTACCAATATAAAATATAACATAAAATTTTTTATTAATTGTAACACTACTTATGTCATATATATTATTTCATGCAGTGCGTGCTGTCTCCAATACGTGGGATGTACGTGTGCTCCCTTGAAAAAACGCATCAGACGGCATTTATCAGATGCACATAATAAATTAAGTATCAGGTGTTCTGCAGCATCAAGACATTTTTCGTTATGCCATAATGGAGATACTTCAACATTTATAGTAACGGGCATAGAAAAAGTGTTGAAACCTCATAGAGGGGGTGATCATAGGAGAAAACTCCTTAATAGAGAAAGTTGGTGGATTTATACTTTAAATACATGTGTACCAGCAGGTTTAAATATCAGACATGATTTGATGTATCATTATGAGTGATTATTTATAGATTATTATGTTTATGTTCCTTTTTTTTTTTTTTTTTCTCTTGGATTATTCACATTTATATGCATTGTTTCTATGCTATACGGTTTTAATATGGTATGTGTGTTTAAATTTTTGATTAACCTAGCTTAGAACAGGTGCATAGCAGGACATGACATATCAATACCACTTCCTTGCTGTTTTTTTGCTATGCAATGATTAAGAACTTATAGTTCAAGACGCGTTTGCTGTTCCTCTCCAAGGTGGACTTTTAATATGTTTTGCATGACCCAATAAAATATGGATTTTAGAAGATTTGTTCAGCTGCATCTTCCTGGTTCCTCAGTATACTGTATGGAGCATTATATGGGGGCCTGTATTCTCTATTTAGCATTATTTGGGGTCCATACAGCATGGAGCATTATATGGGGGCCAGTATTCTGCATGGAGCATTATATTGGGCCCATACAGCATGGAACATTATATGGGGGCCAGTATTTTGCATGGAGCATTACATCGGACCCATACAGCATGAATCATTATATGGGACCAATATTCTGCATGGAGCATTATATAGGGCCAGTATTCTGCATGGAGCATTATATTGGGGCCAGTATTCTGCATGGAGCATTTTATGGGCTCATACAGCATGGAGCATTATATGGGGGCCTATGTTCTGCATGGATCATTATATTCGGGTCAGTATTCTGCATGGAGCATTATATGAGGGCCAGTATTCTGTATGGAGCATTGTATGGGGACCAGTAATCTGTATGGGGCATTATATGGGGGCCAGTATTCTGCATGGAGCATTATATGGGGGCCAGTATTCTGCATGGAGCATTATATGGGGGCCAGTATTCTGCACGGAGCATTATATGGGGGCTAGTATTCTGGATGGAGCATTATATGGGGGCCAGTATTCTGTATCGAGCATTATATGGGAGCAAGTATTCTGCATGGAGCATTATATGGGGCCAGTATTCTGTATGGAGCATTATATGGGGGCCAGTATTCTGTATGGAGCATTATATGAGGGCCTATATTTTCGATTTAGCATTATATGGGGTCCATACAGCATGAAGCATTATATGGGGGCCAGTATTCTGCATGGAGTATTATATGGGGCCCATACAGCATGGAACATTATATGGGGGCCATTATTTTGCATGGAGCATTATATGGGGCCCATACAGCATGGATCATTATATGGGGGCCAGTATTCGGCATGGAGCATTATATGGGACCAGTATTCTGCATGGAGCATTATATGGGGGCCAGAATTCTACATGGAGCATTATATGGGGCCCATACAGCACGGAATATTATATGGGGGCCAGTATCCTGCATGGAGTATTATGTGTGGCCCATACAGCATTGAGCATTATATGTGGGCCAGTGTACTGTATGGAGCATTATATGGGGGCCTGTATTCTCTATTTAGCATTATATGGGGTCCATACAGCATGGAGCATTATATGGGGGCCAGTATTCTGCATGGAGCATTATATGGGGCCCATACAGCATGGAACATTATATGGGGCCAGTATTTTCCATGAAGCATTATATGGGGCCCATACAGCATGGATCATTATATGGGGGCCAATATTATGCATGGAGCATTATATGGGGACCAATATTCTGCATGGAGAATTATACGGAGGCCAGTATTCTCTATGAAGCATTATATGGGGTCCAGTATTCTACATGGAGCATTATATGGGGCCCATACAGCATGGAATATTATATGGGGGCCAGTATTCTGCATGTATCATTATATGGAGCCCATACAGCATGGAGCATTATATGGGGGCACTATACTGAATGGAGCATTATATGGGGGCCAGTATTCTACATGGAGCATGATATGGGGCCCATACAGCATGGAGCATTATATGGGGGCTAGTATTCTGCATGGAACATTATATGCGGGCCAGTATTCTGCATTGAGCATTATATGGGGGCCAGTATTCTGCATGGAGCATGATATGGGGCCCATATAGCATGGAGCATTACATGGGGGTCAGTATATTGAATGGAGCATTATATGGGGGCCAGTATTCTGCATGTAGCATTTTATGGGGGCCAGTATTCTATATGGAGCATTATATGGGGGCCAGTATTCTGTATGAAGCCTTATATGGGGGTCAGTATTCTGCATGGAGCATTATATGGGGACCATACAGCATGGAGATCTATATGTGTGCCAGTATTGTGCATGGAGCATTATATGGGGCCCATACAGCCTGGAGCAATATATGGGGGCCAGTGTACTGAATGGAGCATTATATGGGGGCCAGTATTCTGCCTATAGCATTATATGGGCCCATAGAGCATGTAGCATTATATGGGATCCATTATTCTGCAAGGAGCATTATATGGGGTGCATTATTCTGTGTGGAACATTATATGGGGGCCAATATTCTGCATGGAGCATTATATCGGGTCCTGTATTCTGTATGGAGCATGATATGGGACCTATACAGCATGGAGCATTATATGGGTTCCAGTATTCTGCATGGAGCATTATATGGGGCCCATACAGCATGGGGCATTATATGGGGGCCATTATTCTGCATGGAGCTTTATATGGGGCCCATACAGCATGGAGCATTACATGGGGGCCACTATTCTCTATGGAGCATTATATGGGGGCCTGTATTCAGTTTGGAGCATTATATGGGGGCCAGTATTCTGCATGGAGCATTATATAGGGCCCATACAGCATGGAGCATTTCATGGGGGCCAGTTGTCTGCATGGAGCATTATATGGGGGGGAGTATTCTGTATGGAGCATTATATGGGCACCAGTATTCTGTATGGAGCATTATATGGGGGCCAGTAATCTGTATGAGGCATTATATGGGGGCCAGTATTCTGCATGGAGCATTCTATGGGGGGGCTGTGTTCTGCATGGAGCTTTACATGGGGACCAGTATTCTGTATGGAGCATTAAATAGGGTCCAGTATTCTGCGTTGGGCATTTTATGGGCTCATACAGCATGGAGCATTATATGGGGGCCAGTACTTTGCATGGAGCATTATATTCGGGCCAGTATTCTGTATGGAGCATTATATGGGCCCATGCAGCATGGAGCATTATGTGGGGGCCAGTATTCTGCATGGAGCATTATATGGGGGCAGTATTCTGCATGGAGCATTATATGGGCCCATACAGCATGGAGCATTATATGGGGTCCATTATTCTGTAAGGAGCATTATATGGGGTGCATTATTCTGTATGGAGCATTATATGGGGGCCAGTATTCTGCATGGAGCATTACATGGGGGCCAAAATTCTGTATGGAGCATTATATCGGGGCCAGTATTCTTCATGGAGCATTATATGGGGCCCATACAGCATGGAGCATTATATGGTGGCCAGCATACTGAATGGAGCATTATATGGGGGCCAGTATTCTGCATGTAGCATTATATGGGGTCCATTATTCTGTAAGGAGCATTATATGGGCTGCATTATTCTGTATGGAGCCTTATATGGGGGCCAGTATTGTGCATGGAGCATTATATGGGGGCCAGTATTGTGCATGGAGCATTATATGGGGGCCAGTATTCTGTATGGATCATTATATGGGGGCCAGTATTCTGCATGGAGCATTATATGGGGGCCATTATTCTGTATGAAGCATTATATGGGGGCCAGTATTCTGTATGGAACATTATATGAGGGCCAGTATTCTGCATTAAGCATTATATGGGGCCCCTTCAGAACTCTCCAGCGCTTTGTTTCCATCCACTTCTGGGATCTTCTTGAAGTGTGTTTGGGGTCAATGTCCTCCTGGAAGACCCATGACCTAGGACACAAACCCAGTTTTTTGACACTGTGCACTACATTGCGACCCAAAATCCTTTGGCAATCTTCAGATCTTATGATGCCTTGCTCACAGTCAAGGCACCCAGTGCCAGAGGTAGCAAAATATTCCCAAAACATCTTTGAACCTCCACCATATTTGACTGAAGGTCCTGTTCTTTTCTTTGTAGGCTTCATTTTATTTTCAGTAAACAGTATTTTTTTTTTATTTATGCATTTTACTCACTTATATAGCTCCATTAATTCCACAATGCTTTACAGACATTATGGGCACTGTTCCCATTGGGACCCACAATCTAAGTCCCATATCAATATGTCTTTGGAGTTTGGGAGAAAACCGCAGAACCTGGAGGAAACCTACGGAGAACATACAAACTCCTTGCAGATGTTGTCTTTGGTGGGATTTGAACCCAGGACCCCAGCGCTGCAAGGCTGCAGTGCTAACCACTGAGCCACTCTACTGCCAATGATGTGCTTTACCAAAAAGCTCTATCTTTGTTTCATCTGTTCACAAGACTTTTCCAGAAGGATTTTGGCTTACTCAAATGCATTTTGGTAAACTGCAGTGTAGCTTTTTAATGTTTCTGTGTCAGCAGTGTGGTCCTTCTGGGTCTCCTGCCATAGTGTTTAATTTCATTCAAATGTCAATGGATAGTTCACACTGACACTGATGCTCTCTCAGCCTTCAGGACAGCTTGAATTTCTTTGGAACCTGATTGGGGCTGCTTATCCACCATCCGGACTATTCTGCGTGGCAAAATGTCTCTGCCGTCCATGGCCAGTGAGATTAGCTACAGTGCCATGGGTTGTACACTTCTTGATTATGTTGCGCACCATGGACAGAGGAACATCAAGATCTCTGGAGATGGACTATTAACCTTGAGGTTGCTGATATTTTTCAACAATTTTGATCCTCGAGTCCTCAGACAGTTCTCTTCTCCTCTTTCTGTTATCCATGCTTAGTGTGTCACACACAGACGCATCAATGCAAAAATTGAGTCAACTTCTCCCCTTTTTATCTGGTTTCAGGTGTGATTTTCATATTGCCCACACCTGTTACTTGCTACAGGTGAGTTTGAACGGGCATCACATGCTTGAAACAAAGTAGTTTACCCATGTTTTTGGAAAGGTGCCAACAATTTTCTCTGGCCTATTTTTGGGGTTTTATGTGAAATTACAGTAGCATGTAAAAGTTTGGGCAACCCTGGTCAAAATGACTGTTATTGTGAACAGTTAAGCAAGTTGAAGATGAAATTATCTCTAAAAGGCTTAAAGTTAAAGATGACACATTTCCTTTAGGCAAAAAAATAAAAATCTATATTTCCATCTTTTACACTTTAAAAATTACAAAAAGGAAAATGGGCAGATGCAAAAGTTTGGGCACCCTGCATAGTTAGTAATATACACAGAGTGACTGTAGACTTACATTCGGGCTGAGAGCGCTGGGACCCTCAGGATGCACAGCACCAAATTCAACTGGCTTCTGTGCAAGAAATGAAATACAGCCGAATTTAGGTAAAAGGTTCTGAGTGGCAGTAAGATCTGTGGATGAGAACATATTTCTCCCTACACTGGCTGCCATTCTTCAAAATGACAGCGAGAATTACTTTATTTCACGAATCAATAATACACATGAAACTCAGCAAACTTGTAATATATCTTATCAGAGAAATTAATCTTTCACTCTCAATTCAGGGGTAAAATCTGTATTCAGTGAGGACAGATTTTCACATTACGGAGACAGGAGATGACAATTGGTCCTTTTAAAATTCTTTGAAAATGGAAGGGGAAAGAAGCTAGAATCAAAGACAGACATTATGCAGTAAGTTCTCCTGAAAGCACAGTTACTGTTCTTCATAGAACCTTATGAGCACCAATTGTCATCTCCTATCTCAGTAATGGGAAAATCTGTAGTCACTGAAGATCCATTTTATCTGTGAAATGAGAATTTTGAGAATGACTGATCAGTCCAGGAGGAGAGAGAAGCAGATTTCTATGATAACATATAGTTTCTTATTTTCATGTGTATTATTGATTTATGAAAAGAAAATGAAACCGACGGTTACTTTGTAAGTGTCACAGAATCACTGGTCCTCTCCTCCATTTTTGGCCAAGGTTTAGAGCATATAATGACAGACATGTTTGTAATCCAAGCCATAAACCATATATGACGTATAGTACTCATATGCCATAAATGTCAGGAATATTCCATTAAATGCAAAGAGACTTTAATCAATTATAATTTTTTTTAATTAAGAATTGCATGGAAGGATGAAGAGATGTTCTTGGAGGGGCCTTCTTGTTCTGCAGATGTTTCTTGCTGGTCAGAAGGCCACAGGTAGATGGTAAACATCCTTCCATACAGGTACAGCATGGTGGACGTGCTGTACTCGCTGCAGGGCACTAGACGTGGCGGTTTTCTGCCCTCGCGATGTTTAGGGTGCCGCGTTGACAGGGTGCAAATAAGCAGCTTTCTCTGATGGCGTAAGCAGCCCTGGATAATCCACGCCGGCAGGATGAGATCAACCGGCGGAAGATGGAACCTATGAGAGGAGACGTAACTAATGTGAGTAATGGGACTCCATATTAGAGGACACTACTGTGGTGTCACTGTGACAGGACGAAGTAGGTGCTGGTAAAAAATCCGCGCTCCTCCGTAGTGAAGAATTATGACGAGAGATTGTATAATTAAACAATCTTGTGGTTTATTGTTAAAAGCTACGATTACTACGCGTTTCGTGGACGTCCCGTCCACTTCCTCAGGTACATAGCTGATGTAGACCGATTTATCAAACGGTCTTATATACATAAAACTACATGTGGTGAAAAAAAAAGGAGAAAAGCCCGCTGTTATTCTTGGCGCCAAGACCAACCAACGGTTTACAGAGAGACAGTGAAATTACTTATAAATAGATTAAATAAAATTATTGGTCGACTAATTACACTCTTATGCAGATAAAATGAAAACCATAGAACAAATAATTAAAATGACCTCTGAAATGTAATGATCCAAATGTTTTAAAACATTTATATTAAAGCACATGGGATAAAACATTTGTAGTTGATCGAGGACCGCAGTGTATGCGATCCCAAAGTCCTAGCTATATTGTATCATGTGTGAAAGATCAGAGAGTCCAGACCGCTCTGCCAGACCTCACACCTCGTCGGCTGACAGGCAGAAAACCAAGAGCTGAAGGAATGGCAGAAGGTGCAAGCCTGCTACTGGTGTATTAGGTATGAGGTGTTTGTCAGTGAGGAAAGGGGGGGAAGGAGGGAGGACGGGCATGTAGAGATGACTGAGGACCGCAAGTGTGTAAACTCCTGAACGATTGGTATATTACAATGTATTGAAGATAAGATCTTCCAGATCACTGTGCTGGATCTCACACCTCGTCGGCTGACTGACAGAGGACAGGGAACTAAAGGAAGAGAAGAAAATGCAAACTAGTCTCCGTGGGACGTACTAGTCTGCTAAAGGTATATTATGTGTGTTATCAGTAGCAGTGTAAATAGAAGGGGGCAGGTTGTAGGAAAGAGTGGGGGAATGAGGAGATGGCTGTGTGGCTGTAGAATGCTGAGATACTTAATTCTTATTATGTGCTGTGGCATATGTATATAGATGTTAGTGTAGAAGACCTCGGGAAATGCATGGAAGGAATTGGTATGCGAATTGCAAGGCTAGAAATCTTGCTGTTCTGTTATCATCAATATATATAATATGTATGGCAGGAATAAGGACGATAACGAATTTTGTGTTGTAGGAATTGTGGGGTTTGAGCCATGTGTCAGAATACATTGGGAATAAAAAAGGGGGGTGGGGTGGACATATGATATATAATTGAATTAGAAATGTATATAATGGGTATATGTGATAACTGACCTCAAGACTCATATAAAAACCTCTGTGATTTCATTTAGCCCTTGTGGCTTCAAAGTGTTGAGTTTATACATCCAATAAATTTCTTTACGATTCAGACATTGCACCCTATTAGGGGTGTCAGGCAAAACATGTTCAATAGGTAAGATCTTAAGATCCCTGTAATCCTGCTTGTGTTGCAGGACCATATGTCGGGACAGCCCATGTTTCATGAATCCTGTGGTTATATTATGTCTATGAGAATTGAGTCTATTATGTAGTGCCTGAGTCGTCCTGCCCACATATTGTTTAGGGCAACTACATTCAATAACGTATATCACATAATCTGTTTCACATGACATGGGATATGACATTTTGAAATTTTCACCAGTGGCCACCGAAGTGAAATTATCAGTGGAATGTATAATGGATTTACAACACATGCAGCTCTTCTTACCACATTTAGTAACTAAGTGTTTTTTTCCCTCTACCACAATATTTGGTTCCTGCCTACGTAATTTACTCGGAGCCAATATATTTCTTAATGTAGGTGCTCTCCTGAATATTAGGTTTGAGGTCAGTTATCACATATACCCATTATATACATTTCTAATTCAATTATATATCATATGTCCACCCCACCCCCCTTTTTTATTCCCAATGTATTCTGACACATGGCTCAAACCCCACAATTCCTACAACACAAAATTCGTTATCGTCCTTATTCCTGCCATACATATTATATATATTGATGATAACAGAACAGCAAGATTTCTAGCCTTGCAATTCGCATACCAATTCCTTCCATGCATTTCCCGAGGTCTTCTACACTAACATCTATATACATATGCCACAGCACATAATAAGAATTAAGTATCTCAGCATTCTACAGCCACACAGCCATCTCCTCATTCCCCCACTCTTTCCTACAACCTGCCCCCTTCTATTTACACTGCTACTGATAACACACATAATATACCTTTAGCAGACTAGTACGTCCCACGGAGACTAGTTTGCATTTTCTTCTCTTCCTTTAGTTCCCTGTCCTCTGTCAGTCAGCCGACGAGGTGTGAGATCCAGCACAGTGATCTGGAAGATCTTATCTTCAATACATTGTAATATACCAATCGTTCAGGAGTTTACACACTTGCGGTCCTCAGTCATCTCTACATGCCCGTCCTCCCTCCTTCCCCCCCTTTCCTCACTGACAAACACCTCATACCTAATACACCAGTAGCAGGCTTGCACCTTCTGCCATTCCTTCAGCTCTTGGTTTTCTGCCTGTCAGCCGACGAGGTGTGAGGTCTGGCAGAGCGGTCTGGACTCTCTGATCTTTCACACATGATACAATATAGCTAGGACTTTGGGATCGCATACACTGCGGTCCTCGATCAACTACAAATGTTTTATCCCATGTGCTTTAATATAAATGTTTTAAAACATTTGGATCATTACATTTCAGAGGTCATTTTAATTATTTGTTCTATGGTTTTCATTTTATCTGCATAAGAGTGTAATTAGTCGACCAATAATTTTATTTAATCTATTTATAAGTAATTTCACTGTCTCTCTGTAAACCGTTGGTTGGTCTTGGCGCCAAGAATAACAGCGGGCTTTTCTCCTTTTTTTTTCACCACGTGTAGTTTTATGTATATAAGACCGTTTGATAAATCGGTCTACATCAGCTATGTACCTGAGGAAGTGGACGGGACGTCCACGAAACGCGTAGTAATCGTAGCTTTTAACAATAAACCACAAGATTGTTTAATTATACAATCTCTCGTCATAATTCTTCACTACGGAGGAGCGCGGATTTTTTACCAGCACCTACTTCATCCTACTACAGACTACCTACAAGATCCCTAGGGATTCTGTGCTGGCTGCAGCCCTTCGTCACTAATTCTTACATGAGTTGTGCATTTCACAACTCATTAAGGTGAGCACATTTTCTTTTTACCCACGTGGTTGTTGTTGGATAACAGCGCTATTGCGCCCCTATCTTTTTACTTATTTACTGTGACAGGACGGTAGAGGAATCGTATCCATACAGAGGTGTGGGATCATTGTCCGCCATCATACATGTGACAATCCCCCCACTGACAGATCACATCCGCTCCACATGACTTCTTCTCACAGACTGACATCATACAACATGGAGCCTATGGTCACACTTACCTCTTCTACTTTCCCCCTCTTCTACTTTCTCTGTTTTTTGTTGTTTTCTACATTTTAATGCAGATTTTCTTCTCCCCTGAACTGGAATTTCTAATTAAAACGCAAGAAAAAGATGTTGATTATAAACTCCTAAAAGATTAGCTTTATTAGTTTTATCTAAAATTATGGAAAGGCTCCTTAAAAGGTCGATAGTGACTCTTAGGATTGCTACTTCCAATAAGTGGCACTAGAGTTCATGTCCTCTACCTCTCTGGAGTCTGAAGAGGCAATTTGCATGTTTAATTTCCCAGAGGAGCATTGCATGGCTTATAAGCCTCCTCATATTACCATGCCAGGCTAGGCATGTCACTCTCCACAAAGAAAAACATTACCCCATAGATCCTATCTAGAATTATGTTATTCTCATATCCTGTAGTCCCAGTAATCGATTATTGCTCAATAATAGAGAGACCATGTCATACATATAAATCACCTGAGGGTCTGAGTATTAGATTGTGTGGGAATTAATTAGTAGGTTTTCCAGCATGTGGTGTCTCCCCAATGAACTATGTCCAGTGTTATCTTATAATCAGATAGATAAGACCACAGTGTAACATTAAGGGCGTAAGGAGGATCAGTATAGGCACATATGGAGCCATGGGTGCAATATTCAGGATCATATTGTCAGGAGACTGAATGGCTTCTTATAGCTTAATGCATAACATAAAAGAGTGTGGTTTTTAATACAATGAAGAGCTGAACTATTCATCGTTTTCTAGATAGAAAGAAGTGGTAATTTTGTAAGCCTTTATGTGCACATTCACATTACACTTTTTGATTAGGCTATAATAGGATAGCCTATAGACTAGTACATACCTGACAATGGGGATGACGTGTTGTTTTTAGCAGTGAAACACTTCTTGTCACCATCAGATTTAGAAGAAGATTCTTTCTGCCTGTTTGGTAGAAGAAAAAACATATAAATTATTTGGGTTAGTTGGGACTCTGAGACAGCACTGGAGTTTTACAGATAGAGGCTGCGTGTAGGATAGACCTAGGTTCATTAGTAAAGAGATACTGGGCTTGCAAGGCCAGGGCATGAGTTCTGCACGGAAGTGAGCTGAGAGTGTATCACTGTAAGATTTCTCACAAGACAAGTGCCGGCAGCCGTGAATTCAAAGTGTGTGCCTCTGTGTAAGACAGAACTTATTGAAGACAAGCTTCATACCTACTACCTGCTGTATATACATTTCATCTATACAACAAACAGTTTATTTTTACATCCTAGTGTGTGTCATTCCTAGTTTGCTGTTTCAACTAGTGACCCATCTCACTAGTGTAATTGACTTACATGTCTGAGTGTTTTGCACTGTCTGGGGAATACTCTGTAGGTGACTTGGGTTCCTCATTGTTCATCATCCTGGTATTGATGGAGCAGAGCTAAAATACACAGAAAAAAAATTATAACATTTATAGAATTTGAATCTTTTTTTAATCATAGGCTTTATAGATCTTATCGGGCTCACACTTACTTTAGAAAGCCTTTTAGAAGATGATACAAAGTTTTTGCTTTCTGGCCAGTCATTGTCCTCACTTGTCTCCCCCTCATCTGAATCCATATGTTTGTGTTTTCCAGAACGAGCTACAAAGTACAATTTTTGTCAAAGATCATTAACATAATTCACAGACAGATAGAAGCCATATTATTACTAATAATGATGATGGCAACTAATTGTCACATAAAATGAAAGACAAGACAAGCAGCAGCTTTCTGCACGTGACGTCTCATTCTACTCACTGTTAAAGTACTTGGTGTCCTCTTCTGACTTAAAATCAGGAATGAACAGTGGCTTCTGAGTTAGAAGATTGTCAAAGTCTAAGTCACATAAGAATGGATGAATCTTAATTTCATTTGCTCCTCCTGTAAAAATAAGACAATAAATAGTGATATAGACATTGTCAGAGAGACGGCTCCATATCTGTATGGTTTATGTTACAGAGCCAAAGTGAAGGAAATATACTAAAAGTCCTATTATGAAGAATGGGGAATGAACAAGCTGGTAGAGCAGAGAACATCAGTGCTGATCCTCATGTATGTAATAGTTTGTCTGGTCACAGGGGTGTAATAAGTCATTATTAATATCATTATATACATTACCTGTCCCAAGCCTATGTGCTGGATCTTTTCTGTGCAGCTCAGTGATGATGTCATGTGCATCGGGTGGAGGAGCGGAATTATGACATTTCCAAGTTATGTCATCTGTTTTACAAAAAAAGCAAATATTACAGAAAATAAAACCTCATTGTTTTCTTTCATAATTTTTTTTTTACCAATCTAACCAAATAACAATGACATCACATAGCATTCAGATTATTTTACTTACTCCAGATAATTTTGCGGTAAGTATCATATTTGGATTTTCCATCGAATGGTACACGTCCTACAAGAAATTTATATAGGATAATCCCAACTGACCACCAGTCAGCTGGCCTTCCATAGCCCTCCAGTAAGATGACTTCTGGGGCTGTGTAATTAGGTGACCCAAAAATCTGGAAATCAATAAAGGAATAAGATGACGATTAGTGAAAATAGTTGTGACAAATAACATCAGTGGAAACATTTTCTAGATCTGAAAATATCAGAGAAGGAGAAATAGATGAGATCAGTAAAGAACAAGTCCCTGTAAGGCTGACCTCTTTATCATGGAACTCTCTGGTGATGTCCTCAGTTGGAGCCTTGTAGATGTTTGATGTTGGGCTCATGAGACCAAGTTTGGAAAGCCCAAAATCGGCAACTTTAATATGACCAGTTGCTGTTATCAGGAGGCTGTGAAAAAAAAAAGATGGTGTCATCCCCAAGTAATAATAACCCATAGACTGTATGACAATCTCTAACTTTTTTCCTCTTTATTATACTACAGGGATGACTTACTTCTCAGGCTTCAGGTCTCTGTGCACCCCACCGTAGCTATGCAGATATTCCACCGCTAGAACCGTTTCTGCAATGTACATACGGGCCAAGGGGACAGGTAAAGAACCCCTTTTCTTTAGAAGACTGCCACAGTCTCCTCCTACAGGAGAAAGCAAATATAACAGGTGAGGGTTTATTACAATGTAAATTACACATGATGAGGATGCGGCCCCCTTAAATACAAGTGTATGGAGGGAGGCCACGCATACTAGACAGGCTCTGGGCGGGAATATGTATAACACATACGTACCCGCCGATCCCAGCTCAGAAAGCAGCGCTAGGGGGATTCATAAGTCTGAAGTCACATAAACTTATCAATTTAGAATGGACAACCCCTTTAAGCAGATCAAGATTGGATATAGATACGATGGATATGACCTACCGGGTACATACTCCATGACCATGCACAGATGAAGGTTAGTTGGAAAAGAACAGAACATGGAGGCCACAAAGGGACAATCAGAGAATGTTAGGATGTCCCTCTCTAGAAAGGCCGCTTCCAGTTCTACTGAATTATTCAGGGTCTTCTTGTCCAGTTTCTTCATAGCAAATGTCTGGTTTGTGTCTTTGTGGCGCACTAAGTGGACGGCTCTGGAGAAGAAGAAAATCCATGATTTATAAGAAATTCTTACTAACATTTTGTCTATAGACCTCATCAAATGATCTTCTGTTCTATTGGTTGTATACTAGAGGTACGGCCAACACTAGAATCCATGGAGAAATCCATGAAATAACACTACCAATGGGAGGTCGTCATCCATGTCACATACTAACTAACTTGATTGGTGACAAATAGATGTGGACAGTATCATTTCTCTATGGTAACATTGTATTGACAGGACACAGAGATAGAAGCATCATCATAAGGAGCCCTAAGAAATGTATATTATGCCAAAATAAAGCTCACCCAAAAGCACCACTGCTGATCAGTTTGATCTTTTTATAGTCGGTCTTACAAGTATTTCTCCCCGAATTCAATGATCCGATCAAGGCCTAGAAATAATAAGAAATGACGTTAAGACATAGAAGCTGCTGGAAAATAAAAGCTCCAGTTGCAGGAACTTCTCAGTATTACTGTGTTTCCCCGAAAATAAGACAGGGACTTATATTATTTTTTGCTCTGAAAGATGGGTTACGGCTTATTTTCATGTATATACACACACTGCACATACACATGTATATACACACACACTGCACATACACATGTATATACACACACACACTACACATACACATGTATATACACACTCCACATACACATGTATATACACACACTGCACATACACATGTATATACACACACACTGCACATACACATGTATATACACACACACTGCACATACACATGTATATACACACACTGCACATACACATGTATATACACACACTGCCCATACACATGTATACACACACACACTGCACATATACATGTATATACACACACTGCACATACACATGTATATACACACACTGCACATGCACATGTATACACACACACACTGCACATACACATGTATATACACACACACTGCACATACACAAGTATATACACACACTGCACATACACATGTATATACACACTGCACATACACATGTATACACAGACACTGCACATACACATGTATGTACACACACTGCACATACACATGTATATACACACGCTGCACATACGCATGTATATACACATACACTACACATACACAAGTATATACACACACTGCACATACACATGTATATACACACACTGCACATACACAAGTATATACACACACTGCACATACACATGTCTATACACACACTGCACATACACATGTATATACACTCACTGCACATACACATGTATATACACACACTGCACATACACATGTATATACACACACTGCACATACACATGTATATACACACACTGCACATACACATATATATATACACACACTGTACATACACATATATATACACACACTGCACATGCACATGTTTATACATACATTGCACATACACATGTTTATACACACACTGCATATACATACACATATATATGCACACTGCACATACATACACGTATATATACACACACTGCACACCAGCCTGTCTGCTCTTCAGTTCCTCTAGACACCTGTAGTTAAAGGGTCTTTGGTGACATCGTGGCCACATGACTGTGATGTCGCCAAAGGTCATTAAGCAGTCTTAACTTTGGAATATAAATGCAGAGGGCCTGTAAGAGAGTGGGGGCCCTGTGAAATTGCCCAGCTTGAACCCCCCCAACACCGGCCCTGACTGTAACTGGGGCTTATTTTTAGAGTAGGGCTTATATTTCAACCATACTCCAAAAATCCTTTAAAATCATGCTAGGGCTTATTTTAGGGGTAGGTCTTATTACACTGCTATATCCCTGCTGATTACACTGCAGCAGATGTAGAAGATGTGATAGAAGTCGGACCCTCCACAGACACTATTAGATTATAGCGGGATATCCTCCATACACATATCATTGTACTGCAGAGGATGATAAGGGACAGAAGAGACAGGAATAATAATGCCATCATCACACACAATAGGTCTGATCTGCATAAGAACAGAGATATCCCATTGTCATATGAGGTATAATATTATATATTGTAAATACATTGTCGATTGTAAGCTCTTACTAGGAGCGGTCGTCATTATTTTTGCTTTAATTATTGTATTATCTTTAGCTATGTTACTTATGACTGTTGTATATGAACCTCAGAATTGTAAAGCGTTGCGGAATATGTTGGCGCTATACAAATAAAATTATTATTATATATGTAACTCATCCCCCGTTATCTGATGATATACAGATATCTCCTCTGATACTTACACTGACAGATTCGTGGATGTCTGATGTCTCACATATTCCACCATCAGTAATTGCCGACACAGTTATTTCTAAAATAATGATAAAAAAAATGAAGAGACGTCATGTAACAATGTAAATCATTACTTATATAACAGGTCCATATAATGAAGGAAATGACAAGACCTCTATAAATGGTTTAACACTAGCTATACGGATATTCTGTTTATACCATATATATATATATATATATATATATATATATATATATATATATATATATCACACCCAAAGATAGATATACTGCGGCATAAATGTATGATTGTTCAGAATCTGATTAATTCCTGAACAATAGCTTCATTGGGCACCTATTAGCCTCTGGCTGTGTGCCCACGATGCGGATTTAATGCGTTTCCACAGCGGCATTAAAATCGCTTGGTAAGAGGTCTGGGATGTTCCCCAATGATAATCCGCATGTGCTGTGCACATGCTGTGGAAATTTCCGCTGCGGATTATCATAGTAGAAAATTCCGCAGCATAACCAATTTGGGCGTGATTTTGTGGCGAAATCGCGCCCATTGACTTGCATTGAACCGCATAATATCCGCATGACTACGTGTACACATGCGGATGTTATGCGGTTCAATGCGCGGATGGTATCCGGGTCTGGAGAAGAAGAGACTCTCCTCCAACTCGGGTACCATGGTACTTGCAAGTAAAAAGAGAATAATAAAGTAAAAAATAAAAAAAAAATTCATACACACCTCTCCTGCGGCCCTCGGTCTCCTCCCGGCCGCTTCCTCTCTCCTTGGCGTCCCGCGGTATACTGGCAGGACCAGCAGTGACGTCATTTAGTCAGCTGATGGTCAGTGACCATCACCTGACTGCTGACGTCAATGGTCGCGTGACCATCAGCTGACTAAATGACGTCACCACAGGTCCTGCAAGTACATCGTGGACCTCCGAGGAGAAAGGACGCAGCCGGTAGGAGACTGGGGGCTGCCAGAGAGGTGAATATAAGGGTTTTTTTAATTTCTTTTTACTTTTTAATTTGCAGCATTTGAAGTAGAAATTTCCTCTAAGTTGGTCACACAATATAAATCCATGCCAGTTGCATGGATTTATATTGTGTGACCAACTTGTCAAGCCCTTTGCCAAGTGATGCTCAAAATCGCTGTTTCAAATCTGCATCGTGGGCACATAGCCTCTTTATACATTTTGGAGCTGAGAAGAGCCCAGCGGACAGAAGCAGAATTACATGGGTTCAGGAGGATGGAGAGTAAATTTGCATATTCTCTGCCGTTCTCTATTATATGTCGATATTTGAATAAAAAATATAGATAATTGGCTTACCTTCTATCAGATTAGTGTTTAGCCCCAGCTGACTGGTATTAAGGTCAGGGATATTCAGGTTTTGCCCCTCTTTGGAGTCACCTTCTGATGTTTCCTGATGGTTAAAATAAGCACAATTAGTATAAAATTTCCACAAATATTAAATAACCATATACTTAAGGCAAAAATTACTAAACCTGGATTTACTGGATAATTTTACTACTGGATGGACTATACATAGCCGATCCTTCCAGTAAATCCACGTTATTATATAAGGAACTTGTATCTTCAACTGTTCTCTAATAACTTCTATTATCAGCATTTCAGCATTTACAAGAAGGAAGATTGTGGTGATTGAGAAAAGCAGAGGTGGAAATACAGACTCCGCATTGCTGAGTACAGACTGTCATCACAGATGAAGGAGCCACAGGAACAGGCTGTCATAAAATATCCTGTGTCTGCCTGGAGCGGACAGCGAGGCCTCTATCATCCTAAATCAGACCTTCTGCTATATGACTGGTCATCTGGAGAAGATCAGACAAAATGGATATGAGATATAGAAGATGATGGATCCTTACCAGGTGCTCCAGTGAGCGGGCCGGATGATCCAGTATATTCAGGACATTTTGGGTCAGTTGTTTCAAAAAGGCCAATTCTCCACTTTCGGATTTTTCTTCAGCCTATAAAGATGGAAATAAAAAGAAAAGAAAAATCATGAGGGAAACTGCAGAATGGATGACGCAATAATTGTCACCATTTTACTTCTATTTTCAGCTACAATTACTACATATCTGAGGATTTGGTACAGGTTATATATTATATTGGTGTCGGCATAAAAAAACAATTTTATGTAAATAAAATTGTATTCCATTATTATGATCTATTATTATTATTATTTTTATATGGTTTGTGCAGATTGTCTGCTATTTACCTGTTGTACTAATGTCCTGATGTTCTGCTGTAAATGCTCAAGATATTCTGAGGTAATACGATCTTGGTTATATTTAGTCAGGCAGTCCTTTACTAGCTCCATAACCAGCCGGTACGTGAAGCTGAGGACGCCATCGGGTAGTGGCAGCACAAAGTCAGGGCTATAGGTGGTAAGAATCCCCTGGAATTGTGCCAACACCTGAAATTTGTCTGGAGGAATTCCAGACATTTCAATAAAAAGCGCAGTCAGTATATCACTAGCTATGTAGCTAACCACTGACAACAATGACACAGGGGGTGTTACTGTGACACTAAGGCTGTAAACACTTGTGTAAGTAGTGGTGGTTCTTTGTGATGTCATAATATCAGTGATGTCATGATGGAATCTTAAGATGGAATCTCTATGCTCTATGCACCATACACCCGCAACTGTTATGTGACGTACATGTACATCACGTGTTTGGAAGTGATTAAATCCTAGAAAACCCCTTATTAAAAATGGGGTTTTCCAGGTCTACCATTTTTTTTGTTTTAGTTCACAGGCATAGCCATTTTAAAAATAATTATCTTCACTCAACAAACACTTCCATTGCAGAGTATCCATGATGTCATAGCGACACTACATGACCACTGCAGTCGATCACTGAGCCAAATGGACTATGCCGATACAGACCAGTGATTGGTTGCAGCGCTCAAGTAGTATAGTTATGATGTAGTATAGTTATGATGTCACTGCTACAAACGTGTTAACAAAGACCACGGGCAGTGATGGAGAGGCAGAAATGGAACTACAGTCAGTGAATAAAGCTAATTTTGTTATTTTTAAACTGGGAAACCTGTGTATAAAATATATGGAAAGCCCCTTTAATTGGGGCCCCTTTAAATAGTGTCTAGGTCGCTATTAACAGCTACATATAATGGTGTTAAATCGCCCAGATCTGTGTTATATTTGATATTAGCTGTTGCTGTGGAAGGCAGGATGTCAATGGCAGTCGGTTTTCTATGGCTAATGGTGACGGCACAGAAGCTGTGCTTGCGTCATCGCTATGCTAGATTATTAAATTGCTGCAGCAAATGTAAAGTGCAGTGTCAGGGGGTTCATGGAGGAACACTGCTGACAATGGGCACTGGCATAATACGTTCACGAAAAAAATGGATAATGGAGAAAAAATGGGAAAAAATAACTTATATTTTTAATACAAATTAAAAACTATTGTTTACATATTAAATATAATTATTAAGAAAAAGTCAAAATTACCTGGCATCACCTGTTATTCAAGAAACTTAGCTGGCGATTCATTAAGATTGGCATTGAACACTTAAAGGGAATCTGTCACCAGGTTTTTTCCACCTAATCTGAGAGTAGCATCATGTAGAGACAGAGACCCTTATTCTGGGGATGTATCACTCACTGGGCTGCTTGCTATAGTTTTCATACAATCAACTCTTGATCAGCAGGAGATTATCATTAGAGGACTAGTGAACTTGCTGCCAGGTAGTCCTCCATATTCATGATCTCTGTATAACCCCGCCCCCAACACTGATTGGCAGATTTCTGTGTACACAGTGAATGAGCAGAAAGCTGCCAATCAGTGGTGTGGGTGGGGTTATACACAGCTCAGAATTCAGAGAACTACTAGATTTACAGCAGAAAAAACTGTGATTTTATCAAAAGGACAGCAAGCAACCCACATCGCTGAAATCAGTGTCTCTGACCCTACATTATGCTGCTCTCAGATGAGGTAGCAAACACCTAGTAGCAAATTTCCTTTAATAAAGGGCTTGTTGAAGTACGATGCACCAAATTAATTAAGGAGTGCACGCCACTTAATGAATTTGATGCATCTTCTCTGTGCCGTACTAGTAGCATTTCTGGCACAAGAAACACCTGCACTTCTAATGAATTTGACATGAGCTTCGTCCCATCCTGGCTCCTTCCCAGCTCTGCCCATTTGTCATGTGACTGTTGTTAGATATCCTGGGGGTAGGGGCTCCTTCCCTATCCCTAAAGATAAGGGCGCCCTAGCTATCCCTGTTCCCCGGATTACTTCTAATGGTGAAGACTCCGGGGCCACGTACATTGCTGAGCTCCTGAATCAACGTTTATCTGTCCCCTCCCCCACCCAGGGAAGTGGGGTGTAGTTGTATATAAGAATACACAAACCAGATTAACAAGGTAACACGTTCAGGGATAAATGAAAATACCAATCATACAAATATGCACTCACAAACAACAGAGAGGAACACCGGGAAGTTAAAGGAAGGAAAAAAACAAATAGGAGAGGATGTGGATATGCACACAGACAAATTACTAAGCAATAGTCTTTTGAACAACACTCCATACGCCTCCTCAACAAACACCTCCAACTCCACACCTGGCAGTATAAAACTAACACTGGCAATCCTGATTGCCAGAGGCCAGAATATATAGCAGAGGGGAGTGGCGAATACTGAACAGCTGAGATCATCAAAGCAGTAAAGCTCCAGAGACTTTCAACTGAACAGTTTTAACCCCTGCGCTGCTAGCAGAAACCTGAACCATTTAATTTGATTGTGAAGTGTTTCTAATCAGTGTCTAATCAGGGTCTTCTGGCCCCTTTTTGTTGCGGTAAACCTGTGACACCATTTTTGCAGAGCTGCTTTCAACTGTTGTGAAAACGGCAAATGTTGCAAAATTTTCTGCAGTAAGCGCTGTTATGAATTGGCTCCTAGGGCTGCATATACATCGTCCATTCATCCTTAGAACGCTCAATTCCTGATAATCGGCTATTGTAAACAGGCTGCCGATCACACATTGCAAAACTACTGTTGAGAAATTATTTTCAGATTGCTTAAGAAGCATCATTCTCACAGAACCATTGTATTACAGATCGTTCTGTGCTCATGAAAATGCAATCGGCAGATCTAAACAAGCTAATAAACGACCACCACCGGCTGACATCTAGCTGATCTGTGGTTATTTAATGCTTGCTGCTGGCAAATTTAAATCCAGCCTAACTCAGGGACCATTTATTCTGTACTGTGTTACCCAGGCCTGTGACTATTGAGCCCCATGTTAGTGCTGTGTTACTTTGATGATGTGCGCACTGGATCACTCGAAACAAATTAAATCTGGCCCCTGAATTAGAGTGAATCTGCCCCGATTCGTATTTTAGAAGATTCACTCATCTCTAATCCTGATGCCAACGGAAGCCTCCAACAAAGCCGTTTTTGCTTTTACGTTTTTTGCTCCCCTTCTTCCCACAGCCATAACTTTTTTATTTTTCGGTCAATATATGAGGGCTTGTTTTTTCGGGACGAGTTGTACTTTTGAACGACACCATTGCTTTTACCATATCGACTGTGACCTCTCAGGCCAGAGTGTGCGATGACGTCTTTCCAGCGCGCCCTCTGCTGGGCAGTCACAGCGCAGAGAGCGGGAAGACGGCGACACTGAGGAGTCTGGAGCTGATCAGCAGCAGCAAGGAGAGGTGAGTTTTTGATTTTTTATGTTTGGAGGCATGGACCATTATATAGGGCCCATTATGAAGGGAGTATTATATGGGGCACATACAGCATGGAGCATCATATGGGTGGCAGGATACTGAATGGAGCATTATATAGGGCCCATTATGTAGGGAGTATTATATGGGGCCCATACAGCATGGAGCATCATATGGGGGCCAGAATACTTAATGGAGCATTATATGAGGGCCAGTATTCTGCATGGAGCGTTTAATGGGAACTTGTATACTGAATGGAGCAATTTATGGGGGCCAGTATTCTGTGTGGAGCATTGTATGGGGGCCAGTAATCTGTATGGGCCATTATATGGGGGCCAGTATTCTGCATGGAGCATTATACGGGCCCATACAGCATGGAGCATTATATGGGGGCCAGTATTCAGCATGGAACATTATATGGAGCCCATACAGTATGGAGCATTATATGGGGGCCAGTATTCTGCATGGAGCATTATATGCGGGCCAGTATTCTGCATGGAGCATTGTATTGGGGGCCAGTATTCTGCATGGAGCATTATATGGGGCCCATACAGCATGGAGCATTATATGGGGGCCAGTATTCTGTATGGAGCATTACATGGGGCCCATATAGCATAGAGCATTAGATGGGTGCCAGTATACTGATTGCAGCATTATTTGGGGCATTATATGGGGGCCAGTATTCTGTATGGAGCATTATATGTGGGCCAGTATTCTGTATGGAGCATTATTTTGGGGGCCATTATTCTTCATGGAGTATTATATGGGGCCCATACAGCATGGAGCATTATATGGGGGCCAGTATACTGAATGGAGCACTATATGGGGGCCAGTATTCTGAATGTAGTATTATATGGGCCCATACAGCATGAAGCATTTTATGGGGTCCGTTATTCTGTAAGGAGCATTATATGGGGTGCATTATTCTGTATGGAGCATAATATGGGGGCCAGTATTCTGCATGCAGCATTATATGGGGCCTAGTATTCTGCATGGAGCATTATATGGGGGCCAGTATTCTGTATGGAGCATTATATGGGGGCCAGTATTCGGCATGAAGCATTATACGGGGGCCAGTATTCTGTATGGAGCATTATATGGGGGCCAGTATTTGCATGGAGCATTATATGGGGGCCAGTATTCTGCATGGAGCATTATAGGGGGCTAGTATTTGCATGGAGCATTATATGGAGGCCATTATTCTGCATGGAGCATTATACAGGGGCCAGTATTCTGTATGGAGCATTATATGGGGGCCAGTATACTGCATGGAGCATTATATGGGGGCCAGTATTCTGCATGGATCATTATATGGGGGCCAGTATTTGCATGGAGCATTATATGGGGGCCAGTATTCTTTATGGAGCATTATATGGGGGCCAGTATTCTCTATGGAGCATTATATGGGCCCCATACAGAATGGAGCATTACATGGTGGCCAGTATTCTTCATGGAGCATTATATGGGGCCCATACAGCATGGAGCATTATATGGGGGCCAGTATTTTGTAAGGAGCACTATATGGGGCCCATGCAGCATGGAGCATTGTATGGGGCCAGTATTCTGCATGGAGCATTATATGGAGCCCATGCAGCATGGAGCATTATATGGGGGCCAGTATTCTACATGAAGCATAATATGGGTCCAATGCAGCGTGTAGCATAATATGGGGGCCAGTATTCTGTATGGAGCATTATTTGGGGGCCAGTATTCTGCATGGAGCATTATATGGGGGCCAGTATTTTGCATGGAGCATTATATGGGGGCCAGTATTTTGCATGGAGCATTATATGGGGCCCGTACAGCATGGAGCATTATATGGGGGCCAGTATACTGAATGGAGCAATATATGGGGGCCAGTATTCTGCATATAGCATGATATGATGCCCATACAGCATGGAGCATTATATGGGGGCCTGTATTCTGCATCGAGCATTATATGGCGGCCAGTATTCTGCTTGGAGCATTATATGGGGACCAGTATTCTGTATGGAGCATTACATGGGGGCCAGTAATCTGTATGGGGCATTATATGTGGGCCAGTATTCTGCATGGTGCCTTATATGGGGGCCTGTATTCTGCATGGAGCTTTATATGGGGGCCAATATTCTGCATGGAGCCTTAGATGGGCCTAAACAGTGTAATGCACACGCCCGGACTGACTTGCGTGTGCGTGTTTAGTGATCCCACTGGAACATGAACCGGAGAGTACCTGGAGGGGCGTAACTAAGTATCTGCCCGATCCGACCAAGGTCACACGACGACATACAACGCCAATGCACCAGGGAGTAACCGAGCAGAGGGACCAGGTGCTTCTCCAGGTCAGTCCCCGGACACGGCTGTTGACCCACACTGGGGAATACAGGAACAGGCAGGTTTGGCTGGCACCCTGACTGGTGGGTATAGGCAGGCACGACTGATTTGCAGGCAGGCGGGTATGCAGGCAGGGGGTACAGGCAAGCACGGGTAGAGTGCAGACAGGGAGGCACTAGCAGGTTGGAGCTCAGACGGGATAGGACCCAGTACAGACTGGGACTCAGGAACAGAACCGCAGATGCAGTGGACAAACACAGCAGAGTTAGGCCACCCGGAGCGGTGAGCAAAGGGTCAGAGCAGGACGAGACTGCCGGAGCAGTGAGCAAAGGGTCAGAGCAGGACGAGACTGCCGGAGCAGTGAGCAAAGGGTCAGAGCAGAATGATACTGCCGGAGCAGTGAGCAAAGGGTCAGAGCAGAGCGAGACTGCCGGAGCAGTGAGCAAAGGGTCAGAGCAGAGCAAGACTGCCGGAACAGTGAGCAAAGGGTCAGAGCAGAGCGAGACTGCCGGAGCAGTGAGCAAAGCAGAGCAGGGAAGAACCGCCGGAGCGGTGAACAAGGCAGAGCAGGCAAGAACCACCGGAGCGGTGAACAAGGCAGAGCGGGCAGAAACCGCCGGAGCGGCGAGCAAGGCAGAGCGGGAAGAAACCGCCGGAGCGGCGAGCAAGGCAGAGCAGAGGGGACAGGGCTCTGTTCACACGGAACAGACTGGAAGGGAAAGGCAGAACCAGATACACACAAGATACTTGCAATGAAGTAGCGAGTGGACTCTAAACTCACAAACAGGAGTACAGCGACAACGCGTAGGAGTTAGGTGCAGTTTAAGACTCTGCAGAAAAAGGGAAGGTACGGACATAGAGAAAAACAGGAGACAGGTTAGGCGACAGTTCAGACAGGAACTGTTATTGCAACAAATACAGGAACGAGCCAAGGCAAAGCCAAGTGCTGGTTCAGACAATGCAGGAGAAAGGGAAGGTACGGACATAGAGAAAAACAGAAAGCAGGTTAGGAGACAGTTCAGACAGGAACTGTTACTGAAGCGAGATACAGGAGCGAGTCTGGGTATGCGGCCCCCAGAGGGCAGGACGAACAGGCTAAGAGCGTGTTCACACGGGCCTGGAAATACAGCCTCCAGGAAAGGCAGAAAGACAGCTGGCTAGAGTGCACAGACAGGACACAGTTCAGACACGGGAACTGATATCGCAAGGCAGGAAACATAGACAGGACCTGGCACATCAGTGACTAGAAGCCAACTGACAGAACAAGATGCTCAGGCATGGATTCCAAGGAGGAGCTGGTTTAAATACCAGGTGACAGACAGCAATAGGCTGAGGACGCATTAGGGGTGTGTCTGCAGCAGCTACAAGAAACAGGAAGTTCGGCGGGCGTCGCCCTAAGCAGGCAAAGCAGAGCAAAGCAGAGATTATGGAAAGGAGCCAGAGTGGCAGTCTGGACTGGAAATCAAGTGCGCGCTCTTGCACAGTGGGAGATGGACCACTATGCAAGGACGCCGCAAGGTATGTTACAGTACCCCCCCCTTACGCCCCCTCTATTTCAGGCCTGCCAGAATCTTCCGCAGGGAATTTGAGGGCCAATCCTTCTCTTCAAGGAGATTACTTCTACTGTCCACAGGAAGAGACAAAACTGGTCTCATCTGGGTAGCTAGGATGCTACCTCCTATCCAACCATCCTCAGCACCAGAAGAAATGGGTGGAGTACCAGGAACAGCACACAAGGAAGTCTCTCTCCACTTATTATCAGGTAGCACCCCAGAGGGTTCAGGAGACAGCTGGAAGTCCTCCGCCGAGTTGGAGGGGTGCAGAGACTCGGGGGTAACCTCAGCTTCGGTGTACAGCTTGTCAAGCTCACAGGATGAAATGGGCAAGGTATCAGGTACAAGGTGTAGAAAAGTCACTGTCCCTTTGTTATCTGGTGGTACCCCGGAGGATTCAGGAAACAACTGGAGGTCCTCCGCCGGGTCGGAGGGTTGTAGAGACTCGGGGGTAACCTCTGCTTCGGAGTACACTAGGTCGGACTCACTGGACAAAGCGGGCGAGGTATAAGGTACAGAGTATAGGAAAGTCTCTGTCCATTCGCTACCAGGTAGCACCCCGAAGGGTTCAGGAGACAACTGGAGGTCCTCCGCCTGGTCGGAGGGGTGTAGAGACTCGGGGGTAACCTCTGCTTCGGAGTACACTAGGTCGGACTCACTGGACGAAGCGAGCGAGGTATCAGGAACCAGGTGTAGGGAGTCCTCCTGTGTGGATTCTGGGTGGGTAGCAGTCTCTTCGGGCAGGAGAACTGGTGCGCTACCCACGCACATTACCCGTCGGGGCTGCTCCGGGATACTGGGAAGTGAAGCTTCAGCAGGGACTTCAAAGTTGGGGTCAGGAGGTCTTTGGGAGGACAGACCCTGGCGTGACGGCTTGCCTCTATGCCTAGCACGTCTGGACTGCCTCTTGAGGTTGGGAGAAGTATTTCGGAGAGCGTAGTCATCCTGTGTGGATTCTGGGTGGGCAGTAGTCTCTTCGGGCAGGAGGCCTAACGCGCTACCCACAGACATTACCCATCAGGGCTGCTCCGGGATATTGGGAAGTGAAGCTTCAGCAGGGGCTTCCGGGTTAGGGTCATCGAAGACCATTAGAAAGGCCACCAGGAAGTCCTGCAGGTCCAGGACGATAGGATCCTGTGCGTCCCATAGGGGGGTGATCCATTTCAAGGAATCACCCGCTAGGTAAGACATCATGAATCCCACCTTAACCCGATCCGTGGGAAAATAAAGAGGGTAGTACTTGAAGTGTAGCATGCATTGCTCCACAAATGCATGACTCTGTCTTGGATCCCCATAGTACCGTGGCGGATCCGCAGGAACGGGCGCAGAAAGCTCCATCTGGACGGGTGCGTAATTCGCCTGGAACTCAGCTTGTAGCAAAAAAAAATAAATTTCTTCTAGATGCACGTATTCACTGGAAAACGTCTCAGAGAGCGAAGGCCTTGGGGCTCAACGGGAACCATGGCCTGAGCATGCTGTAATGCACACGCCCGGACTGACTGGCGTATGCGTGTTTAGTGATCCCACTGGACCATGAACCGGAGAGTGCCGGGAGGGGCGTAACTAAGTATCTGCCAGATCCGACCAAGGTGACACGACAGCATACGACGACAGTGCACCAGGGTGGAACCGAGCAGAGGAACCAGGTGCTACTCCAGGTCAGACCCCGGACACGGCTGTTGACCCACACCGGGGAATACAGGAACAGGCAGGTTCGGCTGGCACCCTGACTGGTGGGCATAGGCAGGCACGACTGGTATGCAGGCAGGCGGGTATGCAGGCAGGGGGTACAGGCAAGCACGGCTAGAGTGCAGACAGGGAGGCAATAGCAGGTTGGAGCACAGACGGGATAGGACCCAGTACAGACTGGGACTCAGGAACAGAACCGCAGATGCAGTGGACAAACACAGCAGAGTTAGGCCACCCGGAGCGGTGAGCAAAGGGTCAGAGCAGGACGAGACTGCCGGAGCAGTGAGCAAAGGGTCAGAGCAGGACGAGACTGCCGGAGCAGTGAGCAAAGGGTCAGAGCAGAATGATACTGCCGGAGCAGTGAGCAAAGGGTCAGAGCAGAGCGAGACTGCCGGAGCAGTGAGCAAAGGGTCAGAGCAGAGCAAGACTGCCGGAACAGTGAGCAAAGGGTCAGAGCAGAGCGAGACTGCCGGAGCAGTGAGCAAAGCAGAGCAGGGAAGAACCGCCGGAGCGGTGAACAAGGCAGAGCAGGCAAGAACCACCGGAGCGGTGAACAAGGCAGAGCGGGCAGAAACCGCCGGAGCGGCGAGCAAGGCAGAGCAGAGGGGACAGGGCTCTGTTCACACGGAACAGACTGGAAGGGAAAGGCAGAACCAGATACACACAAGATACTTGCAATGAAGTAGCGAGTGGACTCTAAACTCACAAACGGGAGTACAGCGACAACGCGTAGGAGTTAGGTGCAGTTTAAGACTCTGCAGAAAAAGGGAAGGTACGGACATAGAGAAAAACAGGAGACAGGTTAGGCGACAGTTCAGACAGGAACTGTTATTGCAACAAATACAGGAACGAGCCAAGGCAAAGCCAAGTGCTGGTTCAGACAATGCAGGAGAAAGGGAAGGTACGGACATAGAGAAAAACAGAAAGCAGGTTAGGAGACAGTTCAGACAGGAACTGTTACTGAAGCGAGATACAGGAGCGAGTCTGGGTATGCGGCCCCCAGAGGGCAGGACGAACAGGCTAAGAGCGTGTTCACACGGGCCTGGAAATACAGCCTCCAGGAAAGGCAGAAAGACAGCTGGCTAGAGTGCACAGACAGGACACAGTTCAGACACGGGAACTGATATCGCAAGGCAGGAAACATAGACAGGACCTGGCACATCAGTGACTAGAAGCCAACTGACAGAACAAGATGCTCAGGCATGGATTCCAAGGAGGAGCTGGTTTAAATACCAGGTGACAGACAGCAATAGGCTGAGGACGCATTAGGGGTGTGTCTGCAGCAGCTACAAGAAACAGGAAGTTCGGCGGGCGTCGCCCTAAGCAGGCAAAGCAGAGCAAAGCAGAGATTATGGAAAGGAGCCAGAGTGGCAGTCTGGACTGGAAATCAAGTGCGCGCTCTTGCACAGTGGGAGATGGACCACTATGCAAGGACGCCGCAAGGTATGTTACAGTACCCCCCCCTTACGCCCCCTCTATTTCAGGCCTGCCAGAATCTTCCGCAGGGAATTTGAGGGCCAATCCTTCTCTTCAAGGAGATTACTTCTACTGTCCACAGGAAGAGACAAAACTGGTCTCATCTGGGTAGCTAGGATGCTACCTCCTATCCAACCATCCTCAGCACCAGAAGAAATGGGTGGAGTACCAGGAACAGCACACAAGGAAGTCTCTCTCCACTTATTATCAGGTAGCACCCCAGAGGGTTCAGGAGACAGCTGGAAGTCCTCCGCCGAGTTGGAGGGGTGCAGAGACTCGGGGGTAACCTCAGCTTCGGTGTACAGCTTGTCAAGCTCACAGGATGAAATGGGCAAGGTATCAGGTACAAGGTGTAGAAAAGTCACTGTCCCTTTGTTATCTGGTGGTACCCCGGAGGATTCAGGAAACAACTGGAGGTCCTCCGCCGGGTCGGAGGGTTGTAGAGACTCGGGGGTAACCTCTGCTTCGGAGTACACTAGGTCGGACTCACTGGACAAAGCGGGCGAGGTATAAGGTACAGAGTATAGGAAAGTCTCTGTCCATTCGCTACCAGGTAGCACCCCGAAGGGTTCAGGAGACAACTGGAGGTCCTCCGCCTGGTCGGAGGGGTGTAGAGACTCGGGGGTAACCTCTGCTTCGGAGTACACTAGGTCGGACTCACTGGACGAAGCGAGCGAGGTATCAGGAACCAGGTGTAGGGAGTCCTCCTGTGTGGATTCTGGGTGGGTAGCAGTCTCTTCGGGCAGGAGAACTGGTGCGCTACCCACGCACATTACCCGTCGGGGCTGCTCCGGGATACTGGGAAGTGAAGCTTCAGCAGGGACTTCAAAGTTGGGGTCAGGAGGTCTTTGGGAGGACAGACCCTGGCGTGACGGCTTGCCTCTATGCCTAGCACGTCTGGACTGCCTCTTGAGGTTGGGAGAAGTATTCCGGAGAGCGTAGTCATCCTGTGTGGATTCTGGGTGGGCAGTAGTCTCTTCGGGCAGGAGGCCTAACGCGCTACCCACAGACATTACCCATCAGGGCTGCTCCGGGATATTGGGAAGTGAAGCTTCAGCAGGGGCTTCCGGGTTAGGGTCATCGAAGACCATTAGAAAGGCCACCAGGAAGTCCTGCAGGTCCAGGACGATAGGATCCTGTGCGTCCCATAGGGGGGTGATCCATTTCAAGGAATCACCCGCTAGGTAAGACATCATGAATCCCACCTTAACCCGATCCGTGGGAAAATAAAGAGGGTAGTACTTGAAGTGTAGCATGCATTGCTCCACAAATGCATGACTCTGTCTTGGATCCCCATAGTACCGTGGCGGATCCGCAGGAACGGGCGCAGAAAGCTCCATCTGGACGGGTGCGTAATTCGCCTGGAACTCAGCTTGTAGCAAAAAAAAATAAATTTCTTCTAGATGCACGTATTCACTGGAAAACGTCTCAGAGAGCGAAGGCCTTGGGGCTCAACGGGAACCATGGCCTGAGCATGCTGTAATGCACACGCCCGGACTGACTGGCGTATGCGTGTTTAGTGATCCCACTGGACCATGAACCGGAGAGTGCCGGGAGGGGCGTAACTAAGTATCTGCCAGATCCGACCAAGGTGACACGACAGCATACGACGACAGTGCACCAGGGTGGAACCGAGCAGAGGAACCAGGTGCTACTCCAGGTCAGACCCCGGACACGGCTGTTGACCCACACCGGGGAATACAGGAACAGGCAGGTTCGGCTGGCACCCTGACTGGTGGGCATAGGCAGGCACGACTGGTATGCAGGCAGGCGGGTATGCAGGCAGGGGGTACAGGCAAGCACGGCTAGAGTGCAGACAGGGAGGCAATAGCAGGTTGGAGCACAGACGGGATAGGACCCAGTACAGACTGGGACTCAGGAACAGAACCGCAGATGCAGTGGACAAACACAGCAGATGAGGCCGCCCGGAGCGGCGAGCAAGAGCAGAGCAAGACGAGACCGCCAGGACCGGTGAGCGAGAGTAGAGCAGGACGAGGCCACCTGGAGCGGTGAGCAAAGGGTCAAAACAGGACAAGACGTCCGGAGCAGTGAGCAAAGGGTCAGAGCAGGACAAGACTGCCGGAGCAGTGAGCAAAGGGTCAGAGCAGGACAAGACTGCCGGAGAAGTGAGCAAAGAGTCAGAGCAGGACAAGACTGCCGGATCAGTGAGCAAAGGGTCAGAGCAGGACAAGACTGCCGGAGCAGTGAGCAAAGGGTCAGAGCAGGACGAGACTGCCGGAGCAGTGAGCAAAGGGTCAGAGCAGAGCGAGACTGCCGGAGATGTGAGCAAAGGGTCAGAGCAGAGTGAGACTGCCGGAGCAGTGAGCAAAGGGTCAGTGCAGAGCGAGACTGCCGGAGCAGTGAGCAAAGGGTCAGAGCAGAGCGAGACTGCCGGAGCAGTGAGCAAAGGGTCATAGCAGAGCCAGACTGCTGGAGCAGTGAGCAAAGGGTCAGAGCAGAGCGAGACTGCCGGAGCGGTGAGCAAAGCATAGCAGGCAAGAACCGCCGAAGCGGTGAACAAGTCAGTGCAGGCAAGAACCGCCGGAGCGGTGAACAAGGCAGAGCGGGCAAGAACCGCCGGAGTGGAGAAGAAGGCAGAGCGGGCAGAAACAGCCGGAGCGGTGAACAAGGCAGAGCGGGCAGAAGCCGCCGGAATGGCGAGCAAGGCAGAGCAGAGGGGACAGGGCTTTGTTCACACGGAACAGACTGGGAGGGAAAGGCAGAACCAGATACACACAAGATACTTGCAATGAAGTAGCGAGTGGACTCTGAACTCACAAATGGAAGTACAGCGACAGCGAGTAGGAGTTAGGTGCAGGTTCAGACTCTTCAGAAAAAGGGAAGGTACGGACATAGAGAAAAACAGGAGACAGGTTAGGAGACAGTTCAGACAGGAACTGTTATTGCAACAAATACAGGAACGAGCCAAGGTAAAGCCAAGTGCTGGTTCAGACAATGCAGGAGAAAGGGAAGGTACGGGCATAGAGAAAAACAGGAAGCAGGTTAGGAGACAGTTCAGACAGGAACTGTTACTGAAGCGAGATACAGGAGCGAGTCTGGGTATGCAGCCCCCAGAGGGCAGGACGAACAGGCTAAAAGCGTGTTCACACGGGCCTGGAAATACAGCCTCCAGGAAAGCCAGAAAGACAGCTGGCTAGAGTGCACAGACAGGACACAGTTCAGACACGGGAACTGATACCGCAAGGCAGGAAACATAGACAGGACCTGGCACATCAGTGACTAGAAGCCAACAGACAGAACAAGATGCTCAGAAATTAATTCCAAGGAGGAGATGGTTTAAATACCAGGTGACAGACAGCAATAGGCTGAGGACGCATTAGGGGTGTGTCTGCAGCAGCTACAAGAAACAGGAAGTTCGGCGGGCATCACCCTAAGCAGGCAAAGCAGAGCAAAGCAGAGATTATGGAAAGGAGCCAGAGTGGCAGTCTGGACTGGAAATCAAGTGCGCGCTCTTCCACAGTGGGAGATGGACCACTATGCAAGGATGCCCCAAGGTATGTTACAAACAGCATGTTGCATTATATGGGGGCCAGTATTCTGCATGGAGCATTATATAGGGGCCAGTATTCTGCATGGAGCGTTTAATGGGAACGTGTATTCTGAATAAATCATTATATGGGGGGCAGTATTCTGCATGGAGCATTACATGGGGGCCAGTATTCTGTATGGATCATTATATGGGGGCCAGTATTCCGTATGGAGCATTATATGGGGGTCAGTATTCTGCATGGAGCATTATTTGGGGCCCATACAGCACTGAGCATTAACTGTGCGCCAGTAATATGCATGGAGCATTTTATGGTGCCCATACAGCATGGAGCATTAGATGGGGGTCCAGTATTCTGCATGGAGCACTATGTGGGGGCCAGTATTCTGTATGGAGCATTATATGTTGGCCTGTATTCTGTATGGAGTATTTTATGGGGGCCAGTATTCTGAATGGAGCATTATATTGGGCCCATACAGCATGGAGCATAATATGGGGGCCAGTATACTGAATGGAGCTTTATATGGGGACCAGTATTCTGTATGGAGCATTATATGGGGGCCAGTAATCTGTATGTGTCATTATATGGGGGCCAGTATTCTGCATGGTGCATTATATGGGGGCCTGTATTCTGCATGAAGCTTTATATGGGGGCCAGTATTGTGCATGGAGCCTTATATGGGCCTATACAGCATGGAGCATTATATGGGGGCCAGTATCTGCATGCAGCATTATATGGGGGCCAGAATTCTGCAATGAGCGTTTAATGGGAACCTGTATACTGAATGGAGCATTATATGGGGCCCATATAGCATTGAGCATTAACTGTGCACCAGTAATCGGCATGGAGCATTTTATGGTGCCCATACAGCATGGAGCATTAGATGGGGGTCCAGTATTCTGCATGGAGCATTATATGAGTGCCAGTATTCTGCATGGATCATTATATGGGGGCCTGTATTCTGTATGGAGCATTATATGGGGCCAGTATTCTGAATGGAGCATTATATGGGGCCCATACAGCATGGAGCATAATACAGGGGCCAGTACACTGAATGGAGCTTTATATGGGGACCAGTATTCTGTATGGAGCATTATATGGGGGCCAGTAATCTGTATGTGTCATTATATGGAGGCCAGTATTCTTCATGGTGCATTATATGGGGGCCTGTATTCTGCATGAAGCTTTATATGGGGGCCAGAATTGTGCATGGAGCCTTATATGGGCCTATACAGCATGGAGCATTATATGGGGGCCAGTATTCTGCATGGAGCTTTATATGGGGGCCAGTATTCTGCATGGAGCTTTAATGGGAACCTGTATACTTAATGGAGCATTATATGGGGGCCAGTATTCTGCATGTAGCATTATATGGGGGCCAGTATTCTGTATGGATCATTATATGGGGGCCAATATTCTGCATGGAGCATTATATGCGGGCCAGTATTCTGCATGGAGCATTATATGGGGCCAGTATTCTGCATAAATAAACTATTATTATTATTATTATTATTATTATTATTATTATGGAGCATTATATGGGGCCCATATAGCATGGAGCATTATATGGGGCCAGTATTCTGCATGGAGCATTATATGGGGCCCATATAGCATGGAGCATTAAATGGGGGCCAGTATACTGAATGGAGCTTTATATGCGGGCCAGTATTCTACATGTAGCACTATATGGGGGTCAGTATTCTGTATGGATCATTATATGGGGGCCAGTATTCTCTATGGAGCGTTATATGGGGCCAGTATTCTGCATGGAGCATTATATGGGGCCCATACAGCATGGAGCATTATATGGGGGCCAGTATATTGAATACAGTATTATATGGGGGCCAGTATTCTAAATGTAGCATTATATAGGCCCATACAGCATGGAGCATTATATGGGGTCCATTATTCTGTAAGGAGCATTACATGGGGTGCATTATTCTGTATGGAGCATAATATGGGGGCCAGTATTCTGCATGGAGCATTATAAGGGGGCTAGTATTCTGTATGGAGCATTATATGGGGGCCAGTATTCTGTATGGAGCATTATGTGTGGGCCAGTATTCGGCATGAAGCATTATATGGGGGTCAGTATTCTGTATGGAGCATTATATGGGGGCCAGTATTCTGTATGGAGCATTATGTGGGGGCCAGTATTCTGTATGAAGCATTATTTGGGGGCCAGTATTATGCATGTAGCATTATATGGGGGCCAGTATTCTGTATAGAGAATTATATAGCGGCCTGTTTTCTCTATGGAGCATTATATGAGGCCCATACAGCATGGAGCATTATATGGGGGCCAGAATTCTGCATAAAGCATTATATGGGGCCCATAGAGCATGGAGCATTATATGGGGGCCAGTATTTTGCATGGAGCATTATATGGGGCCCATACAGCATTGAGCATTATATGGGGGCCAGTATTCTGCATGGAGCATTATATGGCACCCATACAGCATGGAGCATTATATGGGGGCCAGTATTCTGCATGGAGCATTATATGGGGCCCATGCAGCATGGAGCATTATATGGGGGCCAGTGTTCTGTATGGAGCATTATATGTGGGCCAGTATTCTGCATGGAGCATTATATGGGGGCCAGTATTCTGTATGGAGCATTATACGGGGTCCAGTATTCTGCATGGAGCATTATATGGGGGCCAGTATTCTGCGTGGAGCATTATATGGGGCCCATACAGCATGGAGCATTATATGGGGGCCAGTATTCTGCATGGAGCATTATATGGGGCCCATATAGCATGGATCATTAAATGGGGGACAGTATACTGAATGGAGCATTATATGTGGCCAGTAAACTGAATGCAGCATTATATGGGGGCCAGTATTCTGAATGTAGCAATATATAGGCCCATACAGCATGGAGCATTATATGGAGTCCGTTATTCTGTAAGGAGCATTATATGGGGTGCATTATTCTGCATGGAGCATAATATGGGGGCCAGTATTCTGCATGGAGCATTATATGTGGGCTAGTATTCTGTATGGAGCATTATATGGGGGCCAGTGTTCTGTATGAAGCATTATATGGGGGCCAGTATTCTGCATAGAGCATTATATGGGGGCCAGTATTCTGTATGGAGTATTATATGGCGGCTAGTATTCTGCATTGAGCATTATATGGGGGCCAGTATTCTGTATGGAGCATTAAATGGGTGCCAGTGTTCTGCATGGAGTATTATATGGAGGCCACTATTCTGCATGGAGCATTATATGGGGCCCATACAGCATGGAACATTATATGGGCGCCAGTATTTTGCATGGAGCATTATATGGGGCCCATACAGCATGGATCATTATATGGGGACCAGTATTCCGCATGGAGCATTATATGGCGGCCAGTATTCTGCATGGAGCATTATATGGGGGCCAGTATTCTGCATGGAGCATTATATGGGGGCCAGTATTCTACATGGAGCATTATATGGGGCCCATACAGCATGGAATATTATATGGGGGCCAGTATTCTGCATGGAGCATTATATGGGGCCCATATAGCATGGAGCATTTTATGAGGGCATTATACTGAATGGAACATTATATGGGGGCCAGTATTCTGCATCTAGCATGATATGGGGCCCATACAGCATGGAGCATTATATGGGGACCTGTATTCTGCATCGAGCATTACATGGGGGGCAGTATTCTGCTTGGAGCATTATATGGGGACCAGTATTCTGTATGGAGCATTATATGGGGGCCAGTAATCTGTATGTGGCATTATATGGGGGCCATTATTCTACATGGTGCATTATAAGGGGGCTTGCATTCTGCATGGAGCTTTATATGGGGGACAGTAATGTGCATGGAGCCTTATATGGGCCTATACAGCATGGAGCATTATATGGGGGCCAGTACTCTGCATGGAGCATTCATTATATGGGGGCCAGTATTCTGCATGGAGCGTTTAATCGGAACCTGTATACTGAATGGAGCATTATATGGGGGTCAGTATTCTGCATGGAGCACTATATTGGGCCCATACAGCATTGAGCATTATATGTGGGTCAGTATTCTGCATGGAGCATTATATGGGGCCTATACAGCATGGAGCATTATATGGTGGCCCGTATACTTAATGGATCATTATATGGGGGCCAGTATTCTGCATATAGCATTATATAAGCCCATACAGCATGAAGCATTGGATGGGGGCCAGTATTCTGCATGAAGCTTTATATGGGGGCCAGTATTCTGTATGGATCATTATATGGGGGTCAGTATTCTGTATGGAGCATTATATGTGGGTCAGTATTTTGCATGGAGCATTATATGGGGCCCACACATCATGGAGCTTTATATGGGGGCCAGTAGTCTGCATGGAGCATTATATGGGGGCCAGTATTCTGCATGGAGAATTATATGGGGCCCATACAGCATGGAGTATTATATGGTGGCCAGTATACTGAATGGAGCATTATATGGGGGGCAGTTTTCTGCATGGAGCATTTTATGGGACCCATACAGCATGCAGCATTATTTGGGGGCCAGTATACTTAATGGAGCATTATAAGGGGGCAGTATTCTGCATGGAGCGTTTAATGGGAACCTGTATACTGAATGGAGCATTATATGGGGGCCAGTATTCTCTGTGGAGCATTATATGGGGGCCAGTATTCTGCATGAAGCATTATATGGGGGCCAGTATTCTGTATGGAGCATTGTATGGGGGCCAGTAATCTGTATGGGGCATTATATGGGGGCCAGTATTCTGCATGAAGCATTATATGCGGTCCAGTATTCTGCATGTAGCATTATATGGGTCCAGTATTCTGTAAGGAGCATTATGTATGGGCCAGTACTCTGTATGTAGCATTATATGGGGGCCAGTATTCTGCATGGAGCATTATATGCCGGCCGGGATTCTGCATGGAGCATTATATGGGGGCCAGTATTCTGCATGGAGCATTATATGGAGCGCATACGGCATGGAGCATTATATGGGGGTTAGTATACTAAATGGAGTATTACATCTGGGCCAGTATTCTGCATGTAGCATTATATGGGGGCCAGTATTCTGTATGGAGCATTATATGGGGCCAGTACTCTGTATGGAGCATTATATGGGGGCCAGCATTCTGCATGGAGCATTATTATATGTGGCCCATACAGCATGGAGCATTATATGGGGCCAGTATACTTAATGGAGCATTATATTGGGGGCCAGCATTCTGAATGAAGGATTTTATGAGCCCATACAGCATGGAGCATTATATGGGGTGCATTAATCTGTATGGAGAATAATATGGGGGCCAGTATTCTGCATGGAGCATTATATGGGGGCTACTATTCTGCATGGAGCATTATATGGGGGCCAATTTTCTGTATGGAGCATTATATGGGGGCCAGTATTCTGCATGGAGCATTATATAGGGACCAGAATTCTGGATGGAGCATTATATGGGGCCCTGTATTCTCTACTTAGCATTATATAGGGCCCATAGAACATGGAGCATTATATGGAAGCCAGTATTCTGCATGGAGCATTACATGGGGTCCATACAGCATGGAGCAATATATGGGGGCCAGTATTTGGCATGGAGGATTTTATGGGGCCCATACAGCATGGAGCATTATATGCGGTCAACTATTCTGCATGGAGCATTATATGGCGGCCAGTATTCTGCATGGAGCATTATATGGGGACCAATATTCTGCATGGAGCATTATATGGGGGCCAGTATTCTGCATGGAGCATTATTTGGGGCACATGCAGCATGGAATATTATATTGGAGAGAGTATTCTGCATGGAGCATTAAATGGGGCCCATACAGCATGGAGCATTATATGGGGGCCTGTATTCAGCATGGAGCATTATATGGGGCCTATAGAGCATGGAGAATTATATGGGGGCCAGTATTCTGCATGGAGAATTATAAGGGGGCCAGTATTCTGCATGGAGCATTATATGGGGGCAAATATTCTGTATAGAGCTTTATATGGGGGCCTGTCTTCTGTATGAAGCATTATATGGGGGACAGTATTCTCCATGTAGCATTATATGGGGCCCATACAGCATGGAGCATTATATGGGGCCAGTATGCTGAATGGAGCATTATATGGGGGCCAGTATTCTTCTTATAGCATTATATGGGGCCCATACAGCATGGAGCATTATATGGGGGCCAGAATTCTGCATAGAGCATTTTATGGGGGCCAGTATTCTGCATGGAGCTTTATATGGGGACCAGTATTCTGTATGGAGCATTATATGGGGGCCAGTAATTTGTATGGGGCATTATATGGGGGCCAGTATTTTGCATGGTGAGTTATATGGGGGCCTGTATTCTGCATGGAGCTTTATATGGCGGTCAGTATTGTGCATGGAGCCTTATATGGGCCTATACAGCATGGAGCATTATATGAGGGCCAGTATTCTCTATGGAGCATTTCATGGGGGCCTGTAATTTATATGGGGGCCAGTATTCTGCATGGAGCATTATATGCCGGCCGGTATTCTGCATGGAGCATTATATGTGGGCCAGTATTCTGTATGGAGCATTATATGGGGCCCATACAGCATGGAGCATTATATGGGGGCCAGTATTCTGCATGGAGCACTGTATGGGGCGCATATAGAATGGAGCATTATGTGGGTGCTAGTATACTGAATGGAGCATTACATCGGGGCCAGTATTTTGCATGTAGCATTATATGGGGGCCAGTATTCTGTATGGAGCATTATGTATGGGCCAGTACTCTGTATGGAACATTATATGGGGGCCAGCATTCTGCATGGAGAATTATTAAATGTGGCCCATACAGCATGAAGCATTATATTGGGACCAGTATACTTAATGGAGCATTATATGGGGGCCAGTATTCTGCATGGAACATTATATGGGCCCATACAGCATGGAGCATTATATGGGGTGCATTATTTTGTATGGAGCATAATATGGGGGCCAGTATTCTGCATGGAGCATTATATGGCGGCTAGTATTCTGCATGGAGCATGATATTGGGGCCAGTATTCTGTATGGAGCATTATATCGGAGCCAGTATTCTGCATGGAGCATTATATGAGGGCCAGTATTCTGTATGGAGTATAATATAGGGGCCAGTATTCTGCATGGAGCATTATATGGGGGCCAGTATTCTGTATGGAGCATTAAATGGAGGCCAGTATTCTGCATGGAGCATTATTTGGCGGCCAGTATTCTGCATTGGGCATGATATGGGGACCAATATTCTGCATGGAGCACTATATGGGGGCCAGTATTCTGCATGGAGCATTATATGGGGCCAGTATTCTGCATGGAGCATTATATGGGGCCCATACAGCATGGAATACTATATGGGAGCCAGTATTCTGCATGGAGCATTATATGGGGCCCATACAGCATGGAGCATTATATGGGGGCCAGTATTCAGCGTGGTGCATTACATAGGGCCAATACAGCATGGAGCATTATATGGGGGCCAGTATTCTGTATGGAGCATTATATGGGGGCCAGTATTCTGCATGGAGCAATGTATGGGGGCCAGTATTCTGTATGGAGCATTACATGGGGGCCTGTATTCTGTATTAAGCATTATATGGAGGCCAGTATTCTGCATGGAGCATTATATGAGGCACATACAGCATGGAGCATTATATGGGGGCCAGTATACTGAATGGAGCATTACACGGGGGCCATTATTCTGCATATAGCATGATATGGGGCCCAAACAGCATGGAGCATTATATGGGGGCCAGTATTCTGCATTGAGCATTTTATAGGGGCCAGTATTCTGTATGGAGCTTTATATGGGGGCCAGTATTCTGTATGGAGCATTATATGGGGTCCTGTAATCTGTATGGGGCATTATATGGGGGCCAGTATTTTGCATGGTGAATTATATCGGGGCCGGTATTCTGCATAGAGCTTTATATGGCGGCCAGTATTGTGCATGGAGCCTTATATGGTCCTAAACAGCATGGAGCATTATATGGGGGCCAGTATTCTGTATGGAGCATTGTATGGGGGCCAGTATTCTGCATGGAGCAATGTATGGGGGCCAGTATTCTGTATGGAGCATTACATGGGGGCCTGTAATCTGTATTAAGCATTATATGGGGGTCAGTATTCTGCATGGAGCATTATATGGGGCACATACAGCATGGAGCATTATATGGGGGCCAGTATACTGAATGGAGCATTACATGGGGGCCATTATTCTGCATATAGCATGATATGGGGCCCAAACAGCATGGAGCATTATATGGGGGCCAGTATTCTGCAATGAACATTTTATGGGGGCCAGTATTCTGTATGGAGCTTTATATGGGGGCAAGTATTCTGTATGGAGCATTATATGGGGTCCTGTAATCTCTATGGGGCATTATATTTGGGCCAGTATTTTGCATGGTGAATAATATGGGGGCCGGTATTCTGCATAGAGCTTTATATGGCGGCCAGTATTGTGCATGGAACCTTATATGGGCCTAAACAGCATGGAGCATTATATGGGGGTCAGTATTCTGCATGGAGCATTATATGGGATCCAGTATTCGGCGTGGAGCGTTTAATGGGAACCTGTATACTGAATGGAGCATTATATGGGTGCCAGTATTGTGTGTGGAGCATTGTATGGGGGCCAGTATTTTGTATGGATCATTATATGGGGGCCAGTATACTACTTGGAGCATTATATGGGGGCCAGTGCTCTGTATGGAGCATTGTATGGGGTCAGTAATCTGTATGGGGCATTATATGGGGGCCAGTATTCTGCATGGAGCATTATACGGGCCCATACAGCATGGAGCATTATATGGTGGCCAGTATTGTGCATGGAGCATTATATGCGGGCCAGTATTCTGCATGGAGCATTATATGGGGGCCAGTATTCTGCATGGAGCATTATATGGGGGCTAGTATTCTGGATGAAGCATTATATGGGGACCAGTATTCTGCATGGAGCATTAAATGTGGGCCAGTATTCTCTATGGAGCATTATATGGGGGCCAGTATTCTGTATGCAGCATTATATGGGGTCAGTATTCTGCATGGAGCATTATATGGGGCCCATACAGCATTGAGCATTATATGTGGGTCAGAATTCTGCATGGAGCATTATATGGGGCCCATACAGCATGGAGCATTATATGGGGGCCCGTATACTGAATGGATCATTATATGGGGGCCAGTATTCTGCATGTAGCATTATATGGGCCTACACAACATGGAGCATTAGATGGGGGCCAGTATTCTGCATGAGGCATTATATGGGGGCCAGAATTCTGTATAGATCATTATAAGGGGGTCAGTATTTTGCATGGAGCATTATATGGGGCCGAAACAGCATGGAAGTTTATATGGGGGCCAGTAGTCTGCATGGAGCATTATATGGGACCAGTATTCGGCATGAAGAATTATATGGGGCTCATATATCATGGAGTATTATACGGGGGCCAGTATACTGAATGGAGCATTGTATGGGGCCAATTTTCTGCATGGAGCTTTTTATGGGGCCAGATACAGCATGGAGCATTATATGAGGGCCAGTATACTTAATGTAGCATTATAAGGGTGCAGTGTTCTGCATGGAGCGTTTAATGGGAACCTGTATACTGAATGGAGCATTATATGGGGGCCAGTATTCTGCATGGAGCATTGTATGGGGCCCATATAGCATGGAGCATTATGTGGGTGCTAGTATACTGAATGGAGCATTACATCGGGGCCAGTATTCTGCATGTAGCATTATATGGGGGCCAGTATTGTGCATGGAGCATCATATGCGGGCCAGTATTCTGCATGAAGCATTATATGGGGGCCAGTATTCTGCATGGAGCATTATATGGGGGCTAGTATTCTGGATGAAGCATTATATGGGGGCCAGTATTCTGCATGGAGCATTAAATGGGGGCCAGTATTCTGTATGGAGCATTATATGGGGGCCAGTATTCTGTATGCAGCATTATATGGGGTCAGTATTCTTCATGGAGCATTATATGGGGCCCATGCAGCATTGAGCATTATATGTGGGTCAGTATTCTGCATGGAGCATTATATGGGGCCCATACAGCATGGAGCATTATATTGGGGCCCGTATACTGAATGGATCATTATATGGGGGCCAGTATTCTGCATGTAGCATTATATGGGCCTATACAACATGGAGCATTATATGGGGGCCAGTATTCTGCATGGAGCATTGTATGGGGCCCATATAGAATGGAGCATTATGTGGGTGCTAGTATACTGAATAGAGCATTACATCGGGGACAGTATTCTGCATGTAGCATTATATGGGGGCCAATATTCTGTATGGAGCATTATGTATGGGCCATTACTCTGTATGGAGCATTATAGGGGGGCCAGTATTCTGCATGGAGAATTATTAAATGTGGCCCATACAGCATGAAACATAATATTGGGACCAGTATACTTAATGGAGCATTATATGGGGGCCAGTATTCTGAATGTAGCATTATATGGGCCCATACAGCATGGAGCATTATATGGGGTGCATTATTTTGTATGGAGCATAATATGGGGGCCAGTATTCTGCATGGAGAATTATATGGCGGCTAGTATTCTGCATGGAACATGATATTGGGGCCAGTATTCTGTATGGAGCATTATATCGGGGCCAGTATTCTGCATGGAGCATTATATGGGGGCCAGTATTCTGTATGGAGCATTATATGGGGGCCAGTATTCTGCATGGAGCATTATATGGGGGCCAGTATTCTGTATGGAGCATTAAATGGGGGCCAGTATTCTGCATGGACTATTATATGGGGGCCAGTATTCTGCATGGAGAGTTATATAGAGGCCATTATTCTGTATGGAGCATTATATGGGGTCCTGTATTCTCTATTTAGCATTATAAAGGGCCCATAGAGCATGGAGCCTTATATGGGGGCCAATATTCTGCATGGAGCATTACATGGGGCCCATACAACATGGAGCATTATATGAGGGCCAGTATTTTGCATGGAGGATTATATGGGGCCCATACAGTATGGAGCATTATATGGGGGCCAGTATTCTGCATGGAGCATTATATGGCAGCCAGTATTCTGCATGGAGCATGATATGGGGACCAATATTCTACATGGAGTATTATATGGGGGCCAGTATTCTGCATGGAGCATTATGTGGGGCCAGTATTCTGTATGGAGCAGTATATGGGGCCCATACAGCATGGAGCATTATATGGGGGCCAGTATACTGAATGGAGCATTTTATGGCGGCTATTTTTCTGCATATAGCATGATATGGGGCCCATACAGAATGGAGCATTATATGGGGGTCTATATTCTGCATCGAGCATTTTATGGGGGCCAGTATTCTGCATGGAGCTTAATATGGGGTCCAGTATTCTGTATGGAGCATTATATGGGGGCCAGTAATCTGTATAGGGCATTATATAGGGGCTAGTATTTTGCATGGTGCATTATATGGGGGCCTGTCTTCTGCATGGAGCTTTATATGGGGGCCAGTATTTTGCATGGAGCCTTATATGGGTCTATACAGCATGGAGCATTATATAGGGGTCAGTATTCTGCATGGAGCATTATATGGGGACCAGTATTCTGCGTTGAGCGTTTAATGGGAATGTGTACTGAATGGAGCATTATATGGGTGCCAGTATTCTGTGTGGAGCATTGTATGGGGGCCAGTATTCTGTGTGGAGCATTATATGTGGCCAGTATTCTGCATGGAACATTATATGGGGGCCAGTATTCTGTATGTAGCATTGTATGGGGGCCAGTAATCTGTATGGGGTATTATTTGGGGACCAGTGATCTGCATCGAACATTATATGGGGGCCAGTATTCTGTATGAAGCATTATATGGGGGCTAGTATTCTGCATGGAGCATTATATGGGAGCCAGTATTCTGTATGGAGTATTATATGGGGGCCAGTATTCTGCATGGAGCTTTACATGGGGTCTAGTATTCTGTTTGGAGCATTATATGGGGGCCAGGATTCTGCATGGAGCTTTATATGGGGGCCAGTATTCTGTATGAAGCATTAAATGGTGGCCAGTATTCTGCATGGAGCATTATATGGGGATCAGTATTTTGCATTGAGCATTATATAGGGACCAGTATTCTGTATGAAGCATTATATGGGGTCCTGTATTCTCTATTTAGCATTATATAGGCCCATAGAGCATGGAGCATTATATGGGGGCCAGTATACTGCAAGGAGCATTATATGGAGCCCATACAGCATGGAGCATTATATGGGGGCCAGTATTTTGCGTGGAGCATTATATGGGGCCCATACAGCATGGAGCATTATATGGGGGCCAGTATTCTGCATGGAGCATTATATGGCGGCCAGTTTTCTGCATGGAGCATTATATGGGGACCAATATTCTGCATGGAGCATTATATGGGGGCCAGTATTCTGCACGGAGCATTATATGGGGGCCAGTATTCTGCATGGAGCATTATATGGGGACCATACAGCATGGAATATTATATGGGAGCCATTATTCTGCATGGAGCATTATATGGGGCCCATACAGAAGGGAACATTATATGTGGGCCAGTATTCAGCATGGAGCATTATATGGGGACCATACAGCATGGAGCATTATATGGGAGCCAGTATTCTGTATTGAGCATTATATGGGGGCCAGTATTCTGCATGGAGCATTATATGGGGGCCAGTATTCTGTATGGAACATTATATGGGGGCCTGTATTCTGTATGAAACATTATATGGGGGCCAGTATTCTGCATGGAGAATTATATGGGTCCCATACAGCTTGGAGCATTATATGGGGGCCAGTATACTGAATGGAGCATTATATGGTGGCCATTTTTCTGCATATAGCATGATATGGGGCCCATACAGAATGGAGTATTATATGGGGGTCTGTATTCTGCATCGAGCATTTTATGGGGGCCAGTATTCTGCATGGAGCTTTTTATGGGGTCCAGTATTCTGTATGGAGCATTATATGGGGGCCAGTAATCTGTATAGGGCATTATATAGGGGCCAGTATTTCGCATGTTGCATTTTATGGGGGCCTGTCTTCTGCATGGAGCTTTATATGGGGGCCAGTATTGTGCATGGAGCCTTATATGGGTCTATACAGCATGGAGCATTATGTAGGGGTCAGTATTCTGCATGGAGCATTATATGGGGACCAGTATTCTGCGTTGAGCGTTTAATGGGAATCTGTATACTGAGTGGAACATTATATGGGTGCCAGTATTCTGTGTGGAGCATTGTATGGGGGCCAGTATTCTGTATGGAGCATTATATGGTGGCCAGTTTTCTACATGGAACATTATATGGCGGCCAGTATTCGTATGGAGCATTGTATGGGGGCCAGTAATCTGTATGGGGTATTATATGGGGGCCAGTATTCTGCATGGAGCATTATACGGGCCCATACAGCATGGACCATTATACGGGGGCCAGTATACTGAATGGAGCATTATATGGGGCCAGTTTTCTGCATGGAGCTTTTTATGGGGCCCGATACAGCATGGAGCATTATATGGGGGCCAGTGTACTTAATGGAGCATTATATGGGGCCCATACAGCATGGAGTATCATATGGGGGCTAGTATACTGAATGGAGCATTATATTAGGGCCAGTATTCTGCATGTAGCATTATATGGGAGCCAGTATTCTGTATGGAGCATTATATGGGGGCCAGTATTCTTCATGGAGCATTATTATATGTGGCCCATACAGCATGGAGCATTATATGGGGGCCAGTATTCTGAATGTAGCATTATAGAGGCCCATACAGCATGGAGCATTATATGGGGTGCATTGCACAGTATGGAGCATAATATGGGGGCCAGTAATCTGCATGGAGCATTATATGGGGATAGTATTCTGCATGGAGCATTATATGGGGTCCAGTATTTTGTATGGAGTATTATATGGGGGCCAGTATTCTGCATGGAGCTTTACATGTGGGCTAGTATTCTGTTTGGAGCATTATATGGGGCCAGGATTCTGCATGGAGCTTTATATGGGGGCCAGTATTCTGTATGGAGCATTAAATGGGGGCCAGTATTCTGCATGGAGCATTATATGGGGGCCAGTATTTTGCATTGAGCATTATATAGGGGCCAGTGTTCTGTATGGAGCATTATATGGGGCCCTGTATTCTCTATTTAGCATTATATAGGGCCCATAGAGCATGGAGCATTATATGGGGGCCAGTATTCTGCAGTTAGCATTATATGGAGCCCATACAGCATGGAGCATTATATGGGGGCCAGTATTTTGCATGGAGCATTATATTGGGCCCATACAGCATGGAGCATTATATGGGGGCCAGTATTCTGCATGGAGCATTATATGGCGGCCAGTATTCTGCATGGATTATTATATGGGGACCAATATTCTGCATGGAGCATTATATGGGGGCCAGTATTCTGCATGGAGCATTATATGGGGGCCAGTATTCTGCATGGAGCATTATATGGGGCCCATATAGAATGGAATATTATATGGGAGCCAGTATTCTGCATGGAGCATTATATGGGGCCCAAACAGCAGGGAACATTATATGTGGGCCAGTATTCAGCAAGGAGCATTATATGGGGCCCATACAGCATGGAGCATTATATGGGAGCCAGTATTCTGTATTGAGCATTATATGGAGGCCAGTTTTCTGCATGGAGCATTATGTGGGGGCCAGTATTCTGTATGGAGCATTATATGGGGGCCTGTATTCTGTATGAAACATTATATGGGGGCCAGTATTCTGCATGGAGCATTACATGGGGCCCAAACAGCATGGAGCATTATATGGGGGCCAGTATACTGAATGGAGCATTATATGGCGGCCATTTTTCTGCATATAGCATGATATGGGGCCCATACAGCATGGAGCATTATATGGGGGCCAGTATACTGAATGGAGCATTATATGGTGGCCATTTTTCTGCATATAGCATGATATGGGCCCCATACAGAATTGAGCATTATATGGGGGTCTATATTCTGCATCGAGCATTTTATGGGGGCCAGTATTCTGCATGGAGCTTTATATGGGGTCCAGTATTCTGTATGGAGCATTATGTGGGGGCCAGTAATCTATATAGGGCATTATATAGGGGCTAGTATTTTGCATGGTGCATTATATGGGGGCCTGTCTTCTGCATGGAGCTTTATATGGGGGCCAGTATTGTGCATGGAGCCTTATATGGGTCTATACAGCATGGAGCATTATATAGGGGTCAGTATTCTGCATGGAGCATTATATGGGGACCAGTATTCTGCGTTGAGTGTTTAATGGGAACCTGTGTACTGAATGGAGCATTATATGGGTGCCAGTATTCTGTGTGTAGCATTGTATGGGGGCCAGTATTCTGTGTGGAGCATAATATGGTGGCCAGTATTCTGAATGGAACATTATATGGGGGCCAGTATTCTGTATGGAGCATTGTATGGGGGCCATTAATCTGTATGGGGTATTATATGGGGGCCAGTATTCTGCATGGAGCATTATATGGGGCTAGTATTCTGCATGGAGCATTATATGGGGTCCAGTATTCTGTATGGAGTATTATATGGGGGCCAGTATTCTGCATGGAGCTTTACATGTGGGCTAGTATTCTGTTTGGAGCATTATATGGGGGCCAGGATTCTGCATGGAGCTTTATATGGGGGCCAGTATTCTGTATGGAGCATTAAATGGGGGCCAGTATTCTGCATGGAGCATTATATGGGGGCCAGTATTTTGCATTGAGCATTATATAGGGGCCAGTGTTCTGTATGGAGCATTATATGGGGCCCTGTATTCTCTATTTAGCATTATATAGGGCCCATAGAGCATGGAGCATTATATGGGGGCCAGTATTCTGCAGTTAGCATTATATGGAGCCCATACAGCATGGAGCATTATATGGGGGCCAGTATTTTGCATGGAGCATTATATTGGGCCCATACAGCATGGAGCATTATATGGGGGCCAGTATTCTGCATGGAGCATTATATGGCGGCCAGTATTCTGCATGGATTATTATATGGGGACCAATATTCTGCATGGAGCATTATATGGGGGCCAGTATTCTGCATGGAGCATTATATGGGGGCCAGTATTTTGCATGAAACATTATATGGGGGCCAGTGTTCTGTATGCAGCATTGTATGGGGGCCAGTAATCTGCATGGGGCATTATATGGGGGCCAGTATTCTGCATGGAGCATTATATGGGGCCCATATAGCATGGAATATTATATGGGAGCCAGTATTCTGCATGGAGCATTATATGGGGCCCAAACAGCAGGGAACATTATATGTGGGCCAGTATTCAGCATGGAGCATTATATGGGGCCCATACAGCATGGAGCATTATATGGGAGCCAGTATTCTGTATTGAGCATTATATGGAGGCCAGTTTTCTGCATGGAGCATTATATGGGGGCCAGTATTCTGTATGGAGCATTATATGGGGGCCTGTATTCTGTATGAAACATTATATGGGGGCCAGTATTCTGCATGGAGCATTATATGGGGCCCAAACAGCATGGAGCATTATATGGGGGCCAGTATACTGAATGGAGCATTATATGGCGGCCATTTTTCTGCATATAGCATGATATGGGGCCCATACAGCATGGAGCATTATATGGGGGCCAGTATACTGAATGGAGCATTATATGGTGGCCATTTTTCTGCATATAGCATGGTATGGGGCTCATACAGAATTGAGCATTATATGGGGGTCTATATTCTGCATCGAGCATTTTATCGGGGCCAGTATTCTGCATGGAGCTTTATATGGGGTCCAGTATTCTGTATGGAGCATTATATGTGGGCCAGTAATCTATATAGGGCATTATATAGGGGCTAGTATTTTGCATGGTGCATTATATGGGGGCCTGTCTTCTGCATGGAGCTTTATATGGGGGCCAGTATTGTGCATGGAGCCTTATATGGGTCTATACAGCATGGAGCATTATATAGGGGTCAGTATTCTGCATGGAGCATTATATGGGGACCAGTATTCTGCGTTGAGTGTTTAATGGGAACCTGTGTACTGAATGGAGCATTATATGGGTGCCAGTATTCTGTGTGTAGCATTGTATGGGGGCCAGTATTCTGTGTGGAGCATTATATGGTGGCCAGTATTCTGAATGGAACATTATATGGGGGCCAGTATTCTGTATGGAGCATTGTATGGGGGCCATTAATCTGTATGGGGTATTATATGGGGGCCAGTATTCTGCTTGGAGCATTATACGGGCCCATACAGCATGGAGCATTATACGGGGGCCAGTATACTGAATGGAGCATTATATGGGGCCAGTTTTCTGCATGGAGCTTTTTATGGGGCCCGATACAGCATGGAGCATTATATGGGGGCCAGTGTACTTAATAAAGCATTATAAGGGTGCAGTGTTCTGCAAGGAGCGTTTAATGGGAACCTGTATACTGAATGGAGCATTATATGGGGGCCAGTATTCTGCGTGGAGCATTGTATGGAGGCCAGTATTCTGTATGGAGTATTATATGGGGCCAGTATTCTGCATGAAACATTAAATGGGGGCCAGTGTTCTGTATGCAGCATTGTATGGGGGCCAGTAATCTGCATGGGGCATTATATGGGGGCCAGTATTCTGCATGGAGCATTATACGGGCCCATACAGCATGGAGCATTATATGGGGGCCAGTATTCTGCATGGAGCATTATATGGCGGCCAGTATTCTGCATGGATTATTATATGGGGACCAATATTCTGCATGGAGCATTTTATGGGGGCCAGTATTCTGCATGGAGCATTATATGGGGGCCAGTATTCTGCATGGAGCATTATATGGGGCCCATATAGCATGGAATATTATATGGGAGCCAGTATTCTGCATGGAGCATTATATGGGGCTCAAACAGCAGGGAACATTATATGTGGGCCAGTATTCAGCATGGAGCATTATATGGGGCCCATACAGCATGGAGCATTATATGGGAGCCAGTATTCTGTATTGAGCATTATATGGAGGCCAGTATTCTGCATGGAGCATTATATGGGGGCCAGTATTCTGTATGGAGCATTATATGGGGGCCTGTATTCTGTATGAAACATTATATGGGGGCCAGTATTCTGCATGGAGCATTATATGGGGCCCAAACAGCATGGAGCATTATATGGGGGCCAGTATACTGAATGGAGCATTATATGGCGGCCATTTTTCTGCATATAGCATGATATGGGGCCCATACAGCTTGGAGCATTATATGGGGGCCAGTATACTGAATGGAGCATTATATGGTGGCCATTTTTCTGCATATAGCATGATATGGGGCCCATACAGAATGGAGCATTATATGGGGGTCTATATTCTGCATCGAGCATTTTATGGGGGCCAGTATTCTGCATGGAGCTTTATATGGGGTCCAGTATTCTGTATGGAGCATTATATGGGGGCCAGTAATCTATATAGGGCATTATATAGGGGCTAGTATTTTGCATGGTGCATTATATGGGGGCCTGTCTTCTGCATGGAGCTTTATATGGGGGCCAGTATTGTGCATGGAGCCTTATATGGGTCTATACAGCATGGAGCATTATATAGGGGTCAGTATTCTGCATGGAGCATTATATGGGGACCAGTATTCTGCGTTGAGTGTTTAATGGGAACCTGTGTACTGAATGGAGCATTATATGGGTGCCAGTATTCTGTGTGTAGCATTGTATGGGGGCCAGTATTCTGTGTGGAGCATTATATGGTGGCCAGTATTCTGAATGGAACATTATATGGGGGCCAGTATTCTGTATGGAGCATTGTATGGGGGCCAGTAATCTGTATGGGGTATTATATGGGGGCCAGTATTCTGCATGGAACATTATATGGGGGCCAGTATTCTGCATGGAGCATTATATGGGGCCCATACAGCATGGAGCATTATATGGGGGCCAGTATACTGAATGGAGCATTATATGGCGGCCATTTTTCTGCATATAGAATGATATGGGGCCCATACAGAATGGAGCATTATATGGGGGTCTATATTCTGCATCGAGCATTTTATGGGGGCCAGTATTCTGCATGGAGCTTTATATGGGGTCCAGTATTCTGTATGGAGCATTATATGGGGGCCAGTAATCTATATAGGGCATTATATAGGGGCTAGTATTTTGCATGGTGCATTATATGGGGGCCTGTCTTCTGCATGGAGCTTTTTATGGGGTCCAGTATTGTGCATGGAGCCTTATATGGGTCTATACAGCATGGAGCATTATATAGGGGTCAGTATTCTGCATGGAGCATTATATGGGGACCAGTATTCTGCGTTGAGCGTTTAATGGGAACCTGTGTACTGAATAGAGCATTATATGGGTGCCAGTATTCTGTGTGGCGCATTGTATGGGGGTCAATATTCTGTGTGGAGCATTATATGGTGGCCAGTATTCTGCATGGAACATTATATGGGGGCCAGTATTCTGTATGGAGCATTGTATGGGGGCCAGTAATCTGTATGGGGTATTATATGGGGGCCAGTATTCTGCATGGAACATTATATGGGGGCCAGTATTCTGTATGAAGCATTATATTGGGGCTAGTATTCTGCATGGAGCATTATATGGGAGCCAGTATTCTGTATGGAGTATTATATGGGGGCCAGTATTCTGCATGGAGCTTTACATGGGGGCTAGTATTCTGTTTGGAGCATTATATGGGGGCCAGGATTCTGCATGGAGCTTTATATGGGAGGGGGGGGCAGTATTCTGTATGGAGCATTAAATGGTGGCCAGTATTCTGCATGGAGCATTATATGGGGGCAAATATTTTGCATTGAGCATTATATAGGGGCCAGTATTCTGTATGGAGCATTATATGGGGCCCTGTATTCTCTATTTAGCATTATATAGGGCCCATAGAGCATGGAGCATTATATGGGGCCCAGTATTCTGCAGGGAGCATTATGTGGAGCCCATACAGCATGGAGCATTATATGGGGGCCAGTATTTTGCGTGGAGCATTATATGGGGCCCATACGGCATGGAGCATTATATGGGGGGCAGTATTCTGCATGGAGCATTATATGGCGGCCAGTATTCTGCATGGAGCATTATATGGGGACCAATATTCTGCATGGAGCATTATATGGGGGCCAGTATTCTGCATGGAGCATTATATTGGGGCCAGTATTCTGCATGGAGCATAATATGGGGCCCATACAGCATGTAATATTATATGGGAGCCAGTATTCTGCATGGAGCATTATATGGGGCCCATACAGAAGGGAACATTATATGTGGGCCAGTATTCAGCATGGAGCATTATATGGGGCCCATACAGCATGGAGCATTATATGGGAGCCAGTATTCTGTATTGAGCATTATATGTGGGCCAGTATTCTGCATGGAGCATTATATGGGGGCCAGTATTCTGTATGGAGCATTATATGGGGTCCTCTATTCTGTATGAAACATTATATGGGGGCCAGTATTCTGCATGGATCATTATATGGGGCCCATACAGCATGGAGCATTATATGGGCGCCAGTATACTGAATGGAGCATTATATGGTGGCCATTTTTCTGCATATAGCATGATATGGGGCCCATACAGAATGGAGCATTATATGGGGGTCTGTATTCTGCATCGAGCATTTTATGGGGGCCAGTATTCTGCATGAAGCTTTTTATGGGGTCCAGTATTCTGTATGTAGCATTATATGGGGGCCAGTAATCTGTATAGGGCATTATATAGGGACCAGTATTTTGCATGGTGCATTTTATGGGGGCCTGTCTTCTGCATGGAGCTTTATATGGGGGCCAGTATTCTGCATGGAGCCTTATATGGGTCTATACAGCATGGACCATTATATAGGGGTCAGTATTCTGCATGGAGCATTATATGGGGACCAGTATTCTGCGATGAGCGTTTAATGGGAACCTGTATACTGAATGGAACATTATATGGGTGCCAGTATTCTGTGTGGAGCATTGTATGGGGGCCAGTATTCTGTATGGAGCATTATATGGTGGCCAGTATTCTACATGGAACATTATATGGCGGCCAGTATTCGTATGGAGATTGTATGGGGGCCAGTAATCTGTATGGGGTTTTATATGGGGGCCAGTATTCTGCATGGAGCATTATACGGGCCCATACAGCATGGAGCATTATAAGGTGGCCAGTATCCTGCATGGAGCATTATATGCAGGCCAGTATTCTGCATGGAGCATTATATGGGGGCCAGTATTCTGCATGGAGCATTATATGGGGTAGGTGTTCTGCATGGAGCATTATATGGGGCCCATACAGCATTGAGCATTATATGTGGGTCAGTATTCTGCATGGAGCATTATATGGGGCCCATACAGCATGGAGCATTATATGGGGGCACTATACTGAATGGAGCATTATATGGGGGCCAGTTTTCTGCATATAGCATAATATGGGGCCCATACAGCATGGAGCATTATATGGGGGCCAGTATTCTGCGTGGAGCAGTGTATGGAGGCCAGTATTCTGTATGGAGCATTATATGGGGGACAGTATTCTGCATGCAGCATTGTATGGGGGCCAGTAATCTGCACGGGGCATTAAATGGGGGCCAATATTCTGCATGGAGCATTATACGGGCCCATACAACATGGAGCATTATATGGGGGCCAGTATTCTGCATGGAGCATTATATCGGGCCCATATAGCATGGAGTATTATGTGGGGGCTAGTATACTGAATGGAGCATTACTTCGAGGCCAGTATTCTGCAAGTAACATTGTATGGGGGCCATTATTCTGCATGGAGCATTATATGGGGGCTAGTATTCTGCATGGAGCAGTATATGGGGGCCAGTATTCTGTATGCAGCATTATATGGGGGCCAGTATTCTGCATAGAGCATTACATGGGGGCCAGTATTCTGTTTGGAGCATTATATGGGGGCCAGGATTCTGCATGGAGCTTTATATGGGGGCCAGTATTCTGTATGGAGCATTAAATGGGGGCCAGTATTCTACATGGAGTATTATATGGGGGCCCAGTATTCTGCATGGAGCATTATATGGAGCCCATACAGCATGGAGAATTATATGGGGACCAGTATTTTGCATGGAGCATTATATGGGGCCCATACAACATGGAGCATTATATGGGGGCCAGTATTCTGCATGGAGCATTATATGGCGACCAGTATTCTGCTTGGAGCATTATATGGGGACCAATATTCTTCATGGAGCATTATATGGGGGCCAGTATTCTGCATGGAGCATTATATCGGGGCCAGTATTCCGCATGGAGAATTATATGGGGCCCATACAGCATGGAATATTATATGGTAGCCAGTTTTCTGCATGGAGCATTATATGGGGCCCATACAGCAGGGAACATTATATGGGGGCCAGTATTCAGAATGGAGCATTATATGGGGCCCATACCGCATGGAGCATTATATGGGGGCAGTATTCTGTATGGAGAGTTATATGGGGCCAGTATTCTGCATGGAGCATTATATGGGGACCAGTATTCTGTATGGAGCATTATATGGGGGCCTGTATTCTGTATGAAACATTATATAGGGGCCTGTATTCTGCATGGAGCATTATCTGGGGCCTATATAGCATGGATCATTATATGGGGGCCAGTATACTGAGTGGAGCATTATATGGCGGCCAGTATTCTACATATAGTATGATATGGGGTCCATACAGAATGGAGCATTATATGGGGGTCAGTATTCTGCATCGAGCTTTTTATGGGGGCCAGTATTTGCATGGAGCTTTATATGGGGTCCAGTATTCTGTATGGAGCATTATATGGGGGTCAGTAATCTGTAAAGGGCATTATATGGGGGCCAGTATTTTGCATGGTGCATTATATGGGGGCCTGTCTTCTGCATGGAGCTTTATATGGGGGCCAGTATTGTGGATGGAGCCTTATATGGGTCTTTACAGCAAGGAACATTATATAGCGGTCAGTATTCTGCATGGAGCATTATATGAGTGCCAGTATTCTGTGTGGAGCATTGTATGGGGGCCAGTATTCTGTATGGAGCATTATATGGGGGCCAGTATTCTGCATGGAGCATTACATGGGGGCTAGTATTCTGCATGGAGCATTATATGGGGGCCAGTATTCTGCATGGAGCATTATATGGGGGCTAGTATTCTGGACGGAGCATTATATGAGGGCCAGTATTCTGTATGGAGCATTATATGAGGGCCAGTATTCTGCATTGAGCATTATATAGGGGCCAGTATTCTGTATGGAGCATTAAATGGGTGCCAGTATTCTGGATGGAGCATTATATAGGGGCCAGTATTCTGCATGGAGCATTATATGGGGGCCAGTATACTGTATGGAGAAATATATGGGGACCTGCATTCTCTATTTAGCATTATATGGGGTCCATACAGCATGAAGCATTATATGGGGGCCAGTATTCTGCATGGAGCATTATATGGGGCCCATACAGCAAGGAACATTATATGGGGGCCAGTATTTTGAATGGAGAATTATATGGGGCCCATACAGCATGGATCATTATATGGGGGCCAGTTTTCTGCATGGAGCATTATATGGGGCCAGTATTCTACATGGAGCATTATATGGGGGCCAGTATTCTACATGAAGCATTTTATGGGGCCCATACAGCATGTGAAATTATATGTGGGCCAGTATTCTGCATGGAGTATTATGTGGTGCCCATACAGCATGGAGCTTTATATGGGGGCCAGAATATTGTATGGAGCATTATATGGGGGCCTGTATTCTCTATTTAGCATTATATGGGGTCCATACAGCATGGAGCATTACACGGGGGCCAGTATTCTGCATGGAGCATTATATGGGGCCCATACAGCATGGGTCATTAAATGGAGGCCAGTATTCTGCATGGAGCATTATATGGCGGCCAGTATTCTGCATGAAGCATTATATGAGGACCAATATTCTGCATGGAGCATTATGGGGGCCAGTATTCTTCATGGAGCATTATATTGGGGCCAGTATTCTACATGGAATATTATATGGGGACCAATATTCTGCATGGAACATTATATGGGGGCCAGTAATCTGCATGGAGCATTATATTGGGGCCAGTATTCTACATGGAGCATTATATGGGGCCCAAACAGCATGGAATATTATATGGGGGCCAGTTTTCTGCATAGAGCATTATATGGGGACCAGTATTCTGTATGGAGCATTGCATGGGGGTCAGTAATCTGCATGGGGCATTATATTGGGGCCAGTATTCTGTATTGAGCATTATTCGGGCCCATACAGCATGGATCATTATATGGGGGCCAGTATTCTGCATGGAGCATTATATACGGGCCGGTAGTCTGCATGGAGCATTATATGGGGGCCAGTATTCTGCATGGAGCATTATATGGGGGCTAGTATTCTGGATAGAGCATTATATGGGGGCCAATATTCTGTATGGAGCATTATATGGGGGCCAATATTCTGCATGGAGCATTATATGGGGGCCAGTATTCTGTACGGAGCATTTTATGGGGGCCAGTATTCTGCATGGAGCATTATATGGGGGCAAGTATTCTGTATGGAGCATTGTTTGGGGCCAGTAATCTGTATGGGGCATTATATGGGGGCCATTATTCTGCATGGAGCATTATACGGGCCCATACAGCATGGAGCATTATATGGGGGCCAGTATTCTGCATGGAGCATTATATGCGGGCCAGTATTCTGCATTAACCATTATATGGGGGCCAGTATTCTGCATGAAGCATTATATGGGGCCCATATAGCATGAACCATTATATGGGGGCCAGTATATTGAAAGGAGCATTATATGGGGGTCAGTATTCTGCATGTATCATTTTATGGCGGCCAGTATTCTATATGCAGAATTATATGGGGGCCAGTATTCTGTATGTATCATTATATGGGGCCCATACTGCATGAAACATTATATGGGGGCCAGTATTTTGCATGGAGAAATATTTAGGGCCTATACAGCATGGAGCATTATATGGGGGCCAGTTTTCTGCATGGAGCATTATATGGGGCCCGTATTTTGCAAGAAGCATTACATGGGGGCCAGTATTCTACATGAAGCATTATATGGGGCCCATACAGTATGGAATATTATATGTGGCCAGTATTCTGCATGGAGTATTATTTGGGGCCCATACAGCATGGCGCATTATATGGGGCCAGCACATTGTATGGAGCATTATATTGGGTCCTGTATTCTCTATTTAGCATTATATGGGGTCCATACAGCATGGAGCATTATATGTGGCCAGTATTCTGCATGGAGCATTATATGGGGCCCATACAGCATGGAACATTATATGGGGGCCAGTATTTTGCATGGAGCATTTTATCGGGCCCAGACAGCATGGATCATTATTTGGGGGCTAGTATTCTGCATGGAACATTATATGGCGGCCAGTATTCTGCATGGAGTATTATATGGGGACCAATATTCTGCATGGAGCATTATATGGAAGCCGGTATTCTGCATGGAGCATTATATTGGGGCCAGTATTCTACATGGAGCATTATATGGGGCCCATACAGCATGGAGCATTATATGGGGGCCAGTATTCTGCATGGAGCATTATATGGGGGCCAATATTCTGCATGGAGCATTATATGCGGGCTAGTATTCTGGATGGAGCATTATATGGTGGCCAGTTTTCTGTATGGAGCATTATATGGGGGCCAATATTCTGCATGGAGCATTATATGGGGGCCAGTATTCTGCATGGAGCATTGTATGGGGGCCAGTATTCTGCATTGAGCATTATATGGGGGCCAGTATTCTGTATGGAGCATTGTGTGGGGCCAATAATCTGTATGGGGCATTATATGGGGGCCAGTATTCTGCATGGAGCATTATATGCGGGCCAGTATTCTGTATGGAGCATTATATGGGGGCCAGTATTCTGTATTGAGCATTATATGGGGGCCAGTATACTGTATGGAGCATTGTGTGGTGCCAGTAATCTGTATGGGGCATTATATGGGGGCCAGTATTCTGCATGGAGCATTATACGGGCCCATACAGCATGGAACATTATATGGGAGACAGTATTCTGCATGGAGCATTATATGCGGGCCAGTATTCTGCATGGAGCATTATATGGGGGCCAGTATTCTGCATGGAGTATTATATGGGGGCTAGTATTCTGCATGGAGTATTATATGGGGGCAAGTATTCTGTATGGAGCATTATGTGGGGGCCAGTATTCTGCATGGAGCATTATATGGGGGACAGTATACTGTATGGAGCATTATATGGGGGTGTATTCTGCATTGAGCATTATATGGGGGCCAGTATTCTGTACGGAGCATTAAATGTGTGCCAGTATTCTGTATGGAGCATTATATGGGGGCCAGTGTTCTGCATGGAGCATTATATGGGGGCATGTATTCTGTATGGAGCATTATATGGGGGCCTGTATTCTCTATTTAGCATTATATGGAGTCCATACAGCATGGGGAATTATATGGGGGCCAGTTTTCTGCATGGAGCATTATATGGGGCCCATAAAGCATGGAACATTATATGGGGGCCAGTATTTTGCATGGAGCATTATATCGGGCCCATCTAGCGTGGATCATTATATGGGGGCCATAATTCTGCATGGAGCATCATATGGCGGCCAGTATTCTGCATGGAACATTATATGGGGACCAATATTCTGCATGAAGCATTATATGGGGGCCAGTATTCTGCATGGAGCATTATATTGGGGCCATTATTCTACATGGAGCATTATATGGGGCCCATACAGCATGGAATGTTATATGGGGGCCAGTATTCTGCATGGAGCATTATATGGGGCCCATACAGCTTAGAGCATTATATGGGGGCACTATACTGAATGGAGCATTATATGGGGGCCAGTATTCTGCATATAGCATGAGATGGGGCCCATACAGCATGGAGCATTATATGGGGGCCAGTATTGTGCATGGAGCATTATACGCGGGCCAGTATTCTGCATTGAGCATTATATGGGGGCCCTGAACTGAATGGAGCATTATAAGGGGGCCAGTATTCTGCATATAGCAAGATATTGGGCCCATACAGCATGGAGCATTATATGGGGGCCTGTATTCTGCATGGAGCATTATACGCGGGCCAGTATTCTGCATTGAGCATTATATGGGGGCCAGTATTCTGCATGAAGCATTATATGGGGCACATATAGCATGGAGCATTATATGGGGGCCAGTATATTGAATGAAGCATTATATGGGGGCAAGTATTCTGTATGGAGCATTATATGGGGGTTAGTATTCTGCATGGAGCATTATATGGGGCCCATACAGTATGGAGCTCTATATGTGTGCCAGTATTGTGCATGGAGCATTATATGGGGCCCATACAGTATGGAGCTCTATATGTGTGCCAGTATTGTGCATGGAGCATTATATGGGGCCCATACAGCATGGAGCAATATATGGGGGCCAGTATACTGAATGGAGCATTATATGGGGGCCAGTATTCTGCATGGAGCATTATATGGGGGCCAGTATTCTGTATGGAGCATTATATGCAGGCCAGTATTCTGCATTTAGCATTATATGGGGGCAATTATTCTATATGGAGCATTATATGGGGGTCAGTATTCTGCATGGAGCATTATATGGGGCCCATACAGCAAGAGGCATTATATAGGGGTCAGTATTCTGCATGGAGTTTCATATGGGGCCAATACAGCATGGAGCATTATATGGGGACCAATAAATTGAATGGAGCATTATATGGGGGCCAGTATTCTGCATGGAGCATGATATGGGGGCCAGTATTCTGTATGGAGCATTATATGGGGGCCAGTGTTCTGCATTTAGCATTTTATGGGGGCCAGTATTCTATATAGGGCATTATATGGGGGCCAGTATTCTGTGGAGCATTATATTGGGCCCATACAGTATGGAGCCATTTATGGGGGCCAGTATACTGAATGGAGAAATATATGGGGGCCAGTATTCTGCATTGAGCATTATATGGGGACCAGTATTCTGCATGAAGCATTATATGGGGCCCATATAGTATGGAGCATTATATGGGGGCCAGTACATTGAATGGAGCATTATATGGGGGTCAGTATTCTGCACGTAGCATTTTATAGGGGCCAGTATTCTATATGGAGCATTATATGGGGGCAAGTATTCTGTATGGAGCATTATATGGGGGTCAGTTTTCTGCATGGAGCATTATATGGGGCCTATACAGTATGGAGCTCTATATGTGTGCCAGTATTGTGCATGGAGCATTATATGGGGCCCATACAGCATGGAGCAATATATGGGGGCCAGTATACTGAATGGAGCATTATATGGGGACCAGTATTCTGCATGGAGCATTATATTGGGGCCAGTATTCTGTATGGAGCATTATATGGGGGCCAGTATTCTGCATTTAGCATTATATGGGGGCAAGTATTCTGTATGGAGCATTATATGGGGGTCAGTATTCTGTATGGAGTTTCATATGGGGCCAATACAGCATGGAGCATTATATGGGGGCCAATAAATTGAATGGAGCATTATATGGGGGCCAGTATTCTGCATGGAGCATTATATGGGGGCCAGTATTCTGTATGGAGCATTATATGGGGGCCAGTATTCTGCATTTAGCATTTTATGGGGGCCAGTATTCTATATGGAGCATTATATGGGGGCCAGTATTCTGTGGAGCATTATATGGGGCCCATACAGTATGGAGCTCTATATGTGTGCCAGTATTGTGCATGGAGCATTATATGGGGCCCATACAGCATGGATCCATTTATGGGGGCCAGTATACTGAATGGAGAAATATATGGGGGCCAGTATTCTGCATATAGCATTATATGGGCCCATAGACCACGTAGCATTATATGGGGTCCGTTATTCTGTAAGGAGCATTATATGGGGTGCATTATTCTGTATGGAACAGTATATGGGGGCCAGTATTCTGGATGGTGCATTATATGGGGGACAGTATTCTGTATGGAGTATTATATTGGGGCCAGTATTCTGCATGGAGCATTATATGGGGGCCTGTATTTTGTATGGAGCATTATATGGGGCCTACACAGCATGGAGCATTATATGGGGGCCAGTATTCTGCATGGAGCATTATATGGGGCCCATACAGCATGGGGCATTATATAGGGGCCACTATTCTGCATGGAGCTTTATATGGGGCCCATACTGCATGGAGCATTATATGGGGGCCACAATTATGTATGTAACATTATGTGGGGGCCTGTATTCTGTTTGGAGCATTATATGGGAGCCAGTATTCTGCATGGAGCATTATATGGGGTCCATACAGCATGGAGCATTATATGGGGGCCAGATTTCTGCAAGGAGCATTATATGGGGGCCAGTATTCTGCATGTAGCATTATATGGGGGCCTGTATTCCGCATGGAGCTTTACATGGGGACCAGTATTCTGTATGGAGCATTATATGGGGGCCAGTATTCTGCATGGAGCATTTTATGGGCTCATATAGCATGGAGCATTAATCGGGGGCCTGTATTCTGCATGGAGCATTGTATTCGGGCCAGTATTCTGCATGGAGCATTATATGGGGGCCGGTATACTGTATGGACCATTATATGGGCCCATACAGCATGGAGCATTATATGGGGCCAGTATTCTGCATGGAGCATTATATGCGGGCCAGTATTCTGCATGGATCATTATATGGGGGATAGTATTCTGGATGGAGCATTATTTTGGGCCCAGTATTCTGTATGGAGCATTATATGGGGGCCTGTATTCTGCATGGAGCATTATGTGGGGGCCAGTATTCTGTATGGAGCATTATATGGGGGCCAGTATTCTACATTGAGCATTATGTGGGGGCCAGTATTCTGCATGGAGCATTAAATGGGTGCCAGAATTCTGGATGGAGCATTATATGGGGGACAGTATTCTGTATGGAGTATTATATGGGGGCCAGTGTTCTGCATGGAGCATTATATGGGGGCCAGTAATCTGTATGGAGCATTATATGGGGGCCTGTATTCTGTATGGAGAATTATATGGGGCCTATACAGCATGGAGCATTACATGGGGGCCAGTTTTCTAGTATTCTGCATGGAGCATTATATGGGGCCCATAGAGCATGGGGCATTATATGGGGGCCAGTATTCTGCATGGAGCTTTATATTGGGCCCATACAGCATGGAGCATTATATGGGGGCCACAGTTATGTATGGAGCATTATGTGGGGGCCTGTATTCTGTTTGGAGCATTATATGGGGGCCAGTATTCTGCATGAAGCATTATATGGGGTCCATACAGCATGGAGCATTATATGGGGGCCAGTATTCTGCAAGGAGCATTATATTGGGGCCAGTATTCTGTATGGAGCATTATATGGGGACCAGTTTTCTGTATGGAGAATTATATAGGGGCCAGTAATCTGTATGGGGCATTATATGGGGGCCAGTATTCTGCATGGAGCATTATATGTGGGCCTGTATTCTGCATGGAGCTTTACATGGGGACAAGTATTCTGTATGGAGCATTATATAGGGGCCAGTATTCTGCATGGAGCATTTTATGGGCTCATACAGCATGGAGCATTATATGGGGGCCTGTATTCTGCATGGAGCATTATATGGGGGCCAGTATTCTGCATGGAGCATTATATGGGGCTAGTATTCTGCATGGACCATTACATGGGGGACACTATTCTGCGTGGAGCATTATATGGGGGCCGGTATACTGTATGGAGCATTATACGGGCCCATACAGCATGGAGCATTATATGGAGCCAGTATTCTGCATGGAGCATTATATGCGGGCCAGTATTCTGCATGGAGCATTATATGGGGGCCAGTATTCTGCATGGAGCATTATTTGAGGGATAGTATTCTGGATGGAGCATTATTTGGGGCCCAGTATTCTGTATGGAGCATTATATGGGGGCCTGTATTCTGCATGGAGCATTATGTGGGGGCCAGTATTCTGTGTGGAGCATTGTATGGGGGCCAGTATTCTGCATTGAGCATTATGTGGGGGCCAGTTTTCTTCATGTAGCATTAAATGGGTGCCAGCATTCTGGATGGAGCATTATATGGGGGCCAGTATTCTGCATGGAGCATTATATGGGGGCCAGTGTTCTGTATGGAGCTTTATATGGGGGCCTGTATTCTCTATTTATCATTATATGGGGTCCATACAGCATGGAGCATTATATGGGGGCCAGTATTCTGTATGGAGCTTTATATGGGGCCCATACAGCATGGAACATTATATAGGGGCCAGTATTCTGCATGGAGCATTATATGGGGCCACTATTCTGCATGGAGAATTATATGGGGGCCAGTATTCTACATGTATTATTATATGGGGCCCATACAGCATGGTATATAATATGGGGGCCAGTTTTCTACATGGAGTATTATGTGGGGCCCATACAGCATGGAGCATTATATGGAGGCCTGTATTCTGTATGGAGCATATTATGGGGGCCTGTATTCTCTATTTAGCATTATATGGGGTCCATACAGCATGGAGCATTATATGGGGGCCAGTATTCTGCATGGAGCATTTTATGGGCTCATACAGCATGGAGCATTATATGGGGGCCTGTATTCTGCATGGAGCATTATATTCGGGCCAGTATTCTGCGTGGAGCATTATATGGGGGCTAGTATTCTGCATGGAGCTTTATATGGGGGATAGTATTCTAGATGGAGCATTATTTGGGGCCCAGTATTCTGTATGGAGCATTATATGGGGGCCTGTATTCTGCATGGAGCATTATGTGGGGGCCAGTATTCTGTATGGAGCATTATATGGGGGCCAGTATTCTGCATGAAGCATTATATGGGGGCCAGTATTCTACATGGTGCATTATATGGGGCCCATACAGCATGAAATATTATATGGGGGCCAGTATTCTGCATGGAGCATTATATGGGGCCCATACAGCAAGGAGCATTATATGGGGTTACTATTCTGAATGGAGCATTACATTGGGGGCCAGTATTCTGCATATAGCATGATATGGGGCCCATACAGCATGGAGAATTATATGGGGGCCAGTATTCTGCATTGAGAATTATATGGGGCCCATACAGCATGGAGCATTATATGGGGGCCAGTATTCTGCATGGAGCATTATATGGGGCCCATATAGCATGGAGCATTGTATGGGGGCTAGTATACTGAATGGAGCATTACATCGGGGCCAGTATTCTGCATTTAGCATTATATGGGGGCCAGTATTCTGTATGGAGGTTTATATGGGGGCCAGTACTCTGTATGGAGAATTATATGGTGGCCAGTATTCTGCATGGAGCATTATTATATGTGGCCCATACAACATGGAGCATTATATGGGGGCCAGTATACTTAATGGAGCATTATATGGGGCCCTGTATTCTCTATTTAGCATTATATAGGGCCGATACAGCATGGAACATTACATGGGGGCCAGTATTCTGCATGGAGCATTATATGGCGTCCAGTATTCTACATGGAGCATTATATGGGGACCAATATTCTGCAGGGAGCATTATATGGGGGCCAGTATTCTGCATGGAGCAATATGTGGGGGGCAGTATTCTGCATGGAGCATTATATAGGGCCCATACAGCATGAAATATTATATGGGAGCCAGTATTCTGCATGGAGCAATATATGGGGCCCATACAGCATGGAGAATTATATGGGGGCCAGTATTCAGCATGGAGCATTATATGGGGCCCATACTGCATGGAACATTATATGGGGGCCAGTATTCTGTATGGAGCATTAAATTGGGGCCAGTATTCTGCATGGAGCATTATATGAGGGATAGTATTCTGCATGGAGCATTATATGGGAGTCAGTATTCTGCATGGAGCATTATATGAGGGATAGTATTCTGGATGGAGCATTATTTGGGCCCCAGTATTCTGTATGGAGCATTATATGGGGGCCTGTATTCTGCATGGAGCATTATGTGGGGGCCAGTATTCTGTATGGAGCATTGTATGGGGGCCAGTATTCTGCATTGAGCATTATGTGGGGGCCAGTATTCTGCATGGAGCATTAAATGAATGCCAGTATTCTGGATTGAGCATTATATGGGGGCCAGTATTCTGCATGGAGCATTATATGGGGGCCAGTGTTCTGTATGGTGCTTTATATGGGGGCCTGTATTCTCTATTTATCATTATATGGGGTCCATACAGCATAGAGCATTATATGGGGGCCAGTATTTTGTATGGAGCTTTATATGGGGCCTGTATTCTCTATTTAGCATTATATGGGGTTCATACAACATGGAGCATTATATGGGGTCCAGTATTCTGCATGGAGCATTATATGGGGCCCATACAGCATGGAACATTATATAGGGGCCAGTATTCTGCATGGAGCATTATATGGGGCCAGTATTCTGCATGGAGAATTACATGGGGGCCAGTATTCTACATGTATTATTATATGGGGCCCATATAGCATGGTATACTATATGGGGGCCAGTTTTCTACATGGAGAATTATGTGGGGCCCATACAGCATGGAGCATTATATGGAGGCCTGTATACTTTATGGAGCATATTATTGTGCACTGTATTCTCTATTTAGCATTACTTGGGGTCCATACAGCATGGAGCATTATATGGGGGCCAGTATTCTGCATGGAGCATTTTATGGGCTCATACAGCATCGAGCATTATATGGGGGCCTGTATTCGGCATGGAGCTTTATATTCGGGCCAGTATTCTGTATGGAGCATTATATGGGGGCCGGTATACTGTATGGAGCATTATACGGGCCAATACAGCATGGAGCATTATATGGGGCCAGTATTCTGCATGGAGCATTATGTGCTGGCCAGTATTCTGCATGGACCATTACATGGGGGCCAGTATTCTGCATGGAGCATTATATGGGTGATAGAATTCTGGATGGAGCATTATTTGGGGCCCAGTATTCTGTATGGAGCATTATATGGGGGCCTGTATTCTGCATGGAGCATTATGTGGGGGCCAGTATTCTGTATGGAGCATTATATGGGGGCCAGTATTCTGCATGAAGCATTATATGGGGACCAGTATTCTACATGGTGCATTATATGGGGCCCATACAGCATGGAATATTATATGGGGGCCAGTATTCTGCATGGAGCTTTATATGGGGCCCATACAGCAAGGAGCATTATGTGGGGGCACTATACTGAATGGAGAATTATATGGGGTCCAGTATTCTGCATATAGCATGATATGGGGCCCATACAGCATGGAGCATTATATGGGGGCCAGTATTCTGCATTGCGAATTATATGGGGCCCATACAGCATGGAGCATTATATGGGGGCCAGTATTCTGCATGGTGCATTATATGGGGCCCATATAGCATGGAGCATTATATGGGGGCTAGTATACTGAATGGAGCATTACATCGGGGCCAGTATTCTGCATGTAGCATTATATGGGGGCCAGTATTCTGTATGGAGCATTATATGGGGGCCAGTACTCTGTATGGAGCATTATATGGGGGCCAGTGTTCTGCATGGAGCATTATTATATGTGGCCCATACAGCATGGAGCATTATATGGGCCAGTATACTTAATGGAGCATTATATGGGGCCCTGTATTCTTCATTTAGCATTATATAGGGCCCATACAGCATGGAACATTATATGGGGGCCAGTATTCTACATGGAGCATTATATGGCGTCCAGTATTCTACATGGAGCATTATATGGGTACCAATATTCTGCATGGAGCATTATATGGGGGCCAGTATTCTGCATGGAGCATTATATGGGGGGGCAGTATTCTGCATGGAGCATTATATAGGGCCCATACAGCATGAAATATTATATGGGAGCCAGTATTCTGCATGGAGCATTATATGGGGCCCATACAGCATGGAGAATTATATGGGGGCCAGTATTCAGCATGGAGCATTATATGGGGCCCATACTGCATGGAACATTATATGGGGGCCAGTATTCTGCATGGAGCATTATATGGGGGCCAGTATTCTGCATGGCGCATTATATGGGGGCCAGTATTCTGTTTGGAGCATTATATGGGGGCCTGTTTTCTGTATGAAACATTATATGGGGGCCAGTATTCTGCATGGTGCATTCTATGGGGCCTATACAGCATGGAGCATTATATGGGGCCAGTATACTGAATGGAGCATTATATGGGGTCCAGTATTCCGCTTATAGCATGATATGGGACCCATACAGAATGGAGCATTATATGGGGGCCTGTATTCTGCATCGAGCATTTTATGGGGGCTAGTATTCTGCATGGAGCTTTAGATGGGGGCCAGTTTTCTGTATGGAGAATTATATGGGGGCCATTAATTTGTATAGGGCATTATATGGGGGCCAGTATTTTGCATGGTGCATTATATGGGGCCTGTATTCTGCATGGAGCTTTATATGGGGCCAGTATTGTGCATGGAGCCTTATATGGACCTATACAGCATGGAGCATTATATAGGGGTCAGTATTCTGCATGTAGCATAATATGGGGACCAGTATTCTGCGTTGAGCATTTAATGGGAACCTGTATACTGAATGGAGCATTATATGGGTGCCAGTATTCTGTGTGGAGCATTGAATGGGGGCCAGTATTCTGTATGGAGCATTATATGGGGGCCAGTATTCTGCATGGAGCATTATATAGGGGCCAGTATTCTGCATGGAGCATTGTATGGGGGCCAGTAATCTGTATGGGGCATTATATGGGGGCCAGTATTCTGCATGGAGCATTATACGGGCCCATACAGTATGGAGCATTATATGGGGGCCAGTATTCTGCATGGAACATTATATGTGGGCCAGTATTCTGCATGGAGCATTATATGGGGGCCAGTATTCTGCATGGAGTATTATATGGGGGCTAGTATTCTGGACGGAGCATTGTATGGGGGCCAGTATTCTGTATGGAGCATTATATGGGGGCCAGTATTCTGCATGGAGCATTATATGGGGGCCAGTATTCTCTATTTAGAATTATATGGGGGCCATACAGCATGGAGCATTATATGGGGGCCAGTATTCTGAATGGAGCATTATATGGGGCCCATACAGCATGGAACATTATATGGTGGCCAGTATTTTGCATGGAGCATTATATGGCGGCCAGTATTCTGCATGGAGCATTATATGGGGACCAATATTCTGCTTGGAGCATGATATGGGTTCAGTATTCTGCATGGAACATCATATGGTGGCCAGTATTCTGCATGAAACATTATATTGCGGCCAGTATTCTGCATGGAGCATTATATTGGGACCAATATTCTGCATGGAGCATTATATGGGTTCAGTATTCTGCATGGAGCATTATATGCCGGCCAGTATTCCACATGGAGCACTATATGGGGCCCATACAGTATGGAATATTATATGGGGGCCAGTATTCTGCACGGAGTATAATGTGGGGCCCATACAGCATGGAGCATTATATGGGGGCCATTATACTGTATGGCAGAAAAAGAAACGGAAAAATCAGCTCACCCACCTAGAAGATCAACAGCACGGAGCCAGGAGTGCTACCAGACGAACAATGAGGAACCAGGAAGATCCAGCTGAACAAATCTTCTAAAATCCATATTTTATTTTGTCATGCAAAAAATATTAAAAGTCCACCTTGGAGAGGAACAACAAACGCGTTTCGAGCTATAAGTTCTTAATCATTGCATAGCAAAAAAACAGCAAGGAAGTGGTATTGATATGTCATGTCCTGCTATGCACCTGTTCTACAGCGACTTTTACATCTTTTTCTACCAATATAAAATATAACATAAAATTTTTTATTAATTGTAACGCTACTTATGTCATATATATTATTTCATGCAGTGCGTGCTGTCTCCAATACGTGGGATGTACGTGTGCTCCCTTGAAAAAACGCATCAGACGACATTTATCAGATGCACATAATAAATTAAGTATCAACTGTTCTGCAGCATCAAGACATTTTTCGTTATGCCATAATGGAGATACTTCAACATTTATAGTAACGGGCATAGAAAAAGTGTTGAAACCTCATAGAGGGGGTGATCATAGGAGAAAACTCTTTAATAGAGAAAGTTGGTGGATTTATACTTTAAATACACGTGTACCAGCAGGTTTAAATATCAGACATGATTTGATGTATCATTATGAGTGATTATTTATAGATTATTATGTTTATGTTCCTTTTTTTTTTTTCTCTTGGATTATTCACATTTATATGCATTGTTTCTATTCTATACGGTTTTAATATGGTATGTGTGTTTACATTTTTGATTAACCTAGCTTAGAACAGGTGCATAGCAGGACATGACATATCAATACCACTTCCTTGCTGTTTTTTTGCTATGCAATGATTAAGAACTTATAGTTCGAAACGCGTTTGCTGTTCCTCTCCAAGGTGGACTTTTAATATTTTTTGCATGACCCAATAAAATATGGATTTTAGAAGATTTGTTCAGCTGGATCTTCCTGGTTCCTCATTGTTCGTCTGGTAGCACTCCTGGCTGCGTGCTGTTGATCTTCTAGGTGGGTGAGCTGATTTTTCCCTTTCTTTTTCTGCCATATGCCATGTGCTATTGTGCTCTCCACTATAGGATATATATCCATTATTGAATATCATCATTCATTTTTTCTGTGGTTATATATATATATTTTTCCATTGTCTTTTACTATTACTGGAAACTTTACCACAAACAATTCTTTTGGGTCTTAAAATGTCATTATCCTTGGAAGTGGAAAATGGAGCTTATTGCAAGCCAGATTTTCCATATGATGAAGACCACACAAAAAGACGCAGTAAAGCGGCATCTATATTCAGTCTGAACTCATCCCAACCTGCAGAAGCAGGACAAGAGTTACACCCACACTTGAAAGCATTAGAGAATCTCCTCATTAAAGAGACAAAACTATGGTGGGATAGCACTACTCTGCAATCCTACGTGGAAAAAAATATGATACCACGGGGATTGTGCATTAGAAAACTTGCTACACATGCATTTAATGATGAGTTTAGTACGAAGTGGTTTGATATTTTGGACAATTGTTCTTTTCAATTGATGAAGTTACTAATAACCTTTGAGGAACAACAGTTATCATCTACTAAACTGGAAATTTTAAAAATTAAATCACTCATTAATACACTTCCAATGGACAAAACATATGATGATTGGAATGCCTCTATGAAACAAAGAATTATTTGTTTGGAAAATGATATTGTTGCAATGAAAAAGAACAAGTTTGATAGAGACACACAGGACTATGCTAATAAAGAAGTTTACTTGTGGAAACGAAAAACGAGACATTCTTTCCAAAGACCCATACTCAGACAGGGAGGCACGCCAAATAATAACAAAAAAAAGCACCTACAGGCATTTTGGCAAAAAAGTCCGTTTTTTGGAATCAGATTCATCCTGGGATAATTCAGAAGCCACCACCTCAGATGACCTTTCAGACTCCTCAACTGATTTTTTTAGTGCAACAATACGCAATACTGCATACAATAAAAGTTCCATGGGTGTGAACACGCCCAATACTACTATAACGTCAAAAAACGGTAGAGGAGGAAACGATGGGGCAGAAAACACAAAAGAACAAATATCGTACCCGCTGAGATACAAGAAGAAATACAATGCCCGCAATGAAAAACAAAAAAAGGGCTTTCGGTAAACTTAAACAAGAAGGCAGCGAGGAAGCGCTAATATCTTATAGGGAAAAAAGCAAAATCTGTAAGAAACAAATAAGAATAGCAAAAGAGGAGACAGAGAGACTAATTGCCAAGGAAAGTAAAACGAATCCCAAACTGTTCTTTAACTATATAAACAGTAAAAGGATTAAAACTGATGGAGTTGGCCCATTGAAAAATAACCTGGGTAAAATCATAGAGGGCGATGAGGGTAAAGCAAACCTACTCAATAGCTTCTTCTCCACTGTTTTCACAAAAGAAAACAATTTATCGGAGGAAATGCAGAGTGATAAAGTAAACCCTCCGCTAAATATCACCCACCTAACCCAGGAGGGAGTTCAGAAACGCCTAAATAATATCAAAATAGACAAGTCACCAGGCCCAGATGGCATACACTCCCGGGTACTAAAAGAATTAAGTAATGTGATAGACAGACCGCTGTATCTTATATTCAAGCACTCTTTATGGACAGGGACTGTCCCACTAGACTGGCGCCAAGCAAATGTGGTACCAATATTCAAAAAGGGGTGTAAAAGTGACCCTGGGAACTATAGACCAGTAAGCTTAACGTCTGTTGTGGGTAAATTGTTTGAAGGATTTCTTAGAGATGCTGTTGTAGAATATCTTAATGATAATAACTGTCTAACTCCATATCAACATGGATTCATGAGGGATCGCTCCTGCCAAACAAACCTGATCGCCTTCTACGAGGAGGTGAGCTCACAGCTGGACCGGGGAGAGTCAGTGGATGTTGTAAACCTTGACTTCTCCAAAGCGTTTGATACCGTGCCACACAAAAGGTTGGTATATAAAATGAGAATGCTTGGTCTGGGGGATAATGTGTGCAAGTGGGTAAATAGCTGGCTGAGTGATAGAAAGCAGAGGGTTATCAATGGAGTAAGCTCAGGGTGTGTCAGGGTTACTAGCGGGGTGCCTCAAGGGTCTGTCTTGGGCCCTATATTATTTAATATATTTATTAATGATCTAGTGGAAGGGTTGCATAGTAAAATAGCAATATTTGCAGATGATACTAAACTTTGTAAAGTAGTTAACACAGATGAGGATAGGGCACAGCTACAGGAGGATTTAGATAAAATGGGAAGTTGGGCCAAAAAATGGCAAATGGGGTTCAATGCCGATAAATGTAAGGTCATGCACATGGGAAAGAAAAACAGCAGTCACCCATACATATTAAATGGGAAACCGTTGGGGAAATCTGACATGGAGAAGGACCTGGGCGTCTTGGTTAATAGCAAATTAAATTGGAGTGCCCAGTGTCAGGCAGCAGCTGCGAAGGCAAATAGAGTCATGGCATGCATCAGAAGAGGAATAGGGACATATGATGAGAACATTGTTCTTCCTCTGTATAAAGCGCTGGTAAGGCCGCACTTAGAATATTGTGCACAGTTCTGGGCTCCGGTGCTCAGGAAAGATATATTGGAGCTAGAGAGGGTACAAAGGAGGGCGACTAAGGTAATAAAGGGAATGGAGGGACTAGAATACCCAGAGAGGTTGTCAAAATTAGGCCTATTTACGTTGGAAAAGAGAAGGCTTAGAGGAGACCTCATAAACATGTATAAATACATCAGGGGGCAGTACAGAGATCTCTCCCATGACCTGTTTATACCAAGGATGGTGACAAAGACGAGGGGGCACACTATGCGTCTGGAGGATAGGAGGTTCCTGCACCAGCATAGAAGGGGATTCTTTACGGTCAGAGCCGTGAGACTCTGGAACTCTCTGGGAGAGGAAGTGGTGATGTCCAACTCACTTAATGAGTTCAAGAGAGGCCTGGACGCCTTTCTTGAGAACAATAAAATTACATCTTATGCTTAGTGATAGTTAATTAATCCAGGGATTTAATCTAACTGCAAGATTGGTGTCGGGAAGTGAATTTTATCTCAATGATGTAAATTGGCCTATACCGCATGTTTTTTTTTTTTTTTGCCTTCCCCTGGATTAACGCTGCGGAATAGCTGCAGTGCACAAGAAATAGGCTGAACTGGATGGACGCTTGTCTTTTTTCGGCCTTATAAACTATTATAAACTATGTAATCAACTTATCAAGTTATATATTGTCTGAATCCCAAATTTCTGTTTTATCTAAGGGACTGTCTTTTTCCCCTTCTAATGAATTTGACATATACAAAACCATGATGGATGTTAGTAAATTTGCAAGAGCACTGACTTTACGTTGTCATTTTTTTGAAGAACCAACTGATTTAATGAGTATAGATCAGAACCAGGGACAATTTAATTCGGAGACTTCAGAAATACCGAACATAGGGACTTATGAAGAACAAAAATCCCTTTTTGATCTACAATTATTACAGTCGGAGAATATACAGGACTGCACTAATTTAACTAACAAGTCATGTCAGACTAACTTAATTTCCTTCTATGACAGAATCACTGACTGGGTGGATCAGGGAAATGCTGTAGATATAGTATATCTTGACTTCAGCAAAGCATTTGACAAAGTATCTCACACCATCCTTATTGAAAAAATGACCAAGTATGCAATGGACCAGGCAACTGTTAGGTGGATTCATAACTGGCTTAGTGATCGGACTCAAAGGGTGGTTGTAAATGGCTTCACATCCAGCTGGATGAATGTCTCAAGTGGGATACCACAGGGCTCTGTCCTGGGACCTGTATTGTTCAACATCTTCATCAATGATTTAGATAAAGGAATTGAGGGTAAACTGATTAAATTTGCTGATGACACAAAGCTAGGAGGGATAGCTAATACTAGAGAAGAGAGAGAGAGGATTCAAAAAGACCTAAATAAACTGGAGCAGTGGGTAGCAACCAACAGAATGGTTTTTAACAGGGAAAAATGCAAAGTACTACATCTGGGCAATAAAAATAAAAAAAGCATATACAGAATGGGAGGAATAGAGCTAAGCAACAGTACATGTGAAAAAGACTTAGGTATACTAATAGATCATAGACTGAACATGAGTCAACAGTGTGATGCAGCAGCAAAAAAGGCAAATACAATTCTGGGATGTATTAACAGAAGCATACAGTCTAGATCACGTGAAGTCATTATCGGTCTTTACTCCTCTTTGGTCAGACCTCATCTGGAATACTGTGTACAGTTTTGGGCACCACATTTTAAAAAAGACATAGACAAACTGGAACAAGTTCAGAGAAGAGCGACCAGAATGGTGACTGGTCTGCAAACCATGTCCTATGAGGAACGGTTGCAGGATTTGGGAATGTTTAGCTTGCAAAAAAGAAGACTGAGAGGAGACTTAATAGCTGTCTACAAATATGTCAAGGGCTGTCACATTGTAGAAGGATCATCTTTATTCTCATTTGCACAGGGAAAGACTAGAAGCAACGGGATGAAACTAAATGGGAGGAGACACAGATTAGATATTAGAAAAAACTTTTTGACAGTTAGGGTGATTAATGAGTGGAACAGGCTGCCACGAGAGGTGGTGAGTTCCCCTTCAATGGACGTCTTCAAACAGAGGCTGGACAGACATCTGTCTGAGATGATTTAGTGAATCCTGCTTTGAGCAGGGGGTTGGACCAGATGACCCAGGAGGTCCCTTCCAACTCTGCCATTCTATGATTCTATGATTCTATGATTCTATGAATCATAAATATACCATCAAGAATCCTTACTACTATCCACTTCAATCAAGACCGGCTGTTCTAGATGACTTTCAGGAAGCTGTTGAAAGGGATTTGCATTCTCTAAAACAATCTCTAAAACATGAAGGGAGACTGGCTTCCAATTTGACTAAACCGGAAAGAGATGCTATCATGGATATTAAAAATAATAACGATCTCATAGTGAGACCAGCAGATAAAGGAGGAGCAGTGGTACTCCTAGATGGAGGCCTATATGAGAAAATGAATCTAGATATGTTATAGGACAGCAATACCTATGAAGCACTACCAAATGACCCTACATTTAAGTTTAAAAAAGAATTAGAAAATTTATTAGCTTATGGTATACAATTGGGAGTTATCACTGATAAATTAGCAGAGGATCTTTTGGTTAAATGTCCTATTACTCCCATATATCATTCCCTTCCTAAAATACAGAAAGGTATTTTTCCCCCACCCTTCCGCCCAATAGTGGCAGGTATTGGTAGTTTAAATGAAAAACTCAGCATCTGGGTCGATATATTCCTACAACCTTTAGTCAAACAATTACCTGGTTACATTAAAGATACTAAACATCTTATAGCATCTCTTGATAATACTGAATGGGGGAATTCATCCCTTTGGCTCTTATGTGATGTCATAGGTCTTTATCCGTGTATACCACACACATTAATGATCTCCATATTATCATACCATCTCCATACTTATAGCACTTATAGTGAAGATTTACAACGGTTTTTGGTGCTTTCAGTCGAGTATTTACTCAGCCACAAATATTTTTCCTTTAATAAACAATTTTTTCTACAGAAATGCGGAGCTTCAATGGGGGCGGGTTTCTCTCCCTCTATAGCCAATATTTTTATGGCCTTTTGGAAAAAACAGTACATTTTCTCTGACTCTGGTCCTTTCTCCTCCCATATCAGGTGGTATGGTCGCTATACAGATGACCTGCTCCTGATATGGGATGGGACAAGGTCAGAGGCGAAAGAATTTTTCAAATTCATTTCGGATAATTCTATGAATCTTAAATTCACCCATAATATACAATCCAATTCGATTGATTTTTTAGATATTACTTTGACTCTGACTGATCACACTGTTACTGTCACACCCTATAGAAAAAGTTTATCAAAAAATTCTACCTTATTGGCTTCCTCTTGTCATAATAAAAAGACTATAATTAATATACCAGTAGGAGAATTAATACGAACTAAAAGGAATACTAGTAACCCACGACAATATGAGGTTGAAGCAAAAAAGTTCTAGATAGACTATCAGCCAGACATTACCCCAAATGGACTTTAAAAAGAGCATACAACATAGTTAGCTCCAGAAACAGGAGTGATATGATTGGACCTAAATTCAGTAATCACCCTTCAGATGGTGTGAATGGATCCAACCAGGTCACCTTTGTCTCTCAGTATAGCCCCCAATTTTCTATGATCAAAAATGTTATTAACAAATATCTTGCTATGCTTTCTACAGATCCCAAATTGAGAGAAGTACTACTAACACCAGTTAGGTTCACAGCTCATAAGGCACCCACTTTGGGTGATCTTTTATCCCCTAGTCTTTTTCTCAAACAAGATCCTTCTAATTCTAGTACCTGGCTACACACAACTGGATTTTATAAATGTGGTCACTCCATTTGCACTTGCTGCAGCCATGTTAAAAATGCAGCGACTTTTACATCTTTTTCTACCAATATAAAATATAACATAAAATTTTTTATTAATTGTAACACTACTTATGTCATATATATTATTTCATGCAGTGCGTGCTGTCTCCAATACGTGGGATGTACGTGTGCTCCCTTGAAAAAACGCATCAGACGGCATTTATCAGATGCACATAATAAATTAAGTATCAGGTGTTCTGCAGCATCAAGACATTTTTCGTTATGCCATAATGGAGATACTTAAACATTTATAGTAACGGGCATAGAAAAAGTGTTGAAACCTCATAGAGGGGGTGATCATAGGAGAAAACTCCTTAATAGAGAAAGTTGGTGGATTTATACTTTAAATACATGTGTACCAGCAGGTTTAAATATCAGACATGATTTGATGTATCATTATGAGTGATTATTTATAGATTATTATGTTTATGTTCCTTTTTTTTTTTTTTTTTCTCTTGGATTATTCACATTTATATGCATTGTTTCTATGCTATACGGTTTTAATATGGTATGTGTGTTTAAATTTTTGATTAACCTAGCTTAGAACAGGTGCATAGCAGGACATGACATATCAATACCACTTCCTTGCTGTTTTTTTGCTATGCAATGATTAAGAACTTATAGTTCAAGACGCGTTTGCTGTTCCTCTCCAAGGTGGACTTTTAATATGTTTTGCATGACCCAATAAAATATGGATTTTAGAAGATTTGTTCAGCTGCATCTTCCTGGTTCCTCAGTATACTGTATGGAGCATTATATGGGGGCCTGTATTCTCTATTTAGCATTATTTGGGGTCCATACAGCATGGAGCATTATATGGGGGCCAGTATTCTGCATGGAGCATTATATTGGGCCCATACAGCATGGAACATTATATGGGGGCCAGTATTTTGCATGGAGCATTACATCGGACCCATACAGCATGAATCATTATATGGGACCAATATTCTGCATGGAGCATTATATAGGGCCAGTATTCTGCATGGAGCATTATATTGGGGCCAGTATTCTGCATGGAGCATTTTATGGGCTCATACAGCATGGAGCATTATATGGGGGCCTATGTTCTGCATGGATCATTATATTCGGGTCAGTATTCTGCATGGAGCATTATATGAGGGCCAGTATTCTGTATGGAGCATTGTATGGGGACCAGTAATCTGTATGGGGCATTATATGGGGGCCAGTATTCTGCATGGAGCATTATATGGGGGCCAGTATTCTGCATGGAGCATTATATGGGGGCCAGTATTCTGCACGGAGCATTATATGGGGGCTAGTATTCTGGATGGAGCATTATATGGGGGCCAGTATTCTGTATCGAGCATTATATGGGAGCAAGTATTCTGCATGGAGCATTATATGGGGCCAGTATTCTGTATGGAGCATTATATGGGGGCCAGTATTCTGTATGGAGCATTATATGAGGGCCTATATTTTCGATTTAGCATTATATGGGGTCCATACAGCATGAAGCATTATATGGGGGCCAGTATTCTGCATGGAGTATTATATGGGGCCCATACAGCATGGAACATTATATGGGGGCCATTATTTTGCATGGAGCATTATATGGGGCCCATACAGCATGGATCATTATATGGGGGCCAGTATTCGGCATGGAGCATTATATGGGACCAGTATTCTGCATGGAGCATTATATGGGGGCCAGAATTCTACATGGAGCATTATATGGGGCCCATACAGCACGGAATATTATATGGGGGCCAGTATCCTGCATGGAGTATTATGTGTGGCCCATACAGCATTGAGCATTATATGTGGGCCAGTGTACTGTATGGAGCATTATATGGGGGCCTGTATTCTCTATTTAGCATTACATGGGGTCCATACAGCATGGAGCATTATATGGGGGCCAGTATTCTGCATGGAGCATTATATGGGGCCCATACAGCATGGAACATTATATGGGGCCAGTATTTTCCATGAAGCATTATATGGGGCCCATACAGCATGGATCATTATATGGGGGCCAATATTATGCATGGAGCATTATATGGGGACCAATATTCTGCATGGAGAATTATACGGAGGCCAGTATTCTCTATGAAGCATTATATGGGGTCCAGTATTCTACATGGAGCATTATATGGGGCCCATACAGCATGGAATATTATATGGGGGCCAGTATTCTGCATGTATCATTATATGGAGCCCATACAGCATGGAGCATTATATGGGGGCACTATACTGAATGGAGCATTATATGGGGGCCAGTATTCTACATGGAGCATGATATGGGGCCCATACAGCATGGAGCATTATATGGGGGCTAGTATTCTGCATGGAACATTATATGCGGGCCAGTATTCTGCATTGAGCATTATATGGGGGCCAGTATTCTGCATGGAGCATGATATGGGGCCCATATAGCATGGAGCATTACATGGGGGTCAGTATATTGAATGGAACATTATATGGGGGCCAGTATTCTGCATGTAGCATTTTATGGGGGCCAGTATTCTATATGGAGCATTATATGGGGGCCAGTATTCTGTATGAAGCCTTATATGGGGGTCAGTATTCTGCATGGAGCATTATATGGGGACCATACAGCATGGAGATCTATATGTGTGCCAGTATTGTGCATGGAGCATTATATGGGGCCCATACAGCCTGGAGCAATATATGGGGGCCAGTGTACTGAATGGAGCATTATATGGGGGCCAGTATTCTGCCTATAGCATTATATGGGCCCATAGAGCATGTAGCATTATATGGGATCCATTATTCTGCAAGGAGCATTATATGGGGTGCATTATTCTGTGTGGAACATTATATGGGGGCCAATATTCTGCATGGAGCATTATATCGGGTCCTGTATTCTGTATGGAGCATGATATGGGACCTATACAGCATGGAGCATTATATGGGTTCCAGTATTCTGCATGGAGCATTATATGGGGCCCATACAGCATGGGGCATTATATGGGGGCCATTATTCTGCATGGAGCTTTATATGGGGCCCATACAGCATGGAGCATTACATGGGGGCCACTATTCTCTATGGAGCATTATATGGGGGCCTGTATTCAGTTTGGAGCATTATATGGGGGCCAGTATTCTGCATGGAGCATTATATAGGGCCCATACAGCATGGAGCATTTCATGGGGGCCAGTTGTCTGCATGGAGCATTATATGGGGGGGAGTATTCTGTATGGAGCATTATATGGGCACCAGTATTCTGTATGGAGCATTATATGGGGGCCAGTAATCTGTATGAGGCATTATATGAGGGCCAGTTTTCTGCATGGAGCATTCTATGGGGGGGCTGTGTTCTGCATGGAGCTTTACATGGGGACCAGTATTCTGTATGGAGCATTAAATAGGGTCCAGTATTCTGCGTTGGGCATTTTATGGGCTCATACAGCATGGAGCATTATATGGGGGCCAGTACTTTGCATGGAGCATTATATTCGGGCCAGTATTCTGTATGGAGCATTATATGGGCCCATGCAGCATGGAGCATTATGTGGGGGCCAGTATTCTGCATGGAGCATTATATGGGGGCAGTATTCTGCATGGAGCATTATATGGGCCCATACAGCATGGAGCATTATATGGGGTCCATTATTCTGTAAGGAGCATTATATGGGGTGCATTATTCTGTATGGAGCATTATATGGGGGCCAGTATTCTGCATGGAGCATTACATGGGGGCCAAAATTCTGTATGGAGCATTATATCGGGGCCAGTATTCTTCATGGAGCATTATATGGGGCCCATACAGCATGGAGCATTATATGGTGGCCAGCATACTGAATGGAGCATTATATGGGGGCCAGTATTCTGCATGTAGCATTATATGGGGTCCATTATTCTGTAAGGAGCATTATATGGTCTGCATTATTCTGTATGGAGCCTTATATGGGGGCCAGTATTGTGCATGGAGCATTATATGGGGGCCAGTATTGTGCATGGAGCATTATATGGGGGCCAGTATTCTGTATGGATCATTATATGGGGGCCAGTATTCTGCATGGAGCATTATATGGGGGCCATTATTCTGTATGAAGCATTATATGGGGGCCAGTATTCTGTATGGAACATTATATGAGGGCCAGTATTCTGCATTAAGCATTATATGGGGCCCCTTCAGAACTCTCCAGCGCTTTGTTTCCATCCACTTCTGGGATCTTCTTGAAGTGTGTTTGGGGTCAATGTCCTCCTGGAAGACCCATGACCTAGGACACAAACCCAGTTTTTTGACACTGTGCACTACATTGCGACCCAAAATCCTTTGGCAATCTTCAGATCTCATGATGCCTTGCTCACAGTCAAGGCACCCAGTGCCAGAGGTAGCAAAATATTCCCAAAACATCTTTGAACCTCCACCATATTTGACTGAAGGTCCTGTTCTTTTCTTTGTAGGCTTCATTTTATTTTCAGTAAACAGTATTTTTTTTTTATTTATGCATTTTACTCACTTATATAGCTCCATTAATTCCACAATGCTTTACAGACATTATGGGCACTGTTCCCATTGGGACCCACAATCTAAGTCCCATATCAATATGTCTTTGGAGTTTGGGAGAAAACCGCAGAACCTGGAGGAAACCTACGGAGAACATACAAACTCCTTGCAGATGTTGTCTTTGGTGGGATTTGAACCCAGGACCCCAGCGCTGCAAGGCTGCAGTGCTAACCACTGAGCCACTCTACTGCCAATGATGTGCTTTACCAAAAAGCTCTATCTTTGTTTCATCTGTTCACAAGACTTTTCCAGAAGGATTTTGGCTTACTCAAATGCATTTTGGTAAACTGCAGTGTAGCTTTTTAATGTTTCTGTGTCAGCAGTGTGGTCCTTCTGGGTCTCCTGCCATAGTGTTTAATTTCATTCAAATGTCAATGGATAGTTCACACTGACACTGATGCTCTCTCAGCCTTCAGGACAGCTTGAATTTCTTTGGAACCTGATTGGGGCTGCTTATCCACCATCCGGACTATTCTGCGTGGCAAAATGTCTCTGCCGTCCATGGCCAGTGAGATTAGCTACAGTGCCATGGGTTGTACACTTCTTGATTATGTTGCGCACCATGGACAGAGGAACATCAAGATCTCTGGAGATGGACTATTAACCTTGAGGTTGCTGATATTTTTCAACAATTTTGATCCTCGAGTCCTCAGACAGTTCTCTTCTCCTCTTTCTGTTATCCATGCTTAGTGTGTCACACACAGACGCATCAATGCAAAAATTGAGTCAACTTCTCCCCTTTTTATCTGGTTTCAGGTGTGATTTTCATATTGCCCACACCTGTTACTTGCTACAGGTGAGTTTGAACGGGCATCACATGCTTGAAACAAAGTAGTTTACCCATGTTTTTGGAAAGGTGCCAACAATTTTCTCTGGCCTATTTTTGGGGTTTTATGTGAAATTACAGTAGCATGTAAAAGTTTGGGCAACCCTGGTCAAAATGACTGTTATTGTGAACAGTTAAGCAAGTTGAAGATGAAATTATCTCTAAAAGGCTTAAAGTTAAAGATGACACATTTCCTTTAGGCAAAAAAATAAAAATCTATATTTCCATCTTTTACACTTTAAAAATTACAAAAAGGAAAATGGGCAGATGCAAAAGTTTGGGCACCCTGCATAGTTAGTAATATACACAGAGTGACTGTAGACTTACATTCGGGCTGAGAGCGCTGGGACCCTCAGGATGCACAGCACCAAATTCAACTGGCTTCTGTGCAAGAAATGAAATACAGCCGAATTTAGGTAAAAGGTTCTGAGTGGCAGTAAGATCTGTGGATGAGAACATATTTCTCCCTACACTGGCTGCCATTCTTCAAAATGACAGCGAGAATTACTTTATTTCACGAATCAATAATACACATGAAACTCAGCAAACTTGTAATATATCTTATCAGAGAAATTAATCTTTCACTCTCAATTCAGGGGTAAAATCTGTATTCAGTGAGGACAGATTTTCACATTACGGAGACAGGAGATGACAATTGGTCCTTTTAAAATTCTTTGAAAATGGAAGGGGAAAGAAGCTAGAATCAAAGACAGACATTATGCAGTAAGTTCTCCTGAAAGCACAGTTACTGTTCTTCATAGAACCTTATGAGCACCAATTGTCATCTCCTATCTCAGTAATGGGAAAATCTGTAGTCACTGAAGATCCATTTTATCTGTGAAATGAGAATTTTGAGAATGACTGATCAGTCCAGGAGGAGAGAGAAGCAGATTTCTATGATAACATATAGTTTCTTATTTTCATGTGTATTATTGATTTATGAAAAGAAAATGAAACCGACGGTTACTTTGTAAGTGTCACAGAATCACTGGTCCTCTCCTCCATTTTTGGCCAAGGTTTAGAGCATATAATGACAGACATGTTTGTAATCCAAGCCATAAACCATATATGACGTATAGTACTCATATGCCATAAATGTCAGGAATATTCCATTAAATGCAAAGAGACTTTAATCAATTATAATTTTTTTTAATTAAGAATTGCATGGAAGGATGAAGAGATGTTCTTGGAGGGGCCTTCTTGTTCTGCAGATGTTTCTTGCTGGTCAGAAGGCCACAGGTAGATGGTAAACATCCTTCCATACAGGTACAGCATGGTGGACGTGCTGTACTCGCTGCAGGGCACTAGACGTGGCGGTTTTCTGCCCTCGCGATGTTTAGGGTGCCGCGTTGACAGGGTGCAAATAAGCAGCTTTCTCTGATGGCGTAAGCAGCCCTGGATAATCCACGCCGGCAGGATGAGATCAACCGGCGGAAGATGGAACCTATGAGAGGAGACGTAACTAATGTGAGTAATGGGACTCCATATTAGAGGACACTACTGTGGTGTCACTGTGACAGGACGGTAGAGGAATCGTATCCATACAGAGGTGTGGGATCATTGTCCGCCATCATACATGTGACAATCCCCCCACTGACAGATCACATCCGCTCCACATGACTTCTTCTCACAGACTGACATCATACAACATGGAGCCTATGGTCACACTTACCTCTTCTACTTTCCCCCTCTTCTACTTTCTCTGTTTTTTGTTGTTTTCTACATTTTAATGCAGATTTTCTTCTCCCCTGAACTGGAATTTCTAATTAAAACGCAAGAAAAAGATGTTGATTATAAACTCCTAAAAGATTAGCTTTATTAGTTTTATCTAAAATTATGGAAAGGCTCCTTAAAAGGTCGATAGTGACTCTTAGGATTGCTACTTCCAATAAGTGGCACTAGAGTTCATGTCCTCTACCTCTCTGGAGTCTGAAGAGGCAATTTGCATGTTTAATTTCCCAGAGGAGCATTGCATGGCTTATAAGCCTCCTCATATTACCATGCCAGGCTAGGCATGTCACTCTCCACAAAGAAAAACATTACCCCATAGATCCTATCTAGAATTATGTTATTCTCATATCCTGTAGTCCCAGTAATCGATTATTGCTCAATAATAGAGAGACCATGTCATACATATAAATCACCTGAGGGTCTGAGTATTAGATTGTGTGGGAATTAATTAGTAGGTTTTCCAGCATGTGGTGTCTCCCCAATGAACTATGTCCAGTGTTATCTTATAATCAGATAGATAAGACCACAGTGTAACATTAAGGGCGTAAGGAGGATCAGTATAGGCACATATGGAGCCATGGGTGCAATATTCAGGATCATATTGTCAGGAGACTGAATGGCTTCTTATAGCTTAATGCATAACATAAAAGAGTGTGGTTTTTAATACAATGAAGAGCTGAACTATTCATCGTTTTCTAGATAGAAAGAAGTGGTAATTTTGTAAGCCTTTATGTGCACATTCACATTACACTTTTTGATTAGGCTATAATAGGATAGCCTATAGACTAGTACATACCTGACAATGGGGATGACGTGTTGTTTTTAGCAGTGAAACACTTCTTGTCACCATCAGATTTAGAAGAAGATTCTTTCTGCCTGTTTGGTAGAAGAAAAAACATATAAATTATTTGGGTTAGTTGGGACTCTGAGACAGCACTGGAGTTTTACAGATAGAGGCTGCGTGTAGGATAGACCTAGGTTCATTAGTAAAGAGATACTGGGCTTGCAAGGCCAGGGCATGAGTTCTGCACGGAAGTGAGCTGAGAGTGTATCACTGTAAGATTTCTCACAAGACAAGTGCCGGCAGCCGTGAATTCAAAGTGTGTGCCTCTGTGTAAGACAGAACTTATTGAAGACAAGCTTCATACCTACTACCTGCTGTATATACATTTCATCTATACAACAAACAGTTTATTTTTACATCCTAGTGTGTGTCATTCCTAGTTTGCTGTTCCAACTAGTGACCCATCTCACTAGTGTAATTGACTTACATGTCTGAGTGTTTTGCACTGTCTGGGGAATACTCTGTAGGTGACTTGGGTTCCTCATTGTTCATCATCCTGGTATTGATGGAGCAGAGCTAAAATACACAGAAAAAAAATTATAACATTTATAGAATTTGAATCTTTTTTTAATCATAGGCTTTATAGATCTTATCGGGCTCACACTTACTTTAGAAAGCCTTTTAGAAGATGATACAAAGTTTTTGCTTTCTGGCCAGTCATTGTCCTCACTTGTCTCCCCCTCATCTGAATCCATATGTTTGTGTTTTCCAGAACGAGCTACAAAGTACAATTTTTGTCAAAGATCATTAATATAATTCACAGACAGATAGAAGCCATATTATTACTAATAATGATGATGGCAACTAATTGTCACATAAAATGAAAGACAAGACAAGCAGCAGCTTTCTGCACGTGACGTCTCATTCTACTCACTGTTAAAGTACTTGGTGTCCTCTTCTGACTTAAAATCAGGAATGAACAGTGGCTTCTGAGTTAGAAGATTGTCAAAGTCTAAGTCACATAAGAATGGATGAATCTTAATTTCATTTGCTCCTCCTGTAAAAATAAGACAATAAATAGTGATATAGACATTGTCAGAGAGACGGCTCCATATCTGTATGGTTTATGTTACAGAGCCAAAGTGAAGGAAATATACTAAAAGTCCTATTATGAAGAATGGGGAATGAACAAGCTGGTAGAGCAGAGAACATCAGTGCTGATCCTCATGTATGTAATAGTTTGTCTGGTCACAGGGGTGTAATAAGTCATTATTAATATCATTATATACATTACCTGTCCCAAGCCTATGTGCTGGATCTTTTCTGTGCAGCTCAGTGATGATGTCATGTGCATCGGGTGGAGGAGCGGAATTATGACATTTCCAAGTTATGTCATCTGTTTTACAAAAAAAGCAAATATTACAGAAAATAAAACCTCATTGTTTTCTTTCATAATTTTTTTTTTACCGATCTAACCAAATAACAATGACATCACATAGCATTCAGATTATTTTACTTACTCCAGATAATTTTGCGGTAAGTATCATATTTGGATTTTCCATCGAATGGTACACGTCCTACAAGAAATTTATATAGGATAATCCCAACTGACCACCAGTCAGCTGGCCTTCCATAGCCCTCCAGTAAGATGACTTCTGGGGCTGTGTAATTAGGTGACCCAAAAATCTGGAAATCAATAAAGGAATAAGATGACGATTAGTGAAAATAGTTGTGACAAATAACATCAGTGGAAACATTTTCTAGATCTGAAAATATCAGAGAAGGAGAAATAGATGAGATCAGTAAAGAACAAGTCCCTGTAAGGCTGACCTCTTTATCATGGAACTCTCTGGTGATGTCCTCAGTTGGAGCCTTGTAGATGTTTGATGTTGGGCTCATGAGACCAAGTTTGGAAAGCCCAAAATCGGCAACTTTAATAAGACCAGTTGCTGTTATCAGGAGGCTGTGAAAAAAAAAAGATGGTGTCATCCCCAAGTAATAATAACCCATAGACTGTATGACAATCTCTAACTTTTTTCCTCTTTATTATACTACAGGGATGACTTACTTCTCAGGCTTCAGGTCTCTGTGCACCCCACCGTAGCTATGCAGATATTCCACCGCTAGAACCGTTTCTGCAATGTACATACGGGCCAAGGGGACAGGTAAAGAACCCCTTTTCTTTAGAAGACTGCCACAGTCTCCTCCTACAGGAGAAAGCAAATATAACAGGTGAGGGTTTATTACAATGTAAATTACACATGATGAGGATGCGGCCCCCTTAAATACAAGTGTATGGAGGGAGGCCACGCATACTAGACAGGCTCTGGGCGGGAATATGTATAACACATACGTACCCGCCGATCCCAGCTCAGAAAGCAGCGCTAGGGGGATTCATAAGTCTGAAGTCACATAAACTTATCAATTTAGAATGGACAACCCCTTTAAGCAGATCAAGGTTGGATATAGATACGATGGATATGACCTACCGGGTACATACTCCATGACCATGCACAGATGATGGTTAGTTGAAAAAGAACAGAACATGGAGGCCACAAAGGGACAATCAGAGAATGTTAGGATGTCCCTCTCTAGAAAGGCCGCTTCCAGTTCTACTGAATTATTCAGGGTCTTCTTGTCCAGTTTCTTCATAGCAAATGTCTGGTTTGTGTCTTTGTGGCGCACTAAGTGGACGGCTCTGGAGAAGAAGAAAATCCATGATTTATAAGAAATTCTTACTAACATTTTGTCTATAGACCTCATCAAATGATCTTCTGTTCTATTGGTTGTATACTAGAGGTACGGCCAACACTAGAATCCATGGAGAAATCCATGAAATAACACTACCAATGGGAGGTCGTCATCCATGTCACATACTAACTAACTTGATTGGTGACAAATAGATGTGGACAGTATCATTTCTCTATGGTAACATTGTATTGACAGGACACAGAGATAGAAGCATCATCATAAGGAGCCCTAAGAAATGTATATTATGCCAAAATAAAGCTCACCCAAAAGCACCACTGCTGATCAGTTTGATCTTTTTATAGTCGGTCTTACAAGTATTTCTCCCCGAATTCAATGATCCGATCAAGGCCTAGAAATAATAAGAAATGACGTTAAGACATAGAAGCTGCTGGAAAATAAAAGCTCCAGTTGCAGGAACTTCTCAGTATTACTGTGTTTCCCCGAAAATAAGACAGGGACTTATATTATTTTTTGCTCTGAAAGATGGGTTAGGGCTTATTTTCATGTATATACACACACTGCACATACACATGTATATACACACACACTGCACATACACATGTATATACACACACACACTACACATACACATGTATATACACACTCCACATACACATGTATATACACACACTGCACATACACATGTATATACACACACACTGCACATACACATGTATATACACACACACTGCACATACACATGTATATACACACACTGCACATACACATGTATATACACACACTGCCCATACACATGTATACACACACACACTGCACATACACATGTATATACACACACTGCACATACACATGTATATACACACACTGCACATGCACATGTATACACACACACACACTGCACATACACATGTATATACACACACACTGCACATACACAAGTATATACACACACTGCACATACACATGTATATACACACTGCACATACACATGTATACACAGACACTGCACATACACATGTATGTACACACACTGCACATACACATGTATATACACACGCTGCACATACGCATGTATATACACATACACTACACATACACAAGTATATACACACACTGCACATACACATGTATATACACACACTGCACATACACAAGTATATACACTCACTGCACATACACATGTATATACACACACTGCACATACACATGTATATACACACACTGCACATACACATGTATATACACACACTGCACATACACATATATATATACACACACTGTACATACACATATATATACACACACTGCACATGCACATGTTTATACATACATTGCACATACACATGTTTATACACACACTGCATATACATACACATATATATGCACACTGCACATACATACACGTATATATACACACACTGCACACCAGCCTGTCTGCTCTTCAGTTCCTCTAGACACCTGTAGTTAAAGGGTCTTTGGTGACATCGTGGCCACATGACTGTGATGTCGCCAAAGGTCATTAAGCAGTCTTAACTTTGGAATATAAATGCAGAGGGCCTGTAAGAGAGTGGGGGCCCTGTGAAATTGCCCAGCTTGAACCCCCCCAACACCGGCCCTGACTGTAACTGGGGCTTATTTTTAGAGTAGGGCTTATATTTCAACCATACTCCAAAAATCCTTTAAAATCATGCTAGGGCTTATTTTAGGGGTAGGTCTTATTACACTGCTATATCCCTGCTGATTACACTGCAGCAGATGTAGAAGATGTGATAGAAGTCGGACCCTCCACAGACACTATTAGATTATAGCGGGATATCCTCCATACACATATCATTGTACTGCAGAGGATGATAAGGGACAGAGGAGACAGGAATAATAATGCCATCATCACACACAATAGGTCTGATCTGCATAAGAACAGAGATATCCCATTGTCATATGAGGTATAATATTATATATTGTAAATACATTGTCGATTGTAAGCTCTTACTAGGAGCGGTCGTCATTATTTTTGCTTTAATTATTGTATTATCTTTAGCTATGTTACTTATGACTGTTGTATATGAACCTCAGAATTGTAAAGCGTTGCGGAATATGTTGGCGCTATACAAATAAAATTATTATTATATATGTAACTCATCCCCCGTTATCTGATGATATACAGATATCTCCTCTGATACTTACACTGACAGATTCGTGGATGTCTGATGTCTCACATATTCCACCATCAGTAATTGCCGACACAGTTATTTCTAAAATAATGATAAAAAAAATGAAGAGACGTCATGTAACAATGTAAATCATTACTTATATAACAGGTCCATATAATGAAGGAAATGACAAGACCTCTATAAATGGTTTAACACTAGCTATACGGATATTCTGTTTATACCATATATATATATATATATATATATATATATATATATATATATATATATATCACACCCAAAGATAGATATACTGCGGCATAAATGTATGATTGTTCAGAATCTGATTAATTCCTGAACAATAGCTTGATTGGGCACCTATTAGCCTCTGGCTGTGTGCCCACGATGCGGATTTAATGCGTTTCCACAGCGGCATTAAAATCGCTTGGTAAGAGGTCTGGGATGTTCCCCAATGATAATCCGCATGTGCTGTGCACATGCTGTGGAAATTTCCGCTGCGGATTATCATAGTAGAAAATTCCGCAGCATAACCAATTTGGGCGTGATTTTGTGGCGAAATCGCGCCCATTGACTTGCATTGAACCGCATAATATCCGCATGACTACGTGTACACATGCGGATGTTATGCGGTTCAATGCGCGGATGGTACCCGGGTCTGGAGAAGAAGAGACTCTCCTCCAACTCGGGTACCATCGTACTTGCAAGTAAAAAGAGAATAATAAAGTAAAAAATAAAAAAAAAATTCATACACACCTCTCCTGCGGCCCTCGGTCTCCTCCCGGCCGCTTCCTCTCTCCTTGGCGTCCCGCGGTATACTGGCAGGACCAGCAGTGACGTCATTTAGTCAGCTGATGGTCAGCGACCATCACCTGACTGCTGACGTCAATGGTCGCGTGACCATCAGCTGACTAAATGACGTCACCACAGGTCCTGCAAGTACATCGTGGACCTCCGAGGAGAAAGGACGCAGCCGGTAGGAGACTGGGGGCTGCCAGAGAGGTGAATATAAGGGTTTTTTTAATTTCTTTTTACTTTTTAATTTGCAGCATTTGAAGTAGAAATTTCCTCTAAGTTGGTCACACAATATAAATCCATGCCAGTTGCATGGATTTATATTGTGTGACCAACTTGTCAAGCCCTTTGCCAAGTGATGCTCAAAATCGCTGTTTCAAATCTGCATCGTGGGCACATAGCCTCTTTATACATTTTGGAGCTGAGAAGAGCCCAGCGGACAGAAGCAGAATTACATGGGTTCAGGAGGATGGAGAGTAAATTTGCATATTCTCTGCCGTTCTCTATTATATGTCGATATTTGAATAAAAAATATAGATAATTGGCTTACCTTCTATCAGATTAGTGTTTAGCCCCAGCTGACTGGTATTAAGGTCAGGGATATTCAGGTTTTGCCCCTCTTTGGAGTCACCTTCTGATGTTTCCTGATGGTTAAAATAAGCACAATTAGTATAAAATTTCCACAAATATTAAATAACCATATACTTAAGGCAAAAATTACTAAACCTGGATTTACTGGATAATTTTACTACTGGATGGACTATACATAGCCGATCCTTCCAGTAAATCCACGTTATTATATAAGGAACTTGTATCTTCAACTGTTCTCTAATAACTTCTATTATCAGCATTTCAGCATTTACAAGAAGGAAGATTGTGGTGATTGAGAAAAGCAGAGGTGGAAATACAGACTCCGCATTGCTGAGTACAGACTGTCATCACAGATGAAGGAGCCACAGGAACAGGCTGTCATAAAATATCCTGTGTCTGCCTGGAGCGGACAGTGAGGCCTCTGTCATCCTAAATCAGACCTTCTGCTATATGACTGGTCATCTGGAGAAGATCAGACAAAATGGATATGAGATATAGAAGATGATGGATCCTTACCAGGTGCTCCAGTGAGCGGGCCGGATGATCCAGTATATTCAGGACATTTTGGGTCAGTTGTTTCAAAAAGGCCAATTCTCCACTTTCGGATTTTTCTTCAGCCTATAAAGATGGAAATAAAAAGAAAAGAAAAATCATGAGGGAAACTGCAGAATGGATGACGCAATAATTGTCACCATTTTACTTCTATTTTCAGCTACAATTACTACATATCTGAGGATTTGGTACAGGTTATATATTATATTGGTGTCGGCATAAAAAAACAATTTTATGTAAATAAAATTGTATTCCATTATTATGATCTATTATTATTATTATTTTTATATGGTTTGTGCAGATTGTCTGCTATTTACCTGTTGTACTAATGTCCTGATGTTCTGCTGTAAATGCTCAAGATATTCTGAGGTAATACGATCTTGGTTATATTTAGTCAGGCAGTCCTTTACTAGCTCCATAACCAGCCGGTACGTGAAGCTGAGGACGCCATCGGGTAGTGGCAGCACAAAGTCAGGGCTATAGGTGGTAAGAATCCCCTGGAATTGTGCCAACACCTGAAATTTGTCTGGAGGAATTCCAGACATTTCAATAAAAAGCGCAGTCAGTATATCACTAGCTATGTAGCTAACCACTGACAACAATGACACGGGGGGTGTTACTGTGACACTAAGGCTGTAAACACTTGTGTAAGTAGTGGTGGTTCTTTGTGATGTCATAATATCAGTGATGTCATGATGGAATCTTGTGATGGAATCTCTATGCTCTATGCACCATACACCCGCAACTGTTATGTGACGTACATGTACATCACGTGTTTGGAAGTGATTAAATCCTAGAAAACCCCTTATTAAAAATGGGGTTTTCCAGGTCTACCATTTTTTTTGTTTTAGTTCACAGGCATAGCCATTTTAAAAATAATTATCTTCACTCAACAAACACTTCCATTGCAGAGTATCCATGATGTCATAGCGACACTACATGACCACTGCAGTCGATCACTGAGCCAAATGGACTATGCCGATACAGACCAGTGATTGGTTGCAGCGCTCAAGTAGTATAGTTATGATGTAGTATAGTTATGATGTCACTGCTACAAACGTGTTAACAAAGACCACGGGCAGTGATGGAGAGGCAGAAATGGAACTACAGTCAGTGAATAAAGCTAATTTTGTTATTTTTAAACTGGGAAACCTGTGTATAAAATATATGGAAAGCCCCTTTAATTGGGGCCCCTTTAAATAGTGTCTAGGTCGCTATTAACAGCTACATATAATGGTGTTAAATCGCCCAGATCTGTGTTATATTTGATATTAGCTGTTGCTGTGGAAGGCAGGATGTCAATGGCAGTCGGTTTTCTATGGCTAATGGTGACGGCACAGAAGCTGTGCTTGCGTCATCGCTATGCTAGATTATTAAATTGCTGCAGCAAATGTAAAGTGCAGTGTCAGGGGGTTCATGGAGGAACACTGCTGACAATGGGCACTGGCATAATACGTTCACGAAAAAAATGGATAATGGAGAAAAAATGGGAAAAAATAACTTATATTTTTAATACAAATTAAAAACTATTGTTTACATATTAAATATAATTATTAAGAAAAAGTCAAAATTACCTGGCATCACCTGTTATTCAAGAAACTTAGCTGGCGATTCATTAAGATTGGCATTGAACACTTAAAGGGAATCTGTCACCAGGTTTTTTCCACCTAATCTGAGAGTAGCATCATGTAGAGACAGAGACCCTTATTCTGGGGATGTATCACTCACTGGGCTGCTTGCTATAGTTTTCATACAATCAACTCTTGATCAGCAGGAGATTATCATTAGAGGACTAGTGAACTTGCTGCCAGGTAGTCCTCCATATTCATGATCTCTGTATAACCCCGCCCCCAACACTGATTGGCAGATTTCTGTGTACACAGTGAATGAGCAGAAAGCTGCCAATCAGTGGTGTGGGTGGGGTTATACACAGCTCAGAATTCAGAGAACTGCTAGATTTACAGCAGAAAAAACTGTGATTTTATCAAAAGGACAGCAAGCAACCCACATCGCTGAAATCAGTGTCTCTGACCCTACATTATGCTGCTCTCAGATGAGGTAGCAAACACCTAGTAGCAAATTTCCTTTAATAAAGGGCTTGTTGAAGTACGATGCACCAAATTAATTAAGGAGTGCACGCCACTTAATGAATTTGATGCATCTTCTCTGTGCCGTACTAGTAGCATTTCTGGCACAAGAAACACCTGCACTTCTAATGAATTTGACATGAGCTTCGTCCCATCCTGGCTCCTTCCCAGCTCTGCCCATTTGTCATGTGACTGTTGTTAGATATCCTGGGGGTAGGGGCTCCTTCCCTATCCCTAAAGATAAGGGCGCCCTAGCTATCCCTGTTCCCCGGATTACTTCTAATGGTGAAGACTCCGGGGCCACGTACATTGCTGAGCTCCTGAATCAACGTTTATCTGTCCCCTCCCCCACCCAGGGAAGTGGGGTGTAGTTGTATATAAGAATACACAAACCAGATTAACAAGGTAACACGTTCAGGGATAAATGAAAATACCAATCATACAAATATGCACTCACAAACAACAGAGAGGAACACCGGGAAGTTAAAGGAAGGAAAAAAACAAATAGGAGAGGATGTGGATATGCACACAGACAAATTACTAAGCAATAGTCTTTTGAACAACACTCCATACGCCTCCTCAACAAACACCTCCAACTCCACACCTGGCAGTATAAAACTAACACTGGCAATCCTGATTGCCAGAGGCCAGAATATATAGCAGAGGGGAGTGGCGAATACTGAACAGCTGAGATCATCAAAGCAGTAAAGCTCCAGAGACTTTCAACTGAACAGTTTTAACCCCTGCGCTGCTAGCAGAAACCTGAACCATTTAATTTGATTGTGAAGTGTTTCTAATCAGTGTCTAATCAGGGTCTTCTGGCCCCTTTTTGTTGCGGTAAACCTGTGACACCATTTTTGCAGAGCTGCTTTCAACTGTTGTGAAAACGGCAAATGTTGCAAAATTTTCTGCAGTAAGCGCTGTTATGAATTGGCTCCTAGGGCTGCATATACATCGTCCATTCATCCTTAGAACGCTCAATTCCTGATAATCGGCTATTGTAAACAGGCTGCCGATCACACATTGCAAAACTACTGTTGAGAAATTATTTTCAGATTGCTTAAGAAGCATCATTCTCACAGAACCATTGTATTACAGATCGTTCTGTGCTCATGAAAATGCAATCGGCAGATCTAAACAAGCTAATAAACGACCACCACCGGCTGACATCTAGCTGATCTGTGGTTATTTAATGCTTGCTGCTGGCAAATTTAAATCCAGCCTAACTCAGGGACCATTTATTCTGTACTGTGTTACCCAGGCCTGTGACTATTGAGCCCCATGTTAGTGCTGTGTTACTTTGATGATGTGCGCACTGGATCACTCGAAACAAATTAAATCTGGCCCCTGAATTAGAGTGAATCTTCCCCGATTCGTATTTTAGAAGATTCACTCATCTCTAATCCTGATGCCAACGGAAGCCTCCAACAAAGCCGTTTTTGCTTTTACGTTTTTTGCTCCCCTTCTTCCCACAGCCATAACTTTTTTATTTTTCGGTCAATATATGAGGGCTTGTTTTTTCGGGACGAGTTGTACTTTTGAACGACACCATTGCTTTTACCATATCGACTGTGACCTCTCAGGCCAGAGTGTGCGATGACGTCTTTCCAGCGCGCCCTCTGCTGGGCAGTCACAGCGCAGAGAGCGGGAAGACGGCGACACTGAGGAGTCTGGAGCTGATCAGCAGCAGCAAGGAGAGGTGAGTTTTTGATTTTTTATGTTTGGAGGCATGGACCATTATATAGGGCCCATTATGAAGGGAGTATTATATGGGGCACATACAGCATGGAGCATCATATGGGTGGCAGGATACTGAATGGAGCATTATATAGGGCCCATTATGTAGGGAGTATTATATGGGGCCCATACAGCATGGAGCATCATATGGGGGCCAGAATACTTAATGGAGCATTATATGAGGGCCAGTATTCTGCATGGAGCGTTTAATGGGAACTTGTATACTGAATGGAGCAATTTATGGGGGCCAGTATTCTGTGTGGAGCATTGTATGGGGGCCAGTAATCTGTATGGGCCATTATATGGGGGCCAGTATTCTGCATGGAGCATTATACGGGCCCATACAGCATGGAGCATTATATGGGGGCCAGTATTCAGCATGGAACATTATATGGAGCCCATACAGCATGGAGCATTATATGGGGGCCAGTATTCTGCATGGAGCATTATATGCGGGCCAGTATTCTGCATGGAGCATTGTATTGGGGGCCAGTATTCTGCATGGAGCATTATATGGGGCCCATACAGCATGGAGCATTATATGGGGGCCAGTATTCTGTATGGAGCATTACATGGGGCCCATATAGCATAGAGCATTAGATGGGTGCCAGTATACTGATTGCAGCATTATTTGGGGCATTATATGGGGGCCAGTATTCTGTATGGAGCATTATATGTGGGCCAGTATTCTGTATGGAGCATTATTTTGGGGGCCATTATTCTTCATGGAGTATTATATGGGGCCCATACAGCATGGAGCATTATATGGGGGCCAGTATACTGAATGGAGCACTATATGGGGGCCAGTATTCTGAATGTAGTATTATATGGGCCCATACAGCATGAAGCATTTTATGGGGTCCGTTATTCTGTAAGGAGCATTATATGGGGTGCATTATTCTGTATGGAGCATAATATGGGGGCCAGTATTCTGCATGCAGCATTATATGGGGCCTAGTATTCTGCATGGAGCATTATATGGGGGCCAGTATTCTGTATGGAGCATTATATGGGGGCCAGTATTCGGCATGAAGCATTATACGGGGGCCAGTATTCTGTATGGAGCATTATATGGGGGCCAGTATTTGCATGGAGCATTATATGGGGGCCAGTATTCTGCATGGAGCATTATAGGGGGCTAGTATTTGCATGGAGCATTATATGGAGGCCATTATTCTGCATGGAGCATTATACAGGGGCCAGTATTCTGTATGGAGCATTATATGGGGGCCAGTATACTGCATGGAGCATTATATGGGGGCCAGTATTCTGCATGGATCATTATATGGGGGCCAGTATTTGCATGGAGCATTATATGGGGGCCAGTATTCTTTATGGAGCATTATATGGGGGCCAGTATTCTCTATGGAGCATTATATGGGCCCCATACAGAATGGAGCATTACATGGTGGCCAGTATTCTTCATGGAGCATTATATGGGGCCCATACAGCATGGAGCATTATATGGGGGCCAGTATTTTGTAAGGAGCATTATATGGGGCCCATGCAGCATGGAGCATTGTATGGGGCCAGTATTCTGCATGGAGCATTATATGGAGCCCATGCAGCATGGAGCATTATATGGGGGCCAGTATTCTACATGAAGCATAATATGGGTCCAATGCAGCGTGTAGCATAATATGGGGGCCAGTATTCTGTATGGAGCATTATTTGGGGGCCAGTATTCTGCATGGAGCATTATATGGGGGCCAGTATTTTGCATGGAGCATTATATGGGGGCCAGTATTTTGCATGGAGCATTATATGGGGCCCGTACAGCATGGAGCATTATATGGGGGCCAGTATACTGAATGGAGCAATATATGGGGGCCAGTATTCTGCATATAGCATGATATGATGCCCATACAGCATGGAGCATTATATGGGGGCCTGTATTCTGCATCGAGCATTATATGGCGGCCAGTATTCTGCTTGGAGCATTATATGGGGACCAGTATTCTGTATGGAGCATTACATGGGGGCCAGTAATCTGTATGGGGCATTATATGTGGGCCAGTATTCTGCATGGTGCCTTATATGGGGGCCTGTATTCTGCATGGAGCTTTATATGGGGGCCAATATTCTGCATGGAGCCTTAGATGGGCCTAAACAGTGTAATGCACACGCCCGGACTGACTTGCGTGTGCGTGTTTAGTGATCCCACTGGAACATGAACCGGAGAGTACCTGGAGGGGCGTAACTAAGTATCTGCCCGATCCGACCAAGGTCACACGACGACATACAACGCCAATGCACCAGGGAGTAACCGAGCAGAGGGACCAGGTGCTTCTCCAGGTCAGTCCCCGGACACGGCTGTTGACCCACACTGGGGAATACAGGAACAGGCAGGTTTGGCTGGCACCCTGACTGGTGGGTATAGGCAGGCACGACTGATTTGCAGGCAGGCGGGTATGCAGGCAGGGGGTACAGGCAAGCACGGGTAGAGTGCAGACAGGGAGGCACTAGCAGGTTGGAGCTCAGACGGGATAGGACCCAGTACAGACTGGGACTCAGGAACAGAACCGCAGATGCAGTGGACAAACACAGCAGAGTTAGGCCACCCGGAGCGGTGAGCAAAGGGTCAGAGCAGGACGAGACTGCCGGAGCAGTGAGCAAAGGGTCAGAGCAGGACGAGACTGCCGGAGCAGTGAGCAAAGGGTCAGAGCAGAATGATACTGCCGGAGCAGTGAGCAAAGGGTCAGAGCAGAGCGAGACTGCCGGAGCAGTGAGCAAAGGGTCAGAGCAGAGCAAGACTGCCGGAACAGTGAGCAAAGGGTCAGAGCAGAGCGAGACTGCCGGAGCAGTGAGCAAAGCAGAGCAGGGAAGAACCGCCGGAGCGGTGAACAAGGCAGAGCAGGCAAGAACCACCGGAGCGGTGAACAAGGCAGAGCGGGCAGAAACCGCCGGAGCGGCGAGCAAGGCAGAGCGGGAAGAAACCGCCGGAGCGGCGAGCAAGGCAGAGCAGAGGGGACAGGGCTCTGTTCACACGGAACAGACTGGAAGGGAAAGGCAGAACCAGATACACACAAGATACTTGCAATGAAGTAGCGAGTGGACTCTAAACTCACAAACAGGAGTACAGCGACAACGCGTAGGAGTTAGGTGCAGTTTAAGACTCTGCAGAAAAAGGGAAGGTACGGACATAGAGAAAAACAGGAGACAGGTTAGGCGACAGTTCAGACAGGAACTGTTATTGCAACAAATACAGGAACGAGCCAAGGCAAAGCCAAGTGCTGGTTCAGACAATGCAGGAGAAAGGGAAGGTACGGACATAGAGAAAAACAGAAAGCAGGTTAGGAGACAGTTCAGACAGGAACTGTTACTGAAGCGAGATACAGGAGCGAGTCTGGGTATGCGGCCCCCAGAGGGCAGGACGAACAGGCTAAGAGCGTGTTCACACGGGCCTGGAAATACAGCCTCCAGGAAAGGCAGAAAGACAGCTGGCTAGAGTGCACAGACAGGACACAGTTCAGACACGGGAACTGATATCGCAAGGCAGGAAACATAGACAGGACCTGGCACATCAGTGACTAGAAGCCAACTGACAGAACAAGATGCTCAGGCATGGATTCCAAGGAGGAGCTGGTTTAAATACCAGGTGACAGACAGCAATAGGCTGAGGACGCATTAGGGGTGTGTCTGCAGCAGCTACAAGAAACAGGAAGTTCGGCGGGCGTCGCCCTAAGCAGGCAAAGCAGAGCAAAGCAGAGATTATGGAAAGGAGCCAGAGTGGCAGTCTGGACTGGAAATCAAGTGCGCGCTCTTGCACAGTGGGAGATGGACCACTATGCAAGGACGCCGCAAGGTATGTTACAGTACCCCCCCCTTACGCCCCCTCTATTTCAGGCCTGCCAGAATCTTCCACAGGGAATTTGAGGGCCAATCCTTCTCTTCAAGGAGATTACTTCTACTGTCCACAGGAAGAGACAAAACTGGTCTCATCTGGGTAGCTAGGATGCTACCTCCTATCCAACCATCCTCAGCACCAGAAGAAATGGGTGGAGTACCAGGAACAGCACACAAGGAAGTCTCTCTCCACTTATTATCAGGTAGCACCCCAGAGGGTTCAGGAGACAGCTGGAAGTCCTCCGCCGAGTTGGAGGGGTGCAGAGACTCGGGGGTAACCTCAGCTTCGGTGTACAGCTTGTCAAGCTCACAGGATGAAATGGGCAAGGTATCAGGTACAAGGTGTAGAAAAGTCACTGTCCCTTTGTTATCTGGTGGTACCCCGGAGGATTCAGGAAACAACTGGAGGTCCTCCGCCGGGTCGGAGGGTTGTAGAGACTCGGGGGTAACCTCTGCTTCGGAGTACACTAGGTCGGACTCACTGGACAAAGCGGGCGAGGTATAAGGTACAGAGTATAGGAAAGTCTCTGTCCATTCGCTACCAGGTAGCACCCCGAAGGGTTCAGGAGACAACTGGAGGTCCTCCGCCTGGTCGGAGGGGTGTAGAGACTCGGGGGTAACCTCTGCTTCGGAGTACACTAGGTCGGACTCACTGGACGAAGCGAGCGAGGTATCAGGAACCAGGTGTAGGGAGTCCTCCTGTGTGGATTCTGGGTGGGTAGCAGTCTCTTCGGGCAGGAGAACTGGTGCGCTACCCACGCACATTACCCGTCGGGGCTGCTCCGGGATACTGGGAAGTGAAGCTTCAGCAGGGACTTCAAAGTTGGGGTCAGGAGGTCTTTGGGAGGACAGACCCTGGCGTGACGGCTTGCCTCTATGCCTAGCACGTCTGGACTGCCTCTTGAGGTTGGGAGAAGTATTTCGGAGAGCGTAGTCATCCTGTGTGGATTCTGGGTGGGCAGTAGTCTCTTCGGGCAGGAGGCCTAACGCGCTACCCACAGACATTACCCATCAGGGCTGCTCCGGGATATTGGGAAGTGAAGCTTCAGCAGGGGCTTCCGGGTTAGGGTCATCGAAGACCATTAGAAAGGCCACCAGGAAGTCCTGCAGGTCCAGGACGATAGGATCCTGTGCGTCCCATAGGGGGGTGATCCATTTCAAGGAATCACCCGCTAGGTAAGACATCATGAATCCCACCTTAACCCGATCCGTGGGAAAATAAAGAGGGTAGTACTTGAAGTGTAGCATGCATTGCTCCACAAATGCATGACTCTGTCTTGGATCCCCATAGTACCGTGGCGGATCCGCAGGAACGGGCGCAGAAAGCTCCATCTGGACGGGTGCGTAATTCGCCTGGAACTCAGCTTGTAGCAAAAAAAAATAAATTTCTTCTAGATGCACGTATTCACTGGAAAACGTCTCAGAGAGCGAAGGCCTTGGGGCTCAACGGGAACCATGGCCTGAGCATGCTGTAATGCACACGCCCGGACTGACTGGCGTATGCGTGTTTAGTGATCCCACTGGACCATGAACCGGAGAGTGCCGGGAGGGGCGTAACTAAGTATCTGCCAGATCCGACCAAGGTGACACGACAGCATACGACGACAGTGCACCAGGGTGGAACCGAGCAGAGGAACCAGGTGCTACTACAGGTCAGACCCCGGACACGGCTGTTGACCCACACCGGGGAATACAGGAACAGGCAGGTTCGGCTGGCACCCTGACTGGTGGGCATAGGCAGGCACGACTGGTATGCAGGCAGGCGGGTATGCAGGCAGGGGGTACAGGCAAGCACGGCTAGAGTGCAGACAGGGAGGCAATAGCAGGTTGGAGCACAGACGGGATAGGACCCAGTACAGACTGGGACTCAGGAACAGAACCGCAGATGCAGTGGACAAACACAGCAGAGTTAGGCCACCCGGAGCGGTGAGCAAAGGGTCAGAGCAGGACGAGACTGCCGGAGCAGTGAGCAAAGGGTCAGAGCAGGACGAGACTGCCGGAGCAGTGAGCAAAGGGTCAGAGCAGAATGATACTGCCGGAGCAGTGAGCAAAGGGTCAGAGCAGAGCGAGACTGCCGGAGCAGTGAGCAAAGGGTCAGAGCAGAGCAAGACTGCCGGAACAGTGAGCAAAGGGTCAGAGCAGAGCGAGACTGCCGGAGCAGTGAGCAAAGCAGAGCAGGGAAGAACCGCCGGAGCGGTGAACAAGGCAGAGCAGGCAAGAACCACCGGAGCGGTGAACAAGGCAGAGCGGGCAGAAACCGCCGGAGCGGCGAGCAAGGCAGAGCGGGAAGAAACCGCCGGAGCGGCGAGCAAGGCAGAGCAGAGGGGACAGGGCTCTGTTCACACGGAACAGACTGGAAGGGAAAGGCAGAACCAGATACACACAAGATACTTGCAATGAAGTAGCGAGTGGACTCTAAACTCACAAACGGGAGTACAGCGACAACGCGTAGGAGTTAGGTGCAGTTTAAGACTCTGCAGAAAAAGGGAAGGTACGGACATAGAGAAAAACAGGAGACAGGTTAGGCGACAGTTCAGACAGGAACTGTTATTGCAACAAATACAGGAACGAGCCAAGGCAAAGCCAAGTGCTGGTTCAGACAATGCAGGAGAAAGGGAAGGTACGGACATAGAGAAAAACAGAAAGCAGGTTAGGAGACAGTTCAGACAGGAACTGTTACTGAAGCGAGATACAGGAGCGAGTCTGGGTATGCGGCCCCCAGAGGGCAGGACGAACAGGCTAAGAGCGTGTTCACACGGGCCTGGAAATACAGCCTCCAGGAAAGGCAGAAAGACAGCTGGCTAGAGTGCACAGACAGGACACAGTTCAGACACGGGAACTGATATCGCAAGGCAGGAAACATAGACAGGACCTGGCACATCAGTGACTAGAAGCCAACTGACAGAACAAGATGCTCAGGCATGGATTCCAAGGAGGAGCTGGTTTAAATACCAGGTGACAGACAGCAATAGGCTGAGGACGCATTAGGGGTGTGTCTGCAGCAGCTACAAGAAACAGGAAGTTCGGCGGGCGTCGCCCTAAGCAGGCAAAGCAGAGCAAAGCAGAGATTATGGAAAGGAGCCAGAGTGGCAGTCTGGACTGGAAATCAAGTGCGCGCTCTTGCACAGTGGGAGATGGACCACTATGCAAGGACGCCGCAAGGTATGTTACAGTACCCCCCCCTTACGCCCCCTCTATTTCAGGCCTGCCAGAATCTTCCGCAGGGAATTTGTGGGCCAATCCTTCTCTTCAAGGAGATTACTTCTACTGTCCACAGGAAGAGACAAAACTGGTCTCATCTGGGTAGCTAGGATGCTACCTCCTATCCAACCATCCTCAGCACCAGAAGAAATGGGTGGAGTACCAGGAACAGCACACAAGGAAGTCTCTCTCCACTTATTATCAGGTAGCACCCCAGAGGGTTCAGGAGACAGCTGGAAGTCCTCCGCCGAGTTGGAGGGGTGCAGAGACTCGGGGGTAACCTCAGCTTCGGTGTACAGCTTGTCAAGCTCACAGGATGAAATGGGCAAGGTATCAGGTACAAGGTGTAGAAAAGTCACTGTCCCTTTGTTATCTGGTGGTACCCCGGAGGATTCAGGAAACAACTGGAGGTCCTCCGCCGGGTCGGAGGGTTGTAGAGACTCGGGGGTAACCTCTGCTTCGGAGTACACTAGGTCGGACTCACTGGACAAAGCGGGCGAGGTATAAGGTACAGAGTATAGGAAAGTCTCTGTCCATTCGCTACCAGGTAGCACCCCGAAGGGTTCAGGAGACAACTGGAGGTCCTCCGCCTGGTCAGAGGGGTGTAGAGACTCGGGGGTAACCTCTGCTTCAGAGTACACTAGGTCGGACTCACTGGACGAAGCGAGCGAGGTATCAGGAACCAGGTGTAGGGAGTCCTCCTGTGTGGATTCTGGGTGGGTAGCAGTCTCTTCGGGCAGGAGAACTGGTGCGCTACCCACGCACATTACCCGTCGGGGCTGCTCCGGGATACTGGGAAGTGAAGCTTCAGCAGGGACTTCAAAGTTGGGGTCAGGAGGTCTTTGGGAGGACAGACCCTGGCGTGACGGCTTGCCTCTATGCCTAGCACGTCTGGACTGCCTCTTGAGGTTGGGAGAAGTATTCCGGAGAGCGTAGTCATCCTGTGTGGATTCTGGGTGGGCAGTAGTCTCTTCGGGCAGGAGGCCTAACGCGCTACCCACAGACATTACCCATCAGGGCTGCTCCGGGATATTGGGAAGTGAAGCTTCAGCAGGGGCTTCCGGGTTAGGGTCATCGAAGACCATTAGAAAGGCCACCAGGAAGTCCTGCAGGTCCAGGACGATAGGATCCTGTGCGTCCCATAGGGGGGTGATCCATTTCAAGGAATCACCCGCTAGGTAAGACATCATGAATCCCACCTTAACCCGATCCGTGGGAAAATAAAGAGGGTAGTACTTGAAGTGTAGCATGCATTGCTCCACAAATGCATGACTCTGTCTTGGATCCCCATAGTACCGTGGCGGATCCGCAGGAACGGGCGCAGAAAGCTCCATCTGGACGGGTGCGTAATTCGCCTGGAACTCAGCTTGTAGCAAAAAAAAATAAATTTCTTCTAGATGCACGTATTCACTGGAAAACGTCTCAGAGAGCGAAGGCTTTGGGGCTCAACGGGAACCATGGCCTGAGCATGCTGTAATGCACACGCCCGGACTGACTGGCGTATGCGTGTTTAGTGATCCCACTGGACCATGAACCGGAGAGTGCCGGGAGGGGCGTAACTAAGTATCTGCCAGATCCGACCAAGGTGACACGACAGCATACGACGACAGTGCACCAGGGTGGAACCGAGCAGAGGAACCAGGTGCTACTCCAGGTCAGACCCCGGACACGGCTGTTGACCCACACCGGGGAATACAGGAACAGGCAGGTTCGGCTGGCACCCTGACTGGTGGGCATAGGCAGGCACGACTGGTATGCAGGCAGGCGGGTATGCAGGCAGGGGGTACAGGCAAGCACGGCTAGAGTGCAGACAGGGAGGCAATAGCAGGTTGGAGCACAGACGGGATAGGACCCAGTACAGACTGGGACTCAGGAACAGAACCGCAGATGCAGTGGACAAACACAGCAGATGAGGCCGCCCGGAGCGGCGAGCAAGAGCAGAGCAAGACGAGACCGCCAGGACCGGTGAGCGAGAGTAGAGCAGGACGAGGCCACCTGGAGCGGTGAGCAAAGGGTCAAAACAGGACAAGACGTCCGGAGCAGTGAGCAAAGGGTCAGAGCAGGACAAGACTGCCGGAGCAGTGAGCAAAGGGTCAGAGCAGGACAAGACTGCCGGAGAAGTGAGCAAAGAGTCAGAGCAGGACAAGACTGCCGGAGCAGTGAGCAAAGGGTCAGAGCAGGACAAGACTGCCGGAGCAGTGAGCAAAGGGTCAGAGCAGGACGAGACTGCCGGAGCAGTGAGCAAAGGGTCAGAGCAGAGCGAGACTGCCGGAGCAGTGAGCAAAGGGTCAGAGCAGAGTGAGACTGCCGGAGCAGTGAGCAAAGGGTCAGTGCAGAGCGAGACTGCCGGAGCAGTGAGCAAAGGGTCAGAGCAGAGCGAGACTGCCGGAGCAGTGAGCAAAGGGTCATAGCAGAGCCAGACTGCTGGAGCAGTGAGCAAAGGGTCAGAGCAGAGCGAGACTGCCGGAGCGGTGAGCAAAGCATAGCAGGCAAGAACCGCCGAAGCGGTGAACAAGTCAGTGCAGGCAAGAACCGCCGGAGCGGTGAACAAGGCAGAGCGGGCAAGAACCGCCGGAGTGGAGAAGAAGGCAGAGCGGGCAGAAACAGCCGGAGCGGTGAACAAGGCAGAGCGGGCAGAAGCCGCCGGAATGGCGAGCAAGGCAGAGCAGAGGGGACAGGGCTTTGTTCACACGGAACAGACTGGGAGGGAAAGGCAGAACCAGATACACACAAGATACTTGCAATGAAGTAGCGAGTGGACTCTGAACTCACAAATGGAAGTACAGCGACAGCGAGTAGGAGTTAGGTGCAGGTTCAGACTCTTCAGAAAAAGGGAAGGTACGGACATAGAGAAAAACAGGAGACAGGTTAGGAGACAGTTCAGACAGGAACTGTTACTGCAACAAATACAGGAACGAGCCAAGGTAAAGCCAAGTGCTGGTTCAGACAATGCAGGAGAAAGGGAAGGTACGGGCATAGAGAAAAACAGGAAGCAGGTTAGGAGACAGTTCAGACAGGAACTGTTACTGAAGCGAGATACAGGAGCGAGTCTGGGTATGCAGCCCCCAGAGGGCAGGACGAACAGGCTAAAAGCGTGTTCACACGGGCCTGGAAATACAGCCTCCAGGAAAGCCAGAAAGACAGCTGGCTAGAGTGCACAGACAGGACACAGTTCAGACACGGGAACTGATACCGCAAGGCAGGAAACATAGACAGGACCTGGCACATCAGTGACTAGAAGCCAACAGACAGAACAAGATGCTCAGAAATTAATTCCAAGGAGGAGATGGTTTAAATACCAGGTGACAGACAGCAATAGGCTGAGGACGCATTAGGGGTGTGTCTGCAGCAGCTACAAGAAACAGGAAGTTCGGCGGGCATCACCCTAAGCAGGCAAAGCAGAGCAAAGCAGAGATTATGGAAAGGAGCCAGAGTGGCAGTCTGGACTGGAAATCAAGTGCGCGCTCTTCCACAGTGGGAGATGGACCACTATGCAAGGATGCCCCAAGGTATGTTACAAACACCATGTTGCATTATATGGGGGCCAGTATTCTGCATGGAGCATTATATAGGGGCCAGTATTCTGCATGGAGCGTTTAATGGGAACGTGTATTCTGAATAAATCATTATATGGGGGGCAGTATACTGCATGGAGCATTACATGGGGGCCAGTATTCTGTATGGATCATTATATGGGGGCCAGTATTCTGTATGGAGCATTATATGGGGGTCAGTATTCTGCATGGAGCATTATTTGGGGCCCATACAGCACTGAGCATTAACTGTGCGCCAGTAATATGCATGGAGCATTTTATGGTGCCCATACAGCATGGAGCATTAGATGGGGGTCCAGTATTCTGCATGGAGCACTATGTGGGGGCCAGTATTCTGTATGGAGCATTATATGTTGGCCTGTATTCTGTATGGAGTATTTTATGGGGGCCAGTATTCTGAATGGAGCATTATATTGGGCCCATACAGCATGGAGCATAATATGGGGGCCAGTATACTGAATGGAGCTTTATATGGGGACCAGTATTCTGTATGGAGCATTATATGGGGGCCAGTAATCTGTATGTGTCATTATATGGGGGCCAGTATTCTGCATGGTGCATTATATGGGGGCCTGTATTCTGCATGAAGCTTTATATGGGGGCCAGTATTGTGCATGGAGCCTTATATGGGCCTATACAGCATGGAGCATTATATGGGGGCCAGTATCTGCATGCAGCATTATATGGGGGCCAGAATTCTGCAATGAGCGTTTAATGGGAACCTGTATACTGAATGGAGCATTATATGGGGCCCATATAGCATTGAGCATTAACTGTGCACCAGTAATCGGCATGGAGCATTTTATGGTGCCCATACAGCATGGAGCATTAGATGGGGGTCCAGTATTCTGCATGGAGCATTATATGAGTGCCAGTATTCTGCATGGATCATTATATGGGGGCCTGTATTCTGTATGGAGCATTATATGGGGCCAGTATTCTGAATGGAGCATTATATGGGGCCCATACAGCATGGAGCATAATACAGGGGCCAGTACACTGAATGGAGCTTTATATGGGGACCAGTATTCTGTATGGAGCATTATATGGGGGCCAGTAATCTGTATGTGTCATTATATGGAGGCCAGTATTCTTCATGGTGCATTATATGGGGGCCTGTATTCTGCATGAAGCTTTATATGGGGGCCAGAATTGTGCATGGAGCCTTATATGGGCCTATACAGCATGGAGCATTATATGGGGGCCAGTATTCTGCATGGAGCTTTATATGGGGGCCAGTATTCTGCATGGAGCTTTAATGGGAACCTGTATACTTAATGGAGCATTATATGGGGGCCAGTATTCTGCATGTAGCATTATATGGGGGCCAGTATTCTGTATGGATCATTATATGGGGGCCAATATTCTGCATGGAGCATTATATGCGGGCCAGTATTCTGCATGGAGCATTATATGGGGCCAGTATTCTGCATGGAGCATTATATGGGGCCCATATAGCATGGAGCATTATATGGGGCCAGTATTCTGCATGGAGCATTATATGGGGCCCATATAGCATGGAGCATTAAATGGGGGCCAGTATACTGAATGGAGCTTTATATGCGGGCCAGTACTCTACATGTAGCACTATATGGGGGTCAGTATTCTGTATGGAGCATTATATGGGGGCCAGTATTCTCTATGGAGCGTTATATGGGGCCAGTATTCTGCATGGAGCATTATATGGGGCCCATACAGCATGGAGCATTATATGGGGGCCAGTATATTGAATACAGTATTATATGGGGGCCAGTATTCTAAATGTAGCATTATATAGGCCCATACAGCATGGAGCATTATATGGGGTCCATTATTCTGTAAGGAGCATTACATGGGGTGCATTATTCTGTATGGAGCATAATATGGGGGCCAGTATTCTGCATGGAGCATTATAAGGGGGCTAGTATTCTGTATGGAGCATTATATGGGGGCCAGTATTCTTTATGGAGCATTATGTGTGGGCCAGTATTCGGCATGAAGCATTATATGGGGGCCAGTATTCTGTATGGAGCATTATATGGGGGCCAGTATTCTGTATGGAGCATTATGTGGGGGCCAGTATTCTGTATGAAGCATTATTTGGGGGCCAGTATTATGCATGTAGCATTATATGGGGGCCAGTATTCTGTATAGAGAATTATATAGCGGCCTGTTTTCTCTATGGAGCATTATATGAGGCCCATACAGCATGGAGCATTATATGGGGGCCAGAATTCTGCATAAAGCATTATATGGGGCCCATAGAGCATGGAGCATTATATGGGGGCCAGTATTTTGCATGGAGCATTATATGGGGCCCATACAGCATTGAGCATTATATGGGGGCCAGTATTCTGCATGGAGCATTATATGGCACCCATACAGCATGGAGCATTATATGGGGGCCAGTATTCTGCATGGAGCATTATATGGGGCCCATGCAGCATGGAGCATTATATGGGGGCCAGTGTTCTGTATGGAGCATTATATGTGGGCCAGTATTCTGCATGGAGCATTATATGGGGGCCAGTATTCTGTATGGAGCATTATATGGGGGCCTGTATTCTGTATGGAGCATTATATGGGGGCCAGTATTCTGCGTGGAGCATTATATGGGGCCCATACAGCATGGAGCATTATATGGGGACCAGTATTCTGCATGGAGCATTATATGGGGCCCATATAGCATGGATCATTAAATGGGGGACAGTATACTGAATGGAGCATTATATGAGGCCAGTAAACTGAATGCAGCATTATATGGGGGCCAGTATTCTAAATGTAGCAATATATAGGCCCATACAGCATGGAGCATTATATGGAGTCCGTTATTCTGTAAGGAGCATTATATGGGGTGCATTATTCTGTATGGAGCATATTATGGGGGCCAGTATTCTGCATGGAGCATTATATGTGGGCTAGTATTCTGTATGGAGCATTATATGGGGGCCAGTGTTCTGTATGAAGCATTTTATGGGGGCCAGTATTCTGCATAGAGCATTATATGGGGGCCAGTATTCTGTATGGAGTATTATATGGGGGCTAGTATTCTGCATTGAGCATTATATGGGGGCCAGTATTCTGTATGGAGCATTAAATGGGTGCCAGTGTTCTGCATGGAGCATTATATGGAGGCCACTATTCTGCATGGAGCATTATATGGGGCCCATACAGCATGGAACATTATATGGGCGCCAGTATTTTGTATGGAGCATTATATGGGGCCCATACAGCATGGATCATTATATGGGGGCCAGTATTCCGCATGGAGCATTATATGGCGGCCAGTATTCTGCATGGAGCATTATATGGGGGCCAGTATTCTGCATGGAGCATTATATGGGGGCCAGTATTCTACATGGAGCATTATATGGGGCCCATACAGCATGGAATATTATATGGGGGCCAGTATTCTGCATGGAGCATTATATGGGGCCCATATAGCATGGAGCATTTTATGAGGGCATTATACTGAATGGAACATTATATGGGGGCCAGTATTCTGCATTTAGCATGATTTGGGGCCCATACAGCATGGAGCATTATATGGGGCCTGTATTCTGCATCCAGCATTACATGGGGGGCAGTATTCTGCTTGGAGCATTATATGGGGACTAGTATTCTGTATGGAGCATCATATGGGGGCCAGTAATCTGTATTTGGCATTATATGGGGGCCATTATTCTACATGGTGCATTATAAGGGGGCTTGCATTCTGCATGGAGCTTTATATGGGGGACAGTAATGTGCATGGAGCCTTATATGGGCCTATACAGCATGGAGCATTATATGGGGGCCAGTATTCTGCATGGAGCATTATATAAAGCCCATACAGCATGGAGAATTATATGGGGGCCAGTATTCTGCATGGAGCATTATATGGGGCCCATGCAGCATGGAGCATTATATGGGGGCCAGTGTTCTGCATGGAGCATTATATGGGAACCATACAGCATGGAGCATTATATGGGGGCCAGTATTCTGCATGGAGCATTATATAAAGCCCATACAGCATGGAGCATTATATGGGGGCCAGTATTCTGCATGGAGCATTATATGGGGCCCATGCAGCATGGAGCATTATATGGGGGCCAGTGTTCTGTATGGAGCATTATATGTGGGCCAGTATTCTGCATGGAGCATTATATGGGGGACAGTATTCTGTATGGAGCATTATATGGGGGCCAGTATTCTGCGTGGAGCATTATATGGGGCCCATACAGCATGGAGCATTATATGGGGGCCAGTATTCTGCATGGAGCATTATATCGGGCCCATATAGCATGGATCATTAAATGGGGGACAGTATACTGAATGGAGCATTATATGTGGCCAGTAAACTGAATGCAGCATTATATGGGGGCCAGTATTCTGAATGTAGCAATATATAGGCCCATACAGCATGGAGCATTATATGGAGTCCGTTATTCTGTAAGGAGCATTATATGGGGTGCATTATTCTGCATGGAGCATAATATGGGGGCCAGTATTCTGCATGGAGCATTATATGTGGGCTAGTATTCTGTATGGAGCATTATATGGGGGCCAGTGTTCTGTATGAAGCATTATATGGGGGCCAGTATTCTGCATAGAGCATTATATGGGGGCCAGTATTCTGTATGGAGTATTATATGGCGGCTAGTATTCTGCATTGAGCATTATATGGGGGCCAGTATTCTGTATGGAGCATTAAATGGGAGCCAGTGTTCTGCATGGAGTATTATATGGAGGCCACTATTCTGCATGGAGCATTATATGGGGCCCATACAGCATGGAACATTATATGGGCGCCAGTATTTTGCATGGAGCATTATATGGGGCCCATACAGCATGGATCATTATATGGGGACCAGTATTCCGCATGGAGCATTATATGGCGGCCAGTATTCTGCATGGAGCATTATATGGGGGCCAGTATTCTGCATGGAGCATTATATGGGGGCCAGTATTCTACATGGAGCATTATATGGGGCCCATACAGCATGGAATATTATATGGGGGCCAGTATTCTGCATGGAGCATTATATGGGGCCCATATAGCATGGAGCATTTTATGAGGGCATTATACTGAATGGAACATTATATGGGGGCCAGTATTCTGCATCTAGCATGATATGGGGCCCATACAGCATGGAGCATTATATGGGGACCTGTATTCTGCATCGAGCATTACATGGGGGGCAGTATTCTGCTTGGAGCATTATATGGGGACCAGTATTCTGTATGGAGCATTATATGGGGGCCAGTAATCTGTATGTGGCATTATATGGGGGCCATTATTCTACATGGTGCATTATAAGGGGGCTTGCATTCTGCATGGAGCTTTATATGGGGGACAGTAATGTGCATGGAGCCTTATATGGGCCTATACAGCATGGAGCATTATATGGGGGCCAGTACTCTGCATGGAGCATTCATTATATGGGGGCCAGTATTCTGCATGGAGCGTTTAATCGGAACCTGTATACTGAATGGAGCATTATATGGGGGTCAGTATTCTGCATGGAGCACTATATTGGGCCCATACAGCATTGAGCATTATATGTGGGTCAGTATTCTGCATGGAGCATTATATGGGGCCTATACAGCATGGAGCATTATATGGTGGCCCGTATACTTAATGGATCATTATATGGGGGCCAGTATTCTGCATATAGCATTATATGGGCCCATACAGCATGAAGCATTGGATGGGGGCCAGTATTCTGCATGAAGCTTTATATGGGGGCCAGTATTCTGTATGGATCATTATATGGGGGTCAGTATTCTGTATGGAGCATTATATGTGGGTCAGTATTTTGCATGGAGCATTATATGGGGCCCACACATCATGGAGCTTTATATGGGGGCCAGTAGTCTGCATGGAGCATTATATGGGGGCCAGTATTCTGCATGGAGAATTATATGGGGCCCATACAGCATGGAGTATTATATGGTGGCCAGTATACTGAATGGAGCATTATATGGGGGGCAGTTTTCTGCATGGAGCATTTTATGGGACCCATACAGCATGCAGCATTATTTGGGGGCCAGTATACTTAATGGAGCATTATAAGGGGGCAGTATTCTGCATGGAGCGTTTAATGGGAACCTGTATACTGAATGGAGCATTATATGGGGGCCAGTTTTCTCTGTGGAGCATTATATGGGGGCCAGTATTCTGCATGAAGCATTATATGGGGGCCAGTATTCTGTATGGAGCATTGTATGGGGGCCAGTAATCTGTATGGGGCATTATATGGGGGCCAGTATTCTGCATGAAGCATTATATGCGGTCCAGTATTCTGCATGTAGCATTATATGGGTCCAGTATTCTGTAAGGAGCATTATGTATGGGCCAGTACTCTGTATGTAGCATTATATGGGGGCCAGTATTCTGCATGGAGCATTATATGCCGGCCGGGATTCTGCATGGAGCATTATATGGGGGCCAGTATTCTGCATGGAGCATTATATGGAGCGCATACGGCATGGAGCATTATATGGGGGTTAGTATACTAAATGGAGTATTACATCTGGGCCAGTATTCTGCATGTAGCATTATATGGGGGCCAGTATTCTGTAAGGAGCATTATATGGGGGCCAGTACTCTGTATGGAGCATTATATGGGGGCCAGCATTCTGCATGGAGCATTATTATATGTGGCCCATACAGCATGGAGCATTATATGGGGCCAGTATACTTAATGGAGCATTATATTGGGGGCCAGCATTCTGAATGAAGGATTTTATGAGCCCATACAGCATGGAGCATTATATGGGGTGCATTAATCTGTATGGAGAATAATATGGGGGCCAGTATTCTGCATGGAGCATTATATGGGGGCTACTATTCTGCATGGAGCATTATATGGGGGCCAATTTTCTGTATGGAGCATTATATGGGGGCCAGTATTCTGCATGCAGCATTATATAGGGACCAGAATTCTGGATGGAGCATTATATGGGGCCCTGTATTCTCTACTTAGCATTATATAGGGCCCATAGAACATGGAGCATTATATGGAAGCCAGTATTCTGCATGGAGCATTACATGGGGTCCATACAGCATGGAGCAATATATGGGGGCCAGTATTTGGCATGGAGGATTTTATGGGGCCCATACAGCATGGAGCATTATATGCGGTCAACTATTCTGCATGGAGCATTATATGGCGGCCAGTATTCTGCATGGAGCATTATATGGGGACCAATATTCTGCATGGAGCATTATATGGGGGCCAGTATTCTGCATGGAGCATTATTTGGGGCACATGCAGCATGGAATATTATATTGGAGAGAGTATTCTGCATGGAGCATTAAATGGGGCCCATACAGCATGGAGCATTATATGGGGGCCTGTATTCAGCATGGAGCATTATATGGGGCCTATAGAGCATGGAGAATTATATGGGGGCCAGTATTCTGCATGGAGAATTATAAGGGGGCCAGTATTCTGCATGGAGCATTATATGGGGGCAAATATTCTGTATAGAGCTTTATATGGGGGCCTGTCTTCTGTATGAAGCATTATATGGGGGACAGTATTCTCCATGTAGCATTATATGGGGCCCATACAGCATGGAGCATTATATACCAGGAAAGATCTTTGAACAAATTATTAAACAACATGTATGTAAGTACATGGATAAGAATGAAGTGATTAACCAGAGTCAGCATGGGTTTGTAACTAACAAGTCATGTCAGACTAACTTAATTTCCTTCTATGACAGAATCACTGACTGGGTGGATCAGGGAAATGCTGTAGATATAGTATATCTTGACTTCAGCAAAGCATTTGACAAAGTATCTCACATCATCCTTATTGAAAAAATGACCAAGTATGCAATGGACCAGGCAACTGTTAGGTGGATTCATAACTGGCTTAGTGATCGGACTCAAAGGGTGGTTGTAAATGGCTTCACATCCAGCTGGATGAATGTCTCAAGTGGGGTACCACAGGGCTCCGTCCTGGGACCTGTATTGTTCAACATCTTTATCAATGATTTAGATGAAGGAATTGAGGGTAAACTGATTAAATTTGCTGATGACACAAAGCTAGGAGGGATAGCTAATACTAGAGAAGAGAGAGAGAGGATTCAAAAAGACCTAAATAAACTGGAGCAGTGGGCAGCAACCAACAGAATGGTTTTTAACAGGGAAAAATGCAAAGTACTACATCTGGGCAATAAAAATGAAAAAAGCATATACAGAATGGGAGGAATAGAGCTAAGCAACAGTACATGTGAAAAAGACTTAGGTATACTAATAGATCATAGACTGAACATGAGTCAACAGTGTGATGCAGCAGCAAAAAAGGCAAATACAATTCTGGGATGTATTAACAGAAGCATACAGTCTAGATCACGTGAAGTCATTATCGGTCTTTACTCCTCTTTGGTCAGACCTCATCTGGAATACTGTGTACAGTTTTGGGCACCACATTTTAAAAAAGACATCGACAAACTGGAGAAAGTTCAGAGAAGAGCGACCAGAATGGTGACTGGTCTGCAAACCATGTCCTAGGAGGAACGGTTGCAGGATTTGGGAATGTTTAGCTTGCAAAAAAGAAGACTGAGAGGAGACTTAATAGCTGTCTACAAATATGTCAAGGGCTGTCACATTGTAGAAGGATCATCTTTATTCTCATTTGCACAAGGAAAGACTAGAAGCAATGGGATGAAACTAAATGGGAGGAGACACAGATTAGATATTAGAAAAAACTTTTTGACAGTTAGGGTGATTAATGAGTGGAACAGGCTGCCACGAGAGGTGGTGAGTTCCTCTTCAATGGACGTCTTCAAGCAGAGGCTGGACAGACATCTGTCTGAGATGATCTAGTGAATCCTGCTTTGAGCAGGGGGTTGGACCAGATGACCCAGGAGGTCCCTTCCAACTCTACCATTCTATGATTCTATGATTCTATGATATGGGGCCAGTATGCTGAATGGAGCATTATATGGGGGCCAGTATTCTTCTTATAGCATTATATGGGGCCCATACAGCATGGAGCATTATATGGGGGCCAGAATTCTGCATAGAGCATTTTATGGGGGCCAGTATTCTGCATGGAGCTTTATATGGGGACCAGTATTCTGTATGGAGCATTATATGGGGGCCAGTAATTTGTATGGGGCATTATATGGGGGCCAGTATTTTGCATGGTGAGTAATATGGGGGCCTGTATTCTGCATGGAGCTTTATATGGCGGTCAGTATTGTGCATGGAGCCTTATATGGGCCTATACAGCATGGAGCATTATATGAGGGCCAGTATTCTCTATGGAGCATTTCATGGGGGCCTGTAATTTATATGGGGGCCAGTATTCTGCATGGAGCATTATATGCCGGCCGGTATTCTGCATGGAGCATTATATGTGGGCCAGTATTCTGTATGGAGCATTATATGGGGCCCATACAGCATGGAGCATTATATGGGGGCCAGTATTCTGCATGGAGCACTGTATGGGGCGCATATAGAATGGAGCATTATGTGGGTGCTAGTATACTGAATGGAGCATTACATCGGGGCCAGTATTTTGCATGTAGCATTATATGGGGGCCAGTATTCTGTATGGAGCATTATGTATGGGCCAGTACTCTGTATGGAACATTATATGGGGGCCAGCATTCTGCATGGAGAATTATTAAATGTGGCCCATACAGCATGAAGCATTATATTGGGACCAGTATACTTAATGGAGCATTATATGGGGGCCAGTATTCTGAATGTAGCATTATATGGGCCCATACAGCATGGAGCATTATATGGGGTGCATTATTTTGTATGGAGCATAATATGGGGGCCAGTATTCTGCATGGAGCATTATATGGCGGCTAGTATTCTGCATGGAGCATGATATTGGGGCCAGTATTCTGTATGGAGCATTATATCGGAGCCAGTATTCTGCATGGAGCATTATATGAGGGCCAGTATTCTGTATGGAGTATAATATAGGGGCCAGTATTCTGCATGGAGCATTATATGGGGGCCAGTATTCTGTATGGAGCATTAAATGGAGGCCAGTATTCTGCATGGAGCATTATTTGGCGGCCAGTATTCTGCATTGGGCATGATATGGGGACCAATATTCTGCATGGAGCACTATATGGGGGCCAGTATTCTGCATGGAGCATTATATGGGGCCAGTATTCTGCATGGAGCATTATATGGGGCCCATACAGCATGGAATACTATATGGGAGCCAGTATTCTGCATGGAGCATTATATGGGGCCCATACAGCATGGAGCATTATATGGGGGCCAGTATTCAGCGTGGTGCATTACATAGGGCCAATACAGCATGGAGCATTATATGGGGGCCAGTATTCTGTATGGAGCATTATATGGGGGCCAGTATTCTGCATGGAGCAATGTATGGGGGCCAGTATTCTGTATGGAGCATTACATGGGGGCCTGTATTCTGTATTAAGCATTATATGGAGGCCAGTATTCTGCATGGAGCATTATATGGGGCACATACAGCATGGAGCATTATATGGGGGCCAGTATACTGAATGGAGCATTACACGGGGGCCATTATTCTGCATATAGCATGATATGGGGCCCAAACAGCATGGAGCATTATATGGGGGCCAGTATTCTGCATTGAGCATTTTATAGGGGCCAGTATTCTGTATGGAGCTTTATATGGGGGCCAGTATTCTGTATGGAGCATTATATGGGGTCCTGTAATCTGTATGGGGCATTATATGGGGGCCAGTATTTTGCATGGTGAATTATATCGGGGCCGGTATTCTGCATAGAGCTTTATATGGCGGCCAGTATTGTGCATGGAGCCTTATATGGTCCTAAACAGCATGGAGCATTATATGGGGGCCAGTATTCTGTATGGAGCATTGTATGGGGGCCAGTATTCTGCATGGAGCAATGTATGGGGGCCAGTATTCTGTATGGAGCATTACATGGGGGCCTGTAATCTGTATTAAGCATTATATGGGGGTCTGTATTCTGCATGGAGCATTATATGGGGCACATACAGCATGGAGCATTATATGGGGGCCAGTATACTGAATGGAGCATTACATGGGGGCCATTATTCTGCATATAGCATGATATGGGGCCCAAACAGCATGGAGCATTATATGGGGGCCAGTATTCTGCAATGAACATTTTATGGGGGCCAGTATTCTGTATGGAGCTTTATATGGGGGCAAGTATTCTGTATGGAGCATTATATGGGGTCCTGTAATCTCTATGGGGCATTATATTTGGGCCAGTATTTTGCATGGTGAATAATATGGGGGCCGGTATTCTGCATAGAGCTTTATATGGCGGCCAGTATTGTGCATGGAACCTTATATGGGCCTAAACAGCATGGAGCATTATATGGGGGTCAGTATTCTGCATGGAGCATTATATGGGATCCAGTATTCGGCGTGGAGCGTTTAATGGGAACCTGTATACTGAATGGAGCATTATATGGGTGCCAGTATTGTGTGTGGAGCATTGTATGGGGGCCAGTATTTTGTATGGATCATTATATGGGGGCCAGTATACTACTTGGAGCATTATATGGGGGCCAGTGCTCTGTATGGAGCATTGTATGGGGTCAGTAATCTGTATGGGGCATTATATGGGGGCCAGTATTCTGCATGGAGCATTATACGGGCCCATACAGCATGGAGCATTATATGGTGGCCAGTATTGTGCATGGAGCATTATATGCGGGCCAGTATTCTGCATGGAGCATTATATGGGGGCCAGTATTCTGCATGGAGCATTATATGGGGGCTAGTATTCTGGATGAAGCATTATATGGGGACCAGTATTCTGCATGGAGCATTAAATGTGGGCCAGTATTCTCTATGGAGCATTATATGGGGGCCAGTATTCTGTATGCAGCATTATATGGGGTCAGTATTCTGCATGGAGCATTATATGGGGCCCATACAGCATTGAGCATTATATGTGGGTCAGAATTCTGCATGGAGCATTATATGGGGCCCATACAGCATGGAGCATTATATGGGGGCCCGTATACTGAATGGATCATTATATGGGGGCCAGTATTCTGCATGTAGCATTATATGGGCCTACACAACATGGAGCATTAGATGGGGGCCAGTATTCTGCATGAGGCATTATATGGGGGCCAGAATTCTGTATAGATCATTATAAGGGGGTCAGTATTTTGCATGGAGCATTATATGGGGCCGAAACAGCATGGAAGTTTATATGGGGGCCAGTAGTCTGCATGGAGCATTATATGGGACCAGTATTCGGCATGAAGAATTATATGGGGCTCATATATCATGGAGTATTATACGGGGGCCAGTATACTGAATGGAGCATTGTATGGGGCCAATTTTCTGCATGGAGCTTTTTATGGGGCCAGATACAGCATGGAGCATTATATGAGGGCCAGTATACTTAATGTAGCATTATAAGGGTGCAGTGTTCTGCATGGAGCGTTTAATGGGAACCTGTATACTGAATGGAGCATTATATGGGGGCCAGTATTCTGCATGGAGCATTGTATGGGGCCCATATAGAATGGAGCATTATGTGGGTGCTAGTATACTGAATGGAGCATTACATCGGGGCCAGTATTCTGCATGTAGCATTATATGGGGGCCAGTATTGTGCATGGAGCATCATATGCGGGCCAGTATTCTGCATGAAGCATTATATGGGGGCCAGTATTCTGCATGGAGCATTATATGGGGGCTAGTATTCTGGATGAAGCATTATATGGGGGCCAGTATTCTGCATGGAGCATTAAATGGGGGCCAGTATTCTGTATGGAGCATTATATGGGGGCCAGTATTCTGTATGCAGCATTATATGGGGTCAGTATTCTTCATGGAGCATTATATGGGGCCCATGCAGCATTGAGCATTATATGTGGGTCAGTATTCTGCATGGAGCATTATATGGGGCCCATACAGCATGGAGCATTATATTGGGGCCCGTATACTGAATGGATCATTATATGGGGGCCAGTATTCTGCATGTAGCATTATATGGGCCTATACAACATGGAGCATTATATGGGGGCCAGTATTCTGCATGAAGCATTATATGGGGGCCAGAATTCTGTATAGAGCATTATAAGGGGGTCAGTATTTTGTTTGGAGCATTATATGGGGCCAAAACAGCATGGAAGTTTATATGGGGGCCAGTAGTCTGCATGGAGCATTATATGGGACCAGTATTCTGCATGAAGAATTATATGGGCTCATACATCATGGAGCATTATACGGGGGCCAGTATACTGAATGTAGCATTATATGGGGCCAGTTTTCTGCATGGAGCTTTTTATAGGGCCAGATACAGCATGGAGCATTACATGAGGGCCAGTATACTTAATGTAGCATTATAAGGGTGCAGTGTTCTGCATGGAGCGTTTAATGGGAACCTGTATAATGAATGGAGCATTATATGGGGGCCAGTATTCTGCATGGAGCATTGTATGGGGCCCATATAGAATGGAGCATTATGTGGGTGCTAGTATACTGAATAGAGCATTACATCGGGGACAGTATTCTGCATGTAGCATTATATGGGGGCCAATATTCTGTATGGAGCATTATGTATGGGCCATTACTCTGTATGGAGCATTATAGGGGGGCCAGTATTCTGCATGGAGAATTATTAAATGTGGCCCATACAGCATGAAGCATAATATTGGGACCAGTATACTTAATGGAGCATTATATGGGGGCCAGTATTCTGAATGTAGCATTATATGGGCCCATACAGCATGGAGCATTATATGGGGTGCATTATTTTGTATGGAGCATAATATGGGGGCCAGTATTCTTCATGGAGCATTATATGGCGGCTAGTATTCTGCATGGAACATGATATTGGGGCCAGTATTCTGTATGGAGCATTATATCGGGGCCAGTATTCTGCATGGAGCATTATATGGGGGCCAGTATTCTGTATGGAGCATTATATGGGGGCCAGTATTCTGCATGGAGCATTATATGGGGGCCAGTATTCTGTATGGAGCATTAAATGGGGGCCAGTATTCTGCATGGACTATTATATGGGGGCCAGTATTCTGCATGGAGAGTTATATAGAGGCCATTATTCTGTATGGAGCATTATATGGGGTCCTGTATTCTCTATTTAGCATTATAAAGGGCCCATAGAGCATGGAGCCTTATATGGGGGCCAGTATTCTGCATGGAGAATTATTAAATGTGGCCCATACAGCATGAAGCATAATATTGGGACCAGTATACTTAATGGAGCATTATATGGGGGCCAGTATTCTGAATGTAGCATTATATGGGCCCATACAGCATGGAGCATTATATGGGGTGCATTATTTTGTATGGAGCATAACATGGGGGCCAGTATTCTGCATGGAGCATTATATGGCGGCTAGTATTCTGCATGGAACATGATATTGGGGCCAGTATTCTGTATGGAGCATTATATCGGGGCCAGTATTCTGCATGGAGCATTATATGGGGGCCAGTATTCTGTATGGAGCATTATATGGTGGCCAGTATTCTGCATGGAGCATTATATGGGGGCCAGTATTCTGTATGGAGCATTAAATGGGGGCCAGTATTCTGCATGGACTATTATATGGGGGCCAGTATTCTGCATGGAGAGTTATATAGAGGCCATTATTCTGTATGGAGCATTATATGGGGTCCTGTATTCTCTATTTAGCATTATAAAGGGCCCATAGAGCATGGAGCCTTATATGGGGGCCAATATTCTGCATGGAGCATTACATGGGGCCCATACAACATGGAGCATTATATGAGGGCCAGTATTTTGCATGGAGGATTATATGGGGCCCATACAGTATGGAGCATTATATGGGGGCCAGTATTCTGCATGGAGCATTATATGGCAGCCAGTATTCTGCATGGAGCATGATATGGGGACCAATATTCTACATGAAGTATTATATGGGGGCCAGTATTCTGCATGGAGCATTATGTGGGGCCAGTATTCTGTATGGAGCAGTATATGGGGCCCATACAGCATGGAGCATTATATGGGGGCCAGTATACTGAATGGAGCATTTTATGGCGGCTATTTTTCTGCATATAGCATGATATGGGGCCCATACAGAATGGAGCATTATATGGGGGTCTATATTCTGCATCGAGCATTTTATGGGGGCCAGTATTCTGCATGGAGCTTAATATGGGGTCCAGTATTCTGTATGGAGCATTATATGGGGGCCAGTAATCTGTATAGGGCATTATATAGGGGCTAGTATTTTGCATGGTGCATTATATGGGGGCCTGCCTTCTGCATGGAGCTTTATATGGGGGCCAGTATTTTGCATGGAGCCTTATATGGGTCTATACAGCATGGAGCATTATATAGGGGTCAGTATTCTGCATGGAGCATTATATGGGGACCAGTATTCTGCGTTGAGCGTTTAATGGGAATGTGTACTGAATGGAGCATTATATGGGTGCCAGTATTCTGTGTGGAGCATTGTATGGGGGCCAGTATTCTGTGTGGAGCATTATATGTGGCCAGTATTCTGCAGGGAACATTATATGGGGGCCAGTATTCTGTATGTAGCATTGTATGGGGGCCAGTAATCTGTATGGGGTATTATTTGGGGACCAGTGATCTGCATGGAACATTATATGGGGGCCAGTATTCTGTATGAAGCATTATATGGGGGCTAGTATTCTGCATGGAGCATTATATGGGAGCCAGTATTCTGTATGGAGTATTATATGGGGGCCAGTATTCTGCATGGAGCTTTACATGGGGTCTAGTATTCTGTTTGGAGCATTATATGGGGGCCAGGATTCTGCATGGAGCTTTATATGGGGGCCAGTATTCTGTATGAAGCATTAAATGGTGGCCAGTATTCTGCATGGAGCATTATATGGGGATCAGTATTTTGCATTGAGCATTATATAGGGACCAGTATTCTGTATGAAGCATTATATGGGGTCCTGTATTCTCTATTTAGCATTATATAGGCCCATAGAGCATGGAGCATTATATGGGGGCCAGTATACTGCAAGGAGCATTATATGGAGCCCATACAGCATGGAGCATTATATGGGGGCCAGTATTTTGCGTGGAGCATTATATGGGGCCCATACAGCATGGAGCATTATATGGGGGCCAGTATTCTGCATGGAGCATTATATGGCGGCCAGTTTTCTGCATAGAGCATTATATGGGGACCAATATTCTGCATGGAGCATTATATGGGGGCCAGTATTCTGCACGGAGCATTATATGGGGCCAGTATTCTGCATGGAGCATTATATGGGGACCATACAGCATGGAATATTATATGGGAGCCATTATTCTGCATGGAGCATTATATGGGGCCCATACAGAAGGGAACATTATATGTGGGCCAGTATTCAGCATGGAGCATTATATGGGGACCATACAGCATGGAGCATTATATGGGAGCCAGTATTCTGTATTGAGCATTATATGGGGGCCAGTATTCTGCATGGAGCATTATATGGGGGCCAGTATTCTGTATGGAACATTATATGGGGGCCTGTATTCTGTATGAAACATTATATGGGGGCCAGTATTCTGCATGGAGAATTATATGGGTCCCATACAGCTTGGAGCATTATATGGGGGCCAGTATACTGAATGGAGCATTATATGGTGGCCATTTTTCTGCATATAGCATGATATGGGGCCCATACAGAATGGAGTATTATATGGGGGTCTGTATTCTGCATCGAGCATTTTATGGGGGCCAGTATTCTGCATGGAGCTTTTTATGGGGTCCAGTATTCTGTATGGAGCATTATATGGGGGCCAGTAATCTGTATAGGGCATTATATAGGGGCCAGTATTTCGCATGGTGCATTTTATGGGGGCCTGTCTTCTGCATGGAGCTTTATATGGGGGCCAGTATTGTGCATGGAGCCTTATATGGGTCTATACAGCATGGAGCATTATGTAGGGGTCAGTATTCTGCATGGAGCATTATATGGGGACCAGTATTCTGCGTTGAGCGTTTAATGGGAATCTGTATACTGAGTGGAACATTATATGGGTGCCAGTATTCTGTGTGGAGCATTGTATGGGGGCCAGTATTCTGTATGGAGCATTATATGGTGGCCAGTTTTCTACATGGAACATTATATGGCGGCCAGTATTCGTATGGAGCATTGTATGGGGGCCAGTAATCTGTATGGGGTATTATATGGGGGCCAGTATTCTGCATGGAGCATTATACGGGCCCATACAGCATGGACCATTATACGGGGGCCAGTATACTGAATGGAGCATTATATGGGGCCAGTTTTCTGCATGGAGCTTTTTATGGGGCCCGATACAGCATGGAGCATTATATGGGGGCCAGTGTACTTAATGGAGCATTATATGGGGCCCATATAGCATGGAGTATCATATGGGGGCTAGTATACTGAATGGAGCATTATATTAGGGCTAGTATTCTGCATGTAGCATTATATGGGAGCCAGTATTCTGTATGGAGCATTATATGGGGGCCAGTATTCTTCATGGAGCATTATTATATGTGGCCCATACAGCATGGAGCATTATATGGGGGCCAGTATTCTGAATGTAGCATTATAGAGGCCCATACAGCATGGAGCATTATATGGGGTGCATTGCACAGTATGGAGCATAATATGGGGGCCAGTAATCTGCATGGAGCATTATATGGGGATAGTATTCTGCATGGAGCATTATATGGGGTCCAGTATTCTGTATGGAGTATTATATGGGGGCCAGTATTCTGCATGGAGCTTTACATGTGGGCTAGTATTCTGTTTGGAGCATTATATGGGGCCAGGATTCTGCATGGAGCTTTATATGGGGGCCAGTATTCTGTATGGAGCATTAAATGGGGGCCAGTATTCTGCATGGAGCATTATATGGGGGCCAGTATTTTGCATTGAGCATTATATAGGGGCCAGTGTTCTGTATGGAGCATTATATGGGGCCCTGTATTCTCTATTTAGCATTATATAGGGCCCATAGAGCATGGAGCATTATATGGGGGCCAGTATTCTGCAGTTAGCATTATATGGAGCCCATACAGCATGGAGCATTATATGGGGGCCAGTATTTTGCATGGAGCATTATATTGGGCCCATACAGCATGGAGCATTATATGGGGGCCAGTATTCTGCATGGAGCATTATATGGCGGCCAGTGTTCTGCATGGATTATTATATGGGGACCAATATTCTGCATGGAGCATTATATGGGGGCCAGTATTCTGCATGGAGCATTATATGGGGGCCAGTATTCTGCATGGAGCATTATATGGGGCCCATATAGCATGGAATATTATATGGGAGCCAGTATTCTGCATGGAGCATTATATGGGGCCCAAACAGCAAGGAACATTATATGTGGGCCAGTATTCAGCATGGAGCATTATATGGGGCCCATACAGCATGGAGCATTATATGGGAGCCAGTATTCTGCATTGAGCATTATATGGAGGCCAGTTTTCTGCATGGAGCATTATATGGGGGCCTGTATTCTGTTTGAAACATTATATGGGGGCCAGTATTCTGCATGGAGCATTATATGGGGCCCAAACAGCATGGAGCATTATATGGGGGCCAGTATACTGAATGGAGCATTATATGGCGGCCATTTTTCTGCATATAGCATGATATGGGGCCCATACAGCATGGAGCATTATATGGGGGCCAGTATACTGAATGGAGCATTATATGGTGGCCATTTTTCTGCATATAGCATGATATGGGCCCCATACAGAATTGAGCATTATATGGGGGTCTATATTCTGCATCGAGCATTTTATGGGGGCCAGTATTCTGCATGGAGCTTTATATGGGGTCCAGTATTCTGTATGGAGCATTATGTGGGGCCAGTAATCTATATAGGGCATTATATAGGGGCTAGTATTTTGCATGGTGCATTATATGGGGGCCTGTCTTCTGCATGGAGCTTTATATGGGGGCCAGTATTGTGCATGGAGCCTTATATGGGTCTATACAGCATGGAGCATTATATAGGGGTCAGTATTCTGCATGGAGCATTATATGGGGACCAGTATTCTGCGTTGAGTGTTTAATGGGAACCTGTGTACTGAATGGAGCATTATATGGGTGCCAGTATTCTGTGTGTAGCATTGTATGGGGGCCAGTATTCTGTGTGGAGCATAATATGGTGGCCAGTATTCTGAATGGAACATTATATGGGGGCCAGTATTCTGTATGGAGCATTGTATGGGGGCCATTAATCTGTATGGGGTATTATATGGGGGCCAGTATTCTGCATGGAGCATTATATGGGGCTAGTATTCTGCATGGAGCATTATATGGGGTCCAGTATTCTGTATGGAGTATTATATGGGGGCCAGTATTCTGCATGGAGCTTTACATGTGGGCTAGTATTCTGTTTGGAGCATTATATGGGGGCCAGGATTCTGCATGGAGCTTTATATGGGGGCCAGTATTCTGTATGGAGCATTAAATGGGGGCCAGTATTCTGCATGGAGCATTATATGGGGGCCAGTATTTTGCATTGACCATTATGTAGGGGCCAGTGTTCTGTATGGAGCATTATATGGGGCCCTGTATTCTCTATTTAGCATTATATAGGGCCCATAGAGCATGGAGCATTATATGGGGGCCAGTATTCTGCAGTTAGCATTATATGGAGCCCATACAGCATGGAGCATTATATGGGGGCCAGTATTTTGCATGGAGCATTATATTGGGCCCATACAGCATGGAGCATTATATGGGGGCCAGTATTCTGCATGGAGCATTATATGGCGGCCAGTATTCTGCATGGATTATTATATGGGGACCAATATTCTGCATGGAGCATTATATGGGGGCCAGTATTCTGCATGGAGCATTATATGGGGGCCAGTATTCTGCATGAAACATTATATGGGGGCCACTGTTCTGTATGCAGCATTGTATGGGGGCCAGTAATCTGCATGGGGCATTATATGGGGGCCAGTATTCTGCATGGAGCATTATATGGGGCCCATATAGCATGGAATATTATATGGGAGCCAGTATTCTGCATGGAGCATTATATGGGGCCCAAACAGCAGGGAACATTATATGTGGGCCAGTATTCAGCATGGAGCATTATATGGGGTCCATACAGCATGGAGCATTATATGGGAGCCAGTATTCTGTATTGAGCATTATATGGAGGCCAGTTTTCTGCATGGAGCATTATATGGGGGCCAGTATTCTGTATGGAGCATTATATGGGGGCCTGTATTCTGTATGAAACATTATATGGGGGCCAGTATTCTGCATGGAGCATTATATGGGGCCCAAACAGCATGGAGCATTATATGGGGGCCAGTATACTGAATGGAGCATTATATGGCGGCCATTTTTCTGCATATAGCATGATATGGGGCCCATACAGCATGGAGCATTATATGGGGGCCAGTATACTGAATGGAGCATTATATGGTGGCCATTTTTCTGCATATAGCATGATATGGGGCCCATACAGAATTGAGCATTATATGGGGGTCTATATTCTGCATCGAGCATTTTATCGGGGCCAGTATTCTGCATGGAGCTTTATATGGGGTCCAGTATTCTGTATGGAGCATTATATGGGGGCCAGTAATCTATATAGGGCATTATATAGGGGCTAGTATTTTGCATGGTGCATTATATGGGGGCCTGTCTTCTGCATGGAGCTTTATATGGGGGCCAGTATTGTGCATGGAGCCTTATATGGGTCTATACAGCATGGAGCATTATATAGGGGTCAGTATTCTGCATGGAGCATTATATGGGGACCAGTATTCTGCGTTGAGTGTTTAATGGGAACCTGTGTACTGAATGGAGCATTATATGGGTGCCAGTATTCTGTGTGTAGCATTGTATGGGGGCCAGTATTCTGTGTGGAGCATTATATGGTGGCCAGTATTCTGAATGGAACATTATATGGGGGCCAGTATTCTGTATGGAGCATTGTATGGGGGCCATTAATCTGTATGGGGTATTATATGGGGGCCAGTATTCTGCTTGGAGCATTATACGGGCCCATACAGCATGGAGCATTATACGGGGGCCAGTATACTGAATGGAGCATTATATGGGGCCAGTTTTCTGCATGGAGCTTTTTATGGGGCCCAATACAGCATGGAGCATTATATGGGGGCCAGTGTACTTAATAAAGCATTATAAGGGTGCAGTGTTCTGCAAGGAGCGTTTAATGGGAACCTGTATACTGAATGGAGCATTATATGGGGGCCAGTATTCTGCGTGGAGCATTGTATGGAGGCCAGTATTCTGTATGGAGTATTATATGGGGCCAGTATTCTGCATGAAACATTATATGGGGGCCAGTGTTCTGTATGCAGCATTGTATGGGGGCCAGTAATCTGCATGGGGCATTATATGGGGGCCAGTATTCTGCATGGAGCATTATACGGGCCCATACAGCATGGAGCATTATATGGGGGCCAGTATTCTGCATGGTGCATTATATGGGGCCCATATAGCATGGAGTATCATATGGGGGCTAGTATACTGAATGGAGCATTATATTAGGGCCAGTATTCTGCATGTAGCATTATATGGGAGCCAGTATTCTGTATGGAGAATTATATGGGGGCCAGTATTCTTCATGGAGCATTATTATATGTGGCCCATACAGCATGGAGCATTATATGGGGGCCAGTATTCTGAATGTAGCATTATAGAGGCCCATACAGCATGGAGCATTATATGGGGTGCATTGCACACTATGGAGCATAATATGGGGGCCAGTAATCTGCATGGAGCATTATATGGGGCTAGTATTCTGCATGGAGCATTATATGGGGGCCAGTATTCTGTATGGAGTATTATATGGGGGCCAGTATTCTGCATGGAGCTTTACATGTGGGCTAGTATTCTGTTTGGAGCATTATATGGGGGCCAGGATTCTGCATGGAGCTTTATATGGGGGCCAGTATTCTGTATGGAGCATTAAATGGGGGCCAGTATTCTGCATGGAGCATTATATGGGGGCCAGTATTTTGCATTGAGCATTATATAGGGGCCAGTGTTCTGTATGGTGCATTATATGAGGCCCTGTATTCTCTATTTAGCATTATATAGGGCCCATAGAGCATGGAGCATTATATGGGGGCCAGTATTCTGCAGTTAGCATTATATGGAGCCCATACAGCATGGAGCATTATATGGGGGCCAGTATTTTGCATGGAGCATTATATGGGGCCCATACAGCATGGAGCATTATATGGGGGCCAGTATTCTGCATGGAGCATTATATGGCGGCCAGTATTCTGCATGGATTATTATATGGGGACCAATATTCTGCATGGAGCATTTTATGGGGGCCAGTATTCTGCATGGAGCATTATATGGGGGCCAGTATTCTGCATGGAGCATTATATGGGGCCCATATAGCATGGAATATTATATGGGAGCCAGTATTCTGCATGGAGCATTATATGGGGCTCAAACAGCAGGGAACATTATATGTGGGCCAGTATTCAGCATGGAGCATTATATGGGGCCCATACAGCATGGAGCATTATATGGGAGCCAGTATTCTGTATTGAGCATTATATGGAGGCCAGTATTCTGCATGGAGCATTATATGGGGGCCAGTATTCTGTATGGAGCATTATATGGGGGCCTGTATTCTGTATGAAACATTATATGGGGGCCAGTATTCTGCATGGAGCATTATATGGGGCCCAAACAGCATGGAGCATTATATGGGGGCCAGTATACTGAATGGAGCATTATATGGCGGCCATTTTTCTGCATATAGCATGATATGGGGCCCATACAGCTTGGAGCATTATATGGGGGCCAGTATACTGAATGGAGCATTATATGGTGGCCATTTTTCTGCATATAGCATGATATGGGGCCCATACAGAATGGAGCATTATATGGGGGTCTATATTCTGCATCGAGCATTTTATGGGGGCCAGTATTCTGCATGGAGCTTTATATGGGGTCCAGTATTCTGAATGGAGCATTATATGGGGGCCAGTAATCTATATAGGGCATTATATAGGGGCTAGTATTTTGCATGGTGCATTATATGGGGGCCTGTCTTCTGCATGGAGCTTTATATGGGGGCCAGTATTGTGCATGGAGCCTTATATGGGTCTATACAGCATGGAGCATTATATAGGGGTCAGTATTCTGCATGGAGCATTATATGGGGACCAGTATTCTGCGTTGAGTGTTTAATGGGAACCTGTGTACTGAATGGAGCATTATATGGGTGCCAGTATTCTGTGTGTAGCATTGTATGGGGGCCAGTATTCTGTGTGGAGCATTATATGGTGGCCAGTATTCTGAATGGAACATTATATGGGGGCCAGTATTCTGTATGGAGCATTGTATGGGGGCCAGTAATCTGTATGGGGTATTATATGGGGGCCAGTATTCTGCATGGAACATTATATGGGGGCCAGTATTCTGCATGGAGCATTATATGGGGCCCATACAGCATGGAGCATTATATGGGGGCCAGTATACTGAATGGAGCATTATATGGCGGCCATTTTTCTGCATATAGAATGATATGGGGCCCATACAGAATGGAGCATTATATGGGGGTCTATATTCTGCATCGAGCATTTTATGGGGGCCAGTATTCTGCATGGAGCTTTATATGGGGTCCAGTATTCTGTATGGAGCATTATATGGGGGCCAGTAATCTATATAGGGCATTATATAGGGGCTAGTATTTTGCATGGTGCATTATATGGGGGCCTGTCTTCTGCATGGAGCTTTTTATGGGGTCCAGTATTGTGCATGGAGCCTTATATGGGTCTATACAGCATGGAGCATTATATAGGGGTCAGTATTCTGCATGGAGCATTATATGGGGACCAGTATTCTGCGTTGAGTGTTTAATGGGAACCTGTGTACTGAATGGAGCATTATATGGGTGCCAGTATTCTGTGTGTAGCATTGTATGGGGGCCAGTATTCTGTGTGGAGCATTATATGGTGGCCAGTATTCTGAATGGAACATTATATGGGGGCCAGTATTCTGTATGGAGCATTGTATGGGGGCCAGTAATCTGTATGGGGTATTATATGGGGGCCAGTATTCTGCATGGAACATTATATGGGGGCCAGTATTCTGCATGGAGCATTATATGGGGCCCATACAGCATGGAGCATTATATGGGGGCCAGTATACTGAATGGAGCATTATATGGCGGCCATTTTTCTGCATATAGAATGATATGGGGCCCATACAGAATGGAGCATTATATGGGGGTCTATATTCTGCATCGAGCATTTTATGGGGGCCAGTATTCTGCATGGAGCTTTATATGGGGTCCAGTATTCTGTATGGAGCATTATATGGGGGCCAGTAATCTATATAGGGCATTATATAGGGGCTAGTATTTTGCATGGTGCATTATATGGGGGCCTGTCTTCTGCATGGAGCTTTTTATGGGGTCCAGTATTGTGCATGGAGCCTTATATGGGTCTATACAGCATGGAGCATTATATAGGGGTCAGTATTCTGCATGGAGCATTATATGGGGACCAGTATTCTGCGTTGAGCGTTTAATGGGAACCTGTGTACTGAATAGAGCATTATATGGGTGCCAGTATTCTGTGTGGCGCATTGTATGGGGGTCAATATTCTGTGTGGAGCATTATATGGTGGCCAGTATTCTGCATGGAACATTATATGGGGGCCAGTATTCTGTATGGAGCATTGTATGGGGGCCAGTAATCTGTATGGGGTATTATATGGGGGCCAGTATTCTGCATGGAACATTATATGGGGGCCAGTATTCTGTATGAAGCATTATATTGGGGCTAGTATTCTGCATGGAGCATTATATGGGAGCCAGTATTCTGTATGGAGTATTATATGGGGGCCAGTATTCTGCATGGAGCTTTACATGGGGGCTAGTATTCTGTTTGGAGCATTATATGGGGGCCAGGATTCTGCATGGAGCTTTATATGGGAGGGGGGGGCAGTATTCTGTATGGAGCATTAAATGGTGGCCAGTATTCTGCATGGAGCATTATATGGGGGCAAGTATTTTGCATTGAGCATTATATAGGGGCCAGTATTCTGTATGGAGCATTATATGGGGCCCTGTATTCTCTATTTAGCATTATATAGGGCCCATAGAGCATGGAGCATTATATGGGGCCCAGTATTCTGCAGGGAGCATTATGTGGAGCCCATACAGCATGGAGCATTATATGGGGGCCAGTATTTTGCGTGGAGCATTATATGGGGCCCATACGGCATGGAGCATTATATGGGGGGCAGTATTCTGCATGGAGCATTATATGGCGGCCAGTATTCTGCATGGAGCATTATATGGGGACCAATATTCTGCATGGAGCATTATATGGGGGCCAGTATTCTGCATGGAGCATTATATTGGGGCCAGTATTCTGCATGGAGCATAATATGGGGCCCATACAGCATGTAATATTATATGGGAGCCAGTATTCTGCATGGAGCATTATATGGGGCCCATACAGAAGGGAACATTATATGTGGGCCAGTATTCAGCATGGAGCATTATATGGGGCCCATACAGCATGGAGCATTATATGGGAGCCAGTATTCTGTATTGAGCATTATATGTGGGCCAGTATTCTGCATGGAGCATTATATGGGGGCCAGTATTCTGTATGGAGCATTATATGGGGTCCTCTATTCTGTATGAAACATTATATGGGGGCCAGTATTCTGCATGGATCATTATATGGGGCCCATACAGCATGGAGCATTATATGGGCGCCAGTATGCTGAATGGAGCATTATATGGTGGCCATTTTTCTGCATATAGCATGATATGGGGCCCATACAGAATGGAGCATTATATGGGGGTCTGTATTCTGCATCGAGCATTTTATGGGGGCCAGTATTCTGCATGAAGCTTTTTATGGGGTCCAGTATTCTGTATGTAGCATTATATGGGGGCCAGTAATCTGTATAGGGCATTATATAGGGACCAGTATTTTGCATGGTGCATTTTATGGGGGCCTGTCTTCTGCATGGAGCTTTATATGGGGGCCAGTATTGTGCATGGAGCCTTATATGGGTCTATACAGCATGGACCATTATATAGGGGTCAGTATTCTGCATGGAGCATTATATGGGGACCAGTATTCTGCGATGAGCGTTTAATGGGAACCTGTATACTGAATGGAACATTATATGGGTGCCAGTATTCTGTGTGGAGCATTGTATGGGGGCCAGTATTCTGTATGGAGCATTATATGGTGGCCAGTATTCTACATGGAACATTATATGGCGGCCAGTATTCGTATGGAGATTGTATGGGGGCCAGTAATCTGTATGGGGTTTTATATGGGGGCCAGTATTCTGCATGGAGCATTATACGGGCCCATACAGCATGGAGCATTATAAGGTGGCCAGTATCCTGCATGGAGCATTATATGCAGGCCAGTATTCTGCATGGAGCATTATATGGGGGCCAGTATTCTGCATGGAGCATTATATGGGGTAGGTGTTCTGCATGGAGCATTATATGGGGCCCATACAGCATTGAGCATTATATGTGGGTCAGTATTCTGCATGGAGCATTATATGGGGCCCATACAGCATGGAGCATTATATGGGGGCACTATACTGAATGGAGCATTATATGGGGGCCAGTTTTCTGCATATAGCATAATATGGGGCCCATACAGCATGGAGCATTATATGGGGGCCAGTATTCTGCGTGGAGCAGTGTATGGAGGCCAGTATTCTGTATGGAGCATTATATGGGGGACAGTATTCTGCATGCAGCATTATATGGGGGCCAGTGTTCTGTATGGAGCATTGTATGGGGGCCAGTAATCTGCACGGGGCATTAAATGGGGGCCAATATTCTGCATGGAGCATTATACGGGCCCATACAACATGGAGCATTATATGGGGGCCAGTATTCTGCATGGAGCATTATATCGGGCCCATATAGCATGGAGTATTATGTGGGGGCTAGTATACTGAATGGAGCATTACTTCGAGGCCAGTATTCTGCAAGTAACATTGTATGGGGGCCATTATTCTGCATGGAGCATTATATGGGGGCTAGTATTCTGCATGGAGCAGTATATGGGGGCCAGTATTCTGTATGCAGCATTATATGGGGGCCAGTATTCTGCATAGAGCATTACATGGGGGCCAGTATTCTGTTTGGAGCATTATATGGGGGCCAGGATTCTGCATGGAGCTTTATATGGGGGCCAGTATTCTGTATGGAGCATTAAATGGGGGCCAGTATTCTACATGGAGTATTATATGGGGGCCCAGTATTCTGCATGGAGCATTATATGGAGCCCATACAGCATGGAGAATTATATGGGGACCAGTATTTTGCATGGAGCATTATATGGGGCCCATACAACATGGAGCATTATATGGGGGCCAGTATTCTGCATGGAGCATTATATGGCGACCAGTATTCTGCTTGGAGCATTATATGGGGACCAATATTCTTCATGGAGCATTATATGGGGGCCAGTATTCTGCATGGAGCATTATATCGGGGCCAGTATTCCGCATGGAGAATTATATGGGGCCCATACAGCATGGAATATTATATGGTAGCCAGTTTTCTGCATGGAGCATTATATGGGGCCCATACAGCAGGGAACATTATATGGGGGCCAGTATTCAGAATGGAGCATTATATGGGGCCCATACCGCATGGAGCATTATATGGGGGCAGTATTCTGTATGGAGAGTTATATGGGGCCAGTATTCTGCATGGAGCATTATATGGGGACCAGTATTCTGTATGGAGCATTATATGGGGGCCTGTATTCTGTATGAAACATTATATAGGGGCCTGTATTCTGCATGGAGCATTATCTGGGGCCTATATAGCATGGATCATTATATGGGGGCCAGTATACTGAGTGGAGCATTATATGGCGGCCAGTATTCTACATATAGTATGATATGGGGTCCATACAGAATGGAGCATTATATGGGGGTCAGTATTCTGCATCGAGCTTTTTATGGGGGCCAGTATTTGCATGGAGCTTTATATGGGGTCCAGTATTCTGTATGGAGCATTATATGGGGGTCAGTAATCTGTAAAGGGCATTATATGGGGGCCAGTATTTTGCATGGTGCATTATATGGGGGCCTGTCTTCTGCATGGAGCTTTATATGGGGGCCAGTATTGTGGATGGAGCCTTATATGGGTCTTTACAGCAAGGAACATTATATAGCGGTCAGTATTCTGCATGGAGCATTATATGAGTGCCAGTATTCTGTGTGGAGCATTGTATGGGGGCCAGTATTCTGTATGGAGCATTATATGGGGGCCAGTATTCTGCATGGAGCATTACATGGGGGCTAGTATTCTGCATGGAGCATTATATGGGGGCCAGTATTCTGCATGGAGCATTATATGGGGGCTAGTATTCTGGACGGAGCATTATATGAGGGCCAGTATTCTGTATGGAGCATTATATGAGGGCCAGTATTCTGCATTGAGCATTATATAGGGGCCAGTATTCTGTATGGAGCATTAAATGGGTGCCAGTATTCTGGATGGAGCATTATATAGGGGCCAGTATTCTGCATGGAGCATTATATGGGGGCCAGTATACTGTATGGAGAAATATATGGGGACCTGCATTCTCTATTTAGCATTATATGGGGTCCATACAGCATGAAGCATTATATGGGGGCCAGTATTCTGCATGGAGCATTATATGGGGCCCATACAGCAAGGAACATTATATGGGGGCCAGTATTTTGAATGGAGAATTATATGGGGCCCATACAGCATGGATCATTATATGGGGGCCAGTTTTCTGCATGGAGCATTATATGGGGCCAGTATTCTACATGGAGCATTATATGGGGGCCAGTATTCTACATGAAGCATTTTATGGGGCCCATACAGCATGTGAAATTATATGTGGGCCAGTATTCTGCATGGAGTATTATGTGGTGCCCATACAGCATGGAGCTTTATATGGGGTCCAGAATATTGTATGGAGCATTATATGGGGGCCTGTATTCTCTATTTAGCATTATATGGGGTCCATACAGCATGGAGCATTACACGGGGGCCAGTATTCTGCATGGAGCATTATATGGGGCCCATACAGCATGGGTCATTAAATGGAGGCCAGTATTCTGCATGGAGCATTATATGGCGGCCAGTATTCTGCATGAAGCATTATATGAGGACCAATATTCTGCATGGAGCATTATGGGGGCCAGTATTCTTCATGGAGCATTATATTGGGGCCAGTATTCTACATGGAATATTATATGGGGACCAATATTCTGCATGGAACATTATATGGGGGCCAGTAATCTGCATGGAGCATTATATTGGGGCCAGTATTCTACATGGAGCATTATATGGGGCCCAAACAGCATGGAATATTATATGGGGGCCAGTTTTCTGCATAGAGCATTATATGGGGACCAGTATTCTGTATGGAGCATTGCATGGGGGTCAGTAATCTGTATGGGGCATTATATTGGGGCCAGTATTCTGTATTGAGCATTATTCGGGCCCATACAGCATGGATCATTATATGGGGGCCAGTATTCTGCATGGAGCATTATATACGGGCCGGTAGTCTGCATGGAGCATTATATGGGGGCCAGTATTCTGCATGGAGCATTATATGGGGGCTAGTATACTGGATAGAGCATTATATGGGGGCCAATATTCTGTATGGAGCATTATATGGGGGCCAATATTCTGCATGGAGCATTATATGGGGGCCAGTATTCTGTACGGAGCATTTTATGGGGGCCAGTATTCTGCATGGAGCATTATATGGGGGCAAGTATTCTGTATGGAGCATTGTTTGGGGCCAGTAATCTGTATGGGGCATTATATGGGGGCCATTATTCTGCATGGAGCATTATACGGGCCCATACAGCATGGAGCATTATATGGGGGCCAGTATTCTGCATGGAGCATTATATGCGGGCCAGTATTCTGCATTGACCATTATATGGGGGCCAGTATTCTGCATGAAGCATTATATGGGGCCCATATAGCATGAACCATTATATGGGGGCCAGTATATTGAAAGGAGCATTATATGGGGGTCAGTATTCTGCATGTATCATTTTATGGCGGCCAGTATTCTATATGCAGAATTATATGGGGGCCAGTATTCTGTATGTATCATTATATGGGGCCCATACTGCATGAAACATTATATGGGGGCCAGTATTTTGCATGGAGAAATATTTAGGGCCTATACAGCATGGAGCATTATATGGGGGCCAGTTTTCTGCATGGAGCATTATATGGGGCCCGTATTTTGCAAGGAGCATTACATGGGGGCCAGTATTCTACATGAAGCATTATATGGGGCCCATACAGTATGGAATATTATATGTGGCCAGTATTCTGCATGGAGTATTATTTGGGGCCCATACAGCATGGCGCATTATATGGGGCCAGCACATTGTATGGAGCATTATATTGGGTCCTGTATTCTCTATTTAGCATTATATGGGGTCCATACAGCATGGAGCATTATATGTGGCCAGTATTCTGCATGGAGCATTATATGGGGCCCATACAGCATGGAACATTATATGGGGGCCAGTATTTTGCATGGAGCATTTTATCGGGCCCAGACAGCATGGATCATTATTTGGGGGCTAGTATTCTGCATGGAACATTATATGGCGGCCAGTATTCTGCATGGAGTATTATATGGGGACCAATATTCTGCATGGAGCATTATATGGAAGCCGGTATTCTGCATGGAGCATTATATTGGGGCCAGTATTCTACATGGAGCATTATATGGGGCCCATACAGCATGGAGCATTATATGGGGGCCAGTATTCTGCATGGAGCATTATATGGGGGCCAATATTCTGCATGGAGCATTATATGCGGGCTAGTATTCTGGATGGAGCATTATATGGTGGCCAGTTTTCTGTATGGAGCATTATATGGGGGCCAATATTCTGCATGGAGCATTATATGGGGGCCAGTATTCTGCATGGAGCATTGTATGGGGGCCAGTATTCTGCATTGAGCATTATATGGGGGCCAGTATTCTGTATGGAGCATTGTGTGGGGCCAATAATCTGTATGGGGCATTATAGGGGGGCCAGTATTCTGCATGGAGCATTATATGCGGGCCAGTATTCTGTATGGAGCATTATATGGGGGCCAGTATTCTGTATTGAGCATTATATGGGTGCCAGTATACTGTATGGAGCATTGTGTGGTGCCAGTAATCTGTATGGGGCATTATATGGGGGCCAGTATTCTGCATGGAGCATTATACGGGCCCATACAGCATGGAACATTATATGGGAGACAGTATTCTGCATGGAGCATTATATGCGGGCCAGTATTCTGCATGGAGCATTATATGGGGGCCAGTATTCTGCATGGAGTATTATATGGGGGCTAGTATTCTGCATGGAGTATTATATGGGGGCAAGTATTCTGTATGGAGCATTATGTGGGGGCCAGTATTCTGCATGGAGCATTATATGGGGGACAGTATACTGTATGGAGCATTATATGGGGGTGTATTCTGCATTGAGCATTATATGGGGGCCAGTATTCTGTACGGAGCATTAAATGTGTGCCAGTATTCTGTATGGAGCATTATATGGGGGCCAGTGTTCTGCATGGAGCATTATATGGGGGCATGTATTCTGTATGGAGCATTATATGGGGGCCTGTATTCTCTATTTAGCATTATATGGAGTCCATACAGCATGGGGAATTATATGGGGGCCAGTTTTCTGCATGGAGCATTATATGGGGCCCATAAAGCATGGAACATTATATGGGGGCCAGTATTTTGCATGGAGCATTATATCGGGCCCATCTAGCGTGGATTATTATATGGGGGCCATAATTCTGCATGGAGCATCATATGGCGGCCAGTATTCTGCATGGAACATTATATGGGGACCAATATTCTGCATGAAGCATTATATGGGGGCCAGTATTCTGCATGGAGCATTATATTGGGGCCATTATTCTACATGGAGCATTATATGGGGCCCATACAGCATGGAATGTTATATGGGGGCCAGTATTCTGCATGGAGCATTATATGGGGCCCATACAGCTTAGAGCATTATATGGGGGCACTATACTGAATGGAGCATTATATGGGGGCCAGTATTCTGCATATAGCATGAGATGGGGCCCATACAGCATGGAGCATTATATGGGGGCCAGTATTGTGCATGGAGCATTATACGCGGGCCAGTATTCTGCATTGAGCATTATATGGGGGCCCTGAACTGAATGGAGCATTATAAGGGGGCCAGTATTCTGCATATAGCAAGATATTGGGCCCATACAGCATGGAGCATTATATGGGGGCCTGTATTCTGCATGGAGCATTATACGCGGGCCAGTATTCTGCATTGAGCATTATATGGGGGCCAGTATTCTGCATGAAGCATTATATGGGGCCCATATAGCATGGAGCATTATATGGGGGCCAGTATATTGAATGAAGCATTATATGGGGGCAAGTATTCTGTATGGAGCATTATATGGGGGTTAGTATTCTGCATGGAGCATTATATGGGGCCCATACAGTATGGAGCTCTATATGTGTGCCAGTATTGTGCATGGAGCATTATATGGGGCCCATACAGTATGGAGCTCTATATGTGTGCCAGTATTGTGCATGGAGCATTATATGGGGCCCATACAGCATGGAGCAATATATGGGGGCCAGTATACTGAATGGAGCATTATATGGGGGCCAGTATTCTGCATGGAGCAATATATGGGGGCCAGTATTCTGTATGGAGCATTATATGCAGGCCAGTATTCTGCATTTAGCATTATATGGGGGCAATTATTCTATATGGAGCATTATATGGGGGTCAGTATTCTGCATGGAGCATTATATGGGGCCCATACAGCAAGAGGCATTATATAGGGGTCAGTATTCTGCATGGAGTTTCATATGGGGCCAATACAGCATGGAGCATTATATGGGGACCAATAAATTGAATGGAGCATTATATGGGGGCCAGTATTCTGCATGGAGCATTATATGGGGGCCAGTATTCTGTATGGAGCATTATATGGGGGCCAGTGTTCTGCATTTAGCATTTTATGGGGGCCAGTATTCTATATGGGGCATTATATGGGGGCCAGTATTCTGTGGAGCATTATATTGGGCCCATACAGTATGGAGCCATTTATGGGGGCCAGTATACTGAATGGAGAAATATATGGGGGCCAGTATTCTGCATTGAGCATTATATGGGGACCAGTATTCTGCATGAAGCATTATATGGGGCCCATATAGTATGGAGCATTATATGGGGGCCAGTATATTGAATGGAGCATTATATGGGGGTCAGTATTCTGCACGTAGCATTTTATAGGGGCCAGTATTCTATATGGAGCATTATATGGGGGCAAGTATTCTGTATGGAGCATTATATGGGGGTCAGTTTTCTGCATGGAGCATTATATGGGGCCCATACAGTATGGAGCTCTATATGTGTGCCAGTATTGTGCATGGAGCATTATATGGGGCCCATACAGCATGGAGCAATATATGGGGGCCAGTATACTGAATGGAGCATTATATGGGGACCAGTATTCTGCATGGAGCATTATATTGGGGCCAGTATTCTGTATGGAGCATTATATGGGGGCCAGTATTCTGCATTTAGCATTATATGGGGGCAAGTATTCTGTATGGAGCATTATATGGGGGTCAGTATTCTGTATGGAGTTTCATATGGGGCCAATACAGCATGGAGCATTATATGGGGGCCAATAAATTGAATGGAGCATTATATGGGGGCCAGTATTCTGCATGGAGCATTATATGGGGGCCAGTATTCTGTATGGAGCATTATATGGGGGCCAGTATTCTGCATTTAGCATTTTATGGGGGCCAGTATTCTATATGGAGCATTATATGGGGGCCAGTATTCTGTGGAGCATTATATGGGGCCCATACAGTATGGAGCTCTATATGTGTGCCAGTATTGTGCATGGAGCATTATATGGGGCCCATACAGCATGGATCCATTTATGGGGGCCAGTATACTGAATGGAGAAATATATGGGGGCCAGTATTCTGCATATAGCATTATATGGGCCCATAGACCACGTAGCATTATATGGGGTCCGTTATTCTGTAAGGAGCATTATATGGGGTGCATTATTCTGTATGGAACATTATATGGGGGCCAGTATTCTGGATGGTGCATTATATGGGGGACAGTATTCTGTATGGAGTATTATATTGGGGCCAGTATTCTGCATGGAGCATTATATGGGGGCCTGTATTTTGTATGGAGCATTATATGGGGCCTACACAGCATGGAGCATTATATGGGGGCCAGTATTCTGCATGGAGCATTATATGGGGCCCATACAGCATGGGGCATTATATAGGGGCCACTATTCTGCATGGAGCTTTATATGGGGCCCATACTGCATGGAGCATTATATGGGGGCCACAATTATGTATGTAACATTATGTGGGGGCCTGTATTCTGTTTCTAGCATTATATGGGAGCCAGTATTCTGCATTGAGCATTATATGGGGTCCATACAGCATGGAGCATTATATGGGGGCCAGATTTCTGCAAGGAGCATTATATGGGGGCCAGTATTCTGCATGTAGCATTATATGGGGGCCTGTATTCCGCATGGAGCTTTACATGGGGACCAGTATTCTGTATGGAGCATTATATGGGGGCCAGTATTCTGCATGGAGCATTTTATGGGCTCATACAGCATGGAGCATTAATCGGGGGCCTGTATTCTGCATGGAGCATTGTATTCGGGCCAGTATTCTGCATGGAGCATTATATGGGGGCCGGTATACTGTATGGACCATTATATGGGCCCATACAGCATGGAGCATTATATGGGGCCAGTATTCTGCATGGAGCATTATATGCGGGCCAGTATTCTGCATGGATCATTATATGGGGGATAGTATTCTGGATGGAGCATTATTTTGGGCCCAGTATTCTGTATGGAGCATTATATGGGGGCCTGTATTCTGCATGGAGCATTATGTGGGGGCCAGTATTCTGTATGGAGCATTATATGGGGGCCAGTATTCTACATTGAGCATTATGTGGGGGCCAGTATTCTGCATGGAGCATTAAATGGGTGCCAGAATTCTGGATGGAGCATTATATGGGGGCCAGTATTCTGTATGGAGTATTATATGGGGGCCAGTGTTCTGCATGGAGCATTATATGGGGGCCAGTAATCTGTATGGAGCATTATATGGGGGCCTGTATTCTGTATGGAGAATTATATGGGGCCTATACAGCATGGAGCATTACATGGGGGCCAGTTTTCTAGTATTCTGCATGGAGCATTATATGGGGCCCATAGAGCATGGGGCATTATATGGGGGCCAGTATTCTGCATGGAGCTTTATATGGGGCCCATACAGCATGGAGCATTATATGGGGGCCACAGTTATGTATGGAGCATTATGTGGGGGCCTGTATTCTGTTTGGAGCATTATATGGGGGCCAGTATTCTGCATGAAGCATTATATGGGGTCCATACGGCATGGAGCATTATATGGGGGCCAGTATTCTGCAAGGAGCATTATATTGGGGCCAGTATTCTGTATGGAGCATTATATGGGGACCAGTTTTCTGTATGGAGAATTATATAGGGGCCAGTAATCTGTATGGGGCATTATATGGGGGCCAGTATTCTGCATGGAGCATTATATGTGGGCCTGTATTCTGCATGGAGCTTTACATGGGGACAAGTATTCTGTATGGAGCATTATATAGGGGCCAGTATTCTGCATGGAGCATTTTATGGGCTCATACAGCATGGAGCATTATATGGGGGCCTGTATTCTGCATGGAGCATTATATGGGGGCCAGTATTCTGCATGGAGCATTATATGGGGCTAGTATTCTGCATGGACCATTACATGGGGGACACTATTCTGCGTGGAGCATTATATGGGGGCCGGTATACTGTATGGAGCATTATACGGGCCCATACAGCATGGAGCATTATATGGAGCCAGTATTCTGCATGGAGCATTATATGCGGGCCAGTATTCTGCATGGAGCATTATATGGGGGCCAGTATTCTGCATGGAGCATTATTTGAGGGATAGTATTCTGGATGGAGCATTATTTGGGGCCCAGTATTCTGTATGGAGCATTATATGGGGGCCTGTATTCTGCATGGAGCATTATGTGGGGGCCAGTATTCTGTATGGAGCATTGTATGGGGGCCAGTATTCTGCATTGAGCATTATGTGGGGGCCAGTTTTCTTCATGTAGCATTAAATGGGTGCCAGCATTCTGGATGGAGCATTATATGGGGGCCAGTATTCTGCATGGAGCATTATATGGGGGCCAGTGTTCTGTATGGAGCTTTATATGGGGGCCTGTATTCTCTATTTATCATTATATGGGGTCCATACAGCATGGAGCATTATATGGGGGCCAGTATTCTGTATGGAGCTTTATATGGGGCCCATACAGCATGGAACATTATATAGGGGCCAGTATTCTGCATGGAGCATTATATGGGGCCACTATTCTGCATGGAGAATTATATGGGGGCCAGTATTCTACATATATTATTATATGGGGCCCATACAGCATGGTATATAATATGGGGGCCAGTTTTCTACATGGAGTATTATGTGGGGCCCATACAGCATGGAGCATTATATGGAGGCCTGTATTCTGTATGGAGCATATTATGGGGGCCTGTATTCTCTATTTAGCATTATATGGGGTCCATACAGCATGGAGCATTATATGGGGGCCAGTATTCTGCATGGAGCATTTTATGGGCTCATACAGCATGGAGCATTATATGGGGGCCTGTATTCTGCATGGAGCATTATATTCGGGCCAGTATTCTGCGTGGAGCATTATATGGGGGCTAGTATTCTGCATGGAGCTTTAAATGGGGGATAGTATTCTAGATGGAGCATTATTTGGGGCCCAGTATTCTGTATGGAGCATTATATGGGGGCCTGTATTCTGCATGGAGCATTATGTGGGGGCCAGTATTCTGTATGGAGCATTATATGGGGGCCAGTATTCTGCATGAAGCATTATATGGGGGCCAGTATTCTACATGGTGCATTATATGGGGCCCATACAGCATGAAATATTATATGGGGGCCAGTATTCTGCATGGAGCATTATATGGGGCCCATACAGCAAGGAGCATTATATGGGGTTACTATTCTGAATGGAGCATTACATTGGGGGCCAGTATTCTGCATATAGCATGATATGGGGCCCATACAGCATGGAGAATTATATGGGGGCCAGTATTCTGCATTGAGAATTATATGGGGCCCATACAGCATGGAGCATTATATGGGGGCCAGTATTCTGCATGGAGCATTATATGGGGCCCATATAGCATGGAGCATTGTATGGGGGCTAGTATACTGAATGGAGCATTACATCGGGGCCAGTATTCTGCATTTAGCATTATATGGGGGCCAGTATTCTGTATGGAGGTTTATATGGGGGCCAGTACTCTGTATGGAGAATTATATGGTGGCCAGTATTCTGCATGGAGCATTATTATATGTGGCCCATACAACATGGAGCATTATATGGGGGCCAGTATACTTAATGGAGCATTATATGGGGCCCTGTATTCTCTATTTAGCATTATATAGGGCCGATACAGCATGGAACATTACATGGGGGCCAGTATTCTGCATGGAGCATTATATGGCGTCCAGTATTCTACATGGAGCATTATATGGGGACCAATATTCTGCAGGGAGCATTATATGGGGGCCAGTATTCTGCATGGAGCATTATGTGGGGGGCAGTATTCTGCATGGAGCATTATATAGGGCCCATACAGCATGAAATATTATATGGGAGCCAGTATTCTGCATGGAGCAATATATGGGGCCCATACAGCATGGAGAATTATATGGGGGCCAGTATTCAGCATGGAGCATTATATGGGGCCCATACTGCATGGAACATTATATGGGGGCCAGTATTCTGTATGGAGCATTAAATTGGGGCCAGTATTCTGCATGGAGCATTATATGAGGGATAGTATTCTGCATGGAGCATTATATGGGAGTCAGTATTCTGCATGGAGCATTATATGAGGGATAGTATTCTGGATGGAGCATTATTTGGGCCCCAGTATTCTGTATGGAGCATTATATGGGGGCCTGTATTCTGCATGGAGCATTATGTGGGGGCCAGTATTCTGTATGGAGCATTGTATGGGGGCCAGTATTCTGCATTGAGCATTATGTGGGGGCCAGTATTCTGCATGGAGCATTAAATGAATGCCAGTATTCTGGATTGAGCATTATATGGGGGCCAGTATTCTGCATGGAGCATTATATGGGGGCCAGTGTTCTGTATGGTGCTTTATATGGGGGCCTGTATTCTCTATTTATCATTATATGGGGTCCATACAGCATAGAGCATTATATGGGGGCCAGTATTTTGTATGGAGCTTTATATGGGGGCCTGTATTCTCTATTTAGCATTATATGGGGTTCATACAACATGGAGCATTATATGGGGTCCAGTATTCTGCATGGAGCATTATATGGGGCCCATACAGCATGGAACATTATATAGGGGCCAGTATTCTGCATGGAGCATTATATGGGGCCAGTATTCTGCATGGAGAATTACATGGGGGCCAGTATTCTACATGTATTATTATATGGGGCCCATATAGCATGGTATACTATATGGGGGCCAGTTTTCTACATGGAGTATTATGTGGGGCCCATACAGCATGGAGCATTATATGGAGGCCTGTATACTTTATGGAGCATATTATTGTGCCCTGTATTCTCTATTTAGCATTACTTGGGGTCCATACAGCATGGAGCATTATATGGGGGCCAGTATTCTGCATGGAGCATTTTATGGGCTCATACAGCATCGAGCATTATATGGGGGCCTGTATTCGGCATGGAGCTTTATATTCGGGCCAGTATTCTGTATGGAGCATTATATGGGGGCCGGTATACTGTATGGAGCATTATACGGGCCAATACAGCATGGAGCATTATATGGGGCCAGTATTCTGCATGGAGCATTATGTGCTGGCCAGTATTCTGCATGGACCATTACATGGGGGCCAGTATTCTGCATGGAGCATTATATGGGTGATAGAATTCTGGATGGAGCATTATTTGGGGCCCAGTATTCTGTATGGAGCATTATATGGGGGCCTGTATTCTGCATGGAGCATTATGTGGGGGCCAGTATTCTGTATGGAGCATTATATGGGGGCCAGTATTCTGCATGAAGCATTATATGGGGACCAGTATTCTACATGGTGCATTATATGGGGCCCATACAGCATGGAATATTATATGGGGGCCAGTATTCTGCATGGAGCTTTATATGGGGCCCATACAGCAAGGAGCATTATGTGGGGGCACTATACTGAATGGAGAATTATATGGGGTCCAGTATTCTGCATATAGCATGATATGGGGCCCATACAGCATGGAGCATTATATGGGGGCCAGTATTCTGCATTGCGAATTATATGGGGCCCATACAGCATGGAGCATTATATGGGGGCCAGTATTCTGCATGGTGCATTATATGGGGCCCATATAGCATGGAGCATTATATGGGGGCTAGTATACTGAATGGAGCATTACATCGGGGCCAGTATTCTGCATGTAGCATTATATGGGGGCCAGTATTCTGTATGGAGCATTATATGGGGGCCAGTACTCTGTATGGAGCATTATATGGGGGCCAGTGTTCTGCATGGAGCATTATTATATGTGGCCCATACAGCATGGAGCATTATATGGGCCAGTATACTTAATGGAGCATTATATGGGGCCCTGTATTCTTCATTTAGCATTATATAGGGCCCATACAGCATGGAACATTATATGGGGGCCAGTATTCTACATGGAGCATTATATGGCGTCCAGTATTCTACGTGGATCATTATATGGGTACCAATATTCTGCATGGAGCATTATATGGGGGCCAGTATTCTGCATGGAGCATTATATGGGGGGCAGTATTCTGCATGGAGCATTATATAGGGCCCATACAGCATGAAATATTATATGGGAGCCAGTATTCTGCATGGAGCATTATATGGGGCCCATACAGCATGGAGAATTATATGGGGGCCAGTATTCAGCATGGAGCATTATATGGGGCCCATACTGCATGGAACATTATATGGGGGCCAGTATTCTGCATGGAGCATTATATGGGGGCCAGTATTCTGCATGGCGCATTATATGGGGGCCAGTATTCTGTTTGGAGCATTATATGGGGGCCTGTTTTCTGTATGAAACCTTATATGGGGGCCAGTATTCTGCATGGTGCATTCTATGGGGCCTATACAGCATGGAGCATTATATGGGGCCAGTATACTGAATGGAGCATTATATGGGGTCCAGTATTCCGCTTATAGCATGATATGGGACCCATACAGAATGGAGCATTATATGGGGGCCTGTATTCTGCATCGAGCATTTTATGGGGGCTAGTATTCTGCATGGAGCTTTAGATGGGGGCCAGTTTTCTGTATGGAGAATTATATGGGGGCCATTAATTTGTATAGGGCATTATATGGGGGCCAGTATTTTGCATGGTGCATTATATGGGGCCTGTATTCTGCATGGAGCTTTATATGGGGCCAGTATTGTGCATGGAGCCTTATATGGACCTATACAGCATGGAGCATTATATAGGGGTCAGTATTCTGCATGTAGCATAATATGGGGACCAGTATTCTGCGTTGAGCGTTTAATGGGAACCTGTATACTGAATGGAGCATTATATGGGTGCCAGTATTCTGTGTGGAGCATTGAATGGGGGCCAGTATTCTGTATGGAGCATTATATGGGGGCCAGTATTCTGCATGGAGCATTATATAGGGGCCAGTATTCTGCATGGAGCATTGTATGGGGGCCAGTAATCTGTATGGGGCATTATATGGGGGCCAGTATTCTGCATGGAGCATTATACGGGCCCATACAGTATGGAGCATTATATGGGGGCCAGTATTCTGCATGGAACATTATATGTGGGCCAGTATTCTGCATGGAGCATTATATGGGGGCCAGTATTCTGCATGGAGTATTATATGGGGGCTAGTATTCTGGACGGAGCATTGTATGGGGGCCAGTATTCTGTATGGAGCATTATATGGGGGCCAGTATTCTGCATGGAGCATTATATGGGGGCCAGGATTCTCTATGGATCATTATATGGGGGCCAGTATTCTGCATTGAGCATTATATGGGGGCCAGTATTCTCTATTTAGAATTATATGGGGGCCATACAGCATGGAGCATTATATGGGGGCCAGTATTCTGAATGGAGCATTATATGGGGCCCATACAGCATGGAACATTATATGGTGGCCAGTATTTTGCATGGAGCATTATATGGCGGCCAGTATTCTGCATGGAGCATTATATGGGGACCAATATTCTGCTTGGAGCATGATATGGGTTCAGTATTCTGCATGGAACATCATATGGTGGCCAGTATTCTGCATGAAACATTATATTGCGGCCAGTATTCTGCATGGAGCATTATATTGGGACCAATATTCTGCATGGAGCATTATATGGGTTCAGTATTCTGCATGGAGCATTATATGCCGGCCAGTATTCCACATGGAGCACTATATGGGGCCCATACAGTATGGAATATTATATGGGGGCCAGTATTCTGCATGGAGTATAATGTGGGGCCCATACAGCATGGAGCATTATATGGGGGCCATTATACTGTATGGCAGAAAAAGAAACGGAAAAATCAGCTCACCCACCTAGAAGATCAACAGCACGGAGCCAGGAGTGCTACCAGACGAACAATGAGGAACCAGGAAGATCCAGCTGAACAAATCTTCTAAAATCCATATTTTATTTTGTCATGCAAAAAATATTAAAAGTCCACCTTGGAGAGGAACAACAAACGCGTTTCGAGCTATAAGTTCTTAATCATTGCATAGCAAAAAAACAGCAAGGAAGTGGTATTGATATGTCATGTCCTGCTATGCACCTGTTCTACAGCGACTTTTACATCTTTTTCTACCAATATAAAATATAACATAAAAATTTTTATTAATTGTAACGCTACTTATGTCATATATATTATTTCATGCAGTGCGTGCTGTCTCCAATACGTGGGATGTACGTGTGCTCCCTTGAAAAAACGCATCAGACGACATTTATCAGATGCACATAATAAATTAAGTATCAGGTGTTCTGCAGCATCAAGACATTTTTCGTTATGCCATAATGGAGATACTTCAACATTTATAGTAACGGGCATAGAAAAAGTGTTGAAACCTCATAGAGGGGGTGATCATAGGAGAAAACTCTTTAATAGAGAAAGTTGGTGGATTTATACTTTAAATACACGTGTACCAGCAGGTTTAAATATCAGACATGATTTGATGTATCATTATGAGTGATTATTTATAGATTATTATGTTTATGTTCCTTTTTTTTTTTTCTCTTGGATTATTCACATTTATATGCATTGTTTCTATTCTATACGGTTTTAATATGGTATGTGTGTTTACATTTTTGATTAACCTAGCTTAGAACAGGTGCATAGCAGGACATGACATATCAATACCACTTCCTTGCTGTTTTTTTGCTATGCAATGATTAAGAACTTATAGTTCGAAACGCGTTTGCTGTTCCTCTCCAAGGTGGACTTTTAATATTTTTTGCATGACCCAATAAAATATGGATTTTAGAAGATTTGTTCAGCTGGATCTTCCTGGTTCCTCATTGTTCGTCTGGTAGCACTCCTGGCTGCGTGCTGTTGATCTTCTAGGTGGGTGAGCTGATTTTTCCCTTTCTTTTTCTGCCATATGCCATGTGCTATTGTGCTCTCCACTATAGGATATATATCCATTATTGAATATCATCATTCATTTTTTCTGTGGTTATATATATATATTTTTCCATTGTCTTTTACTATTACTGGAAACTTTACCACAAACAATTCTTTTGGGTCTTAAAATGTCATTATCCTTGGAAGTGGAAAATGGAGCTTATTGCAAGCCAGATTTTCCATATGATGAAGACCACACAAAAAGACGCAGTAAAGCGGCATCTATATTCAGTCTGAACTCATCCCAACTTGCAGAAGCAGGACAAGAGTTACACCCACACTTGAAAGCATTAGAGAATCTCCTCATTAAAGAGACAAAACTATGGTGGGATAGCACTACTCTGCAATCCTACGTGGAAAAAAATATGATACCACGGGGATTGTGCATTAGAAAACTTGCTACACATGCATTTAATGATGAGTTTAGTACGAAGTGGTTTGATATTTTGGACAATTGTTCTTTTCAATTGATGAAGTTACTAATAACCTTTGAGGAACAACAGTTATCATCTACTAAACTGGAAATTTTAAAAATTAAATCACTCATTAATACACTTCCAATGGACAAAACATATGATGATTGGAATGCCTCTGAAACAAAGAATTATTTGTTTGGAAAATGATATTGTTGCAATGAAAAAGAACAAGTTTGATAGAGACACACAGGACTATGCTAATAAAGAAGTTTACTTGTGGAAACGAAAAACGAGACATTCTTTCCAAAGACCCATACTCAGACAGGGAGGCACGCCAAATAATAACAAAAAAAAGCACCTACAGGCATTTTGGCAAAAAAGTCCGTTTTTTGGAATCAGATTCATCCTGGGATAATTCAGAAGCCACCACCTCAGATGACCTTTCAGACTCCTCAACTGATTTTTTTAGTGCAACAATACGCAATACTGCATACAATAAAAGTTCCATGGGTGTGAACACGCCCAATACTACTATAACGTCAAAAAACGGTAGAGGAGGAAACGATGGGGCAGAAAACACAAAAGAACAAATATCGTACCCGCTGAGATACAAGAAGAAATACAATGCCCGCAATGAAAAACAAAAAAAGGGCTTTCGGTAAACTTAAACAAGAAGGCAGCGAGGAAGCGCTAATATCTTATAGGGAAAAAAACAAAATCTGTAAGAAACAAATAAGAATAGCAAAAGAGGAGACAGAGAGACTAATTGCCAAGGAAAGTAAAACGAATCCCAAACTGTTCTTTAACTATATAAACAGTAAAAGGATTAAAACTGATGGAGTTGGCCCATTGAAAAATAACCTGGGTAAAATCATAGAGGGCGATGAGGGTAAAGCAAACCTACTCAATAGCTTCTTCTCCACTGTTTTCACAAAAGAAAACAATTTATCGGAGGAAATGCAGAGTGATAAAGTAAACCCTCCGCTAAATATCACCCACCTAACCCAGGAGGGAGTTCAGAAACGCCTAAATAATATCAAAATAGACAAGTCACCAGGCCCAGATGGCATACACCCCCGGGTACTAAAAGAATTAAGTAATGTGATAGATAGACCGCTGTATCTTATATTCAAGCACTCTTTATGGACAGGAACTGTCCCACTAGACTGGCGCCAAGCAAATGTGGTACCAATATTCAAAAAGGGGTGTAAAAGTGACCCTGGGAACTATAGACCAGTAAGCTTAACGTCTGTTGTGGGTAAATTGTTTAAAGGATTTCTTTGAGATGCTATTGTAGAATATCTTAATGATAATAACTGTCTAACTCCATATCAACATGGATTCATGAGGGATCGCTCCTGCCAAACAAACCTGATCGCCTTCTACGAGGAGGTGAGCTCACAGCTGGACCGGGGAGAGTCAGTGGATGTTGTATACCTTGACTTCTCCAAAGCGTTTGATACCGTGCCACACAAAAGGTTGGTATATAAAATGAGAAGACTTGGTCTGGGGGATAATGTGTGCAAGTGGGTAAATAGCTGGCTGAGTGATAGAAAGCAGAGGGTGGTTATCAATGGAGTAAGCTCAGGGTGTGTCAGGGCTACTAGCGGGGTGCCTCAAGGGTCTGTCTTGGGCCCTATATTATTTAATATATTTATTAATGATCTAGTGGAAGGGTTGCATAGTAAAATAGCAATATTTGCAGATGATACTAAACTTTGTAAAGTAGTTAATACAGATGAGGATAGGGCACAGCTACAGGAGGATTTAGATAAATTGGGGAGTTGGGCCAAAAAATGGCAAATGGGGTTCAATGCCGATAAATGTAAGGTCATGCACATGGGAAAGAAAAACAGCAGTCACCCATACATATTAAATGGGAAACCGTTGGGGAAATCTGACATGGAGAAGGACCTGGGCGTCTTGGTTAATAGCAAATTAAATTGGAGTGCCCAGTGTCAGGCAGCAGCTGCGAAGGCAAATAGAGTCATGGCATGCATCAGAAGAGGAATAGGGGCATATGATGAGAATATTGTTCTTCCTCTGTATAAAGCGCTGGTAAGGCCGCACTTAGAATATTGTGCACAGTTCTGGGCTCCTGTGCTCAGGAAAGCCATTTTGGAGCTAGAGAGGGTACAAAGGAGGGCGACTAAGGTAATAAAGGGAATGGAGGGACTAGAATACCCAGAGAAGTTGTCAAAATTAGGCCTATTTACGTTGGAAAAGAGAAGGCTTAGGGGAGACCTCATAAACATGTATAAATACATCAGAAGGCAGTACAGAGATCTCTCCCATGACCTGTTTATACCAAGGATGGTGACAAAGACGAGGGGGCACACTATGCGTCTGGAGGAAAGGAGGTTCCTGCACCAGCATAGAAGGGGATTCTTTACGGTCAGAGCCGTGAGACTCTGGAACTCTCTGGGAGAGGAAGTGGTGATGTCCAACTCACTTAATGAGTTCAAGAGAGGCCTGGACGCCTTTCTTGAGAACAATAAAATTACATCTTATGCTTAGTGATAGTTAATTAATCCAGGGATTTAATCTGACTGCCAGATTGGTGTCGGGAAGTGAATTTTATCTCAATGATGTAAATTGGCCTATACCGCATGTTTTTTTTTTTTTTTGCCTTCCCCTGGATCAACGCTGCGGAATAGCTGCAGTGCTCAAGAAATAGGCTGAACTGGATGGACGATTGTCTTTTTTCGGCCTTATAAACTATTATAAACTATGTAATCAACTTATCAAGTTATATATTGTCTGAATCCCAAATTTCTGTTTTATCTAAGGGACTGTCTTTTTCCCCTTCTAATGAATTTGACATATACAAAACCATGATGGATGTTAGTAAATTTGCAAGAGCACTGACTTTATGTTGTCATTTTTTTGAAGAACCAACTGATTTAATGAGTATAGATCAGAACCAGGGACAATTTAATTCGGAGACTTCAGAAATACCGAACATAGGGACTTATGAAGAACAAAAATCCCTTTTTGATCTACAATTATTACAGTCGGAGAATATACAGGACTGCACTAATTTGAATCATAAATATACCATCAAGAATCCTTACTACTATCCACTTCAATCAAGACCGGCTGTTCTAGATGACTTTCAGGAAGCTGTTGAAAGGGATTTGCATTCTCTAAAACAATCTCTAAAACATGAAGGGAGACTGGCTTCCAATTTGACTAAACCGGAAAGAGATGCTATCATGGATATTAAAAATAATAACGATCTCATAGTGAGACCAGCGGATAAAGGAGGAGCAGTGGTACTCCTAGATGGAGGCCTATATGAGAAAATGAATCTAGATATGTTACAGGACAGCAATACCTATGAAGCACTACCAAATGACCCTACATTTAAGTTTAAAAAAGAATTAGAAAATTTATTAGCTTATGGTATACAATTGGGAGTCATCAATGATAAATTAGCAGAGGATCTTTTGGTTAAATGTCCTATTACTCCCATATATCATTCCCTTCCTAAAATACAGAAAGGTATTTTTCCCCCACCCTTCCGCCCAATAGTGGCAGGTATTGGTAGTTTAAATGAAAAACTCAGCATGTGGGTCGATATATTCCTACAACCTTTAGTCAAACAATTACCTGGTTACATTAAAGATACTAAACATCTTATAGCATCTCTTGATAATACTGAATGGGGGTATTCATCCCTTTGGCTCTTATGTGATGTCATAGGTCTTTATCCGTGTATACCACACACATTAATGATCTCCATATTATCATACCAGCTCCATACTTATAGCACTTATAGTGAAGATTTACAACGGTTTTTGGTGCTTTCAGTTGAATATTTATTCAGCCACAACTATTTTTCTTTAATAAACAATTTTTTCTACAGAAATGCGGAGCTTCAATGGGGGCGGGTTTCTCTCCCTCTATAGCCAATATTTTTATGGCCTTTTGGGAAAAACAGTACATTTTCTCTGACTCTGGTCCTTTCTCCTCCCATATCAGGTGGTATGGTCGCTATACAGATGACCTGCTCCTGATATGGGATGGGACAAAGTCAGAGGCGAAAGAATTTTTCCAATTCATTTCTGATAATTCTATGAATCTTAAATTCACCCATAATATACAATCCAATTCGATTGATTTTTTAGATATTACTTTGACTCTGACTGATCACACTGTTACTGTCACACCCTATAGAAAAAGTTTATCAAAAAATTCTACCTTATTGGCTTCCTCTTGTCACAATAAAAAGACTATAATTAATATACCAGTAGGAGAATTAATACGAACTAAAAGGAATACTAGTAACCCACGACAATATGAGGTTGAAGCAAAAAAGTTCTAGATAGACTATCAGCCAGACATTACCCCAAATGGACTTTAAAAAGAGCATACAACATAGTTAGCTCCAGAAACAGGAGTGATATGATTGGACCTAAATTCAGTAATCACCCTTCAGATGGTGTGAATGGATCCAACCAGATCACCTTTGTCTCTCAGTATAGCCCCCAATTTTCTATGATCAAAAATGGTATAAACAAATATCTTCCTATGCTTTCTACAGATCCCAAATTGAGAGAAGTACTACTAACACTAGTTAGGTTCACAGCTCATAAGGCACCCACTTTGGGTGATCTTTTATCCCCTAGTCTTTTTCTCAAACAAGATCCTTCTAATTCTAGTACCTGGCTACACACAACCGGTTTTTATAAATGTGGTCACTCCATTTGCACTTGCTGCAGCCATGTTAAAAATGCAGCGACTTTTACATCTTTTTCTACCAATATAAAATATAACATAAAATTTTTTATTAATTGCAACACTACTTATGTCATATATATTATTTCATGCAGTGCGTGCTGTCTCCAATACGTGGGATGTACGTGTACTCCCTTGAAAAAACGCATCAGACGACATTTATCAGATGCACATAATAAATTAAGTATCAGGTGTTCTGCAGCATCAAGACATATTTCGTTATGCCATAATGGAGATACTTCAACATTTATAGTAACGGGCATAGAAAAAGTGTTGAAACCTCATAGAGGGGGTGATCATAGGAGAAAACTCTTTAATAGAGAAAGTTGGTGGATTTATACTTTAAATACACGTGTACCAGCAGGTTTAAATATCAGACATGATTTGATGTATCATTATGAGTGATTATTTATAGATTATTATGTTTATGTTCCTTTTTTTTTTTTTCTCTTGAATTATTCACATTTATATGCATTGTTTCTATGCTATACGGTTTTAATATGGTATGTGTGTTTAAATTTTTGATTAACCTAGCTTAGAGCAGGTGCATAGCAGGACATGACATATCAATACCACTTCCTTGCTGTTTTTTTTGCTATGCAATGATTAAGAACTTATAGTTCGAGACGCGTTTGCTGTTCCTCTCCAAGGAGGACTTTTAATATGTTTTGCATGACCCAATAAAATATGGATTTTAGAAGATTTGTTCAGCTGCATCTTCCTGGTTCCTCAGTATACTGTATGGAGCATTATATGGGGGCCTGTATTCTCTATTTAGCATTATTTGGGGTCCATACAGCATGGAGCATTATATGGGGGCCAGTATTCTGCATGGAGCATTATATTTGGCCCATACAGCACGGAACATTATATGGGGGCCAGTATTTTGCATGGAGCATTACATCGGACCCATACAGCATGAATCATTATATGGGGACCAATATTCTGCATGGAGCATTATATAGGGCCAGTATTCTGCATGGAGCATTATATTGGGGCCAGTATTCTGCATGGAGCATTTTATGGGCTCATACAGCATGGAGCATTATATGGGGGCCTATGTTCTGCATGGATCATTATATTCGGGTCAGTATTCTGCACGGAGCATTATATGGGGGCTAGTATTCTGGATGGAGCATTATATGGGGGCCAGTATTCTGTATCGAGCATTATATGGGAGCAAGTATTCTGCATGGAGCATTATATGGGGGTCAGTATTCTGTATGGAGCATTATATGGGGGCCAGTATTCTGTATGGAGCATTATATGAGGGCCTATATTTTCTATTTAGCATTATATGGGGTCCATACAGCATGAAGCATTATATGGGGGCCAGTATTCTGCATGGAGTATTATATGGGGCCCATACAGCATGGAACATTATATGGGGGCCATTATTTTGCATGGAGCATTATATGGGGCCCATACAGCATGGATCATTATATGGGGGCCAGTATTCGGCATGGAGCATTATATGCGACCAGTATTCTGCATGGAGCATTTTATGGGGGCCAGAATTCTACATGGAGCATTATATGGGGCCCATACAGCACGGAATATTATATGGGGGCCAGTATCCTGCATGGAGTATTATGTGGGGCCCATACAGCATTGAGCATTATATGTGGGCCAGTGTACTGTATGGAGCATTATATGGGGGCCTGTATTCTCTATTTATCATTATATGGGGTCCATACAGCATGGAGCATTATATGGGGGCCAGTATTCTGCATGGAGCATTATATGGGGCCCATACAGCATGGAACATTATATGGGGGCCAGTATTTTCCATGAAGCATTATATGGGGCCCATACAGCATGGATCATTACATGGGGGACAATATTATGCATGGAGCATTATATGGGGACCAAAATTCTGCATGGAGAGTTATACGGAGGCCAGTATTCTCTATGAAGCATTATATGGGGGCCAGTATTCTACATGGAGCATTATATGGGGCCCATACAGCATGGAATAATATATGGGGGCCAGTATTCTGCATGGATCATTATATGGGGCCCAAACAGCATGTAGCATTATATGGGGGCACTATACTGAATGGAGCATTATATGGGGGCCAGTATTCTACATGGAGCATGATATGGGGCCCATACAGCATGGAGCATTATATGGGGGCTAGTATTCTGCATGGAGCATTATATGCGGGCCAGTATTCTGCATTGAGCATTATATGGGGGCCAGTATTCTGCATGGAGCATGATATAGGGGCCCATATAGCATGGAGCATTACATGGGGGTCAGTATATTGAATGGAGCATTATATGGGGGCCAGTATTCTGCATGTAGCATTTTATGGGGGCCAGTATTCTATATGGAGCATTATATGGGGGGCAGTGTTCTGTATGAAGCCTTATATGGGGGTCAGTATTCTGCATGGAGCATTATATGGGGACCATACAGCACGGAGCTCTATATGTGTGCCAGTATTGTGCATGGAGCATTATATGGGGCCCATACAGCCTGGAGCAATATATGGGGGCCAGTATACTGAATGGAGCATTATATGGGGGCCAGTATTCTGCCTATAGCATTATATGGGCCCATAGAGCATGTAGCATTATATGGGATCCATTATTCTGCAAGGAGCATTATATGGGGTGCATTATTCTGTGTGGAACATTATATGGGGGCCAGTATTCTGCATGGAGCATTATATGGGGGCCAGTATTCTGTATGGAGCATTATATGGGGACCAGTATACAGCATGGAGCATTATATGGGGGCCAGTATTCTGTATGGAGCATTATATGGGGTCCTGTATTCTGTATGGAGCGTTATATGGGACCTATACAGCATGGATCATTATATGGGGGCCAGTATTCTGCATTGAGCATTATATGGGGCCCATACAGCATGGGGCATTATATGGGGGCCATTATTCTGCATGGAGCTTTATATGGGGCCCATACAGCATGGAGTATTACATGGGGCCACTGTTCTGTATGGAGCATTATTTGGGGGCCTGTATTCAGTTTGGAGCATTATATGGGGGCCAGTATTCTGCATGGAGCATTATATAGGGCCCATACAGCATGGAGCATTTCATGGGGGCCAGTTTTCTGCATGGAGCATTATATGGGGTCCAGTATTCTGTATGGAGCATTATATGGGGACCAGTATTCTGTATGGAGCATTATATGGGGTCCAGTAATCTGTATGAGGCATTATATGGGGGCCAGTATTCTGCATGGAGCATTCTATGGGGGCCTGTGTTCTGAATGGAGCTTTAAATGGGGACCAGTATTCTGTATGGAGCATTAAATAGGGTCCAGTATTCTGCATTGGGCATTTTATGGGCTCATACAGCATGGAGCATTATATGGGGGCCAGTACTTTGCATGGAGCATTATATTCGGGCCAGTATTCTGTATGGAGCATTATATGGGCCCATGCAGCATGGAGCATTATGTGGGGGCCAGTATTCTGCATGGAGCATTATATGGGGGCAGTATTCTGCATGGAGCATTATATGGGCCCATACAGCATGGAGCATTATATGGGGTCCATTATTCTGTAAGGAGCGTTATATGGGGTGCATTATTCTGTATGGAGCATTATATGTGGGCCAGTATTCTGCATGGAGCATTACATGGGGGCCAAAATTCTGTATGGAGCATTATATCGGGGCCAGTATTCTTCATGGAGCATTATATGGGGCCCATACAGCATGGAGCATTATATGGTGGCCAGTATACTGAATGGAGCATTATATGGGGGCCAGTATTCTGCATGTAGCATTATATGGGGTCCATTTTTCTGTAAGGAGCATTATATGGGCTGCATTATTCTGTATGGAGCCTTATATGGGGGCCAGTATTGTGCATGGAGCATTATATGGGGGCCAGTATTGTGCATGGAGCATTATATGGGGGCCAGTATTCTGTATGGATCATTATATGGGGGCCAGTATTCTGCATGGAGCATTATATGGGGGCCAGTATTCTGTATGAAGCATTATATGGGGGCCAGTATTCTGTATGGAATATTATATGAGGGCCAGTATTCTGCATTAAGCATTATATGGGGCCCCTTCAGAACTCTCCAGCGCTTTGTTTCCATCCACTTCTGGGATCTTCTTGAAGTGTGTTTGGGGTCAATGTCCTGCTGGAAGACCCATGACCTAGGACACAAACCCAGTTTTCTGACACTGTGCACTACATTGCGACCCAAAATCCTTTGGCAATCTTCAGATCTCATGATGCCTTGCTCACAGTCAAGGCACCCAGTGCCAGAGGTAGCAAAATATTCCCAAAACATCTTTGAACCTCCACCATATTTGACTGAAGGTACTGTTCTTTTCTTTGTAGGCTTCATTTTATTTTCAGTAAACAGTATTTTTTTTTATTTATGCATTTTACTCACTTATATAGCTCCATTAATTCCACAATGCTTTACAGACATTATGGGCACTGTTCCCATTGGGACCCACAATCTAAGTCCCATATCAATATGTCTTTGGAGTTTGGGAGGAAACTGGAGAACCTGGAGGAAACCTACGGAGAACATACATACTCCTTGCAGATGTTGTCTTTGGTGGGATTTGAACCCAGGACCCCAGCGCTGCAAGGCTGCAGTGCTAACCACTAGTGTTGAGCCACCCCCGTAGTGTTCGAGTTCGGTTCGGTTCGTCGAACACCCGTGTGTTCGCCGAACTGTTCGTCGAACTGTTCGTCGAACACCTTCGAACACCGTTAAAACCAATGGCAGGCAAACAAAAACACATAGAAACACATAGAAAACACCTTCAAAGGTGTCCAAAAGCTGACAAACTGCTCAGAAGACATAACTAACACATGGAAAAGTGACAAGTACATATAGTCATGCGAAAATAAAAGAGGTGGAGGAGTAAAAGGAGGGGGAGACACAGATATAGGCATGTCATGCCCTTCTAAAATCCAAAAAGTGAGAAGCCGACACGGCCAGTCCGCTCCTGCCCGTGCCACCTCCATGTCGCCGGGTTTGTGCCAGAGCCGCGGTGAACCCTGACGGCCAGCCCCCCTCTCCCAATACTGGTGCCTGTCCGCTGGTGGGTCGAGCGAGCCCCCCTGTGGTGGAGGCAGCTCTAAGCTTTTTAATTTAAATTGTCTCTCTAATTTGAATGAATACACTTTAAATCCATTTACAAGGATCTATTGGAGGGCAAGTCTCATGCCAGCAGCCGCGGTAATTCCAGCTCCAGTAGCGTCCACTAAAGCTGCTGCAGTTAAAAAGCTTTTATAAGGATCGAGCTCGGCTGTCCACCGCAAGGCATCTTACTGCCAGTCCCAGCCCCTATGCCTTGGGGTGCCTCCTGATGCTCTTCACTAAGTATCCCATGGTCCCGAAGCATTTCCTTTGAAAAAATTAAGTGTCTAAACTACAGGTGGTGTAGCTTGCTTAACAGCCGGGATAATCCGCTGACTAGCAGACACTGCTACTAGGCACAAAGTATTTCCTGGGCTAGATGCAGTTAAAAATTTGTAATTAGATACTCTCGTTGGATGCTGAGAAAGCATTCCATAGAGTCTCCTGGCACGCCATATATGGTTCTCTTAAAAAGCTTGGGGTAGGGGTCTAGGAGACCCTTTTATAGCCAAAATCACGGCCCTGTATCGCAATACGTCACCTAGGCTGAAGATAAATGGAACTGTAGCACCCTGAGGGCTCGGTTGCTACAGACGTATTGCACCTCACCCAGAGGTGTGATATCTCACTCTCAGGTAAGGATGGAGTGTGGATCAGGACCCGACACCTGCATGCATTACACCACATTGCCGTGGGGCAGGGCGACCAATATGCCCCTGAGATGGGCACGACAGTCCCTGTCCCTGGCTGGAGTGGGGGGAGGGAACACTGAGGAAGGGGAACCCTGTAGTGCAGGAGCAGGGAGGAAGCAGTTCCTGGGTGCATTGAGAAGGGAGTATAAAAGGTGGGCACCATCTTAGTTCAGTGCAGAGAAGTCTGAGCAGAAGTGGCAGGGAGCAAGGGCTCTGCATGAGCTCTGCTCCGGAGGCGGGCCTAGTAACAGAGGCCCAGGCCTGGAAGAGGGAGAAGGAAGGAAGAGGAGCGGAGAAGGCTCCAGGAACGAGGAATGAAGGGATCCCAGGGGTGCGGACGGGCGAGTCGCCACCGCATGCCCGAATCCACCTGCGTGGAGGGGTCAGGCCAAATGGGGAGACCGGTCCCCGAACTAGTGGAGGCAGGAAACGACCCTCAGCTAGAAACCGGAGGCTCTGACATTTTATGTGGCGCAGCCCCTCGCTACACCCGCTAGGAAGGCACCACATAGGGTCAGGGAAACTGGCGCCAAGTTTACCAAGAGGAGGCCCGAGGCAGCCGGACAGAAGTGTTGGTAAGAAAGGCCAGACAAAGGACACACAAAGGGGGTCCTGTGAAGTGCTCCAAAGTTATCTGGGAGTTGTCTGAGCCCCTCACCTGGTGAGCACAGTACGACGTGGGCAGCCGTTACCTGCAGACGTGGTCTGGATAATAAGAACTGTGAGTAAAGGCCCTGGACTGCTTCACTGACTCCGTGTCGTTACTGCTACTGCCCTGCACCATCACCCCCATCCTCCGCATACACTGCCCTGAGGCTATACTCCTCCCGTGGGGAGTTATGCTACGCTCTGCTGCACCCACAACACCAGCCTCAGCGGTCTGCCCTGTAGCGGCGGTTCACTCTGACCGCAATCCACGGGTGGCGTAGTCGGACATTTAAACATCAAAACCACATAAATAGTTCCGCCACTGGTTTGACCGCCCTGAGCCACGGAACCGGGTCGCCGCCACGAAGACTACAACCACCAGCATCCACCAAAAAGGGTCCGGCTCCGGGTGTCCCAAGGCCCAGGGGGTGCGTCAGAACATTTTCATCACCTTTCACAATCACCAATGGGACAAGGCAGGGATGTCCTCTGTCCCCTCTCTTATACATCCTAGTGACGGAGCACCTGCTCTCATCAATTCGCCATAGCCCCAATATTAGGTGGATTGAGGTGGGAGGCACCGAGTACAAGTGCTCTCTATTTGCTGATGATGTCCTAGTATATATCACTCAATCACATATATCCATCCCTGCTGTTATGGCTGAAATAGATCACTTTGTTACATGGTAAAATTTTAAAATCAATGCAGCGAAGTCTGAGGCCCTCGATGTCTCCCTCCCCAAATCCATATAGGATTCCATCCAGTCCAACTTTCCCTTTGCCTGGCCCTCACAGGGTATCAAATACTTAGGAATTCCTATTCATAGAGACATCTCCCATCTATGTTATCTTAATTTTGGGCCCTTTATTGAACAATTCCATACAGACCACGGTTGGCAAGTTAGAACTGTAAGATTCACTACGTGAACCACTGGTGTTTTGTGGAAAAGCACATGTACACTGCGTTCCAAATTATTATGCAAAAAGTGTTTAGGAGTGATAAGGGAAGAATTTGTTTGTTTGTCAGTTAAACTCATTGATGGTGATGTGTGTCAGGGCTCTTTATATCACTGTAAGCAATTGCAGACACCTGTGCTAATTAGTTTGGCAGGTGTGTCCAATGAAAGGCAAGACTACTTAAGAAGGCTCTCTCACATTATTAAGCAGGCTACATTTTCTGCCAAAATGGGAAAGAAAAAGGATGTGTCGGCTGCTGAGAAGCAACAAATTGTGGAGTGTTTAGGTCAAGGCATGACTACAATCAACATTGTGCGATGATCAGAATGAAGTGTCTTGGCAATCAAGAAGTATGTAGCTGATTCACAGTACACACGTGTGCGTGCTGATAAGGGCAAATTGAGGACTCTTTCCTACAGGCAATTACGTCAGGTTGAAAGAGCAGCGTCAAAAAAGCCTTGTCATAGCAGCAGACAAGTTTTTGAAGCTGCTTGTGCCTCCAACGTCCCCCGAACAACAAGATGCAGGGTCCTTCAGAGGTTTGCAGCTGTGCATACGCCATCCTGTCGACCTCCTCTATCCACTTCACACAAGCAGAAACGGCTCCAGTGGGCCAAACATTACATGAAGACTGATTTCAAAACTGTTTTGTTCACGGATGAGTGCCGTGCAGCGCTCGATGGTCCAGATGGATGGAGTGGAGGATGGCTGGTTGATGGACACTCCACGCAAACACGGCTACAGCGCCAACAAGGAGGAGGTGGAGTAATGTTTTGGGCTGGAATCATGGGGAGAGAGATTGTCGGCCCCTTTAGGATCCCTGAAGGCGCTAAAGATGAACTCCATAATGTATGTGGATTTTCTCAAACAGCACTTCCTGCCATGGTTCAAGAAGAAGAACCGTGTATTTCACAGCAAGATCATTTTTCTGCATGATAATGCACCATCTCATGCTGCACATAAAACATCTGCATCTCTGGCTGATATGGGCATAAAAGGGGACAAACTTATGGTGTGACCCCCATGCTCCCCTGACCTCTACCCCATTCAGAACCTTTGGAGCATCATTAAAAGGAGTGTCTATGATGGCGGGAGGCAGTTCACATCTAAGCAACAGCTCTGGGAGGGTATTCTGTCCTCATGCAAAACAATTGAAGCAGAAACCATCCAAAACCTGACAAATTCAATGGACGAGAGAGTTCAGAAGCTCCTTTCGAACAAGGGGTCCTATGTGAAAATGTAACATCACCTAGAATAAAGTTTTGAGTTGAAAACTGTTTGATTTCAGTTTCTAACAACCTGCTAATGCTTATAATTTCAAAAATGACCATTTTTTTGGTCTTTATTAAAATGAAAAGGTTGATCGAAAAGTTTGGGGGATCTAAGAGTGTGGCAACCCAGTAGTCATGATTACTTCGAATTCTGACAATATGAGGGTCATGCTGCAGGTAGTGCAGCAAGAAGGCACTTATGTGTCTTGCGCATCTCGGAGCCCCAAAATTATTTTCCGGGCTAGATGCAGCTAAAAATTATTTTTAATTTTAAATCTGGTGGAGCTTATTATAGATGGCCTAATAGGATCAGTGCTGCACACTGCTACAAAGCCCAAATTATTTTCCAGTCAAGATACAGATAAACATGATTAGTAATTTGAAAGCTTAAAACGGTTGGTAGGGTGATTTTAACCAATCATCAAGCTTTTACTCTCCCCAGGATGACACAGGGGTAGAAAAGTCGTTTCGGATCCATGATTTGTTCATCTTTATGAACGTGAGTCTGTCTACATTATCAGTGGAGAGCCGCGTGCGCTTATCTGTCAGCACACCACCAGCAGCGCTGAACACACGTTCAGACAGAACGCTGGCTGCGGGGCATGACAAGATCTCCAAGGCGTAAGTGGCTAGCTCCGGCCATTTATCCAGATTGGAAGCCCAAAAAGAGCAAGGGTCCAGTGACACAGTCGTGGCTTCAATGTTTACTTGGAGATACTCCTGTACCATCGTCTCTAGGCGTTGACTATGTGTCAGACTTCTTGTCTCCTGTGGCCTTGCAAAGGATGGGCTAAAAAAGTGGTGAAATGATTCCGCAAAATTGATGTTACCAGCAGATACTGTGATTCTGTTACGGTTTGAGTGCTGAACACTTGACGGTCCCACGGTTGGCAAGTTGGAACTGTGAGATTCACTACGTGCACCACTGGTGTTTTGTGGAAAAGCACATGTAAGATTCTGCAACAGTCTCTGCTGATACTCCTGCATGCGTGCATCCCTTTCTATGGCAGGAATAATTTCGGCAAATTTACTTTTGTACCGGGGATCTAACAGTGTGGCAACCCAGTAGTCAGGATTATTTCTAATTCTCACAATTCGAGGGTCATGTTGCAGGTAGTGCAGCAAGAAGGCACTCATGTGTGTTGCGCATCCAGGAGCACCAAGTCCCTGTTGTGTTGGTGGCGAGGTAACAATCATGCTTCCTTCCTCTGTCCTCTCCCCCCAACCTCGCACAACAGAAATGTGATCAAGGTCTCCCTCATCTGATGAGTCTTCCATCAGTTCGTCCTCCACTTCTTCCTGGGCTCCTGCACCTTCCTCACTAGTTTGGCTGCTACCATGCGCCCTGGTAAAACCATCTCCCCCACCCTCACATGCCTGCCGCCTTGGTGCTGCCGACCGTCTGGACCTTGCAGATGTTAGCCCTTCCGCATACAACTCCTCCTCCTCTACTTCCTCCACCTCCTCTTGTGCCACCACCTGACTCCGAATTCTGTTTAACATGTGCTCCAGCATGTAAATCACCGGAATAGTCATGCTGATAATGGCATCATCAGCACTAAACATCTTCGTCGCCATTTTAAAACTGTGCAGAAGGGTGCATAGGTCCCTGATCTGAGACCACTCCTCCAGCGTGATTTGCCCCACCTCTGGATCTCGTTGGCCCAGGCTATACGTCAGAACGTATTGCACCAGGGCTTGTCGGTGCTGCCACAGTCGCTGCAACATGTGCAGAGTTGAATTCCACCGGGTAGGCACATTGCATTTTAGCCGGTGAAGTGGCAGGCCCAACGACTTCTGTAGAGATGTAAGTCGCTGAGCTGCGGGATGCGAACGGCGGAAGTGAGCACACAGCGACCGTGCCCTCTGCAGAAGGCCATCTAGTCTGGGATAGTGGGCTAAAAATTGCTGGACAACCAGGTTCAACACGTGAGCCATACAAGGCACGTGTGTGACATTGCCCCGGCGAAGGGCCGCACCCAGGTTTGCAGCATTGTCGCACACGGCCTTCCCTGGTTTCAGGTCCAGTGGAGACAGCCATTCATGAAATTGGTTCTCCAGAGCTGACCACAACTCCTCAGCTGTGTGACTCACATTTCCCAGACATTTCAAAGTAAAAACCGCCTGATGACGTTGAGCCCTACTGCCAGCATAGTAAGGAGGTGTGCAGGATCCCTTCTGCGCAGTTAGAAAGCTTGTGGCATGACCAGACAGGCTTTGGGTGCAGGTGGAAGACCGAGAGGAGGTTGAGGAGGCAGAAGCAGTGGAGGAACTTTGACATAAAGAGGATTGACGCACAACTCGTGGGGACGGCAAGACTTGGACAGCAGCCCCTTGTCCTGCTGTCACCATAGTTACCCAGTGCCCAGTCAGCGACATGTAACGCCCCTGTCCATGCCTACTCGTCCAAGTGTCTGTGGTGAAATGCACCCTGTCACACACAGAGTTTCTCAAAGAAGCGGTGATGTTGTGTGCGACATGCTGGTGGAGCGCAGGCACACCTTTCTTTGAGAAGTAGTGCCGACTGGGCATCTGGTACTGGGGCACTGCGACGGACATAAGGTCTCGAAAATCCTCTGTGTCCACCAGGCGGAAAGGCAGCATTTCTGTAGCCAAGAGCTTGCAGATGGTGAAATTCAACCTCTTAGCTTTCTCATGGCTAGGAGGAAATGGTCTTTTACTTGTCCACATCTGAGGGACCGAGGGCTGGCTATTGTGCTTAGACGGGGTTGATAAGGGTGTCCCCGGCAAACTGCCGGTCTGTGAGGAAGATGCAGGCGGACATGTTAGGTTGCCTTGATCCAAAGGTGGTGCTATCGATGTCGGACAGCGCTCAAGACCAGCTGGTGTTACCACCTCCAAAGAAAATGATGACCTGCCAATCACGCTGGCTGTTGCGGGTAAAGAGGTGGCAGGTCTGCGCCCCAAAACAGGTGTGACTGCTGTCCCCCCAGTCACAGAGGATGAAGAGGCTGCGGATGCACAAGATATGGCAGACGGTGGTTGGCCCGGCCGGCTAGGCCGCATTGTAGCACACTGAGCTTCCCACTGCAACTTATGCTTCATGTCCATGTGCCGGTTCATGCATGAAGTACTCAAACTATGTATTTTTTGGCCTCTACTTAGCTTTTGCTGACAAATGTTACAGATAACACGAGTTGGGTCATCTTTATCGATCTGAAAAAATGCCCAGGCTATGCAAGGCTTAGCACCCATGCGACCTGAAGAGCCACCACGACTTGTGGTGAGAGGCAGAGTTGTGTTTGAGGATGCAGTTGTTGACGTGCTTCCAGTACTACGTCTCTGTCCAGGAAGGCGCAACCTGACCTCGTCGTCACTAGCATCTTCCTCCACCTCCTCTGCTGACCTCATCTCTTGGCTGACTGTGGGTTGACAGTAAGTGGGATCTCCAACCTCATCATCATCACCCTGTGTGTTATCACACCCGTCGTCCTCAGAGCCAACCTGTTCCTGCCCTGACAAAAAACTAAAGTTGTCGCTCCAATCAGGTATTTGAGTCTTATCATCGTCTTCCTCATTGTCTCCACCAACAGGAGTTACAGTTTGGGAATGAGGGTCTACATTATGGTCAGAACCTTCTGCGTCTGGTCCTGGATTCGACTCATGCAGATCATTTCCTCGTCTGGATTCACAGAAGCGCTGGAGTCGACCTCTGATTCCCAGGCTATAGTATGAGTAAACAGCTCTGCAGACTCAACCATCTGTTCTACCTCATACTCAGACGGGCAGCTGGAGATTTGGGAGCTGTGAGGAAGCAAATGCGATTTGGGTGACACCTTTGAGGACTGGAGTATTTGTGATGTTGAAGTTGATGTGGAGGAGAGCCCACTTAAAGGAGCACTTGATATCCGTTGAAGCACCTGCTGTTTTTGTGCCTCATCTGGAATTTGTAGCGATTGGCGTGGCCGTAAGAAAGGGATCTTATCACATTGTCCGCTAAAAGAAGTAGACATTTTAGTTTGGCTGGAAGATGGTCTTTCTTCTGCAGATGTTACTGTTGCTTTAACACCTACCCCACGGACACAACCTTTTTTCCCCTTCCCAACACGCCTATTCCCCTTTCCACCAGCAGCAGGCCTTTTTCCACTCATTTTGGTGGTTAACTAATTCACAACTCTGGAGTTGTTTGCACAAAAAAACAATGGATGGTAACCGAGCAGAGCTGAGTGGCCAAACTGTGGTATTAGGCCAAAACTATTGGCTGGGTTAGATGCAGAAAAAAATTATATTCAATTTGCAACCTGATGGAGGTCAGTATAGATGGACTGATACAACAAGTCCCACACACAGCTAGAAGCCCAATATTTTTTCAGAGGTAGATGCAGAAAAAAATATATTCAGTTTGCAACCTGATGGAGGTCTGTATAGATGGATTAATAGAACAAGTCCCACACACAGCTAGAAGCCCAATATTTTTTCAGCGGTAGATGCAGAAAAAAATTATATTCAGTTTGCAACCTGATGGAGGTCAGTATAGATGGACTAATACAACAAGTCCCACACACAGCTAGAAGCCCAATATTTTTTCAGAGGTAGATGCAGAAAAAAATTATATTCAGTTTGCAACCTGATGGAGGTCTGTATAGATGGATTAATAGATCAAGACCCACACACAGCTAGAAGCCCAATATTTTTTCAGAGGTAGATGCAGAAAAAAATATATTCAGTTTGCAACCTGATGGAGGTCAGTATAGATGGACTAATACAACAAGTCCCACACACAGCTAGAAGCCCAATATTTTTTCAGAGGTAGATGCAGAAAAAAATATATTCAGTTTGCAACCTGATGGAGGTCAGTATAGATGGACTAATACAACAAGTCCCACACACAGCTAGAAGCCCAATATTTTTTCAGAGGTAGATGCAGAAAAAAATATATTCAGTTTGCAACCTGATGGAGGTCAGTATAGATGGACTAATACAACAAGTCCCACACACAGCTAGAAGCCCAAATATTTTTTCAGAGGTACTGTAGATGCAGATAAAAATTATTTTTAATTTGCAACCTGATGGAGGTCAGTATAGATGGACTAATAGAGAAAGTCCGACACACTGCTAGAAGGCCAAATATTTTTTCAGAGCTAGATGCAGAAAAAAATTAGATTCAGTTTGCAACCTGATGGAGGTCAGTATAGATGGACTAACAGAGAAAGTCCCACACACTGCTAGAAGGCCAAATATTTTTTCAGAGCTAGATGCATACAAAAAATTATTTTGAATTTGCAACCTGATGGAGGTCAGTATAGATGGACTAATAGAACAAGTCCCACACACTGCTAGAAGGCCAAATATTTTTTCAGAGCTAGATGCAGAAAAAAATTATATTCAGTTTGCAACCTGATGGAGGTGGATGGATAGATGGATTAATAGAACAAGACCCACACACAGCTAGAAGCCCAATATTTTTTCAGAGGTAGATGCAGAAAAAAATATATTCAGTTTGCAACCTGATGGAGGTCAGTATAGATGGACTAATACAACAAGTCCCACACACAGCTAGAAGCCCAAATATTTTTTCAGAGGTACTGTAGATGCAGATAAAAATTATTTTTAATTTGCAACCTGATGGAGGTCAGTATAGATGGACTAATAGAGAAAGTCCGACACACTGCTAGAAGGCCAAATATTTTTTCAGAGCTAGATGCAGAAAAAAATTAGATTCAGTTTGCAACCTGATGGAGGTCAGTATAGATGGATTAATAGAACAAGACCCACACACAGCTAGAAGCCCAATATTTTTTCAGAGGTAGATGCAGAAAAAAATATATTCAGTTTGCAACCTGATGGAGGTCAGTATAGATGGACTAACAGAGAAAGTCCCACACACTACTAGAAGGCCAAATATTTTTTCAGAGCTAGATGCAGAAAAAATTTATATTCAGTTTGCAACCTGATGGAGGTCTGTATAGATGGATTAATAGAACAAGACCCACACACAGCTAGAAGCCCAATATTTTTTCAGAGGTAGATGCAGAAAAAAATATATTCAGTTTGCAACCTGATGGAGGTCAGTATAGATGGACTAATACAACAAGTCCCACACACAGCTAGAAGCCCAAATATTTTTTCAGAGGTACTGTAGATGCAGATAAAAATTATTTTTAATTTGCAACCTGATGGAGGTCAGTATAGATGGACTAATAGAGAAAGTCCGACACACTGCTAGAAGGCCAAATATTTTTTCAGAGCTAGATGCAGAAAAAAATTAGATTCAGTTTGCAACCTGATGGAGGTCAGTATAGATGGACTAATAGAATGATGCTATGCCCAAAAGATTTTACTTCACTAGGTGCAGTAAAAAAATTGGTATTCTATACACAGGTGGTATATCTTGCAACACAGATAGGCTACTCCACTGACTAACACACTCTGCAATAGGCCAAAAAGGATTAGCTTTGCTAGATTCAGCCAAATGCTGTGAAAAAAACTTGCACAGCACTGGCACAGACCTGCCTGGCAAAAACTGATAGGAACTGATGTAACCTAGTCCTGAAAAGGACTCCAATTACAACTAGTCTTTACTCCCACAACCTATCTATTTAAGAGCACAGACCTGCCTGATAAAAGTCGTAGGAAATGCTGTAACCTAGTCCTTAAAAGGACTGCAATCACAACTATTCCCTACTCCCAAGCTATCTGTATATTTGTGCGAAAATTGGCTTGAAATTAACAAGGTATAGCGCACACAGCAACAGCGGTGCCGTCTAACACGCAGCTGCAGCAGTGAGAAAATGGTGGCGACGGGGAAAATGGCTTGGTCTTATAGGGCAAGGACATGTGACATACACTGCCAATGACACATGCCCTTGCTTGTGTGAAAAAAAGCACTTCGCTCCGTGTGTGCGCTGCTGATAGGCTGAAAGATTGCACCTCCCCACTGTAAATGCGGGAAAGAGAAAAAAAAATGGAGATCTTCATTGTTCCTGCAGAGATCCATCCCCTGCCCCTCCCCCCACCCCGCTGTACACTCAAACTGCGTATTAACATTAATTTTCATCATTACTGAGAAAAAATCCAGTTATGATTTTGGTGCACGAACAGTTATCGAACATAACCTCGAACAGCCGAATTTTTCTCAAATTGTTCGTGTTCGCCGAACGGCTCGAACACCGCCCAAAACAGCTCGAATTTGAGATTGGCGAACAGTTCGAGTAGAACAACGCTCATCTCTACTAACCACTGAGCCACTCCACTGCCCATGTTGTGCTTTACTAAAAAGCTCTATCTTCGTTTCATCTGTTCACAAGTCTTTTCCAGAAGGATTTTGGCTTACTCACATGCATTTTGGTAAACTGCAGTGTAGCTTTTTAATGTTTCTGTGTCAGCAGTGTGGTCCTTCTGGGTCTCCTGCCATAGTGTTTCATTTCATTCAAATGTCAATGGATAGTTCACACTGACACTGATGCACTCTCAGCCTTCAGGACAGCTTGAATTTCTTTGGAACCTGATTGGGGCTGCTTATCCACCATCCGGACTATTCTGCGTGGCAAAATGTCTCTGCCGTCCATGGCCAGTGAGATTAGATACAGTGCCATGGGTTGTACACTTCTTGATTATGTTGCGCACCATGGACAAAGGAACATCAAGATCTCTGGAGATGGACTATTAACCTTGAGGTTGCTGATATTTTTCAACAATTTTGGTCCTCGAGTCCTCAGACAGTTCTCTTCTCCTCTTTCTGTTATCCATGCTTAGTGTGGCACACACAGACGCATCAATGCAAAAATTGAGTCAACTTCTCCCCTTTTTATCTGGTTTCAGGTGTGATTTTCATATTGCCCACACCTGTTACTTGCTACAGGTGAGTTTGAACGAGCATCACATGCTTGAAACAAAGTAGTTTACCCATGTTTTTGGAAAGGTGCCAACAATTTTCTCTGGCCTATTTTTGGGGTTTTATGTGAAATTACAGTAGCATGTAAAAGTTTGGGCAACCCTGGTCAAAATGACTGTTATTGTGAACAGTTAAGCAAGTTGAAGATGAAATTATCTCTAAAAGGTTTAAAGTTAAAGATGACACATTTCCTTTAGGCAAAAAAATAAAAATCTATATTTCCATCTTTTACACTTTAAAAATTACAAAAAGGAAAATGGGCAGAGAGCACTGGGACCCTCAGGATGCACAGCACCAAATTCAACTGGCTTCTGTGCAAGAAATGAAATACAGCCGAATTTAGGTAAAAGGTTCTGAGTGGCAGTAAGATCTGTGGATGAGAACATATTTCTCCCTACGCTGGCTGCCATTCTTCAAAATGACAGCGAGAATTACTTTATTTCACGAATCAATAATACACATGAAACTCAGCAAACTTGTAATATATCTTATCAGAGAAATTAATCTTTCACTCTCAATTCAGGGGTAAAATCTGTATTCAGTGAGGACAGACTTTCACATTACGGAGACAGGAGATGACAATTGGTCCTTTTAAAATTCTTTGAAAATGGAAGGGGAAAGAAGCTAGAATCAAAGACAGACATTATGCAGTAAGTTCTCCTGAAAGCACAGTTACTGTTCTTCATAGAACCTTATGAGCACCAATTGTCATCTCCTATCTCAGTAATGGGAAAATCTGTAGTCACTGAAGATGCATTTTATCTGTGAAATGAGAATTTTGAGAATGACTGATCAGTCCAGGAGGAGAGAGAAGCAGATTTCTCTGATAACATATAGTTTCTTATTTTCATGTGTATTATTGATTTATGAAAAGAAAATGAAACCGACGGTTACTTTGTAAGTGTCACAGAATCACTGGTCCTCTCCTCCATTTTTGGCCAAGGTTTAGAGCATATAATGACAGACATGTTTGTAATCCAAGCCATAAACCATATATGACGTATAGTACTCATATGCCATAAATGTCAGGAATATTCCATTAAATGCAAAGAGACTTTAATCAATTATAATTTTTTTAATTAAGAATTGCATGGAAGGATGAAGAGATGTTCTTGGAGGGGCCTTCTTGTTCTGCAGATGTTTCTTGCTGGTCAGAAGGCCACAGGTAGATGGTAAACATCCTTCCATACAGGTACAGCATGGTGGACGTGCTGTACTCGCTTCAGGGCACTAGACGTGGCGGTTTTCTGCCCTCGCGATGTTTAGGGTGCCGCGCTGACAGGGTGCAAATAAGCAGCTTTCTCTGATGGCGTAAGCAGCCCTGGATAATCCACGCCGGCAGGATGAGATCAACCGGCGGAAGATGGAACCTATGAGAGGAGACGTAACTAATGTGAGTAATGGGACTCCATATTAGAGGACACTACTGTGGTGTCACTGTGACAGGACGGTAGAGGAATCGTATCCATACAGAGGTGTGGGATCATTGTCCGCCATCATACATGTGACAATCCCCCCACTGACAGATCACATCCGCTCCATATGACTTCTTCTCACAGACTGACATCATACAACATGGAGCCTATGGTCACACTTACCTCTTCTACTTTCCCCCTCTTCTACTTTCTCTGTTTTTTGTTGTTTTCTACATTTTAATGCAGATTTTCTTCTCCCCTGAACTGGAATTTCTAATTAAAAAGCAAGAAAAAGATGTTGATTATAAACTCCTAAAAGATTAGCTTTATTAGTTTTATCTAAAATTATGGAAAGGCTCCTTAAAAGGTCGATAGTGACTCTTAGGATTGCTACTTCCAATAAGTGGCACTAGAGTTCATGTCCTCTACCTCTCTGAAGTCTGAAGAGGCAATTTGCATGTTTAATTTCCCAGAGGAGCATTGCATGGCTTATAAGCCTCCTCATATTACCATGCCAGGCTAGGCATGTCACTCTCCACAAGGAAAAACATTACCCCATAGATCCTATCTAGAATTATGTTATTCTCATATCCTGTAGTCCCAGTAATCGATTATTGCTCAATAATAGAGAGACCATGTCATATATATAAATCACCTGAGGGTCTGAATATTAGATTGTGTGGGAATTAATTAGTAGGTTTTCCAGCATGTGGTGTCTCCCCAATGAACTATGTCCAGTGTTATCTTATAATTAGATAGATAAGACCACAGTGTAACATTAAGGGCGTAAGGAGGATCAGTATAGGCACATATGGAGCCATGGGTGCAATATTCAGGATCATATTGTCAGGAGACTGAATGGCTTCTTATAGCTTAATGCATAACATAAAAGAGTGTGGTTTTTAATACAATGAAGAGCTGAACTATTCATCGTTTTCTAGATAGAAAGAAGTGGTAATTTTGTAAACCTTTATGTGCACATTCACATTATACTTTTTGATTAGGCTATAATAGGATAGCCTATAGACTAGTACATACCTGACAATGGGGATGACGTGTTGTTTTTAGCAGTGAAACACTTCTTGTCACCATCAGATTTAGAAGAAGATTCTTTCTGCCTGTTTGGTAGAAGAAAAAACATATAAATTATTTGGGTTAGTTGGGACCCTGAGACAGCACTGGAGTTTTACAGATAGAGGCTGCGTGTAGGATAGACCTAGGTTCATTAGTAAAGAGATACTTGGCTTGCAAGGCCAGGGCATGAGTTCTGCACAGAAGTGAGCTGAGAGTGTATCACTGTAAGATTTCTCACAAGACAAGTGCCGGCAGCCGTGAATTCAAAGTGTGTGCCTCTGTGTAAGACAGAACTTATTGAAGACTAGCTTTATACCTACTACCTGCTGTATATACATTTCATCTATACAACAAACAGTTTATTTTTACATCCTAGTGTGTGTCATTCCTAGTTTGCTGTTCCATCTAGTGACCCATCTCACTAGTGTAATTTGCTTACATGTCTGAGTGTTTTGCACTGTCTGGGGAATACTCTGTAGGTGACTTGGGTTCCTCATTGTTCATCATCCAGGTATTGATGGAACAGAGCTAAAATACACAGAAAAAAAATTATAACTTTTATAGAATTTGAATCTTTTTTTAATCATAGGCTTTATAGATCTTATCGGGCTCACACTTACTTTAGAAAGCCTTTTAGAAGATGATACAAAGTTTTTGCTTTCTGGCCAGTCATTGTCCTCACTTGTCTCCCCATCATCTGAATCCATATGTTTGTGTTTTCCAGAGCGAGCTACAAAGTACAATTTTTGTCAAAGATCATTAATATAATTCACAGACAGATAGAAGCCATATTATTACTAATAATGATGATGGCAACTAATTGTCACATAAAATAAAAGACAAGACAAGCAGCAGCTTTCTGCACGTGACGTCTCATTCTACTCACTGTTAAAGTACTTGGTGTCCTCTTCTGACTTAAAATCAGGAATGAACAGTGGCTTCTGAGTTAGAAGATTGTCAAAGTCTAAGTCACATAAGAATGGATGAATCTTAATTTCATTTGCTCCTCCTGTAAAGTTAAGACAATAAATAGTGATATAGACATTGTCAGAGAGACGGCTCCATATCTGTATGGTTTATGTTACAGAGCCAAAGTGAAGGAAATATACTAAAAGTCCTATTATGAAGAATGGGGAATGAACAAGCTGGTAGAGCAGAGAACCTCAGTGCTGATCCTCATGTATGTAATAGTTTGTCTGGTCACAGGGGTGTAATAAGTCATTATTAATATCATTATATACATTACCTGTCCCAAGCCTATGTGCTGGATCTTTTCTGAGCAGCTCAGTGATGATGTCATGTGCATCGGGTGGAGGAGCGGAATTATGAAATTTCCAAGTTATGTCATCTGTTTTACAAAAAAAGCAAATATTACAGAAAATAAAACCTCATTGTTTTCTTTCATAATTTTTTTTTACCAATCTAACCAAATAACAATGACATCACATAGCATTCAGATTAATTTACTTACTCCAGATAATTTTGCGGTAAATATCATATTTGGATTTTCCATCGAATGGTACACGTCCTACAAGAAATTTATATAGGATAATCCCAACTGACCACCAGTCAGCTGGCCTTCCATAGCCCTCCAGTAAGATGACTTCTGGGGCTGTGTAATTAGGTGAGCCAAAAATCTGGAAATCAATAAAGGAATAAGATGACGATTAGTGAAAATAGTTGTGACAAATAACATCAGTGGAAACATTTTCTAGATCTGAAAATATCAGAGAAGGAGAAATAGATGAGATCAGTAAAGAACAAGTCCCTGTAAGGCTGACCTCTTTATCACGGAACTCTCTTGCGATGTCCTCAGTTGGAGCCTTGTAGATGTTTGATGTTGGGCTCATGAGACCAAGTTTGGAAAGCCCAAAATCGGCAACTTTAATATGACCAGTTGCTGTTATCAGGAGGCTGTGACAAAAAAAATATGGTGTCATCCCCAAGTAATAATAACCCATAGACTGTATGACAATCTCTAACTTTTTTCCTCTTTATTATACTACAGGGATGACTTACTTCTCAGGCTTCAGGTCTCTGTGCACCACACCGTAGCTATGCAGATATTCCACCGCTAGAACCATTTCTGCAATGTACATACGGGCCAAGGGGACAGGTAAAGAACCCCTTTTCTTTAGAAGACTGCCACAGTCTCCTCCTACAGGAGAAAGCAAATATAACAGGTGAGGGTTTATTACAATCTAAATTACACATGATGAGGATGCGGCCTCGTTAAATACAAGTGTATGGAGGGAGGCCACGCATACTAGACAGGCTCTGGCCGGGAATATGTATAACACATACGTACCCGCCGATCCCAGCTCAGAAAGCGGCGGTAGGGGGATTCATAAGTCTGAAGTCACATAAACTTATCAATTTAGAATGGACAACCCCTTTAAGCAGATCAAGGTTGGATATAGATACGATGGATATGACCTACCGGGTACATACTCCATGACCATGCACAGATGAAGGTTAGTTGGAAAAGAACAGAACATGGAGGCCACAAAGGGACAATCAGAGAATGTTAGGATGTCCCTCTCTAGAAAGGCCGCTTCCAGTTCTACTGAATTATTCAGGGTCTTCTTGTCCAGTTTCTTCATAGCAAATGTCTGGTTTGTGTCTTTGTGACGCACTAAGTGGACGGCTCTGGAGAAGAAGAAAATCCATGATTTATAAGAAATTCTTACTAACATTTTGTCTATAGACCTCATCAAATGATCTTCTGTACTATTGGTTGTATACTAGAGGTACGGCCAACACTAGAATCCATGGAGAAATCCATGAAATAACACTACCTATGGGAGGTCGTCATCCATGTCACATACTAACTAACCTGATTGGTGACAAATAGATGTGGACAGTATCATTTCTCTATGGTAACATTGTATTGACAGGACACAGAGATAGAAGCATCATCATAAGGAGCCCTAAGAAATGTATATTATGCCAAAATAAAGCTCACCCAAAAGCACCACTGCTGATCAGTTTGATCTTTTTATAGTCGGTCTTACAAGGATTTCTCCCCGAATTCAATGATCCGATCAAGGCCTAGAAATAATAAGAAATGACGTTAAGACATAGAAGCTGGAAAATAAAAGCTCCAGTTGCAGGAACTTCTCAGTATTACTGTGTTTCCCCGAAAATAAGACAGGGACTTATATTATTTTTTGCTCTGATAGATGAGTTAGGGCTTATTTTCAGGGGATGTCTTATTTTTTTCCATGAACAACAATCAACATTTATTCTTGAACAAAAAAAATCAATATTTATTCAAATATAATCATTGTCATCACACACACATACACATGTATATACACACACTGCACATACACAAGTATATACACACACTGTACATACACATGTATATACACACACTACACATACACATGTATATACACACCCTGCACATACACATGTATTTACACACACTGCACATACACATGTATATACACACACTGCACATACACATGTATATACACACACTACACATACACATGTATATACACACACTGCACATACACACACTACACATACACATGTATACACACACAAGTATATACACATGTATATACACACACTGCACATACACAAGTATATACACACACTGCACATATGTGGCACCCCAGGGGTCGGGTTTCCCACAGTAATGTAATGTTATGTCTTTGAGCAGGTGGGAGGTCCTTTGGTCAGGGATCCTGTGCATGTCACACCTCCTGCCCAGTCTTGGGAGGGGAAGAACTTCCCCTATATAAACCCGGGGCTGAGGCAGGGTTAGGAGTCAAGGAGAGTAGAGACGAGAAACAGTCATAGGAAGAAACAGCAGAAGCTCAGTGGGAGCAATACTACTACGAGTCAGGGGCTGGCAGCTGCAGAGCTCGCCCTGACTGAGAAGCTTTCTTACCGGACCCGGCGTCCGAGGCTGTGGGGGCTAACTCTTACCCAGCAGCAGAAGCCGACCGGCAGGGGATTTCAGGTCCTCAGGCCCAGAAACCCGAAGGAAAGGTCACACGCGTGGGACCAGCACCGCCATCGTGGAGCGGAAGCCATTAGAAGGCCCCGAGTCACCGGCCATACGGGTGAGCACCACACGGCACACTCAGGGACGTGGGCTACTTATATCCGCTTCTAGCAAGGTAGCCAGAAGAGTACAGTCAGTTTGGGAGGCCTACAACTCCGCCTGGCCAGGGGAGATCCCATCTGCTCAAGGACTGACCAGGCCCCGTTCGCTAGCAAGTACTCCGGGAGGGTCTATCGTTGTTACCAGTAAAGACCCTGAATTACACCGCACCGTCTCTGAGTGGTTCCTGCTACCCCCATCTTCCACGTCGGCTGCCCTGAGGCCATACCCCTCCCGTTGGGGGTTATACTATCACGCTGCACAATTCTACACCGGCCTCAGCGGTCTGCCCTGCAGCGGCAGCTCCATAGCTGCAAATCAACGGGTGGCGTAGTCGACACTCAAATAACACCTATCAAGACTGCCACACACTGAGTTTGACTCCCTGGGCACGGACCGGGTCCCCGCCACTCGGAGACTACAACCCTCATCTGATCCGGTTCCGGGTAAGCCCCCGTGCGCGAGACGCTGCGCGACACAGCAGGCCCAGGGGCGCGTCACATACACATGTTTATACACACACTGCATGTACATACACATATATATGCACACTGCACATACACATGTATATATGTAGCGCCCCGAGGGGTCGGCCGCTACAGAGGTATTGCATCTCAACCAGATGTGCGATATCTCACTTCCAGGTAAGGATGGAGTGTGGATCAGGACCCCGACACCTGCATGCATTACGCCACATTTCCGGGGGGCAGGGCGATCGATATGCTCCAAGTAGAGCATGACAGTCCCTGTCCCTGGCTGGAGTGGGGGGAGGGAACACCGAGGAAGGGGGGACCCTGTAGTGCATAGGAGGGAGAGGGCGGTTCCTGGGTGCATTGAGAAGGAGGCATAAAAGGTGGGCACCATCTTAGTTCTGTGTTCAGTCTGAGAGAAGAAGTGACAGAGTAAGGGCCTCAGCATGGGACTCTGCTCCTAGGCGGGCCTAGCCTGTGAGGCCCATCCAGCACTGAAAGAGCAAAGAGAGAAGTTCAGTCAGAGGAGAAGACAGGGGGCAGAGGCTCAGACCGAGCTCTGCTCCGCAGGCAGGCCTGAGAGAGCGGCCGGAGCCTGGAGGGAGGAGAAGGAAGGAAGAGGAGCGGAGGAGGCTCCAGGAACAAGGAACGAAGGGACCCCTGGGGTGTGGACCGGCGAGTCGCCACCACACGCCCGAATCTACCTGCGTAGGGGGGTCAGGCCAAAGGGGGAGACCGGTCCCTGAAGCTAGTGGAGGCGGGGAACTACCCTCAGCTAGAAACTGGAGGCTGTGACATTTTATGTGACGCAGCCCCTCGCTACACCCGCTAGGAAGGCACCACATAGGGTCAGGGAAACGGCACCAAGTTTTACCAGAGAAGGTCCGAGGCAGCCGGACAGAAGCGAGGTCACTGGCGGGGTATGACAGGCCAGAGAAAGGACACACAAAGGGGGTCCTGTGAAACGCTCCAAAGTTATCTGGGAGTAGGCCGAGCCCCTCACCTGGTGAGCACTGTGCGACGTGGGACGGTATGACCAGCTGTAGTAACGTGGATAAAGAACTGTGAGTAAAAACCCTGGACTGCATTACAGGACTCTGTGTCGTTACTGCTGCTCCCGCGCACCATCACCCCCAACATCCCTATTCACTGCCCTGAGGCTATACTCCTCCCGTGGGGAGTTATACTACCCTCTGCTGCACCCACAACACCAGCCTCAGCGGTCTGCCCTGCAGCGGCGGTTCACTCTGACCGCAATCCACGGGTGGCGTAGTCGGACATTCAGCATAGACTGCCATTTGGGTTGACCACTCTGAGCCACGGGACCGGGTCCCCTCCATGCCAGGACTACAACCCCTAGCATCCACAAAAGGTCCGGTTCCGGGTATCCCCACACACACACGGCCCGGGGGGCGCAACATATACACACATTGCACATACACATGTTTATACACACACTGCATATACATACACATATATATGTACACTGCACATATTTACACGTATATATACACACACTGCACACCAGCCTGTCTGCTCTTCAGTTCCTCTAGACACCTGTAGTTAAAGGTCTTTGGTGACATCGTGGCCACATGACTGTAATGTCGCCAAAGGTCATTAAGCAGTCTTAACTTTGGAATATAAATGCAGAGGGCCTGTAAGAGAGTGGGGGCCCTGTGAAATTGCCCAGCTTGAACCCCCCCAACACCGGCCCTGACTGTAACTGGGGCTTATTTTTAGAGTAGGGCTTATATTTCAAGCATACTCCAAAAATCCTTTAAAATCATGCTAGGGCTTATTTTAAGGGTAGGTCTTATTACACTGCTATATCCCTGCTGATTACACTGCAGCAGATGTAGAAGATGTGATAGAAGTCGGACCCTCCACAGACACTATTAGATTATAGCGGGATATCCTCCATACACATATCATTGTACTGCAGAGGATGATAAGGGACAGAGGAGACAGGAATAATAATGCCATCATCACACACAATAGGTCTGATCTACATAAGAACAGAGATATCCCATTGTCATATGAGGTATAATATTATATATGTAACTCATCCCCCGTTATCTGATGATATACAGATATCTCCTCTGATACTTACACTGACAGATTCATGGATCTCTGATGTCTCACATGTTCCACCATCAGTAATTGCCGACACAGTTATTTCTAAAATAATGATAAAAAAATGAAGAGACGTCATGTAACAATGTAAATCATTACTTATATAACAGATCCATATAATGAAGGAAATGACAAGACCTCTATAAATGGTTTAACACTAGCTATATGGATATTCTGTATATACCGTATGTATATACAGTGGTGGCCAAAAGTATTGGCACCTCTGCAATTCTGTCAGATAATACTCAGTTTCTTCCTGAAAATGATTGCAATCACAAATTCTTTGGTATTATTATCTTCATTTAATTTGCTTGCAAGGAAAAAAACACAAAAGAGAATGAAGCAAAAATCAAATCATTGATCATTTCACACAAAACTCCAAAAATGGGCCAGACAAAAGTATTGGCACCCTCAGCCTAATACTTGGTTGCACAACCTTTAGCCAAAATAACTGCGAACAACTGCTTCCGGTAACCATCAATGAGTTTCTTCCAATGCTCTGCTGGAATTGTAGACCATTCTTCTTTGGAAAACTGCTCCAGGTCCCTGATATTTGAAGGGTGCCTTCTCCAAACTGCCATTTTGAGATCTCTCCACAGGTCTTCTATGGGATTCAGGTCTGGACTTATTGCTGGCCACCTTAGAAGTCTCCAGTGCTTTCTCTCAAACCATTTTATAGTGCTTTTGGAAGTGTGTTTTGGGTAATTGTCCTGCTGGAAGACCCATGACCTCTGAGGGAGACCCAGCTTTCTCACACTGGGCCCTACATTATGCTGCAAAATTTGTTGGTAGTCTTCAGACTTCATAATGCCATGCACAAGGTCAAGCAGTCCAGTGCCAGAGGCAGCAAAGCAACCCAAAACATCAGGGAACCTCCGCCATGTTTGACTGTAGGGACCGTGTTCTTTTCTTTGAATGCCTCTTTTTTTTCCTGTACACTCTATGTTGATGCTTTTTCCCAAAAAACTCTACTTTTGTCTCATCTGACCAGAGAACATTCTTCCAAAATGTTTTAGGCTTTCTCAGGTAAGTTTTGGCAAACTCCAGCCTGGCTTTTTTATGTCTCGGGGTAAGAAGTGGGGTCTTCCTGGGTATCCTACCATACAGTCCCTTTTCATTCAGACGCCGATGGATAGTACGGGTTGACACTGTTGTACCCTCGGACTGCAAGGCAGCTTGAACTTGTTTGGATGTTAGTCGAGGTTCTTTATCCACCATCCGCACAATCTTGCGTTGAAATCTCTCGTCAATTTTTCTTTTCCGTCCACATCTAGGGAGATTAGCCACAGTGCCATGGGCTTTAAACTTCTTGATGACACTGCGCACGGAAGACACAGGAACATTCAGGTCTTTGGAGATGGACTTGTAGCCTTGAGATTGCTCATGCTTCCTCACAATTTGGTTTCTCAAGTCCTCAGACAGTTCTTTGGTCTTCTTTCTTTTCTCCATGCTCAATGTGGTACACACAAGGACACAGGACAGAGGTTGAGTCAACTTTAATCCATGTTAACTGGCTGCAAGTGTGATTTAGTTATTGCCAACACCTGTTAGGTGCCACAGGTAAGTTACAGGTGCTGTTAATTACACGAATTAGAGAAGCATCACATGATTTTTCAAACAGTGCCAATACTTTTGTCCACCCCCTTTTTTAGGTTTGGTGTGGAATTGTATCCAATTTGGCTTTAGGACAATTCTTTTTGTGTTTTTTTATTGAAGACAAATTAAATGAAGATAATAATACCAAAGAATTTGTGATTGCAATCATTTTCAGGAAGAAACTGAGTATTATCTGACAGAATTGCAGGGGTGCCAATACTTTTGGCCACCACTTATATATATATATATATATATATATATATATATATATATATATATACAGTACAGACCAAAAGTTTGGACACATCTTCTCATTTAAAGATTTTTCTGTATTTTCATGACTATGAAAATTGTACATTCACACTGAAGGCATCAAAACTATGAATTAACACAGGTGGAATTATATACTTAACAAAAAAGTGTGAAACAACTGAAAATATGTCTTATATTCTAGGTTCTTCAAAGTAGCCACCTTTTGCTTTGATGACTGCTTTGCACACTCTTGGCATTCTCTTGATGAGCTTCAAGAGGTAGTCACCGGAAATGGTTTTCACTTCACAGGTGTGCCCTGTCAGGTTTAATAAGTGGGATTTCTTGCCTTATAAATGGGGTTGGGACCATCAGTTATGTTGTGCAGAAGTCAGATGGATACACAGCTGATAGTCCTACTGAATATACTGTTAGAATTTGTATTATGGCAAGAAAAAAGCAGCTAAGTAAAGAAAAATGAGCGGCCATCATTACTTTAAGAAATGAAGGTCAGTCAGTCCGAAAAATTGGGAAAACTTTGAAAGTGTCCCCAAGTGCAGTTGCAAAAACCATCAAGCGTTACAAAGAAACTGTCTCACATGAGGACCGCCCCAGGAAAGGAAGACCAAGAGTCACCTCTGCTTCTGAGGATAAATTTATCAGAGTAACCAGCCTCAGAAATCGCAGGTTAACAGCAGCTCAGATTAGAGACCAGGTCAATGCCACACAGAGTTCTAGCAGCAGACACATCTCTTCAACAACTGTTTAGAGGAGACTCTGTGCAGCAGGCCTTCATGGTAAAATAGCTGCTAGGAAACCACTGCTAAGGACAGGCAACAAGCAGAAGAGACTTGTTTGGGCTAAAGAACACAAGGAATGGACATTAGACCAGTAGAAATCTGTGCTTTTGTCTGATGAGTCCAAATTTGAGATCCTTGGTTCCAACCACCGTGTCTTTGTGTGTCGCAGAAAAAGTGAACGGATGGACTCTACATGCCTGGTTCCCACCGTGAAGCATGGAGCAGGAGGTGTGATGGTGTGGGGGTGCTTTGCTGGTGACACTGTTGGGGATTTATTCAAAATTGAAGGCATACTGAACCAGCGTGGCTACCACAGCATCTTGCAGCGGCATGCTATTCCATCCGGTTTGCATTTAGTTGGACCATCATTTATTTTTCAACAGGACAATGACCACAAACAAATCTCCACGCTGTGTAAGGGCTATTTGACCAAGAGGGAGAGTAATGGGGTGCTACGCCAGATGACCTGGCCTCCACAGTCACCAGACCTGAACCCAATCGAGATGGTTTGGGGTGAGCTGGACCGCAGAGTGAAGGCAAAAGGGCCAACAAGTGCTAAGCATCTCTGGGAACTCCTTCAAGATTGTTGGAAGACCATTTCTGGTGACTACCTCTTGAAGCTCTTCAAGAGAATGCCAAGAATGTGCAAAGCAGTCATCAAAGCAAAAGGTGGCTACTTTGAAGAACCCAGAATATAAGACATATTTTCAGTTGTTTCACACTTTTTTGTTAAGTATATAATTCCACATGTGTTAATTCATAGTTTTGATGCCTTCAGTGTGAATGTACAATTTTCATAGTCATGAAAATACAGAAAAATCTTTAAATGAGAAGGTGTGTCCAAACTTTTGGTCTGTACTGTATATATATATATATATATATATATATATATATATATATATATATATATCACACCCAAAGATAGATATACTGCGGCATAAATGTGTGATTGTTCAGAATCTGATTAATTCTTGAATAATAGCTTGATTGGGCACCTATTAGCCTCTGGCTGTGTGCCCACCATGCAGATTTAATGCGTTTCCATGGCGGCATTTCCGCCACGGAAATGCATTAAAATTGCTTGTTAAGAGGTCTAGGATGTTCCCCAATGATAATCCGCATGTGCTGTGCACATGCTGCGGAAATTTCCACTGCGGATTATCATTGTGGAAAAATCCGCAGCATAACCAATTTCGGCGTGATTTCGTGGCAAAATCGCGCCCATTGACTTGCATTGAACCGCATAATATCCGCATGACTACATGTACACATGCGGATGTTATGCACTCTCCTCCAACTCGGGTACCATCGTACTTGCAAGTAAAAAGAGAATAACAAAGTAAAAAATAAAAAAAAAGATTCATACACACCTCTCCAGCGGCCCTCAGTCTCCTCCCGGCCTCGTCCTCTCTCCTTGGTGTCCCACGGTGTACTGGCAGGACCTGCGGTGACGTCATTTAGTCAGCTGATGGTCACGCGACAATCACCTGACTGCTGACGTCAACGGTCGCGTGACCATCAGCTGACTAAATGACGTCACCGCAGAAAAAACGCATGTAAAATCTGCATGCGTTTTTTCTGCCAAGGAGATGCAGAAATGGCCAGGAAATTTCTGTTTTAAATCTGCATCGTGGGCACATAGCCTCTTTATACATTTTGGAGCTGAGAAGAGCCCAGCGGACAGAAGTAGAATTACATGGGTTCAGGAGGATGGAGAGTAAATTTGCATATTCTCTGCCGTTCTCTATAATATGTCGATATTTGAATATAAAAAATATAGATAATTGGCTTACCTTCTATCAGATTAGTGTTTAGCCCCTGCTGACTGGTATTAAGGTCAGGGATATTCAGGTTTTGCCCCTCTTTGGAGTCACCTTCTGATGTTTCCTGATGGTTAAAATAAGCACAATTAGTATAAAATTTCCACAAATATTAAATAACCATATACTTAAGGCAAAAATTACTAAACCTGGATTTACTGGATAATTTTACTACTGGATGGACTATACATAACCGATCCCTCCAGTACATCCACGTTAATATATAAGGAACTTGTATCTTCAACTGTTCTCTAATAACTTCTATTATCAGTATTTCAGCATTTACAAGAAGGAAGATTGTGGTGATTGAGAAAAACAGAGGTGGAAATACAGACTCCGCATTGCTGAGTACAGACTGTCATCACAGATGAAGGAGCCACAGGAACAGGCTGTCATAAAATATCCTGTGTCTGCCTGGAGCGGACAGCGAGGCCTCTGTCATCCTAAATCAGACCTTCTGCTATATGACTGGTCATCTGGAGAAGATCAGACAAAATGGATATGAGATATAGAAGATGATGGATCCTTACCAGGTGCTCCAGTGAGCGGGCCGGATGATCCAGTATATTCAGGACATTTTGGGTCAGTTGTTTCAAAAAGGCCAATTCTCCACTTTCGGATTTTTCTTCAGCCTATAAAGATGGAAAGAAAAAGAAAAGGAAAATCATGAGGGAAACTGCAGAATGGATGACGCAATTTTTGTCACCATTTTACTTCTATTTGCAGCTACAATTACTACATATCTGAGTATTTGGTACAGGTTATATATTATATTGGTGTCGGCATAAAAAAACTATTTTATGTAAATAAAATTGTATTCCATTATTATGATCTATTATTATTATTATTATTATTTTTAGATGGTTAGTGCAGATTGTCTGCTATTTACCTGTTGTACTAATGTCCTGATGTTCTGCTGTAAATGCTCAAGATATTCTGAGGTAATACGATCTTGGTTATATTTAGTCAGGCAGTCCTTTACTAGCTCCACAACCAGCCGGTAAGTGAAGCTGAGGACGCCATCGGGTAGTGGCAGCACAAAGTCAGGGCTATAGGTGGTAAGAATCCCCTGGAGTTGTGCCAACACCTGAAGTTTGTCTGGAGGAATTCCAAACATTTCAATCAAAAGCGCAGTCAGTATATCACTAGCTATGTAGCTAACCACTGACAACAATGACACGGTGGGTGTCACTGTGACACTAAGGCTGTAAACACTTGTGTAAGTAGTGGTGGTGCTTTGTGATGTCATAATAGCAGTGATGTCATGATGGAATCTTGTGATGGAATCTCTATGCTCTATGCACCATACACCTGCAACTGTTATGTGACGTACATGTACATCACGTGTTTGGAAGTGATTAAATCCTAGAAAACCCCTTATTACCTGATAAATGGGGTTTTCCAGGTCTACCATTTTTTTTGTTTTAGTTCACAGGCATAGCCAATTTAAAAATAACTAATTATCTTTAATCAACAAACACTGTTCCATTGCAGAGTGTCCATGATGTCACAGCGACACTACATGACCACTGCAGTCGATCACTGAGCCAAATGGCCATGCCGATACAAACCAGCGATTGGCTGCAGCGCTCAAGTAGTATAGTTATAATGTCACTGCTACAAACGTGTTAACAAAGACCACAGGCAGTGATGGAGAGGCAGAAATGGAACTACAGTCAGTAAATAAAGCTAATTTTGTTATTTTTAAACTGGGAAACCTGTGAATAAAATATATGGAAAGCCCCTTTAAATGGGATCCCTTTAAATAGTGTCTTGGTCACTATTAACAGCAACATCTAATGGTGTTAAATCGCCCAGATCTGTGTTATATTTGATATTAGCTGTTGCTGTGGAAGGCAGGATGTCAATGGCAGTCGGTTTTCTATGGCTAATGGAGACGGCACAGAAGCTGTGCTTGCGTCATCGCTATGCTAGATTATTAAATTGCTGCAGCAAATGTAAAGTGCAGTTGTGGCGCCCCTGAGGGTTCGACCGCCACAGGGATGCTGCACTTCTCTAATGGAGTGTAGTGTTCCTCCTTTGAGGTAAGAACAGTGCGATGGTCAGGACCCTACCTCCACATCCAACACCACACTTCTCCCACCAGAGCGGGCTAGAAGGCACTAGGTGCTGCCCCTACTGGCACTCGGGAGACTGGGGAACCAAGAGATAGGGGAACCAATTAGTGGGTGAGGGTGGATGATTCACATTTTAGTGACACTTAATAATTCATATATAATACACAGCCATCTTGGTTCTTGGTCTTTTTGATTGTGATCTCCCTCCCTGAGCGTGGATCCTGTGTGGACCTGCAGAGGATGGAGGCACGGCCCTCGTACCCTGGCCTTGGGTCGAGGGGCAGGTTGCAGATAATGTATGTCTCAACCCGGTCAAGGACCATGACCAAGAAGGCCCGGAGCTTAGGAGTGTAGCTCCACCGCAAATGGATCCCAGGGAGGTTGCAGACGGAGCGGTGTACGCCACCTGTCCTCGCCTACCTGATCTATTCAGAGGGATTCCGGCTGCAAGAGGGGTACCGGCCCCCGATACCTGACCTTGCTACTCTACGTCCTGGTCAGGGAAGCCCGGTAGGCCCAGAGGATCCCACCGGGTAACGGAAAGAGCGGAGCTGCCACCCGTACCCTTTTTCTGAGTGAAGTTCAGAGGGAGACCCGGCCTATCTACACACACACAGACAGACAGGAAAGGACCCGGTCTGAAGTCTAGGAACACTCTGGTGCGGGGTCCTGATTGAACACTGGACTTACTCGGAGGTTGCCGGACCCTCGTCTTTGGTGACCGCAGAACTTCGCGAGGAGCAGGGAGACGCCTTCCTACTGCCATCTCCATCGTGAGTAAAAACCCTGGAAGTTAACCCCTATGGCCTCCGGATTCTTATTCTGCACTACACTGCACTACGCAGCACCAGACCTCCTAGACTACTACCCCCTCCATCCTGTCCCTCTGCCCTGAGGCCCTGCTCCGCCTGTGGGGAGTAGTAACAACGACGGCTGCGATAACACCATGCCTCAGTGGACTGCAGCAGCGCTGGTGGCCTTCACCAGGTGCCACAGGTGGCGTAGTCGAGATCAGCCACTCAACTCGGATAAGCCCGTACCATCTCTTTTTTTAGTGTGACGGCCCTGGGCACGGAGCGGGTCCGGGCCACGGCTGCACCCCATCTACATCACAGGACCCGGCTCGGAGTCCCCCATCTCCCAGGGTAGGGCTTACAGAAGGCGAGCGTCAGAGTCACACACAGTGTCAGGGGGTTCATGGAGGCACACTGCTGACAATGGTCACTGGCACAATACGTTCACGAAGAAAAAGGATAATGGAGAAAAAATGGGAAAAAATAACTTATATTTTTTTTTTCTCAAACATCATTTTTATTTGTTTTTTTCAAAAGAACAAATCATAGAAAGACATATAAAACAAATAAATCATAGCCAGGATGCACATAATAAGGAGCCTGTACACAGATCATGCACAATGAATAATCAATAAGTTCCGGTTAGTTGGCTTAACAAATAGACATCTAAACAAAAATATAAAAATTAAGTATTGGCAAGTTACAGTAATCTACATTCAATGGAATTAATTAAATATCGATAAATTGTGATGATTATCTCCCCTGCTTTAGTTAACACGTAAGTGATTTTTTTTGATGAGGGGGGGATAATTTAATGTATATAAAGAGGATGGCAACCGGCCTATTTTTATGCCCAAATAGGTGATATGGGATGTAGCTATATTAATATCATAGAAAGATTTTTTGGGGTAGAGTTTCATTCCTTTTTCAGTTAATGGTAGCAATTCACACTTTTTAGTGTTTATTTTGAATCCAGAATATGTGCCAAAATTTTTAAGTAGATCCAAAACCAAAGGTAAATGTAGGATGGGATCCGACATGAACAAAATGATGTCGTCTGCAAAAAAAAGCTGCCTGGATTGAGTTTTTGTTAAATTGGATGCCTGAAAAAGTTTTAGGGTCAGATAGAATACGGACTAAGGATTCTAGTGCCAGGTTAAAAAGTAAGGGGGATAAAGGACATCCTTGTCTCGTTCCCTTGACTTCGGAATGTATGACTATACGGCCTACTATACGCAGCCCACTGAAAACCCCCCACTTACTATAAATAAAAACCACCACACTGTGACATTGGATGTAATGGCCACAGCAGCCTCATTTATTATATAACAGCATGTAAACATAAATAACATTAATTAACATTAAATTAACTCTGAAAAAGGAGGAGGGGAATTGAAGGCTCCACCATTTTGGAGAAAAACTGCAACAAACAGCTCCACCATGCCACCCCCAGCCGCACCACAGCCGACCCAAGGGGACCCAGCTGACTGTTGCCCATACATTTTTGAAAACCTGCAACAAACAGCTCCACCATGCCACCCCTAGCCGCACTGCAACTGGCCCAGGGGGACCCAGCTGACTGTTGCCCATCCAAAAATGTCCTGCTGAGACCTCGCTCAGTAGGGACCCGTTTTAAATTTTAACACCCGCTTAACACCGATGGGAGTCACCCATCCCTGCAGTCGGCTCCCCCGTCTTCCTTCGATGTAAGCAACCGCCTTTAAAACCCCCCTCCTTTTCTGCCATAGCGAGCAGGCATGACCCCTTATGCCTGAGAGTCCCGCCATACCAAAAGTGCCTTTTCAACTCCCTCCATCAATGCTAATGCCCACATATCTATGCCAATATCATTCAAATGGACCCCATCAGACCACAGAAATTCCCTAGACGGAACTTCCAGATCCCAATGACGAACCACAACCCCCCCATGCAGAGCAATGAATCGGGAAACCTCCCTATTCACCTTGCTCCGAGCTTTATTTATCCTTTCGACTGACCTGGCGTGTCGCCATGCCAGGCATGCAACGATGTCCGACCATACGAGCACTAATCCCGGATAGGTTTCCAAAAGCCTCAGGCAGTCAAACTTGACGTCACGGATCAGGTCCCTAGACGTCCTGGAGCCCAAGTCATTCCCACCCGCATGCAGAACGAGTATATCCGGGGGCCTATCCAAATTAGCATAAAAATGAAATTCAGGCATTACCCGGCTCCACTGCAAACCCCTGATACCGATCCACCGAATCATCGCAACCTCCTTCGTTATGCCCAACTGGCGCCCTGCCGGTCTTGCGTAGGCCCGAATGGAACCCCAATATACATACGAGTGACCTAACACCCAGATCAACCGAGGGGGTCCTGAAACATAAAACAAAGGGGGGGAATGTAAAAAAGAAAAGAAAATCGTTACCAAATAATAACGCTATCAAAAAATTGGGGGAAATCTTATAACATATGAGGCCGGACATAAGACCAATACCTCGCCGACTCCCAGCGACCAATCTTTTTCACAGCTTTAACCCCCAATCCCCAGCGAGCAGCCTCAGTGGCAGCCCCAATCCGAAAAGAATGAGAACCAAACTCCAAACCATTCAGACCACAACTAGCTAAACCCCGCCTGAAGATGGTAATAAACTGATACACCGATAATGCAGATCCATCTTGATGTAACAAAAAGGCACCCGATGATGGACCTCTCACCTCCAGAAATGCAGAAGCCCATCTCACCGGGCTTTCAAACAAACCGTCCACAGCCCACAATTCCACCAAACAACCCTTACTGGCTGTATCGGTTTTTGACCGCCTCAAATAACACCGTACTGCCTCCTCCGAGCACACTACATCCTGTGATAACAGCCCGCCATGACACTTAACATTCCTGCTCACCAATTTGCTTATCCTAAATGACCCGAAAAATGCTAGAACAAAGGCCGCCCCAAATAGCCGACATTCATATTCAGAGCTACACACACCGCTAAGGCAACGCAAAAGCTGACCCAGTATTTCAAACGATACCAATCTCGTACCGGATAGCTCCTCCGAAATGCCTTCATCGCCTGGCGAACCAAGAAATCCTTGGTAAAGTCCCTCCAAGCACTTAACTTAAAGAAGGCCAAACCTGCTAACCTACCAGCTACTGCTGAGCCCGATAAACCCTCCTAAAATGCCCTGCCAATCATATACAACAATAAATAGGGACGGTCCGCTTCCGTCACCTGCTCACCTGCCGACTCCTCTAGCTCCTGCCAAAAACGCCACGCAGAAACATATCGAGACCAAGTACTGGGGTTAACAGAACACCTCACCAAATTCAACACTGCACGGACACTAGATCCCACAACCACCGGGGCCAATCGGTCTCCAACTGATCCGCGTCCGGCGCTAGTTCCCAAAAACGATCCCACTGGAAGCGAGACAATGCATCAGCTATTGAATTCTGAACACCCGGTACATGAACAGCACAAAACCAATTTTACGGATCCGGGTGGTGGAACCTCTGTGCCGCGGTGCAAGGAGGGACCCAGAGGGGCGTGACTAAGTATCAACTCAGACCGACCCTGGTCGAATGGCGGCTGACGACTCCGTGACCAGGGAGGGACCCAGCAGAGGGACCAGGTACTACTCTGGGGATGACCTTGTAAGAGAGCAGGTGGCTCCCACGGGTCAGCAGACTGGGACTGACCGGTATAGCGGATGGACACAACAGGCAGGCAGAAGTCTCTGGATAGTTGACGGGTGGTCACGGCACGTGACGGCAGAGCAGGTAGAAGTCTCTAGGTAGCAGACAGGTGGTCACGGCAAGTGACAGCAGGAGCCTCCAGGTAGGCTACGGCAAGTGACGGCCAAGCAGGCCGAAGTCTCTAGGTTAGCAGGCGGGTGGTCACGGCAAGTGACCGCAGGAGCCTCCAGGTAGGCTATCAGGTAACAGGCAGATAACAGGCGAGTGCTCCCAGGTGAGCGGGCTAGCAGGCACGGCAGTAGCAGGCAGGTAACGGGCAGGAACAGGCAGCTAACAGGCGAGTGTTACATAGTTACATAGTTTATAAGGCCGAAAAAAGACAAGCGTCCATCCAGTTCAGCCTATTTCTTGTGCACTGCAGCTATTCCGCAGCGTTGATCCAGGGGAAGGCAAAAAAAAAAACATGCGGTATAGGCCAATTTGCATCACTGAGGAAAAATTCACTTCCCGACACCAATCTGGCAGTCAGATTAAATCCCTGGATTAATTAACTATCACTAAGTATAACATGTAATTTTATTGTTCTCAAGAAAGGCGTCCAAGCAAAAGGAGACACAGATTAGATATTAGAAAAAACTTTTTGACAGTTAGGGTGATTAATGAGTGGAACAGGCTGCCACGAGAGGTGGTGAGTTCCCCTTCAATGGACGTCTTCAAACAGAGGCTGGACAGACATCTGTCTGAGATGATCTAGTGAATCCTGCTTTGAGCAGGGGGTTGGACCAGATGACCCAGGAGGTCCCTTCCAACTCTACCATTCTATGATTCTATGATTCTATGATTCTCTTGAATTCATTAAGTGAGTTGGACATCACCACTTCCTCTCCCAGAGAGTTCCAGAGTCTCACGGCTCTGACCGTAAAGAATCCCCTTCTATACTGGTGCAGGAACCTCCTTTCCTCCAGACGCATAGTGTGCCGCCTCGTCTTTGTCACCGTCCTTGGTATAAACAGGTCATGGGAGAGATCTCTGTACTGCCCCCTGATGTATTTATACATGTGACGCGCCCCCTGGGCCAGTGTTGTTGGGGATACCCGGAGCCGGATCAGATGGGGGTTGTAGTCTCCGAGTGGCTGTGACCCGGTCCGTGCCCAGGGTGTCAAGCTCAGTGTGTGGCAGTCCTTATGATGTTACTAGATGTTCTTTTGTGTCGACTACGCCACCCGTTGAATTGCGGTCAATACGGCCGCCGCTGCAGCAGGGTCCGCTGAGGCTGGTGATGTATGTGCAGCTCAGGTAGTATAACCCCCAACGGGAGGGGTATAGCCTCAGGGGGTCAGTTGCAGAGGATGGGGGTTGTGGTGGTGCAGCGGGGATGGAAATGAGACTCAGAGTCGGGCTGTGCAGTTCAGGGTTTGTTTACTTACTGCAGTTGTTCTGGTCACTCCGGCCTTAAGTGACCACCCGAGCCGTGCTGCGTCCACCAGGTCCTGGACTCGGCCAACCCCCAGGTGATTCTGGAGCGTGGTCCTGAGCTCCCTTTCTGTCCTGTCCTCTTCTCTGGCCTTCCCCACCAGGGATCCACATATGTCCGGCTCCCTCGGGCCTCTTGGTGGTAAACCCTTGTCTCTGGGTTCCCTGACCCTATTCCTGGTCTGCCTTCCGGGTGGATTTAGTGGGTGATCGTGGCAGATCCTGCCCACGACCTCCGGTTCCTGGCTAAGGTGTGCTGTAGCCTCTGCCAGCTTGGGATCCGGTACCCTGTTGCCAACTCTTCACCCTCTGGTCTAATTTGGGCTCTTGGAGTTCCTTCTTTCTCCCCCTCTGGGTCTTTCTTTCTCCTCTCTCTCTCTCTTGGCCTTGGAGCTGCTCTTCTCCTCTGCTCTGCTTCTCTGACTGACGTCTCACAGACTGACCTCACTCTGCAAAAGACTGACGTCTCACAGACTGACGACTGACTGACTGACTGACCCTGATCTAAGATGGTTCCCACCTTATATACTCCCTCTATGTGTGAGCTCAGGTGACCAGCACCCAATGAGCTCCTAGCACTACCCAGACTGCTCCCCCTATCTGCCCCTACACTACTGGGATGTTCCACCCCCCTCCCACTCCAGCCAGGAACAGACACTGTTGTACCTGCACATTTCTCTAGTGGGAGTACCATCGGTCTGTTCCTCGGAAATGGGATGTGTGTAGTGCATGCAGCTAACTGAGCTCAGTTCCACACTCCATCCTTACCTGGGAGTGGAATATCACACCTCTGGTTTGAGGTGCAATACCCCTGTAGCAGCCGAATCCTCAGGGTGCTACACATGTTTATGAGGTCTCCCCTAAGCCTTCTCTTTTCCAACATAAATAGGCCTAATTTTGACAACCTCTCTGGGTATTCTAGTCCCTCCATTCCCTTTATTACCTTAGTCGCCCTCCTTTGTACCCTCTCTATCTCCAATATGTCTTTCCTGAGCACCGGATCCCAGAACTGTGCACAATATTCTAAGTGCGGCCTTACCAGCGCTTTATACAGAGGAAGAACAATGTTCTCATCATATGCCCCTTTTCCTCTTCTGATGCATGCCATGACTCTATTTGCCTTCGCAGCTGCTGCCTGACACTGGGCACTCCAATTTAATTTGCTACTAACCAAGACGCCCAGGTCCTTCTCCATGTCAGATTTCCCCAACGGTTTCCCATTTAATATGTATGGGTGACTGCTGTTTTTCTTTCCCATGTGCATGACCTTACATTTATCGGCATTGAACCCCATTTGCCATTTTTTGGCCCAACTCCCCAATTTATCTAAATCTTCCTGTAGCTGTGCCCTATCCTCATCTGTATTAACTACTTTACAAAGTTTAGTATCATCTGCAAATATTGCTATTTTACTATGCAACGCTTCCACTAGATCATTAATAAATATATTAAATAATATAGGGCCAAAGACAGACCCTTGAGGCACCCCGCTAGTAACCCTGACACACCCTGAGCTTACTCCATTGATAACCCTCTGCTTTCTATCACTCAGCCAGCTATTTACCCACTTGCACACATTATCCCCCAGACCAAGCATTCTCATTTTATATACCAACCTTTTGTGTGGCACGGTATCAAACGCTTTGGAGAAGTCAAGGTATACAACATCCACTGACTTTCCCCGGTCCAGCTGTGAGCTCACCTCCTCGTAGAAGGCGATCAGGTTTGTTTGGCAGGAGCGATCCCTCATGAATCCATGTTGATATGGAGTTAGACAGTTATTATCATTAAGATATTCTACAATAGCATCTCTAAGAAATCCTTCAAACAATTTACCCACAACAGACGTTAAGCTGACTGGTCTATAGTTCCCAGGGTCACTTTTACACCCCTTTTTGAATATTGGTACCACCTTTGCTTGGCGCCAGTCTAGTGGGACAGTCCCTGTCCATAAAGAATGCTTGAATATAAGATACAGCGGCCTGTCTATCACATTACTTAATTCTTTTAGTACCCGGGGGTGTATGCCATCTGAGCCTGGTGACTTGTCTATTTTGATATTATTTAGGCGTTTCTGAACTTCCTCCTGGGTTAGGTGGGTGATATTTAGCGGAGGGTTTACTTTATCACTCTGCATTTCCTCCGATAAATTGTTTTCTTTTGTGAAAACAGTGGAGAAGAAGCTATTGAGTAGGTTTGCTTTACCCTCATCGCCCTCTATGATTTTACCCAGGTTATTTTTCAATGGGCCAACTCCATCAGTTTTAATCCTTTTACTGTTTATATAGTTAAAGAACAGTTTGGGATTCGTTTTACTTTCCTTGGCAATTAGTCTCTCTGTCTCCTCTTTTGCTATTCTTATTTGTTTCTTACAGATTTTGTTTTTATCCCTATAAGATATTAGCGCTTCCTCGCTGCCTTCTTGTTTAAGTTTACCGAAAGCCCTTTTTTTGTTTTTCATTGCCCTCTTGACTTCCTTATTTAGCCACATTGGCTTCCTCCTATTCCTAGCCCTTTTATTCCCATAAGGTATGTACCTTCTACAGTGACTAGGACTGTTTTGAAAATTTCCCATTTTCTATCCGTGCTCCTATTACTAAAGATACTATCCCAGTCTATAAGGTGGAGGGCATCTCTTAGCTGATCAAACTTTGCCCTCCTGAAGTTCAGTGTTTTTGTGACTCCCTTGCTGGGCACCCTACTGAAGCACATGTGGAATTATATAATGTTGTGGTTACTATTTCCCAGGTGCCCCCCGACCTGCACCTCAGTTATTCTGTCTGGCCTGTTAGTTAATATTAAGTCTAAAAGGGCCGTCCCTGTAGTTGGTTCCTGCACAAGTTGTGACAAATAATTGTCTTTGATAATTGACAGAAACTTGTTTCCTTTCTGAGATCTACAGCTTTCGGTTTCCCAGTCTATATCGGGGTAGTTGAAGTCCCCCATAATAATCACCTCGTTATTATTTGCTACTTCGTCTATTTGTCTCATTAATAGACTTTCCGTGGCTTCTGCTATATTTGGTGGTTTATAACAGACTCCTATGATAATTTTATTATTGTTTTTTGCCCCATGTATCTCCACCCATAAGGACTCGACCTCCTCATTTCCCTCCCATACATCCTCCCGTATTGTAGGCTTTAGACACGTCTTTACATATAGACAGACTCCACCCCCTTTCCGATTTCTTCGATCCCTTCTAAACAGACTGTAACCCTGTAAGTTAACTGCCCAGTCATAGCTTTCATCTAACCATGTCTCGGTTATTCCCACTATGTCATAGTTACCTGTAGATATTTCTGCTTCCAGTTCATCCATCTTGTTTGTCAGGCTTCTGGCATTTGCTAGCACGCAGTTTACACGATTTTGTTTTGTTCCAATCTTCTCCCTGTGGATTATATTAGAAATTTTCTTACCTCCCTTCCAAGTATCTTGTCTTGGACCTTCTTTGTCGCACTTCATATCTTTCATTAGTATGTTCTCTGGTTGCATGTTCGTGTCCGGCATTTTTCTTCCCATCCCCTCTTCTTCTAGTTTAACGCCCTCCTGATGAGTGTTGCGAGTCTCCTGGCGAATGTGTGTTTCCCGGGTTTGTTGAGGTGTAGTCCGTCTCTGGCAAGGAGTCCGTCATAGAGGTAATTCACACCGTGGTCCAGGAATCCAAATCCTTGCTGTCTGCACCATCGTCTCAGCCAGTTGTTCACATCAAGGATCCTGTTCCATCTCCTGACGCCATGCCCGTCTACTGGAAGGATAGAAGAAAAAACTACCTGCGCATCCAGTTCTTTTACTTTCTTCCCTAATGCTTCAAAGTCCTTGCAGATTGTCGGTAGGTCCTTCTTTGCCGTGTCATTGGTGCCAACATGTATCAGAAGAAATGGGTGGACATCCTTGGAACTGATGAGCTTCGGTATCCTATCGGTAACATCCTTGATCTTCGCCCCTGGGAGGCAGCATACTTCTCTTGCGGTTATGTCCGGTCTGCAGATAGCTGCTTCTGTTCCTCTCAGTAGTGAGTCTCCCACCAACACCACTCTTCTTCCCTTCTTGGCTGTCCTTTTTCTTGTCGCTTCTTTGTGTTTCTGGGTGCTCTTTTCTTTTTTGCTTGCTGGTAGTGCCTCATCCTTAGGTGTGCCATCTTCGTCCTCCACAAGTCCTTGGAATCTGTTTCTCAGTTGTGTGGTTGGTGGTGTCTCCATGGTCTTCTTGCTTCTTTTGGTCACTTGCCTCCACTTGTCTGCCTCTGGAGGTTCTCTGATGCTTCCTTCACTTTCCGTGACAAGTAGTGACGCTTCTGTTCTGTCAAGGAAGTCTTCATTTTCCTTGATGAGTTTTAATGTCGCAATTCTTTCTTCCAGTCCCTGCACCTTTTCTTCTAAAAGAGCCAGTAGTCTACACTTCTGGCAGGTGAAGTTGGTTTCAGCTTCTGGTCGATCTGTGAACATGTAGCACATGTTGCAGCTCACCATGTAGGTTTGCCACATCTGCCATGCTGCTCCTTGTCCCTGCTGACTTGATGTCTGTCTTCTTTCTTGTTATACCCTAGGATAAACAAATTAAACAAATTTTTGGCGATGCTTTCCAAGCAGCTGGTCCCGGCTGTACCCAACGATCTTCTAGCTGAAGGAGACTCTTTGCTTTTCCCAGAAGGCACCTGGAATATGCAAATTGTCCTCTTCACGCTTCAATCCCTGGTTTGGCGATGCTTTCCAAGCAGCTGATCCCGGCTGTACCCAACGATCTTCTAGCTGAAGGAGACTCTTCGCTTTTCCCAGAAGGCACCTGGAATATGCAAATTGTCCTCTTCACGCTTCAATCCCTGGTTTGGCGATGCTTTCCAAGCAGCTGGTTCCGGCATAACCCAACGATCTTTTAGCTGAAGGAGACTCTTCGCTTTTCCCAGAAGGCACCTGGAATATGCAAATTGTCCTCTTCACGCTTCAATCCCTGGTTTGGCGATGCTTTCCCAGCAGCTGGTCCCGGCTGTACCCAACGATCTTCTAGCTGAAGGAGACTTTTCGCTTTTCCCAGAAGGCACCTGGAATATGCAAATTGTCCTCTTCACGCTTCAATCCCTGGTTTGGCGATGCTTTCCAAGCAGCTGGTCCCGGCTGTACCCAACGATCTTCTAGCTGAAGGAGACTCTTCGCTTTTCCCAGAAGGCACCTGGAAAATACAAATTGTCCCAGTGCTCCCAGGTGACCGAGCTAGCAGGCACGGCAGGTAGCTGGCAGGTAACTGGCAGGTGCTTCCTGGTAAGCAGGCGGACTTGCCCATAGACAGACTGGCGGGTAGAATGGAAGACAGACTGTCGGGCTGGAGAGTAGTCGGACTGGCAGACTAGAACAGTAGTCAGGCGGGCAACTGGACCTGAGGGCTGAAGCAGAGGTAAGTATACTGTGCATCAACTTTTGCTCGGGCACCTCCATTTTGGAGGAGGTGCCTTAAATATGGGAGGACCCTCGGCTATTGGCCGGGGACGCCTTAGGACGGCGCGCGCGGCCCCTTTAAGAGAGAGGGTGACCGCGCGCGCGCCCTAAGCACAGTGCCCGGGAAGCTGCGCACGCAGGCAGCAGCAGGAAGAGGAGCGCAGTAGGACGCCGCGCGGAGAGTGGGGAGGTGAGAAGGATGGCGTCTCTGCCTGGTAGACTCTGGTGCTACAGTACCCCCCCCCTTTTACGCCCCCTCTTTTTTAGGCCAGAAAGAAATTTTTCAGGGAGAAGCGGGGCATGGATGTTCTCCCTGGGTTCCCAAGTTCTCTCCTCTGGGCCAAACACCTTCCAATCCACCAGAAAAAAGGTTTTTCCTCTTACCGTCTTTGTGGCCAGGATATTCTATACCTCAAACACGTCCTCAGCAGAAACCGGAGCATGGGAAGAACCTGGATTGTTGGAAAAAGAGTTAAAGACAACTGGTTTGAGGAGAGATACGTGGAAGGAGTTGGGAATCCGTAAGGTGGCCGGGAGTTTTAACTTGTAGGCCACTGGATTGATTTGCTTAAGGACTTCAAATGAACCGATGAACCGAGGACCCAACTTATAGGAGGGTATTTTGAGACGAACATGTTTGGAGGAGAGCCAATCCTTGTCTCCCGGACGGAATTGAGGCGGATCCAGACGTCTCTTGTCAGCATATCTCTTCATCCGCTCGGAGGACTGAAGAAGTGCGGACCTAGTACTTTCCCAAATGGTGGAAAATTCGCTGACCAGAGACTCCGCGGCAGGGTTGTCCACAGAAGCGGAGACGGGAAACGGAATCCGGGGATGTTGACCATAGACTATAAAGAACGGAGACTTGGAAGATGATTCGCTCTCATGGTTGTTGTAGGAGAATTCGGCCCATGGCAGGAGATCCACCCAATCAGTATGGTGAGCGTTAACAAAGTGCCGGAGGTAGCTGGTAAGAATCTGGTTGATCCGCTCCACTTGACCATTGGACTGTGGATGATAAGCGGACGAGAAATCCAGGGTGACATCCAGCAGCTTACACGTAGCTCGCCAGAAACGAGAGGTGAACTGGACCCCTCGATCCGACACGATGTGGAGGGGTAGGCCATGGAGACGGAAGATGTGGAGGAAGAAGTCCTTAGCTAGCACTGAAGCAGACGGGAGACCAGGCAGGGGAATGAAGTGAGCCATTTTAGAAAAGCGGTCGGCGACCACCCAAATGACTGTACAACCGGCAGAGACAGGGAGATCTGTGATAAAGTCCATAGCAATGTGTTGCCATGGGGCATCAGGTACGGGAAGAGGCAGGAGATGACCGGCTGGTAGATGTCTGGGAACTTTGTTGCGGGCACAAGACGAACAGGCTGAGATGAAGTCTACCACATCCTTGCGCAGGGTAGGCCACCAGTAATGCCGGGCGATGAGCAGGAAGGTCTTCTTTTGGCCAGCATGGTGGGCTAGTTTAGATGAATGACCCCAGCGAAGAACCTTCACACGATCTGGTACTGCTACAAACGTCTTACCGGGTGGAAGACGAGTCAGATCCAAGGGGGCCACATTCATCACTTTGGAGGGGTCGATGATGTGCATAGGCTCCTCCTCTTGCTCGGAGGACAGGAAGGATCGGGACAAGGCGTCGGCTTTGACATTCTTGTCCGCCGGGCGGAAGTGTAGGACGAAGTCGAAGCGGGCGAAGAACAAAGACCACCGGGCCTGACACGGATTGAGTCTTTGGGCATTTTGGAGATATGCCAGATTTTTGTGATCTGTATAGATGATCACCGGGTATAGAGCCCCCTCAAGCTGGTAACGCCACTCCTCCAGTGCCAACTTGATGGCTAACAATTCTTGGTCTCCAATCCTCAGACGAGGAGAAGAGCTTGGAGAAGAAGCCGCAGGTTACCATTCTCCCGGATGAAGACTTTTGGGTGAGCACCGCTCCGGCTCCGGAGGAGGAAGCATCAACCTCCAGGTAGAACTGTTTGTTGCAATCCGGACGGTGCAGCACTGGGGCCGAGGAGAAGACTTGCTTTAAGGAAAGGAAGGCCTCCTCAGCTTCGGGTGACCATTCCTTGGGATTTGCTCCCTTACGGGTGAGCGCAGATATGGGAGCAGTCCGAGAAGAGAAGTGCGGGATGAAGAGACGATAGTAGTTGGCGAAGCCCAGGAATCGCTGAATCGCCTTCAACCCCTCCGGACGGGGCCACTTTAGGACAGCAGAGAGCTTCTCAGGATCCATTCGTAGGCCTGTCTGGGAGATAACATAGCCCAGGAATGGAAGAGAGGTCTGCTCGAAGAGGCACTTCTCGTATTTTGCATAAAGGCGGTTCTGCATGTGCCTAAGCAGGACCTGACGAACATCCCTCCGGTGTGTGGGAAGATCCGGACAGAAGACCAAGATATCGTCCAGGTATACCACCATGCAGGAGTAAAGAAGATCACGGAAGATGTCGTTGACCAATTATTGGAAGACAGCGGGAGCATTGCAAAGACCGAAGGGCATCACACGGTACTCATAGTGACCGTTCCGGGTATTGAATGCCGTCTTCCACTCATCTCCTTGACGGATTCGGACCAGGTTATACGCTCCACGTAGATCCAGCTTGGAAAAGGTCCCGGCGCCCTTAAGGCGATCAAACAACTCGGAGATGAGCGGCAGGGGGTATTTGTTTTTTACCGTGATCTGATTGAGTCCTCTATAATCAATACAGGGGTGTAGCGAACCATCCTTCTTTTTGACAAAGAAGAATCCGGCTCCAGCCGGGGAGGTAGATTTCCGGATGAATCCCCTAGCCAGATTCTCCTCAATGTACTCAGACATGGCCCGGGTTTCGGCCGCCGACAACGGGTAAATACGCCCACGGGGTGGAGTGGCGCCAGGTACCAGGTCGATCGGGCAGTCATATTTTTATCGAAGACATCCGTGTAGGGCCAGTAAGGAGCCGGTAGACCGGGTAAAGTAGCTGGGGTAGGTGGAGGACGAGTCGGGCGAACCGGAATCAGGCAGTTCCTATCCTGTCCCCACCGGAGTTCTTCTCCGGATTGCCAGTTCAGCATGGGTTCATGTGTCTGGAGCCAGGGTAGACATAGCAATAGGGAGTGAGAGAGTCCGGACAGCACATGGAAGGAGATTTTCTCAGAATGCAGCATTCCCACCTGCAGGGTTAGGGGCTCAGTGACGAGCAGGATGGTCACCGGAAGGAGTTTTCCATCCACGGAGGCGACGGACAATGGTTCAGCCAGAGGTTTGGTGGAAATTCGGTATCTCTCTATCAGGGACTGGGAAATGAGGTTTCCAGCAGCTCCAGAATCCAGATGAGCAATTTCAAAGAGACGGTTCTCTCCCCAGGAGATAGAGACAGACAAAGTCAGGGATGGAGAGGGCTTACTTTTGCCTAGGACGACCTCTCCGAGAGGTCCTAGACACCGAAGTTTCCCGGCCTCTCTGGGCAGGAATGGATCAGGTGCTCTTTACTGCCACAATAGAAACAGCTCCCCTCGGCTCGATGTGACTCTTGGAGAGATCTGACCATCTTGGTCTGGTCGATCTGCATGGGTTCGGGCGAGTGCGCCCGGGGAGTAACTGGTTGAGAGGCGGGTCTCTGGAAAGTAGGAGCAAGGCGGAGGAATTTTCTCTCCCGGGTGGTCTCTTTGGTGCGTTTTTGGAACCGGATGTCAATCCGGGTAGCGAGTGAAACCAGGTCATCCAGGGTGGTAGGAATGTCCCAACCGGCTAGCTCATCCTTAATCCGGCCGGAAAAGCCCTCCCAGAAGACGGACACCAGAGCCTCGTTATCCCAGGCAAGCTCAGAAGCGAGGGTACGGAACTGTATGGCATATTGGCCCACGGTGAGACTCTCTTGGCGGAGACATAGCAGAGAGGAGGCTGAAGAGGATTTTTGTCCTGGTTCATCAAAGACTTTCCAGAAAGCAGCGAGGAAAGACGATAGGTCGGACACCAGGGGATCCCCTCTCTCCCACAGGGGATTTAGCCATGCCAGTGCCTCCCCAGTGAGATGGGACATGATGAATGCCACCTTGGCCCGGTCGGAGATGAACTGATGTGCCCAGAGTTCAAAGCGCAGGGTGCACTGGTTTATGAAACCCCGAGCTAGGGCGGGGTTGCCAGCAAAATGTGGAGGTGCCGAGAGCCGGGGTCCATAGCCGGATGCCATAATAGGACTAGGCTGTGGTGCAGTGGAAGTAGGCGCTGCCTGACCAGAGAAGGACACAGACGGATCGGATAATGCACCTAGGCGAGAGTTAACAGACCGCAGGTAGGACAGGACCGACTCCTGTTGAGCTCTCTGACGTAAGACCTCCTGGTGCAGGTCGGAGATTGCGGGGGTCTGGGGGCCACCGGGTTCCATGGCCCGTGCAAACTGTTACGGATCCGGGTGGTGGAACCTCTGTGCCGCGGTGCAAGGAGGGACCCAGAGGGGCGTGACTAAGTATCAACTCAGACCGACCCTGGTCGAACGGCGGCTGACAACTCCGTGACCAGGGAGGGACCGAGCAGAGGGACCAGGTGCTACTCTGGGGACGACCTTGTAAGAGAGCAGGTGGCTCCCACGGGTCAGCAGACTGGGACTGACCGGTATAGCGGATGGACACAACAGGCAGGCAGAAGTCTCTGGATAGTTGACGGGTGGTCACGGCACGTGACGGCAGAGCAGGTAGAAGTCTCTAGGTAGCAGACAGGTGGTCACGGCAAGTGACAGCAGGAGCCTCCAGGTAGGCTACGGAAAGTGACGGCCAAGCAGGCCGAAGTCTTTAGGTTAGCAGGCGGGTGGTCACGGCAAGTGACCGCGGGAGCCTCCAGGTAGGCTATCAGGTAACAGGCAGGTAACAGGCGAGTGCTCCCAGGTGAGCGGGCTAGCAGGCACGGCAAGTAGCAGGCAGGTAACGGGCAGGAACAGGCAGATAACAGGCGAGTGCTCCCAGATGAGCGGGCTAGCAGGCACGGCAGGTAGCTGGCAGGTAACTGGCAGGTGCTTCCTGGTAAGCAGGCGGACTTGCCCATAGACAGACTGGCGGGTAGAATGGAAGGCAGACTGTCGGGCTGGAGAGTAGTCAGACTGGCGGACTGGAACAGTAGTCAGGCTGGCAACTGGACCTGAGGGCTGAAGCAGAGGTAAGTATACTGTGCATCAACTTTTGCTCGGGCACCTCCATTTTGGAGGAGGTGCCTTATATATGGGAGGACCCTCAGCTATTGGCCGGGGACGCCTTAGGACGGCGCGCGCGGCCCCTTTAAGAGAGAGGGAGCGCGCACCCTAAGCACAGTGCCCGGGAAGCTGCGCGCGCAGGCAGCAGCAGGAAGAGGAGCGCAGGAGGACGCCACGCGGGGACGTGAGAAGGACGGCGTCTCTGCCTGGTAGGGGGCAGAGACGCCGGTGCTACAACCAGACATTAAAATCCAAACACCTGAGCACTAGATGGCGCAAAAGAGACAGAACCGGCAATGAAACAGCTGACAAGTTGTTAATACAATGCACTACACTCAAGTTGTCACAGAAGAAACGCACTTTCTTGTTCCTCAGCTCAGAGCCCCAAACCTCCAAAGCCACCACAATAGGAAACATTTCCAGCAATGCCATGTTTCTTGTCAAACCTGCATCCTTCCATGACTCCCGGCCACTCTCCCACACACCATTTTCCACCGAAATAGGCCCCAAAACCAAAAGAAACTGACGCGTCTGTAAACAAAACCAGATCCACATTAGAAACGACTTGATCCATCCAAACCGACCTGCCATTATAAGATTGAAGAAAATCCGCCCAAATGGACAAATCCGCCTTGTGTTCCGAATTCAATCTTACAAAATGCAACGGATGTTTAATGCCTGCTGTCGCCTGAGCCAACCTACGTGAAAAAACCCGTCCCATAGGTAAAATCCTGCATGCAAAATTTAACTTATCCAAAAGAGATTGCAGTTGGCGCAGGCGCAATTTCTTTGCCTGCAAAGCCTCTTGGAAACAAGACTTCAGATCTAACAACTTGTCCTCTGGCAAGCGGCATTCCATCCTGACGGAATCCAATTAAATGCCCAAAAACTTCAAAACCGCAGAGGGGCCCTCCATTTTCTCCGGGGCCAAAGGAATGCCAAAGCGAGATGCTACCTGTTCAACCGTCATAAGCAGCAAAGAACAAACTGAGGACCCAGCTGGCCCAATACACAAAAAGTCATCTAAATAGTGCAATACGGAGTCCAAGCCGGATTCCTCCCTAACTACCCATTCAATAAAACAACTAAACTTTTCAAAGTAGGAACACGAGATCGAACATCCCATCGGTAGACAACAATCCACGTAATAATGACCGTCCCAAAAACAACCAAGTAAATAAAAACTGTCTGGGTGCACAGGATCAGACGAAAAGCGAACTCAATGTCCGTTTTTGCCATGAGAGATCCTTTTCCCAGCCTACGCACCCAGTCCACGGCCTGGTCAAAAGAAACATACGATACAGATGCCAAATCTGAATCAATACCATCATTAACTGAACTACCATGAGGATACGACAAGTGATGGATTAACCGAAACTTGTTAGGCTCCTTTTTGGGCACAACGCCCAGAGGAGAAACACATAAACACGACAACGGAGGCTCCAAAAAAGGACCAGCCATGCGACCCAACTTAATTTCCTTATCCAATTTTTCCTTAACAGCTTAGGCTGCACCGTACGTGGCACAACTGCCGACGGAATCCTGAAGCCAAAATTAAAACCATCCCTCAACAACACAGCTGCTTCCTTATCCAGATACCTACTTAGAAACGGAAGAATCCGATCTATTCTCACTGGTGTTCTCCCTTTTTGAAAAAGAGTCGCTTGATTTTTTCTTTCCTTTCTTAAAGCACTTGGAATGGCTGTGAGACCCTCCGCAGCCTGAACATTCGTGCTTAAACTTACAGTCTGTGCCAAAACGGCATTCCTGCTCGTTAAACTGCCAGCACAGCCCCTTCCTGGAGCCTGACGAGGATGCCGCCTAATTGGCAGAACCCCCGCTACTCCCAGGAAAGGACTGCGAGGCCGACTTTGGTGCTGCCATCAATCGCAACCACAAACTAATCTCCTTGTGGTCCCACCGTAAACTCGGACGGACTGCCTTTCTTTGCCTAAACTGTTCATCATACCTCAGCCAGGCCGTCCCGCCATAAACACGGTATGCTTCACTAATCGAAACTAAATAACAAAATAACGCAGAACAGTTCTCCGGAGCTTTCTCCCCAATGACACTCGCTAGTGTGGTAAACGCCTGCAGCCAATTTTGAAAAGTGCGAGGAATCAAACGATAACGCCTGCGCTCCTCCTCATCCTTCTTACTCTCATCTGGCTTTACCCTGTCCAAATTAAACTTCTCCAACGGTAACAAAGAAAAAATTTCCAAATACTCATCCTTCCATATTTTTGGTGCACCTCCTGCTTTAAATGAGCTCCCAAGGGGCCATCAAAGCACACATAAACCTCGCCCCTCGCTCTGTCATCCAACCGCACCGTATCCACTGGAGTCGCCGCAGCCGCTGGTGCTGCAACCGTCCCTCCACTCACAACTGCCGGGATCTCCGCAACCACCCCTGAACCTCCAGCACCACCCTGCCAAACTCCGCTAGGACCAGCCGCAGGTGACAAAAAAACCCGCACCATACTAAGAAATTCCGACACAACATCGCTCACCCGTTCACTACCCATCGCCCTGTCAGCCGCCAAGCCCCTCTGAAAATACCGCTCCTTCTGATCTACATCATCCGCATTCCCCGGAGGAGCATTTAAACCATGTGACTTACCAGGCCGACTACGAGGAAGCCTCGGAACAGCCGTTTCGTGTCATCCGCGGTGATCGTCCCCACTCTCTTCACTGCCAGATGAAATCAGGCCCTCTTCTTCAGAGGCAGAGTCAGGCTCGGGGACATCGCCAGCTAAACCCGACCGCTAGACCTGGACCTCCTATCCACAATAGCGCGCTGTCTGGGAGGAGGAGAGACTTCAGCTGCACGCCTGCAGCCCGCATCCCTAGCAGCAATCTGCCCTCTCCCATGGACATCGCACCGGTCCTCGGTGCTACCGACATCCCGGGTGGGTCGTCTCCTGGCCCCCCGCACTGGTCTTCCCGATCTCCGCCACCGGGGTCCTGCTGATCCTGACGCCTGGGCCCGATGCGGCTGCACCTGCCGTTCTTCTGGGTCAGCTCCTGCCTCCTTCTGCTCCCTAGGTCCAGCATCTTTCAGGCTCAGCTTTCCTTCCCCTGGCTGCTCGCTGGGCCCGGAGTGGATGCCCCGGCCGTTCGTATAATGTCTCTCTCCCCCCTGCAGCAGCAGAGGCCCTGCTCTCCTGAGCAGCCTTCACTTCCTGGATAGTGGTGCCACGTGACCGGGATGACGTCACAGGGGGGCAGAGCCAACGACGTCACTCCCCCCGGCCTCTGGACAATACCGACGCTGAGGGATTCTTCCAGAGCGGCGTGCGGCAGATGTGGGCTGGGGTTGTGCCTGTGATCCGGAGGGGTCCCTGGAGGGGCTTTGCAATCGGCGCCTGGTCCGGGGAGTCCCTTCCGGGCTGAGTCTCTCCGGTGGCCTGGACCTCCTTGCACCTTTCTGAGGTGCTGCGGCTGCAGCCACCTCTCCGGCCGTCCCTTCAGTGTTCCATTGCTGCAGCTGATCCTGGAGCCACAGCTGTCCCCTGCTCTCAGCCAAGGAACGGATCTCCTGGAAAAGAGCCTCCATTCCTCAGGACCCGACGTAGATTCAGGTACGTTAAACTTTTCCGAATGGACTACTCCCACCGCCCCTCACCTTATATACCCCCCACAGAGATACCTCCCCACTAGCCAAACAGATAACCCCGTACTGTTGCCCTGCCCCTATACTCCTCCCCTACAAATTTGCGCCCAAAACTCTATTCCTTACATTAACCCCTTACCACCCCAAATTACGGCCTAGCAGACCTCCTGAGTCATGTGGCCCTCCCCTTAAGCCCCCTATGGGGGGATGCAGTCCGGGCCATACTTTTCAAGAGGGAAGGGAGAGGATAAAAAACCCGGGGTATACACCTGGGCTTTGGAGACGTGTATAAATTACGAATATGATTAAAAAAAGGGCCTGACAATGACATTTTAGTTAAAACCATGTATAACCAATCCCACCTTATATTATCAAAATAACTTATATTTTTAATACAAATTAAAAACTATTGTTTACATATTAAGTATAATTATTAAGAAAAAGTCAAAATTACCCGGCATCACCTGTTATACAAGAAACTAAGCTGGCGATTCATTAAGATTGGGGTTGAACACTTAAAGGGAATCTGTCACCAGGTTTTTTCCACCTAATCTGAGAGTAGCATCATGTAGAGACAGAGACCCTGATTCTGGGGATGTATCACTCACTGGGCTGCTTGCTATAGTTTTCATACAATCAACTCTTGATCAGGAGGAGATTATCATTAAAGGACTAGTGAACTTGCTGCCAGGAAGTCCTCTATATTCATGATCTCTGTATAACCACGCCTCCACCACTGATTGGCAGATTTCTGTGTACACAGTGAATGGGCAGAAAGCTGCCAATCAGTGGTGTGGGTGGGGTTATACACAGCTCAGAATTCAGAGAACTGCTAGATCTACAGCAGAAAAAACTGTGATTTTATTAAAATGACAGCAAGCAACCCACATCGCTGAAATCAGTGTCTCTGACCCTACATTATGCTGCTCTCAGATGAGATAGCAAACACCTACTGACAAATTTCCTTTAATAAAGGGCTTGTTGAAGTACGATGCACCAAATTAATAAGAGGTGCACGCCACTTAATGAATTTGATGCATCTTCTCTGTGCCGTGCTAGTAGCATTTCTGGCACCTCTAATGAATTTCTGGCACTTCTAATGAATTTGACATGGGCTTCGTCCCATCCTGGCTGCTTCCCAGCTCTGCCCATTTGTCATGTGACTGTTGTTAGATATCCTGGGGGTAGGGGCTCCTTCCCTATCCCTAAAGATAAGGGCGCCCTAGCTATCCCTGCTCCCCGGATTACTTCTAATGGTGAAGACTCCGGGGCCACGTACCTTGCTGAGCTCCTGAATCAACGTTTATCTGTCCCCTCCCCCACCCAGGGAAGTGGGGTGTAGTTGTATATAAGAATACACAAACCAGATTAACAAGGTAACACGTACAGGGATAAATGAAAATACCAATCATACAAATATGCACTCACAAACAACAGAGAGGAACACCGGGAAGTAAAAGGAAGGAAAAAAACAAATAGGAGAGGATGTGGATATGCACACAGACAAATTACTAAGCAGCAGTCTTTTGAACAACACTCCAAACGCCTCCTCAACAAACACCTCCAACTCCACACCTGGCAGTATAAAACACTGGCAATCCTGATTGCCAGAGGCGAGAATATATAGCAGAGGGGAGTAGCCAATACTGAACAGCTGAGATCATCAAAGCAGGAAAGCTCCAGAGACTTTCAACTGAACAGTTTTAACCCCTGCACTGCTAGCAGAAACCTGCACCATTTAATTTGATGGTGAAGTTTTCTAATCAGTATCTGTTAGAACCCTCCTGTTAGTTTTTTTCTATTTTGTTGGTCACATGACTTTCTGCCTATATGGTCCAGCTCCGCCCTTCTGGCCTTGCTGGACTTCAGTGTTTCATTTACTCTTAAGCTAGCCAGGTGCCTTGTACCTTACTCTGTAGCTTGCTTGGTCTTTGGACCACTAGTACTTTTTGTTAGTTTGTCTTTGCTCTGCTACAATTTCTGCTAGGAGGTGTCCATCTACAGTGGTGGCCAAAAGTATTGGCACCCCTGCAATTCTGTCAGATAATACTCAGTTTCTTCCTGAAAATGATTGCAATCACAAATTCTTTGGTATTATCTTCATTTAATTTGCTTGCAAGGAAAAAACACAAAAGAGAATGAAGCAAAAATCAAATCATTGATCATTTCACACTAAACTCCAAAAATGGGCCAGAAAAAAGTATTGGCACCCTCAGCCTAATACTTGGTTGCACAACCTTTAGCTAAAATAACTGCGAACAACCGTTTCCGGTAACCATTAATGAGTTTCTTCCAATGCTCTGCTGGAATTGTAGACCATTCTTCTTTGGCAAACTGCTCCAGGTCCCTGATATTTGAAGGGTGCCTTCTCCAAACTGCCATTTTGAGATCTCTCCACGGGTGTTCTATGGGATTCAGGTCTGGACTCATTGCTGGCCACCTTAGAAGTCTCCAGTGCTTTCTCTCAAACCATTTTATAGTGCTTTTGGAAGTGTGTTTTGGGTCATTGTCCTGCTGGAAGACCCATGACCTCTGAGGGAGACCCAGCTTTCTCACACTGGGCCCTACATTATGCTGCAAAATTTGTTGGAAGTCTTCAGACTTCATAATGCCATGCACACGGTCAAGCAGTCCAGTGCCAGAGGCAGCAAAGCAACCCCAAAACATCAGGGAATCTCCGCCATGTTTGACTGTAGGGGCCGTGTTCTTTTCTTTGAATGCCTCTTTTTTTTTCCTGTACACTCTATGTTGATGCTTTTTGCCAAAAAGTTCTACTTTTGTCTCATCTGACCAGAGAACATTCTTCCAAAACGTTTTAGGCTTTCTCAGGTAAGTTGTGGCAAACTCCAGCCTGGCTTTTTTATGTCTCGGGGTAAGAAGTGGGGTCTTCCTGGGTATCCTACCATACAGTCCCTTTTCATTCAGACGCCGATGGATAGTACGGGTTGACACTGTTGTACCCTCGGACTGTAGGGCAGCTTGAACTTGGTTGGATGTTAGTCGAGGTTCTTTATCCACCATCCGCACAATCTTGCGTTGAAATCTCTCATCAATTTTTCTTTTCCGTCCACATCTAGGGAGGTTAGCCACAGTGCCATGGGCTTTAAACTTCTTGATGACACTGCGCACGGAAGACATAGGAACATTCAAGTCTTTGGAGATGGACTTGTAGCCTTGAGATTGCTCATGCTTCCTCACAATTTGGTTTCTCAAGTCCTCAGACTGTTCTTTGGTCTTCTTTCTTTTCTCCATGCTCAATGTGGTACACACAAGGACACAGGACAGAGGTTGAGTCAACTTTAATCCATGTTAACTGGCTGCAAGTGTGATTGAGTTATTGCCAACACCCGTTAGGTGCCACAGGTAAGTTAGAGGTGCTGTTAATTACACGAATTAGAGAAGCATCACATGATTTTTCAAACAGTGCCAATACTTTTGTCCACCCCCTTTTTTAGGTTTGGTGTGGAATTGTATCCAATTTGGCTTTAGGATAATTCTTTTTGTGTTTTTTCATTGAAGACAAATTAAATGAATATAATAATACCAAAGAATTTGTGATTGCAATCATTTTCAGGAAGAAACTGAGTATAATCTGACAGAATTGCAGGGGTGCCAATACTTTTGGCCACCACTGTATATCCCAGTCCTTAGTTCTTGTAGGAACCCCTCCCTTATATCTATAGGTCTGCGTTCAGACTAGCCGAGGACTTAGGCGGGTCTGTTCACAAGGAAGAGGTCCCCCGCTGCATCGTAGGGAATCAGCTTAGTCCTATTGTAGGGACAGTTTTCCTATCTTTCCTTAGTGCCGGTAGCAGTTCATAATAGTATCTAATCAGGGTCTTCTGGCCCCTTTTTGTTGCGGTAAACCCGTGATACCATTTTTGCAGAGCTGCTTTCAACTGTTGTGGAAAGGGCAAATGTTGCAAAATTTTCTGCCGTAAGCGCTGTTATGAATTGGCCCCTCGTCCATTCATCCTTAGAACGCTCATTTCCTGATAATCGGCTATTGTAAACAGGCTGCTGATCACACACTGCAAAACTCCTGTTGAGAAATTATTTTTCAGATTGCTTAAGAAGCATCATTCTCACAGAACGATTGTATTACAGATCGTTCTGTGCGCATGAAAATGCAATCGGCAGATCTAAACAAGCTAATAAACGACCACCGCCGGCTGACATCTAGCTGATCTGTGGTTATTTAATGCCTGCTGCTGGCAAATGTAAATCCAGCCTAACTCAGGGACCATTTATTCTGTACTGTGTTACTCAGGCCTGTGACTATTGAGCCCCATGTTAGTGCTGTGTTACTTTGATGATGTGCGCACTGGATCACTCGGAACTAATTAAATCTGGCCCCTGAATTAGAGTGAATCTGCCCCGATTCGTATTTTAGAAGATTCACTCATCTCTAATCCTGGTGCCAACGGAAGCCTCCAACAAAGCCATTGAGGCAAACAAATACCATGATGGTAAATGCATACATTGCCTTTAAAGAGAACCTGTCAGCTGATCCGTGCTGTCCAAAGAGTGGCCAGTTTTATTACTCTCTGAAATTCACTGAAAATATGCTTTAACCCCTTCACGACCTTGAGATTTTCCATTTTTGCTTTTACGTTTTTTGCTCCCCTTCTTCCCACAGCCATAACTTTTTTATTTTTCAGTCAATATGTGAGGGCTTGTTTTTTGCGGGACGTGTTATACTTTTGAAGGACACCATTGCTTTTACCATATCGACTGTGACCTCTCAGGCCAGAGGGTGCGATGACGTCTTTCCAGCGCGCCCTCTGCTGGGCAGTCACAGCGCAGAGAGCGGGAAGACGGCGACACTGAGGAGTCTGGAGCTGATCAGCAGCAGCAAGGAGGGATCAGTTTTTGATTTTTTATGTTTGAAGGCATGGACCATTATATAGGGCCCATTATGTAGGGAGTATTATATGGGGCCAATACAGCATGGAGCATCATATGGGGGCCGGTATTCTGCATGAAGCATTATATGGGCCCATACAGCATGGAGCATTATATGGGGGCCAGTATTCTCCATGGAGCATTATATGTGGCCCATACAGCATTGAGCATTATATGGGGGCCAGTATTCTGCATGGAGCATTATATGGGGACCATATAGCATTGAGCATTATATGGGGGCCAGTATACTGAATGAAGCATTATATGGGGGCCAGTATACTGAATGGACCATTATATGGGAGCCATTATTCTGCATGTAGCATTATATGGGCCCATATAGTATGGAGCATTATATGGGGGCCAGTATACTAAATGAAGCATTATATGGGGGCCAGTATACTGCATGGAGCAATATATGGGGGCCAGTATTCTGCATGGAGCATTATATGGGGGCCAGTATTCTGTATGGAGCATTATATGGGGGCCAGTATTCTGCATGGAGCATTATATGGGGGCCAGTATTTTGTATTGAGCATTATTGGGGGGCCAGTATTCTGCATGGAGCATTATATGAGGGCCAGTATTCTGTATGGAGCATTATATGGGGGCCAGTATTCTGAATGGAGCATTATATGGGGGCCAGTATTCTGCATGGAGCATTATATGGGGGCCAGTATTCTGCATGGAGCATTATATGGGGGCCAGTATTTTGTATTGAGCATTATATGGGGGCCAATATTCTGCATGGAGCATTATATGGGGGCCAGTATTCTGTATGGAGCATTATATGGGGGCCAGTATTCTGAATGGAGCATTATATGGGGGCCAGTATTCTGCATGGAGCATTATATGGGGCCCATACAGCATAAAGCTTTATATGGGGGCCAGTATACTGAATGGAGCATTATATTGGGGCCAGTAAACTGAATGGACCATTATATTGGGACCATTATTCTGAATTTAGCATTATATGGGCTCATGTAGCATGGAGCATTATATGGGGGCCAGTATTCTGCATGGAGCATTATATGTGGCACATACAGCATGGAGCATTATATGGGGGCCAGTATTCTGCATGGAGCATTATATGGGGACCATATAGCATTGAGCATTATATGGGGGCCAGTATACTGAATGAAGCATTATATGGGGGCCAGTATTCTGTGCGGAGCATTGTATGCGGGCTAGTATTCTGTATGAAGCATTATATGGGGGTCAGTATTCTGTGGTGAGCATTGTATGGGGGCCAGTATTCTGTATGGAGCATTATATGGGGGCCAGTATTCTGCATGGAGCATTATATGGGGGCCAGTATTCTGTATGGAGCATTGTATGGGGGCCAGTAATCTGTAAAGGACCAGTGTATGGGGGCCAGTATTCTGCATAGAGCATTATATGGGCCCATACAGCATGTAGCATTATTTGGGGGCCAGTATTCTGCATGGAGCATTATATTCGGGCCAGTATTCTGCATGTAGCATTATATGGCGGCAAGTATTCTGTATGGAGCATTATATGGGGCCCATACAGCATGGAGCATTATATAGGGACCAGTATTCTGCATGGATCATTATATGGGGCCCATTTAGCATGGAGCTTTATATGGGGGCCAGGATACTGAATGGAGCATTATATGGGGGCCGGTATTCTGCATGTAGCATTATATGGGGGCCAGTATTCTGTATGGAGCATCATATGGGGGCCAGTATTTTGCTGGAGCATTATATGGGGCCCACACAGCATGGAGCTTTATATGGGGGCCAGTATACTGAATGGAGCATTATATGGGGGCCAGTATACTGAATGTACCATTATATGGGGGCCATTATTTTGCATGTAGCATTATATGGGCCCATACAGCATGGAGAATTATATGGGGTCCGTTATTCTGTAAGGAGCATTATATGGAGTGCATTATTCTGTATGGAGCATTACATGGAGGCCAGTATTCTGCATGGAGCATTATATGGGGGCCAGTATTCTGTATGGAGCATTATATTGGGGTCAGTATTCTGCATAGAGCATTATATGGGGCCAGTATTCTGCATGGAGCATTATATGGGGGCCAGTATTTTGTATGGAGCATTATATGGGGGCCAGTATTCTGCATGGAGCATTATATTGGGGCCAGTATTCCGTATGGAGCATTATATGGGGGCCAGTATTCTGCATGGAGCATTATATGGGGCCCATACAGCATGGAGCTTTATATGGGGGCCATTATTCTGCATGTAGCATTATATGGGCCCATATAGTATGGAGCATTATATGGGGGCCAGTATACTGAATGAAGCATTATATGGGGGCCAGTATACTGCATGTAGCAATATATGGAGGCCAGTATTCTGCATGGAGCATTATATGGGGCTGGTATTCTGTATGGAGCATTATATGGGGGCCAGTATTCTGCATAGAGCATTATATGGGGGCCAGTATTCTGCATGGAGCATTATATGGGGGCCAGTAATTTGCATTGAGCATTATATGGGGGCCAGTATTCTGCATGGAGCATTATATGGGGGCCAGTATTCTGTATGGAGCATTATATGGTGGCCAGTATTCTGAATGGAGCATTATATGGGGGCCAGTATTCTGCATGGAGCATTATATGGGGCCCATACAGCATGGAGCTTTCCATGGGGACCAGTATAATGAATGGAGCATTATATGGGGGCCAGTAAACTGAATGGACCATTTTATGGGGACCATTATTCTGCATGTAGCATTATATGGGCTCATATAGCATGGAGCATTATATAGGGGCCAGTATACTGAATGAAGCATTATATGGGGGCTAGTATACTGCATGTAGCAATATATGGGGGCCAGTATTCTGTATAGAGAATTATATGGGTGCCAGTATTCTGTATGGAGCATTATATGGGGCCACTATTCTGTATGGAGCATTATATGGGGGCCAGTATTCTGCATGGAGCCTTATATGGGCCCATACAGCATGGAGCCTTATATGGGCCCATACAGCATGGAGAATTATATGGGGGCCAGTATTCTGCATGGAGCATTATATGGGGGCCAGTATTCTGCATGGAGCATTATATGGGGGCCAATAATCTGCATGGAGCATTATATGGGGCCCATACAGCATGCAGCATTATATTGGGGCCAGTATTCTGCATGGAGCATTATATGGGGCCCATACAGCATGGGGCATTATATGGGGGCCAGTGTTCTGCAGCGAGCATTATATGGGGCCCATGCAGCATGGAGCATTATATGGGGGCCACTGTTCTGTATGGACCATTATATGGGGGCCTGTATTCTGTATGAAGCATTATATGGGGGGCAGTATTCTGCATGGAACTTTATTTGGGGCCCATACAGCATGGATCATTATATGGGGGCCAGTATTCTGCATGGAGCATTATATGGGGGCCAGTATTCTGTATGGAGCATTATATGGGTGCCAGTAATCTGTATGGGGCATTATATGGGGATCAGTATTCTGCATGGAGCTTTATAATGGGGCCAGTATTCTGTATGGAGCATTATATGGGGGCCAGTATTCTGCATGGAGCATTATATGGGGCCAATACAGCATGGAGCATTATATGGGGGCCAGTATTCTGCATGGAGAATTATATTGGGGCTAGTATTCTGCATGGAGCATTATATGGGGCCCATACAGCATGGAGCATTATATGGGCCCATACAGCATGGAGCATTATATGGGTCCAATATTCTGTAAGGACCATTAGATTGGGTGCATTATTCTGTATGGAGCATTATGGGGGCCAGTATTCTTCATGGAGCATTTTATGGGGGCCAGTATTATGCATGGAGCATTATATGGGGGCCAGTATTTTGTATGGAGCATTATATGGGGGCAGTATTGTGCATGGAGCATTATATGGGAGCCAGTGTTCTGTATGGAGCATTATATGTGTTATGATAGGCTGCAAGCACTAAGGAAAGACAGGAGATCTGTCCCTACAATAGAACTAAGCTAGATCCCTACGATGTAACGGGGAACCTGATCCTGCGATCAGACCCGCTAAAGTCATTAGCTAGTCTGAACGAAGACCTATAGATGTGAGGGAGGGATCCCTAAAAGAACTAGGGACTGGGAGAAAGATGGACACCTCCTAGCAGAAATTGTAGCAGTAAAAAGACAAACAAACAACATAGAACATAGAGGTCAAAAGACCTAGCTAAACTGAATGAGAAAGGTTACAAAGCACCTGGCTAGCTTAAGAGAAGAAATTACAATGAAGTCCAGCATGGTCAGAAGGGCGGAGCAGGATTAAATAGGCAAAAAAGGTCATGTGACCAGCAAAATAGAAAAAACCTAACAGGAGAGTTCTAACAGTACCCCCTCTTCTATGAGGATCCTCCGGATCCCCTAGGCCCAGGCTTATCAGGAAACCTCTTGTGAAGCGCTCTGACAAGTCTGGAAGCAGAATCATCATCCGCCCTCACCCATGAATTATCCTCGGGACCGAAACCCTTCCAAGCGACGAGATACTGCAAACTCCACCTATACCGTCTAGAATTAAGGATGCGGGAAATTTCATATTCCCCGTCCTCCACCACCGGAGGAACAGTGGCAGTGGCGTCTCTATCTGATACATCAGCTTTTTTCAATAGAGAAACATGAAACACCGGATTAATCTTCCAGGAGGTAGGAACCTCCAACCTAACAGCAGATTGGTTAACTACCTGAAGCACCTTAAAGGGACCTACAAACTTGGGACCCAATTTTTTAGAAGGAATCCTCAACCGCAGATTTTTAGAGGACAACCAAACCATGTCACCAACCGTAAACAAAACCTCTTGACGTTTCCTGTCAAAGTACCTCTTAGACTTTTTGTTAGTCTCCTGAAGATTACCACGCACATCGGTCCAAACTCTCTCCAAATCACCGGAAAAACTCTCCTCCTCAGGCACAGCCGATACCAATTTGGAGAATGACCCAAAAGACGGATGTCTCCCAGAACAACAAAAAAAAGGCGAACACCCAGCAGAAGAGGATGTATGGTTGTTAAGAGCAAATTCAGCAAGCGGCAGAAACTCAGACCACCCCTCTTGATTGTCTGCCACAAAACAACGCAAGAACTGCTCAGCATCCTGATTCTTCCTTTCTGTCTGGCCATTAGACTCAGGATGATATCCAGATGAAAACGACAAATGAACTCCCAACCTGTCACAAAAGGCACGCCAAAAACGAGCCACGAACTGAGGTCCCCTATCAGAAACAATGTCAGTAGGAACATCATGGAGTCTGACAATTTCCTTGACAAAGGCCTTAGCGAGTGTCTTAGCGCAGGGCAGTTTGATGAAGAGAACCAAGTGACACATCTTGCTAAAACGGTCCACGACCACCCAGATGACCGTGAAACTCTCAGAGGAGGGAAGGTCAGTAATAAAGTCCATAGCCAGATGTGTCCAAGGTGCACTAGGAACCTCCAGAGGGCAAAGCAACCCCGCAGCAGGAGTATGAGAAGACTTAGATCTAGCACACACAGTACATTGACGCACCCACTTAATGACTTCCTTCTGCCATCCAGACCACCAAAAACTGCGACCCACAAGTCTCTTGGTCTCAGAAATTCCTGGATGACCTGCCAACCGAGACTCATGACACTCCACAAACAAATCTCTCCTAAAGGTCCTAGGCACAAACAACCTCCCATGGGGAGTGTTAGATGGGGCATTCTCCTGTGCTTTAAGAATCTCATCTTCCAAAACGGAGTCCAATGCAGCAATCACAACACCTTCTTGTAAAATGCTCTCCTCCTCCTCAGCACCGACCATGGGAGAAAAGCTGCGAGACAACGCATCAGCTTTAACATTCTTGGTACCCGGGATGTAAGTAACGGAAAAATTAAACCGCGAAAAAAAAAGTGCCCACCTAGCCTGACGGCATTCAAGCGCTTGGCAGCATCAAGATAGATCAGATTTTTATGATCAGTGAAAACCTGAATGGGAAATTCAGCACCTTCCAAGAGATGATGCCAGTGTTCAAATGCGAGTTTAATAGCCAGCAATTCCCGATTACCAATATCGTAATTAAGTTCAGTCTCAGAAAATTTTTTTGAAAAAAAGGCACAGGGATGTACTCCATCCTTGTTTTCCTGAGACAACACCGCACCGACCCCCACAGAAGAAGCATCAACCTCAACCAAAAACGGCTTAGTCACATTAGGCTGCATAAGGACGGGGGCAGAGCTGAACCTCTCCTTTAGAAACACAAACGCTTCAATGGCCTCAGTAGTCCACTGAACCGTATTAGCACCTTTCCTGGTGAGATCGGTCAGTGGTTTAACAATAATAGAAAAATTTTTAATGAATTTTCTGTAAGAATTGGCGAAACCCAAAAACCTCTGTATCGATTTCAAACCAATAGGCCTAGGCCATTCCTGCACAGCTTGAACTTTCACCGGATCCATCTCAAAGCCCTCGCTGGAGATAATGTAGCCCAAAAAACTAATTCTCTGTACAGCGAACTCACATTTCTGTAGCTTAGCAAAAAGTGAATTGTCAATTAATAACTGTAATACCTCACGTACGCTCCGCCAATGAGACTCCAGATCAGGCGAATAAATCAAAATGTCATCCAATTACACAACCACATTTTTGCCGATCAAAGGTCTAAGGATGTCATTAATAAGATTCTGAAGAAATGCTGGTGCATTGGTAAAACCAAAAGGCATAACCAGATTCTCAAAATGACCCACAGGAGTGTTAAAAGCAGTCTTCCATTCATCACCCTCCTTCATGCGCAACAAATTGTATGCCCCCCGGAGATCAATTTTAGAGAACCACTTGGCCCCCACTAACTGGTTAAACAAATCAGGAATCAATGGCAGTGGGTAGGGATTGCGTACAGTAATTTTATTAATCTCGCGAAAGTCCAGACAAGGACGTAAACCGCCGTCCTTTTTTTTAATAAAAAAAAATCCAACAGCCACAGGTGACTTAGAGGGTCTGATATGACTGGCGGCCAAGCTCGTCTGTATGTATTCCTCCACAGCCTTTCTCTCAGGAATAGTAAGATTAAATAAACAACTTTTAGGAAGAGTCGCTCCAGGGACAAATTCAATGGTACAATCATAATCTCTATGGGGAGGCAAAATTTGTGACTCCTCCTCAGAAAAAACTTTCCAAAAATCCTGAATAGGTACAGGTAATTCCCCTTTATCCACAGCAGCAATGCGCCCGTTACAACACTTGTCATAACACTTAGGGCTCCAGGACTTAATTTCATTAGTAGACCAATCCAGTACAGGATTGTGCAATTTTAACCAGGGTAACCCCAAAACTACTGGAGAAGGCAAATTATTTAATACTACCAAATCCAAATTTTCTTGGTGAATACCATTAATAGTGAGGGGAAATTCATAAACCTTGTGAGTAACACATTTCAAGGGAGAGCCATCGACAGAAACCACGGTAATAGGGCATGACAAAGGTTTGGGTTTTAATTTAAGTTTTTCCAAGAATCCCCCATCAATCACATTTAGAGTAGAACCACAATCCACAAATACCCGAAATTCAATTAATTCTTTCTGAGCTGCAGTAGTAGCAGAAAGAAATACCTCCTTAGTGTTTAAACAGGCTATACGGGTGTAACTGACCTTTTTTTTTTCTTCTTTGTTCATACGAAGCACACAGTTCTTAATGAAATGGTCAGATTTTCCACAATAAAAGCACAAACCTTCAGAAAACCTGCGGTCTTTTTCCTGAGAGCGGGGTGACATCGCCCCAATCTCGATCGGCTCTCCAATGTCAGTACAGACCCTCTCAAGACTAGGAGCTGACATGGCAAAGGATTTACTCTCATTAACCCTTGCACACAGTCTCCTGTCCACCCGTATAGCTAATTGCATTGCCTCCTGCAAGTTTCCAGGTGTGGGATAAGCAATAAGCAGATCCTTAACCCTTTCACCTAGCCCAGCAAGAAACAAACTTTTCAGAGCTGAATCGTTCCACCCCACCTGAGCAGACCACCGACGGAAGTGAGTGCAATAATTTTCCACATTACCTGATCCCTGCCTCAAAAGTCTCAATTCCGTCTCAGCTGATGAGACACGATCAGGATCATCATACAACAACCCCAAAGCAGAAAAAAAACTATCCACTGCTCTAAAGCACGGATCACTAGGTTGGAGAGAAAAGGCCCATCCCTGAGGTTCTTTGCGCAAAAGTGACATTATGAACCCTATGCGCTGTGATTCATCACCAGAGGATCTGGGTCTCAAACAAAAATACAATAAACAAGCATTTTTAAAGGAAAAAAAGTCTTGTTGTTCACCAAAAAATAAATCAGGCAATCGTACCTTTGGCTCCACAAAATGCACTCCAGAACAGCTACTCACGTGTTGTTGGAGCTCGGCCACCTCCAGAGAGAGTCCCTGCAGGCGTTGAGCCAAATCCTGAACCGACACCATGATGGAAACTGGAGGTCTTTCCTTAGAGATATTTTTGGGCTGGACTTACTGTTATGATAGGCTACAAGCACTAAGGAAAGACAGGAGATCTGTCCCTACAATAGAACTAAGCTAGATCCCTACGATGTAACGGGGAACCTGATCCTGCGATCAGACCCGCTAAAGTCCTCAGCTAGTCTGAACGAAGACCTATAGATGTGAGGGAGGGATCCCTACAAGAACTAGGGACTGGGAGAAAGATGGACACCTCCTAGCAGAAATTGTAGCAGTAAAAAGACAAACAAACAACATAGAACATAGAGGTCAAAAGACCTAGCTAAACTAACTGAGAAAGGTTACAAAGCACCTGGCTAGCTTAAGAGTAGAAATTACAATGAAGTCCAGCATGGCCAGAAGGGCGGAGCAGGATTAAATAGGCAAAAAAGGTCATGTGACCAGCAAAATAGAAAAAACCTAACAGGAGAGTTTTAACAATATGGGGGCCAATATTCTGCATGGAGCATTATATGGGCCACTTCAGAACTCTCCAGCACTTGGTTTCCATCCATTTCTGGGCACTTCTTGAAGTGTGTTTGGGGTCAATGTCCTACTGGAAGGCCCATGACCTAGGACACAAAGCCAGTTTTCTGACACTATGCACTGTATTGCATCCCAAAATCCTTTGGTAATCTTCAGATCTCATGATGCCTTGCACACAGTCAAGGCACCTAGTGCCAGAGGTAGCAAAATAATCCCAAAACATCTTTGAACCTCCACCATATTTGACTGAAGGTACTGTGTTCTTTTCTTTGTAGGTCTCATTCCATTTTCAGTAAACAGTATTTTTTATTTATTTATTTATTTTTCTCACTTATATATCACCATTAATTCCACAACACTTTACAGACATTATTGGCACTGTTCCCATTGAGACTCACTATCTAAGTCCCATATCAATATGCCTTTGGAGATGGAAGGAATCCAGAGAACCTGGAGGAAACCTACAGAAACACGGGGAGAACATACAAACTCCTTGCAGATGTTGTCCTTGGTAGGATTTGAACCCAGGACCCAAGTGCTGCAAGGCTGCAGTGCTAACCACTGAGCCACAGTGCTGCCCATGATTTGCTTTACCAAAAAGCTCTATCTTCGTTTCATCTGTTCACAAGACTCTTTTCCAGAAGGATTTTGGCTTACTCACATGCATTTTGGTAAACTGCAGTGTAGCTTTTTATGTTTCTGTGTCAGCAGTGTGGTCCTTCTGGGTCTCCTGTCATAGTGTTTCATTTCATTCAAAAGTCGATGGATAGTTCACACTGACACTGATGCACTCTCAGCCTTCAGGACAGCTTGAATTTCTTTGGAACCTGATTGGGGCTGCTTATCCACCATCCGGACTATTCTGCGTGGCAAAATTTCTCTGCCGTCCATGGCCAGGGAGATTAGCTACAGTGCCATGGGTTGTAAACTTCTTGATTATGCTGCGCACCATGGACAAAGGAACATCAAGATCTCTGGAGATGGACTTTTAACCTTGAGGTTGCTGATATTTTTCAACAATTTTGGTTCTCGAGTCCTCAGACAGTTCTCTTCTCCTCTTTCTGTTCTCCATGCTTAGTGTGGCACACACCGACGCATCAATGCAAAAATTGAGTCAACTTCTCCCCTTTTTATCTGGTTTCAGGTGTGATTTTCATATTGCCCACACCTGTTACTTGCTACAGGTGAGTTTGAACGAGCATCACATGCTTGAAACAAAGTTGTTTACCCATGTTTTTTGAAAGGTGCCAACAATTTTCTCTGGCCTATTTTTCGGGTTTTATGTGAAATTACAGTAGCATGTAAAAGTTTGGGCAACCCTGGTCAAAATGACTGTTATTGTGAACAGTTAAGCAAGTTGAATATGAAATTATTTCTAAAAGGCTTAAAGTTAAAGGTGACACATTTCCTTTAGGCAAAAAAACAACAACTATATTTTCATCTTTTACACTTTAAAAATTACAAAAAGGAAAATGGGCCGATGCAAAAATTTGGGCACCCTGCATAGTTAGTACTATACACAGAGTGACTGTAGACTTATCAATTTAGACCAGAAGACCCCTTTAATCACTTTTTTTGCTTTTAATTCACTGTGCTGGATTGAAAAACCTATATCATGTTTTCTTTTATGTGAACATTGGGGCTGAGAGCGCTGGGACCCTCAGGATGCACAGCACCAAATTCAACTGGCTTCTGTGCAAGAAATTAAATACAGCCGAATTTAGGTAAAAGGTTCTGAGTGCCAGTAAGATCTGTGGATGAGAACATATTTCTCCCTACACCTGCTGCCATTCTTCAAAATGACAGCGAGAATTACTTTATTTCACGAATCAATAATACACATGAAACTCAGCAAACTTGTAATATATCTTATCAGAGAAATTAATCTTTCACTCTCAATTCAGGGGTAAAATCTGTATTCAGTGAGGACAGACTTTCACATTACGGAGACAGGAGATGACAATTGGTCCTTTTAAAATTCTTTGAAAATGGAAGGGGAAAGAAGCTAGAATCAAAGACAGACATTATGCAGTAAGTTCTCCTGAAACCACAGTTACTGTTCCTCATAGAACCTTATGAGCACCAATTGTCATCTCCTATCTCAGTAATGGGAAAATCTGTAGTCACTGAAGATCCATTTTATCTGTGAAATGAGAATTTTGAGAATGACTGATCAGTCCAGGAGGAGAGAGAAGCAGATTTCTATGATAACATATAGTTTCTTATTTTCATGTGTATTATTGATTTATGAAAAGAAAATGAAACCGACGGTTACTTTGTAAGTGTCACAGAATCACTGGTCCTCTCCTCCATTTTTGGCCAAGGTTTAGAGCATATAATGACAGACATGTTTGTGATCCAAGCCATAAACCATATATGACGTATAGTACTCATATGCCATAAATGTCAGGAATATTCCATTAAATGCAAAGAGACTTTAATCAATTTGAATTTTTTTTAATTAAGAATTGCATGGAAGGATGAAGAGATGTTCTTGGAGGGGCCTTCTTGTTCTGCAGATGTTTCTTGCTGGTCAGAAGGCCACAGGTAGATGGTAAACATCCTTCCATACAGGTACAGCATGGTGGACGTGCTGTACTCGCTGCAGGGCACTAGACGTGGCGGTTTTCTGCCCTCGCGATGTTTAGGGTGCCGCGTTGACAGGGTGCAAATAAGCAGCTTTCTCTGATGGCGTAAGCAGCCCTGGATAATCCACGCCGGCAGGATGAGATCAACCGGCGGAAGATGGAACCTATGAGAGGAGACGTAACTAATGTGAGTAATGGGACTCCATATTAGAGGACACTACTGTGGTGTCACTGTGACAGGACGGTAGAGGAATCGTATCCATACAGAGGTGTGGGATCATTGTCCGCCATCATACATGTGACAATCCCCCCACTGACAGATCACATCCGCTCCATATGACTTCTTCTCACAGACTGACATCATACAACATGGAGCCTATGGTCACACTTACCTCTTCTACTTTCCCCCTCTTCTACTTTCTCTGTTTTTTGTTGTTTTCTAAATTTTAATGCAGATTTTCTTCTCCCCTGAACTGGAATTTCTAATTAAAAAGCAAGAAAAAGATGTTGATTATAAACTCCAAAAAGATTAGCTTTATTAGTTTTATCTAAAATTATGGAAAGGCTCCTTAAAGGGTCGATAGTGACTCTTAGGATTGCTACTTCCAATAGGCGGCACTAGAGTTCAAGTCCTCTTCCTCTCTGAAGTCTGAAGAGGCAATTTGCATGTTTAATTTCCCAGAGGAGCATTGCATGGCTTATAAGCCTCCTCATATTACCATGCCAGGCTAGGCATGTCACTCTCCACAAGGAAAAACATTACCCCATAGATCCTATCTAGAATTATGCTATTCTCATATCCTGTAGTCCCAGTAATCGATTATTGCTCAATAATAGAGAGACCATGTCATATATATAAATCACCTGAGGGTCTGAGTATTAGATTGTGTGGGAATTAATTAGTAGGTTTTCCAGCATGTGGTGTCTCCCCAATGAACTATGTCCAGTGTTATCTTATAATCAGATAGATAAGACCACAGTGTAACATTAAGGGCGTAAGGAGGATCAGTATAGGTACATATCGAGCCATGGGTGCAATATTCAGGATCATATTGTCAGAAGACTGAATGGCTTCTTATAGCTTAATGCATAACATAAAAGAGTGTGGTTTTTAATACAATGAAGAGCTGAACTATTCATCGTTTTCTAGATAGAAAGAAGTGGTAATTTTGTAAGCCTTTATGTGCACATTCACATTACACTTTTTGATTAGGCTATAATAGGATAGCCTATAGACTAGTACATACCTGACAATGGGGATGACGTGTTGTTTTTAGCAGTGAAACACTTCTTGTCACCATCAGATTTAGAAGAAGATTCTTTCTGCCTGTTTGGTAGAAGAAAAAACATATAAATTATTTGGGTTAGTTGGGACCCTGAGACAGCACTGGAGTTTTACAGATAGAGGCTGCGTGTAGGATAGACCTAGGTTCATTAGTAAAGAGATACTGGGCTTGCAAGGCCAGGGCATGAGTTCTGCACGGAAGTGAGCTGAGAGTGTATCACTGTAAGATTTCTCACAAGACAAGTGCCGGCAGCCGTGAATTCAAAGTGTGTGCCTCTGTGTAAGACAGAACTTATTGAAGACAAGCTTTATACCTACTACCTGCTGTATATACATTTCATCTATACAGCAAACAGTTTATTTTTACATCCTAGTGTGTGTCATTCCTAGTTTGCTGTTCCATCTAGTGACCCATCTCACTAGTGTAATTTACTTACATGTCTGAGTGTTTTGCACTGTCTGGGAAATACTCTGTAGGTGACTTGGGTTCCTCATTGTTCATCATCCTGGTATTGATGGAACAGAGCTAAAATACACAGAAAAAAAATTATAACTTTTATAGAATTTGAATCTTTTTTTAATCATAGGCTTTATAGATCTTATCGGGCTCACACTTACTTTAGAAAGCCTTTTAGAAGATGATACAAAGTTTTTGCTTTCTGGCCAGTCATTGTCCTCACTTGTCTCCCCCTCATCTGAATCCATATGTTTGTGTTTTCCAGAGCGAGCTACAAAGTACAATTTTTGTCAAAGATCATTAATATAATTCACAGACAGATAGAAGCCATATTATTACTAATAATGATGATGGCAACTAATTGTCACATAAAATGAAAGACAAGACAAGCAGCAGCTTTCTGCACGTGACGTCTCATTCTACTCACTGTTAAAGTACTTGGTGTCCTCTTCTGACTTAAAATCAGGAATGAACAGTGGCTTCTGAGTTAGAAGATTGTCAAAGTCTAAGTCACATAAGAATGGATGAATCTTAATTTCATTTGCTCCTCCTGTAAAAATAAGACAATAAATAGTGATATAGACATTGTCAGAGAGACGGCTCCATATCTGTATGGTTTATGTTACAGAGCCAAAGTGAAGGAAATATACTAAAAGTCCTATTATGAAGAATGGGGAATGAACAAGCTGGTGGAGCAGAGAACCTCAGTGCTGATCCTCATGTATGTAATAGTTTGTCTCGTCACAGGGGTGTAATAAGTCATTATTAATATCATTATATACATTACCTGTCCCAAGCCTATGTGCTGGATCTTTTCTGAGCAGTTCAGTGATGATGTCATGTGCATCGGGTGGAGGAGCGGAATTATGAAATTTCCAAGTTATGTCATCTGTTTTACAAAAAAAGCAAATATTACAGAAAATAAAACCTCATTGTTTTCTTTCATAATTTTTTTTTTACCAATCTAACCAAATAACAATGACATCACATAGCATTCAGATTATTTTACTTACTCCAGATAATTTTGCGGTAAGTATCATATTTGGATTTTCCATCGAATGGTACACGTCCTACAAGAAATTTATATAGGATAATCCCAACTGACCACCAGTCAGCTGGCCTTCCATAGCCCTCCAGTAAGATGACTTCTGGGGCTGTGTAATTAGGTGACCCAAAAATCTGGAAATCAATAAAGGAATAAGATGACGATTAGTGAATATAGTTGTGACAAATAACATCAGTGGAAACATTTTCTAGATCTGAAAATATCAGAGAAGGAGAAATAGATGAGATCAGTAAAGAACAAGTCCCTGTAAGGCTGACCTCTTTATCACGGAACTCTCTTGCGATGTCCTCAGTTGGAGCCTTGTAGATGTTTGATGTTGGGCTCATGAGACCAAGTTTGGAAAGCCCAAAATCGGCAACTTTAATATGACCAGTTGCTGTTATCAGGAGGCTGTGAAAAAAAAAAGATGGTGTCATCCCCAAGTAATAATAACCCATAGACTGTATGACAATCTCTAACTTTTTTCCTCTTTATTATACTACAGGGATGACTTACTTCTCAGGCTTCAGGTCTCTGTGCACCACACCGTAGCTATGCAGATATTCCACCGCTAGAACCGTTTCTGCAATGTACATACGGGCCAAGGGGACAGGTAAAGAACCCCTTTTCTTTAGAAGACTGCCACAGTCTCCTCCTACAGGAGAAAGCAAATATAACAGGTGAGGGTTTATTACAATGTAAATTACACATGATGAGGATGCGGCCCCCTTAAATACAAGTGTATGGAGGGAGGCCACGCATACTAGACAGGCTCTGGACGGGAATATGTATAACACATACGTACCCGCCGATCCCAGCTCAGAAAGCAGCGCTAGGGGGATTCATAAGTCTGAAGTCACATAAACTTATCAATTTAGAATGGACAACCCCTTTAAGCAGATCAAGGCTGGATATAGATACGATGGATATGACCTACCTGGTACATACTCCATGACCATGCACAGATGAAGGTTAGTTGGAAAAGAACAGAACATGGAGGCCACAAAGGGACAATCAGAGAATGTTAGGATGTCCCTCTCTAGAAAGGCCGCTTCCAGTTCTACTGAATTATTCAGGGTCTTCTTGTCCAGTTTCTTCATAGCAAATGTCTGGTTTGTGTCTTTGTGGCGCACTAAGTGGACGGCTCTGGAGAAGAAGAAAATCCATGATTTATAAGAAATTCTTACTAAGATTTTGTCTATAGACCTCATCAAATGATCTTCTGTACTATTGGTTGTATACTAGAGGTACGGCCAACACTAGAATCCATGGAGAAATCCATGAAATAACACTACCTATGGGAGGTCGTCATCCATGTCACATACTAACTAACTTGATTGGTGACAAATAGATGTGGACAGTATCATTTCTCTATGGTAACATTGTATTGACAGGACACAGAGATAGAAGCATCATCATAAGGAGCCCTAAGAAATGTATATTATGCCAAAATAAAGCTCACCCAAAAGCACCACTGCTGATCAGTTTGATCTTTTTATAGTCGGTCTTACAAGGATTTCTCCCCGAATTCAATGATCCGATCAAGGCCTAGAAATAATAAGAAATGACGTTAAGACATAGAAGCTGGAAAATAAAAGCTCCAGTTGCAGGAACTTCTCAGTATTACTGTGTTTCCCCGAAAATAAGACAGGGACTTATATTATTTTTTGCTCTGAAAGATGGGTTACGGCTTATTTTCATGTATATACACACACTGCACATACACATGTATATACACACACACTGCACATACACATGTATATACACACACACACTACACATACACATGTATATACACACTCCACATACACATGTATATACACACACTGCACATACACATGTTTATACACACACACTGCACATAGATTTTTATATACACACACTCTGCACATACACATGTATATACACACACTGCACATACACATGTATATACACACACTGCACATACACATGTATGTACACACACTGCACATACACATGTATATACACACACTGCACATACACATGTATACACACACACACTGCACATACACATGTATATACACACACACTGCACATACACAAGTATATACACACACTGCACATACACATGTATATACACACTGCACATACACATGTATACACAGACACTGCACATACACATGTATGTACACACACTGCACATACACATGTATATACACATACACTACACATACACAAGTATACACACACTGCACATACACATGTATATACACACACTGCACATACACAAGTATATACACACACTGCACATACACATGTCTATACACACACTGCACATACACATGTATATACACTCACACACTACACATACACATGTATACACACACTGCACATACACATGTATATACACACATTGCACATACACATGTATACACAGACACTGAACATACACATGTATGTACACACACTGCACATACACATGTATATACACACACTACACATACACATGTATATACACACACTGCACATACACATGTATATACTAACACTGCACATACACAAATATATACAGACACTGCACATACACATGTATACACACACTACACATACAAAAGTATATACACAAACTACATATACACATGTATATACACAAACTACACATACACATGTATATACACACACTACACATACACATGTATATACGCACACTGCACATACACATGTATACACACACACTGCACATACACATGTATATACACACACTGCACATACACATTTATATACACACACTGCAGATACACATGTATATACACACACTACACATACACATGTATATACACACACTACACATACACATGTATATACGCACACTGCACATACACATGTATACACACACACTGCACATACACATGTATATACACACACTGCACATACACATTTATATACACACACTGCACATACACATGTATATACACACACTACACATACACATGTATATACACACACTGCACATACACATGTATATACACACACTGCACATACACATGTATATGCACACACTGCACATACACATGTGTATATACACACACACACTGCACATACACATGTATATACACACACTGCACATACACATATATATATACACACACTGCACATACACATGTATATACACACACTGAATATACATACACATATATATGCACACTGCACATACATACACGTATATATACACACACTGCACACCAGCCTGTCTCCTCTTCAGTTCCTCTAGACACCTGTAGTTAAAGGGTCTTTGGTGACATCGTGGCCACATGACTGTGATGTCGCCAAAGGTCATTAAGCAGTCTTAACTTTGGAATATAAATGCAGAGGGCCTGTAAGAGAGTGGGGGCCCTGTGAAATTGCCCAGCTTGAACCCCCCCAACACCGGCCCTGACTGTAACTGGGGCTTATTTTTAGAGTAGGGCTTATATTTCAACCATACTCCAAAAATCCTTTAAAATCATGCTAGGGCTTATTTTAGGGGTAGGTCTTATTACACTGCTATATCCCTGCTGATTACACTGCAGCAGATGTAGAAGATGTGATAGAAGTCGGACCCTCCACAGACACTATTAGATTATAGCGGGATATCCTCCATACACATATCATTGTACTGCAGAGGATGATAACGGACAGAAGAGACAGGAATAATAATGCCATCATCACACACAATAGGTCTGATCTGCATAAGAACAGAGATATCCCATTGTCATATGAGGTATAATATTATATATTGTAAATACATTGTCGATTGTAAGCTCTTACTAGGAGCGGTCGTCATTATTTTTGCTTTAATTATTGTATTATCTTTAGCTATGTTACTTATGACTGTTGTATATGAACCTCAGAATTGTAAAGCGTTGCGGAATATGTTGGCGCTATACAAATAAAATTATTATTATATATGTAACTCATCCCCCGTTATCTGATGATATACAGATATCTCCTCTGATACTTACACTGACAGATTCGTGGATGTCTGATGTCTCACATATTCCACCATCAGTAATTGCCGACACAGTTATTTCTAAAATAATGATAAAAAAAATGAAGAGACGTCATGTAACAATGTAAATCATTACTTATATAACAGATCCATATAATGAAGGAAATGACAAGACCTCTATAAATGGTTTAACACTAGCTATATGGATATTCTGTTTATACCGTATATATATATATATATATATATATATATATATATATATATATATAATATATCACACCCAAAGATAGATATACTGCAGCATAAATGTGTGATTGTTCAGAATCTGATTAATTCTTGAACAATAGCTTGATTGGGCACCTATTAGCCTCTGGCTGTGTGCCCACGATGCGGATTTAATGCGTTTCCACAGCGGCACTTCCGCTGCGGAAACGCATTAAAATCGCTTGGTAAGAGGTCTGGGATGTTCCCCAATGATAATCCGCATGTGCTGTGCACATGCTGTGGAAATTTCCGCTGCGCATTATCATAGTGGAAAAATCCGCAGCATAACCAATTTGGGCGTGATTTTGTGGCGAAATCGTGCCCATTGACTTGCATTGAACCGCATAATATCCGCATGACTACGTGTACACATGCGGATGTTATGCGGTTCAATGCGCGGATGGTACCCGGGTCTGGAGAAGAAGAGACTCTCCTCCAACTCGGGTACCATCGTACTTGCAAGTAAAAAGAGAATAATAAAGTAAAAAATAAAAAAAAAATTCATACACACCTCTCCTGCGGCCCTCGGTCTCCTCCCGGCCGCTTCCTCTCTCCTTGGCGTCCCGCGGTATACTGGCAGGACCAGCAGTGACATCATTTAGTCAGCTGATGGTCAGCGACCATCACCTGACTGCTGACGTCAACAGTGGCGTGACCATCAGCTGACTAAATGACGTCACCGCAGGTCCTGCAAGTACACCGCGGACCGCAGAGGAGAAAGGACGCAGCCGGTAGGAGACTGGGGGCTGCCAGAGAGGTGAATATAAGGGTTTTTTTAATTTCTTTTTACTTTTTAATTTGCAGCATTTGAAGTAGAAATTTCCTCTAAGTTGGTCACACAATATAAATCCATGCCAGTTGCATGGATTTATATTGTGTGACCAACTTGTCAAGCACTTTTCCAAGTGATGCTCAAAATCGCTGTTTCAAATCTGCATCGTGGGCACATAGCCTCTTTATACATTTTGGAGCTGAGAAGAGCCCAGCGGACAGAAGCAGAATTACATGGGTTCAGGAGGATGGAGAGTAAATTTGCATATTCTCTGCCGTTCTCTATAATATGTCATATTTGAATATAAAAAATATAGATAATTGGCTTACCTTCTATCAGATTAGTGTTTAGCCCCTGCTGACTGGTATTAAGGTCAGGGATATTCAGGTTTTGCCCCTCTTTGGAGTCACCTTCTGATGTTTCCTGATGGTTAAAATAAGCACAATTAGTATAAAATTTCCACAAATATTAAATAACCATATACTTAAGGCAAAAATTACTAAACCTGGATTTACTGGATAATTTTACTACTGGATGGACTATACATAGCCGATCCCTCCAGTAAATCCACGTTAATATATAAGGAACTTGTATCTTCAACTGTTCTCTAATAACTTCTATTATCAGCATTTCAGTATTTACAAGAAGGAAGATTGTGGTGATTGAGAAAAACAGAGGCGGAAATACAGACTCCGCATTGCTGAGTACAGACTGTCATCACAGATGAAGGAGCCACAGGAACAGGCTGTCATAAAATATCCTGTGTCTGCCTGGAGCGGACAGCGAGGCCTCTGTCATCCTAAATCAGACCTTCTGCTATATGACTGGTCATCTGGAGAAGATCAGACAAAATGGATATGAGATATAGAAGATGATGGATCCTTACCAGGTGCTCCAGTGAGCGGGCCGGATGATCCAGTATATTCAGGACATTTTGGGTCAGTTGTTTCAAAAAGGCCAATTCTCCACTTTCGGATTTTTCTTCAGCCTATAAAGATGGAAATAAAAAGAAAAGGAAAATTATGGGGGAAACTGCAGAATGGATGACGCAATATTTGTCACCATTTTACTTTTATTTTCAGCTACAATTACTGCATATCTGAGTATTTGGTACAGGTTATATATTATATTGGTGTCGGCATAAAAAAACAATTTTATGTAAATAAAATTGTATTCCATTATTATGATCTATTATTATTATTATTTTTATATGGTTTGTGCAGACTGTCTGCTATTTACCTGTTGTACTAATGTCCTGATGTTCTGCTGTAAATGCTCAAGATATTCTGAGGTAATACGATCTTGGTTATATTTAGTCAGGCAGTCCTTTACGAGCTCCATAACCAGCCGGTACGTGAAGCTGAGGACGCCATCGGGTAGTGGCAGCACAAAGTCAGGGCTATAGGTGGTAAGAATCCCCTGGAGTTGTGCCAACACCTGAAATTTGTCTGGAGGAATTCCAGACATTTCAATCAAAAGCTCAGTCAGTATATCACTAGCTATGTAGCTAACCACTGACAACAATGACACGGGGGGTGTCACTGTGACACTAAGGCTGTAAACACTTGTGTAAGTAGTGGTGGTGCTTTGTGATGTCATAATATCAGTGATGTTATGATGGAATCTTGTGATGGAATCTCTATGCTCTATGCACCATACACCCGCAACTGTTATGTGACGTACATGTACATCACGTGTTTGGAAGAGATTAAATCCTAGAAAACCCCTTATTAAAAATGGGGTTTTCCAGGTCTACCATTTTTTTTGTTTTAGTTCACAGGCATAGCCAATTTAAAAATAACTAATTATCTTCACTCAACAAACACTTCCATTGCAGAGTGTCCATGATGTCATAGCGACGCTACATGACCACTGCAGTCTATCACTGAGCCAAATGGGCTATGCCGATACAGACCAGTGATTGGTTGCAGCGCTCAAGTAGTATAGTTATGATGTAGTATAGTTATGATGTCACTGCTACAAACGTGTTAACAAAGACCACGGGCAGTGATGGAGAGGCAGAAATGGAGCTACAGTCAGTGAATAAAGCTAATTTTGTTATTTTTAAACTGGGAAACCTGTGTATAAAATATATGGAAAGCCCCTTTAATTGGGGCCCCTTTAAATAGCGTCTTGGTCACTATAAACAGCTACATATAATGGTGTTAAATCGCCCAGATCTGTGTTATATTTGATATTAGCTGTTGCTGTGGAAGGCAGGATGTCAATGGCAGTCGGTTTTCTATGGCTAATGGTGACGGCACAGAAGCTGTGCTTGCGTCATCGCTATGCTAGATTATTAAGTTGCTGCAGCAAATGTAAAGTGCAGTGTCAGGGGGTTCATGGAGGCACACTGCTGACAATGGGCACTGGCACAATACGTTCACAAAAAAATGGATAATGGAGAAAAAATGGGAAAAAATAACTTATATTTTTAATACAAATTAAAAACTATTGTTTACATATTAAATATAATTATTAAGAAAAAGTCAAAATTACCTGGCATCACCTGTTATACAAGAAACTTAGCTGGCGATTCATTAAGATTGGCATTGAACACTTAAAGGGAATCTGTCACCAGGTTTTTTCCACCTAATCTGAGAGTAGCATCATGTAGAGACAGAGACCCTGATTCTGGGGATGTATCACTCACTGGGCTGCTTGCTATAGTTTTCATACAATCAACTCTTGATCAGCAGGAGATTATCATTAGAGGACTAGTGAACTTGCTGCCAGGTAGTCCTCCATATTCATGATCTCTGTATAACCCCGCTCCCAACACTGATTGGCAGATTTCTGTGTACACAGTGAATGGGCAGAAAGCTGCCAATCAGTGGTGTGGGTGGGGATATACACAGCTCAGGATTCAGAGAACTGCTAGATTTACAGCAGAAAAAACTGTGATTTTATCAAAATGACAGCAAGCAACCCACATCGCTGAAATCAGTGTCTCTGACCCTACATTATGCTGCTCTCAGATGAGGTAGCAAACACCTAGTAGCAAATTTCCTTTAATAAAGGGCTTGTTGAAGCACGATGCACCAAATTAATTAAGGGGTGCACGCCACTTAATGAATTTGATGCATCTTCTCTGTGCCGTACTAGTAGCATTTCTGGCACAAGAAACACCTGCACTTCTAATGAATTTGACATGAGCTTCGTCCCATCCTGGCTCCTTCCCAGCTCTGCCCATTTGTCATGTGACTGTTGTTAGATATCCTGGGGGTAGGGGCTCCTTCCCTATCCCTAAAGATAAGGGCGCCATAGCTATCCCTGTTCCCTGGATTACTTCTAATGGTGAAGACTCCGGGGCCACATACCTTGCTGAGCTCCTGAATCAACGTTTTTCTGTCCCCTCCCCCACCCAGGGAAGTGGGGTGTAGTTGTATATAAGAATACACAAACCAGATTAACAAGGTAACACGTTCAGGGATAAATGAAAATACCAATCATACAAATACACACTCACAAACAACAGAGAGGAACACCGGGAAGTAAAAGGAAGGAAAAAAGCAAATAGGAGAGGATGTGGATATGCACACAGACAAATTACTAAGTAATAGTCTTTTGAACAACACTCCAAACGACTCCTCAACAAACACCTCCAACTCCACACCTGGCAGTATAAAACTAACACTGGCAATCCTGATTGCCAGAGACCAGAATATATAGCAGAGGGGAGTGGCCAATACTGAACAGCTGAGATCATCAAAGCAGGAAAGCTCCAGAGACTTTCAACTGAGCAGTTTTAACCCCTGCACTGCTAGCAGAAACCTGCACCATTTAATTTGATGGTGAAGTGTTTCTAATCAGTGTCTAATCAGGGTCTTCTGGCCCCTTTTTGTTGTGGTAAACCCATGACACCATTTTTGCAGAGCTGCTTTCAACTGTTGTGAAAACGGCAAATGTTGCAAAATTTTCTGCAGTAAGCGCTGTTATGAATTGGCTCCTAGGGCTGCATGTACATCGTCCATTCATCCTTAGAACACTCATTTCCTGATAATCGGCTATTGTAAACAGGCTGCCGATCACACGTTGCAAAACTAATGTTGAGAAATTATTTTCAGATTGCTTAAGAAGCATCATTCTCACAGAACGATTGTATTACAGATCGTTCTGTGCGCATGAAAATGCAATCGGCAGATCTAAACAAGCTAATAAACGACCACCACCGGCTGACATCTAACTGATCTGTGGTTATTTAATGCCTACTGCTGGCAAATGTAAATCCAGCCTAACTCAGGGACCATTTATTCTGTACTGTGTTACTCAGGCCTGTGACCATTGAGCCCCATGTTAGTGCTGTGTTACTTTAATGATGTGCGCACTGGATCACTCGAAACAAATTAAATCTGGCCCCTGAATTAGAGTGAATCTGCCCCGATTCGTATTTTAGAAGATTCACTCATCTCTAATCCTGATGCCAACGGAAGCCTCCAACAAAGCTGTTTTTGCTTTTACGTTTTTTGCTCCCCGTCTTCCCACAGCCATAACTTTTTATTTTTCGGTCAATATGTGAGGGCTTGTTTTTTGCGGGACGTGTTGTACTTTTGAACGACACCATTGCTTTTACCATATCGACTGTGACCTCTCAGGCCAGAGGGTGCGATGACGTCTTTCCAGCGCGCCCTCTGCTGGGCAGTCACAGCGCAGACAGCGAGAAGACGGCGACACTGAGGAGTCTGGAGCTGATCAGCAGCAGCAAGGAGAGGTGAGTTTTTGATTTTTTATGTTTGGAGGCATGCACCATTATATAGGGCCCATTATGAAGTGAGTATTATATGGGGCACATACAGCATGGAGCATCATATGGGGGGCAGGATACTGAATGGAGCATTATATAGGGCCCATTATGTAGGGAGTATTAAATGGGGCCCATACAGCATGGAGCATCATATGGGGGCCAGAATACTTAATGGAGCAATATATGAGGGCCGGTATTCTGCATGGAGCTTTTAATGGGAACCTGTATACTGAATGGAGCAATTTATGGGGGCCAGTATTCAGTGTGGAGCATTGTATGGGGGCCAGTATTCTGTATGGAGCATTATATGGGGGCCAGAATTCTGTATGGAGCATTGTATGGGGGCCAGTAATCTGTATGGGGCATTATATTGGGGCCAGTATTCTGCATGGAGCATTATGTGGGGGGCAGTATTCTGTATGGAGCATTATATGGGGGTCAGTATTTTGCATGGTTCATTATATGGGGCCCACACAGCATGAAGCTTTATATGGGGGCCAGTATTCTGCATGGAGCATTATATGGGGGCCAGTGTTCTGCATGGAGCATTATATAGGAGCCATTCAGCATGGAGCATTATATGGGGGCCAGTATACTTAATGGAGCATTATAAGGGGGCAGTATTCTCCATGGAGCGTTTAATGGAAACTTGTATACTGAGTGGATCATTTTATGGGGGCCAGTATTCTGTGTGGAGCATTATATGGGGGCCAGTATTCTGTATGGAGCATTGTATGGGGGCCAGTAATCTGTATGGGGCATTATATGGAGGCCAGTATTCTGCATGGGGCATTATACGGGCCCATACAGCATGGAGCATTATATGGGGGCCAGTATTCTGCATGGAGCATTATATGTGGGCCAGTATTCTGCATGGAGCATTATATGGGGGCCAGTATTCTGCATGGGGCATTATATGGGGCCCATACAGCATGGAGCATTATATGGGGGCCAGTATTCTGCATGGAGCATTACATGGGGCCCATATAGCATAGAGCATTAGATGGGTGCCAGTATACTGATTAGAGCATTATATGGGGGCCAGTATTCAGCATGTAGCATTATATGGGGGCCAGTGTTTTGCATGGAGCATTATATGGGGGCCAGTATTCTGTATGAAGCATTATTTTGGGGCCAGTATTCTTCATGGAATATTATATGGGGCCCATACAGCATAGAGCATTATATGGGGGCCAGTATACTGAATGGAGCATTATATGGGGGCCAGTATTTTGAATATAGTATTATATGGGCCCATACAGCATGGACCATTTTATGGGGTCCGTTATTCTGTAAGGAGCATTATATGGGGTGCATTATTCTGTATGGAGCATAATATGGGGGCCAGTATTCTGCATGTAGTATTATATGGGGGCTAGTATTCTGCTTGGAGCATTACATGGGGGCCAGTATTCTGCATGGACCATTATATGGGGGCCAGTATTCTGCATGGAGCATTATATGGGGGCCAGTATTCTGTATGGAGCATTATATGGGGGCCTGTATTCTCTATGGAGCATTATATGGGGCCCATACAGAATGGAGCATTACATGGGGCCAGTATTCTGCATGGAGCATTATATGGGGGCCAGTATTCTGTATGGAGCATTATATGGGGCCTGTATTCTCTATGGAGCATTATATGGGGCCCATACAGAATGGAGCATTACATGGGGGCCAGTATTCTGCATGGAGCATTATATGGGGCTCATACAGCATGGAGCATTATATGGGGGCCAGTATTTTGTATGGAGCATTATATGGGGTCCTTGCAGCATGGAGCATTGCATGGGGGCCAGTATTCTACATGGAGCATTATATGGGGCCCATACAGCATGGAATATTATATGGGGGCAAGTATTCTGCATGAAGCATTATATAGGGCCCATACAGCATGGAGCATTATATGAGGGCACTATACTGAATGGAACATTATATGGGGGCCAGTATTCTGCATATAGCATGATATGGGGCCCATACAGCATGGAGCATTATATGGGGGCCTGTATTCTGCATCGAGCATTATATGGGGGCCAGTATTCTGCATGGAGCTTTATATGGGGACCAGTATTCTGTATAGAGCATTATATGGGGGCCAGTAATCTGTATGTGTCATTATATGCGGGCCATTATTCTGCATGGTGCATTATTTGGGGGCTTTCATTCTGCATGGAGCTTTATATGGGGGACAGTAATGTGAATGGAGCCTTATATGGACCTATACAGCATGGAGCATTATATGGGGGCCAGTACTCTGCATGGAGCATTATATGGGGGCCAGTATTCTGCATGGAGCGTTTAATGGGAACCTGTATACTGAATGGAGCATTATATGGGGGCCAGGATTCTGCATGGAGCATTACATGGGGGCCAATACTCTGTATGGAGCATTATATGGGGGCCAGTATTCTGTATGGAGCATTATATGGGGGTCAGTATTCTGCATGGAGCATTATATGGGGCCCATACAGCATTGAGCATTATATGTGTGTTAGTATTCTGCATGGAGCATTATATGGGGACTATACAACATGGAGCATTATATGGGGGCCTGTATACTTAATGGATCATTATAAGGGGGCCAGTATTCTGCATATAGCATTATATGGGCCCATACAGCATGGAGCATTAGATGGGGGCCAGTATTCCCGCATGAAGCATTATATGGGGGCCAGTATTCTGTATGGAGCATTATATGGGGGCCAGAATTCTGTATGGAGCAATTTATGTGGGTCAGAATTTTGCATGGAGCATTATATGGGGCCCACACAGCATGGAGCTTTATATCTGGGTCAGTAGTCTGTATGGAGCATTATATGGGGGCCAGTATTCTGCATGGAGAATTATATGGGGAACATACAATACAGCATGGAGCATTAAATGGGTGCCAGTATACTGAATGGAGCATTATATGGAGGCCAGTTTTCTGCATGGAGCATTTTATGGGGCCCAAACAGCATGGAGCATTATTTGGGGGCCAGTATACTTAATGGAGCATCATAAGAGGGCAGTATTCTGCATGGAGCGCTTAATGGGAAGCTGTATACTGAATGGAGCATTATATGGGGGCCAGTATTCTGCATGGAGCATTATATGGGGGCCAGTATTCTGTATGGAGCATTAAATAGGGGCCAGTATTCTGCATGGAGCATTGTATGGGGGCCAGTATACTGCATGGAGCATTATATAGGGGCCAGTATTCTGTATGGAAAATTATATGGGGCCCTGTATTCTCTATTTAGCATTATATAGGGCCCATAGAGCATGGAGCATAATATGGGGGCCAGTATTCTGCATGGAGCATTACATGGTGCCCATACAGCATGGAGCATTATATGGGGGCCAGTATTTTAAATGGAGGATTATATGGGGCCATACAGCATGGAGCATTATATGGGGGCCAGTATTCTGCATGAAGCATTATATGGCGGCTAGTATTCTGCATGGAGCATTATACGGGGACCAATATTCTTCATGGAGCATTATATGGGGGCCAGTATTCTGCATGGAGCATTATATGGGGTCCAGTATTCTGCATGGAGCATTATATGGGGCACATACAGCATGGAATATTATATGGGAGCCAGTATTCTGCATGGAGCATTATATGTGGCCCATAAAGCATGGAGCATTGCATGGGGGCCAGTATTCAGCATGGAACATTATATGGGGCCCATACAGCATGTAGCATTATATGGGGGCCAGTATTCTGTATGGAGCATTATATGGGGGCCAGTATTCTGCATGCAGCGTTATATGGGGTCCATTATTCTGTATAGAGCATTATGTGGTTGCCTGTATTCTGTATGAAGCATTATATGGGGGTCAGTATTCTGCATGGAGCATTATATGGGGCCCATACAGCATGGAGCATTACATGGGGTCCAGTATAATGAATGGAGCAATATATGGTGGCCAGTATTCTTTATGGAGCATTATAGGGGCCTGTATCCTCTATGTATCATTATATGGGGCCCATACAGAATGGAGCATTACATGGGGACCAGTATTCTGCATGGAGCATTATATGGGGCTCATACAGCATGGAGCATTATATGGGGGCCAGTATTTTGAATGGAGCATTATATGGGGCCCATGCAGCATGGAGCATTGTATGGGGGCCAGTATTCTGCATGGAGCATTATATGGGGCCCATACAGCATGGAGCATTATATGGGTGCCAGTATTCTGCATGGAGCATTATATAAGGCCCATACAGCATGGAGCATTATATGGGGGCCAGTATTCTGCATGGAGCATAATATGGGGCCCATGCAGCATGGAGCAATATATGGGGGCCAGTATTCTGCATGGAGCATTATATGGGGGCCAGTATTCTGCATGGAGCATTGTATGGCGGCCAGTATTCTGCATGGAGCATTATATGGGGACCAATATTCTACATGGAGCATTATATGGGGGCCAGTATTCTGCATGGAGCATTATATGGGGGCCAGTATTCTACATGGAGCATTATATGGGGCCCATACAGCATGGAATATTATATGTGGGCCAGTATTCTGCATGTACTATTATGTAGGGCCCATACAGCATGGAGCGTTATATGGGGGCCAGTATACTGTATGGAGCATTATATGGGGGCCTGTATTCTCTATTTACCATTATATGGGGTCCATACAGCATGGAGCATTATATGGGGCCAGTATTCTGCATGGAGCATTATATGGGGCCCATACAGCATGGAACATTATATGGGGGCCAGTATTTTGCATGGAGCATTATATAGGGCCCATACAGCATGGAACTTTATATGGGGGACAGTATTCTGCATGGAGCATTATATGGCGGCCAGTATTCTGCATGGAGAATAATATGGGGACCAATATTCTGCATGGAGCATAATATGGGGGCCAGTATTCTGCATGTAGCATTATATGGGGGCCAGTCTTCCACATGGAGCATTAAATGGGACCGATACAGCATGGAGCATTATATTAGGGCACTCTACTGAATGGAGCATTATATGGGGGCCAGTATTCTGCATATAGCATGATATGTGGCCCCATACAGCATGGAGCGTTATATGGGGGCCTATATTCTGCATCGAGCATTATATGGGGCCAGTATTCTGCATGGATCTTTATATGGGGACCAGTATTATGTATGGAGCATTATATGGGGGCCAGTAATCTGTATGTGTCATTATATGCGGACCAATATTCTGCATGGAGCTTTATATGGGGGACAGTAATGTGAATGGAGCCTTATATGGGCCTATACAGCATGGAGCATTATATTGGGGCCAGTACTCTGCATGGAGCATTATATGGGGGCCAGTAATCTGCAAGGAGCGTTTAATGGGAACCTGTATACTGAATGGAGCATTATATGAGGGCCAGTATTCTGCATGGAGCATTACATGAGGGCCAGTATTTTGTATGGAGCATTATATGGGGGCCAGTATTCTGTATGGAGCATTATATGGGGCCCATACAGCATTGAGCATTATATGTGGGTCAGTATTCTGCATGGAGCATTATATGGGGCCTATACAGCATGGAGCATTATATGGGGGCCCGTATACTTAATGGATCATTATAAGGGGCCGGTGTTCTGCATATAGCATTATATGGGCCCATACAGCATGGAGCATTAGATGGGGGCCAGTATTCTGCATGAAGCATTATATGGGGGCCAGTATTCTGCATGGAGCATGATATGGGGGTCAGAATTCTGTATGGAGCATTTTATGTGGGTCAGAATTTTGCATGGAGCATTATATGGGGCCCACACATCATGGAGCTTTATATGGGGGCCAGTAGTCTGCATGGATCATTTTATGGGGGCCAGTATTCTGCATGGAGAATTACATGGGGCCCATACAGCATGGAGCATTATATGGGGGCCAGTATACAGAATGGAGCATTATATGGAGGCCAGTTTTCTGCATGGAGCATTTTGTGGGGCCCATACAGCATGGAGCATTATTTGGGGGCCAGTATACTTAATGGAGCATCATATGGGGGCAGTATTCTGCATGGAGCGTTTTATGTGAACCTGTATACTGAATGGAGCATTATATGGGGGCCAGCATTCTGTGTGGATCATTGTATGGGGGTCAGTATTCTGTATGGAGCATAATATGGGGGCCAGTATTCTGCATGAAGCATTATATGGGGCCAGTATTCTGTAGGGAGCATTGTAGGGGAGCCAGTGATCTGTATGGGGCATTATATGGGGGCCAGTATTCTGCATGGAGCATTATACGGGCGCATACAGCATGGAGCATTATATGGGGGCCAGTATTCTGCATAGAGCATTATATGCTGGCCGGTATTCTGCATGGAGCATTATATGGGTGCCAGTATTCTGCATGGAGCATTATTTGGGCCCATACAGCATAGAGCATTATATGGGGTCCAGTATTCTGCATGGAGCATTATATGGATCCCATATAGCATGGAGCATTATATGGGGGCTAGAATACTGAATGGAGCATTACATTTGGGCCAGTATTCTGCATGTAGCATTACATGGGGGCCAGTATTCTGTATGGAGCATTATATGGGGGCCAGTATTCTGTATGGAGCATTAAATTGGGGCCAGTATTCTGCATGGAGCATTATATGGGGGCCATTATTCTGCATGGAGCATTATATAGGGGCCAGTATTCTGTATGGAGCATTATATCTGGCCCTGTATTCTCTATTTAGAATCATATAGGGCCCATAGAGCATGGAGCATTATATGGGGGCTAGTATTCTGCATGGAGCATTACATGGTACCCATACAGGATGGAGCATTATATGGGGGCCAGTATTTTAAATGGAGGATTATATGGGGCCCATACAGCATGGAGCGTTATATGGGGGCCAGTATTCTGCATGAATCATTATATGGCGGCTAGTATTCTGCATGGAGCATTATACGGGGACCAATATTCTGCATGGATCATTATATGGGGGCCAGTATTCTGCATGGAGCATTATATGGGGTCCAGTATTCTGCATGGAGCATTATACGGGGCACATACAGCATGGAATATTATATGGGAGCCAGTATTCAGCATGGAGCATTATATGGGGCCCATACAGCATGGAGCATTGTATGGGGGGTCAGTATTCAGCACGGAGCATTATATGGGGCCCATACAGCATGGAGCATTATATGGGGGCCAGTATTCTGTATGGAGCATTATATGGGGGCTAGTATTCTGCATGGAGCATTATGTGGAGGCCAGTGTTCTGTTTAGAGCAATATATGGGGGCCTGTATTCTGTATGAAGCATTATATGGGGTTCAGTATTCTGCATGGAGCATTATATGGGGCCCATACAGCATTGAGCATTACATGGGGGCCAGTATACTGAATGGAGCATTATATGGGGGCCTGTATTCTCTATGGAGCATTATATGGGGCCCATACAGAATGGAGCATTACATGGGGGCCAGTATTCTGCATGGAGCATTATATGGGGCTCATACAGCATGGAGCATTATATGGCGGCCAGTGTTTTGCATGGAGCAATATATGGGGCCCATGCAGCATGAAGCATTGTATGGGGGCCAGTTTTCTGCATGGAGCATTATATGGGGCCCATACATCATGGAGCATTATATGGTGGCCAGTATTCTGCATGGAGCATTATATAAGGCCCATACAGCATGGAGCATTATATAGGGGTGTGTATTCTGCATGGAGCTTAATATGGGGCCCATGCAGCATGGCGCATTATATGGGGGCCAGTATTCTGTATGGAGCATTAAATAGGGGCCAGTATTCTGCATGGAGCATTATATGGGGGCCATTATTCTGCATAGAGCATTATATAGGGGCCAGTATTCTGTATGGAGCATTATATTTTACCCTCTATTCTCTATTTAGCACAATATAGGGCCATAGAGCATGGAGCATTATATGGGGGCTAGTATTCTGCATGGAGCATTACATGGTGCCCATACAGCATGGAGCATTATATGGGGGCCAGTATTTTAAATGGAGGATTATATGGGGCCCATACAGCATGGAGCATTATATGGGGGCCAGTATTCTGCATGAATCATTATATGGCGGCTAATATTCTGCATGGAGCATTATACGGGGACCAATATTCTGCATGGAGCATTATATGGTGGCCAGTATTCTGCATAGAGCATTATATGGGGTCCAGTATTCTGCATGGAGCATTATATGGGGCACATACAGCAAGGAATATTATATGGGAGCCAGTATTCAGCATGGAGCATTATATGGGGCCCATACAGCATAGAGTATTGTATGGGGGCCAGTATTCAGCATGGAGCATTATATGGGGCCCATACAGCATAGAGCATTATATGGGGGCCAGTATTCTGTATGGAGCATTATATGGGGGCCAGTATTCTGCATGGAGCATTATGTGGGGGCCAGTATTCTGTTTAGAGCATTATATGGGGGCCTGAATTCTGTATGAAGCAATATATGGGGGTCAGTATTCTGCATGGAGCATTATATGGGTCCCATACAGCATTGTGCATTATATGGGGGCCTGTATTCTCTATGGAGCATTATATGGGGCCCATACAGAATGGAGCATTACATGGGGGCCAGTATTCTGCATGGAGCATTATATTTGGCTCATACAGCATGGAGCATTATATGGCGGCCAGTATTTTGCATGGAGCAATATATGGGGCCCATACAGCATGGAGCATTATATGGGGGCCAGTATTCTGCATGGAGCATTATATAAGGCCCATACAGCATGGAGCATTATATGGGGGTGTGTATTCTGCATGGAGCATAATATGGGGCCCATGCAGCATGGAGCATTATATGGGGGCCAGTATTCTGCATGGAGCATAATTTGGGGACCAGTATTCTGCATGGAGCATTATATGGGGGCCAGTATTCTGTATGGAGTATTATATGTGGGCCAGTATTCTGCATGGAACATTATACGGGGCCCATACAGCATGGAGCATTATATGGGGGCCAGTATACTGAATGGAGCAATATATGGGGCCAGTATTCTGCATATAGCATGATATGATGCCCATACAGCATGGAGCATTATATGGCGGCCAGTATTCTGCATGGAGCATTATATGGGGACCAGTGCTCTGTATGGAGCATTACATGGGGGCCAGTAATCTGTATGGGACATTATATGGGGGCCTGTATTCAGAATGCAGCTTTATATGGGGGCCAGTATTCTGCATGGAGCCTTATATGGGCCTAAACAGCATGCAGAATTATATGGGGGCCAGTATTCTGCATGGAGCATTATATAGGGGCCAGTATTCTGCACGGAGCGTTTAATGGGAAAATGTATACTGAATAAAGCATTATATGGGGGCCAGTATTCTGCATGGAGCATTACATGGGGGCCAGTATTCTGTAAGGAGCATTATATGGGGGTCAGTATTCTGCATGGAGCATTATATGGGGCCCATACAGTATTGAGCATTAACTGTGCGCCAGTAATCTGCATGGAGTATTTTATGGTGCCCATACAGCATGGAGCATTAGTTGGGGGTCCAGAATTCTGCATGGAGCATTATATGGGGGCCAGTATTCTGTGTGGAGCATTATATGGGGGCCTGTATTCTGTATGGAGCATTATATGGGGGCCAGTAATCTGAATGGAGCATTATATGGGGCCGATACAGCAAGGAGCATAATATGGGGGCCAGTTTACTGAATGGAGCATTATATGGGGTCCAGTATTCTTCATATAGCATGATATGGGGACCATACAGCATGGAGCATTATATGGGGGCCTGTATTCTGCATCAAGCATTATATGGGGACCAGTATTCTGTATGGAGCATTATATGGAGGCCAGTAATCTGTATGTGTTATTATATGGGGGCCAGTTTTCTTCATCGTGCATTATATGGGGGCCTGTATTCTGCATGAAGCTTTATATGGGGGCCAGTATTGCGCATGGAGCCTTATATGGGCCTATACAGCATGGAGCATTATATGGGGGCCAGTATTCAGCATGGAGCATTATATGAGGGCCAGTTTTCTGCATGGAGCGTTTAATGGGAACCTGTATACTGAATGGAGCATTATGTGGGGGCCAGTATTCTGTATGGGGCATTATATGGGGGCCAGTAGTATTCTGTATGGAGCATTATATGGGGGTCAGAATTCAGCATGGAGCATTACATGGGGCCCATACAGCATTGAGCATTATATGTGGGCCAGTATTCTGCATGGAGCATTTTAATGGGGCCCATACAGCATTATATGGGGGCCAAAATACTGAATGGATCTTTATATGGTGGCCAGTAATCTCCATATAGCATTATATGGGCCCATACAGCATGGAGCATTAGTTGGGGGCCAGTATTCTGCATGGAGCATTATATGGGGGTCAGTATTCTCCATGGAGCATTATATGGGGCCCATACAGCATGGAACATTATATGTGGGCCAGTATTTTTCATTGAGCATTATATGGGGCACATACAGCATGGAGCATTATATGGGGGCCAGTATTCTGCATGGAGCATTATATGGCGGCCAGTATTCTGCATGGAGCATTATATGGGGACCAATATCCTGCATGGAGCATTATATGGGGGCCAGTATTCTGCATGGAGCATTATATGAGGGCCAGTATTCTACATGGAGCATTATATGGGGCCCATACAGCATGGAATATTATATGTAGGCCAGTATTCTGCATGGACTATTATGTAGGGCCCATACAGCATGGAGCGTTCTATAGGGGCCAGTATACTGATGGAGCATTATATGGGGGCCTGTATTCTCTATTTAGCATTATATGGGGTCCATACAGAATGGAGCATTATATGGGGCCCAGTATTCTGCATGGAGCATTATATGGGGACCATACAGCATGGAACATTGTATGGGGGCCAGAATTTTCCATGGAGAATTATATGGGGCCCATACAGCATGGATCTATATATGGGGGCCAGTATTCTGCATGGAGCATTATATGGCGGCCACTATTCTGCATGGAGAATTATATGGGGATCAATATTCTGCATGGAGCATTATATGGGCGCCAGTATTCTGCATGTAGCATTATATGGGGGCCAGTATTCTACATGGAGCATTATATGGGGCCCATACAGCATGGAATATTATATGGGGGCAAGTATTCTGCATGGAGCATTAAATGGGGCCCATATAGCATGGAGCATTATATGAGGGCACTATACTGAATGGAGCATTATATGGGGGCCATTATTCTGCATATAGCATGATATGGGGCCCATACAGCATGGAGCATTATATGGGAACCTGTATTCTGCATCAAATATTATATGGGGGTCAGTATTCTGCATGGAGCTTTATATGGGGACCAGTATTATGTATGGAGCATTAAATGGGGGCCAGTAATCTGTATGTGTCATTATATGCGGGCCATTATTCTTCATGGTGCATTATATGAGGGCTTGCATTCTGCATGGAGCTTTATATAGGGACAGTAATGAGAATGGAGCCTTATAAGGGCCTATACAGCATGGAGCATTATATGGGGGCCAGTACTCTGCATGGAGCATTAAATGGGGGCCAGTATTCTGCATGGAGCATTACATGGGGGCCAGTAATCTGTATGGAGCATTATATGGGGGCCAGTATTCTGTATGGAGCATTATATGGGGGCCAGTATTCTGTATGGAGCATTATATGGGGGTCATTATTCTACATGGAGCATTATATGGGGCCTATACAGCATGGAGCATTATATGTGGGTCAGTATTCTGTATGGAGCATTATATGGGGGGTCATTATTCTACATGGAGCATTATTTGGGGCCTATACAGCATTGAGCATTATATGTGGGTCAGTATTCTGTACGGAGCATTATATGGGGCCTATACAGCATGGAGCATTATATTGGGGCCCGTTTACTTAATGTATCATTACAAGGGGGCCAGTATTCTGCATATAGCATTATATGGGCCCATACAACATGGAGCATTTGATGGGGGCCAGTATTCTGCATGAAGCATTATATTGGGGCCAGTATTCTGTATGGAGCATTATCTGGGGGTCAGAATTCTCTATGGAGCATTTTCTGTGGGTCAGTATTTCGCATGGAGCATTATATGGGGCCCACACAGCATGGAGCTTTATATGGGGGCCAATAGTCTGCATGGAGCTTTATATGGGGGCCAGTATTCTGCATGGGGAATTATATGGGTCCCATACAGCATGGAGCATTATATGGGGGCCAGTAAGCTGAATGGAGCATTATATGGGGACCAGTTTTCTGCATGGAGCATTTTATGGGGCCCATACAGCATGGAGCATTATTTGGGGGCCAGTATACTTAATGGAGCATTATAAGGGGGCAGTATTCTGAATGGAGGGTTTAATGGGAAACTGTATACTGAATGGAGCAATATATGGGGGCCAGTATTCTGTGTGGAGCATTGTATGGGGGTCAGTATTCTGTATGGATCATTATATGGGGGCCAGTATTCTGCATGAAGCATTATATGGAGGCTAGTATTCTGTATGGAGCATTGTATGGGGGCCACTAATCTGTATGGTGCATTATATGGGGGCCAGTATTCTGCATGGAGCATTATACGGGCGCATACAGCATGGAGCAGTATATGGGGGCCAGTATTCTGCATGGAGCATTATATGCCGCCGGTATTCTGCATGGAGCATTATATGGGGACCAGTATTCTGCATGGAGCATTATATGGGGCCCATACAGCATGGAACATTATATGGGGGCCAGTATTCTGCATGGAGCATTATATGGGGCCCATATAGCATGGAGCATTATATGGGTGCTAGTATACTGGAAGAATCATTTCATCTGGGCCAGTATTCTGCATGTAGCATTATATGGGGGCCAGTAATCTGTATGGAGCATTATATGGGGGCCAGTACTCTGTATGGAGCATTATATGGGGGCCAGTATTCTGCATGGAGCATTATTATATGTGGCCCATACAGCATGGAGCATTATATGGGGGCCAGTATACTTAATAGAGCATTATATGGGGACTAGTATTCTGAATGTAGCATTTTATGGGCCCATACAGCATGGAGCATTATATGGGGTGCATTATTCTGTATGGAGAATAATATGGGGGCCAGTATTCTTCATGGAGCATTATATGTGGGCTGATATTCTGGATGAAGCATTATATGGGGGCATGTATTCTGCATGGAGCATTATATGGGGGCCAGTACTCTGCATAGATCATTATATGGGGAGCAGTATTCCATATGGAGCATTATATGGGGTCAGTATTCTGCATGGAGCATTATATGGGGCCCATAGAGCATTGAGCATTATATGGGGGTCAGTATTCTGCATGGAGCATTATATGGGGCCCATAGAGCATGGAGCATTATATGGGGGCCAGTATACTGAATGGATCATTATATGGGGGCCAGTATTCTGCATATAGCATTATATGGGCCCATACAACATGAAGCATTAGATAGGGGCCAGTATTCTGCATGAAGCATTATATGGGGCCAGTATTCTGTATAGAGCATTATATGCGGGTCAGTATTTTGCATGGAGCATTATATGGGGCCCACACAGAATGGAGCTTTATATGGGGGCCAGTAGTCCGCATGGAGCAATATATGGGGGCCAGTATTCTGAATGGAGAATTATATGGGGCCCATACATCATGGAGCATTATATGGGGGCCAATATACTGAATGGCGCTTTATAAGTGGGCAGTATTCTGCATGGAGCGTTTAATGGGAACCTGCATACTGAATGGAGCATTATATGGGGGCCAGTATTCTGTGTGGAGCATTGTATGGAGGCCAGTATTCTGCATGGAGCATTATATGGGGGCCAGTAATCTGCATGAAGCATTGTATGGGGGCCAGTAATATGTATGGGGCATTATATGGGGGCCAGTATTCTGCATGGAGCATTATATGGGGCCCATATAGCATGGAGCATTATATTGGGGCTAGTATACTGAATGGAGCATTACATCTGGGCCAGTATTCTGCATGTAGCAATATATGGGGGCCAGTATTCTGTATGGAGCATTATATGTGGGCCAGTACTCTGTATGGAGCATTTTATGGGGGCCAGTATTCTGCATGGAACATTATTATATGTGGCCCATACAGCATGGAGCATTATATGGGGCCCAGTATTTTGAATGTAGCAATGTAGGGGCCCATACAGCATGGAGCATTATATGGGGTGCATTATTCTGTATGGAACATAATATGGGGGCCAGTATTCTGCATGGAGCATTATATGGGGGCTAGTATTCTGCATGAAGCATTATATGGGAGCCAGTATTCTGAATGGAGCATTATACGGGCCCATACAGCATGAAGCATTACATGGGGGCCAGTATTCTGCATGGAGCATTATATGGGACCCGTACAGCATGAAGCATTATATTGGGGCTAGTATACTGAATGGAGCATTACATCGGGGCCCGTATTCTGCATATAGCATGATATGGGGCCCATACAGAATGGAGCATTATATGGGGGCCTGTATTCTGCATCGAGCATTTTACGGGGGCCAGTATTCTGCATGGAGCTCTGTATGGGGGCCAGTATTCTGTATGGAGCATTATATTGGGGCCAGTAATCTGTATAGGGCATTATATGGGGGCCAGTATTTTGCATGGTGCATTATATGGGGGCCTGTATTCTGCATGGAGCTTTATATGAGGGCCAGTATTGTGCATAGAGCCTTATATGGGCCTATACAGCATGGAGCATCATATGGGGGCCAGTATTTTGCATGGAGCATTATATGCGGCCCATACAGTATCGAGCATTATATGGGGGCCAGTATTCTGCATGGAGCATTATATGGGGACCAATATTCTGCATGGAGCATTATATGGGGGCCAGTATTCTGCATGGAGCATTATATGGGGGCCAGTATTCTGAATGGAGCATTATATCGGGCCCATACAGCATGGAATAATATATGGGAGCCAGTATTCTGCATGGAGCATTATATGGGGCCCATACGGCATGGAGTATTATATGGGGGCCTGTATTCTGCATATAGCATGATATGGGGCCCATACAGAATGGAGCATTATATGGGGGCCTGTATTCTGCATCGAGCTTTTTATTGGGGCCAGTATTCTGCATGGAGCTTGATATAGGGGCCAGTATTCTGTATGGAGCATTATATTGGGGCCAGTGATCTGTATAGGGCACTATATGGGGGCCAGTATTTTGCATGGTGCATTATATGGGGGCCTGTATTCTGCAATGAGCATTATATGGGGGCCAGTATTCTGTATGGAGCATTGAATGGGTGCCAGTATTCTGCATGGAGCATTATATTGGGGCCAGTATTCTGCATGGAGCATTATATGGGGGCCAGTATTCTGTATAGAGCATTATATGGGGGCCTGTATACTCTGTTTAGCATTATATGGGGTCCATACAGCATGGAGCATAATATGGGTGCCATTATACTGCTTGGAGAATTATATGGGGGCTAGTATTCTGGACGGAGCATTATATGGGGTCCAGTATTCTGTATGGAGCATTATATGGGGGCCAGTATTCTGCATGGAGCATTATATGGGTGCCAGTATTCTGTATGGAGCATTATATGGTTGCCAGGATTCTGCAATGAGCATTAAATGGGTGCCAGTATTCTGCATGGAGCATTATATTGGGGCCAGTATTCTGTATGGAGCATTATATGGGGGCCTGTATTCTGCATATAGCATGATATGGGGCCCATACAGAATGGAGCATTATATGGGGGCCTGTATTCTGCATCGAGCTTTTTATGGGGGCCAGTATTCTGCATGGAGCTTAATATAGGGGCCAGTATTCTGTATGGAGCATTATATTGGGGCCAGTGATCTGTATAGGGCATTATATGGGGGCCAGTATTTTGCATGGTGCATTATATGGGGGCCTGTATTCTGCATGGAGCTTTATATGAGGGCCAGTATTGTGCATGGAGCCTTATATGGGCCTATACAGCATGGAGCATTATATAGGGGTCAGTATTCTGCATGGAGCTTTACATGTGGACTAGTATTCTGCGTGGAGCGTTTAATGGGAACTTGTATACTGAATGGAGCATTATATGGGTTCCAGTATCCTGTGTGGAGCATTGTATGGGGGCCAGTATTCTGTATGGAGCATTATGTGGGGACCAGAATTCTGCATGGAGCATTATATGGGGCCAGTATTCTGTATGGAGCATTGTATGGGGGCCAGTAATCTATATGGAGCATTATATTGGGGCCAGTATTCTGCATGGAGTATTATATGGGGGCCAGTATTCTGCATGGAACATTATATGGGGGCTAGTAATCTGGACGGAGCATTATATGGGGGCCAGTATTCTGTATGGAGCATTATATGGGGGCCAGTATTCTGCATGGAGTATTATATGGGGGCCAGAATTCTGTATGGAGCATTATATGGGGGCCAGTATTCTGCAATGAGCATTATATGGGGGCCAGTATTCTGTATGGAGCATTGAATGGGTGCCAGTATTCTGCATGGAGCATTATATTGGGGCCAGTATTCTGCATGGAGCATTATATGGGGGCCAGTATACTCTGTTGAGCATTATATGGGGTCCATACAGCATGGAGCATAATATGGGTGCCATTATACTGCATGGAGAATTATATGGGGGCTAGTATTCTGGACGGAGCATTATATGGGGTCCAGTATTCTGTATGGAGCATTATATGGGGGCCAGTATTCTGCATGGAGCATTATATGGGTGCCAGTATTCTGTATGGAGCATTATATGGTTGCCAGGATTCTGCAATGAGCATTAAATGGGTGCCAGAATTCTGCATGGAGCATTTTATTGGGGCCAGTATTCTGTATCGAGCATTATATGGCGTCCTGTATTCTCTGTTTAGCTTTATATGGGATCCATAAAGCATGGAGCAAAATATGGGGGCCAGTATTCTGCCTGGAGCATTATATGGGGCCCATACAGCATGGAACATTATATGGGGGCCAGTATTTTGCATGGATCATTATATGGGGCCATTACAGCATGGATCATTATATGGGGGCCAATATTCTGCATGGATCATTATGTGTCGACCAGTATTCTGCATACTGCATTATATGGGGACCAATATTCTGCAAGGAGCATTACATGGGTTCAGTATTCTGCATGGAGCATTATATAGGGACCAGTATTCTACATGGAGCATTAAATGGGGCCCATAGAGCATGGAATATTATATGGGGTCAAGTATTCTGCATGGAGTATTATGTGGGGCCCATACAGCATGGAGCATTATATGGGGGATAGTATACTGTATGGAGCATTATATGGGGGCGTGTATTCTTTATTTAGCATTATATGGGGTCCATACAGCATGGAACATTATATGGGGGGCAGTTTTCTGCATGGAGCATTATATGGGGCCCATACAGAATGCAACATTATATGGGGGCCAGTATTTTGCATGGAGCATTATATCGGGCCCATCCAGCATGGATCATTATATGGGGGCCAGTATTCTGCATGGAGCATTATATGGCGGCCAATATTCCGCATTGAGCATTATATGGGGACCAACATTCTGCATGGAGCATTATAAGGGGGCCAGTATTCTGCATGGAGCATTATATTGGGGCCAGTATTCTACATGGAGCATTATATGGGGCCCTTACAGCATGGAATATTATATGGGGGCCAGTATTCTACATGGAGCATTATATGGGCCCATACAGCATGGAGCCCGTTATGGGGGCACTATACTACATGGAGCAATATATGGGGCCAGTATTCTGCATGTAGCATGATATGGGGCCCATATAGCATGGAGCAATATATGTGGCCAGTATTCTGCATGGAGCATTATATGCGGACCAGTATTCTGCATTGAGCATTATATGGGGGCCAGTATTCCGCATGGAGCATTATATGGGGCCCATATAGCATGGAGCATTATATGGGGGCCAGTATTTTGAATGGAGCATTATATGGGGCCAGTATTCTGCATGTAGCATTTTATGGGGGCCAGTATTCTATATGACGCATTATATGGGGTCCAGTATTCTGTATGGAGCATTATATGCGGGCCTGTATTCTGTATGGAGCATTATATGGGGCCTATACAGCATGGAGCATTATATGGGGGCCAGTATTCTGCATGGAGCATTATATGGGGCCCATACAGCATGCGGCAATATATGGGGGCCAGTATTCTGCATGGAGCTTTATATGGGGCCCATACAGCATGGAGCATTATATGGGGGCCACTGTTGTGTATGGAGCATTATATGGGGGCCTGCTTTCTGTTGGGAGCATTATATGGGGGTCAGTATTCTGCATGGAGCATTATATGGGGCCCATACAGCATGGAGCATTATATGGGGGCCAGTTTTCTGATTGGAGCATAATATGGGGGCCAGTATTCTGTATGGAGCATTATATGGGGACCAGTATTCTGTATGGAGCATTATATGGGGCGAGTAATTTGTATGGTGCATTATATGGGGGCCAGTATTCTGCATGGAGCATTATATGAGGGCCTGTATTCTGCATGGAGCTTTACATGGGGACCAGTATTCTGTATGGAGCATTATATGGGGGCCAGTATTCTGGATGGAGCATTTTATGGGCTCATACAGCATGGAGCATTATATGGGGGCCTGTATTCTGCATGGAGTATTATATTCGGGCCAGTATTCTGCATGGAGCATAATATGGGGGCCAGTATTCTATATGGAGCATTGTATGGGGGCCAGTAATCTGTATGGGGCATTATTTGGGGGCCAGTATTCTGCATGGAGCATTTTATGGGCTCATACAGCATGGAGCATTATATGGGGGCCTGGATTCTGCATGGAGTATTATATTCGGGCCAGTATTCTGCATGGAGCATAATATTGGGGCCAGTATTCTATATGGAGCATTGTATGGGGGCCAGTAATCTGTATGGGGCATTATATGGGGGCCAGTATTCTGCATGGAGCATTATACGGGTCCATACAGCATGGAGCATTATATGGGGGCCAGTATTCTGCATGGAGCATTATATGGGGGCTAGTATTGTGGATGGAGCATTATATGGGGGCTAATATTCTGGATGGAGCACTGCATTGGGGCCAGTATTCTGTATGGAGCTTTATATTGGGGCCAGTATTCTGCATGGAGCATTATATGGGGGCCAGTATTCTGCATTGAGCATTATATGGGGGCCAGTATTCTGTATGGAGCATTAAATGGGTGACAGTATTTTGGATGGAGCATTATATGGGGCCAAGTATTCTGCATGGAGCATTATATGGGGGCCAGTATTCTGTATGGAGCATTATATGGGGGGCCAGTATTCTGTATGGAGCATTATATGGGGGCCTGTATACTCTATTTAGCATTATATGGGATTCATACAGCATGCAGCATTATATGGGGGCCAGTATTCTTCATGGAGCATTAAATGGGGCCCATAGAGCATGGAACATTATATGGGGGCCAGTATTCTGCATGGAGCATTATGTGGCGGCCAGTATTCTGCATGGAGCATTATATGGGGACCAATGTTCTGCATGGAGCATTGCTTGGGTTCAGTTTTCTGCATGGAGCATTATATGGGGGCCAGTATTCTACATGGAGCATTAAATGTGGCCCATACAGCATGGAATATTATATGGGGGCATGTATTCTACAGGGAGTATTATGTGGGGCCCATACAGCATGGAGCATTATATGGGGAACAGTATACTTTATGTAGCATTATATGGGGGCATGTATTCTCTATTTAGCATTATATGGGGTCCATACAGCATGGAACATTATAGGGGGGGCCAGTATTCCACATGGAGTATTATATGGGGCCCATACAGCATGCAACATTATATGGGGGCCAGTATTTTGCATGAAGCATTATATCGGGCCCATCCAGCATGGATCATTATATGGGGGCCAGTATTCTGCATGGAGCATTATACGGCGGCCAGTATTCTGCATTGATCATTATATGGGGACCAATATTCTGCATGGAGCATTATATGGGGGCCAGTATTCTGCAAGGAGCATTACATTGGGTCCAGTATTCTACATGGAGCATTATATGGGGCCCTTACAGCATGGAATATTATATGGGGGCCAGTATTCTACATGAAGTATTATATGAGGCCCATACAGCATGGAGCCCCTTATGGGGGCACTATACTGAATCAAGCAATATATGTGGCCAGTATTCTGCATGGAGCATTATATGCGGACCAGTATTCTGCATTGAGCATTATATGGGGGCCAGTATTCTGCATGGAGCACTATATGGGGCCCATATAGCATGGAGCATTATATGGGGGCCAGTATTTTGAATGTAGCATTATATGGGGCCAGTATTCTGCATGTAGCATTTTATGGGGGCCAGTATTCTATATGGAGCATTATATGGGGGTCAGTATTCTGTATGGAGCATTATATGGGGCCCATACACCATGGAGCTCTATATGTGTGCCAGTATTGTGCATGGAGCATTGTATGGAGCCCATACAGCATGGAGCAATATATGGGGGCCAGTATACTGAAAGGAGTATTATATGGGGGCCAGTATTCTGCATATAGCATTATATTTGCCAATAGAGCATGTAGCATTATATGGGGTCCGTTATTCTGTAATGAACATTATATGGTGTGCATTATTCTGTATGGAACATTATTTGGGGGCCAGTATTCTCCATGGAGCATTATATGGGGGCCAGTATTCTGTATGGAGCATTACATGGGGGCCAGTATTCTGTATGGAGCATTATATGGGGGCCAGTATTCTGCATGGAGCATTATATGGGGGCCAGTATTCTGTATGGAGCATTATATGGGGGCCTGTATTCTGTATGGAGCATTATATGGGGCCTATACAGCATGGAGCATTATATGGGGGCCAGTATTCTGCATGGAGCATTATATGGGGCCCATACAGCATGCGGCAATATATGGGGGCCAGTATTCTGCATGGAGCTTTATATGGGGCCCATACAGCATGGAGCATTATATGGGGGCCACTGTTCTGTATGGAGCATTATATGGGAGCCTGCTTTCTGTTGGGAGCATTATATGGGGGTCAGTATTCTGCATGGAGCACTATATGGGCCCCATACAGCCTGGAGCATTATATGGGGGCCAGTTTTCTGCATGGAGCATAATATGGGGGCCAGTATTCTGTATGGAGCATTATATGGGGCGAGTAATTTGTATGGGGCATTATATGGGGGCCAGTATTCTGCATGGAGCATTATATGGGGCCTGTATTCTGCATGGAGCTTTACATGGGGACCAGTATTCTGTATGGAGCATTATATGGGGGCCAGTATTCTGCATGGAGCATTTTATGGGTTCATACAGCATGGAGCATTATATGGGGGCCTGTATTCTGCATGGAGTATTATATTCGGGCCAGTATTCTGCATGGAGCATAATATGGGGGCCAGTATTCTATATGGAGCATTGTATGGGGGCCAGTAATCTGTATGGGGCATTATTTGGGGGCCAGTATTCTGCATGGAGCATTTTATGGGCTCATACAGCATGGAGCATTATATGGGGGCCTGTATTCTGCATGGAGTATTATATTCGGGCCAGTATTCTGCATGAAGCATAATATTGGGGCCAGTATTCTATATGGAGTATTGTATGGGGGCCAGTAATCTGTATGGGGCATTATATGGGGGCCAGTATTCTGCATGGACCATTATACGGGTCCATACAGCATGGAGCATTATATGGGGGCCAGTATTCTGCATGGAGCATTATATGGGGGCTAGTATTCTGGATGGAGCATTATATGGGGGCTAGTATTCTGGATGGAGCATTGCATGGGGGCCAGTATTCTGTATGGAGCTTTATATTGGGGCCAGTATTCTGCATGGAGCATTATATGGGGAGCAGTATTCTGTATGGAGCATTATATGGGGGCCAGTATTCTGCATTGAGCATTATATGGGGGCCAGTATTCTGTATGGAGCATTAAATGGGTGACAGTATTTTGGATGGAGCATTATATGGGGCCAAGTATTCTGCATGGAGCATTATATGGGGGCCAGTATTCTGTATGGAGCATTATATGGGGGCCAGTATTCTGTATGGAGCATTATATGGGGGCCTGTATACTCTATTTAGCATTATATGGGATTCATACAGCATGCAGCATTATATGGGGGCCAGTATTCTTCATGGAGCATTATATGGGGCCCATAGAGCATGGAACATTATATGGGGGCCAGTATTCTGCATGGAGCATTATGTGTCGGCCTGTATTCTTCATGGAGCATTATATGGGGACCAATGTTCTGCATGGAGCATTGCATGGGTTCAGTTTTCTGCATGGAGCATTATATGGGGGCCAGTATTCACATGGAGCATTAAATGGGGCCCATACAGCATGGAATATTATATGGGGGCATGTATTCTACAGGGAGTATTATGTGGGGCCCATACAGCATGGAGCATTATATGGGGAACAGTATACTTTATGTAGAATTATATGGGGGCATGTATTCTCTATTTAGCATTATATGGGGTCCATACATCATGGAACATTATAGGGGGGGGCAGTATTCCACATGGAGTATTATATGGGGCCCATACAGCATGCAACATTATATGGGGGCCAGTATTTTGCATGAAGCATTATATCGGGCCCATCCAGCATGGATCATTATATGGGGGCCAGTATTCTGCATGGAGCATTATATGGCGGCCAGTATTCTGCATTGATCATTATATGGGTACCAATATTCTGCATGGAGCATTATATGGGGGCCAGTATTCTGCAAGGAGCATTACATTGGGGCCAGTATTCTACATGGAGCATTATATGGGGCCCATACAGCATGGAATATTATATTGGGCCAGTATTCTGCATGGAGCATTATATGGGGCCCATACAGCATGGAGCCTGTTATGGGGGCACTATACTGAATGGAGCATTATATGGGGCCAGTGTTCTGCTTATAGCATGATATGGGGTCCATATTGCATTTAGCATTATATGTGACCAGTATTCTGCATGGAGCATTATATGTGGGCCAGTATTCTGCACTGAGCATTATATGGGGGCCAGTATTCTGCATGGAGCATTATATGAGGCCCATATAGCATGGAGCATTATATGGGGGCCAGTATATTGAATGGAGCAATATATGGGGCCAGTATTATGCATGTAGCATTTTATGGGGGCCAGTATTCTATATGGAGCATTATATGGGGTCCAGTATTCTGTATGGAGCATTATATGGGGGTCAGTATTATGTATGGAGTATTATATGGGGCCCATACAGTATGGAGCTCTATATGTGTGCCAGTATAGTGCATGGAGCATTGTATGGGGCCCATACAGCATGGAGCAATATATGGGGCCCTGTATACTGAATGGAGTATTATATGGGGGCCAGTATTCTGCATATAGCATTATATGGGCCCATAGAGCATGTAGCATTATATGGGGTCCGTTATTCTGTAATGAACATTATATGGTGTGCATTATTCTGTATGTAACATTATTTGGGGGCCAGTATTCTGCATGGGGCATTATATGGGGGCCAGTATTCTGTATGGAGCATTACATGGGGGCCAGTATTCTGTATGGAGCATTATATGGGGCCAGTATTCTGCATGGAGCATTATATGGGGGCCAGTATTCTGTATGGAGCATTATATGGGGGTCTGTATTCTGTATGTAGCATTATATGGGGCCTATACAGCATGGAGCATTATATGGGGGCCAGTATTCTGCATGGAGCATTACATTGGGGCCAGTATTCTACATGGAGCATTATATGGGGCCCTTACAGCATGGAATATTATATGGGGGCCAGTATTCTACATGGAGCATTATATGGGGCCCATACAGCATGGAGCCCCTTATGGGGGCACTATACTGAATGGAGCAATATATGTGGCCAGTATTCTGCATGGAGCATTATATGTGGACCAGTATTCTGCATTGAGCATTATATGGGGGCCAGTATTCTGCATGGAGCATTATATGGGGCCCATATAGCATGGAGCATTATATGGGGGCCAGTATTTTGAATGTAGCATTATATGGGGCCAGTATTCTGCATGTAGCATTTTATGGGGGCCAGTATTCTATATGGAGCATTATATGGGGTCCAGTATTCTGTATGGAGCATTATATGGGGGTCAGTATTCTCTATGGAGCATTATATGGGGCCCATACACCATGGAGCTCTATATGTGTGCCAGTATTGTGCATGGAGCATTGTATGGAGCCCATACAGTATGGAGCAATATATGGGGGCCAGTATACTGAATGGAGTATTATATGGGGGCCAATATTCTGCATATAACATTATATGTGCCCATAGAGCATGTAGCATTATATGGGGTCGGTTATTCTGTAATGACCATTATATGGTGTGCATTATTCTGTATGGAACATTATTTGGGGGCCAGTATTCTGCATGGAGCATTACATGGGGGCCAGTATTCTGTATGGAGCATTATATGGGGGGCCAGTATTCTGCATGGAGCATTATATGGGGGCCAGTAATCTGTATGGAGCTTATATGGGGGCCTGTATTCTGTATGGAGCATTATATGGGGCCTATACAGCATGGAGCATTATATGGGGGCCAGTATTCTGCATGGAGCATTATATGGGGCCCATACAGCATGCGGCAATATATGGGGGCCAGTATTCTGCATGGAGCTTTATATGGGGCCCATACAGCATGGAGCATTATATGGGGGCCACTGTTCTGTATGGAGCATTATATGGGGGCCTGCTTTCTGTTGGGAGCATTATATGGGGGTCAGTATTCTGCATGGGGCATTATATGGCGCCCATACAGCATGGAGCATTATATGGGGGCCAGTTTTCTGCATGGAGCATAATATTGGGGCCAGTATTCTGTATGGAGCATTATATGGGGACCAGTATTCTGTATGGAGCATTATATGGGGCGAGTAATTTGTATGGGGCATTATATGGGGGCCAGTATTCTGCATGGAGCATTATATGGGGGCCTGTATTCTGCATGGAGCTTTACATGGGGACCAGTATTCTGTATGGAGCATTATATGGGGGCCAGTATTCTGCATGGAGCATTTTATGGGCTCATACAGCATGGAGCATTATATGGGGGCCTGTATTCTGCATGGAGTATTATATTCGGGCCAGTATTCTGCATGGAGCATATTATGGGGGCCAGTATTCTATATGGAGCATTGTATGGGGGCCAGTAATCTGTATGGGGCATTATTTGGGGGCCAGTATTCTGCATGGAGCATTTTATGGGCTCATACAGCATGGAGCATTATATGGGGGCCTGGATTCTGCATGGAGTATTATATTCGGGCCAGTATTCTGCATGGAGCATAATATTGGGGCCAGTATTCTATATGGAGCATTGTATGGGGGCCAGTAATCTGTATGGGGCATTATATGGGGGCCAGTATTCTGCATGGAGCATTATACGGGTCCATACAGCATGGAGCAATATATGGGGGCCAGTATTCTGCATGGAGCATTATATGGGGGCTAGTATTGTGGATGGAGCATTATATGGGGGCTAATATTCTGGATGGAGCATTGCATGGGGGCCAGTATTCTGTATGGAGCTTTATATTGGGGCCAGTATTCTGCATGGAGCATTATATGGGGAGCAGTATTCTGTATGGAGCATTATATGGGGGCCAGTATTCTGCATTGAGCATTATATGGGGGCCAGTATTCTGTATGGAGCATTAAATGGGTGACAGTATTTTGGATGGAGCATTATATGGGGCCAAGTATTCTGCATGGAGCATTATATGGGGGCCAGTATTCTGTATGGAGCATTATATGGGGGCCAGTATTCTGTATGGAGCATTATATGGGGGCCTGTATACTCTATTTAGCATTATATGGGATTCATACAGCATGCAGCAATATATGGGGGCCAGTATTCTTCATGGAGCATTAAATGGGGCCCATAGAGAATGGAACATTATATGGGGGCCAGTATTCTGCATGGAGCATTATGTGGCGGCCAGTATTCTGCATGGAGCATTATATGGGGACCAATGTTCTGCATGGAGCATTGCATGGGTTCAGTTTTCTCCATGGAGCATTTTATTGGGGCCAGTATTCTACATGGAGCATTAAATGGGGCCCATACAGCATGGAATATTATATGGTGGCATGTATTATACAGGGAGTATTATGTGGGGCCCATACAGCATGGAGAATTATATGGGGAACAGTATACTTTATGTAGCATTATATGGGGGCATGTATTCTCTATTTAGCATTATATGGGGTCCATACAGCATGGAACATTATAGGGGTGGCCAGTATTCCACATGGAGTATCATATGGGTCCCATACAGCATGCAACATTATATGGGGGCCAGTATTTTGCATGAAGCATTATATCGGGCCCATCCAGCATGGATCATTATATGGGGGCCAGTATTCTGCATGGAGCATTATACGGCGGCCAGTATTCTGCATTGATCATTATATGGGGACCAATATTCTGCATGGAGCATTATATGGGGGCCAGTATTCTGCATGGAGCATTACATTGGGGCCAGTATTCTACATGGAGCATTATATGGGGCCCTTACAGCATGGAATATTATATGGGGGCCAGTATTCTACATGGAGCATTATATGGGGCCCATACAGCATGGAGCCCCTTATGGGGGCACTATACTGAATGGAGCAATATATGTGGCCAGTATTCTGCATGGAGAATTATATGCGGACCAGTATTCTGCATTGAGCATTATATGGGGGACAGTATTCTGCATGGAGCATTATATGGGGCCCATATAGCATGGAGCATTATATGGGGGCCAGTATTTTGAATGTAGCATTATATGGGGCCAGTATTCTGCATGTAGCATTTTATGGGGGCCAGTATTCTATATGGAGCATTATATGGGGTCCAGTATTCTGTATGGAGCATTATATGGGGGTCAGTATTCTGTATGGAGCATTATATGGGGCCCATACACCATGGAGCTCTATATGTGTGCCAGTATTGTGCATGGAGCATTGTATTGAGCCCATACAGCATGGAGCAATATATGGGGGCAAGTATACTGAATGGAGTATTATATGGGGGCCAGTATTCTGCATATAGCATTATATGTGCCCATAGAGCATGTAGCATTATATGGGGTCCGTTATTCTGTAATGAACATTATATGGTGTGCATTATTCTGTATGGAACATTATTTGGGGGCCAGTATTCTGCATGGAGCATTATATGGGGGCCAGTATTCTGTATGGAGCATTACATGGGGGCCAGTATTCTGTATGTAGCAATATATGGGGGCCAGTATTCTGCATGGAGCATTATAAGGGGGCCAGTATTCTGTATGGAGCATTATATGGGGGCCTGTATTCTGTATGGAGCATTATATGGGGCCTATACAGCATGGAGCATTATATGGGGGCCAGTATTCTGCATGGAGCATTATATGGGGCCCATACAGCATGCGGCAATATATGGGGGCCAGTATTCTGCATGGAGCATTATATGGGGGCCACTGTTCTGTATGGAGCATTATATGGGGGCCTGATTTCTGTTGGGAGCATTATATGGGGGTCAGTATTCTGCATGGAGCATTATATGGGGCCCATACAGCATGGAGCATTATATGGGGGCCAGTTTTCTGCATGGAGCATAATATGGGGGCCAGTATTCTGTATGGAGCATTATATGGGGACCAGTATTCTGTATGGAGCATTATATGGGGCGAGTAATTTGTATGGGGCATTATATGGGGGCCAGTATTCTGCATGGAGCATTATATGGGGGCCTGTATTCTGCATGAAGCTTTACATGGGGACCAGTATTCTGTATGGAGCATTATATGGGGGCCAGTATTCTGCATGGAGCATTTTATGGGTTCATACAGCATGGAGCATTATATGGGGGCCTGTATTCTGCATGGAGTATTATATTCGGGCCAGTATTCTGCATGGAGCATTATATGGGGAGCAGTATTCTGTATGGAGCATTATATGGGGGCCAGTATTCTGCATTGAGCATTATATGGGGGCCAGTATTCTGTATGGAGCATTAAATGGGTGACAGTATTTTGGATGGAGCATTATATGGGGCCAAGTATTCTGCATGGAGCATTATATGGGGTCCAGTATTCTGTATGGAGCATTATATGGGGGTCAGTATTTTCCATGGAGCATTATATGGGGCCCATACACCATGGAGCTCTATATGTGTGCCAGTATTGTGCATGGAGCATTGTATGGAGCCCATACAGTATGGAGCAATATATGGGGGCCAGTATACTGAATGGAGTATTATATGGGGGCCAGTATTCTGCATATAACATTATATGTGCCCATAGAGCATGTAGCATTATATGGGGTCGGTTATTCTGTAATGACCATTATATGGTGTGCATTATTCTGTATGGAACATTATTTGGGGGCCAGTATTCTGCATGGAGCATTACATGGGGGCCAGTATTCTGTATGGAGCATTATATGGGGGCCAGTATTCTGCATGGAGCATTATATGGGGGCCAGCATTCTGTATGGAGCATTATATGGGGGCCTGTATTCTGTATGGAGCATTATATGGGGCCTATACAGCATGGAGCATTATATGGGGGCCAGTATTCTGCATGGAGCATTATATGGGGCCCATACAGCATGCGGCAATATATGGGGGCCAGTATTCTGCATGGAGCTTTATATGGGGCCCATACAGCATGGAGCATTATATGGGGGCCACTGTTCTGTATGGAGCATTATATGGGGGCCTGCTTTCTGTTGGGAGCATTATATGGGGGTCAGTATTCTGCATGGGGCATTATATGGCGCCCATACAGCATGGAGCATTATATGGGGGCCAGTTTTCTGCATGGAGCATAATATTGGGGCCAGTATTCTGTATGGAGCATTATATGGGGACCAGTATTCTGTATGGAGCATTATATGGGGCGAGTAATTTGTATGGGGCATTATATGGGGGCCAGTATTCTGCATGGAGCATTATATGGGGGCCTGTATTCTGCATGGAGCTTTACATGGGGACCAGTATTCTGTATGGAGCATTATATGGGGGCCAGTATTCTGCATGGAGCATTTTATGGGCTCATACAGCATGGAGCATTATATGGGGGCCTGTATTCTGCATGGAGTATTATATTCGGGCCAGTATTCTGCATGGAGCATAATATGGGGGCCAGTATTCTATATGGAGCATTGTATGGGGGCCAGTAATCTGTATGGGGCATTATTTGGGGGCCAGTATTCTGCATGGAGCATTTTATGGGCTCATACAGCATGGAGCATTATATGGGGGCCTGGATTCTGCATGGAGTATTATATTCGGGCCAGTATTCTGCATGGAGCATAATATTGGGGCCAGTATTCTATATGGAGCATTGTATGGGGGCCAGTAATCTGTATGGGGCATTATATGGGGGCCAGTATTCTGCATGGAGCATTATACGGGTCCATACAGCATGGAGCAATATATGGGGGCCAGTATTCTGCATGGAGCATTATATGGGGGCTAGTATTGTGGATGGAGCATTATATGGGGGCTAATATTCTGGATGGAGCATTGCATGGGGGCCAGTATTCTGTATGGAGCTTTATATTGGGGCCAGTATTCTGCATGGAGCATTATATGGGGAGCAGTATTCTGTATGGAGCATTATATGGGGGCCAGTATTCTGCATTGAGCATTATATGGGGGCCAGTATTCTGTATGGAGCATTAAATGTGTGACAGTATTTTGGATGGAGCATTATATGGGGCCAAGTATTCTGCATGGAGCATTATATGGGGGCCAGTATTCTGTATGGAGCATTATATGGGGGCCAGTATTCTGTATGGAGCATTATATGGGGGCCTGTATACTCTATTTAGCATTATATGGGATTCATACAGCATGCAGCAATATATGGGGGCCAGTATTCTTCATGGAGCATTAAATGGGGCCCATAGAGAATGGAACATTTTATGGGGGCCAGTATTCTGCATGGAGTATTATGTGGCGGCCAGTATTCTGCATGGAGCATTATATGGGGACCAATGTTCTGCATGGAGCATTGCATGGGTTCAGTTTTCTGCATGGAGCATTATATGGGGGCCAGTATTCTACATGGAGCATTAAATGGGGCCCATACAGCATGGAATATTATATGGTGGCATGTATTATACAGGGAGCATTATGTGGGGCCCATACAGCATGGAGCATTATATGGGGAACAGTATACTTTATGTAGCATTATATGGGGGCATGTATTCTCTATTTAACATTATATGGGGTCCATACAGCATGGAACATTATAGGGGGGGCCAGTATTCCACATGGAGTATCATATGGGTCCCATACAGCATGCAACATTATATGGGGGCCAGTATTTTGCATGAAGCATTATATCGGGCCCATCCAGCATGGATCATTATATGGGGGCCAGTATTCTGCATGGAGCATTATACGGCGGCCAGTATTCTGCATTGATCATTATATGGGGACCAATATTCTGCATGGAGCATTATATGGGGGCCAGTATTCTGCAAGGAGCATTACATTGGGGCCAGTATTCTACATGGAGCATTATATGGGGCCCTTACAGCATGGAATATTATATGGGGGCCAGTATTCTACATGGAGCATTATATGGGGCCCATACAGCATGGAGCCCCTTATGGGGGCACTATACTGAATGGAGCAATATATGTGGCCAGTATTCTGCATGGAGCATTATATGCGGACCAGTATTCTGCATTGAGCATTATATGGGGGACAGTATTCTGCATGGAGCATTATATGGGGCCCATATAGCATGGAGCATTATATGGGGGCCAGTATTTTGAATGTAGCATTATATGGGGCCAGTATTCTGCATGTAGCATTTTATGGGGGCCAGTATTCTATATGGAGCATTATATGGGGTCCAGTATTCTGTATGGAGCATTATATGGGGGTCAGTATTCTGTATGGAGCATTATATGGGGCCCATACACCATGGAGCTCTATATGTGTGCCAGTATTGTGCATGGAGCATTGTATGGAGCCCATACAGCATGGAGCAATATATGGGGGCAAGTATACTGAATGGAGTATTATATGGGGGCCAGTATTCTTCATATAGCATTATATGTGCCCATAGAGCATGTAGCATTATATGGGGTCCGTTATTCTGTAATGAACATTATATGGTGTGCATTATTCTGTATGGAACATTATTTGGGGGCCAGTATTCTGCATGGAGCATTATATGGGGGCTAGTATTCTGTATGGAGCATTACATTGGGGCCAGTATTCTGTATGTAGCATTATATGGGGGCCAGTATTCTGCATGGAGCATTATAAGGGGGCCAGTATTCTGTATGGAGCACTATATGGGGGCCTGTATTCTGTATGGAGCATTATATGGGGCCTATACAGCATGGAGCATTATATGGGGGCCAGTATTCTGCATGGAGCATTATATGGGGCCCATACAGCATGCGGCAATATATGGGGGCCAGTATTCTGCATGGAGCATTATATGGGGGCCACTGTTCTGTATGGAGCATTATATGGGGGCCTGATTTCTGTTGGGAGCATTATATGGGGGTCAGTATTCTGCATGGAGCATTATATGGGGCCCATACAGCATGGAGCATTATATGGGGGCCAGTTTTCCGCATGGAGCATAATATGGGGGCCAGTATTCTGTATGGAGCATTATATGGGGACCAGTATTCTGTATGGAGCATTATATGGGGCGAGTAATTTGTATGGGGCATTATATGGGGGCCAGTATTCTGCATGGAGCATTATATGGGGGCCTGTATTCTGCATGGAGCTTTACATGGGGACCAGTATTCTGTATGGAGCATTATATGGGGGCCAGTATTCTGCATGGAGCATTTTATGGGTTCATACAGCATGGAGCATTATATGGGGGCCTGTATTCTGCATGGAGTATTATATTCGGGCCAGTATTCTGCATGGAGCATAATATGGGGGCCAGTATTCTATATGGAGCATTGTATGGGGGCCAGTAATCTGTATGGGGCATTATTTGAGGGCCAGTATTCTGCATGGAGCATTTTATGGGCTCATACAGTATGGAGCATTATATGGGGGCCTGTATTCTGCATGGAGTATTATATTCGGGCCAGTATTCTGCATGGAGCATAATATTGGGGCCAGTATTCTATATGGAGCATTGTATGGGGGCCAGTAATCTGTTTGGGGCATTATACGGGTCCATACAGCATGGAGCATTATATGGGGGCCAGTTTTCTGCATGGAGCATTATATGGGGGCTAGTATTCTGGATGGAGCATTTTATGGGGGCTAGTATTCTGGATGGAGCATTGCATGGGGGCCAGTATTCTGTATGGAGCTTTATATTGGGGCCAGTATTCTGCATGGAGCATTATATGGGGAGCAGTATTCTGTATGGAGCATTATATGGGGGCCAGTATTCTGCATTGAGCATTATATGGGGGCCAGTATTCTGTATGGAGCATTAAATGGGTGACAGTATTTTGGATGGAGCATTATATGGGGCCAAGTATTCTGCATGGAGCATTATATGGGGGCCAGTATTCTGTATGGAGCATTATATGGGGGCCAGTATTCTGTATGGAGCATTATATGGGGGCCTGTATACTCTATTTATCATTATATGGGATTCATACAGCATGCAGCATTATATGGGGGCCAGTATTCTTCATGGAGCATTATATGGGGCCCATAGAGCATGGAACATTATATGGGGGCCAGTATTCTGCATGGAGCATTATGTGGCGGCCAGTATTCTGCATGGAGCATTATATGGGGACCAATGTTCTGCATGGAGCATTGCATGGGTTCAGTTTTCTGCATGGAGCATTATATGGGGGCCAGTATTCTACATGGAGCATTAAATGGGGCCCATACAGCATGGAATATTATATGGGGGCATGTATTCTACAGGGAGTATTATGTGGGGCCCATACAGCATGGAGCATTATATGGGGAACAGTATACTTTATGTCGCATTATATGGGGGCATGTATTCTCTATTTAGCATTATATGGGGTCCATACAGCATGGAACATTATAGGGGGGGCCAGTACTCCACATGGAGTATTATATGGGGCCCATACAGCATGCAACATTATATGGGGGCCAGTATTTTGCATGAAGCATTATATCGGGCCCATCCAGCATGGATCATTATATGGGGGCCAGTATTCTGCATGGAGCATTATATGGCGGCCAGTATTCTGCATTGATCATTATATGGGGACCAATATTCTGCATGGAGCATTATATGGGGGCCAGTATTCTGCAAGGAGCATTACATTGGGGCCAGTATTCTACATGGAGCATTATATGGGGCCCATACAGCATGGAGCCTGTTATGGGGGCACTATACTGAATGGAGCATTATATGGGGCCAGTGTTCTGCTTATAGCATGATATGGGGTCCATATAGCACTTAGCATTATATGTGACCAGTATTCTGCATGGAGCATTATATGTGGGCCAGTATTCTGCACTGAGCATTATATGGCGGCCAGTATTCTGCATGGAGCATTATATGGGGCCCATATAGCATGGAGCATTATATGGGGGCCAGTATATTGAATGGAGCAATATATGGGGCCAGTATTATGCATGTAGCATTTTATGGGGGCCAGTATTCTATATGAAGCATTATATGGGGTCCAGTATTCTGTATGGAGCATTATATGGGGGTCAGTATTCTGTATGGAGTATTATATGGGGCCCATACAGTATGGAGCTCTATATGTGTGCCAGTATTGTGCATGGAGCATTGAATGGGGCCCATACAGCATGGAGCAATATATGGGGGCCAGTATACTGAATGGAGTATTATATGGGGCCCATACAGCATGGGGCAATATATGGGGGCCAGTTCTCTGCATGGAGCTTTATATGGAGCCCATACAGCATGGAGCATTATATGGGGGCCACTGTTCTGTATGGAGCATTATATGGGGGCCAGCATTCTGCTTGGAGCATTATTATATGCAGTATTCTGCATATAGCATTATATGGGCCAATAGAGCATGTAGCATTATATGGGGTCCGTTATTCTGTAAGGAACATTATATGGGGTGCAGTATTCTGTATGGAACATTATATGGGGGCCAGTAATCAAATTCGAGCATTATATGGGGGCCAGTATTCTGTATGGAGCATTATATGGGGGCCAGTATTCTGTATGGAGCATTATATGGGGGCCAGTATTCTGCATGGAGTATTATATGGGGGGCAGTATTCTGTATGGAGCATTATATGGGGGCCTGTATTCTGTATGGAGCAATATATGGGGTCTATACAGCATAGAGCATTATATGGGGGCCAGTATTCTGCATGGAGCATTATATGGGGCCCATACAGCATGGGGCAATATATGGGGGCCAGTATTCTGCATGGAGCTTTATATGTAGCCCATACAGCATGGAGCATTATATGGGGGCCACTGTTCTGTATGGAGCATTATATGGGAGCCTGCATTCTGTTTGGAGCATTATATGGGGTCCAGTATTCTGCATGGAGCATTTTATGGGGCCCATACAGCATGGAGCATTATGTGGGGGCCAGTTTTCTGCATGGAGCATTACATGGGGGCCAGTATTCTGTATGGAGCATTATATGGGGACCAGTATTCTGCATGGAGCATTATATGGGGGCCAGTAATCTGTATGGGGCATTGTATGGGGGCCAGTATTCTGCATGGAGCATTATATGGGGGCCTGTATTCTGCATGGGGCTTTACATGGGGACCAGTATTCTGTATGGAGCATTATATGGGGTCCAGTCTTCTGCATGGAGCGTTTTATGGTCTCATACAGCATGGAGCAATATATCGGTGCCTGTATTCTGCATGGAGTATTATATTCGGGCCAGTATTATGCATGGAGCATTATATGGGGGCCAGTATTCTATATGCAGCATTGTATGGGGGCCAGTAATCTGTATGGGGCATTATATGGTGGCCAGTATTCTGCATGGAGCATTATACGGGCCCATACAGCATGGAGCACTACATGGGGGTCAGTATTCTGCATGGAGCAATATATGCTGGCCAGTATTCTGCATGGAGCATTATATGGGGGCCAGTATTCTGCATGGAGCATTATAAGGGGGCTAGTATTCGAGATTGAGCATTGCATGGGGGCCAGTATTCTGTATGGAGCATTATATGGGGGCTAGTATTCTGCATGGAGCATTATATGGGGGCCAGTATTCTGTATGGAGCATTTTATGGGGGCCAGTATTCTGCATTGAGCATTATATGGGGGCCAGTATTCTGTATGGAGCATTAAATGGGTGCCTGTATTCTGGATGGAGCATTATATGGGGGCCAGTGTTCTGCATGGAGCATTATATGGGGGTCAGTGTTCTGCATGGAGCATTATATGGGTGCCTGTATTCTCTATTTAGCATTATATGGGGTTCATACAGCATGGAGCATTATATGGGGGCCAGTATTCTGCATGGAGCATTATTTGGGGGCCATTATTCTGTATAGAGCATTATATGGGGTGCATTATTCTGTATGGAGCATTATATGGGGGCCAGTATTCTGCATGGAGCATTATATGGGGGCCAAAATTCTGTATGGAGAATTATATGGGGGCAAGTATTCTTCATGGAGCATTATATGGGGCCCATACAGCATGGAGCATTATATGGGGGCCAGTATTTTGCATGGAGAATTATATGGGGCCCATACAGCATGGAGCATTATATGGGGCCAGTATTCTGCATGGAACATTATGTGGTGCCAGTATTCTACATGGAGCATTATATGGGGGCCAGTATTCTACATGGAGCATTATATGGGGCTCATACAGCATGGAATTTTATTTGGAGGCCAGTATTCTGCATGGAGTATTATGTGGGGCCCATACAGAATGGAGCATAATATGGGGGCCAGTATACTGTATGGAGCATTATATGGGGGCCTGTATTCTCAATTTAGCATTATATGGGGTCCATACAGCATGGAGCATTATATGGGGGCCAGTATTCTGCATGGAGCATTATATGGGGCCCATACAGCATGGATTATTATATGGGGGCCAGTATTTTGCATGGAGCATTATATCGGGCCCATGCAGCATGGAGCATTAAGTGGGGGCCAGTGTTCTGCATGGAGCATTATATGGGGGCAGTATTCTGCATGGAGCATTATATGGGCCCATACAGCATGGAGCATTATATGCGGTCCATTATTCTGTAAGGAGCCTTATATGGGGTACATTATTCTGTATGGAACATTATATGGGGTCCAGTATTCTGCATGGAGCATTACATGGAGGCCAAAATTCTGTAAGGAGAATTATATGGGGGCAAGTATTCTTCATGGAGCATTATATGGGGTCCATACAGCATGGAGCATTATATGGGGGCCAGTATTCTGCATGGAGCATTATATGGGGGCCAGCATTCTTCAGGGAGCATTATATGGGGGCCAGTATTCTGTATGTAGCAATATATGGGGCCCATACAGCATGGAGCATTATATGTTGGCCAGTATACTGAACGGAGCATTATATGGGGGCCAGTATTCTACTTGTAGCATTATATGGGGTCCATTATTCTGTAAGGAGCATTATATGGGCTGCATTTTTTTGTCAGGAGCATTATATGGGGCCAGTATTGTGCATGGAGCATTATATGGGGGCCAATATTCTGTATAGAGCATTATATCGGGGTCAGTATTTTGCATGGAGCATTATATGGATCCCAAACAGCATGGAGCTTTATATGGTTGCCAGTAGTCTGCATGGAGCATTTTATGGCGGCCAGTTTTCTGCAAGAAGAATTATATGGGGCCCATACATCATGGAGCATTATATGGGGCCAGTATACTGAATGGAGCATTATATGGGGGCCAGTTTTCTGCATGGAGCATTTTATGGGGCCCGATAAAGCAAGGAGCATTATATGGGGGCCAGTATACTTAATGGAGCATTATAAGGGGGAAGTATTCTGCATGGAGCGTTTAATGGGAATCTGTATACTGAATGGAGCATTACTTTGGGGCCAGTATTCTGTGTGGAGCAATGTATGGAGGCCAGTATTCTGTATGGAGCATTATATGGGGGCCAGTATTCTGCATGAAGTATTATATGGGGGCCAGTATTCTGTATAGAGCATTGTATGGGGGCCAGTAATCTTTATGGGGCATTAGATGGGGGCCAGTATTCTGCATGGAGCATTATACGGGCCCATACAGTATGGAGCATTATATGGGGGCCAGTATTCTGCATGGAGCATTATATGGGGCCCATATAGCATGGAGCTTTATATGGTGGCCAGTATTCTGTATGGAGCATTAAATGGGTGCCAGTATTCTGAATGGAGCATTATATGGGGGCCTGTATTCTCTATTTAGCATTATATGGGGTCCATGCAGCGTGCAGCATTATATGGGGGCCAGTATTCTGCATGGAGCATTATATGGGGCCCATACAGAATGGAACATTATAGGGGAAACAGTATTTTGCATGGAGAATTATATGGGGCCCATACAGCATGCAGAATTCTATGGGGGCCAGTATTCTGCATGGAGCATTATATGGGGGCCAGTATTCTACATGGAGCATTATATCCGGCCCATACAGCATGGAATATTATATGGGGGCCAGTACTCTGCATGGAATATTATGTGGGGCCCATAAAGCATGGAGCAATATATGGGGGCCAGTATACTGTTTGGAGCACTATATGGGGGCCTGTATTCTCTATTTAGCATTATATGGGGTCCATACAGCATGGAGCATTATATCGGTGCCAGTATTCTGCATGGAGCATTATATGGGGCCCATGCAGCATGGAACATTATATGGGGGCCAGTATTTTGCATGGAGCATTATATCGGGCTCATAGAGCATGGATCATTATATGGGGGCCAGTATTCTGCATGGAGTATTATATGGCGGCCAGTATTCTGCATGGAGCATTATATGGGGACCAATGTTCAGCATGGAGCATTATATGGGGGCCAGTATTCTGCATGGAGCATTATATTGGGGCCAGTATTCCACATGGAGTATTATATGGGGCCCATACAGCATGCAACATTATATGGGGGCCAGTATTTTGCATGAAGCATTATTTCGGGCCCATCCAGCATGGATCATTATATGGGGGCCAGTATTCTGCATGGAGCATTATATGGCGGCCAGTATTCTGCATTGATCATTATATGCGGACCAATATTCTGCATGGAGCAATATATGGGGGCCAGTATTCTGCAAGGAGCATTACATTGGGGCCAGTATTCTACATGGAGCATTATATGGGGCCCTTACAGCATGGAATATTATATTGGGCCAGTATTCTGCATGGAGCATTATATGGGGCCCATACAGCATGGAGCCTGTTATAGGGGCACTATACTGAATGGAGCATTATATGGGGCCAGTGTTCTGCTTATAGCATGATATGGGGTCCATATTGCATTTAGCATTATATGTGACCAGTATTCTGCATGGAGCATTATATGTGGGCCAGTATTCTGCATTGAGCATTATATGGGGGCCAGTATTCTGCATGGAGCATTATATGGGGCCCATATAGCATGGAGCATTATATGGGGGCCAGTATATTGAATGGAGCAATATATGGGGCCAGTATTATGCATGTAGCATTTTATGGGGGCCAGTATTCTATATGGAGCATTATATGGGGTCCAGTATTCTGTATGGAGCATTATATGGGGGCCAGTATTCTGTATGGAGCATTATATGGGGGCTAGTATTCTGCATGGAGCATTATATGGGGGCCAGTATTCTGTATGGAGCATTATATGGGGGCCAGTATTCTGCATTGAGCATTATATGGGGGCCAGTATTCTGTATGGAGCATTAAATGGGTGCCTGTATTCTGGATGGAGCATTATATGGGGGCCAGTGTTCTGCATGGAGCATTATATGGGGGTCAGTGTTCTGCATGGAGCATTATATGGGTGCCTGTATTCTCTATTTAGCATTATATGGGGTTCATACAGCATGGAGCATTATATGGGGGCCAGTATTCTGCATGGAGCATTATTTGGGGGCCATTATTCTGTATAGAGCATTATATGGGGTGCATTATTCTGTATGGAGCATTATATGGGGGCCAGTATTCTGCATGGAGCATTATATGGGGGCCAAAATTCTGTATGGAGAATTATATGGGGGCAAGTATTCTTCATGGAGCATTATATGGGGCCCATACAGCATGGAGCATTATATGGGGGCCAGTATTTTGCATGGAGAATTATATGGGGCCCATACAGCATGGAGCATTATATGGGGCCAGTATTCTGCATGGAACATTATGTGGTGCCAGTATTCTACATGGAGCATTATATGGGGGCCAGTATTCTACATGGAGCATTATATGGGGCTCATACAGCATGGAATTTTATTTGGAGGCCAGTATTCTGCATGGAGTATTATGTGGGGCCCATACAGAATGGAGCATAATATGGGGGCCAGTATACTGTATGGAGCATTATATGGGGGCCTGTATTCTCAATTTAGCATTATATGGGGTCCATACAGCATGGAGCATTATATGGGGGCCAGTATTCTGCATGGAGCATTATATGGGGCCCATACAGCATGGATTATTATATGGGGGCCAGTATTTTGCATGGAGCATTATATCGGGCCCATGCAGCATGGAGCATTAAGTGGGGGCCAGTGTTCTGCATGGAGCATTATATGGGGGCAGTATTCTGCATGGAGCATTATATGGGCCCATACAGCATGGAGCATTATATGCGGTCCATTATTCTGTAAGGAGCCTTATATGGGGTACATTATTCTGTATGGAACATTATATGGGGTCCAGTATTCTGCATGGAGCATTACATGGAGGCCAAAATTCTGTAAGGAGAATTATATGGGGCCAAGTATTCTTCATGGAGCATTATATGGGGTCCATACAGCATGGAGCATTATATGGGGGCCAGTATTCTGCATGGAGCATTATATGGGGGCCAGCATTCTTCAGGGAGCATTATATGGGGGCCAGTATTCTGTATGTAGCAATATATGGGGCCCATACAGCATGGAGCACTATATGTTGGCCAGTATACTGAACGGAGCATTATATGGGGGCCAGTATTCTACTTGTAGCATTATATGGGGTCCATTATTCTGTAAGGAGCATTATATGGGCTGCATTTTTTTGTCAGGAGCATTATATGGGGCCAGTATTGTGCATGGAGCATTATATGGGGGCCAATATTCTGTATAGAGCATTATATCGGGGTCAGTATTTTGCATGGAGCATTATATGGATCCCAAACAGCATGGAGCTTTATATGGTTGCCAGTAGTCTGCATGGAGCATTTTATGGCGGCCAGTTTTCTGCAAGAAGAATTATATGGGGCCCATACATCATGGAGCATTATATGGGGCCAGTATACTGAATGGAGCATTATATGGGGGCCAGTTTTCTGCATGGAGCATTTTATGGGGCCCGATAAAGCAAGGAGCATTATATGGGGGCCAGTATACTTAATGGAGCATTATAAGGGGGAAGTATTCTGCATGGAGCGTTTAATGGGAATCTGTATACTGAATGGAGCATTACTTTGGGGCCAGTATTCTGTGTGGAGCAATGTATGGAGGCCAGTATTCTGTATGGAGCATTATATGGGGGCCAGTATTCTGCATGAAGTATTATATGGGGGCCAGTATTCTGTATAGAGCATTGTATGGGGGCCAGTAATCTTTATGGGGCATTATATGGGGGCCAGTATTCTGCATGGAGCATTATACGGGCCCATACAGTATGGAGCATTATATGGGGGCCAGTATTCTGCATGGAGCATTATATGGGGCCCATATAGCATGGAGCTTTATATGGTGGCCAGTATTCTGTATGGAGCATTAAATGGGTGCCAGTATTCTGAATGGAGCATTATATGGGGGCCTGTATTCTCTATTTAGCATTATATGGGGTCCATGCAGCGTGGAGCATTATATGGGGGCCAGTATTCTGCATGGAGCATTATATGGGGCCCATACAGAATGGAACATTATAAGGGAAACAGTATTTTGCATGGAGAATTATATGGGGCCCATACAGCATGCAGCATTCTATGGGGGCCAGTATTCTGCATGGAGCATTATATGGGGGCCAGTATTCTACATGGAGCATTATATGGGGCCCATACAGCATGGAATATTATATGGGGGCCAGTACTCTGCATGGAATATTATGTGGGGCCCATAAAGCATGGAGCAATATATGGGGGCCAGTATACTGTTTGGAGCACTATATGGGGGCCTGTATTCTCTATTTAGCATTATATGGGGTCCATACAGCATGGAGCATTATATCGGTGCCAGTATTCTGCATGGAGCATTATATGGGGCCCATACAGCATGGAACATTATATGGGGGCCAGTATTTTGCATGGAGCATTATATCGGGCTCATAGAGCATGGATCATTATATGGGGGCCAGTATTCTGCATGGAGTATTATATGGCGGCCAGTATTCTGCATGGAGCATTATATGGGGACCAATGTTCAGCATGGAGCATTATATGGGGGCCAGTATTCTGCATGGAGCATTATATTGGGGCCAGTATTCTACATGGAGTATTATATGGGGCCCATACAGCATGCAACATTATATGGGGGCCAGTATTTTGCATGAAGCATTATTTCGGGCCCATCCAGCATGGATCATTATATGGGGGCCAGTATTCTGCATGGAGCATTATATGGCGGCCAGTATTCTGCATTGATCATTATATGCGGACCAATATTCTGCATGGAGCATTATATGGGGGCCAGTATTCTGCAAGGAGCATTACATTGGGGCCAGTATTCTACATGGAGCATTATATGGGGCCCTTACAGCATGGAATATTATATTGGGCCAGTATTCTGCATGGAGCATTATATGGGGCCCATACAGCATGGAGCCTGTTATAGGGGCACTATACTGAATGGAGCATTATATGGGGCCAGTGTTCTGCTTATAGCATGATATGGGGTCCATATTGCATTTAGCATTATATGTGACCAGTATTCTGCATGGAGCATTATATGTGGGCCAGTATTCTGCATTGAGCATTATATGGGGGCCAGTATTCTGCATGGAGCATTATATGGGGCCCATATAGCATGGAGCATTATATGGGGGCCAGTATATTGAATGGAGCAATATATGGGGCCAGTATTATGCATGTAGCATTTTATGGGGGCCAGTATTCTATATGTAGCATTATATGGGGTCCAGTATTCTGTATGGAGCATTATATGGGGGTCAGTATTCTGTATGGAGTATTATATGGGGCCCATACAGTATGGAGCTCTATATGTGTGCCAGTATTGTGCATGGAGCATTGAATGGGGCCCATACAGCATGGAGCAATATATGGGGGCCAGTATACTGAATGGAGTATTATATGGGGGATAGTATTCTGCATATAGCATTATATGGGCCAATAGAGCATGTAGCATTATATGGGGTCCGTTATTCTGTAAGGAACATTATATGGGGTGCAGTATTCTGTATGGAACATTATATGGGGGCCAGTAATCTAATTGGAGCATTATATGGGGGCCAGTATTCTGTATGGAGCATAATATGGGGGCCAGTATTCTGTATGGAGCATTATATGGGGGCCAGTATTCTGCATGGAGTATTATATGGGGGGCAGTATTCTGTATGGAGCATTATATGGGGGCCAGTATTCTGCATGGAGCATTATATGGGGCCCATACAGCATGGGGCAATATATGGGGACCAGTATTCTGCATCCAGCTTTATATGGAGCCCATACAGCATGGAGCATTATATGGGGGCCACTGTTCTGTATGGAGCATGATATGTGGGCCTGCATTCTGTTTGGAGCATTATATGGGGGCCAGTATTCTGCATGGAGAATTTTTTGGGGCCCATTCAGCATGGAGCATTATGTGGGGGCCAGTTTTTTGCATGGAGCATTATATGGGGGCCAGTATTCTGTATGGAGCATTATATGGGGACCAGTATTCTGCATGGAGCATTATATGGGGGCCAGTAATCTGTATGAGGCATTGTATGGGGGCCAGTATTCTGCATGGAGCATTATATGGGGGCCTGTATTCTTCATGGATCTTTACATGGGGACCAGTATTCTGTATGGAGCATTATATGGGGTCCAGTATTTTGCATGGAGCGTTTTATGGTCTCATACAGCATGGAGCAATATATCGGGGCCTGTATTCTGCATGGAGTATTATATTCGGGCCAGTATTCTGCATGGAGCATTATACGGGGGCCAGTATTCTATATGGAGCATTGTATGGGGGCCAGTAATCTCTATGGGGCATTATATGGGGGCCAGTAGTCTGCATGGAGCATTATACGGGCCCATACAGCATGGAGCATTACATGGGGCTCAGTATTCTGTATGGAGCATTATATGCTGGCCAGTATTCTGCATGGAGCATTATATGGGGGCCAGTATTCTGCATGGAGCATTATAAGGGGGCTAGTATTCGAGATTGAGCATTGTGTGGGGGCCAGTATTCTGTATGGAGCATTGTATGGGGGCTAGTATTCTGCATGGAGCATTATATGGGGGACAGTATTCTGCATGGAGCATTATATGGGGGCCAGTATTCTGCATTGAGCATTATATGGGGGCCAGTATTCTGTATGGAGCATTAAATGGGTGCCTGTATTCTGGATGGAGCATTATATGGGGGCCAGTGTTCTGCATGGAGCATTATATGGGGGCCAGTATTCTGCACGGAGCAATATATGGGGGCCTGTATTCTCTATTTAGCATTATATGGGGTTCATACAGCATGGAGCATTATATGGGGGCCAGTATTCTGCATGGAGCATTATTTGGTGGTCATTATTCTGTATGGAGCATTTTATGGGGTGCATTATTCTGTATGGAGCATTATATGGGGGACAGTATTCTGCATGGAGCATTACATGGGGGCCAAAATTCTGTATGGAGAATTATATGGGGGCAAGCATTCTTCATGGAGCATTATATGGGGCCCATACAGCATGGAGCATTAAATGGGGGCCAGTAGTTTGCACAGAAAATTATATGGGGCCCATACAGCATGGAGCATTATATGGGGCCAGTATTCTGCATGGAACATTATGTGGTGCCAGTATTCTGCATGGAGCATTATATGGGGGCCAGTATTCTACATGGAGCATTATATGGGGCCCATACAGCATGGAATTTTATTTGGAGGCCAGAATTCTGCATGGAGTATTATGTGGGGCCCATACAGAATGGAGCATAATATGGGGGCCAGTATACTGTATGGAGCATTATATGGGGGCCTGTATTCTCTATTTAGCATTATATGGGGTCCATACAGCATGGAGCATTATATGGGGGCCAGTATTCTGCATGGAGCATTATATGGGGCCCATACAGCATGGATTATTATATGGGGGCCAGTAATTTGCATGGAGCATTATATCGGGCCCATGCAGCATGGAGCATTATGTGGGGGCCAGTGTTCTGCATGGAGCATTATATGGGGGCAGTATTCTGCATGGAGCATTATATGGGCCCATACAGCATGGAGCATTATATGCGGTCCATTATTCTGTAAGGAGCCTTATATGGGGTACATTATTCTGTATGGAGCATTATATGGGGGCCAGTATTCTGCATGGAGCATTACATGGGGGCCAAAATTCTGTAAGGAGAATTATATGGGGGCAAGTATTCTTCATGGAGCATTATATGGGGTCCATACAGCATGGAGCACTATATGGGGGCCAGTATTCTGCATGGAGCATTATATGGGGGCCAGCATTCTTCATGGAGCATTATATGGGGGCCAGTATTCTGTATGTAGCATTATATGGGGCCCATACAGCATGGAGCATTATATGTTGGCCAGTATACTGAATGGAGCATTATATGGGGGCCAGTATTCTGCTTGTAGCATTATATGGGGTCCATTATTCTGTAAGGAGCATTATATGGGCTGCATTTTTCTGTCAGGAGCATTATATGGGGCCAGTAATGTGCATGGAGCATTATATGGGGGCCAGTATTGTGCATGGAGCATTATATGGGGGCCAGTATTCTGTATAGAGCATTATATCGGGGTCAGTATTTTGCATGGAGCAATATATGGATCCCACACAGCATGGAGCTTTATATGGTTGCCAGTAGTCTGCATGGAGCATTTTATGGCGGCCAGTTTTCTGCAAGAAGAATTATATGGGGCCCATACATCATGGAGCATTATATGGGGCCAGTATACTGAATGGAGCATTATATGGGGGCCAGTTTTCTGCATGGATCATTTTATGGGGCCCGATAAAGCATGGGGCATTATATGGGGGCCAGTATACTTAATGGAGCATTATAAGGGGGAAGTATTCTGCATGGAGCGTTTAATGGGAATCTGTATACTGAATGGAGCATTACTTTGGGGCCAGTATTCTGTGTGGAGCAATGTATGGAGGCCAGTATTCTGTATGGAGCATTATATGGGGGCCAGTATTCTGCATGAAGTATTATATGGGGGCCAGTATTCTGTATGGAGCATTGTATGGGGGCCAGTAATCTTTATGGGGCATTATATGGGGGCCAGTATTCTGCATGGAGCATTATACGGGCCCATACAGCATGGAGCATTATATGGGGGCCAGTATTCTGCATGGAGCATTATATGGGGCCCATATAGCATGGAGCATTATATGGGGGCCAGTATTCTGTATGGAGCATTAAATTCGTGCCAGTATTCTGTATGGAGCATTATATGGGGGCCTGTATTCTCTATTTAGCATTATATGGGGTCCATACAGCGTGGAGCATTATATGGGGGCCAGTATTCTGCATGGAGCATTATATGGGGCCCATACAGAATGGAACATTATAGGGGAAACAGTATTTTGCATGGAGAATTATATGGGGCCCATACAGCATGCAGCATTCTATGGGGGCCAGTATTCTGCATGGAGCATTATATGGGGGCCAGTATTCTACATGGAGCATTATATGGGGCCCATACAGCATGGAATATTATATGGGGGCCAGTATTCTGCATGGAATATTATGTGGGGCCCATAAAGCATGGAGCAATATATGGGGGCCAGTATACTGTTTGGAGCATTATATGGGGGCCTGTATTCTCTATTTAGCATTATATGGGGTCCATACAGCATGGAGCATTATATCGGTGCCAGTATTCTGCATGGAGCATTATATGGGGCCCATACAGCATGGAACATTATATGGGGGCCAGTATTTTGCATGGAGCATTATTTCGGGCTCATAGAGCATGGATCATTATATGGGGGCCAGTATTCTGCATTGAGTATTATATGGCGGCCAGTATTCTGCATGGAGCATTATATGGGGACCATGTTCTCCATGGAGCATTATATGGGGGCCAGTATTCTGCATGGAGCATTATATTGGGGCCAGTATTCTACATGGAGCATTATATGGGGCCCATGCAGCATGGAATATTATATGGGGGTCAGTATTCTGCATGGAGCATTATATGTGGGCCAGTATTCTGTATGGATCATTGTATGGGGGCCAGTAATCTGTATTCGGCATTATATGGGGGACAGTATTCTGCATGGAGCATTATATTGGCCCATACAGCATGGAGCATTATATGGGCGCCAGTATTCTGCATGAAGCATTATATGCGGGCCAGTATTCTGCTTGGAGCATTATAGGGGGGGCCAGTATTCTGCATGGAGCATTATATGGGGGCTAGTATTCTGGATGGAGCATTATATGGGGGCCAATATTATGTATGGAGCATTATATGGGGGCCAGTATTCTGCATGGAGCATTTTATAGGGGCCAGTATTCTGTATAGAGCATTATATGGGAGCCAGTATTCTGCATGGAGCATTATATGGGCGCCAGTATTCTGCATGGAGCATTTTATGCTGGCCAGTATTCTGCATGGAGCATTATATGCGGGCCAGTATTCTGCATGGAGCATTATATGGGGGCCAGTATTCTGCATGGAGCATTATATGGGGGCTAGTATTCTGGATTGAGCATTATATGGGGGCCAGTATTCTTTATGGAGCATTATATGGGGGCCAGTATTCTGCATGGAGCATTATATGGGGGCCAGCATTCTGTATGGAGCATTATATGGGGGCCAGTATTCTTCAATGAGCATTATATGGGGGCCAGTATTCTGTATGGAGCATTAAATGGGTGCCAGTATTCTGCATGGAGCATTATATGGGATCCAGTATTCTGTATGGAGCATTATATGGGGGCCTGTATTCTCTATTTAGCATTTTATGGGGTCCATACAGCATGGAGCATTATATGGGGGCCAGTATTCTGCATGGAGCATTACATGGGGCCCGTACAGCATGGAACATTATATGGGGGCCATTATTTAGCATGGAGAATTATATGGGGCCCATACAGCATGGAGCATTATATGGGGGCCAGTATTCTGCATGGAGCATTATATGGGGCCAGTATTTTATATGGAGCATTATATGGGGGCCAGTATTCGACAGGGAGCAGTTTAAGGGGCCCATACAGCATGGAATATTATATGGGGGCCAGTATTTTGCATGGAGTATTATGTGGGGCCCAAAAAGCATGGAGCATTATATGGGGGCCAGTATACTGTATGGAGCATTATATGGGGGCCTGTATTCTCTATTTAGCATTATATGGGGTCCATACAGCATGGAGCATTATATGGGTGCCCGTATTCTGCATGGAGCATTATATGGGGCCCATCCAGCATGGAACATTATATTGGGGCCAATATTTAGTATGGAGCATTTTATCGGGCCCATACAGCATGGATCATTGTATGGGGGCCAGTATTCTGCATGGAGCATTATATGGCGGCCAGTATTCTGCATGGAGAATTATATGGGAACCAATATTCAGCATGGAGCATTATATGGGGCCAGTATTCTGCATGGAGCATTATATTGGAGAAAGTATTCTACATGGAGCATTATATGGGGCCCATACAGCATGGAATATTATATGGGGGCCAGTATTCTGCATGGAGCATTATATGGGGCCCATACAGCATGGAGCATTATATGGGGGCAACTATACTGAATGGAGCTTCATATGGGGGCCAGTATTCTGCACATAGCATGATATGGGGCCCATACAGCATGGAGCATTATATGGGGGCCAGTATTCTGCATGGAGCATTATATGCGGGCCAGTATTCTGCATTGAGCATTATATGGGGCCCATATAGCATGGAGCATTATATGGGGGCCAGTATATTGAATGGAGCATTATATGGGGGTCAGCATTCTGTATGGAGCATTATATGGGGCCAATACAGCATGGAGCTCTATATGTGTGCCAATATTGTGCATGGAGCATTATATGGGGCCCATACAGCATGGATCAATATATGGGGGCCAGTATTCTGAATGGAGCATTATATGGGGGCCAGTATTCTGCAAATAGCATTATATGGGCCCATAGAGCGAGTAGCATTATATGGGGTCCGTTATTCTGTAAGGAGCATTATATGGGGTGCATTATTCTGTGTGGAACATTATATGGGGGCCAGTATTCTGCATGGAGCATTATATGGGGGCCAGTATTCTGTATGGAGCATTACACTGTGTTCCAAATTATTATGCAAATAATATTTTCTCAGATTTTCCCAAATTACCTATATGAATTGCAGTCATTGTAATTTTCCAGTCAAATAACTATTAGAGTACAATTGAAAGGTTTTTGTACAAACTGCCTATGATAACAGTAAATTTAAAAAAATTAAAAAAAAACTCAAACTGCACTCAAAATGCATGTTCCAAATTATTATGCACAGCAGAGTTTTCAACCTTTTCATTTTAATAAAGAACAAAAAAATGGTCATTTTTTAAATTATAAGCATTAGCAGGTTATTACAAACTGAAATCAAACAGTTTTCAACTCAAAACTTTATTCTAGGTGATGTTACATTTGCACATAGGACCGCTTGTCCGAAAGGAGCTTATGAACTCTCTCGTCCATTGAATTTGTCAGGTTTTGGATGGTTTCTGCTTCAATTGTTTTGCATGAGGACAGAATACCCTCCCAGAGCTGTTGCTTAGATGTAAACTGCCTCTCGCCATCATAGACACTCCTTTTGATGATGCTCCAGAGGTTCTCAATGGGGTTGAGGTCAGGGGAGCATGGGTGCCACACCATAAGTTTGTCCCCTTTTATGCCCATAGCAGCCAGAGATGCAGATGTGTTATGTGCAGCATGAGACGGAGCATTATCACGCATGAAAATGATCTTGCTGCGGAATGCACGGTTCTTCTTCTTAAACCATGGAAGGAAGTGCTGTTTGAGAAACTCAACATACATTATGGAGTTCATCTTTACCCCTTCAGGGATTCTAAAAGGGCTGACAATCTCTCTCCCCATGATTCCAGCCCAAAACATTACTCCACCTCCTCCTTGCTAGCGCCGTAGCCGTGTTGGCATGAGGTGTCCATCAACCAGCCATCCTCCACTCCATCCATCTGGACCATCGAGATAATTTCATGTATGATAATGCCCCGTCTCTTGCTGCACATAACACATCTGCATCTCTGGCTGCTATGGGCATAAAAGGGGACAAACTTATGGTGTGGCACCCATGATCCCCTGACCTCAACCCCATTGAGAACCTCTGGAGCATCATCAAAAGGAGTGTCTATGATGGTGAGAGGCAGTTCCCATCTAAGCAACAGCTCTGGGAGGGTATTCTGTCCTCATGCAAAACAATTGAAGCAGAAACCATCCAAAACCTGACAAATTCAATTGACGAGGGAGTTCAGAAGCTCCTTTCGAACAAGGGGTCCTATGTGCAAGTGTAACATCACCTAGAATAAAGTTTTGAGTTGAAAACTGTTTGATTTCAGTTTGTAATAACCTGCTAATGCTTATAATTTCAAAAATGACCATTTTTTTGTTCTTTATTAAAATGAAAAGGTTGAAAACTCTGCTGTGCATAATAATTTGGAACATGCATTTTCAGTGCAGTTTGAGTTTTTTAAATTTTTAAAAATATACTGTTATCATAGCCAGTTTGTACAAAAACCTTTCAATTGTACTCTAATAGTTATTTGACTGGAAAATTACAATGACTGCAATTCATATAGGTAATTTGGGAAAATATGAGAAAATATTATTTGCATAATAATTTGGAACACAGTGTATATTGGGGCCAGTATTTTGCATGGAGCATTATATGGGGGCCAGTATTCTGTATGGAGCATTATATGGGGGCCTGTATTCTGTATGGAGCATTATATGGGGCCTATACAGCATGGAGCATTATATAGGGGCCAGTATTCTGCATGGAGCATTATATGCGGGCCAGTATTCTGCATGGAGCATTTTAGGGGGGCCAGTATTCTGCATGGAGCATTATATGGGGGCTAGTATTCTGGATGGAGCATTATTTGGGGACCAGTATTCTGTATGAAGCATTATATGGGAGCATGTATTCTGCATGGAGCATTATATGGGGGCCAGTATTCTGCATGGAGCAATATATGGGGGCCAGTATTCTGCATGGAGCATTATATGGGCGCCAGTATTCTGCATGGAGCATTATATGCGGGCCAGTATTCTGCATGGAGCATTATATGCATGCCAGAATTCTGCATGGAGCATTTTATGGGGGCCAGTATTCTGCATGGGGCATTATATGGGGGCTAGTATTCTGGATGGAGCATTATATGGGGGCCAGTATTCTGTATGGAGCATTATATGGGGGCCAGTATTCTGCATGGAGCATTATATGCGGGCCAGTATTCTGCATGGAGCATTATATGCAGGCCAGAATTCTGCATGGAGCATTTTATGGGGGCCAGTATTCTGCATGGGGCATTATATGGGGGCTAGTATTCTGGATGGAGCATTATATGGGGGCCAGTATTCTGTATGGAGCATTATATGGGGGCCAGTATTCCGCATGGAGCATTTTATGGGGCCAGTATTCTGTATGGAGCATTATATTTGGGCCAGTATTCTGCATTGAGCACTGTATGGGGGCCAGTATTCTGTATGGAGCATTAAATGGGTGCCAGTATTCTGTATGGAGCATTATATGAGGGCCACTATTCTGCATGGAGCATTATATGGGAGCCAGTATGCTGTATGGAGCATTATATGGGGGCCTGTATTCTCTTTTTAGCATTATATGGGGTCCATACAGCATGGAGCATTATATGTGGGCCAGTATTCTGCATGGAGCATTACATGGGGCCCATACAGCATGGAACATTATATTGGGGCCAGTATTTTGCTTGGAGAATTATATGGGGCCCATACAGCATGGAGCATTAGATGGGGGCCAGAATTCTGCATGGAGCATTATATGGGACCAGTATTTTGCATGGAGCATTATATGGGGGCCAGTATTCTACAGGGAGCATAATATGGGGCCCATACAGCATGGAATATTATATGGGGGCCAGTATTCTGCATGGAGTATTATGTGGGGCCCATACAGCACGGAGCATTATATGGGGGCCAGTATACTGTATGGAGCATTACATGGGGGCCTGTATTGTCTATTTAGCATTATATGGGGTCCATACAGCATAGAACATTATATGGGGGTCAGTATTCTGCATGGAGCATTATATGGGGCCCATACAGCATGGAGCATTATATGGGGGCACTATACTGAATGGAGCATTATATGAGGGCCAGTATTCTGCATATAGCATGATATGGGGCCCATACAGCATGGAGCATTATATGGGGGCCACTATTCTGCATGGTGCATTATATGCGGGCCAGTATTCTACATTGAGCATTATATGGGGGCCAGTATTCTGCATGAAGCACTATATGGGGCCCATATAGCATGGAGCATTATATGGGGGCCAGTATATTGAATGGAGCATTATATGGGGGCCAGTATTGTGCATGTAACATTTTATGGGGGCCAGTATTCTATATGGAGCATTATATGGGGGCCAGTATTCGGTATGGAGCATTATATGGGGGTCAGTATTCTGTATGGAGCATTATATGGGGCCCACACAGCATGGAGCTCTATATGTGTGCCAGTATTGTGCATGGAGCATTATATGGGGCCCATACAGCATGTAGCAATATCTGGGGGCCAGTTACTGAATGGAGCATTATATGGGTTCCAGTATTCTGCATATAGCATTATTTGGGCCCATAGAGCGAGTAGCATTATATGGGGTCCGTTATTCTGTAATGAGCATTATATGGGGTGCATTATTCTGTATGGAACATTATATGGGGGCCAGTATTCTGCATGGAGCATTATATGGGGGCAAGTATTCTGTATGGAGCATTATATGGGGGCCAGTATTCTGCATGGAGCATTATATGGGGCCCATACAGCATGGGGCATTATATGGGGTCCAGTATTCTGCATGGAGCTTTATATGGGGCCCATACAGCATGGAGCATTATAGGGGGGCCACTGTTCTGTATGGAGCATTATGTGGGGGCCTGTATTCTGTATGGAGCATTATATGGGGGCCAGTAATCTGTATGGGGCATTATATGGGGGCCAGTATTCTGCATGGAGCATTATATGGCGGCCTGTATTCTGCATGGAGCTTTACATGTGTACCAGTATTCTGTATGGAGCATTATATGGGGGCCAGTATTCTGTATGGAGCATTTTATGGGCTCATAAAGCATGTAGCATAATATGGGGGCCTGTATTCTGCATGGAGCATTATATTCGGGCCAGGATTCTGCATGGAGCATTATATTGGGGCCAGTATACTGTATGGAGCATTATACGGGCCCATACAGCATGGAGCATTACATGGGGCCAGTATTCTGCATGGAGCATTATATGCGGGCCAGTATTCTGCATGGAGCATTATATGGGGGCCAGTATTCTGCATGGAGCATTATATGGGGGCTTGTATTCTGGATGGAGAATTATATGTGGGCCAGTATTTTGTATGGAGCATTATATGGGGGCCAGAATTCTGCATGGAGCATTCTATGGGGGCCAGTATTCTGCATGGAGCATTATATGGGGGCCAGTATTCTGTATTGAGCATTATATGGGGGACAGTATTCTGCATTGAGCATTATATGGGGGCCAGTATTCTGTATGGAGCATTAAATGGGTGCCAGTATTCTGGATGGAGCATTATATGGGGGCCAGTATTCTGCATGGAGCATTATATGGGGGCCAGTATTCTGTATGGAGCTTTATATGGGGGACTGTGTTCTCTCTTGAGCATTATATGGGGTCCATACAGCATGGAACATTATAAGGGGGCCAGTATTTTGCATGGAGCATTATATGGGGCCCATAAAGCATGGAGCATTATATGGGGGCCAGTATTGTGCATGGAGCATTATATGGGGCCAGTATTCTGCATGGAGCATTATATGGGGTCCAGTATTCTACATGGAGCATTATATGGGGCCCATACAGCATGGAATATTAAAATGGGGCCAGTATTCTGCATGGAGTTTTATGTGGGGCCCATACAGCATGGAGCATTATATGGGGGCCAGTATACTGTATGGAGCATTATATGGGGCCGGTATTCTCTATTTAGCATTATATGGGGTCCATACAGCATGGAGCATTATATGGGGGTCAGTATTCTGCATGGAGCATTATATGGGGCCCATACAGCATGGAACATTATATGGGGGCCAGTATTTTGCATGGAGCATTTTATGGGGCCCATACAGCATAGATCATTATATTGGGGCCAATATTCTGCATGGAGCGTTATATGGCGGCCAGTATTCTGCATGGAGCACTATATGGGTACCAATATTCTGCATGGAGCATTAAATGGGGACCAGTATTCTGCATGAAGCATTATATGTGGGCCAGTATTCTACATGGAGCATTATATGGGGCCCATACAGCATGGAATATTATATGGCGGCCATTATTCTGCATGGAGCATTATATGTGGCCCATAAAGCATGGAGCATTATATGGGGGCATTACACTGAATGGAGCATTATATGGGGGCCAGAATTCTGCGTATAGCATGATATGGGGCCCATACAGCATGGAGCATTATATGGGGGCCAGTATTCTGCATGGAGCATTATATGGGGCCCATACAGCATAGGGCATTATATGGGGGCCAGTATTCTGCATGGAGCATTATATGGGGCCCATATAGCATGGATCATTATATGGGGCTATTATACTGAATGGAGCATTACATCGGGGCTAGTATTCTGTATGTAGCATTATATGGGGGCCAGTATTCTGTATGGAGCATTATATGGGGGCCAGTACTATGTATGGAGCATTATATGGGGGCCAGTATACTGCATGGAGCATTGTTATATGTGGCCCATACAGCATAGAGCATTATATGCGGGCCAGTATACTTAATGGAGCATTATATGGGGCCCTGTATTCTCTATTTAGCATTATATAGGGCCCATATAGCATGGAGCATTATATGGGGGCCAGTATTCTGCATGGAGCATTACATGGGGCCCATACAGCATGGAGCATTATATGGGGGCCAGTATTTTGCATGGAGGATTATATGGGGCCCACACAGCATGGAGCAATATATGGGGGCCAGTATTCTGCTTGGAGCATTATATGGCGGCCAGTATTCTGCATGGAGTATTACATGGGGACCAATATTCTGCATGGAGCATTATATGTGGGCCAGTATTCTGCATGGAGCATTATATGGGGGCCAGTATTCTGCATGGAGCATTATATGGGGCCCATACAGCATGGAATATTATATGGGAGCCAGAATTCAGCGTGGAGCATTATATGGGGCCCATACAGCATGGAGCATTATATGGGGGCCAGTATTCTGCATGGAGCATTATATGGGGCCAGTATTCTGCATGGAGCATTATATGGGGGCCAGTATTCTACATGGAACATTATATGGGGCCCATACAGCATGGAATATCAAAATGGGGCCAGTATTCTGCATGGAGCATTATATGGGGCCCATACAGCATGGAACATTATATGGCGGTCAGTATTTTGCATAGAGCATTATATGGGGACCATACAGCATGGAGCATTATATTTGGGCCAGTATTCTGCATGGAGCATTATATGGGGCCAGTATTCTACATGGAGCATTTTATGGGGTGCCAGTATTCTACATAGAGCATTATATGGGGCCCATACTGCATGGAATATTAAAATGGGGACAGTATTCTGCATGGAGTATTATGTGGGGCCCATAGAGCATGGAGCATTATATGGGGGCCAGTATACTGTATGGAGCATTATATGTGGGCCGGTATTCTCTATTTAGCATTATATGGGGTCCATACAGCATGGAGCATTATATGGGGGCCAGTATTCTGCATGGAGCATTATATGGGGCCCATACAGCATGTAACATTATATGGGGGCCAGTATTTTGCATGGAGCATTATATGGGGCCCATACAGCATGGATCATTATATGGGGGCCAATATTCTGCATGGAGCGTTATATGGCGGCCAGTATTCTGCATGGAGCATTATATGGGGACCAATATTCTGCATGGAGCATTATATGGGGCCCATACTGCATGGAATATTATATGGGGGCCAGTATTCTGCATGGAGCATTATATGGGGCCCATACAGCATGGAGCATTATATGGGGGCACTATACTGAATGGAGCATTATATGGGGGCCAGTATTCTGCGTATAGCATGATATGTGGCCCATACAGCATGGAGCATTATATGGGGGCCAATATTCTGCATGGAGCATTATATCGGGCCCATACAGAATGGAGCATTATATGGGGGCCAGTATTCTGCATGGAGCATTATATGGGGCCCATATAGCATGAAGCATTACATCGGGGCCAGTATTCTGTATGTAGCATTATATGGGGTCCAGTATACTGTATGGAGCATTATATGGGGGCCAGTACTCTGTATGGAGCAATATATGGGGGCCAGTATTCTGCATGGAGCATTGTTATATGTGGCCCATACAGCATGGAGCATTATATGGGGGCCAGTATACTTAATGGAGCATTATATGGGCACTGCATTCTCTATTTAGCATTATATAGGGCCCTTTAGAGCATGGAGCATTATATGGGGGCCAGTATTCTGCATGGAGCATTTCATGGGGCCCATACAGCATGGAGCATTATATGGGGGCCAGTATTTTGCATGGAGGATTATATGGGGCCCATGCAGCATGGAGCAATATATGGGGGCCAGTATTCTGCATGGAGCATTATATGGCGGCCAGTATTCTGCATGGAGCATTATATGGGGACCAATATTCTGCATGGAGCATTATATGTGGGCCAGTATTCTGCATGGAGCATTATATGGGGGCCAGTATTCTGCATGGAGCATTATATGGGGCCCATACAACATGGAATATTATATGGGAGCCAGAGTTCAGCATGGAGCATTATATGGGGCCCATATAGCATTGAGCATTATATGGGGGCCAGTATTCTGCATGGAGCATTATATGGTGCCAGTATTCTTCATGGAGCATTATATGGGGGCCAGCATTCTGCATGGAGTATTATGTGGGGCCCATACAGCATGGAGCATTATATGGGGGTCAGTATACTGCATGGAGCATTATATGGGGCCCATACAGCAGGGAATATTATATGGGAGACAGAATTCAGCATGGAGCATTATATGGGGCCCATACAGCACGGATCATTATATGGGGGCCAGTATTCAACATGGAGCATTACATGGGGCCCATACAGCATGGAGCATTATATGCGGGCCAGTATTCTGCATGGAGCATTATATGGGGCCCGTACAGCTCGGAGCATTATATGGGGGAGAGTATACTGAATAGAGCATTATATGGGGGCCAGTATTCTGAATATAGCATGATATGGGGCCCATACAGCATGGAGCATTATATGGGGGCCAGTATTCTGCATCAAGCACTTTATGGGGGCCAGTATTCTGCATGGAGCTTTATATGGGGGCCAGTATTCTGTATGGAGCATTATATGTCGGTCAGTAATCTGTATGGGGCACTATATGGGGGCCAGTATTTTGCATGGTGAATTATATGGGGGCCTGTATTCTGCATGGAGCTTTATATGGGGGCCAGCATTGTGCATGGACCCTTATATGGGCCTATACAGCATGGAGCATTATATGGGGGTGAGTATTCTGCATGGAGCATTATATGGGGGCCAGTATTCTGCGTGGAGCATTTAATGGGAACCTGTATACTGAATGGAGCATTATATGGGTGCCAGTATTCTGTGTGGAGCATTGTATGGGGACCAGTATTCTGTATGTAGCATTATATGGGGGCCAGTATTCTGCATGGAGCATTATATGGGGGCCAGTATTCTGTATGGAGCATTGTATGGGGACCAGTATTCTGCATGGAGCATTATATGCGGGCCAGTATTCTGCATGGAGCATTATATGGGGCCAGTATTTTTCATGGAGCATTATATGGGGGCTAGTATTCTGGATGAAGCATTATATGGGGGCCAGTATTCTGCATGAAGCATTATATGGGGGCCAGTATTCTGTATGGAGCGTTTTATGGGGGCCAGTATTCTGTATGGAGCATTATATGGGGTCAGTATTCTGAATGAAGCATTATATGGGGCCCATACAGCATTGAGCATTATATGTGGGTCAGTATTCTCCATGGAGCATTATGTGAGGCCCATACAGCATGGAGCATTATATGGGGGCCCGTATACTGAATGGTTCATTATATGGGGGCCAGTATTCTGCATATAGCATTATATAGGCCCATGCAGCATGGAGCATTAGATGGGGGCCAGTATTCTGCATGAAGCATTATATGGGGGCCAGTATTCTGTTTGGAGCATTATATGGGGGTCAGTATTTTGCATGGAGCATTATATGGGTCCCACACAGCATGGAACTTTATATGGGGGCCAGTAGTCTGCATGGAGCATTATATGGGGGCCAGTATTCTGCATGGAGCATTATATGGGGGCTAGTATACTGAATGGAGCATTACATCGGGGCCAGTATTCTGCATGTTGCATTATATGGGGGCCAGAATTCTGTATGGAGCATTATATGGGGGCCAGTATTATGCATGGAGCATTATTATATGTGGCCCATACAGCATGGAGCATTATATGGGGGCCAGTTTACTTAATGGAGCATTATATGGTGGCTAGTATTCTGAATGTGGCATTATATGGGCCAATACAGCATGGATCATTATATGGGGTGCATTATTCTGTATGGAGCATTATATGGGGGCCAGTATTCTGTATGGAGCATTATACGGGGTCCAGTATTCTGCATGGAGCATTATATGGGGGCTAGTATTCTGTTTGGAGCATTATATGGGGGCCAGTATTCTGCATGGAGCATTATATGGGGGTTAGTATTATGTATGGATCACTAAATGGGGGCCAGTATTCTGCATGGAGCATTATATGGCGGCCAGTATTTTGCATGGAGCATTATATAGGGACCAGTATTCTGTATGGAGCATTACATGGGGCCCTGTATTCTCTATTTAGCATTGTGTAGGGCCCATAGAGCATGGAGCATTGTATGGGGGCCAGTATTCTGCATGCAGAATTATATGGAGCCCATACAGCTTGGAGCATTATATGGGGGCCAGTGTTTTGCATGGAGCATTATATCGGGCCCATACAGCATGGAGCATTATATGGGGGCCAGTGTTCTGCATGGAGCATTATATGGCGGCCAGTATTCTATATGGAGCATTATATGGGGACCATTATTCTGCATGGAGCATTATATGGGGGCCAGTATTCTGCATGGAGCATTATATGGGGGCCAGTAAACTGCATGGAGCATTATATGGGGCGCATACAGCATGGTATATTATATGGGAGCCAGTATTCTGCATGGAGCATTATATGGGGTCCATACAGCATGGAGCATTATATGGGGCCAGTATTCAGTATGGAGCATTATACGGGGCCGATACAGCATGGAGCATTGTATGGGGGCCAGAATTCTGTATGGAGCATTATATGGGGGCCAGTAATCTGCATGGAGCATTATATGGGGGCCAGTATTCTGTATGTTGCATTATATGGGGGCCTGCATTCTATATGAAACATTATATGGGGGCCAGTATTTTGCATGGAGCATTATATGGGGCCCATACAGCATGGAGCATTATATGGGGGCCAGTATTCTGCATGGAGCATTATATGGCGGCCAGTATTCTACATGGAGCATTATATGGGGACCATTATTCTGCATGGAGCATTATATGGGGGCCAGTATTCTGCATGGAGCATTATATGGGGGCCAGTATTCTGCATGGAGCATTATATGGGGCGCATATAGCATGAAATATTATATGGGAGCCAGTATTCTGCATGGAGCATTATATGGGGCCCATACAGCACGGAGCATTTTATGGGGGCCAGTATTCTGCATGGTGCTTTATAAGGGGGCCAGTATTCAGTATGGAGCATTACATGGGGCCCATACAGTATGGAGCATTATATGGGGGCCAGAACTCTCTATGGAGCATTATATGGGGGCCAGTATTCTGCATGGAGCATTATATGGGGGCCAGTATTCTGTATGTTGCACTATATGGGGGCCTGTATTCTGTATGAAACATTATATGGGGGCCAGTGTTCTGCATGGAGCATTATTTGGGGCCCATACAGCATGGAGCATTATATGGGGGCCAGTATACTGAATGGAGCATTATATGGGGACCAGTATTCTGCATATAGCATGATATGGGGCCCATACAGAATGGAGCATTATATGGGGGCCTGTATTCTGCATCGAGCATTTTATGGGGGCCAGTATTCTGCATGGAGCTTTATATGGGGGCCAGTATTCTGTATGGAGCATTATATGGAGGCCAGTAATTTGAATAGGGCATTATATGGGGGCCAGTATTTTGCATGGTGCATTATATGGGGGCCTGTATTCTGCAAGGATCTTTATATGGGGGCCAGTATTGTGCATGGAGCCTTATATGGACCTATAGAGCATGGAGCATTATATAGGGATCAGTATTCTGCATGGAGCATTATATGGAGACCAGTATTCTGCGTGGAGCGTTTAATGGGAACTTGTATACTGAATGGAGCATTATATGGGTGCCAGTATTCTGTGTGGAGCATTGTAAGGCGGCCATTATTCTGTATGGAGCATTATATGGGGGCCAGTATTCTGCATGGAGCATTATATGGGGGCCAGTATTCTGTATGGAGCATTGTATGGGGGCCAGTAATCTGTATGGGGCATTATATGGGGGCCAGTATTCTGCATGGAGCATTATATGGGCCCATACAGTATGGAGCATTATATAGGGGCCAGTATTCTGCATGGAGCATTATATGCGGGCAAGTATTCTGCATGGAGCATTATATGGGGGCCAGTAATCTGCATTGAGCATTATATGGGGGCTAGTGTTCTGGACGGAGCATTATATGGGTGCCAGTATTCTGTATGGAGCATTATATTGAGGCCAGTATTCTGCATGGAGCATTATATGGGGGCAGTATTCTGTATGGAGCATTATATGGGGCCCAGTATTCGGCATTGAGCATTATATGGGGGCCAGTATTCTGTATGGAGCATTAAATGGGTGCCAGTAATCTGCATGGAGCATTATATTGGGGCCAGTATTCTGCATGGAGCATTATATGGGGCCAGTATTCTGTATGGAGCATTATATGGGGGCCTGTATTCTCTATTTAGCATTATATGGGGTCCATACAGCATGGAGCATTATATGGGGGCCAGTATTCTGCATGGAGCATTATATGAGGCCCATACAGCATGGAACATTATATGGGGGCTAGTATTTTGAATGGATCGTTATATGGGGCCCATACAGCATGAAGTATTATAGGGTGGCCAGTATTCTGCATGGAGCATTATATGGCGGCCAGTAGTCTGCATGGAGCGTTATATAGGGACCAATATTCTGCATGGAGCATTATATTGGTTCAGTATTCTGCATGGAGCACTATATGGGGGCCAGTATTCTGCATGGAGCATTTTATGGGTCCCATACAGCATGGAATATTATATGAGGGCCAGTATTCTGCATGGAGTATTATGTGGGGCCCATACAGCATGGAGCATTATATGGGGGCCAGTATACTGTATGGAACATTATATGGCGGCCTGTATTCTCTATTTAGCAGTATATGGGGTCCATACAGGATGGAGCATTATATGGGGGCCAGTATTCTGCATGGAGCATTATATGGGGCACAAACAGCATGGTACATTATATGGGGGCCAGTATTTTGCATGGAGCATTATATCGGGCACATAAAGCATGGATCATTATATGGGGGCCAGTATTCTGCATGGAGCATTATATAGCGGCCAGTATTCTGCATGGAGCATTATATTGGGACCAATATTCTGCATGGAGCATTATATGGGGGCCAATATTCTGCATGGAGCATTTCATGGGCTCATACAGCATGGAACATTTTATGGGGGCCTGTATTCTGCATGGAGCATTATATTCGGGCCAGTATTCTACATGGAGCATTATATGGGGCCAGTATTCTGTATGGAACATTGTATGGGGGCCAGTTATCTGTATAGGGCATTATATGGGGGCCAGTATTCTGCATGGAGCATTATACGGGCCCATACAGCATGGAGCATTATATGTGGGCCAGTATTCTGCATGGAGCATTATATGCGGGCCAGTATTCTGCATGGAGCATTATATGGGGGCCAGTAGTCTGCATGGAGCATTATATGGGGGCTAGTATTCTGGATATACCATTATATGGGGGCCAGTATTCTGTATGGAGCATTATATGGGGGCCAGTATTTTGTATGCAGCATGATATGGGGGCCAGTTATCTGTATGGAGCATTATATGGGGGCAAGTATTCTGCATTGAGCATTATATGGGGGCCAGTATTCTGTATGGAGCATTAAATGGGTGCCAGTATTCTGGATGGAGCATTACATGTGGGCCAGTATTTTGCATGGAGCATTATATGGGGGCCAGTATTCTGTATGGAGCATTATATGGGCGCCTGTATTCCCTATTTAGCATTATATGGGGTCCATACAGCATGGAGCATTATATGGGGGCCATAATTCTGCATGGAGTATTATATGGGGCCAATACAGCATGGAACATTATATGGTGGCCAGTATTTTGCATGGAGTATTATATGGGGCCCATATAGCATGGAATATTATATGGGGGTCAGTATATTGAATGGAGCATTATATGGGGGCCAGTATTCTGCATGTAGCATTTTATGGGGGCCAGTATGCTATATGGAGCATTATATGGGGGCCAGTATTCTGTTTGGAGCCTTATATGGGGTCAGTATTCTGCATGGAGCATTATATGGGGCCCATACAGCATGGAGCAATATATGGGGCCAGTATACTGAATTGAGCATTATATGGGGGCCAGTATTCTGCCTATAGCATTATATGGGCCCATAGAGCATGTAGCTTTATATGTGGTCCGTTATTCTGTAAGGAGCATTATATAGGGTGCATTATTCTGTATGGAACATTAAATGGGGGCAGTATTCTGTATGGAGCATTATATGGGGTCCTGTATTCTGTATGGAGCATTATATGGGGCCTATACAGCATGGAGCATTATTTGGGGGCCAGTATTCTACATGGAGCATTATATGGGGCCCATACAGCATGTGGCATTATATGGGAGCCAGTATTCTGCATGGAGCTTTATATGGGGCCCATACAGCATGGAACATTATATGGGGGCCACTGTTCTGTATGGAGCATTATATGGGAGCCTGTATTCTGTTTGGAGCATTATATGTGGGCCTGTATTCTGCATGGAGCATTATATGGGGCCCATACAGCATTGAGCATTTCATGGGGGCCAGTTTTCTGCATGTAGCATTATATGGGGGCCAGTATTCTGTATGGAGCATTATATGGGGAACAGTATTCTGTATGGAGCATTATATGGGGGCCAGTAATCTGTATAGGGCGTTATATGGGGGCCAGTATTCTGCTTGGAGCATTTTATGGGCTCATACAGTATGGAGCATTATATGGGGGCCAGTATTCTGCATGGAGCATTATATTCGGGCCAGTATTCTGCATTGAGCATTATATGGGCCCATGCAGCATGGAGCATTATGTGGGGGCCAGTATTCTGCATGGAGCATTATATGGGTGCAAAATTCTGCATGGAGCATTATATGTGCCCATACAGCATGGATCATTATATGGGGTCCATTAATCTGTAAGGAGCATTATATCGGGTGCATTATTCTGTATGGAGTATTATATGGGGGCCAGTATTCTGCATGGAGCATTACATGGGGACAAAAATTCTGTATGGAGCATTATATGGGGGCCAGTATTCTGCATGGAGCATTATATGGGGCCCATACAGCATGGAGCATTATATGGGGGCCAGTATACTGCATGGAGCATTATATGGGGGCCAGCATTCTGCATGGAGCATTATATGGGGGCCAGTTTTCTGCCTATAGCATTATAAGGGCCCATAGAGCATGTAGCATTATATGTGATCCGTTATTCTGTAAGGAGCATTATATGGGGTGCTTTATTCTGTATGGTACATTATATGGGGGCCAGTATTCTGCATGCAGCATTATATGGGGGCCAGTATTCTGTATGGAGCATTATATGGGGGCCAGTTTTCTGTATGGAGCATTATATGGGGGCTAGTATTCTGCATGGAGCATTATATGGGGCCCAGTATTCTGTGTGGAGCATTATATGGGGTCCTGTATTCTGTATGGAGCATTATATGGGGCCTAAACAGCATGGAGCATTATATGGGGGCCAGTATTCTGCATGGAGCATTATATGGGGATGATACAGCATGGGGCATTATATGGGGGCCAGTATTCTGCATGGAGCTTTATATGGGGCCCATACAGCATGGAGCATTATATGGGGGCCACTGTTCTGTATGGAGCATTATATGGCGGCCTGTATTCTGTTTGGAGCATTACATTGGGGCCAGTATTTTGCATGTAGCCTTATATGGGGCCCATACAGCATGGAGCATTTCATGGGGGCCAGTTTTCTGGATGGAGCATTATATGGGGGGCCAGTATTCTGTATGGAGCATTATATGGGGACCAGTATTCTCTATGGAGCATTTTATGTGGGCCAGTAATCTGTATGGGGCATTATATGAGGGCCAGTATTCTGCATGGAGCATTATATGGGGGCCTGTATTCTGCATGGAGCTTTACGTGGGGACTAGTATTCTGTATGGAGCATTATATGGGGACCAGTATTCTCTATGGAGCATTTTATGTGGGCCAGTAATCTTTATGGGGCATTATATGAGGTCCAGTATTCTGCATGGAGCATTATATGGGGGCCTGTATTCTGCATGGAGCTTTACGTGGGGACTAGTATTCTGTATGGAGCATTATATGGGGGCCAGTATTCTGCATGGAGCATTTTATGGGTTCATACAGCATGGAGCATTATATGGGGGCCAGTATTCTGCATTGATCATTATATGGGCCCATGCAGCATGGAGCATTATGTGGGGGCCAGTATTCTGCATGGAGCATTATATGGGGGCAGTAATCTGCATGGAGCATTATATGGGCCCTTACAGCATGGAGCATTATATGGGGTCCATTATTCTGTAAGGAGCATTATATGGGGTGCATTATTCTGTATGGAGTATTATATGGGGGCCAGTATTCTGCATGGAGCATTACATGGGGGCCAAAATTCTGTATAGAACATTATATGGGGGCCAGTATTCTTCGTGGAGCCTTATATGGGGGCCAGTATACTGCATGGAGCATTATATGGGGGCCAGCATTCTGCATGGAGCATTATATGGGGGCCAGTATTCTGCATGTAGCATTATATGGGGCCAATACAGCATTGAGCATTATATGGTGGCCAGTATTCTGAATGGAGCATTATATGGGGGCCGATATTCTGCATGTAGCATTATATGGGGTCCATTATTCTGTAAATAGCTTTATATGGGCTGCATTATTCTGTATGGAGCATTATATGGGGGCCAGTATTGTGCATGGAGCATTATATGGGGGCCAGTATTCTGCATGGAGCATTATATGGGGGCCAGTATTTTGTATGGATCATTATATGGGGGCCAGTATTCTGTATGGAGCATTATATGGGGGCCAGTATTCTGTATGGAACATTATATGAGGGCCAGTATTTTGCATTAAGCATTATATGGGGCCCCTTCAGAGCTCTCCAGCGCTTTGTTTCCATCCACTTCTGGGATCTTCTTGAAGTGTGTTTGGGGTCAATGTCCTACAGGAAGACCCATGACCTAGGACACAAACCCAGTTTTCTGACACTGCAATACACTGCGACCCAAAATCCTTTGGCAATCTTCAGATCTCATGATGCCTTGCACACAGTCAAGGCACCCAGTGCCAGAGGTAGCAAAATAATCCCAAAACATCTTTGAACCTCCACCATATTTGACTGAAGGTACTGTTCTTTTCTTTGTAGACTTCATTCCATTTTCAGTAAACAGTATTTTTTTTTTATTTATGCATTTTACTCACTTATATAGCTCCATTAATTCCACAACGCTTTACAGACATTATGGGCCCTGTTCCCATTGGGACTCACAATCTAAGTCCCATATCAATATGTCTTTGGAGTTTGGGAGGAAACTGGAGAACCTGGAGGAAACCTACGGACAACATACAAACTTCTTGCAGATGTTGTCCTTGGTGGGATTTGAACCCAGGACCCCAGCGCTGCAAGGCTGCAGTGCTAACCACTGAGCCAATCTGCTGCCCATGATGTGCTTTACCAAAAAGCTCTATCTTCGTTTCATCTGTTCACAAGACTCTTTTCAAGAAGGATTTTGACTTACTCACATGCATTTTGGTAAACTGCAGTGTAGCTTTTTAATGTTTCTGTGTCAGCAGTGTGGTCCTTCTGGGTCTCCTGCCATAGTGTTTAATTTTCATTCAAATGTCAATGGATAGTTCACACTGACACAGATGCACTCTCAGCCTTCAGGACAGCTTGAATTTCTTTGGAACCTGATTGGGGCTGCTTATCCACCATCCGGACTATTCTGCGTGGCAAAATTTCTCTGCCGTCCATGGCCAGTGAGATTAGCTACAGTGCCATGGGTTGTACACTTCTTGATTATGTTGCGCACCATGGACAAAGGAACATCAAGATCTCTGGAGATGGACTTTTAACCTTGAGGTTGCTGATATTTTTCAACAATTTTGGTCGTCGAGTCCTCAGACAGTTCTCTTCTCCTCTTTCTGTTCTCCATGCTTAGTGTGGCACACACAGATGCATCAATGCAAAAATTGAGTCAACTTCTACCGTTTTTATCTGGTTTCAGGTGTGATTTTCATATTGCCCACACCTGTTACTTGCTACAGGTGAGTTTGAACGAGCATCACATGCTTGAAACAAAGTTGTTTACCCATGTTTTTGGAAAGATGCCAACAATTTTCTCTGGCCTATTTTTGGGGTTTTATGTGAAATTACAGTAGCATGTAATAGTTTGGGCAACCCTGGTCAAAATGACTGTTATTGTGAACAGTTAAGCAAGTTGAAGATGAAAATATCTCTAAAAGGCTTAAAGTTAAAGATGACACATTTACTTTAGACAAAAAAAGAAAAAATCTATATTTCCATCTTTTACACTTTAAAAATTACAAAAAGGAAAATGGGCAGATGCAAAAGTTTGGGCACCCTGCATAGTTAGTACTATACACAGAGTGACTGTAGACTTACATTCAGGCTGAGAGCGCTGGGACCCTCAGGATGCACAGCACCAAATTCAACTGGCTTCTGTGCAAAGAAATGAAATACAGCCGCATTTAGGTAAAAGGTTCTGAGTGCCAGTAAGATCTATGGATGAGAACATATTTCTCCCTACACTGGCTGCCATTCTTCAAAATGACAGCGAGAATTACTTTATTTCACGAATCAATAATACACATGAAACTCAGCAAACTTGTAATATATCTTATCAGAGAAATTAATCTTTCACTCTTAATTCAGGGGTAAAATCTGTATTCAGTGAGGACAGATTTTCACATTACGGAGACAGGAGATGACAATTGGTGCTTTTAAAATTCTTTGAAAATGGAAGGGGAAAGAAGCTAGAATCAAAGACAGACATTATGCAGTAAGTTCTCCTGAAACCACAGTTACTGTTCTTCATAGAACCTTATGAGCACCAATTGTCATCTCCTATCTGAGAAATGGGAAAATCTGTAGCCACTGAAGATGCATTTTATCTGTGAAATGAGAATTTTGAGAATGACTGATCAGTCCAGGAGGAGAGAGAAGCAGATTTCTCTGATAACATATAGTTTCTTATTTTCATGTGTACTATTGATTTATGAAAAGAAAATGAAAACGACGGTTACTTTGTAAGTGTCACAGAATCACTGGTCCTCTCCTCCACTTTTGGCCAAGGTTTAGAGCATATAATGACAGACATGTAATCCAAGCCATAAACCATATATGACGTATAGTACTTGACGCGCCCCTGGGCCTGTGTCGCGCTGCGTTGCGCACGCGGGAGCTTACCCGGAGCCGGATCTGTTGAGGGTTGTAGTCTCGTGGCGGTGATCCAGTCCGTGCCCAGGGAGTCAGACTAAGTGGCGCTGTTTTAGCGGTAGATGTTGGTCGACTACGCCACCCGTTGAGTGCAGCCAGGGAGCTGCTGCTGCAGGGCAGACCGCTGAGGCCGGTGGTAGGATTGTGCAGCGTGATAGTATAACCCCCAACGGGAGGGGTATGACCTCAGGGCAGCCGACGTGGATGATGGGGGTAGCAGGAACCACTCGGAGACAGTACTGTGTAGTTCAGGGTCTTTACTGGTGACAAAGATAGACCCTCCCGGAGTACTGGCTAGCGATTGGGGCCTGGTCAGTCCTTGAGCAGATGGGATCTCCCCTGGCCAGGCGGAGTTGTAGGCCTCCCAAACTAGCGATACTCTTCTGGCTACCTTGCTAGAGGCGGGTATAAGTAGCCCACGTCCCTGAGTGTACCGTGTGGTGCTCACCCGTATGGCCGGTGACTCGGGGCCTTCGGGTTTCTGGGCCAGAGGACCTGCAATCCCCTGCCGGTCGGTTTCTGCTGCTGGATAGGAGTTAGTCCCCACAGCCTCGGACTCCGGGTCCGGTGATAACTTCTCAGTCAGGGCGAGCTCTGCAGCTGCCAGCCCCTGACTCCTTGTAACACTGCTCCCACAGAGCTCCTGTTGTTTCTTCCTATATTTGCTTCTTTTCTCTGCTTCTTCTCTACTCACTAACCCTGACTCAGCCCTAGGTTTATATAGGGGAAGTTCTTCCCCTCCCAGGACTGGGCAGGAGGTGTGGCATGCATAGGATTCCTGACCAAGAGACCTCCCACCTGCTCTCAGACATAACATTGCTGTTACTGTGGCAACCAGACCCCTGGGGTGTCACATTCCCCCCTAGTGAAATTTAGTACTCCGGGACTAAACATATTTTTAGAAAAATATAACAAGGTATAAACAATAATAATACAATAAGAAAAACACATAAAGATGGTTATGGCGTGTCCGCAACCGGGTGCAGTCTTTGAAGAAAGCAAGGTGTCCATTTCACCAAAACAGGGAGACGTAACCAGGTAGGGGTCTGTCCTGCCCCGAGTCCTTAACAGTCTTTAGTCCGTCCTGGGTTACGCTCCAACTATGTACACAGGATTCCCGGTAAATCCACCAAAGACACCTATAAACAACTAGAAACACATAATTATACACAAGCAACAAGAAAAACAGGTAACCACAAATAAAACAATTTATACACTTCAAATCCTCCAACGTGCGGGTAACTGGCCTCTAGTGGCCCTAGTGGACCTACGGAGCTGACTGTCTGGCCCTGAACTACAGGGTGTAGGAGCTGTTAAGGGTAAACTGGGCAGCGGTCTACGGGCCCTTTGGCTCACTAGGGATATGGCAGGCTCACTGCAAGCAGAGGGTTGATCCTCCGGGTCTGCTGGTGTGGGGTCTTCTGCCTCCTGGACCGGCTGTTCTTCCAGCTCTACCTGTTGCTCCGTAGGTGCTTGGGATGCTGGTTGGAGGAAGGTGAGTACGGGTACCACAACTGCACCATTGACTTGAGTCCAAGACCGAGGGAAGTCTCCGAGCACAGTACTAACCATATCTTCCCTTTCCTCTACGGGTCGATGGTCTTCTTGTTCCTCTTCAGGGTTCCGTAGCTGTTCAGGACACTTCTTCAGGTGATCCCGGGATACAATGGCTGTGGTCTCCCCTCCGTCTTTACTGATGGTACAGACCTTCGGGTTCTCGTGGCTTGAGGGCAGTACGGTGTACGGGTCCTTCTCCCACTGGTCGTCCAACTTGTGGAGCCGTCTTTTCCTCTTCAAGACCTGCTCTCCGGGCACCAGGGGAACAGCGGGAGCATACTGGTTGTAAGTTTTCTCTTGTCTCTCCCTAGCCTGACAGAGACTTCGCTCCACGCTCTCCTGTACTTTCCGGTACTGCTGCTGCCTCTCTGTGTCCCAGTCTGCTTCTGGTGAAGTGTCCTCGGGTGTCAGGACTCCCATTTCCAGGTCAACAGGTAACTTACCAGGTCTCGCCCTCATTAGGTAAGCCGGGGTACAGTTGGTGGAACCTACCGGGATGTGGTTGTATAGGTCCACCAGATCGGGCAGCTTCTCAGGCCACAGACTGCGTTCTTCCAGGGGCAACGTTTTCAGAAGATCCATTACCACCTGGTTCATTTTCTCACAAAGTCCATTAGTTTGCGGATGATAGGGTGTCGTCCTTATCGTCCGGCAGCCATACAGATTGCAGAATTCCTGGAAGACCTCCGCTTCAAAGGCAGGTCCCTGGTCCGTCAGCACTTGGTCCGGGTACCCGTGTGGATGGCAGAAGTGCTGCTGGAAGGCTCTAGCTGCTGTTTGAGCCGTTAAGTCCTTGACGGGGACGACAACCAAGAACCGGGAGTAATGATCCACGATGGTTAACGCGTAGACGTAGCCACTTCTGCTTGGGGTCAGTTTTACATGATCCAAGGCTACCAGTTCCAACGGCTGCCGGGTGACGATGGACTGCAGGGGAGTCTTCTGGCTGGCACGGTCCTTCCTCCTCAGGTTGCACGGGCCACAGTCTCTGCACCACCTCTCGATGGTTCCCCTCATGCCTACCCAATGGAACCGCCCGCGCAGCAGGAACTCCAGCTTCTTCCATCCGAAATGCCCAGCTCCATCGTGGTATGCCTCCATCACCATGGCTGCGTCTCGTCGTGGCACCACTACTTGCCAGATTAGTTCATGCGTCCGGGAGTTAACCATCCTGCGGCACAACTTCCCCTTGTAAAGGAACAGTCTACTCTTTTCTGCCCACAGTTGCTTGGCTTCTTCCGGAGCGTCTGGGTCAAGGCGAGCCTCTGGCTGAGTCAGCATCTCCTTCACCAGCCGGACAGCAGGGTCACTGTCTTGCGTTTCCGCCCAGTTGTAGTGAGGTAAGGGGTTAAGCGTAGCGCCTTGCTTACTCCTTACCCGATGGGAATACTGGATAGTCCCATGACGGTGAAACGCGGGGAGTTCGACTTCTTCCAGTCCCTCTGGATCTTCTCCTACGTCCGGTAGGTTTGGCAACATGGACAGGGCGTCCGCGTTGGTATTGGAGCGTCCTGCCCGGTATTTGATGGTGAACTCGTAGTTGGACAGGCGGGCCATCCATCTCTGCTCTAGGGCACCGAGTCTTGCCGTGTCCAGGTGTGTCAACGGGTTGTTATCCGTGTACACGACGAACCGGGAAGAAGCGAGGTAGTGCTTAAAGCGTTCGGTGACTGCCCACACCACTGCCAGGAACTCTAGCTTAAATGAGCTGTAATTCTCAGGGTTTCTCTCGGTGGGTCGCAGTTTTCGGCTGGCGTAAGCGATTACTCGTTCTTTCCCCTGCTGGATCTGGGACAGCACGGCCCCTAGCCCGATGTTACTTGCGTCAGTGTAGAGGATAAAGGGCTGGTTGTAATCCGGGTACGCCAGGATTTCATCCCCCGTGAGGGCCATCTTCAGCTGGCGGAAGGACTCTTCTTCCAACTTCTCCCATCTGAAGGGCGGCTTCTGGTTCTTGGCCTTCCTGGACTGGCCTATCAGGAGGTCCTGCATAGGAGCTGCCTTTTTGGTGAAACCGGGGATGAACCTGCGGTAGTAGCCTACCAACCTGAGGAACTGCCGTACTTCCTTTACACTGGAGGGACTTGGCCATTCCTTAATTGCAGTGATCTTATCAGGGTCGGGAGCCACTCCGTCAGCGCTCACCACGTGTCCCAGGTACTGCACCTTTGGTTTCAGGAGGTGACACTTGGAGGGTTTCACCTTTAGGCCGTAGCTTGCCAGAGCTTCGAACACTTCCGCCAGGTGTTTCAGGTGGTCCTCATAAGTCTTAGAATATACGATGACATCGTCCAGGTACAACAGGACCGTCTCGAAGTTTCTGTGGCCCAGACAGCACTCCATTAATCGTTGGAAGGTTCCTGGTGCGTTGCAGAGTCCGAACGGCATGCAGGTAAACTCGCTAAGTCCCATCGGGGTGGTGAATGCGGTCTTCTCCCGGTCCGCCTCTGCTACAGGAACCTGCCAGTACCCACTAGTGAGATCCAAGGTAGAGAAGAAGTTAGCAGATCTTAAAGCAGCCAAAGACTCCTCTATCCTTGGTAAGGGGTACGCATCCTTGTGTGTGATACGGTTGATTTTCCGGTAATCTACACACATCCTCATGGTGTTGTCTTTCTTTTTGACTAAGACTAGTGGAGCTGCCCAGGGGCTACAGCTATCCCTGATCACCCCAGCCTCCTTCATGTCTCTAAGCATCCCCTTGGCGTGTTGGTAGTGTGCAGGGGGTACGGGTCGATACCTCTCTTTTATGGGAGGATGGTCTCCCGTGGGGATGTGGTGTTCTACCCCCTTGACTCGCCCGAAGTCTAACGGGTGTTTACTAAACACTCTCTCGTACTCTTGAACCACCCAATAGACTCCCTGTTTCTGGTGTGAGGGAGTGGAGTCAGTACCCAAATGTAGTTGCTGACACCAGTCCTCCATTGTTTTCTTAGAGCCGTTACCTTCCTCCGGGTGAGATGGAGGCAAGGGTTTCACAGATTGTATAGCATTTTGGTTAATGGTATATAATTTGGCTAGCGTGGCATACCGGGGCAGGTACACTTCCCTCTTCCCGATATTGATTATGCGAACGGGCACCCTCCCATGGCGTACATTAACCACCCCCCCGTGCTGTCAAGATGGTGGGCCTACTGTCTGAGTAAACTGGTTCTACCATTGCCTGGTAATCTCTACCTCTCAGACCAATAGCTGCCCGGCACCAAATCATCATTTCACTTTTTGGGGGCATGGCAATAGGGAAAGGGTCACACATTCTCACGCTACCAATCTCACCGCCGGAGAGTTCCACCTGTTGCCGTCGCATCAGTGCCCGGATCTCTTTTTGGAGCACTCGCTGCTCGCCGGAGCTGGCGTTCTTGGCAACCTGCTGTAAAAGGAAAATCACCTCTGCAAGACAATTTTCAATTACATTAGTTCCTAGAGTTATCTTTGGGTGACTCTCGTGTTTGTCAATGTCTACAATGATCAGTCCCTGTGCTGCCAGTTCAACTCTACCAATTTTAATGGTCACCTCTTTAAATCCGATCTGTGGCACGGGCTGACCATTGCTGGCGATGATACTCAAGTCGTCATCAGGGTAGCGGGTAATATCCGAGTCATTCCAGTACTGCTTGAAGAGCACGTACGGGATGGTGGTGACCTGTGACCCGGTGTCCAGTAGGGCACTCATAGGAATGCCATCCAGTACCACGGGTAAGACTGGACGTCCTCCCACATATTTGTCGCGCCAGTTCGATGGGCCTGGTGATCTTTTTCCTGGGGGTTGGCCCTCTACCCCAGGTTGTGCCAGTTTAAAGGACAGTACCTTGCCATATGTCCGGGTTGATTGCAGCGGCGGCAGATGGGTCGTCCGTCCTCGTTGTATCGGTCGCTGGGTCTTCCTCTGGCCGGTGGGGTCCTCCTTGGTCGACGCCACGGGATGTCCTCCGGTCCGGATGCCAGCTGGATCTTCCCTGGAGTGGAAACCTGTAAAGACTGCACAGTTCGGGTTAGCGCAGCAACGCTTTTAGCTAGCTCTTGGACCTGATGGTGCAGGTCTGGAGCCGGGTCATTGTTCAAAGCCTGCGCATCAGCTCCCACAGGCCCTGCCGACAAGGGCGCCGCCTCCTGGTGGTAAGTGGTAGTGGGGCGTCTGGGGGTCACAACGCCACCTGGTGCCGGTTCTCGAAGCACCCGGATGGCTCTGTCCTTGAACTGCGCAAATCCCAGATGAGGGTCCTGTAAGGCCATTGCCCGCAACTGGGTTCGGTGGGCATTGCAATATAAACCCTCTATAAATTGTTCAGTCAACAGCCTGTCCTCGTCTCCCACGCCGTCAGGGTCGGTCTGCTTAATGGCTCTCAGGGCCTCTTGTAGGTTCAGGGCATAGTCCCTTATACTCTCATGTGCCCGCTGTTTGCACCCGTAGAATCTAAGCTTGATCTCGGCTGAGGTGCGGGTATCAAAGGTGTCCCTCAGCCGGGTTAGTATCCCTGCGACAGTCCTCCCCCCAGGTGGCCAGGACTTTACCTCCCTTCGGGCTGCCCCAGTTAATTGGGCCACCAGGATGCTCACTTTTTGCTCTTCTGTGAGGGGGTACACCTGGAAGAGGCTATCCAGCTTTTCTCTAAAGTCATGCAGGGTATGTGACTCCCCTGAGTACTGGGGTAGCCAGGCCGCTCCCGGAATATAGGGCATGGTGAAAGGCATGACTGCAGCAGCGATGGCGCTGGCGGGGGTTGAGGCAGTGAAGCTCTCCTCCGTATCCGACATCCTCCTCCCCCCTAGTGGACCGTGGCCTACCTTGCGATGATCCTCTTCCGTAGGCCGCGGCTCCGCAGTAGATCGTCAGGGTTGAGGACCTTCCGTCGCGCTCCTGTGACGTCGGTGTCTGCTGGGCTCCTTCCAGCACCTTACGCGACGTCCGGACGTGAGGCGGGGCTTCAGTTCTCGCGCGCTTTCGGAGTCCACGCCCCTCTTCTTCCCGCGCGGCGTCCTCAAGATGGCGTCCAATGGCGGGAAAACTCCACGTATGGCGGGAAGAAGGCTGAAGATGGCGCCGGATGGCGGGAAAACTCCACCGATGGCGGGAAGGAAGCGGAAGATGGCGCCGGATGGCGGGAATCTTCACCACAGGTAAGTTTGAACAGTCTTTTTCAGGCACGCAGTATCGGGTGGTTGTGGGCACGAAATCCTGCCTACTACGCCAAAAGTTGACGCGCCCCTGGGCCTGTGTCGCGCTGCGTTGCGCACGCGGGAGCTTACCCGGAGCCGGATCTGTTGAGGGTTGTAGTCTCGTGGCGGTGATCCAGTCCGTGCCCAGGGAGTCAGACTAAGTGGCGCTGTTTTAGCGGTAGATGTTGGACGACTACGCCACCCGTTGAGTGCAGCCAGGGAGCTGCTGCTGCAGGGCAGACCGCTGAGGCCGGTGGTAGGATTGTGCAGCGTGATAGTATAACCCCCAACGGGAGGGGTATGGCCTCAGGGCAGCCGACGTGGATGATGGGGGTAGCAGGAACCACTCGGAGACGGTACTGTGTAGTTCAGGGTCTTTACTGGTGACAAAGATAGACCCTCCCGGAGTACTGGCTAGCGATTGGGGCCTGGTCAGTCCTTGAGCAGATGGGATCTCCCCTGGCCAGGCGGAGTTGTAGGCCTCCCAAACTAACGATACTCTTCTGGCTACCTTGCTAGAGGCGGGTATAAGTAGCCCACGTCCCTGAGTGTACCGTGTGGTGCTCACCCGTATGGCCGGTGACTCGGGGCCTTCGGGTTTCAGGGCCAGAGGACCTGCAATCCCCTGCCGGTCGGTTTCTGCTGCTGGATAGGAGTTAGTCCCCACAGCCTCGGACTCCGGGTCCGGTGATAACTTCTCAGTCAGGGCGAGCTCTGCAGCTGCCAGCCCCTGACTCCTTGTAACACTGCTCCCACAGAGCTCCTGTTGTTTCTTCCTATATTTGCTTCTTTTCTCTGCTTCTTCTCTACTCACTAACCCTGACTCAGCCCTAGGTTTATATAGGGGAAGTTCTTCCCCTCCCAGGACTGGGCAGGAGGTGTGGCATGCATAGGATTCCTGACCAAGAGACCTCCCACCTGCTCTCAGACATAACATTGCTGTTACTGTGGCAACCAGACCCCTGGGGTGTCACAGTACTCATATGCCATAAATGTCAGGAATATTCCATTAAATGCAAAGAGACTTTAATCAATTAGAATTTTTTTAAATTAAGAATTGCATGGAAGGATGAAGAGATGTTCTTGGAGGGGCCTTCTTGTTCTGCAGATGTTTCTTGCTGGTCAGAAGGCCACAGGTAGATGGTAAACATCCTTCCTTACAGGTACAGCATGGTGGACGTGCTGTACTCGCTTCAGGGCACTAGACGTGGCGGTTTTCTGCCCTCGCGATGTTTAGGGTGCCGCGTTGACAGGGTGCAAATAAGCAGCTTTCTCTGATGGCGTAAGCTGCCCTGGATAATCCACGCCGGCAGGATGAGATCAACCGGCGGAAGATGGAACCTATGAGAGGAGACGTAACTAATGTGAGTAATGGGACTCCATATTAGAGGACACTACTGTGGTGTCACTGTGACAGGACGGTAGAGGAATCTTATCCATATAGAGGTGTGGGATCATTGTCCGCCATCATACATGTGACAATCCCCCCACTGACAGATCACATCCGCTCCACATGACTTGTTCTCACAGACTGACATCATACAACATGGAGCCTATGGTCACACTTACCTCTTCTACTTTCCCCCTCTTCTACTTTCTCTGTTTTTTGTTGTTTTCTACATTTTAATTAGTGTTGAGCCACCCCCGTAGTGTTCGGGTTCGGTTCGGTTCGTCGAACACCGGGATGTTCGAGGAACTGTTCGTCGAACTGTTCGTCGAACACCTTAGAACACCGTCGAACACCGTTAAAACCAATGGCAGGCAAACAAAAACACATAGAAACACATAGAAAACACCTGCAAAGGTGTCCAAAAGCTGACAAACTGCTCAGAAGACACTCTCTTTAAAAAAGCCGGCCGGCAAATTCAGCAGCGGCATACACCAGTACCCGACAATTTAGACAAGAAGGAATAGAGCATCACACATAGATTAGATAGATAGAAACATGTCAGTCACACATATAAGAAGCACAGTGACAGTGTTGGTTACTGCACTTGTCATTTAGTGTAAAGGATTTATTAAAAAAAATATTAGTGTTTTCATGCACCGTCTCTTTAAAAAAGCCGGCCGGGAATTCAGCATCTGTACCCGACAATTTAGAACAGAAAGAATAGAGCTTCACACATAGATTAGATAGATAGAAACATGTCAGTCACATATATAATAAGTACAGTGATAGTGTTGCTTACTATACTTGTCATTTAGTGTAAAGGATTTATTTAAAAAAATAATAGTGTTTTCATGCACTGTCTCTTTAAAAAAGCCGGCCGGCAATTCAGCAGCGGTACCCGACAATTTAGAACAGAAAGATAGAGCATCACACATAGATTAGATAGATAGAAACATGTCAGTCACATATATATGAAGTACAGTGATAGTGTTGGTTACTGTACTTGTCATTTAGTATTAAAATAAAGGATTTATTATTAAAAAAATTGGCGTGGGGTTCCCCTTAATTTTAGGCTCTAGCGGAGGTTAAGCAGACGGCTGGGGCAGATGTTTGAAGCCTGGGAAGGGGGTAATACCCACGGAGCTTCCCAGGCTACTAATATCAGCCCCCAGCTGAATACATAGCCTTTACTAGCTATTAAAATGGGGGACCCCCCAAAAAAAATGACGTGGGGTCCCCCCTAATTTAATAGCTAGCAAAGGCTAGGCAGACAGCTGGGGGCTGATATTAATAGCCCAGGAAGGGAGCCATGAATATTGGCCCCCTCCCAGGCTAGAAACACCAGCCGTCAGCCGCCCCAGAAATGGCGCATTCATAGGATGCGCCAATTCTGGCACTTAGCCTCGCTCTTCCACGCTGCCCTGGTGCGGTGGCAGGGGGTAATAGGGTTGGGGTTGATGTCAGCTTATAATGCCAGCTGACATCAAGCCCAGGTTAGTAATGGAGAGGCGTCTATAAGACACCCCCATTACTAACCCCATAGTCAAAGTTAAAAAAAACACAAACACCCAGAATAAAGTCCTTTAATTGAAATAAAGACACAATCCTTTATTGTTCTAAATTAAACTCTACTTACCATCACACCCATTCCAGCTGAAGCCAACGATCTCCTGCAATAAAAGAAAAATAATAAAGCAACCTCATCCTTACCTTTCCAAGGTTCCCACGACAGCTTCAGCTCTGCTACATCGAGATGACAGGCTGGACCGCAGCAGAACGCTGCCATCCAGCCTGTCATCCCGCAGACACTGAGAAGCGCAGGCTTGCTTGCGCTGCTCAGCGTCTCTCTGTGACGACATCCAGATGAGCCGAGTTCATGTCCAATGAACTCGGCTCACCTCATGCACGTCACTGACAGCGTGGGAAAATTCTCACGCTGAAGCGCTGATTGCAGGAGAATTTTCCCACGCTGTCAGTGACGTGCAGGAGGTGAGCTGAGTTCATTGGACATGAGCTCACCTCATGCACATCACTGACAGCGTGGGAGAATTCTCCTGCACTCAGCACTTCAGCGTGAGAATTTTCCCACGCTGTCAGTGACGTGCATGAGGTGAGCCGAGTTCATTGGACATGACCTCGGCTCATCTGGATGCCGTCACAGCGAGACAGTGAGGAGCGCAAGCATGCCTGCGCTTCTCAGTGTCTGCGGGATGACAGACTGGATGGCAGAGTTCTGCTGCGGTCCAGCCAGTCATCTCGATGTAGCAGAGCTGAAGCTGTCGTGGGAACCATGGAAAGGTAAGGATGAGGTTGGTTTATTATTTTTCTTTTATTGCAGGAGATCGTTGGCTTCAGCTGGAATGGGTGTGATGGTAAGTATGGTTTAATTTAGAACAATAAAGAATTGTGTCTTTATTTCAATTAAAGGACTTTATTCTGGGTGTTGTGTTTTTTTTAAATACTTTACTAGAAATTCATGGCGGTCATGTCTAATACTGGCGTGACCCCATGAATTTTGGGCTTGGGGCCAGCTGATAATACCAAGCTGGCCCTAACCCCTTTATTACCCAGTGAGCCACCGCACCAGGGCCCTGGATGAGTTGGGTACAGCGCCAGAAGATGGCGCTTCTATGAACGCGCCATTTTCCGGGGTGGCTGCGGACTGCAATTTGCAGCGGGGGGGGGGCCCAGAAAGCTTGGGCCTCCCTGCGCTGCAGATTCCAGCCCCCAGCTGCCTAGTTGTACCTGGCTGGACACAAAAATAGGGCGAAGCCCCATGTATTTTTTTTTTAATTATTTCATGAAATTCATGAAATAATTAAGAAAAAAAGGCCTTCCCTATATTGTTGTGTCCGGCCAGGTACAAATAGGCAGCTGGTGGTTGGGGGCAGCCCGTTCCTGCCTGCTGTACCTGGCTGGACACAAATATAGTGCGAAGCCCCACTTCAATTTTTTTTAATTATTTCATGAAATTCATGAAATAATTAAGAAAAAAAGGCCTTCTCTATATTGTTGTGTCCGGCCAGGTACAAATAGGCAGCTGGTGGTTGGGGGCAGCCCGTTCCTGCCTGCTGTACCTGGCTGGACACAAATATAGTGCGAAGCCCCACTTCAATTTTTTTAAATTATTTCAGGAAATTCATGAAATAATTAAAAAAAAATTGACGTGGGGCTTCGCACTATATTTGTGTCCAGTCAGGTGCAGCAGGCAGGAACGGGCTGCCCCCAACCACCAGCTGCCTATTTGTACCTGGCCGGACACAACAATATAGGGAAGCCCTTTTTTTCTTAATTATTTCATGAAATAATTTAAAGAAAATTGACGTGGGGCTTCGCCCTGTTTTTGTGTCCAGCCAGGTACAACTAGGCAGCTGGGGGCTGGAATCCGCAGCGCAGGGAGGCCCAAGCTTTCTGGGCCACCCCCGCTGCAAATTGCAGTCCGCAGCCACCCCGGAAAATGGCGCGTTCATAGAAGCGCCATCTTCTGGCGCTGTACCCAACTCATCCAGGGCCCTGATGCGGTGGCTCACTGGGTAATAAAGGGGTTAGGGCCAGCTTGGCATTATCAGCTGGCCCTAAGCCCGAAATTCATGGGGTCACGCCAATATTAGACATGACCACCATGAATTTCTAGTAAAGTATTTAAAAAAAACACAACACCCAGAAAAAAGTCCTTTAATTGAAATAAACACACAATTCTTTATTGTTCTAAATTAAACCATACTTACCATCACGCCCATTCCAGCTGAAGCCAACGATCTCCTGAAATAAAAGAAAAATAATAAAGCAACATCATCCTTACCTTTCCATGGTTCCCATGACAGCTTCAGCTCTGCTACATCGAGATGACAGGCTGGACCGCAGCAGAACGCTGCCATCCAGCCTGTCATCCCGCAGACACTGAGAAGCGCAGGCTTGCTTGCGCTCCACAGTGTCTCTCTGTGAGGGCATCCAGATGAGCCGAGTTAATGTCCAATGAACTCGGCTCACCTCATGCACGTCACTGACAGCGTGGGAAAATTCTCCTGCACTCAGCGCTTCAGCGTGGGAGAATTCTCACACTGAAGCGCTGAGTGCAGGAGAATTCTCCCACGCTGTCAGTGACGTGCAGGAGGTGAGCTGAGTTCATTGGACATGAGCTCACCTTATGCACGTCACTGACAGCGTGGGAAAATTCTCCTGCACTCAGCGCTTCAGCGTGGGAGAATTCTCACGCTGAAGCGCTGAGTGCAGGAGAATTCTCCCACGCTGTCAGTGACGTGCAGGAGGTGAGCTGAGTTCATTGGACATGAGCTCACCTTATGCACGTCACTGACAGCGTGGGAGAATTCTCCTGCACTCACCGCTTCAGCGTGAGAATTTTCCCACGCTGTCAGTGACGTGCATGAGGTGAGCCGAGTTCATTGGACATGAACTCGGCTCATCTGGATGTCGTCACGGAGAGACGCTGAGCAGCGCAAGCAAGCCTGCGCTTCTCAGTGTCTGCGGGATGAGAGGCTGGATGGCAGCGTTCTGCTGCGGTCCAGCCTGTCATCTCGATGTAGCAGAGCTGAAGCTGTCGTGGGAACCATGGAAAGGTAAGGATGAGGTTGCTTTATTATTTTTCTTTTATTGCAGGAGATCGTTGGCTTCAGCTGGAATGGGCGTGATGGTAAGTATGGTTTAATTTAGAACAATAAAGGATTGTGTCTTTATTTCAATTAAAGGACTTTATTCTGGGTGTTTGTGTTTTTTTTAACTTTGACTATGGGGTTAGTAATGGGGGTGTCTTATAGACGCCTCTCCATTACTAACCTGGGCTTGATGTCAGCTGGCATTATAAGCTGACATCAACCCCAACCCTATTACCCCCTGCCACCGCACCAGGGCAGCGTGGAAGAGCGAGGCTAAGTGCCAGAATTGGCGCATCCTATGAATGCGCCATTTCTGGGGCGGCTGACGGCTGGTGTTTCTAGCCTGGGAGGGGGCCAATATTCATGGCTCCCTTCCTGGGCTATTAATATCAGCCCCCAGCTGTCTGCCTAGCCTTTGCTAGCTATTAAATTAGGGGGGACCCCACGTCGTTTTTTTTGGGGGGTCCCCCATTTTAATAGCTAGTAAAGGCTATGTATTCAGCTGGGGGCTGATATTAGTAGCCTGGAAAGCTCCGTGGGTATTACCCCCTTCCCAGGCTTCAAACATCTGCCCCAGCCGTCTGCTTAACCTCCGCTAGAGACTAAAATTAAGGGGAACCCCACGCCAATTTTTTTAATAATAAATCCTTTATTTTAATACTAAATGACAAGTACAGTAACCAACACTATCACTGTACTTCATATATATGTGACTGACATGTTTCTATCTATCTAATCTATGTGTGAAGCTCTATTCTGTCTGTTATAAATTGTCGGGTACCGCTGCTGAATTGCCGGCCGGCTTTTTTAAAGAGACGGTGCATGAAAACACTATTATTTTTTTTGATAAATCCTTTACGCTAAATGACAAGTACAGTAAGCAGCACTTTCACTGTACTTCGTATATATGTGGCTGACATGTTTATATCTATCTAATCTATGTGTGAAGCTCTATTCTTTCGGTTCTAAATTGTCGGGTACAGGTGTATGCCGCTGCTGAATTGCCGGCTTTTCATGTTTCACTGTTGGCACTGTTCCCATCGATTTGGGCAATCACTGTAATGCCACAACCACCATGGCTGTGGCATTACAGTGAGTGGCAGACAATCCCTGCATGATTGGTGCTCTAAATAGCGCCAGACATGCAGGACACGCTTTTGGTGCACGAACAGTTATCGAACATAACCTCGAACAGCCGAATTTTTTGCAAATCGTTCGGGTTCGTCGAACAACTCGAACACCGCCCAAAACAGCTCGAATTTGAGATTGGCGAACAGTTCTAGTCGAACACCGCTCATCTCTAATTTTAATGCAGATTTTCTTCTCCCCTGAACTGGAATTTCTAATTAAGAAGCAAGAAAAAGATGTTGATTATAAACTCCTAAAAGATTAGCTTTATTAGTTTTATCTAAAATTATGGAAAGGCTCCTTAAAGGGTCGATAGTGACTATTAGGATTGCTACTTCCAATAGGCGGCACTAGAGTTCAAGTCCTCTTCCTCTCTGAAGTCTGAAGAGGCAATTTGCATGTTTAATTTCCCAGTGGAGCATGGTATGGCTTATAAGACTCCTCACATTGCCATGCCAGGCTAGGCATGTCACTCTCCACAAGAAAAAACATTACCCCATAGATCCTATCTAGAATTATGTTATTCTCATATCCTGTAGTCCCAGTAATCGATTATTACTCAATAATAGAGAGACCATGTCATATATATAAATCACCTGAGGGTCTGAGAATTAGATTGTTTTGGAATTAATTAGTAGGTTTTCCAGCATGTGGTGTCTCCCCAATGAACTATGTCCAGTGTTATCTTATAATCAGATAGATAAGACCACAGTGTAACATTAAGGGCGTAAGGAGGATCAGTATCGGCACATATGGAGCCATGGCAGAAAAAGAAAGGGAAAAATCAGCTCACCCACCTAGAAGATCAACAGCACGGAGCCAGGAGTGCTACCAGACTCATTGCAATGATTAAGAACTTATAGTTCGAAAAGCGTTTGCTGTTCCTCTCCAAGGTGGACTTTTAATATTTTTTGCATGACCCAATAAAATATGGATTTTAGAAGATTTGTTCAGCTGAATCTTCCTGGTTCCTCATATGGAGTCATGGGTGCAATATTCAGGATCATATTGTCAGAAGACTGAATGGCTCCTTATAGCTTATGGCATAACATAAAAGAGTGTGGATTTTAATACAATGAAGTGCTGAACTGTTCATCGTTTTCTAGATAGAAAGAAGTGGTAATTTTGTAAGCCTTTATGTGCACATTCACATTACACTTTTTGATTAGGCTATAATAGGATAGCCTATAGTCTAGTACATACCTGACAATGGGGATGACGTGTTGTTTTTAGCAGTGAAACACTTCTTGTCACAATCAGATTTAAAAGAAGATTCTTTCTGCCTGTTTGGTAGAAGAAAAAACATATAAATTATATGGGTTAGTTGGGACCCTGAGACAGCACTGGAGTTTTACAGATAGAGGCTGCGTGTAGGATAGACCTAGGTTCATTAGTAAAGAGATACTGGGCTTGCAAGGCCAGGGCATGAGTTCTGCACGGAAGTGAGCTGAGAGTGTATCACTGTAAGATTTCTCACAAGACAAATGCCGGCAGCCGTGAATTCAAAGTGTGTGCCTCTGTGTAAGACAGAACTTATTGAAGACAAGCTTTATACCTACTACCTGCTGTATATACATTTCATCTATACAACAAACAGTTTATTTTTACATCCTAGTGTGCGTCATTCCTAGTTTGCTGTTCCATCTAGTGACCTATCTCACTAGTGTAATTTACTTACATGTCTGAATGTTTTGCACTGTCTGGGGAATACTCTGGAGGTGACTTGGGTTCCTCATTGTTCATCATCCTGGTATTGCTGGAACAGAGCTAAAATACACAGAAAAAAATTATAACATTTATAGAATTTGAAACTTTTTTTGATCATAGGCTTTATAGATCTTATCGGGCCCACACTTACTTTAGAAAGCCTTTTAGAAGATGATACAAAGTTTTTGCTTTCTAGCCAGTCATTGTCCTCACTTGTCTCCCCCTCATCTGAATCCATATGTTTGTGTTTTCCAGAGCGAGCTACAAAGTACAATTTTTGTCAAAGATCATTAGTATAATTCACAGACAGATAGAAGCCATATTATTACTAATAATGATGATGGCAACTAATTGTCACATAAAATGAAAGACAAGACAAGCAGCAGCTTTCTGCACGTGACGTCTCATTCTACTCACTGTTAAAGTACTTGGTGTCCTCTTCTAAATAGTGATATAGACATTGTCAGAGAGACGGCTCCATATCTGTATGGTTTATGTTACTGTGCCAAAGTGAAGGAAATATACTAAAAGTCATATTATGAAGAATGGGGAATGAACAAGCTGGTAGAGCAGAGAACCTCAGTGCTGCTCCTCATGTATGTAATAGTTTGTCTGGTCACAGGGGTGTAATAAGTCATTATTAATATCATTATATACATTACCTGTCCCAAGCCTATGTGCTGGATCTTTTCTGAGCAGCTCAGTGATGATGTCATGTGCATCGGGTGGAGGAGCGGAATTATGAAATTTCCAAGTTATGTCATCTGTTTTACAAAAAAGCAAATATTACAGAAAATAAAACCTCATTGTTTTCTTTCATAATTTTTTTTTACCAATCTAACCAAATAACAATGACATCACATAGCATTCAGATTATTTTACTTACTCCAGATAATTTTGCGGTAAGTTTCATATTTGGATTTTCCATCGAATGGTACACGTCCTACAAGAAATTTATATAGGCTAATCCCAACTGACCACCAGTCAGCTGGCCTTCCATAGCCCTCCAGTAAGATGACTTCTGGGGCTGTGTAATTAGGTGAGCCAAAAATCTGGAAACCAATAAAGGAATAAGATGACGATTAGTGAAAATAGTTGTGACAAATAACATCAGTGGAAACATTTTCTAGATCTGAAAATATCAGAGAAGGAGAAATAGATGAGATCAGTAAAGAACAAGTCCCTGTAAGGCTGACCTCTTTATCACGGAACTCTCTTGCGATGTCCTCAGTTGGAGCCTTGTAGATGTTTGATGTTGGGCTCATGAGACCAAGTTTGGAAAGCCCAAAATCGCCAACTTTAATATGACCAGTTGCCGTTATCAGGAGGCTGTGAAAAAAAAAGGTGGTGTCATTCCCAAGTAATAATAACCCATAGACTTTATGACAATCTCTAACTTTTTTCCTCTTTATTATACTACAGGGATGACTTACTTCTCAGGCTTCAGGTCTCCACACCGTAGCTATGCAGATATTCCACCTCTAGAACCGTTTCTGCAATGTACATACGGGCCAAGGGGACAGGTAAAGAACCCCTTTTCTTTAGAAGACTGCCACAGTCTCCTCCTACAGGAGAAAGCAAATATAACAGGTGAGGGTTTATTACAATGTAAATTACACATGATGATGATGCGGCTCCGTTAAATACAAGTGTATGGAGGGAGGCCACGCATACTAGACAGGCTCTGGCCGGGAATATGTATAACACATACGTACCCGCCGATCCCAGCTCAGAAAGCGGCGCTATGGGGATTCATAAGTCTGAAGTCACATAAACTTATCAATTTATAATGGACAACCCCTTTAAGCAGATCAAGGCTGGATATAGATACGATGGATATGACCTACCTAGTACATACTCCATGACCATGCACAGATGAAGGTTAGTTGGAAAAGAACAGAACATGGAGGCCACAAAGGGACAATCAGAGAATGTTAGGATGTCCCTCTCTAGAAAGGCCGCTTCCAGTTCTACTGAATTATTCAGGGTCTTCCTGTCCAGTTTCTTCATAGCAAATGTCTGGTTTGTGTCTTTGTGGCGCACTAAGTGAACGGCTCTGGAGAAGAAGAAAATCCATGATTTATAAGAAATTCTTACTAACATTTTGTCTATAGACCTCATCAAATGATCTTCTGTACTATTGGTTGTATACTAGAGGTACGGCCAACACCAGAAATCCATGGAGAAATCCATGAAATAACACTACCTATGGGAGGTCGTCATCCATGTCACATACAGTGCCTACAAGTAGTATTCAACCCCCTGCAGATTTAGCTGGTTGACTCATGCGGAATTAACTTGGCATTGTGACATTTGTACTGTAGATCAGCCTGGAAGTGGGAAATGCACTGCAGCAATTTTTTTTTTTTTTTTTTTAAAACGTTAAAAGTTAATTCAGAGTGTCATTTATTATTCAACCCCTCAAACCACAAGAATTCTGTTTGGTCCCCTAAAAGTATTAAGAAGTAGTTCAGGCACCAAGAATAATGAGCTTCACATGTGTGGATTAAAGATCTCTTTTGCCAGCCTTTTCTGACTATTTAAGACCCTCCCCAAACTTGTGAACAGCACTCAGACATGGTCAACATGGGAAAGACAAAAGAGCATTTCAAGGCCATCAGAGACAAGATCGTGGAGGGTCACAAGGCTGGCAAGGAGTACAAAACCCTTTCCAATGAGTTGGGCCTACCTGTCTCCACTGTTGGGAGCATCATCCGTAAGTGGAAGGCTTATGGAACTACTGTTAGCCTTCCACGGCCTGGAAAGCCTTTGAAAGTGTCTTCCCGTGCCGAGGCCAGGCTTGTCCGAAGAGTCAAGGCTAACCCAAGGTCAACAAGGAAGGAGCTCCGGGAAGATCTCATGGCAGTGGGGACATTGGTTTCAGTCAATACCATAAGTAACGTACTCCACCGCAATGGCCTCCGTTCCAGACGAGCCCGTAAGGTACCTTTACTTTCAAAGCGTCATGTAAAGGCTCGTCTACAGTTTGCTCATGATCACTTGGAGGACTCTGAGACAGACTGGTTCAAGGTTCTATGGTCTGATGATACACACACACTGCACATACACAAGTATATACACACACACTACACATACACATGTACTGTATATACACACATTGCACATACACATGTACATACACACACTGCACATACACATGTATATACACACACTGCACATACACATGTATATACACACACTGCACATACACATGTATATACACACACTGCACATACACATGTATACACACACACTGCACATACACATGTATATACACACACTGTTCATACACATGTATATACAAACACTGCACATACACATGTATACACACACACTGCACACAGACATTTATATACACACACACTGCACATACACATGTATATACACACACACTGCACATACACATGTATATACACACACTGCACAGACACATGTATATACACACACTGCGCATACACATGAATACACACACTGCACATACACATATATATACACACACTGCACATACACATATATATACACACACTGCACATACACATGTATATACTAGCAATGCACATACACATGTATAAACACACACTGCACATACACATGTATACACACACACTGCACATACACATGTATATACACACACTGCACATACACATGTATACACACACACTGCACATACACATGTATATACACACACACTGCACATACACATGGATATACACACTCTGCACATACACATGTATATACACACACTACACATACACATGTATATACACACCCTGCACATACACATATACATACACACACTGCACATACACATGTATATACACACACTGCACATACACATGTATATACACACACTGCACATACACATGTATACACACATACTGCACATACACATGTGTATACACACTGCACATACACCTGTATATACGCACACTGCACATACACATGTATACACAAACACTGCACATACACATGTATATACACACACTGCACATACACATGTATATACACACACTACACATACACATGTATACACACACTGCACATACACATGTATATACACACATTGCACATACACATGTGTATATACACACACACACTGCACATACACATGTATATACACACACTACACATACACATGTATATATACACACTGCACATACACATGTATATACATTCACTGCACATACACATGTATATACACACACGGCACATACACATGTATATACACACACACTGCACATACACATGTATATACACACACTGCACATACACAAGTATATACACACACTGCACATACACAAGTATATACACACTCTGCACATACACATGTATATACACACACACTGCACATACACATGTACATACACACACTGCACATACACAAGTATATACACACACTACACATACACATGTATATACACACACTGCACATACACATGTATACACACACACTGCACATACACATGTATATACATACACTGCACATACACATGTATATACACACACTGCACATACACATGTATACACACACACTGCACATACACATGTATATACACACTGCACATACACCTGTATATACGCACACTGCACATACACATGTATACACAAACACTGTACATACACATGTATATACACACACTGCACATACACATGTATATACACACACTACACATACACATGTATACACACACTGCACATACACATGTATATACACACACTGCACATACACATGTGTATATACACACACACACACTGCACATACACATGTATATACACACACTACACATACACATGTATAAATACACAATGCACATACACATGTATATACACTCACTGCACATACACATGTATATACACACACAGCACATACACATGTATATACACACACACTGCGCATACACATGTATATACACACACTGCACATACACAAGTATATACACACACTGCACATACACAAGTATATACACACTCTGCACATACACATGTATATACACACACACTGCACATACACATGTACATACACACACTGCACATACACAAGTATATACACACACTACACATACACATGTATATACACACACTGCACATACACATGTATACACACACACTGCACATACACATGTATATACACACACACTATACATACACAAGTATATACACACACTGCATATACACATGTATATACACACACTGCACATACACATGTATATACACACACTGCACATACACATGTATATACACACTGCACAAACACATATATATATACACACACTGCACATACACATGTATATACACACACACTGCACATACACATGTATACACACACTGCACATACACATGTTTACACACACTGCACATACACATGTATATACACCCACTGCACATGCATATGTATATACACCCACTGCACATGCATATGTATATACACACACACTGCACATACGCAAGTATATACACACACACACTGCACATACACATGTATATACACACACTGCACATACACATGTATATACACACACTGCACATACACATGTATATACACACACTGCACATACACATGTATATACACACACTGCACATACACATGTATATACACACACTGCACATACACATGTATACACACACACTGCACATACACATGTATATACACACACTGTTCATACACATGTATATACAAACACTGCACATACACATGTATACACACACACTGCACACAGACATTTATATACACACACACTGCACATACACATGTATATACACACACACTGCACATACACATGTATATACACACACTGCACATACACATGTATATACACACACTGCGCATACACATGAATACACACACTGCACATACACATATATATACACACATTGCACATACACATATATATACACACACTGCACATACACATGTATATACTAGCATTGCACATACACATGTATAAACACACACTGCACATACACATGTATACACACACACTGCACATACACATGTATATACACACACTGCACATACACATGTATACACACACACTGCACATACACATGTATATACACACACACTGCACATACACATGGATATACACACTCTGCACATACACATGTATATACACACACTACACATACACATGTATATACACATCCTGAACATACACATATACATACACACACTGCACATACACATGTATATACACACACTGCACATACACATGTATATACACACACTGCACATACACATGTATACACACATACTGCACATACACATGTATATACAGAGTGCACATACACCTGTATATACGCACACTGCACATACACATGTATACACAAACACTGCACATACACATGTATATACACACACTGCAAATACACATGTATATACACACACTACACATACACATGTATACACACACTGCACATACACATGTATATACACACATTGCACATACACATGTGTATATACACACACACACACTGCACATACACATGTATATACACACACTACACATACACATGTATATATACACACTGCACATACACATGTATATACACTCACTGCACATACACATGTATATACACACACGGCACATACACATGTATATACACACACACTGCACATACACATGTATATACACACACTGCACATACACAAGTATATACACACACTGCACATACACAAGTATATACACACTCTGCAGATACACATGTATATACACACACACTGCACATACACATGTACATACACACACTGCACATACACAAGTATATACACACACTACACATACACATGTATATACACACACTGCACATACACATGTATACACACACACTGCACATACACATGTATATACACACACTGCACATACACATGTATATACACACACTGCACATACACATGTATACACACACACTGCACATACACATGTATATACACACTGCACATACACCTGTATATACGCACACTGCACATACACATGTATACACAAACACTGCACATACACATGTATATACACACACTGCACATACACATGTACATACACACACTACACATACACATGTATACACACACTGCACATACACATGTATATACACACTGCACATACACATGTGTATATACACACACACACACTGCACATACACATGTATATACACACACTACACATACACATGTATAAATACACAATGCACATACACATGTATATACACTCACTGCACATACACATGTATATACACACACGGCACATACACATGTATATACACACACACTGCGCATACACATGTATATACACACACTGCACATACACAAGTATATACACACACTGCACATACACAAGTATATACACACTCTGCACATACACATGTATATACACACACACTGCACATACACATGTACATACACACACTGCACATACACAAGTATATACACACACTACACATACACATGTATATACACACACTGCACATACACATGTACACACACACACTGCACATACACATGTATATACACACACACTATACATACACAAGTATATACACACACTGCATATACACATGTATATACACACACTGCACATACACATGTATATACACACACTGCACATACACATGTATATACACACTGCACAAACACATATATATACACACACTGCACATACACATGTATATACACACACACTGCACATACACATGTATACACACACTGCACATACACATGTTTACACACACTGCACATACACATGTATATACACCCACTGCACATGCATATGTATATACACCCACTGCACATGCATATGTATATACACACACACTGCACATACGCAAGTATATACACACACACACTGCACATACACATGTATATACACACACTGCACATACACATGTATATACACACACTGCACGTACACATGTATATACACACACTGCACGTACACATGTATATACACACACACTGCACATACATATGTATATACACACACTGCACATACACATGTATAAACACACACTGCACATACACATGTATATACACACACTGCACATACACATGTATATACACACACACTGCACATACACATGTATATACAAACACTGCACATACACATGTCTATACACACACTGCACATACACATGTCTATACACACTGCACATACACATGTATATACTCACACTGCAAATACACATGTATATACACACACTGCACATACACATGTATATACACACTGCACATACACATGTATATACACACTGCACATACACATGTATATACTCACACTGCACATACACATGTATATACACACACACTGCACATACACATGTATATACACACACTGCACATACACATGTATATACACACACTGCACATACACATGTATATACACACACTGCACATACACATGTATATACACACACTGCACATACACATGTATATACACACACACTGCACATACACATGTATATACACACACTGCACATACACATGTATATACACACTGCACATACACATGTATATACACACTGCACATAAACATGTATATACTCACACTGCTAATACACATGTATATACACACACTGCACATACACAAGTATATACACACACTGCACATACACATGTATATACACACACACACTGCACATACACATGTATATACACTGCACATACACATGTGCATACACACTGCACATACACATGTATATACACACACTGCACATACACATGTATATACACACACTGCATATACACATGTATACACACTGCACATACACATGTATATACACACATGAATACACACAAACACACTACACATACACATGTATATACACACACTGCACATACACATGTATATATACACACTGCACATATACATGTATATACACACACTGCACATACACATTTATATACACACACTGCACATACACATGCATATACACACACTGCACATACACATGTATATACACACTGCACATACACATGTGTACATACACTGCACATACACATGGATACACACACTGCAGATACACATGTATATACACACTGCACATACACATGTATATATACACACTGCACATACACATGTATATACACACTGCACATACACATGTGTACATACACTGCACATACACATGTATACACACACTGCACATACATATGTATATACACACTGCACATACACATGTATATATACACACTGCACATACACATGCATATACACACTGCACATACACATGTATATACACACACTGCACATACACATGTATATATACACTGCACATACACATGTGTACATACACTGCACATACACATGTATACACACACTGCACATACACATGTATACACACACTGCACATACACATGCATATACACACAGTGCACATACACATGTATATACACACACTGCACATACACATGTATATACACACACTGCACATACACATGTATATACACACACTGCACATACACATGTATATACACACACTGCACATACACATGTATATACAAACACACTGCCCATACACATGCATATACACACACCGCACATACACATGCATATACACACACCGCACATACACATGTATATAAACACACTGCACATACACATGTATATACACACACTACACATACACATGCATATACACACACTACACATACACATGTATATACACACACTGCACATACACATGTATATACAGACACTGCACATACACATGTATATACACACACTGCACATACACATGTATATACACACACTGCACATACACATGTATATACACACACTGCACATACACATGTATATACACAAACTACACATACACATGTATATACACACTCTGCACATACACATGTATATACACACACTGCACACACACATGTATATACACACACTGCACATACACAAGTATATACACACACTGCACATACACATGAATAGACACACACTGCACATACACATATATATACACACACACTGCACATACACAAGTATATACACACACTACACATACACATGTATATACCCACATTGCACATACACATGTATAAACACACACTGCACATACACATGTATATACACACACACTATACATACACAAGTATATACACACACTGCATATACACATGTATATACACACACTGCACATACACACACTGCACATACACATGTATATACACACTGCACATACACATATATATATACACACACTGCACATACACATGTATATACACACACACTGCACATACACATGTATACACACACTGCACATACACATGTTTACTCACACTGCAAATACACATGTATATACACACACTGCACATACACAAGTATATACACACACTGCACATACACACTGCACATACACATGTATATACACACACACTGCACATACACATGTATATACTCTGCACATACAGATGTGCATACACACTGCACATACACATGTATATACACCCACTGCACATACATATGTAAATACACCCACTGCACAAGCATATGTATATACACACATACTGCACATACGCAAGTATATACACACACTGCACATACACATGTATATACACACACTGCACATACACATGTATATACACACACTGCACATACACATGTATATAAACACACTGCACATACACATGTATATACACACACACTGCACATACACATGTATATACACACACTGCACATACACATGTATATACACACACTGCACATACACATGTATATACACACACTGCACATACACATGTATATACACACACACTGCACATACACATGTATATACACACACACTGCACATACACATGTATATACACACACTGCACATACACATGTATATACACACACTGCACATACACATGTATATACACACACTGCACATACACATGTATATACACACACACTGCACATACACATGTATATACACACTGCACATACACATGTATATACACACTGCACATACACATGTATATACTCACACTGCAAATACACATGTATATACACACACTGCACATACACAAGTATATACACACACTGCACATACACACTGCACATACACATGTATATACACACACACTGCACATACACATGTATATACACTGCACATACAGATGTGCATACACACTGCACATACACATGTATATACACACACTGCACATACACATGTATATACACACACTGCATATACACATGTATACACACTGCACATACACATGTATATACACACATGAATACACACAAACACACGACACATACACATGTATATACACACACTGCACATACACATGTATATATACACACTGCACATATACATGTATATACACACACTGCACATACACATTTATATACACACACTGCACATACACATGTATATACACACACTGCAAATACACATGTATATACACACTGCACATACACATGTGTACATACACTGCACATACACATGTATACACACACTGCAGATACACATGTATATACACACTGCACATACACATGTATATATACACACTGCACATACACATGTATATACAAACTGCACATAGACATGTGTACATACACTGTACATACACATGTATACACACACTGCACATACACATGTATATACACACTGCACATACACATGTATATACACACTGCACATACACATGTATATACACACACTGCACATACATATGTATATACACACACTGCACATACACATGTATATACACACACTGCACATACACATGTATATACACACTGCACATACACATATATATATACACACTGCACATACACATGTATATACACACACACTGCACATACACATGTATACACACACTGCACATACACATGTTTACACACACTGCACATACACATGTATATACACCCACTGCACATGCATATGTATATACACCCACTGCACATGCATATGTATATACACACACTGCACATACGCAAGTATATACACACACACTGCACATACACATGTATATACACACACTGCACATACACATCTATATACACACACTGCACGTACACATGTATATACACACACTGCACATACACATGTATATACACACACACTGCACATACACATGTATATACACACACTGCACATACACATGTATATACACACACTGCACATACACATGTATATACACACACACTGCACATACACATGTATATACACACACTGCACATACACATGTATATACACACTGCACATACACATGTATATACACACTGCACATACACATGTATATACTCACACTGCAAATATACATGTATATACACACACTGCACATACACAAGTATATACACACACTGCACATACACATGTATATACACACACACTGCACATACACATGTATATACACTGCACATACACATGTGCATACACACTCCACATACAGATGTATATACACACACTGCACATACACATGTATATGCACACACTGCATATACACATGTATACACACTGCACATCCACATGTATATACACACATGAATACACACAAACACACTACACATACACATGTATATACACACACTGCACATACACATGTATATATACACACTGCACATATACATGTATATACACACACTGCACATACACATTTATATACACACACTGCACATACACATGTATATACACACACTGCACATACACATGTATATACACACACTGCACATACACATGTATATACACACTGCACATACACATGTGTACATACACTGCACATACACATGTATACACACACTGCAGATACACATGTATATACACACTGCACATACACATGTATATATACACACTGCACATACACATGTATATACACACTGCACATACACATGTGTACATACACTGCACATACACATGTATACACACACGGCACATACATATGTATATACACACTGCACATACACATGTATATATACACACTGCACATACACATGTATATACACACTGCACATACACATGTATATACACACACTGCACATACACATGTATATACACACTGCACATACACATGTGTACATACACTGCACATACACATGTATACACACACTGCACATACACATGCATATACACACAGTGCACATACACATAGTGCACATACACATGTATATACACACACTGCACATACACATGTATATACACACACTGCACATACACATGTATATACACACACTGCACATACACATGTATATACACACACACTGCCCATACACATGCATATACACACACCGCACATACACATGCATATACACACACCGCACATACACATGTATATACACACACTGCACATACACATGTATATACACACACTGCACATACACATGTATATACCCACACTACACATACACATGTATATACACACACTGCACATACACATGTATATACCCACACTGCACATACACATGTATATACCCACACTGCACATATATACACACACTGCACATACACATGTATATACCCACACTGCACATACACATGTATATACCCACACTACACATACACATGCATATACACACACTACACATACACATGTATATACACCCACTGCACATGCATATGTATATACACCCACTGCACATGCATATGTATATACACACACTGCACATACGCAAGTATATACACACACACTGCACATACACATGTATATACACACACTGCACATACACATCTATATACACACACTGCACGTACACATGTATATACACACACTGCACATACACATGTATATACACACACACTGCACATACACATGTATATACACACACTGCACATACACATGTATATACACACACTGCACATACACATGTATATAGACACACACTGCACATACACATGTATATACACACACTGCACATACACATGTATATACACACTGCGCATACACATGTATATACACACTGCACATACACATGTATATACTCACACTGCAAATACACATGTATATACACACACTGCACATACACAAGTATATACACACACTGCACATACACATGTATATACACACACACTGCACATACACATGTATATACACTGCACATACACATGTGCATACACACTCCACATACACATGTATATACACACACTGCACATACACATGTATATACACACACTGCATATACACATGTATGCACACTGCACATACACATGTATATACACACATGAATACACACAAACACACTACACATACACATGTATATACACACACTGCACATACACATGTATATATACACACTGCACATATACATGTATATACACACACTGCACATACACATTTATATACACACACTGCACATACACATGTATATACACACACTGCACATACACATGTATATACACACACTGCACATACACATGTATATACACACTGCACATACACATGTGTACATACACTGCACATACATATGTATACACACACTGCAGATACACATGTATATACACACTGCACATACACATGTATATATACACACTGCACATACACATGTATATACACACTGCACATACACATGTGTACATACACTGCACATACACATGTATACACACACGGCACATACATATGTATATACACACTGCACATACACATGTATATATACACACTGCACATACACATGTATATACACACTGCACATACACATGTATATACACACACTGCACATACACATGTATATACACACTGCACATACACATGTGTACATACACTGCACATACACATGTATACACACACTGCACATACACATGCATATACACACAGTGCACATACACATAGTGAACACACACATGTATATACACACACTGCACGTACACATGTATATACACACACTGCACATACACATGTATATACACACACTGCACATACACATGTATATACACACACTGCACATACACATGTATATACACACACACTGCCCATACACATGCATATACACACACCGCACATACACATGCATATACACACACCGCACATACACATGTATATACACACACTGCACATACACATGTATATACACACACTGCACATACACATGTATATACACACACTGCACATACACATGCATATACCCACACTGCACATACACATGTATATACCCACACTACACATACACATACATATACACACACTACACATACACATGTATATACACACACTGCACATACACATGTATATACACACACTGCACATACACATGTATATACCCACACTGCACATACACATGTATATACCCACACTACACATACACATGCATATACACACACTACACATACACATGTATATACACACACTGCACATACACATGTATATACACACACACTGCACATACACATGTATATACCCACACTACACATACACATGCATATACACACACTACACATACACATGTATATACACACACTGCACATACACATGTATATACACACACTGCACATACACATGTGTATACCCACACTGCACATACACATGTATACACACACTGCACATACACATGTATATATACACACACTATACATACACAAGTATATACACACACTGCATATACACATGTATATACACACACTGCACATACACATGTATATACACACTGCACATACACATGTATATACACACTGCACATACACATATATATACTCACACTGCACATACACATGTATATACACACACTGCACATACACAAGTATAAACACACACTGCACATACACATGTATATACACACAGACACTGCACATACACATGTATGTACACACTGCACATACACATGTATATACACACACTGCACATACACATGTATATACACACACTGCATATACTCATGTATACACACTGCACATACACATGTATATACACACATGAATACACACAAACACACTACACATACACATGTATATACACACACTGCACATACACATGTATATATACACACTGCACATATACATATATATACACACACTGCACATACACATTTATATACACACACTGCACAAACACATGTATATACACACACTGCAAATACACATGTATATACACACTGCACATGTGTACATACACTGCACATACACATGTATATACACACTGCACATACACATGTGTACATACACTGCACATACACATATATACACATACTGCACATACATATGTATATACACACTGCACATACACATTTATATATACACACTGCACATACAAATGTATATACACACTGCACATACACATGTATATACACACACTGCACATACACATGTATATACACACACTGCACATACACATGTATATACACACACTGCACATACACATATATATATACACACACTGCACATACACATGTATATACACACACACTGCACATACACATGTATACACACACTGCACATACACATGTTTACACACACTGCACATACACATGTATATACACACACTGCACATACACAAGTATATACACACACTGCACATACACATGTATATACACACACACTGCACATACACATGTATATACACTGCACATACACATGTGCATACACACTGCACATACACATGTATATACACACACTGCACATACACATGTATATACACACACTGCATATACACATGTATACACACTGCACATACACATGTATATACACACATGAATACACACAAACACACTACACATACACATGTATATACACACACTGCACATACACATTTATATACACACACTGCACATACACATGTATATACACACACTGCAAATACACATGTATATACACACTGCACATACACATGTGTACATACACTGCACATACACATGTATACACACACTGCAGATACACATGTATATACACACTGCACATACACATGTATATATACACACTGCACATACACATGTATATACACACTGCACATACACATGTGTACATACACTGCACATACACATGTATACACACACTGCACATACATATATATACACACTGCACATACACATGTATATATACACACTGCACATACACATGTATATACACACTGCACATACACATGTATATACACACACTGCACATACACATGTATATACACACACTGCACATACACAGGTATATACACACTGCACATACACATATATATATACACACACTGCACATACACATGTATATACACACACACTGCACATACACATGTATACACACACTGCACATACACATGTTTACACACACTGCACATGCATATGTATATACACCCACTGCACATGCATATGTATATACACACACACTGCACATACGCAAGTATATACACACACACACTGCACATACACATGTATATACACACACTGCACATACACATGTATATACACACACTGCACGTACACATGTATATACACACACTGCACATACACATGTATATACACACACACTGCACATACACATGTATATACACACACTGCACATACACATTATATACACACACTGCACATACACATGTAGATACACACACTGCACATACACGTGTATATACACACACACTGCACATACACATGTATATACACACACTGCACATACACATGTATATACACACTGCACATACACATGTATATACACACTGCACATACACATGTATATACTCACACTGCAAATACACATGTATATACACACACTGCACATACGCAAGTATATACACACACACTGCACATACACATGTATATACACACACTGCACATACACATCTATATACACACACTGCACGTACACATGTATATACACACACTGCACATACACATGTATATACACACACACTGCACATACACATGTATATACACACACTGCACATACACATGTATATACACACACTGCACATACACATGTATATACACACACTGCACATACACATGTATATACACACACTGCACATACACATGTATATACACACACACTGCACATACACATGTATATACACACACTGCACATACACATGTATATACACACACTGCACATACAAATGTATATACACACACTGCACATACACATGTATATACACACACACTGCACATACACATGTATATACACACTGCACATACACATGTATATACACACTGCACATACACATGTATATACTCACACTGCAAATACACATGTATATACACACACTGCACATACACCAGTATATACACACACTGCACATACACATGTATATACACACACACTGCACATACACATGTATATACACACACACTGCAGATACACATGTATATACACTGCACATACAGATGTGCATACACACTGCACATACACATGTATATACACACACTGCACATACACATGTATATACACACACTGCATATACACATGTATACACACTGCACATACACATGTATATACACACATGAATACACACAAACACACTACACATACACATGTATATACACACACTGCACATACACATGTATATATACACACTGCACATATACATGTATATACACACACTGCACATACACATTTATATACACACACTGCACATACACATGTATATACACACACTGCAAATACACATGTATATACACACTGCACATACACATGTGTACATACACTGCACATACACATGTATACACACACTGAAGATACACATGTATATACACACTGCACATACACATGTATATATACTCACTGCACATACACATGTATATACAAACTGCACATACACATGTGTACATACACTGCACATACACATGTATACACACACTGCACATACACATGTATATACACACTGCACATACACATGTATATACACACTGCACATACACATGTATATACACACACTGCACATACATATGTATATACACACACTGCACATACACATGTATATACACACACTGCACATACACATGTATATACACACTGCACATACACATATATATACACACACTGCACATACACATGTATATACACACACACTGCACATACACATGTATACACACACTGCACATACACATGTTTACACACACTGCACATACACATGTATATACACCCACTGCACATGCATATGTATATACACCCACTGCACATGCATATGTATATACACACACTGCACATACACAAGTATATACACACACACTGCACATACACATGTATATACACACACTGAACATACACATCTATATACACACACTGCACGTACACATGTATATACACACACTGCACATACACATGTATATACACACACACTGCACATACACATGTATATACACACACTGCACATACACATGTATATACACACACTGCACATACACATGTATATACACACACATTGCACATACACATGTATATACACACACTGCACATACACATGTATATACACACTGCACATACACATGTATATACACACTGCACATACACATGTATATACTCACACTGCAAATACACATGTATATACACACACTGCACATACACAAGTATATACACACACTGCACATACACATGTATATACACACACACTGCACATACACATGTATATACACTGCAGATACACATGTGCATACACACTCCACATACACATGTATATACACCCACTGCACATACACATGTATATACACACACACATGTATATACACACATGAATACACACAAACACACTACACATACACATGTATATACACACACTGCACATACACATGTATATATACACACTGCACATTTACATGTATATACACCCACTGCACATACACATTTATATACACACACTGCACATACACATGTATATACACACACTGCACATACACATGTATATACACACACTGCACATACACATGTACATACACACTGCACATACACATGTGTACATACACTGCACATACACATGTATACACACACTGCAGATACACATGTATATACACACTGCACATACACATGTATATATACACACTGCACATACACATGTATATACACACTGCACATACACATGTGTACATACACTGCACATACACATGTATACACACACGGCACATACATATGTATATACACACTGCACATACACATGTATATATACACACTGCACATACACATGTATATACACACTGCACATACACATGTGTACATACACTGCACATACACATGTATACACACACTGCACATACACATGCATATACACACAGTGCACATACACATGCATATACACACAGTGCACATACACATGTATATACACACACTGCACATACACATGTATATACACACACTGCACATACACATGTATATACACACACTGCACATACACATGTATATACACACACTGCACATACACATGTATATACACACACACTGCCCATACACATGCATATACACACACCGCACATACACATGAATATACACACACCGCACATACACATGTATATACACACACTGCACATACACATGTATATACAAACACTGCACATACACATGTATATACACACACTGCACATACACATGCATATACCCACACTGCACATACACATGTATATACCCACACTACACATACACATGCATATACACACACTACACATACACATGTATATACACACACTGCACATACACATGTATATACACACACTGCACATACACATGTATATACCCACACTGCACATACACATGTATATACCCACACTACACATACACATGCATATACACACACTACACATACACATGTATATACACACACTGCAAATACACATGTATGTACACACACTGCACATACACATGTATATACCCACACTACACATACACATGCATATACACACACTACACATACACATGTATATACACACACTGCACATACACATGTATATACACACACTGCACATACACATGTATATACCCACACTGCTTATACACATGTATACACACACACTGCACATACACATGTATATACACACACACTATACATACACAAGTATATACACACACTGCATATACACATGTATATACACACACTGCACATACACATGTATATACACACATTGCACATACACATGTATATACGCACTGCACATACACATGTTTACACACACTGCACATACACATGTATATACACCCACTGCACATGCATATGTATATACACCCACTGCACATGCATATGTATATACACACACACTGCACATACGCAAGTATATACACACACTGCACATACACATGTATATACACAAACTGCACATACACATGTATATACACACACTGCACATACACATGTATATACACACACACTGCACATACACATGTATATACACACACACTGCACATACACATGTATATACACACACTGCACATACACATGTATATACACACACTGCACATACACATGTATATACACACACTGCACATACACATGTATATACACACACACTGCACATACACATGTATATACACACACTGCACATACACATGTATATACACACACTGCACATACACATGTATAAGCACACACTGCACATACACATGTATATACACACACACTGCACATACACATGTATATACACACACTGCACATACACATGTATATACACACTGCACATACACATGTATATACACACTGCACATACACATATATATACTCACACTGCAAATACACATGTATATACACACACTGCACATACACAAGTATATACACACACTGCACATACACATGTATATACACACACACACTGCACATACACATGTATATACACTGCACATACACATGTGCATAGACACAGCACATACACATGTATATACACACACTGCACATACACATGTATATACACACACTGCATATACTCATGTATACACACTGCACATACACATGTATATACACACATGAATACACACAAACACACTACACATACACATGTATATACACACACTGCACATACACATGTATATATACACACTGCACATATACATGTATATACACACACTGCACATACACATTTATATACACACACTGCACATACACATGTATATACACACACTGCAAATACACATGTATATACACACTGCACATACACATGTGTACATACACTGCACATACACATGTATATACACACTGCACATACACATGTGTACATACACTGCACATACACATATATACACACACTGCACATACATATGTATATACACACTGCACATACACATGTATATATACACACTGCACATACAAATGTATATACACACTGCACATACACATGTATATACACACACTGCACATACACATGTATATACACACACTGCACATACACATGTATATACACACACTGCACATACACATATATATATACACACACTGCACATACACATGTATATACACACACACTGCCCATACACATGCATATACACACACCGCACATACACATGCATATACACACACCGCACATACACATGTATATACACACACTGCACATACACATGTATATACACACACTGCACATACACATGTATATACACACACTGCACATACACATGCATATACCCACACTGCACATACACAAGTATATACACACACTGCACATACACATGTATATACACACACACTGCACATACACATGTATACACACACTGCACATACACATGTTTACACACACTGCACATACACATGTATATACACACACTGCACATACACAAGTATATACACACACTGCACATACACATGTATATACACACACACTGCACATACACATGTATATACACTGCACATACACATGTGCATACACACTGCACATACACATGTATATACACACACTGCACATACACATGTATATACACACACTGCATATACACATGTATACACACTGCACATACACATGTATATACACACATGAATACACACAAACACACTACACATACATATGTATATACACACACTGCACATACACATGTATATATACACACTGCACATATACATGTATATACACACACTGCACATACACATTTATATACACACACTGCACATACACATGTATATACACACACTGCAAATACACATGTATATACACACTGCACATACACATGTGTACATACACTGCACATACACATGTATACACACACTGCAGATACACATGTATATACACACTGCACATACACATGTATATATACACACTGCACATACACATGTATATACAAACTGCACATACACATGTGTACATACACTGCACATACACATGTATACACACACTGCACATACACATGTATATACACACTGCACATACACATGTATATACACACTGCACATACACATGTATATACACACACTGCACATACATATGTATATACACACACTGCACATACACATGTATATACACACACTGCACATACACATGTATATACACACTGCACATACACATATATATATACACACTGCACATACACATGTATATACACACACACTGCACATACACATGTATACACACACTGCACATACACATGTTTAGACACACTGCACATACAGATGTATATACACCCACTGCACATGCATATGTATATACACCCACTGCACATGCATATGTATATACACACACTGCACATACGCAAGTATATACACACACACTGCACATACACATGTATATACACACACTGCACATACACATCTATATACACACACTGCACGTACACATGTATATACACACACTGCACATACACATGTATATACACACACACTGCACATACACATGTATATACACACACTGCACATACACATGTATATACACACACTGCACATACACATGTATATACACACACACTGCACATACACATGTATATACACACACTGCACATACACATGTATATACACACTGCACATACACATGTATATACACACTGCACATACACATGTATATACTCACACTACAAATACACATGTATATACACACACTGCACATACACAAGTATATACACACACTGCACATACACATGTATATACACACACACTGCACATACACATGTATATACACTGCACATACACATGTGCATACACACTCCACATACACATGTATATACACACACTGCACATACACATGTATATACACACACTGCATATACACATGTATACACACTGCACATACACATGTATATACACACATGAATACACACAAACACACTACACATACACATGTATATACACACACTGCACATACACATGTATATATACACACTGCACATATACATGTATATACACACACTGCACATACACATTTATATACACACACTGCACATACACATGTATATACACACACTGCGCATACACATGTATATACACACTGCACATACACATGTGTACATACACTGCACATACACATGTATACACACACTGCAGATACACATGTATATACACACTGCACATACACATGTATATATACACACTGCACATACACATGTATATACACACTGCACATACACATGTGTACATACACTGCACATACACATGTATACACACACGGCACATACATATGTATATACACACTGCACATACACATGTATATATACACACTGCACATACACATGTATATACACACTGCACATACACATGTATATACACACACTGCACATACACATGTATATACACACTGCACATACACATGTGTACATACACTACACATACACATGTATACACCCACTGCACATACACATGTATACACACACTGCACATACACATGCATATACACACAGTGCACATACACATGTATATACACACACTGCACATACACATGTATATACACACACTGCACATACACATGTATATACACACACTGCACATACACATGTATATACACACACTGCACATACACATGTATATACACACACACTGCCCATACACATGCATATACACACACCGCACATACACATGCATATACACACACCGCACATACACATGTATATACACACACTGCACATACACATGTATATACACACACTGCACATACACATGTATATACACACACTGCACATACACATGCATATACCCACACTGCACATACACATGTATATACCCACACTACACATACACATGCATATACACACACTGCACATACACATGTATATACACACACTGCAAATACACATGTATATACACACTGCACATACACATGTGTACATACACTGCACATACACATGTATACACACACTGCAGATACACATGTATATACACACTGCACATACACATGTATATATACACACTGCACATACACATGTATATACAAACTGCACATACACATGTGTACATACACTGCACATACACATGTATACACACACTGCACATACACATGTATATACACACTGCACATACACATGTATATACACACTGCACATACACATGTATATACACACACTGCACATACATATGTATATACACACACTGCACATACACATGTATATACACACACTGCACATACACATGTATATACACACTGCACATACACATATATATATACACACTGCACATACACATGTATATACACACACACTGCACATACACATGTATACACACACTGCACATACACATGTTTAGACACACTGCACATACAGATGTATATACACCCACTGCACATGCATATGTATATACACCCACTGCACATGCATATGTATATACACACACTGCACATACGCAAGTATATACACACACACTGCACATACACATGTATATACACACACTGCACATACACATCTATATACACACACTGCACGTACACATGTATATACACACACTGCACATACACATGTATATACACACACACTGCACATACACATGTATATACACACACTGCACATACACATGTATATACACACACTGCACATACACATGTATATACACACACACTGCACATACACATGTATATACACACACTGCACATACACATGTATATACACACTGCACATACACATGTATATACACACTGCACATACACATGTATATACTCACACTACAAATACACATGTATATACACACACTGCACATACACAAGTATATACACACACTGCACATACACATGTATATACACACACACTGCACATACACATGTATATACACTGCACATACACATGTGCATACACACTCCACATACACATGTATATACACACACTGCACATACACATGTATATACACACACTGCATATACACATGTATACACACTGCACATACACATGTATATACACACATGAATACACACAAACACACTACACATACACATGTATATACACACACTGCACATACACATGTATATATACACACTGCACATATACATGTATATACACACACTGCACATACACATTTATATACACACACTGCACATACACATGTATATACACACACTGCGCATACACATGTATATACACACTGCACATACACATGTGTACATACACTGCACATACACATGTATACACACACTGCAGATACACATGTATATACACACTGCACATACACATGTATATATACACACTGCACATACACATGTATATACACACTGCACATACACATGTGTACATACACTGCACATACACATGTATACACACACGGCACATACATATGTATATACACACTGCACATACACATGTATATATACACACTGCACATACACATGTATATACACACTGCACATACACATGTATATACACACACTGCACATACACATGTATATACACACTGCACATACACATGTGTACATACACTACACATACACATGTATACACCCACTGCACATACACATGTATACACACACTGCACATACACATGCATATACACACAGTGCACATACACATGTATATACACACACTGCACATACACATGTATATACACACACTGCACATACACATGTATATACACACACTGCACATACACATGTATATACACACACTGCACATACACATGTATATACACACACACTGCCCATACACATGCATATACACACACCGCACATACACATGCATATACACACACCGCACATACACATGTATATACACACACTGCACATACACATGTATATACACACACTGCACATACACATGTATATACACACACTGCACATACACATGCATATACCCACACTGCACATACACATGTATATACCCACACTACACATACACATGCATATACACACACTACACATACACATGTATATACACACACTGCACATACACATGTATATACACACACTGCACATACACATGTATATACCCACACTGCACATACACATGTATATACCCACACTACACATACACATGCATATACACACACTACACATACACATGTATATACACACACTGAACATACACATGTATATACACACACTGCACATACACATGTATATACCCACACTGCACATACACATGTATACACACACACTGCACATACACATGTATATACACACACACTATACATACACAAGTATATACACACACTGCATATACACATGTATATACACACACTGCACATACACATGTATATACACACACTGCACATACACATGTATATACACACTGCACATACACATATATATATACACACACTGCACATACACATGTATATACACACACACTGCACATACACATGTATACACACACTGCACATACACATGTTTACACACACTGCACATACACATGTATATACACCCACTGCACATGCATATGTATATACACCCACTGCACATGCATATGTATATACACACACACTGCACATACGCAAGTATATACACACACTGCACATACACATGTATATACACACACTGCACATACACATGTATATACACACACTGCACATACACATGTATATACACACACTGCACATACACATGTATATACACACACTGCACATACACATGTATATACACACACACTGCACATACACATGTATATACACACACACTGCACATACACATGTATATACACACACTGCACATACACATGTATATACACACACTGCACATACACATGTATATACACACACTGCACATACACATGTATATACACACACACTGCACATACACATGTATATACACCTCACTGCACATACACATGTATATACACACACTGCACATACACATGTATAAACACACACTGCACATACACATGTATATACACACACACTGCACATACACATGTATATACACACACTGCACATACACATGTATATACACACTGCACATACACATGTATATACACACTGCACATACACATATATATACTCACACTGCAAATACACATGTATATACACACACTGCACATACACAAGTATATACACACACTGCACATACACATGTATATACACACACACACTGCACATACACATGTATATACACTGCACATACACATGTGCATACACACTGCACATACACAGGTATATACACACACTGCACATACACATGTATATACACACACTGCATATACTCATGTATACACACTGCACATACACATGTATATACACACATGAATACACACAAACACACTACACATACACATGTATATACACACACTGCACATACACATGTATATACACACACTGCAAATACACATGTATATATACACACTGCACATATACATGTATATACACACACTGCACATACACATTTATATACACCCACTGCACATACACATGTATATACACACACACATGTATATACACACATGAATACACACAAACACACTACACATACACATGTATATACACACACTGCACATACACATGTATATATACACACTGCACATTTACATGTATATACACCCACTGCACATACACATTTATATACACACACTGCACATACACATGTATATACACACACTGCACATACACATGTATATACACACACTGCACATACACATGTATATACACACTGCACATACACATGTATATACACACTGCACATACACATGTGTACATACACTGCACATACACATGTATACACACACTGCAGATACACATGTATATACACACTGCACATACACATGTGTACATACACTGCACATGCACATGTATACACACACTGCACAAACATATGTATATACACACTGCACATACACATGTATATATACACACTGCACATACACATGTATATACACATTGCACATACACATGTATATACACACTGCACATACACATGTATATACACACACTGCACATACATGTATATACACACTGCACATACACATGTGTACATACACTGCACATACACATGTATACACACACTGCACATACACATGTATACATACACTGCACATACACATGCATATACACACACTGCACATACACATGTATATACACACACTACACATACACATGTATATACACACACTGCACATACACATGTATATACACACACACTGCCCATACACATGCATATACACACACTGCACATACACATGCATATACACACACCGCACATACACATGTATATACACACACTGCACATACACATGTATATACACACACTGCACATACACATCTATATACAAACACTGCACATACATGTATATACACACTGCACATACACATGTGTACATACACTGCAGATACACATGTATACACACACTGCACATACACATGTATACACACACTGCACATACACATGCATATACACACAGTGCACATACACATGTATATACACACACTGCACATACACATGTATATACACACACTGCACATACACATGTATATACACACACTGCACATACACATGTATATACACACACACTGCCCATACACATGCATATACACACACTGCACATACACGTGCATATACACACCGCACATACACATGTATATACACACACTGCACATACACATGTATATACACACACTACACATACACATGCATATACACACACTACACATACACATGTATATACACACACTGCACATACACATGTATATACACACACTGCACATACACATGTATATACCCACACTGCACATACACATGTATACACACACACTGCACATACACATGTATATACACACACACCATACATACACAAGTATATACACACACTGCATATACACATGTATATACACACACTACACATACACATGTATATACACACACTGCACATACACATGTATATACACACTGCACATACACATATATATATACACACACTGCACATACACATGTATATACACACACACTGCACATACACATGTATACACACACTGCACATACACATGTTTACACACACTGCACATACACATGTATATACACCCACTGCACATGCATATGTATATACACCCACTGCACATGCATATGTATATACACACGCACTGCACATACGCAAGTATATACACACACTGCACATACACATGTATATACACACACTGCACATACACATGTATATACACACACTGCACATACACATGTATATACACACACTGCACATACACATGTATATACACACACTGCACATACACATGTATATACACACACTGCACATACACATGTATATACACACACTGCACATACACATGTATATACACACACACTGCACATACACATGTATATACACACACTGCACATACACATGTATATACACACTGCACATACACATGTATATACACACACTGCACATACACATGTATATACACACACACTGCACATACACATGTATATACACACACATGTATATACACATACTGCACATACACATGTATATACACACACTGCACATACACATGTATATACACACACACTGCACATACACATGTATATACACACACTGCACATACACATGTATATACACACTGCACATACACATGTATATACACACTGCACATACACATGTATATACACACTGCACATACACATGTATATACTCACACTGCAAATACACATGTATATACACACACTGCACATACACAAGTATATACACACACTGCACATACACATGTATATACACACACACTGCACATACACATGTATATACACTGCACATACACATGTGCATACACACTGCACATACACATGAATATACACACACTGCACATACACATGTATATACACACACTGCATATACACATGTATACACACTGCACATACACATGTATATACACACATGAATACACACAAACACACTACACATACACATGTATATACACACACTGCACATACACATGTATATATACACACTGCACATATACATGTATATACACACACTGCACATACACATTTAAATACACACACTGCACATACACATGTATATACACACACTGCAAATACACATGTATATACACACTGCACATACACATGTGTGCATACACTGCACATACACATGTATACACACACTGCAGATACACATGTATATACACACTGCACATACACATGTATATATACACACTGCACATACACATGTATATACACACTGCACATACACATGTGTACATACACTGCACATACACATGTATACACACACTGCACATACATATGTATATACACACTGCACATACACATGTATATATACACACTGCACATACACATGTATATACACACACTACACATACACATGTATATACACACACTGCACATACACATGTATATACACACTGCACATACACATATATATATACACACACTGCACATACACATGTATATACACACACACTGCACATACACATGTATACACACACTGCACATGCATATGTATATACACCCACTGCACATGCATATGTATATACACACAAACTGCACATACGCAAGTATATACACACACACACTGCACATACACATGTATATACACACACTGCACATACACATGTATATACACACACTGCACGTACACATGTATATACACACACTGCACATACACATGTATATACACACACACTGCACATACACATGTATATACACACACTGCACATACACATGTATATACACACACTGCACATACACATGTATATACACACACACTGCACATACACATGTGTATACACACACTGCACATACACATGTATATACACACTGCACATACACATGTATATACACACTGCACATACACATGTATATACTCACACTGCAAATACACATGTATATACACACACTGCACATACACAAGTATATACACACACTGCACATACACATGTATATACACACACACACTGCACATACACATGTATATACACTGCACATACACATGTGCATACACACTCCACATACACATGTATATACACACACTGCACATACACATGTATATACACATGTATACACACTGCACATACACATTTATATACACACATGAATACACACAAACACACTACACATACACATGTATATACACACACTGCACATACACATGTATATATACACACTGCACATATACATGTATATACACACACTGCACATACACATTTATATACACACACTGCACATACACATGTATATACACACACTGCACATACACATGTATATACACACTGCACATACACATGTGTACATACACTGCACATACACATGTATACACACACTGCAGATACACATGTATATACACACTGCACATAAACATGTATATATACACACTGCACATACACATGTATATACACACTGCACATACACATGTGTACATACACTGCACATACACATGTATACACACACTGCACATACATATGCATATACACACTGCACATACACATGTATATACACAAACTGCACATACATGTATATACACACTGCACATACACATGTGTACATACACTGCACATACACATGTATACACACACTGCACATACACATGCATATACACACAGTGCACATACACATGTATATACACACACTGCACATACACATGTATATACACACACTGCACATACACATGTATATACACACACTGCACATACACATGTATATACACACACACTGCCCATACACATGCATATACACACACTGCACATACACATGCATATACACACACCGCACATACACATGTATATACACACACTGCACATACACATGTATATACACACACTACACATACACATGCATATACACACACTACACATACACATGTATATACACACACTGCACATACACATGTATATACACACACTGCACATACACATGTATATACCCACACTGCACATACACATGTATACACACACACTGCACATACACATGTATATACACACACACCATACATACACAAGTATATACACACACTGCATATACACATGTATATACACACACTACACATACACATGTATATACACACACTGCACATACACATGTATATACACACTGCACATACACATATATATATACACACACTGCACATACACATGTATATACACACACACTGCACATACACATGTATACACACACTGCACATACACATGTTTACACACACTGCACATACACATGTATATACACCCACTGCACATGCATATGTATATACACCCACTGCACATGCATATGTATATACACACGCACTGCACATACGCAAGTATATACACACACTGCACATACACATGTATATACACACACTGCACATACACATGTATATACACACACTGCACATACACATGTATATACACACACTGCACATACACATGTATATACACACACTGCACATACACATGTATATACACACACTGCACATACACATGTATATACACACACTGCACATACACATGTATATACACACACACTGCACATACACATGTATATACAGTACAGACCAAAAGTTTGGACACACCTTCTCATTTAAAGATTTTTCTGTATTTTCATGACTATGAAAATTGTACATTCACACTGAAGGCATCAAAACTATGAATTAACACATGTGGAATTATATACTTAACAAAAAAGTGTGAAACAACTGAAAATATGTCTTATATTCTAGGTTCTTCAAAGTAGCCACCTTTTGCTTTGATGACTGCTTTGCACACTCTTGGCATTCTCTTGATGATCTTCAAGAGGTAGTCACCGGAAATGGTCTTCCAACAATCTTGAAGGAGTTCCCAGAGATGCTTAGCACTTGTTGGCCCTTTTGCCTTCACTCTGCGGTCCAGCTCACCCCAAACCATCTCGATTGGGTTCAGGTCTGGTGACTGTGGAGGCCAGGTCATCTGGCGTAGCCCCCTATCACTCTTCTTCTTGGTCAAATAGCCCTTACACAGCCTGGAGGTGTGTTTGGGGTCATTGTCCTGTTGAAAAATAAATGATGGTCCAACTAAACGCAAACCGGATGGAAAAGCATGCTGCTGCAAGATGCTGTAGCAGCCATGCTGGTTCAGTATGCCTTCAATTTTGAATAAATCTCCAACAGTGGCACCAGCAAAGCACCCCCACACTATCACACCTCCTCCTCCATGCTTCACGGTGGGAACCAGGCATGTAGAGTCCATCCGTTCACCTTTTCTGCGTCGCACAAAGACACGGTGGTTGGAACCAAAGATCTCAAATGGACTCATCAGACCAAAGCACAGATTTCCACTGGTCTAATGTCCATTCCTTGTGTTCTTTAGCCCAAACAAGTCTCTTCTCCTTGTTGCCTGTCCTTAGCAGTGGTTTCCTAGCAGCTATTTTACCATGAAGGCCTGCTGCACAAAATCTACTCTTAACAGTTGTAGTAGAGATGTGTCTGCTGCTAGAACTCTGTGTGGCATTGACCTGGTCTCTAATCTGAGCTGCTGTTAACCTGCGATTTCTGAGGCTGGTAACTCGGATAAACTTATCCTCAGAAGCAGAGGTGACTCTTGGTCTTCCTTTCCTGGGGCAGTCCTCATGTGAGCTAGTTTCTTTGTAGCGCCTGATGGTTTTTGCAACTGCACTTGGGGACAATTGCAAAGTTTGCCCAATTTTTCGGACTGACTGACCTTTATTTCTTAAAGTAATGATGGCCACTCATTTTTCTTTACTTAGCTGCTTTTTTCTTGCCATAATACAAATTCTAACAGTCTATTCAGTAGGACTATCAGCTGTGTATCCACCTGACTTCTGCACAACACAACTGATGGTCCCAACCCCATTTATAAGGCAAGAAATCCCACTTATTAAACCTGACAGGGCACACCTGTGAAGTGAAAACCATTTCCGATGACTACCTCTTGAAGATCATCAAGAGAATGCCAAGAGTGTGCAAAGCAGTCATCAAAGCAAAAGGTGGCTACTTTGAAGAACCTAGAATATAAGACATATTTTCAGTTGTTTTACACTTTTTTGTTAAGTATATAATTCCACATGTGGTAATTCATAGTTTTGATGCCTTCAGTGTGAATGTACAATTTTCATAGTCATGAAAATACAGAAAAATCTTTAAATGAGAAGGTGTGTCCAAACTTTTGGTCTGTACTGTACACACACTGCACATACACATGTATATACACACACTGCACATACACATGTATATACACACACTGCACATACACATGTATATACACACACACTGCACATACACATGTATATACACACACATGTATATACACACACTGCACATACACATGTATATACACACACTGCACATACACATGTATATACACACACACTGCACATACACATGTATATACACACACTGCACATACACATGTATATACACACTGCACATACACATGTATATACACACTGCACATACACATGTATATACACACTGCACATACACATGTATATACTCACACTGCAAATACACATGTATATACACACACTGCACATACACAAGTATATACACACACTGCACATACACATGTATATACACACACACTGCACATACACATGTATATACACTGCACATACACATGTGCATACACACTGCACATACACATGAATATACACACACTGCACATACACATGTATATACACACACTGCATATACACATGTATACACACTGCACGTACACATGTATATACACACATGAATACACACAAACACACTACACATACACATGTATATACACACACTGCACATACACATGTATATATACACACTGCACATATACATGTATATACACACACTGCACATACACATTTAAATACACACACTGCACATACACATGTATATACACACACTGCAAATACACATGTATATACACACTGCACATACACATGTGTACATACACTGCACATACACATGTATACACACACTGCAGATACACATGTATATACACACTGCACATACACATGTATATATACACACTGCACATACACATGTATATACACACTGCACATACACATGTGTACATACACTTCACATACACATGTATACACACACTGCACATACATATGTATATACACACTGCACATACACATGTATATATACACACTGCACATACACATGTATATACACACTGCACATACACATGTATATACACACACTACACATACACATGTATATACACACTGCACATACACATATATATATATACACACACTGCACATACACATGTATATACACACACACTGCACATACACATGTATACACACACTGCACATACACATGTTTACACACACTGCACATGCATATGTATATACACCCACTGCACATGCATATGTATATACACACACACTGCACATACGCAAGTATATACACACACACACTGCACATACACATGTATATACACACACTGCACATACACATGTATATACACACACTGCACGTACACATGTATATACACACACTGCACATACACATGTATATACACACACACTGCACATACACATGTATATACACACACTGCACATACACATGTATATACACACACTGCACGTACACATGTATATACACACTGCACATACAAATGTGTATATACACACACTGCACATACACATGTATATACACACACTGCACATACACATGTATATACACACACTGCACATACACATGTATATACACACACTGCACATACACATGTATATACACACACACTGCACATACACATGTGTATACACACACTGCACATACACATGTATATACACACTGCACATACACATGTATATACACACTGCACATACACATGTATATACTCACACTGCAAATACACATGTATATACACACACTGCACATACACAAGTATATACACACACTGCACATACACATGTATATACACACACACACTGCACATACACATGTATATACACTGCACATACACATGTGCATACACACTCCACATACACATGTATATACACACACTGCACATACACATGTATATACACATGTATACACACTGCACATACACATGTATATACACACATGAATACACACAAACACACTACACATACACATGTATATACACACACTGCACATACAGATGTATATATACACACTGCACATATACATGTATATACACACACTGCACATACACATTTATATACACACACTGCACATACACATGTATATACACACACTGCACATACACATGTATATACACACTGCACATACACATGTGTACATACACTGCACATACACATGTATACACACACTGCAGATACACATGTATATACACACTGCACATAAACATGTATATACACACTGCACATACACATGTGTACATACACTGCACATACACATGTATACACACACTGCACATACATATGCATATACACACTGCACATACACATGTATATATACACACTGCACATACACATGTATATACACACTGCACATACACATGTATATACACACACTGCACATACACATGTATATACACACTGCACATACACATGCATATACACACAGTGCACATACACATGTATATACACACACTGCACATACACATGTATATACACACACACTGCCCATACACATGCATATACACACACTGCACATACACATGCATATACACACACCGCACATACACATGTATATACACACACTGCACATACACATGTATATACACACACTACACATACACATGCATATACACACACTACACATACACATGTATATACACACACTGCACATACACATGTATATACACACACTACACATACACATGCATATACACACACTACACATACACATGTATATACACACACTGCACATACACATGTATATACACACACTGCACATACACATGTATATACACACACACTGCACATACACATGTATATACACACACTGCACATACACATGTATATACACACACTGCACATACACATGTATATACACACACACTGCACATACACATGTGTATACACACACTGCACATACACATGTATATACACACTGCACATACACATGTATATACACACTGCACATACACATGTATATACTCACACTGCAAATACACATGTATATACACACACTGCACATACACAAGTATATACACACACTGCACATACACATGTATATACACACACACACTGCACATACACATGTATATACACTGCACATACACATGTGCATACACACTCCACATACACATGTATATACACACACTGCACATACACATGTATATACACATGTATACACACTGCACATACACATGTATATACACACATGAATACACACAAACACACTACACATACACATGTATATACACACACTGCACATACAGATGTATATATACACACTGCACATATACATGTATATACACACACTGCACATACACATTTATATACACACACTGCACATACACATGTATATACACACACTGCACATACACATGTATATACACACTGCACATACACATGTGTACATACACTGCACATACACATGTATACACACACTGCAGATACACATGTATATACACACTGCACATAAACATGTATATACACACTGCACATACACATGTGTACATACACTGCACATACACATGTATACACACACTGCACATACATATGCATATACACACTGCACATACACATGTATATATACACACTGCACATACACATGTATATACACACTGCACATACACATGTATATACACACACTGCACATACACATGTATATACACACTGCACATACACATGCATATACACACAGTGCACATACACATGTATATACACACACTGCACATACACATGTATATACACACACACTGCCCATACACATGCATATACACACACTGCACATACACATGCATATACACACACCGCACATACACATGTATATACACACACTGCACATACACATGTATATACACACACTACACATACACATGCATATACACACACTACACATACACATGTATATACACACACTGCACATACACATGTATATACACACACTACACATACACATGCATATACACACACTACACATACACATGTATATACACACACTGCACATACACATGTATATACACACACTGCACATACACATGTATATACACACACACTGCACATACACATGTATATACACACACTGCACATACACATGTATATACACACACTGCACATACACATGTATATACACAAACTACACATACACATGTATATACACACTCTGCACATACACATGTATATACACACACTGCACACACACATGTATATACACACACTGCACATACACAAGTATATACACACACTGCACATACACATGAATAGACTCACACTGCACATACACATATATATACACACACACTGCACATACACATGTATATACACACACTGCACATACACATGTATATACACACACTGCACATACACATGTATATACACACACACACTGCACATACACAAGTATATACACCCACTGCACATACACATGTATATACTCACAGATACTGCACATACACATGTATATACACACACTGCACATACACATGTATATACACACACTGCACATACACATGTATATACACACACACTGCACATACACATGCATATACACACACTGCACATACACATGTATATACACACACATGTATACACACACACACTGCACATACACAAGTATATACACACACTGCACATGCACATGTATATACACGCACTGCACATACACATGTATATACACACACTGCACATACACATGTATATACACACACTGCACACACACATGTATATACACACTGCATAAACACATGTATATACACACACTGCACATACACATGAATACACACACACTGCACATACACATATATACACACACTGCACATACACATGTATATACACACACACTGCACATACACATGTATATACACACACTGCACATACACAAGTATATACACACACTGCACATACACATGTATATACACAAACTACACATACACATGTATATACACACATTGCACATAGACATGTTTATATACACACTGCATATACATACACATATATATGCACACTGCACATACATACACGTATATATACACACACTGCACACCAGCCTGTCTCCTCTTCAGTTCCTCTAGACACCTGTAGTTAAAGGGTCTTTGGTGACATCGTGGCCACATGACTGTGATGTCGCTAAAGGTCATTAAGCAGTCTTAACTTTGGAATGTAAATGCAGAGGGCCTGTAAGAGAGTAGGGGCCCTGTGAAATTGCCCAGCTTGAACCCCCCCAACACAGGCCCTGACTGAAACTGGGGCTTATTTTTAGAGTAGGGCTTATATTTCAACCATACTCCAAAAATTGTTTAAAATCATGCTATTTTAGGGTTAGGTCTGATTACACTGCAGCAGATGTAGAAGATGTGATATTAGTCGGACCCTCCACAGACACTATTAGATTATAGCGGGATATCCTCCATACACATATCATTGTACTGCAGAGGATGATAAGGGACAGAGGAGACAGGAATAATAATGCCATCATCACACACAATAGGTCTGATCTACATAAGAACAGAGATATCCCATTGTCATATGAGGTATAATATTATATATGTAACTCATCCCCCATTATCTGATGATATACAGATATCTCCTCTGATACTTACACTGACAGATTCGTGGATGTCTGATGTCTCACATGTTCCACCATCAGTAATTGCCGACACAGTTATTTCTAAAATAATGATAAAAAAATGAAGAGACGTCATGTAACAATGTAAATCATTACTTATATAACAGATCCATATAATGAAGGAAATGACAAGACCTCTATAAATGGTTTAACACTAGCTATATGGATATTCTGTATATACCGTATATATATATATATATACTGTATATAGCACACCAAAAGATAGATATACTGCGGCATAAATGTGTGATTGTTTAGAATCTGATTAATTCTTTAACAATAACTTGATTGGGCACCTATGAGCCTCTGGCTTTGTGCCCACGATGCGGATTTAATGCGTTTCCACGGCGGCATTTCTGCCGCGGAAACGCATTAAAATCACTTGTTAAGAGGTCTGGGATGTTCCCCAATGATAATCTGCATGTGCTGTGCACATGCTGAAGCGGATTATCATTGTGGAAAAATCCACAGCATAACCAATTTGAACGTGATTTCGTGGCGACATCGCGCTTATTGACTTGCATTGAACCGCATAATATCCGCATGAATACATGTACACAAGCGAATGTTATGCGGTTCAATGAGCGGATGGTACCCGGGTCTGGAGAAGAGGAGACTCTCCTCCAATTCGGGTACCTTCGTATTCAAGTAAAAAGAGAATAATAAAGTAAAAAAAAAAATTCATACACACCTCTCCAGCGGCCCTCGGTCTCCTCCAGGCCTCGTCCTCTCTCCTCGGCGTCCCACGGTGTACTGGCAGGACCTGCGGTGACGTCATTTATTCAGCTGATGGTCACGCGAGCATCACCTGACTGCTGACGTCAACGGTCGCGTGACCATCAGCTGACTAAATGACGTCACCACAGAAAAAACGCATGTAAAATCTGCATGCGTTTTTTCTGCCAAGGAGATGCAGAAATGGCCAGGAAATTTCTGCTTCAAATCTGCATCGTGGGCACATAGCCTCTTTATACATTTTGGAGCTGAGAAGAGCCCAGCGGAGAGAAGCAGAATTACATGGGTTCAGGAGGATGGAGAGTAAATTTGCATATTCTCTGCCGTTCTCTATAATATGTCGATATTTGAATATAAAAAATATAGATAATTGGCTTACCTTCTATCAGATTAGTGTTTAGCCCCTGCTGACTGGTATTAAGGTCAGGGATATTCAGGTTTTGCCCCTCTTTGGAGTCACCTTCTGATGTTTCCTGATGGTTAAAATTAGCACAATTAGTATAAAATTTCCATAAATATTAAATAACCATATACTTAAGGCAAAAATTACTAAACCTGGATTTACTGGATAATTTTACTACTGGATGGACTATACATAGCCAATCCCTCCAGTAAATCCACCTTAATATATAAGGAACTTGTATCTTTAACTGTTCTCTAATAACTTCTATTATCAGCATTTCAGCATTTACAAGAAGGAAGATTGTGGTGATTGAGAAAAACAGAGGCGGAAATACAAACTCCGCATTGCTGAGTACAGACTGTCATCACAGATGAAGGAGCCACAGGAACAGGCTGTCATAAAATATCCTGTGTCTGCCTGGAGCGGACAGCGAGGCCTAAATCAGACCTTCTGCTATATGACTGGTCATCTGGAGAAGATCAGACAAAATGGATATGAGATATAGAAGATGATGGATCCTTACCAAGTGCTCCAGTGAGCGGGCCGGATGATCCAGTATATTCAGGACATTTTGGGTCAGTTGTTTCAAAAAGGCCAATTCTCCACTTTCGGATTTTTCTTCAGCCTATAAAGATGGAAATAAAAAGAAAAGGAAAATCATGAGGGAAACTGCTGAATGGAGAACGCAATTTTTGTCACCATTTTACTTCTATTTGCAGCTACAATTACTACATATCTGAGTATTTGGTACAGGTTATATATTATATTGGTGTCGGCATAAAAAACAATTTTATGTAAATAAAATTGTATTCCATTATATGAACTATTATTATTATTATTTTTATATGGTTTGTGCAGATTGTCTGCTATTTACTTGTTGTACTAATGTCCTGATGTTCTGCTGTAAATGCTCAAGATATTCTGAGGTAATACGATCTTGGTTATATTTAGTCAGGCAGTCCTTTACTAGCTCCATAACCAGCCGGTAAGTGAAGCTGAGGACGCCATCGGGTAGTGGCAGCACAAAGTCAGGGCTATAGGTGGTAAGAATCCCCTGGAGTTGTGCCAACACCTGAAGTTTGTCTGGAGGAATTCCAGACATTTCAATCAAAAGCACAGTCAGTATATCACTAGCTATGTAGCTAACCACTGACAACAATGACACGGGGGGTGTCACTGTGACACTAAGGCTGTAAACACTTGTGTAAGTACTGGTGGTGATTGTGATGTCATAATAGCAGTGATGTCATGATGGAATCTTGTGATGGAATCTCTATGCTCTATGCACCATACACCTGCAACTGTTATGTGACGTACATGTACATCACGTGTTTGGAAGTGATTCAGTCCTAGAAAATCCCTTATTACCTGATAAATGGGGTTTTCCAGGTCTACCATTTTATCTTTGTTTTAGTTTACAGGCATAGCCAATTTAAAAATAACTAATTATCTTTAATCGAAAAACACTTCCATTGCAGAGTGTCCATGATGTCACAGATGACCACTGCAGTCGATCACTGAGCCAAATGACCATGCCGATACAGACCAGCGATTGGCTGCAGCTCTCAAGTAGTATAGTTATGATGTCACTGCTACAAACGTGTTAACAAAGACCACGGGCAGTGATGGAGAGGCAGAAATGGAACTACAGTCAGTGAATAAAGCTAATTTTGTTATTTTTAAACTGGGAAACCTGTGTATAAAATATATCGAAAGCCCCTTTAATTGGGGCCCCTTTAAATAGTGTCTTGGTCACTATAAACAGCAACATCTAATGGTGTTAAATCGCCCAGATCTGTGTTATATTTGATATTAGCTGTTGCTGTGGAAGGCAGGATGTCAATGGCAGTCGGTTTTCTATGGCTAATGGTGACGGCACAGATGCTGTGCTTGTGTCATCGCTATGCTAGATTATTAAATTGCTGCAGCAAATGTAAAGTGCAGTGTCAGGGGGTTCATGGAGGCACACTGCTGACAATGGGCACTGGCACAATACGTTCACGAAAAAAAAGGATAATGGAGAAAAAATGGGAAAAATAACTTATATTTTTAATACAAATTAAAAACTATTGTTTACATATTAAATATAATTATTAAGAAAAAGTCAAAATTACCCGGCATCACCTGTTATACAAGAAACTAAGCTGGCGATTCATTAACATTGGCATTGAACACTTAAAGGGAATCTGTCACCAGGTTTTTTCCACCTAATCTGAGAGTAGCATCATGTAGAGGCAGAGACCCTGATTCTGGGGATGTATCACTCACTGGGCTGCTTGCTATAGTTTTCATACAATCAACTCTTGATCAGCAGGAGATTATCATTAGAAGACTAGTGAACTTGCTGCCAGGTAGTCCTCCATATTCATGATCTCTGTATAACCCCGCCCCCAACACTGATTGGCAGATTTCTGTGTACACAGTGAATGGGAGGTGTGGGTGGGGTTATACAGAGCTCAGAATTCAGAGAACTGCTAGATCTACAGCAGAAAAAACTGTGATTTTATCAAAATTTTATCAAACGACCACCGCCGGCTGACATCTAGCTGATCTGTGGTTATTTAATGCCTGCTGCTGGCAAATGTAAATCCAGCCTAACTCAGGGACCATTTATTCTGTACTGTGTTACTCAGGCCTGTGACTATTGAGCCCCATGTTAGTGCTGTGTTACTTTGATGATGTGCGCACTGGATCACTCAGAACTAATTAAATCTGGCCCCTGAATTAGAGTGAATCTGCCCAGATTCGTATTTTAGAAGATTCACTCATCTCTAATCCTGGTGCCAACGGAAGCCTCCAACAAAGCCATTGAGGCAAACAAATACCATGATGGTAAATGCATACATTGCCTTTAAAGAGAACCTGTCAGCTGATCCGTGCTGTCCAAAGAGGGGCCAGTTTTATTACTCTCTGAAATTCACTGAAAATATGCTTTAACCCCTTCACGACCTTGAGATTTTCCATTTTTGCTTTTACGTTTTTTGCTCCCCGTCTTCCCACAGCCATAACTTTTTTATTTTTCGGTCAATATATGAGGGCTTGTTTTTTGCGGGACGAGTTGTACTTTTGAACGACACCATTGCTTTTACCATATCGCGTACTGGAAAACGGGAAAAAAATTCAAAGTGCGGTGAAATTGTAAAAGAAGTGCAATTCCACAAATTTTTTTTTTTTAGCATGTTCACTAAATCCTAAAACTGACCTGCCATTATGATTCTCCCGGTCATTACGAATTTGGAGATACCAAACATGTATAGGTTCTTTTTAAGTGGTGAAAAAACCTAAATTTGTAAAAAAAAAAAAAAAAATGGCGCCATTTTCCGAGACCCGTAGCATCTCCATTTTTCGGGATCTGTGGCTGGGTGAGGGCTTATTATTTGTGCGCTGAGCTGACGTTTTTATTGATACCATTTTGGGGTTGATACAATGTTTTAATTGCCTGTTATTGCATTTTATTGCGATATTGCGGAGACCAAAAAAACTTAATTCTGGAGTTTTGATTTTTTTAAAAAGGGGTGATTTGAACGTTTATATTTTTTTCATTTTTTGAATATTTTTAAAAAGTTTTTTTTTCTACTTTTTACTTGCTTCAATAGCAGGGCCGGCTCCAGGTTTTTCTGGGCCCCGGGCGAAAGAGTCTCAGTGGGCCCCTTTAACACATACCACGATTCATGATGCAGAGATACGGCGGAGAAATATATATATATAGTACAATGCAAAGATTTCACTTCATGAGTGATATCTATTGTAAATTCCACAATAGCTCAGAAACCGGTGAATCGCTCCACACAGAATAGTGGCCCTCATATAAGGCTCCATACGGAATACTGGTCCCCATATAATGCCCATACGGAATACTGGCCCCCATATAACGCTTCATACGGAATACTGGCCCCCATATAAGGCCCCATACGGAATACTTGCCCCCATATAAGGCCCCATACGGAATACTGGCCCCCATATAAGACCCCATACGGAATACTGGCCCCCATATAAGACCCCATACGGAATACTGGCCCCCATATAAGACCCCATACGGAATACTGGCCCCCATATAAGGCCCCATACGGAATACTGGCCCACATATAAGACCCCATACGGAATACTGGCCCCCATATAAGACCCCATACGGAATACTGGCCCCCATATAAGACCCCATACGGAATACTGGCCCCCATATAAGGCCCCATACGGAATACTGACCCCCATATAAGGCTCCATGCGGAATACTGACCCCCATATAAGGCTCCATGCGGAATACTGACCCCCATATAAGGCTCCATGCGGAATACTGACCCCCATATAAGGCTCCATGTGGAATACTGGCCCCCATATAAGGCTCCATACGGAATACTGGCCCCCATATAAGGCTCCATACGGAATACTGGCCCCCATATAAGGCCCCATATGGAATACTGGCCCCTATATAAGGCTCCATATGGAATACTGGCCCCCATATAAAGCTCCATAAGGAATACTGGCCCCCATATAAGGCTCCATACGGAATACTGGCCCCCATATAAGGCTCCATACGGAATACTGGCCCCCATATGGAATACTGGCCCCCATATAAGGCTCCATACGGAATACTGGCTTCCATATAAGGCTCCATACGGAATACTGGCCCCCATATAAGGCTCCATACAGAATACTGGCCCCCATATAACGCTCCATACAGGATACTGGCCCCCATATAACGCTCCATACAGGATACCGGTCCCCATATAATGCTGCATGCAGGCTGTTACCCCCCACATAATGCCCCATACAGGCTGTCCCCCCCTTATAATGCTCCATGCAGGCTGTTACCCCCCACATAATGCCCCATACAGGCCCCTCCCTTTTAATGCTCCATGCAGGCTGTTACCCCCCACATAATGCCCCATACAGGCTGCCCCCCCCTTATAATGCTCCATGCAGGCTGTCCCCCCCCACATAATGCCCCATACAGGCCCCCCCTTTTAATGCTCCATGCAGGCTGTTACCCCCCACATAATGCCCCATACAGGCTGCCCCCCCCCCTTATAATGCTCCATGCAGGCTGTTCCCCCCCACATAATGCCCCATACAGGCCCCCCCCTTTTAATGCTCCATGCAGGCTGTTACCCCCCACATAATGCCCCATACAGGCTGCCCCCCCTCTTTATAATGCCCCATGCAGGCTGTCACCCCTCCTCTTTATAATGCTCCATGCAGGCTGTCACCCCTCCTCTTTATACTGCCCCATGCAGGCTGTCACCCCTCCTCTTTATAATGCCCCATGCAGGATGTCCCCCCCTCTCTTTATAATGCCCCGTGCAGGCTGTTCCCCACCTTATAATGCCCCATGCAGGCTGGTCCCCACCTTATAATGCCCCATGCAGGCTGTCACCCCTCCTCATTATAATGCCCCAAGCAGGAATCCCCCCCTCTTTATAATGCCCCATGCAGGCTGTTCCCCACCTTATAATGCCCCATGCAGGCTGTCACCCCTCCTCTTTATACTGCCCCATGCAGGCTGTCACCCCTCCTCTTTATACTGCCCCATGCAGGCTGTCACCCCTCCTCTTTATACTGCCCCATGCAGGCTGTCACCCCTCCTCTTTATAATGCCCCATGCAGGATGTCCCCCCCTCTCTTTATAATGCCCCGTGCAGGCTGTTCCCCACCTTATAATGCCCCATGCAGGCTGGTCCCCACCTTATAATGCCCCATGCAGGCTGTCACCCCTCCTCTTTATACTGCCCCATGCAGGCTGTCACCCCTCCTCTTTATAATGCCCCATGCAGGCTGTCACCCCTCCTCTTTATAATGCCCCATGCAGGCTGTCACCCCTCCTCTTTATACTGCCCCATGCAGGCTGTCACCCCTCCTCTTTATAATGCCCCATGCAGGATGTCCCCCCCTTTCTTTATAATGCCCCGTGCAGGCTGTTCCCCACCTTATAATGCCCCATGCAGGCTTGTCCCCACCTTATAATGCCCCATGCAGGCTGTCACCCCTCCTCTTTATAATGCCCCATGCAGGCTGTCACCCCTCCTCTTTATACTGCCCCATGCAGGCTGTCACCCCTCCTCTTTATAATGCCCCATGCAGGATGTCCCCCCCTTTCTTTATAATGCCCCGTGCAGGCTGTTCCCCACCTTATAATGCCCCATGCAGGCTTGTCCCCACCTTATAATGCCCCATGCAGGCTGTCACCCCTCCTCATTATAATGCCCCAAGCAGGAATCCCCCCTCTTTATAATGCCCCATGCAGGCTGTTCCCCACCTTATAATGCCCCATGCAGGCTGTCACCCCTCCTCTTTATAATGCCCCATGCAGGATGCCCCCCCTCTCTTTATAATGCCCCGTGCAGGCTGTTCCCCACCTTATAATGCCCCATGCAGGCTGGTCCCCACCTTATAATGCCCCATGCAGGCTGGTCCCCACCTTATAATGCCCCATGCAGGCTGTCACCCCTCCTCATTATAATGCCCCAAGCAGGAATCCCCCCCTCTTTATAATGCCCCATGCAGGCTGTCACCCCTCCTCTTTATAATGCCCCATGCAGGATGCCCCCCCTCCCCTCTTTATAATGCCCCATGCAGGCTGTTCCCCACCTTATAATGCCCCATGCAGGCTGTCACCCCTCCTCTTTATAATGCCCCATGCAGGATGCCCCCCCTCCCCTCTTTATAATGCCCCATGCCTCCGTACATTAAAAAAAAAAAAAAAAATCAAATACTCACCTCCCTTCTCCTCACCTGCTACCTGCTACCTGCTGCCCGCCGCTCGCTGCTCGGCCCCGAACTCCAGCGTTGTCGGCGTCTTCCCGCTCAGCGCTCCCTGTGACGGCTCAGGGGAGGGCGCGGTGTAAAGACGTCACCGCGCCCTCTGACCTGAGACGTCACAGGGAGCGCAGAGCAGGAAGACAGCTGATCTGCGGAGGCACGGGGAGAGGTAAGTATCGGGCTGCCGGGGCCCTGAGCAAGCGGCGGAGAAGGGCGGGCGCTGACACTGCTCTCCTCCGCCCATAGCCCGGCGGGGTGCGCGACCGCCAGTGGGCCCCTCTGCCTGCTCAGGGCCCCGGCATTTGCCCGGGTGCGCCGGGTGCTGACGCCGGCCCTGTTCAATAGTCTCCTTAGGAAACTTGAATCTGCCATCTTCTGATCACTTGTGTTACACATACTGCTTCAGCCCTGCTATGTTTGGCAGAAATGATCATTTGCTATCAGCAATGGCCACTGGGCTGCGCTCATAGCAGATCAGCAATGACAACCACAGGGGTCTCTTGCAGACCCCGGGTCATCATGCCAACCCATCAGTCCCCTGTGATCATGTGACGGGCAGGGTTAGTGACACACTTCTGGCACAGCCATGTTAAATTCTGCTGTCGGAGATTGACAGTGGTATTTAACATGTTAACAGCCGCGGGCGGATCGTGATTCCAACCGCGGCTGTTAGGGGCACATGACAGCTGATCAGATCAGCTGTCATGTTACCGAAAACATACGGGCTCAGCGCCGGAGCCCGCATTGAGTGCAGGTATACGACCCATGACGGACCTATAGGCCATGAAGGGGTTAAAGATCCAGCAGGGGACCATAGGGTGACCCAGCAGTACTCCAAATGATTGACAGGTCTCTCCTAATGTACACACATAGTAGAGAGCTGCCAATTGCCTCTAACAGCGCTGGGAAGAGCCGGCAAAGGGTCTTGTCTCCAGGCAATCGTGCAGCCGGGCTCGGATTCATGCTGCCCGGAGTTTCAGCAGCATGAATCAGCTTCCCTTTTATATGTATGTACATTCCTTCACGGGCACTTTTATTCTATAGCAACACAACATCCTTCTAGATTTGCTACAATAAATCGATTACTTTTATGGATAAGTTTAAGCACATATAATATAGCAATCAGTGATAAGAAGTAACTTTTCAGTGATTCACGTGTCCAGATTCACTGTTATCACACTATTGACTTTGAATGTGAATCAACGATACAATACAATATTGTACAAAGATAGGAAAGTTGAATAGGAAGTGTAACTTGTTATCACGATCTAAAGTCTGTAACCTCAGTAATGACAGCTTATAACAGATGGACTGGTTTACCTTCCTAGACATAGGATTATGTAAGTAATAAAAGATAAGAGAGTGGTTAAAAAAATACATCAACATGTAATTCACCATAAAGCGGTCATTAATTCAAAGTTATAGACCATAAACCTGACTGTACATTGCCAGAATAGTATAAAGTGAGTAATTATTAACAAAGACTTATCTGTAACTATGAGATAAATATTGAACCGCAGTCATTTCACTGCACACGTTCAGCAATCCATAGCTCCATAGCCTCCTCAGTGGTTCTGACCGGTGGGCTGGAATGTCAAGAAGTACGCCATTGGCAAATACAGGAGTTTGCATTTATCAATGCTGTATAATTTTTAGACAGTGCAAACAAAGACTATACAGTCCTAAAGGGATTGTCCACTATTGAACATCCCCTGCTCAATCACTTCAGTGCACGATAGAAAAAAAACAACTCACTTCACTGCAGTGGCGCCATTCCACCGATGTCAGCACCGCTGTTCCCAGGTGGTGACTTGTCATTGTTGAATCATGTGACCACTGCAGCCTATCGTCCACCATCAACTGACTGCAGCTTTTACTATTTCGTCAGAGCAGACATCCGCACTTCTGGAATATTGATAGGCTGCAGTCTATCAGTAACTGCTGATTAGATATGTGACGCCCCCCCTGAGCAGATAGGGGGGGATACTCGGAGCCGGGCCTTGCGGATCTTGTGGGGATGCAGTTGTGGCCTATACCCGTTCTGTGCCCAGGGCTGTCACATGAAAAATGTGACAGCCCTGGGCACGGAACGGGTCTAGGCCACGAATGGTTGTTCGACTACGCTACCTGTGGTTTCTGGTGAAGGCCACCAGCGCTGCGACAGTCCTCTGAGGCTGATGTTCTGGCAGCTTGGTTGGTACTACTCCCCACAGGCGGAGTAGGCCTCAGGGCAGTGTTTGATGAACTGTGTGGAGGAATGGTGGGTGCAGTGCCGCGCAGGAATAAACAAGCGGAGGAGGTGAATGAAGTCATCCAGGTCTTTACTCACTTTAGATGCACTTTCAGCCGCAAAGCTTCTCTCTGCTACACACGGCGTACTGCAGCCACCAGGAAGGGATTCAGCGCTCCCCAGGTAGATCAGGAGCACCTGTCGAGACCCCGCTCTCCTTAGTAAGTTCTCCCACTGAGTCTTCTCCTGACCGTGTGTGGTATGAACGTGGTGTAAGGCTGGGTCCCACTGGATAAACGCAGGTTTGAGAGATACAGGTGGCGAATCCGCTCCGTCCGTATCCCCCTGGGATCCACTAAGCCTCCGGGCTTTTCTGACTGAGACGTGAAGTGACAAAGTCAGATATCGGGGGCCGGTTACCCCTTTTGCAGCAGGAATCCCTCTGGCTAGGCCAGAGTGAAGAATACAGGTGGCGACTCCGCTCTGTCCGTATCCCCCTGGGATCGTTTTGCCTGTGGAGCCTATCTCCTATGCTCCCCTCCGAGGCCTTCTTAGAACAGGACCCTGACCGGGCAGAGACACTTGTTAACTCTGTCCCGCTCCTCGTCTCAAGGCCAGAGAACGAGGACCGTGAATCTTCAGCCAGCTACAGACTCTTGCTGGACCCTGACAGAAGACCACAATCAAAAGACCTTGAACTTAAGATGGCCGTATATTATATATGATAATGTATGTCCTTCCTGTAAGTGTTTCTGACGCGCCCCCTGGGCCAGTGTTGTTGGGGATACCCGGAGCCGGATCAGATGGGGGTTGTAGTCTCCGAGTGGCTGTGACCCGGTCCGTGCCCAGGGTGTCAAGCTCAGTGTGTGGCAGTCCTTATGATGTTACTAGATGTTCTTTTGTGTCGACTACGCCACCCGTTGAATTGCGGTCACTACGGCCGCCGCTGCAGCAGGGTCCGCTGAGGCTGATGGTGTTTGTGCAGCTCAGGTAGTATAACCCCCAACGGGAGGGGTATAGCCTCAGGGGGTCAGTTGCAGAGGATGGGGGTTGTGGTGGTGCAGCTGGGATGGAAATGAGAGTCAGAGTCGGGCTGTGCAGTTCAGGGTTTGTTTACTTACTGCAGTTGTTCTGGTCACTCCGGCCTTGAGTGACCACCCGAGCCGTGCTGCGTCCACCAGGTCCTGGACTCGGCCAACCCCCAGGTGATTCTGGAGCGTGGTCCTGAGCTCCCTTTCTGTCCTGTCCTCTTCTCTGGCCTTCCCCACCAGGGATCCACCTATGTCCGGCTCCCTCGGGCCTCTTGGTGGTAAACCCTTGTCTCTGGGTTCCCTGACCCTATTCCTGGTCTGCCTTCTGGGTGGATTTAGTGGGTGATCGTGGCAGATCGATCCTGCCCACGACCTCCGGTTCCTGGCTAAGGTGTGCTGTAGCCTCTGCCAGCTTGGGATCCGGTACCCTGTTGCCAACTCTTCACCCTCTGGTCTAATTTGGGCTCTTGGAGTTCCTTCTTTCTCCCCCTCTGGGTCTTTCTTTCTCCTCTCTCTCTCTCTTGGCCTTGGAGCTGCTCTTCTTCTCTGCTCTAACAGACTGACCTCACTCTGCAAAAGACCCTGTCCTAAGATGGTGCCCACCTTATATACTCCCTCTATGTGTGAGCTCAGGTGACCAGCACCCAATGAGCTCCTAGCACTACCCAGACTGCTCCCCCTATCTGCCCCTACACTACTGGGATGTTCCACCCCCCTCCCACTCCAGCCAGGAACAGACACTGTCGTACCTGCACATTTCTCTAGTGGGAGTACCATCGGTCTGTTCCTCGGAAATGGGATGTGTGTAGTGCATGCAGCCTACTGAGCTCAGTTCCACACTCCATCCTTACCCGGGAGTGGAATATCACACCTCTGGCTTGAGGTGCAATACCCCTGTAGCAGCCGAATCCTCAGGGTGCTACATTCCCCCCTGGTAAATCACAGCACGTCCTCGGGCTGTAAGATATAAACATCCACAAACATACATTTTTTCATAAAATATCAACATATAAAACATCATATATTATCAGCATAAACTTTTCATATAAAACTTATCATAAATAACACTCTTGTTCCTCCGGCCACGGTGCAACTGGTGACCGGGTAAAGTGCGACAGTCTCTTGAAGAAACACGGTTTCCTATAAAACCGGTAGGGGGCGCTTTAGGAAGCGCCACTATATACAAAAGGGAAGGTGGCCGCTCTCAGTCCTCGGCCAGGTTATGGATAGGGGACACACGGGTTAACAGTTCAATTCGCTGGTCCCAACGGGGACTATAATAGCAGCAACAGTTTTTGGTACCCTTACGGGTAACTATATACAGTCTCTTCACTACCGTACTCAACGACGGCGTCCTCCTGCTCTTTCTTTGTGGACAGTTTCAGTTTCAGACCCGTCCGGGTCCTCTTGCTCCTCCTCACACCGCAGCTCCTCCTCCGTCAGGCGATGCACATGGAGGGCGTAGGGTCCTTTGGCACACTTGTGCCGGGTGAAGGTGACCTCGTCCCCTAAATACAGGTCACGACCTCTGTGTCCCTCCGGTAGGTGGGACTCAACGTCTCTCCTGGTCACGAAGACGTCGCCTGGGGTGCGGTGATCCCTGATGAAACCCCACCCATGCTGCAGATTGAACTTTATCACAGTCCCGATGGTACGGGGACCATGCGCTGCACGGGGGTTTCTCCTGGTCCGGCTCTTCTGCTCCGCGCTCCTTATTTGGGCTTGTTGTTCCCGGACCCGCCTCTCTCTCCGCTCCCTCTCAAAGACCTCGAGCTGCTGGCGGCAGCACTCTGCACGCTCCGCTGCGGCTGCCCGAGTCTCCTGAGTGAACCCCATGAGGTCTTCTCCGGTGGGATCCCACTCAAACTGGGTCTCTTCTAGCGGGGGCGAGATCCTCTTCATGGGCTTTGGAGCCGGGATCAGGGGTTCGCACATGGCCCTTGCTTTTTGCAGCTCCAGCTGGATGTATTCCTGGGGCCATACGAAGGGCTGCCCATCCGGGCACGTATGCTGGGCGAACAGGTCCTCACCCAGGTGCGGTACTTTAGATGTTATGGGCGCCGTGGTGGTAGCGGCGCCCGGGTTAACCAGGCCTTGCGACCAGGCCTGGGGCACCTTGAAAGTAAAGGGCACCGTAAGAACGGCGGCGCCCTGTGTTACTTGGCCCTGCGACCAGGCCGGGGGCTCCGCGGAGGTAGGGGGCGCTGTTGGTATTGCGTCGCCCGGGGGTACTAGGCCTTGCGACCAGGCCGATGGTACTTCCTGCTTGGCCACGCTCGGGGTCGAGGCGTGTGACGTCACAGGGGTCGCGGCTTCCGTTTGAGGCCTAGTCTGCGGCGGTGACGTTGCAGCGACGGGCACGGCAGGGGGTACTTCGGGCTCTGCGACGGGGAGCTGGGGCAGGCACGCGGTTTCCCGGCTCGGGGTAGTGACGTCCCCTTTACCTGCCTCCATTCGTTCGGCTCCCTTCTCGGCGCCGTCTCCGGCCTTCAGTCCTCCTGCGCCATCCTCACAGGCGGTCTGTCTCCTCGTCTCGGGTGGCGTGCTCTGCTGACGAGTCTCGGTCTGCTGGGCCATCTCTCGGCTCCACTCCGCCAACGTCTCCCGCTGCACCCGGGCCATCCTCCGTGCGAGGCCCTCCAGCGCGGTCTGTGCACACTCCCGGTCTCGGGGGAGCTGTGCTAGGATCTCCAGCAGGCCTTCTGGAGTGGCGACCTGCAACAGGCTCCTGACCACTGGGTCGGTGCTGCCTGGAGTGGCGGCCCGCATCAGGCTCCTGACCACTGGGTCGGTGCTGCCTGGCTCTCCCTCCATCTCCGGGTGTGCTTTCTCTGGACTCTCTTCCAGACGTCTTGTCTCCGGGTGCGCTCTCTCCAGACTGCTCCAGGCGACACCCATCTTTGTTCTCTTCTTCTGTCTCCGCCCACATCGAGGGTGGTCCCGGGGCAACTTTGTGATTGCCAGTTCCAGGGGCAGTTCCCTCACGCTGATGGACATATCAATCATCACAGTCTCTGCTGGTGGGGGCGGTTTCCACTTTTGGCGCCATTCTTCGACCTGGCCCACGATGGGAGGTGGCCTTTTGCCACCCTCTGGCACGCCCATAATGGCGTCCGCTCCCCCAAGGCGGGAAATCTTCGGAAATGGCGGGAATCGTCTCCCAGTGGCGGGAAACTCCATGGATGGCGGGAAAAAGCTGCAAATGGCGGACAACCGGCGGGAAACGACCTGTGATGGGGCCCGATGGCGGGGACCCTCCGGAACCGGCGGGAAACTTCTTTTTAAGGTAACGGTGAACTTTTCTTCAGGCACGCAGTACCCGGTTGTTGCGGGCACGTTATCCTGCCGACTACGCCAAAGTTGACGCGCCCCCTGGGCCAGTGTTGTTGGGGATACCCGGAGCCGGATCAGATGGGGGTTGTAGTCTCCGAGTGGCTGTGACCCGGTCCGTGCCCAGGGTGTCAAGCTCAGTGTGTGGCAGTCCTTATGATGTTACTAGATGTTCTTTTGTGTCGACTACGCCACCCGTTGAATTGCGGTCACTACGGCCGCCGCTGCAGCAGGGTCCGCTGAGGCTGATGGTGTTTGTGCAGCTCAGGTAGTATAACCCCCAACGGGAGGGGTATAGCCTCAGGGGGTCAGTTGCAGAGGATGGGGGTTGTGGTGGTGCAGCTGGGATGGAAATGAGAGTCAGAGTCGGGCTGTGCAGTTCAGGGTTTGTTTACTTACTGCAGTTGTTCTGGTCACTCCGGCCTTGAGTGACCACCCGAGCCGTGCTGCGTCCACCAGGTCCTGGACTCGGCCAACCCCCAGGTGATTCTGGAGCGTGGTCCTGAGCTCCCTTTCTGTCATGTCCTCTTCTCTGGCCTTCCCCACCAGGGATCCACCTATGTCCGGCTCCCTCGGGCCTCTTGGTGGTAAACCCTTGTCTCTGGGTTCCCTGACCCTATTCCTAGTCTGCCTTCTGGGTGGATTTAGTGGGTGATCGTGGCAGATCGATCCTGCCCACGACCTCCGGTTCCTGGCTAAGGTGTGCTGTAGCCTCTGCCAGCTTGGGATCCGGTACCCTGTTGCCAACTCTTCACCCTCTGGTCTAATTTGGGCTCTTGGAGTTCCTTCTTTCTCCCCCTCTGGGTCTTTCTTTCTCCTCTCTCTCTCTCTTGGCCTTGGAGCTGCTCTTCTTCTCTGCTCTAACAGACTGACCTCACTCTGCAAAAGACCCTGTCCTAAGATGGTGCCCACCTTATATACTCCCTCTATGTGTGAGCTCAGGTGACCAGCACCCAATGAGCTCCTAGCACTACCCAGACTGCTCCCCCTATCTGCCCCTACACTACTGGGATGTTCCACCCCCCTCCCACTCCAGCCAGGAACAGACACTGTCGTACCTGCACATTTCTCTAGTGGGAGTACCATCGGTCTGTTCCTCGGAAATGGGATGTGTGTAGTGCATGCAGCCTACTGAGCTCAGTTCCACACTCCATCCTTACCCGGGAGTGGAATATCACACCTCTGGCTTGAGGTGCAATACCCCTGTAGCAGCCGAATCCTCAGGGTGCTACATTTCCTCCACACTCACCCACTACTTGGTTCCCCCTATCTTTGGTTCAGCCCCATCTCCTCTCTCCCGGGCCGGGGCAGCACCCTGGTGCATTTAGACCCCCTACAGGACAGGAGTGGTGTAGTGTTGAGTGGTGAAATGTGGTCCTGTGTGATGCTCCATCCTTACCTGGAAGAGGAGATACCACACCTCATCTGAGGTGCAGTACCCTTGTGGCGACTGAACCCTCAGGGGCGCCACAGATACATCTCCTGGCTGCCTGCCCACTGTGTTTTATAGTGTTAGACCATACTGCCGCTACCAGGGCTGCCATTGCTTGCCCTACACTGCCACACATCTCCTTACCTACCCCGTCCTAACTCTCTACTATACAATGCTGCGCCATCCCGTAACCACCGCAAAGCCATGCCAGTCCCACATCTCCTGGCTGCCCACTGTGTTTTATAGTACTGGACAATGTAACTGATGCTGAGAAACATAGTCTCTTGGGGGAAAACAATCATACATAACCTAATATAGAAACAAAATGAACATAGACCCTGCAATAAGTAAGTAAAAAGCAATAGTGCATATATATAACACAGGGTACTTAGCCATCCCACCAGCGTCAAGGTGGTCCTAACCTCTAGTATTAAAACGTTACATGTTAACCCCGATCCTGCTCGGCCATTATTCACATTAAGGCCATTTTTGACACATGGTAAGGTTTTAATACTAGAGGTTAGGACCGTCCCGACTGGGTACACCTTGGCGCTGGTGGGATGGCTTTTACACTTTTTTTCTTTTTTTTATCAAAAACTGTTTACTAAGTACCTCATGTTATTTATATGCACTATTGCTTTTTACTTATAGCAGCTTATATGTTCATTTTGTTTGTAGCTTAAGTTTTGTCTGTTTAACGGCCAGTGTGTACATGTTCCTACACATTGCATGTATACCAACTTATACTCCAGTTCATTTCTGTTGGCTTTGGGAAAACAAACATGAAATATCTTGCAAAACAGGGATAATTTTTGGAAAGGCTTGATGACAAGGTATTGCTTCTTCTCTTTGAAAAGAGCTAGCCTGTTCCTGCTCCCTATAAAAAAAAACGAGAACATTTTTGGACAGATTGATAAAAAGCCTTTGTAATTGTTTAATCATTTTGTGAACAGCAAACCCGCTGCAGATCCCAAAAAAGGGATAATTTTTTCACTCCTAATTGATTTACTTCTTCAAATTCAAAACAGTACACCTGTTTTGTCTCCTTAAATAAAGGGATAAATTTTGGCTGACTTGTGAAAAAGCTATTGCTTTTTCATTTAAATAAAGATGAAAGCTCTTAATGTTCCCAAAACTGATCAATTTTGCACCGAACTGTGTGAAAATGCCATGGCTTTTTCTATTTGCAACACTTTTAATAAACAACACCAATGCATGCATCTCCCCCTCAAAAAAGATAGTTTTTGGACTGTTTATACAATATAAGTATCTTAAGAAGTCTGAAACAGCAGTGCGTGATTAAATAGGCGCCTGGTTACCATCCATTTTCCACTAGCCAGATAGGTTAAAGTCACTTGGACATTAATAACACAGTGTTTGCATTATAGAGCTCAAAACATGTTCAATACACACCTAGGAGACCTCAAAGTGTTATACATCTTGGAAAATTCAGCAAATCCGGCGAGTTAGAATTTCCAAGGACCCTCTCATCTCTAATCAGAGGAACTAGGGTATGCCAGTAAAACCTTCCCCACATCATTACTCAATCAACTATTTACACCTGATAGAAGGGGTTCATCGATTCAATCTACTTGTACCAAATACTGACCCTCCCATCAGCATGCCTGCCATCAGCATGGTTCAGTACAAATTTGGATTTATGTGACGAGATGTTTTTCCACTGTTCAGTGGTACAAATTTTGCCCACTCAAGTTGTGAATTTCTATTTCCACTAGACAGCAATGTTCTCTTAGCCCACTTGTCTCTAATAGCCGACTAAGGAAAGAGTTGTGCATTCGGACATTCTACTAGGAGGTTAGGCAGTAAATTCAGCTGCAATTTGCTTATTCACTGCCCATTCATTAAATAAAAACAATAAGGTTGGCAGTTTTTTAAATACTGGCCCGTGTTAATCTAACATCAGTGACCCTTGTTTATTCAAAGTCGCTCAGATTACTTGATAATATGTCATATGCAGAACCACCTGCTGTGATCTCTTGAGTGAACAGCTCTCTGCTGCCCCCTATCATCCGGAAAATTACACGATTGGCCGACGATAAACGAAAGGGACCGCGGGCTGTTTGCACTAAATGGCCAGTAATTGGAAAAATAACAGTGAGCGTATGGCATATACACCTATGGATTCCAACACCTGGAATATATGCATATACCTCCGATACAGTCACTGCAAATTCCATGATAACCCCAGACTACTCGCTGCCCCCACCAATTAGTTTTTAAATACAGGTCGATTGGACACCTGGAATAGGTAGCATATGGCTTTGAGGCGAGACACGGTTACAGAACAAAAGTAACAGAACTATTACATTTTATATTTAATCCAAAGGGAGGCAGTGTTAATGAAAAATATACAAAAGATTTTACAAAGGGGACTAAACAATACAGCATATGCAGTTACAGAAAACAAAAGGGATTAACAAGAGAACTTACTACACCAATCGCAGAGACGATTCAGTTTAGCCGAAGGAGAGAGATTTGTTTGGGGCCATTGGGTAAATGGAATTCATGCATACATACACGAATGTGTATCTCTCAATAGGAACACAGATCATAATTTGGCTTCATCTTTTATTAGCTCTGAGTCCCACCCACACAGTCCCCCATGATGACCTCACACTACCTCTTGAAGCTCATCAAGAGAATGCCAAGAGTGTGCAAAGCAGTCATCAAAGCAAAAGGTGGCTACTTTGAAGAACCTAGAATATAAGACATATTTTCAGTTGTTTCACACTTTTTTGTTAAGTATATAATTCCACATGTGTTAATTCATAGTTTTGATGCCTTCAGTGTGATTGTACAATTTTCATAGTCATGAAAATACAGAAAAATCTTTAAATGCGAAGGTGTGTCCAAACTTTTGGTCTGTACTGTACATCCTCATGGTCTTTGTCCTACAAGAAGCTCTTGCAAGTTAATTAAGCTGGTTCACTATTCAATTTCCTACCTCTAAGAGTGTCAGCTCAGATTGCAAATGACTGAGGAAAGGAGGGAGGGGGAGAGAGGTTTCAGAGATTTTAATATTTTCATATTCTCTATGACACACACTGAAACAGATCCACATGCCCACATGATTTTGTGCTTCAATCCAGAGAATCCTTTTCTAACTATTTTTTTTACAAAGTGAGAAAAATTATACATCAAAATTTACCTGGCAAATGTACACTAACACTCGTTTTGCATACATCTGGCCAAAATAACTGCATGGTTAGAGTGTATGCATGTGTAGCGCCCCGAGGGTTCGGCCGCTACAGGGGTATTGCACCTCAGTCCAGAGGTGTGATATTCCACTCCCAGGTAAGGATGGAGTATGGACCAGGGCTCAGTTAGCTGCATACAGCACACACACCCCATTTCCGAGGGACAGCTCAACGGTGCTCCCACTAGACATAAGTGCAGTCACAACCGACTATGTCCCTGCCTGGAGTGGGGAGGGGGGTGGAACACCCAGTGCTGTAGGGGCAGATAGGGGTTGGTTCCTGGGCGTAGGAAGGAGCCCATTGGTTGCTGGTCATCTGGGCTCATGGTCAGAGGGAGGTATAAAAGGTGGGCACCATCTTAGTTCGTTCAGTCAGTTCAGCCAGAGGAGAAGACAGGGAGTAGAGGCTCTGTAGGAGCTCTTCTCCAGAAGGGCCTAGTGAGAGGCCGAGGAGGAGGTGAAGGGGAGCTGAGATTCTGGCTCATCTCAGCTCCAAGAGAAAGGAACAGAAACAGAAAGGAACAGAAACAGAAAGGAACTGCAAAGAAGGAGAGACAGAGAAACAGAAGGGCTCAGGAACAAGAAGGTGGAAGGGACCCTAAGAACCCACGAGAATCCAGGGTGCAGGGTCAGGCAGATTAAGGGTACCGGATCCCAAGTTGGTGGAGGAGAAACATCCCTCAGTCAAAGACCGGTCGTCGTGATCATCTATTGGTGCGACACCTCATCAAACCTGCTAGGAAGGCACCATATAGGACAGCGGAGGACGGGGCCCACGTTTAACCGCACAAGTCCGCGGCAGCTGGACAAAAGTGGGTCACTGGTGAGGCAGGCCAGAGAAAGGATTAAAGGGGGTCCTGTGCCATGCTCTTGACTGCTTGGGAGTTGACCGAGCCCCTCACCTGGTGGACGCAGCACGGCTCGGGCGGTCACTGCCGACGGAAGTGACCCGGAACAAACGAACTGTGAGTAAAGACCCTGGACTGTAACTTGTTGTCCGTGTGCTCCTTCGCTCCTCCGGCACTATCGGTACTGGGACCTTCACCACCATCACCCCCACCATCCACTACACTGCCCTGGGGTCGCACTCTTCCCGTGGGGAGTCACACTGCCCTAGCTGCACACTTCATCAGCCCCAGCGGTCTGCATGCAGCGGCGGTTCCTAATAACCGCAATCCACGGGTGGCGTAGTCGGACATTAATCATCAGCACATAGCAGACTACCATTGGCCTGACCACCCTGAGCCACAGAACCGGGTCGCCACTACTACTCCCATCGTCCCCCCTATTGCCCGGATCCGAGTGCCCCACGGCCCAGGGGGCGAGTCAGCTTTGGCGTAGTCGGCAGGATCGTTACCCACTCGCCACAAGCGGGTATTGCGCGCCTGAAAAAAGACTGTTTCATGGTACCAAAGATGGCGCCCGCCCCAGAAGAACGAGCGCCATAATGTGTGCGCCAAAAGACAGCAGGAAGCCACCTCCCATCGTGGGCCAGGTCCCAGAATGGCGCCAAAGAAGAAGCCCGCCCCCACCAGCCATGAATGCAGCAGTGGAGATGTCCATCAACATGGGAGGGCTGCCCCTGAAAGTGATTGTCAGCAGAATGCCCCAGGACCACCCCCCATGGGGGCGGAAAGAGAAGAAAACTGTGGGGCAGGGCGTGGTCTGGATCAGTCTGGCCAGGCCGCACCCGGAGATGGAGGGGGAAATCAGTTCCGGTACCCTGGCAAAGGGCCTGCTGCAAGCTACACCACCATGCAGCCTCACCGAGCTGTTAGCCCATCTCCCAAAGGAGGACCCCGAATATACACAGGCGGCGTTGGAAGAGCTGGACCGGAGGATGGTCCGGGCGCAGCAGGACGTGATCGCCGGATGAAAGAAGGAAGTGGCCCGGTGGGCTTTGATCCTGCAGCCGAAGGCGCCATCGACGAGCAGCGCACCAGCCACCGAGGGCAGTGAAGGCAGAGCGGAGACCAAGGACGACGCCGCGGAGGAGGCCGCGACAGCAGAGGCAGGTAACGGAGACGCCCCTGCACCGAATTCTAAGGCCGTCGACCTGCCCCTGCACCCCGTCGCGGAGCCCAACGCACCGGGACCCGCCGTCGAACACCGTGCCCCCACCGCCATCAACCGGCCCCCAGGCCGCAGACACTGCCAGTGAGCCCTGCCCCACGCCGTACCCTCTGACCCTGGGCGTGCTCAGCCAACCGCCATCGCAGGCCCGGCCGCAAGGCTCTGCGCCCCCGGGCGCCGCTGCCCTGACGGAACCCCCCGCACCTGCTCTACCACCCTTGGGAGCAACAAGGAAGTGACCAGCACGGGCCTGGTCGCAAGGTCACGTGCCCCCGGGCGCCGCCAACCCACTTGCGCCCCCTGCTGCTGCAGTACCACCACTGGGCGCGGATCTCTTCGCCCAACACACCACTCCGGATGGGCGGCCTTTCATCTGGCCCCCCGAATTTGTCAACCCCCGCTTCCGGAGGAGCCCGCCCGCGGAGGTCGAAGTACCCTCTGAGCCCCTCATACCTGCTCTGGCGCCTCAGGAAATCCCCCAGCTGCCATTGGAAGACGCCCAGTTTGAATGGGACCCCACAGGGGAGGACCTGATGGGGTTCACAAAAGAAACACGAGCGGGCGCAGCTGAGCGGCGGGAGGCCTGCCGCCAACAGCTGGAGATGTTTGAGAAGGAGCAGCGAGAGCGGCGGGTGAAGCAAGAGAAGCTGCAGGTCCAGAGCGCGGAGCAGAAAATGAAGGCGCGGCGAGATCCCCGAACTGCCTGCAGACCCCGAGTCACCGGGACTGTTGTGAAGTTCCAGATGGAGCGCGGCTGGGGTTTCATCCGAGACCCCGAGACCATCAGTGACGTGTTTGTGACAAGGAGAGATGTGGAGAGTCACCTACCGGAAGGCCATCGTGGGCGGGATCTCTTTCCAGGCGATGTGGTGTCTTACACCCGACACCAGGGCGTGAAGGGATGGTACGCCCTACACGTCCGCCGAGTAGTAGAGGAGGAGGAACAGCACTACTCGGACGCCGAGTACCAGGAGGGCCCGGACGGGCCTGAAGATCAGTATGAGGAGGAAGAAGGAGCGTCACGAAGACACCGTTACCAGTGAACGGCCAAGTGGCATTGTAAATAGTTACCCGTAAGGGTGCAAAGGAACTGTGTGGGACTGTTTCAAAGTGAGTGTGGTCCCCGTTGGGACAGATATAGGACTGTTTGAAAATTGCCCTATCCCCTAAGTAACCTGGCTGAGGACTGAGAACAGCCATCCCTCTTCCCCTAACAGGCTGAGGACTGTGAGCAGCCATTCCCCTACCCCCACCGGCCGCGGACTGGGAACGGCCAATCCCTTGTATATAGTTGCGCTTCTTAAAGCGCCCCCTACTGGTTTTATACAAAAACCGCAACGTCTACCTCAAGATTTACTGGACTGTTGCACCTTTACCTGGTCGAGATCCGAGAATCCAAGAATGTGCTTTACTTAAAAATGTGTTACATGAGAAAGTTTTATATGCTGCTAGGTGATAATGCAAATGTTTTACAAGATGTTTTATATGACAAAAGAGTTCCAGAGGCATTAGCAAAGTGTTTTATGGTAGTGGCAAGAGGGGAAAAGTGTTTCCCATAAAGGGAATTGAACCGTATTACCTGTTTTCTGATGTGAAAAGTTATTGAAAAAGTTTTGCATGTCCTGTAATTATCTGTTTTTGCTCTGTTCCAGCCCGAGGACGTGCTGTGCTTTACCAGGGGGGAATGTAGCGCCCCGAGGGTTCGGCCGCTACAGGGGTACTGCACCTCAGTCCAGAGGTGTGATATTCCACTCCCAGGTAAGGATGGAGTATGGACCAGGGCTCAGTTAGCTGCATACAGCACACACACCCCATTTCCGAGGGACAGCTCAACGGTGCTCCCACTAGACATAAGTGCAGGCACGACCGACTATGTCCCTGCCTGGAGTGGGGAGGGGGGTGGAACACCCAGTGCTGTAGGGGCAGGTAGGGGTTGGTTCCTGAGCGTAGGAAGGAGCCCATTGGTTGCTGGTCACCTGGGCTCATGGTCAGAGGGAGGTATAAAAGGTGGGCACCATCTTAGTTCGTTCAGTCAGTTCAGCCAGAGGAGAAGACAGGGAGTAGAGGCTCTGTAGGAGCTCTACTCCAGAAGGGCCTAGTGAGAGGCCGAGGAGGAGGTGAAGGGGAGCTGAGATTCTGGCTCATCTCAGCTCCAAGAGAAAGGAACAGAAACAGAAAGGAACAGAAACAGAAAGGAACTGCAAAGAAGGAGAGACAGAGAAACAGAAGGGCTCAGGAACAAGAAGGTGGAAGGGACCCTAAGAACCCACGAGAATCCAGGGTGCAGGGTCAGGCAGATTAAGGGTACCGGATCCCAAGTTGGTGGAGGAGAAACAACCCTCAGCCAAAGACCGGTCGTCGTGATCATCTATTGGTGCGACACCTCATCAAACCTGCTAGGAAGGCACCATATAGGACAGCGGAGGACGGGGCCCACGTTTAACCGGACAAGTCCGCGGCAGCTGGACAAAAGTGGGTCACTGGTGAGGCAGGCCAGAGAAAGGATTAAAGGGGGTCCTGTGCCATGCTCTTGACTGCTTGGGAGTTGACCGAGCCCCTCACCTGGTGGACGCAGCACGGCTCGGGCGGTCACTGCCGATGGAAGTGACCCGGAACAAACGAACTGTGAGTAAAGACCCTGGACTGTAACTTGTTGTCCGTGTGCTCCTTCGCTCCTCCGGCACTATCGGTACTGGGACCTTCACCACCATCACCCCCACCATCCACTACACTGCCCTGGGGCCGCACTCTTCCCTTGGGAGTCACATTACCCTAGCTGCACACTTCATCAGCCCCAGCGGTCTGCATGCAGCGGCGGTTCCTAATAACCGCAATCCACGGGTGGCGTAGTCGGACATTAATCATCAGCACATAGCAGACTACCATTGGCCTGACCACCCTGAGCCACGGAACCGGGTCGCCACTACTACTCCCATCGTCCCCCCTATTGCCTGGATCCGAGTGCCCCACGGCCCAGGGGGCGAGTCACATGTAGTGCCCGAACGAATGGTGAATAGAAAACTTAGTGCTCACAGTAATAATCAGGATTTTTGTAAGTCACTTACATCTTCATCTAATAATTTGTAGGTATGATTTTTTTTGTTTTCATGTAAAAAGTATAATAAAAATTTATATCTTGTTTTATTGTATTTCCTGCATATTTTTAGAGGTTTTTTTTAAATCTCATTAACAGTTTTGATCAGAACACGATTTTTACTTATAACATTACTCTCTGTATCACAGCCCTGGTATCGTCTTACTTTTAATGTGATTAGGGGCAGGCCATCCATTCATGTTGTGGTCTAGAGGACTAGACGTTTCCCTTATCTTGAATACTAGAGTAATGCCCCCCACCGCCACCACCCATACACATTAAACTAAAGTTGCCCAAACCCGCCCATATTGGAGGGATTAGCCAAAAGTGTAAAGTGTATTGGGATATGAGTTTGAATTTTAACACCTGATCCTTTTGTTCTTCTGGAGATAAGCTGCTGCCAGGGCCATTTGGCAGTGGCTTTTTCCACTTTTCCCATGAAAACACATGAATGATCTGCCATACTAAACATTGATGTGAATGGGGTAGTCAGGAGATATTGCTGACAGGCAAATGAGTTTTCATCCGCCAGCTGTCATATGTCCATGGCCAGTTTGAGAGTCTGGCTGTCAATAACAGTCACAATACTGCTATTTATTGGGTGGACATATCTGCTGTGCCCATGTAATCACAGTGTGCTATGAATTAATCTACTCTTTCAGTTATAAAGGTCCATAGAATGCTAAACAGTTTAATTAATGCCCACATAAAGAGATGAATGGTCGCCATTACTTACTGATGTCAGCCACTACACGAAGAATACAGAGAATGTACCGCAGCAAATTCTCAATAGCATAATGGGACTTCGGGATCTCTACCTTCATGTCTCTCCATATACATTTTTCTCACACATACATGTGAAGATATTTTTCCTGGGAAGCATTGCCTCAGCGAAAGAATAGCTGAGTGCCACTGGTTGGAGTAGTTGGCCCTGGAAGCCCCAAAGTTGCAGATGTTTCAATTCCTGGTGAGCCAGCGGAAGGATGAGACGGTCATTCCACCATCTTATGCACTTGCTGGGACTGTACTATATGTTATTGTCTGTTGGTGGTTCAATAAAGTATTGCCACACTGTGTTACCCTCACCCTGTGTTGTCTGAGTAGTATTCTGCCCAGGAAGAAGTGTGGGTGTTCAGTGGGATGAGCCCTGGCCCATGCAGTCTTTCTAAAGACAGCCAGGCCAGCGGACTAGAGCACCCACTGACCCTCGTGTCTCCACACTCATTATAATGCACAATTACACCTGTTTTAAAGGTGGAAATGGGCCCCCTTACCTCCAAGGCCCCTGTGCAGCTGAACCAATTATATATACCTACAAATGGCCTATATACAGTAGAGTACTTCTAATAAGTAACACCCCTGAAAGAAACTATCATGAAACGCACATTGGGATTTTGTACCTCACCCCCAACAAGGCTGTCCCAACTCCTCCTTCATCTTCTGATATCTATTTTTACTCCCCATTTACAACATCCTAGATCTTGGCACCTTAACGTACTATATGGGTATTGATTGTTACACTGTGACATTATCACTTGATTTCAGATATTGAGTTTTTTTTTAGGGTACATCCTCTCTATTGTTGCCACTTTTTGGCTTAATTATTACATGTAGCAACTTAATGCTAATTGATACCCCCCTATACTTATGTTCTGGACTCTGAAAAATAACTATTTTTAAGTTCGAAACGCGTCGTCATTTACATGCATCTGAGCTAGCGCTGTTTTTAATCATACACATTTTTTAATCAATGCGGAATAAAGGTTGATTTTTTTAATATCTTCTGTTTTTTTCCAAACATTTGGTGCTGGACTAATTCTTACCTCCATTATGTTCTGGAGTTGCTTATTTACATATTTCATGATTGAGTTGGCCTATGGTTGAGTGGGGTTACTTGTTCCACATTCCCATAACTTTATTGTTATTTTATTGATTTTTGATATATTTAATAAAGGTTATCATAATTATGATTTTTGGGTTTTTCTGCTTCTATTGTTTTTGGATTTGTGAACCAATTACCGGTATATGTTCGCCCCTGAGTACCATACAGAGTTCCTACAGACCGATAGAGGATGTCATGTGCTAATGTACAGGCACCATTCACATGGCTTTCTTCAGTATATGGGGTCTTATCTGAGACTCACTGCTTGTCTTGATCTTTAGGGCACTGTCATCAGTCTTTCTTTTAAGAGATCCACTCAGTCTGGTTAAATAATAATCTTTCGTATCAAAGGTAAATAATCTTGTATCTTCCCCTAAAGTAAACTCCGATTTGCAGAAAATGTACGGCCAGTTTAATAAGTAGTTATAAAACTCAGTGCTAATAAAAGGAATGATACACATCATTAGCACGTGTTACACTGTATGACCTCTGTCGCATTTTACCTGATTCGGAATGGCAATATATTATAAAAATTAACATTACCCTACAATAAATGCTGCGATAATTGCATTTCGCTCGGTTTACCAAAGGACAAAGGACACATTTTGGTGATTATGACTTAAAAAAAAAAAAAAGTTGTAATGCTGTAAACTAATAATATGTTACTTGCACTGTTGTATATGGTGGAAGAACATCTTATTCCGTTATCTGAAGCTACATCTAAACCAAGGTCGTAACGAGATAATAGTTTTATAAAAAGTTCAGAGCAAGAACAGTTTTTCTTCTTTTGGTTGTCTCGGATTAGCGAGGAACGATGGGTGTGTGGAAAATAATTGGTATTGTTTTTGGGGGAGCTCTGATATTAGCCATTGGATTACTTATTGGACACTTTGGCATCTCAAAGACATCCACACCATCATGGGTTAAAGACCTTTCTAAAGATGTCGATGAAGATTTCATTCGAGAGTTCATGAAAGAAGTAAACAGTCAAAACATCAGGGAAAATCTGAGGTGAGTAAAAAATATTTTTTGTAACGTAACAGAGAGTAATCGATACATGTATCAATGGTATCTCTAATATTGTCTGATGGGGACTGACAAACAATATTTATTACATTAATCTGAGTAATAACTGGTCATTCATAGGTAGCAGAGATCGCTTCTGAATGATCAAAAAATTATCAGAATTGCTCAAAAATTATCCATTGTGATTTGTAATGACATTTGGCAAATAAGAATTTAAAAATAATGTGAAAAGTAATGTGTAAGGTATATAAACAATGCAAAACTTTTATTATAATGCTATTAAAAGATGCTTTTTATTGCAGTTTATCATCAAGGCTCTTGGCTTGTTTCGTTATTTGCCCACATAATACAATGTGGAAAAAACAGACCAACACTTATGTATAAGGGCAATTTTCTGTCAATATCAGAAATTAGGGGATTTTAAGGAATTTACACTGACTAGCCTCTATTCTATTAGCTTTTCATCACTGCTTTCCTCATCTAGGGACATATATAATGACCTGCAAATGCCAGAGTAAGATTAGGATACATCCAATATTTTAAACAGTATAATATAACTACAAAAAAAAAGTTTAAAAAAACTTGTAGTACCAAAGTCCCATAAACAGCAGAGGTTTATTCATAGTTTAAGCATAAAAAGTTTAAAAAAGAATAGGCATATACAAGAGGCCTGATACATTATTGCATTGTTTCTGGTATTTGGTGTTTTTGCCTGTTTCTGTTTGCTTCTTGTTCTTTTACTTTTCCATCTTTTTTAAGTCATATTTAAGTTTATTTTTTTTTCTATGTGCACCCTTATAAGCAGGGTTTGAGGTTTCCAGATGGTTTCAGCTGATTTATCAATTGCGACTTTTTAAAACATTTAAAAAGTTTTGCTCTACTCTGCTCCATGTTCCCCTGAATGATTTTAAGTACATCTGTCATTTTTGTTACCAGATTTTTTTTTGCAAAATTCTTAGTGAAATATACCACTTTTTGAGCTAAAAATATGGAAAAAGAGATCAAAGACAAAAATAAAGAGCATTTTTGATTTTACACAAAATTCATGAACCATGTGCGCCATTTTGAAGAATTTGGTGCAAAAATTTTTTAGCAAATACTACAAGCCAAAAAGGGAAAAGTGGTTTAAAAAACTGCAAATTATGATGTAGAAGCCAGGGAAGCTTGGAGTAAAAAGTACATAAATAATTTAGACAAACGATCGATAAAATGCAAAAGTAGTTAACAATCATTAGAGCATGAGTCAGATGGATCATGGAATAATGACATGACCCAACAATAACCAGGAAAGAAGCATAGAAGTCATGCAAACCGTGCTCAGTGTCAAAGAGACACAAATACCACATGACCCAACACCCCAATGCATGTCCACCCCAGGTGAATCATTACACGTGACATGCTGGTCAAGTTTGGAGGGTCTCTCGATGTGTTGGATCCAACTCACCAATGCAAGACTATGTGTACATGAAAAAAATGGACAGCAGATTTCATCATCTTGTATGCTGCCCGTTTTTCATGGACTGTTTGATATGATAATGTTGAAAACTTCTCTCAGTTTTTTTTTCATCTGACCAAACTCTGATGATAAAAAATGACACACTGACCAACTGATTTGAATAGGAGGTAGTATCCATCTGTGGCCACTATGCATTTGATGGAGCTCTGCAACTGAACACGTCTGCCCGCTGCCGGCACTGGGGACAGCCGGTTGGCGAGGTTGTTGGGTGACGCACCCCTACTGATCAGATATTGATGACCAATCATAAGGATTGCCCATCAATGTAAAAGTCCCGGAGAGCCCCTTTAATTAAGATTTTTGGAAATTCTATATAATCACACTTTGGATAGACGGTAACCAATCCTCTAACACAGATAAACAACAGATGAAGCATAAATGGACTCTGATCAACATTTATAACACATTTATACTTGGTTAAACTTGAGATACTGTAAAATTTTGGTCAAATATTAAACCAGAAGTACTGGATGATTTCTACTGGGGGTAATAATTACTTCTCATGGTCTATTTTATTATAATTGTCGATAGTTCACAGTTTGGGATTTCATGCTAAAATGCTACGTCCTTTTGCTCCAAGCTGACAATAAATAGATGGTATTTATCATCAGAAATATCTTTGGCTGGCAGGTAAAGGGGTATTAGAGATTTGTGGCATATACACAGGCTGTGCCATATGTCTAATAGATGCAGGTCGCACGTCTAGGATCCTCACCTGTTCACCACATTTGTATCTCTAATTCCACTCCTCCACTCTCATGGCAGACATCTCTGACACTGCATTATCCACTACTAAGGGAACAACAGGATCTTGGTTTATAAAATATCATAGAATCATAGAATGTTAGAGTTAGAGGGCACCTCCAGGGTCATCGTGTCCTAGACCTAGCTGATCTGTTTTCCCTGACACCTACCTTCTGGGGAGAACATATGATGGCTCAGTGGTTGTACTTAAGCTTTGCAGAGTTAGAGGGGACCTCCAGGGTCATCATGTCCTAGACCTAGCTGATCTGTTTTCCCTGACACCTACCTTCTGGGGAGAACATATGATGGCTCAGTGGTTGTACTTAAGCTTTGCAGCGCTGGAGTCCCAGGTTCAAATCCCACCAAGAACAACATCTGTAAGTAGCCATGTTTACATGAGTTTCCTCCTGGTGCTCCAGTTTCTTCCCACTCTCCAAAGACTTACAGATAGGGAATGTAGATTGTGAGCCCCAATGGGGACAATGATGACAATATCTGTACAGTGCTACGGAACATGTTGGTGCTATAAAACGAAGTATAATAATTAAATATTTCAATATTTGACCAATGGCATAGTTATAGTCTGGTTCTGTGGTTGTAACGCCATCCTAACCCAAGAGCATGAGACCAAAAGCCTTTGGATTTCATGGTAATTGCACTTTATAATATAAATGTGGGCAGAGAGAAATTCCTGTACACTTCCTTTTATGATGTATATAGCTCCTACAAAGTATGGAGTCATTGTATCTAATGGCACAACTAGGGCTGGACCCTAGTCCACATATTACTCCAGGGTCTAAGAAATGCTAATGTCTATAGTTAGGGTGCAGTCACTAAATATCTCCTCCAAAGACAGACTCACATTTCACGTGTTAACGCAAGCCTTCTACTGGACAAGTCTCCCTTACACCAAAGCTTGGGGTGAAGTACCCTCAGAAGACCATCTAAGGACAACATGTGAGCATAAGCTACTTACCAGTACCGGAGAGTATACAGAGGTAGCAAAGGTTATCATGACTCACATCTTGATAACCTTTGGTGACAAGTTCTCACTTAAGAGGATTAAGATAACATTGTAAAACCCATTGTCGGATGACAAATTACATTTTTTTACCATGTTATCCCAAGTGCTCCTTTTTCTGAGTCAAGATAACCTTCTCAGATCTGTAGGGTTGCCAGATGTCTCTAGTGCTGTTATCAGTTAATTGGTCCTAGTTTTTCTTGCCATGAGACTTCGGGGCATCTTGTTGAAATTTTTTAGCAATTTCTATAAACTCTCTCTCCTTTTTGTTCAGGAAACTTAGTCAGTATCCTCACCTGGCCACAACTAAAGGAGATGAGGATTTGGTGAAGATGATCCTTAATCAATGGAAAGACTCAAAAATTGGGCTTGACGAAGCTAAGGAGGAAAGATACGATGTCTACCTATCATTTCCCACAGCAGACAATCCAAACACTGTAGAAGTGGGTACGTAAGAATTGAATAGTGACAAAGCCACATCAATAGAAATGTTCTAATGCCTTGTAGATTTCTTCCTATAATCTACTGGTTGACAATAGTATATCCCAAAACTGATTAATTGAGCAAAATATAAAGGCTCAGTAAAAGTTATATAGAAGTTATTCATTGTCTTTACTACAACTTAACTTATTTAAACTGAACTTGACGGAACTTAATTCAGATTATCAAATGATTGGTATCTGTGAGGTTCTAAAAGAATAGAAAAAAGGTCTCCTTTTCTAGAAACAGTGCTATTCTTGCTGGTAGGCCATGTCTGGCAGTGCAGCTCTGATAGGTCAAAGTTGTATTTCATAAATTATTTTGCAGTACAGTTACAATTGCAATCAAAATATTTCAAATAAACCAATGAAGCAAAACAATGTAAATATGCAACAGCCCTTTAAGCCACCTACTTGGGCAGGGTGTCTGATAGTTCTCACCTCAATATGGCGCAGTGTCTCCACTTGACTCTTGCTGGGAGCTCTTGGAGAATTCAGAATGGTGTACCTCTTCTGCCTGGGGTCGATTCAGGAGAACCCCTGTCCACGATCCATACACAATCACAAGAAATGAGGTTGGAACACATAATAGGTTTATTTATAGGGGGATTAATGGTGACGATTGCAGGGGGAATAACGAGGAACAGCAAACAGATAACATTACCCAATCCACTATACAGGTACAAGATGTGCTTTGCAACAAACCTGAATGTTAGTGATGGTGCTTCCCCTTTAAATTACAGCAGGCACACTCCTAACTAATCACTCTTAACCTACGAATGGCTGCAGTCATGCAAATAATACAGCCTCAAGTTGGAGCACTGGTTACTGCGGATGTTGGAGCACTTTCAGGAACCATTGGTGCACTTAATACAATGAGAACAAAATGCCCTCCATGGCTAGTCCTATCATAAACTCATTCATGGAACCACAAGAACAAGCAGTGATCCCTTATAGATAGCTATAATATACCACAAGTTCCAGGAGTAGCTAATAATCACTCTTTGATGTAGCAAGTCTGTAGTCACCCAGGGTTCTAGTCGGGGCTTCAGGGTCCACGGGCTTGGTGACACAAGGAATGGAAGGCAGGATTCTTCTACGCGGAAAGCCAGATGGGGATGGACGAATCCTTGCAATCTGGCTGGTCTGTAGTTGTGGTGCAGCTCTAGGGCTCATAGTCCTCTCAAACAGGGCTGCAGAACTGTCAGCACGCACCATGTGCTCCTGTCTTGAATCATTACTGCCTCTCCCCAACAATGGTCGACAACCCACACGTTATCCAGTGCAGTTAGCTCCACCGTTCTACCCCAGCGTGCTAAGCCAATCCATCTTTTCCTCTGCTGCTATTCCTTCTCTTCCAGGTTGCAGAGAAGAGCTGAGTTTTTTGGGAGTTGTAGTCCAAGGCAATGCAGCAAATGAGGCATTAATACCTGTTACCCTGAGTCACTGTCTGCTCCCCGCTGCACCAGTCTCTGTACACCATGTTCCCCCTACAAATAGATCAAAACAACTAAAACAACAAGCGGTTTCTCCAAATTCAACACAAAATTCCACATTTATTGACTACAACAGGCTTAAAATTATTCCACCACTTCAGGAGAAGAGTCCATAGTACTAAGTAGAACACCTCTGGCTGTTATAACCTGCTACAAACGTAATTCATAGCCAGACACCAGTTTCTTGAATAGTCTAAAGCCCCTAATAAACACATCTGACTGACAATCTAATGTGTATGGGGTCCCAGACTGCCTATCTGTTTGTTCTCCCTGAGATGTCGCCACCAGAGATGTTTTATAGAGAACACAGGAGAACTTGGCGGTGCGAGTGCTCCTGTATATGGGAGAGTTGGGCAACGTAGCTGCCGACCGATCAATTGGCTAAACCATCAAAAGTTCGTCTGACAGCCATCTAAGTGTATGGATGGCCTTAGTAAATTCCTCATGGACAATGGACTCCTGTTCATGAATATTCTTGGGTTATCAAGAAAGTGGGCCAAAAAGTTAAGAGATCATTGCTTTGCCCAAACAAAAGGATGCAAAAAATATAGCAAAGGCATTAATGTTCCTAGACATACAGTTGAAAGCAGAGTAGCAAAGTCAATGTTATAGGGAATCTGGCTCCATTACCTGGGTGGCAGAAAGAGGAAGTTGTCACCAGCTGCCACCCGATTACTGAGAAGGGTCAACAACCCTCATGTGACAGCAAAAGACCTACAGTAATATTTGGTCGTAGCGGCACTGAGGTTTCAGATTGCACCGTAAGATGTTTACTAATCCATTGCTCAAACTCCAAGAAGCACACCTCTGCTGACCCAAAAGGAAAAGAAAAGTTGGCTTCAATCAGCTTCAAAACCAGATAAATAAGCCTCAAAAATTTGGGGATTCTGTTTTGTAAAAAAAAAAAAAAATTACAACTTTTTGGGGTCTATGGATCAGTGGTATGTCTGGAGATGGAACAATAAAATAAACTTTGAGAACACCCTGGGCTGAGATTCCTCAGGAAAGTAGCCTGAAGCTGGTGTCTGGCTATGCATCACATTTGCAGCAGGTTATAACAGCCAAAGATGCTTTATTAAAGGGAACCGGTTGGGACATTTTCAGTGATGCTACTTATGTATTCCTGAAATAGTATTTGGGCAGCCTTTTCTGAACATCTAATTTTTCTTATAGAAGGCTTTAAACTTGCTGACAGATTCCCTTTAAGTATTAAAGGTGCTTGTCGTAAATGAGTTGAAGAATCCTCAGACTGCATTAGTCAGCCACTTCTTCTATTAGCTGTGTTGAGCTGTTGATATTGTTTTTGTTTCATTGATTTATAACAAACAGCAGAAAGTTTGTATCTTTTGCTAATAAAGTTTGGTTCTAACTATATTTTTCAATTAACATTTTTTTAATTAATTCTGTCTTTTTTTCATGCATCAGTTTTAGCAAATGGTAACAAGCCATTCACAGCAGAGCTCAGTGAAAAACATTTAACTGCAGATCAAGCAGATCCGAATGTGGTTAAGCCATATGCTGCATATTCTCCCAGTGGTAATGTAAAGGTAAGCAACAGAAATGCCACGTATTGGTACATGACTTCTATTTCATGTAGGAACTGGACATGGGACTACCCAAAAGTATCTGACAAGAGGAAAATGTATTATTGTTGTGTCACCAACACCGCCCCCTTGCTGCAAACGTGACTCAGATGTGACTGCAAAAGGGGGACTCCGCTTTGCACACTAACTTGTGCACTGTAGCAATAAACTGATAACGAGCTAAGTGCACCCCACTGGTAGCCACACATACACACCACACTTCTTGCTGCCACCACTCACTGTTTTGTTAGGCAAGCGAGATATCTGCCCTTGGTACACGAGCACACCCAGCTTTCCCAAGCACCAGACAGGTACACTGATCGCACTCTGGCTTACACAGTGTAACATAACCAGACTATGCTTTCCCTCTTTGAGGTTGTGGGTACGTTTAGAGCAGCAAGGAACAAACTTATTAAATTTTAAATTTAATATATGAAAAAAAGGGTACAGCGCTTATAAAGTTTAAAAAAAAAGGAATTAATAACAAAGACGTACACACAAGGTAATAACGGTACACAAATAAAATGGATAAATACAGAAACGCCTTACAGATTGGATCTGTGAGATCTTCTGGCAGAGGAGGCACTGCAGAAATTTGGATACTCATTGTTTCTCATGGGTCTAACGATGAATTTCCCTGAATGAGCAATTTTCATTGGGTCTCATTCACACCCTCACCTCTTCATCTAGTCAGGTGAGAGGAGGATAGCTAATGGTATGCAAGGATAAATGGGTAGGACGCGCCCCCAGGGCCGTGGGGTACTCGGCAGCCGGTCCTCTAATTGCCGGGGGATATCACGGTGGCTGGCCCGGTCCATGACCCAGGGCAGTGAGTGAAATGGGGGGAAACTTTTATATGGGGGGGTTTTGGGGATTTTTCGTGATGCCACCTGTGGTGTCTGGTGAGGATCACCAGCGCTGCGACAGTCCTCTGAGGCAGATAATAGGGCAGCTTGAGATGAAACAGCTCCCCACAGGTGGAGCAGGACTCAGGGCAGCGTAGAGAAATGGAGTAGGTGCGCTGGGCGTTGTAGTACTGGGAGGGAAATGTCACCGGCGAAATAAAGGAGCGGAGGCAGCTCAGTACAGTCATCCAAGATTTACTCACAGTTCTTAGACAGTCCACAGGTGCACTGTACTGGTGCAAGCCTCCCGCGTCGCACTGCGTTCACCGGGCAGGGGTTCAATCCTTCCTCAGGCAGCTCTGGTGTACCTGGCAGAACCCCACTTCCATATGTACCTTCCTAGCCCGACTTCACGCTGGGTCTTTACTCCCTCCTGCCCTGCGCTTCTGACACGCCCCCTGGGCCTCGTGTACACGTGCGTGGGTTACCCGGAACCAGGTCTCTGGAGATTGTAGTCTCTGTGGCGGCGACCCGGTCCCGTGGCTCAGGGTGGTCAAACCAGTGGCGGTCTTTTATAAGTTTTAAGTTAATTGTCCGACTATGCCACCCGTGGATTGCGGTCAGTGCGAACCGCCGCTGCAAGGCAGACCGCTGGGGCTGATGGTGTATGCAGCTGAGGTAGTGTAACTCCCCACGGGAAGAGTGCAGCCCCAGGGCAGTGTAGTAGATGGTGGGGGTGATGGTGCACGAGCGTCCCAGTACTAGTAGTGCTGACGCGGTGAGAAAGCACAGAGACAAGGTGTTGCAGTTCAGGTTCTTTACTCACAGTTCTCATCCAGGTAACTTGTGCACAGGTAGGACCGCCCGAGCCGTGCTGCGTCCACCAGGCAGGGGGCTCGATCAACCCCCAGGTAATTCCGGAGTGTGGCACAGGACTCCCTTGTATCCTTTCGTCAGCCGTGCCCCACCAGTGACACTACTTCTGTCCAGCTGCCTCGGGTCTTCTCCTGGGAGGACTGGGTGTCCACTTTCCTGACCCTATGTGGTGTGCCTTTCTAGTAGGTGTAGTGAGGGGTCACACCATTAAATGGTCACGACCGCCGGTTCTTGGATAAGGATTAGTCGCCTCTACCAACTTGGGATCCGATACCCTGCTCTGCCAACCTGTCACCCGTAATCTCCTGGGTCCTTAGGGTTCCTTCTGCCTTCGTGTCTCTGGGCCTCTCTTGGTGTTCTGTTCCTTTCTGTTTCTGTTCCTTTCTTCTGGCTCTGGCCTTCACTCTAGGCCTGCCTCGTGGAGCTGGGCCCAGACTGAGCCACAGCTCCCTGTCAGCCCTCTCTGGCTGAACTCCTTCTCCTCACTCCTCTGACTGGACTGACTTCTTACAGAACTAAGATGGTGCCCACCTTATATACCTCCCTCTCTGTGTATGAGCCCAGGTGACTTGCAACCAATGGGCTCCTACCTATGCCCAGAAACCATCCCCTCCTGCTCCTACATCACTGGGTTTTCCTCCCCCCCTCCCCACTCCAGCCAAGGACATGATCTGTCGTGCCTGCATTACTGTACTAATGGGAGCACCGTTGAGCTGTCCCCCGGAAATGGGGTGTGTGTGATGCATGCAGCTGAGTCCCGGTCCACACACCATCCTTACCCGGGAGTGGGATATCACACCTCTGGATGAGATGCAATACCTCTGTAGCGACCGAACCCTCGGGGCGCTACACTTCCCACTGTGAATCCTATTCGGGTGCTGCGAGGTCCCCCCTGTCCGTCGGAGTTGCACAGACCTGCTTGACCCTACTTGGATTGAAGTGAGAGGTTGGCTTCTGCTATAGTCCAGCCGAGGCTTGAAGCTGCACAACTGGGCCAGGGGCCGGTCCCCTTCTTGCGGCCTAAATCCTCCTGACACCTGGCAGGTTCGGGGTGTACGGGTGCCGCCTGCACTCGCTGTACCCCCTAGGATCCCCTCTTCAAAACAGAGTTTCCTCCCTGCTCCCCTCCTGGGCCTTTGAGGCTAGGCCCTGCTTGGAGAGCAGAGCTCTGACAGAGACTCTGCTCCCTGACTGTCTTCACTCTCTCCTCTCACTGACTGGACTGCACTATTCTAAGATGGCTTCTTTTTATATCTTTACTGTATGAGTGCTCCCCTAAACTACTTCCTCCACCCACACCCACTACTGGTTCCCCCTACCTTTGGGTTCCCCCCACTCCAGCCAGGGACAGGGCTCAGCAGCTGCGCTCTGCATGTTGCCCCTCCAGCCGGCCTGGAGCAGTTACCTGAGTGAAGGGAGGCACCACACCTCAGAGTGAGGTGCAGTACCTCTGTGGCGACTGAACCCTCAGGGGCGCCACATTCCCCCCTGGTAAAATACAGCACGTCCGCGGGCTGGAACAGAGCAAGACATGGCATACATGACATGCAAATTTCTAGAATGCATTATATATAAGATCATAAAACATTTCTTCTCTTTATGGGAGGCACATTACTTCAAACGTTACAGGTTACATTTTTTTTTAAACATTCTAAAACTTTCACACTACTGTACCCTTACGGGTGACTATTTACAGTACTTTTCGGCAGTTCAATAATGGTGCTCCCTCCAGGGAAGCACCTGTCCACAATATGCTGGCCCAGCGGGGTCATCAGCTCTAGATGGCGAGGGTTTGCTCTCCTCCACCAACCTGTAGACATTCAGGGCATACCAGCCCCTTTCACCTCTATGCCTGGTGTAGGTGACGTAGTCACCAGGGTAGAGATTCTGGTCGGGAGTGTTATCCGATGCTCCGGGGTCTTGCTGGTCGTCGGCCATTGTTGCGCTCCCCTAGTGAACCGGAGCCTACCTTCTTTACTTTCTTTACCAGGTAGGCCGCAGCTCCTCGGGCGACGGTCTTCTTCCAGGACCTTGCATCGCTCGCGTCTGACAACAGAGCGTCCTCTGGCTCCTTCCAGGACCTGACGCTTCCTGGTTCGACGTCAGGGGTGGTGCCTGTCCTGGGCTTTGCGCGCTTCCAGCGGTTACGCCCCACTTCTTCCCGCACGACGACAGGAAAATGGTGGATATGCCGAGAAAACCTCAGGAATGGCGGGAAAACTTCACCACGGTGAGTATTACAGTCTTTTAAGGCGCACAGTACCCGGTGCCAATGGGCACGGAATCCTGTTCGTGACGCCAGTTGGATGACTCGCCCCCAGGGCCGTGGGGTACTCTTTGGGAGAAATCACGGTGGCTGGCCCAGGGCGGTCAGTGCACAAAGGGGTATCACTTATTAGTAGAAAGTTCAGAGAGTTCGTGACGCCACCTGTGGTGTCTGGTGAGGATCACCAGCGCTGCAACAGTCCTCTGAGGCAGATGTCAGGGCAGCTAAAGGATGGTAAAGGCTCCCTACAGGCGGAGCGGGCCTCAGGGCAGTGTAAAATAGATGAATGGTGTGCTGGGCGTTGTAGTGCGGGGGATGAAGAATGACGCCGGTGAAGAAACAGTCAGAGGCTGTTCGATGCAGTCGTCCAAGATTTTACTTACAGCTCTTAGGCAATTCACAAGTCCACTTTACAGGTGAAGGCCTCCCTCGTCGCGCCGCATCCACCGGACAGGGGTTCAATCCTTCTTCAAACAGCTTAGGAATGCCTGACCGGAACCCCACTTTCTCGTGTTCCTACTTTGACCATTTTCACACTTGGTCCTTCTCTCCGCTACCCTACGCTGCCCACTCTCAATCCCGCTCGGGTATGCTGAAGTCCTTCCTGTACGTCAGATCCGGGACCAACCTGACCCCCTGGAGATTAGAATGAAGCAACCGATCCCTCCTGACACCTGGCAGGAGCGGGGCGTACGGGTGCTGTCCTGCACGCGCCGTACCCCCTGGGATCCTTTCTTTAGAAAGGAGCCTAATCCCTGCTCCCCTCCAGGGCCTCTATCCTGGGCCCTAACTTGTGGAGCTGAGCTCCTGATGAGCCTCTGCTCCCGGACTGTTCCTCTGAACAGCCCTCACCAAACTCCACTCACTCCACTACTCCACTCCCCCCTAAAAATGGCTTCCCTTTTATAACTACTGTATATGTAGCGCCCCGAGGGTTCGGTCGCTACAGAGGTATTGCATCTCAACCAGATGTGCGATATCTCACTTCCAGGTAAGGATGGAGTATGGATCAGGACCCTGACACCTGCATGCATTACACCACATTTCCGGGGGGCAGGGCGACCGATATGCTCCAAGTAGAGCACAACAGTCCCTGTCCCTGGCTGGAGTGGGGGGAGGGAACACAGAGGAAGGGGGACCCTGTAGTGCATAGTAGGGAGAGGGCAGTTCCTGGGTGCACTGAGAAGGAGGTATAAAAGGTGGGCACCATCTTAGTTCTGTGTTCAGTCTGAGAGAAGAAGTGACAGAGTAAGCAAATCTGCAAGGGGCTCTGCTCCGTAGGCGGGCCTAGCCTGTGAGGCCCAGCCAGCACTGAAAGAGCAAAGAGAGAGGGTTGAGAGTAAGAGGATAAGACAGGGGGCAGAGGCTCGGACCGAGCTCTGCTCCGCAGGCAGGCCTGAGAGAGCGGCCGGAGCCTGGAGAAAGGAGAAGGAAGGAAGAGGAGCGGAGGAGGCTCCAGGAACAAGGAACGAAGGAACCCCAGGGGTGTGGACCGGCGAGTTGCCACCGCACACCCGAATCTACCTGCGTAGGGGGGTCAGGCCAAAGGGGGAGACCGGTCCCCGAAACTAGTGGAGGCGGGGAATGACCCTCAGCTAGAAACCGGAGGCTGTGACATTTTATGTGGCGCAGCCCCTCGCTACACCCGCTAGGAAGGCACCACATAGGGTCAGGGAAACGGCACCAACGTTCACCCGAGAAGGCCCGAGGCAGCCGGACAGAAACGAGGCCACTGGTGGGGTATGACAGGCCAGAGAAAGGACACACAAAGGGGGTTCTGTGGAACGCTCCAAAGTTATCTGGGAGTAGGCCGAGCCCCTCACCTGGTGAGCACAGTGCGACGTGGGACGTTATGACCAGCTGGAGTAACGTGGATAAAGAACTGTGAGTAAAAACCCTGGACTGCATTACAGGACTCTGTGTCGTTACTGCTGCTCCCGCGCACCATCACCCCCAACATCTGCACTCGCTGCCCTGAGGCTATACTCCTCCTGTGGGGAGTTATACTACCCTCTGCTGCACCCTCAACACCAGCCTCAGCGGTCTGCCCTGCAGCGGCGGTTCACTCTGACCGCAATCCACGGGTGGTGTAGTCGGACGTTCAGCATTTAGACTGCCATTTGGTTTAACCGCCCTGGGCACGGACCGGGTCGCCGCCACGCAAGGACTACAACCCCCAGCATCCACAAAAGGTCCGGTTCCGGGTATCCCCACACACACACGGCCCAGAGGGCGCGTCATATAAGTGCTTCCTGTATCTGCTTCCTCTACCCACACCCACTATTGGTTCCCCTTACCTTTGGGTTCCCCCCTACTCCAGCCAGGGCCAGGGCTCAGCAGAAAACTACATTGCATCTTGCCCCTGCTGCTGGCCTGGAGCAGTGTAATGTTGGATGCGGGTGTTTTGGGGTTCCGTGCGGCACTCCCATCTTACCTGAGAGAAGGGAGACACCACACCTCTGGGTGTGACTGTGGTGACTGAACCCTCTGGGACGCCACAGGTGCAGGACCTAATTTTCATAGATGTCATATCCCCCCTCCCCAGAACATCCTAGTTGAACGATATAACTGCCATAATTCCGAGCATACTTCCACTACCCTAGACACATCAAACATGACTATGATCTATCCGTAATTCAGGTGGATATTATGTTTATGTCGTTGCCCAAGGCTGAAAATTTAGGAGCTTGAAACCACAGAACTGCTTATGTCTCCTGATCACAGATATATCAGTGGATTTTGTTGACATAAGATTAATATGCACTGCTCGAAAAAATAAAGGGAACACTTAAACAACAGAATATAACTCCAAGTAAATCAAATTTCTGTGAAATCAAACTGCCCACTTAGGAAACAACACTGATTGACAATCAATTTCACATGCTGTTGTGCAAATGGAATAGACAATAGATGGAAATTATTGGCAAATATCAAGACACCCTCAATAAAGGAGTGGTTCTGCAGGTGGGGACCACAGACCACATCTCAGTACCAATGCTTTCTGGCTGATGTTTTGGTCAGTTTTGAATGTAGGTTGTGCTTTCACACTCGTGGTAGCATGAGACGGACTCTACAACCCACAGAAGTTGCTCAGGTAGTGCAGCTCATCCAGGATGGCACATCAATACGAGCTGTGGCAAGAAGGTTTGCTGTGTCTGTCAGCGTTGTGTCCAGAGGCTGGAGGCACTACCAGGAGACAGGCCAGTACACCAGGAGACGTGGAGGGGGCCGTAAGAGGACAACAACCCAGCAGCAGGACCGCTAGCTCCTCCTTTGTGCAAGGAGGAACAGGAGGAGCAGTGCTAGAGCCCTGCAAAATGACCTCCAGCATGCCACAAATGTGCATGTGTCTGCACAAACGGATATAAACCGACTCCATGAGGGTGGTATGAGGGCCCCACGTCCACAGGTGGGAGTTGTGCTCACAGCGCCACACTGTGCAGGGCACTTGGCATTTGCCACAGAACACCAGGATTGGCAAAGTCGCCACTGGCGCCCTGTGCTCTTCACAGATGAAAGCAGTTTCACACTGAGCACATGTGACAGATGTGATAGAGTCTTGAGACGCCATGTAGAGCGATCTGCTGCCTGCAACATCCTTCAGCATGACCGGTTTGGCAGTGGGTCAGTAATGGTGTGGGGTGGCATTTCTTTGGAGGGCCGCACAGCCCTCCATGTGCTCGCCAGAGGTAGCCTGACTGCCATTAGGTACTGAGATGAGATCCTCAGACCCCTTGTGAGACCATATGCTGGTGCGGTTTGCCTTGGGTTCCTCCTAATGCAGGACAATGCCAGACCTCATGTGGCTGGAGTGTGTCAGCAGTTCCTGCAAGATGAAGGCATTGAAGCTATGGACTGGCCCGCCCGTTCCCCAGACCTGAATCCGATTGAGCACATCTGGGACATCATGTCTCGCTCCATCCACCAACGTCACGTTGCACCACAGACTGTCCAGGAGTTGGCGAATGCTTTAGTCCAGGTCTGGGAGGAGATCCCACAGGAGACCATCCGCAACCTCATTAGGAGCATGCCCAGGCATTGTAGGGAGGTCATACAGGCACGTGGAGGCCACACACAATACTGAGCCTCATTTTGACTTGTTTTAAGGACATTACATCAAAGTTGGATCAGCCTGTAGTGTGTTTTTCCACTTTAATTTTGGGGGTGACTCCAAATCCAGGCCTCCATTGGTTAATAAATTTGATTTCCATTGATGATTTTTGTGTGATTTTGTTGTCAGCACATTCAACTTTGTACAGAACAAAGTATTCAATGAGAATATTTCATTCATTCAGATCTAGAATGTGTTATTAGAGTGTTCCTTTTATTTCTTTGAGCGGTGTAGATATGGCATACAAATATTGCATTTCCATTGACTAAATGTGATGTCCCCGGTATGGACTGGAGGTGTCCAGTCTACTCAGATTATCTCCGGCACATATTAACTCCTCTTTACTAGCGAGGGAACACACAGAGAGCATTTGTTCTCCTTGTAGATTTCCGTCTGACTCCTAGCTAATTTAATAATCTATTCTCAGAGGAGATGCTGCCAACTGTCCAGTGATATCTGATTTTAATTTATCTAATCCATAAAAAGTTTTACTGCAGCTCGTAATACACAACAGAGATATCTGATAGTATCATAAGACATGGCATAAAGTTTTGACAACATACTTAGGAACTATGCAAATTGGAGAGAGTTTGAAGACATGGAACTAAATTGATTAGAGGGATAAGAGATCTACAGTAATTTACAATATAAGAATATAAAAATTATGTTTTTCTTAAGAATGTTAAATTCCCATAAACATAACATAGACTGGAGGCAAAGGACGTATATTGAGAAAAAGTATTCAAAAATACTGGAAAGGTTCTTTGCAGTAAGAGTAGTAGTGGTAGTGACTGGATCAACAACAGAATTAAAAGGGTAGATCGCACTGTCAGTAACAACTGGCTTAACATGTTTCTTTTCTTATAGGGAAAGCTGGTATACGCCAACCAAGGTAAACTGAGTGACTTTGAAGATCTTAGTAAAATCGTCAATCTGGCTGGGACCATTGCCATTGTGCGCTACGGAGGAGCTGGCAGGTCAGCTAAGGTATGTCATTTTTTATCTTTAGCAAGAAATTCTTCATACAGAAACAATGTTATTTACCAAAATATATTTGTAGAGAGATGTTCGCCGAGGTTTTGTTTGCAGTCATTAATGATTTTCTAAAGGAATCTCAATTGACCTGCACACCCATCAGCCGTTTCCGCTGGAATTTGTTCTATAAATTGACTGTAAGCAAAGGTTGCATATGCTGATTTGTTTTGCAACAGTCCAGGTCTATAGTCCATTCACAGGCTGCAGGTTTACACATACATTGGTGACAGCCTGGATAAGCATTTCCGTTCCATTAATATATAGCATTTATTTATGCAATTTTGTAATGCAGCCTTACTGCAATATGGTATTTAACGTAAATGCAAACTTTAAACTAGAATAAATAATTAATTATGTATCTGCTTTATAAGCTCGGACATTTTAGTATTTAAAGAGGCAATTTGCATATTTCCCAGAGGAGCATTGCGGCTTTAAAAGTCTCCTCACTGTGACATGCTTAACATGTCACTCTCCGCAAGGAGAAATGTTACCCTTTAGATACAGGTCTGGCACCTCTCACCCAGCCAAACCAGAACTCACACTTTGCACTGACGAGAGGCAGTACCCGAAACACAGTGTCTGCAAATTGAGTTTCTGGTTCTGGCTTATATCCTAAGTTATGTGATAAGGCTCGTTAAAGGGTCGCTATTGACTTTTAGGATTGCTACTTCCTGTAGGTGGCACTAGAGTTCTGGTCCTCTTCCTCTCTGAAGATACAATTTGCAGTATTTACTACAAAAACCTTTTCAGTAGCAAGTCAATAATGTTCTTAAACCGGCACAGCTGCCGCACTGAAAGCCCGGCTACAGGGAGAAAAATAACTTTATTCTTCCCGGCAGAGTCTGGTGCAGCACTGATACGCAGCTGTCAGTCAGTGTTGGGGAATGGCTACAGCTGCAGCTCACTATGTACTGAGAGGTGACTGAAGAGACGCCGGCCTTTATGACTAAAAGCCGGAGGCTGCAGGGATTAATAAAGTTCATTTTCCCCGAGTAGTTGGGCTTTTAGTGTGGTTGCCTTACGAATTTAGAAAGCTATTAACCTGCAGATTAACCCCATATCTGCAGGTGATAGCATATTAGGACATGACAGGTTCCCTTTAAACAATAGGTTATTTTTTGATGATAGGTTCTCTTTAAGACAGTTCTTAAGATATCTTCCCTTTAGTACTTTGTGGGTTTTTGTTGTTTTTTTTATATAGCTGATTAACTAGAAGACTGGCCACCACTGCAGTCTAGCAGAAGTGGCCGAACATGCACTCTGCTAACTAGCTCTCTTCTATTGAGCTAGTAAGCACTGCACAAAGGATGGCCAGGATTTCTGGAATAAGTTTTTGGTGCTCAACCCCAGACAACTCTATTATCACTACGCTTTTGATGCTGCAGAGACAAAGCTGCCACATATAGCAGTATCAGGAGTGCAGACTTCGGGCCATCGGCACAACAATGCCGCTGGTCTGACTGGCAATTAGGAACACTCGTCCCCAGATATCAGGAAGTTGCGTGCTCCAGAAAAAGCAAAAGGAGAACAAAATCGGAAGAGTGCAATGCGAGAGAAAAAAGTATTGCGTTTGGACCAATGTTATTTAATGAGGCGGTGCAGATCTGCATGTTTTTTCTCAACTGTATTCGGCATGCTGCGATTTCACTCCGAAATCTGATGGGTGTAAGAATGAAATTGGACGCCATACGGACCATCAGTACGACATCCAATTTTTATGGATACATTACAATTCTGTAGCATAGGAAACTGTAAATGGTCCTGTAAAAGATTAATAGCTGCCGAGTAAAAAAACGGATTGTATACAGACAGCACACGGGCAACAAGTGAGAAATAAATCATTCCAATTTTTTGCATGAGAATTGGAACATTTTTTTATATGCCAGTGTGAGCGAACCTCTGAACATTTAGAAATATTCCGAAAAACGACTCTATTAAACTTAGTAAATATAACGGGCAAGACATGTTTTCAAGCTCACATTCTAACGATTTCCTTATTACTTAGGCAATAAATGCTGAGAAATTTGGCGTAATTGGCCTCATTGTGTATACAGACCCCAAAGATATTAATGATGGGGCTGCTTCTGAGTCTCAGACATATCCGAATTCCTGGTACATGCCCCCAACTGGGGTAGAGAGAGGATCTTATGTTGAAGACTTTGGAGATCTGCTTACTCCATATTATCCAGCTAAAAGTAAGTATAAGACCCCATTCACGCAGCCGTTTTTCATGTATATGATGTATCAGTGTTTTTTCTTGGATAGAACTTATACTTTTTATAGTCTATGGGGCTGTTAATATGTCCATGTTTGATCGAGGAAATGCTCGTCTATGATCCAAGTCACCGATCTAGCTCTTCCTTTCAAATCAATGGTTCTGTGAAAAGAATGTCCAGAATCCTAATGCCGTCCGTGTGTCATCCAGTGTTCCTTATTGCTAATGTATAATGGGTAGTAGAAGCCTGTAATTTTGCTTTTTGGCATACAAGGAAAACGGATGCCACACTGATGGGAAACATGGACACGACTCAAAAATGGGTGAAACTTGGAAACTGATAATGTTTTTTTCATGAACGAGAATAAACCATCTGAATAAATCGTCATATTCTTGTGTATGTTTTTAATATTGGCCATGGATCTCAATGGTTTCCATTTTGCGCTTTATTATTATTCTTTGTATGACTGTTTTTCCTCATTTTACTTACCTCAATTACTTATTAATTTCTATCATTAACTATGAAAATATTTTTCCAGATTTTACCTACAGAAAAGCAGAGAATGATATTAAAGGACGCCCTCCGATTCCAACTCAACCGATAGGATTTGGAGATGCAGAGAAACTTATATGGTAAGAGGTGACGAATAAACCAAAAAAAATGGAAATTTGCTTGAAACGAGACTTCTCTTTCGAATCCACTTGAAGACATCTGCCGAACATGTATGGTACAAGTCAGAAGCGGGTGTATGGGACGGGCTCACTGGGTGAGCCTGCCCCATACCCGGCAGATCATGGCTGTGTGTTACAGCCAGGACATGCCTCTTTGCCCTCGATTGTTAACCTATTAAATGCCGCTGTCAAACTCTGACAGCGACATTTAAAATGCGTTGGCAAAGGGTCGCGTTATCCATGCGGCCATCGGCGTTCCCATGACGTGATCGCGGGTCATTGATGAGTTGCTATGACAGCCAAGGGTCTGCTGAAAACCCCATGCTCATCTTTATGGCCGGGCTTCAAAGGAGACCGTGATTTTTATTATATGCAGCAACGCTGTATATAGCACAAGCAATCAGACAATCGCAGCTTCAAGTCCCCTAAGGGAATTAACTAGAACAGTGAAAAGTAAACAAAAGTAAAAAAATATATAAAAGTTCACATCACCCCCCTTTTGCCCCATTAAAAATGAAGATATTAAAAAAAAAAAAAATACACATATGTGGTATCGCTGAGTTCCAGAAAGTCCAATCTATCCAAGGCTCCTCTTTTGATTATCCATCCTGGCCTAGAGTCATTGTTGTGGGGTGATGCCCACATGACTTTGCGCTAGGCTGACTAATCAGAAGCGGAGGCGAGAATTATGGCAGGTGGAAGACGAATCGCAGGGATCACGCCCAGTGGCCATGGAATACAGACCTGGCTACCTGGACCAGGGTCCTGCAAATTTGTTCACTCATCTCTGCTCTGGCATAATCATGTAACTGGTAAAACACATTTGTCAGGGGTTTTTGGTGGAAGAACACTGTCTTGGCCCTAATGCAAAATCTGTAATATGGTCCCATATCTGCGATGTGCTATTGATAATAAAGATGCCTTGATCTCCATTAGATACCAGGCTCAGATAGGACTGTTACCTCTGGTTTCACTACACCTCTGTAGTAAAGGACCTAAAGTCCACATCAAATTTTCTATAGGTTTATGTTTTATGTGAACTCTCTCTCTCTCTATTTATATATACAGTGGGGAAAAAAAGTATTTAGTCAGCCACCAATTGTGCAAGTTCTCCCACTTAAAAAGATGAGAGAGGCCTGTAATTGACATCATGGGTAGACCTCGACTATGAGAGACAAAATGAGAAAACAAATCCTGGAAATCACATTGTCTGATTTGGAAAGAATTTTTTTTCAAATTTTGGTGGAAAATAAGTATTTGGTCAATTACAAAAGTTCATCTGAATACTTTGTTATATATCCTTTGTTGGCAATGACAAAGGTCAAACGTTTTCTGTAATTCTTCACAAGGTTGGCACACACTGTTGCTGGTATGTTGGCCCATTCCTCCATGCAGATCTCTTCTAGAGCAGTGATGTTTTGGGGCTGTCGCTGGGCAACACAGACTTTCAACTCCTTCCAAAGGTTTTCTATAGGGTTTAGATCTGGAGATTGGCTAGGCCACTCCAGGACCTTGAAATGCTTCTTACGAAGCCACTCCTTCATTGCCCTGGCGGTGTACTTGGGATCATTGTCATGCTGAAAGACCCAGCCACATTTCATCTTCAATGACCTTGCTGATGGAAGGAGGTTTGCACTCAAAATCTCATGATACATGGCCCCATTCATTCTTTCATGTACACGGATCAGTCATCTTGGTCCCTTGGCAGAGAAACAGCCCCAAAGAATGATGTTGCCACCCCCATGCCTCACAGTAGGTATGGTGTTCTTTGGATGTAACTCAACATTCTTTCATCTCCAAACACACCGAGTTGTGTTTATACCAAACAGTTCTAATTTGGTTTAATCTGACCATATGACATTCTCCCAATACTGTTCTGAATCATCCAAATGCTCTCTAGCAAACTTCAGATGGGCCCGGACATGTAATGGTAAAGTTGGTCCCAGCTCTCTGCACGTCATTCACTAGGTCCCCCCATGTAGTTCTGAGATTTTTGCTCACCATTCTTGAGATCATTTTGACCCCACGGGGTGAGAACTTGTGTGGAGCCCCAGATCGAGGGAGATTATCAGTGGTCTTGTACATCTTCCATTTTCTAATTATTGCTCCCACAGTTGATTTCTTCACACCAAGCTGCTTGCCTATTGCAAATTCAGTCTTCCAGCCTGGTGCAGGGCTACAATTTTGTTTCTGGTGTCCTTCGACAGCTCTTTGGTCTTCACCATAGTGGAGTTTGGAATGTGACTGTTTGAGGTTGCGGACAGGTGTTTTTTATACTTATAACAAATTCAAACAGGTGCCAGTACTACAGGTAATGAGTGGAGGACAGAGGAGCCTCTTAAAGAAGAAGTTACAGGTTTGTGAGAGCCAGAAATCTTGCTTGTTTGTAATTGACCAAATACTTATTTTCCACCAAAATTTTTAAAAAATGTATTTCCAAATCAGACAATGTGATTTTCAGGATTTGTTTTCTCATTTTGTCTCTCATAGTTGAGGTCTATCTAATTATCTATGATGTCAATTACAGGCCTCTCTCATCTTTTTAAGTGGGAGAACTTGCACAATTGGTGACTGACTAAATACTTTTTTCCCCACTGTATATGTATGCATCATTTATTATTTATAATGTATGTGTCACTCCTGTTCTCAGTCAGCTGACTGGCCCTGCAGCCGACCCTTCCTGGCAAGGCGGTTTGTCCTGTACATACAACATTGGGCCAGGTTTCCGCACAGCTGGAGAGTATAATGGAGGGTAAGATCTTCTTATTTCACACAATGCTAATACTTTGTAAGTGATATGTTGTAATAGTGAAATGAGGCTACTACAATAAGTGGTTGGCAATCTTCTGTTGGGAACATAAGGAAGGTTATGGGTTCTGGAACACTACTTTTTACTTTTCAATAGATGGGATATTGTATTCACTTACTTTTTAGAGATAATTTAGAGATTATTGAAGGTGAAAAAAAATTACAAGAATTCAAATAATACGTGAGACAGGATAATCCTCTATATTTTCCAAGTTCCCTTTTGGACAATCTGGACAGACATCTGTCTGAGATGGTTTAGTGAATCCTGCATTGAGCTGGGGGATGGACACGATGACCCCGGAGGTCCCTTCCAACTCTAATATTCTAGGATTCTATGTTTCAATCCGTTATAGGTATGCTTTAGATGGATGCAATAGCTCTTATATATAGTGCGTATTATGGGGGCAGCATCCCAACTCGATAAAGTTCTACTTGACCCAACGTAGTTTACTACAGGTTTCTAAACTGGTTGCTGTATGAAATGGGTCTGGGTATGTGAAGTTCTTGGAGCCATGAGTTACGGAAGATGAAAACACTGTACTTCCCATGGTTTACATGAACAGAGAGACACTTAGGCTATGTGCCCACGATGCAGAAATGAAGCAGAAAATTTCTGCAGCATTTCTGCATCTCCCTGGCAGAAAAAACGCATGCAGATTGTGCATGCGTTTTTCCTGCAGAATACATGCGGATTCACATGCGTTTCCGCATGCAGATTGATAAGCGCTTTCCAAGCGATAGCATCACTTGGAAAGTGCTTGACAACTAGGTCACACTGTATAAATCCATGCAAACAGCATGGATTTATACAGTGTGAACCGTAAAAATTAAAACAAATAAAGCTATACTCACCCCCGAGGCCCCGGCGTGGCTGCAGCGCTCGTTCCTGTCTGGTTCCTGGATGCCGGCATATCGCGAAACAGAGCGGTGAAGGGCCTGCGGTCACATGACTGTGACGTCACCGCAGGTCCTCAAGCGATGCCGGCATTCAGAGAGAAGCCTTCGGAAAGGTGAGTATAAACTTTATTTGTTATTTTATTCTTTTTTTACAGGTACAATGGTACCCAGGTCTGGATGAGAGTCTCCTCTCCTCCAGAACTGGGTACCATCCGCACATAGAGACGCATAGAAGCCGCTTGTACAAATGTACAGTCGCGGTTTCTATGCGTCTCAATGCAAGTCAATGGCGGGAGTTCCGCTGCGCTTCCGCAAAATTAAATGACATGCTGCGGATTTTTGTACGCAGCATAAACGCTGCGGAAAAATCCGCAGCATGTGCATAGAACATGCGGAATCCCCTTGGGGACCATGGGGTGCGGATTACCTAGCGTTTCACAAGCGTTTATGCTGCACCCAGCCTTATGCTTTTTAGCATATGACCTTATGGGGCATTCAACAAATGGATGTCTAAACTAAACATCCTCCTTAAAGGGAATCTATCAGCAGAATTTCACCCCCAAACTGTTTATATGCACATGTAGCTTTTTCAAAAACAAGTCCAGCAATACCTTTACATGGCCGGTCCATTCCTCTTTTACTGAGAAATCAGCGTTTGAATTGATATGCCAATGAGGTTGTAAATCTGAAACCTCCGTCACTCCAGCTCTATTCCCCACCCAGCGCTGTTTCCTCCTGCTTGACTGACAGCCTCTATGCTGTGTGATGTTAGTCAAAGAAGGTGTCCTCCATCAAGCAGAAGGAAGCAGCGCTGGGTAAGGAATAGAACTGGAGTGACGGAGGCTTCAGATCTACCATAGTCCTTCAGCCTCATTTGTCTACTATCAATTCAAATGGTGATTTCTCAGTAATGTGGGAACGGACTGACCATGTAAAGATATTGCCGGACTTGTCTATGAAAGATCTACATGTCCATATAAATAGTTTGGGGTGTGAGATCCTGCTGTCAGATTCCTTTTAAGTAATGTAGTTTATATTTAAGAACACCACAGCATGTTAGTGCCAGTGTAAGAGTTCTTATTATGGATCCACCCACTAAAGAAGACTTTTCACTGGATTTTATTATTTACATTGACTACCTTCTCTGATTAGTGCCGCACCACAAATTGTGGAACAGTTTTTCTTTTTCATCTGTGCCCCATTGTACCCCAGTAATAACAATGCAAAATTTTCCTTCAACCAACTGAGCAAATACCATAGATCGTCTCTGTGGGTGCTACTGTGTAGATTATTTTTATGTTATAATACAGGGAGTGTTGGACTGGGGTGCCAAGGGTCCACCAGTAACCAACTCCAGGGCCCCACTTTTCAGCTAAATGCAAATGTGACATTATCCTCAATCACAAATGTATTTAACAATGCTACATTGTTACATGAATAAGATGCTGCCTTTGTCTGTATATAGTGATTCAAGTTTATTGTGTCAAGTAATGCTCATATAAGTGCAAGGTGAGGGAAGGAACAAGTGTGCAATGACGGTAAGAGGGGGAAGGAAGCCCAACAACTAGGGAAAGGGGGAGTGGAGACTCCTAGTCAGATCTAATATCACCCTGCCTTCCCTATCGTCCCTATATAGGTTCCACAACTATCGCCGAGCAGGAAACCTAATCCTTGAATGTCCTTAGAGGTTGTCCCTAGGTAGGGAGGAGACGGGGTGAACACTAGTCAGGCCCCACTGTAACTAGAGACAACAAGGTAAACAAACAAAGAGGATACACTTAGCTTGAGAAGACACCAGAGACGCCAACTGTCCTCCAAGGGAAGTCCAAGAAGAATCTAGTCGACTACTAGTACTCCAGGCATGGACAGAAGAACATAAAACTATCACTGGAGACTCTCTGGAAACACTGAGAGTTTTTAACTACCAAGCAAGGGTGTGTCACTACCCAACAGAGATGAGAGGATCAAATAGGCGTCTGCAATGCCAAGTGCAGTGACCTTCTACAACCGGATCCAGAGCGACTGTCTGTCACACTTGATACATCCATGACAATAAGAGGGTGGGGGCCCACCGGAAGATTTTCCTGTTCTCCTGTCAGCCAGTCCAACCATGTATACAGCCCCCAGCAAGCAGGAAGGATAATGAAACCCTACTGTGTTTCATGGTCCATGTTGGGATGGCAGTGTCAGGACTGTCTGCGAGTCTCTTGACTAGAACTACCATCCTCATTGGCAGTCGGTCAGAGTATTGTGATACATACAGTACAGACCAAAAGTTTGGACACACCATCTCATTTAAAGATTTTTCTGTATTTTCATGACATTGAAAATTGTACATTCACACTGAAGGCATCAAAACTATGAATTAACACATGTGGAATTATATACGTAACAAAAAAGTGTGAAACAACTGAAAATATGTCTTATATTCTAGGTTATTCAAAGTAGCCACCTTTTGCTTTGATGACTGCTTTGCACACTCTTGGCATTCTCTTGATGAGCTTCAAGAGGTAGTCACCGGAAATGGTCTTCCAACAATCTTGAAGGAGTTCCCAGAGATGCTTAGCACTTGTTGGCCCTTTTGCCTTCACTCTGCGGTCCAGCTCACCCCAAACCATCTCGATTGTGTTCAGGTCTGGTGACTGTGGAGGCCAGGTCATCTGGCGTAGCACCCCATCACTCTCCTGCTTGGTCAAATAGCCCTTACACAGCCTGGAGGTGTGTTTGGGGTCATTGTCCTGTTGAAACCCCATTTATAAGGCAAGAAATCCCACTTATTAAACCTGACAGGGCACACCTGTGAAGTGAAAACCATTTCCGGTGACTACCTCTTGAAGCTCATCAAGAGAATGCCAAGAGTGTGCAAAGCAGTCATCAAAGCAAAAGGTGGCTACTTTGAAGAACCTAGAATATAAGACATATTTTCAGTTGTTTCACACTTTTTTGTTAAGTATATAATTCCACATGTGTTAATTCATAGTTTTGATGCCTTCAGTGTGAATGTACAATTTTCAAAGTCATGAAAATACAGAAAAATCTTTAAATGAGTAGGTGTGTCCAAACTTTTGGTCTGCAGTGTACATCGACCATAAAACACGGAAATCTGTATCCAGCTTCACAGTGATGTCACTTAAGTAGCTGTAGACCGTATCTAACAATCACCAGTCATACAACTGAATGAGTTATCTCTCATCAGTGAATTATTATGGTACACCAAGGAAATATCTCTCCTACATATATATGCTTAATTATGTATATGTGTGTAGATACAAATATATATATATATATATATATATATATATATATATATATATATATATATATATATTCATAATTATTTATCTGTTGGTTCTAATTTATCATTTTATTTTTTAAGTTAAACTTTGTTGTTAAAAGCTCAATTTAAAGTAAAAGCTCAATTTAGAGTTTTTTTTAAGGCAGCTGCCCTAGCGAGCAGGTGGCACCATGAGCTCTCCAAGAGCTCTTACTCACTGTTCCACATACTGACCAGTGGCACATAGTGATCTATATTACTAGCTCTTCTGCCTCTCACCAGTGCTGAACTGGTAATTTTTTTTTTTTTTTTTAATATAGGAGGCAGATTGGGTAGCCAAGGTTTTTTTTTTTATCACGTTGTCTGAGCTTCTTTTTTATATCCAGTGTTTCGGAGGTTGGTATGGTTGTACAGATCATGTCATCCATTACCTGCACAGTAAAGTCTGTAGATCTAATTGTGGTGGTAACATTTGAATCCCATTTTTTCCATCAGTGATGTCCAAGTCAATGTATATAATTATGCAGAAATTAAGTCATCAGCGAATGTGATGGGCATTATCAGAGGAAGCGTGGAGCCTGGTAAGAGAACTAGCACAGTTATTATTTTAATTTATACATTTATATTTAAAGGGGTATTCCAGATTGCTGTGAGTCCGACTGCTGGAACTCATGTACAAATTAATGGAAAAAGCAGCATATCCTGTGAATATGACGAGATTGAACAGCCCCTTTAAAGGTTCTACTAACATCTGCCAGCCATGAAATTAGAAAGTTGGAACATCTGTTCCTACGACTTTATATTGTGTTGTTCCTATGTAATTCCTACAGTAAATGTATGAAAAAGGCTATATTCACACTGCATTTTTGCAGAGTATCCTCGGTTTTATCAGAATCCCCTAAAAAAAGCATTCAGGTTGAACCACTACATGCACATATAAATACTTTGCGGGGCTGAAATTGCGCTCATAAATTTCCTTTAACTCAACACAAAGCCTGCAGAAGGCGAACAGTGCAAAATTCTGCCATACACTGCAATGACAGAGAGTTTAAATGGACTGTTTAAACTGCTGTTTTGTTGCTGTGTCCATGTTTCCAGACAGGCACAAAAACATAGGAGACTACTTCTTTGTGCCCATCTAAAAAGACAAATACTGTTGGGAAAAATCTACAAAAAGAGTCCATTTGTACTATTGCAGCCTAAAGCTTCATCAGGGGTTCAATCTGAATCCCATATTTTTGGGATTCAGATGGAACCTCCCCAATGAACTGCAGGGTCGGAATTGACAAAACTGTACCTTTCCCCTTGCCAATATTGAAGCTGATGTGTATTAAAGGGGATGTACTAGCAGTGGTCTAACTCCAAACAGAAAACGAAATGAATGGACATGTTCAAATCCAACATGTCCAATCCTTTTTTCCACCTATGATAAGGGACAATCACAGTCGTCCCAAGCGGACGAGATAGTTGGCCTATTTAATCAACGTATGGCTAGCTTCAGATGCAATCATCAGCGAAATGCCTGAGATGAGGGTGCGGTGCGCGGAGGCTTCAGGCTGGTTTCCTGAGCAAAAGAGCCAATGAAGAAAGGAGTAAAATCCAGCAACCGCATTTTTTTTATTTTAAAACATCACATTTATTGGTTATTTTAAAAAGAAGAAAAATGAAAAAAAAAAAAACACATTAGCGCTAACGTCGACGCGTTTCGAGCTTTTGAAATATCATTTTGTGCATTTAGTAGGTTATGAACAGTTGAAATGAATGAAATAGTGACAATAATCTGTAGATAATTCTACAAATCACAAACCGTTGCAATGTAGCTGATGTCCTGAAATCTTGTTTGTGCTTCCAGATCGGTATATATTATACGGCAATCACAGAGACAGCTGGGTCCACGGAGCAATAGACCCCAGCAGCGGTACTGCTGTTATGCTGGAAGTTACAAAGGTCCTTGGAACCAAGGTCAAACAAGGTATTAATCACCACTAAAGCACCATTGTATTCCTTGCGTGCTTATCAATAAGTCGGGTTATCTAAGCTGCAGATAGCTTGGCTTCTCTGATTGGTTAGTGATGTCTAGTAGTTGAATTTTATAATGTAAGATTAACAAGAAGTTCATTATGTCGGATGGACTTTGATGGATATTTTCTGATATGACATCTAGTTATCACAAGGTCTGGTATAATTCTCAGGAAGGGATTGTCCACCTATGGGGACATTTTTCTTTTTACTTAAATGCATGTATTTTGAATTAAAAATCATTCTTGCAATTGGGTTTCAATCAACATTTTGCACCAATTGGACTTTTTTTTAGGTTGGTTGTTCTTTTCCCTGCACATTCATCCTTGATGTGGTCTGTGGTCATAAATGGATTCTCGATTAAAACGAAGTGACATGATGCTGAAGATCTATTTGTAGATTTGAAGCCTCTGTCACTCCAGCTCTATTCCCAGCCCATCACCGCCTCCTCCTACTTGACAGTTGGATCCTTTGCCTGAAGTCACACAACATAAAGGCTGTCAAAAAGCAGGAGGAGGCAGCGCTGGGGGAAAAATAGAGCTGGAGTGACAGAGGCTTCAGATCTACCATAGCTCTTCAGCCTCATTTGCATATCAATTCCATTGCTGATTTCTAAGTAACAGAAGAACAGACTGACCATATAAAGGTATTGATGGACTTGTCTTTGAAAGAGCCCCATGTACATGAAAAATTTGTTGGGTAAAATCTTGCTGACAGGTTCCCTTTAAATCATTCTGCAGCCAGCAATAGACAGTGCAATACAGAGGTTATAGAAGGCAAATAATGCAACATTTGTAAAGAAACCTAATTGCAAAAAATATTTTTAGCCCAAAATATATGCATTTATGTAAAAAAGAAATGTTCCAGAGGTGGACAACCCCTTTAAAGCTGGCTTAACCCACTGATTTTTCCAAGACCAGCTGACAGTCTTATGTATTTGGGGGACCCCCAACTCCACAGATACTGTCTGGGAAGAGAAAGGGGCAGTTTAAATTTTAATGCCCGATCCTTTGGTTCCCAGGGCAAATAAGCTGCCACCGTATCTGTCTGGCAATGACTTTTTCCCCTCTACCCATTGAAAGCACACAAATGCTCAGCCTAGCGCTCACGTGTATGGATCGGGAAAGATATGTGTCAGCCGAATGTCTCTGTCGCTGACAGCTACCTCAGGGGTTTTCCAGGATTAGAAAAAGATGATTCCATCTTCCAAAAATAGCTCCCCCTTTGTCAACTGGTTGTGTTTGGTATTACAGCTCTGTATCATTAATTTCAATGGAGCTGAACTGCAATACCAGACACAATGTGTTGACAGTGGTGGCGCTGTTTTTGAGCAAAGGCAGCCACGTTTTTGAAATCCATGTTTTTCAGCATTGTCGGCTGGCTGTCTCAGACTTAGGATGGCAACTTAGAGATACAAAACACACACACCTAATAATACCTATTGTTAATAGGAAAATGGCGTCCACGTCGAACCATCATTTTTGGAAGCTGGGGAGCAGAAGAATTTGGTTTAATTGGATCTACAGAATTTGCAGAGGTAAAAAAATGTAATCTCTTTCCCAGTAATGATGTCTAATACTAGCGGTTATTGGCATGGCATTATGTAAAACAGAAGAGTTCACAATATGCAATATCAAGTTGCCTAAACTCTAATTGCACTGAAATGCCGCTCTGGGGTGACAGCAGGTAAAGCAAAAGCTCTTCCCTTAAGGCCGGTTTAACGCATCTAACTTTCACAGTTCAAGTACAGATCTTGATGTCCCAATCTGTCCAGACCTGAACTCAACAACCTCCTAATCATGTATCAGGCGTATCAGGCTGTTAAGTTTGGGTCAGGAGACCCGCAGCCAGTCTGCACACCGGGGTCCATGCTTGGACTATGAAAGTCGGGTTTATGAAAGTGGCCAAAATCTAAATGCTCCTACAAGGTTAAGGAGGCACAATGAAAATGTCACACAGTACCTTGGGACTATGGGCGCTAACCAGTTCCCTAGAATTAGGAGTTCCCTAGTCTATCCTTGTTCCCCGGATTACTCCTAAAGGTGGGGATGCCGGGTTCACGTGCCTTGCTAGGCTCCTAACTCAACCTTTATCTGTCCCCTCCTCCACCCAGGGAGATGGGAAGCCAAAGTAGGAATACACTAACCAAATAAACAAGGGAAGATGGATAGGGATACATAAAAATAACAATCACACAAAATACACACACCAAACAACAGAGTGGATCACAGGGGAGTTAAAGGAAGGAGAACCCAAATAGGAAAGGATGGGGATGTGCACACAGACAAAACTCAAAGCAACAATCTCCTGAACAAATCTCCAAACAGCTACTCCAATCACGAACTACACCTCCTACTCCTAACCAGGCACTAAGAACTAACACTGGCAATTCCTATGTACCAGAGGAGAGCATATATATAGAGGGGAGTGGCCAACACTGAACAGCCGTGTCAATTCAGGTAGGAAAACTCCAGGAGCTTCATCTGAACAGATTAACCCTTGCACTGCTATCAAGGTAAAAGCCTGCACTGTTTAATATGATGGAGAAGTGCTTCTAACCAGTGCAGGAGTTCATCAAACCAGAAGTCGCAATTGTCTGGCTCTTCTCTGTCGTGGTATCTCTGTGACAGAAGACTGCTACAAGCTTTCCCCTGAATCAGTGACAATTTAGGCTGCATTCATTGAAAGTGCCTCCATTTTTTTTCAAGCAGCACACTGACCCATAGAATTTCATTGATCCATACACATATCAGTTTTAAAAATGGATCCGTATCTCTGATCTGTGAGATATCTCCATTTTCATCCATTTTGCACATCAAGCATGGCCATTAAAGTCAATGGTAATCAGTTGAAATCGGTGAAAAACAGAAGACATCATGTTTACATCAATTTTCCATCCGTGTTTCACTGATCCAAAGTTAAGAGTCAATGGATAGAGAACAGTCTACCAGCTTCAGGTTATAAAAATGGATGAGAAAAAAAAACAAATGGAACTCGGATGTAAAACGGATGACCCATAAGAGGAAAACAGTTTGTTGCACATTGATGCAAAAATGGAAAAGGATGTGCGAATGCGGCCTCAAAGGGAATCTGTCAGCAGGTTTTTGGTATGTAAGCTGAGAGCAACATGTTGTAGGGGCTGAGAATCTAATTCCAGTGATGTGTCACTTACTAGGCTGTGTTTTTTTTATTTCAATAAAATCAGTGTTTTATCAGCACAAGATTATCAGTACAGGACTAGGTGTCTCGTGTCTCCTAGTCCAGCCACGCCCCCAGTACTGATTGGCAGCTTTCTGCCTATCTCAAACTCTACATCATGCTGCTCTCTGATTACATAACAAAAACCCGGTGACAGATTCCCATGCTGAAAGTCATATCTGGATCCCACCTCGGAGACAATATCTTATGTGGAGAATGGGGTCTTATGATCGTCTGTATCTGCAACTCCATTAAAAGTGAATGGAGAGCATGATGCACATATTTTCTGCCTGAATGCTTCATGGGCCAAAGTTGGGGACCACCATTTTTCATGTAGGTGCGGGTCCTAAAATTGAGTCATGTGTCGTCCATTACACATTTACAGCATAACCTGAGTCATGTCCATATGGCAAAAATAGGCAACTTGGGAATGCCTACTTAACTTTCTTTTTATTGGAGAATGGGACGTACAGTAGCTAAGCCATGGCCATTTGGCTATAACCAAATAACAAGACTCTAAGTGTTCTTCAAAAATCCTGTAGAAACACAGATACGTGCAAACGTTTTGCTCAGTGAGGCTATCCACATTGTGCGACGAGGTGCAAACAAGTCCCTTTTGCCTTGGCCAAAGTAATTTGATAATGGGTTTGAGTGAAGAACTCCATCTATGTTCCGATGGAAGGAAACCCTGGCTAGGTACAATAGGGGTAATTTATCATAAGATTGGGTCAGGTGACTTTTAATTCTGATACGATTTTTTAGATTTTTTTGGTTAACAGATAATTTTTCATCCTTTTCTGTCTAGGACTACTATAGTAAACTAAGGGACAGAACTGCAGCATATATCAATGTGGACATTTCTGTGTTTGGTAAGGATCCTATTAACTTGGTTATAAATTATTGTTAAATTATTATTATAGTTTAGTTTTCAGCAAATGTTATCATCCAACATTGTATATTGTCATGAAATAATTTATAGAGAGACATTTAAAAAAAACATATTTTTTTGCCCTCCATTCAAAGTATTGATCAAAGGCTGTAACGCATGTCATTGCATCGGCATACAGTGATATGTCACCAAAAATCGCCCTTTAATTTCAGCAGCACATCCCTGTGTATATGAGGGGGATCTGCTGCGGACAGTATGGGCAGTGGCGTAACTTGATATTATACCCACTATACTATTTGAGATGGTTACAGCCTTGTATTAAATGCATGTCTATGTGTTGAGATTAATATATAGTACAGACCAAAAGTTTGGACACACCTTCTCATTTAAAGATTTTTCTGTATTTTCATGACTATAAAAATTGTACATTCACACTGAAGGCATCAAAACTATGAATTAACACATGTGGAATTATATAGTTAACAAAAAAGTGTGAAACAACTGAAAATATGTCTTATATTCTAGGTTCTTCAAGGTAGCCACCTTTTGTTTTGATGACTGCTTTGCGCACACTTGGCATTCTCTTGATGAGATTCAAGAGGTAGTCACCGGAAATGGTCTTCCAACAATCTTGAAGGAGTTCCCAGAGATGCTTAGCACTTGTTGGCCCTTTTGCCTTCACTCTGCGGTCCAGCTCACCCCAAACCATCTCGATTGAGTTCAGGTCTGGTGACTGTGGAGGCCAGGTCATCTGGCATAGCACCCCATCACTCTCCTTCTTGGTCAAATAGCCCTTACACAGCCTGGAGGTGTGTTTGGGGTCATTGTCCTGTTGAAAAATAAATGATGGTTCAACTAAACGCAAACCGGATGGAATAGCAAGCCGCTGCAAGATGCTGTGGTAGCCATGCTGGTTCAGTATGCCTTCAATTTTGAATAAATCCCCAACAGTGTCACCAGTAAAGCACCCCCACACCATCACACTTCCTCTTACATGCTTCACGGTGGGAACCAGGCATGTAGAGTCCATCCGTTCACCTTTTCTGCGTCGCCCAAAGACACTGTGGTTGGAACCAAAGATCTCAAATTTGGACTCATCAGACCAAAGCAGATTTCCACTGGTCTAATGTCCATTCCTTGTGTTCCTTAGCCCAAAGAAGTCTCTTCTGCTTGTTGCCTGTCCTTAGCAGTGGTTTCCTAGCAGCTATTTTACCATGAAGGCCTGCTGCACAAAGTCTACTCTTAACAGTTGTTGAAGAGATGTGTCTGCTGCTAGAACTCTGTGTGGCATTGACCTGGTCTCTAATCTGAGCAGCTGTTAACCTGCGATTTCTGAGGCTGGTGACTCGGATAAACTTAGCCTCAGAAACAGAGGTGACTCTTGGTGTTCCTTTCCTGGGGCGGTCCTCATGTGAGCCAGTTTCTTTGTAGCGCTTGATGGTTTTTGCAACTTCACTTGGGGACACTTTCAAAGTTTTCCCAATTTTTCGCACTGGCTGACCTTCATTTCTTAAAGTAATGATGACCACTCGTTTTTCTTTACTTAGAATTTATATTATGGCAAGAAAAAAGCAGCTAACAGTCTATTCAGTAGGACTATCAGCTGTGTTTCCATCAGACTTATGCACAACACAACTGATGGTCCCAACCCTATTTATAAGGCAAGAAATCCCACTTATTAAACCTGACAGGGCACACCTGTGAAGTGAAAACCATTTCCGGTGACTACCTCTTGAAGCTTATCAAGAGAATGCCAAGAGTGTGCAAAGCAGTCATCAAAGCAAAAGGTGGCTACTTTGAAGAACCTAGAATATAAGACATATTTTCAGTTGTTTCACACTTTTTTGTTAAGTATATAATTCCACATGTGTTAATTCTTAGTTTTGATGCCTTCAGTGTGAATGTACAATTTTCATAGTCATGAAAATGCAGAAAAATCTTTAAATAAGAAGGTGGGTCCAAACTTTTGGTCTGTACTGTATATAAAGTGCATAATGCACTTTACAAAAATCTAGTGCACTTTATTGTGTCATAATCTGCTAACAAATCAAATACATATAATAAGAGACTGTTGATTGGAAACCACAGGATAGGTGGACCTAGGTGTTATACAGACTATGGTGGTTTTTGTTGTATCATAGCCATTTTTGTGCTTTTTTAAAAAAATAAAATTCTTTTTGTGGCATGTCTTGTTTTTGATCAAATAAAAAATTATGTGAGGTGATCACTATCATCTACATATCTCTTGTCCTTCTTTGCTCAAATGTTATAACCGATATATAGTAGATGATCCCCCTTCTATATATAGGTGGTGCCCTCTAAATATTATTTATACAGAATAATCATTAAAGAGCGCACAGATTTCAGATAAGTTTACTGATAACATTCTTACATTTCTGTCTCCAACCAGCAAATGCAACACTAAGAGCTCAAGGGACCCCGCCTGTTCAGAATGTTATATTCACTGCTGCAAAACAGGTAAGGGAACAGGCGTAGGGGACTAATGCACAGGCAGGAATGGTCAGTTGGCTAATATTGTCTCAGTTGCACATATAGATGTTACAGAAGAAGTAACCGGTCTAATTTTAAAGATGACCTATAGGTTCTGGACATGTCTGATTCAGTAGTTACTGTATTCCCCACTAGGTTCCCATTCTGGAGCACCTTTTCCTATTCTGCATTGTGCTATTCCCCTAATATTATATCAGGAAATCTAGGGATAAATTAACATTTGTGAGTGAAATCCACTCTCTTTTATGCCTTTTGAGCACCAAATTAATAAGATTTGTTTTATGAGTGAGAAATCAATACTGCCCAGCCTTGTATGGTGTACTCAGGACTTCTGCTTTATTAGCACATGTAAGCTACTTAAATAGCGGAACAAAGGAAAAGTTCCCTCTGAACTCTGAGCCAATAGGAATTTGAGGGGCGTGAATAGAAATGTGAAACGTCCCATCCCATCAGTGTGATTTGATCACCATGACACAGGGTTCCAAGACAAAATGGATACCATAGTCACAAAGTGAAATCTGTTGTTTCATACATGCAAGTTATCATTCCCCTTGTCAAACGGATGATACTGTTGATACAGTCCGATACTGTCAACACTAATCAGTTTCAGGATAAGCCAAAAAGACAGAAAAACACAGTTGTCTATTTATATATGCTTTTCCAGGAGGAATAACAGAGGGAAAACACACATTACAGACATCTAAGAAATAAATTCACAGGACCCCAGTCTAATGGCCAAGTCAGTATTTTGTGGCCGCTGGACAGGAGCCCTGCAAAACAACTCCTACCCGTCCATATTCGCAGCTCCCCTTTTGATTAGTCGGCCTGGCATAATGTCACTCCAGGCCAGCTAATCAAAAGAGGAGCTGCGGATGCAGTCTGGTAGGAGGCAATTTGCAGGGCTCCCATTCAGCAGCCACAAAATTCTGACTTGGGCACTTTTACTAGGGTCCTGTGAATCGATTCACTCATCTCTATTCAGGACCGTTGCTGATCAACAAAATAAAGGGGCTTCACTGCACGTCAGGTTGCACTGCTGACCCTTCATTGTTTGCACAGATACATCATTCTTTATACGAATGGCTGTGCCTGATATAGCATCTCAGCCCTATTCAAGATGTTGCATCCACATCCCACAAAATATCAAACCGACGTAGGAATCGGACACCAATGATTAAACATTGAGGGCTCCTTCCAATGATAGACCTTCAAGTTTTACTCCCTGGGATTCTCTGAAATCTCATACAAGTTCTTGACCAGAAGAAATAGTAACCATGACTGGTCCATTTTTAGAACCGCGTATTAACCATTCCCTCCTATTATCCCCCTAGGTGGCAACACCAGTCAGTCCTTCCCTGAGTGTCTATGACAACTGGATTCGTCACTTTAATCGAACCAGCTCACTGCATGGGAAACTGATACCTCAGTAAGTCACTCTTCTATAGCTTCAGTCACACTTCTGTTTTTTTTTTTAAATCAGGTTTTCCGTAGCTATTTGATGCAATTCCTATTCAATAAGAGAATTCCCCACTCCATAAAATATAAAAAAAAAACAGTTTGCTTAATTAATGTATAGATTCAATACAAACAATAATAAAATAGACAACATAAACAGATAAAAAATGGAATGTACACATATTGATATGAGCAAGATTTAACCAAGGATAACAGCCACTGAGGAAGCAGCAGCGAAACACATGTTTGGGTGGGTAAACACCATTCTGCAATCAGGTGTCTTCTTATATGATTTATCTCCTGTAGGGTTACTTTTAGGCTTACTCATCTGGTGAGGTCATCCTTGTTGCCACTTTCATACAAGTGTACTGTATTTCACGCTCTGTATACCGCAATGCACGGACCAGCCACGGACCTCCTGACCCAATCTAACAGTACATATATGCCTATGATGCTGATAGTTTGGGTCAGGAGACCCATTTCTGTATACAGAGTGTGAAATACAGTACACTCATCTGAAAGTGGCCATATTTTGATACTACCAATTTTTTTTTTACATGTTGGGAGTTATTACAAGTTTTTGGCGCACATGTGATAATTCACGCAGACCCCTACACATGCTTACTGCCTGACTTGTATCTACAGTATATCATACCTGGACCACAGCAACAGTGCTTCCTCAGGGGGTGACACCCCTGGTGAATCTTTCTCGTATTAATATGTACACATTTTTTTTTACCTGTTATGTGTCTATTTTATCATTGTCTGCATTGCATTTCTACATTAAAAGTGAACTATTTTTATAATATATGGGGTGATGGATGCTAAAAGTGTCCACGTTGCGGAAATGCTGCATATTTTTTAGGCTATGTGCCCACGTTGCATTTATGAAGCAGAAAATTTCTGCTGCATAAATGCAAGTCCTCTCCCGGAAAAACGCATGCGGAATTCCGCACGCGTTTATCACGCATTTTTCGCGCGTTTATCACGCGTTTTCCACATGCGGAATTGCCTTGCGTTTTTTATGCATTGGACAAAGGCAATTCCGCTTGCGGAAACGCAAAATTAAATGACATGCTGCGGATTTTTGAACTCGGCATAAACGCTGCGGAAAAATCCGCAGCATGTGCATAGAACTTGCGGAATCCCATTGGGGACCATGGGGTGCGGATATACATGCGTTTTTCAAGCGTTTACACTTCTCCCTGGCAGGAAAAACGCATGCGGATTATCAAGCGCTTTCCAAGCGATTTTAGCATTGCTTATAAAAGTGCTTGACAACTTGTTCACACTATATAAATCTATGCAACCGGCATGGATTTATAGTAGTGTGACCAAGTTATTTAAAATAAAGAATAAGAATGGTGAAAAATAAAAAAAATAAAGTTTATACTCACCTTCCGATGTCTTCCCGGTGTTTTTTCTGCTGCGTCCGGTGTCTTGCACTGCTTGCAGCGGTGTGAAGGACCTGCGGTGACGTCATTGAGCCATGTGATGGGTCACATGACTCAGTGACGTCATGGCAGGTCCTTCACATCTACGCGAACATTGCAAGACACCGTCCCGGAGCAGACAAAACACCGAGAAGACATCGGAAGGTGAGTATAAACTTTATTTTTTATTTTAAATTCTTTTTTTTACAGTTTTCTATGGTACCCAGGTCTGGATGAGAGTCTTCTCTCCTCCAGACTTGGGTACCATCCGCACATTGAAACGCATATAATCCGTGAGTACAAATGTACTGACATGGATTATATGCGTCTCAATGCAAGTCAATGGCGGCGATTACGCCGCGCTTCTGCAAAATTAATGGACATGCTGCGGATTTTTTAGCGCAGCATAAACGCTGCGGAAAAAAACGCAGCATGTGCATTGAAAGTGCGGCTTGTCATTGGGGACCATGGGGGGCGGATTACTAAGCGTTTCCCAAGCGTTTATGCTGCGGAAATAAACGCAGCATATCCGCTTGAAAAACGCTACGTGGGCACTTAGCCTTAGCCTCATTGTAGAGGAATTGCTAGTAATTTTGGGAAAATCACACTCAATAATTAGTAACTAGGCCGTAACGTAGGTTTATGGCTACATCAGGCATATCTATAATGGCTGCACTATAAACACCGGTGTGAACATAATATTTATTTTATTTCTACTGCCATATGTTTCCACTTTTCATATACTCTTTATAACATCTCCATTTTCCATACAGGTTGGGCACACTAGGTGCCGGCAGTGACTATGCTCCATTCCTTCATTATTTGGGCATCTCATGCATGGACATCGCATACACCTATGACAGGGTAAGGCCTCGCACCCACTTGTGTATAATTATGCCGAGTGCAATGCAATAAAAAAATCTAACCTAATAAATAAATAAATAAAAAAAACAACTTTGGGCTCTCCTATTTTTGATAACCAGCAAAGGTAAAGCAGACAGCTGTGGGTTTATATTATCAGGCTGGGAAGGTCCATGGTTATTAGTCCTTCCCTGCCTAAAAATACCAGCCTGCAGCCGCCCTAGAAGTGGAGAATCACATTGGATGTGCTAATTTTGGTGCTTTACAGGCTCTTCCCAATTGCCCTGGTGCGGTGGCAATCTGGATAATGCTAGTTGGGGTTGATGTCAGCTGTGATTTGTCAAAATTTACTAACCCAGTAATCAAAAATAAAAACACACACACAAAAAAAAATACTTTGTGTGAATAAAGACTCCCCCATATTTTCCCTGGTACCCCAATTTATTAAAAAAAAGTCATGCAGATCCGTCGTAGTCTTGGGAATCCGCTATTTTTTAAATTTATTTATTAAGTTAACCCAACATAAAAAGCTGGATAATAAACTTCACATGAAAGTCACTAAAGGGTGCAAGTTTATTATACGTAGTGGGCTTGTGAAATTATATATCTACAGAACATCTATCTATGCTATCCATGCTATATATTTGTTATTATCTATCTAATATCTTTATATCATCTATCTATATCTTTATATAAGATTGCTTTATTAGTTTTGGAAACTAGCTTGAAGTTATATAGAGTATTACAGCATGTAAAAGATGATGTTAAAAACAGATTACGTATGTATGTTATACGGATGCTAAGCGAGGAAAAAAAATCGCACATACGCATGACGCTCGCCAAGTTTTCAGGATGAACATCGGAGCAATATTTCTACGCAGATGTGAGCGAACCATAACTGAGCTAAACGGATGAAAAAGATCTATCAAACTGGTTAAATAATCCCAAGGTTAAAAAAAAGCATAAATAACCTATTTAAAGGAATGTGAAAAACATTTAATTACTTTTCTTGCTGTCATCCAGATCTACAGTCAGCATTAGCCCTATTCAGATTGCCAGTTTTTTTTCTTGCAATTAAGAAAACTGGATTGATTTTCATAAGTGTTTGGTCTGTGTCAGTTTTTACCATCAGTGATTTTCTGTAATGGCCAAAAAAAAATTGCAAATTTTCTTTTCCTACCCGCTACAATGTAAAAGGGAATATCTGGTGTTAAGCTACAAGTCTGCAATCGCTGTGTGACTGCGGGCTTGTGAATCCTTACATTGCGCGCATTGCGCACTCTCAGGATTCTCTGGTATCGGGAGTGGCAAGTTTGTGATTTGTATACATGCGGTGCTAGGCCAACTAGACGTGCGTGGCCTTGCAAGAGTTTTGAGCACGAACGACCAAACACGTCTAGTCGGAATGTGGCCGGAAGTATGCATATTGAATACTTGGCCGCTACCGGCAAATCCTCACAGCTCACAGTGCGATGTGAGGATTTACAAGTCTGAAGTCATATAGAGTGACTGCAGACTTGTAGCTTAAGACCAATGTAGCACCCTGAGGATTCGGCTGCTACAGGGGTATTGCACCTCAACCCAGAGGTGTGATATTCCACTCCCGGGTAAGGATGGAGTGTGGAACTGAGCTCGGTAGGCTGCATGCACTACACACATCCCATTTCCGGGGAACAGACCAACGGTACTCCCACTTAGAAATGTGCAGGTACGACCGAGTCTGTTCCTGGCTGGAGTGGGAGGGGGGTGGTACATCCCAGTAGTGTAGGGGCAGATAGGGGGAGCAGCCTGGGTAAAGATAGGAGCTCATTGGGTGCTGGTCGCCTGAGCTCACACATAGAGGGTGTATATAAGGTGGGCACCATCAAAGAACAGGGTCAGTCAGTCAGTCTTTGCAGAGAAGTCGGAGGAAGAGGAGCAGAGAAGCCCCAGAGAGAGAGAGGAGAAAGCCAGAAAGACCCAGAGGGGGAAACAGAAAAGGAACTCTGAGAACCCAAAGTCCATCAGCGGGTGAAGAGTTGGCAAAAGGGTACCGGATCCCAAGCTGGTGGGGGCAAAAGCACACCCTAGCCAGAGACCGGAGGCCGTGGGCAGTGTCTGCCACGGCCACCCACCACATCCACCCCGAAGGCATACCACGTGGAGGGTCAGGGAACCCAAGGCCAAGGGTCTCCCAACAGAAGGCCCGAGGGAGCTGGACCTGGGTGGATCACTAGTGGGGACGGCCAGAGGAAAGGACAGAAGGAGAGCTCAGGGTCACGCTCCGGACTTGTTTGGGGGTTTGCTGGATCCAGGACCTGGTGGACGCAGCACGGCTCGGGTGGTCACTTGAAGCTGGAGTGACCGGAACATCAGCAGTGAGTAAATACCCTAAACTGCACAACCCGACTCTGTCTTCATTTTACATCTACGCTGCACCACCACAACCCCCATCCTCTGCACCTGACCCCCTGAGGCTATACCCCACCCGTTGGGGGTTATACCATCAAAAGCTGCACCTACACCATCAGCCTCAGCGGACCCTGCTGCAGCGGCGGCCATAGTGACCGCAATACAACGGGTGGCGTAGTCGACATTAAGAACTTAATAACATCTGTAGGACTGCCACATACAACTGAGTTTGACACCCTGGGCACGGACCGGGTCACAGCCACTCGGAAGACTACAACTCCCATCTGATCCGGCTCCGGATATTCCCCCTAAAGAATATGGCCCAGGGGGCGCGTCACCAACAACCCCTTTAATCTTGGACAGCACACTGACTGCAGACTGATGCCACTCGTGCTGTCTGCGATTTTCAATCACCCATCGACTTGATGGGTAATTTTGGTGTTTGACTCCAATCAGAAACACATGTCTACGTGATTTTGTTGCAGACGCATGGTGCGCAAAAAAACATGGACATCTGAAAAAGTGCAGTGCTTGCAGAAAATTTGCCCTGGGGTAGAAAACACCTTTAAGGTGCAATCTTTGCTTTTTTATATATGTACTAAATACAATTATAACAATGCTAAAATTTTTATTAGCAGTCCAGTAATTATGTTCTTCCTATATGATGTAGTTATATCTCTTTTCTTCACTCCACAGAGCAAGTCCTCCGCCCGTATCTACCCTGCGTATCACACTGCGTTTGACACGTTTGACTATACAGATAAACATATTGATCCAGGTATCACATTGTCTCCATGCCACAGCACAGAGCGATCGCTATAATATAAGAACTCGTTCACATGGGCATTTCAACTTTGTGTTGCTCATAAATTGGTCCCAAGTGAATGTGACTATAACTCGTGTCTGCTATGTCACAGCACGCTCCATATTTTCCTATGCTGGAATTATACTATATGGATAAAAGTCCCATAGTTAAATATTAATAAATTCTGCTAGATGTGTCTCACCAGATTTCAGAACATAAGCTGCATACATTATTACAACTTTATCGACTTGATGGGGCTGGTGAAATTGGTTTGAAAATCCATGTCAGATCCATGTATAATCTTTTTTTAAAATTCTTTTACTACTTGGGGTTAAAATGAGCATTTTATGAGTCCTTTGATCCATGTACAGAAATTCTGACATGTATTTTCAAAGTAAGTACACCAGTCAGATCAGATTTAAGAGATTTATGTAATAATATATATTTAGCCTTGTAAAATTTAGTGTCAGATCCAAATGTAAAAAGTTATTAATTTGATGTATTTAAAAGGGAAAAGCTTGTGTGTAGATATTGCTGTTGCACAGTATAAAGCTATGTTCACATGTTGCGTTTTTGCAGTGTTTTTTTTCCTGCAAATTAAAAGCTGCTTTTTATAGCACCAGCAAATGCTGTGGGATTTCATAAATAGAAAACTGCAGCATGTTTTAAATCTGCAGCATGTCAATTCTTTCAGCGTTTTTGCAGGTTTTTTTCACCATAGAAAGCAACAAGTGAAAAAGTGCTGCACAAAAAAGCAGCCCTGCGTTTTTGGTGAATAAAATTAACTTTATTAAACATGTACTGCAGACAAATGACACATACTATATAATCCGGACCAAAAAAATGGCAGCAAAAACTCACGAAAAAAGCAGCAAAAACGTAGCCAAATTAGCTTTTTTTTAACCAGCTTCTTTTGGCCTGCAGAAAAAAAAATGCAGCAAAAATGCATAATGTGAACTTATCCTAATAGAGTCAGTCTGGTGTCCGTTTCTTAAACCAAATGAAAAGTGTACCGTGCTGGACTTTACAGCTAATAGGAATTTTCTGTGATCGGTTTGCCGCATTAATCTCATGTTTTTGTTCCTAGAACGGAACAAAGATATGGAACTCAAAACGCAGTGTGAACTGGGCCTTATGGCGCCACCTGCTGTTCATTTGATTCCCTTTTAGAACATTCGTCCAATGTGTTGGCGAGAAGCGGCTTTAGATTCTTATTAACTGGCTTACACAATCTTTGCCGTCCAAGTAAAAGAGAATCTAGGAGTTGGCTGCTGAGCACGTGTAAATGACAAAACTGGGCAAATAAGATGGTCCTAGTCAAATCTAATCAAAAGAACAGTAGGGGGCGCTATAATGTAAGTAACAGCCATATCTACTGTAGACACAGGAGCATTTTTTTTAATTATTCCAAAGTAATGTAAAGTTGTTTTAGAACCAAAGGGGTGCAAAAAACAGGAATAAAGGAATTCATTCAAACAAAAATTTTTCATCTATGTGTTCTCTTCTGGGATTAATTCTAATCAGGTAGAAGGGATGCTTTTTCCTTTCTTTTTTTCCTTCCCTGCACTATGTAGATCATTATCTCCACCATGTCCTTGTGCTTAAAGTCAGACTCACATCTTCTATATTGGATTTTAGGATTCACCAGCCATCAGACCGTGGCCCGCACAGCGGGTAATGTTCTGCTGCGACTTGCAGACAGTCTCATCCTTCCACTCGGACCACTGGATTATGCAGAACTGCTGGAAAACTACTACAGCACTGCTGAAACGGAGTTTTCCACCGGGCTTATAGCCAACGGAATCCAATTAGGTAATGGGTGAAAAATGATATCCATGTATAAAAGAACCGGTCCATTTATTATTTAGGTGCCATTAATAGGTGAGGGAACAATTATGTCCACTAAACCCCACAACGTGCCAACCACTAATCTGTGCCCTTCATCTCTTGTAGCCATTCACTGAACGCCCCAATATAGGCCTCATGCACACTGTATGTCTGTACAGTGGCATACAGAGGACATAGACACTATAGATTCATACAGAATCCAACAGGGAAAACATCTGGAAGCCACTATACAGCAGCTGCCATATCACAGCTACAGAAGGCAATGTTCTTCCCTGAAGAATTTAAATTCGATTTGCCCAATCCTTTTTCCCCATCACATCTGCAGCCATGTAGAGGGCCTCAAAAGGGTTGTTCAGGCTCTAGGTGACTGCAGACTTGTGAATCCTCACAGTATGCACAGTGCACACTGTCAGGATTCACGGATGCCGGGAGCAGGCAGTAATGTGATCACAAAGATGCAATTTGAATACTTTCAGCTGCATTCAGACTAGACGTGTCACGTCTAGTTGGCATGTGACAGCATGTATGTAAATCGCATACTTGTGGTCACGTGCTGGCCAGCTCCCGGTAAATCCTGACAGAGCGCACACTGTACGCTATGAGGATCCACAAGTCTACAGTAACATTCAGTGGCTGCAGACTTGAACCCCTTTTGTCCAATTTTGAAAAAGTTAATATAACCGATTTTTATAATCATGAAGAAGTTCTGTGGCCACCACGGCTGCTCCCACAGGGCTCATCAGTTATTTAGCTTGGCCTAAAAGTAATTCTGCCTCGTAATCCAGCGTATGAGTGCAGGAATAGGCAGAGCAGTCGTGCAGGCGAGGAAGGGGACACAAATTTGGAGACAGTAATAACGCAGTCCATCTGTGTTTTAGCACCGTTGAAGACTGCAGTTGCAAGATACAAGACATTTTCGGAAGCGCTGAACAAGACAATTTCAGAGCTGAAAGACACGAAAGAAACGTAAGTTAGTTGTACAATGTATCCTCACATTCAGCATGAAGGTCAGGAATGACAGCTCTTTAAAAGAGGTTATCCACTACTTTTTCATTGATGACCTATGTCTGATTGGCCGGGGTCCGACACCCGGCATCCCCGCCGATCAGCTGTTCTCAGTGGCGGCGGCTCCCGGCCGCAACTGCTCGATTGCGGAGCTGCTCCATCTTCTGATAGTGGCCGCGGCAGTGTACTGCACATCCGCCTCCTATTTCAAATCAATAGTAGGCGGATGAGCAGTACCCGACCACGGCCACTATCAGAAGACGGCCAGCTGCGCAAGTGAGCACTTCCGGCCGAGAGCCACCGCCACTGAGAACAGCTGATCGGGGGGGGGATGCCGGGTGTCGGACCCCAACTGATCAGACATTGATGACCTATCCTAAGGATAGGTCATCAGTACAAAAAGTAATGGATAACCTCTTTAACCATGTTTCCTTCTTCCCATCTAGGCCACTAAGAGTTCGCATGATCAATGACCAACTAATGCTGCTGGAGCGAGCCTTCATCAATCATTTTGCCTTCCCAGATAAACTTTATTACAGGTACTATATTTTATTACTCTATGCTAAATTAAAGAAACACTAAACTTAGAAATCTATGTGAAAACTAATCAAGAAATCCAGTTGCCCTCACTGTTGGGGCTTGTTCACACATTGCATTTTTACCAAGGAAAAATGCAGCGTTTTACAGTACCAGCGATGAGAATGAGATTCCTGAAATGTCATGTACATGCTGCTTATTTTTTCCTTGCAGATTTAACCCATTAAAGCTTTTTTTTTTTAAATGTTTAGCATGTCAATTTTCTCAGTTTTTTTCCACCCATTCAAATGAAGGGGGAAAAAAAAAACAAGTAAAAAAGCTACAAAATTGTACGTATTCCACCCAGTATTTTACCTGGGTGATCGAGCTACTGAATAAAATCACCTATGTAGTTTTACACTTTCACAAAAAGTTGCATTGATTTTTTTTTTTACTGTACCCACTGATGGAACGCCCTCTAGTGCTCACATTGAGTTGTGCAGGTGAAGTTTAAAGAGGCACTCCTCCCATCTAGTGATGAGCGAGTATGTTCTGTTAACCCTTTCGCCGAGTATACTCGGGCGAGCACCGAGTATTTACAGCGTGCTCGGGGGTTACGTTTTCGTCGCTCCCTGAACATGATTTGCGACTGTTTGACAGCTTTAATACATGTGAGGAATGTCTATTTCTTACACATTCCTCACATGTATCAAAGCTGTCAAAAAGTCACAAATCATGCACACGGGAGTGATTCAAACATATCACCGAGCACGCTATAAATACTCGGTGCTCGGCGAAAGGGTTAACAAAACATACTCGCTCATCACTACTCCCATCCTATTAATATATTGCAATTAGTGTTGAGCATTCCGATACTGAAATATCGGGTATTGATCGATATTCGCGGTATCGGAGTTCCGATACTGAGTTCCGATACTTTTAGAATATCGAATACCGGAATCGGAAGTTCCCATAATGCCTGCGCTCTGCAGTGTCTCTGAAAGATGACAAGCTGGATGGCAGCGCTCAGCATACTGTACTTGTCATTTAGTGTTAAAGGATTTATTTAAAAAAATAATACTGTTTTCATGCACCGTCTCTTTAAAAAAGCCGACCGGCAATTCAGCAGCGGTACCCGACAATTTAGAACAGAAAGAATAGAGAATCACACATAGATTAGATAGATAGAAACATGTCAGTCACATATATAATAAGTACAGTGACAGTGTTGCTTACTGTACTTGTCATTTAGTGTTAAAGGATTTATTAAAAAAAATATTAATGTTTTCATGCACCGTCTCTTTAAAAAAGCCTGCCGGCAATTCAGCAGCGGTAACCGACAATTTAGAATAGAAAGAATAGAGCATCACACATAGATTAGATAGATAGAAACATGTCAGTCACATATATAATAAGTACAGTGATAGTGTTGATTACTGTACTTGTCATTTAGTGTTAAAATAAAGGATTTATTAAAAAAAAAATTGGCGTGGGGTTCCCCGTAATTTTAGTCTCTAGCGGAGGTTAAGCAGATGGCTGGGGCAGATGTTTGAAGCCTGGGAAGTGGGTAATACCCACGGAGCTTCCCAGGCTACTAATATCAGCCCCCAGCTGAATACCTAGCCTTTACTAGCTATTAAAATGGGGGACCCCATATAAAATGACGTGGGGTCCCCCCTATTTTAATAGATCGCAAAGGCTAAGCAGACAGCTGGGGGCTGATATTAATAGCCCAGGAAGGGTGCCATGAATATTGGCCCCCTCCCAGGCTAGAAACACCAGCCGTCAGCCGCCCCAGAAATGGTGCATCCATAGGATGCGCCAATTCTGGCACTTAGCCTCGCTCTTCCCACTGCCCTGTAGCGGTGGCAGTGGGGTAATAGGGCTGGGGTTGATATTAGCTTATAATGCCAGCTGACATCAAGTCCAGGTTAGTAATGGAGAGGCATCTATAAGACACTCCCATTACTAACCCCATAGTCAAAGTTAAAAAAAAACACAAACACCCAGAATAAAGTCCTTTAATTGAAATAAAGACACAATTCTTTATTGTTCTAAATTAAACCATACTTACGATCACGCCCATTCCAGCTGAAGCCAGCGATCTCCTGCAATAAAAGTAAAATAATAAAGCAACATCATCCTTACCTTTCCATGGTTCCCGCGACAGCTTCTGCTCTGCTACATTCACATGACAGGCTGGATCGCAGCTGAACTCTGCCATCCAGTCTGTCATCTCAATGCCTTCCCAGCGTGGGAGAATTCTCCTGCTCAAGCGCTGAGTGCTGAGAATTTTCCCACGCTGTCAGTGACGTGCATGAGGCGAGCTGAGTTCATTGGACATGAGCTCACCTCATGCACGTCACTGACAGCGTGGGAAAATTCCCCTGCACTCACCGCATGCGCAGGAGAATTTTCCCACGCTGTCAGTGACGTGCATGAGGTGAGCTGCGTTCATTGGACATGACCTCGGCTCATCTTTATGCCGTCACAGCGAGACACTGAGGAGCGCAAACATGCCTGCGCATCTCAGTGTCTGCCGCAAGGCAAGCTGGATGGCAGCTTTCGGCTGCGGTCCAGCCTGTCATGTGAATGTAGCAGAGCAGAAGCTGTCGTGGGAACCATGGAAAGGTAAGGATGATGTTGCTTTATTATTTTACTTTTATTGCAGGAGATCGTTGGCTTCAGCTGGAATGGGCGTGATGGTAAGTATGGTTTAATTTAGAACAATAAAGAATTGTGTCTTTATTTCAATTAAAGGACTTTATTCTGGGTGTTTGTGTTTTTTTTTTAACTTTGACTATGGGGTTAGTAATGGGAGTGTCTTATAGACGCCTCTCCATTACTAACCTGGGCTTGATGTCAGCTGGCATTATAAGCTGACATCAACCCCAGCCCTATTACCCCACTGCCACCTCTACAGGGTAGTGGGAAGAGCGAGGCTAAGTGCCAGAATTGGCGCATCCTATGGATGCTCCATTTCTGGGGCAGCTGACGGCTGGTGTTTCTAGCCTGTGAGGGGGCCAATATTCATGGCACCCTTCCTGGGCTATTAATATCAGCCCCCAGCTGTCTGCCTAGCCTTTGCCAGCTATTAAAATAGGGGGGACCCCACGTCATTTTATTTGGGGTCCCCCATTTTAATAGCTAGTAAAGGCTAGGTATTCAGCTGGGGGCTGATATTAGTAGCCTGGGAAGCTCCGTGGGTATTACCCCCTTCCCAGGCTTCAAGCATCTGCCCCAGCCATCTGCTTAACCTCCGCTAGAGACTAAAATTACAGGGAACCCCACGCCAATTTTTTTTTAATAAATCCTTTATTTTAACACTACACTGTGCTTATTATATATGTGACTGACATGTTTCTATCTATCTAATCTATGTGTGATGCTCTATTCTTTCTATTCTAAATTGTCGGGTACCGCTGCTGAATTGCCGGCCGGCTTTTTTAAAGAGACGATGCATGAAAACACTATTATTTTTTTTAATAAATCCTTTAACACTAAATGACAAGTACAGTAAGCAACACTGTCACTGTACTTCTTATATATGTGACTGACATGTTTTTATCTATCTAATCTATGTGTGATGCTCTATTCTTTCTGTTATAAATTGTCGGGTACTGCTGCTGAATTGCCGGCCGGCTTTTTTAAAGAGACGGTGCATGAAAACACTATTATTTTTTTTAATAAATCCTTTAACACTAAATGACAAGTACAGTAAGCAACACTATCACTGTACTTCTTATATATGTGACTGACATGTTTCTATCTATCTAATCTATGTGTGATGCTCTATTCTTTCTGTTATAAATTGTCGGGTACCGCTGCTGAATTGCCGGCCGGCTTTTTTAAAGAGACGGTGCATGAAAACACTATTATTTTTTTTAATAAATCCTTTAACACTAAATGACAAGTACAGTAAGCAACACTGTCACTGTACTTCTTATATATGTGACTGACATGTTTCTATCTATCTAATCTATGTGTGATGCTTTATTCTTTCTGTTCTAAATTGTCGGGTACCGGTGTATGCCGCTGCTGAATTGCCGGCTTTTCATGTAATACATTCTACATTATTCTTAGTTGTTTTCCTTCATGTAGAATTAACCTACAAGGAAAGAAAGGGTTTATTTTCATTCCGATATTTGTGTCCCATTGACTTGCATTGGTTTCCGGTATCGGAATCCGCGATATCCGATATTTTTTGGGTATCTGTCCGATCCAATCCGATACGATATTTCCCGATATCGGAAGGTATCGCTCAACACTAATTGCAATCATCATATTACATAACACTGTGTACTTACAATTGCTCATTTTGCTTTTCTACTAAGATAATTCTCCTCTTTTCTCTGCTCTATGTAGAAACAGGAAGTCTCTTTTCCCTGCATGAATCATCCCCCTTTTCACCTCCTCACCCAGTTGCTCCCTCCTCCCCCTGTCAGGGACCTTTGCAGTAACTTGTGACCTGTGCTGAGAAAATTGACCTCCTGTTTCTACATAGAACTTAGAAGGATTCAGCTAGTCAGTTTTTAACCACGGGATGTCAAAGAGAAAAGAGAAGAATTAGCTGGGTAGAAAGGCAAAATAAGCAATTGTAAGAACACAGTGCTGTATAATAAGATGACTGCAATATATTAAGAGGATAAAAACTTTGATGGGAGGAGGAAGACTTCTTTAACATTGGCTGTATGACCAGCAAAAGAGATGGAGCAGTGCAATAAAGGCTTTTGGAGCAAATAGGGCAAATTTTGTGATATGTTAAGAAATGTGTTCCCTTTGAGATGCTACTTCAAGGTCAGAATAGGCTTTATTCCTGCTGTAGAGTGTTTGTAATAATTCGCTCGCTTACATCAGTCTCCTTCACCCCCGCAGTCATGTGATCTGGGCGTCCCGGAGTTCCAGCGTGGTCACCTTCCCTGGCATTGCAGACGCTTATGCCAATGCAGTTTCCACAGGGCTGAAAATGGACTGGGACCTTGTCCACCACCACATCACTGTGGCCGCCACCGCTGTGGATAATGCTGCATCAACTCTGGAAACCGCAGCATCCATTTAACAATAGGACTGAAATTAAAACCGCACGGCGTTAATTTATATCCCATACTGCTCTCCTGTGGTTTACTACCCAAGAATCATTGAAAGTCTAGAACTAATATAGTCTACAATGTGGTGCTATATAAAAGCTGGGCTGAGAGGTTCTTCAGCACTGTACTGCCCTCATGATCATATGGTTCACATGGATTTTGGCTTCAATGGGAACAATTTAAAAAAAAAATCCGCAACCATCTTGTCCATACGATTCCCATTCTGCAACTCACTCTTATTGAGAATTCATTGGAGCAGATTTACTATTGTCAGCGTGTCTCAAATCTACTTTTACTGTTGAACTAAAATTCTGGTTAAAATAAATGTAGACATTTTTATTAATAATTTGAGCCAAAAAAAGAACAGATGTTTGCATTCTTGTTAGTATCTATAAAAGAAGACTCAAGTTTGGCAAGATTTATTTCTGGCTTGCACCAATTTTTAGGTGCAAGGTCTATGTCTAAAGTATAAGGCCAAGTTCACACGTTGAGTATTTGGTGAGTTTTTGAGTGGGTGATAAATACAGAAGTGGTGACATGTTTCTATTATACTTTTCCTCTGATTGTTCCACTCATTCATTTGGCTTACAAATGCTGAGGTAAAATACTGAATGTGTGAACATGGCCTTAGACCCAAGAGCTGGTATAAAATAGGAAACAGAGTCTAACCTGCGCCAAAGATGTTAAACAGTGCGCACCACAATGAAAGATTTCCGCATATTCTTATGCTTCATCTATGTTTATATGGTCTGAATGTTACACAGGAATAGTAAATCTGCCACAGTATTTGAAGCTAATTTAAAAGGGGTTGAATAGTGAAAACAAGAATAGGTGATAACTTGCTGATCGGTGGGAGTCCGACCGTGGAGACCCACACCGATTGGGAAAATGGGGAATGCTTATCCCCTTTACGAAATGGAGCTGCAGGCCAGATGTCACTCCATTCATTCTCTATGGGGTTGCCAAAAAAAGCCGAGCCCGGCAGTCATATAGAAAATTAATGGCTTGACGATTGAGTTGCGATACCGTTGCTCCATTCTAACAGGGATAAAAGTTCCTCGTCCTTCTGATTTGATGCAGGCCCCAGTGATGGCTCACCCATCAATCAACAAGTTATCACCTATATGTCAAGGGTGTATCAGGTTTAACAGACAGTCGTTCTGGATCCGGCTGTAGAAGGTCGCTGCGCTTGGCTTTGCAGACACCTTCTTGATCTTTGCATCATCCTTCTCTCACTAGTACCCAGTGGTGATCTCTACCTTCTGCTGCTAATTAACACACCCTTGCTTGATATTTAAAAACCCTCAGTGTCTCCAGAGAGTCACTGGTGATAGAAGTATTTTCCTCTGTTCAAGCCTGGAGTTCTAGCCGTCTGCTAATTTCTTCTTGGAGTTTCTTGGTGGATATTTGTCGTGATCTCTCTCGTGTCTTCTCAAGTTAAGTGTATCCCCTTGTCTGTTTACCTTGCTTGTCTTTAGTTGCAGTGGGGCTTGTTACGCACACGCCCGGACTGACTGGCGTGAGCATGATTAGTGATCCCACTGGACCATGAACCGAGGAGTGCCTGGAGGGGTGCTACTAAGTATCAACTCGGTCTGACCAAAGTCACACGGCGGTTCAGTCGACTCCGTGAACCAGGGAGGAACCGAGCAGAGGGACCATGTGCTACTCCAGGTCAGACCCCGGTCACAGTTGTTGACCCACACCGAGAAATGCAGGAACAGGCAGGGTAGGCTGGCATACAGACAGGTGGATACTGGCAGGCACGGCTGGTATGCAGACAGGTGGGTATTCGCAGGCATGGCTGGTATGCAGACAGGTGGGCACTGGCAGGCATGGCGGGCATGCAGACAGGTGGGCACTGGCAGGCACGGCTGGCATGCATACAGGCGGGTGCTGGCAGGTAGGAACGCAGGCAGGATAGGGACCAGTGTTATGTTCTGCTACCAAAGCTAAGGAAAGAGAGGAGATCTGTCCCTACTATAAGACTCAGCTGAATCCCTACGATGTAACAGGGAACCTGATCCTGCGATCAGACCTGCTAAAGTCCTAATCTAGTCTGTACGGAGACCTATAGATTTGGGGAGGGAATCCCTACAAGTACTAAGGACTGGGAGGAATATGGGACACCTCCTAACAGAAATAGCAGCAGACAGACGAACAAACAAAATAGATAGAACCTAGAGGTCCGTAGACCAAGCAAACTAACAGAGTTAGATACAGAGCACAGGCTAGCTAGAAAGTAGATATACAATGAAGTCCAGCAAAGCCAGAAGGGCGGAGCAGGATTAAATAGGCCAACAAGGTCATGTGACCAGCAAAGGAAAAAAAACCTAACAGCAAGGTTCTAACAGTACCCCCCCTTCTAAGAGGATCCTCCGGATCCCCTAGGACCAGGCTTATCAGGAAATCTCCTGTGAAACGCTCTGATAAGTCTGGACGCGGAAACATCATCTGACCTCACCCAAGAGTTATCCTCGGGTCCGAAACCTTTCCAGGCCACAAGATACTGCAAACTACCTCTATACCGTCTAGAGTCAAGGATGCGAGAAATTTCATATTCCCCGTCCTCCACCACCGGAGGAACAGAGGCAGAGGCGTCACCATCCGACACAACAGCTTTTTTTAACAGAGAGACATGAAAGACCGGATTAATTCTCCAGGAGGTAGGAACCTCCAACCTAACAGCAGATTGGTTGACAACCTGAAGCACCTTAAAGGGCCCTACAAACTTGGGACCCAATTTCTTAGAAGGAATCCTCAACCGCAGATTCCTAGAGGACAACCAAACCATGTCACCAACAGCGAACAAAACCTCCTGTCGTTTCCTATCAAAGTAGTCTTTAGATTTTCTGTTGGCCTCCTGAAGATTACCACGCACATCCGTCCAAACTCTTTCCAAATCACCGGAAAAACTCTCCTCCTCAGGCACGGCAGATCCCAACTTGGAGAACGACCCAAACGACGGATGTCTCCCAGAACAACAAAAAAAAGGCGAACAACCAGCAGAAGAAGATGTATGATTGTTCAGAGCAAATTCGGCAAGTGGCAGAAACTCAGACCACCCCTATAGCTAATTGCATAGCCTGTTGCAAATCCTCAGGTGTAGGATAAGCAATTAGCAGGTCTTTAACCTTTTCACTGAGCCCAGCAAGAAATAGACTTTTCAGAGCAGAATCGTTCCACCCTGTTTGAGTGGACCAACGACGAAAATGTGTACAATATTTTTCCATATTACCTGATCCTTGTTTTAAACGTCTCAACTCAGTCTCAGCTGATGCCACACGGTCAGGATCATCATATAATAGTCCTAAAGCAGAAAAAAAACTATCCACTGATCTGAAGCATGTATCACTAGGTTGCAAAGAAAAGGCCCACTCCTGAGGCTCTTTGCGCAAAAGTGACATTATGAACCCTACGCGCTGGGATTCATCCCCAGAGGACTTGGGTCTCAAACGAAAATACAATAAGCAAGCATTTTTAAATGAAAAAAATTCTCGATGTTCACCAAAAAATAAATCCGGCAAACATACCTTAGGCTCCAAGAAATATGCTCCAGGACAGTTACTCACGTGCTGACGGAGCTCGGCCACTTCCAGAGAGAGTCCCTGCAGGTGTTTAGCCAAATCCTGAACCGACACCATGATGGAACAAAAAAAAATCTTTCCTTAGAGAATTTACAGGCTGGACTTACTGTTATGTTCTGCTACCAAAGCTAAGGAAAGAGAGGAGATCTGTCCCTACTATAAGACTCAGCTGAATCCCTACGATGTAACAGGGAACCTGATCCTGCGATCAGACCTGCTAAAGTCCTAATCTAGTCTGTACGGAGACCTATAGATTTGGGGAGGGAATCCCTACAAGTACTAAGGACTGGGAGGAATATGGGACACCTCCTAACAGAAATAGCAGCAGACAGACGAACAAACAAAATAGATAGAACCTAGAGGTCCGTAGACCAAGCAAACTAACAGAGTTAGATACAGAGCACAGGCTAGCTAGAAAGTAGATATACAATGAAGTCCAGCAAAGCCAGAAGGGCGGAGCAGGATTAAATAGGCCAACAAGGTCATGTGACCAGCAAAGGAAAAAAAACCTAACAGCAAGGTTCTAACAACCAGTCCAGACTGGGACACAGGAACGGAACCACAGGTGCGGTAAACAAGCAGAGCAGAGCAAAACCAGTGGGTGCAGTAGACAAGCAGAGCAGAGCAAAACCCTCAGGTGCGGTAGACAAGCAGAGCAGAGCAAAACCCACAAATGCGGTAGACAAGCAGAGCAGAGCAAAACCCGCAGATGCGGTAGAAAAGCAGAGCAAAACCCGCAGATGTGGTAGACAAGCAGAGCAGAGCAAAACCCACAGATACGGTAGACAAGCAAAGCAGAGCAAAACCCGCAGATGCGGTAGACAAGCTGAGCAGAGCAAAACCCGCAGATGCAGTAGACGAGCAAAGCAGAGCAAAACCCGCAGATGCGGTAGACAAGCAAAGCAGAGCAAAACCCGCAGATGCGGTAGACGAGCAGAGCAGAGCAAAACCAGCAGGTGCGGTAGACAAGCAGAGCAGAGCAAAACCCGCAGGTGCGGCAGACAACAGAGCAGAGGAAAACCCGCAGGTGCGGTAGACAAGCAGAGCAGAGCAAAACCCGCAGATGCGGTAGACAAGCAGAGCAGAGCAAAACCCGCAGATGCGCTAGACAAGCAGAGCAGAGCAAAACCCGCAGATGCGGTAGACGAGCAGAGCAGAGCAAAACCCGCAGATGCGGTAGACAAGCAGAGCAGTGCAAAACCCGCAGATGCGGTAGACAAGCAAAGCAGAGCAAAACCTGCAGATGCGGTAGACGAGCAGAGCAAAACCTGCAGATGCGGTAGACGAGCAGAGCAAAACCCGCAGATGCGGTAGACAAGCAGAGCAGAGCAAAACCCGCAGATGCGGTAGACAAGCAGAGCAGAGCAAAACCCGCAGATGCGTTAGACGAGCAGAGCAGAGCAAAACCCGCAGATGCGGTAGACAAGCAGAGCAAAACCCGCAGATGCGGTAGACGAGCAGAGCAAAACCTGCAGATGCGGTAGACGAGCAGAGCAGAGCAAAACCCACAGATGCGGTAGACGAGCACAGCAAAACCCGCAGATGCGGTAGACGAGCAGAGCAAAACCCGCAGATGCGGTATGCGAGCAAAGCAGAGCAAAACCCGCAGATGCGGTAGACGAGCAGAGCAGAGCAAAACCCGCAGGTGCGGTAGACAAGCACAGCAGAGCAAAACCCGCAGGTGCGGCAGACAACAGAGCAGAGCAAAACCCGCAGGTGCGGTAGACAAGCAGAGCAGAGCAAAACCCGCAGATGCGGTAGACAAGCAGAGCAGAGCAAAACCCGCAGATGCGGAAGACAAGCAGAGCAGAGCAAAACCCGCAGATGCGTTAGACGAGTGGAGCAGAGCAAAACCCGCAGATGCGGTGGACAAGCAGAGCAGAGCAAAACCCGCAGATGCGGTAGACAAACAAAGCAGAGCAAAACCCGCAGAAGCGGTAGACGAGCAGAGCAAAACCTGCATATGCGGTAGACGAGCAGAGCATAGCAAAACCCACAGATGCGGTAGACGAGCACATCAAAACCCGCAGATGCGGTAGACGAGCAGAGCAAAACCCGCAGATGCGGTAGGCGAGCAAAGCAGAGCAAAACCCGCAGATGCGGTAGACAAGCAGAGCAGAGCAAAACCCGCAGGTGCGGTAGACAAGCAGAGCAGAGCAAAACCCGCAGGTGCGGCAGACAACAGAGCAGAGCAAAACCCGCAGGTGCGGCAGACAACAGAGCAGAGCAAAACCCGCAGGTGCGGTAGACAAGCAGAGCAGAGCAAAACCTGCAGATGCGGTAGACAAGCAGAGCAGAGCAAAACCCGCAGATGCGGTAGACAAGCAGAGCAGAGCAAAACCCGCAGATGCGTTAGACGAGCAGAGCAGAGCAAAACCCGCAGATGCGGTAGACAAGCAGAGCAGAGCAAAACCCGCAGATGCGGTAGACAAGCAAAGCAGAGCAAAACCCGCAGATGCGGTAGACGAGCAGAGCAAAACCTGCAGATGCGGTAGACGAGCAGAGCAGAGCAAAACCCACAGATGCGGTAGACGAGCACATCAAAACCCGCAGATGCGGTAGACAGGCAGAGCAAAACCCGCAGATGCGGTAGGCGAGCAAAGCAGAGCAAAACCCACAGATGCGGTAGATGAGCAAAGCAGAGCAAAGCCCGCAGGTGCGGAAGACAAGCAGAGCAGAGCGAAGCTCGCAGGTGCGGTAGACGAGCAGAAAAGAGCAAAACCCGCAAGTGCGGTAAACAAGCAGCGAAGAGCAAAACCGCAGGTTCATTTTTAGACATTCTGGTCTAAATTTAGACTAAATATAGGACAGGATTAGGATTTCCGCTCCGCAGTTGTCTGTGTTGCGTATAATTGTACAGTAAAAGATACAGCACAGTTGACTAAAACGTTTTTGCACTTGTAAGGTGCCCCAGCCAGATAGTCGTGGGCGAGCTGTAGCCCCCTCTTGCTCTGGCACCCTACAGACAATACGTGTCCTCCCTCTGAAGTGTGGCTGTGTATGTGGTGCTCTTCACTTACTTCAAGCCATCCAATCGCGGCCGTCTCCAGGCATTTCTCTTCTGGGACCAGGGCAGCAATAAATTCAGAGGACACGAGGTTCTTAACCAGAACTTGAACTTTACTTGGGGAAGAGGAATATATACAATATTTACAGGCAGATATAATGGATAAGGCCCGACAGGCTATCATGTCTCTCACAGGCGCTGACAACATGTTCAGCCCTGGTTCCCTCTTTAAGTGAAGCATCTCTGTGACTCTATCTCTAGCCCAAGAGACTCTTCTGTAATACTGACAGTGACCTGGATCCGATCTCTCCCCCACGTCTTAGCCTGGAGTCCTATTTGTCTTCCTCTGCTTCCTGCAGACTAGAAGTGCCCCGGGTCCTCGCTACCTTTGATGAGTTTCTCTGGCCGGCTAACAGGACTCGTGCTCTTGTGTAGGGAGACTTGCACACTGGGGATCCCACTGTCTGAGGGTATGGAGCTCCCGTCTACCCTAGCAGCCACTATAGTCAGGCTGCCCGAACGATTTACTGTATTATCTTTTACTGAGTGACTCCTCCTGCTTTCTGGAAACTTAAGCAGGAATTTTCCTAAAGTGCCCACCCTCGGTGAGCTGTCATCACACAGCATTAACTCCTCACTGTCTGTAACCCTGCTAGCAGACTCAACCTGACATCTGCACCCAGAACAGTGGCATCTGTTTACAGGTACTGCAGCCCACAAGGAATTATGCCAGGAACAAGCTCTATGTTACTCAAGGCTTGATCAGGCACTAAGTTCCCCCTCTACTCTACTAACTGGACCACTAAAGCTAACCCCCTTAGCTTGGTCTACCACAGTTAGAGAGGCCCGACTTCAGGAACACTTCCTTTACCTATCTCAGTACCAAGGGAAGGCTACGCCCTTCCCCACTATTACACACTGTATACCCACCTGATGGATGTCAAAAAAATTATCTTTGGCAAACTTTTACAGTCCATGGACACATAAGATGCACAAATCTGAAGAACTTTCTAGCAAATCTACTGCACACTCCGAAAACAGAGCTTAAAAGCAATGTGAACGGGGCCTGATGAGAAGTGACAAAAAGATCATGTCCAGTCAATGGGAAGCTGTTACGATGATCAATTACTCAACTGGACATGCTAACATATAGGTTGGAATCACACGTGCAGTTTTTGAAGCCATTAGATCAAGCAGGAAGGGGGAAGTACGAGTCCTTATCAAGAAAGATTATCGTGAACGCTCTTTCAGTGTAAAGCCATGTTCATACATCCTGTATTTGTTCAGTATTTTACCTCAGTATTTATAAGCCAAGACCAGGAGTGGGTGATAAATACAGAAGTGGTGACGTGTTTCTATTATACTTTTCCTCTGATTGTTCCACTCCTGGTTTTGGCTTACAAATACTGATCAGATACTGAATGTGTGAACAAGGCCTAAAAGAGCTTAACTGATGCAATATACTGAAGAGAATACACAACTGTGAATGAGGCCAGACACCTATATTTTATCTCTGTAGAATTTCCCTAAGCCGTGCAGATCAATCCTCCAACCCTGCACTCGGAATAAGGCCACATGATTCATATGGCCTCCTCATCTCCAATCCTGGTAATGCATGGCCCCTTCATCCCCCAATCCTGGTATGCATGGCCCCATCATCCCCCAATCCTGGTTTGCATGGCCTCCTCATTTCCCACTCCTGGTGTGTATGGCACCCCTCATCCCCCAATCGGGGTATGTATGGCCCCATCACTGCACACATAAAAAAATAAACACTTATACTCACCTTCCTTACTCATCTCTGCTCCAGCAGCTCATATCAGCATCTGAGTAGTGCATGGCGTCACAGCCATATGCTCTCAGAAGCTGATGTGAGCTGCCGGCATATTCATTCCTCTCGATGCCGGGACTATGGGCATGGAGAGGAGTGAATATGCATTCTCTTTAGTAGCGGGCACTGTCTGCAGTAGCTGCGGCTCCGCGATCCTCTGTGCCCGCTACTAAAGAGAATGAATATTCCTTCTTCTCCATGCCCATGGGAGTGGAAGAGGGAATATTCACTTCCCTTTAGCAGCGGGCACACGTGGTAGCTGCAGCCGCCGGCTACTGCGTGTGTCCCACTCCTCCGCCGCCGCAAGCGCCCCACCACTATCCACCAACGGAATATGTATTTACTCGAGTATATACCCGAGTGTAAGCCGAGGGGCGCTTTTTCAGCACAAAAAAATGTGCTGAAAAACTCGGCTTATACTTGAGTATATTCGGTAATAAAATACCAAAAAAGCAGTTCTATATATGAGAAGAATCTGAAAAGAAGCAGCATAGATGTTCAATATATTTATTTGTGCATGAAAGTTGTTAATAACATGCAAAGATTAAAAAAGAAAGTCTGTAGATACAGTCACTTTCTATAGAAAGGAGCAGATGATGATGATTCTGCTCCTCGGGCCTTTGGTTGCACTTGTGCTGTTTTTGGACATACAGTTCTGGATCACACATGACGGAGAGGAGAAGAGCAAGAATGTGTGATGTGTGATCTGTGTAGATGGAGCTCTTCTGGAGTCCTAAAGCACAAAGATCAGCCATTTGGCCTTCAGTCTGACCATGGCCAGGAAGGAGAAGGAGCAGCCGCTTCCTTCTGTCTGTACATGACCAAGTATGAAAAGGAGCAGCCGCTACCTTCTGTCTGTACAAGGCCAAGTATGAGAAGGAGCAGCCGCTACCTTCTGTCTGTACAAGGCCAAGTATGAGAAGGAGCAGCTGCTTCCTTCTGTCTGTACAAGGCCAAGTATGAGAAGGAGCAGCCGCTACCTTCTGTCTGTACAAGGCCAAGTATGAGAAGGAGCAGCCGCTACCTTCTGTCTGTACAAGGCCAAGTATGAGAAGGAGCAGCCGCTACCTTCTGTCTGTACAAGGCCAAGTAGGAGAAGGAGCATCCGCTTCCTTCTGTCTGTACAAGGCCAAGTATGAGAAGGAGCAGCCGCTACCTTCTGTCTGTACAAGGCCAAGTATGAGAAGGAGCAGCCGCTACCTTCAGTATGTCCATAGTCTTCTTACCACCACACTGTAGATGAGTCGTCCAGATGGTAACATAGCAAGTATGGCTGAAAGAAGTCCTTCAATTTCAGTCTTTAATTACTTGCTATGTTGATCCAGAGGAAGGCGAAAAATAACCCCGAGGACTCGTTGTTGGATCATGCTCATATCAGGGGAAAAAAAATTCCTTCCTGACCCCAAATATGGCGATCGGAATAAATCCCTGGATGTTTGGTGCTCGAATCTACGTGGCTGTTACGTGGTGGAAGCTCGGTAGGATTTGTCACAGTCCGGTAAATGAGAAAGTCCAGTGTAGTTGTCTCATCCAATTCATGTAAATCTTCATTCCAAGATGTTACTGGAATGGGGCTGATTATCAGCCTAATACTCCTGTAAGAAGAGAAATATACATGTCTGAGAATCGGCTCCTCACATATATACTGTATACGGGGGGGTATAATAATAAGGCGTATAGTGGGTATGCATGTTACTGGGCAGTGATAACACTATTTTTCCCTATGTGCCACACTTACATAATCTTATTTGAATGGTGGGTCGGCTCTGCCGGACTCCACGTCGCTCCAGTTTATGAACTGGAAGAATGGGTGCTCTCGGATGGTCGATGTTATGGCAAATCGGGAAAATGGAGTTTTGCAGAGAAGCTGGAAAATGATAAAGACCATTAGTCATTATATTATGTATTATTAATGATACATTATTACACAATATCTATCGACTGTCTACATTTAATCTTCTACCTCTCCTTATAATCACCCATTATCCTCCTTTATCTGACCCTACTCACCCCGTCTAAGATGTCAATGGCATCAATACTGATCCCGGGTGGAAAATATGGGACGTCCTCCTGCAGAGACTTGTGGTACTCCTTCGTTGAGCCTCGGCTATAGAATGGCTTTATCCCTACAATCATCGTATATAGGATGACACCGAAGGAAAATGAGTCCACCAGATGGTTGTAGCTCTTACCGTCCATTATCTGTGGGAACATAAGATAGGAGATGATCTGAATATACCCGGGAGGGGATTTACACACAGAAGCTATAAGGACCGATCTGTGGATAGATATCTGCAGGATACTTTGTGATCAGATTATTCCTCAGTCCTACTATCGCCATTAATCACACAGGGATGTTACTTACCTCGGGTGCGATGTAACCTTTCGTGCCAACATATTTGTTCAATATGTCGTCCTCAAACATGACTATGGCGGATAAGCCAAAGTCAGAGATTTTAATGTGTCCGGTCTCATTGAGGAGGATGTTCCCTGGCTTCACCTCCCTGCAGGGAGAAGACAATGATTGTGAGGAGAATTCATGAAAAGAACTTTCTATAATAGATACGTAAGGAGACAACAGAGAGTCACAGGGGACAGATTTATAGAGATGAACTGATTACCGATGTATGATGTCACGTTCATGCAGGAATTGGAGTCCGCACACCATCTCTGCCGCAAAGAGTCTGTGGAGTAGAGAGTACAGGTTGGATCAGTGGTTAGATACACAATCAAAAAGACAACATCAGGAGATCACACACGTGTCCTATTTATGTCATAACTTTCTCCTGTTGTCATTGTCTATTGGTCTTGGACTACAATGTATAGGCAGCAGATCAGTATAAGACTTTACCTTGTTGTTTCTGCATCAAAAGGCATCAATCGTGCCATGTGGCCACTCAGGTCTCCTTTGGCCATAAAGTCCATGGCTACTTTATATTCTGTAGGTGTCTCCATGACTGCTCGTGCTGACATTAGGTAGCGGCACCCGGTGGCTATTAGCAGGACGTCCATCTCTGCACTGATCATCTCCTCTGAACAACGACTCTTGTTCATGATTTTCACGGCCAGCAGTTCTTTACTGACCGGATGTGATGCCAAGATGACCTGGAGGAAAATCATAACAGATCAGACCCGACTCCCATCTATTATAGGGATATGTGTAATGGATCACTGGTTTATCCCAGTCACCATTACATATGAACACCCAGTAATGAATATGTATCTCCCTCCTGTGTATCTGGGGCAGGATACATTGGGGAGCACGGAGGAGTAGAGATTCACACTTACTTTTCCAAAGCCTCCCTTTCCAAGATCTTTCTGGAATTCGAGACTGCAAATGTCAATAGGAATATTGGCATCCCCAAGGTCTTGTACGGGTATGTCCGATGAGTCAGAGGATGTCTCACTGCTTCCATCTGCTGAGATGATACAAGATTTATTAAGAAATATATCTCCAGAACCTACATTACATTTTAATCAGATTTATAGAAATCAGCAGAAAATGTCTAATATTTAGTTTTTCCTTTATCAAAATTGTCTATTAGCAAAAATGTCCCCGTTGCCTGTAGCAACGATTCACAGCACAGATTCTATTTCTTAACATTCCATCATAGAACAATGAAATGTGACTGGTTGCTACGAGCAACAAGGACAGTTCTTCAATTAGACAACATTAATAAATGAGGCCTGTACATAATATTAGGACTATAATCCCCCTCACCCCCAGTCGTATTATACTGAGTAAGCTTCTATCTTACCTGGTTCATCATTGTCCACTGATCTGTCAGATGAAGAATCACTCAGCTGGAAGAGAAACTCTGGGATGGAAATGGTTTCAGATGATGACTGGGATCTCCATAGTGCACCATTCCCGTTTATAATGGGTTTAGCATAGATCAGATGTCTCCTGCATTGGACAACCCAGTCTCTGCTGTTCCTAATTCTTTTCTGGGCTGCTGCTCTTTGCAGGTTCGGTGTTTCTAGACTTTCAGATGTAGATGAGACTTGTCTCGATGTTTCTTGGAGAACCTCTTCCACCTCTATCTCTGCGCTGATGTTTCTCCGCTTATTGAGGATGGCTTCTTTGTTCATCCTCCTTATTTCAGGGACCAGATCTCCGATTTTTTTCAAGGAGATAAGGATGGCCCTCTGAAGCTCAGCGGAGGCTGCAGAGTGAGACTCCATGAGGTTCTCCATGGTCCTTCTCTCTGTAAAGATCTCATGTCTTTTGGACTTTCTCATTTTATCCAGATGTTGTCGTTTGGACGCCATCTCTGAGGCGTCAGTGTCCATGTCCGGTAATATAATGTCTTTTCGCCCTAAAGCGAACAACGGTTTCTGCTCTTCATTTAATCCTCTCCTCTCTCTTAGAACCCGATCTCTTTGGGTTCTTTTTCTTTCTTTATCCATTGTAGAATAAATTTTTGCTTTGTCACAAAAACAAAAGAACTCCCTCACCCTTGGGGGTCTGTGAGACAGTGATTTCCTTTAGGCCATAACACTGGGATCTAGAATGCGATGATGTCATCACACCACTTGTGACATAACATTTATCGTGATGTCACAGTGCTGCAATCTCTCTCCCTCTTTTTCTTTCTGTGTATACATATATATATATATATATATATATATATATACAGTTAGGTCCATATATATTTGGACAGAGACAACATTTTTCTAATTTTGGTTCTAGACATTACCACAATGAATTTTAAACAAAATAATTCAGATGCAGTTGAAGTTCAGACTTTCAGCTTTCATTTGAGGGTATCCACATTAAAATTGGATGAAGGGTTTAGGAGTTTCAGCTCCTTAACATGTGCCACCCTGTTTTTGAAGGGACCAAAAGTAATTTAACAATTGACTCCAAGGCTATTTCATGGACAGGTGTGGGCAATCCCTTCGTTATAATGTCACTCCAGGCCAGCTAATCAAAAGAGGAGCTGCGGATGCAGTCTGGTAGGGGGCAATTCGCAGGACACCCATCCAGCAGCCACAAAATACTGACTTGGGCACTTTTACTAGGGTCCTGTGAATCGATTCAAGACCCTTGCTGATCAACAAAATAAAGGGGCTTCACTGCACGTCAGGTTGCACTGCTGACCCTTCATTGTTTGCACAGATACATCATTCTTTATACGAATGGCTGTGCCTGATATAGCATCTCAGTCCTATTCAAGATGGAGTGTTGCATCCACATCCCGCGGATTATCAAATCAACCTAGGAATCGGACACCAATGATTAAACATTGAGGGCTCCTTCCAAAGATAGACCTTCAAGCTTTACTCCCTGGAATTTATCTAATAGGGATTCTCTGAAATCTCATACAAGTTTTTGACCAGAAGAAATAGTAACCATGACTGGTCCATTTTTAGAACCGCACATTAACCATTCCCTCCTATTATCCCCCTAGGTGGCAACACCAGTCAGTGCTTCCCTGAGTGTCTATGACAACTGGATTCGTCACTTTAATCGAACCAGCTCACTGCATGGGAAACTGATACCTCAGTAAGTCACTCTTCTATAGCTTCAGTCACATTTCCGCTTTTTTTAAAATCAGGTTTTCCGTAGCTATTTGATGCAATTCCTATTCAATAAGAGAATACCCCACTCCGTAAAATATAAAAAAAAAACAGTTTGCTTAATTAATGTATAAATTCAATACAAACAATAATAAAATAGACATGATAAACAGGTAAAAAATTGAAAGTACACATATTGATATGAGCAAGATTTAACCAAGGATGACAACCACTGAGGAAGCAGCAGCGAAACACATGCTGGGGTGGGTAAACACCATTCTGCAATCAGGTGTCTTCTTATATGATTTATCTCCTGTAGGGTTACTTTTAGGCTTACTTATCTGGTGAGGTCATCCTTGTTGCCACTTTCATACAAGTGTACTGTATTTCACGCTCTGTATACCGCAATGCACGACCAGCCGCGGACCTCCTGACCCAATCTAACAGTACATATATGCCTATGATGCTGATAGTTTGGGTCAGGAGACCCATTTCTGTATACAGAGTGTGAAATACAGTACACTCATCTGAAAGTGGCCATATTTTGATACTACCAATTTTTTTTTTACATGTTGGGAGTTATTGCAAGTTTTTGGCGCACATGTGATAATTCACGCAGACCCCTACACATGCTTACTGCCTGACTTGTATCTACAGTATATCTTACCTGGACCACAGCAACAGTGCTTCCTCAGGGGGTGACACCCCTGGTGAATCTTTCTAGCATTAATGTGTACACATTTTTTTTTACCTGTTATGTGTCTATTTTATCATTGTCTGCATTGCATTTCTACATTAATAAAGTGAACTATTTTTATAATATATGGGGTAATAGTTGCTATCATTGTAGAGGAATTGCTAGTAATTTTGGGAAAGTCACACTCAATAATTAGTAACTAGGCCGTAACGTAGGTTTATGGCTACATCAGGCATATCTATAATGGCTGCACTATAAACACCGGTGTGAACATAATCTTTATTTTATTTCTACTGCCTTATGTTTCCACTTTTCATATACTCTTTATAACATCTCCATTTTCCATACAGGTTGGGCACACTAGGTGCCGGCAGTGACTATGCTCCATTCCTTCATTATTTGGGCATCTCATGCATGGACATCGCATACACCTATGACAGGGTAAGGCCGATTAAAAATCTAACCTAATAAATAAATAAATTAAAAAAGCAACTTTGGGTTCCCCTATTTTTGAGAACCAGCAAAGGTAAAGCAGACAGCTGGGGGCTTATATTATCAGGCTGGGAAGGTCCATGGTTATTGGTCCTTCCCAGCCTAAAAATACCAACCTGCACCCGCCCCAGAAGTGGAGAATCACATTGGATGTGCTAATTCTGGTGCTTTGCCCGGCTCTTCCCAATTGCCCTGGTGCGGTGGCAATCTGGATAATGCTAGTTGGGGTTGATGTCAGCTGTGATTTGTCAAAATTTACTAACCCAGTAATCAAAAATAAAAACACACACACACAAAAATACTTTGTGTGAATAAAGACTCCCCCATATTTTCCCTGGTACCCCAATTTATTAAAAAAAAGTCATGCAGATCCGTCGTAGTCTTGGGAATCCGCTATTTTTTACATTTATTTATTAAGTTAACCCAACATAAAAAGCTGGATAATAAACTTCACATGAAAGTCACTAAAGGGTGCAAGTTTATTATATGTAGTGGGCTTGTGAAATTATATATCTACAGAACATCTATCTATGCTATCCATGCTATATATTTGTTATTATCTATCTAATATCTTTATATCATCTATCTATATCTTTATATAAGATTGCTTTGTTAGTTTTGGAAACTAGCTTTAAGTTATATAGAGTATTACAGCATGTAAAAGATGATGTTAAAAACAGATTACGTATGTATGTTATACGGATGCTAAGCGAGGAAAAAAAATCGCACATACGCATGACGCTCGCCAAGTTTTCAGGATGAACATCGGAGCAATATTTCTACGCAGATGTGAGCGAACCATAACTGAGCTAAACGGATGAAAAAGATCTATCAAACTGGTTAAATAAACACAAGGTTAAAAAAACGCATAAATAACCTATTTAAAGGAATGTGAAAAACATTTAATTACTTTTCTTGCTGTCATCCAGATCTACAGTCAGCATTAGCCCTATTCAGATTGTCAGTTTTTTTTCTTGCAAGTAAGAAAACTGGATTGATTTTCATCAGTGTTTGGTCAGTGTCAGTTTTTACCATCAGTGATCTTCTGTTATGGCCAAAAAAAAAAAAATTGCAAATTTTCTTTTCCTACCCGCTACAATGTGAAAGGGAATATCTGGTCTTAAGCTACAAGTCTGCAATCGCTGTGCGACTGCGGGCTTGTGAATCCTTACATTGCGCACTCTCAGGATTCTCTGGTATCGAGAGTGGCAAGTTTGTGATTTGTATACATGTGGTCCTATGCCAACTAGACGTGCGTGGCCTTGCAAGAGTATTGAGCACGAACGACCAAACTCGTCTAGTCGGAATGTGGCCGGAAGTATGCATATTGAATACTTGGCCGCTACCGGCAAATCCTCACAGCTCACAGTGCGATGTGAGGATTTACAAGTCTGAAGTCATATAGAGTGACTGCAGACTTGTAGCTTAAGACCAACAACCCCTTTAATCTTGGACAGCACACTGACTGCAGACTGATGCCACTCGTGCTGTCTGCGATTTTCAATCACCCATCGACTTGATGGGTAATTTTGGTGTTTGACTCCAATCAGAAACACATGTCTACGTGATTTTGTTGCAGACGCATGGTGCGCAAAAAAACATGGACATCTGAAAAAGTGCAGTGCTTGCAGAAAATTTGCCCTGGGGTAGAAAACACCTTTAAGGTGCAATCTTTGCTTTTTTATATATGTACTAAATACAATTATAACAATGCTAAAATTCTTATTAGCAGTCCAGTAATTATGTTCTTCCTATATGATGTAGTTATATCTCTTTTCTTCACTCCACAGAGCAAGTCCTCCGCCCGTATCTACCCTGCGTATCACACTGCGTTTGACACGTTTGACTATACAGATAAACATATCGATCCAGGTATCACATTGTCTCCATGCCACAGCACAGAGCGATCGCTATAATATAAGAACTCGTTCACATGGGCATTTCAACTTTGTGTTGCTCATAAATTGGTCCCAAGTGAATGTGACTATAACTCGTGTCTGCTGTGTCACAGCACGCTCCATATTTTCCTATGCTGGAATTATACTATATGGATAAAAGTCCCATAGTTAAATATTAATAAATTCTGTTAGATGTGTCTCACCAGATTTCAGAACATAAGCTGCATACATTATTACATCTTTATCGACTTGATGGGGCTGGTGAAATTGGTTTGAAAATCCATGTCAGATCCATGTATAATCTTTTTTTAAAATTCTTTTACTACTTGGGGTTAAAATGAGCATTTTATGAGTCCTTTGATCCATGTACAGAAATTCTGACATGTATTTTCAAAGTAAGTACACCAGTCAGATCAGATTTAAGAGATTTATGTAATAATATATATTTAGCCTTGTAAAATTTAGTGACAGAGCCAAATGTAATAAGTTATTAATTTGATGTATTTAAAAGGGAAAAGCTTGTGTGTAGATATATTGCTGTTGCACAGAATAAAGCTATGTTCACATGTTGCGTTTTTGCAGTGTTTTTTTTCCTGCAAATTAAAAGCTGATTTTTATAGCACCAGCAAATGCTGTGGGATTTCATAAATAGAAAACTGCAGCATGTTTTAAATCTGCAGCATGTCAATTCTTTCAGCGTTTTTGCAGGTTTTTTTCACCATAGAAAGCAACAAGTGAAAAAGTGCTGCACAAAAAAGCAACCCTGCGTTTTTGGTGAATAAAATTAACTTTATTAAACATGTACTGCAGACAAATGACACATACTATATAATCCGGACCAAAAAAATGGCAGCAAAAACTCACGAAAAAAGCAGCAAAAATGTAGCAAAATTAGCTTTTTTTTAACCAGCTTCTTTTGGCCTGCAGAAAAAAAAATGCCTCAAAAATGCATCATGTGAACTTATCCTAATAGAGTCAGTCTGGTGTCCGTTTCTTAAACCAAATGAAAAGTGTACCGTGCTGGGTTTTACAGCTAATAGGAATTTTCTGTGATCGGTTTGCCACATTAATCTCATGTTTCTGTTCCTAGAACGGAACAAAGATATGGAACTCAAAACGCAGTGTGAACTGGGCCTTATGGCGCCACCTGCTGTTCTTTTGATTCCCTTTTAGAACATCCGCCCAATGTGTTGGCGAGAAGCGGCTTCAGATTCTTATTAACTGGCTTACAAAATCTTCGCCATCCAAGTAAAAGAGAATCTAGGAGTTGTCTGCTGAGCACGTGTAAATGACAAAACTGGGCAAATAAGATGGTCTTTGTCAAATATAATCAAAAGAACAGTAGGGGGCGCTATAATGTATGTAACAGCCATATCTACTATAGACACAGGAGAATTTTTTTAAATTATTCCAAAGTAAATAAAGTTGTTTTAGAACCAAAGGGATACAAAAAACTGAGGAATAAAGGAATTCATTCAAACAAAAATTTTTCATCTATGTGTTCTCTTCTGGGATTAATTCTAATCAGGTAGAAGGGATGCTTTTTCCTTTCTTTTTTTCCTTCCCTGCACTATGTAGATCATTATCTCCACCATGTCCTTGTGCTTAAAGTCAGACTCACATCTTCTATATTGGATTTTAGGATTTACCAGCCATCAGACCGTGGCCCGCACAGCGGGTAATGTTCTGCTGCGACTTGCAGACAGTCTCATCCTTCCACTCGGACCACTGGATTATGCAGAACTGCTGGAAAACTACTACAGCACTGCTGAAACGGAGTTTTCCACCAAGCTTATAGCCAACGGAATCCAATTAGGTAATGGGTGAAAAATGATATCCATGTATAAAAGAACCGGTCCATTTATTATTTAGGTGCCATTAATAGGTGAGGGAACAATTATGTCCACTAAACCCCACAACGTGCCAACCACTAATCTGTGCCCTTCATCTCTTGTAGCCATTCATTGAACGCCCCCATATAGGCCTCATGCACACTGTATGTCTGTACAGGGGCATACAGAGGCCATAGACACTATAGATTCATACAGAATCCAACAGGGAAAACATCTGGAAGCCACTATACAGCAGCTGCCATATCACAGCTACAGAAGGCAATGTTCTTCCCTGAAGAATTTAAATTCGATTTCGCCAATCCTTTTTTCCCCATCACATCTGCAGCCATGTAGAGGGCCTCAAAGGGGTTGTTCAGGCTCTAGGTGACTGCAGACTTGTGAATCCTCACAGTATGTACAGTGCACACTGTCAGGATTCACGGATGCCGGGAGCAGGCAGTAATGTGATCACAAAGATGCAATTTGAATACTTTCAGCCGCATTCAGACTAGACGTCTCACGTCTAGTTGGCATGTGACAGCATGTATGTAAATCGCATACTTGTGGTCACATGCTGGCCAGCTCCCGATAAATCCTGACAGAGCGCACACTGTATGCTATGAGGATCCACAAGTCTGCAGTTACATTCAGTGGCTGCAGACTTGAACCCCTTTTGTCCAATTTTGAAAAAGTTAATATAACCGATTTTTATAATCATGAAGAAGTTCTGTGGCCACCACGGCTGCTCCCACAGGGCTCATCAGTTATTTTGCTTGGCCTAAAAGTAATTCTGCCTCGTAATCCAGCGTATGAGTGCAGGAATGGGCAGAGCAGTCGTGCAGGCGAGGAAGGGGACACAAATTCGGAGACAGTAATAACGCAGTCCATCTGTGTTTCAGCACCGTTGAAGACTGCAGTTGCAAGATACAAGACATTTTCGGAAGCGCTGAACAAGACAATTTCAGAGCTGAAAGACACGAAAGAAACGTAAGTTAGTTGTACAATGTATCCTCACATTCAGCATGAAGGTCAGGAATGACAGCTCTTTAAAAGAGGTTATCCACTACTTTTTCATTGATGACCTATGTCTGATCGGCCGGGGTCCGACACACGGCATCCCCGCTGATCAGCTGTTCTCAGTGGCGGCGGCTCCCGGCCACAAGTGCTCGATTGCGGAGCTGCTCCATCTTCTGATAGTGGCCGCAGCAGTGTACTGCACATCCGCCTCCGATTTCAAATCAATAGTAGGTGGATGAGCAGTACCCGACCACGGCCACTATCAGAAGACGGCCAGCTGCGCAAGTGAGCACTTCCGGCCGAGAGCCACCGCCACTGAGAACAGCTGATCGGGGGGGGGATGCCGGGTGTCGGACCCCAACCGATCAGACATTGATGACCTATCCTAAGGATAGGTCATCAATGCAAAAAGTAATGGACAACCTCTTTAACCATGTTTCCTTCTTCCCATCTAGGCCACTAAGAGTTCGCATGATCAATGACCAACTAATGCTGCTGGAGCGAGCCTTCATCAATCATTTTACCTTCCCAGATAAACTTTATTACAGGTACTATATTTTATTAATCTATGCTAAATTAAAGAAACACTAAACTTAGAAATCAATGTGAAAACTAATCAAGAAATCCAGTTGCCCTCACTGTTGGGGCTTGTTCACACATTGCATTTTTACCAAGGAAAAATGCAGCGTTTTACAGTACCAGCGATGAGAATGAGATTCCTGAAATGTCATGTACATGCTGCTTATTTTTTCCTTGCAGATTTAACCCATTAAAGCTTTTTTTTTTTAAATGTTTAGCATGTCAATTTTCTCAGTTTTTTTCCACCCATTCAAATGAAGGGGGGGGGGGGGGACAAGTAAAAAAGCTACAAAGTTGTACGTCTTCCACCCAGTATTTTACCTGGGTGATCGAGCTACTAAATAAAATCACCTATGTAGTTTTACACTTTCACAAAAAGTTGCATTGATTTTTTTTTTTACTGTACCCACTGATGGAACGCCCTCTAGTGCTCACATTGAGTTGTGCAGGTGAAGTTTAAAGAGGCACTCCTCCCATCTAGTGATGAGCGAGTATGTTCTGTTAACCCTTTCGCCGAGTATACTCGGGCGAGCACCGAGTATTTACAGCGTGCTCGGGGGGTACGTTTTTGTCGCTCCCTGAACATGATTTGCGACTGTTTGACAGCTTTAATACATGTGAGGAATGTCTATTTCTTACACATTCCTCACATGTATCAAAGCTGTCAAAAAGTCGCAAATCATGCACACGGGAGTGATTCCAACATATCACCGAGCACGCTATAAATACTCGGTGCTCGGCGAAAGGGTTAACAAAACATACTCGCTCATCACTACTCCCATCCTATTAATATATTGCAATTAGTGTTGAGAATTCCGATAATGAAATATCGGGTATTGATCGATATTCGCGGTATCGGAATTCCGATACTGAGTTCCGATACTTTTAGAATATCGAATACCGGAATCGGAAGTTCCCATAATGCCTGCGCTCTGCAGTGTCTCTGAAAGATGACAAGCTGGATGGCAGTGCTCAGCTCACTGTACTTGTCATTTAGTGTTAAAGGATTTATTAAAAAAAATAATACTGTTTTAATGCACCGTCTCTTTAAAAAAGCCGGCCGGCAATTCAGCAGCGGCATACACCGGTACCCAACAATTTACAACAGAAAGAATAGAGCATCACACATAGATTAGATAGATAGAAACATGTCAGTCACATATATAAGAAGTACAGTGATAGTGTTGCTTACTGTACTTATCATTTAGTGTTAAAGGATTTATTTAAAAAAATAATACTGTTTTCATGCACCGTCTATTTAAAAAAGCCGGCCGGCAATTCAGCAGGGGCATACACCGGTACCCGACAATTTACAACAGAAAGAATAGAGCATCACACATAGATTAGATAGATAGAAACATGTCACTCACATATATAAGAAGTACAGTGACAGTGTTGCTTACTGTACTTGTCATTTAGTGTTAAAGGATTTATTAAAAAAAATAATACTGTTTTCATGCACCGTCTCTTTAAAAAAGCCGGCCGGCAATTCAGCAGCGGTACCCGACAATTTAGAATAGAAAGAATAGAGCATCACACATAGATTAGATAGATAGAAACATGTCAGTCACATATATAATAAGTACAGTGATAGTGTTGATTACTGTACTTGTCATTTAGTGTTAAAATAAAGGATTTATTAAAAAAAAAATTGACGTGGGGTTCCCCGTAATTTTAGTCTCTAGCGGAGGTTAAGCAGACGGCTGTGGCAGATGTTTGAAGCCTGGGAAGGGGTTAATACCCATGGAGCTTCCCAGGCTACTAATATCAGCCTCCAGCTGAATACCTAGCCTTTACTAGCTATTAAAATGGGGGACCACAAAAAAAATGACGTGGGGTTCCCCCTATTTTAATAGCTAGCAAAGGCTAGGCAGACAGCTGGGGGCTGATATTAATAGCCCAGGAAGGGTGCCATGAATATTGGCCCCCTCCCAGGCTAGAAACACCAGCCGTCAGCTGCCCCAGAAATGGAGCATCCATAGGATGCGCCAATTCTGGCACTTAGCCTCGCTCTTCCCACTGCTCTGTAGCGGTGGCCGTGGGGTAATAGGGCTGGGGTTGATGTCAGCTTATAATGCCAGCTGACATCAAGTCCAGGTTAGTAATGGAGAGGCGTCTATAAGACACCCCCATTACTAACCCCATAGTCAAAGTTAAAAAAAAACCACAAACACCCAGAATAAAGTCCTTTAATTGAAATAAAGACACAATTCTTTATTGTTCTAAATTAAACCATACTTACGATCACGCCCATTCCAGCTGAAGCCAACGATCTCCTGCAATAAAAGTAAAATAATAAAGCAACATCATCCTTACCTTTCCATGGTTCCCACGACAGCTTCAGCTCTGCTACATTCACATGACAGGTTGGACCGCAGCCGAAAGCTGCCATCCAGCTTGCCATGCGGCAGACACTGAGAAGCGCAGGCTTGCTTGCGCTCCTCAGTGTCTCACTGTGACGGCATAAAGATGAGCCGAGGTCATGTCCAATGAACTCAGCTCACCTCATGCAGGTCACTGACAGCGTGGGAAAATTCTAAGTGCTCAGCAGGAGAATTCTCCCACGCTGTGATGGCATTGAGATGACAGGCTAGATCGCAGCTGAACTCTGCCATCCAGCCTGTCATCTCAATGCCTTCCCAGCGTGGGAGAATTCTCCTGCTCAAGCGCTGAGCGCTGAGAATTTTCCCACGCTGTCAGTGACGTGCATTAGGTGAGCTGAGTTCATTGGACATGACCTCGGCTCATCTTTATGACGTCACAGCCAGACACTGAGGAGCACAAGCATACCTGCGCTTCTCAGTGTCTGCCGCATGGCAAGCTGGATGGCAGCTTTCGGCTGTTGTCCAGCCTGTCATGTGAATGTAGCAGAGCTGAAGCTGTCGTGGGAAACATGGAAAGGTAAGGATGATGTTGCTTTATTATTTTACTTTTATTGCAGGAGATCGTTGGCTTCAGCTGGAATGGGGTTGATGGTAAGTATGGTTTAATTTAGAACAATAAACAATTGTGTCTTTATTTCAATTAAAGGACTTTATTCTGGGTGTTTTTGGTTTTTTTTTAACTTTGACTATGGGATTAGTAATGGGGGTGCCTTATAGACGCCTCTCCATTACTAACCTGGGCTTGATGTCAGCTGGCATTATAAGCTGACATCAACCCCAGCTCTATTACCCCACTGCCACCGCTACAGGGCAGTGGGAAGAGCGAGGCTAAGTGCTAGAATTGGCACATCCTATGGATGCGCCATTTCTGGGGCAGCTGACGGCTGGTGTTTCTAGCCTGGGAGGGGGCCAATATTCATGGCACCCTTCCTGGGCTATTAATATCAGCCCCCAGCTGTCTGCCTAGCCTTTGCTAGCTTTTAAAATAGGGGGGACCCCACGTCATTTTATTTGGGATACCCCATTTTAATAGCTAGTAAAGGCTGGGTATTCAGCTGGGGGCTGATATTAGTAGCCTGGGAAGCTCCATGGGTTTACCCCCTTCCCAGGCTTCAAACATCTGCCCCAGCCGTCTGCTTAACCTCCGCTAGAGACTAAAATTACGGGGAACCCCACTCCAATTTTTTTTTTAATAAATCCTTTATTTTAACACTAAATGACAAGTACAGTAATCAACACTATCACTGTACTTATTATATATGTGACTGACATGTTTCTATCTATCTGATCTATGTGTGATGCTCTATTCTTTCTATTCTAAATTGTCGGGTACCGATGCTGAATTGCCGGCCGGCTTTTTTAAAGAGACGGTGCATGAAAACACTATTATTTTTTTAATAAATCCTTTAACACTAAATGACAAGTACAGTAAGCAACACTGTCACTGTACTTCTTATATATGTGACTGACATGTTTCTATCTATCTAATCTATGTGTGATGCTCTATTCTTTCTGTTATAAATTGTCGGGTACCGCTGCTGAATTGCCGGCCGGCTTTTTTAAAGAGACGGTGCATGAAAACACTATTATTTTTTTTAATAAATCCTTTAACACTAAATGACAAGTACAGTAAGCAACACTGTCACTGTACTTCTTATATATGTGACTGACATGTTTCTATCTATCTAATCTATGTGTGATGCTTTATTCTTTCTGTTCTAAATTGTTCGGTACCGGTGTATGCCGCTGCTGAATTGCCGGCTTTTCATGTAATACATTCTACATTATTCTTATTTGTTTTCCTTCATGTAGAATTAACCTACAAGGAAAGAAAGGGTTTATTTTCATTCCGATATTTGTGTCCCATTGACTTGCATTGGTTTCCGGTATCGGAATCGGCGATATCCGATATTTTTTGGTTATCTGTCCGATCCAATCCGATACGATATTTCCCAATATCGGAAGGTATCGCTCAACAGTAATTGCAATCTTCATATTACATAACACTGTGTACTTACAATTGCTCATTTTGCTTTTCTACCCAGATAATTCTCCTCTTTTCTCTGCTCTATGTAGAAACAGGAAGTCTCTTTTCCCTGCATGAATCATCCCCCTTTTCACCTCCTCACCCAGTTGCTCCCTCCTCCCCCTGTCAGGGACTTTTGCAGTAACTTGTGACCTGTGCAGAGATAATTGACCTCCTGTTTCTACATAGAACTTAGAAGGATTCAGCTAGTCAGTTTTTAACCACGGGATGTCAAAGAGATAAGAGAAGAATTAGCTGGGTAGAAAGGCAAAATAAGCAATTGTAAGAACACAGTGCTGTATAATATGATGACTGCAATATATTAAGAGGATAAAAACTTTGATGGGAGGAGGAAGACTTCTTTAACATTGGCTGTATGACCAGCAAAAGAGGTGAAGCAGTGCAATAAAGGCTTTTGGAGCAAATAGGGCTAATTTTGTGATATGTTAAGAAATGTGTTCCCTTTGAGATGCTACTTCCAGGTCAGAATAGGCTTTATTCCTGCTGTAGAGTGTTTGTAATAATTCGCTCGCTTACATCAGTCTCCTTCATCCCTGCAGTCATGAGATCTGGGCGTCCCGGAGTTCCAGCGTGGTCACCTTCCCCGGCATTGCAGACGCTTATGCCAATGCAGTTTCCACAGGGCTGAAAACGGACTGGGACCTTGTCCACCACCACATCACTGTGGCCGCCACCGCTGTGGATAATGCTGCATCAACTCTGGAAACCGCAGCGTCCATTTAACAATAGGACTGAAATTAAAACCGCACGGCGTTAATTTATATCCCATACCGCTCTCCTGTGGTTTACTACCCAAGAATCATTGAAAGTTTAGAACTAATATAGTCTACAATGTGGTGCTATATAAAAGCTGGGCTGAGAGGTTCTTCAGCACTGTACTGCCCTCATGATCATATGGTTCACATGGATTTTGGCTTCAATGGGAACAATTTAAAAAAAAAAAACGCAACCATCTTGTCCATACGATTCCCATTCTGCAACTCACTCTTATTGAGAATTCATTGGAGCAGATTTACTATTGTCAGCGTGTCTCAAATCTACTTTTACTGTTGAACTAAAATTCTGGTTAAAATAAATGTAGACATTTTTATTAATAATTTGAGCCAAAAAAAGAACAGATGTTTGCATTCTTGTTAGTATCTATAAAAGAAGACTCAAGTTTGGCAAGATTTATTTCTGGCTTGCACCAAGTTTTAGGTGCAAGGTCTATGTCTAAAGTATAAGGCCAAGTTCACACGTTGAGTATTTGGTGAGTTTTTGAGTGGGTGATAAATACAGAAGTGGTGACATGTTTCTATTATATTTTTCCTCTGATCGTTCCACTCATTCATTTGGCTTACAAATGCTGAGCTAAAATACTGAATGTGTGAACATGGCATTAGACCCAAGAGCTGGTATAAAATAGGAAACAGAGTCTAACCTGCGCCAAAGATGTTAAACAGTGCGCACCACAATGAAAGATTTCCGCATCTTCTTATGCTTCATCTATGTTTATATGGTCTGAATGTTACACAGGAATAGTAAATCTGCCACAGTATTTGAAGCTAATTTAAAAGGGGTTGAATAGTGAAAACAAGGATAGGTGATAACTTGCTGATCGGTGGGAGTCCGACCGTGGAGACCCACACCGATTGGGAAAATGGGGAACGCTTATCCCCTTTACGAAATGGAGCTGCAGGCCAGATGTCACTCCATTCATTCTCTATGGGGTTGCCAAAAAAAGCCGAGCCCGGCAGTCATATAGAAAATGAATGGCTTGACGATTGAGTTGCGATACCGTTGCTCCATTCTAACAGGGATAAAAGTTCCCCGTCCTTCTGATTTGATGCAGGCCCCAGTGATGGCTCACCCATCAATCAACAAGTTATCACCTATATGTCAAGAGTGTATCAGGTTTAACAGACAGTCGTTCTGGATCCGGCTGTAGAAGGTCGCTGCGCTTGGCTTTGCAGACACCTTCTTGATCTTTGAATCATCCTTCTCTCACTAGTACCCAGCGGTGATCTCTACCTTCTGCTGCTAATTAACACACCCTTGCTTGATATTTAAAAACCCTCAGTGTCTCCAGAGAGTCACTGGTGATAGAAGTATTTTCCTCTGTTCAAGCCTGGAGTTCTAGCCGTCTGCTAATTTCTTCTTGGAGTTTCTTGGTGGATATTTGTCGTGATCTTTCTCGCGTCTTCTCAAGCTAAGTGTATCCCCTTGTCTGTTTACCTTGTTTGTCTTTAGTTGCAGTGGGGCTTGTTACGCACAAGCCCATACTGACCGGCGTGAGCATGATTAGTGATCCCACTGGACCATGAACTGAGGAGTGCCTGGAGGGATGTAACTAAATATCAACTCGGTCCGACCAAGGTCACACGGCGGTTCAGTCGACTCCGTGAACCAGGGAGGAACCGAGCAGAGGGACCAGGTGCTACTCCAGGTCAGACCCCGGTCACAGCTGTTGACCCACACCAGGAAATGCAGGAACAGGCAAGGTAGGCTGGCATACAGACAGGTGGATACTGGCAGGCACGGCTGGTATACAGACAGGTGGGTATTCGCAGGCATGGCTGGTATGCAGACAGGTGGGCACTGGCAAGCACGGCGGGCATGCAGACAGGTGGGCACTGGCAGGCACGGCTGGCATGCATACAGGCGGGTGCTGGCAGGTAGGAACGCAGGCAGGATAGGGACCAGTCCAGACTGGGACACAGGAACGGAACCGCAGGTGCGGTAGACAAGCAGAGCAGAGCAAAATCCGCGGGTGCAGTAGACAAGCAGAGCAGAGAAAAACCCTCAGGTGCGGTAGACAAGCAGAGCAGAGAAAAACCCTCAGGTGCGGTAGACAAGCAGAGCAGAGCAAAACCCGCAAATGCGGTAGACAAACAGAGCAGAGCAAAACCCGCAGACGCGTAGAAAAGCAGAGCAAAGCCCGCAGATGTGGTAGACAAGCAGAGCAAAACCCACAGATGCGGTAGACAAGCAAAGCAGAGCAAAACCCACAGATGCGGTAGACAAGCTGAGCAGAGCAAAACCCGCAGATGCGGTAGACGAGCAAAGCAGAGCAAAACCCACAGATGCGGTAGACAAGAAAAGCAGAGCAAAACCCGCTGATGCTGTAGACGAGCAGAGCAGAGCAAAACCCGCAGGTGCGGTAGACAAGCAGAGCAGAGCAAATCCCGTAGGTGCGGTAGACAACAGAGCAGAGCAAAACCCGCAGGTGCGGTAGACAAGCAGAGCAGAGCAAAACCCGCAGATGCGGAAGACAAGAAGAGCAGAGCAAAACCCGCAGATGTGGCAGACAAGCAGAGCAGAGCAAAACCCGCAGATGCGGTAGACAAGCAGAGCAGAGCAAAACCCGCAGATGCGGTAGACAAGCAGAGCAGAGCAAAACCCGCAGATGCGGTAGACAAGCAGAGCAGAGCAAAACCAGAAGATGCGGTAGACGAGCAGAACAGAGCAAAACCCGTAGATGCGGTAGACGAGCAGAGCACAGCAAAACCTGCAGATGCGGTAGACAAGCAAAGCAGAGCAAAACCCGCAGATGCGGTAGACGAGCAGAGCAGAGCAACACCCGCAGATGCGGTAGACGAGCAGAGCAGAGCAAAACCCACAGATGCGGTAGACGAGCACAGCAAAACCCGCAGATGCGATAGACGAGCAGAGCAGAGCAAAACCCGCAGATGCGGTAGACGAGCAAAGCAGAGCGAAGCTCGCAGGTGCGGTAGACGAGCAGAGCAGAGCAAAACCCGCAAGTGCGGTAAACAAGCAGCGAAGAGCAAAACCGCAGGTGCGGTGAACAAGCAGAACCAGATACACACAAGGTACTTACAATGAAGTAGCGAGTGTACACAAAACTCACAAACAGAAGTTCAGAGACAACGAGTTGGAGTTAGGTGCAGGTTCAGACACTGCAGGAAAAGGAAAGGTTCGGACATAGAGACAAACAAGTAATGGGCAAGGACACAGTTCAGACAGAAACTGAACCAGGAATTAGATACAGGAACGAGCCTGGGAACTCAGCCCCCAGGGTGGCGGAGACAGACTAGAAGTCACAGATACAGGTAGCAGGCCTGGGTACACAGCCCCCAGGGGCGGAAACAGACAAGATACAGGACAGGACCTGGCAACTCAGTTGCACAGAACAAACTGAATGAAAATGTTGCTCAGGTACCTCCTACTGGGTGGAGGGGGTTTAAGTATCCAGTGACTCACAGCAATAGGCTGGGGACGCATTAGGACTGAGCACACTGTAGCTTTAAGAATCAGGAAGAAACAGCACCGCCGCCCTAAGCCAGCAGACAAAAGACATACAAACAGCAGGTACTGGAGCAAAGTGTGCAGCCTGACCTGATAGGTAAGATTGCAGTCTTGCATGGTGGGAGGTGATAAGCCGTGCAAGCATGCCGCCAGGGATGTTACAGGGCTGGCTAGTGCTCACCCCTTCCCCTCCCTACCTAGGGCCTAGCGCTAGGGTCAGACAGGGCTAAGGTATCCTGCTTGGCGATAGGTACAGAACCTATTTAGGGGCGATGGGGGAGTCAGAGTGTTAGATCTGCCTAGGGGTCTCCACTCTCCCTTTCCCTAGTTGTTGGGCTTCACCCCTTTTCCCATCGTCATACGCTGGGTTCTTCCCATACCTTGCATGACACTATCCTATGAATAGGTGATAACCTGTTTTACCAAACAACCCTTTTAAAATTCAGCAATTGGACAAGATGTAAATCAAGCAAAAAGTGTAAACTTAAGACTAGAAAGTTTGAAAACCAACCAAAATGATCACAGTAGTTTATGCTGGATGATACATTTGGCTAATTTTTAGACATTCTGGTCTAAATTTAGACTAAATATAGGACAGGATTAGGATTTCCGCTCCGCAGTTGTCTGTGTTGCGTATAATTGTACAGTAAAAGATACAGCACAGTTGACTAAAACGTTTTTGCACTGTATACCCACCTGATGGATGTCAAAAAAATTATCTTTGGCAAACTTTTACAGTCCATGGACACATAAGATGCACAAATCTGAAGAACTTTCTAGCAAATCTACTGCACACTCCGAAAACAGAGCTTAAAAGCAATGTGAACGGGGCCTGATGAGAAGTGACAAAAAGATCATGTCCAGTCAATGGGAAGCTGTTACGATGATCAATTACTCAACTGGACATGCTAACATATAGGTTGGAATCACACGTGCAGTTTTTTAAGCCATTAGATCAAGCAGGAAGGGGGAAGTACGAGTCCTTATCAAGAAAGATTATCGTGAACGCTCTTTCAGTGTAAAGCCATGTTCATACATCCCATATTTGGTCAGTATTTTACCTCAGTATTTGTAAGCCAAGACCAGGAGTGGGTGATAAATACAGAACTGGTGACGTGTTTCTATTATACTTTTCCTCTGATTGTTCCACTCCTGGTTTTGGCTTACAAATACTGATCAGATTCTGAATGTGTGAACAAGGCCTAAAAGAGCTTAACTGATGCAATATACTGAAGAGAATACACAACTGTGAATGAGGCCATACACCTAGATTTTATGTCTGTAGAATTTCCCTAAGCCGTGCAGATCACTCTTCCGACCCTGCACTCGGAATAAGGCCGCATGATTCACATGGCCTCCTCATCTCCAATCCTGGTAATGCATAGCCCCTTCATCCCCCAATCCTGGTATGCATGGCCCCCTCATCCCCCAATCCTGGTTTGCATGGCCTCCTCATTTCCCACTCCTGGTGTGTATGGCACCCCTCATCCCCCAATCCTGGTATGTATGGCCCCATCACTGCACACATAAAAAAATAAACACTTATACTCACCTTCCTTACTCATCTCTGCTCCAGCAGCTCATGTCAGCATCTGAGTAGTGCATGGCGTCACAGCCATATGCTCTCAGAAGCTGATGTGAGCTGCCGGCATATTCACTCCTCTCGATGCCGGGATTATGATCATGGAGAGGAGTGAATATGCATTCTCTTTAGTAGCGGGCACTGTCTGCAGTAGGTGCGGCTCCGCGATCCTCTGTGCCCGCTACTTAAGAGAACAAATATTCCTTCTTCTCCATGCCCTTGGGAGGGGAGAAGAGGGAATATTCATTTCCCTTTAGCAGCGGTCACACGCGGTAGCTGCAGCCGCCGGCTACTGCGTGTGTCCCACTCCTCCACCGCTGCCAGCCCCTCACCACTATACACCAACGGAATATGTATTTACTCGAGTATATACCCGAGTGTAAGCCGAGGGGGGCTTTTTCAGCACAAAAAAATGTGCTGAAAAACTCGGCTTATACTTGAGTATATTCGGTAATAAAATACCAAAAAAGCAGTTCTATATATGAGAAGAATCTGAAAAGAAGCAGCATAGATGTTCAATATATTTATTTGTGCACGAAAGTTGTTAATAACATGCAAAGATTAAAAAAGAAAGTCTGTAGATACAGTCACTTTCTATAGAAAGGAGCAGATGATGATGATTCTGCTCCTCGGGCCTTTGGTTGCACTTGTGCTGTTTTTGGACATCCAGTTCTGGATCACACATGACGGAGAGGAGAAGAGCAGGAATGTGTGATGTGTGATCTGTGTAGATGGAGCTCTTCTGGAGTCCTAAAGCACAAAGATCAACCATTTGGCCTTCAGTCTGACCATGGCCAGGAAGGAGAAGGAGCAGCCGCTTCCTTCTGTCTGTACATGACCAAGTATGAAAAGGAGCAGCCGCTACCTTCTGTCTGTACAAGGCCAAGTATGAGAAGGAGCAGCCGCTACCTTCTGTCTGTACAAGGCCAAGTATGAGAAGGAGCAGCCGCTTCCTTCTGTCTGTACAAGGCCAAGTATGAGAAGGAGCAGACGCTACCTTCTGTCTGTACAAGGCCAAGTATGAGAAGGAGCAGCCGCTTCCTTCTGTCTGTACAAGGCCAAGTATGAGAAGGAGCAGCCGCTACCTTCAGTCTGTACAAGGCCAAGTATGAGAAGGAGCAGCCGCTACCTTCTGTCTGTACAAGGCCAAGTATGAGAAGGAGCAGCCGCTACCTTCTGTCTGTACAAGGCCAAGTAGGAGAAGGAGCATCCGCTTCCTTCTGTCTGTACAAGGCCAAGTATGAGAAGGAGCAGCCGCTACCTTCTGTATGTCCATAGTCTTCTTACCACCACACTGTAGATGAGTCGTCCAGATGGTAACATAGCAAGTATGGCTGAAAGAAATCCTTCAATTTCAGCCTTTAATTACTTGCTATGTTGATCCAGAGGAAGGCAAAAAATAACCCAGAGGACTCGTTGTTGGATTATCCTCATATCAGGGGAAAAAAATTCCTTCCTGACCCCAAATATGGCGATCGGAATAAATCCCTGGATGTTTGGTGCTCGAATCTACGTGGCTGTTACGTGGTGGAAGCTCGGTAGGATTTGTCACAGTCCGGTAAATGAGAAAGTCCAGTGTAGTTGTCTCATCCAATTCATGTAAATCTTCATTCCTAGATGTTACTGGAATGGGGCTGATTATTATCAGCCTAATACTCCTGTAAGAAGAGAAATATACATGTCTGAGAATCGGCTCCTCACATATATACTGTATACGGGGGGGTATAATAATAAGGCGTATAGTGGGTATGCATGTTACTGGGCAGTGATAACACTATTTTTCCCTATGTGCTACACTTACTTAGTCTTATTTGAATGGTGGGTCGGCTCTGCCGGACTCCACGTCGCTCCAGTTTATGAACTGGAAGAATGGGTGCTCTCGGATGGTCGATGTTATGGCAAATCGGGAAAATGGAGTTTTGCAGAGAAGCTGGAAAATGATAAAGACCATTAGTCATTATATTATGTATTATTAATGATACATTATTACACAATATCTATCGACTGTCTACATTTAATCTTCTACCTCTCCTTATAATCACCCATTATCCTCCTTTATCTGACCCTACTCACCCCGTCTAAGATGTCAATGGCATCAATGCTGATCCCGGGTGGAAAATATGGGACGTCCTCCTGCAGAGACTTGTGGTACTCCTTCGTTGAGCCTCGGCTATAGAATGGCTTTATCCCTACAATCATCGTATATAGGATGACACCGAAGGAAAATGAGTCCACCAGATGGTTGTAGCTCTTACCGTCCATTATCTGTGGGAACATAAGATAGGAGATGATCTGAATATACCGGGGAGGGGATTTACACACAGAGGCTATAAGGACCGATCTGTGGATAGATATCTGCAGGATACTTTGTGATCAGATTATTCTTCAGTCCTACTATCGCCATTAATCACACAGGGATGTTACTTACCTCGGGTGCGATGTAACCTTTCGTGCCAACATATTTGTTCAATATGTCGTCCTCAAACATGACTATGGCTGATAAGCCAAAGTCAGAGATTTTAATGTGTCCGGTCTCATTGAGGAGGATGTTCCCTGGCTTCACGTCCCTGCAGGGAGAAGACAATGATTGTGAGGAGAATTCATGAAAAGAACTTTCTACAATAGATATGTAAGGAGACAACAGAGAGTCACAGGGGACAGATTTATGAAGCTGAACTGATTACCGATGTATGATGTCACGTTCATGCAGGAATTGGAGTCCGCACACCATCTCTGCCGCAAAGAGTCTGTGGAGTAGAGAGTACAGGTTGGATCAGTGGTTAGATACACAATCAAAAAGACAACATCAGGAGATCACACAGGTGTCCTATTTATGTCATAACTTTCTCCTGTTGTCATTGTCTATTGGTCTTGGACTACAATGTATAGGCAGCAGATCAGTATAAGACTTTACCTTGTTGTTTCTGCATCAAAAGGCATCAATCGTGCCATGTGGCCACTCAGGTCTCCTTTGGCCATAAAGTCCATGGCTACTTTATATTCTGTAGGTGTCTCCATGACTGCTCGTGCTGACATTAGGTAGCGGCACCCGGTGGCTATTAGCAGGACGTCCATCTCTGCACTGATCATCTCCTCTGAACAACGACTCTTGTTCATGATTTTCACGGCCAGCAGTTCTTTACTGACCGGATGTGATGCCAAGATGACCTGGGGGAAAATCATAACAGATCAGACCCGACTCTCATCTATTATAGGGATCTGTGTAATGGATCACTGGTTTATCCCAGTCACCATTACATATGAACACCCAGTAATGAATATGTATCTCCCTCCTGTGTATCTGGGGCAGGATACATTGGGGAGCACGGAGGAGTAGAGATTCACACTTACTTTTCCAAAGCCTCCCTTTCCAAGATCTTTCTGGAATTCGAGACTGCAAATGTCAATAGGAATATTGGCATCCCCAAGGTCTTGTACGGGTATGTCCGATGAGTCAGAGGATGTCTCACTGCTTCCATCTGCTGAGATTATACAAGATTTATTAAGAAATATATCTCCAGAACCTACATTACATTTTAAACAGATTTATAGAAATCAGCAGAAAATGTCTAATATTTAGTTTTTCCTTTATCAAAATTGTCTATTAGCAAAAATGTCCCCGTTGCCCGTAGCAACGATTCACAGCACAGATTCTATTTCTTAACATTCCATCATAGAACAATGAAATGTGACTGGTTGCTACGAGGCCTGTACATAATATTAGGAGTATAATCCCCCTCACCCCCAGTCGTATTATACTGAGTAAGTTTCTATCTTACCTGGTTCATCATTGTCCACTGATCTGTCAGATGAAGAATCACTCAGCTGGAAGAGAAACTCTGGGATGGAAATGGTTTCAGATGATGACTGGGATCTCCATAGTGCACCATTCCCATTTATAATGGGTTTAGCATAGATCAGATGTCTCCTGCATTGGACAACCCAGTCTCTGCTGTTCCTAATTCTTTTCTGGGCTGCTGCTCTTTGCAGGTTCGGTGTTTCTAGACTTTCAGATGTGGATGAGACTTGTCTCGATGTTTCTTGGAGAACCTCTTCCACCTCTATCTCTGCGCTGATATTTCTCCGCTTATTGAGGATGGCTTCTTTGTTCATCCTCCTTATTTCAGGGACCAGATCTCCGATTTTTTTCAAGGAGATAAGGATGGCCCTCTGAAGCTCAGCGGAGGCTGCAGAGTGAGACTCCATGAGGTTCTCCATGGTCCTTCTCTCTGTAAGGATCTCATTTCTTTTGGACTTTCTCATTTTATCCAGATGTTCTCGTTTGGACGCCATCTCTGAGGCGTCAGTGTCCATGTCCGGTAATATAATGTCTTTTCGCCCTAAAGCGAACAACGGTTTCTGCTCTTCATTTAATCCTCTCCTCTCTCTTAGAACCCGATCTCTTTGGGCTCTTTTTCTTTCTTTATCCATTGTAGAATAAATTTTTGCTTTGTCACAAAAACAAAAGAACTCCCTCACCCTTGGGGGTCTGTGAGGCAGTGATTTCCTTTAGGCCATAACACTGGGATCTAGAATGCGATGATGTCATCACACCACTTGTGACATAACATTTATCTTGATGTCACAGTGCTGCAATCTCTCTCCCTCATTTTCTCTCTGTGCATACATATATATATATATATATATTTATATATATATACAGTTAGGTCCATATATATTTGGACAGAGACATTTTTCTAATTTTGGTTCTAGACATTACCACAATGAATTTTAAACAAAATAATTCAGATGCAGTTGAAGTTCAGACTTTCAGCTTTCATTTGAGGGTATCCACATTAAAATTGGATGAAGGGTTTAGGAGTTTCAGCTCCTTAACATGTGCCACCCTGTTTTTGAAGGGACCAAAAGTAATTGGACAATTGACTCCAAGGCTATTTCATGGACAGGTGTGGGCAATCCCTTCGTTATAATATCACTCCAGGCCAGCTAATCAAAAGAGGAGCTGCGGATGCAGTCTGGTAGGCGGCAATTCGCAGGACACCCATCCAGCAGCCACAAAATACTGACTTGGGCACTTTTACTAGGGTCCTGTGAATCGATTCAAGACCCTTGCTGATCAACAAAATAAAGGGGCTTCACTGCACGTCAGGTTGCACTGCTGACCCTTCATTGTTTGCACAGATACATCATTCTTTATACGAATGGCTGTGCCTGATATAGCATCTCAGTCCTATTCAAGATGGAGTGTTGCATCCACATCCCGCGGATTATCAAATCAACCTAGGAATCGGACACCAATGATTAAACATTGAGGGCTCCTTCCAAAGATAGACCTTCAAGTTTTACTCCCTGGAATTTATCTAATAGGGATTCTCTGAAATCTCATACAAGTTCTTGACCAGAAGAAATAGTAACCATGACTGGTCCATTTTTAGAACCGCGTATTAACCATTCCCTCCTATTACCCCCCTAGGTGGCAACACCAGTCAGTGCTTCCCTGAGTGTCTATGACAACTGGATTCGTCACTTTAATCGAACCAGCTCACTGCATGGGAAACTGATACCTCAGTAAGTCACTCTTCTATAGCTTCAGTCACATTTCCGCTTTTTTTAAAATCAGGTTTTCCTTAGCTATTTGATGCAATTCCCATTCAATAAGAGAATACCACAATCCATAAAATATAAAAAAAACCAGTTTGCTTAATTAATGTATAAATTCAATACAAACAATAATAGAATAGACATGATAAACAGGTAAAAAATTGAATGTACACATATTGATATGAGCAAGATTTAACCAAGGATGACAACCACTGAGGAAGCAGCGGCGAAACACATGTTGGGGTGGGTAAACACCATTCTGCAATCAGGTGTCTTCTTATATGATTTATCTCCTGTAGGGTTACTTTTAGGCTTACTTATCTGGTGAGGTCATCCTTGTTGCCACTTTCATACAAGTGTACTGTATTTCACGCTCTGTATACCGCAATGCACGGACCAGCCGCGGACCTCCTGACCCAATCTAACAGTACATATATGCCTATGATGCTGATAGTTTGGGTCAGGAGACCAATTTCTGTATACAGAGTGTGAAATACAGTACACTCATCTGAGAGTGGCCATATTTTGATACTACCATTTTTTTTTACATGTTGGGAGTTATTACAAGTTTTTGGCACATATGTGATAATTCACGCAGACCCCTACACATGCTTACTGCCTGACTTATATCATACCTGAACCACAGCAACAGTGCTTCCTCAGGGGGTGACACCCCTGGTGAATCTTTCTAGCATTAATGTGTACACATTTTTTTTTACCTGTTATGTGTCTATTTTATCATTGTCTGCATTGCATTTCTACATTAATAAAGTGAATTATTTTTATAATATATGGGGTGATGGATGCTATCATTGTAGAGGAATTGCTAGTAATTTTGGGAAAGTCACACTCAATAATTAGTAACTAGGCCGTAACGTAGGTTTATGGCTACATCAGGCATATCTATAATGGCTGCACTATAAACACTGGTGTGAACATAATCTTTATTTTATTTCTACTGCCATATGTTTCCACTTTTCATATACTCTTTATAACATCTCTATTTTCCATACAGGTTGGGCACACTCGGTGCCGGCAGTGACTATGCTCCATTCCTTCATTATTTGGGCATCTCATGCATGGACATCGCATACACCTATGACAGGGTAAGGCCGATTAAAAATCTAACCTAATAAATAAATAAATTAAAAAAGCAACTTTGGGTTCCCCTATTTTTGAGAACCAGCAAAGGTAAAGCAGACAGCTGGGGGCTTATATTATCAGGCTGGGAAGGTCCATGGTTATTGGTCCTTCCCAGCCTAAAAATACCAACCTGCACCCGATCCAGAAGTGGAGAATCACATTGGATGTGCTAATTCTGGTGCTTTGCCCGGCTCTTCCCAATTGCCCTGGTGCGGTGGCAATCTGGATAATGCTAGTTGGGGTTGATGTCAGCTGTGATTTGTCAAAATTTACTAACCCAGTAATCAAAAATAAAAACACACACACACAAAAATACTTTGTGTGAATAAAGACTCCCCCATATTTTCCCTGGTACCCCAATTTATTAAAAAAAAGTCATGCAGATCCGTCGTAGTCTTGGGAATCCGCTATTTTTTACATTTATTTATTAAGTTAACCCAGCATAAAAAGCTGGATAATAAACTTCACATGAAAGTCACTAAAGGGTGCAAGTTTATTATATGTAGTGGGCTTGTGAAATTATATATCTACAGAACATCTATCTATGCTATCCATGCTATATATTTGTTATTATCTATCTAATATCTTTATATCATCTATCTATATCTTTATATGAGATTGCTTTGTTAGTTTTGGAAACTAGCTTTAAGTTATATAGAGTATTACAGCATGTAAAAGATGATGTTAAAAACAGATTACGTATGTATGTTATACGGATGCTAAGCGAGGAAAAAAAATCGCACATACGCATGACACTCGCCAAGTTTTCAGGATGAACATCGGAGCAATATTTCTACGCAGATGTGAGCGAACCATAACTGAGCTAAACGGATGAAAAAGATCTATCAAACTGGTTAAATAAACACAAGGTTAAAAAAAAGCATAAATAACCTATTTAAAGGAATGTGAAAAACATTTAATTACTTTTCTTGCTGTCATCCAGATCTACAGTCAGCATTAGCCCTATTCAGATTGTCAGTTTTTTTTCTTGCAAGTAAGAAAACTGGATTGATTTTCATCAGTGTTTGGTCAGTGTCAGTTTTTACCATCAGTGATTTTCTGTTATGGCCAAAAAAAAAATTGCAAATTTTCTTTTCCTACCCGCTACAATGTGAAAGGGAATATCTGGTCTTAAGCTACAAGTCTGCAATCGCTGTGCGACTGCGGGCTTGTGAATCCTTACATTGCGCGCATTGCGCACTCTCAGAATTCTCTGGTATCGGGAGTGGCAAGTTTGTGATTTGTATACATGCGGTCCTATGCCAACTAGACGTTCGTGGCCTTGCAAGAGTATTGAGCACGAACGACCAAACTCGTCTAGTCGGAATGTGGCCGGAAGTATGCATATTGAATACTTGGCCGCTCCCGGCAAATCCTCACAGCTCACAGTGCGATGTGAGGATTTATAAGTCTGAAGTCATATAGAGTGACTGCAGACTTGTAGCTTAAGACCAACAACCCCTTTAATCTTGGACAGCACACTGACTGCAGACTGATGCCACTCGTGCTGTCTGCGATTTTCAATCACCCATCGACTTGATGGGTAATTTTGGTGTTTGACTCCAATCAGAAACACATGTCTACGTGATTTTGTTGCAGACGCATGGTGCGCAAAAAAACATGGACATCTGAAAAAGTGCAGTGCTTGCAGAAAATTTGCCCTGGGGTAGAAAACACCTTTAAGGTGCAATCTTTGCTTTTTTATATATGTACTAAATACAATTATAACAATGCTAAAATTCTTATTAGCAGTCCAGTAATTATGTTCTTCCTATATGATGTAGTTATATCTCTTTTCTTCACTCCACAGAGCAAGTCCTCCGCCCGTATCTACCCTGCGTATCACACTGCGTTTGACACGTTTGACTATACAGATAAACATATCGATCCAGGTATCACATTGTCTCTGACGCGCCCCTGGGCCTGTGTCGCGCTGCGTTGCGCACGCGGGAGCTTACCCGGAGCCGGATCTCTTGAGGGTCGTAGTCTCGTGGCGGTGACCCGGTCCGTGCCCAGGGAGTCAAACTGAGCGGCGATGTAACAGCGGTAGATGCAGGACGACTACGCCACCCGTTGAATGCAGCTATGGAGCTGCCGCTGCAGGACAGTCCGCTGAGGCCGGTGGATGGATGGTGCAGCGTAGATGGTATAACCCCCAACGGGAGGGGTATGGCCTCAGGGCAGCAGATGTGGATGATGGGGGTAGCAGGAACCACTCAGAGACGGTGCGGTGTAATTCAGGGTCTTTACTGGTAACAACGATAGACCCTCCCGGAGTACTTGCTAGTGAACGGGGCCTGGTCAGTCCTTGAGCAGATGGGATCTCCCCTGGCCAGGCGGAGTTGTAGGCCTCCCAAACTGACTGTACTCTTCTGGCTACCTTGCTAGAAGCGGATATAAGTAGCGCACGTCCCTGAGTGTACCGTGTGGTGCTCACCCGTATGGCCGGTGACTCGGGGCCTTCTAATGGCTTCCACTCCACGATGGCGGTGCTGGTCCCACGCGTGTGACCGTGCCTTCGGGTTTCTGGGCCTGAGGACCTGAAATCCCCTGCCGGTCGGCTTCTGCTGCTGGGTAAGAGTTAGTCCCCACAGCCTCGGACGCCGGGTCCGGTAAGAAAGCTTCTCAGTCAGGGCGAGCTCTGCAGCTGCCAGCCCCTGACTCGTAGTAGTATTGCTTCTGCTCTTTCTTGTCTCTACTCTCCTTGACTCCAGGCTCAGGCCCCAGGACAGGGCCTGCCTGTGGAGCAGAGCCCATAGAGCAGCTCTGCTCCCTGTCTTCTCCTCTCAGAACCCCCTACCCTGCCTCAGCCCCAGGTTTATATAGGGGAAGTCCTTCCCCTCCCAAGACTGGGCAGGAGGTGTGGCATGCACAGGATCCCTGACCAAAGGACCTCCCACCTGCTCTCAGACGTAATATCTCTATCACTGTGGCAACCAGACCCCTGGGGTGTCACATCTCCATGCCACAGCACAGAGCGATCGCTATAATATAAGAACTCGTTCACATGGGCATTTCAACTTTGTGTTGCTCATAAATTGGTCCCAAGTGAATGTGACTATAACTCGTGTCTGCTATGTCACAGCACACTCCATATTTTCCTATGCTGGAATTATACTATATGGATAAAAGTCCCATAGTTAAATATTAATAAATTCTGCTAGATGTGTCTCACCAGATTTCAGAACATAAGCTGCATACATTATTACATCTTTATCGACTTGATGGGGCTGGTGAAATTGGTTTGAAAATCCATGTCAGATCCATGTATAATCTTTTTTTTAAATTCTTTTACTACTTGGGGTTAAAATGAGCATTTTATGAGTCCTTTGAGCCATGTACAGAAATTCTGACATGTATTTTCAAAGTAAGTACACCAGTCAGATCAGATTTAAGAGATTTATGTAATAATATATATTTAGCCTTGTAAAATTTAGTGTCAGATCCAAATGTAATAAGTTATTAATTTGATGTATTTAAAAGGGAAAAGCTTGTGTGTAGATATTGCTGTTGCACAGTATAAAGCTATGTTCACATGTTGCGTTTTTGCAGTGTTTTTTTTCCTGCAAATTAAAAGCTGCTTTTTATAGCACCAGCAAAAGCTGTGGGATTTCATAAATAGAAAACTACAGCATGTTTTAAATCTGCAGCATGTCAATTCTTTCAGCGTTTTTGCAAGTTTTTTTCACCATAGAAAGCAACAAGTGAAAAAGTGCTGCACAAAAGAGCAACCCTGCATTTTTGGTGAATAAAATTAACTTTATTAAACATGTACTGCAGACAAATGACACATGCTATATAATCCGGACCAAAAAAATGGCAGCAAAAACTCACGAAAAAAGCAGCAAAAACGTAGCAAAATTAGCTTTTTTTAAACCAGCTTCTTTTGGCCTGCAGAAAAAAAAATGCAGCAAAAATGCATAATGTGAACTTATCCTAATAGAGTCAGTCTGGTGTCCGTTTCTTAAACCAAATGAAAAGTGTACCGTGCTGGATTTTACAACTAATAGGAATTTTCTGTGATCGGTTTGCTGCATTAATCTCATGTTTCTGTTCCTAGAACGGAACAAAGATATGGAACTCAAAACGCAGTGTGAACTGGGCCTTATGGCGCCACCTGCTGTTCATTTGATTCCCTTTTAGAACATTCGTCCAATGTGTTGGCGAGAAGCGGCTTTAGATTCTTATTAACTGGCTTACACAATCTTTGCCGTCCAAGTAAAAGAGAATCTAGGAGTTGGCTGCTGAGCACGTGTAAATGACAAAACTGGGCAAATAAGATGGTCCTAGTCAAATCTAATCAAAAGAACAGTAGGGGGCGCTATAATGTATGTAACAGCCATATCTACTGTAGACACAGGAGCATTTTTTTAATTATTCCAAAGTAATGTAAAGTTGTTTTATAACCAAAGGGGTGCAAAAAACTGAGGAATAAAGGAATTCATTCAAACAAAAAATTTTCATCTATGTGTTCTCTTCTGGGATTAATTCTAATCAGGTAGAAGGGATGCTTTTTCCTTTCTTTTTTTCCTTCCCTGCACTATGTAGATCATTATCTCCACCATGTCCTTGAGCTTAAAGTCAGACTCACATCTTCTATATTGGATTTTAGGATTCACCAGCCATCAGACCGTGGCCCGCACAGCGGGTAATGTTCTGCTGCGACTTGCAGACAGTCTCATCCTTCCACTCGGACCACTGGATTATGCAGAACTGCTGGAAAACTACTACAGCACTGCTGAAACGGAGTTTTCCACCGGGCTTATAGCCAACGGAATCCAATTAGGTAATGGGTGAAAAATGATATCCATGTATAAAAGAACCGGTCCATTTATTATTTAGGTGCCATTAATAGGTGAGGGAACAATTATGTCCACTAAACCCCACAATGTGCCAACCACTAATCTGTGCCCTTCATCTCTTGTAGCCATTCATTGAACGCCCCCATATAGGCCTCATGCACACTGTATGTCTGTACAGGGGCATACAGAGGCCATAGACACTATAGATTCATACAGAATAAAACAGGGAAAACATCTGGAAGCCACTATACAGCAGCTGCCATATCACAGCTACAGAAGGCAATGTTCTTCCCTGAAGAATTTAAATTCAATTTCCCCAATCCTTTTTTCCCCATCACATCTGCAGCCATGTAGAGGGCCTCAAAGGGGTTGTTCAGGCTCTAGGTGACTGCAGACTTGTGAATCCTCACAGTATGCACAGTGCACACTGTCAGGATTCACGGATGCCGGGAGCAGGCAGTAATGTGATCACAAAGATGCAATTTGAATACTTTCAGCCGCATTCAGACTAGACGTGTCACGTCTAGTTGGCATGTGACAGCATGTATATAAATCACATACTTGTGGTCACGTGCTGGCCAGCTCCCGGTAAATCCTGACAGAGCGCACACTGTACGCTATGAGGATCCACAAGTCTACAGTAACATTCAGTGGCTGCAGACTTGAACCCCTTTTGTCCAATTTTGAAAAAGTTAATATAACCGATTTTTATAATCATGAAGAAGTTCTGTGGCCACCACGGCTGCTCCCACAGGGCTCATCAGTTATTTAGCTTGGCCTAAAAGTAATTCTGCCTCGTAATCCAGCGTATGAGTGCAGGAATGGGCAGAGAAGTCGTGCAGGTGAGGAAGGGGACACAAATTCGGAGACAGTAATAACGCAGTCCATCTGTGTTTCAGCACCGTTGAAGACTGCAGTTGCAAGATACAAGACATTTTCGGAAGCGCTGAACAAGACAATTTCAGAGCTGAAAGACACGAAAGAAACGTAAGTTAGTTGTACAATGTATCCTCACATTCAGCATGAAGGTCAGGAATGACAGCTCTTTAAAAGAGGTTATCCACTACTTTTTCATTGATGACCTATGTCTGATCGGCCGGGGTCCGACACCCGGCATCCCCGCCGATCAGCTGTTCTCAGTGGCGGCGGCTCCCGGCCGCAACTGCTCGATTGCGGAGCTGCTCCATCTTCTGATAGTGGCCGCAGCAGTGTACTGCACATCCGCCTCCTATTTCAAATCAATAGTAGGCGGATGAGCAGTACCCGACCACGGCCATTATCAGAAGACGGCCAGCTGCGCAAGTGAGCACTTCCGGCCGAGAGCCACCGACACTGAGAACAGCTGATCGGGGGGGGGGGTGCCGGGTGTCGGACCCCAACCGATCAGACATTGATGACCTATCCTAAGGATAGGTCATCAATGCAAAAAGTAATGGACAACCTCTTTAACCATGTTTCCTTCTTCCCATCTAGGCCACTAAGAGTTCGCATGATCAATGACCAACTAATGCTGCTGGAGCGAGCCTTCATCAATCATTTTGCCTTCCCAGATAAACTTTATTACAGGTACTATATTTTATTACTCTATGCTAAATTAAAGAAACACTAAACTTAGAAATCAATGTGAAAACTAATCAAGAAATCCAGTTGCCCTCACTGTTGGGGCTTGTTCACACATTGCATTTTTACCAAGGAAAAATGCAGCGTTTTACAGTACCAGCGATGAGAATGAGATTCCTGAAATGTCATGTACATGCTGCTTATTTTTTCCTTGCAGATTTAACCCATTAAAGCTTTTTTTTTTAAATGTTTAGCATGTCAATTTTCTCAGTTTTTTTCCACCCATTCAAATGAAGGGGGAAAAAAAAAACAAGTAAAAAAGCTACAAAATTGTACGTATTCCACCCAGTATTTTACCTGGGTGATCGAGCTACTAAATAAAATCACCTATGTAGTTTTACACTTTCACAAAAAGTTGCATTGATTTTTTTTTTTTTACTGTACCCACTGATGGAACGCCCTCTAGTGCTCACATTGAGTTGTGCAGGTGAAGTTTAAAGAGGCACTCCTCCCATCTAGTGATGAGCGAGTATGTTCTGTTAACCCTTTCGCCGAGTATACTCGGGCGAGCACCGAGTATTTACAGCGTGCTCGGGGGTTACGTTTTCGTCGCTCCCTGAACATGATTTGCGACTGTTTGACAGCTTTAATACATGTGAGGAATGTCTATTTCTTACACATTCCTCACATGTATCAAAGCTGTCAAAAAGTCGCAAATCATGCACACGGGAGTGATTCAAACATATCACCGAGCACGCTATAAATACTCGGTGCTCGGCGAAAGGGTTAACAAAACATACTCGCTCATCACTACTCCCATCCTATTAATATATTGCAATTAGTGTTGAGCATTCCGATACTGAAATATCGGGTATTGATCGATATTCGCGGTATCGGAGTTCCGATACTGAGTTCCGATACTTTTAGAATATCGAATACCGGAATCGGAAGTTCCCATAATGCCTGCGCTCTGCAGTGTCTCTGAAAGATGACAAGCTGGATGGCAGCGCTCAGCTTACTGTACTTGTCATTTAGTGTTAAAGGATTTATTTAAAAAAATAATACTGTTTTCATGCACCGTCTCTTTAAAAAAGCCGACCGGCAATTCAGCAGCGGTATACACCGGTACCCGACAATTTACAACAGAAAGAATAGAGCATCACACATAGATTAGATAGATAGAAACATGTCAGTCACATATATAAGAAGTACAGTGACAGTGTTGCTTACTGTACTTGTCATTTAGTGTTAAAGGATTTATTAAAAAAAATAATAATGTTTTCATGCACCGTCTCTTTAAAAAAGCCTGCCGGCAATTCAGCAGCGGTAACCGACAATTTAGAATAGAAAGAATAGAGCATCACACATAGATTAGATAGATAGAAACATGTCAGTCACATATATAATAAGTACAGTGATAGTGTTGATTACTGTACTTGTCATTTAGTGTTAAAATAAAGGATTTATTAAAAAAAAAATGGCGTGGGGTTCCCCGTAATTTTAGTCTCTAGCGGAGGTTAAGCAGATGGCTGGGGCAGATGTTTGAAGCCTGGGAAGGGGGTAATACCCACGGAGCTTCCCAGGCTACTAATATCAGCCCCCAGCTGAATACCTAGCCTTTACTAGCTATTAAAATGGGGGACCCCAAATAAAATGACGTGGGGTCCCCCCTATTTTAATAGCTAGCAAAGGCTAAGCAGACAGCTGGGGGCTGATATTAATAGCCCAGGAAGGGTGCCATGAATATTGGCCCCCTCCCAGGCTAGAAACACCAGCCGTCAGCCACCCCAGAAATGGTGCATCCATAGGATGCGCCAATTCTGGCACTTAGCCTCGCTCTTCCCACTGCCCTGTAGCGGTGGCAGTGGGGTAATAGGGCTGGGGTTGATATTAGCTTATAATGCCAGCTGACATCAAGTCCAGGTTAGTAATGGAGAGGCATCTATAAGACACTCCCATTACTAACCCCATAGTCAAAGTTAAAAAAAAACACAAACACCCAGAATAAAGTCCTTTAATTGAAATAAAGACACAATTCTTTATTGTTCTAAATTAAACCATACTTACGATCACGCCCATTCCAGCTGAAGCCAACGATCTCCTGCAATAAAAGTAAAATAATAAAGTAACATCATCCTTACCTTTCCATGGTTCCCACGACAGCTTCTGCTCTGCTACATTCACATGACAGGCTGGATCGCAGCTGAACTCTGCCATCCAGTCTGTCATCTCAATGCCTTCCCAGCGTGGGAGAATTCTCCTGCTCAAGCGCTGAGTGCTGAGAATTTTCCCACGTTGTCAGTGACGTGCATGAGGCGAGCTGAGTTCATTGGACATGAGCTCACCTCATGCACGTCACTGACAGCGTGGGAAAATTCTCCTGCACTCACCGCATGCGCAGGAGAATTTTCCCACGCTGTCAGTGACGTGCATGAGGTGAGCTGAGTTCATTGGACATGACCTCGGCTCATCTTTATGCCGTCACAGCGATACACTGATGAGCGCAAGCATGCCTGCGCTTCTCAGTGTCTGCGGGATGACAGGCTGGATGGCAGCTTTCGGCTGCGGTCCAGCCTGTCATGTGAATGTAGCAGAGCAGAAGCTGTCGTGGGAACCATGGAAAGGTAAGGATGATGTTGCTTTATTATTTTACTTTTATTGCAGGAGATCGTTGGCTTCAGCTGGAATGGGCGTGATGGTAAGTATGGTTTAATTTAGAACAATAAAGAATTGTGTCTTTATTTCAATTAAAGGACTTTATTCTGGGTGTTTGTGGGGTTTTTTTAACTTTGACTATGGGGTTAGTAATGGGAGTGTCTTATAGACGCCTCTCCATTACTAACCTGGGCTTGATGTCAGCTGGCATTATAAGCTAATATCAACCCCAGCCATATTACCCCACTGCCACCTCTACAGGGTAGTGGGAAGAGCGAGGCTAAGTGCCAGAATTGGCGCATCCTATGGATGCGTCATTTCTCGGGCAGCTGACGGCTGGTGTTTCTAGCCTGTGAGGGGGCCAATATTCATGGCACCCTTCCTGGGCTATTCATATCAGCCCCCAGCTGTCTGCCTAGCCTTTGCCAGCTATTAAAATAGGGGGGACCCCACGTCATTTTATTTGGGGTCCCCCATTTTAATAGCTAGTAAAGGCTAGGTATTCAGCTGGGGGCTGATATTAGTAGCCTGGGAAGCTCCGTGGGTATTACCCCCTTCCCAGGCTTCAAGCATCTGCCCCAGCCATCTGCTTAACCTCCGCTAGAGACTAAAATTACAGGGATCCCCACGCCAATTTTTTTTAATGAATCCTTTATTTTAACACTACACTGTGCTTATTATATATGTGACTGACATGTTTCTATCTATCTAATCTATGTGTGATGCTCTATTCTTTCTATTGGAAATTGTCGGGTACCGCTGCTGAATTGCCGGCAGGCTTTTTTAAAGAGACGGTGCATGAAAACACTATTATTTTTTTTAATAAATCCTTTAACACTAAATGACAAGTACAGTAAGCAACACTGTCACTGTACTTCTTATATATGTGACTGACATGTTTTTATCTATCTAATCTATGTGTGATGCTCTATTCTTTCTGTTGTAAATTGTCGGGTACTGCTGCTGAATTGCCGGCCGGCTTTTTTAAAGAGACGGTGCATGAAAACACTATTATTTTTTTTAATAAATCCTTTAACACTAAATGACAAGTACAGTAAGCAACACTATCACTGTACTTCTTATATATGTGACTGACATGTTTCTATCTATCTAATCTATGTGTGATGCTCTATTCTTTCTGTTATAAATTGTCGGGTACCGCTGCTGAATTGCCGGCCGGCTTTTTTAAAGAGACGGTGCATGAAAACACTATTATTTTTTTTAATAAATCATTTAACACTAAATGACAAGTACAGTAAGCAATACTGTCACTGTACTTCTTATATATGTGACTGACATGTTTCTATGTATCTGATCTATGTGTGATGCTTTATTCTTTCTGTTCTAAATTGTCGGGTACCGGTGTATGCCGCTGCTGAATTGCCGGCTTTTCATGTAATACATTCTACATTATTCTTAGTTGTTTTCCTTCATGTAGAATTAACCTACAAGGAAAGAAAGGGTTTATTTTCATTCCGATATTTGTGTCCCATTGACTTGCATTGGTTTCCGGTATCGGAATCGGCGATATCCGATATTTTTTGGGTATCTGTCCGATCCAATCCGATACGATATTTCCCGATATCGGAAGGTATCGCTCAACACTAATTGCAATCATCATATTACATAACACTGTGTACTTACAATTGCTCATTTTGCTTTTCTACCCAGATATTTCTCCTCTTTTCTCTGCTCTATGTAGAAACAGGAAGTCTCTTTTCCCTGCATGAATCATCCCCCTTTTCACCTCCTCACCCAGTTGCTCCCTCCTCCCCCTGTCAGGGACTTTTGCAGTAACTTGTGACCTGTGCAGAGAAAATTGACCTCCTGTTTCTACATAGAACTTAGAAGGATTCAGCTAGTCAGTTTTTAACCACGGGATGTCAAAGAGATAAGAGAAGAATTAGCTGGGTAGAAAGGCAAAATAAGCAATTGTAAGAACACAGTGCTGTATAATATGATGACTGCAATATATTAAGAGGATAAAAACTTTGATGGGAGGAGGAGGGCTTCTTTAACATTGGCTGTATGACCTGCAAAAGAGATGGAGCAGTGCAATAAAGGCTTTTGGAGCAAATAGGGCTAATTTTGTGATATGTTAAGAAATGTGTTCCCTTTGAGATACTACTTCAAGGTCAGAGTAGGCTTTATTCCTGCTGTAGAGTGTTTGTAATAATTCGCTCGCTTACATCAGTCTCCTTCACCCCCGCAGTCATGTGATCTGGGCGTCCCGGAGTTCCAGCGTGGTCACATTCCCCGGCATTGCAGACGCTTATGCCAATGCAGTTTCCACAGGGCTGAAAACGGACTGGGACATTGTCCACCACCACATCACTGTGGCCGCCACCGCTGTGGATAATGCTGCATCAACTCTGGAAACCGCAGCGTCCATTTAACAATAGGACTGAAATTAAAACCGCACGGCGTTAATTTATATCCCATACCGCTCTCCTGTGGTTTACTACCCAAGAATCATTGAAAGTCTAGAACTAATATAGTCTACAATGTGGTGCTATATAAAAGCTGGGCTGAGAGGTTCTTCAGCACTGTACTGCCCTCATGATCATATGGTTCACATGGATTTTGGCTTCAATGGGAACAATTTAAAAAAAAAAACCGCAACCATCTTGTCCATACGATTCCCATTCTGCAACTCACTCTTATTGAGAATTCATTGGAGCAGATTTACTATTGTCAGCGTGTCTCAAATCTACTTTTACTGTTGAACTAAAATTCTGATTAAAATAAATGTAGACATTTTTATTAATAATTTGAGCCAAAAAAAGAACAGATGTTTGCATTCTTGTTAGTATCTATAAAAGAAGACTCAAGTTTGGCAAGATTTATTTCTGGCTTGCACCAATTTTTAGGTGCAAGGTCTATGTCTAAAGTATAAGGCCAAGTTCACACGTTGAGTATTTGGTGAGTTTTTGAGTGGGTGATAAATACAGAAGTGGTGACATGTTTCTATTATACTTTTCCTCTGATTGTTCCACTCATTCATTTGGCTTACAAATGCTGAGGTAAAATACTGAATGTGTGAACATGGCATTAGACCCAAGAGCTGGTATAAAATAGGAAACAGAGTCTAACCTGCGCCAAAGATGTTAAACAGTGTGCACCACAATGAAAGATTTCCGCATCTTCTTATGCTTCATCTATGTTTATATGGTCTGAATGTTACACAGGAATAGTAAATCTGGCACAGTATTTGAAGCTAATTTAAAAGGGGTTGAATAGTGAAAACAAGGATAGGTGATAACTTGCTGATCGGTGGGAGTCCGACCGTGGAGATGTAGCACCCTGAGGATTCGGCTGCTACAGGGGTATTACACCTCAAGCCAGAGGTGTGGTATTCCACTCCCGGGTAAGGATGGAGTGTGGAACTGAGCTCAGTCAGCTGCATGCACTACACACTTCCCATTTCCGGAGGGCAGACCAACGGTACTCCCACTTAGAAATGTGCAGGTACGACCGAGTCTGTCCTTGGCTGGAGTGGGAGGGGGGTGGACCATCCCAGTAGTGTAGGGGCAGATAGGGGGAGCAGTCTGGGTAGTGCTAGGAGCTCATTGGGTGCTGGTCACCTGAGCTCACACATAGAGGGAGTATATAAGGTGGGAACCATCTAAGATCAGGGTCAGTCAGCCACAGTCAGTCAGCCACAGTCAGTCAGTCTGTGAGTCTTTGCAGAGGAAGAAAGCAGAGGAGCAGAGCAGCCCCAGGCCCAGAGTGAGAGAGGAGAGAACGAAATACCCAGAGGGGGAGAAAGAAGGAACTCTGAGAGCCCAAATACAACCACAGGGTGAAGAGTTGGCAACAGGGTACCGGATCCCAAACTGGTGGGGGCTACAGCATACCTCAGCCAGAGACCGGAGGCCGTGGGCAGCATCTGCCACGGCCACCCACCATATCCACCCGGAAGGCAGACCACGCGTAGGGTCAGGGAACCCAGAGTCAAGGGTTACCAACAGAAGGCCCGAGGGAGCCGGACATAGGTGGATCCCTGGTGGGCAAGGCCAGAGACGAGGACAGGACAGAACGGGAGCTCAGAACCACGCTCCAGAACTACTTGGGGGTTGGCCGAGTCCAGGACCTGGTGGACGCAGCGCGGCTCGGGTGGTCACTCAAGGCCGGAGTGACCGGAACATCTGCAGTAAGTAAAGAACCCTGAACTGCACAACCCGACTCTGACTCTCATTACCATCTTCCCTGCACTTCCACAACCTCCATCCTCTGCACCTGACCCCCTGAGGCTATACCCTTCCCGTTGGGGGTTATACTACCTAAGCTGCACCAACACCATCAGCCTCAGCGGACCCTGCTGCAGCGGCGGCCGTAGTGACCGCAATTCAACGGGTGGCGTAGTCGACATAAAGAACTTTAGTAACATCAGTAAGGACTGCCACACACTGAGCTTGACACCCTGGGCACGGACCGGGTCACAGCCACTCGGAGACTACAACCCCCATCTGATCCGGCTCCGGGTATTCCCCTAAAGAATATGGCCCAGGGGGTGCGTCAACTTTGGCGTAGTCGGCAGGATCACGTGCCCGCAACACCCGGGTACTGCGTGCCTGAAGAAAAGAACAAGTTTACCTCAAAAAGAAGTCTTCCGCCGGTCCCGGAGGGTCCCCGCCATCGGACTCCATCACAGATCGATTCCCGCCGGTTGTCCGCCATTAACAGCTTTTTCCCGCCATCTGCAGAGTTTCCCGCCACTGGGAGACTATTCCCGCCATTTCTGAAGATTTCCCGCCTTGGGGGAGCGGACGCCATTATGGGCGTGCCAGAGGGTGGCAAGAGGCCACCTCCCATCGTGGGCCAGGTCGAAGAATGGCGCCAAAAGCGGAAACCGCCCCCACCAACAGAGACTGTGATGCTAGAGGTGTCTGTCAGCGTGAAAGAACTGCCCCTGGAGCTGACAATCACCAAGTGGCCCCGGGACCGCCCTCGAAGTGGGAGGACTGAGAACAAGAGAACAAAGATGGGTGTCGCCTGGAGCAGTCTGGAGAGAGCGCACCCGGAGACAAGAAGCCTGGAGCAGAGTCCAGAGAGAGCCTACCCGGAGATGGAGGGAGAGCCAGGCAGCACCGACCCAGAGGTCAGGAGCCTGATGCGGGCCGCTACTCCAGGCAGCACCGACCCAGTGGTCAGGAGCCTGTTGCCGGTCGCCACTCCAGAAGGCCTGCTGGAGACAACAGGAGGAGAGCAGAGCAGCACCGACCCGTTGGTCAGGAGCCTGCTAGAAGCAACGACCCCACTAGGCTTAGTGGAGGTCTTGGCACAGCTCCCCCGAGATCGGGAGTGTGCACAGACTGCACTGGAGGGCCTCGCACGGAGGATGGCCCGGGTGCAGCGAGAGACGTTAGCAGAATGGAGCCGAGAGATGGCCCAGCAGACAAGAACCCGTCAGCGGAGCACGCCACCCGAGACGAGGAGACAGACCGCCTCTGAGGATGGCGCAGGAGGACTGAAGGCCGGAGACGGCGCCGAGAAGGGAGCCGAACGAAAGGAGGCAGGTAAAGGGGACGTCTCTACCCCAAACCGGGAAACCGCGTACCTGCCCCAGCTCGCCGTCGCAGAGCCCGAAGTATCCCCTGCCGTGCCCGTCGCAGCAACGTCACCGCCGCAGACTAGGCCTCAAACGGGAGCCGCGACCCCTGTGACGTCACACGCCTCGACCCCGAGCGTGACCAAGCAGGAAGTACCATCGGCCTGGTCGCAAGGCCTAGTACCCCCGGGCGACGCAATACCAACAGCGCCCCCTACCTCCGCGGAGCCACCGGCCTGGTCGCAGGGCCAAGTAACACAGGGCGCCGCCGTTCTTACGGTGCCCTTTACTTTCAAGGTGCCCCAGGCCTGGTCGCAAGGCCTGGTCATCCCGGGCGCCGCTACCATCACAGCGCCCGTAACATCAAGAGTGCCGCACCTGGGTGAAGACCTGTTCGCCCAACATACGTGCCCGGATGGGCAGCCCTTCATATGGCCACCGGAGTTTCACCATCCCCGACTCCGGAAAGAGAGACCCCTAGACGAACCCCTGATTCCGGTTCCGAAGCCCGTAAAGAGGATCTCGCCCCCGCTAGCAGAAGCGCAGTTTGAGTGGGACCCCACCGGAGAAGACCTCATGGGGTTCACTCAGGAGACCCGGGCAGCCGCAGCGGAGCGTGCAGAGTGCTGCCGCCAGCAGCTCGAGGTCTTTGAGAGGGAGCGGAGAGAGAGGCGGGTCCGGGAACAACAAGCCCAAATAAGGAGCGCGGAGCAGAAGAGCCGGACCAGGAGAAACCCCCGTGCAGCGCATGGTCCCTGTACCATCGGGACTGTGATAAAGTTCAATCTGCAGCATGGGTGGGGTTTCATCAGGGATCACCGCACCCCAGGCGACGTCTTCGTGACCAGGAGAGACGTTGAGTCCCACCTACCGGAGGGACACAGAGGTCGTGACCTGTATTTAGGGGACGAGGTCACCTTCACCCGGCACAAGTGTGCCAAAGGACCCTACGCCCTCCATGTGCATCGCCTGACGGAGGAGGAGCTGCGGTGTGAGGAGGAGCAAGAGGACCCGGATGGGTCTGAACCAGAACCTGGAACCAATCACAAAGAAAGAGCAGGAGGACGCCGTCGTTGAGTACGGCAGAGTAGAGACTGTATATAGTTGCCCGTCGGGGCACAGTGAACCGTTGCTGCTAATATAGTCCCCGTTGGGACCAGAGAACTGAACTGTTAACCCGTGTGTCCCTATTCCCACTGACCGAGGACTGAGAACGGTCAATCCTCCCTAATACCTGGCCGAGGACTGAGAGCGGCCATATTTCCTTGTATATAGTTGCGCTTCCTAAAGCGCCCCCTACCGGTTTTATAGGGAAAACCATTTTTCTTCAAGAGACTGTCGCACTTTACCCGGTCACAAGTTGCACCGTGACCGGAGGTACCAGAAGACAAGAATGTTTCTAATGAAAAGTTTTTATGAAAAGTTTTATATGATGTTTTATTATGTTGTTTATGCAAAAATTGTATGTTTTGGTGTTGTTTATATCTTACAGCCCGAGGACGTGCTGTGATTTACCAGGGGGGAATGTAGCACCCTGAGGATTCGGCTGCTACAGGGGTATTACACCTCAAGCCAGAGGTGTGGTATTCCACTCCCGGGTAAGGATGGAGTGTGGAACTGAGCTCAGTCAGCTGCATGCACTACACACATCCCATTTCCGGAGGGCAGACCAACGGTACTCCCACTTAGAAATGTGCAGGTACGACCGAGTCTGTCCTTGGCTGGAGTGGGAGGGGGGTGGACTATCCCAGTAGTGTAGGGGCAGATAGGGGGAGCAGTCTGGGTAGTGCTAGGAGCTCATTGGGTGCTGGTCACCTGAGCTCACACATAGAGGGAGTATATAAGGTGGGAACCATCTAAGATCAGGGTCAGTCAGCCACAGTCAGTCAGCCACAGTCAGTCAGTCTGTGAGTCTTTGCAGAGGAAGAAAGCAGAGGAGCAGAGCAGCCCCAGGCCCAGAGTGAGAGAGGAGAGAACGAAAGACCCAGAGGGGGAGAAAGAAGGAACTCTGAGAGCCCAAATACAACCACAGGGTGAAGAGTTGGCAACAGGGTACCGGATCCCAAACTGGTGGGGGCTACAGCATACCTCAGCCAGAGACCGGAGGCCGTGGGCAGCATCTGCCACGGCCACCCACCATATCCACCCGGAAGGCAGACCACGCGTAGGGTCAGGGAACCCAGAGTCAAGGGTTACCAACAGAAGGCCCGAGGGAGCCGGACATAGGTGGATCCCTGGTGGGGAAGGCCAGAGACGAGGACAGGACAGAACGGGAGCTCAGAACCACGCTCCAGAACTACTTGGGGGTTGGCCGAGTCCAGGACCTGGTGGACGCAGCACGGCTCGGGTGGTCACTCAAGGCCGGAGTGACCGGAACATCTGCAGTAAGTAAAGAACCCTGAACTGCACAACCCGACTCTGACTCTCATTACCATCTTCCCTGCACTTCCACAACCACCATCCTCTGCACCTGACCCCCTGAGGCTATACCCCTCCCGTTGGGGGTTATACTACCTAAGCTGCACCAACACCATCAGCCTCAGCGGACCCTGCTGCAGCGGCGGCCGTAGTGACCGCAATTCAACGGGTGGCGTAGTCGACATAAAGAACTTTAGTAACATCAGTAAGGACTGCCACACACTGAGCTTGACACCCTGGGCACGGACCGGGTCACAGCCACTCGGAGACTACAACCCCCATCTGATCCGGCTCCGGGTATTCCCCTAAAGAATATGGCCCAGGGGGTGCGTCAGAGACCCACACCGATAGGGAAAATGGGGAATGCTTATCCCCTTTACGAAATGGAGCTGCAGGCCAGATGTCACTCCATTCATTCTCTATGGGGTTGCCAAAAAAAGCCGAGCCCGGCAGTCATATAGAAAATGAATGGCTTGACGATTGAGTTGCGATACCGTTGCTCCATTCTAACAGGGATAAAAGTTCCCCGTCCTTCTGATTTGATGCAGGCCCCAGTGATGGCTCACCCATCAATCAACAAGTTATCACCTATATGTCAAGGGTGTATCAGGTTTAACAGAGAGTCGTTCTGGATCCGGCTGTAGAAGGTCGCTGCGCTTGGCTTTGCAGACACCTTCTTGATCTTTGCATCATCCTTCTCTCACTAGTACCCAACAGTGATCTCTACCATCTGCTGCTAATTAACACACCCTTGCTTGATATTTAAAAACCCTCAGTGTCTCCAGAGAGTCACTGGTGATAGAAGTATTTTCCTCTGTTCAAGCCTGGAGTTCTAGCCGTCTGCTAATTTCTTCTTGGAGTTTCTTGGTGGATATTTTTCGTGATCTCTCTCGTGTCTTCTCAAGCTAAGTGTATCCCTTAGTCTGTTTACCTTGTTTGTCTTTAGTTGCAGTGGGGCTTGTTACGCACACGCCCGGACTGACTGGCGTGAGCATGATTAGTGATCCCACTGGACCATGAACCGAGGAGTGCCTGGAGGGGTGTAACTAAGTATCAACTCGGTCCGACCAAGGTCACACGGCGGTTCAGTCGACTCCGTGAACCAGGGAGGAAACGAGCAGAGGGACCAGGTGCTACTCCAGGTCAGACCCCGGTCACAGCTGTTGACCCACACCGGGAAATGCAGGAACAGGCAGGGTAGGCTGGCATACAGACAGGTGGATACTGGCAGGCACGGCTGGTATGCAGACAGGTGGGTATTCGCAGGTATGACTGGTATGCAGACAGGTGGGCACTGGCAGGCACGGCGGGCATGCAGACAGGTGGGCACTGGCAGGCACGGCTGGCATGCATACAGGTGGGTGCTGGCAGGTAGGAACGCAGGCAGGATAGGGACCAGTCCAGACTGGGACACAGGAGCAGAACCGCAGGTGCGGTAGACAAGCAGAGCAGAGCAAAATACGCGGGTGCAGTAGAAAAGCAGAGCAGAGCAAAACCCGCGGGTGCAGTAGACAAGCAGAGCAGAGCAAAACCCTCAGGTGTGGTAGACAAGCAGAGCAGAGCAAAACCCGCAAATGCGGTAGACAAGCAGAGCAGAGCAAAACCCGCAGATGCGGTAGAAAAGCAGAGCAAAGCCCGCAGATGTGGTAGACAAGCAGAGCAAAACCCACAGATGCGGTAGACAAGCAAAGCAGAGCAAAACCCGCAGATGCGGTAGACAAGCAAAGCAGAGCGAAACCCGCAGATGTGGTAGACGAGCAGAGCAGAGCAAAACCCGCAGGTGCGGTAGACAAGCAGAGCAGAGCAAAACCCGCAGGTGCTGTAGACAACAGAGCAGAGCAAAACCCGCAGGTGCGGTAGACAAGCAGAGCAGAGCAAAACCCGCAAATGCGGTAGACAAGCAGAGCAGAGCAAAACCCGCAGATGCGGTAGAAAAGCCAAGCAAAGCCCGGCTAATTTTTAGACATTCTGGTCTAAATTTAGACTAAATATAGGACAGGATTAGGATTTCCGCTCCGCAGTTGTCTGTGTTGCGTATAATTGTACAGTAAAAGATACAGCACAGTTGACTAAAACGTTTTTAGTATAATCTCTTTTTATTGAAATGAGAAAAGGCATAAACATACAAAATGAACATCAGTAGAAGCCAGTGCTCAGTCTCGTCGGTCAGTACATTGTATATTCACATATTTACTATTTTTCTTATAAGACTGAAGCACCTTTATCCAGCAGTATAAGCTTACTTTTATCTGTTCCAACAATGGAACCAGGAACATATATCAAATATCAACAATACAAAAACAGAAGAAAAAGAAAGAAGAAAGAAGAAAAAAAAAAAAAGGGAGGGAGAGCAGGAGAAGAAGTAATAAGAAAGTGAAAATAGGAAAGGAGAGAAGAGTTAAAGGAATGGGAACGGGGCAGGGGGGTCTGAGCTAAGGTTCCATTTTAATTTCACTGATCATCTCCAGCACCAATCCGGATCCAATTCGCCTATTCATCAGTCCCTACCCAAATAGCCCGTGGAACTCCGACGAGTCTTGGAACAATATCTAAACACTCCAAATCTTCATGAATTTATCCGCACAATCATTGAAATCAACAGAAAGCTCCTCCATTCTGCAGATATTAGCCATTTCATTGTACCACTCTGAGATTGGGGGGATTTGAGGTGACTTCCAATAACGTGGAATCACCGCACGAGCTGCTGTTAAACAAAATCTCAAAATATCTTTTTTTTGGGATCTAATCGATGAAGGCAGAATGGAAAGTAGGGCTATCTCAGGGCAATTCTCAACCCTATTTCCAGTGATTAGGTTATAGTTGGAGAATATTTTTTCCCACAGAGGTTTGATCCGACTACATTCCCACCAAATGTGGAGCATAGATCCCTTTTCCACTCCACATCGCCAACACATGTCTGAAGTTGCTGGAAATATGGAGTGGAGTTTCACAGGATACCGATACCATCTTGCCATAATTTTGAAATTTTTCTCCTGCGCATAATTCGCACCCGACATTTTGTGCGTAAACAAGAAACCTTTTTCCCAGTCTGACGTGGGTATGACATGTCCAAATTCCTGTTCCCACTTATGTTGAAAATTAAGCTTTTCTGAGATATTTACCCCTATCAGACAATTATAAAGCATGGATATTACATGGTTGGGAGGAGATCCCTGCAAAAACAGTCTTTCAAAGGAAGATGGTGCACACTGGAATAGGGGCGCTGCCCCCCTAGACGATAGAAACGATTGTAACTGTAGATATTCCAACCACTGGAGTTTTCTAGACGGATACCTATCTTGTATTGTATTGAATGACGGAAATCTACCATTTTCGAATATCTGCAGAAGGCGAACATCCTCCCTAGCTCTCCATCTCATGAAAGAATCCCTCAAATATCCAGGAGGGAAGGAGGGATTGGAGAATAATGGCATAAGAGGGCTGATTGTACTAGAGGAAAAGTGTTTTTTCATAATTGCATGCCAAATTTTAATTGTACCCCTAGTCAATTCAGATAAACCTCCAATTGAGAAAACATCTGAGGCGAAGAGCCAAGGAAGGTGCTTCAAAGGAACAACTACTCCCTCCTGCTCAACAGTGACCCATTGCTTTGTCAAAGAATTATAGTGCCACTCTAGAAGGCGACCCAAAGCAGAGGCTTGAAAGTATGTTTTAAAATTCGGAAATCCAGCTCCACCAGCGGCTTTAGGGCGATTTAAAGTCTGCATACTTATCCTAGGTCTACCCCTACCCCACACAAACCTAGTTAATACTGTACGTAATCTGCTGAAAAAGCTGCATGGGGGAGAGATAGGGACAGTTTGAAAAATGTATAAAAAACGGGGAATTATATCCATTTTTACAGCATTCATTTTGCCAAACCAGGACATTCTCAGTTTACTGTAATTTAGTAAATCTTTACATGTACGGTCCAAGAGAGACTGGTAGTTTAGCGCATACATTTTTGACAAATCAGAAGAAACGAGCACTCCCAAGTATTTTATCGCCTCCGATTTCCACTTAAAAGGGAAGTTGTCCATTACCTGTTTAACCTCTCCCTGTGGCAATGACACGTTTAATGCCTCCGATTTTGAGTAATTAACTTTGAAATTACTCAGGAACCCAAATCTGTCAAACTCCTTCATTAAGGAAGGAAGAGATGTCTGAGGTTGAGATACATAGAGGAGGAGATCATCTGCATATAATGCTGTCTTATAAGTCCTTGAACCTATTTTAACCCCTTGAATACTACTATTTTTCCTTATAGCGTTGGCCAGGTGTTCCATCACTATCACGTACAGAAGGGGGGACAGAGGGCACCCCTGTCTAGTCCCATTTTGTATCTTAAAGGGTGAGGACAGGGTTCCATTAACCCTAACTCTGGCAGTAGGACCTGTATACAAGGAGAAAATCAACTGTAAAAATCGTGGTCCAATGCCTATTTGGCTTAGTGCTTCCTTCATAAATTGCCAATGAACCCTATCAAAGGCCTTCTCTGCATCAACAGATAAAAGGCCCATAGGTACAGAGTTGCTTTTAGCTTTAGAGATTAGCAACATGGTTTTAATGGTGTTATCTCTTGCCTCTCGGCCCTGAGTAAATCCTACTTGATCCGTGTTTATAAGGGAGGGTAACAATGGGGCCAGTCTTTCAGCTAGAATTTTGGAGAGTATTTTAATGTCTATGTTTATTAATGATATGGGTCTATAATTAGCCGTATTTGTAAGATCTTTACCCTGTTTAGGAAGGATACTAATATAAGCTTCCAATGACTGGGGGACAAAACATGTCTTATCATTTAGTGAATTAAAGGTTTTATGCATAAAAGGGGATATGTAGCGTCGGCGTCCCTGCCTCCTGCTAGGCTGGGACGCTGTTCCCCTCACCTCTCTGCTCCGTGCCCGGCGGCTTCCTCCCGCTCTGCTTGCAGCGCCTGCTCTCCCCCGGTCACTGTGCTTAGGGCGCGCGCGCGCGCGCTCCCCCTCTCTTAACCACCTCTACGCTAAATATGAGAAGTGCATCTTTGAGCAGACCTCTCTTCCATTTCTGGGCTACATAATCTCTCAGACAGGTCTACAAATGGATCCTGTCTGCCATCCAGAAGTGGCCCCGACCAGAGGGGTTGAAGGCTATTCAGCGGTTCCTGGGCTTCGCCAACTATTACCGCCTGTTCATTCCGCACTTCTCTTCCCGGACCGCCCCTATCTCTGCTCTCACCCGTAAAGGTACGAACCCCAGAGAATGGCCGCCCGAAGCAGAGGAGGCATTTCTTTCCTTAAAACAGGCCTTCCTCTCCGCCTCGGTGCTGCATCGTCCGGACGGCAACAAACAATTCTTCCTAGAAGTTGACGCCTCCTCCTCCGGAGCTGGGGCGGTACTTACCCAAAAATCTTCTTCCGGAAGAAAGGCAACCTGCGGCTTTTTCTCCAAACTTTTCTCCTCTTCTGAGCGCAATTATTCTATAGGAGACCGAGAATTGTTGGCCATTAAGATGGCACTGGAGGAGTGGCGTTACCTGCTCGAGGGGGCTCTCCACCCGGTAATAATTTACACTGACCACAAGAACTTGGCATATCTCCAGAGCGCCCAGAGACTTAACCCGCACCAAGCCCGGTGGTCTTTGTTTTTTGCCCGCTTTGATTTCATTCTTCATTTTCGTCCAGCTGACAAAAACATCAAAGCTGACGCCCTGTCCCGATCCTTTCTGGTGTCTGATCTTGAGGAGGAGCCTAAACACATCATCGATCCCGCCAGAGTAATGCAGGTAGCCCCCGTGGGCCTAAATCGTCTCCCTCCCGGTAAGACGTTCGTAACGGAGTCCAATCGGGAGAAGATTCTACACTGGGGTCACTCGTCTAAGCTAGCTGGGCACGCCGGTCAGAAAAAGACCCTCCAGCTTATTACCCGGCACTACTGGTGGCCTACCCTGCACAAGGATGTAATTGACTTTGTTTCTGCCTGTGTGTCCTGCGCCCGCAACAAAGTTCCGAGACACCTGCCTGCCGGCCGCCTTCTTCCTCTGCCTGTGCCTGCTGCCCCGTGGCAACATATAGCTATGGACTTCATAACAGATCTCCCCGTCTCTGCCGGTTGTACGGTCATTTGGGTGGTCGCTGACCGCTTTTCCAAAATGGCGCATTTTATTCCCCTGCCAGGCCTCCCGTCTGTTCCCGAGCTAGCTAAAGACTTTATCCGCCACATCTTCCGTCTCCATGGTCTGCCTCTCCACATCGTGTCGGATCGTGGGGTTCAGTTCACCTCACGCTTCTGGAGAGCCACATGTAAACTGCTCGACGTCACCCTGGACTTCTCCTCCGCTTACCACCCACAGTCCAATGGTCAAGTGGAGCGGATCAATCAGAATTTGACCAGTTACCTCCGGCACTTCGTTAATGCCCACCATTCAGACTGGGTGGATCTCCTACCATGGGCCGAGTTCTCTTACAACAATCACGAGAGCGAATCTTCTTCTAAATCCCCGTTTTTTGTAGTCTTCGGTCAGCATCCTCGGATCCCTTTTCCTGTCTCCACCTCTGTGGACAACCCGGCCGCGGAATCTCTCGTTAGCAAATTTTCCTCCATTTGGGAGAGTACCCGATCCGCACTCCTTCAGTCGTCCGAGCGGATGAAGAGACACGCCGACAAAAAACGCCTGGATTCCCCACAATTTCGTCCCGGAGATAAAGTCTGGCTCTCATCCAAATATGTCCGGCTCAAGATTCCTTCCTATAAGTTAGGGCCTCGGTTCTTCGGCCCACTGGAGGTTATCAAACAGATCAACCCGGTGGCCTATAAATTGAAACTCCCGGTCAACTTACGGATCCCTAACTCCTTCCATGTATCTCTTCTCAAACCCGTGGTACTTAACTCCTTTTCCAAGTCTACAGGTACGCCTCCTGCTCCGGTTTCTGCTGAAGACGAGTTTGAGGTAGAGAACATTCTGGCCACCAAAAGGGTAAGAGGAAAGACCTTTTTTCTAGTGGATTGGAAGGGGTTTGGTCCTGAGGAGAGAACATGGGAGCCCCGGGAGAACATCCATGCCCCTCTCATCCTTGCTAAATTTCTGTCTGGCCTAAAAAAGGGGGGGCCTAAAGGGGGTGGTACTGTAGCGTCGGCGTCCCTGCCTCCTGCTAGGCTGGGACGCTGTTCCCCTCACCTCTCTGCTCCGTGCCCGGCGGCTTCCTCCCGCTCTGCTTGCAGCGCCCGCTCTTCCCCGGTCACTGTGCTTAGGGCGCGCGCGCGCGCGCTCCACCTCTCTTAAAGGGGCCGCGTGCGTCGCCCTAAGGAGTCCCCGGCCAATGGCCGGAGGATCCCTCCATATATAAGGCACCTCCTCCAAAATGGAGGTGCCCGAGCAATGTTGTTGCACTGTTCACTACTCTGCTTCAGCCCTCAGGTCCCGTTGCCTGTTACCTGCCAGTTACCTGCCAGTCTCCTGCCAGTTTGCTGCCTGATTCCTGCCTGTCATCCGCTTTCCTGCTTGCTAGCCTGAGGTCCGACGGTCTGCCTTCCGACACCTGTCAGTCTGTCTATGGACCAGCTTGCCCGCTCACCTGGGAGCGCTCACCTGCTACCTGTCTGTTAGCCTACCTGGAGGCTCCGCCGTCACGTGCTGTGACCACCTGCCAGTCCAGAGACTCTTGCCCGCTCACCTGGGAGCGCTCATCTGCTACCTGCCTGTTAGCCTACCTGGAGGCTCCGCCGTCACGTGCTGTGACCACCTGCCAGTCCAGAGACTCTTGCCCGCTCACCTGGGAGCGCTCATCTGCTACCTGCCTGTTAGCCTACCTGGAGGCTCCGCCGTCACATGCTGTGACCACCTGCTTATCCAGAGACTCTCGCCTGCTCACCTGGGAGCACTCATCTGCCATCTGCCTGCTAGCCTACCTGGAGGCTCAGCCGTCACAGGTCGTTCCTGCCCGTTTACCCAGAGACTGTCCCGGTCACTTGCCGTGACCTCTTGCCCGTTTACCCAGAGACTGTCCCGGTCACCTGCTGTGACTGCCTGCCTGTCTTCCCTGGTCGCCACCCGCTTCCTTACAAGGACCGCCCCCTTGTATAAGTTGCTCAGAGGTTCCGCCTCCCAGACCCGTTACAGGATAGTTGAGTTTTAAAGGACTTATAGAATGCTGGGGTAAATCCGTCTGGGCCAGGACTTTTACCAGATGGAGTAGATTGAATAGCAAGATTGACCTCCTCCTCCGTGATGTCTTTTTCCAATTCCCCAAAGACCTGTCTATCTAAAGATGGTAAAGAAGTATCCTGTATATACTCTTTGATTCGGGCAGTTAGTTCGCAGGGAGAGAGATCAGAATATTGCCCTTTAATATTATATAACTTCTCATAGTATGAGCGAAATATCTCGATAATTTCTGTAGGGTTGTGGGCATCCTCCCCATTCTGTTTCTTGATATATGGAACGTATGTTGCCACAGAACGAGGATGAAGCAATCTTGAGAGTGCCCGTCCACATTTATCCGACGATTCATAGAAAAAACTTTTAGTTTGCTCCCTGTGTCTCAGATATTTTTGCTCAAGCAAGATCTTAAGATCATTCCTTTTTTTTGATAGTTCTGCAAGTATATTAGGCGACAATGTATGTTTGTGCGATATCTCCAATATGTGTATCTGCAACAGGTCATCCACCCTCTGTGTTCTTTCTTTTTTGAGTCTTGAACCATGCTTAATCAACACGCCTCTCATGACACATTTTAGAGTTTCCCATTGCAGAGGAGTTGAGGTCTGATCTGTTTTGTGAATTTGCATAAAAGAATCAATAGAATCTTTTAATTCTGTCATGCAGATACTATCCTTGAGAAGGTGATCATTCATTTTCCATGTCCACGAACGTCGGACAGAGGAAGGAATAGATAGGGATAGAAAAATTGGAGCATGATCAGACCACAACATGTCGCCTATTGTGGCAGATGGGTTTAAAGAAAGAGCGTGATGACTCAACAGGAAGAAATCAATGCGACTATATGAACCATGCGCAGGAGAAAAATATGTGTAGTCCTTACCCTGAGGATTTAAGATTCGCCAAACGTCTGTCAATCTGAGGGCGTGGATGGCCCGCTTCAGTGATCGGAGCCTTCTCGAGGGGACAACACCCCTTCCTGAGGATGAATCTAGCGCGGGGTTCCACGTGAAGTTAAAGTCTCCACCTGCAATCAGAATACCTTCTGCAAATTCAGAGAGGGATGTTAAAAAGGACCTACACGTGGGGATCTGATCTTTGTTAGGGAGGTACCAATTTGCTATTGTATATATTGATTCCGCTATGTTAAGTTTTAAAAACACATATCTGCCTTTATCATCAATGAGGGAATCTATGAAGGTGTAAGCCAACGATTTGTGTATGGCTATGGATACACCGTTAGAGCGTGAATCCGGACTAGTGCTGTGAAACCATCGAGAATAATACCTATCACCAAGAACAGGCACATGCCCCATTTTAAAATGCGTCTCTTGTAACATAAGAACCTGAACTTTTTGTTTGTGCATAGAGTATAAAATTTGAGAACGTTTCTGTGGGACATTAAAGCCTCTTACATTCAATGAACCTACTTTAATAGATGACATGATTACCAAGGGTGAGGAAGGGGATGAGGTGAGATGGGAAACGGCAATATAAAGAAAATTAAGAAGAAAGGTACAAAATAAAGGGACGAGAAAGCAAAAGGGAGACAGAAAAAAAATAAAATTAGAGTAAAGAGAACAATCTGATGAGGGGAGATGAGTCTATTTTACACCTGCCAGCAGTGTGTAAACCCCTTGGGAGAATGGGCTTTCTACCGAGGAGCCGTCCCCCCCAAGCCCAAACAACAGGCCAAACCTTTTGTGCTAAACTTTGATATAAAGGCAGCCAAAAACTGTCATAGATTAACATCTGCTTATCACTATATTAAATCACGAGTCAATATATCACATAACCTTATGAAATAATATCTATACCTCCTAAGAACTGAATACTATTGACATAGTACAATCAGTTTTGTCACTGATAACCGATCACATACGTGAGGTATTCAAAATATCAACTATATTCTACGTAGGAACATAACATTCTAATGTCTTTCACCAGCTTGACTAGCACTGAGGGCTAGAGAATTGACCACGGGTCCTTTTTGTGAGAGACGTTTCAATCTGGGGGATGCGAAACGTGTTTCCTATTGATCTTTCTTCTAGATTCTTCTCTGGCTTTGTTTCTTGTCGCTTTTTGTGATTGTGGGTTGAGATCCGACTTGGGGCCTCCCTGGAGACTTGGCCAATCCTCTGATGATATAGATACGTGGGGGATCCCCAAGCCCTTAACAAAAGCCGGGATGTCTCCAGGGCAGCGTACCACATGTAAAACCCCAGAATGGCGGACTTGTAGGCGGAAAGGGAAACCCCAAGAATATAATATGTTCTGCTGTCTCAAAACCTCTAATAGAGGTCTTAAAGTCCTCCTCTTCTGAAGTGTGTGACGTGATAGATCAGACATGAGTTGTACAGGATGATCTTGATATAGAATAGGATCCATTTTTCTGGCCTTTATTAAGATGCTTTCTTTGATTTTGTATTTATGAACCCGGCAAATCACATCTCGATGTTTGGACATGTCAGAGGGTCTGGGACCCAGGGATCTATGGGCCCTGTCTAACTCCAACTCACTCTCTAAGGGCCGACCCAGAATAGAATTGAACAAATGGCGTAGTGTCTCATCCAATTTATAGTGTTCAATTGTCTCTGGAAGTCCTCTAATCCTAATATTATTGCGCCTTTCTCTGTTCTCAATATCGTCTAACAAATCTGTTAGGTATTCCAGTTGGTATGAGTGGGAGGACAGAGTTTATTCATGAGATTTAACTTGTTGGGCGATGGATGCTGTGTGTGACTCAGCAGCAGACACTTTTTCTGTTAACTCTTGCATGTCCCCTCTAATGGCAGCAGTTTCAGCTCTGTAGGAGGACTCCAGTCTGGACATATAGGATTCCATATCCTCCCTGGTTGGGATAGCTCGTATTCGAGCTTTGAGATCTCTCCACACTGCCTCATGCTGAGATAAATCATCCTGTTGGCTCTCCTCTGAGCAGTCAGGAGAGCATAATAATGTTGGGAAGGAGCCTCTCTCAGGGGATCTCTGGTCATCAGTGGACCATTGGGGTCTCTGTAGGTCCTGACCCGCAGCAGAGGTAAGCTCTGCCGAGTCTGAAATGTCCGGGGGTTGGAGCACTGAGCTATCCCCCACCACGCACCTGAATCCCGGAGGCGCGAAACCAGGGTCCGCCATCTTGGACTCCGTAGCTGCGACAATGAAGCCTCCCGTGGTCTCCCACGCCTGAGAATCCTCCGCCGACGAAGGCATCGCCCGGTCTGTTGATCTCGATGTGGGGGAGCATTTACCACGTGGGCTCAGAGCCTCCGATGCAGGAGCCGAGGAGCGCTGTGCAGGGCCCGCCGACGCCATCTTAGATCTTGCTCATACAGGAGAAGCGGGTGCAGCGCTACTCAGATAGCGTGTAATGTTCGTTGGAGAGGCCCGCTGGATACTCCCACTGGTCTGTGTTATGTTCCGTTTCTTTTTTGCTGGCATTGGCAGTATTTTGGCTCGATTTGATGTGGTAGGCATGCCCCGAAGCTGGGCCAGGGACGGGAGCAAACAATCTTGCGACTTCACTCCTCCATAGCCAGGCCACGCCCCGACTAAAACGTTTTTGCACTGTATACCCACCTGATGGATGTCAAATAAATTATCTTTGGCAAACTTTTACAGTCCATGGACACATAAGATGCACAAATCTGAAGAACTTTCTAGCAAATCTACTGCACACTCCGAAAACAGAGCTTAAAAGCAATGTGAACGGGGCCTGGTGAGAAGTGACAAAAAGATCATGTCCAGTCAATGGGAAGCTGTTACGATGATCAATTACTCAACTGGACATGCTAACATATAGGTTGGAATCACACGTGCAGTTTTTTAAGCCATTAGATCAAGCAGGAAGGGGGAAGTACGAGTCCTTATCAAGAAAGATTATCGTGAACGCTCTTTCAGTGTAAAGCCATGTTCGTACATCCCGTATTTGGTCAGTATTTTACCTCAGTATTTGTAAGCCAAGACCAGGAGTGGGTGATAAATACAGAAGTGGTGACGTGTTTCTATTATACTTTTCCTCTGATTGTTCCACTCCTGGTTTTGGCTTACAAATACTGATCAGATACTGAATGTGTGAACAAGGCCTAAAAGAGCTTAACTGATGCAATATACTGAAGAGAATACACAACTGTGAATGAGGCCATACACCTAGATTTTATGTCTGTAGAATTTCCCTAAGCCGTGCAGATCACTCCTCCGACTCTGCACTCGGAATAAGGCCGCATGATTCACATGGCCTCCTCATCTTCAATCCTGGTAATGCATGGCCCCTTCATCCCCCAATCCTGGTATGCATGGCCCCCTCATCCCCCAATCCTGGTTTGCATGGCCTCCTCATTTCCCACTCCTGGTGTGTATGGCACCCCTCATCCCCCAATCCTGGTATGTATGGCCCCATCACTGCACACATAAAAAAATAAACACTTATACTCACCTTCATTACTCATCTCTGCTCCAGCAGCTCATGTCAGCATCTGAGTAGTGCATGGCGTCACAGCCATATGCTCTCAGAAGCTGATGTGAGCTGCCGGCATATTCATTCCTCTTGATGCTGGGACTATGGGCATGGAGAGGAGTGAATATGCATTCTCTTTAGTAGCGGGCACTGTCTGCAGTAGCTGCGGCTCCGCGATCCTCTGTGTCCGCTACTAAAGAGAATGAATATTCCTTCTTCTCCATGCCCATGGGAGTGGAGAAGAGGGAATATTCATTTCCCTTTAGCAGCGGGCACACGTGGTAGCTGCAGCCGCCGGCTACTGCGTGTGTCCCACTCCTCCACCGCTGCAAGCCCCCCACCACTATCCACCAACGGAATATGTATTTACTCGAGTATATACCCGAGTGTAAGCCGAGGGGGGCTTTTTCAGCACAAAAAAATGTGCTGAAAAACTCGGCTTATACTTAAGTATATTCGGCAATAAAATACCAAAAAAGCAGTTCTATATATGAGAAGAATCTGAAAAGAAGCAGCATAGATGTTCAATATATTTATTTGTGCATGAAAGTTGTTAATAACATGCAAAGATTAAAAAAGAAAGTCTGTAGATACAGTCACTTTCTATAGAAAGGAGCAGATGATGATGATTCTGCTCCTCGGGCCTTTGGTTGCACTTGTGCTGTTTTTGGACATCCAGTTCTGGATCACACATGACGGAGAGGAGAAGAGCAGGAATGTGTGATGTGTGATCTGTGTAGATGGAGCTCTTCTGGAGTCCTAAAGCACAAAGATCAACCATTTGGCCTTCAGTCTGACCATGGCCAGGAAGGAGAAGGAGCAGCCGCTTCCTTCTGTCTGTACATGACCAAGTATGAAAAGGAGCAGCCGCTACCTTCTGTCTGTACAAGGCCAAGTATGAGAAGGAGCAGCCGCTTCCTTCTGTCTGTACAAGGCCAAGTATGAGAAGGAGCAGACGCTACCTTCTGTCTGTACAAGGCCAAGTATGAGAAGGAGCAGCCGCTACCTTCTGTCTGTACAAGGCCAAGTATGAGAAGGAGCAGCCGCTTCCTTCTGTCTGTACAAGGCCAAGTATGAAAAGGAGCAGACGCTACCTTCTGTCTGTACAAGGCCAAGTATGAGAAGGAGCAGCCGCTTCCTTCTGTCTGTACAAGGCCAAGTATGAGAAGGAGCAGCCGCTTCCTTCTGTCTGTACAAGGCCAAGTATGAGAAGGAGCAGCCGCTACCTTCTGTCTGTACAAGGCCAAGTAAGAGAAGGAGCAGCCGCTACCTTCTGTATGTCCATAGTCTTCTTACCACCACACTGTAGATGAGTCGTCCAGATGGTAACATAGCAAGTATGGCTGAAAGAAGTCCTTCAATTTCAGCCTTTAATTACTTGCTATGTTGATCCAGAGGAAGGCGAAATATAACCCCGAGGACTCGTTGTTGGATCATCCTCATATCAGGGGAAAAAAATTCCTTCCTGACCCCAAATATGGCGATCGGAATAAATCCCTGGATGTTTGGTGCTCGAATCTACGTGGCTGTTACGTGGTGGAAGCTTGGTAGGATTTGTCACAGTCCGGTAAATGAGAAAGTCCAGTGTAGTTGTCTCATCCAATTCATGTAAATCTTCATTCCTAGATGTTACTGGAATGTGGCTGATTATTATCAGCCTAATACTCCTGTAAGAAGAGAAAAATACATGTCTGAGAATCGGCTCCTCACATATATACTGTATACGGGGGGGTATAATAATAAGTCGTATAGTGGGTATGCATGTTACTGGGCAGTGATAACACTATGTTTCCCTACGTCCTACACTTACATAGTCTTATTTGAATGGTGGGTCGGCTCTGCCGGACTCCACGTCGCTCCAGTTTATGAACTGGAAGAATGGGTGCTCTCGGATGGTCGATGTTATGGCAAATCGGGAAAATGGAGTTTTGCAGAGAAGCTGGAAAATGATAAAGACCATTAGTCATTATATTATGTATTATTAATGATACATTATTACACAATATCTATCGACTGTCTACATTTAATCTTCTACCTCTCCTTATAATCACCCATTATCCTCCTTTATCTGACCCTACTCACCCCGTCTAAGATGTCAATGGCATCAATACTGATCCCGGGTGGAAAATATGGGACGTCCTCCTGCAGAGACTTGTGGTACTCCTTCGTTGAGCCTCGGCTATAGAATGGCTTTATCCCTACAATCATCGTATATAGGATGACACCGAAGGAAAATGAGTCCACCAGATGGTTGTAGCTCTTACCGTCCATTATCTGTGGGAACATAAGATAGGAGATGATCTGAATATACCCGGTAGGGGATTTACACACAGAAGCTATAAGGACCGATCTGTGGATAGATATCTGCAGGATACTTTGTGATCAGATTATTCCTCAGTCCTACTATTGCCATTAATCACACTGGGATGTTCCTTACCTCGGGTGCGATGTAACCTTTCGTGCCAACATATTTGTTCAATATGTCGTCCTCAAACATGACTATGGCGGATAAGCCAAAGTCAGAGATTTTAATGTGTCCGGTCTCATTGAGGAGGATGTTCCCTGGCTTCACGTCCCTGCAGGGAGAAGACAATGATTGTGAGGAGAATTCATGAAAAGAACTTTCTACAATAGATATGTAAGGAGACAACAGAGAGTCACAGGGGACAGATTTATAGAGATGAACTGATTACCGATGTATGATGTCACGTTCATGCAGGAATTGGAGTCCGCACACCATCTCTGCTGCAAAGAGTCTGTGGAGTAGAAAGTACAGGTTGGATCAGTGGTTAGATACACAATCAAAAAGACAACATCAGGAGGTCACACACGTGTCCTATTTATGTCATAATTTTCTCCTGCTGTCATTGTCTATTGGTCTTGGACTACAATGTATAGGCAGCAGATCAGTATAAGACTTTACCTTGTTGTTTCTGCATCAAAAGGCATTAATCGTGCCATGTGGCCACTTAGGTCTCCTTTGGCCATAAAGTCCATGGCTACTTTATATTCTGTAGGTGTCTCCATGACTGCTCGTGCTGACATTAGGTAGCGGCACCCGGTGGCTATTAGCAGGACGTCCATCTCTGCACTGATCATCTCCTCTGAACAACGACTCTTGTTCATGATTTTCACGGCCAGCAGTTCTTTACTGACCGGATGTGATGCCAAGATGACCTGGAGGAAAATCATAACAGATCAGACCCAGCTCCCATCTATTATAGGGATCTGTGTAATGGATCACTGGTTTATCCCAGTCACCATTACATATGAACACCCAGTAATGAATATGTATCTCCCTCCTGTGTATCTGGGGCAGGATACATTGGGGAGCACGGAGAAGTAGAGATTCACACTTACTTTTCCAAAGCCTCCCTTTCCAAGATCTTTCTGGAATTCGAGACTGCAAATGTCAATAGGAATAGTGGCATCCCCAAGGTCTTGTACGGGTATGTCCGATGAGTCAGAGGATGTCTCACTGCTTCCATCTGCTGAGATGATACAAGATTTATTAAGAAATATATCTCCAGAACCTACATTACATTTTAATCAGATTTATAGAAATCAGCAGAAAATGTCTAATATTTAGTTTTTCCTTTATCAAAATTGTCTATTAGCAAAAATGTCCCCGCTGCCCGTAGCAACGATTCACAGCACAGATTCTATTTCTTAACATTCCATCATAGAACAATGAAATGTGACTGGTTGCTACGAGCAACAAGGACAGTTCTTCAATTAGACAACATTAGTAATTGAGGCCGGTACATAATATTAGGACTATAATCCCCCTCACCCCCAGTCGTATTATACTGAGTAAGCTTCTATCTTACCTGGTTCATCATTGTCCACTGATCTGTCAGGTGAAGAATCACTCAGCTGGAAGAGAAACTCTGGGATGGAAATGGTTTCAGATGATGACTGGGATCTCCATAGTGCACCATTCCCATTTATAGTGGGTTTAGTATAGATCATATGTCTCCTACATTGGACAACCCAGTCTCTGCTGTTCCTAATTCTTTTCTGGGCTGCTGCTCTTTGCAGGTTCGGTGTTTCTAGACTTTCAGATGTAGATGAGACTTGTCTCGATGTTTCTTGGAGAACCTCTTCCACCTCTATCTCTGCGCTGATGTTTCTCCGCTTATTGAGGATGGCTTCTTTGTTCATCCTCCTTATTTCAGGGACCAGATCTCCGATATTTTTCAAGGAGATAAGGATGGCCCTCTGAAGCTCAGCGGAGGCTGCAGAGTGAGACTCCATGAGGTTCTCCATGGTCCTTCTCTCTGTAAGGATCTCATTTCTTTTGGACTTTCTCATTTTATCCAGATGTTGTCATTTGGACGCCATCTCTGAGGCGTCAGTGTCCATGTCCGGTAATATAATGTCTTTTCGCCCTAAAGCGAACAACGGTTTCTGCTCTTCATTTAATCCTCTCCTCTCTCTTAGAACCCGATCTCTTTGGGCTCTTTTTCTTTCTTTATCCATTGTAGAATAAATTTTTGCTTTGTCACAAAAACAAAAGAACTCCCTCACCCTTGGGGGTCTGTGAGGCAGTGATTTCCTTTAGGCCATAACACTGGGATCTAGAATGCGATGATGTCATCACACCACTTGTGACATAACATTTATCGTGATGTCACAGTGCTGCAATCTCTCTCCCTCTTTTTCTCTCTGTGTATATGACGCGCCCCTGGGCCTGAGTCGCGCAGCGTTGCGCACGCGGGAGCCTACCCGGAGCCGGATCTGATAGGGGTAGTAGTCTCGTGGCGGTGACCCGGTCCGTGCCCAGGGAGTCAAGCTGAGTGGCAGAGTTTAGCAGAAGATGGTACGGTGTTCGACTACGCCACCCGTTGAATGCGGCTATGAGGCCGCCGCTGCAGGGCAGACCGCTGAGGCCGGTGGTACGATTGTGCAGCGTAGATGGTATAACCCCCAACGGGAGGGGTATGGCCTCAGGGCAGCCGACGTGTTTGAAGGGGGTAGCAGAATAGCATGCAGGTAGCAGGAACCACTCAGAGACGGTGCGGTGTAGTTCAGGGTCTTTACTGATGACAAAGGTAGACCCGGAGTACTGGCTAGCGATCGGGGCCTGGTCAGTCCGTGAGCAGATGGGATCTCCCCTGGCCAGGCGGAGTTGTAGGCCTCCCCAACTAATTGTACTCTTCTGGCTACCTTGCTAGAGGCGGGTAAAAGTAGCCCACGTCCCTGAGTGTACCGTGTGGTGCTCACCCGTATGGCCGGTGACTCGGGGCCTTCTGGTAGCTTCCGCTCCACGACGGCGGTGCTGGTCCCTTGCGTGTGACCGTGCCTTCGGGTTTCTTGGCCAGAGGACCTGAAATCCCCTACCGGTCGGTTTCTGCTGCTGGGTAAGGATTAGTCCCCACAGCCTCGGACTCCGGGTCCGGTGAGAACTCTTCAATCAGGGCGAGCTCAACAGCTTCCAGCCCCTGACTCCTTTTAGCACTGCTCCCACTGAGCTCCTGATCTTTCTTTCCTATAGCTGCTCCTCTCCAGACCAGACTATGTCTCTGTCTGGGACTCCTCTTCTCCTCTCTCCTACTCACTAACCCTGCCTCAGCCCCCAGTTTTATATAGGGGAAGTTCTTCCCCTCCCAGGACTGGGCAGGAGGTGTGGCATGCATAGGATTCCTGACCAGGAGACCTCCCACCTGCTCTCAGACGTAATATTGCTATTACTGTGGAAACCAGACCCCTGGGGTGCCACATTCCCCCCTAGTGAAATTTAGTACTCCGGGACTAAACATACTTTTGTAAACATAACAAGTTATAAACAGAAACAGTACAATAAAGAAAAACACATTAGGATGGTCACGGCGTGTCCGCAACCGGGTGCAGTTTTTGAAGAAAACAAGGGTGTCCATTCCACCAAAGAACAGGGAGCCGTAACCAGGTAGGGGTCTGTCCTGCCCCGAGTCTTTAACAGTCTTTAGTCCGTTCCTGGATTACGCTCCAAACATATGTACAAAGGATTCCGGATAATCCATAAACGACACCTATAAAATAACTAGAAATACACAATTATTCACAAGCAACAATAAACAGGTAAATACAAATAAAACAGTTTGAGCACTTTAAATCCTCCAACGTACGGGCAACTGGCCTCTAGTGACCCTAGTAGACCTACGGAGCTGACTGACTGGTCCTGAGTTACAGGGTGTAGGGGCTGTCAAAGTTAAACTGGGCAGCTGTCTACGGGCTCTTTGGCTCACTAGGGGCACGGCAGGCTCACTATAAGCAGAGGGTTGATCCTCCTGGTCTGCTTGTGTGGGGTCTTCTGCCTCCTGGACCGGCTGCTCTTCCTGTTTCTCCGTAGGTACTTGAGATGCTGGTTGGAGGAAGGTGAGGACGGGTACCACAACAGCGCCATTGACTTGAGTCCAAGACCGAGGGAAGTCTCCGAGCACAGTACTGACCATATCTTCCCTTTCCTCTGCGGGTCGAGGGTCTTCTTGTTCTTCTTCAGGGTTCCGTAGCTGTTCGGGACACTTCTTCAGGTGATCTCGGGATACAATGGCTGTGGTTTCTCCTCCATCCTTACTGATTGAGCAGACTTTCGGGTTCTCATGGCTTGAGGGCAGTACAGTGTACGGGTCCTTCTCCCACTGGTCGTCCAACTTGTGGAGCCGTCTCTTCCACTTCAAGACCTGCTCTCCAGGTACCAGGGGAACAGCGGGAGCATACTGGTTGTAAGTCTTCTCCTGTCTTTCTCTAGCTTGACAGAGACTTCGCTCCACGCTCTCCTGTACTTTCCGGTACTGCTGCTGCCTCTCCGTGTCCCAGTCTGCTTCTGGTGAAGTGTCCTCGGGTGTCAGGACTCCCATATCCAGGTCAACAGGCAGCTTACCAGGTCTTGCTCTCATTAGGTAAGCCGGGGTACAGTTGGTAGAACCTACAGGGATTTGGTTGTATAGGTCCACCAGATCAGGCAGTTTCTCAGGCCACAGACTGCGTTCTTCCAGGGGCAATGTTTTCAGAAGATCTATCACCACCTGGTTCATTTTCTCGCAGAGTCCATTGGTTTGTGGATGATCGGGTGTTGTTCTTATCTTCCGGCAGCCATACAGAGTGCAGAACTCCTGGAAGACCTCCGCTTCAAAGGCAGGTCCCTGGTCCGTCAGCACCTGCTCTGGGTATCCGTGTGGACGGCAGAAGTGCTGCTGGAAGGCTCTAGCTGCTGTTTGAGCCGTTAAGTCCTTGACGGGGACGACAACCAAGAACCGGGAGTAGTGATCCACGATTGTTAACGCATAGACGTAGCCACTTCTGCTGGGGGCCAGTTTTACATGATCCAAGGCTACCAGTTCCAACGGCTGCTTGGTGACGATGGACTGCAGGGGAGTCTTCTGGCTAGCACGGTCCTTCCTTCTTAGGTTGCATGGGCCACAGTCTCTGCACCACCTCTCGATGGTTCCTCTCATGCCTACCCAATGGAACCGCCCGCGGAGCAGGAACTCTAGCTTCTTCCATCCGAAGTGCCCAGCTCCGTTGTGGTATGCCTCCAATACCATAGCCGCGTCTCTTCTTGGCACCACTACTTGCCAGATCAGTTCATGCGTCCGGGAGTTAACCATTCTGCGGCACAACTTCCCCTTGTAAAGGAACAGTCGACTCTTCTCAACCCACAGTTGCTTGGCCTCCTCCGGAGCGTCTGGGTCAAGGCGGGCATCTGGCTGAGTCAGCATCTCCTTCACCAGTCGGACGGCGGGGTCACTGTCTTGCGTTTCCGCCCAGTTGTAATGAGGTAAGGGGTTGAACGTAGCAGATTGCTTACCCCTTACACGGTGGGAATACTGGATAGTCCCATGACGGTGGAACGCGGGGAGTTCAACTTCTTCCAGTTCCTCTGGATCTTCCCCTACGTCCGGTAGGTTTGGCATTCTAGACAAGGCATCCGCGTTGGTATTGGAGCGTCCTGCCCGGTATTTGATCGTGAACTCATAGTTGGACAGGCGGGCCATCCATCTCTGCTCCAGGGCACCGAGTCTTGCCGTATCCAGGTGTGTCAACGGGTTGTTATCCGTGTACACGGTGAACCGGGAAGAGGCGAGGTAGTGCCTAAAGCGTTCGGTGACTGCCCACACCACTGCCAGGAACTCTAGCTTGAATGAGCTGTAATTCTCAGGGTTTCTTTCGGTGGGTCACAGTTTTCGGCTGGCGTAAGCAATTACCCGTTCTTTCCCCTGCTGGATCTGGGACAGTACGGCTCCTAGCCCGACGTTACTTGCGTCGGTGTAGAGGATAAAGGGCTGGCTGTAATCAGGGTACGCCAGGATTTCATCCCCCGTGAGGGCCATCTTCAGCTGGCGGAAGGACTCTTCTTCCAGCTTCTCCCATCTGAAGGGTGGCTTCTGGTTCTTGGCCTTCCTGGACTGGCCTATCAGGAGGTCCTGCATAGGAGCTGCCTTTTTGGTGAAACCGGGAATGAATCTTCGGTAGTAGCCTACCAACCCGAGGAACTGCCGCACTTCCTTTACGCTGGAGGGGCTTGGCCATTCCTTAATTGCGGTGATCTTATCAGGGTCGGGAGCCACTCTGTCAGCACTCACCACGTGTCCCAGGTACTGCACTTTTGGTTTCAGGAGGTGACACTTGGAGGGTTTCACCTTTAGGCCGTAGTTTGCCAGGGCTTCGAACACTTCTGCCAGGTGTTTCAGGTGGTCCTCGTAGGTCTTGGAGTAGACGATGACATCGTCCAGGTATAACAGGACCGTCTCGAAGTTTCGGTGTCCCAGACAGCATTCCATCAATCGTTGGAAGGTTCCTGGTGCGTTGCAGAGTCCGAACGGCATGCAGGTAAACTCGCTAAGTCCCATCGGGGTGGTGAATGCGGTCTTCTCCCGGTCCGCCTCTGCTACAGGAACCTGCCAGTACCCGCTAGTGAGATCCAAAGTGGAGAAGAAGTTAGCAGATTTTAAAGCAGCCAAAGACTCCTCTATCCTTGGTAAGGGGTACGCATCTTTGTGTGTGATACGGTTGATTTTCCGGTAATCTACACACATTCTCATGGTGTTGTCCTTCTTTTTAACCAAGACTAGTGGAGCTGCCCAGGGGCTACAGCTATCCCTGATTACTCCAGCCTCCTTCATGTCTCTAAGCATCCCCTTGGCGTGTTGGTAGTGTGCAGGGGTTACGGGTCGGTATCTCTCCTTTATGGGAGGATGGTCTCCCGTGGGGATGTGGTGTTCTACCCCCTTTACTCACCCGAAGTCTAACGGGTGTTTACTAAACACTCTCTCGTACTCTTGAACCACCCGATAGACTCCCTGTTTCTGGTGTGAGGGAGTGGAGTCAGTTCCCAAATGTAGTTGCTGAGACCAGTCCTCCATTGGTTTCTTAGAGCCGTTACCTTCCTCTGGGTGAGATGGAGGCAAGGGTTCCACTGACTGTACAGAATTTTGGTCGATGGTATACAATTTGGCTAGCGTGGCATACCGGGGCAGGTATACTTCCCTCTTCCCGATATTTATTATGCGAACGGGCACCCTCCCATGGCGTACATCAACCACCCCCCGTGCCGTCAAAATGGTGGGCCTACTGTCTGAGTAGACTGGTTCTACCATTGCCTGGTAATCTCTACCTCTCAGACCAATAGCTGCCCGGCACCAAATCATCATTTCACTTTTCGGGGGCATGGCAATAGGGAAAGGGTCACACATTCTCACGCTTCCTATCTCACCACCGGAGAGTTCCACCTGTTGCCGCCGCATCAGTGCCCGGATCTCTTTTTGGAGCACTCGCTGCTGGCCGGAGCTGGCGTTCTTGGCAACCTGCTGTAAAATGAAAATCACCTCTGCAAGACAATTTTCAATCACATTAGTTCCTAGAGTTATCTTTGGGTGACTCTCGCGCTTGTCAATGTCTACAATGATCAGTCCCTGTGCTGCCAGTTCGACTCTACCGATTTTAATGGTCATCTCTTTAAATCCGATCTGTGGCACGGGCTGACCATTGCTGGCAATGATACTCAAGTCGTCGTCAGGGTAGCGGGTTATATCCGAGTCATTCCAGTACTGCTTGAAGAGCACGTACGGGATGGTGGTGACCTGTGACCCGGTGTCAAGTAGGGCACTCATAGGAATGCCATCCAGTACCACAGGCAAGACTGGACGTCCTCCCACGTATTTGTCACGCCAGTTCGATGGGCCTGGTGATCTTATTCCTAGGGGTTGGCCCTCTACCCCAGGTTGTGCCAGTTTAAAGGACAGTACCTTGCCATATGTCCGGGTTGATTGCAGCGGCGGCAGATGGGTTGTCCGTCCTCGTTGTATCGGTCGCTGGGTCTTCCTCTGGCCGGTGGGGTCCTCCTTGGTCGACGCCACGGGATGTCCTCCGGTCCGGATGCCAGCTGGATCTTCCCTGGAGCAGAAACCTGTAAAGACTGCACAGTTCGGGTTAGCGCAGCAACGCTTTTAGCTAGCTCTTGGACCTGATGGTGCAGGTCTGGAGCCGGGTCAGTGTTCAAAGCCTGCGCGTCAGCTCCCACAGGCCCTGCCGACAAGGGCGCCGCCTCCTGGTGGTAAGCGGTAGTAGGGCGCCTGTGGGTCACAACGCCACCCGGTGCCGGTTCTCGGAGCACCCGGATGGCTCTGTCCTTGAACTGTGCAAAGTCCAGATGAGGATCCTGTAAGGCCATTGCCCGCAACTGGGTTCGGTGGGCATTGCAATATAGTCCCTCTATAAATTGTTCGGTCAACAGCCTGTCCTCGTTTCCCATGCCGTCAGGGTCGGTCTGCTTAATGGCTCTCAGGGCCTCTTGTAGGTTTAGTGCATAGTCCCTTATATTCTCATGTGCTCGCTGTTTGCACCCGTAGAATCTAAGCTTAATCTCGGCTGAGGTGCGGGTATCAAAGGTGTCCTTCAGCCGGGTTAATATCCCTGCGACAGTCCTCCTCCCAGGTGGCCAGGACTTTACCTCCCTTTGGGCTGCCCCGGTTAGTTGGGCCACCAGGATGCTCACTTTTTGCTCTTCTGTGAGGGGGTACACCTGGAAGAGGCTATCCAGCTTTTCTCTAAAGTCATTCAGGGTATGTGACTCCCCTGAGTACTGGGGTAGCCAGGCTGCCCCCGGGATATAGGGCATGGTGAAAGGCATGACCGCAGCAGCGGCGGCGCTGGCGGTGGCTGTGGCAGTGTAGCTCTCCTCCGTATCCGACATCCTCCTCCCCCCTAGTGGACCGTGGCCTACCTTGCGATGATCCTCTTCCGTAGGCCGCGGTTCCGCAGTGGATCGTCAGGGTTGAGGACCTTCCGTCGCGCTCCTGTGACGTCGGCGTCTGCTGGGCTCCTTCCAGGACCTTACGCAACGTCCGAAAGTGAGGCGGGGCTTCAGTTCTCGCGCGCTTTCAGAGTCCACGCCCCTCTTCTTCCCGCGCGGCGTCTTCAAGATGGCGCCCGACGGCGGGAAAACTCCACGGATGGCGGGAAGAAGGCAGAAGATGGCGCCGGATGGCGGGAAAACTTCACGGATGGCGGGAAGAAGGCAGAAGATGGCGCCGGATGGCGGGAATCTTCACCACAGGTAAGTTTAACAGTCTTCTTTCAGGCACGCAGTACCCGGTGGTTGCGGGCACGAAATCCTGCCGACTACGCCAAAGTTGACGCGCCCCTGGGCCTGAGTCGCGCAGCGTTGCGCACGCGGGAGCCTACCCGGAGCCGGATCTGATAGGGGTAGTAGTCTCGTGGCGGTGACCCGGTCCGTGCCCAGGGAGTCAAGCTGAGTGGCAGAGTTTAGCAGAAGATGGTACGGTGTTCGACTACGCCACCCGTTGAATGCGGCTATGAGGCCGCCGCTGCAGGGCAGACCGCTGAGGCCGGTGGTACGATTGTGCAGCGTAGATGGTATAACCCCCAACGGGAGGGGTATGGCCTCAGGGCAGCCGACGTGTTTGAAGGGGGTAGCAGAATAGCATGCAGGTAGCAGGAACCACTCAGAGACGGTGCGGTGTAGTTCAGGGTCTTTACTGATGACAAAGGTAGACCCTCCCGGAGTACTGGCTAGCGATCGGGGCCTGGTCAGTCCGTGAGCAGATGGGATCTCCCCTGGCCAGGCGGAGTTGTAGGCCTCCCCAACTAATTGTACTCTTCTGGCTACCTTGCTAGAGGCGGGTAAAAGTAGCCCACGTCCCTGAGTGTACCGTGTGGTGCTCACCCATATGGCCGGTGACTCGGGGCCTTCTGTTAGCTTCCGCTCCACGACGGCGGTGCTGGTCCCTTGCGTGTGACCGTGCCTTCGGGTTTCTTGGCCAGAGGACCTGAAATCCCCTGCCGGTCGGTTTCTGCTGCTGGGTAAGGATTAGTCCCCACAGCCTCGGACTCCGGGTCCGGTGAGAACTCTTCAATCAGGGCGAGCTCTACAGCTTCCAGCCCCTGACTCCTTTTAGCACTGCTCCAACTGAGCTCCTGATCTTTCTTTCCTATAGCTGCTCCTCTCCAGACCAGACTATGTCTCTGTCTGGGACTCCTCTTCTCCTCTCTCCTACTCACTAACCCTGCCTCAGCCCCCAGTTTTATATAGGGGAAGTTCTTCCCCTCCCAGGACTGGGCAGGAGGTGTGGCATGCATAGGATTCCTGACCAGGAGACCTCCCACCTGCTCTCAGACGTAATATTGCTATTACTGTGGAAACCAGACCCCTGGGGTGCCACATATACATATATATATATATGTATATATATATATATATATATATACAGTTAGGTCCATATATATTTGGACAGAGACAACATTTTTCTAATTTTGGTTCTAGACATTACCACAATGAATTTTAAACAAAATAATTCAGATGCAGTTGAAGTTCAGACTTTCAGCTTTCATTTGAGGGTATCCACATTAAAATTGGATGAAGGGTTTAGGAGTTTCAGCTCCTTAACATGTGCCATCCTGTTTTTGAAGGGACCAAAAGTAATTGGATAATTGACTCCAAGGCTATTTCATGGACAGGTGTGGGCAATCCCTTCGTTATAATATCACTCCAGGCCAGCTAATCAAAAGAGGAGCTGCGGATGCAGTCTGGTAGGCGGCAATTCGCAGGACACCCATCCAGCAGCCACAAAATACTGACTTGGGCACTTTTACTAGGGTCCTGTGAATCGATTCAAGACCCTTGCTGATCAACAAAATAAAGGGGCTTCACTGCACGTCAGGTTGCACTGCTGACCCTTCATCATTCTTTATACGAATGGCTGTGCCTGATATAGCATCTCAGTCCTATTCAAGATGGAGTGTTGCATCCACATCCCGCGGATTATCAAATCAACCTAGGAATCGGACACCAATGATTAAACATTGAGGGCTCCTTCCAAAGATAGACCTTCAAGTTTAACTCCCTGGAATTTATCTAATAGGGATTCTCTGAAATCTCATACAAGTTCTTGACCAGAAGAAATAGTAACCATGACTGGTCCATTTTTAGAACCGCGTATTAACCATTCCCTCCTATTATCCCCCTAGGTGGCAACACCAGTCAGTCCTTCCCTGAGTGTCTATGACAACTGGATTCGTCACTTTAATCGAACCAGCTCACTGCATGAGAAACTGATACCTCAGTAAGTCACTCTTCTATAGCTTCAGTCACATTTCCGCTTTTTTTAAAATCAGGTTTTCCGTAGCTATTTGATGCAATTCCTATTCAATAAGAGAATACCCCACTCCGTAAAATATAAAAAAAAACAGTTTGCTTAATTAATGTATAAATTCAATACAAACAATAATAAAATAGACATGATAAACAGGTAAAAAATTGAATGTACACATATTGATATGAGCAAGATTTAACCAAGGATGACAACCACTGAGGAAGCAGCGGCGAAACACATGTTGGGGTGGGTAAACACCATTCTGCAATCAGGTGTCTTCTTATATGATTTATCTCCTGTAGGGTTACTTTTAGGCTTACTTATCTGGTGAGGTCATCCTTGTTGCCACTTTCATACAAGTGTACTGTATTTCACGCTTTGTATACCGCAAAGCACAGACCAGCCGCGGACCTCCTGACCCAATCTAACAGAACATATATGCCTATGATGCTGATAGTTTGGGTCAGGAGACCAATTTCTGTATACAGAGTGTGAAATACAGTACACTCATCTGAAAGTGGCCATATTTTGATACTACCAATTTTTTTTTTACATGTTGGGAGTTATTACAAGTTTTTGGCGCACATGTGATAATTCACGCAGACCCCTACACATGCTTACTGCCTGACTTGTATCTACAGTATATCATACCTGGACCACAGCAACAGTGCTTCCTCAGGGGGTGACACCCCTGGTGAATCTTTCCAGTATTAATGTGTACATATTTTTTTTTACCTGTTATGTGTCTATTTTATCATTGTCTGCATTGCATTTCTACATTAATAAAGTGAACTATTTTTATAATATATGGGGTAATAGTCGCTATCATTGTAGAGGAATTGCTAGTAATTTTGGGAAAGTCACACTCAATAATTAGTAACTAGGCCGTAACGTAGGTTTATGGCTACATCAGGCATATCTATAATGGCTGCACTATAAACACCGGTGTGAACATAATCTTTATTTTATTTCTACTGCCATATGTTTCCACTTTTCATATACTCTTTATAACATCTCCATTTTCCATACAGGTTGGGCACACTAGGTGCCGGCAGTGACTATGCTCCATTCCTTCATTATTTGGGCATCTCATGCATGGACATCGCATACACCTATGACAGGGTAAGGCCGATTAAAAATCTAACCTAATAAATAAATAAATTAAAAAAGCAACTTTGGGTTCCCCTATTTTTGAGAACCAGCAAAGGTAAAGCAGACAGCTGGGGGCTTATATTATCAGGCTGGGAAGGCCCATGGTTATTGGTCCTTCCCAGCCTAAAAATACCAACCCGCAGCCGCCCCAGAAGTGGAGAATCACATTGGATGTGCTAATTCTGGTGCTTTGCCCGGCTCTTCCCAATTGCCCTGGTGCGGTGGCAATCTGGATAATGCTAGTTGGGGTTGATGTCAGCTGTGATTTGTCAAAATTTACTAACCCAGTAATCAAAAATAAAAACACACACACACAAAAATACTTTGTGTGAATAAAGACTCCCCCATATTTTCCCTGGTACCCCAATTTATTAAAAAAAAGTCATGCAGATCCGTCGTAGTCTTGGGAATCCGCTATTTTTTACATTTATTTATTAAGTTAACCCAGCATAAAAAGCTGGATAATAAACTTCACATGAAAGTCACTAAAGGGTGCAAGTTTATTATATGTAGTGGGCTTGTGAAATTATATATCTACAGAACACCTATCTATGCTATCCATGCTATATATTTGTTATTATCTATCTAATATCTTTATATCATCTATCTATATCTTTATATGAGATTGCTTTGTTAGTTTTGGAAACTAGCTTTAAGTTATATAGAGTATTACAGCATGTAAAAGATGATGTTAAAAACAGATTACGTATGTATGTTATACGGATGCTAAGCGAGGAAAAAAAATCGCACATACGCATGACACTCACCAAGTTTTCAGGATGAACATCGGAGCAATATTTCTTCGCAGATGTGAGCGAACCATAACTGAGCTAAACGGATGAAAAAGATCTATCAAACTGGTTAAATAAACACAAGGTTAAAAAAACGCTTAAATAACCTATTTAAAGGAATGTGAAAAACATTTAATTACTTTTCTTGCTGTCATCCAGATCTACAGTCAGCATTAGCCCTATTCAGATTGTCAGTTTTTTTTCTTGCAAGTAAGAAAACTGGATTGATTTTCATCAGTGTTTGGTCAGTGTCAGTTTTTACCATCAGTGATCTTCTGTTATGGCCAAAAAAAAAAAAATTGCAAATTTTCTTTTCCTACCCGCTACAATGTGAAAGGGAATATCTGGTCTTAAGCTACAAGTCTGCAATCGCTGTGTGACTGCGGGCTTGTGAATCCTTACATTGCGCGCATTGCGCACTCTCAGGATTCTCTGGTATCGAGAGTGGCAAGTTTGTGATTTGTATACATGCGGTCCTATGCCAACTAGACGTGCGTGGCCTTGCAAGAGTATTGAGCACGAACGACCAAACTCGTCTAGTCGGAATGTGGCCGGAAGTATGCATATTGAATACTTGGCCGCTACCGGCAAATCCTCACAGCTCACAGTGCGATGTGAGGATTTACAAGTCTGAAGTCATATAGAGTGACTGCAGACTTGTAGCTTAAGACCAACAACCCCTTTAATCTTGGACAGCACACTGACTGCAGACTGATGCCACTCGTGCTGTCTGCGATTTTCAATCACCCATCGACTTGATGGGTAATTTTGGTGTTTGACTCCAATCAGAAACACATGTCTACGTGATTTTGTTGCAGACGCATGGTGCGCAAAAAAACATGGACATCTGAAAAAGTGCAGTGCTTGCAGAAAATTTGCCCTGGGGTAGAAAACACCTTTAAGGTGCAATCTTTGCTTTTTTATATATGTACTAAATACAATTATAACAATGCTAAAATTCTTATTAGCAGTCCAGTAATTATGTTCTTCCTATATGATGTAGTTATATCTCTTTTCTTCACTCCACAGAGCAAGTCCTCCGCCCGTATCTACCCTGCGTATCACACTGCGTTTGACACGTTTGACTATACAGATAAACATATCGATCCAGGTATCACATTGTCTCCATGCCACAGCACAGAGCGATCGCTATAATATAAGAACTCGTTCACATGGGCATTTCAACTTTGTGTTGCTCATAAATTGGTCCCAAGTGAATGTGACTATAACTCGTGTCTGCTGTGTCACAGCACGCTCCATATTTTCCTATGCTGGAATTATACTATATGGATAAAAGTCCCATAGTTAAATATTAATAAATTCTGTTAGATGTGTCTCACCAGATTTCAGAACATAAGCTGCATACATTATTACATCTTTATCGACTTGATGGGGCTGGTGAAATTGGTTTGAAAATCCATGTCAGATCCATGTATAATCTTTTTTTAAAATTCTTTTACTACTTGGGGTTAAAATGAGCATTTTATGAGTCCTTTGATCCATGTACAGAAATTCTGACATGTATTTTCAAAGTAAGTACACCAGTCAGATCAGATTTAAGAGATTTATGTAATAATATATATTTAGCCTTGTAAAATTTAGTGACAGAGCCAAATGTAATAAGTTATTAATTTGATGTATTTAAAAGGGAAAAGCTTGTGTGTAGATATATTGCTGTTGCACAGAATAAAGCTATGTTCACATGTTGCGTTTTTGCAGTGTTTTTTTTCCTGCAAATTAAAAGCTGATTTTTATAGCACCAGCAAAAGCTGTGGGATTTCATAAATAGAAAACTGCAGCATGTTTTAAATCTGCAGCATGTCAATTCTTTCAGCGTTTTTGCAGGTTTTTTTCACCATAGAAAGCAACAAGTGAAAAAGTGCTGCACAAAAAAGCAACCCTGCGTTTTTGGTGAATAAAATTAACTTTATTAAACATGTACTGCAGACAAATGACACATACTATATAATCCGGACCAAAAAAATGGCAGCAAAAACTCACGAAAAAAGCAGCAAAAATGTAGCAAAATTAGCTTTTTTTTAACCAGCTTCTTTTGGCCTGCAGAAAAAAAAATGCCTCAAAAATGCATCATGTGAACTTATCCTAATAGAGTCAGTCTGGTGTCCGTTTCTTAAACCAAATGAAAAGTGTACCGTGCTGGGTTTTACAGCTAATAGGAATTTTCTGTGATCGGTTTGCCACATTAATCTCATGTTTCTGTTCCTAGAATGGAACAAAGATATGGAACTCAAAACGCAGTGTGAACTGGGCCTTATGGCGCCACCTGCTGTTCATTTGATTCCCTTTTAGAACATTCGTCCAATGTGTTGGCGAGAAGCGGCTTTAGATTCTTATTAACTGGCTTACAAAATCTTTGCCATCCAAGTAAAAGAGAATCTAGGAGTTGGCTGCTGAGCACGTGTAAATGACAAAACTGGGCAAATAAGATGGTCCTTGTCAAATCTAATCAAAAGAACAGTAGGGGGCGCTATAATGTATGTAACAGCCATATCTACTGTAGACACAGGAGAATTTTTTTAAATTATTCCAAAGTAATGTAAAGTTGTTTTAGAACCAAAGGGATACAAAAAACTGAGGAATAAAGGAATTCATTCAAACAAAAATTTTTCATCTATGTGTTCTCTTCTGGGATTAATTCTAATCAGGTAGAAGGGATGCTTTTTCCTTTCTTTTTTTCCTTCCCTGCACTATGTAGATCATTATCTCCACCATGTCCTTGAGCTTAAAGTCAGACTCACATCTTCTATATTGGATTTTAGGATTCACCAGCCATCAGACCGTGGCCCGCACAGCGGGTAATGTTCTGCTGCGACTTGCAGACAGTCTCATCCTTCCACTCGGACCACTGGATTATGCAGAACTGCTGGAAAACTACTACAGCACTGCTGAAACGGAGTTTTCCACCGGGCTTATAGCCAACGGAATCCAATTAGGTAATGGGTGAAAAATGATATCCATGTATAAAAGAACCGGTCCATTTATTATTTAGGTGCCATTAATAGGTGAGGGAACAATTATGTCCACTAAACCCCACAACGTGCCAACCACTAATCTGTGCCCTTCATCTCTTGTAGCCATTCATTGAACGCCCCCATATAGGCCTCATGCACACTGTATGTCTGTACAGGGGCATACAGAGGCCATAGACACTATAGATTCATACAGAATCCAACAGGGAAAACATCTGGAAGCCACTATACAGCAGCTGCCATATCACAGCTACAGAAGGCAATGTTCTTCCCTGAAGAATTTAAATTCGATTTGCCCAATCCTTTTTTCCCCATCACATCTGCAGCCATGTAGAGGGCCTCAAAGGGGTTGTTCAGGCTCTAGGTGACTGCAGACTTGTGAATCCTCACAGTATGTACAGTGCACACTGTCAGGATTCACGGATGCCGGCAGCAGGCAGTAATGTGATCACAAAGATGCAATTTGAATACTTTCAGCCGCATTCAGACTAGACGTCTCACGTCTAGTTGGCATGTGACAGCATGTATGTAAATCGCATACTTGTGGTCACATGCTGGCCAGCTCCCGATAAATCCTGACAGAGCGCACACTGTACGCTATGAGGATCCACAAGTCTGCAGTTACATTCAGTGGCTGCAGACTTGAACCCCTTTTGTCCAATTTTGAAAAAGTTAATATAACCGATTTTTATAATCATGAAGAAGTTCTGTGGCCACCACGGCTGCTCCCACAGGGCTCATCAGTTATTTTGCTTGGCCTAAAAGTAATTCTGCCTCGTAATCCAGCGTATGAGTGCAGGAATGGGCAGAGCAGTCGTGCAGGCGAGGAAGGGGACACAAATTCGGAGACAGTAATAACGCAGTCCATCTGTGTTTTAGCACCGTTGAAGACTGCAGTTGCAAGATACAAGACATTTTCGGAAGCGCTGAACAAGACAATTTCAGAGCTGAAAGACACGAAAGAAACGTAACTTAGTTGTACAATGTATCCTCACATTCAGCATGAAGGTCAGGAATGACAGCTCTTTAAAAGAGGTTATCCACTACTTTTTCATTGATGACCTATGTCTGATCGGCCGGGGTCCGACACCCGGCACCCCCGCTGATCAGCTGTTCTCAGTGGCGGCGGCTCCCGGCCACAACTGCTCGATTGCGGAGCTGCTCCATCTTCTGATAGTGGCCGCAGCAGTGTACTGCACATCCGCCTCCTATTTCAAATCAATAGTAGGTGGATGAGCAGTACCCGACCACGGCCATTATCAGAAGACGGCCAGCTGCGCAAGTGAGCACTTCCGGCCGAGAGCCACCGCCACTGAGAACAGCTGATCGGGGGGGGGATGCCGGGTGTCGGACCCCAACCGATCAGACATTGATGACCTATCCTAAGGATAGGTCATCAATGCAAAAAGTAATGGACAACCTCTTTAACCATGTTTCCTTCTTCCCATCTAGGCCACTAAGAGTTCGCATGATCAATGACCAACTAATGCTGCTGGAGCGAGCCTTCATCAATCATTTTGCCTTCCCAGATAAACTTTATTACAGGTACTATATTTTATTAATCTATGCTAAATTAAAGAAACACATAATTAGAAATCAATGTGAAAACTAATCAAGAAATCCAGTTGCCCTCACTGTTGGGGCTTGTTCACACATTGCATTTTTACCAAGGAAAAATGCAGCGTTTTACAGTACCAGCGATGAGAATGAGATTCCTGAAATGTCATGTACATGCTGCTTATTTTTTCCTTGCAGATTTAACCCATTAAAGCTTTTTTTTTTTAAATGTTTAGCATGTCAATTTTCTCAGTTTTTTTCCACCCATTCAAATGAAGGGGGGGGGGGGACAAGTAAAAAAGCTACAAAGTTGTACGTATTCCACCCAGTATTTTACCTGGGTGATCGAGCTACTAAATAAAATCACCTATGTAGTTTTACACTTTCACAAAAAGTTGCATTGATTTTTTTTTTTACTGTACCCACTGATGGATCGCCCTCTAGTGCTCACATTGAGTTGTGCAGGTGAAGTTTAAAGAGGCACTCCTCCCATCTAGTGATGAGCGAGTATGTTCTGTTAACCCTTTCGCCGAGTATACTCGGGCGAGCACCGAGTATTTACAGCGTGCTCGGGGGTTACGTTTTTGTCGCTCCCTGAACATGATTTGCGACTGTTTGACAGCTTTAATACATGTGAGGAATGTCTATTTCTTACACATTCCTCACATGTATCAAAGCTGTCAAAAAGTCGCAAATCATGCACACGGGAGTGATTCCAACATATCACCGAGCACGCTATAAATACTCGGTGCTCGGCGAAAGGGTTAACAAAACATACTCGCTCATCAATACTCCCATCCTATTAATATATTGCAATTAGTGTTGAGAATTCCGATAATGAAATATCGGGTATTGATCGATATTCGCGGTATCGGAATTCCGATACTGAGTTCCGATACTTTTAGAATATCGAATACCGGAATCGGAAGTTCCCATAATGCCTGCGCTCTGCAGTGTCTCTGAAAGATGACAAGCTGGATGGCAGCGCTCAGCTCACTGTACTTGTCATTTAGTGTTAAAGGATTTATTAAAAAAAATAATACTGTTTTAATGCACCGTCTCTTTAAAAAAGCCGGCCGGCAATTCAGCAGCGGCATACACCGGTACCCAACAATTTACAACAGAAAGAATAGAGCATCACACATAGATTAGATAGATAGAAACATGTCAGTCACATATATAAGAAGTACAGTGATAGTGCTGCTTATTGTACCTATCATTTAGTGTTAAAGGATTTATTTAAAAAAATAATACTGTTTTCATGCACCGTCTATTTAAAAAAGCCGGCCGGCAATTCAGCAGGGGCATACACCGGTACCCGACAATTTACAACAGAAAGAATAGAGCATCACACATAGATTAGATAGATAGAAACATGTCAGTCACATATATAAGAAGTACAGTGACAGTGTTGCTTACTGTACTTGTCATTTAGTGTTAAAGGATTTATTAAAAAAAATAATACTGTTTTCATGCACCGTCTCTTTAAAAAAGCCGGCCGGCAATTCAGCAGCGGTACCCGACAATTTAGAATAGAAAGAATAGAGCATCACACATAGATTAGATAGATAGAAACATGTCAGTCACATATATAATAAGTACAGTGATAGTGTTGATTACTGTACTTGTCATTTAGTGTTAAAATAAAGGATTTATTAAAAAAAAAATTGACGTGGGGTTCCCCGTAATTTTAGTCTCTAGCGGAGGTTAAGCAGACGGCTGGGGCAGATGTTTGAAGCCTGGGAAGGGGGTAATACCCATGGAGCTTCCCAGGCTACTAATATCAGCCTCCAGCTGAATACCTAGCCTTTACTAGCTATTAAAATGGGGGACCACAAAAAAAATGACGTGGGGTCCCCCCTATTTTAATAGCTAGCAAAGGCTAGGCAGACAGCTGGGGGCTGATATTAATAGCCCAAGAAGGGTGCCATGAATATTGGCCCCCTCCCAGGCTAGAAACACCAGCCGTCAGCTGCCCCAGAAACGGAGCATCCATAGGATGCGCCAATTCTGGCACTTAGCCTCGCTCTTCCCACTGCCCTGTAGCGGTGGCCGTGGGGTAATAGGGCTGGGGTTGATGTCAGCTTATAATGCCAGCTGACATCAAGTCCAGGTTAGTAATGGAGAGGCGTCTATAAGACACCCCCATTACTAACCCCATAGTCAAAGTTAAAAAAAAAACACAAACACCCAGAATAAAGTCCTTTAATTGAAATAAAGACACAATTCTTTATTGTTCTAAATTAAACCATACTTACGATCACGCCCATTCCAGCTGAAGCCAACGATCTCCTGCAATAAAAGTAAAATAATAAAGCAACATCATCCTTACCTTTCCATGGTTCCCACGACAGCTTCAGCTCTGCTACATTCACATGACAGGTTGGACCGCAGCCGAAAGCTGCCATCCAGCTTGCCATGCGGCAGACACTGAGAAGCGCAGGCTTGCTTGCGCTCCTCAGTGTCTCACTGTGACGGCATAAAGATGAGCCGAGGTCATGTCCAATGAACTCAGCTCACCTCATGCACGTCACTGACAGCGTGGGAAAATTCTAAGTGCTCAGCAGGAGAATTCTCCCACGCTGTGATGGCATTGAGATGACAGGCTAGATCGCAGCTGAACTCTGCCATCCAGCCTGTCATCTCAATGCCTTCCCAGCGTGGGAGAATTCTCCTGCTCAAGCGCTGAGCGCTGAGAATTTTCCCACGCTGTCAGTGACGTGCATTAGGTGAGCTGAGTTCATTGGACATGACCTCGGCTCATCTTTATGACGTCACAGCCAGACACTGAGGAGCACAAGCATGCCTGCGCTTCTCAGTGTCTGCCGCATGGCAAGCTGGATGGCATCTTTCGGCTGTTGTCCAGCCTGTCATGTGAATGTAGCAGAGCTGAAGCTGTCGTGGGAAACATGGAAAGGTAAGGATGATGTTGCTTTATTATTTTACTTTTATTGCAGGAGATCGTTGGCTTCAGCTGGAATGGGGTTGATGGTAAGTATGGTTTAATTTAGAACAATAAACAATTGTGTCTTTATTTCAATTAAAGGACTTTATTCTGGGTGTTTTTGGGTTTTTTTTAACTTTGACTATGGGATTAGTAATGGGGGTGCCTTATAGACGCCTCTCCATTACTAACCTGGGCTTGATGTCAGCTGGCATTATAAGCTGACATCAACCCCAGCTCTATTACCCCACTGCCACCTCTACAGGGCAGTGGGAAGAGCGAGGCTAAGTGCTAGAATTGGCACATCCTATGGATGCGCCATTTCTGGGGCAGCTGACGGCTGGTGTTTCTAGCCTGGGAGGGGGCCAATATTCATGGCACCCTTCCTGGGCTATTAATATCAGCCCCCAGTTATCTGCCTAGCCTTTGCTAGCTTTTAAAATAGGGGGGACCCCACGTCATTTTATTTGGGATACCCCATTTTAATAGCTAGTAAAGGCTGGGTATTCAGCTGGGGGCTGATATTAGTAGCCTGGGAAGCTCCGTGGGTTTACCCCCTTCCCAGGCTTCAAACATCTGTCCCAGCCGTCTGCTTAACCTCCGCTAGAGACTAAAATTACGGGGAACCCCACTCCAATTTTTTTTTTAATAAATCCTTTATTTTAACACTAAATGACAAGTACAGTAATCAACACTATCACTGTACTTATTATATATGTGACTGACATGTTTCTATCTATCTGATCTATGTGTGATGCTCTATTCTTTCTATTCTAAATTGTCGGGTACCGATGCTGAATTGCCGGCCGGCTTTTTTAAAGAGACGGTGCATGAAAACACTATTATTTTTTTAATAAATCCTTTAACACTAAATGACAAGTACAGTAAGCAACACTGTCACTGTACTTCTTATATATGTGACTGACATGTTTCTATCTATCTAATCTATGTGTGATGCTCTATTCTTTCTGTTATAAATTGTCGGGTACCGCTGCTGAATTGCCGGCCGGCTTTTTTAAAGAGACGGTGCATGAAAACACTATTATTTTTTTTAATAAATCCTTTAACACTAAATGACAAGTACAGTAAGCAACACTGTCACTGTACTTCTTATATATGTGACTGACATGTTTCTATCTATCTAATCTATGTGTGATGCTTTATTCTTTCTGTTCTACATTGTTGGGTACCGGTGTATGCCGCTGCTGAATTGCCGGCTTTTCATGTAATACATTCTACATTATTCTTATTTGTTTTCCTTCATGTAGAATTAACCTACAAGGAAAGAAAGGGTTTATTTTCATTCCGATATTTGTGTCCCATTGACTTGCATTGGTTTCCGGTATCGGAATCGGCGATATCCGATATTTTTTGGTTATCTGTCCGATCCAATCCGATACGATATTTCCCAATATCGGAAGGTATCGCTCAACAGTAATTGCAATCTTCATATTACATAACACTGTGTACTTACAATTGCTCATTTTGCTTTTCTACCCAGATAATTCTCCTCTTTTCTCTGCTCTATGTAGAAACAGGAAGTCTCTTTTCCCTGCATGAATCATCCCCCTTTTCACCTCCTCACCCAGTTGCTCCCTCCTCCCCCTGTCAGGGACTTTTGCAGTAACTTGTGACCTGTGCAGAGATAATTGACCTCCTGTTTCTACATAGAACTTAGAAGGATTCAGCTAGTCAGTTTTTAACCACGGGATGTCAAAGAGATAAGAGAAGAATTAGCTGGGTAGAAAGGCAAAATAAGCAATTGTAAGAACACAGTGCTGTATAATATGATGACTGCAATATATTAAGAGGATAAAAACTTTGATGGGAGGAGGAGGGCTTCTTTAACATTGGCTGTATGACCAGCAAAAGAGGTGGAGCAGTGCAATAAAGGCTTTTGGAGCAAATAGGGCTAATTTTGTGATATGTTAAGAAATGTGTTCCCTTTGAGATGCTACTTCCAGGTCAGAATAGGCTTTATTCCTGCTGTAGAGTGTTTGTAATAATTCGCTCGCTTACATCAGTCTCCTTCATCCCCGCAGTCATGAGATCTGGGCGTCCCGGAGTTCCAGCGTGGTCACCTTCCCCGGCATTGCAGACGCTTATGCCAATGCAGTTTCCACAGGGCTGAAAACGGACTGGGACCTTGTCCACCACCACATCACTGTGGCCGCCACCGCTGTGGATAATGCTGCATCAACTCTGGAAACCGCAGCGTCCATTTAACAATAGGACTGAAATTAAAACCGCACGGCGTTAATTTATATCCCATACCGCTCTCCTGTGGTTTACTACCCAAGAATCATTGAAAGTCTAGAACTAATATAGTCTACAATGTGGTGCTATATAAAAGCTGGGCTGAGAGCTTCTTCAGCACTGTACTGCCCTCATGATCATATGGTTCACATGGATTTTGGCTTCAATGGGAACAATTTAAAAAAAAAAAACGCAACCATCTTGTCCATACGATTCCCATTCTGCAACTCACTCTTATTGAGAATTCATTGGAGCAGATTTACTATTGTCAGCGTGTCTCAAATCTACTTTTACTGTTGAACTAAAATTCTGGTTAAAATAAATGTAGACATTTTTATTAATAATTTGAGCCAAAAAAAGAACAGATGTTTGCATTCTTGTTAGTATCTATAAAAGAAGACTCAAGTTTGGCAAGATTTATTTCTGGCTTGCACCAAGTTTTAGGTGCAAGGTCTATGTCTAAAGTATAAGGCCAAGTTCACACGTTGAGTATTTGGTGAGTTTTTGAGTGGGTGATAAATACAGAAGTGGTGACATGTTTCTATTATATTTTTCCTCTGATCGTTCCACTCATTCATTTGGCTTACAAATGCTGAGGTAAAATACTGAATGTGTGAACATGGCATTAGACCCAAGAGCTGGTATAAAATAGGAAACAGAGTCTAACCTGCGCCAAAGATGTTAAACAGTGCGCACCACAATGAAAGATTTCCGCATCTTCTTATGCTTCATCTATGTTTATATGGTCTGAATGTTACACAGGAATAGTAAATCTGCCACAGTATTTGAAGCTAATTTAAAAGGGGTTGAATAGTGAAAACAAGGATAGGTGATAACTTGCTGATCGGTGGGAGTCTGACCGTGGGGACCCACACCGATTGGGAAAATGGGGAATGCTTATCCCCTTTACGAAATGGAGCTGCAGGCCAGATGTCACTCCATTCATTCTCTATGGGGTTGCCAAAAAAAGCCGAGCCCGGCAGTCATATAGAAAATGAATGGCTTGACGATTGAGTTGCGATACCGTTGCTCCATTCTAACAGGGATAAAAGTTCCCCGTCCTTCTGATTTGATGCAGGCCCCAGTGATGGCTCACCCATCAATCAACAAGTTATCACCTATATGTCAAGAGTGTATCAGGTTTAACAGACAGTCGTTCTGGATCCGGCTGTAGAAGGTCGCTGCGCTTGGCTTTGCAGACACCTTCTTGATCTTTGAATCATCCTTCTCTCACTAGTACCCAGCGGTGATCTCTACCTTCTGCTGCTAATTAACACACCCTTGCTTGATATTTAAAAACCCTCAGTGTCTCCAGAGAGTCACTGGTGATAGAAGTATTTTCCTCTGTTCAAGCCTGGAGTTCTAGCCGTCTGCTAATTTCTTCTTGGAGTTTCTTGGTGGATATTTGTCGTGATCTTTCTCGCATCTTCTCAAGCTAAGTGTATCCCCTTGTCTGTTTACCTTGTTTGTCTTTAGTTGCAGTGGGGCTTGTTACGCACAAGCCCAGACTGACCGGCGTGAGCATGATTAGTGATCCCACTGGACCATGAACTGAGGAGTGCCTGGAGGGATGTAACTAAATATCAACTCGGTCCGACCAAGGTCACACGGCGGTTCAGTCGACTCCGTGAACCAGGGAGGAACCGAGCAGAGGGACCAGGTGCTACTCCAGGTCAGACCCCGGTCACAGCTGTTGACCCACACCAGGAAATGCAGGAACAGGCAGGGTAGGCTGGCATACAGACAGGTGGATACTGGCATGCACGGCTGGTATGCAGACAGGTGGGTATTCGCAGGCATGGCTGGTATGCAGACAGGTGGGCACTGGCAAGCACGGCGGGCATGCAGACAGGTGGGCACTGGCAGGCACGGCTGGCATGCATACAGGCGGGTGCTGGCAGGTAGGAACGCAGGCAGGATAGGGACCAGTCCAGACTGGGACACAGGAACGGAACCGCAGGTGCGGTAGACAAGCAGAGCAGAGCAAAATCCGCGGGTGCAGTAGACAAGCAGAGCAGAGAAAAACCCTCAGGTGCGGTAGACAAGCAGAGCAGAGAAAAACCCTCAGGTGCGGTAGACAAGCAGAGCAGAGCAAAACCCGCAAATGCGGTAGACAAGCAGAGCAGATCAAAACCCGCAGACGCGGTAGAAAAGCAGAGCAAAGCCCGCAGATGTGGTAGACAAGCAGAGCAAAACCCACAGATGCGGTAGACAAGCAAAGCAGAGCAAAACCCACAGATGCGGTAGACAAGCTGAGCAGAGCAAAACCCGCAGATGCGGTAGACGAGCAAAGCAGAGCAAAACCCACAGATGCGGTAGACAAGAAAAGCAGAGCAAAACCCGCTGATGCGGTAGACGAGCAGAGCAGAGCAAAACCCGCAGGTGCGGTAGACAAGCAGAGCAGAGCAAATCCCGTAGGTGCGGTAGACAACAGAGCAGAGCAAAACCCGCAGGTGCGGTAGACAAGCAGAGCAGAGCAAAACCCGCAGATGCGGTAGACAAGAAGAGCAGAGCAAAACCCGCAGATGTGGCAGACAAGCAGAGCAGAGCAAAACCCGCAGATGCGGTAGACAAGCAGAGCAGAGCAAAACCCGCAGATGCGGTAGACAAGCAGAGCAGATCAAAACCCGCAGATGCGGTAGACAAGCAGAGCAGAGCAAAACCAGAAGATGCGGTAGACGAGCAGAACAGAGCAAAACCCGCAGATGCGGTAGACGAGCAGAGCACAGCAAAACCTGCAGATGCGGTAGATAAGCAGAGCAGAGCAAAACCCGCAGATGCGGTAGACAAGCAAAGCAGAGCAAAACCCGCAGATGCGGTAGACGAGCAGAGCAGAGCAACACCCGCAGATGCGGTAGACGAGCAGAGCAGAGCAAAACCCACAGATGCGGTAGACGAGCACAGCAAAACCCGCAGATGCGGTAGACGAGCAGAGCAGAGCAAAACCCGCAGATGCGGTAGGCGAGCAGAGCAGAGCAAAACCCGCAGATGCGGTAGACGAGCAAAGCAGAGCGAAGCTCGCAGGTGCGGTAGACGAGCAGAGCAGAGCAAAACCCGCAAGTGCGGTAAACAAGCAGCGAAGAGCAAAACCGCAGGTGCGGTGAACAAGCAGAACCAGATACACACAAGGTACTTACAATGAAGTAGCGAGTGTACACAAAACTCACAAACAGAAGTTCAGAGACAACGAGTTGGAGTTAGGTGCAGGTTCAGACACTGCAGGAAAACGAAAGGTTCGGACATAGAGACAAACAAGTAATGGGCAAGGACACAGTTCAGACAGAAACTGAACCAGGAATTAGATACAGGAACGAGCCTGGGAACTCAGCCCCCAGGGTGGCGGAGACAGACTAGAAGTCACAGATACAGGTAGCAGGCCTGGGTACACAGCCCCCAGGGGCGGAAACAGACAAGATACAGGACAGGACCTGGCAACTCAGTTGCACAGAACAAACTGAATGAAAATGTTGCTCAGGTACCTCCTACTGGGTGGAGGGGGTTTAAGTATCCAGTGACTCACAGCAATAGGCTGGGGACGCATTAGGACTGAGCACACTGTAGCTTTAAGAATCAGGAAGAAACAGCACCGCCGCCCTAAGCCAGCAGACAAAAGACATACAAACAGCAGGTACTGGAGCAAAGTGTGCAGCCTGACCTGATAGGTAAGATTGCAGTCTTGCATGGTGGGAGGTGATAAGCCGTGCAAGCATGCCGCCAGGGATGTTACAGGGCTGGCTAGTGCTCACCCCTTCCCCTCCCTACCTAGGGCCTAGCGCTAGGGTCAGACAGGGCTAAGGTATCCTGCTTGGCGATAGGTACAGAACCTATTTAGGGGCGATGGGGGAGTCAGAGTGTTAGATCTGCCTAGGGGTCTCCACTCTCCCTTTCCCTAGTTGTTGGGCTTCACCCCTTTTCCCATCGTCATACGCTGGGTTCTTCCCATACCTTGCATGACACTATCCTATGAATAGGTGATAACCTGTTTTACCAAACAACCCTTTTAAAATTCAGCAATTGGACAAGATGTAAATCAAGCAAAAAGTGTAAACTTAAGACTAGAAAGTTTGAAAACCAACCAAAATGATCACAGTAGTTTATGCTGGATGATACATTTGGCTAATTTTTAGACATTCTGGTCTAAATTTAGACTAAATATAGGACAGGATTAGGATTTCCGCTCCGCAGTTGTCTGTGTTGCGTATAATTGTACAGTAAAAGATACAGCACAGTTGACTAAAACGTTTTTGCACTGTATACCCACCTGATGGATGTCAAAAAAATTATCTTTGGCAAACTTTTACAGTCCATGGACACATAAGATGCACAAATCTGAAGAACTTTCTACCAAATCTACTGCACACTCCGAAAACAGAGCTTAAAAGCAATGTGAACGGGGCCTGATGAGAAGTGACAAAAAGATCATGTCCAGTCAATGGGAAGCTGTTACGATGATCAATTACTCAACTGGACATGCTAACATATAGGTTGGAATCACACGTGCAGTTTTTTAAGCCATTAGATCAAGCAGGAAGGGGGAAGTACGAGTCCTTATCAAGAAAGATTATCGTGAACGCTCTTTCAGTGTAAAGCCATGTTCATACATCCCATATTTGGTCAGTATTTTACCTCAGTATTTGTAAGCCAAGACCAGGAGTGGGTGATAAATACAGAACTGGTGACGTGTTTCTATTATACTTTTCCTCTGATTGTTCCACTCCTGGTTTTGGCTTACAAATACTGATCAGATACTGAATGTGTGAACAAGGCCTAAAAGAGCTTAACTGATGCAATATACTGAAGAGAATACACAACTGTGAATGAGGCCATACACCTAGATTTTATGTCTGTAGAATTTCCCTAAGCCGTGCAGATCACTCTTCCGACCCTGCACTCGGAATAAGGCCGCATGATTCACATGGCCTCCTCATCTCCAATCCTGGTAATGCATAGCCCCTTCATCCCCCAATCCTGGTATGCATGGCCCCCTCATCCCCCAATCCTGGTTTGCATGGCCTCCTCATTTCCCACTCCTGGTGTGTATGGCACCCCTCATCCCCCAATCCTGGTATGTATGGCCCCATCACTGCACACATAAAAAAATAAACACTTATACTCACCTTCCTTACTCATCTCTGCTCCAGCAGCTCATGTCAGCATCTGAGTAGTGCATGGCGTCACAGCCATATGCTCTCAGAAGCTGATGTGAGCTGCCGGCATATTCACTCCTCTCGATGCCGGGATTATGGTCATGGAGAGGAGTGAATATGCATTCTCTTTAGTAGCGGGCACTGTCTGCAGTACGTGCGGCTCCGCGATCCTCTGTGCCCGCTACTAAAGAGAATAAATATTCCTTCTTCTCCATGCCCATGGGAGTGGAGAAGAGGGAATATTCATTTCCCTTTAGCAGCGGGCACACGTGGTAGCTGCAGCCGCCGGCTACTGCGTGTGTCCCACTCCTCCGCCGCTGCCAGCCCCTCACCACTATCCACCAACGGAATATGTATTTACTTGAGTATATACCCGAGTGTAAGCCGAGGGGGGCTTTTTCAGCACAAAAAAATGTGCTGAAAAACTCGGCTTATACTTGAGTATATTCGGTAATAAAATACCAAAAAAGCAGTTCTATATATGAGAAGAATCTGAAAAGAAGCAGCATAGATGTTCAATATATTTATTTGTGCATGAAAGTTGTTAATAACATGCAAAGATTAAAAAAGAAAGTCTGTAGATACAGTCACTTTCTATAGAAAGGAGCAGATGATGATGATTCTGCTCCTCGGGCCTTTGGTTGCACTTGTGCTGTTTTTGGACATCCAGTTCTGGATCACACATGACGGAGAGGAGAAGAGCAAGAATGTGTGATGTGTGATCTGTGTAGATGGAGCTCTTCTGGAGTCCTAAAGCACAAAGATCAACCATTTGGCCTTCAGTCTGACCATGGCCAGGAAGGAGAAGGAGCAGCCGCTTCCTTCTGTCTGTACATGACCAAGTATGAAAAGGAGCAGCCGCTACCTTCTGTCTGTACAAGGCCAAGTATGAGAAGGAGCAGCCGCTACCTTCTGTCTGTACAAGGCCAAGTATGAGAAGGAGCAGCCGCTTCCTTCTGTCTGTACAAGGCCAAGTATGAGAAGGAGCAGACGCTACCTTCTGTCTGTACAAGGCCAAGTATGAGAAGGAGCAGCCGCTACCTTCTGTCTGTACAAGGCCAAGTATGAGAAGGAGCAGCCGCTACCTTCAGTCTGTACAAGGCCAAGTATGAGAAGGAGCAGCCGCTACCTTCTGTCTGTACAAGGCCAAGTATGAGAAGGAGCAGCCGCTACCTTCTGTCTGTACAAGGCCAAGTAGGAGAAGGAGCATCCGCTTCCTTCTGTCTGTACAAGGCCAAGTATGAGAAGGAGCAGCCGCTACCTTCTGTCTGTACAAGGCCAAGTATGAGAAGGAGCAGCCGCTACCTTCTGTATGTCCATAGTCTTCTTACCACCACACTGTAGATGAGTCGTCCAGATGGTAACATAGCAAGTATGGCTGAAAGAAATCCTTCAATTTCAGCCTTTAATTACTTGCTATGTTGATCCAGAGGAAGGCAAAAAATAACCCAGAGGACTGTTGTTGGATTATCCTCATATCAGGGGAAAAAAATTCCTTCCTGACCCCAAATATGGCGATCGGAATAAATCCCTGGATGTTTGGTGCTCGAATCTACGTGGCTGTTACGTGGTGGAAGCTCGGTAGGATTTGTCACAGTCCGGTAAATGAGAAAGTCCAGTGTAGTTGTCTCATCCAATTCATGTAAATCTTCATTCCTAGATGTTACTGGAATGGGGCTGATTATTATCAGCCTAATACTCCTGTAAGAAGAGAAATATACATGTCTGAGAATCGGCTCCCCACATATATACTGTATACGGGGGGGGGGTATAATAATAAGGCGTATAGTGGGTATGCATGTTACTGGGCAGTGATAACACTATTTTTCCCTATGTGCCACACTTACATAGTCTTATTTGAATGGTGGGTCGGCTCTGCCGGACTCCACGTCGCTCCAGTTTATGAACTGGAAGAATGGGTGCTCTCGGATGGTCGATGTTATGGCAAATCGGGAAAATGGAGTTTTGCAGAGAAGCTGGAAAATGATAAAGACCATTAGTCATTATATTATGTATTATTAATGATACATTATTACACAATATCTATCGACTGTCTACATTTAATCTTCTACCTCTCCTTATAATCACCCATTATCCTCCTTTATCTGACCCTACTCACCCCGTCTAAGATGTCAATGGCATCAATACTGATCCCGGGTGGAAAATATGGGACGTCCTCCTGCAGAGACTTGTGGTACTCCTTCGTTGAGCCTCGGCTATAGAATGGCTTTATCCCTACAATCATCGTATATAGGATGACACCGAAGGAAAATGAGTCCACCAGATGGTTGTAGCTCTTACCGTCCATTATCTGTGGGAACATAAGATAGGAGATGATCTGAATATACCCGGGGAGGGGATTTACACACAGAGGCTATAAGGACCGATCTGTGGATCGATATCTGCAGGATACTTTGTGATCAGATTATTCCTCAGTCCTACTATCGCCATTAATCACACTGGGATGTTACTTACCTCGGGTGCGATGTAACCTTTCGTGCCAACATATTTGTTCAATATGTCGTCCTCAAACATGACTATGGCTGATAAGCCAAAGTCAGAGATTTTAATGTGTCCGGTCTCATTGAGGACGATGTTCCCTGGCTTCACGTCCCTGCAGGGAGAAGACAATGATTGTGAGGAGAATTCATGAAAAGAACTTTCTACAATAGATATGTAAGGAGACAACAGAGAGTCACAGGGGACAGATTTATGAAGCTGAACTGATTACCGATGTATGATGTCACGTTCATGCAGGAATTGGAGTCCGCACACCATCTCTGCCGCAAAGAGTCTGTGGAGTAGAGAGTACAGGTTGGATCAGTGGTTAGATACACAATCAAAAAGACAACATCAGGAGATCACACACAATTGTCCTATTTATGTCATAACTTTCTCCTGTTGTCATTGTCTATTGGTCTTGGACTACAATGTATAGGCAGCAGATCAGTATAAGACTTTACCTTGTTGTTTCTGCATCAAAAGTCATCAATCGTGCCATGTGGCCACTCAGGTCTCCTTTGGCCATAAAGTCCATGGCTACTTTATATTCTGTAGGTGTCTCCATGACTGCTCGTGCTGACATTAGGTAGCGGCACCCGGTGGCTATTAGCAGGACGTCCATCTCTGCACTGATCATCTCCTCTGAACAACGACTCTTGTTCATGATTTTCACGGCCAGCAGTTCTTTACTGACCGGATGTGATGCCAAGATGACCTGGAGGAAAATCATAACAGATCAGACCCGACTCCCATCTATTATAGGGATATGTGTAATGGATCACTGGTTTATCCCAGTCACCATTACATATGAACACCCAGTAATGAATATGTATCTCCCTCCTGTGTATCTGGGGCAGGATACATTGGGGAGCACGGAGGAGCAGAAATTCACACTTACTTTTCCAAAGCCTCCCTTACCAAGATCTTTCTGGAACTCGAGACTGCAAATGTCAATAGGAATATTGGCATCCCCAAGGTCTTGTACGGGTATGTCCGATGAGTCAGAGGATGTCTCACTGCTTCCATCTGCTGAGATGATACAAGATTTATTAAGAAATATATCTCCAGAACCTACATTACATTTTAATCAGATTTATAGAAATCAGCAGAAAATGTCTAATATTTAGTTTTTCCTTTATCAAAATTGTCTATTAGCAAAAATGTCCCCGTTGCCCGTAGCAACGATTCACAGCACAGATTCTATTTCTTAACATTCCAACATAGAACAATGAAATGTGACTGGTTGCTACGAGCAACAAGGACAGTTCTTCAATTAGACAACATTAATAAATGAGGCCTGTACATAATATTAGGACTATAATCCCCCTCACCCCCAGTCGTATTATACTGAGTAAGTTTCTATCTTACCTGGTTCATCATTGTCCACTGATCTGTCAGATGAAGAATCACTCAGCTGGAAGAGAAACTCTGGGATGGAAATGGTTTCAGATGATGACTGGGATCTCCATAGTGCACCATTCCCGTTTATAATGGGTTTAGCATAGATCAGATGTCTCCTGCATTGGACAACCCAGTCTCTGCTGTTCCTAATTCTTTTCTGGGCTGCTGCTCTTTGCAGGTTCGGTGTTTCTAGACTTTCAGATGTGGATGAGACTTGTCTCGATGTTTCTTGGAGAACCTCTTCCACCTCTATCTCTGCGCTGATGTTTCTCCGCTCATTGAGGATGGCTTCTTTGTTCATCCTCCTTATTTCAGGGACCAGATCTCCGATTTTTTTCAAGGAGATAAGGATGGCCCTCTGAAGCTCAGCGGAGGCTGCAGAGTGAGACTCCATGAGGTTCTCCATGGTCCTTCTCTCTGTAAGGATCTCATTTCTTTTGGACTTTCTCATTTTATCCAGATGTTCTCGTTTGGACGCCATCTCTGAGGCGTCAGTGTCCATGTCCGGTAATATAATGTCTTTTCGCCCTAAAGCGAACAACGGTTTCTGCTCTTCATTTAATCCTCTCCTCTCTCTTAGAACCCGATCTCTTTGGGCTCTTTTTCTTTCTTTATCCATTGTAGAATAAATTTTTGCTTTGTCACAAAAACAAAAGAACTCCCTCACCCTTGGGGGTCTGTGAGGCAGTGATTTCCTTTAGGCCATAACACTGGGATCTAGAATGCGATGATGTCATCACACCACTTGTGACATAACATTTATCGTGATGTCACAGTGCTGCAATCTCTCTCCCTCTTTTTCTCTCTGTGTATACATAAATAAATATATATATATATATACAGTTAGGTCCATATATATTTGGACAGAGACAACATTTTTCTAATTTTGGTTCTAGACATTACCACAATGAATTTTAAACAAAATAATTCAGATGCAGTTGAAGTTCAGACTTTCAGCTTTCATTTGAGGGTATCCACATTAAAATTGGATGAAGGGTTTAGGAGTTTCAGCTCCTTAACATGTGCCACCCTGTTTTTGAAGGGACCAAAAGTAATTGGACAATTGACTCCAAGGCTATTTCATGGACAGGTGTGGGCAATCCCTTCGTTATAATATCACTCCAGGCCAGCTAATCAAAAGAGGAGCTGCGGATGCAGTCTGGTAGGCGGCAATTCGCAGGACACCCATCCAGCAGCCACAAAATACTGACTTGGGCACTTTTACTAGGGTCCTGTGAATCGATTCAAGACCCTTGCTGATCAACAAAATAAAGGGGCTTCACTGCACGTCAGGTTGCACTGCTGACCCTTCATTGTTTGCACAGATACATCATTCTTTATACGAATGGCTGTGCCTGATATAGCATCTCAGTCCTATTCAAGATGGAGTGTTGCATCCACATCCCGCGGATTATCAAATCAACCTAGGAATCGGACACCAATGATTAAACATTGAGGGCTCCTTCCAAAGATAGACCTTCAAGTTTTACTCCCTGGAATTTATCTAATAGGGATTCTCTGAAATCTCATACAAGTTCTTGACCAGAAGAAATAGTAACCATGACTGGTCCATTTTTAGAACCGCGTATTAACCATTCCCTCCTATTATCCCCCTAGGTGGCAACACCAGTCAGTGCTTCCCTGAGTGTCTATGACAACTGGATTCGTCACTTTAATCGAACCAGCTCACTGCATGGGAAACTGATACCTCAGTAAGTCACTCTTCTATAGCTTCAGTCACATTTCCGCTTTTTTTAAAATCAGGTTTTCCGTAGCTATTTGATGCAATTCCTATTCAATAAGAGAATACCCCACTCCGTAAAATATTAAAAAAAAACAGTTTGCTTAATTAATGTATAAATTCAATACAAACAATAATAAAATAGACATGATAAACAGGTAAAAAATTGAAAGTACACATATTGATATGAGCAAGATTTAACCAAGGATGACAACCACTGAGGAAGCAGCGGCGAAACACATGTTGGGGTGGGTAAACACCATTCTGCAATCAGGTGTCTTCTTATATGATTTATCTCCTGTAGGGTTACTTTTAGGCTTACTTATCTGATGAGGTCATTCTTGTTGCCGCTTTCATACAAGTGTACTGTATTTCACGCTCTGTATACCACAATGCACGGACCAGCCGCGGACCTCCTGACCCAATCTAGCAGTACATATATGCCTATGATGCTGATAGTTTGGGTCAGGAGACCCATTTCTGTATACAGAGTGTGAAATACAGTACACTGATCTGAAAGTGGCCATATTTTGATACTACCAATTTTTTTTTTACATGTTGGGAGTTATTACAAGTTTTTGGCACATATGTGATAATTCACGCAGACCCCTACACATGCTTACTGCCTGACTTGTATCTACAGTATATCATACCTGGACCACAGCAACAGTGCTTCCTCAGGGGGTGACACCCCTGGTGAATCTTTCTCGTATTAATGTGTACACATTTTTTTTTACCTGATATGTGTCTATTTTATCATTGTCTGCATTGCATTTCTACATTAATAAAGTGAACTATTTTTATAATATATGGGGTGATGGATGCTATCATTGTAGAGGAATTGCTATTAATTTTGGGAAAGTCACACTCAATAATTAGTAACTAGGCCGTAACGTAGGTTTATGGCTACATCAGGCATATCTATAATGGCTGCACTATAAACACCGGTGTGAACATAATCTTTATTTTATTTCTACTGCCATATGTTTCCACTTTTCATATACTCTTTATAACATCTCCATTTTCCATACAAGTTGGGCACACTAGGTGCCGGCAGTGACTATGCTCCATTCCTTCATTATTTGGGCATCTCATGCATGGACATCGCATACACCTATGACAGGGTAAGGCCTCGCACCCACTTGTGCATAATTATGCCGAGTGCAATGCGATTAAAAATCTAACCCAATAAATAAATAAATTAAAAAAGCAACTTTGGGTTCCCCTATTTTTGAGAACCAGCAAAGGTAAAGCAGACAGCTGTGGGTTTATATTATCAGGGTGGGAAGGTCCATGGTTATTGGTCCTTCCCAGCCTAAAAGTACCAACCTGCAGCCGCCCCAGAAGTGGAGAATCACATTGGATGTGCCAATTCTGGTGCTTTACAGGCTCTTCCCAATTGCCCTGGTGCGGTGGTGACGCGCCCCTGGGCCTACGTGGTGTAGCGTTGCGCACGCGGGGACTACCCGGAGCCGGGCCTGTTGGGGGTAGTAGTCTCGTGGCGGTGACCCGGTCCGTGCCCAGGGAGTCAAACTGTGTGGCTGAGTATTAGCAGTAGATGTAGGACGACTACGCCACCCGTTGAATGCAGCTATGGAGCTGCCGCTGCAGGGCAGACCGCTGAGGCCGGTGGAAGAATGGTGCAGCGTGGATGGTATAACCCCCAACGGGAGGGGTATGGCCTCAGGGCAGCCGACGTGGATGATGGGGGTAGCAGGAACCACTCAGAGACGATGCGGTGTAGTTCAGGGTCTTTACTGGTGACAAAGATAGACCCTCCCGGAGTACTGGCTAGCGGTCGGGGCCTGGTCAGTCCTTGAGCAGATGGGATCTCCCCTGGCCAGGCGGAGTTGTAGGCCTCCCCAACTAATTGTACTCTTCTGGCTACCTTGCTAGAGGCGGGTAAAAGTAGCCCACGTCCCTGAGTGTACCGTGTGGTGCTCACCCGTATGGCCGGTGACTCGGGGCCTTCTAGTGGCTTCCGCTCCACGACGGCGGTGCTGGTCCCACGCGTGTGACCGTGCCTTCGGGTTTCTTGGCCAGAGGACCTGAAATCCCCTGCCGGTCGGTTTCTGCTGCTGGGTCAGGATTAGTCCCCACAGCCTCGGACTCCGGGTCCGGTGGTAACTCTTCAATCAGGGCGAGCTCTACAGCTGCCAGCCCCTGATTCCTTTTAGCACGACTTCCTCAGAGCTCCTGATCTCACTTTCCTATAGCTGCTTCTCCTCTTCTCTCTCTACTCTTTCTCTTCTCACTAACCCTGCCTCAGCCCCAGTTTTATATAGGGGAAGTTCTTCCCCTCCCAGGACTGGGCAGGAGGTGTGGCATGCATAGGATTCCTGACCGAGAGACCTCTCACCTGCTCTCAGACATAATATTGCTATTACTGTGGAAACCAGACCCCTGGGGTGCCACATTCCCCCCTAGTGAAATTTAGTACTCCGGGACTAAACATACTTTTGTAAACATAACAAGGTATAAACAATAACATTCTGATAGAGACAACATATAAGGTGGTCACGGCGTGTCCGCAACCGGGTGTAACTTTTGAGGAAAACAAGGGTGTCCATTTCACCAAAACAGGGAGACGTAACCAGGTAGGGGTCTGTCCTGCCCCGAGTCCTTAACAGTCTTTTAGTCCGTCCTGGGTTACGCTCCAACTATATGCACAAAGGATCCCCAGTAAATCCACCAAAGACTCCTATAAATAACTAGAAACACATAATTATACACAAGCAACAATAAACAGGTAAACATTAATAAAATAGCTTGAACATTTAGATCCTCCACTGTATGGGCAACTGGCCTCTAGTGACCCTAGTGGACCTACGGAGCTGGCTGACTGGTCCTGAGCTACAGGGTATAGGAGCTGTCAAGGGTAAACTGGGCAGCCATCTACGGACTCTTTGGCTCACTAGGGGTATGGCAGGCTCACTATAAGCAGAGGGTTGATTTTCCTGGTCTGCTTGTGTGGGGTCTTCTGCCTCCTGGACCGGCTGTTCTTCCAGCTCTACCTGTGTCTCCGTAGGCACTTGGGATGCTAGTTGGAGGAACGTGAGGACGGGTACCACAACAGCACCATTGACTTGAGTCCAAGACCGAGGGAAGTCTCCGAGCACAGTACTAACCATATCTTCCCTTTCCTCTACGGGTCGAGGGTCTTCTTGTTCCTCTTCAGGGTTCCGTAGCTGTTCGGGACACTTCTTCAGGTGATCCCGGGATACAATGGCTGTGGTTTCCCCTCCGTCTTTACTGATTGTACAGATCTTTGGGTTGTCGTGGCTTGAGGGCAGTACGGTGTACGGGTCCTTCTCCCACTGGTCGTCCAACTTGTGGAGCCGTCTTTTCCTCTTCAAGACCTGCTCTCCGAGCACCAGGGGAACAGCGGGAGCATACTGGTTGTAAGTTTTCTCTTGTCTTTCCCTAGCTTGACAGAGACTTCGCTCCACGCTCTCCTGTACTTTCCGGTACTGCTGCTGCCTCTCTGTGTCCCAGTCTGCTTCTGGTGAAGTGTCCTCGGGTGTCAGGACTCCCATCTCCAGATCAACAGGAAGCTTACCAGGTCTTGCCCTCATTAGGTAAGCCGGGGTACAGTTGGTGGAACCTACAGGGATGTGGTTGTATAGGTCCACCAGGTCGGGCAGCTTCTCAGGCCACAGACTGCGTTCTTCCAGGGGCAATGTTTTCAGAAGATCTATCACCACCTGGTTCATTTTCTCACAAAGTCCATTAGTTTGCGGGTGATAGGGTGTTGTTCTTATCTTCCGGCAGCCATACAGGGTGCAGAACTCCTGGAAGACCTCCGCTTCAAAGGCAGGCCCCTGGTCCGTCAGCACCTGCTCCGGGTATCCGTGCGGACGGCAGAAGTGCTGCTGGAAGGCTCTAGCTGCTGTTTGAGCCGTTAAGTCCTTGACGGGGACGACAACCAAGAACCGGGAGTAGTGATCCACGATGGTTAACGCGTAGACATAGCCACTTCTGCTTGGGGTCAGTTTTACATGATCCAAGGCTACCAGTTCCAACGGCTGTCTGGTGATGATGGACTGCAGGGGAGTCTTCTGGCTGGCACGGTCCCTCCTTCTTAGGTTGCATGGGCCACAGTCTCTGCACCACCTCTCGATGGTTCCTCTCATGCCTACCCAATGGAACCGCCCGCGCAGCAGGAACTCCAGCTTCTTCCATCCGAAGTGCCCAGCTCCGTCGTGGTATGCCTCCATCACCATAGCTGCGTCTCTTCTTGGCACCACTACTTGCCAGATTAGTTCATGCGTCCGGGAGTTAACCATTCTGCGGCACAACTTCCCCTTGTAAAGGAACAGTCGACTCTTCTCAGCCCACAGTTGCTTGGCTTCCTCCGGAGCGTCTGGGTCAAGGCGTGCATCTGGCCGAGTCAGCATCTCCTTTACCAGTCGGACGGCAGGGTCACTGTCTTGCGTCTCCGCCCAGTTGTAATGAGGTAAGGGGTTGAACGTAGCGGATTGCTTACTCCTTACACGGTGGGAATACTGGATAGTCCCATGACGGTGGAACGCGGGGAGTTCAACTTCTTCCAGTCCCTCTGAATCTTCCCCTACGTCCGGTAGGTTTTGCATCCTGGACAGGGCGTCCGCGTTGGTATTGGAGCGTCCTGCCCGGTATTTGATTGTAAACTCATAGTTGGACAAGCGGGCCATCCATCTCTGCTCTAGGGCACCGAGTCTTGCAGTGTCCAGGTGTGTCAACGGGTTGTTATCCGTGTACACAGTGAACCGGGAAGAAGCGAGGTAGTGCGTAAAGCGTTCGGTGACTGCCCACACCACTGCCAGGAACTCTAGCTTAAATGAGCTGTAATTCTCAGGGTTTCTTTCGGTGGGTCGCAGTTTTCGGCTGGCGTAAGCAATTACCCGTTCTTTCCCCTGCTGGATCTGGGACAGTACGGCTCCTAGCCCGATGTTACTGGCGTCGGTGTAGAGGATAAAGGGCTGGCTATAATCAGGGTACGCCAGGATTTCATCCCCCGTGAGGGCCATCTTCAGCTGGCGGAAGGACTCTTCTTCCAGCTTCTCCCATCTGAAGGGTGGCTTCTGGTTCTTGGCCTTCCTGGACTGGCCTATCAGGAGGTCCTGCATAGGAGCTGCCTTTTTGGTGAAACCGGGAATGAACCTTCGGTAGTAGCCTACCAACCCGAGGAACTGCCTCACTTCCTTTACGCTGGAGGGGCTTGGCCATTCCTTAATTGCGGTGATCTTATCAGGGTCGGGAGCCACTCCGTCAGCACTCACCACGTGTCCCAGGTACTGCACCTTTGGCTTCAGGAGGTGACACTTGGAGGGTTTCACCTTTAGGCCATAACTTGCCAGAGCTTCGAACACTTCCGCCAGGTGTTTCAGGTGGTCCTCGTAGGTCTTGGAATAGACGATGACATCGTCCAGGTATAACAGGACCGTCTCAAAGTTTCGGTGTCCCAGACAGCATTCCATCAATCGCTGGAAGGTTCCTGGTGCGTTGCAGAGTCCGAACGGCATGCAGGTAAACTCGCTAAGTCCCATCGGGGTGGTGAATGCGGTCTTCTCCCGGTCCGCCTCTGCTACAGGAACCTGCCAGTACCCGCTAGTGAGATCCAAGGTGGAGAAGAAGTTAGCAGATTTTAAAGCAGCCAAAGACTCCTCTATTCTTGGTAAGGGGTACGCATCTTTGTGTGTGATACGGTTAATTTTCCGGTAATCTACACACATTCTCATGGTGTTGTCTTTCTTTCTGACCAAGACTAGTGGAGCTGCCCAGGGGCTACAGCTATCCCTGATTACCCCAGCCTCCTTCATGTCTCTAAGCATCCCCTTGGCGTGTTGGTAGTGTGCAGGGGGTACGGGTCGATACCTCTCTTTTATGGGAGGATGGTCTCCCGTGGGGATGTGGTGTTCTACCCCCTTGACTCGCCCGAAGTCTAACGGGTGTTTACTAAACACTCTCTCGTACTCTTGAACCACCCGGTAGACTCCCTGTTTCTGGTGGGAGGGAGTGGAGTCAGTACCCAAATGTAGTTGCTGACACCAATCCTCCATTATTTTCTTAGAGCCGTTACCTTCCTCCGGGTGAGATGGAGGCAAGGGTTCCACAGACTGTATAGAATTTTGGTTGATAGTATATAATTTGGCTAGCGTAGCATACCGGGGCAGGTATACTTCCCTTTTCCCGATATTTATTATGCGAACGGGCACCCTCCCATGGCGTACATCAAATACCCCCCGGGCTGTCAAAATGGTGGGCCTACTGTCTGAGTAGACTGGTTCTACCATGGCCTGGTAATCTCTACCTCTCAGACCAATAGCTGCCCGGCACCAAATCATCATTTCACTTTTCGGGGGCATGGCAATAGGGAAAGGGTCACACATTCTTACGCTACCAATCTCACCACCGGAGAGTTTCACCTGTTGCCGTCGCATCAGTGCCCGGATCTCTTTCTGGAGCACTCGCTGCTGGCCGGAGCTGGCGTTCTTGGCAACCTGCTGTAAAATGAAAATCACCTCTGCAAGACAATTTTCAATCACATTAGTTCCTAGAGTTATCTTTGGGTGACTCTCGCGCTTGTCAATGTCTACAATGATCAGTCCCTGTGCTGCCAGTTCGACCGATTTTAATGGTCATCTCTTTAAATCCGATCTGTGGCACGGGCTGACCATTACTGGCGATGATACTCAAGTCGTCGTCTGGATAGCGGGTTATATCCGAGTCATTCCAGTACTGCTTGAAGAGCACGTACGGGATGGTGGTGACCTGTGACCCGGTGTCCAGTAGGGCACTCATAGGGATGCCATCCAGTACCACAGGCAAGACTGGACGTCCTCCCACATATTTGTCGCGCCAGTTCGATGGGCCTGGTGATCTTTTTCCTGGGGGTTGGCCCTCTACCCCAGGTTGTGCCAGTTTAAAGGACAGTACCTTGCCATATGTCCGGGTTGATTGCAGCGGCGGCAGATGGGTTGTCCGTCCTCGTTGTATCGGTCGCTGGGTCTTCCTCTGGCCGGTGGGGTCCTCCTTGGTCGACGCCACGGGATGTCCTCCGTCCGGATGCCAGCTGGATCTTCCCTGGAGTGGAAACCTGTAAAGACTGCACAGTTCGTGTTAGCGCAGCAACGCTTTTAGCTAGCTCTTGGACCTGATGGTGCAGGTCTGGAGCCGGGTCATTGTTCAAAGCCTGCGCATCAGCCCCCACAGGCCCTGCCGACAAGGGCGCCGCCTCCTGGTGGTAAGTGATAGCTGGGCGCCTGTGGGTCACAACGCCACCCGGTGCCGGTTCTCGGAGCACCCGGATGGCTCTGTCCTTGAACTGTGCAAAGTCCAGATGAGGATCCTGTAAGGCTATGGCCCGCAACTGGGTTCGGTGGACATTGCAATATAGTCCCTCTATAAATTGTTCGGTCAACAGCCTGTCCTCGTTTCCCACGCTGTCAGGGTCGGTCTGCTTAATGGCTCTCAGGGCCTCTTGTAGGTTTAGTGCATAGTCCCTTATACTCTCATGTGCTCGCTGCTTACACCCATAGAATCTAAGCTTAATCTCGGCTGAGGTGCGGGTATCAAAGGTGTCCCTCAGCCGGGTTAGTATCCCTGCGACAGTCCTCCTCCCAGGTGGCCAGGACTTTACCTCCCTTTGGGCTGCCCCGGTTAGTTGGGCCACCAGGATGCTCACTTTTTGCTCTTCTGTGAGGGGGTACACCTGGAAGAGGCTATCCAGCTTTTCTCTAAAGTCATTCAGGGTATGTGACTCCCCTGAGTACTGGGGTAGCCAGGCTGCTCCCGGGATATAGGGCATGGTGAAAGGCATGACTGCAGCAGCGGTGGCGCTGGCGGGGGTTGAGGCAGTGAAGCTCTCCTCCGTATCCGACATCTTCCTCCCCCCTAGTGGACCGTGGCCTACCTTGCGATGATCCTCTTCCGTAGGCCGCGGCTCCGCAGTGGATCGTCAGGGTTGAGGACCTTCCGTCGCGCTCCTGTGACGTCGGCGTCTGCTGGGCTCCTTCCAGGACCTTACGCAACGTCCGGACGTGAGGCGGGGCTTCAGTTCTCGCGCGCTTTCGGAGTCCACGCCCCTCTTCTTCCCGCGCGGCGTCTTCAAGATGGCGTCCAACGGCGGGAAAACTCCACGGATGGCAGGAAGAAGGCAGAAGATGGCGCCGGATGGCGGGAAATTTCGCGGATGGCGGGAAGAAGGTAGAAGATGGCGCCGGATGGCGGGAAACCTCCACGGATGGCGGGAATCTTCACCACTGGTAAGTTTGAACAGTCTTTTTCAGGCACGCAGTACCCGGTGGTTGCGGGCACGAGATCCTGCCGACTACGCCAAAGTTGACGCGCCCCTGGGCCTACGTGGTGTAGCGTTGCGCACGCGGGGACTACCCGGAGCCGGGCCTGTTGGGGGTAGTAGTCTCGTGGCGGTGACCCGGTCCGTGCCCAGGGAGTCAAACTGTGTGGCTGAGTATTAGCAGTAGATGTAGGACGACTACGCCACCCGTTGAATGCAGCTATGGAGCTGCCGCTGCAGGGCAGACCGCTGAGGCCGGTGGAAGGATGGTGAAGCGTGGATGGTATAACCCCCAACGGGAGGGGTATGGCCTCAGGGCAGCCGACGTGGATGATGGGGGTAGCAGGAACCACTCAGAGACGATGCGGTGTAGTTCAGGGTCTTTACTGGTGACAAAGATAGACCCTCCCGGAGTACTGGCTAGCGGTCGGGGCCTGGTCAGTCCTTGAGCAGATGGGATCTCCCCTGGCCAGGCGGAGTTGTAGGCCTCCCCAACTAATTGTACTCTTCTGGCTACCTTGCTAGAGGCGGGTAAAAGTAGCCCACGTCCCTGAGTGTACCGTGTGGTGCTCACCCGTATGGCCGGTGACTCGGGGCCTTCTAGTGGCTTCCGCTCCACGACGGCGGTGCTGGTCCCACGCGTGTGACCGTGCCTTCGGGTTTCTTGGCCAGAGGACCTGAAATCCCCTGCCGGTCGGTTTCTGCTGCTGGGTCAGGATTAGTCCCCACAGCCTCGGACTCCGGGTCCGGTGGTAACTCTTCAATCAGGGCGAGCTCTACAGCTGCCAGCCCCTGATTCCTTTTAGCACGACTTCCTCAGAGCTCCTGATCTCTCTTTCCTATAGCTGCTTCTCCTCTTCTCTCTCTACTCTTTCTCTTCTCACTAACCCTGCCTCAGCCCCAGTTTTATATAGAGGAAGTTCTTCCCCTCCCAGGACTGGGCAGGAGGTGTGGCATGCATAGGATTCCTGACCAAGAGACCTCCCACCTGCTCTCAGACATAATATTGCTATTACTGTGGAAACCAGACCCCTGGGGTGCCACAGTGGCAATCTGGATAATGCTAGTTGGGGTTGATGTCAGTTGTGATTTGTCAAAATTTACTAACCCAGTAATCAAAAATAAAGACACACACACACAAAAATACTTTGTGTGAATAAAGACTCCCCTATATTTTCCCTGGTACCCCAATTTATTAAAAAAAAAGTCATGCAGATCCGTTGTAGTCTTGGGAATCCGCTATTTTTTACATTTATTTATTAAGTTAACCCAGCATAAAAAGCTGGATAATAAACTTCACATGAAAGTCACTAAAGGGTGCAAGTTTATTATATGTAGTGGGCTTGTGAAATTATATATCTACAGAACATCTATCTATGCTATCCATGCTATATATTTGTTATTATCTATCTAATATCTTTATATCATCTATCTATATCTTTATATAAGATTGCTTTATTAGTTTTGGAAACTAGCTTTAAGTTATATAGAGCAGAGGTCCCCAACCGCCGGTCCGCGGACCAGGACCGGGCCGTTGGGGTTTTTCAGCCGGTCCGCGGGGAGAGGGGGCCCCTCCAGCCTCCAGCAGGGCCGCCATCAGGGCATGACTGCCCTGACTCCAGTATGGGGCCCGGCCGGTAGGAGCCCCCTCGGAGCCCCCCTCTTGTGCGTCTCTCTCCTCATGGGGCCCCCGGCCCCATGCAAAGCGCCGGGTCCAGGACATCTCATAATTCCTCTGACTTCCGGTCACATGACCGGAAGGCAGGAGAACCTGGTGTCAGCGATTTGGACGAGCGCCAGGATTCTGCAGGGATCGCATGGGGGTAAGTATAACAAGTTTTATTTTTTTTAAATACAATTAACTAGGAGTGGGGGGAATGGGAGATGCACATGGGGGGAGGGGAGAGATGAGAGATGCACATGGGGGAGGGGAGAGATGAGAGATGCACATGGGGGGAGGGGAGAGATGAGAGATGCACATGGGGGGAGGGGAGAGATGAGAGATGCACATGGGAGGGAGGGGAGATATGAGAGATGCACATGGGGGGGAGGGGAGAGATGAGAGATGCACATGGGGGGGAGGGGAGAGATGAGAGATGCACATGGTGGGGAGGGGAGAGATGAGAGATGCACATGGGGGGGAGGGGAGAGATGAGAGATGCACGGGGGGGTGAGAGATGCACGGGGGGATGAGAGATGCACGGGGGGGTGAGAGATGCACGGGGGGGTGAGAGATGCACGGGGGGATGAGAGATGCACGGGGGGTGGATGAGAGATGCACGGGGGGGTGAGAGATGCACGGAGGGGGATGAGAGATGCACGGGGGGTGGATGAGAGATGCACGGGGGGTGGATGAGAGATGCACGGGGGGGTGAGAGATGCACGGGGGGGATGAGAGATGCACGGGGGGGATGAGAGATGCACGGGGGGGATGAGAGATGCACGGGGGGGTGAGAGATGCACGGGGGGGATGAGAGATGCACAGGGGGTGGATGAGAGATGCACGGGGGGTGGATGAGAGATGCACGGGGGGGTGAGAGATGCACGGGGGTGGATGAGAGATGCACGGAGGGGGATGAGAGATGCACGGAGGGGGATGAGAGATGCACGGAGGGGGATGAGAGATGCACGGGGGTGAGCTGCACATGGGGGGGTGAGAGATGCACATGGGGGGGGTTATGTTTACATAACTTTGTTGCCTTATGAAGGGCGGGGGGGGCCCCCAAAAATTTCTTGCACAGGGGCCCACTACAGTCTGTGTCCGCCTCTGGGATGAAGTAAATGCAGCTGAACAGCAGCTGTCCTGCTGCAGGGCGTGATGGGGCCTCAGTGATGCGGCTCCTGGCACAGCACATTATGTGGGGCTACTGGCATAGCTCCTGGCGGGGACCTGGTCTACACTATATGATAAGTATGCACTAAACTCCAAATCCCTCCATTACCCCGCCCCCATATGACCAAAGCCCCGCCCACCCCACCCCCTCCTTGCTGGGCCATGGAAAAATGATCTTGCTTCAAGCCAGTCCCTGGTGCAAAAAAGGTTGGGGACCACTGATATAGAGTGTTACAGCATGTAAAAGATGATGTTAAAAACAGATTACGTATGTATGTTATACGTATGCTAAGCGAGGAAAAAAAATCGCACATACGCATGACACTTGCAAACTTTTCAGGATGAACATCGGAGCAATATTTATATGCAGATGTGAGTGAACCATAACTGAGCTAAATGGATGAAAAAGATCTATCAAACTGGTTAAATAAACACAAGGTTAAAAAAACGCATAAATAACCTATTTAAAGGAATGTGAAAAACATTTAATTACTTTTCTTGCTGTCATCCAGATCTACAGTCAGCATTAGCCCTATTCAGATTGTCAGTTTTTTTTCTTGCAAGTAAGAAAACTGGATTGATTTTCATCAGTGTTTGGGCAGTGTCAGTTTTTACCATCAGTGATTTTCTGTTATGGCCAAAAAAAAAATTGAAAATTTTCTTTTCCTACCCGCTACAATGTGAAAGAGAATATCTGGTCTTAAGCTACAAGTCTGCAATCGCTGTGCGACTGCGGGCTTGTGAATCCTTACATTGCGCGCATTGCGCACTCTCAGGATTCTCTGGTATCGGGAGTGGCAAGTTTGTGATTTGTATACATGCGGTCCTATGCCAACTAGACGTTCGTGGCCTTGCAAGAGTATTGAGCACGAACGACCAAACTCGTCTAGTCGGAATGTGGCCGGAAGTATGCATATTGAATACTTGGCCGCTACCAGCAAATCCTCACAGCTCACAGTGCGATGTGAGGATTTACAAGTCTGAAGTCATATAGAGTGACTGCAGACTTGTAGCTTAAGACCAACAACCCCTTTAATCTTGTATCGCACACTGACTGCAGACTGATGCCACTCGTGCTGTCTGCGATTTTCAATCACCCATCGACTTTATGGGTAATTTTGGTGTTTGACTCCAATCAGAAACACATGTGTACGTGATTTTGTTGCAGACGCATGGTGCGCAAAAAAACATGGACATCTGAAAAAGTGCAGTGCTTGCAGAAAATTTGCCCTGGGGTAGAAAACACCTTTAAGGTGCAATCTTTGCTTTTTTATATATGTACTAAATACAATTATAACAATGCTAAAATTCTTATTAGCAGTCCAGTAATTATGTTCTTCCTATATGATGTAGTTATATCTCTTTTCTTCACTCCACAGAGCAAGTCCTCCGCCCGTATCTACCCTGCGTATCACACTGCGTTTGACACGTTTGACTATACAGATAAACATATTGATCCAGGTATCACATTGTCTCCATGCCACAGCACAGAGCGATCGCTATAATATAAGAACTCGTTCACATGGGCATTTCAACTTTGTGTTGCTCATAAATTGGTCCCAAGTGAATGTGACTATAACTCGTGTCTGCTGTGTCACAGCACACTCCATATTTTCCTATGCTGGAATTATACTATATGGATAAAAGTCCCATAGTTAAATATTAATAAATTCTGCTAGATGTGTCTCACCGGATTTCAGAACATAAGCTGCATACATTATTACAACTTTATCGACTTGATGGGGCTGGTGAAATTGGTTTGAAAATCCATGTCAGATCCATGTATAATCTTTTTTTTTAATTCTTTTACGTCTTGGGGTTAAAATGAGCATTTTATGAGTCCTTTGAGCCATGTACAGAAATTCTGACATGTATTTTCAAAGTAAGTACACCAGGCAGATCAGATTTAAGAGATTTATGTAATAATATATATTTAGCCTTGTAAAATTTAGTGACAGAGCCAAATGTTAATTTATTAATTTGATGTATTTAAAAGGGAAAAGCTTGTGTGTAGATATTGTTCTTGCACAGTATAAGGCTATGTTCACATGTTGCGTTTTTGCAGTGTTTTTTTTCCTGCAAATTAAAAGCTGATTTTTATAGCACCAGCAAAAGCTGTGGGATTTCATAAATAGAAAACTGCAGCATGTTTTAAATCTGCAGCATGTCAATTCTTTCAGCGTTTTTGCAGGTTTTTTTCACCATAGAAAGCAACAAGTGAAAAAGTGCTTCACAAAAAAGCAACCCTGCGTTTTTGGTGAATAAAATTAACTTTATTAAACATGTACTGCAGACAAATGACACATACTATATAATCCGGACCAAAAAAATGGCAGCAAAAACTCACGAAAAAAGCAGCAAAAACGTAGCAAAATTAGCTTTTTTTAACCAGCTTCTTTTGGCCTGCAGAAAAAAAAATGCCGCAAAAATGCATCATGTGAACTTATCCTAATAGAGTCAGTCTGGTGTCCGTTTCTTAAACCAAATGAAAAGTGTACCGTGCTGGACTTTACAGCTAATAGGAATTTTCTGTGATCGGTTTGCCACATTAATCTCATGATTCTGTTCCTAGAATGGAACAAAGATATGGAACTCAAAACGCAGTGTGAACTGGGCCTTATGGCGCCACCTGCTGTTCATTTGATTCCCTTTTAGAACATTCGTCCAATGTGTTGGCGAGAAGCGGCTTTAGATTCTTATTAACTGGCTTACACAATCTTTGCCGTCCAAGTAAAAGAGAATCTAGGAGTTGGCTGCTGAGCACGTGTAAATGACAAAACTGGGCAAATAAGATGGTCCTTGTCAAATCTAATCAAAAGAACAGTAGGGGGCGCTATAATGTATGTAACAGCCATATCTAATGTAGACACAGGAGCATTTTTTTAATTATTCCAAAGTAATGTAAAGTTGTTTTATAACCAAAGGGGTGCAAAAAACAGAGGAATAAAGGAATTCATTCAAACAAAAATTTTTCATCTATGTGTTCTCTTCTGGGAAAAATTCTAATCAGGTAGAAGGGATGCTTTTTCCTTTCTTTTTTCCTTCCCTGCACTATGTAGATCATTATCTCCACCATGTCCTTGAGCTTAAAGTCAGACTCACATCTTCTATATTGGATTTTAGGATTTACCAGCCATCAGACCGTGGCCCGCACAGCGGGTAATGTTCTGCTGCGACTTGCAGACAGTCTCATCCTTCCACTCGGACCACTGGATTATGCAGAACTGCTGGAAAACTACTACAGCACTGCTGAAACGGAGTTTTCCACCGGGCTTATAGCCAACGGAATCCAATTAGGTAATGGGTGAAAAATGATATCCATGTATAGAAGAACCGGTCCATTTATTATTTAGGTGCCATTAATAGGTGAGGGAACAATTATGTCCACTAAACCCCACAACGTGCCAACCACTAATCTGTGCCCTTCATCTCTTGTAGCCATTCATTGAACGCCCCCATATAGGCCTCATGCACACTGTATTTCTGTACAGGGGCATACAGAGGCCATAGACACTATAGATTCATACAGAATAAAACAGGGAAAACATCTGGAAGCCACTATACAGCAGCTGCCATATCACAGCTACAGAAGACAATGTTCTTCCCTGAAGAATTTTAATTCGATTTGCCCAATCCTTTTTTCCCCATCACATCTGCAGCCATGTAGAGGGCCTCAAAGGGGTTGTTCAGGCTCTAGGTGACTGCAGACTTGTGAATCCTCACAGTATGCACAGAGCACACTGTCAGGATTCACGGATGCCGGAAGCAGGCAGTAATGTGATCACAAAGATGCAATTTGAATACTTTCAGCCGCATTCAGACTAGACGTGTCACGTCTAGTTGGCATGTGACAGCATGTATGTAAATCGCATACTTGTGGTCACATGCTGGCCAGCTCCCGGTAAATCCTGACAGAGCTCACACTGTACGCTATGAGGATCCACAAGTCTGCAGTCACATTCAGTGGCTGCAGACTTGAACCCCTTTTGTCCAATTTTGAAAAAGTTAATATAACCGATTTTTATAATCATGAAGAAGTTCTGTGGCCACCACGGCTGCTCCCACAGGGCTCATCAGTTATTTTGCTTGGCCTAAAAGTAATTCTGCCTCGTAATCCAGCGTATGAGTGCAGGAATGGGCAGAGCAGTCGTGCAGGCGAGGAAGGGGACACAAATTCGGAGACAGTAATAACGCAGTCCATCTGTGTTTCAGCACTGTTGAAGACTGCAGTTGCAAGATACAAGACATTTTCGGAAGCGCTGAACAAAACAATTTCAGAGCTGAAAGACACGAAAGAAACGTAAGTTAGTTGTACAATGTATCCTCACATTCAGCATGAAGGTCAGGAATGACAGTTCTTTAAAAGAGGTTATCCACTACTTTTTCATTGATGACCTATGTCTGATCGGCCGGGGTCCGACACCTGGCACCCCCGCTGATCATCTGTTCTCAGTGGCGGCGGCTCCCGGCCACAACTGCTCGATTGCGGAGCTGCTCCATCTTCTGATAGTGGCCGCAGCAGTGTACTGCACATCCGCCTCCTATTTCAAATCAATAGTAGGCGGATGAGCAGTACCCGACCACGGCCACTATCATAAGACGGCCAGCTGCGCAAGTGAGCACTTCCGGCCGAGAGCCACCGCCACTGAGAACAGCTGATCGGGGGGGGGGATGCCGGGTGTCGGACCCCAACCGATCAGACATTGATGACGTATCCTAAGGATAGGTCATCAATGCAAAAAGTAATGGACAACCTCTTTAACCATGTTTCCTTCTTCCCATCTAGGCCACTAAGAGTTTGCATGATCAATGACCAACTAATGCTGCTGGAGCGAGCCTTCATCAATCATTTTGCCTTCCCAGATAAACTTTATTACAGGTACTATATTTTATTAATCTATGCTAAATTAAAGAAACACTAAACTTAGAAATCAATGTGAAAACTAATCAAGAAATCCAGTTGCCCTCACTGTTGGGGCTTGTTCACACATTGCATTTTTACCAAGGAAAAATGCAGCGTTTTACAGTACCAGCGATGAGAATGAGATTCCTGAAATGTCATGTACATGCTGCTTATTTTTTCCTTGCAGATTTAACACATTAAAGCTTTTTTTTTAAAAATGTTTAGCATGTCAATTTTCTCAGTTTTTTTCCAGCCATTCAAATGAAGGGGGAAAAAAAAAACAAGTAAAAAAGTTACAAAATTGTGCATATTCCACCCAGTATTTTACCTGGGTGATCGAGCTACTAAATAAAATCACCTATGTAGTTTTACACTTTCACAAAAAGTTGCATTGATTTTTTTTTTTTACTGTACCCACTGATGGAACGCCCTCTAGTGCTCACATTGAGTTGTGCAGGTGAAGTTTAAAGAGGCACTCCTCCCATCTAGTGATGAGCGAGTATGTTCTGTTAACCCTTTTGCCGAGTATACTCAGGCGACCACCGAGTATTTACAGCGTGCTCGGGGGTTACGTTTTCGTCGCTCCCTGAACATGATTTGCAACTGTTTGACAGCTTTAATACATGTGAGGAATGTCTATTTCTTACACATTCCTCACATGTATCAAAGCTGTCAAAAAGTCGCAAATCATGCACACGGGAGTGATTCAAACATATCACCGAGCACGCTATAAATACTCGGTGCTCGGCGAAAGGGTTAACAAAACATACTCGCTCACCACTACTCCCATCCTATTAATATATTGCAATTAGTGTTGAGCATTCCGATACTGAAATATCGGGTATTGATCGATATTCGCGGTATCGGAGTTCCGATACTGAGCTCCGATACTTTTAGAATATCGAATACCGGAATCGGAAGTCCCCATAATGCCTGCGCTCTGCAGTGTCTCTGAAAGATGACAAGCTGGATGGCAGCGCTCAGCTTACTGTACTTGTCATTTAGTGTTAAAGGATTTATTAAAAAAAATAATACTGTTTTCATGCACCGTCTCTTTAAAAAAGCTGGCCGGCAATTCAGCTGCGGCATACACCGGTACCCGACAATTTACAACAGAAAGAATTGAGCATCACACATAGATTAGATAGATAGAAACATGTCAGTCACATATATAAGAAGTACAGTGACAGTGTTGCTTACTGTATTTGTCATTTAGTGTTAAAGGATTTATTCAAAAAAATAAGTGTTTTAATGCACCGTCTCTTTAAAAAAGCCGGCCGGCAATTCAGCAGCGGTACCCGACAATTTAGAATAGAAAGAATAGAGCATCACACAAAGATTAGATAGATAGAAACATGTCAGTCACATATATAATAAGTACAGTGATAGTGTTGATTACTGTACTTGTTATTTAGTGTTAAAATAAAGGATTTATTAAAAATAAAATTGGCGTGGGGTTCCCCGTAATTTTAGTCTCTAGCGGAGGTTAAGAAGACGGCTGGGGCAGATGTTTGAAGCCTGGGAAGGGGGTCATACCCACGGAGCTTCCCAGGCTACTAATATCAGCCCCCAGCTGAATACCTAGCCTTTACTAGCTCTTAAAATGGGGGACCCCCAAAAAAATGACGTGGGGTCCCCCCTATTTTAATAGCTTGCAAATGCTACGCAGACAGTTGGGGGCTGATATTAATAGCCCAGGAAGGGTGCCATGAATATTGGCCCCCTCCCAGGCTAGAAACACTAGCCGTCAGCCACCCCAGAAATGGCACATACATAGGATGCGCCAATTCTGGCACTTAGCCTCGCTCTTCCCACTGCCCTGTAGCGGTGGCAGTGGGGTAATAGGGCTGGGGTTGATGTCAGCTTATAATGCCAGCTGACATCAAGTCCAGGTTAGTAATGGAGAGGCGTCTATAAGACACCCCCATTACTAACCCCATAGTCAAAGTTAAAAAAAAAACACAAACACCCAGAATAAAGTCCTTTAATTGAAATAAAGACACAATTCTTTATTGTTCTAAATTAAACCATACTTACGATCACGCCCATTCCAGCTGAAGCCAACGATCTCCTGCAATAAAAGTAAAGTAATAAAGCAACATCATCCTTACCTTTCCATGGTTCCCACGACAGCTTCAGCTCTGCTACATTCACATGACAGGCTGAACCGCAGCCGAAAGCTACCATCCAGCTTGCCATGCGGCAGACACTGAGAAGCGCAGGCATGCTTGCACTCTTCAGTGTCTCGCTGTGACGGCATAAAGATGAGCCGAGGTCATGTCCAATGAACTCAGCTCACCTCATGCACGTCACTGACAGCGTGGGAAAATTCTCAGCGCTCAGCGTTTGAGCAGGAGAATTCTCCCACGCTGGGATGGCATTGAGATGACAGGCTGGATCGCAACTAAACTCTGCCATCCAGCCTGTCATCTCAATGCCTTCCCAGCGTGGGAGAATTCTCCTGCTGAAGCGCTGAGCGCTGAGAATTTTCCCACGCTGTCAGTGACGTGCATGAGGTGAGCTGAGTTCATTGGACATGAGCTCACCTCATGCACGTCACTGACAGCGTGGGAAAATTCTCCTGCACTCACAGCATGCGCAGGAGAATTTTCCCACGCTGTCAGTGACGTGCATGAGGTGAGCTGAGTTCATTGGACATGACCTCGGCTCATCTTTATGCCGTCACAGCGAAACACTGAGGAGCGCAAGCATGCCTGCGCTTCTCAGTGTCTGCCACATGGCAAGCTGGATGGCAGCTTTCGGCTGCGGTCCAGCCTGTCATGTGAATGTAGCAGAGCTGAAGCTGTCGTGGGAACCATGGAAACGTAAGGATGATGTTGCTTTATTATTTTACTTTTATTGCAGGAGATCGTTGGCTTGTAAGTTTGGTTTAATTTAGAACAATAAAGAATTGTGTCTTTATTTCAATTAAAGGACTTTATTCTGGGTGTTTGTGGTTTTTTTTTAACTTTGACTATGGGGTTAGTAATGGGGGTGTCTTATAGACGCCTCTCCATTACTAACATGGGCTTGATGTCAGCTGGCATTATAAGCTGACATCAACCCCAGCCCTATTACCCCACTGCCACCGCTACAGAGCAGTGGGAAGAGCGAGGCTAAGTGCCAGAATTGGCGCATCCTATGGATGCGCCATTTCTGGGGCGGCTGACGGCTGGTGTTTCTAGGCTGGGAGGGGGCCAATATTCATGGCACCCTTCCTGAGCTATTAATATCAGCCCCCAGCTGTCTGCCTAGCCTTTGCTAGCTATTAAAATAGGAGGGACCCCACGTCATTTTTTTGGGGGTCCCCCATTTTAATAGCTAGTAAAGGCTAGGTATTCAGCTGGGGGCTGATATTAGTAGCCTGGGAAGCTCCGTGGGTATTACTGCCTTCCCAGGCTTCAAACATCTGCCCCAGCCGTCTGCTTAACCTCCGCTAGAGACTAAAATTACGGGGAACCCCACGCCAATTTTTTTTTAAATAAATCCTTTATTTTAACACTAAATGACAAGTACAGTAATCAACACTATCACTGTACTTCTTCTACATGTGACTGACATGTTTCTATGTATCTAATCTATGTGTGATGCTCTATTCTTTCTATTCTAAATTGTCGGGTACCGATGCTGAATTGCCGGCCGGCTTTTTTAAAGAGACGGTGCATGAAGACACTATTATTTTTTTAATAAATCCTTTAACACTAAATGACAAGTACAGTAAGCAACACTGTCACTGTACTTCTTATATATGTGACTGACATGTTTCTATCTATCTAATCTATATGTGATGCTCTATTCTTTCTGTTCTAAATTGTCGGGTACCGCTGCTGAATTGCCGGCTTTTTTAAAGAGACGGTGCATGAAAACACTATTATTTTTTTTAATAAATCCTTTAACACTAAATGACAAGTACAGTAAGGAACACTGTCACTGTACTTCTTAAATATGTGACTGACATGTTTCTATCTATCTAATCTATGTGTGATGCTCTATTCCTTCTGTTATAAATTGTCGGGTACCGCTGCTGAATTGCAGGCCGGCTTTTTTAAAGAGACGGTGCATGAAAACACTATTATTTTTTTTTTATAAATTCTTTAACACTAAATGACAAGTACAGTAAGCAACACTGTCACTGTACTTCTTATATATGTGACTGACATGTTTCTATCTACCTAATCTATGTGTGATGCTTTATTCTTTCTGTTCTAAATTGTCGGGTACCGGTGTATGCCGCTGCTGAATTGCCGGCTTTTCATGTAATACATTCTACATTATTCTTAGTTGTTTTCCTTCATGTAGAATTAACCTACAAGGAAAGAAAGGGTTTATTTTCATTCCGATATTTGTGTCCCATTGACTTGCATTGGTTTCCGGTATCGGAATCGGGGATATCCGATATTTTTTCGTTATCTGTCCGATCCAATCCGATACTATATTTCCCAATATCGGAAGGTATCGCTCAACAGTAATTGCAATCATCATATTACATAACACTGTGTACTTACAATTGCTCATTTTGCTTTTCTACCCAGATAATTCTCCTCTTTTCTCTGCTCTATGTAGAAACAGGAAGTCTCTTTTCCCTGCATGAATCATCCCCCTTTTCACCTCCTCACCCAGTTGCTCCCTCCTCCCCCTGTCAGGGACTTTTGCAGTAACTTGTGACCTGTGCAGAGATAATTGACCTCCTGTTTCTACATAGAACTTAGAAGGATTCAGCTAGTCAGTTTTTAACCACGGGATGTCAAAGAGATAAGAAAAGAATTAGCTGGGTAGAAAGGCAAAATAAGCAATTGTAAGAACACAGTGCTGTATAATAAGATGACTGCAATATATTAAGAGGATAAAAACTTTGATGGGAGGAGGAGGGCTTCTTTAACATTGGCTGTATGACCAGCAAAAGAGATGGAGCAGTGCAATAAAGGCTTTTGGAGCAAATAGGGCTAATTTTGTGATATGTTAAGAAATGTGTTCCCTTTGAGATGCTACTTCAAGGTCAGAATAGGCTTTATTCCTGCTGTAGAGTGTTTGTAATAATTCGCTCGCTTACATCAGTCTCCTTCATCCCCGCAGTCATGTGATCTGGGCGTCCCGGAGTTCCAGCGTGGTCACCTTCCCCGGCATTGCAGACGCTTATGCCAATGCAGTTTCCACAGGGCTGAAAACGGACTGGGACCTTGTCCACCACCACATCACTGTGGCCGCCACCGCTGTGGATAATGCTGCATCAACTCTGGAAACCGCAGCGTCCATTTAACAATAGGACTGAAATTAAAACCGCACGGCGTTAATTTATATCCCATACCGCTCTCCTGTGGTTTACTACCCAAGAATCATTGAAAGTTTAGAACTAATATAGTCTACAATGTGGTGCTATATAAAAGCTGGGCTGAGAGGTTCTTCAGCACTGTACTGCCCTCATGATCATATGGTTCACATGGATTTTGGCTTCAATGGAAACAATTTAAAAAAAAAAAACGCAACCATCTTGTCCATACGATTCCCATTCTGCAACTCACTCTTATTGAGAATTCATTGGAGCAGATTTACTATTGTCAGCGTGTCTCAAATCTACTTTTACTGTTGAACTAAAATTCTGGTTAAAATAAATGTAGACATTTTTATTAATAATTTGAGCCAAAAAAAGAACAGATGTTTGCATTCTTGTTAGTATCTATAAAAGAAGACTCAAGTTTGGCAAGATTTATTTCTGGCTTGCACCAAGTTTTAGGTGCAAGGTCTATGTCTAAAGTATAAGGCCAAGTTCACACGTTGAGTATTTGGTGAGTTTTTGAGTGGGTGATAAATACAGAAGTGGTGACATGTTTCTATTATATTTTTCCTCTGATCGTTCCACTCATTCATTTGGCTTACAAATGCTGAGGTAAAATACTGAATGTGTGAACATGGCATTAGACCCAAGAGCTGGTATAAAATAGGAAACAGAGTCTAACCTGCGCCAAAGATGTTAAACAGTGCGCACCACAATGAAAGATTTCCGCATCTTCTTATGCTTCATCTATGTTTATATGGTCTGAATGTTACACAGGAATAGTAAATCTGCCACAGTATTTGAAGCTAATTTAAAAGGGGTTGAATAGTGAAAACAAGGATAGGTGATAACTTGCTGATCGGTGGGAGTCCGACCGTGGAGACCCACACCGATTCGGAAAATGGGGCATGTTTATCCCCTTTACGAAATGAAGCTGCAGGCCAGATGTCACTCCATTCATTCTCTATGGGGTTGCCAAAAAAAGCCGAGCCCGGCAGTCATATAGAAAATTAATGGCTTGACGATTGAGTTGCGATACCGTTGCTCCATTCTAACAGGGATAAAAGTTCCCCGTCCTTCTGATTTGATGCAGGTCCCAGTGATGGCTCACCCATCAATCAACAAGTTATCACCTATATGTCAAGGGTGTATCAGGTTTAACAGACAGTCGTTCTGGATCCGGCTGTAGAAGGTCGCTGCGCTTGGCTTTGCAGACACCTTCTTGATCTTTGCATCATCCTTCTCTCACTAGTACCCAGGGGTGATCTCTACCTTCTGCTGCTAATTAACACACCCTTGCTTGATATTTAAAAACCCTCTGTGTCTCCAGAGAGTCACTGGTGATAGAAGTATTTTCCTCTGTTCAAGCCTGGAGTTCTAGCCGTCTGCTAATTTCTTCTTGGAGTTTCTTGGTGGATATTTGTCGTGAGCTCTCTCGTGTCTTCTCAAGCTAAGTGTATCCCCTTGTCTGTTTACCTTGTTTGTCTTTAGTTGCAGTAGGGCTTGTTACGCACACGCCCGGACTGAGTGGCGTGAGCATGATTAGTGATCCCACTGGACCATGAACCGAGGAGTGCCTGGAGGGGTGTAACTAAGTATCAACTCGGTCCGACCAAGGTCACACGGCGGTTCAGTCGACCCCGTGAACCAGGGAGGAACCGAGCAGAGGGACCAGGTGCTACTCCAGGTCAGACCCCGGTCACAGCTGTTGACCCAAACCGGGAAATGCAGGAGCAGGCAGGGTAGGCTGGCATACAGACAGGTGGATACTGGCAGGCACGGCTGGTATGCAGACAGGTGGGTATTCGCAGGCATGGCTGGTATGCAGACAGGTGGGCACTGGCAGGCATGGTGGGCATGCAGACAGGTGGGCACTGGCAGGCACGGCTGGCATGCATACAGGCGGGTGCTGGCAGGTAGGAACGCAGGCAGGATAGGGACCAGTCCAGACTGGGACACAGGAACGGAACTGCAGGTGCGGTAGACAAGCACAGCAGAGCAAAACCCGTGGGTGCAGTAGACAAGCAGAGCAGAGCAAAACCCTCAGGTGCGGTAGACAAGCAGAGCAGAGCAAAACCCACAAATGCGGTAGACAAGCAGAGCAGAGCAAAACCCGCAGATGCGGTAGAAAAGCAGAGCAAAGCCCGCAGATGTGGTAGACAAGCAGAGCAGAGCAAAACCCACAGATGCGGTAGACAAGCAAAGCAGAGCAAAACCCGCAGATGCGGTAGACAAGCTGAGCAGAGCAAAACCCGCAGATGCGGTAGACGAGCAAAGCAGAGCAAAACCCGCAGATGCGGTAGACAAGCAAAGCAGAGCAAAATCCGCAGATGCGGTAGACGAGCAGAGCAGAGCAAAACCCGCAGGTGCGGTAGACAAGCAGAGCAGAGCAAAACCCGCAGGTGCGGTAGACAAGCATAGCAGAGCAAAACCCGCAGATGCGGTAGACAAGCAGAGCAGAGCAAAACCCGCAGATGCGGTAGACGAGCAGAGCAGAGCAAAACCCGCAGATGCGGTAGACGAGCAGAGCAGAGCAAAACCCGCAATTGCGGTAGACAAGCAGAGCAGAGAAAAACCTGCAGATGCGGTAGACAAGCAAAGCAGAGCAAAACCCACAGATGCGGTAGACGAGCAGAGAAAAACCTGCAGATGTGGTAGACGAGCAGAGCAGAGCAAAACCCACAGATGCGGTAGACGAGCACAGCAAAACCCGCAGATGCGGTAGACGAGCAGAGCAGAGCAAAACCCGCAGATGCGGTAGGCGAGCAAAGCAGAGCAAAACCCGCAGATGCGGTAGACGAGCAAAGCAGAGCAAAGCCCGCAGGTGCGGAAGACAAGCAGAGCGAAGCTCGCAGGTGCGGTAGACGAGCAGAACAGAGCAAAACCCGCAAGTGCGGTAAACAAGCAGCGAAGAGCAAAACCGCAGGTGCGGTGAACAAGAAGAACCAGATACACACAAGGTACTTACAATGAAGTAGCGAGTGCGGTAGACGAGCAAAGCAGAGCAAAACCCGCAGATGCGGTAGGCGAGCAAAGCAGAGCAAAACCCGCAGATGCGGTAGACGAGCAAAGCAGAGCAAAGCCCGCAGGTGCGGAAGACAAGCAGAGCAGAGCGAAGCTCGCAGGTGCGGTAGACGAGCAGAACAGAGCAAAACCCGCAAGTGCGGTAAACAAGCAGCGAAGAGCAAAACCGCAGGTGCGGCGAACAAGCAGAACCAGATACACACAAGGTACTTACAATGAAGTAGCGAGTGTACACAAAACTCACAAACAGAAGTTCAGAGACAACGAGTTGGAGTTAGGTGCAGGTTCAGACACTGCAGGAAAAGGAAAGGTTCGGACATAGAGACAAACAAGTAATGGGCAAGGACACAGTTCAGACAGAAACTGAACCAGGAATTAGATACAGGAACGAGCCTGGGAACTCAGCCCCCAGGGTGGCAGAGACAGACTAGAAGTCACAGATACAGGTAGCAGGCCTGGGTACACAGCCCCCAGGGGCAGAAACAGACAAGATACAGGACAGGACCTGGCAACTCAGTTGCACAGAACAAACTGAATGAAAACGTTGCTCAGGCACCTCCTACTGGGTGGAGGGGGTTTAAGTATCCAGTGACTCACAGCAATAGACTGGGGACGCATTAGGAACAGCAGGTACTGGAACAAAGTGTGCAGCCTGGCCTGATAGGTAAGATTGCAGTCTTGCATGGTGGGAGGTGATAAGCCGTGCAAGCATGCCGCCAGGGATGTTACAGGGCTGACTAGTGCTCACCCCTTCCCCTCCCTACCTAGGGCCTAGCCCTAGGGTCAGCCAGGGCTAAGGTATCCTGCTTGGCAATAGGTACAGAAACTATTTAGGAGCGATGGGGGAGTCAGAGCGTTAGATCTGCCTAGGGGTCTCCACTCTCCCTTTCCCTAGTTGTTGGGCTTCACCCCTTTTCCCATTGTCATACGCTGGGTTCTTCCAATACCTTGCATGACACTATCCTATGAATAGGTGATAACCTGTTTTACCAAACAACCCTTTTAAAATTCAGCAATTGGACAAGATGTAAATCAAGCAAAAAGTGTAAACTTAAGACTAGAAAGTTTGAAAACGAACCAAAATGATCACAGTAGTTTATGCTGGATGATACATTTGGCTAATTTTTAGACATTCTGGTCTAAATTTAGACTAAATATAGGACAGGATTAGGATTTCCGCTCCGCAGTTGTCTGTGTTGCGTATAATTGTACAGTAAAAGATACAGCACAGTTGACTAAAACGTTTTTGCACTTGTAAGGTGCCCCAGCGAAGTAGTCGTGGGCGAGCTGTAGCCCCCTCTCGCTCTGGCACCCTACAGACAATACGTGTCCTCCCTCTGAAGTGTGGCTGTGTATGTGGTGCTCTTCACTTACTTCAAGCCATCCGATCGCGGCCGTCTCCAGGCATTTCTCTTCTGGGACCAGGGCAGCAATAAATTCAGAGGACACGAGGTTCTTAACCAGAACTTGAACTTTACTTGGGGAAGAGGAATATATACAATATTTACAGGCAGATATAATGGATAAGGCCCGACAGGCTATCATCTCTCTCACAGGCGCTGGCAACATCTTCAGCCCTGGTTCCCTCTTTAAGTGAAGCATCTCTGTGACTCTATCTCTAGCCCAAGAGACTCTTCTGTAATACTGACAGTGACCTGGATCCAATCTCTCCCCCACGTCTTAGCCTGGAGTCCTATTTGTCTTCCTCTGCTTCCTGCAGACTAGAACTGCCCCGGGGCCTCGCTACCTTTGATGAGATTCTCCGGCCGGCTAACAGGACTCGTGCTCTTGTGTAGGGAGACTTGCACACTGGGTGTTATGTTCTGCTACCAGAGCTAAGGAAAGAGAGGAGATCTGTCCCTACGATAGAACTCAGCTTAATCCCTACGATGTAACAGGGAACCTGATCCTGCGATCAGACCTGCTAAAGTCCTAAGCTAGTCTGTACGGAGACCTATAGATGTGGGGAAGGAATCCCTACAAGTACTAAGGACTGGGAGGAATATGGGACACCTCCTAACAGAAATAGTAGCAGACAGACGAACAAACAAAATATATAGAACATAGAGGTCAGTAGACCAAGCAAACTAACAGAGCAAGACACAGAGCACAGGCTAGCTAGAAAGTAGATATACAATGAAGTCCAGCAAAGCCAGAAGGGCGGAGCAAGATTAAATAGGCCAACAAGGTCATGTGACCAGCAAAGGAAAAAAAACCTAAGAGCAAGGTTCTAACAGTACCCCCCCTTCTAAGAGGATCCTCCGGATCCCCTAGGACCAGGCTTATCAGGAAATCTCCTGTGAAACGCTCTGATAAGTCTGGACGTGGAAACATCATCCGACCTCACCCAAGAGTTATCCTCGGGACCGAAACCTTTCCAGGCCACAAGATACTGCAAACTACCTCTATACCGTCTAGAGTTAAGGATGCGAGAAATTTCATATTCCCCGTCCTCCACCACCGGAGGAACAGAGGCAGAGGCGTCACAATCCGATACAACAGCTTTTTTCAACAGAGAGACATGAAATACCGGATTAATTCTCCAGGAGGTAGGAACCTCCAACCTAACAGCAGATTGATTGACAACCTGAAGCACCTTAAAGGGCCCTACAAACTTGGGACCCAATTTCTTTGAAGGAATCCTCAACCGCAGATTCCTAGAGGACAACCAAACCATGTCACCAACAGCGAACAAAACCTCCTGTCGTTTCCTATCAAAGTAGTCTTTAGATTTTCTGTTGGCCTCCTGAAGATTACCACGCACATCCGTCCAAACTCTCTCCAAATCACCGGAAAAATTCTCCTCCTCAGGCACGGCAGATCCCAACTTGGAGAACGACCCAAACGACGGATGTCTCCCAGAACAGCAAAAAAAAGGCGAACAAACAGCAGAAGAAGATGTATGATTGTTCAGAGCAAATTCAGCAAGTGGCAGAAACTCAGACCACCCCTCTTGATTGTCTGCCACAAAACAACGCAAGAACTGCTCAACATCCTGGTTTTTCCTTTCTGTCTGGCCATTAGATTCAGGATGATATCCGGACGAGAACGACAAATGAACTCCCAACCTATCACAAAAGGCACGCCAAAAACGAGCCACGAACTGAGGACCCCTATCAGAAACAATGTCAGTAGGAACGCCATGAAGTCTGACAATTTCCTTGACAAAGGCCTTAGCGAGAGTAATATTCTTCAAAGGGGAACCATCCACAGAAACCACAGCAATGGAGGATGATAAAGGTTCAGGTTTTAAATTGAGTCTTTCCACGAATCCCCCATCAATAACATTCAGAGTAGACCCACAATCGACAAACACCCGAAATTCCATTAATTTTTCCTGAGCAATCGTGGAAGCAGCTAAAAATACACCCTTGGAATTTAAACAGGCAATACGGGCATGACTGACCATTTTTTTTTCTTTCTTCATACGAAGCTCACAGCCTTTAATCAAATGACCAGATTTTCCGCAATAGAAACACAAGCCTTCAAAAAATCGACGGTCTTTTTCTTGAGAGCGAGGTGCCACCGATCCAATCTCCATCGGTTCACCACTGTTAGTACACACATTCTCATAACCAGAAACTGACATAGCAGAGGATTTGCTCTCATTAACCCTTGCACGCAGTCTTCTATCCACCCGTATAGCTAATTGCATAGCCTGTTGCAAATCTTCAGGTGTAGGATAAGCAATTAGCAGGTCTTTAACCCTTTCACTGAGCCCAGCAAGAAATAGACTTTTCAGAGCAGAATCGTTCCACCTGTTTGAGTAGACCAACGACGGAAATGAGTACAATATTTTTCCACATTACCTGATCCTTGTTTTAAACGTCTCAACTCAGTCTCAGCTGATGCGACACGGTCAGGATCATCATATAATAGTCCCAAAGCAGAAAAAAAACTATCCACTGATCTGAAGCATGTATCACTAGGTTGCAAAGAAAAGGCCCACTCCTGAGGCTCTTTGCGCAAAAGTGACATTATGAACCCTACGCGCTGGGATTCATCCCCAGAGGACTTAGGTCTCAAACGAAAATACAATAAGCAAGCATTTTTGAATGAAAAAAATTCTCGGTGTTCACCAAAAAATAAATCCGGCAAACATACCTTAGGCTCCAAGAAATGTGCTCCAGGACAGTTACTCACGTGCTGACGGAGCTCGGCCACCTCCAGAGAGAGTCCCTGCAGGCGATGAACCAAATCCTGAACCGACACCATGATGGAACAGAAAAATCTTTCCTTAGAGAATTTGCTGGCTGGACTTACTGTTATGTTCTGCTACCAGAGCTAAGGAAAGAGAGGAGATCTGTCCCTACGATAGAACTCAGCTTAATCCCTACGATGTAACAGGGAACCTGATCCTGCGATCAGACCTGCTAAAGTCCTAAGCTAGTCTGTACGGAGACCTATAGATGTGGGGAAGGAATCCTTACAAGTACTAAGGACTGGGAGGAATATAGGACACCTCCTAACAGAAATAGTAGCAGACAGACGAACAAACAAAATATATAGAACATAGAGGTCAGTAGACCAAGCAAACTAACAGAGCAAGACACAGAGCACAGGCTAGCTAGAAAGTAGATATACAATGAAGTCCAGCAAAGCCAGAAGGGCAGAGCAGGATTAAATAGGCCAACAAGGTCATGTGACCAGCAAAGGAAAAAAAACCTAAGAGCAAGGTTCTAACACTGGGGATTCCAATGTCTGAGGGTATGGAGCTCCCGTCTACCCTAGCAGCCACTATAGTCAGGCTGCCCGAACGATTTACTGTACTATCTTTTACTGTGTGACTCCTCCTGCTTTCTGGAAACTTAAGCAGGAATTTTCCTAAAGTGCCCACCCTCGGTGAGCTGTCATCACACAGCATGAACTCCTCACTGTCTGTAACCCTGCTAGCAGACTCAACCTGACATCTGCACCCAGAACAGTGGCATCTGTTTACAGGTACTGCAGCCCACAAGGAATTATGCCAGGAACAAGCTCTATGTTACTCAAGGCTTGATCAGGCACTAAGTTCCCCCTCTACTCTACGAAATGGACCACTATAGCTAACCCCCTTAGCTTGGTCTACCACAGCTAGAGAGGTCTGACTTCAGGAACACTTCCTTTACCTATCTCAGTACCAAGGGAAGGCTACGCCCTTCCTCACTATTACACATTGTATACCCACCTGATGGATGTCAAAAAATTATCTTTGACAAACTTTTACAGTCCATGGACACATAAGATGCACAAATCTGAAGAACTTTCTAGCAAATCTACTGCACACTCCGAAAACAGAGCTTAAAAGCAATGTGAATGGGGCCTGATGAGAAGTGACAAAAAGATCATGTCCAGTCAATGGGAAGCTGTTACGATGATCAATTACTCAACTGGACATGCTAACATATAGGTTGGAATCACACGTGCAGTTTTTGAAGCCATTAGATCAAGCAGGAAGGGGGAAGTACGAGTCCTTATCAAGAAAGATTATCGTGAACGCTCTTTCAGTGTAAAGCCATGTTCATACATCCCGTATTTGGTCAGTATTTTACCTCAGTATTTGTAAGCCAAGACCAGGAGTGGGTGATAAATACAGAAGTGGTGACGTGTTTCTATTATACTTTTCCTCTGATTGTTCCACTCCTGGTTTTGGCTTACAAATACTGATCAGATACTGAATGTGTGAACAAGGCCTAAAAGAGCTTAACTGATGCAATATACTGAAGAGAATACACAACTGTGAATGAGGCCAGACACCTATATTTTATCTCTGTAGAATTTCCCTAAGCCGTGCAGATCACTCCTCCGACCCTGCACTCTGAATAAGGCCCCATGATTCACATGGCCTCCTCATCTCCAATCCTGGTAATGCATGGCCCCTTCATCCCCCAATCCTAGTATGCATGGCCCCCTCATCCCCCAATCCTGGTTTGCATGGCCTCCTCATTTCCCACTCCTGGTGTGTATGGCACCCCTCATCCCCCAATCCGGGTATGTATGGCCCCATCACTGCACACATAAAAAAATAAACACTTATACTCACCTTCCTTACTCATCTCTGCTCCAGCAGCTCATGTCAGCATCTGAGTAGTGCATGGCGTCACAGCCATATGTTCTCAGAAGCTGATGTGAGCTGCCGGCATATTCACTCCTCTCAATGCCGGGACTACGGGCATGGAGAGGAATGAATATGCATTCTCTTTAGTAGCGGGCACTGTCTGCAGTAGCTGCGGCTCCGCGATCCTCTGTGCCTGCTACTAAAGAGAATGAATATTCCTTCTTCTCCATGCGGGCACACGTGGTAGCTGCAGCCGCCGGCTACTGCGTGTGTCCCACTCCTTCGCCGCCGCAAGCCCCCCACCACTATCCACCAACGGAATATGTATTTACTCAAGTATATACCCGAGTGTAAGCCGAGGGGGGCTTTTTCAGCACAAAAAAATGTGCTGAAAAACTCGGCTTATACTTGAGTATATTCGGTAATAAAATACCAAAAAAAGCAGTTCTATATATGGGAAGAATCTGAAAAGAAGCAGCATAGATGTTCAATATATTTATTTGTGCATGAAAGTTGTTAATAACATGCAAAGATTAAAAAAGAAAGTCTGTAGATACAGTCACTTTCTATAGAAAGGAGCAGATGATGATGATTCTGCTCCTCGGGCCTTTGGTTGCACTTGTGCTGTTTTTGGACATCCAGTTCTGGATCACACATGACGGAGAGGAGAAGAGCAAGAATGTGTGATGTGTGATCTGTGTAGATGGAGCTCTTCTGGAGTCCTAAAGCACAAAGATCAACCATTTGGCCTTCAGTCTGACCATGGCCAGGAAGGAGAAGGAGCAGCCGCTTCCTTCTGTCTGTACATGACCAAGTATGAAAAGGAGCAGCCGCTACCTTCTGTCTGTACAAGGCCAAGTATGAGAAGGAGCAGCCGCTTCCTTCTGTCTGTACAAGGCCAAGTATGAGAAGGAGCAGACGCTACCTTCTGTCTGTACAAGGCCAAGTATGAGAAGGAGCAGCCGCTTCCTTCTGTCTGTACAAGGCCAAGTATGAGAAGGAGCAGCCGCTACCTTCTGTCTGTACAAGGCCAAGTAGGAGAAGGAGCATCCGCTTCCTTCTGTCTGTACAAGGCCAAGTATGAGAAGGAGCAGCCGCTACCTTCTGTCTGTACAAGGCCAAGTATGAGAAGGAGCAGCCGCTACCTTCTGTCTGTACAAGGCCAAGTAGGAGAAGGAGCATCCGCTTCCTTCTGTCTGTACAAGGCTAAGTATGAGAAGGAGCAGCCGCTACCTTCTGTCTGTACAAGGCCAAGTATGAGAAGGAGCAGCTGCTACCTTCTGTATGTCCATAGTCTTCTTACCACCACACTGTAGATGAGTCGTCCAGATGGTAACATAGCAAGTATGGCTGAAAGAAGTCCTTCAATTTCAGCCTTTAATTACTTGCTATGTTGATCCAGAGGAAGGCGAAAAATAACCCCGAGGACTCGTTGTTGGATCATCCTCATATCAGGGGAAAAAAATTCCTTCCTGACCCCAAATATGGCGATCGGAATAAATCCTTGGATGTTTGGTGCTCGAATCTACGTGGCTGTTACGTGGTGGAAGCTCGGTAGGATTTGTCACAGTCCGGTAAATGAGAAAGTCCAGTGTAGTTGTCTCATCCGATTAATGTAAATCTTCATTCCTAGATGTTACTGGAATGGGGCTGATTATTATCAGCCTAATACTCCTGTAAGAAGAGAAAAATACATGTCTGAGAATCGGCTCCTCACATATATACTGTATACGGGGGGGTATAATAATAAGGTGTATAGTGGGTACGCATGTTACTGGACAGTGATAACACTATTTTTCCCTATGTGCTACACTTACATAGTCTTATTTGAATGGTGGGTCGGCTCTGCCGGACTCCACGTTGCTCCAGTTTATGAACTGGAAGAATGGGTGCTCTCGGATGGTCGATGTTATGGCAAATCGGAAAAAATGGAGTTTTGCAGAGAAGCTGGAAAATGATAAAGACCATTAGTCATTATATTATGTATTATTAATGATACATTATTACACAATATCTATCGACTGTCTACATTTAATCTTCTACCTCTCCTTATAATCACCCATTATCCTCCTTTATCTGACCCTACTCACCACGTCTAAGATGTCAATGGCATCAATGCTGATCCCGGGTGGAAAATATGGGACGTCCTCCTGCAGAGACTTGTGGTACTCCTTCGTTGAGCCTCGGCTATAGAATGGCTTTATCCCTACAATCATCGTATATAGGATGACACCAAAGGAAAATGAGTCCACCAGATGGTTGTAGCTCTTACCGTCCATTATCTGTGGGAACATAAGATAGGAGATGATCTGAATATACCGGGGAGGGGATTTATACACAGAGGATATAAGGACCGATCTGTGGATAGATATCTGCAGGATACTTTGTGATCAGATTATTCTTCAGTCCTACTATCGCCATTAATCACACAGGGATGTTACTTACCTCGGGTGCGATGTAACCTTTCGTGCCAACATATTTGTTCAATATGTCGTCCTCAAACATGACTATGGCGGATAAGCCAAAGTCAGAGATTTTAATGTGTCCGGTCTCATTGAGGAGGATGTTCCCTGGCTTCACGTCCCTGCAGGGAGAAGACAATGATTGTGAGGAGAATACATGAAAATAACTTTCTACAATAGATATGTAAGGAGACAACAGAGAGTCACAGGGGACAGATTTATAGAGATGAACTGATTACCGATGTATGATGTCACGTTCATGCAGGAATTGGAGTCCGCACACCATCTCTGCCGCAAAGAGTCTGTGGAGTAGAAAGTACAGGTTGGATCAGTGGTTAGATACACAATCAAAAAGACAACATCAGGAGATCACACAGGTGTCCTATTTATGTCACAATTTTCTTCTGCTGTCATTGTCTTTGACTACAATGTATAGGCAGCAGATCAGTATAAGACTTTACCTTGTTGTTTCTGCATCAAAAGGCATCAATCGTGCCATGTGGCCACTCAGGTCTCCTTTGGCCATAAAGTCCATGGCTACTTTATATTCTGTAGGTGTCTCCATGACTGCTCGTGCTGACATTAGGTAGCGGCACCCGGTGGCTATTAGCAGGACGTCCATCTCTGCACTGATCATCTCCTCTGAACAACGACTCTTGTTCATGATTTTCACGGCCAGCAGTTCTTTACTGACCGGATGTGATGCCAAGATGACCTGGAGGAAAATCATAACAGATCAGACCCAGCTCCCATCTATTATAGGGATCTGTGTAATGGATCACTGGTTTATCCCAGTCACCATTACATATGAGCACCCAGTAATGAATATGTATCTCCCTCCTGTGTATCTGGGGCAGGATACATTGGGGAGCACGGAGGAGTAGAGATTCACACTTACTTTTCCAAAGCCTCCCTTTCCAAGATCTTTCTGGAATTCGAGACTGCAAATGTCAATAGGAATATTGGCATCCCCAAGGTCTTGTACGGGTATGTCCGATGAGTCAGAGGATGTCTCACTGCTTCCATCTGCTGAGATGATACAAGATTTATTAAGAAATATATCTCCAGAACCTACATTACATTTTAATCAGATTTATAGAAATCAGCAGGAAATGTCTAATATTTAGTTTTTCCTTTATCAAAATTGTCTATTAGCAAAAATGTCCCCGTTGTCCGTAGCAACGATTCACAGCACAGATTCTATTTCTTAACATTCCATCATAGAACAATGAAATGTGACTGGTTGCTACGAGCAACAAGGACAGTTCTTCAATTAGACAACATTAATAAATGAGGCCTGTACATAATATTAGGACTATAATCCCCCTCACCCCCAGTCGTATTATACTGAGTAAGTTTCCATCTTACCTGGTTCATCATTGTCCACTGATTTGTCAGATGAAGAATCACTCAGCTGGAAGAGAAACTCTGGGATGGAAATGGTTTCAGATGATGACTGGGATCTCCATAGTGCACCATTCCCATTTATAATGGGTTTAGCATAGATCAGATGTCTCCTGCATTGGACAACCCAGTCTCTGCTGTTCCTAATTCTTTTCTGGGCTGCTGCTCTTTGCAGGTTCGGTGTCTCTAGACTTTCAGATGTGGATGAGACTTGTCTCGATGTTTCTTGGAGAACCTCTTCCACCTCTATCTCTGCGCTGATGTTTCTCCGCTCATTGAGGATGGCTTCTTTGTTCCTCCTCCTTATTTCAGGGACCAGATCTCCGATTTTTTTCAAGGAGATAAGGATCGCCCTCTGAAGCTCAGCGGAGGCTGCAGAGTGAGACTCCATGAGGTTCTCCATGGTCCTTCTCTCTGTAAGGATCTCATGTCTTTTGGACTTTCTCATTTTATCCAGATGTTCTCGTTTGGACGCCATCTCTGAGGCGTCAGTGTCCATGTCCGGTAGTATAAAGTCTTTTCGCCCTAAAGCGAACAACGGTTTCTGCTCTTCATTTAATCCTCTCCTCTCTCTTAGAACCCGATCTCTTTGGGCTCTTTTTCTTTCTTTATCCATTGTAGAATAAATTTTTGCTTTGTCACAAAAACAAAAGAACTCCCTCACCCTTGGGGGTCTGTGAGGCAGTGATTTCCTTTAGGCCATAACACTGGGATCTAGAATGCGATGATGTCATCACTCCACTTGTGACATAACATTTATCGTGATGTCACAGTGCTGCAATCTCCCTCCCTCTTTTTCTCTCTGTGTATACATATATATATATATATATATATATATATATATATATATATATATATATATATATATATATATATATATATATATATATAGTGATAGGTAGATAGCTACGTTTATATGTGTCCGTAAAACACAAAGGTAGCACTCCATAGTCCAATTTGTGATGATTTATTGACCCATCATGTGAGGGCAACGTTTCGGTCCAGTGGAGACCTTTTTCCAGCAGTGAATCATTGTATCATGGTCATATAAATAGGTGATCCAATCAACTTACAATTAATATACGATTAAATTTTTGTGAAATACAAAAGTGACAATAGTGCATAGTGCAATATAATATTGTCAGAGCACAATTACTTTTACTATAAAACATCCACCACATTTACACAATCATCATAATATCATAATTCCTTTAATTAATACATGTGTGCATAATATATGTTAATATGTGGTGATTTCTATGACTCACCCCACCACTCACAGTATAGGGACATGTGCCCACACATGGACGCGCTGCTCCCGGCGTCCCGGAAGTTACACAGCGCATGTCCGTAATGCACATAAGAAAAACATGTTACTAGCTTCTGCGCATGCACGTCGCCATGTTGTTTCCCAAATCGTCATCTTTTTAAAGATAATCCTTTCAATTCTTTTTCGCGCATGCGCAATACGGATCTCAAAGAATAAGGCGCCATATTACTAGAGGACCACGTCTACATTTATATATATACTGTATATATACACATACAAGTAGACCTGCGAACATTGTGCTAACTTCTCAATTACCATTTAAGTATATCCCTTAAAGGGCTTCCAATTCCGCATTCTTTTTAAAAGGAAACACACCTAGGCCATTGCTGAGGATTGTAGTTCCACAATCATTTAAAGGAGAACATACCTATTTCAATTTGGCTACCCTCAATCACATACTTTTAATCTCATATATTCTAGTACATTATTACAATATTAATCCTGCAAGAAAGCATAACAAATGTCTCATAATCCCAATATATTATATAGAAACATAAAAATTAAGTCCATTAGGCTTTAAGGATTCCAATCTGTAGATCGATTCTAACTCTTTCTTTTTAAGTAATTTCTCACGTTTGCCACCTCTTCTCAGGGTGGGGAACATGATCTATTATATAGAATTTCAAATCCCTATCTCTATGTCCTGCCATTGTAAAATGTTTTGGGACTGGTAAATCCATTTTCTGTTTACGTATTGTGTACAGATGATTGTTGATTTTGGTTTTGAAATCATAAGTGGTTTCGCCTACATATATTAATTTGCACGGACACTGCAATATATATATAACATAGTCCGTGTCACATGTCAAATACAACCTAGGATTATACACTTTACCAGAGGTAAAGTGCCGAAAATTCTCTCCTTTCAACATATACGGAAAATTCACACAGCTCAGGCAAGGGAAATGTAGCACCCTGAGGATTCGGCTGCTACAGGGGTATTACACCTCAAGCCAGAGGTGTGGTATTCCACTCCCGGGTAAGGATGGAGTGTGGAACTGAGCTTAGTAGGCTGCATGCACTACATACATCCCATTTCCGGGGGACAGAACAGCGGTACTCCCACCAGTATATGTGCAGGTACGACAGCGTCTGTCCCTGGCTGGAGTGGGAGGGGGGTGGAACATCCCAGTAGTGTAGGGGCAGATAGGGGGAGTACTCTGGGTAAAGCTAGGAGCTCATTGGGTGCTGGTCACCTGGGCTCACACATAGAGGGAGTATATAAGGTGGGCACCATCTTAGAATAGGGTCAGAGAGCCTGATGAGAAGCTGAGGGAGAGCTCAGCCAGGAGGGCTGACAGGGAGCTGTGGCTCCGGCTGGGCCCAGCTCCAAAGCAAGGCCTGCAGAGAGAGAGAGAGAGGAGTAAGAAGGACCCAGAGAGAAAGACAGAGGGAACCCCAAGAACCCAGAAACAGACCAGAAAGGGTGAAGGGTTGGCGAACACGGGTACCGGAACCCGAACTGGTGGAGGCCACTAATCCTCAGCCAGAAACCGGAGGTCGTGGTCAAGATTTGCCACGACCCTCACCAAATCCACCAGAAAGGCACACCAAGCATAGGGTCAGGGAACCCAGAGGAGGTTTGACCACCGAGAGACCCGAGGGAGCCGGCCAAAGGTGGATCCCTGGTGGGAACGGCCAGGAGGAAGAGAGAGAGACAGGGAAGCTCAGGACCACGCTCCGGACTGCCTGGGAGTTGGCCGAGTCCAGGACCTGGTGGACGCAGCACGGCTCGGGTGGTCACTCAAGGCCAGAGTGACTGAGAGAACACCTGTGAGTAAAAACCCTGAAACTGCACCTCAAGTCTCTGACTCTCCTTTCTACAACATAACTACACCCATCATCCACACCTGCTGCCCTGAGGCCATACCCCTCCCGTTGGGGGTTATACCATCACTGCTGCACATATACCACCGGCCTCAGCGGACTGCTCTGCAGCGGCGGCTTCAAAGCCGCACTCAACGGGTGGCGTAGTCGATCAAATTAACATCTACTGCCATAGACTGCCACTTAGTTTGACACCCTGGGCACGGACCGGGTCACCGCCACAAGGACTACTACCCCCATCGAGATCCGGCTCCGGGTATCCCTTGCACACGGCCCAGGGGGCGCGTCAGAAACATCCTGTTCTTTTCCTCTGTCAAAGTTATTTGGCTCTTCTTTTTACTGGGGCCAATATCCGAATGGACCAAATCATCCTTCAAATTCCTCGAATGCTTATACGAAAAAAGGGGTGGAACTGTAAACTCATCAACACCTGATATACATTTTCCCAACATATTCCAATGACTCAGAATTATACTTCGTTGCTTTCCTCTGCATAAGTTGAGACCACAGGGATCCTTTTAGTATTGTCTCTATCTCGTTGTATATTATTTACCAATGTAGAGCAGTCAAATTGTTTAGCTCTATCCTCACATTTTTTTAAAACTCTCAAGGGATAGTTTCTATCTTTAAATGTTTTCGTTATTGTATTTCGTTAAGTATTGGTTAAAGGTTTATATGTGTGTGTATATATATATATATATATATATATATATATATATATATATATATATATATATATATATATATATATATATATATATATATATACACACACACAGTACAGACCAAAAGTTTGGACACACCTTCTCATTTAGAGATTTTTCTGTATTTTTATGACTTTGAAAATTGTACATTCACACTGAAGGCATCAAAACTATGAATTAACACATGTGGAATTATATACTTAACAAAAAAGTGTGAAACAACTGAAAATATGTCTTATATTCTAGGTTCTTCAAAGTAGCCACCTTTTGCTTTGATGATTGCTTTGCACACTCTTGGCATTCTCTTGATGAGCTTCAAGAGGTAGTCACTGGGAATGGTTATCACTTCACAGATGTGCCCTGTCAGGTTTAATAAGTGGGATTTATTGCCTTATAAATGGGGTTGGGACCATCAGTTGTGTTGTGCAGAAGTCAGGTGGATACACAGCTGATAGTCCTACTGAAAAGACTGTTAGAATTTGTATTATGGCAAGAAAAAAGCAGCTAAGTAAAGAAAAATGAGTGGCCATCATTACTTTAAGAAATGAAGGTCAGTCAGTCTGAAAAATTGGGCAAACTTTGAATGTGTCACCAAGTGCAGTTGCAAAAATTATCAAGCGCTACAAAGAAACTGGCTCACATGAGGACCGCCCCAGGAGAGGAAGACCAAGAGTCACCTCTGCTTCTGACGATAAGTTTATCAGAGTCAACAGCCTCAGAAATCGCAGGTTAACAGCAGCTCAGATTAGAGACCAGCTCAATGCCACACAGAGTTCTAGCAGCAAACACATTTCTACAACAACTGTTAAGAGGAGAATTTGTGCAGCAGGCCTTCATGGTAAAATAGCTGCTAGGAAACCACTGCTAAGGACAGGCAACAAGTAGAAAATACTTGTTTGGGCTAAAGAACACAATGAATGGACATTAGACCAGTGGAAATCTGTGCTTTGTTCTGATAAGTCCAAATTTGAGATCTTTGGTTCCAACAACCGTGTCTTTGTACGACGCAGAAAAGGTGAACGGATGGACGCTACATGCCTGGTTCCCACCATGGAGCATGGAGGAGGAGGTGTGGGAGTGCTTTGCTGGTGACACTGTTGGGGATTTATTCAAAATTGAAGGCATACTGAACCAGCATGGCTACCACAGCATCTTGCAGCGGCATGCTATTCCATCCGGTTTGCGTTTAGTTGGACCATCATTTATTTTTCAACAGGACAATGACCCAAAACACACCTCCAGGCTGTGTAAGGGCTATTTGACCAAGAAGGAGAGTGATGGGGTGCTATGCCAGATGACCTGGCCTCTATTCACCAGACCTGAACCCAATTGAGATGGTTTGGGGTGAGCTGGACCGCAGAGTGAAGGCAAAAGGGCCAACAAGTGCTAAGCATCTCTGGGAACTCCTTCAAGATTGTTGGAAGACCATTTCCGGTGACTACCTCTTGAAGCTCATCAAGAGAATTCCAAGAGTGTGCAAACCAGTCATTAAAGCAAAAGGTGGCTACTTTGAAGAACCTATAATATAAGACATATTTTCAGTTGTTTGACACTTTTTTGTTAAGTATATAATGCCACATATGTTAATTCATAGTTTTTGGTCTGTACTGTATATATATATATATATCTATATATATATATATATATATATATATATATATATATATATATATATATATATATTATATATCTTCTATATATAAATAAAAATGTAAATGTTCGTTTGTTCAAAATCTTCACTCTCCGAAAGTTCTTCACCGATTGCTTTGAAATTTTGACACAACGTTGAGTTCGAATACACGCATGTTTTTATATACCTACTATGTTTTTATATACCAGCTGTTGGATGTAAAAGCAACAGCGAAAGGGGGGCGTTACGAGCTCAGTCCCAGGCTGACTCTCCCCGGTGGCCCGGCATTCCCCCCCCCCCTTTGTAACATCTCATTCACATACCCTTCTCCCTCTCCTTCATTCACCCCAGCCGCTGCCTGTGCTCTGCTCCTTTCGTGTCCCCGTGGAGGTTGGGGGGAATGGGAATGACAAGATCGTCTGTTCGAGGCCAAAAGACGCTGCTGCTCATCCCCACCACCGCCTGAGAGGTGGCAGCCTCTGCTCTCTGTCACCGCTGCTACTACAGCCTCTTCTTCTCCGGCAGGTGAAGACGGTAAGGAGAGCATTGCAAAAGATGACCCAAGGTGATGATGTTGAGGCATTCCTGACGGTCTTTGAGAGGGTGGCGGAACGGGAGAAATTTCCTCCGGAGCAGTGGGCGTAGGTGCTGACGCCATATTTAACTGGGGAGACGCAGAAGGCCTATTATGACCTGGCCTTGTAGGACGCAAAGGAGTACGCCAAGTTAAAAAATGAGATTTTGGCACGCTTGGGAGTGACTGACTGTCAAGGCGCAACGGGTGCACCACTGGGCCTATGGCAATGACAAACCTCCCTGGTCAAAGATGTTCGACCTCCTACACCTGGTTCAAAAGTGGTTGCAACCTGAATCTTCCTCCCCTGCACAAATGGTTGAGAAAGTTGTCATGGACAGGTTCATACACTCCCTTCCGAGATCGGTGCAATCCTGGGTTGCCCAGGGACATCCCCGCAATGCCGATGACTTGGTGTCTGGGGGAAACTTTGGAACTGCCCAGCTCAGGGACTTAACTCTAAAAGGGGCATTTAATAATGTAATGGTTCTTAATAATGTTGCTCAAGAGCCGGTGGCTGACACCCGATATCCGCACTTTGCCATAAATGGGAAGTTACTATATCGGGTCACCAAGCTCAGAGGGGAAGTAATCGAGCAATTACTAGTGCCAGGGTCGTACAGACACAGGGTGTTAGATATGGCCCATACACATGTCTTGGGTGGACATTTGGGAGTAGAAAAAAACCTTGGAAAGGATCCTCCAGAGGTTCTACTGGCCCGGGTGTCACCGAGAGATAGTGAATTATTGCAGGTCATGTCCCAACTGTCAGCTGACCTCCCCGTGGCTCACTTCCGTAGCCCTTTAGTGCCTCTACCTGTCATTGAGATCCCATTTGAATGCATCGCAATGGATCTAGTGGGACCCCTGGTCAAGTCTGCCAGAGGACATCAGTATATCCTGGTGGTACTGGAATATGCTACGCGGTATTCGGAGGCTGTGCCCCTACGAAACTCCTCCTCCAAGTGTACCGGGAATTGGTCCATATCTTTTCCAGGATGGGGTTGTCTAAAGAGATTCTAATGGACCAAGGAACTCCGTTTATGTCAAAGGTGTTGAGGGAGTTGTGCAAGATCCTGCAAATCACACAACTAAGGACCTCAGTTTGCCACCCGCAGACAGATGGCTTGGTGGAGCGGTTCAATAAAACCTTGAAGGCCATGTTGAAGAAGGTCGTAGAGAAAGACGGCTGGGTCTGGGACTGCCTACTGCCGTACCTTCTGTTCTCCATCAGAGAAGTCCCACAGGCCTCTACTAGATTCTCCCCTTTCGAGCTGTTGTATGGCCGACACCCCCGTGGACTCCTGGACGTAGCAAAGGAGACTGTGAGGCTGAGTCTACACCCTACAGGAGTGTAATTGAACATGTGGCACAGATGCAAGAGAGGATTGCAGAAGTAATGCCCATTGTGAAAGAACACCTCCTCAAAGCACAAGAGGCACAGTCAAGGCTGTATAATAGATCGGTGAGGGTGAGAAACTTCAACACTGGAGATCGGGTACTTGTGCTGGTGCCTACAGTGTAAAGCAAATTCCTGGCCAAGTGGCAGAGTCCCTATGAAGTAGTGGAAAAGGTTGGTGATGTCAATTTTAAAATTCACCAACCAGGGAGGAGAAAGCCCTGCCAGGTGTACCACGTCAACTTAATCAAGCCATGGCGAGATAGGGAGCCCGTGGTAGCTCCGTGATTGGTGGCAAAGTCTGAAGCCGATATGGAAGAGGTCAAAGTGGCTGAGTAACTCTCATGTGCCCAAAAGCAACAGTGCCGAGAGTTGCTGCAGCGGAACAGGGACCTGTTCTCCGAACTACCAGGTTGTACCCAGATCATAGAGCATGAGGTCCTTACAGAACCTTATGTCCGGGTAAACCTGAAATCATATCGGATTCCTGAAGCCCATCGAGAGGTAATCTCGAAAGAAGTAAAGCGGATGCTAGGTCTGGGAGTCATTGAAGAATCCAAGAGTGGCTGGTCCAGTCCCATAGTCCTAGTGCCGAAACCAGATGGAGAATGGCGGTTTTGCAACGACTATAGGAAACTGAATGAGGTCTCTAAATTCGATTCATACCCAATGCCCAGGGTAGATTAACTAATTGAAAGGCTAGGGCTGGCCAGGTACATTACCACCCTTGACTTCACAAAAGGGTATTGGCAGATCCCTATGGCCCAAGATGCCAAGGAGAAGATGGCCTTTTCAACTCCAGATAGGCGTTTTCAGTACACTAAGATGCCGTTTGGGTTGCAAGGAGCTCCAGCTACCTTCCAGAGAGCCATGGACCGGATCCTAGCTCCCCATAAGAAAGTATGCAGCGGCCTACCTGGATGATATCGTGCTCTACAGCCAGGACTAGGAAAGCCATCTGAGTAAAGTCCAGGCAATATTCGATGCTCTGTGAAAGGCGGGGTTTTTAATCAACCGGAAGAAATGTGCCATGGGCATGGAGGAAGCCAAATATTGGGCTATGTCGTAGGCAGAGGCGTGATAAAGCCTCAAATAAATAAAATTTAAGCGATCCAGGGTTGGCCACAACCTCTCTCAAAAAAACAGGTCAGAGCCTTCCTGGGCATCGTGGGCTACTACAGCCGGTTCATCCCTAACTTCGCCATGACGGCCCCCCCTCTGACAGACCTCCTTAAAGGGACAAAGTCGGCTATGGCTAAGTGGTCTCCAGAAGCTGAGACGGCTTTCCAGGAGCTGAAGCAGACTCTGCGTAAACAGCCAGTGCTGGTGGTGCCGGATTTCTCAAAGGAGTTTGTGGTTCAGACGGATGCGTCAGATGTTGGACTGGGGGCTGTCCTATTACAAGAGGTGAACGGGGAGGAGCACCCCATAATGTATTTAAGCCGGAAGCTGACATCTTGTGAGAAGAATTACTCCATAGTGGAGAAGGAATGTTTGGTCATCATGTGGGCATTGGACACCCTGAAATACTACCTCTTAGGCAGGAAGTTCAGGCTGGTGTCAAACCATGGCCCACTAAGGTTGATGAGAGAGAAGAAGGGGAACAATGCCCGAGTGACCAGGTGGTTCCTAGCCCTCCAGGAATTTAGCTTCCATGTAGAGCATAGGCCTGGGAAACTGCATGGCAATGCTGACGCATTGTCGAGGGTCCACTGTATGTTAGCAGAAGGTGCCAAGCCCCCCGGCTTTGGGCAGAGGAGGGGTATGTAAAATGGCCACCGGACATGTCCTTGAGAGGAGATATTGTATCGCTGAGGTTGGCAACTTCAGTGATGTAAAACCAGAAAAGCATGCTCCAGCACAAGTAGTGCTGAGAGGGTTAATTAGGTGTATCAGGGCTAGTTTTTCGAGCAGTCATAAGAGATGGGGGGGGATTGGCTGCTCACATATCCCACCCCCAGGGCGTGTGTATAAAATGGAGACCAAGTGTCTTATTTAGTGTCTGTAGCTGGAGGTGTGGAGACCTCCAGAGTGTTTGTGCCAAAAAGACACTGACCGTGAGCGGGTGAACCCGCCATATTGTTTTGGACTGTTTATTTTCTGTTTTTGTTACACTGTGCCGGACAAGGCTTTCTTTTGTTTACTTTGGAAGGACAGTTTGTGCAGCATAATAAACCTGACTTGGACATTTTAAAGAGACAGTGTCCCATGCCTACCTCTAACGCGGCTAAGTGAGTACCGATCCCTACAATATTATATATATATATATATAATGTTAGAACCTTGCTGTTAGGTTTTTTTTCCTTTGCTGGTCACATGACCTTGTTGGCCTATTTAGTCCTGCTCCGCCCTTCTGGCTTTGCTGGACTTCATTGTATATCTACTTTCTAGCTAGCCTGTGCTCTGTATCTAACTCTGTTAGTTTGCTTGGTCTACGGACCTCTAGGTTCTATCTATTTTGTTTGTTCGTCTGTCTGCTACTATTTCTGTTAGGAGGTGTCCCATATTCCTCCCAGTCCTTAGTACTTGTAGGGATTCCCTCCCCACATCTATAGGTCTTCGTACAGACTAGATTAGGACTTTAGCAGGTCTGATCGCAGGATCAGGTTCCCTGTTACATCGTAGGGATTCAGCTGAGTCTCATAGTAGGGACAGATCTCCTCTCTTTCCTTAGCTTTGGTAGCAGAACATAACAGTAAGTCCAGCCAGCAAATTCTCTAAGGAAAGATTTTTCTGTTCCATCATGGTGTCGGTTCAGGATTTGGCTCATCGCCTGAAGGGACTCTCTCTGGAGGTGGCCGAGCTCCGTCAGCACGTGAGTAACTGTCCTGGAGCACATTTCTTGGAGCCTAAGGTATGTTTGCCGGATTTATTTTTTGGTGAACACCGAGAATTTTTTTCATTTAAAAATGCTTGCTTATTGTATTTTCGTTTGAGACCTAAGTCCTCTGGGGATGAATCCCAGCGCGTAGGGTTCATAATGTCACTTTTGCGCAAAGAGCCTCAGGAGTGGGCCTTTTCTTTGCAACCTAGTGATTCATGCTTCAGATCAGTGGATAGTTTTTTTTCTGCTTTGGGACTATTATATGATGATCCTGACCGTGTCGCATCAGCTGAGACTGAGTTGAGACGTCTAAAACAAGGATCGGGTAATGTGGAAAAATATTGTACACATTTTCGTCGTTGGTCCACTCAAACAGGGTGGAACGATTCTGCTCTGAAAAGTCTATTTCTTGCTGGGCTCAGTGAAAGGGTTAAAGACCTGCTAATTGCTTATCCTACACCTGAAGATTTGCAACAGGCTATGCAATTAGCTATACGGGTGGATAGAAGACTGCGTGCTAGGGTTAATGAGAGCAAATCCTCTGCTATGTCAGTTTCTGGTTATGATAATGTGTGTACTAACAGTGGTGAACCGATGGAGATTGGATCGGTGGCACCTCGCTCTCAAGAAAAAGACCGTCGTTTTTCGCAAGGCTTGTGTTTCTATTGCGGAAAATCTGGTCATTTGATTAAAGGCTGTGAGCTTCGTATGAAGAAAGAAAAAAAAATGGTCAGTCACGCCCGTATTGCCTGTTTAAATTCCAAGGGTATATTTTTAGCTGCTTCCACGATTGCTCAGGAAAAATTAATGGAATTTCGGGTGTTTGTTGATTGCGGGTCTACACTGAATGTAATTGATGGGGGATTCGTGGAAAAACTCAATTTAAAACCTGAACCTTTGTCATCCCCCATTGCTGTGGTTTCTGTGGATGGCTCCCCTTTGAAGAATATTACTCTCAAGGTCAGTGAATTTCCTCTCACTATTAATGGTGTTCACCATGAGAAATTGGATTTGGTAGTGTTGAATAACTTGCCTTCTCCAGTAATATTGGGTTTGCCCTGGTTAAAATTTCACAATCCTGTACTGGATTGGTCTACCAGTGAAATTAAATCCTGGAGCCATAAATGTTATGACAAGTGTTGTAACGGGCGTATTGCAGCTTTGGATAGGGGAGAATTGCCTGTTCCTATTCAGGATTTTTGGAGAGTTTTTTCTGAGAAGGATTCGCAGGTTTTGCCTCCCCATAGAGACTATGATTGTTCTATTGAATTTGTCCCTGGAGCGACTCTTCCTAAGAGTCGTTTATTTAACCTTACTATTCCTGAGAGGAAGGCTTTGGAGGAATACATACAGACAAGCTTGGCCGCCGGTCACATTAGGCCCTCTAAGTCTCCTGTGGCGGTTGGATTTTTTTTTGTAAAAAAAAAGGACGGCGGTTTACGTCCTTGTCTGGATTTTCGTGAGATTAACAAAATTACTGTACGCAATCCTTACCCACTGCCATTGATTCCTGATCTGTTTAACCAGTTATTGGGGGCCAAGTGGTTCTCTAAAATTGACCTTAAGGGGGCATACAATCTGTTGCGCATGAAGGAGGGTGATGAATGGAAGACTGCTTTTAACACTCCTGTGGGTCATTTTGAGAATCTGGTTATGCCTTTTGGTCTTACTAATGCTCCTGCATTTTTTCAGAATCTGATTAATGACATCCTTAGACCTTTGATCGGTAAAAATGTGGTTGTGTATTTGGATGACATTTTGATTTATTCGCCAGATCTGGAGTCTCATTGGCGGAGCGTGCGTGAGGTATTACAGTTATTAATGGACAATTCGCTTTTTGCTAAGCTGGAGAAATGTGAGTTCGCTGTACAGAGAATTAGTTTTTTGGGCTACATTATCTCCAGCAAAGGTTTTGAGATGGATCCGGTTAAGGTTCAGGCTGTGCAGGAATGGCCTAGGCCTATTGGTTTGAAATCGATACAGAGGTTTTTGGGTTTCGCCAATTACTATAGAAAGTTCATAAAAAATTTTTCTAGTATTGTCAAACCTCTGACTGATCTCACCAGGAAAGGTGCTGATGCGGTTCAGTGGTCTTCTGAGGCCATTGAAGCTTTTGTGTATCTCAAGGAGAGGTTCACCTCTGCTCCCATCCTTATGCAGCCTGATGTTACTAGGCTGTTTTTGGTTGAGGTTGATGCTTCCTCTGTGGGGGTTGGCGCAGTATTGTCTCAGGATAACGGGGATGGATTACATCCCTGTGCCTTTTTTTCAAAAAAATTTTCGGAGACTGAATTGAATTACGATATTGGTAATCGGGAATTATTGGCTATTAAACTCGCATTTGAACACTGGCGCCACTTCTTGGAAGGTGCGGAATTTCCCGTTCAGGTTCTTACGGATCATAAAAATCTGATATATCTTGATGCTGCCAAGCGCCTGAATGCCCGTCAGGCTAGGTGGGCACTGTTTTTCTCGCGGTTTAATTTCTCCGTTACTTACATCCCTGGTACTAAGAATGTTAAGGCGGATGCCTTGTCTCGCAGTTTTTCTCCCATAGTCGGTGCTGAGAAAGAGGAAAACATTTTACAAGAAGGTGTTGTGATAGCTGCTTTAGACTCCGTTTTGGAAGATGAGATTCTTAAAGCTCAGGAGAATGCCCCATCTAACACTCCTCATGGGAGGTTGTTTGTGCCTGAGACCTTTAGGAGAGATTTGTTTGTTGAGTGTCACGAATCTCGGTTGGCAGGTCATCCCGGAATCTCTGAGACCAAGAGACTGGTGGGTCACAGTTTTTGGTGGCCTGGATGGCAGAAGGAAGTCATTAAGTGGGTGCGCCAATGTACTATATGTGCTAGATCTAAGTCCTCACATACTCCTGCTGCGGGGTTGCTTTGTCCTTTGGAGGTCCCCAGTGCTCCTTGGACACATTTGGCTATGGACTTTATAACTGACCTTCCCCCCTCTGAGGGTTTTACTGTCATCTGGGTGGTCGTGGACCGTTTTAGCAAGATGTGTCACTTGGTTCCCTTCGTCAAACTGCCCTGCGCTAAAACTCTCGCTAAGGCCTTTGTCAAGGAAATTGTCAGACTTCATGGCGTTCCTACTGACATTGTTTCTGATAGGGGTCCTCAGTTCGTGGCTCGTTTTTGGCGTGCCTTTTGTGACAGGTTGGGAATTCATTTGTCGTTTTCGTCCGGATATCATCCTGAATCTAATGGCCAGACAGAAAGGAAAAACCAGGATGTTGAGCAGTTCTTGCGTTGTTTTGTGGCAGACAATCAAGAGAGGTGGTCTGAGTTTCTGCCACTTGCCGAATTTGCTCTGAACAATCATACATCTTCTTCTGCTGGTTGTTCGCCTTTTTTTTGTTGTTCTGGGAGACATCCGTCGTTTGGGTCGTTCTCCAAGTTGGGATCTGCCGTGCCTGAGGAGGAGAATTTTTCCGGTGATTTGGAAAGAGTTTGGACGGATGTGCGTGGTAATCTTCAGGAGGCCAACAGAAAATCTAAAGACTACTTTGATAGGAAACGACAGGAGGTTTTGTTCGCTGTTGGTGACATGGTTTGGTTGTCCTCTAGGAATCTGCGGTTGAGGATTCCTTCTAAGAAATTGGGTCCCAAGTTTGTAGGGCCCTTTAAGGTGCTTCAGGTTGTCAACCAATCTGCTGTTAGGTTGGAGGTTCCTACCTCCTGGAGAATTAATCCGGTCTTTCATGTCTCTCTGTTAAAAAAAGCTGTTGTGTCGGATGGTGACGCCTCTGCCTCTGTTCCTCCGGTGGTGGAGGACGGGGAATATGAAATTTCTCGCATCCTTGACTCTAGACGGTATAGAGGTAGTTTGCAGTATCTTGTGGCCTGGAAAGGTTTCGGACCCGAGGATAACTCTTGGGTGAGGTCAGATGATGTTTCCGCGTCCAGACTTATCAGAGCGTTTCACAGGAGATTTCCTGATAAGCCTGGTCCTAGGGGATCCGGAGGATCCTCTTAGAAGGGGGGGTACTGTTAGAACCTTGCTGTTAGGTTTTTTTTCCTTTGCTGGTCACATGACCTTGTTGGCCTATTTAGTCCTGCTCCGCCCTTCTGGCTTTGCTGGACTTCATTGTATATCTACTTTCTAGCTAGCCTGTGCTCTGTATCTAACTCTGTTAGTTTGCTTGGTCTACGGACCTCTATGTTCTATCTATTTTGTTTGTTCGTCTGTCTGCTACTATTTCTGTTAGGAGGTGTCCCATATTCCTCCCAGTCCTTAGTACTTGTAGGGATTCCCTCCCCACATCTATAGGTCTTCGTACAGACTAGATTAGGACTTTAGCAGGTCTGATCGCAGGATCAGGTTCCCTGTTACATCGTAGGGATTCAGCTGAGTCTCATAGTAGGGACAGATCTCCTCTCTTTCCTTAGCTTTGGTAGCAGAACATAACATATAATCTATATAAATAAAAATGAACGTTGCATTTGAATACACGCATGTTTTTATATACTTACTATGTTTTTATATACTAGCTGTTGGACGTAAAAGCAATACATGCTATATCCCAACAAAACATATTGTATACCCACAAACATTGTGAAATTAAATATTTTAGAAACATGCGCTTTCTCTTTTCTTTCTTTTCAATTTAACCAGACTGAGCCACAGCAAAGCGTGGCCGGGTACAGCTAGTATATCTATATAGATCTATGTAGTCAGGCCAGTGTGAATTCACCAAGTGTGATGAAACGAGTGTGGCATTGAACTAAATCCTATAAAGAAAAGGAAATCCCACAAATTTCAAAAAAATAGTAAATCCAAATACCTCAAACTCTGAATACAAACCACAAAAGAAAGGTATACAAGGGACTACAACACTATCAAGTGTAATTCATATATTTTATTTCATTCAATAAAGACAAATCAAAACAGACAAGACAAACAATTAAAAATATGTAAAACATAAATAAAATACAGCTCAGGAGGGGGAGGGGGATGTCCACAATAAATATTAAACATAGGTCTTCTATAAAAAGGATATACAGTCATATGAAAAAGTTTGGGCACCCCTATTAATCTTAAGCTTAATGTTTTATAAAAATTTGTGCTTTTGCAACAGCTATTTCAGTTTGATATATGTAATAACTGTTGGACACAGTAATGTTTCTGCCTTGAAATGAGGCTTATTGTACTAATAGAAAATGTGCAATCTGCATTCAAACAAAATTTGACAGGTGCATAAGTATGGGCACCCTTATCATTTTCCTGTTTTAAATACTCCTACCTACTTTTTACTGACTTACTAAAGCACTTTTTTTGGTTTTGTAACCTCATTGAGCTTTGAACTTCATAGCCAGGTGTATGCAATCATGAGAAAAGCTACTTAAAGTGGCCACTTGCAAGTTGTTCTCCTGTTTGAATCTCCTCTGAAGAGTGGCATCATGGGCTCCTCAAAACAACTGTCAAATGATCTGAAAACAAAGATTATTCAACATAGTTGTTCAGGGGAAGGATACAAAAAGCTGTCTCAGAGATTTAACCTGTCAGTTTCCACTGTGAGGAACATAGTAAGGAAATGGAAGAACACATGGACAGTTCTTGTTAAGGCCAGAAGTGGCAGGCCAAGAAAAACATCAGAAAGGCAGAGAAGAAGAATGGTGAGATCAGTCAAGGACAATCCTCAGACCACCTCCAGACAGCTGCAGCATCAACTTGCTGCAGATGGTGTCACTGTGCATCGGTCAACTATACAACGCACTTTGCACAAGGAGAAGCTGTATGGGAGAGTGATGCGAAAGAAGCCGTTTCTGCAAGCACGCCACAAACAGAGTTGGCTGAGGTATGCAAAAGCACATTTGGAGAAGCCAATTTCTCTTTGGAAGAAGGTCCTGTGGACTGATGAAACCAAGATTGAGTTGTTTGGTCATACAAAAAGGCGTTATGCATGGTGGCAAAAAAACACAGCATTCCAAGAAAAACACTTGCTACCCACAGTAAAATTTGGTGGAGGTTCCATCATGCTTTGGGGCTGTGTGGCCAATGCCGGCACTGGGAATCTTGTTAAAGTTGAGGGACGCATGGATTCCACTCAGTATCAGCAGATTCTTGACAATAATGTTCAAGAATCAGTGATAAAGTTGAAGTTACGCAGGGGATGGATCTTTCAGCAAGACAATGATCCAAAACACCACTCCAAATCTACTCAGGCATTCATGCAGAGGAACAATTACAATGTTCTGGAATGGCCATCCCAGTCCCCAGACCTGAATATCATTGAACATCTGTGGGATCATTTGAAGAGGGCTGTCCATGCTCGGCGACCATCAAACTTTACTGAACTGGAATTGTTTTGTAAAGAGGAATGGTCAAAAATACCTTCATCCAGGATCCAGGAACTCATTAAAAGCTACAGGAAGTGACTAGAGGCTGTTATTTTTGCAAAAGGAGGATCTACTAAATATTAATGTCACTTTTCTGGTGAGGTGCCCATACTTATGCACCTGTCAAATTTTGTTTGAATGCAGATTGCACATTTTCTGTTAGTACAATAAACCTCATTTCAAGGCAGAAACATTACTGTATCCAACAGTTATTACATATATCAAACTGAAATAGCTGTTGCAAAAACATCAATTTTTATAAAACATTAAGCTTAAGATTAATAGGGGTGCCCAAACTTTTTCATATGACTGTATATAATTTGTACCAGCCAAATTTAAATTGCCAATAAATAAATACACGTGATCACCTATATTAGTAGCTTATTAAAATAAATATATGTGTTAAAAAAAACACAAAAAATGCCAAAAAAATCAATATATATAAATTAACATAAAGTGCTTGTGCAATAAATATATATATATCAATTGATTACCAGGTGTATAAATACCATAAAGAGAGAGAAATATATTAAGTAATTGCTGCTGAAAGAAGGGAAACTTCAGAAAGAGGTTTAGCTGAAAGGAGCCAAATCATGTCTGAACCCCAAAGCAGGGGAGTACATTGATAGTATGGCAACCATGAGAGACCATAATAATAAAGGTAAGATTGGAGCTATACCCCGGCCCCCTCAGGAGTGATTGGAATATATACAAGACGTTCAGCTGCCATCCATAAGTATTAACTGCAAGCGCCTTTTTATCGGGCGCCACCAGTTGCGCATGCGCCCTCGCAGACACTTCCGGGGCGGAGGGTCCGCAGCGCGCTACTGAAGGGCGTGTTGCCATTCATGACACGCTCATGTTCCCAACCACTCCAGAGGTCCGCAAGGCACACGCGCGCTGCGGCGCACAGCGCTCATAGCAGCCATGTCAATGTGTGGCAAAAACCATAGCAATGCCCAAAAACAAGATCGCACAGAGGTAAGAAGATGGAAATATAACAGAAACAGATGTACATACTTTAAGAAATAAAAAATCAAGAAATCAATGAGCACATAAAACACGGGAATGCAACGTGCTAAATCAGTGCCAATGTGAAAGGTGAGTATAAAAATGTATAATTAATAGAATCTAAAAGGTCTGCATGAATTGTGCATAATAAGTGAGGAGGAAAGAGGGGAGGGGGAGGTAAAAGGAAGGAAGGAGGAAATACATATATAGAGAAAGATGTATATAAAAAAAAAATATATATATGTATACAGTACAGACCAAAAGTTTGGACACACCTTCTCATTTAAAGATTTTTCTGTATTTTCATGACTATGAAAATTGTACATTCACACTGAAGGCATCAAAACTATGAATTAACACATGTGGAATTATATACTTAACAAAAAAGTGTGAAACAGCTGAAAATATGTCTTATATTCTAGGTTCTTCAAAGTAGCCACCTTTTCCTTTGATGACTGCTTTGCACACTCTTGGCATTCTCTTGATGAGCTTCAAGAGGTAGTCACTGGAAATGGTCTTCCAACAATCTTGAAGGAGTTCCCAGAGATGCTTAGCACTTGTTGGCCCTTTTGCCTTCACTCTGCGGTCCAGCTCACCACAAACCATCTCGATTGGGTTCAGGTCTGGTGACTATGGAGGCCAGGTCATCTGGCGTAGCACCCCATCACTCTCCTTCTTGGTCAAATAACCCTTACACAGCCTGGAGGTGTGTTTGGGGTCATTGTCCTTTTGAAAAATAAATGATGGTCCAACTAAACGCAAACCGGATGGAATAGCATGCCGCTGCAAGATGCTGTGGTAGCCATGCTGGTTCAGTATGCCTTCAATTTTGAATAAATCCCCAACAGTGTCACCAGCAAAGCACCCCCACACCATCACACCCCCTCCTCCATGCTTCACGGTGGGAACCAGGCATGTAGAGTCCATCTGTTCACCTTTTCTGCGTCTCATAAAGACATGGTGGTTGGAACCAAAGATCTCAAATTTGGACTCATCCGACCAAAGCACAGATTTCCACTGGTCTAATGTCCATTCCTTGTGTTCTTTAGCCCAAACAAGTCTATTTTGCTTGTTGCCTGTCCTTATCAGTGGTTTCCTAGCAGCTATTTTACCATGAAGGCCTGCTGCACAAAGTCTCCTCTTAACAGTTGTTGAAGAGATGTGTCTGCTGCTAGAACTCTGTGTGGCATTGACCTGGTCTCTAATCTGAGCTGCTGTTAACCTGCGATTTCTGAGGCTGGCGACTCGGATAAACTTATCCTCAGAAGCAGAGGTGACTCTTGGTCTTCCTTTCCTGGGGCGGTCCTCATGTGAGCCACTTTTTTTGTAGCGCTTGATGGTTTTTACAACTGCACTTGGGGACACTTTCAAAGTTTGCCCAATTGTTCGGACTGACTGACCTTCATTTCTTAAAGTAATGATGGCCACTCGTTTTTCTTTACTTAGCTGCTTTTTTCTTGCCATAATACAAATTCTAACAGTCTATTCATTAGGACTATCAGCTGTGTATCCACCAGACTTCTGCACAACACAACTGATGGTCCCAACCCCATTTATAAGGCAAGAAATCCCACTTATTAAACCTGACAGGGCACACCTGTGAAGTGAAAGCCATTTCCGGTGACTACCTCTTGAAGCTCATCAAGAGAATGCCAAGAGTGTGCAAAGCAGTCATCAAAGGAAAAGGTGGCTACTTTGAAGAACCTAGAATATAAGACATATTTTCAGTTGTTTCACACTTTTTTGTTAAGTATATATTTCCACATGTGTTAATTCATAGTTTTGATGCCTTCAGTGTGAATGTACAATTTTCATAGTCATGAAAATACAGAAAAATCTTTAAATGAGGTGTGTCCAAACTTTTGGTCTGTACTGTATATATATATATATATATATATATATATATATATATATATATATATACACTGCTCAAAAGAATACAGGGAACACTCAAATAACACATCCTAGATCTGAATGAATGAAATATTCTCATGAATACTTTGTTCTGTACAAAGTTGAATGTGCTGACAACAAAATCACACAAAAATCATCAATGGAAATCAAATTTATTAAGCAAAGGAGGCCTGGATTTGGAATCACCTCCAAAATTAAAGTGGAAAAACACACTACAGGCTGATCCAACTTTGTTGTAATGTCCTTAAAACAAGTCAAAATGAGGCTCAGTATTGTGTGTGGCCTCCACGTGCCTGTATGACCTCCCTACAACGCCTGGGCATGCTCCTGATGAGGTTGCGGATGGTCTCCTGTGGGATCTCCTCCCAGACCTGGACTAAAGCATCTGCCAACTCCTGGACAGTCTGTGGTGCAACGTGACGTTGGTGGATGGAGCGAGATATGATGTCCCAGATGTGCTCAATCGGATTCAGGTCTGGGGAACGGGCGGGCCAGTCCATAGCTTCAATGCCTTCATCTTGCTGGAACTGCTGAAACACTCCAGCCACATGAGGTCTGGCATTGTCCTGCATTAGGAGAAACCCAGGGCCAACCGCACCAGCATATGGTCTCACAAGGGGTCTGAGGATCTCATCTCGGTACCTAATGGCAGTCAGGCTACCTCTGGTGAGCACGTGGAGGGCTGTGCGGCCCTCCAAAGAAATGCCACCCCACACCATTACTGACCCACTGCCAAACCGGTCATGCTGAAGGATGTTGCAGGCAGCAGATCGCTCTCCACGGCGTCTCCAGACTCTGTCACGTCTGTCACATGTGCTCAGTGTGAACCTGCTTTCATCTGTGAAGAGCACAGGGCGCCAGTGGCGACTTTGCCAATCCTGGTGTTCTGTGGCAAATGCCAAGCATCCTGCACGGTGTTGGGCTGTGAGCACAACCCCCATCTGTGGACGTCGGGCCTTCATACTACCCTCATGGAGTCGGTTTCTAACAGTTTGTGCAGACACATGCACATTTGTGGCCTGGTGGAGGTCATTTTGCAGGGTTCTAGCAGTGCTCCTCCTGTTCCTCCTTACACAAAGGCGGAGGTAACGGTCCTGCTGCTGGGTTGTTGTCCTCCTACGGCCCCCTCCACGTCTCCTGGTGTACTGGCCTGTCTCTTGGTAGCGCCTCCAGCCTCTGGACACTACGCTGACAGACACAGCAAACCTTCTTGCCACAGCTCGCATTGATGTGCCATCCTGGATGAGCTGCACTACCTGAGCAACTTCTGTGGGTTGTAGAGTCCATCTCATGCTACCACGAGTGTGAAAGCACAACCAACATTCAAAAGTGACCAAAACATCAGCCAGAAAGCATTGGTACTGAGATGTGGTCTGTGGTCCCCACCTGCAGAACCACTCCTTTATTGAGTGTATCTTGATAATTGCCAATAATTTCCATCTATTGTCTATTCCATTTGCACAACAGCATGTGAAATTGATTGTTAGAAGTGTTGCTTCCTAAGTGGACAGTTTGATTTCACAGAAGTTTGATTTACTTGGAGTTATATTCTGTTGTTTACGTGTTCCCTTTATTATATATATATGTTAAAGATAAAAATGTATTGTGCAAAAAATGTGCATAATAAAGTGCTTGATATATAAGACCAAAAATAAAGTACATAAAAAAGAAGAGAAGCAAGAATGGAGGAATAAAAGAGAAGGGAAAGTGAGAATGTAAGAGATAATAAAGTGACAAAGTGAGTCAGGACCTGCTGGAATAACGGTGAAAAAAATGTATATAAAATATTAATTATTAACAAATGCATACTCCCAAGACAAATACATAGCCATCCGCATATATCCATGTTACCAATTGCATACATACACCAGACAAACACCCACAAACCCTCCACTGAAGACCTTCAAAAAACCTTGTGCCCAAAAGAATAAAAAATAGAAAATGAAAAATAATGATAATGAAAAAAAGAAGAAACGAAAAAAACAACGTCGAAACATGTACATTGATACACAGCCACACTTGCATACATACATGCACCAGTGTAAACCAAAATAAAAGCATCCAAAATTTACACCACATACATCCATAACATACACAAAAATGCATCCATAACCCAAAACTCAATGTCGAAAATTACTGCAACCATAAACACACATGCTCATGTACATATATAGAAGAAACCATAACCTCAGAAATTGGGAAAATATAGAACCATTCCCACACATAAACAGGAAGATACATACATATATATATCAATACATCAATGCACATGCATATATAACACCACTCCAACCATCAAAGGGAGAGCCAATAGCATACAAAAAACCTGAATAAAAAAATAAAAATAAATATAAAAGGACAGTGGTCACAGTAAAGTCACCTACATCCGAAAAAAGAATGATAAGCTTTGTAGAAAACACGCAAAGCCCCATTGATCATTTAAACCATCTGGTCTCATACTCCTTAATACAGTAATCCATTTACATTCCATCTGTAACAATTTTTTGGCAAGATTTCCTTTTCTAATATTTGGGTAAAGTCGATCAATTCCTCTAAATTTTAATAGATATTCCTGATGCGGATGGTGTTCTCTGAAATGTCTGGCCAAAGGTTTCAATTTGGCAATGGCTTCCAAGTCCTCTAGTTGTAATTTCATAGCTGATTTAATGTCCTTGATGTGTTCCAAAATACGGACTCGCAATTCTCGTGTTGTCATTACAACATAATACAATCCACAAAGACAGATGGCCAAATAGATTATACATGATGTCTGACAGTTTATATAATGCAGGATTTTGTACTCCCGAGTGCCTGTTGAATCAGAGAAATTGTTAGTCCTCTCCAAATATCTACATGCCTTGCAACTCCCGCATTGCCAACATTCCCATTTCGGGCCCTTGGAATCAAAAATAAATTTAGAAGGCGGTATTCTATGATGACTGTGAACAGGGCCGGCCCGAACGTATCGGCGAACTAGGCGGCTGCCTAGGGCGCCGACCCTAAGGGGGCGCCAGAGAAAAAATAGAAAAAATTATAAAAAATCTTTTCAAAAGGCAAAAAGTTTTAGGGATGGAAAGAAAAGTGTACATAAATTTTTTTAACCATAAATTTAAAAGAAAAACCGTTGAGCTTCAATTTACACACGGAAAGGAGGCGCTAAACTACGACGTGAGTCGTTTGCATCGTCTGCTGACAGGTGTTTGATCCCGTGCGTTTATTTTGCTCCTAAGTTTTCAAATGTTGGCAAAGCAAAGCAAACAACCAAAAATGCACACACTACACTAAGGGGGCGCCCGAGAGAAAAAAATACGTATACTTAAAAGGTAGGTGTACCATATGGCCTATTTATACGTAGTTTGGACTTTAGGTACTAGGTACTAGTTGGCGATTATATTGATAGATGTCATCAGCCGTCGATGCGGCTAGTGGGAGGAGTCTGTTTTGACGCATTGGCGTAGACTGCCTGGACTGCCAGTCAGGCCAGCTAAGGCAAGGGAGATAGTATCTACGTTTTTTGCATATCGGCGCGCGCGATTATAATATTTTCAAGGTATGTCTCTACTGTTTGCATGCTTTATCATGTGAGCCATTGCTGTTATTTTGTATATTCATTAGATTCATTGTTCCATGAGGTTTCATGAATGCAAATAGAAAATAGGAGGTTTTTAGTAAATTTTTGGCCTAGGTTCTAAAGTGTTAGGCGCTGCGAGGTAGGTATATTGTTTTGATTTTCAAAAATATTGGAAACATTGGAAATTGTTAAAGAAATTTGTGGTATTTGTCTTAAAAGTAAAATCGTATTATATAATGTTCAGATAACAATTTTAATCGGCGCGTTAACTTTTAGGTAAATGCTGTGTGTTGTAACGAGTCATGGCTGATAAGAAGAAAAAACTTTCGGGGTTTCAGAACCGTAAAAGAAAAGCTGAGGAGGAGAAATCACTTTCAAAAATCAAAGGGTCATTTTTAAAATATCTAAGCAATAGAAATGAAGACGCGGAATTCCACACGTTGGAACAACAGGCTTCTGTTGCCTCGGAAATATCGAATGTGGAAATAGAATTTGTTTCTCATGCTGAAAATAGTGAACTACAACCATCAATATCTGGTGGTAGATCTGATCAAAGTACCAGTACTGACATGGAGGCTGGTACATTTATAGAAATAGTACGCAAAGACTATTCGGACGATCCCGCTACGTGGACCGTAATCAATGATGACTTACGCCTAGATTTAGTAAAACTCGGCCCCACACAAGTTAAAGATTTCGATTTTCCTTTGGACACTAATCGTAGAAAATTTTCTTGTGTTCACTATAAACGTCGTCTTGTCAATGGTGAAAGTCTTGAACGCAATTGGCTAACGTATTCTATTCAGAAAAATTCAGTTTTTTGTTTTTGCTGCACGTTGTTTCCAGACTCATCACTTCAACTAGGAATCATCAAACGCTCAGCCTTAGGTACTGATGGTGTAAATGACTGGAAAAACATATCTGCTATTTTAGCCAGCCACGAAAAAAGCAAAGATCAAATGATTAGCTTTCAAAAATGGAAGGAACTCAAAAATAGACTTAAGATGAACAAGACCATTGACGAAGAACACTTACGCAAAATTGAAGAGCAAGAAAATACTGGCATCAAATTTTAGAAAGGTTGATAGCTCTAGTGAGGGTACTAGGTAAAAAATCCGGGACAGAGATTCATGCACATTATTTGGGAAAAACAATACAGAATGAGATGATTCAACTGCTAAGTAATGGTATTCAGGAAAAGATTCTTGACGATGTCAAAACTGCAAAATAGTTTTCTGTAGTGCTGGATTGTACTTCTGACGTGTCTCATGTTGAACAAATGACTATCATTGTTCGGTTTGTTTCCACATCAGAAGACAAAAAGTTTGAAATTAAAGAGCACCTCTTGGGATTCATTCCTGTTTCTGATACAACTGGAGGTGGTTTGACAGCCGCTGTCTTGAACAAATTTGAAGAACTGTCGCTCTCTGTGGACAACTTACGAGGGCAAGGCTACGACAATGGGAGCAACATGAAGGGAAAAAACATTGGACTACAAAGACGAATTTTGGACATAAACCCACGTGCATTCTTTGTGCCTTGCAGCTCCCATTCTCTAAACTTAGTCGTCAACGATGCCGCTAAATGTTGTTTTGGAGCGACAACTTTTTTCCTGTTAGTTCAAAATCTCTACGTATTTTTCTCTTCGTCAACTCAGCGTTGGGAAGTACTCGTGCGTCATTTGCCATCTCTGACTCTAAAACCTCTAAGCGAAACAAGGTGGGAAAGTAGAATTGATGCTCGGGCCCCCCTCCGTTACCAATTGAGCGAAGTCCATGATGCCCTAATGGACATAGCAGAAAATATTAGTCTCACAGGAAGCTCTGGAAATGTCTCCCGGCTAGAAGCTCAAGGTCTTGCTAAACAAGTTGGAACCTTTTCTTTTGTTACATCTGTTCTAGTATGGTTCAACATTTTGTACGAAATCAATTTGATAAGTAAGTTACTTCAGTCACAAGAATTCGATTTAGCTGCTGCTTCTCAACACCTTGACAAAACAAAGAAATATCTGCAATCATTAAGAAGCGATGAAGAGTTTGAGAAGCTGTTAGTTGATGCGAGGGAAATCGCAGAAGAGCTTGGCATACCAGCTAATTTTGAGTCAAATTCTGCGCCAAAACGTTTAAAGAAAAAAAACAGACAGTTTTCTTATGAAGGGAAAGATGAGCCCATAAGAGATGAGAAACAGAGTTTCAAAATTAACTTTTACTTTGCGATCTTAGATACTGCTATAAATTCAGTTGATGAGCGGTTCACTCAGCTAAAAGAAATGGAATTGAAATTTGGATTTTTGTACCACATCCGTTCACTTGAGGGGAAAACCAAGCAAATTTGTTCTGGATAAGTGTAAAGCTCTGGCAAAGTCTCTTACACACAACGAAGTAAAAGACATCGATGCCATAGAGCTATGTGGTGAACTGTAGGCAATGTCAAGACGTGTTCCAGAAGATTCATCACCAAAAGACGTTCTTGAACTTTTGCTTAAATCTGACTTGAAAGAAAGTGTCCCCAACCTGGTGGTGGCTCTAAGAATTCTTTTGACTCTGCCTGTGTCTGTGGCCTCAGGAGAGAGAAGCTTCTCAAAACTAAAGCTAATTAAAACATATTTAAGGGCAAATATGACGCAAGAGAGGTTGGTTGGGTTGGCAACAATTTCGATAGAATCTGAAGTTGCTAAACAAATTAATCTCGGTGACTTAGTGTCATCCTTTTAAAAAAAAAGGCAAGGAAACAAAAATTTTAATTACCTATGGTCGTTTTTGTTTTGTGTTATTGATTACTTTGTATATATTTGTCCTATACAACTTCTCAGAAGATTAAAGAGTTAGGAGAGAGTTAATTAATCATTGTTGTTGTGGTTTATTTTGCTCCTAAATTTATATCCCAAGTTTTCATCTACTGCCAAGAATAGTAGGGGCGCAACAAAATAGTTTCGCCTAGGGCGCCGTAATCTCTCGGGCCGGCCCTGACTGTGAACCAGCATGTCCTTGATCGTTTTTCCACGTTTAGCCGTAAGATTTGGTCTATCTGATATAAAAGAGGATATAGTTGAATCTTGTCTTAGAATGGGCCAATATTTGGCTACTACATCTCTTTCCATCTTGAGTTATAGTTGGTAATGAGTCTCGTACAGCCCCTCGATTCTCCCTTCTTATCCTTGTCTGGGACTAGGAGGGATTGTCTATTCAACTGTTTGGCACGCGTATAGGCCTTATTAACAGTTTGTTTTTTTATATCCTCGGTGAATGAATCTACGTTCCAGGTCTCTAGCCTGCTGTTCAAAGTCATTTTCCTGGCTACAAATTCGTTTTGCCCTAATAAACTGACCTGTGCGTATGGCTCTTATCACGTGTGTCGGATGTGCTGATCTGGCATGCAGAAATGCATTTACACTCGTATCCTTCCGATAAATATCAGTATTTATTCTTCCATTTGTATCAATCCTGATACAGAGTTCCAGAAAGTTGATTGCAGTTTGGCTTATTACCGAAGACAGCTTAATATTAAATGCATTGCTGTTCAGATGTACCAAAAAGAGATCCAAAAGTTCACGGGAGCCCTGTCAAATAAACAATATATCATCTATAAATCGTATCCATGATACAACTGAACCAGAAAAAATATCATCATCCTTCTGTATTTGTTCTCTCCCACCATCCCAAGAAGAGGTTCGCGTACGATGGAGCACAGGCCACCCCCATCACCACTCCCCTCTTCTGTAAGAAGTGACGATCTTTGAACAGAAAATTATTGTGGGTGAGAACATACTCCATCAGGGTTAAGATAAATTCAGAAAGAAGTTTATCCAAGTTTTGATTCTCCAGAAAGAACCTCAATGCTCTTAGACCATGTTGGTGTTCAACATTTGTATACAAGGACTCAACATCACATGTTACCAGAAACATGTCGGGCTCCATGTGAACGCCGTCCGATCTCTGCAATACTTCATTAGAGTCCCTCACATAGGAGGGCAACTCACTGACAATAGGTTTTAAATAGAAGTCCAGGAACTTTGATATGAGTTCAGTCAGGCTCCCGTTACCTGACAAGTTCTGGCGACCTGGTGGATTTTTCAAATCCGTGTGCACTTTCGGCAATAAATATAATGTTGGAACTAATGGGAAATATACCTTGAGACCTTCCATCAAGTTTTTTGAGATTGTCCCTAGCTCAAAGGCTGAATCCAAAATATTGAAAAGTTCATTCTGAAAGACAAGGGTGGGACAATGGGCAAGCGTGTATAACAATTAATGTCTCCAAGTTGTCTAAATGCCTCCTTTTCATAGAGTTCCACCGGCCATGCCACAATGTTCCCACCCTTATCGGCTAGTTTGAACACTATATCCTTCATTTTGCTCAGCTCCTCCAAAGCTCGCCGTTCCCCCCTTGTAGGATTATCAAAGGGCCTATGTGAGGGGATGTGTGGCAAATCCTCACACACCATGCGAAAAAAAATTTCGATGGAGGAGCTGAGACTAAGAGAAGGAAAACAGTTAGATCTTTTTTTCCAAAAAGGTTGGTGTCTTACCAGTTGAAGTTCCCAGTTGTTCTGCTAAAAGGTCTTCTAGTGCTTGTAGCGCCGCCAGTTCTTCTTCTGAGGAAAGAGGATGAGAAGAGTGTTTACTTTCATGGAATTTACGAAGGAGGAGCTTTCTGGCAAATAGAAAAATATCTTTAGTGGCTACAAAACTGTCGTAGGACTGAAACCTAAACCCAAAGATAACACTGCAATCTGTTCAGCGGAAAAGTTAATGCTGGATAGATTTATTACCTTTAGGGATCTATTATCATTGTCACGATCCAAGAAGGCTTTCCGCTTATGGGCTGTATTCCTGGTGTAGTATCGGGATAGATCAGCCCCTGAATTAGAATCCCTGCTCACAGATTCGCTTGAGATGTTACTTACAGATGATGATATGGATACTGTCCTTTTTCCAGAGAAACGTGTTTTCCATTTATATACCCTGTCAGTCTGATAGTCCAATACGTCCCTTTGGAATTTTGAAATTTTTACCTGTTGAATGTCCTTATCCCATTTGCTCAAAGCCTCTTCTAGTTCTTGTTCAAATTTTATTAATTGATCCTTAGTGAGATTATTTTTATTTTTTATTTTTTTCTTGGAGGTTTTTAATCCTCTCTTCCAGGTCCTGTAGGCTTTTTATATCAATGTCAATCAAAGCATTCAAAAAGGTGGATAAATATGAATCGCATGCCTCCATCCATCTTTTCATCAAATCCATATCCTCAATCTGAAAGGAGGGGAATATGTGAATGCGTAGACCTCGGGGAATCAATTTTTGCTGCAAATATTGTTCAAGCGTGACCTTAGCAGCTTATTAAAATAAATATATGTGTTAAAGAAAACACAAAAAAATACCAAAAAATCAATATACAGGGTGGTCCAAAAGTAGGTGGACAGAAAGTGTAATAAGGTTATGAAGGGGGAGATTTATCAAACATGGTGTAAAGTGAAACTGGCTCAGTTGCCCTTAGCAACCAATCAGATTCCACTTTTTATTCCTCACAGACTCTTTGGAAAATGAAAGGTGGAATCTGATTGGTTGCTAAGGGCAACTGAGCCAGTTTCACAGATCTAGTTTTCACAGATAGATCTCCCCCAAATCTGTTTTCTTTTCAGATCATTCAGATAACACATAATGGCAAATAATTTAAATACAGATCAAAGAAAATGGATTTTAACAGAGTATTGGAAATCTCAAAATGCTGAAACCGTTAGAGCAAATTGGGTAGAAACATTTGGTACTCAAGCCCTAAAGAGACAAACCATTTACCGCATTCGTGACAAATTCATTGCCACTGGCTCAATCCTTAATGCTCCAAAAACTGGTCGACCCAAAACAGTCTGTACAGAAGATAATAAACAACTTGTTGCTGAAACATTTGTTCAGAGTCCAAAAGAGTCCACCAGAAGAGCCTCTTTGGAATTGGGAATTTCACAAGCTTCTATCATGCGAATCCTGAAATCTATTGGGTGGAAAGCTTATCGTCCACGTCTAATTCATGGTTTATTGGAGGATGATCCAGACAGGCGGCTGCACTTTAGTGAGATTATGCTTAACGAAATTGAAGAAAATCCAGTAATTTTAGGTAACCTTATGTGGAGTGATGAAGCTTCTTTCAAATTATCCGGCCATATTAACAGACATAATTGTATTTACTGGTATAATGAGAACATGCATTTAACATTAGAGCAACAACTAAATGAGCCTGGTGTCAATGTTTGGGGTGGTATTTCAAGATTTGATGTTTTAGGACCAATATTTTTTGATGGAACAGTCACAGGAGATAAGTATCTCGAAATTCTAATGAATCAAGTTGTTCCCCAGTTACAGCAACAGCCTAATTCAAATGACCTTTATTTCCAACAAGATGGGGCCCCTCCACATTATTCAAGAGTAGTCCGCGAGTATCTTGATGAAACATTTCCTAATAAATGGATTGGCCGAAGAGGCCCACTTGATTGGCCGGCACGTTCACCAGACTTGACCCCAATGGATTTTTTCTTTTGGGGAGTACTCAAGGACAAAGTTTATAGTCGAAAACCAAAAAGTGTCAGTGATTTGAAAAATTACGTAAGAGATGCATTTCAAGAAATGAATACCCAAAGAGACTTGTGCAAAAAAGACTTCAAAGCTGTGCAAATTGTAATAGCAAACAGTTTGAGCACCTGGTTGATAAAACTTAAGGGCTTTTGTATTATTGTTCAGAATAAAATTTAATTGTCAATGTTATGCTTGTGTTAGTAAATATAATTTTATATATAAATCAAAATAAATGTTATTATTTTCTGGCCACCTAATTTTGGACCACCCTGTATATAAATTAACATAAAGTGATTGTGCAATAAATATATATATATCAATGGATTACCAGGTGTATAAATACCATAAAGAGAGAGAAATACACTGCTCAAAAAAATAAAGGGAACACTCAAATAACACATCCTGGATCTGAATGAATGAAATATTCTCATTGAATACTTTGTTCTGTACAAAGTTGAATGTGCTGACAACAAAATCACACAAAAATCATCAATGGAAATCAAATTTATTAACCAATGGAGGCCTGGATTTGGAGTCACCCCCAAAATTAAAGTGGAAAAACACACTACAGGCTGATCCAACTTTGATGTAATGTCCTTAAAACAAGTCAAAATGAGGCTCAGTATTGTGTGTGGCCTCCACGTGCCTGTATGACCTCCCTACAATGACTGGGCATGCTCCTGATGAGGTTGTGGATGGTCTCCTGTGGGATCTCCTCCCAGACCTGGACTAAAGCATCCGCCAACTCCTGGACAGTCTGTGGTTCAACGTGACGTTGGTGGATGGAGCGAGACATGATGTCCCAGATGTGCTCAATCGGATTCAGGTCTGGGGAACGGGCGGGCCAGTTCATAGCTTCAATGCCTTCATCTTGCAGGAACTGCTGACACACTCCAGCCACATGAGGTCTGACATTGTCCTGCAGTAAGAGGAACCCAGGGCCAACCGCACCAGCATATGGTCTCACAAGGGGTCTGAGGATCTCATCTCGGTACCTAATAGCAGTCAGGCTACCTCTGACGAGCACGTGGAGGGCTGTGCGGCCCTCCAAAGAAATGCCACCCCACACCATTACTGACCCACTGCCAAACTGGTCATGCTGGAGGATGTTGCAGGCAGCAGATCGCTCTCCACGGCGTCTCCAGACTCTGTCACGTCTGTGACATGTGCTCAGTGTGAACCTGCTTTCATCTGTGAAGAGCACAGGGCGCCAGTGGCGACTTTGCCAATCCTGGTGTTCTGTGGCAAATTCCAAGCGTCCTGCATGGTGTTGGGCTGTGAGTACAACCCCCATCTGTGGACGTCGGGCCCTCATACCACCCTCATGGAGTCGGTTTCTAACAGTTTGTGCATACACATGCACATTTGTGGCCTGGTGGAGGTCATTTTGCAGGGCTCTGGCAGCGCTCCTCATGTTCCTCCTTGCACAAAGGCGGAGGTAGCAGTCCTGCTGCTGGGTTGTTGCCCTCCTACGGCCCCCTCCACGTCTCCTGGTGTACTGGCCTGTCTCCTGGTAGCGCCTCCAGCCTTTGGACACTACACTGACAGACACAGCAAACCTTCTTGCCACAGCTCGCATTGATGTGCCATCCTGGATGAGCTGCACTACCTGAGCAACTTCTGTGGGTTGTAGAGTGTCTCATGCTACCACGAGTGTGAAAGCACAACCAACATTCAAAAGTGACCAAAACATCAGCCAGAAAGCATTGGTACTGAGATGTGGTCTTTGGTCACGGATATGCCAGGTCCCGTTTATGTTTCCTGCCTTCGGTATCAGTTCCCGTGTCTGAACTGTGTCCTGTCTGTATTCTCTCCTAGCCTGTTTTGTTTTTCTCTATGTCCGTACTTTCCCTTTTTCTGCAGAGTCTGAACTCGTACCTAACTCCTGCTCGTTGTCACTGTACTTCCTTTTGTGAGTTTGTGGTCCACTCGCTACTTCTCTGCAAGTACCCTGTGGGTATCTGGTTCTGCCTTTCCCTTCTAGTCTGTTCCGTGTGAACAGAGCTCTGTCCACCGCGTCTGCGGTTTTCGCTTTGCTCAGCTCTGTCCACCGCGTCTGCGGTTTTCGCTTTGCTCAGCTCTGTCCACCGCGTCTGCGGTTTTCGCTTTGCTCAGCTCTGTCCACCGCGTCTGCGGTTTTCGCTTTGCTCAGCTCTGTCCACCGCGTCTGCGGTTTTCGCTTTGCTCAGCTCTGTCCACCGCGTCTGCGGTTTTCGCTTTGCTCAGCTCTGTCCACCGCGTCTGCGGTTTTCGCTTTGGCTCAGCTCTGTCCACCGCGTCTGCGGTTTTCGCTTTGCTCAGCCCTGTCCACCGCGTCTGCGGTTTTCGCTTTGCTCAGCCCTGTCCACCGCGTCTGCGGTTTTCGCTTTGCTCAGCCCTGTCCACCGCGTCTGCGGTTTTCGCTTTGCTCAGCCCTGTCCACCGCGTCTGCGGTTTTCGCTTTGCTCAGCCCTGTCCACCGCGTCTGCGGTTTTCGCTTTGCTCAGCCCTGTCCACCGCGTCTGCGGTTTTCGCTTTGCTCAGCCCTGTCCACCGCGTCTGCGGTTTCGAATTTGTCTCCCAGTCTGTACTGGACCCTACCCAGACTGTGCTCTAGTCTGCCTGTTCCTGTATTCCCCCGGTGTGGGTCAACAGCCGTGTCCGGAGTCTGACCTGGAGTAGACCCTGGTTCCTCTGCTCGGTTCCTCCCTGGTGCACTGGCGTCGTATATGCCGTCGTGCGACCTTGGTCGGATCGGGCAGATACTTAGTTACGCCCCTCCAGGCACTCTCCGGTTCATGGCACAGTGGAATCACTACATAAACACGCACACGCCAGTCAGTCCGGGCGTGTGCATTACAGTCTGTATGGAGTTGTTCAATAAAGGGCCCAAAATTAAGATAACATAGATGGGAGAGGTCTCTATGAATACGAATTCCTAAGTATTTGATACCCTGTGAGGGCCAGGCAAAGGGAAAGTTGAACTCGATGGAATCTTGTATGGATTTGGGGAGGGAGACATCGAGGGCCTCAGACTTCGCTGCATTGATTTTAAAATTTGACCATGTGACAAAGTGATCTATTTCAGCCATAACAGCAGGGATGGATATATGTGATTGAGTGATATATACTAGGACATCATCAGCAAATGCAGAGCACTTGTACTCGGTGCCTCCCACCTCAATCCACCTAATATTGGGGTTATGGCGAATTGATGAGAGCAGGTGCTCCGTCACTAGGATGTATAAGAGAGGGGACAGAGGACATCCCTGCCTTGTCCCATTGGTGATTATGAAAGGTGATGAAAATGTTCCATTTATCTTCAGCCTAGGTGACGTATTGCGATACAAGGACGTGATTTTGCCTATAAAAGGGTCCCCTAGACCCCTACCCCAAGCTTTTTAAGAGAATAATATATGGCGTGCCAGGAGACTCTATGGAATGCTTTCTCAGCATCCAACGAGAGTATCTAATTACAAATTTTTAACTGCATCTAGTCCAGGAAATACTTTGTGCCTAGTAGCAGTGTCTGCTAGTCAGCGGATTATCCCAGCTGTTAAGCAAGCTACACCACCTGTAGTTTGGACACTTAATTTTTTCAAAGGAAATGGTTCGGGCCCCCGGGACACTCAGTGAAGAGCATCGGGGAGGCACCCCAAGGCACAGGGGCTGGGACTGGCGGTAGGATGCCTTGTGGTGGACCGCTAAGCTCGATCCTTATAAAAGCTTTTTAACTGTAGCAGCTTTAGTGGACGCTACTGGAGCTGGAATTACGCGGCTGCTGGCATGAGACTTGCCCTCCAATAGATCCTTGTAAAAGGATTTAAAGTGTACTCATTCAAATTAGAGAGACAATTTAAATTAAAAAGATTAGAGCTGCCTCCACCACAGGGGGGCTCGCTCGACCCACCAGCGGACAGGCACCAGTATTGGGAGAGGGGGGCTGACCGTCAGGGTCCACCGCGGCTCTGGCACAAACCCGGCGACACGGAGGTCGCACGGGCAGGAACGGACTGGCCGTGTCGGCTTCGCACTTTTTTGGTTTTAGAAGGGCATGACATGCCTATATCTGTGTCTCCCCCTCCTTTTACTCCTCCACCTCTTTTCTTTTCGCATGACTATATGTACTTGTCACTTTTCCATATGTTAGTTGTGTCTTCTGAGCAGTTTGACAGGTTTTGGACACCTTTGAAGGTGTTTTCTATGTGTTTCTATGTGTTTTTGTTTGCCTGCCATTGGTTTTAACGGTGTTCGAAGGTGTTCGACTAACAGTTCGACGAACAGTTCGGCGAACATACGGGTGTTCGACGAACCGAACCGAACTCGAACACTACGGGGGTGGCTCAACACTAGTCTTGAGCGCAAGTGCTCGCTACTTGAGTTTGCATCGGGTACTCAGGTATTCACCATGTATCAAGGGTGCTCGAGTGACATGCTCGAGTCCCCGCCTGCATGTTTCACGGTTATTAGACACCCCAAAAAAACATGCGGGGATCGCTCGTGCATGGCAGGCAATCCCCGCAAGTTTTTTTGGGCCGCGAAGCATATGGGGCGGAGACTCGAGCATGTCAATCGAGCACCCACGATACTCAATGAATACCCGAGCACCCTATGCAGACTCAAGTAGCGAGCACTTGCGCTCAACACTAGTTGCCATATCGTCTTTTTTTTTTTTTTTTTGAAAAAAATCGCAACCCCAACCCCATCTCCAACCCTAACCCTAGCCCAACCCTAGCCCTAACCCTACCCTGACCCTAGCCCTAACCCTAGCACAACCCTAACCCGAGAGTTTATTTTTTACGTCGTTCCTAGTGTGGTATAAGTGATTAGACGACTTTATTCTTCGGGTCGGTGCGACTACAGAGATACCAGGATTATATAGGGTTTTTATGATTGACAGCTGTCACACAATAAAAGACGCATTTTTTTGTAAAATCTAGTTTTTGCATCGCCATATTTTGAGAGCTATAATTTTTCCATATTTTGGCAGACAGTCATGTGACGGCTTTTTTTTTTGCGGGATGAGTTGACGTTTTTATTGGTGCCATTTTCAGGCATGTGACATTTTTTGATCGCTTTCTATTCCGATTTTTGGGAGGCAGAATAAACAAAAACCAACAATTCAGGAATTGTTTTTTTTTTTTTTTTTTTTTTAATTCTGCTTCGCGTGTGGTAAAATTGATAAGGCAGCTTTATTCTTCGGGTCAGTACGTTTACAGCGGTACCACATTTATATTGTTTTTTATGTTTTGCACTTTTACATAATAAAAGCAATTTTATAGAAAAAAATATTTTTTTGCATCGCTTTATTCTGAGAGCTATAACTTTTTTATTTTTCGGCTGATGGAGCTGTATGGCGGCTTGTTTTTTGCGGGACGAGATGACGTTTTCAGCGGTACCATTTTTATTTATATTCGTCTTTTTGATCGCGTGTTATTCCATTTTTTGTTTGGCGGTATGATGATAAAGCATTGTTTTTTGCTTCGTTTTTTATTTCTTTTTTTTACCGTGTTCACTGAAGGGGTTAACTAGTGGGACAATTTTATAGGTGAGGTCATTCCGGACGCGGCGATACCAAATGTGTGTACTTTTAATTGTTTGGGGTTTTTTCATAATAATATTTATTGATGGGTACATTATATTTTTATTTTTGGTGGATTATTTTTTTTTCTATATTTTTAAATATTTTTTTTTCACTTTCTGACAGTTTTTTACTTTTATACTATGTCCCACTATGGGACTTTCACTTTTTTTTACTCTGATCGCCTGCATGGCACAGGAATGGAGCACCATCCCTGTGCTATACAGGCTGTCAGCGCTGCACAGGGAGAAGATAGTTTGGTCATGCACTGCGCATGACAAAAAAAAGTCTTCCTGCTGTCTGGTGACCCAGATGTTGTCATGACGACATCGGGTCGTCATGGCAACATCCGGGAAGCTGCGGCAGACAGCGCTGGAGGCCGGAAGAGGAGGTGAGTAGTGACGTATTAATACGGGTCAAGCTCTTAAAGCCCAGGGCGCAGACGCGTATTAATACGTCTTGGGCTTTAAAGGGGTTAAAAATAGAAGAAGGAGGAAATATATATATATATATATATATATATATATATTATATATTATATATATATTATATATATATATACACACACACATATATATATATATATATATATACACACACACACATATATACATATATATATATATATATATATATATATATATATATATATATATATATATATATATATATATATATATATATATATATATATATATATATATATATATATATATATATATACACATATACACACACATTAAAGATAAAAATGTATTGTGCAAAAAATGTGCATAATAAAGTGCTTGATATAGAAGACCAAAAATAAAGTACATAAAAAAGAAGAGAAGCAAGAATGGAGGAATAAAAGAGAAGGGAAAGTGAGAATGTAAGAGATAATAAAGTGACAAAGTGAGTCAGGACCTGCTGGAATAACGGTGAAACAAATTATATAAAATATTAATTATTAACAAATGCATACTCCCAAGACAAATACATAGCCATCCACATATATCCATGTTACCAATTGCATACATACACCAGACAAACACCCACAAACCCTCCACTGAAGACCTTCAAAAAACCTTGTGCCCAAAAGAATAAAAAATAGAAAATGAAAAATAATGATAATGAAAAAAAGAAGAAACGAAAAAAAACAACATGTCGAAACATGTACATTGATACACAGCCACACTTGCATACATACATGCACCAGTGTAAACCAAAATAAAAGCATCCAAAATTTACACCACATACATCCATAACATACACAAAAATGCATCCATAACCCAAAACTCAATGTCGAAAATTACTGCAACCATAAACACACATGCTCATGTACATATATAGAAGAAACCATAACCTCAGAAATTGGGAAAATATAGAACCATGCTACTGAATGCTCGCTAGGAGAAGCTTGAGAAACCGCCATCAGTTTATTTTTTCATAGAAGAAAAAGTGATGAAACTGATGGTAAAAATCACTGACATCTGAAAGTGGCCCAAGTTGGATTATAACTAGTTTGGTAACCATTACAGCTCCCAGAGAACCTTAAAGGGAATCCATCATCAGAAAATAGTTTATTAGAAAAAAAAATAGAAATCTTGCAATTTTCACACTAGCCATTGTTTTTTTTGTTTTTTTTAAAACTCTAACTTCTCATTGTTTCATTAAATTGATAATGGACGTTTTGTGGCCCCATCTTTTGCATTGAAGCATCTAAGGAGCCTATGCAAAGGAAGGAGAGCTGGTTCAGGTGTGAAATCACTTATTGTGATTGGTGGATCCTGTGTTATCAGCTGGTTACAGCGGGGTTACCTATCATAGTAAGCCTGCCTCTTCTGATAAGGAGACTGCTGAAAACTCTTCCAGGAAAGGACAGGAAGTATGAGCTTAAAAAAGCCCCAATGCCCAATGCGAAAATTGCAAGATTACCAATTATATTTGTTAATACAGGTCTTGATATGAAAAAAAAAACAAAAAAACAATCACATTACATATATTCTTTAAATAAATTTTAGCAAAACACAAAAAAATGATGTAAAGAATAGGTAACTTTCTGATAGTAGCTTCACTTCAAAGTTAAATTCACATGAGCATCTAAAAAAAATAGTTTTTTTCACCCCCCAAAAATAATCTGTATTGTCACCCGTATGCCATCCCTATGTCTGTTTTAGCCATCTGTTTTTATACATCAATTCTTTAAAAAAATTAGACAAGGCCAAATACACTTTCCTATGTTAATAACTGCAATGAATTTGTTACAAAACGGACGCCATACAGATAGTGCCTCAGTTTTTTTTGTGCACCCATTGAAATGTATAGGTGTCACGCAAGGTGAGGGAAAGACTAAGTGCACAACAACAGGAAGAAGGGGAGGAAGCCCAAACAAACACTAGGGAAAGGGAGAGTGGAGACCCCTAGGCAGATCTGACAGTCACCTTGACTCCCCCCAACATCCCTATATAGGTTCCGCGCCTATCGCCGAGCAGGAAACCTAATCCCTGACTGCCCCTAGTGATAGGCCCTAGATAGGGAGGGGATGGGGTGAGCACTAGTCAGCCCCCACTGCAACTAACAGGTAAACAGACCAGGGAAAACAGCTTGAGAAGGCACCAGAGAGATCACGCCAACTATCCTCCAAGGGAGCTCCAAGAAAACACTAGCCGACTACTAGCACTTCAAACCTGGACAGAGGAAAACAGAGCTATCACCGGCTACTCTCTGGAGAGACTGAAAGTATTTAAACATCCAGCAAGGGTGTGTCAATTAGCAGCAGAAGGTGGAGGTCACTGCTAGGTCCTAGAGGGAGAAGGCAATCACTACACTACAGAGATGAAAAGATCAAGAAGGAGCCTGCAGAGCCAAGCGCAATGACCTTCTACAGCTGGATCCAGAACGACTGTCTGTCACACCTGACACACCCATGACAATAGGATAAGACTAGTGCATGCTTAGATTTTTTCATGCAGACTGTTGATCTGTGTGTAAAAATCATGTGAACCAACTCGTTGATTAAAACTGATCCGTGTTTGGTCTGTTTTCCGCCCGGACAGCCCTCAGACCGAAAATATGTTTCTGTGATCGCACCCTAAGGGGGGGTTTTAATGTGGTTTTCGAAAGATAGGCCAGGAGACGCCATCTGATTTTTGGGTAATAAAGAAACAATTGCATTCCATGTGAGTGTGGTCAAGGCGAATATCACAATTAAGGGTTAACAGTGTGCCAGGAATTGGAACCGCAGCACCATTCCCATCCATGCAGCCCCGTCTTCACTCACGGAGCGCCACAGGTTGTTTGAGGGAGTATCGGAGGTTGGACCCCTACATATAACACATTGGTGATACATCTCAAGGACTGATTATGAAGGGATAGGCAAACAATGGTGGCTCCCTGCATAACAGAAGACTTGTCAAACCGACAACCCACATGATCACGATTATCACTCCGAGAGGGGGAGCAAAACCCAAACATATGTACTCTCTTTGCCCTGACATTTACTTGGGCTATTCACACGAGAATCAGAAATAAATGTAGCACGTCCCACTGTACGACAAAAGACATCACAAGACGCTAAGGAATGGTGGCAATGAGTAAGTTTTCATCGGCAATGAAGCAATGATACATTGTTAAAACCGATCGTACCAAGAAAGGTGCATGCAATAAATTTCTTTACATAACATAAAAATCGGATAAGATGACTCCGGGGGGTAATGTAAGAATTGTATATTGTACTTTTAGCAATCAGTTTCAGCCACTTTGAACAAGGTCTTCCAGTTATGATGAAAAACAAGTGTTAACAAAAATAACTAAAAAAAAAAAAAAAATAGTCATATACATCTGTGAGACAAATGTTTCATTATCAGCAGCGATGTCCACAAGTTTTTCTGACTGTACAGTGAGGACAATGGGAAAAAAAATAAGAAGTAATGAAAGCACTTGGTTCTAGACTCCTCTGTGGAGAAAGAGATCCTTTTGTTCTAGGTAAGAGAAAGTGCAATAAATTTTCATCTTGGCAGTTCTAAACTTTGAAATAAAATATTATTTAAAAAAAAAAAAGTCATTTTTTTATACCAGATCCAGTGACCCTCTTTATGAACATGAGCGTCACTCAATGCTCCCACCCATGTGATCCTGAAAAATTTGTTCTGCGTGATGAAGATATTCTGCCGTTCTGCGCCTCACAGCATCACGTCTGTCCGGACAGTGGTCATCTGGTGGAATAAAATAAAATAGAAGTCATACACTGATAGAGGTGAAGTCATGGAAGGTGCTAGGGCTACTCAGTCATATTTATTTGAGCCCCTCCTTTTTTTTCTGCACATTACATTTAAAATAAGAAAAAGGAGAACTCCATAGTTGGGAAAGAAACTAGTTTCTTACAACTGCTATGCCACATGCACACAGAGTTAAAGGGGTTTTCCATTTTTAGTGAAGAGGACCCCAAACACTACTAGTCATGTAAAATAAAAAAATGAGACAGTATTTACCCCCCTCCGGCTACAGTACCGGCTCCCTGCCGCTGCTTGGGTTTCAGTGTTTTTTGCTGCAGTGGTGACGTGACATCACCTCTGCAGTCAATCCCTAAGCTCAGCAGATGTAGACAGCATGAGCTACTGAGCTCAGTGATTGGCTGCAGCAGAGATGTGAGCTGCCAATGTGAATTCACCGCTACAGCCAAAATACCTGAAAAGGTTGAGTGTTATCAGATTTTATTATTTTACATGACAGGCAATGTTCACTTTTCTAAAAGTGGAAAACCCCTTTAAATAGTTGATAAGGTTGAAAGAAAAAAAGACCAATAATCCTACAAAATCCTTTGAAAAAATATCACTTGCATGTCAACAGCATATGGCATTTATCATCAGCAGAGACTGAACTGTTTCACAAGAGTCTCAGAACGGTGTTGTGAGGGTGGATTTAAAGGGGTCCTTTTTTTTGGTGATTTTGTTACAACCTTGGTCAATTTTACATGAGCGGGTGCAAATCCTGCCCTGATCACCCAAACCAACAGTAGCATGGCTTCTTCTGATGCTGTTGGTTCAAATGACCAAACCCAGGATTAAACTGTATTAACCTCATATAAAACTGGCCTCAGGGTGCCCATTCACATTAGATGAACAGCGACTAAACCAGCTATTGTTGGCAGAATTGTCTGAATCAAACAATCTAATGTCAAATGTCTGAAAAAAAAAAAGGATCGGGGGATCTTAAGTATCTATATGACCGATTCTTTATTCTCTAGGGACATAAGCAGGGACCAAGAATGCATGTATGTGGGGGTTGGGAGCAAGAATGGTCAGTTTTTTCGTCCTACGGACGTCCGTTTTTTCTCATAAGCAGAAAAAAACTGACAAATTTCAATCAGTGTGCGAACCAGATTTTCAACTATTTTTTTGTCCAAGTGTCAGCTTTTAATATCAGTGTTTGGTCAGTTTTTCTTGTTTGCAAAAAGTAAAATTGTTAAGAGTGTTTCCCAGGCTAAGGCCACGGCCCTACTATCAGTATTCGGTCAGTATTTTTTCTCAGGAGTGGGAGCCAAAACCAGGAGTGGGTGATAAATGCAGAATTGTTTCTATTATTCCTTTTCTCTGATTGTTCCTCATCTGGTTTTGGCTCCCACTCCTGAGAAAAAATACTGACCGAATACTGACCAAATACTGATAGTCGGGCCGTGGCCTAAAGTCATGGAGACAGTCGATTTTGATCCAAGATACAGATCAAAATTACCCATACAAGTCTATAGGTCCATGAAAAAAAAAAATTAAATAAAAATCGGATAGCACTCAAATGCCATTTGTGCGCTGTCCTTTGTTTAAAGAGGCATTCTCAGCTCCAAGATCCTGTCCCAATATGTAGTAGGTGTAATAATAATATTAGCAAATATCTCCAATTAGAAATGTAGTATAGTTCTTCAGATTCGCTATGTCTCTTTCCTCATGTGCAGGACCTTAGGTATCCATGGTTATGACCACTAACAACTAACTGTCACTATATCACTGGTGGTCACCATGGATACCTAAGGTCCGGCAATGAGGAAAGAGACATAGCGAATCAGAAAAACTATACTAGATTTATATTTGGAGGTAATTACTAATATTATTATCATTATTACACCTACTACATATTGGGATAGGATCTTGGAAATGGGAATACCCATTTAATGACTGGTAGGAGAAGCTGGAGAAAGCTCCAGACAAAAAAAAAATGTGATGAAACTGTCAGTTTTTACCATCACGGACCAAACACTGAAGAAAATCTGATGCAAAACACTGATGAAAATCAAAACTTTTTCATTTTCTGCGTATGATAAAAATCACTGATGTCTGAATGGTGTCTTATTCAGTCACCTTTCACTCCTTTTAACAAGATGTCCACAGCATTTCTGAAGAGCCTGAATGCTTCTGCGTAGTCTCCAGATGACTCTCTATCCATCGCTTCCTGGACTTCAATGGTAGCTTGGGAAAGGTACAATGCTCCATCTTCTTCTCGGAAAGGAATGGCGGGCGTGAGCTCCTCTTCCTCGCACCGCAGAGACAACAGGTTGAGAGAGGACTCTGTCTCCAGCAACGCACTGTCTACAGATACAACCACATGTAACAGTATTTAAGGATGCAGCGTTTTAGATAATTTACCCCTAGTGTCTTGTCATATACTTTTAAAGAGGGTGTCCACTACTTTGACAACCCCTTTAAATTTCCAAAAGGTGTTTTCCAACTTCCAAAACTTTTTCAAATATGGAGGGATGGTTCTAAAGTAATAAAAGAAAGTATAAAATTCAGCTGTAATCCTGCATACTCTAGTACAGGCCACTCCGATGGTCTCCACCAGGACAGGAATCAATGACGTCCGGGTCTTTAGTCACCTCACCGCTGAGGCCTGTGATTGGCTGCAGTGGTCTAGCGACTTGAATAGGACATCATCTGAGGCACAAACCTAAATGCAACGCCAGTAAAACAAACAAAAAAAAGCTAATTTTTTTACACAAATCGGGACAGATTTATCAAAACTGTCTAATAAAGAAATGCTTTGTTGCCGATAGCAACCAATCACAGCGCAGCTTTCATTTGACCAGAGTGGTTTCAGAAATGAAAGCAGAGCTCTGATTGGTTGCTATGAGCAACCAGAGTGTTTCTTGTAGATGGTTCTTATAAATGAGACCCATAGGCCCCGATACATCAAGGCCGGCCTCTTAATGAATCAGGCGAGGCGTGAAATGGCTTGTGCCTCATCACAAATCTTACTCCAGTCTTTGGAGTAAGATCTGTGGTGTAAGGAACACCTCTACTTGTTATGATTTTGACAAGCAGGAGTCGCCATGCCCCGACCGGCTCCAGCTTCACCCACTTTGTCAGAGCTCGGCAAAAACGGAGTGAAAACACCAAAAGTCAAGAAAAAAAATTGTCGCAACCTCACGTTGAGCAAATAAGTGCAACTTTTCAAAAGCTTTTTATGACGGTTTTCTGGCGTAAAAGCTTCGCAAACTTGGGCCATGAACTAGATGAAATGGCTGGTATCTGCCTATAACAGCAGCGATCGGCGCTACTGCCGTCCGCCCTTCATCCTCCCTACCGCAATGAGATTATGGGGTGCTAATGGGCTGTTGTAACAGAGGGGGGCGAGCCTGTGCCTGTCATGTTAAAGGGGTATTCCCATCTCCAATATCCTAGCCTGATATGTAGTAGATGTAATAATAATAATAATAATAATATTAGCATATACCTCCAATTAGAAATGTAGTATAGTTTTTCTGATTCGCTATGTCTCTTTCCTCATGTGAAGGCATTGCAGGACCTTAGGTATCCATGGTTACGATCACTAGCAACAAGATAACTATCTGTCACTATATCAGTGGACATAACCATGGATACCCAATGTCCTGCAATGCCTGAACACATGAGGAAAGCGACATAACGAATCAGAAGAACTATACTGCATTTCTAATTGGAGGTATTTGCTAATATTATTATTATTACACCTACTACATATTGGGTTAGGATCTTGGAGATGGGAATACCACTTTAATTCTCCTGTGAGGTCCAGCCATAAAAGAGCGTGATTTTTACTACGTACATCAATACTGCAGTATATACTGTAGGACGAGCAATCAAAAAATAACAGGACAACAATATATAAAAAATAAATAAATAAAACCCTAAAGAATATATTCAGCTCTTTTTCTCCCAGTTTAAAATTAACTGCATAATTAACGTCGTAAAAATGACCGCCCCCCCAAAAAAAAACAATGATGGAATTCCTTTTTTTCCCCCCACCATTTCACCGCATTTGGAATTTAATTTGCGTTTTTCCCATTCTTTATATGGGAAAATAAATGGTGTCAATCGAAACTGCATCTCGTCCCACACATAACAAGCCTATGTTGATGGGAAAAAAACAAAACAAAATCATAATAATGAAAATAGGCTACATCCTTAAGGGGTTATCGGGCTTTCGAAGCGTAAAACATAGTTTAAACTATTTTTCCATAGAGAAACTTTAAAATACAGTATACATGAATCTGTTATAATTTAATGGTTATTTTGATATAGTCAGTGGGCTAAATATAAAAATTACATCAGGGCTAATACCCGGTGGCTCATAGGATGAGGTGTAGATGTTATTTTTGCATGCGTAAGGCATGGTTCTGTGTTAAACATACAGTAGTGGATTATGCAATGGCTTCCTGAGTTTTCGGGCTCATTCACACATCCGTTTATTTTTTTGGAGTATAAATGTTTTTGACGAATAAAAATTGTACCTACAATAGTGAATGGGGCCGTCCACATGATCATGATTTTTTTTTAGGTCCACGCAAACAGGTCTGATATTAATCCGAGCGTCGGATGAAAACTGGCAATGCAATGACTATGGGTTTGTTAAAAAAAAAAAAAAAAAAAAATCAGATGACACTCGGATGCAATCTGCGTGCTATCCTTTTTTCATGGACTGCTAGATAGGAAAAGTTGGAGAAACTTTTTTTTTTCTTCTTCCGATCCGAGAAAATTACTGATATCTGAATGAGCCCAAAGTCTGGAATCTTCATTCCTTCATTCATTTTCAGAGCCCTGATTATGCAGTTTGCAGCCTGATCCTAGTTGCAGCCTTGCCTCTTGTATTCCAGGATGCCGTCTCTCCGGTCCTATCCCTTCCCATCACCTGTACTGGAATAGACCAGCACTGGCTAGAAACTCCGATACTAAAAGAATGAGCTAAAAAGTACTGACATTACAGATTTAACATACATTCAGAACAAATAACAATGATAGCAGTAATAGGAAGAGGACGTTATACCTTCAGCATAGCAAGGGTCAAAAAGCGCCAAGTCATTGGGAGCCAAGGTTTTTGGAGCTGGAGTAGGATCTGCGGTCTCTTCTTCCAATGTTTGGCATATATCTTCACTGAGATCGAACAGTAAATCGAACTGACTAGGTTCTGCTAAAAATAAGTAAAAAACCTCTATACATTATAAGGATTCTTGAGTTTCAAACAAGTTCACTAGTGTGACATTTGAGTCCCTCATTCAGGACCCATGTTACCAAAAGTAGAGAAAGGTTCATTATCTTAAAAGGGTATTAAAGTTTCAGCAAATAAAGGTTTACTGATAAGTTATACAAGTTTCTAGTAATTGAATCTATTTATTTTTCATACTGCTGGTTACTAAATACAACTCTAAAAACTATACTGTAACGAGCCATACACCAGTGATTGCAGTACATCCATACAGTATGTAACACCCATCTCTTAAAGGGAATCGGTCATCAGGTTTTTGCTATGTAATCTGAAGACAGCAAGATGTAGGGATTAAAACACAGATTTCAGTGATGCCTCTCTTATCAAGCTCAGTGGTTCTGTTTGTGCGCAATGATCGTTTTAACACCACAAGCTTATCATTACTCTGACCCAGCAGTGTGTGCCTCCTGGTCTGACACGCCCCCTCCTGTGATAAGCAGGAGCCTGGGGGGGGCGGGGTTAGCTTTCTCAGCTCTGCTTCATGCTAAATCTAAAAATTCTGATTGTGTGAGAACGGCTGCACCTAAGTATTCTAAGAGATACATCGTTGGATTCAGTTTCTCTTTGCCTACATCAGGCTGCTCTCAGCTGAGGTAGCAAAAACCTGCTGACAGATTCCCTTTAAATAGGTGGAGATCTGAAGTTCTTGATAGTGGCTGCTACACATTGAATGAATCTGTGCAGTGCTGCTCCATTTCACATCTGGCTGATGTCCTAGCTGCAAGCGATTTATCAGTGTGGGTGCCAGGTGTCGGACCCTCACTGATCTGATATTGATTACCTATCCTATACCCGCCGATAGTGCAAACTTACCACTGCTACTGATGGCATCCGGGACTTCAGGCAACACTAGTGTCTCAGTCTCATTGGAGCCATCCACCTCTTCTTTTAATTCTGTAGAAGAGCTTCTGACTGGTTCTGGGATTAAAGGAGGAGGCAGCTCCACTGTATCTGCAGAGTCCGGGCCATCTGATCGCAGTGTAACGTCTCCTGTCTGGTGATATGACAAGCACAACACCATACAAGTAGTTAGCAAAAATTGCCACTCTCGAATTAAAGGGCACTGCTGACTTTTGCATTGGTAGTGAGCGGTGCCAATAACGTTATGATCCCATATACCTGCCAAGACAAGAGCATGATCGGCATGTATCATGCATGGCAGATGTGGCACGCTCATCACCGATGCAAAACTGAGTGGTGCTGGATAACCCCTTTAAGCTATATTTAAAAATCTTACCCTGAAGAATTCCTTTAGTTGTGGACTATTGTTAAGGGCTACAATGTTCACTGTGAACCTCAGCATGTCTTCTGCAGCTTGTCTTCGTTCCTCTATAACAGGAGCCTCGAAACGTCCTGGAATACGTGAACACAAAAGTAGATCATGTCACACACAAAAGTCTATCCAGCAAGGAAAGTTTATGAAACTTTGCAAATCAAGTTTACTTGGAGATTTGTCTTCATTCCTGTTAAAAAAAAATTGCAGTAATCATTTCTACGCTTGTCTTTTCAACACTGAGTCTCCACTGCTTCCCTGGTCTCTGCTGTTCATCTACAGCGCTGACATACTGTTGACAGCACTGCAGCCAATCAATGAGCTCAGCGATTTGTGCAGTCTGCATGGGCAGAGCTGATGAGGTCAGTGACTGGCTGCAGCTCAGTCAGTGAGACAAACAGAGACTCAGCGTTGGACTTGGGGAGGAGAAGAAAAGACGTTTTTTGTGTTTTTTTTACTATAAACTGCATCAGCTGAATTGAGGTTTTCATTAACTGGAAATCCCTTTAATAAACAGATTTCTCACTATGGCCATGTACACACACACGGTGGCTATTTCAGGAGGACTCCACCCGGAATCCGTCTGAAAAGGAACTTCATAAAACCCTGAAGTGGTTAGAAGAAGTGAGATCCTCATTCATCAGGCAGCTTCTGCTAGGAAGCCTCCAGTTCTCTCAGTTCTCTATACTTAACAGTATAGAGTGAAAGCCGCACAGTGGCAGAGCCGCCGCAAGCAAGAAAGACGACAAAGCCACTTTTACGCGGTCACCCAAGCGTCGACAAAGACGCTTCTAAACAGTCACCCGAACGTCGACAAAGCCACTTCTGAACGGACACCAGAGCGTCGGCAAAGCCGCTTCTAAACAGTCACCCGAACGTCGACACAGCCGCTTCTGAACGGTCACCTGAACGTCGACAAAGCTGCTTCTAAAAGGTCACCCGAACGTCGACAAAGCCGCTTTTAAAAGGTCACCCGAACGTCGACAAAGCCGCTTCTAAAAGGTCACCCGATCGTCGACAAAGCTGCTTCTAAAAGGTCACCCGATCGTCGACAAAGCCGCTTCTAAAAGGTCACCCGAACGTCAACAACGCCACTTCTAAAAGGTCACCCGATCGTCGACAAAGCCGCTTCTAAAAGGTCAACCGACACTTTCCCGAAGCAGCTTTGCCTGGAAAAACTCGGTGGATGTGCCGGCATCTAAAAGCCAACATGTGCACACAGCATATGACTTACCAAAAACCTGAGCACGAGGGAAAGGAGGGAATTCCTGAGTGCGCTGGAAGAGATTTCTGTGAGTATACGAGAGTTCTCCATGAAGTTTCTTGAAGTCACTGTAGCGTTTCCAAACTACAATCTAAAAGCAAGTGAGGGACGAATGATTAAGGCTCGGTTTACATGTCCAGTAATCATCCGTTAAAACGGATCCAGCAGCAATCTGTTAACAGTAAAGTTGTGCAGACAACTTTTTTGTCCAGCTAAAAAAACAAAAACCTGATTTCAACTGGATCCTTAAATTGTAAAAATTTCTTGAATTTACAAGCACTATCCGAAAATATCAATTTATGAAGATGGGAAGAACCCTTTATATCTACAGTCATGTATTTATATGAAAAAAGTACCTCTTTAGAATCCTGAGGGTTCTTCTTTGATATAAACTGCGGGAAAAAAAACAGAAGAAAAATATATAATATGGACAGACATTGAAAAAAGACTTTTACCAGCAGCACGGCCAGCATAACGTCCCACACACATGCACACTGATAACACACGGATGACATCTGTGTGCAGGGCCGCTATCAGGGCATTACTGCCCTTACTTCTGTATGGGGCCCAGTAAACAGAAGTAAAGAGCGGGGGCCCGGTCCGGGACCCTCCTTCTTGTGCTTCTGCTCACCGGGGTATCATGTGCTGATGCTGGCGTATATTTCGGCGCAGGGAGCTTCTGCCTTGGAGCTCTCACGGCCAAATGAGAGTCCCTCTTCTGTGAAGCGCTGGAGTCGGCGCGTACGCGATGACGTCATCGCGTACCCGCCGGCATCGAGCGCCAGGATGCCAGTCCGGAAGTGGAGCTGCAGGGATCGCATGAGAGGTAAGAATGAAAACTTTATTTTATTTTGTGACAGAGACACTGGTGTTATATGCGAGGGGAGGTATGTGTCACTACGACTGCTAGCCTGTGTGAACTGAACTGAACCTACAACTTTTCCCCAGCATGTTATGTGTTGGGGGTGTAATCACCATTGTGAAGGGAGTGGTTTTGTGTGAATGGCATAGAAATCGGGTGGGAAGTCATACACCCTACCTCCCCTCAGGGTGTGGCTGAGCAAGCTTAAATGCTCAGTCACTATTTTTTTTTCTCGGGTGTGATCTGGAGAGTGAATAATAATAATAATAATAATAATAATTTTTTATTTCTATAGCGCCAACATATTCTGCAGCACTTTATAAGTTTTAAGTGAAGTCTCCAGGCTGTGTGTGGAAGCTAGAGAGCTCCACAAAAGGACTTTGCCTGAATGGCTTGTGATACCTATGGACTGTGCTATACTTTATGTTTTTGCTTTGCCGTTACGCCAGAAATGACGTGTTTATTCGACTAACTCTGCAGTGTTTATGCCACTACTATAAACCTGCAGAGGAAACCAATTCCTGAGTCTACTTCTGGAAGCTGCTGAGCGAGTCATATTACCACAATTTATTTTTAAAACAGCATTAATTAAATGATCTTGGGGTGGGAGTAGCACATGATGAACTGGGAGTGGGGGGTGGGCAGAGCACAGGATGAACTGGGAGTGGGAGGTGGGCAGAGCACAAGATGAACTGGGAGTGGGAGGTGGGCAGAGCACAAGATGAACTGGGAGTGGGAGGTGGGCAGAGCACAAGATGAACTGGGAGTGGGAGGTGGGCAGAGCGCAAGATGAACTGGGAGTGGGAGGTGGGCAGAGCGCAAGATGAACTGGGAGTGGGGGGTGGGTAGAGCACAAGATGAACTAGGAGTGGGGGGTAAGCAGAGCACAAGATGAACTGGGAGTGGGGGGTAAGCAGAGCACAAGATGAACTGGGAGTGGGGGGTGAGCAGAGCACAAGATGGACTGTGACTGGGCAGAGCACATGATGAACTGGGAGTGGGCAGAGCACATGATGAACTGGGAGTGGGCAGAGCACATGATGAACTGGGAGTGGGCAGAGCACATGATGAACTGGGAGTGGAGGGTGGGGAGAGCAAATAATGAACTGGGAGTGGGGGTGGGGAGAGCTAATGATCAATTGGGAGTGGGGATGGGGAGAGCAAATAATGAATCGAGGGTGGGGTAGCACAAAAAATGATGGAGTGGGGAGAGCAAATGATAATGAATTGAGGGTGGGGGAGAGTAAATGATGATGCATTGGGGGTGGGAGAGAGAGAGAGAGGACATGACAAAATGAATTGTGGAAGTGGGTGAATGTAAATATAATGAACTGGGAGAGGGGGCATTGAGGATGACGGAGTGTGACTGGTAATGAATTGGGGGAAAGAGTACAGGTTCTAATTAATTGATATATTTATTAGGCGGAGAAAGTGGCTATTTACAGTTAGTGGGGGCACCGTGGTGGATTACAATTTATATTTGGAATGGTGGGTTGCATAATGACTAATTATATATTAATAGTGGGGGCACGTCTGTATTCAGCTGTGTAATGTAGAAGTTGGGGAATGTGCTCTACATAACTGTGTGTTATTTTATGCAGAGGCAAGTGCTGGATGGAAGAAGTGATGGCGGTCTGTGCTGGATGAAGGACTTCAACTAGAGACGTCACCGGTGAGTCACTGTATTACCTGTACACTAACACCATATACTGTATACTATGTACAGAGCTCCTGTGTATAATGTCACTGGTGATCCCTGAGTTACCTGTACACGGACACTATACACTGTATACTATGTACAGAGCACCTGTGTATAATGTCACTGGTGATCCCTGAGTTACCTGTACACGGACACTATACACTGTATACTATGTACAGAGCTCCTGTGTATAATGTCACTTATGTAATATTAGTATTGTGTTTTTTTTATTAATGATCAGTATTGTAGTATTCGGTCACTATGTAGTGGCAATATGTGGTCTGGTCATGGTGTGGCAGTATTTGTCCCTTGTCTGTGGTGTTATTCGATCACTATGTGGTGGTAATATGTGGTCAAGTCATAGTGTGGTGGTATTCCTTGTATGTGGTATTATTCGGTCACTACGTGGCGGTAATATGTGGTCTGGTCAAGGTGTGGCGATATTTGTTCCTTGTATGTGGTATTATTCGGTCACTATGTGGTGATAATATGTGATCTGGTCACAGTGTGACAGTATTTGTTCCTTGTATGTGGTATTATTCGGTCACTATGTGGTGGTAATATGTGGTCCGGCCATGGTGTGACGGTATTTGTCTCTTGTATGTGATATTATTGGTCATTTTAAAACATTTATGTGATACATTCCCTTAAAGAAAAATAAATAAAAATATACCTAAAAAGAGTATTGGATATTTTTAAGAAATGTTTAATAGTTTAGAGTAGAGTAGAGCCCGGCCAGAAGAGTCTACCTTGTCATGGTGGCGGCTTAAAAAATCTTTTGGCCAAAACAAAAGCTGATGGCCATGTATGTGATATGATTCACTGGGAACTGGTAATGTGTGAGTGGTGCAGAAGTGGAGTTTTTCCCAAGAGTAGGCGGTGGGACTGTGGAAGGTTCAAGGGGTGGAGGCAGAGCCTCAAGGGGGCCCAAAAATTTTGCCAGTATGGGGCCCTGAAATTCCTGGTGGCAGCCCCCTGTCTGTGTGTCATCAGGATCACACGTACCGGCGCCTGGGAATCAGTGTACAATTAGCGCTGTTCCAAAGCGCTGGGTGCTGATTGCTGCCCTCATCATTGTCTACTGCTCGCGCTGCGATCAGCGCCAGCAGGAAACAATGTTGAGAGTAGTATTCTGCTCCTGCTGTCTCTAAGTGTAAAAATAAGAATAAAGTAAAAAAAAATCCTTATACTCACCTGTTCGAAGATGAAATAAGTGTCCCCCGCTGTAATCCATCTGATCGCACACGCTGAAGAGCAGAGGAGAATGATTCGCTGCAGCAACCGGGCCCCTGACCTGAGCTCAGTGAGTGACAGGACACCGCTCAGTGCAGGTCAGGGGCCCGCTCGCTGCAGTGAGTCATTCTCTGCTTCTCTGTGGGTGCAGTCAGATGGATTACAGTGGGGGACATTTATTTCATCTTCGGACAGGTGAGTATAAGGATTTTTTTATTTTATTCTTATTTTTACACTAGGACACAGCGGGAGCAGTCTACTACTCTCAACATTGTCCCTTGCTCGTGCTGATCGCAGCGCAAGCAGTGAACAATGATGAGAGAGTCCTTCAGCAACCGGCTTTTGGGAACAGCGTCAACTGTACCGCTGATTTGGCACATGGGTGGCATACAGTTGCCACACGTATCATACACATGGACACACAGACATCTCCAGTACTGTTTTTTCCAGTACCGGAAATATCTGGACATGTGAAAGAGGCCTTAGGCTGCATGCACATTTGAAGTATTTGGTGCATAAATTTCTACACCTCTTGGCAGGAAAAACACTGCAGAAAATAGGCGTGTTTTTTATGAGTTTCTTTACATGCATTTTTAGTGCAGATGTTTCCAGGAGTAGGAGTGAAATCTGCAGCAAAAACGCAATGTGTGAACATAGCCTTAGTATGGGTGAAATCTGCAGCAAAAAAAAGAATTGACATGCTGCAGATTTAAATCTGCAAGTCAAAAATAAGCAGCGTGTGCATGAGACTTCAGGATTCTCATTCACTTTGCTGCATCAGGAAACACTTCAGGTTTTCGGATAACGCTGCAGAAAAAAAAACACGACAAATCTGCAAAGTGTGCACAGGCCCTAAGATGCTACGTTTTTGCTCAGCGAGTGAAAAGCTCATTGTGGGAACTTAACCTAAGAGTAAGTGCACAATGAGGCTTTTTGCTGAGTTATTGGAGCAGAAACACTAAGATTTTTAGGAGTTTTAAAAAAAAAAAAAAAAGTCCAGCAATGCAGAGCTTTGTTTTGTGCTAAAAAATGGACACCAAGCGGAGCCCATAATAATCAGTGTGGCCCCTGCTTCTGTTTGCATACCTGATGCAGTGGATCACTTATTTAGAACAGACACTTGTGGAAACTTCACTTTTTACATGGAAACTTTTCTCTATACAGGAGATCTGTCAGAAGTGACTGCAGGCAGCGGTCACAGGATGTCAGCAGTCAGTCACCACTTCTACAACTTTCCATAGTAACCCCCCCCCCCCTCCTTCCTCCAGTATCACTGCCATAAGACAGCACAGGATCTCTGCAGATCCATGATACAGCGCCCCCGGGGGGCTCTCCTTCTCCATGCATCCCCATTATGCAGCTATGTCACTCACTTCAGCAATGACCTTATACTCTGTAAATCCCTTCGGATTAGTCCGGGTTTCGGTCACGTGATACCTCCGGTCATACAGATCCCGGACAGCCCGGGACATTATAGATCGAAGTCGCTGTTGTCACTTCTTCCCCTTTAAGAAAACAAAGACTCATGTGATACTTCTGCGCGTGCGCACTGAGCGCACAGTGCCAACCAGCGCTTACCTGTCAAGGAAATGCGTCTCGCAAAGCGGAAGACAGCAACTGCCAACCAGAGGGATATGCGCATGCGTACTTTTTTAGTGCAAACTATAAAATTATAATGATAATTAAAAATGTGCCTATTTCTGAATGTGCCAATGTTTTATACATGGTACAAGGCAGGGAGTTTTCCTTTGATTCTAGCTTGAAAAATGTGTCTAGGGCGTGGCTTCTGTATGATTGGGGGCGGAGTTTGGTGTAAAAGGGGAAGTTCCATATAAATAAAGATTGCTCTATAATGTCCCAGTCGTGCACTGAGCGCTGCAGCCCTATTTAAAATCCATTTTTTTACTCATATAATGTTACATCTCTAGAGAAAAAACTCACTTTTGTGCCCATGACAGGAGCACTTTAAATAAAAATAATTTTGGATTTTTTTTTTCTTTACATAGGGGCATTTCTGGAGACATTTCTTAAAGCGTAACCTGAATTTTGGTACAATTTTCTGAATTTTGCAGGCCCTTAAACTCCCTGTAGATCCAGAGGACTCCCATCAGATTGCACAAAAGACCACCCAGAAGTGCACGGCTCCTGCCTGAGTGCATAGAGTCTAAAACTATTTTTAGTACAAAAAGTTGCACGTTCTGCTAAAATGTGACAAAAATTACAGACAAACATAAAATCACTCCAGGGGAGAAAATTGCAGTATATTTGCACAAACATTTTGCGACTTTTTAAAAGGTCACAATTGATGAATCAGTCAAAAATATCTGAAAACACCAAACCCTAGATTTGTCCAGCTTCACTCAATACACTTGTATCGCATCAGTATCACATGTACCGGCGCCTGGGAATCAGAGGTACAGTCAGCGCGGTCTCCAAGTGCCGGGTGCAGAACGCTGCCCTCATCATTGTTCCCTGCCAGCGCTGAGCTCACCGAGCGGTGTCCTGTCACTCAGTGAGCTCAGAGCTGGTCAAGGACACGCTCGCTGGAGCAGCTCATTCTCCCTGGCTCCTCAGCGGTCAGATGGATTACTGCGGGGGGACATCTTCGGACAGGTGAGTATAAAGATTTTTTTATTTTATTTTTATTTTCACAGTTGGACACAGCGGGAGCAGAATATGACTCTCAACATTGTCCCCTGCTGGTGCTGATCGCAGCGCCGACAGGGGACAATGATGAGGGCAGTGTTCAGCACCTGGCACTTGGTAACAATGCGAACAGTACCGCTGATTCCCAGGTGCCGGTACGTGTCACATTAATATCATCCGCGCATCACTGTGCAAATGTGCAGGACGTTTTGCGGCCCGTGCTGCGGGTAAAAAACGGACATGTCAGCATGTTTTGCTCACAGACACATGGTCCATGGTAACTGTGTCAGTGTCTCCAGTATGAGTGGAAACTGTCACCATACGTACCGGAGATACTGATGTGTGAAAGAGCCCTAAGGGAGGCTAGCTGTCCCTGCCCCTCACTGTGGCCTTCTGGCGGCTGGTCTCCCATTGGAGAAGGTTACAACTGACCGCATCCCAGTGCACTTTTTTGTGGCACCTTTTAGTCACTTTTTTATTGAACACGATCTCGGGCTTTCAAAAAAATGAAAAAAAGTGTTTTGATAGCAGCAACATGTTAATTGCTCTTGCGGGGATGCTGAGATTTATATGCCGATTTTCCTAATAGAATTTTATTAGGTGCGGAAAATCCACAGATAAAAAACACATCAAGCATGCTGTGGAAATGCACTAAAAACGCATGTAATCCGCATATTACTATCAATAAAGTTTTACCAAAGCCAAATACCAGGAAGTATCAAAAACAAAGCAGCTTTATTTATAGCATGACATATAGTGATGAGTGCAAGTGCTCGTTACTGGAGTTTGCCTTGGGTGCTCGGGCATGCACTGAGTATCGCGGGTGCCCGGGTATGCAGAGTATCGCAGGTGCTTGGGTATGCACAGAGTGTGGCGGGTGCTCGGGTATGCACAGAGTGTCGCGGGTGCTCGAGTGACATGTTCGAGACCTCGCACCCGCATGTTTCGCTGCTGTCAGACAGCCCCAAAACATGTGGGATTGTCCCGCGATACTCGGTGCATACCCGAGCACCCAAGGCAAACACTTGTGCTCATCACCAATAACATACCAACAAGAGAAAAAAAACTGCCTTGACAAAAAGGCAGGTACAAAACTCACACAAAATGCAATGAAAAGACCTAATTAACCTCATAGGTGCAGAAATTCTGCAACATCAAAAACTTTGATGAAAAACTTCTAAGGAGAGTAGTTACGTAATACTGTATCCAAAACAATCAGTTTTTGTTCTGTTGGATCCGTGTGGGACTTGGCATTTATTATATACAGAACCTGCTATGTGCTTGCTGTGGATTACCACCAATTCGAAATCTGCATTTAACACATCTGGATATTATAATGGATTTGCAGTGACCAAATCCACAGCAGAAAAATACAGCCCTGTGTGAATTCACCCCAACTTGGCAGTTACAACTTTCCGCATGAAGATCTGTGGTGCTGAAAGACCGTATTTAGACATCCATATACCCTGGTCTGAATACAGACTGAGACCTTAGGACTGATCATGGGGCTCCTGACCCCAACTCAACACGGTCAGTCTGGAAATCGCGGTGGGTACTTGGAACATGTTTCATGGACGTCTCAAGTCTGAGTCTGATACATGACATGTACAGTGCAGGAGTAAATATCTTCACCGGAGAGAGGTAAAATTATAGCCGAGGGCAACTATGGTTGTGCTGCTAAGGGGTAAGTCCCATGCTTGTGATCGGCGGGGCACTACAGTGTGATTATTTTTGTAGATTTCATGCTGCCCAAGGTTTGGGTAGTATGAAACTCATGACTGGTTCCTTTTAAACCAGGCAATCTAACCATCACCTTCTTCAAGATCAGGCTGCTGGATCTCCATGTATATTTCTTCAACATCAGGCGGCTGGATCTCCATGTATATTTCTTCAACATCAGGCGGCTGGATCTTCATGTATATTTCTTCAAAATCAGGCGGCTGGATCGCCATGTATATTTCTTCAAGATCAGGCGGCTGGATCGCCATGTATATTTCTTCAAGATCAGGCTGCTGGATCTCCATGTATATTTCTTCAACATCAGGCGGCTGGATCTCCATGTATATTTCTTCAACATCAGGCGGCTGGATCTTCATGTATATTTCTTCCAAGATCAGGTGATTGGATCTCCATGTATATTTCTTCAAGATCAGGCTGCTGGATCTCCATATATATTTCTTCAAGATCAGGTGGCTGGATCGCCATGTATATTTCTTCAAGATCAGGAGGCTGGATCTCCATGTATATTTCTTCAAGATCAGGAGGCTGGATCTCCATGTATATTTCTTCAAGATCAGGCAGCTGGATCTCCATGTATATTTCTTCAAGATCAGGCGGCTGGATCTCCATGTATATTTCTTCAAGATAAGGCGGCTGGATCTCCATGTATATTTCTTCCAAGATCAGGCGATTGGATCTCCATGTATATGTCTTCAAGATCAGGCTGGATCTCCATGTATATTTCTTCAAGATCAGGCGGCTGGATCTCCATGTATATTTCTTCAAGATCAGGAGGCTGGATCTCCATGTATATTTCTTCAAGATCAGGCGGCTGGATCTCCATGTATATTTCTTCAAGATCAGGCGGCTGGATCTCCATGTATATGTCTTCAAGATCAGGCGGCTGGATCTCCATGTATATGTCTTCAAGATCAGGCGGCTGGATCTCCATGTATATTTCTTCAAGATCAGGCGGCTGGATCTCTATGTATATTTCTTCAAGATCAGACGGCTGGATCTCCATGTATATTTGGACATGGACCTAAATGCTGGTTGTGCATATTGTTGCCTTTCCAACTGCACTTTGGATGATAAAGTCGAGTCTTTAGAGCAGAGACATTACTTGCAATCATATGCCGACAGGGATCAGGAAAGTACCAACAAAAGAGACTCATTGGAGGTAGGTTGGGATAAAACGAGCATGTGAAAAATTGTCCACTTTTCATGCTGAAAAAAAAAGACAATTTTTCATCTGTATGGTTTCCGTATGTCCATTTTTTACATCTGAATGACGTCCAATCTCTACGTTCACAATTAAGAAATTATAAAAGGTCAAATTCTTATACAATCAGTGCAATGGGTTAGTTAAAACAAATGCCAGAGGATGTCCGCATGGAATTAGTTTTTACAAGCACCTATTGAGTTCCAAGAAAAGCAGATCAGAATAGTACAAGTGTTTGTCCATGTGAGCTAGCCCATTCACTTGCATCGTTCTGTGTGCTGTCCGGCAAAGAGACAGCATAAGGGCAGGAAATGCGTTGGCCTGAATGAGCCGATAAAGTAAGACTTTGTGTACATCACGTCTTTTAAATTCAGGTGAACATGCAGAGTTTTAAGTGAAACTCCGTTCAGGAACCGCCAACGTCTTTAAAATGCTTCGGTCTTCCTATGTTCCCGTTATACCAATACATAAAGATCAGGCATTTTGCCTCATCCCTATTTCGCAGTTTACAAGTTTCTATCCCAACATCCTTTGAAAAACTTTGTAGAAATGGTCTCTCAACAAAAGGCTTAATCTCTGATGTCTACTGCATTATACAAAACCCAGATGGAAACTCCTTGACAAGGCATTCACATATGCTTAAATGGGAAAGTTATTTGGGTAGAACTCTAAGCGACGCTGATTGGAGATTTGTATGGTCCAGAGCAGCCATTTCGGCATCTTGTATCACTTAGGGCTCTTTCACACGTCAGTGTTTTCAGTCCGTGTGTTGTCCGTTTCCACACGTACCGGAGACAGACACACATAGACCCATTCAAATGAATGGATCCGTGCACATGTCAGTGTGTTTCCAAAGACCACGTGTCCGTGGGCAAACACGCCGACATGTTCGGATGACATCCGTGTGTCATCAGGAGCACATGTAACGGCACCTGGGAATCAGCGGTACAGTTCGGGCTGTTCCCAAGCGCCAGGTGCTGAACGCTGCTCTCATCATTGTCCCCTGCTTGTGCTGCGCTCAGCACTAGCAAGCGACAATGTTGAGAGTAGTATTCACCTCCCGATGTTTCCAAAACCTCTAAAAATAAGAATAACATAAAAGTCATTATACTCACCTGTCTTGAGGTGACCGCTCACGCCGAGGAGAATGACACCCTGCAGTGAGCGGTGTCCTGTCACTCACTGAGCTCAGGTCAGGGGCCACTCGCTGCAGCGTGTCATTCTCCTCTGCGTGAGCGGTCACCTCAAGACAGGTGAGTATAATGATTTTTTATTCTTATTTTTAAAGGTTTTGGAGACATCGGGAGGTGAATACTACTCTCAACATTGTCCCTTGCTAGCGCTGATAGCAGCCCAAGAAGGGGACAATGATGAGGCAGCGTTCAACACCCGGCACTTGGGAACAGCACAAACTGTACCGCTGATTCCCAGACGCCTGTACGTGCGATACTGATACAGCACACAGTTGCCACACGTATCACACACATGGACATCTCCGATACTGTTTTTTCCAGTACCGGAAATATCTGGACATGTGAAAGAGCCCTTATAAAGAGAACAATACAAAATCCTCCATTTTTGGTACCACACTCCAGAGCTTCTACATAAATTAGATCCATCAATCTCCCCCTCATGTTGGAGATGTGCCTTGTTGACAGGATCTTTATTCCATTTATTGTAGGACTGCTCCCTGATAAGACCATTCTAGACAAATATACAAACTTTGATTTAACAGGTCTTTGATCAAGACCCATCATTAGATCCTCAACACTTTAAGTAATACTTTCCCGCAAAATCTATCTAAAAGAACAGTTAGACTTCTCCTACACTTACTGACGGCAGCAAGATGCTTGATAGCCTTCGCACTGGAAACAAACCTCCCCTCCGTGTACATATGACTTATACGCCAGGATCAAAGATATCAGAAATTTCAAATACCGCACTACTCTGAATGACGGTCCAGAGATTCAACCTCATTTGGTTCCCATGGGACACCTTTTGGGTACTTCTGAATATTTAGGAACTTTATTCACTAGGTCATATCTCCTTCCACCCTTCAATCCCTAACACCTTTAATCATCCCCTTTCCCTTCTGTCTATTTGTATGTCTAGTATGTATCCCCCTCTGTTTTGTCAGTTGTTATAATATACACACACACAAATTTGTATATCACCATAATATGGTACATCTATATCACAAAGCTGATTTACTTTGTTCTCATTGCAATCTGTTAATCTTTAGTCCTTTTTCCCAATTCTGTTCTTTGTTGAATATGAAAATATTTCAATAAAAATTACAATTATTAAAAAAAAACGCTTCCGTCTGTCTTTTTGGGCTCCCCACAGACTTCTCTATTTAGCTTGTGTCTTTTTGCAAGCGGAACGCACCAGAAGAAAGGTCAGGTCACTTCTTTTAATCGCTTGAAACCTGAAGAAGTTAAAAGACGTTGAAAAGACTGAACATGTAAACAGCGTGTCGTTTTGACATAGAAAGCCTTAGTTACTTACCGGTAACGGGATTTTTCGGAGCCCATGACAGCACCACGAGAGAGAGGATCCGCCCATCATGGACAGGAAACCTACAGGTTAAAAAGGACGGCACCTCTCTCCCGCCTCAGTTTAGTTAACAGAGCATGAGAGGACCGCCAAGGTTAATAACAACAACACAAATTCATTTTAAGCCAATTACTTTAAGTAACTTCCCCTGAAGGTGCAAAAAAGAAGAAAACAACTCTACGGGAGTGCAATAACACCACCAGTGTAGGGAGGGAATATAAGGGTGCTGTCATGGGCTCCGAAAAATCCCGTTACCGGTAAGTAACTAAGGCTTTATTCGTACTCCCATGACAGCACCACGAGAGAATTACAGAGACGAAAGGAGATTAGGGAGGGACCACAGCTTGAAGCACCCTTCTCCCAAAGGTGAGGTCAGAAGAGTCACCCAAGTCCGATCTATAATGGAGGGAGATGACCAGGTGGCAGCCTTACATATGTCCTCGATGGAAACCCCCGTCTTCTCGGCCCAGGAAGTCGCTACCGCTCTGGTGGAGTGTGCTCTCAACCCTTCCGGTACTTCCCTATCCCCCGAGGAGTAAGCGAGGGAGATGGCCTCTCTAATCCACCTTGCGATTGTGGATTTTGAAGCTTTACAACCTTTTCTGGCCCCCTGATGGCATATAAATAGGGAACTATCTTTCCTAAATTTGTGTGAAACCTCCAAATATTTAAGCACGCACCTCCTAACATCTAATGTATGTAGTTTCTCCTCTTTCTGATTTTTAGGGGGGAAACAAAAGGTTGGAAGATTTACCTCTTGAGTTCTATGAAACTGCGAGACTACTTTTGGGAGAAAAGCTGGATCAGGCTTTAACACAAATCTATTATCCATAATTGGGTAAATGGAGGGGATATTGAAAAGGCCTGTATGTCACTTACTCTTCTGGCCGAAGTCAGGGTCACTAACAGGGCTGTTTTAAGAAATATAATTTTATGAGTGGCTGAATCTAGAGGTTCGAAGTGGGGGGTTAGTTAAGGCATTTAAGACTAGGTGTAGATCCCAGGGAGAGGGTTTGGATTTAATGATAGGTCTACATATGAAAGAGGCCTTTATAAACCGTGCTACCCAATAATTTGCCGCTATATCAGATGCAAATAAGGCCCCTAAAGCCGACACCTGTACCTTCAAGGTACTAGTGGTTAGACCCTGTTCTAACCCCCGTTGTAGGAACTCTAGTATCTTCCCAATAGGGATCCCATCCTCCAGCTTGAATTCTGTAAAAGATAGGAATTTTCTCCAAGTTCTAGCATAGATGCGGGAAGTAAAGGGCTTTCTGCTACTTAAGAGAGTGTTTACCAAATTTGAGGAAAACCCTTTGCTGGCTAACAGTGCCCTTTCAAATTCCATGCCGTCAAATGGAGATTTGGGGCTGGAGGATGGGAAACTGGGCCCTGAGTAAGAAGGTCCGGGATTTCCGGAAGGATCCAGGGGTCTGATACGGACATCCTGCGGAGACAAGAGAACCATGGCCTCTTGGGCCAAAAGGGGCATATGAGGATCACCCTGGCTTCGTCTGTCCTGATCTTTCTTAGGACTGACGGAAGCAGGACCATAGGAGGGAAGGCGTACACCAAAGGAAACTCCCAGGGTATCATGAGGGCATCCACCGCCAGGGGCTTTTCTCTGGGGTCTAGAGAACAAAATGCTGTCACTTTCCGGTTGGACTTCGTTGCAAACAAGTCCACTGCTGAAAGACCCCACATTGCCACGATCCTGGAGAATACTCGAGGGTTCAAAGACCATTCTCCTTCCTTTAGGGAATTGCGGCTGAGAAAATCTGCCCTGATGTTTTCTTTTGCTCTTAGATGCACCGCAGAAAGGGAGAGAAAATGATCTTCTGCTTTTTGAAGAAGTCTGTCTGCCACTCTCATTAAGTCCTTTGAACGGGTCCCCCCTTGATGGTTTATATACACTACTGAGACTTGATTGTCCGAGAGTATACGGACATCCTGGCCCTGTAAATATACAAGGAACCCATTGAGCGCATAATCAACCGCCAAAAGTTCCTTAACATTTGAGGAAAACCGTACTTCATTTTCTGACCAGGTTCCCTGAATTGAGCTGTTTTCAAAATGAGCTCCCCAGCCTGTAGCACTTGCGTCTGTAGTTACAACTGCCGTAGGTTTAATTTCCCAAGGGACTCTAGAAAGATTAGTGTAAACTAACCACCAGTGAAGGGATTGTAAGGAGCGAGGGCCCAAGGTAAACTCCCGGTCTAGATGACCATCTAGGAGTGAATCGTTATACAAGACATCCCATTGAAGAACCCTTGAATGAAATTGGGACCAGCGTACCGCCGAAAAACTTAAGGTCAGGGTCCCCAATAAGGACATGGCTTTGCGCAGTGTCATGGAGGGACTATCTATACAGTGTTTCACTAGTCCCTGAATTTTAGTAATTTTCTCATCTCATAAATGACATATCTGTTTTTCTGAATCTAAAATGACCCCCAGGAACTGTTGGGCTTTTTGTGGAATTAATCTAGATTTTTCTAAATTTAGGAACCAACCTAGTCTTTGTAGGATAGAAATTGTTACCTGAAGGTGGGCTTCGCATTGCGCAAAGGAGTCCCCAACTATCAGGAAATCATCGAGGTACGGGATTATTAAAATATCTTATTCTCTTATGTGGGCCATCACTTCTGCCACCAGTTTAGTAAAAACTCTTGGGGCTATAGCTAATCCAAAGGGAAGGGCGGTGTACTGGTAGTGTTTTATCACCCCTTTAATTTCGATGGCTAATCTTAAATACTTTTGATAATCCTTATGAATGGGATGCAGGGGTGGATTAAGAGTAGCAAGGGCCCCGGGCAGTTTAGAAGGCACGGGCCCCCCACCCCACACACACACACACACCTGATGTATCACGTGACATGTCACATGATCCCCTGTGATAGATCATGTGATAGTTCACGTGAAATTAATTTGGCACAATATTAATAATAATTTTTTTTAGGCTGTGTGCCCACTACGCGTTTTTTAAGCGTTTCCGCAGCGGCAATTCCGCTGCAGAAACGCTTAAAAAACGCTTGGTAGAAGGTCTGCCATGTTCCCCAATGATAATCCGCATGTGCTGTGCACATACTGCGGAAATTTCCGCTGCGGATTATCATTGCGGAAAAATCCGCAGCACTAACAATTATTTTGCGGAAGCGCGGCGTTTTCGCCGCCATTGACTTGCATTGGAACGCATGTAATCCGCATCACTGCATCTGTACATGCAGAATCCATGCGTTTCAATGTGCGGATGGTACCCGGGTTTGGAGAAGAGGAGACTCTCCTCCGGACCCGGGTACCATAGAACCTGTAAAAAAAAGAATTAAATAAATATTATACTTAGCTTCTGATGGCCCCCGGTGTCTTTATCCGATGCGTCCTGGCTTGCAGGCAGCTCGCGATGGTCTAAAAAGGATCTGCCATGACGTCATTTAGTCATGTGACGGGTCACGCGACCGCTGACGTCGGCAGGCCATCAGAAGGTGGTTGCATGGATTTACAGTGCCTACAAGTAGTATTCAACCCCCTGCAGATTTAGCTGGTTGACCCATGCGGAATTAACTTGGCATTGTGACATTTGTACTGTAGATCAGCCTGGAAGTGGGAAATGCACTGCAGCAAATTTTGTTTTTGCTTTTTTTTTTTTTTTTTTTAAAAACGTTAAAAGTTAATTCAGAGTGTCATTTATTATTCAACCCCTCAAACCACAAGAATTCTGTTTGGTCCCCCTAAAGTATTAAGAAGTAGTTCAGTCACCAAGAATAATGAGCTTCACATGTGTGGATTAAAGATCTCTTTTGCCAGCCTTTTCTGACTATTTAAGACCCTCCCCAAACTTGTGAACAGCACTCAGACATGGTCAACATGGGAAAGACAAAGGAGCATTCCAAGGCCATCAGAGACAAGATCGTGGAGGGTCACAAGGCTGGCAAGGGGTACAAAACCCTTTCCAAGGAGTTGGGCCTACCTGTCTCCACTGTTGGGAGCATCATCCGTAAGTGGAAGGCTTATGGAACTACTGTTAGCCTTCCACGGCCAGGACAGCCTTTGAAAGTGTCCTCCCGTGCCGAGGCCAGGCTTGTCCGAAGAGTCAAGGCTAACCCAAGGACAACAAGGAAGGAGCTCCGGGAAGATCTCATGGCAGTGGGGACATTGGTTTCAGTCAATACCATAAGTAACGTACTCCACCGCAATGGTCTCCGTTCCAGACGAGCCCGTAAGGTACCTTTACTTTCAAAGCGTCATGTCAAGGCTCGTCTACAGTTTGCTCATGATCACTTGGAGGACTCTGAGACAGACTGGTTCAAGGTTCTATGGTCTGATGAGACCAAGATCGAGATCTTTGGTGCCAACCACACACGTGACGTTTGGAGACTGGATGGCACTGCATACGACCCCAAGGATACCATCCCTACAGTCAAGCATGGTGGTGGCAGCATCATGCTGTGGGGCTGTTTCTCTGCCAAGGGGTATGGCCATCTGGTCCGCATCCATGGGAAGATGGATAGCACGGCCTACCTGGAGATTTTGGCCAAGAACCTCCGCTCCTCCATCAAGGATCTTAAGATGGGTCGTAATTTCATCTTCCAACAAGACAATGACCCAAAGCACACAGCCAAGAAAACCAAGGCCTTGTTCAAGAGGGAAAAAGTCAAGGTGTTGGAGTGGCCTAGTCAGTCTCCTGACCTTAACCCAATTGAAAACTTGTGGAAGGAGCTCAAGAATAAAGTCCACATGAGACACCCAAAGAACCTAGATAACTTGGAGAAGATCTGCATGGAGGAGTGGGCCAAGATAACTCCACAGACCTGTGCCGGCCTGATCAGGTCTTATAAAAGACGATTATTAGCTGTAATTGCAAACAAGGGTTATTCCACAAAATATTAAACATAGGGGTTGAATAATAATTGACCCACACTTTTATGTTTAAAATTTAATAAAATTCAACTGAGCAGCATAACTTTTTGGTTTGTAAGATTTATGGTTCTGTTCATAAAACCTACTCTCGTTTGCAGTTTGAAGGCTCTAACTTATTTGCATCTTATCAAACCAGCTAAATCTGCAGGGGGTTGAATACTACTTGTAGGCACTGTATATAGTGTGACTAAGCTGTCAAGCACTTTCCAAGTGATGCTAAAATCGCTTGGAAAGGGCTTGTCAACCCGCATGCGGAAATGCATGTGAAGAACGCTTCACATCCGCATGTCCCTGGCAGGAAAAACGCATGTACAATCCGCATGTGTTTTTTCTGCCAGGGAGATGCAGAAACTCTCAAAAAAAATCCGGAGCATTTCTGCATCGTGGGCGCAGAGCCTTACATTAATTGTATGACTCAATATTGAGCGCACGGAGCCATCTAGACACAGCGGGAGGTGGCACGGAGCCATCTAGACACAGCGGGAGGCGGCACGGAGCCATCTAGACACAGCGGGAGGCGGCACGGAGCCATCTAGACACAGCGGGAGGCGGCACGGAGCCATCTAGACACAGCGGGAGGCGGCAAGGAGCCATCTAGACACAGCGGGAGGCGGCACGGCCCCCCCCTCCAGAGAAAGCGGGAGGTCGCACGGCGCCATCTATACTCAGCAGGAGGCCGCACGCAGTCAGGCACACAAACATATACATACACGCATAAACACATTTGAAACACAAAAATACATATAAACAGACATCATACAATGATATCTGCCTATACATACATACACACACAAACTCACCATCCCCCGGCTCGGCTCCAGTCCTCCTGGCTCCTGCTTCTCTCCGGTGGTAAGTAGCAGTGCAGGCCGGGCGCGCACGGCGTGACGTCACAGCTAGGAGACACGGCCGCGCACAGGGCCGTGTCTCCTAGCAGTGACGCGGCCGGGCCAGCACAGGGAAGTTAACTGCTGCAGTGCTGGCCCGGCCGAAGAAGAAGTAGCGGCCGTGCACCGCTGCTGGGGGAGTGGTCCGGGGCCCCCCCTCCCGCCACTGTCTGCCGGTATGTGCCGCGCGGCCACACATATAATGAGGGCAATCCGGCCATAGCCCCCCCCGGAGCCCCGGGCCCCCTGGAGACTCGAGGCTCTGGGCGGTAGCCCGGATTGCCCTCATTATAATCCGCCTATGGGGACATGGTAGTAAGCGTCTTTTAGATCCAGGACAACCATAAAACAGTGGGGAAAAAGCAATTTTATTATTGCTTTTAACAATTCCATTTTGAAGGTGTCTATTCTAAGAAACCTATTTAAAGATTTTAAATTTATGATAGTCCTGAAACACCCATCCGGCTTGGGAATCAAGAAGAGCGAGGAGTAGAATCCGTCTCCCTCTTCTGTTTTCGGAACCTCAATCAAGACGTTTTTCTTTGTTCGGTCTTGTATTTCCGATATGAGGGCAGTCTGCCGCTCTGGGGAGGAACTGGAGGGAATAATTACAAATCTCCTGTAAGGAAGGGCTTGAAATTGAAATTTAAGACCAAATCTAATTAGGCCCAAAATCCAACCGCTATGTGAGATACGTTCCCAAGCCGGAAAAAACAATGACAATCTCCCCCCCACCTGGGTGGATTGTGGTTCCCCTGGCTTCCGCTCATCTCTGGAAGAAGAACCAAAGAGTAGGCCTCTACCTTTGCGACCCCTTTCCTCAAATTTCTCCTGTTCTCTAAAGAATCGCCTACGGACAAACTTCTTTCTCCGAAAGGATCTTTTAAAAGAGGGTAGAGGTACAGATGGAAAGCCCTTCTTAGGATCTCCTGCTTTTTCCAACAGATCATCCATAGTCTGGCCGAAAAGATATTCACCCTCACAAGGAATTGTACAGAGTCTAGACTTTGTTTGTACATCTCCCAGCCAACATTTTAGCCAAAGGGCTCGCCGAGCAGCATTTGAAAGAGCTGACGATTTTGCTGCTAGTCTGACAGAGTCCGCAGATGCGTCAGCAAGAACGGCCGCTGCACCCTGGACTAGGGGGAGAGAAGAAATGATTTCCTTCCTGGGGACACATTCTTTCAATTGGTTGTCCAGCTGTTCAAGCCAGACCATCAGGGCCCTGGATGTGCAGGTGGCAGCCACTGCTGGTTTCAGGGCTCCTGTAGTGGTCTCCCAGGTACCTTTTAAAAAGGTATCTGCTCGTCTGTCCAGGGGATCTCTTAAAGTTCCCATGTCGTCGAAGGGGAGGGAAGCCTTTTTTGAAGCTTTGGCAATGGCTACATCAAGCCTTGGCGCCTTTGACCAGGAGGAGCATGCGGAATCGTCAAACGGATATCTCCTTTTGAAAGAGGGAGGGATGCTGCCTTTTCTGTCTGGCTTCTGCCATTCTCTTTCAATAAGATCCTTAATTTTTGTGTTCATGGGAAAGGATCTTTTCTTTCTTTGACCTAAACCTCCAAACATAACATCTTCCCGGGACTTCTCTGGTTTAGCGTCCACAATGCCCATAGTAGAACGGACAGCTTTCACTAAGGCATCCACCTCATTTAAAGGGAAACATTGTCTCTCAGATTCGCTGTCAGAGGAGGATATGGAAGAGGAAGAAATGTCCGAGATGTCGGAGTCTGAGCCCGGTCGAGGGTCCTGAGGGGAATGCCTGACCTCAGAATTCTCACGCAAGGCCTTGCCTACTTTTTCTTTCATTAAGGTTTTAAGGCCTAAAGAAAACCCCGGGGTCTCTTCCACCATCACCTTGTCAATACAAGGCTGGCACAATTTTTTAGTATATGCATCAGGGAGCGGGCTGCTACATAGGGCACATTCTTTATGCCTAGATTTAAACGTACATTTCTTGCTCTGAAAAAAATTCCATAGACAGAGAAAAAAAAAGAGGAGCAATTAGTAGAACTTTCACGGAGAGTCCACTTATCCCCTGGCATATGCGGTACGGTAGAAGCAGAGGAATCCTTCTTAACCGGCGGAGCATCACGCTGAACGACAGGACCTTCCTTCCTGCTCTTAGCGGTAAACTTCTTAGTAGAACGGCTGGACCCGGTTCGGGAACGACGTTGTACCGCCTGTTGTGAGGGCTCCCCAGAGGGCTGCTCCTGCAGCAGTTGTTCTTGCTGAGGTGAAAGCTCCGGTGTATCTCCCATTGTATAAGAGAAAACAAAGGGCTGGGAAGCATCTCTGCATGTAGCCAGCCTTCTTATATACTGGCCATGCAGGTACCTTTTTTTTTTTCACGGGGGGGGGCCTCTTTTTCCTCCTCCCCCCTACCTCCTCCCCGGGCTGGGCAAAACGCATGCGGGCTCATCCGTTCCGGGACGCCCATACTGTTCCGGCGTCCCCACCGCTTGCATGCGGCCCGAACTTCCTGGTCGCGCGCGAGCTGCGTCCACTTCCGGTGGAGGCCCGCGCACCGGAAGTACGTCATAGGCCCGCCCCAACATGGCCGCGCCTGTACGTTCCCCGCCGGCGCGGCCGCGATCTCTTGTAGGAAGCGGGGGGGGGAGAAAGTCTTACCCGCATGCGGCCTCCATCCACACATACAGCGGACCATCCAGCTTCAGTGAGGGGATGTCACGCTGGCCGCAACGCGCACGGAGGTGCCCCAAAGAGCCCTGCCGTGGCGTCTCCAGGAAGAAGAGGACCGGCCAGGGGAGGAACCTTATTGCTCCAGGTACCCTGTCTATCCCTCTGGGCAAGAGACCGCTCCAATATTCCTCCTGCAGGAACCTGATAGGTCTCCCATCATGGACAGGAAACCTAAACTGAGGCGGGAGAGAGGTGCCGCCCTTTTTAACCTGTAGGTTTCCTGTCCATGATGGGTGGATCCTCTATCTCGTGGTGCTGTCATGGGAGTACGAATAAATGTATATTTTCATTTCTAGGGCGCAGTCAGACGGCCGCGTTACTTGCGCGAGAATCGCATCGGAATCCTCAGACCGGACGGCGGATCTCCTGACCGGAGAGTGACAACTGCATAGAAATACATGCTGTCAGGCTTCGGTCAGGAGAGCCGCCGGCCAGTCCAAGGATTGCCATGCCAGCGCAAGTAACAGCCGTCTGACTGCCCCCTAAGGATGATTTTTCAAGCGGGCTTCAGAGCGGACCCACCTGAAAAATAAACAGATGAACATAGCAGCTGATCAGATTGCCACCTTCACTCCGGATGAGATCCTCTTAGATATCAGTAGACAATATAGGAGAGGATTGGTAACTCGTGACACAATTCGCTTTGCTCAGATGAGTGCCATTAATACATCCTGTAATTTATTCACAGAAGCAGAAACACAAATAAGATGTACACGGTTCATTTTAATGATCTAGAATGCCAATATTAATTTTTTGGGGTAAAAATATATTTTTCTGCCCCATGTTGTACAAGATTTATTAGATACTTAATGTTGGTTATAGCAACTCCAATCCTTCCTATGCAGGCAGAGGATTGTAATAAGTAGTTTAATTCTTCTTGTAGTCAATTTCAGGTGAAAAAACTCAAGTTAGCCTTATGCACTGATATCAGAGGGCACCAGGGGACTGGTATGGTAGAACGAGCTGTGATTCCTTAGAGACCAGTCATATCAATGACGACTTCTGCCTCTCGGCACGCTCATCATTTCATCACGTCTGAATGCCGTAGACACTGTATCAGTTGTAAGAAAAAGTTAATAAATAAAAAGGCCATATTCTCCTCCACTTCTTCCAGTATTATTCAGTCTGCAGTAAATATACGACAAGAGATATCGTCCAGTAACCAGTCTATTCCTATAAGGAGGTTTTCTCCAGTGACAGCACTACACCCTTGTATGCACCAATGATGGGTCTTGATGTTATCCAACTCCAACGCCTACAAGAAAATAGAAAGGGAACCCAAGGTTACTGCCTAGAGCCACATCAAGCATTAAAATATACCAGTAATGCTCTTTTCTTAAAGGGAGTTCTTCTGGCAAATGATACTGATGATCTATCTTACTCCCAAGATAGGTCAATATAAAATTGGTGGGGGTTTGACACCCGGCACCCAACACCCAACCACGATCAGTTATTAGTTCCAATCGATGTGTAGCAGCTGCTTATTGGTACTATTCTCTTGAATAAGAGCCAATGTGCAGTTCTCAACATTGGCCATTACTAGTGTTGAGCTCAAGCGGCCGTTACTCGAGTTTGCACCGAATATCTCGGGTGCTCGAGTGACATGTTCGAGTCCTCATGGCAAAACATGCGGGGATTGCCTGACATACACGTACAGTCCCTGCATGTTTTGTGGCGGTCTAACAGCCACGGAACATGTGGCTGCGGGGACTGGAACATGTCACTCGAGCACCCGCGATACTTGATGCATACCTGAGCACCCTCTGCAAGCTCAAGTAACGAGCACTTGCACGCATCACTAGCCGTTAGACATTACATTGACCTGCACAGTGCTCATCTGTTCAATGTTTACATCGAGCTGGCACCAAAGCTAATAATGACTGATCGGTGGAGGTGTTGGGTATAGACACCCGGCACCACCAGCGATCAGCCGAAATTTCCAATATAAGGCTAAGGTCACACCAACAGAGTCGGGTCGATAATGCTAATCAAACTCTAATCAGAGTGTAATTATAGTATGATCCGATGCTCTTGGAGGAGAAGATGTAGAAAGAAAATGTCTCCATTCTGTCAGTCTGCGGAAATCGGACTGCACATAGATGTCATCCGAGTGCTGTCTGATGTTTTTCATGGACTCATTGCTTTGCATGGCCGAGTTCGATCTGAATATAGGATCAGAGACAGTCATGCAGTGATTTTTTTTTTCTTTGGCATCTAAAAAGGATTTTGTTTAAGAATTCCTGTAGTTAACCCAGATAGCCTACATAGAGATTATTATGGAAACCTTGTTTTGGGACCATGCTGCTTTTCAGACACGATAAAAGTGTGAAATATTAGAAAGAACTCACCTCTCGGATAGCGTCTTTGGACAGTGCCCCAGGCAAATCTTGTTTATTGGCAAACACCAGTAATGTTGCTCCAGCCAACCTCTGAAACAAAACAAAGGACACATGATGACTAATATTGGGCAAGGACGGTGGCTCAGTGGTTAGCACTGCAGCCTTGCAGCACTGGGGTCCTGGGTTCAAATCCGAGCAAAGACAACATCAGCATGGAGTTTCTATGTTCTCCCCATGTTTGCGTGGGTTTCCTCCAGGTTCTCTGGTTTCCTCCCACACTCCAAAGACATACTGATAGGGAATGTAGATTGTGAGCCCCAATGGGGACAGGGATGACGATGTGTGTAAAGTGCTGCAGAATTAATGGCGCTGTATAAGTAAGATAAATGAATCACTTCCCCTGTCAGATTGAGAAGCCATATGAAATCTGAATTCATCACGAATTCTCTGCTCTATTGTAAAATTAATTTTTTATATCTTGTATCATTACAAACATCTCATAGGAATAGATGTACCACAGCTTCTATGTAACTTGGAGTAAGGGACGACATTCACCATGCACACACGTTCCTACCTCTTCCAATAAGAGCCCGGCTAGTTCTTGAGCGCAGTCCTGTAGGCGGGCACGGTCTGCGCTGTCTACCACCCAAATCAATCCATCGGTGCTCTCAAAGTAATTCCTCCAATAAGAACGCAAGGATTTCTGGCCTCCGACATCCCACATATTCAGTTTGAACCTATATGAAACAAATTAAGTCTCATTCATAAATACGCTTTTTTTTTTTTTTTTGCATACATGTGCTAACCAGAGCTGTGGAGTTGGTAAGCCAAACCTCTGACTCCTCGATTTCCATGCCACCGACTACAACTCCACGACTCCGACTCCCTCATACATGGCTCGTCTTTAAGTGATAAATTTAATGTAGCACAGTAAAATCTCAGCTAAAAGTCTAGACCCTTAGATCAGGAATAGGACATTTCATAACTTTCCCAAATTCTTGTGAAAAAAAATTTCCCCATAAAATGCATTGAACTACTGTACCCAATTTATTATATATTTTAGGAGTCGGAGTCGGTCCATTTTATACCGACTCCAACTCCACAGCCCTGGTGCTAACAACAGTTTTCAGAACACAAACACATTATAGTCTATGGGGCCAAGCACGAGCGGAGACATGTAAAAATTGAGCTTGATTTGCCGAACAAACACACATAAATGAATCAAGTAAAGGACAACATGCAGGTGCCAATCACAGATGTGCGAATTCAGACTAAGCAATGAATGAAGATAGAAAAAAAAAAAAGAAGAAGAGATGGAAAATGTGTGTATAGGAGGATTGTAACAACACAGCATTTATTATTAATTATGCCAGACGTATTATTCCATAGGTCAAGAGACATGAGCCATTGTTCATATGAGCCTGCATGCTGACTCTTGGTTTGTTAAATAAAAAAAAAAAAAAAAAAAACAAGAATCAACATGAAGGCTCATATGAACAATGGCTTATGTCTCTTGACCTACTGAATAATACGCCTGGCATAATTAGGCTAAGTGCCCACGATGCAGAAATGCTGCAGATTTTTTCCGCATCTCCCTGGCAGGAAGAACGCATGCGGATTGTACATACATTTTTCCTGCCAGGTAGAAGCGTTTGTCAAGCGTTTTTCATGCATTTCAGCATGAGGGTTATCAAGCACTTTTCCAAGCGATTTTAGCATTGCTTATAAAAGTGCTTGACAATATGGTCACACTATATAAATCCATGCAACCGGTATGGATTTATATAGTGTGACCAAGTTAATAGTTAAAAAAAAAGAATAAAAATGGTAAAATATAAATATTATACTCACCTTCCAATGGCCCCCGGTGTTTTCTCCGCTCTGTCCGGTCTGTTGTATGGGTCGCGGTGGTGTGAAAGGACCTGCCATGACGTCATTTAGTCATGTGACAGGTCACGTGGCCGATGACGTCAGCGGTCACGTGACCTGTCACATGACCAAATGATGTCATGGAAGGTCCTTTTAGACCATCGCGAGCTGTACAACAGACCGGACGGAGCGGAGAAAACACCGGGGGCCATCGGAAGGTAAGTATAATCTTTATTTTTTATTTTAAATTCTATTTTTAACAGGTTCTATGGTACCCGGGTCTGGATGAGAGTCTCCTCTTCTCCAGATCCGGGTACCGTCCGCACATAGAATCGCTTAATATCCGCATGTGCGCATGTGGATATTAAGCGATTCAATGCAAGTCAATGACGGCGATTACGCTGCGTGTCCGCAAAATTAATGGACATGCTGCGTATTTTTCCGCAATGATAATCTGCAGTGGAAATTTCCGCAGCATGTGCACAACACATGCGGATTATCATTGGGGACCATGCAGCACGTATTAACAAGCGTTTTTTAAGCTTTTTCGCTGCAGAAATTCCGCGGCAAAAACGCTTAAAAAAAGCATAGTGGGCACGCAGCCTTAAGAATATAAAAGGATATAATGTAACTCCAACTGTATATAAACATATAAGTGGCAGGATGATTTCATTATATACTTCTTTATCTGACTGTTCTCCGTAGTATGACCTAGCAGCACAGATCACCCAGTGTCCATGCTGCACACGGAGGCCTCATGCAGACGTCTATGCAAACTAGTGCAAGCACAGACCGCAATACACGGACATGCCATACGGCTACATTCACACGTTCAGTATTGGGTCAGTATTTATCCATCAGCATCTGTAAGCCAAAAGCAGGAGTGGAACAATCAGAGGTAAAGTATAATAGAAACACGTCACCACTTCTGTATTTATCACCCACTCCTGGTTCTGGCTTACAAATACTGATGGAAAATACTGAATGTGTGAGCATGGTAGGTCTCCAGATCTGAGCGTGACAGCTTCACATATATCCATGAGGCTGTGACACTTGGGTCAGGAGAGCCACGGCCGATCCGTGCCCGAACCGATTTATACAGACGTCTGCATGAGCCCTTATATAGTGAAAACCAGGAGGAGGAGAAGGAGAGCAGACTCGCAGTCCATCTAGAGTTTGAAAAATTGACATTAAAGACCTCGTTCAGATGTCTGCGTTTCATATATGTGTTCTATCCGTGTTTTCAGTTACAACACATACTCGTTACCATCTATGAGGCTATTCACACGTTCATTTTCCACAAAAAAACCCCATGAGTAGTGTTGAGAATTCCGATACTGTAATATCGGGTATAGGCCGATATTCGCAGTATCGGAGTTCCGATACTTTTACAATATCGAATACCGGAATCGGAAGTTCCCATAATGCCTGCGCTCGGCAGTGTCTCTGAAGGATGACAAGCTGGATGGCAGCGCTCAGCTGCGATCCAGCCTGTCATCAGAATGCCATCCCAGCGTGGGAGAATTCTCCTGATTGTTTAAAAGCCGGCGCGCGGTAAAAAGCTGGCGGCTTTTAAACAATCACACAGCCCAATACTGCTTCCCCGCAGCCTCCCACCCCGATCCTCCGCTCCCCCCGCCACCTCCCATCTCGATCGTAAGTTAGGACCGGGCGGGGAGCACAGCACCAAGGAGCGGGGAGTGAAGGACCCGGGCGGGGAAGCCGGCAATGAAAAGACTTCACCGCCGGCTTTCCCGTTCTGTGCTGCGGTCTCCCACCGGTTATTTCAAATGAACAGCGGAGGTATCAGGTGATGCTGATCAGCAGTTCATTTGAAGTAGCCGCGGTGCCCTCAGAGGGTTCATGTGAGTTCATGCTGGACTGCATTGCATGAACTCACATGAACTTTCCCACGGCCGCACAGGTCAGCCTCACCTCCCAGACCATCAGATCGGTCATGATTGGGGTGTGCGCGGTGTCTGTGCGATGTCTGCGGGTGTGTGCGTGCAGGCAGACATAGGCCGATGTGACACTACTACTCCTCCCATCGGCCTATGTCTGTCCCCCGTCCACACGTGCCAGCAGGATCAGCTCGATGGGAGCAGTAGTTCCCATCAGCCTGATCCTGCTATTTAAACTGCCCCATGTTATTTTTGCCCCTATACGTGTTTTATTCCTTTAGGCCCCCATATTTTTTTTTTTTGTTTTTGGTCCCCAATAAATTTTAAATACATGTCATTGGTGGCCAGTGGTTACCTAAAATAAATTAGTTCATACATTACTTGTCCCCGATCGCCACCTAAAATAAAGTAAAAAATAAAAAACTACACCTATACTCACCTAGATACCTAATTCCCTGAAGCCATCGATCTCCTGTAGTAAAATATAAAATAATAAACCACAACCTTATCCTTACCCCTCCGTAGTAGTCCACGAGTGTCCCACGATGATCTCCAGTTTAGAGCAGCCACATAGAATGTGACCGCTCTGAACCGCTGCCGCCGCTAGAATGACGGGGCCGTAAAGCAGCCCCATCACTGCATAAGCGGGTTCGCCGGAGTTCAGGCAGCGCTGCTCCGGTCAGCTCCTTTACGGCCCTGCTGTACCGTGAGAAATTCCCACGGTACAGCAGTGCCGTAAAGGAGGTCTCCGGAGCAGCGCTGACTGAATGCACTCCGGTGACCTCAGTCAGTGGCTCCCACTGCCGGGAGCGGACGTGTTCCCGGCAGTGTGAGCTTACAGCAGCCATGCACAGCTGTCACCATCTCCAGATGTGACAGCTGTGCATGGGAGATCAGCGCAGGAACGTGGACAGGTAACTATTTTTTTTTTTAGTAAACTAAGAATTAAATAAAATGGTGTGTTTTATTTCAAATAAATTATTTTTTTCTGGGTGTAGTGTGTGTTTTTTCTTTTTAACACTTTGTAGGTTAGTAATGGGGGTGTCTTATAGACGCCCATCATTACTAACCTGGGCTTCATGGCAGCTGGCGCTGACATGAACCCCACCACTATTACCCCCTGCCACCGCACCAGGGCAGCGTGGAAGAGCGAGGCTAAGTGCCAGAATTGGCGCATCCTATGGATGCGCCATTTCTGGGGCGGCTGGTGTTTCTAGGCTGGGAGGGGGCCAATATTCATGGCACCCTTCCTGGGCTATTAATATCAGCCCCCAGCTGTCTGCCTAGCCTTTGCTAGCTATTAAAATAGGGGGGACCCCACGTCATTTTTTTGGGGGGCCCCATTTTAATAGCTAGTAAAGGCTAGGTATTCAGCTGGGGGCTGATATTAGTAGCCTGGGAAGCTCCGTGGGTATTACCCCCTTCCCAGGCTTCAAACATCTGCCCCAGACGTCTGCTTAACTGCCGCTAGAGACTGAAATTATGGGGGATCCCACGCCAATTTTTTTGTAATAAATCCTTTATTTTAACACTAAAGGACTCTTGAGGGGTTAATAAAGATGCAGTCCCTAAATTATGATTTATTTTTTAATTAATTTTTCCCAAAAATTTTGACGTGGGCTTTGCCATATTTTTGTATGCCAGCCAGGTACAGCTTCCAGAAACGGGCTGCCCCCAACTCCCAGCTGCCTATTTGTACCTGGCTGGACACAACAATATAGGGAAGCCCCCTTTTTTTATTATTATTATTTCATGAATTTCATGAAATAAGTTAAAAAAAAAAAAAAATACGTGGGGCTTCGCCCTATTTTTGTGTCCAGCCAGGTACAACTAAGCAGCTGGGGGCTGGAATCCACAGCGCAGGGTGGCCCAAGCTTTGTGGGGCCCCCCTGCTGCGAACTGCAGTCCGCAGCCACCCCAGAAAATGTTGCATTCATAGAAGCGCCATCTTCTGGCGCCGTATCCAGCTCATCCAGGGCCCTGGTGCGGTGGCTCACTGGGTAATAAAGGGGTTAGGGCCAGCTTTGTATTATAAGCTGGCCCTAAGCCCGAAATTCATGGGGTCACGCCAATATTAGATATGACCGCCATGAATTTCTAGTAAAGTATTTAAAAAAAAACACAACACCCAGAATAAAGTCTTTTAATTGAAATAAACACATAATTCTTTATTGTTCTAAATTAAACCATACTTACCATCACGCCCATTCCAGCTGAAGCCAACGATCTCCTGCGATAAAAGAAAAATAATAAAGCAACATCATCCTTACCTTTCGATGGTTCCCAGGACAGCTCCAGCTCTGCTACATCGAGTTGACAGGATGGATCGCAGCAGAAAGCTGCCATCCAGCCTGTCATCCCGCAGACACTGAGAAGAGCAGGCATGCTTGCGCTCCTCAGTGTCAGGCTGTGACGGCTTTTCATGTTTCACTGTGAGCACTGTTCCCATCGATTTGGGCAACCACCTCCCCCAATACATTCTACATTATTCTTAGTTGTTTTCCTTCATGTAGAATTAACCTACAAGGAAAGAAAGGGTTTATTTTTAATCCGATATTTGTGTCCCATTGACTTGCATTGGTTTCCAGTATCGGAATCGTCGATATCCGATATTTTTTGGGTATCGGCCCGATCCAATCCGATCCGATATTTCCTGATATCGGAAGGTATCGCTCAACACTACCCATGAGACTCCATTTTTGATTGAAAAAAAAAGTGTGTGCGTGTGATAGATATATATATATATCTATGGGATTGAGGCCTGTATGTGAATTCCTGCACTGCAGATTTCACTGCAATCATTTTTACAACTGAAAATGGGTCCTATTGACCTAAGTTTGTTTCAGATGAATATGACAGCTACAAACCTTTACACAACTTGTGAATTTACCCTAAGGATAACATCATACATGCAGAGGCTACAGGGTGTTAGGACAATGTTTACAGAGACCTATCCAAATTGGATCGATGGCAGTGGTTACTCTAAAATTAGAGAGAAACTGTCAGACTGAATATAGTGTGATCTGTCAGCTCCTCCCGGCCTGAAGAGTTGTGGGAATAGATTCAGTACAGCAGATATAGAAAAAAGGGAGATATCATATTTTGCAGATTATAAGACGCACCCAAAATTTTGGGAAGGAAAAGATCCTAGTTACTTACCGGTAACGGGATTTTACAGCGCCCATGACCTGAGAGAGGGTATCCGCCCACCAAGGACAGGAACCTACTGAATAAAAAGGCGGTACCTCTCTTCCGCATCAGTTTTTGTTTCAGAGCATGAGCGGGCCTCCGAAAAATAGGTTAGTACACAACTACCACCAAACATTTTTTTTATAAAACACCCTTAGAAGTGCACACCATAAGTGATAGAGGGGAGGGAATCAATAGGTTGCTGTCATGGGCTTCGTAAAATCCCTTTACCGGTAAGTAACTAGGATCTTTTCACCTTCTCCCATGACAGCACCACCTGAGAGATCAGACACCAGAGGGAGGGATCACCGCTTGCAACACCTTCCTCCCAAAGGACAGATCAGTAGAAAGAGGAAAGGTCAAGACGGTAATCCTTGTAGAATGTAGAGGGGGGGGATGACCAAGTCTCCGCCTTACATATGATGTCGATGGGCACATTCGCCTTCTCAGCCCAGGAAGCAGCTATGGCCCTGGTGGAGTGGGCCTTCAGGTTCTCTGGAACTGGTAGATTGCTAGAGGAGTACGCTAAACCAATGGAGTCCCTGACCCATCTAGCTATGGTCTCCCTCGTAACCTTAAGCCCTTTCCTAGCCCCCTGAAATGAGATGAATAAGGCGTCACTTTTCCTCCAGGCCTTCGTCACCTCCAAATGTCGGACTAATACCCTCTTTACATCTAAAGTGTGAAGCCTTTGTTCCTCTGAATTTCTAGGATCAGGATAGAAGGAAGGGAGAGTAATTACTTGTGTCCTATGGAATTTGGAGGCTACTTTTGGAAGATAGGCCGGGTCTGGTCTTAAGCTTACTCTATCCATAGACACTTGAGTGAACGGATGGTTTACTGACAGCGTGTGCAGATCACTAACCCTACGAGCTGACATTAGTGCTACCAGCATGACTGTTTTTAAGGTGAAAACTTTCTCCATGGGCTCAAAGGGAGGCTTGGTTAGCGCCTCCAGAAGCAGATTAAGGTCCCAAGGAGGCATCCTTGGAGTAGGGATGGGTCTAGATCTAGTTATATAGTGCCTCCAGAGCTGATACTTGTACCTTAAGGGTACTGGTGGCTAACCCCATGATTAAGCCCTTCTGAAGGAACTCCAGGATGGCCCCAATAGGAACCCTCCCTTGGGCGGACTGACCCGAGGTAGACAGAAATTTAGCCCAGGTTCTGCCAAAGATTCTAGTAGTCACCGGCTTCCTACTTGCCAGTAGAGTAGCAACTAGACCTGGAGAAAACCCCTCCTGTGTTAGTAGTGACCTTTCAAAATCCAGGCCGTCAAATGCAGGCCCGATCTTTGGGGATGGAAGACTAGGCCCTGCCTGAGGAGATCTGGGGTGTCCGGAAGGACCCATGGATCCGCTTGGGACATTCTCTTTATCCAAGTGAACCATGGTCTCTTGGGCCAAAAAGGGGTGATCAATATAACCCTCGCCTGTTCTTCTCGGATCTTCCTCAGGATAGTAGGAATCAGCATTAGAAGGGGAAATGCAAAGGCCAGGGTAAAGTTCCAGAGAATTTGCAGCGCGTCCACAGCAAAAGGCTTCTCCTTTGGATTTAGGGAGAAAAAGATTTTGGTTTTCTGATTGCGTTTGTTTGCAAACAGATCTATCTGAGGTTGCCCCATCGGGCGACAATCTGTTGGAATAGCGCTGGATTCAATGCCCATTCCCCTTGTTTCAAAATGTGCCGACTTAGAAAATCGGCTCTTACGCTCTCTTCTCCTCTTATATGCAGCGCCGAGAGCATAAATAGAGGACTCTCTGCAAAATGAAGGCTCAGTTCTGTCACTAACATCAGAGGAAGGGATCTTGTTCCCCCGACGATTGATATAGGCGACTGTTGTTCGGTTGTCCGACATTATCCGGAAGTGTTGACCCCGAATTTGAGAACTGAACTCTACTACCGCTTTTCTGACTGCCAACAGCTCTCTCATGTTGGAGGAGAGACCCATCTCGCTGTCTGACCAGAGGCCCTGTATTGAATGATCTCTCAGGTGAGCTCCCCAGCCTTCTGCGCTTGCGTCTGTCAATCGTATCTGACACCTGGAATGACCAAGGAACCCCCAGAGATAGATTTACCAGATTCATCCACCAATCCAGCGAGTTGATTACCGAACTTAAAAGGGATATTCTTCCATCCAGGTGATCTCTGAGCAGTCTGTCTGCTGTCAGGATCTCCTGCTGTAGACGTCTGGAAACTGAGCCCACTGTACTGCTGGGATACAAGATGTCATCGTACGAAATAGAGACATTGCATTTCTCAGGGTCATGGATGGATTGCTGATTACGCGTGAGATGAGGGAATTGATCCTCAATTTCTTGTCCTCTGGCAGACGACAAGTCTGGTTCTCGGAGTCTAAAACGAGACCCAAAAAGGACTGAACCTTTTTTGGTTCTAGTCTCGATTTTTCTAGATTTAAAATCCATCCCAAACCATTTAGACTGGCCATGACTTCCGCCAGAGCCAGTGCACAGAGTTGTTTTGATCTGCTCACCACCAAAAAATCGTCCAGGTAAGGGATGACTAGGATATCCTTCTCCCTTAGATGTGCTGTGACTTCCAGGATAATCTTTGTGAAAACCCTTGGAGCCATGGAGATGCCAAAGGGAAGAGCTGCAAACTGAAAATGCTTTATGTGCTTGCCAAAATGTACAGCTACCCTCAGATACTGTTGGTGTGCAGGAAAAATTTGGAAGTGGTAGTAAGCATCCTTCAAATCGAGGACGCACATGTAACACTCTGGAAACAACATCTTTATGGCTGATTTTATTGACTCCATCTTGAATGGCCTGTAAATAAAATGGTCGTTCGGCTTCTTCAAGTTGACAATGGTTCTGAAGGAGCCATCCGGTTTCTTTATTAGGAAGAGATTTGAGTAAAACCCTCTCCTTTGCTCGGGTACTGGTGTTTCTACTAGAACCCCCTTCACAACCAGAGCGAGTACTTCCTGCTGCAGAGCCATCTGTTCTCTTAGGCCTCTTGGGGCTGAAATCCTGACGGTGTCTCTGGGAATGGTTTTGAATTCCAACTTCAGCCCCTTCCCGATTATCCCTAAAATCCAGGCGCTGGATGAGATCTTTTCCCAGGCGGGAAGGAAGTGGGATAACCTTCCTCCTACCTGGGGAGGCCCGTCACTTAGTGGCTTTTTTACTCTTGGAGGATGGACCCCCGAACATGAAGCCTCTGTTATTCGGCTTCCTGTCTCTCCAACTACTCTGGTCTCGGGAAAATTTGCTCCGATTATATTTCCTTTTCCGAAAGGAGGTCTTATATGGGGGAACAGATACAGTAGGAAACCCTTGTTTCTTGTCCGCGGCCTTATCCAGGATGTCATCAAGGCCTTCCTGAAAAGAAAGCCCACTTCGCAAGGGATTGAGCAGAGTTTTGATTTTGACTGCACATCTTCTGGCCAGCTCTTGAGCCATAATGCCCTACAGGCTGCATTGGAAAGGATTGCTGACCTGGCAGCCAGCCTAACTAAATCTGCCGATGCATCCGCAAGGAATGCAGCCGCCCCCTACATAAGAGGAAGACCCAACAGAATTTTATCTCTAGGGACATTCCCTTTGATCTGGTCCTCTAACTGCTATACCAAGATCATCATAGACCTGGCAGTGCAGGAGGCCGCCACTGCCAAATTCAGAGCCCCTGCTGAGGACTCCCAGGCCTGTTTTAGAAAAGACTCCGCCTTTTTAATCGAGCGGATCTTTGAGGGCCCCCAAATCCTCAAAAGGCAGTGTGGATCTTTTCGAGGACTTCGAGATGGCCACATCAATTTTAGGGGTTTTGTCCCACTTAACTGCGTCCTCCTCTTCAAAAGGGTACCTCCGCTTAGAAGAAGAAGGCAGCTGGCCCTCTGTCTCTGTTTTTTTCCACTCCCTATCTATATGTCACGCTGTCTCTGTATACTGGAGGTAGGGGGCCTAAGCTGGGGCCCTGACTAATCCCTCAACCTGGAGGTACTGTTAAAGGTACAGAGGTCCAGGCCGCCAGCGTAACCCCTACCTCCTGAGGATCCCTGCACCTAAGTAATCTAGTCCTGAGAAGGACCCCGATCACAACAAAAGGGGACAAGTAATAATATGCCCACACACAGTACTTAGACGAACGAGACAGTACAAGGGAAAAACCAAAACCACCTTGCATACAAAAACTACACAACTACAACAGAGGGAACACCAACGGGAAAGGAGATAAATGATAAAGCGAGGAAGGGAAAAAACACTCCAAATACACTTATCTCAGAAACTCCAAATACCACGATCCGCTCTGTTAGTCTGCATGAAATGCTTTCACCGACACTTCCCAAACAGACCAGCAGGCATTTGAAGGAGTCTCACTACAGCAGCATTGATTGCAGCTGGGCGAGGCTGGACCTCGTCTAGCACAGAGAGAGAGAGAATTAACTCCCTCACTGCCGAAAAACACAAAGCACCAACAAGTCAGCTGCGAGAAGTCAGGCTGTGTAATCGTGACGATCTTCGTGGCGACACACCCGTGACACTATAAGAGTCTTAAGCCTCTCATTAACTGGGAATGTGTGTCTCTTCTTCTGATCTAAGCCCCCAAACATGACGTCCTGAACTGTTCTGGGAGCCTTGGCATCGGCAATACCCATAGTTACTCTAATAGCCTTGACTAATCTTTCAGTATTGTCAAAAGAAAAACATTGCCTACCCCCTCCATCATCATCCGAAGACTCTGAAGAAGACGATGACGAGAAGTCAGAGGGGGAAGGAGATTCCTTCGCGATACGGGACTCTACTGATTCTTCTGAGTCAGAGGTAACCCGTTTCTGCTTTCTCTTCTTACATGAGGTCAAGTTCTTTAAGGCAGGGTTCCCCAACTCCAGTCCTCAAGGCCCACCAACAGGTCATGTTTTCAGGATTTCCTTAGTATTGCACAGGTGATGGAATTATTGCCTGTGCAGGTGATGCAATTATCACCTGTGTAATACTAAGGAAATCCTGAAAACATGACCTGTTGGTGGGCCTTGAGGACTGGAGTTGGGGAACCCTGCTTTAAGGGATCCTTGACCTCCATCTGGATTAAGGTTTTTAAATCCATAGAAAAGCTAAGGGATTCCTCAGCTATAGTTTTCTGGATACAGTCAGAGCAAAAGGTCTTAGCGTAGGAGCTGGGAAGGCTAACTTTACATAACGCACACTCTTTATTCTTAGAACTACTCTTTAGGTTCCTAACAACCAGAAAGAAACGAAAAGAGAAAAAAACAGAGAAGAGCACATTACTAAAGTGAGCTTCCACGAAGATCACTCACCACACTGCCGTTCAGACTAGGGTACCGGAGGCGGTGGTTGTCGTTCACATGAAAGCTCCCATCTGGCGGAGGTGGACTCTCGAGATGATTTCTTCTGACCGGTTCTGCTGGTACTCGTACAGCCCCCACTGCTGTGGCTCTGATGATGGGAAGACTCCCGTTGCTCTGGTTGTCTTACATTCTGCTTGAGCTGTTTACGCAGTTTAGGCGGCTGTGGCTGCTGCTGTTCCTCCTGCTGCGGCGGTGACAGCTGCTGCCCAGGTGACTGCGGCTCCTCCCTCATGATGAAGGGGATGCAGACACCGCCATCATGTCCGCTTCCCATCTCTATAAAGCATATGGGGGGGCTCCACCTCCTTTGGGCCCCTCCCCTTCCGGCTGGCAGCATGCTCTCTCCCTCTCTTTTTTTTATATATACATATTATACATTAGTCAGCTGGCGCGCTACGCCGCAGGATCCCTCCTGCGCAGCCTCAGTGGCTCCCGGCGCGCTTGCGAACGGAGATGCGTCATGTTGAATCGCGAATCGCACCCCGCGCAAGCGCAGACCCGGGCTTCCGGCGCACTCGTGCCAGGGTGCGACGCGACCCGCGAGTGCGCAGCCCGGACTTCCGGCGCGCTACGTCACAGGGCGCGACGCAATCCTGCACATGCGCAGACCTGGAAGGCCTGCCGGCGCGCTCAGCCCCGGCCCTCCGTGCGTGCGCAGCCCCGGCCCAGGACCTGGCGCACGCGGGAGAGGACCCCGGAAGGAACCCCCCCACGCACGCAGACCCAGGTACCAGCAAGATGGGGCTGAGAACAGAGGTCCCATCTGCTGCGTCATCACGGCCTCCAGGCCGCATCGATCCCAGGATCCACGTTCCAGGCCCCACGATCAGGTATGCGAGGCACCACCTAGAGAGGCTCCCAACAAGGACAGGAACCAAAACTGATGCGGAAGAGAGGTACCGCCTTTTTATTCAGTAGGTTCCTGCCCTTGGTGGGCGGATACCCTCTCTCAAGTGGTGCTGTCTTGGGAGAAGGGGAAAATATGAAAAAAAAAAATGTTAAAATAAAATGGTCCGTTTTAATGGTAGCTTATCGGAGGGGGCAGCAGAGCGGGGTCGCAGGAGGCAGGGTCGCTGCTTCATCCCGGCAGTGGCAGGAGTGGGACGATGCTGCGGGCCCTGGGCTGGGAGGAGAGGGCGTCCAGGCAGTGCGAGGCTGCGGGTCTTCAGGTCTCATAAGAGGTTGGCGCCGATGAGCGGAGTCCCTTTTCCCATTGATTTCCCTGCGGTGAGCTTTGGGAAAATGGCGGTCTCCGGTGACGCATGCGAAGATTGAGATCTCAATTTGAGCATGCGCCACCGGAAGCGGCCATTTTCCTGAAGCCCACTGCAGGGAAATCAATGGGAAAGGGGACTCTGATCATGGGCACCAAGATCTTATGAGAGCCCAAAGCCCGCAGCATCGCCCCACTCCAGACACCGCTGGCCTCCTGTGACCCCGCTGCACCTCCGGTAAGCTACCTTCGGATTATCAGACACACACACATTTTTCTCCCAAATTTGGGGTGGGGAAAAAAAGTACATCTTATACTCCAAAAAAATATAGTACATTGTTGATGCAAGTGTGTACAGCATATATGCCGTATATATAGTGGTACATTACCCTCTGTGCTCCAGAGTTTTGATGTTGAATCCTAAAGTTGGGGAAATCGTGTTTATATCTTCACCATTAAATTTCTTCAGGATTGTGGTTTTACCAGCGTTATCTAAACCTCTAACAATGAGTTAAGGAAAAAAGAGCATAAAAGAAAAGCAAACTAGCGCTACAAAAGTTTTATCAAAACTACAACAAGAAACCCAGAAAATTATCCAGAGGTATAATCAGGGTCTCTACCCCTACTATATGCTGCGCTCAGATGGGGCAGCAAAAAACCCAGTGACAGATTCTCTTTAAAGAAGACTAGTTACTTGCCATAAACATACAGGCCCCAATTCATCAAAGCCAGAAACGTAGATGCCGGTACTGATGAGGGCGCGTCTGTTAACGAATCTGGAGCGTCTGAGAAGTGACGTGCGCCTCGCCACAAATCTTACTCCAGTCAAGGACTGGAGTGAGACTTCTGGCATAAGGAACAACTTGGATCATCAGGAGTTAGACTAGTTGTTGCGTCACGCCTTCGTTACACTCACTCTGATGAAACTGAGCAAAACTGGGGTGAAAACGTCAAAAGTCAACATTTTTGACTTTTTGGTACATTTGACAAATGTACCTTAACAAAAACGCAGCAAAGCCTGCTTTTTTGGTGCTGATTCTTTACTGCCAAGAAAGCAGGTTTTGCCTGCAGAAAACGCAGCAAAAACGCACTGTGTACACAAAGCCTTACTCTACCGCTCCCCTTTCCCCATCTATGTAGTCAGACCCTCCCTGCTTCCTATAGCACCCAGCCATAACCGGCCTCCACAGTCCCTCCCTGGTCCCTGCCACAGCACAGGATACAGCATGAGCAGCCGCACCTCCCGCTCCTTCTGCTTCATCTTCTTCAGGATGGTCAGCAGCCCCATGTCACCGGGAATTCGCTTCCTACAAAGCAGCAAGTCTGTAGCGGACTACCATCAGCCAATCACAGGCCGCATAGCGATCACGTGATCAACAGTTCCCTAGAGAGAGCGGACCTATTATAAACGCTGTTATTGAAGGGTGGATTTATTTTTTCTTTTTTTTCAACAACTTTATGCGTATATAAACACTGCTTGGAAGACTGACGTTTCCTGCTGTTTTATGTCAACACTTCTCGGTATAATTATAGTAGAGATAATTTTATTTTCTGTGGAAATCTTGCCCCCCCCATATATATATATACACGCTAACGTCTGCACGGCGGCGGTATATAGAGGTAGCCTATCTCCCCCACAGACAATGGCGGGCACTTCCGGGCTCGCAGTAACTGAGAGGTTTCCCGCCCTAGGGGAGGGGGGGGCGTCACGTGACCTCGTGGCCTCAGCTCGCGCTGCCAATAGAAGCAATGAGGCCGCGCGGCGTCCATCAGCCGGGTACCGGCGGGCGGTGATTGGCTGAGCGTTGCCATGGGGATGCGGCGTTGCCGGCGTGTGACCAGGCGGTCCGGCCATCTTTTGTGTGTCGGATTGTGAGTGGAAGCGCCGAGAGGAAAGGAGCAGAGAGGAGCGGGTGAGTGATCCCCGGGGAGGGAAGGCTGCAGTGACGGGGCTGCAGGGTGTGGGTGCGGCCTAGAGGCGAGCGGCGAGGGGAGGCTGGAGAGGGGCTGCCGGGGAGAAAACTTAGGAGCCTCACAGGGGCGAGCGGAGAACAAAGGAGGGCGGGAGCGCGGCTACTGACGGCGGGAGGGCCACGGCGGTGTTCACACTGACCGCAAACGCTGCGGATTTTCATATGGAAATCCCACAGCAAAGTGGAGCACGTCTGCTCCATGTGGACGGTCTCCGTGGGGAAACACGACACCACTCTCCATGGACTGGCTGCAGATTTTGCTTTGTTGAGTTTAATGATACAAGTCTGGAATAGAGAGGTGCCCCCTCAAAGTTTTTGGGAAACACTATCCCCCTTTGCGTTGTTTCTGTGGTAACGCTTCTCTGGTACCCCATAGGCCTTTCTACACAACATGTGATCCCCTGGTGTGCAGAGGGGGTCTGAGCTACACTCCTCATTTACTGCAGGGGTCTCCCGGTAGCGGGTGCAGGGCCTGCGCTCACAATGGGGGCCTATATGAGAGAATCGGCGCCATTACAGCTCTATACCTGATTATTGGGGGCACTATAATACATGTAGGGGGAGACATTGCACCCGGGCCCAAAAGGTCCCTTTGGCCTACAAAAAAAAGACCTTTAACTTCAATAACTGGGGGCCCCATTGGAGCTTTTACTTTGGGGATCTTATGCCACAGGGGGCACAGTTTGAGTTTTTTGCATTGGGTCACATAAGCTTCTAGTTACGCCTCGTCCAGTATAACGGACCCGTCAGAAGAAGCCATGGAGTCAGTATAAAATGGTCCAACTCCTAAAATATATAATAAATTGGGTACAGTAGTTCAATGCAGTTTGTGGGGAATATTTTTTTTCCTAAGAATTTGGGAAAGTTATGAAATGTCCTATTCCTGATCTAAGGGTCTAGACTTCTAGCGGAGATGAATCTGTGCTACAGTAAATTTATCACGTAAACATGAGCCATGTATGGGGGGGGTCGGAGGTTTGGCTTACTGACTCCACAGCCCTGCCCGTCAGTGAGACATGCCTGAAGATCAGGGTCATTGCTCTCTGGAGTCTCCCCATACACATTACATGGGTTGGCCACCGTAGCGATTGTTACATCGTTTGCCCACTTGCATTGCTGCAAAACTAGTCAGCATTGATTTCCGTATGTCTGAGAAATCGCCCTCTGCAATGTTTAGTCATTCCCTTTTTTTTCTCCCCTCTAAGTCTCCTAGACTAGTATTGTTGGATGTGAACCAACGGCTTCATTTATATAACTTTTAATTTTTTTTGCGTACAAGAAAAAAAAAATGACTTCATTAGTGAGTTTGGATTTGTTTTTCGTCCATATTTGCTTCTGGTCAATGTGGTATCGTTTTTTTCACATATGCAACAAAAATAAAAAAAAAAAATGTCTAGGCTTCTCCTACCCATCAGACAGTTAAAATTGGCAGCACTCAGATCGTTTCTGTACTGTGATTTTTTTTATTTCCCCCAGACCTGTTGATTTGAATGGGCCAGTTTGGTCCATAACTTAGATTAAAAAAAAAAAAAACTTGTCTCAATTGTGTGGTTTTTTTTTTTATTTTTTTGTTTTTTTTGTGGACATTCAGTCCACGTGGTGTAAATGTGCTAGCATGACCTGCAGTGTCACCAGACTTGTCTCCCCTTGACCTCATCTGGGAAGTCATTGGTCGGCGATTGCACAGGGAGCTGCCAGCAGCGGATCTTGATGATTTGCCCAAGATCATTCAGTGCAGCAGAACATTTCTCAGGCAACCACTAATAACCTCATTGATAACAGCAAAAGCTGTAAGTGCAAGGATTTCAACACGTTGCTCATACTCTAAATCAGGGGTCTCAAACACGCGGGCCGCATGCGGCCCCTGAGGCTGCTTTATGCGGCCCGCAGGCACAGACCCCTTGACGATCCCGACCTGGTCCAGGAGGAGCCGCCGACAGCAGCGCTGAATTGCCGCACAGAGACTGTTTCCCAGCACTGCATTTCCAATGGCAGCCGCTGGCCAATCAGAGGCCAGCCGCTGATATCTGCGTGTCGGCGCAGCGAGTATGACGTCATTGCCATATGCAGATGTCAGCTGCTGGCCTCTGGCTGGCGGCTGACATTGAAAATGCTGTGCTGGGAGACAGTCTCTGTGCGGCAATGCAGCGCTGCTGTCGGCGGCTCCTCCTGGACCAGGTCGGGATCGTCAAGGGGTCGGACTCTGTGGTGCCTGCGGGCCACATCTGCAGGAAGGCCGCCGAGGGAACGGAGGACAGGTGAGAATCATCTTTTTTTTTTTTTTTTTTTTTTTTTTCTATTTTATGTGTGTGAAGAACAGCACAGGGGGCACAGAGCCACAAGATGGGGACCTGGATGGGGCACATAGCCACAAGATGGGGACCTGGATGGGGCACATAGCCACAAGATGGGGACCTGGATGGGGCACATAGCCACAAGATGGGGACCTGGATGGGGCACATAGCCACAGGATGGGGACCTGGATGGGGCACATAGCCACAGGATGGGGACCTGGATGGGGCCCATAGCCACAGGATGGGGACCTGGATGGGGCCCATAGCCACAGGATGGGGACCTGGATGGGGCCCATAGCCACAGGATGGGGACCTGGATGGGGCCCATAGCCACAGGATGGGGACCTGGATGGGGCCCATAGCCACAGGATGGGGACCTGGATGGGGCCCATAGCCACAGGATGGGGACCTGGATGGGGCCCATAGCCACAGGATGGGGACCTGGATGGGGCCCATAGCCTCAGGATGGGGACCTGGATGGGGCCCATAGCCTCAGGATGGGGACCTGGATGGGGCCCATAGCCTCAGGATGGGGACCTGGATGGGGCCCATAGCCTCAGGATGTTTTCCATTATTACTATATGATGCTAATTGTAAGACAGTATTACTGTATGTGGCCAATTGGGGGAAATAAAATTGTAAAAAAAATAAAATAAAGCATGAAAAAATATTGGGCACTAAAAATGCTGTTTTATATGTAAACTAAAGTAAACACAAAAAAGTGCACGTTTATTATCGCCACATCCATAACGACCCAAGCTATAAAAAAATAAACACGGCAAAAATGTTCAAAAGGTGTATACAAAAAAATGGTATCCCTAAAAATGTCACATTGAACAAAGAATGCGGCCCCCCCAAATTCAAATTTTTTCCATGTGCGGCCCATATACCCAGCCGAGTTTGAGACCCCTGCTCTAAATCAAGAGGTTTTGAAAATTTTGTTTCATTATTTGTAGATCAGTCTATCCATCCTGTGATTGCCATCATTTCATACTTTTTTTTTTTTTTTTTTTCTTCTTGGGGATACAATTTCAAGCGTGTGTGTATTGCATATATGATCTTTCCTGGCTCACTAAAAGATTAAACCTTTTATTTTATTATTTATTTTTTTATTATTATTTTATAGGCATTTTCCTTATCTGCAGGACTCTTGGGTCCCGTGTCCAAAAATACCCCACTGATTGCTCAAGACGGCTGAAAAGTGTGAGGCAGGAGCTCACAGGCACAGCTCCTTCCTAAGCTTGCGCAAAGAGTGCATTATGGATACATTAGAAATGGTATTTCTATTATATCTGCGCTCGCTCAGGCGGAAGCTCTGCGCTCTTGCTTCGTAATCTGCACACTTTTCAGCGGTCTTTTGAGCAGTCGGTGGAGGTTTCAGGACGCAGGCCTCCACCAATCCTCAGACATGAAAAGTGGCTCCAAAATTATATATTTTAAAATTTTAGTTATTTTAGGATGAACATTCTCTGGAGAAAAAAAAATGTTTTGTTATTGCGACGTGTCAGATGTTTGTGCCCTCTTGCACTAAAGCCACATGCCAAAATGTTTCCACTACAAATTTGGGGAGATTCTGCACCATTATCTAATTTTTACTGCAAGTGAATTACAAGTGACGCATATTATGTTTTCCTTTCGATGTCGTAGAGCTTTGTTTTTGCAGGATGAGCTGTTTTTTTTGTTTTTTTGTTTTTGTACCATTTTAGTGCATATACTACCATATTGCTCTATGCTATTGTTTGAGCAGCTGAGGTGACAAACCCAGTCTTGACGTTTTTATTGTAATGCACCATAAGGAACATCTTTTATATTGATGCACTTGACAATGCCAAATAAATAGTATTTTTTATTTTTTTTCTTTATCAGGAGTATGGAATCGATTTTACATTTTTATTATACTCCGTACTGTGGAAAAATTGCTGGAAAGTAAGAGTACTAGAATTTTTTTAGAACTAGACCACTTTCCCACAGTGAGTTTTTGGTGAGGTGTGTGGGGGTTTTTTTGTTTTTTTTTTTACACTGCGTATTTTTAGTAAAATGCAAGCAATCCATTTTACTTAATGGGTGCAGAAATGCAGCAACATCAAAAACTCATCGTGGGAATGTTGCTTAATGGGTTTTCCCCAAGAGCAAAGTTAATTTTAATCAATTATTCCAAGATCTATTGATTTAAAATGTACTTTGTTTGTGGGAAAACTCCTTTTAAGGTGGAAAGTGTATGAACAAAAGGGAAATCTAAATCAAATCAATAGTTGGTGTGACCGCTGTTTGTCTTAAAAGCAGCATCACTACTACTTTTTAAAGATATGAAACGAGGGGATTAATTGGAGAGCAAATAGGAAGCGTGGGCTTCTAAGTGAAGTAGTTAGATTCCAAGGGTATATACTCAGTATAAAATTATCTTTTGAACCTGAATATAGAGTTCCATCATCATCCTTCAGGAGCGCATATTGCTGGGAAAAACTTTTTAAAAAGATATATATATTTTTTTTTTTACTGGAAAATGTTTTGATTTAGGAAACTTGCAGAATACTTTATATAAACTTCTCTATTGCAAACCTTTACTCATCATAACTTTAAGGTTGAATAAGGCGGCCATGTTTTTACTACCTGAATACCCCCAAGTTTGACCTGTCTTGGTATGGCAGTCCACTTATTCCCTTAATAACCTTGGTCGCACTTGTGGGCAGCGGCTCTAGCTTAGCTATGTCCTATTTATATACCAGAGCCCAAAATTATACTTCTTATTTTAAGTCGTGTATAGAGGCAAAACTATGTACTTGTCATGAGCATGTCTTTTAGTCTATAATTGTGCTTTCCTTGGCAGCAGCTGCCTGGCGCTGGTCACTAAAATTGAATTTGCTGTTCACCCATACACCCAAGTTTTCTTCAGTCACCACTTTACCATGTAGTACATAATTGTACATTTATTTCTTCTGCCCAAGCGTATTATTTTACAGTTATATTAGGCTTCAATTGCGATTTCTCAGCCCAAGCCTTCAGCTTAAGTAAATTTCCATGTAACACTAAATTTTCCTCCTCTCTGTTGATTACCTTTCAGAGTTTAGAATTATCTGCAAAAATTGAAATTTGACCCCAGTGTCCTCTACAAGGTCATTAATAAAAGGTATGTTTTCATATATTATCATCACAGTAAAGTCTTAAAAAAGACACCCTAGATCACACACTGAATATGAACATAAAACATGTTAGCGGGATGGTGTAACTGGGTTAACAATGGGCTCAGTGATGAGAGAGAGTGTAGTTATTAGTTAAACATTCAGTCACTATTAACAGGGGTCAGTATTGGGCCATCTTATTTTTAACATATTAATTTTTTATATTTTACTTTTCCTTTTATTATAAACTGTATAGCATAGCCCAGCAAACTACACTTAACTATACCAAGGGCTTCCATTTATCGTGGGGCTTTACATAGGGCCCTTCATCAGAGGTATATGTCAGTAAATAGAAAAAGACTCACTCAAAATGTTAACAGAACTTTTGTCACACATCAGATTTCTGTATGTTTCTTGGGGACAGAACATGAACCTTATGTACTTAATTAGTGCTGTGTATGTTATGTCTAAGAGGTGAGACTTTATCCTATGCTGTAATTTTTCTCTATACTAGTTTACAAAATTAATTTCATTAGTGGCAATGTTGGAGAACTTTTATAGCACTTTTTTTTTTTTTTTTTAGGATTATTACACATGTTATGTCATGGGTATAGTGAAGAAGCTCAACTCGAGCATCTAACTGATCTCGTCAGGGCCCGAAAACTGAAAGCGTATCTGTTTCAGAAAGAACTTTGTACACGAGGAATAACTTTATTCATGGCCATTATATGACTTATATCCTGTATTTATAGCAGTTTTCCTAGCGATTTGCATACTTCTGGCCACATTCGGACTAGACTCCGTGCGGCCTTGTTCAATACACTTGCATTGATTGAGGCTGCGCACGTCTAGTCGGCTTGTGACCACATGTATGCACATCCACATACTTGCGGTCAAGTGCCTGCATAAAATACTAGAAAACTGCAGCACAGTCTTTCTCTGCTTTTTCTCCTCCTCTTCCTATAGATTACAGATGCATATTGAAGTCTAACACCTCGGTGTGCTGGCAGTTGATCTTGTCTTCAGCAAGGTGGACCTTTTTAAAAGTTTTTCAGAGTGACTGATCAGTTCAGGATTCAGGGGGGAGGAAAAGTGGCTTATAAGTGGACAAAAAAGCTAATTTCTGTGATGGGAAGAATTATAAACTTTCCTATATTTGCTTGTACTATTAATTTTATGTAAATCTTGTTGAAATGACTGGCCATTTAAAGGGGCTTTCCATTTTCAGAAAACCCTTGAACCCTAGTGCAGTTTGTTTAAAAAGCAAACTGCTTTGCTCACTCTCTGGGTCTAAATCTGAGTCTCTGCTACTTCCCCGTTATCTGCAGCGTTGACTTCATGTTGACAGCGCTGCAGCCAATCTGTGACCTCACTGGTTCTGAGCAGCTTGTGCCGTCTACTCTGGCAGAACCGCCACACTCGGTTATTGGTTGCAGTGCTGTTTACACTACATTACCACTGCAGCCACCAACAGCACAGAGACCTGGCACTGGACCCAGGGAGGGGGAGTAAAGAAATATTTTTTTAAATTCAACAAACTGTACCTTGGACACAATTTTTTTTGGGGGGATTATGAAAATGTCAGGACAAATGGTCTGTTTTCTTCCTGTAGTGTTTTGTCTAATAATGCTTTGTCTTTGTCTTTTTCTTCGTTTCTGACTAAAAGGGGAACAAAATAATTTGTATATACCTGAACACAACGCCAAGCCATGGTGAAGATTTTTGTGGGTGGTGTATCACCATCTGCTTCTCCTGAAGAACTAAAGAAGCTCTTTGAGAGGTATGGCCAGGTAAATGAGTGTGATATACTCAAAAATTATGCCTTTGTTCATATGGAGCGTGAGCAAGATGCCCATCGGGCCATCGGTGAGCTGCACAAACAAGAGTTTTATGGTTCGCACCTCACTGTGGAATATGCGACCTCAAAGATCCGTAATGCCACCAAAATCTACGTGGGCAATGTGTCAAGCAGAGCGACTACATCACAAGTAAAAGAGTTATTTGAAAAGTTTGGTAAAGTTGTAGAGTGTGACATTGTGAAAAATTATGCTTTTGTGCACATGGCCAAGGAGAGGGAAGCCATGGATGCCATTTTGCACCTTAATGACTCCCCTCTGGAAGACCAGAAGATTTTCGTCACACTGTCTAAAAGCAACAACGCTCCAAAGAACTCCAAGCTGTCTTCTTCAGCTGTGGTGGCAAGTTCAACTGCGCCTCCACCACCTCCACCGCCACCACCTGCTTATTATTTCCACCGTGGACGCATTCCACCACCCCCAGCTCCTTTCTCTCCATTTCCACCACGTTCTTGGTATGAAAGGGAGTACTACGAGAGGTACACCTATGACTTCTATGACAGAAGTGGGCTTGGTACTCGTGCTACATATGACAGAGCCCTCACTCCAGCCGCCGTAGTGGCCGCAGCAGCTGCAACCCTGCCAGCTACCCCTGTAGCTGCCGCCGCTGCTGCTGCTCCTCAAGCACAACCATCAATCAATACCGCCTTGGCTCCTGCCGCTTACAGGGACCGGAGTCCTGTAGGGCGAAGAACGGCAGCAGCGGCCGCAGTTATGGCACAATATGCAGATCCATATGGTACAACCCAAGCCTACAGCCAGAGTTACAGCCAAGCCTATGCGTCTGCATTCTCTCAGTATAGCTTGGGAGCAGCAGGTTACAGTCCAGCTGAGTACTACGAGAAATATGCTAACGGGTACGCAGGCCAGTACAGCCAAACTTATTAAGCCACGCAAACCCTCCCACACCTCTTTATTTTTATTTTTTTCCTGGTTTGCTTCTTCCTTTATTCTCTCCAGAAAGATGAGAGAATACATAACAGTTAACCAACAGGCCGGATTTAATCCTCTGTCTGCTCATAAGATAGGGACGCAGAAAATGGGAAAATAATGGTTAATATGCTGTTTTAATGTTAGTCAGTTTAATAGTTCCTGTTTTGTACAGGTTAGAGAAACTAAAATATTAGCATGTTTTTTTTTATATTAAGGACTTAATCCTCAACAAGCAATTATCAAACAGTGTATGTATATATGCGTGTGTATGTGGATATACACAAGTCTTTGTATTACAAGTATAGGCAGGATTAGGAAGGTGGGGAATTAATTATTAGGTATTACAACAAGCTTGGTACTAATCAGTGAGGAGGAGCGGAGGATTAAAGGGGTATTCCCATCTCCAAAATCCTATCTCAATATGTAGTAGGTGCAATACTAATAATTTTAGCAAATACCTCCAATTAACAATGTAGTATAGTTTTTCAGATTAGCTATGTTTCTTTTCTCATGTGCAGGACCTTAGGTATCCATGGTTACAACCACTAGCAACTGGCTAACTAACTGTCACTATGTCAGTGGATGTAACCGTGGATACCTAAGGTCCCGCAATGCTTGCACATGAGAAAAGAGACATGGCAAATCTGAAGAACTATACTACATTTCTAATTGTAGGTATTTGCTAATATTATTATTACACCTACTACATATTGGGATAGGATCTTGGCGATGGGAATACCCTTTAACTCTTCGTCCAGTAAGCCTTACAGGACATCTGGGCTAGACTACCTGAGATCCGTACATAAGAGTATGCTGCTCCATAAAATAACCAGTTAGCTTATAGTATTTCAGATTGTATAAAGCTAAAAGTAGTACATAATAAAAATAAAAATTCAGGCTTATTTTTATAGAAGACGCGAGGAATGTAAGAAAACATTTTGGTCCTAGACTGTTCATCTTGGGTATAACTTGGAGACTGGAATGCACAGAGAGTGAAGACAGATTAGATAGCTGGTTGGTAGGGTTATTTAATGAGAAGTACTGAGAATATAGAATAATTGCAGCAGTCATCAGATTACATGCCTGGCTTTAAATTAGGTTAATCTGACAGCAGGTTTTTGCGACATAATCTGAGAGCAGCATGATATAGTGACAGAGACCCTGATTCCAGTGATGTATCACTTACTGGGTACAGTGGTTTTGATAGACTTGGTTTTCTCTGCTGCAGATCTAGCAGTGCTTTGAATGCTGAGATGTGTATAACCCTGCCCCCACCACTGATTGGCTGCTTTCTATGTACACTGTCAGTAATCTACCAATCAGTGGTGGGGGCGTGGTTGCACAGACAGGCTTGCAAGCGCAACTAGTCCTTTAGTGATAATATCCTGTTGATAAAATACTGATTGTTTTAAAACTACAGCAAGCTGCTGAGCAAGTGACACATCCCTGGAAACAGGTTCTCTGCCCCTACATTATGCTGCTCCCAGATTAAATAGCAAAAACCTTCTTACAGATTCCCTTTTACATACATAATATTAATGGTGAGGGTTTTATACATTCTGGACATGGTAGAAAGCTCCACTAGTAGGGTTTGTCTAAAAAGAGAACCTTTTTCCATACAACCTTTCTAGCATACAGACATCATAGTGGTGTTCCCCAATGATTGATTAACTCCAATGTGATACTATATTCTTGATGCAGCTGGAGTGTGGGGGGAGATGGTAGAAAAATACCTTCTTGTGTAATCTTGTGATTTATTCACCCTAATGCAGTCATGAAGGTGGGGGACAAGTTAATGGGGTTGTCCTGGCTTGGGAGAAAAGTTTGCAGACTGCTGAATCGTGACTGTGATTCCAAAGGTATTCTCAGCGTGAGCCGGTGGTCTTAATGTATGCGGTTATGTGCCAAATGGACTCCTCTGACTTCTCTCAATTCAGTTCTGTTGAGATGAGACGAAAGCATCTAGATCTCAAGTATTCAAATCGCATGTGTGCAGTGTAGTGACCGCCTGCTCATAATGAGAATATTGGGAATTGTTACAGCGCGTGCACCACAAGCTGTCAGGATTCAGCAGTGTGCAGTCACATAGAGTGCTGACTTTTGTCCTAAGCCTGGACTGCCACTTTAGGAGTCATGGTTGGATGGGTCAGGGGTAAAAATAGTACTACCCAAAAGCTATAGTTAAAGGGTTCCACAAAATATATCACCTTTCAGCCTATCTCTAGAATAGGGGTACCAATCCTCCAGCCAGATGTTTCTTCTGCAGCAGTCAAAATGTAGTATCATGTGATTAGCTAGGCACTAAGTAGACATACTGGATCTACCATAGTGAGAGTTGCTCTCCTCTCTGGCTAATAAAGGGGGTTTTGAGCAGAGGGCACCCTCTTCTATAACATTAAAATGTCCTAACAGAGAGTATGGAATGGAGATAGTCTTCCAAGTGGTTTCCCGGCGCTGCCAGAGTTGCTCACCGGATCGAAAGTGAGCCCTACCAATGACTTTGACCCCATTAATTTGGGGTCGTAACATCATTCGTTTTGGACAGCAGCAGATAGCCCCCCTTTAAACCTCTTGGATTAAGACCCTTCGTAAGTATAGTTGGGAAGACTTTAGTGCTAGCAGTAATAATTAAAACAAAGTCTTGCGCATATATATGTATATGTATATATATATATATATATAATATGTATGTGTGTGTTTTAATGACATTGTAATTTTTTAAAAAAAAGCACCAAACAGGGTCCAGCAGTCCTCCGTTAACAGCAGGAGAAAACTTAACTTAATTCTATGGAAAAAAAAAACCTCTAATCTATATTTCTCCATGAATTACAATTCTAATGTTATTTGATCTCCCTGTAGGTCATAATAATGGATTATAAGAATCTAATTAAGCAAACAGGATAAAATGACTTTTAGTCCTTAGTGAGCTCATTGATCCTGCAGATGTTGCATCCTTCTTCATTGTAGAAAATCGTGCATGAGCCGCTCACTGAGCGTAGTATTGGTGAAATGGCGCTTACATCGGCCGTTCTGCTTCAGATTTACATGTTAAATTACATTTTAGTTTTTTTCAAGAATTCCCTATAATGCTCTATGTTGCAAGCCAGCACCCCCAGATTAATCACACAGTCATAAATAAGCTATATATAGGGTCTGTTAGGTCTGCTGACATGTCTGTTGTAGGAAATTCAAGCATTCGCAATGGAATAACCGTTCTGGAGCGTTTCTGCTTGGCGCTCCTTGTGTCTTTCCTCTGTTATTCCTCCGGGACATGTTACAATTAAAGGGCAACTAGGCATGTCCTTACATACTACGATCCATATTGGCAAGGGAAGTGTTAATACTCAGATGTAAAGTCCAGCTATGTAGGTTCTTCACCGATGTCAGAGTATTGAAGGATCGGGCATGTTGGATTTTTAACATGCCCAATCTTTCATTCTCATTAGAGATGAGCTGCTGCTAGAGATGTCTTGACAGTGGCTTATTGTTACTCCTCCCTTGCCATTGAGATCACATACGAAAACGGTGTCAGGGGGGGGGGGGGGAAGTGTCCATCTTAAGACCTTTCATTCAGGCCATGAGAGAATCTGTTGATACCAGTGTAAATTGCAGACATGTCGAAATTAGAAAAACTAGTTTTTAATGTGATCATATCTGGGGAACGTATATTGAAGGACCTCCATAAAGCACATTGAATAATTTAATTTGATGTATTCCCCTCAATTTTTCCGGACCCTCAGATACTCTGCAGTAAGTGGAGGCACGGAGCATTTTCATACACGCTGAATGAGTATCTGAATGTACAGTTCTACCTATAGTAAAGTAGTCTACGATGTGCATGTTAAACGAGCGCCCTATTCGCTCTCACAACAGTGTAAATCATGGTAATTCTCCCAAATATATTCCATTTTACAATATTAGTTATTTCAATGCTTTGGCCCAGCTTACCATTTCATAGTTTGTGATATGTTCAGATCTACTGGTTGTTGCAATGTATAGATATCTAGTTGTTGCATAAAATTCTGTACAAAGTTAAGATGTGTAAGTAACGTTGGCATACTCCAAAAGAAAAAAAAGTAATAAAAAAAAAAAATACAATTTTGTGTAGGAAACAGAATGCATATATATATTAAAGACTATATTAAAATAGGTAAAATGTATTTATTAATGTCACTGTTTTTGCTGTATACATTTCTAGAGCTGTTAAATAGATGTGGATAGATGTTTTCAGGGTCCACTATTAGGTAGTTTTATAGAGTACTGGTTCTGCTGTAAAATGCAAATGCTGCCCCCCTATGATTTTATTTTAAAGGGGTTGTCCACTACTATTCAAAATATCCCTGTGTTTTTATGAGGAGACTGATGGGATACAATACACAACCTCTGCAACGGCCATAGGAGAAGTCTTTTCTGTGCTCAGTTTTATAGGACACACACTGAAATAATGCAACCTATTCTATTAGGATAGAATAAACATTTCAGCAGAGAGCTCAATGATCAAAACATCTAATTTTTTTTGGCATTGATTCTTACCTGCTTAACATTAATGAGGCCTCACCAGTGTTATCACTTCTAGTCCGGAGAAATCTAACATAAAAGCCATATGCCGATCAGGCTGGAAATGCACTGGGGCGTGTCAGTGCACTTGGACTTCTAAAGTGCATTGTCACACCCTCTGTGCACTTCCAGCCTGATTTGCATATGGCTTTTTTATGTTCTATTCGTCATGACTAGCACAATAGATCTTTATAAAAAAGGCATCATTTTTATTGGTGATTAAATGCCTATACAGCCATACCACTTCTTCCATATGTAAAAATCTGCTGTGACAAGCCAGCAGGACAATTGTGTATTCAAGGTTATCTAGCTAACAGTCCAATTATATAAGTGACAGGGTGTCGCTACACTTGTCTTTAGAACATTGCCCTATAGTGCACCCAACAAGTGAAGAACACTTTGTAATTTTTGTTCAGCTGGTTTAGAGATTTTCAGCAGTAATAGTGTGGAAGAACCTTTCATGGCTTGCCCAGGATTAGAAATACAAGGCCGTTTCCGTTTAATAATAGTACCATGCGTGTCCATAGGTTGTCTGGTCTTGCAGCTTGGCTCATTTGCTTAATTTTGCGAAAACTGATCAATAATTAAAAAGTTATGTAATATTGTCCATTACTTTATTTTGCTTCCTTCTATCTCAAAACTCCATGCTGAAAGGGCTACTTTAACTGCCTAGATCCTGCTCTTTTATAAGCTACTTTGAACTGCAGCTTCAGCATAAATCCGTGCTTAAACACTATTTCCAAACAGTCCCCCTGTCTGAGCAATGGGGAAGCGGAGCTGAGACTCTCACACAGGGAGAGTATTTGGAAATGGTGTCTGTCCACAGATTCTTGCTAGAGCTGCAGTTCAAAGCAGCTTGTAAAAGATCACAAACTAGGCAAAGTAGCACTTTGAGCTAAATAAGGTAATAACGTATTTGAGATAGAATCGTAACCTCACACGAAAGCAGCCATGTTTTTCTAATCATGAGCAATCTATTTAACAGGGTCAAAAAGAGTTCATCCATGTAATTGAGTTTGTGTTTAACAAAAAAATCTGTGAAGCTTTTTCTTCAAATTATATGCATAATAAAAGGCCGCACATTCGTGATCAGTGTCTGGGGAGGTGACAAGACTTGATGTTTTGTCCCTACAGGTGATTGGACCGCCTCATGTATGACCTGCATGCTCTATTTCTCTAACATCTTTTCTATGAAGTTATATTGTCTTGTGCAAAAATTTCAAACTAACGGCTTCTTCCATCGTTATTTGCCGTCAAATTATTTGCAACCCTCCGTCTACGATCCGGCTCCTTCCCTCTCCTTACCTTTGTCTGCCTTGCCTGTCAACAATGTTTTTTTTTTTTTTCCACATTTCACAAGACTCTGCTGATTAAAGATGCAATAAACATAATTTGGACGGATACTGCACCGAGCTTTTTCCTCTCCCGTGACGCTGCATAGTTTGAATATGACGTTGCATCCGGTCCCTGTCGAACTTTCTGCACCGTTTCTCCTAGAACCCTTTGCTCCGTCTCATCCTTATCCCCGTCAGTGTGAAAAGCAAAAGGCCATTCATTCTTACTCAAGACATAGCATTGTTGCTTTCCTTACACAAGGGTGGCCATTTATAGTTAATTGTCTAGTAAAAACACATGGTAGCATGTGTAAAAAGGAAAGAATGCAGTGAAAAATTACTCGCATCTCTTTATTTTTTAGTGCAGATCGGAATATTAAAGAAGTAATCTGATTGTATGCCAGGAAGTACTTTCTGAGTATTTAATTTTTTACACAATTAATATAGAAAATAAATGCAACTTATTACACAACACTTTACATACTGGGATGACTGGAAAATGGCTGCCTCCACCGTCCATATGGAAAAGACTCACTATTAAGTCTGTGTTAAAGTGTTCTCAAATGACAACATACTAAAAAAAATTTTTTTTTTTTTTTAAGTAAATGCCTATTAGTTACCCTGGATCAAGTTGAAAGATTCTAAACATTTTATCTCATGGTGATTTGGCATTTTCCCCCGTAGACTGGTGTGGCCTCATTATTATTATTATTATTTTTTTAAATTTGGGGGTTGGGGGGGTGGGGTGTGGAGGAAGGGTTAGAGATGCTGAGTTTTCGCATCGTAAAATCAGTAATATGTTAGATTAACTGAAACTGATCGGATTAAGAATGAATGGACCTTTAAAAAATAAATAAATAAATGCTTTGATCGTTAAATATCCTATGTTGAAATTCAAGTGGAATGTGACAAATTGCTTTGTAATTAAATAGTTGAGTCTTGTACCGAACTGTGTTTGAGGATTCCGTGACGTTCCTCACCCGCACCCTTCCGCTGTTCTTTTCCGCCTCGACCACGCTTTCGCCACTTGAAAAGATGGATGCAACAACCTACACCTTTGTCTTCTTTTGCAGACAAATCTCCAACTTTTAACCCCTTTGTCCCCCCAAAAAATCATGGTTGAATGCGTGAAATAAACAGCAGATAAAGTTGGGTTCTAACAAGAGGGGAAAGAGTTTGGTGGGAGTCCCTGAAAGGTGAGTAAACAGGTCACTACACTGTTAATCAATTCTGTTTCAATGTGTTATCACGGGTGCAATGAACTGGTAAAGTAGCCAAACATCTCGGGAATCTGTTGGTCGACAGTTAATCGTCCTGATATCCCTATACAGTGGCTTGTGAAAGTATTCACCACCTTGGCATTTTTCATGTATTGCTACCTCACAACCTGGAATTTCACTTTTTTTTTTTTTTTTTTTTTTTTTTTTTAGGGTTTGCATCAGTTCATGTAAAGTACATGCCTACAACTGTGAACATTTTGGTTTTCTTTTTATTGTGTAGCAAACACCAAATGGGACAAAATAACTGAAAACTTCAGTGCGCATAACTATTCACACCCCTAAAGTCAGTACTTTGTAGAGCCTCCTTTTGTGGCAATTACAGCTGCAAGTCGCTTTGGATAAGTCTCTATGAGCTTTCCACATCTTGCCACTGTGATTTTTGCCCATTCCTCAAGACAAAACTGCTCCAGCTCCTTCAAGTTAGATGGTTTCCTTTGGTCAACAGCAATCTTCAAGTCTGACGACAGATTCTCCGTTGCATTAAGGACTCTGCCACTCCAAAACATTTACACGTTTCCCCTTAAACCACTCGAGTGGCGCTGTAGCAGTATGTTTTGGGTCATTGTCTTATTGGAAAGTGAACCTCTGTCCCAGTCTCAAATAATAATAATTTTTATTTCTATAGGGCCAACATATTCCGCAGCACTTTACAATTAAGTAGGGACATATACAGACAATATAAACAATACAATGTATCATATTTCAACAGTTACGGGAGGAATGAGGGCCCTGCTCGCAAGCTTACAATCTATATGGAAATGTCGGGGGGGGGGGGACACGAAGAACATGGTAATCAACCAGTATCCATTTAAGTGCAGTTACTGTGTGGTAGTTGGTGCATGGAGGATGTGGAGACAGTTGAATAGGCAGGAGCCAAATTAAGAGCAATATTTAGGAGGGAACAGGGGAGAGTTAGGTTGGTAAGTTGAGGTTTTTGTTTTTAAAGCATGTTTGAAGACATGGGGCTAGATATCAGTCGGATTGTTTGGGGCAGTGCATTCCAGAAAACTGGTGCAGCACAAAAGAAGTCTTGGAGCCGGAGGTGTGAGTTTCGGATTAAGGAGGATGTCCGTCTTAGATCCGTTGCAGAACGGAGGGCACGGGAGGGGCGATTAGACAGAAATGAGGGATGAGATATAGGGCTTTGCAGAACTGTGGAGAGCTTTGTGGGTGAGAGAGAGGAGTTTGCATTTTATTGTGGTAAATGAGGAACCAGTGCAATGACTGGCACAGGGTAGAGGCATCTGTGAAGCGGGCTGATACAAATATGACCCTGGCTGCTGCATTCAGAATGGATTGGAGAGGAGAGAGTTTGTTTAGAGGGAGACCGATTAGAAGAGAGTTGCAGTAGTCCAGATGAGAGTGAATAAGATCGACAGTAAGAGTTTTTGCCGTATCATAGGTGAGAAAAGGTCGTATTCCGGAGATGTTTTTTAAGGTGCAGGTGACAAGAGCAAGTGAGTGATTGTATATGGGGAATAAAGGAAAGTTGTGTGTCAAATATGACTCCAAGACAGAGAGCTTGCTGCTTGGGCATTATTGTGGCGCCACCCAAGGAAATTGAAAAGTCAGGTATAGGTAGGTTAGTAAAGGGAGGAAAAACAAGGAGTTCAGTTTTGGAGAGATTCAGTTTCTGATAGAGGGAGGCCATGATGTTAGAGACCGCGTACAGACGATCACTGGTATTTTGTATTCGAGTGGGGGTGAGGTCAGGTGAAGAGGTGTATAGTTGGGTGTCATCAGCATAGAGATGATACTAGAAACCAAATGCTGATGGTTTGTCCAATAGGGGCAGTGTACAAGGAGAAGAGGAGGGAGCCTAGGACTGGTCTTGTGGAACCCCGATAGTAAGGGGAAGATTAGAGGAAGAAGAGCCGGCAAAGATACCGTGAAGGAGAGGTCAGAGACATAGGAGGAGAACCAGGAGAGAGCGGTGTCCTTGAGGCCTATAGAGCGGAGCATAGTGAGAAGGAGCTGATGATCCACTGTGCCAAAAGCAGCAGAGAGATCCAGGAGAAACGGCAGGGAGTAGTGACCATTAGATTTAGCTGTTAGGCTGCGTGCCCATGTTGCGGATTACAAGCGTTTTTGCTGCGGATTTTCCGCTGCAGAAACGATTGTAAAACGCTTGGTAATCCGCATCCCATGGTCCCCAATGAGAATCCGCAAGTTCTATGCCCATGCTGCGGATTTTTCCGCAGCGTTTATGCTGCGTTCAAAAATCCGCAGCATGTTCATAAATTTTGCGTTTCCGCAAGCGGAATTGCCTTATACAATGCAATAAAAAACAAGGCAATTCCGCATGTCGAAAACGCGCGATAAACGCTTGCGGAATTCCGCATGCGTTTTTCCGGGAGAGGACATGCGGAAATGAAGCAGAAATTTTCTGCTTCATTTCCGCAACGTGGGCACATAGCCTTAGGCTATGTGCCCACAATGCAGAAATGCTCCGGATTTTTTCCTGAGCGTTTCTGCATCTCCCTAGCAGAAAAAACGCATGCGGATTGTACATGCGGATTGTACATGCGTTTTTCCTGCCAGGGACAAGCGGATGTGAAGCGTTCTTCACATGCATTTCCGCATGCGGGTTGTCAAGCGCTTTCCAAGCGATTTTAGCATCACTTGGAAAGTACTTGACAACTTGGTCACACTATATAAATCCATGCAAACGGCATGGATTTATATAGTGTAACCGAAAGAATGGTAAAAAATAAATCTATACTTACCTTCTGATGTCCCCCGGAGTCTTGCTTCACTCTGTCCTGGCTTGCCGGCAGCTCGCGGTACACTACACTGAAGGACCTGCTGACGTCAGCGTCACATGACTAAATGACGTCAGCGCAGGTCCTTCAGTCCACCGCGATCTGCCGGCAAGCGAATACAAGCACACCGGGGGCCATCAGAAGGTAAGTATAATATTTATTTTTTATTTTCTTCTTTTTTTTTTTTTTTTTTTTTTTTACAGGTTCTATGGTACCCGGGTCCGGAGGAGAGTCTCCTGTTCTCCACACCCGGGTACCATCCGCACATTGCCATGCATGGATTCCGCATGTACAGATCCAGTAATGCGGAATCCAAGCGTTCCAATGCAAGTCAATGGCGGCGAAAACGCAGCGCTTCCGCAAAATAATTGGTAGTTGTGCGTTTTTTTCTGCAATGATAACCCACAGCGGAAATTTCCGTAGCATGTGCATAGCACATGCGGATTATCATTGGGGAACATGGCAGACTTTCTACCAAGCGTTTTTTTTAAGCGTTTCTGCAGCGGTTTTGCCGCTGCGGAAACGCTTAAACGCATCGTAGGCACACAGCCTTAGTAGATCATTAGAGACTTTAGTGAGGTCAGTTTCAGTAGAGTGTGAGAAGTGGAAACCAGATTGTAAAGGGTCGGGAAGAGAGTTATCTGAGAGAGAGCGCATTAGTTGGGAGTGGACCAAGCATTCCAGGAGTTTAGAGATGAAGGGAAGATTAGAGACCGGTCTTTAGTTAGCAGTGCAGTTTTCGTCCAGGGATGGCTTTTTAAGTAAAGGAGTTGTGATGGCATGTTTGAATGAAGAGGGAAAGATGCCCAAAAGAAAGAGGGGTTAAATATTTTATTTAGGTGGGTAGTGACAGCTGGGGAAAGGGACTGAAGGAGATGTGAGGGGATAGGGTCACTGTTGCAGGTTGTAGGGCGAGAAGAAACTAGGAGTCTGGTCACTTCTTATTCTGTGACTGGCTCGAAGATGTAAAGTGAACTTGAGGTGCAGGAGGGAAGGGGATCCAGACTCTGACTGGATTGTGCAAGAATGTCTTGACGGATATGATTGATTTTTTATAGGAAATAAGTGGCCAGATCGTCAGCACTTAGGTTGGTGATGGGAGTCTGTACTTTAGGGCTCAGGAGGGAGTGGAAGGTTTCAAAGAGTCGTTTAGGATTATTAGCTAGAGTTGTGATGAGAGTGGTAAAGTAGACTTATTTAGATAGATGGAGAGCAGAGTTATATGTTTTGAGCATGAACTTATAGTGGATGAAGTCTTCTGCCAAAAGTGATTTTCTCCACTGACGCTCAGCACACCTTGAACAGCGCTGGAGAAAACATGTTTGCAACATGTGCCAGGGCTGCCGTCTATGCCGGTTCATTCTGCGTGTAGCAGGTGCTGCTTCATCCAGGGCACTCCGCAATGTGTTGTTATAGTGTGACAATGCTGAGTCTGGACGGGAGAGGATGGGAGCTAAAGATGACTGTAGAGTGTTCATAAGTTGCTGGGTATTAATGGCACATAGATTTCTGTGTGTATGGTAAGTAGGGGTGTCCCGGGTGAGGAGACAATTCTTGACAGAGAAGGAAAAAAGGTTGTGGTCGGAGAGTGGTAGAGGGGAATTAATAAAGTCATGCATGAGCAGAGTCGTGAGAATACCAGGTCCAGAGTGTTCCCGTCTTCATGTGTAGGAGAGTGAGTAAGCTGTGAGAGGCCGAATGAGGCGGTTAGAGAAAGAAGATGAGAGGCAGATGGGGAAAGCGGCTTATCAATGGGTATGTTAAAGTCCCCCATGATGAGAGTGGGAATATCACAGGATAGGAAGTGTGGAAGCCAGGTGCAAAGTGATCCAGAAACTTATGGGCGGGGCCTGGATGGTGATATACTACCGCCACTCGCAGGGAGAAGGGTTTGACAAGCAATCACTGACAAACAAGTTTTGCTCAAGAATATCCCTGTATTTTGCACCATACATCTTCCCCTCCACTCTGACCATTTCCCTGTGTCTGCTGCCAAAAAGCATCCCCACAGCATGATACTGCTACCACCATGTTTCATTTGGGGATGGAGTTCTTAGTGTGATGAGCTGTGTTGGTTTGGTGCCAAACATAGCATTTACCTTGGTGGCCAAAAAGTTTAGTTTTGGTCTCATCTGACCACTGCACCTTCCTCAATACATTTGGGGAGTCTCCCACATGTCTTTTGGCAAACTCAAAATGAGTCTTATTTTTGTGCGTAAGTAAAGGCTTTTTTCTGCCCACTCTTCTATGGAGTGACTGGCTTATTGTGGTCGTATGGACAGATACTCGAGTCTGCTTGGGCAGCTCCTTCAGAGCTACTTTTGGTCTCTGTGTTGCCTATCTGGTTAATGCCCTCCTTGCTCGGGCTGAAACTTTTGGTGGGCGCCTTCTCTTGGCAGGTTTGTTGTGGTGCCATGTACTTTCCTTTTAATGATAATGGATTTGATGGTGCTTCGGGGGATAATCAGAGATTAGGATATTTGTTATAACCCAACCCTGACTTGTACTTCTCAACAATTTTGTCCCTGACTTGTTTGGAGATCTCCTTTGTCTTCATGGTGTTTGGTTAGTGGTGCATCTTGCTTAATGGTGTTGCAGCCTCTGTGGTCTTTCAGAAAAGGTAAAGTGCATATACTGACAGACCATGTGACACTTAGATGGCACCAAAAATTTTTAGTGGCTTCCTAGTAAAAGGGGTGAATACATATGCACATGACAATTTTAAGTTATTTCATCTCATAAATTAAATTTATGCCTAATATTTTTCTCACTTGACTAGCTTAGACTATTAAGTGCTGATCCATCACACACAAATCAGATTACAAAATTATTTATAAACACAGGTTGTAATATAACAAAATAGGTAAAAAGCCAAGGGGGGTGAATACCTTTGCAAGCCACTGTATATATGTTTTGTTTAGGATCAGCTGAACATGTATGTTTCTCAATGGAGAGAGGAGGATTACCCGCTGCCAGACTTTTGGTAGTGTCGGATGTCATGTGCACTCAAAGGATTGTGCATGTTGAAATCCAATATACCGCTTCTTCCCCCTCCGCAAGATGGCTCCACACACATGCAATGGTTGGGGTTTGCTCAACACTTACCCTAAAAGTAGCCATACATATTAAGTTCACACGACATTATAAAAAAAATCGTTCACAGTTTCATCCAGAAAACCCAGACCATTTTTTTTCTCGCCTGTCATCCATGTACTACCCGTTTTTTGTGTTTTTTTTGCTGCAGCTATTAACCATTTACAGTTTCCCATGTGACAAAACTGCAGTGTATCGGTAAAAATCTGATGCTATACTGTGGCTTCCTACGGCAGTCGTTGTGTGTGGGTTTTTTTTTTTTTTTTTTTTTTTTTTTTTTATAAAGCGCTGTCCTTTCTTTACACAGACAGCACTCAGACTGAAAATATCGTCATGTGAACGAGCCCTTAAGAGTGAGGCTATATATATTAGTACAGACCAAAAGTTTGGACACTCCTTATTTAACCCCTTCGTTTTTTGCTCCCCTTGTTCCCAGAGCCATAGCGTTTTTATTTTTTGGACAATATGGCTGTGTGAGGGCTTATTTTTTGCGGGACAAGTTGTACTTTTCAACGCCATTACTAGTTTTACGATATCGTGTACGGGAAAACGGGAAAAAATTCCAAGTGCGGTAAAATTGCAAAAAAAAGTGCAATACCACAGTTGTTTGTTTTATTTTTTTACCACATTCACTGAATGCTAAAACTGACCAGCCATTCTTATTCACCAGGTCATTACGAGTTCGTAGACACCAAACATGTATAGGTTATTTTATATTTAAGTGGTGAAAAAAAATTCCAAAATTTGGTAAAAAAAAAAAAAACTAAAAAAAATAGCGCTATTTTCCGAGACCTGTAGCGTCTCCATTTTTCGTGATGCGGGGCTGGGATAGGGCTTATTTTTTGCGCGCCGGGCTGACTTTTTTATTGATAACATTTTGGGGTAGATTCGATGTTTTGATCGCCCGTTATTGCAATTTTGCGGCGACCAAAAAACGTAATTCTGGCGTTTAGAATTTTTTTCTCGTTACACAATTTACCGATCGGATTAATTCTTTTTTTATATTGATAGATGGGGCGATTCTGGACGCGGCGATACCAAATATGTGTATGTGGGTTGTTTTTTTTTTATATTTTATTTTGAATGGGGCGAAAGGGGGGTGATTTAAACTTTTATATTTTTTTATATTTTTAAAAACATTTTTTTTTCACTTACTGCATGCTTCAATAGTCTCCATAGGAGACTAGAAGCAGCAGTTGTCTGATCGTCTCTGCTACATACAGGGGACCAGCAGATCCCATGCATGCAGCAGAAATGGTCCTGTGCTATGAGCACCGACCACTAGGTGGCGCTCATAGCGACCAGATCATGACAACCACAGGCGTCTGCTGCAGACCCTGGGTTGTCATGCCCATCCATCGGTGACCCGTGATCACGTGACGGGGTCGCCGATGGGCGGGGCTTATGATGCCGCAACCCGGAAGCGCGCGTTAAATGCCGCTGTCGGAGATTGACAGCGGCATTTAACATGTTAACAGCCGCGGGTGTATCGCGATTCCACCCGCGGCTGTTGCGGGCACATGTCAGCTGTAAGAATCAGCTGACATGTGCTCGGTTCAGTGAGGGCTCAGCGCAGCAGCCTAGAATATAAGACATATTTTCAGTTGTTTCACACTTCTTTGTTAAGTATATAATTCCACATGTGTTAATTCATAGTTTTGATGCCTTCAGTGTGAATGTACAATTCTCATTGTCATGAAAATACTGAAAAATCTTTAAATGAGGTGTGTCCAAACTTTTGGTCTGTACTGTGTGTATGGCGCACGTCGTAAAATGTATTAACTAAGACACCCTCCGTGTCCTAACACATTAATGGGAAGCTGTCAGCAGGTTTTTGCAGCATAATGTAGGGGCAGAAACCCTAATTCCAGCGATTAATCACCTGCTCAGCAGCTTGCTGTAGTTTCATTAATCAGTGTTTTATCAGCAGGAGATTATCACTACAGGATTAGGTGTCACATGATTAGCTTAACTTCCAATCTGTAACCCCACCCCCTCCACTGATTGGCAGCTTACTGACAGTGTACATAGGAAGCTGCCAATCAGTGATGTGGGTGGGGTTATACACAGCACAGTATTTTGACCACTGCTAGATCTACAGTGGAGAAAAGGGGGATTTTATCAAAACTGCTGCAAGCAGCCCAGTAAGTGACACGTCGCAGAAATCCGTCTCTGCCCCTACATTTTGCTGCTATCAGATTCCATTTAAAAAACCTGCTGACTGATTCCCTTTAAATGCTTGCACTGTACCTGGCCTCCATTAGAGTAGAATTGGAGACATTCATGGTAAATCCATTTGATCACCACTTTCAGAACTCCTATAGACTATTACTGCAGCAATCTTAACTGAGTGGTGGGGACAGGGCCGGCTCCAGGTTTTCATGGGCAAAGAGAGTCTCAGTGGGCCCCTTTAACGCATACCATAATGAACAGATACAGCAGAGAAATATAGGTATACTACACGGCCCAGCCTCCTTCACATATACAGACATGCGCACACCCATGCTTGCACACGGTACGCAGACATGCACACATACAATATGCAGACACGCACGTACACAAACATATGCACAGATACATGTACATATATGAAGACAAAAATACATATGAATAGACATTAAATATATACACACACACACTTAGATATATGCATCATACATGCAGACACATTAGGGATATTTTTAATATGGGGAAACCGGCAACAATCCTCGCTCACCTCCCAAGCTTGTCTCCGGTCCAGCTCTGACATGTGGCTGTGCAGGGTGTGCTGGTTGATGGCCATCACTTTGACAGACAACATGGTTGCTCACAGTGCATTGGGCAGCTGTGTCTGCTAGTAATGACTCGGCCGGCCTTGTCACTACTAGCAGATAAGGCTGCACTATTTGCAGCAGCTCCTTAAAAAAAAAAAAAAAACAGGCGGCCCTGCACAGCTGCTGGGGGAGCGACCCAGGCTGCAGACGGCGAGTGGGCCTGGGCCGCTCCCCCAGCAGCTGTGCAGGGCCGCCTGTTTTTCCAAGGCTCCTGCACTTGCCCAGGTGGCGATGCCGGTTGTCGGTCCCCTCCAGACTGACGCTGATGATGCAGCCCGGAGTGGTGGGGATGACGGTTGTCTGTCCCCTCCAGACTGACACTGATGATGCAGCCCGGAGTGGTGGGGATGCCGGTTGTCTGTCTCCCTCCAGACTGAATAGAATCATAGAATAGAATCATAGAATGGTAGAGTTGGAAGGGACCTCCTGGGTCATCTGGTCCAACCCCCTGCTCAAAGCAGGATTCACTAGATCATCTCAGACAGATGTCTGTCCAGCCTCTGTTTGAAGACGTCCATTGAAGGGGAACTCACCACCTCTCGTGGCAGCCTGTTCCACTCATTAATCACCCTAACTGTCAAAAAGTTTTTTCTAATATCTAATCTGTGTCTCCTCCCATTTAGTTTCATCCTATTGCTTCTAGTCTTTCCTTGTGCAAATGAGAATAAAGATGATCCTTCTACAATGTGACAGCCCTTGACATATTTGTAGACAGCTATTAAGTCTCCTCTCAGTCTTCTTTTTTGCAAGCTAAACATTCCCAAATCCTGCAACCGTTCCTCATAGGACATGGTTTGCAGACCAGTCACCATTCTGGTCGCTCTTCTCTGAACTTGCTCCAGTTTGTCTATGTCTTTTTTAAAATGTGGTGCCCAAAACTGTACACAGTATTCCAGATGAGGTCTGACCAAAGAGGAGTAAAGACCGATAATGACTTCACGTGATCTAGACTGTATGCTTCTGTTAATACATCCCAGAATTGTATTTGCCTTTTTTGCTGCTGCATCACACTGTTGACTCATGTTCAGTCTATGATCTATTAGTATACCTAAGTCTTTTTCACATGTACTGTTGCTTAGCTCTATTCCTCCCATTCTGTATATGCTTTTTTCATTTTTATTGCCCAGATGTAGTACTTTGCATTTTTCCCTGTTAAAAACCATTCTGTTGGTTGCTGCCCACTGCTCCAGTTTATTTAGGTCTTTTTGAATCCTCTCTCTCTCTTCTCTAGTATTAGCTATCCCTCCTAGCTTTGTGTCATCAGCAAATTTAATCAGTTTACCCTCAATTCCTTCATCTAAATCATTGATAAAGATGTTGAACAATACAGGTCCCAGGACGGAGCCCTGTGGTACCCCACTTGAGACATTCATCCAGCTGGATGTGAAGCCATTTACAACCACCCTTTGAGTCCGATCACTAAGCCAGTTATGAATCCACCTAACAGTTGCCTGGTCCATTGCATACTTGGTCATTTTTTCAATAAGGATGGTGTGAGATACTTTGTCAAATGCTTTGCTGAAGTCAAGATATACTATATCTACAGCATTTCCCTGATCCACCCAGTCAGTGATTCTGTCATAGAAGGAAATTAAGTTAGTCTGACATGACTTGTTAGTTACAAACCCATGCTGACTCTGGTTAATCACTTCATTCTTATCCATGTACTTACATACATGTTGTTTAATAATTTGTTCAAAGATCTTTCCTGGTATAGAAGTCAGACTCACCGGCCTATAGTTCCCTGGGTCCACCTTCTTCCCCTTTTTGAAGATAGGAACAACATTTGCTCTTCTCCAGTCTTCTGGGACTTCTCCTGTTCTCCAAGAATTTTCAAAGATTATGGAGAGTGGTTCTAAAATTTCTTCTACGATCTCCTTCAGTACTCTGGGGTGTAATTCATCTGGACCTGGAGACTTGAACTCATTTATGTTAGCTAAATATTCCCTCACAATCTTTCTGTTTACAGATAACTTGGATTCCTCTATTCCTTTAAAAGGACAGTGAAGATCAGTTGATGTTACATTTTCTTTCTGAGAGAAAACAGATGCAAAATAGGAATTAAAAAGTTCGGCCTTCTCAACATCCTCTCTTACCATTTCTCCATTTTCATCCTCTAAAAATCCTATAGCATCTTTGACTTTTCTTTTACTTTTGACATACCCCCAAAATCCTTTTTTATTGCTTTTGACATCTCTTGCAAGCCTTAATTCATTGTCAGCTTTAGCTAACCTGATACGTGCCCTGCAGGATCTGCAGACTGCATTATAATCTTCTTTAGATATGCCTCCCTCTTTCCATTTAATAAACATTTCTTTCTTTCTTTTTAGCATGTGTTTAAGTTCTGTGTTCATCCATCCTGGTTTCCTTAAATGCTTCCCATTCTTCCTACTTTTCGGGATTGTTAACGATTGTGCTTTGAGAATCTCATTTTTAAAAATTTCCCATCCTTCCTGGACATTTTTGTCCTTAAGGACATCCAGCCATTGGATCCCTCCTATTCTTTTTCTGAGTCTCTTAAAATCTGCCTTTCTAAAATCTAACCTTGAAGTCTGAGTCTTCACATGTCTTCCTCCTCTAGTTATCCAAAATTCTATAATGGCATGATCGCTGCCTCCTAGGGTCCCAGCCACCTTTACCTCCTCAACCATTTCCTCCCTGTTTATAAGGATTAGATCCAAAGTAGCAGATCCCCTTGTTTTCTCCCCTACCTTTTGGAAGATAAAGTTGTCAGCAAGAGAGGATAAGAATTTGCTTGACCTGTTAGTTTTACTTGAGAGAGATTCCCAACAAATGTCTGGATAGTTGAAATCTCCCATGACCACTACGTCATATTTTTTGGAGAACTTGGTCATTTGATACATAAAGAGTTCATCCATATCTTCAGCTTGCCCAGGTGGCCTGTAGTAAATGCCTACAATGGTGTCCTTTCCGTTGTTCTCTCCTTGTATTCTTACCCAAACATCAGACTGACACTGATGATGCAGCCCAGAGTGGTGGGGATGCCGGTTGTCGGTCCCCTCTAGACTGACACTGATGATGCAGCCCGGAGTGGTGGGGATGCCGGTTGTCGGTCCCCCTCCAGACTGACACTGATGATGCAGCACGGAGTGGTGGGGATGCCGGTTGTCGGTCCCCCTCCAGACTGACACTGATGATGCAGCCCGGAGTGGTGGGGATGCTGGTTGTCTGTCCCCCTCCAGACTGACACTGATGATGCAGCCCGGAGTGGTGGGGATGCCGGTTGTCGGTCCCCCTCCAGACTGACACTGATGATGCAGCCCGGAGTGGTGGGGATGCCGGTTGTCGGTCCCCTTCCAGACTGACACTGATGATGCAGCCCGGAGTGGTGGGGATGCCGGTTGTCGGTCCCCCTCCAGACTGACCCTGATGATGCAGCCCGGAGTGGTGGGGATGCCGGTTGTCGGTCCCCCTCCAGACTGACCCTGATGATGCAGCCCGGAGTGGTGGGGATGCCTGTTGTCTGTCCCCTCCAGACTGACCCTGATGATGCAGCCTGGACAACACCTTTTAAGGGACCTCCATTCTCAGTGAGGTGATGATCCAAGAGGTGGGACTCAATCCTATTGGATGTACATGGCATTTTCTATCCATACTGTAAATGTCTCTGAATTTATTCTTAACACCAATTTCTAATTGAAGTATTTTTTTGTATTATGTTTTTGTTTAAAAGGGGGGAAAAGAGACTGTTCTATTCATGTTACCATATTCTGGCTCCATCCATGTTCTCAGCTGTTTACCTACACTTTCATAGATCAAGTTCCACTAGATACCATTACAGGGAATATTCTTTCCAAAAATCACCAGAGCTCTGTTCAGAATTCCTACCACTCCTGGTAACTCTCTACCATATGTCAATCATTATATCGCCTTCATGGTCAACTTGTGCAGAGTATTGTCCCACACATCACTTTACTAAAGTGGAGGAACAAAATAAAAAAAGCATATAAAGACAGATTTGTAAATGTATTTATGCCGGATTTCTGGCTTCAGTTACCACATGTGAATAACGTGATCATTTAAGTCATTGGGGACAAATCTGTGACGACACAAGATGGGACACATGAAACCCTCAGTGCCAGCCAGATATTATACAATTGACTTTTCCCATAAAACAAGAAAAAATACAAAGTATACCAGTGATCAGAAGATTGGAAAAATTTAACCCATATAGTGAATGCTGTAGAAAAGTTGTTTTTTCATTATACTAAAAACAAGAAAGTAAAGAAAATTCTATAATTTAAAACATTAATTTATCCTGCAAAAATACAAGCATTCACATAGCTCTTACAGTGAAAATGGTTTCTTATTATTGCTCTCAGAATATAAGGATGCAATAAAGCATGAAAAAAACGTTAACTTGATTTTGCCATAAATTTATTGACTCGTAGAATAAAGGTAACCTGTCACATTGTAAAAACAAATATCATGAATTGATATATTTTGTTTGTTCTGCATCCCAAAAAAAAAAATCACAATAAAAAACAATTAAAAAACGTACAAAAAAAATGGTACCAATAAAAATGTCTCCGTCTTGCTGAAAACAAGATTCCACTCTACTCCATCAATACAAAATATAAAAAATGATGGGTCTATGAATATTATGACACAAAATATAATTTAAAAAAATACATATACTTATATATAATTATTTTTTTTTATGTGTTTATTTTCAAAACTTATTGTGCCAAAGAAATAGGAAATGTATACAGTTCATGTTCTATCTCTCTAATCGCACCAACAGAATAAAGTCAGCACTGAATGATGTAAAAAAAATGAAAACAATGCGGTAATATTTTTGATTGATATTTTTATTTATTTTTTGTTCATCCGGCCTCCCAAAAAGAAAAAAAAATATTATCAAAAAGTCCATGCCCCAAAACTGTACCAATGTAAATTAGAGCTTATCCTGCAAATAACAAATTGTGGCAATGCAGAGAAAAAGTTCTGGTTCTTCGAAGATGATTTTAATAAGGAGTTTTTATTATGTGAAGGTAGTAAAGCATAAAGAACAGTATATGAAGTTAACATGTCACTTGTAGTGCACAGGGAACACTGCACACGGAACCTAAAAATCAATGTTGAAATTGTAATTTACTTTCCATTCCTGACCCAAAGAGAATTATCAAAAGTTTTATCAATACCCCACAACAGCACCCAGCCCTATACAGCTGCAAAGTAATGGCCCACAAACCCTGTGAATGCAGTAGTAGAGATGACATTTTTGGGCCTAGACATTGTATATAGAGCAAGCAAAGAAGCCAAACATAAGGCAATACTGGCCCCCCACCATCCCCCAGATCATCGTGTGTTATGCCCCTGACAATGATAATGCGGACTACACACCTCAAAGGACCCCATATTTTAATATTGAAATACCTTTTAAAATTAAAAGAAAAAATTTGAAATATATCCCAAAATAAATACTCTAAAGGGGTCTAGTATTCAAATAAGGATATGTGCACACTTTGCGTTTTTGTAGTATATTTTTCTGCTCAGTTTTGTCACATAACTTGAATAGTTTTCTAGTACCAGCAAAGTGCATAAGATTCCTGGAGTCTTATGCGCGTTATTTTTTTTTTCCAGATTTAAATATGCAGCATGTCAATTCTTTCAGGCTGCATGCCCACGGTCAGGATTAGTAACGTTTTGGACGCAGCATATTTTCTCTGTGTTGTAGAGTAGAAGCACAGTAGATGGGATTAATAGAAATCCCATGCCCACTGTGCTTCTTTTTAACGCAGAATGCAGTGCGGGTTTCTGAGCCGCATCATGCCAATTTCTCTAGCGGAGATGCTCAGTTTCCTGTGCGTAGTTTCCCCATGGCCTTGCATTAGTTGGGGTAAATTCGCATTTTATAAAAAAGCACATGCCTTATCAGTGCATTTACGCAGGTGTTTTTATTTTCATTTTAATAAATAATTTAAAAAAAATGATGTGGAGTTTTCCCCCTCTTTTTGGTAACCAGCCAAGGTAAATCAGACAGCTGCAGGCTCATATTATCAGGCTGAGAAGGACCCTGCTTATTGGGCCTGTCCCAGCCTAAAAATTCAAGCCACAGCCACCCCAGAATTGGCACATCCATTACATGCACCAATTCTGGCGCTGTGCCCGGCTCTTCCCGATTGCCCTGGTGAGGTGGCAATTGGGATAATGGTATTTGGGGTTGATGACTGTTGTGATTTGTCAAAAACACAGCTGCCAGCAAGCCCTGGGGGGGTAGTAATGGAGAGGAATCTATCAGATACCCCCATTACTAACCCAGCAATAAATAAACACACAGAAAAAAAAACACTATTTGAATAAACAGTCCCCCACACTATCCCTCTTTCACCAATTTATTAGTAAAAATGTTGACACGCAGGTCCTCCGAAGTAATGCACGTTCATCGATGTTTCCAGCAAATATGAATAGCAGTAAAGTGACTCACTACCCAGCGCCGGTGAATAGCGGTCGCTTTACTGCTATTCACACTCACCAGAGACATCGAGGAACGTGGATTATTATTTTTTTGTAATAAATTGGTGAAAGAGGGAGAGTTTTTATTCAAATAGAGTACTTTTTTTCTGTGTTTTATTTTTTTATTATCGGGTCTGATAAACACCTCTCCATTATTAACTCCTGAGCTTGATACCAGTGGACATTACACAGCTGACATCACCCCCAAAAAATACTACCCCAATTGCCACTACCAACAAGGCAGTCGGGAAGAGTCGGGCAAAGCACCAGAATTGGAGCATCTCATGTGATTCGCCACTTCTGGGGCGGCTGTGGGCTGGTATTTTTAGGCTGGGACGGGCCAAATAACCATGGACCTTCCCAGCCTGATGATCAGCTCAAAGCTGTCTGCTTTACCTTAGCTGGTTATCAAAAATAGTAGTTTTTGCGCCTTTTATTTTTGTTTTACACCAAAGTCATCTTTCTATTTGCACCTTTTTTTGTAATCTAGATTGTTTGCCTATTTTTTTCTCCTTTTTTCTTCGTCACTGTCAATGAGGGTTAGGGTTTTTCTTTTTTGATGTTTTTGCCTGACACATCGAGCGAGTAAGATGAAATAAATACATAATGTGCAACTTTTCAAAAAAGTCGCAAAACTTGTTGCAAATATACTCCAGTTTTTCCACTGGAGTGATTGTATATTCACCAGCAAATATTTAGCATTGTTTAAATCCACTTTGAAAAAGATTCGACCTTTTGCTCTAAAAAGTCACAAAAATATTTAAAGATAGGAAGAAAAAAAACCTTTTTTTTTTTTTTTTTTTTTTTATTTTGCACAAAATTCATGAACTGCCTGCAGCATTTTGATGAATTGGTGCAATAAAAAGCTCAGTGGATACCACAAGGTAAAAAGAAAGGGGGACTTAAAAAAACGTAAATGATGAATCGAGCCCTTAACCCCTATGTTTCTGCGGAACTGAATTTGGGCCCTGGTGTTGCAGCAAATATGCTGGGAAATAGGCCGTAATGGGAGCTGCTTATTCAGTTCCGATCATATACTGTCGAGTTTCAGGTTTCCACTTTTTTCTCTCTCTGTCTCCTTTTCTCTTTAAAAATAGAAATACATTCCAGTGAGTGGAGGAAGTAAAAGCATTTCCTTTTGGAAAGGTTTTCTTCCTGTCCTCTGCTGGAATGTCCTCTCATATTTATAAAAAATATAGAAATAAAAAAAAAAAAAAAAAAAAAAATCAGATCAAGAAAGCAATCAAATACATAGGGTCCAATTCATCAAAGTGGTTAAAACACTTTTGGGTTGGGTCTTTATGTATCTGGGCCAGTTCTTTCATAACATATGAGAAGGGACCTGTGCAGCGGTGCTGATATTAGAAGGTTTAAAACACTAATGTAACATGAGTACTTTTCCCACAAAACCCTAAAGGAGGATATCTACACATAGCAAATGTGCTACGGAAATTTTACCAATGTACTAGATGTCATTACTTTTTTTCTGATGGTTTGCAAATGTCAGCAGTTAATCCCTAGAAGAGGAAGCTATAATGGAAAGCTTGAATGTAATTCCTTCTTCAGTTAATTCCTTTTCTTTTGAAACCAAACTTGGGCTTAAAATTGTACTTTGTGAACAAGACCTACATGTCCTCCCCTCCCCCCATCTTACTTTTTATAGGCTACTGTCATTTTACAAATCCTTTATCAATGAAGCTTCTCTAAAATAATTTTTATTTAAATATATTGTATACATTTTATCTATTTTATGAATCACTTAAAAGGTTGTCCCCACAATTGCATTATTTTTCATAAAGCACTGTACATGCATACTGACAGCCTAAGCCCTGTATACAGTTTGTTTCTTGTACCTTTGTGTCTTTTTTCATCTCTATTTGCCCCAATGTGTACCTAGCTTCACAAAACATAATGGGCTGTCCTATTCTTTTCCGCTAAAACTACATTTCCCAGAACACTGCTTCTCTTCAGTGCTGCAGCTCCTCCCTCTCCTTTGTGTTTGCTCCTATACAGTACCCTGCTATCCAGGGCTGTGGAGTTGGAGTCCATTTTGGAGGAGTTGGAGCCGGTATAAAATGGATCGACTCTGACTCCTGAAATATATAATAAATTGGGTACAATAGTTCAATGCAGGATGTGCTAGAAATGTTTCCATAAGAATTTGGGAAATTTATGAAATGTCCTATAATTGTCTGTCCTATTCCTGATCTAAGGGTCTAGACTTTTAGCTGAGATTAATCTGTGCTACAATAAATTTATCACTTAAACATGAGCCATGTATGAGGGAGTTGGAGTCGGTGTCATGGAAATTAAGGTGTCGGAGTCGAAGGTTTGGCTTACTGACTCCTCAGCCCTGCTGCCATCTACATCAGTATAGCTGCCTGTGCGGTTTTGCATAATTCACTGGTTCCTAGCAGAGCTCAACTCTCCTGCAATCCTCCACAACAGAGGTTATTGCTAGGCAGAGATGAACTGTGGGCAGCACGGGGACTCAGTGGTTAGCACTGCAGCGCTGGGGTCCTGTGTTCAAATCCCACCTAGGACATCGTCTGCAAGGAGTTTGTATGTTCTCCCCGTGTTTGCGTGGGTTTCCTCTGGGTTCTCTGGTTTCCTCCCACTCTCCAGAGACATACTGATAGAGAATCTAGATTGTGAGCCCCATTGGGGACAGTGCCAATTAATGTCTGTAAAGTGCTGTGGAATTAATGGCGCTATAAAAGTGAGTAAAATGAATAAATAAAATCTGTGGTTTTTGGCTGCTGCTGAGATATCAGTGATGTGAAAAAGTGCTGCTATATACATCAATAGATGTATACGGCAGAAGATTTTCCTCTGTCTTATGCATCAATAGAGCAGCACTTTGAGTTTCACATCATTGATTTCTCAGCTAGAGGCAAAAAACACTACATATAAGCTCCAGCTCGTTTGTGAAGGAGTGGAGGTGATTTGAGCTCTGTGAGAAAAAAGCAAACAAGGAAATAAAAACACATACCCAGCTATAATGATGTAGATGGCAGAAGATAAAATCGGTCATTCATTGTACCGTACAGGAGCAGACTGCACTGAAGAATAGAGACCCAGATTCATCAAAGCATTAGCGCCAGAAAACAGGTCAATTTTACCGCGCAAGTAACGCTGTTAATACCCCAAAAAATGATCAAATTTATTTTTATTTTTTTCACCATTTCTCCCCATTTGGTTTTTTTTTCCCTTTTCACAATACATTATATGGTAAAATATAATGTCAATCAAAACTACAATCTGTCACTTTATCTGGTAATAACTATGGAATGCTTCTATATATTCCAGGGATACCAAGATAATTTTTCGTGACACATTGTACTTTGGTGGTGGTAAATTTAGGTCGATTAAAATTATCGTTTTAAAAAAATATCGGAAATTTGCAATTTTCAAACTTTGGACTTGTATTCCCTTAAAACAGATAAGGAGACTTATAGGCTGAGCAATGCTCCTCTTGGAAATTTAAATATGCAAATTGCCTCCAGACAGGAAGAGGACTGGACCTCTAGTGCCACCTACTGGAAGTAGCAATCTGAAAAGTTAATATCGACCCTTTAACGAGACTTGACACATGATTTTAGGATAAAAGCCAAACCAGAATCTCGATTTGCAGACACGTGTTTTGGGCTGTTGCCCCTCATCAGCGCAAAGCAAGAGATCTGATTTTGGCTGAAAAAGGCAATTTCCATAGTTAAATGTTCCAGAGGAGCATTGCATGGCCTATAAGTCTCCTTACTCTAGCATGTCATTCTCCACAAGGAGAGCAGTTACCCCTTAAAACTCAGTCAGAGGTCTTGTCACGCCAGGCACAAGATCCTCTGCTCGCATGACATATCTGTACATCATAATGCAGGAACATTTTTCCCATTATGACGTACGTGTCGGGAATTGGTTAGATCAGGAATCTTCTATACACCGAGAGCTCCTGTATTTTCTATGAGGGAGCCACTGGTGGCAGCTTATCTTGCTGACCACTAAAGAATCGTAAGTGTTAATTTGAAGATGTTGGATCCTTATTGGAGAGTCAGGAGGCCCCCATAAAGGTACCAGTAAGTGGTCTTTAAACAAAATAATGCCCTATTCACCAGCAGATTTAATAAGCATTACGGGTCTCCTTTTTTTTTTTTCTTCTACATTCTGGAAATATTCCCGAAATATATCTGAAATGTCCAATAATGAAAGCATAAAATCCCAGCTTTTGGCACATTCCGCTATCTTCCCACAGTACACAGCCCACCATTGTTTTTAACAATCCACGATTCTCAGCTAACGCAACTTTACAGCAATTTACCCTTCACAATGTCTCCACATTATCATTCACTACTCTCCATAGTTTATAGGCTCCAGAGCGCACTCATTTCAACAATACCTTCTTCATCAACCTTAAGTCTAAGCCACTACGTAAAGTAATAAGGCTAGCGCTGTGTAGTATATGGACGGTGATACAGAGGTCATGATGCTTTTTTCTTTACCAGTATCAACTGAAATTTCATTTTTGGGGCTATTTCCTTTCAAATGTGGCCAATAAAAAGGCAGAATATAGACCGCTATCAGCGGATATATATCGAAGTTTAAACGGCTATCAAACGGCTTATTTTGGTATCTAAAAGCTGCTCAGACAATGCTAGGATTCGCTGAAATATAACGGGTTAAAAAAAAAAAAAAGGCCTGTAGGGACAGAAAGGAAAAAGCAGTTAGTAGGAAAACACTTACCTATTGCTTCCGATGGTATTCAATCTTGATGTGGGGAAAAACCCAAACAGTGCACATGGGGTATAATGGTGTCATTGATTCAGGCCATGGACGGGCAGCATTTTATAGGCACAGAGCTGCTATTTGCTAAAACATCACAAAAATATGGTGGCAAAATAGCAAAGAATCTGATATGGTCATATATTCCTCGTTTTTGTGCACATCTAAAACAAATGAATACTGCCATTATAGAGGCCAGACAGTGACTCCGTCAGCTTCGTTCAAGCAAATGACTCTGTTGGAGCTTCTGTCGAAGTGCAGTTGTTTTTTTTGGGGGAAATAACTACAGAAACCCCAAGATAGTCCTCGCCGGAGAGGACTAGATTAATATGAACCCAGCCTAAGACTGTTGTGCTACTGTATACAAGTTGCCTTATTCACACACAATTATTGGTGGCTTCTTCTCTTTCTCAGGTCTGAGGTGACCCTACCCTTCAGTAATTCAAGGTTGCCCTCTCATTCATGGTCCCCAACATGGCATCCTTCTAAATCTTGCTCTCCAGCCTGGCTCTCTTCTCATTCTTGATCCTCAGCATGGTTCCCGCTTTCAATCCTGTTTACCATCATTACAGCCCTCTAACTCTTGGCCCTCAGTAGGGCTTCCCTCTCATTTCTGTTCTCCAGAATGGTTTCCCTCTCGGAAAGTGCATGGGCATGGCTGCCCTCATTGTTAGACACTTTCCCCCCTCACTGCTAAGTAACACCTTAGTGGCAGTCGTCAGGCTGCCCTGTTCAGCGAGAGAGCTTGGCGTGGGCTTCCTTTCTCACTCTCCTTGGTGTTGGAAATGCTCTTTCTGATGTGCCAAACAGATCTCCCACTCTTCATGTCCTAATCTGCTGACCCGGCACAGAGCAGACCCTTGTCCTAATAATTTACTTCACATATATGTCCAATTTGTGGTCTTTCCAAAGGTGTTCCGAGTAGAAAAGTGTTTTTTGGTCGGAGTAGGAGGTTGTCTTTATATAGAAAGGCTGGAGACTATAATGGTGGGCACTGAATTATTTGATCCGTTAGGGGTGGTGGTTTCAAGAGGGTGGTCTTCTGGAAAGTTTCAGCAGCGTATAAATGCACGTGTTGTCACTTTATGCCTATATTTTTTCCTGTAGACCTGCCATAAATGTGGAACATAGGGACAGAATAAAGGTCCTTTGTGAAGGAACCATAATCTATCAGAGCTAAGAGCGGCTTCACAGAGTCTTTTTTCCTGGAGGGCCAAACACATCCATAGATAGATATGGACATGCCTTACATAGTGGTAAGTACTGTTGGCATCCTCAACAGAGGTCCTAGCAGCAGGATACCCTGAGATCACGTTAAACAACTGAGATACTTCTATCAAAAGGGTATTTTTCAAAGTGGACAGCAAGAAGTTGTCCTGTCAATGCAATCTTATCCAAAATAATAAAAAAAAAAACTGATGCAATCCCTGTCTTTTTTTAAAAAGTTTCTCCCATCAGGGAACTATTTTTGACCAAATAAAGTCCAAAAAATTAAACTTTTGTCCACTTAAAGCGCCTGTATTAATAATCTTTTTCAGAGAGGGGTAAAATAGTGGTTAATAATCGGCTATGACACCTTGTATTAAGGAAAGTGAGCTATTGTTTAAATCAGGTTTTTGTGTTACATGTGTTTAAAAAAACAAAAAATTACAATGATTTTTCTTTTAGATCATGATCTTTATTTAAATATCAAAATTAGCCATCTTGCACTTGTCACACTGGCTACTGTGGTTTTTGTTTTAGACCCACACTTCCAGTCCTTTCAGGAAGAGTTTTCAGCAGTCTCATTATCAGAGGCAGGTAACACCTCTTTACACGATCCTCCAATCACTATCATCAGTGTCACATCTGACCCTCCTCCCTTCATAACGACCTTTGCACACACTCATTAGACGCTTCAATACAAAAGATAGGGTTAGCGTCTGTCTATTGCTGCTAATGTGCATGTCTTATTTCCTGAAACACGAAGTAGGAATGTAGAATAGCCCCAGTGGCCAGTGTGATAATTGCAAAATTTTTATTTTTAATACAGATTTTGTTATGGGATAAAAAGTTGTTTTTTTTTTAAATATATTTAAGATAAAAACCAGAATTAAATAGGTCATTTTCTGATGACACATTCCCTTTCAATAGGGATAAGGGGGCATTAATTGCTAAGGGGGCAGACATTTCTAGCTTAGGTCTTGTTTGCACAGTTATGTTCTCCTAAACTGTCATCTACATAGTCTACATTTCACATTCCTGGAATAAGCTTGTCCATGCAGTCAAGCAAGAGAAAAACTCCTTCCCTACAATACTGAGAGTGTGGCCATAAGCAAAACATGCTAGAAAAGGTCTGAATATAGGCTTTACTGAATTTTGGTACCCCAGGAAGTTATTTTTACTGACTTATAATATAGTGCCATTAATTCCACAGCGCTTTACAGACATTATCATCACTGTCCCCATTGGGGCTCATAATCCACATTCCCTATCAGTATGTCTTTGGAGTGTGGGAGGAAACCGGAGAACCTGGAGGAAACCCACGCAAACACAGGGAGAACATACAAACTCCTTGCAGATGTTGTCCTTGGTGGGATTTGAACCCAGGACCTCTGACTTTTTTTTTAATTAGGCCATACTAAACATTTCCTCTGGTAAAATTCTGAAAAGTTAAAATGAATAACCCTGAAGCTCCAGATTACAGCTTTGTGCACCTTTATCAGTTACTCTGTTTTGTCTACTTTAATGAATGGATCTAAAGTCTCTTGTCTTTGTATAGTTGACAGTAACAATATGGGAGTGTGGAATTCAATTGTCTCCATCTTGTTTGCATGAGTTAAAATGTGGATTTTTTTGACATTTTTATATTACAAACTTAATAAACTGGAAAAGTGAAATCAATTGTGTAACTGTCTCTTGTCTATTTTTTAGTATTTTTTAGATGCTTTGTCATTTGATGGTATATGCGATAGGTGGCTTTTTCAGGGGGTTCCGCCCCATGTACCACCTGAAAAAGCGCTTGATAAACATTAAAAAGAATGAGCACATGCACTGGAATGTGAAAACCACTTGCTGTGCATATTGTTCGGGCTTTTGAGCGTCTTTTAAGCTCTTCACATTTATAACGATGGCAAGCGATTAGAAGTAGTGATCGGTCCATTTTTCAGGCATCTTCTGCTTGCAAGCTGCTCACTAGTTGATACATAGAAGCCTGAATAAAAAAAGATCAGCAGAGCTTGCATGAAAAAAGACAGCAAAAAAGACCACATGTCGTTTTTCTGAAGCGTCTTTCTTTAGCAAAACTCCCAGGGGGGTGACAGATTCCCTTTAAATGCTGAGTAACAACTATAAAAATCGTAAAGGGAATCTGTACGCATAATTTTGTCACTCAATCTGAGAGCAGCATAATGTAGAGGCAGAGACACTGATTCCAACGATGTGTCACTTACTGGGATGCTTAATGTAGTGAACTAGTAAACCTGCTGCGAGGTAGTACAGCCAAACCACCACCACTGATTGGCATCTTCCTGCCTATGCACAGTGTACACAGAAAACTGCCAATCAGTAGTGTGGGTGAGGTCATACAGACAACTGGTAGATCTGCAGCAGATAAAACAGTGATTTTATCAAAATCGCAGCATGCAGTAAAGTAAGACATCGCTGGAATCCGGTTCTCTGCACTTACATCATGCTACGGTCAGATGAGGATGCTTTTCTAAATGACCTACAGATACAGTGGGCGAAAGAAGTATTGAACGCGTCCCCAATTTTCTGAGTAAATATTTTTCTAAAGGTGCAATTGACATGAAATTCTCACCAGATGTCAGTAACAACTCATCCAATCCACATCGGCTAAGAAATCACATCATAGATGTCCATAAATTGTTGTGTGTAATAATGAGCATGCCGTCCCAATCACCTATATGTAGAAAGAAGACCAGCCCCCCTACTGCAGCTGAAGGTTTATTTCACCTGATTAAGCATTATACACTTGTAACACATTTCTGCTTTATCTGGGCCTTTTTCAAATATAAAAATGTGCTGAATTAACCCCTTCACGACACTGCCAATTTCCATTTATGCGGTTTCATTTTTTCCTCCACATATTCCAAGAGCCATACTTTTTATAGATAGATATAGATATAAAAAGGTGTCAAAGGTGACACCATTCATTTTACCACACACTGTACCCCATTCATTTTACCCCATGCAATTCTGATTTTGTTTTTTTTTTGGGCATTGTTTTCACATCTTACATTATGTGGTATTGTCCTGGTAATATGATTCTCCTCGACAGTACAATTACGGCGATACCAAACTTGTGCATTTTTTAAACTTTAGTAATGAAAAGAGAAAAATGATATTTTTTGTTGCCATTTTCTGAGATCTATACCATTTTCATTTTTCAGTTAATGGAGCTGTGTGAGGACCTATTTTTTGTGGTACGAGACAATTTTTTTTTTTTACCGTTTCGGGATAACTGGCATTTTGATCGCTTTTTACAACATTATTTTATGCGGTATTGGGGTGACCAAAAAAACTGCAATTTTTAGTATTTTTAATTTTTCTGTTTACAGTGTTTATCGATCGGGGTAATTATCTTTACTTTCTGATAGATCAGACTTTTGGAGACTGGGCGATACCACATATGTCTATTTTTTTTCTTTTTTAAATGTCTATTTTTAATGGAGAAAGGGGATCATTTGAAAAAATTAATTTCCCATATTTTTTAAAACTTTATTTTACTTTTTACTGTACTTGCTAGTCCCCTTAGGGGATTTGAACCTATGATCATCTGATAACACGCCCCTCAACCAGTATAGTGTTAATGCCACTGTTAGAGATTGACAACGGCATTTAACTGGTTAGCAGTCGCTGGCAGAGCTCCACTCCACTTGCCGCTGTTAGAAACAGATCCTGGTTGTGAGTTAATTTCTCCACACTTCTATACTTTATAGTATATCTTCATTGCTTATTTAGACTGAACTCTACAGCAGGCAGAACCTGTGGACTCTGGCCATGTGACCCTGATGACATCATCACAGGTCCTTCTGCACTTGTATGTTGCTTCCTGCTTATGATTGGTCAGCGTCATGCAGGAGGAAGAAGAACACGCCTCCCAGTGAAAGCTATCTAATAACACTCACTTGGATATAACTAAAGTTAACTCATTATGTGAGAAATATTCGATTGCTTATATCTCTGAAACGGAGAGGTGAAATTAAAAACAAATAAACGTTTTCTTCTGCTCTGCAGCCAGGATTACATCGTGTGTCCAGTTCTACATGAAAAGTTTGAAGGGTAATTATAGAGGTTAGAAGACAGTACATATGTTGTGACAGCTAAAGTTGGAAAAGAACAAGAAGCTTTAAAAGCCAATATTCCAAATAAATATATGACATGCAGGTTTTATTTTAGAGTAACATAGAAGAGTGTTCAAGTAAAATTAGATAACTTTACCGGTCGAGTTGGAGGTCCAGACTGCCTCCCAACTCATAGATGGAAATTTACTCATTTAGATTAGCACAGATTGGAAATTTTGGGACATCTTATAGGTAGGCGCTTGAATATTGATCATGCAGACCTAGAAAACATAAGGGTACTTACATGGTGTAGCTCCAGCCAATGACGGAGTCTTATGTGCAAATGGAGTCTGGATCAGATGATGACAACCTGACCAAATAAACCAAAGTCGTTGTGTACATTGAATGCGGGAAGCAGAATCACAATGATTGGGTCTGGTGAAGACATGTCAAAACACCCCTACACTGAGGAGCCTGAAAGGATCCATTCAAGGAGACAATAATTGTGGGGATTTGCTTGTACCAGGAATCAGGCATGTTACAGGACTTGGAGAGAATGATGTAGGCATTATGTATCTGTGCAGAAAGTACTGTTACAAGTGTGCCTGTTCCATTATGAACACCACAACTTAAAGGGTATCTGTCAGTAGGTTTTTGCTATAGAATCTGAGTGCAGTATGATGTAGGGTCAGAGACCCTGATTCCAGCGATGTGTCACTGGACTGCTTGGGGCAGTTTTAATAGAATCCCTGTTTTCTCTTCTGTAGATATAACAGTGCTAGAAATGCTGAGCCCTGTTTAACCCTGCCCACCCCACTGATTGGCAGCTTTCTGTTTACACTGTATATTGTCAGTAAAGCTGCTAAGCATTGGTGGGGTCGAGGTCACTCAGATTAGCCTAACTGGCCTGCACTTGAGACCTAGTCCTGCTGATAAAACACTGCATTGAAACAACAGAAAGCTGCTAAGCAAGTTTTATAACCCTGGAATCGGGCTCTCTGCCCCCTTATTATGCTGTTCCCAGATTAAATAGCAAAATCCTGTTGACAGATTCAATTTAAGGCACTGCAAATATGGAGCTATCCCAACCAAAGTTGCAATATCTAGGAGCCTTTGATGCATGATAAAGTTGAGTACAAATTTAGCAGCATATACAAGATTCATCTAACTAAAAGCCTAAAGGGATTGTCCAGTCTTTGGGTACAAGTCTTCAGTTACTCTCTCCGTGACTGCAGACCTGTAAATCCTCATAGCGCACGCACGGGTGGTCATGTGACTGCAAGTATGTGATCTGCATACTTCGGCCACATTCCAACTAGTCTGTATCTGGCCTCGCTCAATACACTTACAATGAGCGGGGCTGCGCACGTTTAGTCGGCATGAGACCACATCTATGGAAATGTATTGTGTGGGAAAATGCTTGAGGTGGTGATGAGAGATATGGGTGATTGACACCGATAGGATCAGAGATCCTGTTTTTCCCTCATGGGAGCGTCCGGCTGCCTCTATACAGATTTATTCCCCCAAATATTAAATGTAGAATAGTGGTGGAAGATTCTGCCACATTATCAGGTGGTCAGCGGGTTGCTGTTGCTAAATTCTACAAAATACCAGATTTAAAAATAAATTGACTTTCCTGTAACAATAGACAAATGATATTATGAGAAGCCTATATAGCAAAATTTGCCGCTCCACAGAGTCCAGGGTGGAGCAGCTTATTGTCATATACTTTCACTTTTATTTCTGTTATCAGTGGTGACCTGGGTAGAAAAATGTCGCCTTATTACATTTAAAGTGTAACCGTCGTTTTAATTTTTATTCCATAAATCAATAGTACACATGAAAATAAGCAACCTTGTAACATGTTTAATCAGACAAATTTGCTTCTTTCTCTGCCAAAATTGATCAGTCACTATCAAAATTCTTGGGCAGGAGTGGCATCTGCACCCCCCTGGGCCATTTAAACCTTTAAACGCCATGATCGATAGCAATCACAGTATTTAGAAGGCTGGGATAGGGCTCCCTCTCCCACACGATTGTCACCCCGATTGTCATGGCGACAGCCCGATCATTGCCATGGCTACCCAAAGTCGCTATGGAGGCTGACCCAAAGAATAAAGCTGTCTTTATCACTTTTAGCATATGATGATATGCATAATAAAAGAACCCAGAATTTCTGGGTTTTGTTCATTCTGCCTCCCATAAATCGGAATAGAAAGAAATGTCATGTTCCCGAAAGTGGTACCAATAAAAACGTCAACTTATCCTGCAAAAAAACAAGCCCTGTAGGAAGAAATATAGAAAAATTATAGCTCTCAAAACATGGCGATGCAAAAACTTTTGCAAAAAAAAAAGCGTTTTTTAGTGTGTGACAGCAGCCAAACATAAAAGCCCAATATAAATCTGGTATCGCTGTAATCGCACCGACCCGAAGAATAAAGTCATCTAATCACTTATACCGCACAAGTAACCGTGTAAAAAAGAAATAAAACCAATTATTCCCCTGCTGTTGATTTTTTCATTCTGCCTCCCAAAGATCACAGTAAGGCTCGACACACATTTATCCTGCACTCTGCGCTGAGCGCTTACACCGGGGTTTCCGTGTAAATCTCTGAAATACGTGATTCAGACGGAACTCCCGGCAGAAGATTCCCTGTAATTAGGCAGATGGAGGCACTGTGGACGCCGTCTGGCCTATGATCCGGTGGTGTCAGTCTTTTTAGGCGTAGATAAAAGCTCGGCTCATCAAAGTTCTTCTTCTGAAAAGAAGGACACCGCTGAACAGAGGCTAGATGAAGTCCAGAGTAACTCTGCTACCTCATTATAGTGAATGGATCCCTTGGGGGTTTCATCTGAATCACATCATTCTGAGATTAAGATGGAAACCCCAATAAAAGTGCTCAGCGTGGAGCGCAGGATAAATTTGATCCAAAATGTTATGTAAAATGTTCCCAGCAAAAGCTTCAACTCAGTCTACGAAAAAGCAAGTCCCAACTCTGGTCGGTCATCTGTGAATGGAAATATAGGGGGCTTCTATGTTACTGGTAGTTCAAATTCTGTGGAAAAGCGCTATGGCTCCTCGCCCCCCAAAAGAAATCCAGTGAATTTTGTGCTCCCAAATCCAAATGCCCACCTCCCTTTTGAGCCCCAGTGTGCCTAAACGCAGTTAGCATCCACATGTTTGGCATTTTTGTAGTGATGAGAGCCCGTCTAATTTACGATTGCGTGTATCCAGAAGCACGAGCTGGGCATAATGTACGGGCACTACAGTTTCAGATTTGCAGTTTTCACATGGCAACATCCACTGCTGCTTATGTTTGGAAAACACCCATGGAGTCAAATCATCACTACATCTGTAGATAAATTCCAAGAGGGGTATAATTTCCAAAATGGGGTCACTTAAGAGGGGATCCTGCTATTCTGGCACTTAAGGTCTCAGTGTATAGAGTCCTCAAACTATTCTATGATGATTGTTCTCCAGGAGGCAAATAGCGCTCCGTCCCTCCTGAGTCTCCCCATGTGGCTAAGCCGTACTCTACAGCCACATAATGGGTATTTCCATGTTCAGCTGAAATTGTGTGACACATTTTGGTGCTATTTTTACCCATTTCCCAGGGGCTAAAACAAAATTTTTGTGGTAAAAATGTAATTATTTTTTCTTCACTGCCCATTGGTATAAAATTGTGGGACACACTCGTCGTTCAACAGTACAACTCGTTCCGCAAAAAAACAAACTCTCACACTGCCATATTGCCGGAAAAATAAAACTGTTAAAGAAGAAGGGGAAGAAGAGGAGCAAATAACAAAAGAACAAAAGTGGAAAAACCCATGGTCGTGAAGGCGTTAACTATTTTGTGTGTTATAACTCTCTGGTTTAAGAGCGTAAAAATTAAAAGTTTGAAAATGTAAAAATTTTCACCAAAATTCAGATTTTTTTTCAGAAATAAACCCAAAATATTGGCCTAAATTTAGTAACATGAAGTACAATCTCAGAATCACTGGGATACATTGAAGCATTCCAGAGATATTACCATTAAGGCCATGGCCCCACTATCAGTATTCGGTCAGTATTTTTTCTCAGGAGTGGGAGCCAAAACCAGGAGTGGGTGATAAATACAGAATTGGTGACTTGTTTCTATTTTACCTTTTCTCTGATTGTTCCTCACCTGGTTTTGGCTCCCACTCCTGAGAAAAATACTGACCGAATACTGACCAAATACTGATTGTGGGGCCGTGGCCTTAAGATGATACTGGTCAGAATAGTAAACTTTGGCCTGGTCAGCAATGTGGAAACAGGCTCGGGGGTGAAGAGGTTAAAATATATATATTATAATCTTTTTTTTTTTTACATGCATTTTTTTCTGGCTTCCCATAGAAAACTAGGGAAAAATACAAAATTCAACTGCATCTTTAGCGGGAACTTGTCATGTAAAAAAAAACAAAACCGTATTAACCTGCAGATATAGGGTTAATTTACAGGTTAATAGCGTTCTGAAGCTGCCCAGCACCTGCACTGAAAGCCCCGCTGCGGAGAGGAAATTAACTTTTTTCCTCCCGACAGCTTCGGGCTTTCAGTCATGGGATGGGTTCAGTCACCGCTCTGTGCATAGTGAACAGCACCTGTAATCTCGCCTCCGCTACCTACCGGAAGCCTGCCCTAATGCTGACCCGGCTATCAGTCAGTGCTGGGGTGTGGCGACAGCCATTGGGCACTATGTACCGAGCGGTGCCTGAAGCGCGCCTGTATGACTGAAAGCCTGAGGCTGCCGGGAGGAATAGAGTTCATGTCCTCCTGGCAGCGGGGCTCTCAGTGTGGGCACCGGCCTGCTTCAGAAACCTGCAGATTAACCCTATATTTGCAGGTTAAAAGCGTGGTTTTTTTTTTACATGACATGTTCCCTTTAAACGTCAATGGGCATTAGTTTTCATGAAATCACATCCACTACGCTTAAACTGTTCTGCACAAAACGAAAACAGGAAAACACGGCATTTACATTACTTGGGACCATGACCTTAGGGTTTATTCACACTGTGTTTTGAGTTTACATCAGACATAAACTCAGATCAGCCATAACAGCTCTGGCAAACCAAAAAACTAACGAGAATACACAAATGAATAAATTATTATTATCAGCTGTATGGAATACAATGTTTTGTATGTGGGTTGTAACACTAGGAAGCTAAAGGTTCGTGTATCAGAGCATTCGATTGACAACATTTGCTCTTCCAGCTCTTATCACACAGTGTCAGACATTTAATTACTCACCATGAATGTAGAATTGCCTCCCTTTAAGTGCTGGGTATAGAAAAGTTACAGAAATCCACTAGAGGAGGAGACATCAAAAGACGCCTCCTGACGAGAAGAGGACTAAACGTCCGCAAAAAAATCATGTTCCATTATTGATTTCTTATGGCCTTCACAAATATGATTTTTGTATTGTATTACTTATTAATTTGTATATTATCGTTAGTTTTTAGGTTTTCTTACTATCATATGTTCTATATATCAGTTTCCATTGGCAACATCTTGTGATTTTTGTATTAGAATTTATTGATTGTACCTGCGTATATACCTGCAGTGAGCTATCACCATTAGCTTTGAGAAAGAACGCCAGAGAACATTTGCAACGCGTTGCTCTTGACTTCATAGCTTTTGATCACATTATGGATCTACGCTTTTAAATTTTAATGATGTAATTGAATACATTTTTGAATTTTAAGAAGCTGGAAAATCTCCCTTTTTTTTCTCGGATTGCTCACGTGAAGTCATACAGTACAGACCAAAAGTTTGGACACACCTTCTCATTTAAAGATTTTTCTGTATTTTCATGACTATGAAAATTGTACATTCACACTGAAGGCATCAAAACTATGAATTAACACGTGTGGAATTATATACTTAACAAAAAAGTGTGAAACAACTGAAAATATGTCTTATGTTCTAGGTTCTTCAAAGTAGCCACCTTTTGCTTTGATGACTGCTTTGCACACTCTTGGCATTCTCTTGATGAGCTTCAAGAGGTAGTCACCGGAAATGGTTTTCACTTCACAGGTGTGCCCTGTCAGGTTTAATAAGTGGGATTTCTTGCCTTATAAATGGGGTTGGGACCATCAGTTGTGTTGTGCAGAAGTCTGGTTGATACACAGCTGATAGTCCTACTGAATAGACTGTTAGAATTTGTATTATGGCAAGAAAAAAGCAGCTAAGTAAAGAAAAACGAGTGGCCATCATTACTTTAAGAAATGAAGGTCAGTCAGTCCGAAAAATTGGGAAAACTTTGAAAGTGTCCCCAAGTGCAGTTGCAAAAACCATCAAGCGCTACAAAGAAACTGGCTCACATGAGGACCGCCCCAGGAAAGGAAGACCAAGAGTCACCTCTGCTTCTGAGGATAAGTTTATGCGAGTCACCAGCCTCAGAAATCGCTGGTTAACAGCAACTCAGATTAGAGACCAGGTCAATGCCACACAGAGTTCTAGCAGCAGACACATCTCTACAGCAGCTGTTAAGAGGAGACTTTGTGCAGCTGGCCTTCATGGTAAACTAGATGCTAGGAAACCACTGCTAAGGACAGGCAGCAAGCAGAAGAGACTTGTTTGGGCTAAAGAACATAAGGAATGGACATTAGACCAGTGGAAATCTGTGCTTTGGTCTGAGGAGTCCAAATTTGAGATCTTTGGTTCCAACCACCGTGTCTTTGTGCTACGCAGAAAAGGTGAACGGATGGACTCTACATGCCTGGTTCCCACCGTGAAGCATGGAGGAGGAGGTATGATGGTGTGAGGGTGCTTTGCTGGTGACACTGTTGGGGATTTATTCAAAATTGAAGGCATACTGAACCAGCATGGCTACCACAGTATCTTGGAGCGGCATGCTATTCCATCCGGTTTGCGTTTAGTTGGACCATCATTTATTTTTCAACAGGACAATGACCCCAAACACACCTCCAGGCTGTGTAAGGGCTATTTGACCAAGAGGGAGAGTGATGGGGTGCTACACCAGATGACCTGGCCTCCACAGTCACCAGACCTGAACCCAATCGAGATGGTTTGGGGTGAGCTGGACCGCAGAGTGAAGGCAAAAGGGCCAACAAGTGCTAAGCATCTCTGGGAACTCCTTCAAGATTGTTGGAAGACCATTTCCGGTGACTACCTCTTGAAGCTCATCAAGAGAATGCCAAGAGTGTGCAAAGCAGTCATCAAAGCAAAAGGTGGCTACTTTGAAGAACCTAGAATATAAGACATATTTTCAGTTGTTTCACACTTTTTTTGTTAAGTATATAATTCCACATGTGTTAATTCATAGTTTTGATGCCTTCAGTGTGAATGTACAATTTTCATAGTCATGAAAATACAGAAAAATCTTTAAATGAGAAGGTGTGTCCAAACTTTTGGTCTGTACTGTAGGTTTTTCCCTGCTTGAACTGGTTACCACTCTACTAACAATATATTCTTCCCATATACCATCCTGTCTCTAGCTTATCCCCAAATATGGCCCTTGTTCACACTGCATTTATGCAGCACGTCCAGGGATTCCATCAGAGTCCCTGAAAAACGTGATTTGATTCAGATGGATCCCTTGATGGAACCATGGGCTCCAATGACACAAATGGGCACAAGCCGCAATGACACAAATGGACTCTATTTGCCCTTTTTTTCTCAGACATTATTTAGCAAGTTTTTCTTGTCCTGGTCGTCTTCTTCCTCTTATGTTTTTGATACTTCCAAGTATAGTTGCCTCTTCAAAATTAGAATTGAGCCTTTGCACGATGTATCTATAATCTGTAGAAAATCTAGAGGTAACCATCATATTTAGCCTCTGGTACCTAAGCTAGCCCAGGTGCTACACTGCCACATAATAGTACTGCAATGTTAAAGGGAATCTCAGTAGGATCAACTCTCATAAGCCGTCTATATAGGCATACAGTTAATAGAAAGTTTAATAAAATGATACCTTGATATCTGCGATCCGATGTCTTATTCCTGAGAAACCACGTTTAAATATGTAAATGAGCTGTTAAGATCTATGGGCCGGACATAGATCTCTCTGAGAATCTGCCTCCAGAGCTTATATTAAATGAAAGGGGGAGTTACCAGAGTGAGACATGTAATGACTGACAGTCTGCTCTCCTGATCTACATGTCTCACACTGGTAACTCCCCCTTTCATATAAAATAAGCTCTGGAGGCAGATTCTCGGGGAGTTCTACGTCCTGCCATAGATTTTAACAGCTCATTTACATATTAACCGGTTCCCGACTGCCCACTGTAGATAAACGTCGGCGCTTGCCGGGCTCTGTGCAGCGCCGACGTTTAAAAACGGTGGGTGGTCTCGCAGCGCTCAGGACCCCCAGGGTCCTGCAAGCGCTGCGATTCCGGTGCAGAGCGTTAGCTCTGACAGGGAACATCATCGGGACCTGATTAGATCAGGTCCCAGTGATGTTAACCCTTAGCTGTCTTCTATATGCTGTGATCTATAGTGATCGCGGCATATAGGAGACAGCAGGAGGAGAGGGGGTCGTCAACTTACCTCTCCGAAGACCTCCGAGTCCTTCCAGGACCTGGGGTTGCTATGGCAGCTGGAGGTCACATGACCGCCTCCAGCTCTGCCATATATGGTGTCCTGTCTGGCTCAGCTGCAGCTGTAGCCAGACAGGAGACTCTGACTGAAACAGTCAGGGAAGATCTCATGTAATGTAATATATGTCTATTACATTACATGAGATCAGAGATCAGAAAAATAAAAATTAATGTCCCATACAGGGACTAAGAAAAAATGTGAAAAAAAGTAAAAAAAAAAGTTTTTAAACTATTAATAAAAAAATCACAAAATAAATAAAAATAAATAAATAAAATATTAAACCAATAAATCCGTATATTTTTACAAAACCAAAAAAAGTACACATATTTGGTATCGCCGCGTCCGAAACAACCCGAGCTATAAAACTGTCACACTAATTAACTCCTTCTGTGCACACCATAATAAAAATAAATAAAAAACAGAGCAAAAAAATATGCTTTTTCATCATATTGCCAAACAAAAAGTGGAAAAAAATGCGATCAAAAAACAAAATAGAAATAAAAATGGTACCACTGAAAACGTCATCTTGTTACGCAAAAAAAAAGCCGCCATACAGCTCCATCAGCCGAAAAATAAAAAAGTTATAGCGCTCAGAATAAAGCAATGCAAAAAAAATATTTTTTTCTATAAAATAGTTTTATTGTGTAAAAGCGCCAAAACATAAAAAAAATACAGTAAGTGTAGTATCGCTGTAAACGTACTGACCCGAAGAATAACGCTGCCTGATCACTTTTACCACACGCAGAACGGCATAAAAAAAAAACTCAAAAAACAATTCCTGAATTGTTTGTTTTTGTTAATTTTACCTCCCAAAAAACGGAATAGAAAGCGATCAAAAAATGTCACGTCCCCAAAAATGGTACCAATAAAAATGTCAACTCGTCCCGCAAAAAACAAGCCGTCACATGACTCTGTCGGCCGAAATATGGAAAAATTATAGCTCTCAAAATATGGTGATGCAAAAACTAGATTTTGCAAAAAAAGCGTCTTTTAGTGTGTGACAGCTGTCAGTCATAAAAACCCGATATAAATCTGGTATCTCTGTAATCACACCGACCCGAAGAATAAAGTAATCTAATCAGTTATATCACACTAGGAACGGCGTAAAAAATAAATAAAACCAATTCTTCACCTGCTACTGATTTGTTTATTATGTCCCCAAAGATCCCAGTAAGGCTCTGCCCACATTTATCCTGTGCTCTGCGCTGAGCACTTACACCAGAGTTTCCGTGTAAATCTCTGAAATACATGATTCAGCCGGAACCCATGACGGAAGATTCCCTGTAATGAGACAGATATAGGCCACTGTGGACGCCGTCTAGCCTGGGATCCCACGGTGTCATTTGTTTTAGGCGTGCATAAAAGTGCGGTTGGCCACAGTTTTGTGCACTTCTGAAAAAAAGGACACCGCTACACAGAGGCCAGACGGAGTCCAGAGTAACTCTGCTGCCTCATTACAGTGAATGGATCCTGCAGGGGTTTCATCTGAATTACATCACTTGGAAATTTAGATGGAAACCCCGATGTAAGTGCTCAGCCTAGAGCGCCGGATAAATGTTACGTAAAATGTTCCCAATAAAAGCTTCAACTCAGTCCTCAAAAAAAGCTAGTCCCCACTCAGGTCCGTCATCTGTTAAAAATATAAGGGACTTCCAAGTTACTGGTAGCAGAAAGGCTCTGGAAAAGCAAAATGACCCTTGCCCCCCAAAAGAAATTCAGAAAATTTTGTGCTCCCAAATCCAAATGCCTATTCTACAATAATTTGTTCTCCAATTGTCAAATAGCACTCCGTCCCCCCCAGATCTCACCGTATGGCTAAGCGGTACGATACAGCCACATATGGGGTATTGACACTTTTAGAAGAAATTGTGTGACACATTTCGGCACCATTTTTACCCATTGCCCTGTGTGAAAATGTAAAATCTGAGGGTAAAACATTTTTTTGTGGTAAAAATATAATTATGATTTTTTCACTGCCCAATGGTATAAATTTAAAAATTAAAAAATACTCACTACTTCCCTAGATGAATTCCTTGAGAGGTGTAGTTTACAAAATGGGTCATTTGTGGAGGTTTCTGCTGTTTTGGCATGTCAGCGACTCTTCAAATGTGACATGGTGTCTGCTGCCTATCCCAGCCAACATAGCGCTCCTTTCTCTTCCGAACCCTGCCGTACACCAAAGCAGTGGTTTTCCCCCACATATGGGGTATCGGCGTACTCAGGAGAAATTGTACAACAAATTTCATGGTGCAATTTCTCCGGTTATCCTTATGATAATGCAAAATTAGGGGATGAAAAACATTTTTTATGGGAAAAATGTGAAAATTTTATTTTCACGGCTCAATATTATAAACTTCTGTGAAGCAGCTGGGGGTGCAAGGTGCTCACCACACATCTAGATAAGTTCCCTAAGCGGTCTAGTTTCCAAAATGGTGGCACTTGTGGGGGGTTTCCGCTGTTTAGACACATTAGGGGCTCCACAAATGTGACATGGCGTCCGCTAATTATTCAAACAAATTTTACATTCAAAAAGTCAAATGGCGCTCCTTCCCTTTCAAACCCTGCCGTGCGCCCAAACAGTGGTTTTCCCTCACATATGGGGTATCGGCGTGTTCAGGAGAAATTGCACAACAAACTTCATGGTGCAATTTATCCTGTTACCCTTATGATAATACAAAATTAGAGAATGAAAAAGATTTTTTGTGGGAAAAATGTGAAAATTTTATTTTCACGGCTCAATATTATAAACTTCTGTGAAGCAGCTGGGGGTGCGAGGTGCTCACCACACATCTAGATAAGTTCCCTAAGGGGTCTAGTTTCCAAAATGGTGGCACTTGTGGGGGGTTTCCACTGTTTAGTCACATTAGGGGCTCCCCAAATGCGACATGGCGTCTGCTAATTATTCAAACAAATTTTACATTCAAAAAGTCAAATGGCGCTCCTTCCCTTCCAAACCCTGCAGTGCGCCCAAACAGTAATTTGCCTCCACATATGGGGTATCAGCGTGTTCAGGAGAAATTGCACAACAAATTTCATGGTGCAATTTATCCTATTACCCTTATGATAATGCAAAATTAAGGGATGAAAAACGGTTTTGTGGGAAAAATGTGAAAATTTTATTTTTACAGCTCAATATTATAAACTTCTGTGAAGCACCTTGGGGGTCAAGGTGCTCACCACACATCTAGATAAGTTCCCTAAGGGGTCTAGTTTCCAAAATGGTGTCACTTGTGGGGGGTTTCCACTGTTTAGGCACATCAGGAGCTCTCCAAACGCAACATGGCGTCTGCTAATTATTCAGACAAATTTTACATTCAAAAAGTCTAATGGCGCTCCTTCCCTTCCGAACCCTGCAGTGCGCCCAAACAGTGGTTTTCCCTCACATATGGGGTATCAGCACGCTCAAGAGAAATTGCACAAAAAAATTTGGGGTCCATTTTTTCCTGTTACCCCTGTGAAAATAAAAAAAATTGGGTCTAAAGTAACATTTTTGTGAAAAAAGTTAAATGTTAATTTTTTTTTTCCACATTCCAAAAATTCCTGTGAAGCACCTGAAGGGTTAATAAAGTTCTTGAATGTGGTTTTGAGCACCTTGAGGGGTGCAGTTTTTAGAATGGTGTCACTTTTGGGTATTTTCTGTCATAAAGACCCCTCAAAGTGACTTCAAATATGATGTGGTCCCTAAAAAAATGTTTTTGTAAATTTTGTTGGAAAAATGAGAAATCGCTGGTCAACTTTTAACCCTTATAGCTCCCTAACAAAAAAAAATTTTGGTTCCAAAATTGTGCTGATGTAAAGTAGACATGTGGGAAATGTTATTTATTAACTATTTTGTGTGACATATCTCTCTGATTTAAGGGCATAAAAATTCAAAGTTTGAAAATTGCAAAATTTTCTAAATTTTCGCCAAATTTCTGATTTTTTCACAAATAAACGCAAGTTATATGGAAGAAATTTTACCACTATCATGAAGTACAATATGTCACGAAAAAACAATCTCAGAATCAGGGGAATACGTTGAAGCGTTCCAGAGTAATTACCTCATAAAGTGACAGTGGTCAGAATTGAAAAAATTGGCCCGTCACGAAGGCAAAAACAGGCTCTGGCGCGAAGTGGTTAAGAAAAATATATGGATTTCTCTGGAATAAGACATCGTATCACAGATATTAAGGTGTCATTTTATTATGTTTCCTATGACCTACATGCTCATATAGACGGCTTACGAGGGCTGATCATACCGACAGGTTCACTTTAACTGGCACATGGTCCTGTTACAGATTTGGACCCAGTAGTTTCAAGGTACATCTCTTAAATATAGCACATAATCAATGTATAATAAAACTTTATAACTTTGTAACTTTATAATATCACTATTTATACTACTTCAATGGGGAAAACTCCTTATAATGGATTTCTTAGAATCGTTAAATCAACTGAAAATCCGTATGAAGCATTGTGTTACACAATTGTATTACTTCTTTTCATACTTCTCACCTGTCACACTTGTGTCATTCATGTGTAAATATTCAACTAATGTTATAATAAAGCTTTACATTTCCCACACAGAGCAATCAGCAGAGACAATTCCTGTAAAAGGCTATAAAGATGAATGTGCCGCCCAGGTTATCACACCTACGGTCAATCTTATATTATTGCCTTCTTTATGGTCTTATGTCCTAACATGATCTGTTCCATCTGAATCACCGCCAGTTTGATTGAATGGTCTCTATTCAGAATGGAGAGCAAGTAAAGGGCTGCCAATAATAACACTTAGGATAAGAGAAAATACACAAAGCCTTAGGAAGGTGAAAAAGGAAATCACCAGCTCGCCTATGTTTATAACTTTAGATTTTGGAGAGCCTGGAGCAAAACCCATTGCAAGGCGATTAATGGAGAAAAAGGAGGTGGGTTTGTCCAGCTCAATCTCAGTAGGTGAAAAGTAAAACTTTATTTCAAACCTTTAAAACTCCATAGAAGTGTGGAAAATGGAAACTGATCATCAACGCGTTTCGAACCCTATATGCATTCTTAATCATGACGGAAAAAAATCTTCATGATTAAGAACACACACGTTCTGAAATTGAAGTCCGTTTGTGTCATTGTATGGCCCCTTTGGGGGTCTATCTGAATACTGTTTTAGGGGAATTCAGACAGAATCACCCACATGCACTGTAGAAATGCAATGTGAACATAAGGAGAGATTCAAAATTGCTTTTTTTGCTAGATTTCTGGCAAAATAGGTTTGAAAGGGTGCAATTTTTGCGCAATATTCTCGCCCCAGCTCCAACAAAATATACAGGGCATGGTGATCCCAGCTTGTCAAAGTCATGACGAGCGTCGGTGTTCGTTATGCCAAAGATCTTACTCAAGCTGAGGCTGGAGTACGTTTTCTGATGAGGCGCGCATAGCGGCATGTACCTCTTAATTAATCAATTGCGTCTGCTCCAAAACGTTTACTAAACAAGACCGAAGAGAGAATTGCTGGTCTTGATGAATCGCCCCCAATGTCTTATCGTTGGTCTTTGAGCATCTGTGTTGAGGACTCCAGACACATTAGATCAAATTGGGGCAATGAACGATCGAGTAGTATAAATGATTGTTTAATTGCCCCAAAGACATCACAGACTGTATCAGTCTGGCCGATGATGCATTCAGTGCTAATCCAACACGTCAGACCAATGTTTTAAATGATTATGAATGTTTGGTTGTTGGTCAAACAGCTTGTTCACATCACCGAACCATGCGATGATCGTTCATTATGGTTGAAATTGGCTGTTTCTTACCAGTTTTACCCAATGTGTATATGCTCCGTTATACATCACCCCCTCAGGCTTCGCTCTAGACAAAGCACAGTGTAGTCAGCACTCTGACACATATAATGGAACCATTCACACATCCGTTTTTTATGGATCGATGTCTCAGTTTCATTAAACTCAAGTCCTATTCTCATCCATTTTTGTGGATCAGACTCCGTCATTCTAGTCAATGGGGAAGAAGTCCAAAAAAACATCCGCTTCCCAACCTCCCCAACTGATCCTAAGTGTCAGTGGAAAAAAACTTTAGACAGTTTATCTCCTGGAAAATGGATGGAAAAACATGGATGACACATTGGAGACGTATAGTCCTTTTTTTATGGATGTGATAATGGAAATGGATGTTAAATTTAACCTAAGTTGACTCCACACTAGACCAGTTGACGGCCCCCATTGCTGCCATCTTGGTGTTATTCACAGGCTTGGCTTCACAGGAGACCGTGGTGTTTACTATACACTCGTACTCAAGTATTATAGTATATAGTAGATAACAGGTTCAAGTCCCTCTAGCTGGACTAAAAAATAAAGTATAAAAAATTTGACCTCCCCCTTTTCCCCTTCTAAAACTAATAAAAATAGAAAATAAACGTATTCAATATTGCTTTGTCTATAAGGTCAACGCCGTAGCACCAGAATTGCTGTTTTTCAATCACCACACCTCTCCCAAAAATGCAATAAAAGTGACCAAAATATCCCATGTATCCCAAGATGGTAGCAATAAAAACTACAGCTGGGCATGCAAAAAACAAACAATCTTTTAGCCAAAGCTCCATTGACAGAAAAATAAAAACGTTATGGTTCTTGGAAAATGGTGATACAAAAAAAAAATATTATTTTATTTTTTTTACAAACTTCTACATTTTTTTTTAAAGCCACTAAAATAATACAAACTAGACAAGTTTAGTACTGCCATAATCGTACTGACCTCAGTTATGTCATTTTTACCATGCAATGAGCTACAGCGATCGGAGCTCACACTGGTTGCTGCAGTTACAGGCATATGCTGTCTGTATAACACCGCCGGCATCTTACGGGGATGAAGTGGACTCAGCTCCAAGGCGGCTTCATATTTTGTTTAATGACCTATGATGAAAATGTACATTATAGGTCGTTAACCAGCTAAGCAGGGTTAAAGTTCATAAAATGCAAAGTTCTTGTAAAAACACAAACAAGTTTACCCCTTATTAAAAATCTGCTCCATTCTAAAGAACGGGGGCATTTTTTTGTTCTGATCGGTATCTTCAGGAGTTCACCAGCCCCAGCAAAGCAGGAAGCCAGGAGCGGTGCACTCCTGATGAGACCAACCCTGTAAAGGGTTAAAATAGGTCCTCTGTGAGGACTGAAAATGCTTAAAGAGAACCTGTCATGTCCCCAAACGTAGATCTAAGGTTACTTTGCAGATTAACCCCTTAAGCCCCGAGGGTGGTTTGCACGTTAATGACCAGGCCAATTTTTACAATTCTGACCACTGTCACTTTATAAGGTAATTACTCTGGAACGCTTCAACGGATCCCCCTGATTCTGAGATTGTTTTTTCGTGACATATTGTACTTCATGATTGTGGAAAAATTTCTTCGATATCACTTGCGTTTATTTGTGAAAAAAACGGAAATTTGGCGAAAATTTTGAAAATTTTGCAATTTTCAAAATTTGAATTTTTAAGCCCTGAAATCAGAGAGATATGTCACACAAAAGAGTTAATAAATAACATTTCCCACATGTCTACTTTACATCAGCACAATTTTGGAACCAAAATTTTTTTTTGTTAGGGAGCTATAAGGGTTAAAAGTTGACCAGCGATTTCTCATTTTTCCAACAAAATTTACAAAACCATTTTTTTAGGGACCACATCACATTTGAAGTCACTTTGAGAGGTCTTTATGACAGAAAATACCCAAAAGTGACACCATTCTAAAAACTGCACCCCTCAAGGTGCTCAAAACCACATTCAAGAACTTTATTAACCCTTCAGGTGCTTCACAGGAATTTTTTGAATGTGGAAGAAAAAAATGAACATTTAACTTTTTTTCACAAAAATGTTACTTTAGACCCAATTTTTTTTATTTTCACAGGGGTAACAAGAAAAAATGGACCCCAAAATTTGTTGTGCAATTTCCCCTGGGCACGCAGATACCCAATATTTGGGGAAAAAACACTGTTTGGGCGCACGGCAGGGCTCGGAAGGGAAGGAGCGCCATTTGACTTTTTGATTGTAAAATTTGCTTGAATAATTAGCGGACGCCATGTTGTGTTTGGAGAGCCCCTGTGTGCCCAAACTTTGGAGCTCCCCCACAAGTGACACCATTTTGGAAACTAGACCCCCCAAGGCACCTTTCTAGATACATAGTGAGCACTTGGAACCCCCAGGTGCTTCACAAATTGATTCGTAAAAATGAAAAAGTGAAAAAAAAAACACTTTTTCATTTTTATGAATCAATTTGTGAAGCACCTGGGGTTCCAAGTGCTCACTATGCATCTAGATAGGTGCCTTGGGGGGTCTAGTTTCCAAAATGGGATCACTTGTGGGGGAGCTCCAATGTTTGGGCACACAGGGACTCTCCAAATGCAACATGGTATCCGCTAACAAATTGAATGGAAAATCGGCTCAAATTGTTAGCGGACACCACGTTGCGTTTGGAGAGCCCCTCTGTGCCCAAACTTTGGAGCTCCCACACAAGTGACCCCATTTTGGAAACTAGACCCCCCAAGGCACCTTTCTAGATGCATAGTGAGCACTTGGAACCCCCAGGTGCTTCACAAATTGATTCGTAAAAATGAAAAAGTGAAAAAAAACAACACTTTTTCATTTTTATGAATCAATTTGTGAAGCACCTGGGGTTCCAAGTGCTCACTATGAATCTAGATAGGTGCCTTGGGGGGTCTAGTTTCCAAAATGGGGTCACTTGTGGGGGAGCTCCAATGTTTGGGCACACAGGGACTCTCCAAATGCAACATGATATCCGCTAACAAAATGTCGGCTCAAATTGTTAGCGGACACCATGTTGCATTTGGAGAGCCCCTGTGTGCCCAAACTTTAGAGCTCCCCCACAAGTGTCCCCATTTTGGAAACTAGACCCCCCCCAAGGCACCTATCTAGATGCATAGTGAGCACTTGGAACCCGCAGGTGCTTCACAAATTGATTCATAAAAATGAAAAAGTGTTTTTTTTTTTCACTTTTTCATTTTTACGAATCAATTTGTGAAGCACCTGGGGGTTCCAAGTGCTCACTATGCATCTAGATAGGTGCCTTGGGGGGTCTAGTTTCCAAAATGGGGTCACTTGTGGGGGAGCTCCAAAGTTTGGGCACACAGGGGCTCTCTAAACGCAACATGGTGTCCGCTAACAATTTGAGCCGACAATTTGTTAGCGGATATCATGTTGCATTTGGAGAGTCCCTGTGTGCCCAAACATTGGAGCTCCCCCACAAGTGACCCCATTTTGGAAACTAGACCCCCCAAGGCACCTATCTAGATTCATAGTGAGCACTTGGAACCCCAGGTGCTTCACAAATTGATTCATAAAAATGAAAAAGTGTTTTTTTTTTCACTTTTTCATTTTTACGAATCAATTTGTGAAGCACCTGGGGGTTCCAAGTGCTCACTATGCATCTAGATAGGTGCCTTGGGGGGTCTAGTTTCCAAAATTGGGTCACTTGTGGGGGAGCTCCAAAGTTTGGGCACACAGGGGCTCTCTAAACGCAACATGGTGTCCGCTAACAATTTGAGCCGACAATTTGTTAGCGGATATCATGTTGCATTTGGAGAGTCCCTGTGTGCCCAAACATTGGAGCTCCCCCACAAGTGACCCCATTTTGGAAACTAGACCCCCCAAGGCACCTATCTAGATTCATAGTGAGCACTTGGAACCCCAGGTGCTTCACAAATTAATTCATAAAAATGAAAAAGTGTTTTTTTTTTCACTTTTTCATTTTTACGAATCAATTTGTGAAGCACCTGGGGGTTCCAAGTGCTCACTATGCATCTAGATAGGTGCCTTGGGGGGTCTAGTTTCCAAAATGGGGTCACTTGTGGGGGAGCTCCAATGTTTGGGCACACAGGGGCTTTCCAAACGCAACATGGCGTCCGCTAACAATTTGAGCCGATTTTCCATTCAATTCGTTAGCGGACACCATGTCGCGTTTGGAGAGCCCGTGATGTGCCTAAACAGTGGAGCTCCCCCACAAGTGTCCCCATTTTGGAAACTATACCCCTCAAGGATTTTATTAAGGTGTATAGTGAACATTTTGAACCCAGAGGTACGGCACAGAATTTGTTTACATTAGGTCATCATATTGAATAAGTTGTCATTATTCTTGAGCGCAAGTGCTCGCTACTTGAGTTTGCATCGGGTACTCAGGTATGCACCATGTACAGCGTGTGCTCGAGTGACATGCTCGAGTCCCTGCTCCGCATGTTTCACGGTTATTAGACACCCAAAAAAAAACATGCGGGGATCGCTCGTGCATGGCAGGCAATCCCCGTAAAGTTTTTTGGCCGCGAAGCATATGGGGCAGAGACTCGAGCATGTCACTCAAATACCCACGATACTCATTGCATACCAGAGCACCCGATGCAAACTCAAGTAGCGAGCACTTGCGCTCAACACTAGTCGCCATATCGTCATCTTTTTTTCTTACTTTTGAAAAAAATCCCAACCCCAGCCCTAACCCTAGCACAACCCTAACCATAGCACAACCCTAGCCCTAGCACAACCCTAGCCCTAGCACAACCCTAGCCCCAGCACAACCCTAGCCCCAGCACAACCCTAGCCCCAGCACAACCCTAGCCCCAGCACAACCCTAGCCCCAGCACAACCCTAGCCCCAAACCCAGCCCTAACCCTAGCCCAATCCTAACCCAAGAGTTTATTTTTGACGCCGTTCCTTGTGCGGTATAAGTGATTAGACGACTTTATTCTTCAGGTCGGTGTGATTACAGCAATGCCAGAATCATATGGGGTTTTTATGACTGACAGCTGTCACACACTAAAAGACGCATTTTTTGTAAAATCTAGTTTTTGCATCGCCATATTTTGAGAGCTATAATTTTTCCACATTTTGGCAGACAGTCATGTGACGGCTCGTTTTTTGCGGGATGACTTGACGTTGTTATTGATGCCATTTTCAGGCACGTGACATTTTTTGATTGCTTTCTATTCCGATTTTTGGGAGGCAGAATAAACAAAAACCAACAATTCAGGAATTTTTTTTTTTTTTTTTTTTTTTATTCTGTTCCGCGTGTGGTAAAATTGATGAGGTAGCTTTATTCTTCGGGTCAGTACGTTTACAGCGGTACCACATTTGTATCATTTTTCTATGTTTTGGCACTTATACACAATAAAAGCTATTTTATAGAAAAAAATATTTTTTAGCATCGCTTTATTCTGAGAGCTATAACTTTTTGCAGCTTGTTTTTTGCGGGACGAGATGACGTTTTCAGCGGTACCATTTTTATTTATATGCGTCTTTTTGATCGCGTGTTATTCTACTTTTTGTTTGGCGGTATGGTGATAAAGCATTGTTTTTTGCTTCGTTTTTTTTTTTTTTTTTTTACCGTGTTCACTGAAGGGGTTAACTAGTGGGACAGTTTTATAGGTCAGGTCGTTCCGGACGCGGCGATACCAAATATGTGTACTTTTATTGTGTTTTTTTTTTTTTTTATAATAATATTTATTGATGGGTACATTATATTTTTATTTTTGGTGGATTATTTTTTTTTATTTTTTTTTTTATATTTTTGCAATTTTTTTTTTTTTTTTTTTCCACTTTCAGACAGTTTATACACTTTATTACTGTGTCCCACTCTGGGACTTTCACTTTTTTTTCTCTGATCGCCTGCATGGCATAGGAATGGAGCACCATCCCTATGCCATGCAGGCTGTCAGCGGTGCACAGTGTGAAGATTGTTTGGAGATGCACTGCGCATGTCCAAACAATCTTCCTGCTGTCTGGTGACCCGGATGTTGTCATGATGACATCGGGTCGTCATGGCAACACCCGGGAAGCCTTTGCAGACTGCGCTGGAAGCCGGAAGAGGAGGTGAGTATCGGCGATCACCTCCCCTTGCCCCCGCAATGCCGCGATCGACTTCGATCGCAGCATCGCCGGGGTTAATGTGCTGGGAGCGGTGCAGGACCGCTCCCTGCACATAGTACCGGGTGTCAGCTGTGACAATCAGCTGACACCCGGCGGCGATCGCGCCCGCACAGCCTGTGTGCGCGCGCGATCGCGATGACGTACTAATACGGGTCTGGCTCTTAAGTCCCAGGGCACAGACGCGTATTAGTACGTCAGATGTTATTAAGGGGTTAATAGCATGTCGTTCCTTACTGAAAGTGTGGCTAACAGGAGAAAATGAATTTTATGTCTGCCAAGTGCCGCCGGCTTTCAGTCATAGAGTATTGCTCATAGCGGCTGCAGTTATCGTTCACAGCATTGTGAGTGGCGGCTGTAAGCACGACCCAGCATTTTGATTGACAGCTTGCTTTGCTGCACATCTGTGCAGAGCAAGCTGTCAATCAATGTGCCAGAGCATGATTACAGCTGCCACTCACAATGCTGTGAACGATGACTGTAGCTGCTCCGAGCACGCCTCTATGACTGAAAGCCGGCACTTACCGGGTGGAATAAAGTTCATTTTTCTCCCCATGCTTTTAGAGCAGCGGCCAGGCAGCATTGTGACTCTATCAAAAACAGTGTTACTAAGAACCCTCTTTTATTTAAATGCACTTTTGATTTTTATTTATTTACATCAGGGTTTATGTTCATTTTGCTTCTTGTAAGTTTTTTTCTGATTATGGCCATTGTGAACATGCGTTTGTTCTGCATGTATACCAACTTAAACCAAGCTCAAATATTGTGTTTTTTCTTTGTGTTGTTTTGCATTCTGTGCAAGCCAGGGTGTGGCCTCCCTTCATAGAGCTGGATAATACATTTAACTATTCCCTAGGCTGGTGTCCACAATTTGGGACCCGGTCCTTTGTCTGCCCTTACTCGCACACTGAGGTCAACTTTAACACATGGTAAGGTTTTTAATATTAGACAGAGTAGGACTATCCCGAATGGGTTCACCTTGCTGTGGTGGGATAGTTTTCATTCTATTTTTAATCAAAAACAGTGTTACTAAGAACCTTATTTTATTTAAATGCACTTATGCTTTTTATTTATTTACTAGCTGCACTACCCGGCTTCGCCCGGGTTAATAACTGCTGTTAGCAAAATAGAATGTGTTAACAAAAATTTATTCTCCACACAAAAACCACAAAACAAATAGATAGAAAGTTCGTTGGCTCTTGAGGAAGCAGTTCTTGTTCTCTTGTCTGCAAGCCTCTCTTCCCTCTCCTCAGAAAGTTCATTGGCCCTTGAGGAAGCAGCTCTTGTTCTCTTGTCTGCAAGCCTCGCTTCCCTCTCCTCAGAAAGTTCATTGGCTCTTGAGGAAGCAGCTCTTGTTTTCATGTCTGCAAGCCTCGCTTCCCTGTCCTCAGAAAGTTCATTGGCCCTTGAGGAAGCAACTCTTGTTTTCATGTCTGCAAGCCTCGCTTCCCTCTGCTCAGAAAGTTAATTGGCTCTTGAGGAAGCAGCTCTTGTTTTCATGTCTGCAAGCCTCGCTTCCCTCTCCTCAGAAAGTTCATTGGCCCTTAAGGAAGCAGCTCTTGTTTTCATGTCTGCAAGCCTTGCTTCGCTCTGCTCAGAAAGTTCATTGGCTCTTGAGGAAGCAGCTCTTGTTTTTATGTCTGCAAGCCTCGCTTCCCTCTCCTCAGAAAGTTCATTGGCTCTTGAGGAAGCAGCTCTTGTTTTCATGTCTGCAAGCCTCGCTTCGCTCTGCTCAGAAAGTTCATTGGCTCTTGAGGAAGCAGCTGCTGTTCTCATGTGTGTCAGCCTTGTTTCTCGGTCTTCACATTTTTCATTGGCCCGTAATGCAGCTTTTCTTTTCGCATCAGCTGACATTTGTGCCATGAAAATCCTTTTCTTATGAGGCATTATTGTGGTAAAAATAGTCTGTAACTGGCAGTTTCTATATCCTCTCACATAGAAGTAATGTGACTGACATCAGTCTTTCCACCAACACACCCTAACTGACATCTTATTACCTTACACAAGCTTTGTTATACTGAGAATGTCCTTTGTTGCCTATATTAACCAATCACAGCTCAGATTAATTAACTGTAGCAAAATAGAAGCTGAGCTGTGATTGGTTGCTATTGGCAGCCTGATAAATCTTTGTGAGATGAGTTTTGTGTGTGCTGAGGGTGGTATATGTGTTCAAGCACGTGGTAGTGTGTGGCGCATTTTGTGTGTGTGTTCATATCCCCGTGTGTGGTGAGTATGAGTATCCCATGTCGGGGCCCCACCTTAGCAACTGTACGGTATATACTCTTTGGCGCCATCGCTCTCATTCTTTAATTCTCCCTTGTTCACATGTGGCAGCTGTCAATTTGCCTACAACACTTTTCCTTTCACTTTTTCCCCATTATATAGATAGGTGCAAAATTGTTTGGTGAATTGGAACGCGCGGGGTTAAAAATTCGCCTCACAACATAGTCTATGACACTCTCGGGGTCCAGACGTGTGACTGTGCAAAATTTTGTGGCTGTAGCTGCGACGGTGCAGATGCCAATCCCGGACATACACACATACATACATACATACACACACACACACATACATACATACATACATACTTTACATACACACACATTCAGCTTTATATATTACATTTATCGGAGGGTTTATGTTCATTTGCTTCTTGTAGGTTTTTTTGTAACGCTCTTAACCTGCGGATTAACCCTGTATCTGCTAGTTAATAGTGTTTGGAGAAATGAAAGGTTCCCTTTAAAAAGGGGTGAATAAACCCTTTTTTTTCAGAGTACTGCAGTCTTTGCATTTTTGGCTATAATTACTATACACATAAATATAAGATTCTTTATTTTCACATTTTGATCAATTTGTGTGAGTCACGACTCAATGACTGCCATAATCTTAGCATATCACACATTCCTTCGACAAACAAGTCCTGGATTATTAGGTAACACGTGGTGGAGCTGTCATTTCTTACTCGCTTGGCTCCTATTTTCAGCTTTCACTTTCGATGTCCATTCTTAAAAGCCATTATGCATCCAGAGCGTGGAATGCAGGGGGCAGTGGGAATACACAGGCAACATGTGATTTCTTCCAGTCACTAGTGGATTAAGGTAAAGCGAAACTGCAACGAAGAAATCACCCTTCACACAAGAGCCAGGAGAAGCAGTTTCCTACAGGTGCATCACCTTAAAGATTTTCTGGCTCCTTTCTTAGGTTCTTATATCAGATATTGACAATTACAATTCTCTGTACAGATGAATTTTTCAATATAAGATGCATTTTTTTTTTTTTAGAATAATGCATATTTTTTCTTAGATTTGTCTTTTAACCACTTGTATGTAACCTGCAGAAATACCCCTTATTTATTGGCGTCGCCATATATTTATTACAAATATAAGCCAATGTGCAGGTTGAATTCCTTTTTTTTTTTTTTCGCAATTTTTAATTGAAATATGAAAATTGAAGAAGACATCAGTGGGAGCACAGAAACGGCGACAACCTGTGGGACATGGGAGTGTGTAAGTGTGAAATTATTCTTTCTTGTGTTAGATTGTAAAAGCTTAAAATACATATAAGCTTTATAAACAGTGTTACTATTATTTATTCATTATTGTTAGTTAAATACCAGCTTTGATCTTTTATTTCTTCTCCTATGGGCAGGGGCAGACTAGCGTATTTTTGGTCCGATTGCAATCTGACAAAACATCGGATCGCACCCGGACAAATGTTAGTGTATGGGGGGCCGTGCACATGTTCGATTTTTTTTTTCCCTCGGGCAGGAAAAAACTCTGCATGCCTGAGTTTGATCCAATATTCGGATCTCACTCGGCCATGCAAGTCTATGGGTGCGTGGGAAATATCGGACTGCACTTGGATGACATCTGAGTGCATTCCGATTTCCGCTACATCACAGAATGGAGAAGATAGAGTATTTTTTTTTCTCCATATTCTCCACTCTTGAGAGAATTGGATCACACTATGATCATAGTGAGTTGCATAATCGCCCGATTCTCTCGGATGAGAGAATAAACGCTCGTTTGCACCTGCCCTAACATATGCCAATATTGTATAGTTAAAGGGGTAGTCTAATCTTAACAACTATTTTATAAAATAAAAAATATAGCCGATGCAGTCAGCTAATCGCTGGAGGCTCGGGTTCTGTAGCCATTGTCAATCAGCTAATATCTCCAGAAGAAGCTTTATATCGCCAAATATTTTCCTGCAATGGCTGTTGCATAGAAAATGAAGTATTATTTGGTGTGCAAATTGCTTCTTCAGAGAGGAAGAGGACTTGTACTCTATAGCGCCACCTGTTGGAAGCTGCAATCCTACAAGTCACAATTGACCCTTTAACGAGTCTTGCAATATGACTTAGAATAAAAGCCAAATCACAATCTCAATTTGCAGACACAGTGTTTCGGGCTATTGCCCCTCATCAGTGCAAAGTATGAGAACTGATTTGGCTAAGTGAGAGGCTCTGGACTGAGGTCTAAGTGGTAACGTTTCTCCTTGTTATTTGGTGGCCATTCAAATGACCAATGTAATACATGGCTGGGCTGAGTGCACGAGGTCAAAGGCAACTCTTTGGGAATGATACAGAAAGAGTTGCCCATATGGTATCCATATGCTACAATATGGATAGGGGTCCTATGCTACCTTAGCTGAGCATATGAATAAACTGACAATCAGTAAAAATAGGGCACTTGCAATAAAAATTTATGGTCAAGTTTGAGCTCACCTAGATATGTTGTATTTTCACAAACAAGAGCTTGACATACCTGTAATACCACATTTACTTATTGCATTCACATCACAACATTCTTGTAGCCTAGTACTTACTAATACTTGTAGCCTAGGTATTCCCCCCGAAGAAGCTAATGCGAAACGCGCGTTAGGGGTATCTGCCCTCACTCCGTCCAGGTTGTGCAGATGAGTATATTGCATATGTGGTGTGTGTTGATATTTGTATACCCCTGCACTAGTGGTTACTAACTTATATATAAATTATTAGGATGACTCTGGGTTGGATTCTCTAGCCACACATGGTTATACTCTCCATTGAATACCACATTGAGTTTAACCCTCAACTGGTGAGGTGGGGTTTGCCACACCCCAGGGAATTTTTGTTCGGCTGCTATTCATTGAAAAATGCTGATATGAGGATACGTGTCTCACTAGCTTCCATCCATTTGTGGGTGTCAAAAATTTGTTATACTCATGTGTAATCAATCGCCAATAAGAAAACGATTAAATCAAACGTGATCTTTGCATTTTCTGTAAAAATAAGAGATTTCTAAACACTGTGGTATAGGAAACCCCACATCACCAGTTGCGTGACAAAAACCCCACATCACCAGTTGAAGGTTAATATTCTATTGGTAGTGCACTTTATGCTTTATCTAATCACTGTATATTATTGACTTATATGCTACTACTGTATTATTGATTCTTATATGTAACTTCCTATATGTATCTTGTGGTAAGGATTGCTGATTACCCGGTATGGAAACTTATATTATTTATCAGACCACATTGACACTTTCTTTAGATGACATAATTTATATACTGGTCTTGAAAAACTCTATACTGGTTGTGTTAGTGCATATCTCTCAGCATAAATTATTGATAGGTTTCTGTTACCTGGATGTGTGAGGTCTCTGCTATTTCTCCCCTCTAATATTTTAAATGTTTATTATGAACTAATAAAAATGCACTATTTTTAATGTTTGGCTGTATTTAGCTTCCCTTTCTCATTGGATTTCTATATTTGATGGAAGGGCCGGTTTTGTTTTGGATTTCTAATACTTATTCTTGTAGCCTAGTACTTACTAGTACTTATAAATGTGCACAAAAATACTGCAAAACCCAGCATTAGCAACTTTGTTCTATATAGGCACCTCTGGGGAAACCCATGGGAGGAACTTATTGCTGGACCTGTCACAGTCACTTGATGCACTGAAAGAGCCCACTGTTCGTGTACCTATCTGTGTATATGTGTATGTGCATGTTGGCGTATTATATGTGTGTGCATGTCTGTGTACTGCGTGTGTGTGTGCATGTCTGCGTACTGTGTGTGTGCATGTCTGCGTACTGTGTGTGTGCATGTCTGCGTACTGTGTGTGTGCATGTCTGCGTACTGTGTGTGTGTGCATGTCTGCGTACTGTGTGTGTGTGCATGTCTGCGTACTGTGTGTGTGTGCATGTCTGCGTACTGTGTGTGTGTGCATGTCTGCGTACTGTGTGTGTGCATGTCTGCGTACTGTGTGTGTGCATGTCTGCATACTGTGTGTGTGCATGTCTGCGTACTGTGTGTGTGCATGTCTGCGTACTGTGTGTGTGTGCATGTCTGCGTACTGTGTGTGTGTGCATGTCTGCATACTGTGTGTGTGTGCATGTCTGCGTACTGTGTGTGTATACATGTCTGCGTACTGGATGTGTGCATGTCTGCGTACCGTGTGTGTGCATGTCTGCGTACCATGTGTGCGTGCATGTCTGTGTACCGTGTGCGTGTGCATGTCTGTGTACCGTGTGCGTGTGCATGTCTGTGTACCGTGTGCGTGTGCATTTCTGTATACCATGTGTGTGTGCATGTCTGCGCACTGTGTGTATGTGCATTTCTGTGTACCATGTGTGCGTGCATGTCTGCGTACTGTGTGTATGTGCATGTTTGTGTACCATGTGTGCGTGCATGTCTGCGTACTGTGTGTATGTGCATGTTTGTGTACCATGTGTGCATGCATGTCTGCGTACCATGTGTGCGTGCATGTCTGCGTACCATGTGTACAATGTGTGTGTGCATGTCTGCGTACAGTGTATGTATGTCTGCGTACCGTGTTTGTGTGCACATGTCTGTGTGTGTGCATGCATGTTTGCATATGTGAAGGGTGAGGGGGCAGCCTTTGCCCTGTGTTGTATACCTATATTTCTCTGTCGTATCTGTGCGTCATAAATCACGGTATGTGTTAAAAGGGCCACTGAGACTCTTTTGCCTGGGGCCCACGAAAACCTGGAGCCGGCCCTGGTTAAAGGGAATCTGTCAGCAGATTTTTGCTATTTAATCCGAGCATACAGCATAATGTAGGAACAGAGAGCCTGATTCCTGCGAAGATTCACTTGCTCAGCAGCTCGCTGTAGTTTCAATACAGTTCTTTATCAGCAGGAGATTATCACTGGAGGACTAGGTGTTGTGTGCCTAATCTATGTAAACCCTTCCCCTGTTGTTTGGCAGCTTGCTGCAGTGTACATAGGAAGCTGTCAGTCAGTGGTGTGGGCGGGGTTATACACAGCTCAGCATTCAGAGCTGTGTACAGTATTAGCTGCTACATTAGCAGTAGAAAAGACAGGGATTCCATCAAAACTGCACCAAGCAGCCCAGTAAGTGATACATCACTACAATCAAGGACTTTGCTCCTACATTGTGCTGCTCTCAGATTCCATACCAAAACCTGCTGACAGAGTCCCTTTAAGGGGAGCCCCAGTGGCTTAACCCTCACCTTACCCCACCATGCACTTTAGATAGCTGTTCGGCCGGCAGCTATCGTGTTCCCGATCACAGAGCGGCAACTTATCTTTTAGAAAACAAAAAGATTGGCAGTCTGAAATCAGACATGCTGCATCCTTATCTCCTCCGACATAATCTGTTGGGTGCCCCATTATAAAATAGACTGCTGGTCGAAACCGTCGTTACGTTCAGGAATGTTAGGGCCAATAAAATTGGTAATTGCGTAGACAGGCACTGTATGCCATTTTTCACTAGTTAATTGGTACGCTATATTTAAATTCCATATGGCTATCACTGTACATGGACAGGACGGCAGTCTAAAATGCTAATATGTAGTTGGCTCCGTATCAATCTAAGAGGTGCATCAAATCTCAATTTAATTGCATCTGGTACTCTATATCTAGTACTGTTTAGTGGTTGCAAAAGCAGCTAGAACTGCAGGACACAAACATTTGCCCCAAGACGCTGCATGCGCTCCACTGTCCCTATTTTGCGGGAGCCATAGTTCGCATTGTATCCAGTTCTCTCCAGGTTTTTCTGCTCATCTCCTGCTCCCTCCCTGAAAACAATGCAGCAACTCTGTGCTATGTGCTCTGTTTCTTAATCTTCTAAAAACTGCTGCAAAGTAAACAGAGATAACATGGGAGGCGCAGAGAGCTGGGGGAAATACTTTTTTTTATTTTCTTCCCTTTAAGAAAAAAGTTTTAGATCATGGCCAACCATTCAACTGCTGTGCACTCTTGTTTTTGGCCAGCACAAAAGCACTGATCAGCACAAGCACTGTCTATGTATGTATACTGTAGATATCTCAGGAGCTTTGGAAATGCAATTTTCTTTAAAAACAATTATCGCAAAATGTGTGTTCCAAAACTCAAATGGCCTCGTCCTGTCCTCCCTGAAACCTGGCGCTCTCCAAAACCGTAATGTACAGCCACACTATTCTTATTGCCAATTGTGAACATGCAATTTTTTTTAGCTATATGTAGCTTTTATTGGAAGAAATTTGCTCTCCAGATGGCGCTCCTCCCCTTTTGCTACGATTAAGAGCACGCACAGTGCACACGTAAAAAGAATTCCTTGTTATAGATTTAATCCCATGTGAAATAAAGTTGCTATACTTTTATCCACACAGGAGTGCGTGCCGGACTTCACTTTTCTCCTTCTCTTCTGAGCCCTGCCCAATGCCGAAACAGTAGTTTATGGCCACATATTAAGTATTTCCATACTCAGGAGGGGAGAGGGGAAATTCGTAACAAATAGTGTCCAACTTTTTCTTGTATTATCTCTTATGAAAATAAAAAAGTGACTGAAATTACTGTATTTTTCGGACTATAAGAGACACCGGACTATTAGATGCACCCATAATTTTGGGGAGGAAAATAGGAAAAAAATAATTTTAATGTTAAAATTGGGGGTCCGTCTTATAGCTGAGATCTAAATCTGTGCATGCACCACCTCCGGCGTCCATTTTCCTGAAGCCCACCACCGGGAAATTAATGTACAGAGTGGGGACTCCACTCCTGCTACACCGCTGACATTTTATTGAAGCCCAGGGCCTTCAGCCTCGCACTGCTGGGACACTCCCTCCATCCAGCCCAGGGCCTGCAGCCTCACACCGCCGGGACACTCCCTCCATCCAGCCCAGGGCCTGCAGCCTCGCACCGCCGGGACACTCCCTCCATCCAGCCCAGGGCCTGCAGCCTCGCACTGCTGGGACACTCCCTCCATCCAGCCCAGGGCCTGCAACCTCGCACTGCTGGGACACTCCCTCCATCCAGCCGAGGGCCTACAGCCTCGCACCGCCGGGACACTCCCTCCATCCAGCCCAGGGCCTGCAGCCTCGCACTGCTGGGACACTCCCTCCATCCAGCCCAGGGCCTGCAACCTCGCACTGCTGGGACACTCCCTCCATCCAGCCGAGGGCCTACAGCCTCGAACTGCCGGGACACTCCCTCCATCCAACCCAGAGCCTGCAGCCTCGCACTGCCGGGACACTCCCTCCATCCAGTCCAGGGCCTGCAGCCTCGCACTGCCGGGACACTCCCTCCATCCAGCCCAGGGCCTGCAGCCTCACACCACCGGGACACTCCCTCCATCCAGTCCAGGGCCTGCAGCCTCGCACCGCCGGGACACTCCCTCCATCCAGCCCAGGGCCTGCAGCCTCGCACCGCCGGGACACTCCCTCCATCCAGCCTAGGGCCTGCAGCCTCGCACCGCCGGGACACTCCCTCCATCCAGCCCAGGGCCTGCAGCCTAGCACTGCCGGGACACTCCCTCCATCCAGCCTCACATCGCCGGGACACTCCCTCCATCCAACCCAGAGCCTGCAGCCTCGCACTGCCGGGACACTCCCTCCATCCAACCCAGAGCCTGCAGCCTCGCACTGCCGGGACACTCCCTCCATCCAGCCCAGAGCCTGCAGCCTCGCACTGCCGGGACACTCCCTCCATCCAGCCCAGGGCCTGCAGCCTCGCACTGCCGGGACACTCCCTCCATCCAGCCCAGGGCCTGCAGCCTCACACCACCGGGACACTCCCTCCATCCAGCCCAGGGCCTGCAGCCTCGCACCGCGGGACACTCCCTCCATCCAGCCCAGGGCCTGCAGCCTTGCACCGCCGGGACACTCCCTCCATCCAGCCCAGGGCCTGCAGCCTCGCACCGCCGGGACACTCCATCCAGCCGAGGGCCTACAGCCTCACATCGCCAGGAAACTCCCTCCATCCAGCCCAGGGCCTGCAGCCTCGCACCGCCGGGACACTCCCTCTATCCAGCCCAGGGCCTGCAACCTCGCACTGCTGGGACACTCCCTCCATCCAGCCCAGGGCCTGCAACCTCGCACTGCTGGGACACTCCCTCCATCCAGCCCAGGGCCTGCAGCCTAGCACCACCGGGACACTCCCTCCATCCAGCCCAGGGCCTGCAGCCTCACATCGCCGGGACACTCCCTCCATCCAGCCCAGGGCCTGCAGCCTCGCACTGCCAGGACACTCCCTCCATCCAGCCCAGGGCCTGCAGCCTCGCACTGCCGGGACACTTCCTTCATCCAGCCCAGGGCATGCAGCCTCACATCGCCGGGACACTCCCTCCATCCAGCCCAGGGCCTGCAGCCTTGCACCGCCGAGACACTCCCTTCATCCAACCTAGGGCCTGCTGCTTCGCACCGCCGGGACACTCCCTCCATCCAGCCTAGGGCCTGCAGCCTCGCACCGCCGGGACACTCCCTCCATCCAGCCCAGGGCCTGCAGCCTAGCACTGCCGGGACACTCCCTCCATCCAGCCTCACATCGCCGGGACACTCCCTCCATCCAACCCAGAGCCTGCAGCCTCGCACTGCCGGGACACTCCCTCCATCCAACCCAGAGCCTGCAGCCTCGCACTGCCGGGACACTCCCTCCATCCAGCCCAGGGCCTGCAGCCTCGCACTGCCGGGACACTCCCTCCATCCAGCCCAGGGCCTGCAGCCTCACACCACCGGGACACTCCCTCCATCCAGCCCAGGGCCTGCAGCCTCGCACCGCGGGACACTCCCTCCATCCAGCCCAGGGCCTGCAGCCTTGCACCGCCGGGACACTCCCTCCATCCAGCCCAGGGCCTGCAGCCTCGCACCGCCGGGACACTCCCTCCATCCAGCCGAGGGCCTACAGCCTCACATCGCCAGGAAACTCCCTCCATCCAGCCCAGGGCCTGCAGCCTCGCACCGCCGGGACACTCCCTCTATCCAGCCCACGGCCTGCAACCTCGCACTGCTGGGACACTCCCTCCATCCAGCCCAGGGCCTGCAACCTCGCACTGCTGGGACACTCCCTCCATCCAGCCCAGGGCCTGCAGCCTAGCACCGCCGGGACACTCCCTCCATCCAGCCCAGGGCCTGCAGCCTCACATCGCCGGGACACTCCCTCCATCCAGCCCAGGGCCTGCAGCCTCGCACTGCCAGGACACTCCCTCCATCCAGCCCAGGGCCTGCAGCCTCGCAATGCCGGGACACTTCCTTCATCCAGCCCAGGGCATGCAGCCTCACATCGCCGGGACACTCCCTCCATCCAGCCCAGGGCCTGCAGCCTTGCACCGCCGAGACACTCCCTTCATCCAACCCAGGGCCTGCTGCTTCGCACCGCCGGGACACTCCCTCCATCCAGTCCAGGGCCTGCAGCCTCGCACCGCCGGGACACTCCCTCCATCCAGCCGAGGGCCTACAGCCTCACATCGCCAGGAAACTCCCTCCATCCAGCCCAGGGCCTGCAGCCTAGCACAGCCGAGACACTCCCTTCATCCAGCCAAGGTCCTGCAGCCACGCACCGCCGGGACACTCCCTCCATCCAGCCCAGGGCCCACAGCCTCCCACCGCCGGAACACTCCCTTCATCCAGCCCAGGGCCTGCTGCCTTGCACCGCCGGGACACTCCCTCTATCCAGCCCAGGGCCTGCAGCCTCGCACCTCCAGGACACTCCATTCAATCCAGGGCCTGCAGCCTCGCACCACCGGGACACTCCATCCAGCCCAGGGCCTATAGCCTCACATCGCTGGGAAACTCCCTCCATCCAGGCCAGGGCCTGCAGCCTAGCACCACAGGAACACTCCCTCCATCCAGCCAAGGGCCTGCAGCCTAGCACCGCCGGGACACTCCCTTCATCCAGCCCAGGTCCTGCAGCCTCGCACCGCCGGGACACTCCCTTCATCCAGCCCAGGTCCTGCAGCCTCGCACCGCCGGGACACTCCCTTCATCCAGCCCAGGTCCTGCAGCCTCGCACCGCCGGGACACTCCCTCCATCCAGCCCAGGGCCTGCAGCCTCGCACCGCCGGGACACTCCCTCCATCAAGCCCAGGGCCCGCAGCCTCCCACCGCCGGAACACTCCCTCCATCCAGGCCAGGGCCTGCAGCCTAGCACCGCAGGAACACTCCCTCCATCCAGCCAAGGGCCTGCGGCCTAGCACCGCCGGGACACTCCCTTCATCCAGCCCAGGTCTTGCAGCCTCGCACCGCCAGGACACTCCCTTCATCCAGCCCAGGGCCTGCAGCCTAGCACCGCCGAGACATTCCCTCCATCCAGCCCAGGTCCTGCAGCCTCGCACCGCCGGGACACTCCCTCCATCCAGCCCAGGGCCCGCAGCCTCCCACCGCCGGAACGCTCCCTTCATCCAGCCCAGGGCCTGCTGCCTTGCACCGCCGGGACACTCCCTCCATCCAGCCCAGGGCCTGCAGCCTAGCACCGCCAGGACACTCCATTCAATTCAGGGCCTGCAGCCTCGCACCACCGGGACACTCCCTCCATCCAGCCCAGGGCCTATAGCCTCACATCGCTGGGAAACTCCCTCCATCCAGGCCAGGGCCTGCAGCCTAGCACCACAGGAACACTCCCTCCATCCAGCCAAGGGCCTGCAGCCTAGCACCGCCGGGACACTCTCTTCATCCAGCCCAGGTCCTGCAGCCTCGCACCGCCGGGACACTCCCTTCATCCAGCCTAGGTCCTGCAGCCTCGCACCGCCGGGACACTCCCTTCATCCAGCCCAGGTCCTGCAGCCTCGCACCGCCGGGACACTCCCTCCATCCAGCCTAGGGCCTGCAGCCTCGCACCGCCGGGACACTATCAAGCCCAGGGCCCGCAGCCTCCCACCGCCGGAACACTCCCTTCATCCAGCCCAGGGCATGCTGCCTCGCATCGCCGGGACACTCCCTCCATCCAGCCCAGGGCCTGCAGCCTCGCACCGCCGGGACACTCTGTAACGGGTCTGGGAGGTGGAACCTCTGAGCAACGATACAAAGGGGCAGTCCTTGTAAGGAAGCGGGTGGCTCCCAGGGTAGGCGGGCAGGTAGTCACGGCAAGTGACGGGGACAGTCTCTGGGTAGAAGGGGAGGAGGTCACGGCAAGTGACGGGGACAGTCTCTGGGTAGAAGGGCAGGAGGTCACGGCAAGTGACGGGGACAGTCTCTGGGTAGAAGGGCAGGAGGTCACGGCAAGTGACGGGAACAGTCTCTTGACAGGCGGGTGGTCACGGCAAGTGACGGCTAAGCCTCCAGATAGGCTAGCAGGCGGGTAGCAGGTGGACGCTCCCAGGTGAGCGGGCAAGAGTCTCTGGACAGGCAGGTGGTCACAGCAAGTGATGGCTAAGCCTCCAGGTAGACTAGCAGGCAGGTAGCAGGTGGACGCTCCCAGGTGAGCGGGCAAGAGTCTCTGGACAGGCAGGTGGTCACAGCAGGTGACGGCAGAGCCTCCAGGTAGGCTAGCAGGCAGGTAGCAGGCGGACGCTCCCAGGTGAGCGGGTAAGAGTCTCTGGACAGACAGGTGGTCACAGCACGTGACGGCAGAGCCTCCAGGTAGGCTAGCAGGCAGGTAGCAGATGACCGCTCCCAGGTGAGCGGGCAATCAGATCCATAGACAGACTGGCAGGGCTGGTAGGCAGACTGTCGGACCGCAGGAATGCAAGTAGATAGACAAGTAACAGGCAGGTATCAAGCAGGATTCTGGCAGGTATCTGGTAACGGGACCTGAGGGCTGAAGCAGAGTGATAGGCTATGCAACAACATTGCTCGGGCACCTCCATTTTGGAGGAGGTGCCTTATATATGGTGAGGTCCTCCGGCCATTGGCCGGGGACTCCTTAGGACGGCGCGCGCGGCCCCTTTAAGAGAGGGGGAGCGCGCGCGCGCCCTAAGCACAGTGGCCGGGAGGCAGCGCGCGCTGCCAGCAGAGCGGGAGGAAGACGTCGGGCACGGAGCGGAGAGGTGGGGGGAACAGCGTCCCTGCCTAGCAGGAGGCAGGGACGCCGACGCTACACACTCCCTCCATCCAGCCCAGGGCCTGCAGCCTCGCACTGCTGGGACACTCCCTCCATCCAGCCCAGGTCCTGCAGCCTCGCACCGCCGGGACACTCCCTCCATCCAGCCCAGGGCCTGCCGCGTCGCACCGCCGGGACACTGCCTCCATCCATCCCAGGGCCTGCAGCCTCGCACTGCTGGGACACTCCCTCCATCCAGCCCAGGGCCTGCAGCCTCGTACCGCCGGGACACTCCCTCCATCCAGCCCAGGGCCTGCAGCCTCACACCGCCGGAACACTCCCTCTATCCAGCCCAGGGCCTGCAACCTCGCACTGCTGGGACACTCCCTCCATCCAGCCCAGGGCCTGCAACCTCGCACTGCTGGGACACTCCCTCCATCCAGCCCAGGGCCTGCAGCCTAGCACCGGGACACTCCCTCCATCCAGCCCAGGACCTGCAGCCTCACATCGCCAGGACACTCCCTCCATCCAGCCCAGGGCCTGCAGCCTCGCACCGCCGAGACACTCCCTTCATCCAACCCAGGGCCTGCTGCCTCGCACCGCCGGGACACTCCCTCCATCCAGTCCAGGGCCTGCAGCCTCGCACCGCCGGGACACTCCCTCCATCCAGCCGAGGGCCTACAGCCTCACATCGCCAGGAAACTCCCTCCATCCAGCCCAGGGCCTGCAGCCTAGCACCGCCGAGACACTCCCTTCATCCAGCCCTGGTCCTGCAGCCTCGCACCGCCGGGACACTCCCTCCATCCAGCCCAGGGCCCGCAGCCTCCCACCGCCGGAACTCTCCCTCCATCCAGCCCAGGGCCTGCAGCCTCGCACCGCCGGGACACTCCATCCAATCCAGGGCCTGCAGCCTCGCACCACCGGGACACTCCCTCCATCCAGCCCAGGGCCTGCAGCCTCGCACCACCGGGACACTCCATCCAGCCCAGGGCTTACAGCCTCACATCGCTGGGACACTCCCTCCATCCAGTCCAGGGCCTGCAGCCTCGCACCGCCGGGACACTCCCTCCATCCAGCCGAGGGCCTACAGCCTCACATCGCCAGGAAACTCCCTCCATCCAGCCCAGGGCCTGCAGCCTATCACCGCCGAGACACTCCCTTCATCTAGCCCAGGTCCTGCAGCCTCGCACCGCCGGGACACTCCCTCCATCCAGCCCAGGGCCCGCAGCCTCCCTCCGCCGGAACACTCCCTTCATCCAGCCCAGGGCCTGCTGCCTTGCACCGCCTGGACACTCCCTCCATCCAGCCCAGGGCCTGCAGCCTCGCACCGCCGGGACACTCCATCCAATCTAGGGCCTGCAGCCTCGCACCACCGGGACACTCCCTCCATCCAGCCCAGGGCCTGCAGCCTCGCACTACCGGGACACTCCATCCAGCCCAGGGCTTACAGCCTCACATCGCTGGGAAACTCCCTCCATCCAGGCCAGGGCCTGCAGCCTAGCACCGCAAGAACACTCCCTCCATCCAGCCAAGGGCCTGCGGACTAGCACCGCCGGGACACTCCCTTCATCCAGCCCAGGTCTTGCAGCCTCGCACCGCCAGGACACTCCATCCAATCCAGGGCCTGCAGCCTCGCACCACCGGGACACTCCCTCCATCCAGCCCAGGGCCTGCAGCCTCACATCGCTGGGAAACTCCCTCCCTCCAGGCCAGGGCCTGCAGCCTAGCACCGTAGGAACACTCCCTCCATCCAGCCAAGGGCCTGCAGCCTAGCACCGCCGGGACACTCCCTTCATCCAGCCCAGGTCCTGCAGCCTCGCACCGCCCGGACACTCCCTTCATCCAGCCCAGGTCCTGCAGCCTCGCACTGCCGGGACACTCCCTCCATCCAGCCTAGGGCCTGCAGCCTCGCACCGCCGGGACACTCCCTTCATCCAGCCCAGGTCCTGCAGCCTCGCACTGCTGGGAAACTCCCTCCATCCAGCCCCGGGCCTGCAGCCTAGCACCGCAGGAACACTCCCTACATCCAGCCAAGGGCCTGCAGCCTAGCACCGCCGGGACACTCCCTTCATCCAGCCCAGGTCCTGCAGCCTCGCACCGCTGGGACACTCCCTTCATCCAGCCCAGGGCCTGCTGCCTTGCACCGCCGGGACACTCCCTCCATCCAGCCCAGGGCCTGCAGCCTCGCACCGCCGGGACACTCCATCCAATCCAGGGCCTGCAGCCTCGCACCACCGGGACACTCCCTCCATCCAGCCCAGGGCCTACAGCCTCACATCGCTGGGAAACTCCCTCCATCCAGGCCAGGGCCTGCAGCCTAGCACCGCAGGAACACTCCCTCCATCCAGCCAAGGGCCTGCAGCCTAGCACCGCCGGGACACTCCCTTCATCCAGCCCAGGTCCTGCAGCCTCGCACCGCCCGGACACTCCCTTCATCCAGCCCAGGTCCTGCACCCTCGCACTGCCGGGACACTCCCTCCATCCAGCCTAGGGCCTGCAACCTCGCACCGCCGGGACACTCCCTCCATCAAGCCCAGGGCCCACAGCCTCCCACCGCCAGAACACTCCCTTCATCCAGCCCAGGGCCTGCTGCCTCGCACCGCCGGGACACTCCCTCCATCCAGCCCAGGGCCTGCAGCCTCGCACCGCCGGGACTCTCCATCCAATCCAGGGCCTGCAGCCTCGCACCACCGGGACACTCCCTCCATCCAGCCCAGGGCCTGCAGCCTCGCACCACCGGGACACTCCATCCAGCCCAGGGCTTACAGCCTCACATCGCTGGGACACTCCCTCCATCCAGTCCAGGGCCTGCAGCCTCGCACCGCCGGGACACCCTCCATCCAGCCGAGGGCCTACAGCCTCACATCGCCAGGAAACTCCCTCCATCCAGCCCATGGCCTGCAGCCTAGCACCGCCGAGACACTCCCTTCATCCAGCCCAGGTCCTGCAGCCTCGCACCGCCGGGACACTCCCTCCATCCAGCCCAGGGCCCGCAGCCTCCCTCCGCCGGAACACTCCCTTCATCCAGCCCAGGGCCTGCTGCCTTGCACCGCCGGGACACTCCCTCCATCCAGCCCAGGGCCTGCAGCCTCGCACCGCCGGGACACTCCATCCAATCTAGGGCCTGCAGCCTCGCACCACCGGGACACTCCCTCCATCCAGCCCAGGGCCTGCAGCCTCGCAACACCGGGACACTCCATCCAGCCCAGGGCTTACAGCCTCACATCGCTGGGAAACTCCCTCCATCCAGGCCAGGGCCTGCAGCCTAGCACCGCAGGAACACTCCCTCCATCCAGCCAAGGGCCTGCGGCCTAGCACCGCCGGGACACTCCCTTCATCCAGCCCAGGTCTTGCAGCCTCGCACCGCCAGGACACTCCATCCAATCCAGGGCCTGCTGCCTCGTACCACCGGGACACTCCCTCCATCCAGCCCAGGGCCTACAGCCTCACATCGCTGGGAAACTCCCTCCATCCAGGCCAGGGTCTGCAGCCTAGCACCGCAGGAACACTCCCTCCATCCAGCCAAGGGCCTGCAGCCTAGCACCGCCGGGACACTCCCTTCATCCAGCCCAGGTCCTGCTGCCTCGCACCGCCCGGACACTCCCTTCATCCAGCCCAGGTCCTGCAGCCTCGCACTGCCGGGACACTCCCTCCATCCAGCCCAGGGCCCTCAGCCTTCCACCGCCAGAACACTCCGTTCATCCAGCCCAGGGCCTGCTGCCTCGCACCGCCGGGACACTCCCTCCATCCAGCCCAGGGCCTGCAGCCTCGCACCGCCGGGACTCTCCATCCAATCCAGGGCCTGCAGCCTCGCACCACCGGGACACTCCCTCAATCCAGCCCAGGGCCTGCAGCCTCGCACCACCGGGACACTCCCTCCATCCAGCCCAGGGCCTACAGCCTCATATCGCCGGGAAACTCCCTCCATCCAGCCCAGGGCCTGCAGCCTAGCACCGCAGGAACACTCCCTACATCCAGCCAAGGGCCTGCAGCCTAGCACCGCCGGGACACTCCCTTCATCCAGCCCAGGTCCTGCAGCCTCGCACCGCTGGGACACTCCCTTCATCCAGCCCAGGGCCTGCTGCCTTGCACCGCCGGGACACTCCCTCCATCCAGCCCAGGGCCTACAGCCTCACATCGCTGGGAAACTCCCTTCATCCAGGCCAGGGCCTGCAGCCTAGCACCGCAGGAACACTCCCTCCATCCAGCCAAGGGCCTGCAGCCTAGCACCGCCGGGACACTCCCTTCATCCAGCCCAGGTCCTGCAGTCTCGCACCGCCCGGACACTCCCTTCATCCAGCCCAGGTCCTGCAGCCTCGCACTGCCGCGACACTCCCTCCATCCAGCCTAGGGCCTGCAGCCTCGCACCGCCGGGACACTCCCTCCATCAAGCCCAGGGCCCGCAGCCTCCCACCGCCAGAACACTCCCTTCATCCAGCCCAGGGCCTGCTGCCTCGCACCGCCGGGACACTCCCTCCATCCAGCCCAGGGCCTGCAGCCTCGCACCGCCGGGACTCTCCATCCAATCCAGGGCCTGCAGCCTCGCACCACCGGGACACTCCCTCCATCCAGCCCAGGGCCTGCAGCCTCGCACCACCGGGACACTCCCTCCATCCAGCCCAGGGCCTACAGCCTCATATCGCCGGGAAACTCCCTCCATCCAGCCCAGGGCCTGCAGCCTAGCACCGCAGGAACACTCCCTACATCCAGCCAAGGGCCTGCAGCCTAGCACCGCCGGGACACTCCCTTCACCCAGCCCAGGTCTTGCAGCCTCGCACCGCTGGGACACTCCCTTCATCCAGCCCAGGTCCTGCAGCCTCGCACCGCCGGGACGCTCCCTCCATCCAGCCCAGGGCCTGCAGCCTCGCACCACCGGGACACTCCCTCCATCCAGCCCAGGGCCTGCAGCCTCGCACCACCGGGACACTCCCTCCATCCAGCCCAGGGCCTACAGCCTCATATCGCCGGGACACTCCCTCCATCCAGCCCAGGGTCCGCAGCCTTGCACCGCCGGGACACTCCCTCCATCCAGCCCAGGGCCTGCAGCCTTGCAGCGCCAAGACACTCCCTCCATCCAGCCCAGGGCCCGCAGAATTGCCCCACTTCTCTCGCCGCCGCCAGGTTCCTGCAGCAGCAACCATCCTTCCTACATTTGGACTATAAAACGCACACCAATTTTCTTCACAAATTTGGGGGGGGAAAGTGCGTCTTACAGTCCAAAAAATACGGTAAATACTTTTTAAGGAATTCGATAACACAATTTTGCTATAAGATTGTACCAAACACCTGTGGAGTCAAAATGCTCACTGCACCCCAAGATAAATTCCTATAAGGTTGCAGTTTTCAAAATGGGATCTTTCTCTCTGAGGCCTGTGTTTTTTAGTAGTACTATACGACCCTATATGGGATATTTCTAAAAACTACTGAAACAGGGTAATAAATATTAAATGTGTTGTCCGATACAAAAACTTTTTTTTTTCCGGAGTAGATGTTCTTAATATAAAATACGGAGGCATACTCAGCTACCAGCAGCTCTATGGATCCAGCACAGCCTGCTCCGGAGGTCTGATCTGGCTCTGGAAGGGACGCCTGATCCGTTCAGAAGTCACAGAACCTCTGAAGCCTGTGATTGACTGCAGCGGTCAGGTGACTAGTAGATCACACTTTTGTGTGATCCTGATTGCAGTGAGCAGGAGAGGGATGAGAACACACCTGCATACACTGACACTGTGTGTGTTCTTGACCCCTGCAGTGTCAGTGTGTGTATGACTGAGGATTTAGATCAAGCAGGGCACCAAAGCGAGCACTGTCAATCATCATAAGGGATGGGGTGGAGAATGGTAACTGAAGGGACAGAAGGATGCGCTAAGCCCTTGGCCATTCCAAGGGTGCACCAAAGCCCCTTCATTTACATATCTAATAAAACAGTTTTTGTATGAAACAAAATTATTAAAATCTACAATACCGTCAAGATTTTTATAGGGGCTAAGTCCTTTATATGAATATCTAAATAGTTCAATTTTGGCAGTGACAGACTCCCTTTAAAACAGATCTATCACCAGGTTACACAATAAAACTGCAGGCAACGTAACATGCAATTAAAATTTAGGCCACTAGGTGGAGCTGTAATTTAATGTATTGCATTGCGTCTGTTTTCTATAAAATAAGTATACTACTAAAAGGAATCTGTCCCCAGATTTTTGCTGCTGGCATGACGTACGGGCAGAGACCTTGATTCCAGCAATGTGTCAATTACTGGGCTGCTTGTTGCAGTTTTGAAAAAATCCCTGTTTTATCTGCTGCAGACCTAGCAGTTCTCTGACTGCTCTGTATAACCCCGCCCACACCACTGATTGGCAGTTTTCTGTGTACATTGTCAGCAAGCAGCCAATAAGTGGCGGGGGCGGGGTTATACACCTCTCAGGAATATGGAGGACTACATGTCAGCAGGTTTACTAGTCCTCTAAGGCAGGGTTCCCCAACTCCAGTCCTCAAGGCCCACCAACAGGTCATGTTTTCAGGATTTCCTTAGTATTGCACAGGTGATGGAATTATTGCCTGTGCAGGTGATGCAATTATCACCTGTGTAATACTAAGGAAATCCTGAAAACATGACCTGTTGGTGGGCCTTGAGGACTGGAGTTGGGGAACCCTGCTCTAAGGATAATCTCCTGCTGATAAAACAGTGGTTTTATCAAAACTACAGCAAGTAGCCTAGTAAGTGACACATCACTGGAATCAGGGGCTCTGTCTTTACATTATGCTGCTCTCAGATTAGGTGGCAAAAAGCCGGTGACAGATTCCCTTTAAAAATAGAAAAAATATATATTAAAGTTGTGTTTTGTTTTTATTGTTTAAAGTTTTTGTGGGTTTAAAACAATAAAAAGCTTAAGCTGCCCATAGACATCAGCCATTTACACAACACACCCTCCCTCTGTCTTTCCATCTCTCAAGGTTTTAATTGTTTTGTCTTTTCTGGGGTTTTTTATTTTGTTTTGTTGTCTTCAATAAAATGTATATTTTGATTATTTGGTCCTTTTTGAGTTTTTGTAGGTATAAAAGCTGTGGTTTGGTCCAGTGGATCCTATGAGTATTTCACATATTTGCATACTACGCTCTCTTTAGGTGTTCATATTGTATGGTTAGGCCTGTCTGCTTCTGTGTATGGAGTGTATTTGAATACTTTAGGGTATGATGACAGAAAAAAAAAAACATAAATGTAGGCAAAATTATATATTTTTGATCATTTATTTTACAGCAGGAGGAAAAAACAGAACCTGGAAAACTGAAAAAAAGGTTAAGAAACCAAGCAGCTGCCTGCAAGAGCCGGCAAAAGCAGACGGAGCGAGCCGACACTCTTCACCAGGTACGGCTATCGGACCAATATGCAATTGGCCAAGAACATTATCCCAAATATGCACGATAACATCCCGTGCTCGCTCACTGTTAACATGTGCGCCTTATGCGTACCCTCCAACATTTAAAGGGGCCATTCGTCACCATTTTCTGAGACATGTAACTAAACTATAAAACATTTTCTTCCCTTTATGGGAGGCACTTCACTTTAACGTTGCAAGCTATATTTATCAAAACTTTATAAAACACTTTTCATACGTTTCTTGTAACAGGTTACAGTTCATGCTGTAACCGGGTGTCCATTTTACTTTAGAACAGGTGCAACAAGTAGCAGCATGAGGGACCCGTCCGCAAACCCTCAACGTAGGCCCTGGGCGTGGCTGTAGGGCATGGGCGATCCTGGAGTTGGACCACGGCTTCCGCCACGCCAAACGGGTTTTTGTTCTGTGATCATGGTTATTAATATAAAACCAATAGGGTGCACTTTAAGAAGTGCTGAACTATTTACAATGCAAGTTCTTGGCCGTTCACTCTCCCCAGCCTGGAGTCTCTATACCCTGGCGGGTACCTAAATAAACACACGCTATAAGGCAAAACATTATTTTCAAACGTTCAACTACTGCACCCTTACGGGTGACTATGTACACAATCAGTCCCACTGGCTGAACTAATAGTGGGGACCCCGCCTGGGGTATTTCTGATTCTTTCCTGACCCAGCCGGGTCATAAGGTATATCCTGCGGGGGGGTGTCCTCGGTGATGCGGTACACGTGCAGGGCGTACCACCCACGTTCCACGTGGTGGCGTGTATATGTGACGCGGTACCCTGGATACAGATTCCGGTCAGGATGGCCTTCCTCCAGCTCGGGCTCCACATCCCGCCGGTTCACAAATATGTCCCTTTCAAAGTCGGGACTGCGGATAAAGCCCCACCCAGCCTGCAGGTTAAACTTTACCACGAGGCCTTCCTCGCGGGGGCTGGGGTGGGCCGACTCCGTCTGACGGACCTGTGCCTTTGCGGCCTTGTTCCGAGCCTCCAGGCGGTCACAGCGCGCCTGCTGCACGCGCCGCTCCTTCTCCAGCTGCCGGAGCTCCCGCCTGCAGAACTCCTTCCTCCGCAGGGCTTCGGCCTGGGTCTCCTGCGGGAACCCCATCAGGTCCCCCCCCTGGTTGTCCCAGCAAAACTCCTCTCCTGCTGAGTAGGCAACCAGGGGCACTGGTGTTGGGAGTAGCAGGCACGGCTGCTGGTCCTCGAACCGGGCTGACCAATCGAAGACCGGCGCGCCGTACACCCACTCGGGTGCCGGGAAGGCATCCAGTAGCAGGCCCGTGGCTTCAGCGCCCAGGAGTGGAGGCTCCTGGCTGAGTAGCTGCTCCAGGGAGGGCATGGCGGCATACGGGGAGTGCTGGGAAAAGAGGCCCAGGAGCAGGTCGGCGCTGGCAGCGCCCGGGATAGGGGATTCTTTCCTACCTGCTCCTGTACTCCATATGGCCTCCTGGTTCTCCGCGAGCTCCGCCGGGGCTGTGGTGCTGCTGCTAGCATCCAGTGTCACCTTCCGCCGTGCTGCCAATTTTTCCAGCAGCTCGCTCCTCCACTTTGCGACCGCTGCTTGCTGGGCTTGCTCCACTTGTTGGCCCAGCTCGAGGACCTCGCTCTGGAGGAACTCCACGTCCTCCGGGGACAATTTCTCAACTTCTCCCTCCAGGGTTGGAGGTCAGAGGCGGAGGCTGGACTTTTGCTTCCTTCCATTCTGGCTGCGGGTGCGGTCTGTCTAGACTGGTTAAGACCACACCCTGTCTCCATTCCTTCTCTCCTCCTCCTCTCTTCTTTCGGGGGCGGTCCCATGGCAATCTGCTGTCGGTCACTCCCTGTGACGGCCTCCCTTCCTTGACGGACACATCTATGCGGACAGTCACTGTTGCAAGGGGCAGGGTTGGCTTTTGGCCCCATTCCGGGACCCGGCCCACGATGGGAGGTTCCATACTGTTGTCCGTTAGCACGCACATAATGGCGCCCGTTCTTCTGGGGCGAGCGCCACATTCAGTATCATAACACAATTCTTTAGGCACACTTCACCCGCCGGTACGGGGTGGTCACGTATCCTGTTCGTGACGCCAAAACATGACGCGCCCCCAGGGCCGTGGGGTACTCGGCAGCCGGGCCTATGGATGCCGGTCCGGGGAATATCACGGTGGCTGGCCCGGTCTGTGACCCAGGGCGGTCAGTGCAAAAAGGGGATATTTTTATATGGGGTTTTTGGGATTGTTCGTGACGCCACCTGTGGAATGCGGCAAAAGGGGTGCCGCCGCTGCGGAGCAGTCCTCTGGAGCTAGTGTAACGGCAGCTGGGGTGGTGTGGCTCTCCACAGGTAGAGCTTAGCTCCAGGGCAGTATAAGGTATAATGGATGGTGGTTGTGCTGGGCGCTGTGGTGCAGAGAGGGAATATTGGCGCAGATTAAATAATTGGACAGAGGCGGTGCGGTGCAGTCATCTGTGTCTTTACTCACAGTTCTTTAGTTCCACAGGGTGCACTGTCAGCTTACAGCCTCCCGCGTCGTGTTGCGTTCACCAGGCAGGAGTTCAGTTCTTCCTCAGGTGATTTGGGAATGCCTGGCAGAACCCCACTTTCCTGTGTTCCTCACTAGACCGACTTCACACTGGGTCTTTCTCCCTCCTGCTCTGCGCTGCCCACTCTCAATCCCGCTCGGGTGCTCTGAAGTCCCTCCTGTGCGTCGGATCCTGGACCTGCTTGACCCTCCTGGGGATTAAAATGCGGCTTACGATCCCTCTGTCTTCTGACAGATTCGGGGCGTACGGGTGCTGTCCTGCACTCGCCATACCCCCTAGGATCACTTCTTAGAACGGAGCCTACTCCTTGCTCCCCTCCTGGGCCTCCAGTCCTGGCCCTACTTGTGGAGCAGAGCTCCTAGTGAGACTCTGCTCCGAGACTGTTCTTCTGAACTGTCCCGAGCTGTTCTTCTGAACTGCTCTCCTCTACTCCACTCACTCCTTCACTGAACTATCTATGATGGCTTCCCTATATGTACTCCTACCAAAGTGCTCCCCTTAACTACTTCCTCCACCCACACCCACTACTGGTTCCCCCTATCTTTGGGTTCCCCCCACTCCAGCCAGGGTCAGGGCTCAGCAGGAAACATACATTGCGTCGTGCCCTTCCAGCCGGCCTGGAGCAGTGTAGTGTTGGATGCAGGTGTTGGGATTCCGGGCAGCACTCCCTCCTTACCTGAGAGGTAGGAGATACCACACCTCTGGGTGAGGTGCAGTACCTCTGTGGCAACTGAACCCTCAAGGGCGCCACATCTTCATTGTCTATACGAGTTCCCTGTGAAATGTAAACACATAATTCAACAGATACCAAGAGGAGTGAGGGCCCAGCTCACAGGCTTACGATCTAATCTATAAGCATAATCACAATGAGATAAAATGATGGTCTCCTATCAGGACAAGACTTAGCCGGAGAATCATGTCAGTCATATGGGCCTTCAGCTTCCTTGGCACCCGTTAGTTGGATCCGGGTAGGGATGGGGGGCAAAGAACGCCCAGGATGGTGTGTCCCGGGGTTGTGTGCCTTAAATGGCGGTCAAGAGTTTGACAGCGGCATTTAAGGGGTTAACAGTAGTTATCAGAGCAGATTTTAAGACTGGTTCCTTTTTATAATATAAGCCAGTCCCAGCTTCAAGAACTTTCTAGTGAGGCGTGTGGATAGGAAAAGCGGACTGCCCACTGCTGGTAAGTTACAGCAGACTATTGCACCATAATAAAACTATTAAACATGTTCTGCTACATCTCATTTTTGGAGGACCGCATTCCAGCCTTGTAAAATTGCATTGTCCTTGGCGCAAACACAGCGTAAGAGGAAAGGACAAAAGTCATTGCATAGCAAAATAGCATTCAAAGTTTCAGAGACCACCACCCCCATAGATGTATTGGCCCCGTAAGGAACTCGCCTATATGGGCCCGAGAGTAACTATCACTAATCTATGGCTGCCTTTTGTATTTAGGAAAAGAGTGGGGCGCCACAGATTGGTGATTTTTCTAAATAAAAGAACTGTCCATAACACCCTCCTAAAGGTCCAGACTTTTTAACAGAGGTCCGAACTTTTAATGCTTTGCGCTAACCCAGGGCTGCCGCATCCTTTACTAATGGGTTACTGAACGATATGACATTGCCAATCGGCAAGTGCTCAGTAAAGGGTGCGGGAGCACTTGCTTAGTAATCACCTATAAAAATGGCTTGAGAAGCAGAGCTACGTGTGACTAAATATGTACTATTAGGGTTGTCACCAAATACTGAATATATAACTTATAAAAGTGACAGTTCCAAGCAAAATGTAACATAATCAATTTTGCTACCTCATCTGAGAGCAGCATGATGTTGGTAAAGAGAAGCTGAATCCAACGATGTATCACTTAGAATACTGGGTGCAGCCGTTCTGACTAGTGTTGAGCGATACCTTCCGATATCGGGAAATATCGGATCGGATTGGATCGGACCGATACCGAAAAAGTATCGGATATCGCCAATGCAAGTCAATGGGACATAAATATCGGAATTAAAATAAACCCTTTCTTTCCTTGTAGGTTAATTCTACATGAAGGAAAACAACTAAGAATAATGTAGAATGTATTGGGGGAGGTGGGGGAGACAATAAAGGCATAGAGGTTTAGCCCAATCAAATGGAATAGCAGGAATTACTATTTTTTTAAGATGTTCTGAGTTACGGAAATATTAACTATGTTAAGTATTTTTATATTTTGTCAGATATTTATGTTTCACTACTTCCATGCTCTTCACCTTCTTTTTTACTTCTCCCACACTTTCTCCTTCATCATCCTCAGCATCTTTTTCATCCACTTCTTCTTCACCTTCTTCTTCTTCACCTTCTTCGTATTATTCTTTTTTTTACATTCTTCATATTCTACTTCTTCATCTTCTTCATATTCTTCTTCTTCATCATATTCTTATTTGTGACAGGCATTCCTGTAGTTGTTATCTATAAAAGGTTGGACATTACACCTTTCGTTCTGCCCGTCACAAAAGATTCACAACAGGATTTGTCCGCGTTCAGTTTGGCCTGCAGCAGCAGGTCTTTTCCAGGGGCACCACGAGGAGGAACGGACTCACCCCCATACACTGCTTAGTCATATTCTGCTTATAATTTAGATATTATCTTTTGCTCTGAATTTTAATCTTATGCTTAATGTTCTTCCGCTTTTTGTTCTGCAGCTTCTTGTATTTCTGCTTCTTGGTTTTCTGTCTCTTGTTCTTCTGTATCTTGGTACTTGTCTTCTCTTCTTTGTCCTCTTGGTCAACTTCTTCAGGGTCATCTTCTTGGTCTTCTTCAGGGTGGTCTTCAGGGTGGTCGTCTTCCGGGTCCTCGTCTTCGGGGTCCTCGTCTTCTTCGGGTTGGTCTTCTGGGTCCTCGTCTTCGGGGTCCTCGTCTTCTTCGGGGTGGTCTTCAGGGTCCTCGTCTTCTTCGGGGTGGTCTTCAGGGTCCTCGTCTTCTTCGGGGTGGTCTTCAGGGTCCTCGTCTTCAGGGTCCTCGTCTTCTTCGGGGTGGTCTTCAGGGTCCTCGTCTTCAGGGTCGTCTTCGGGGTCCTCGTCTTCTTCGGGTTGGTCTTCAGGGTCCTCGTCTTCAGGGTCCTCGTCAGGGAGATCCAGAGTGATTACCAAGAACCATTTCAAAAAGCTTGAACTTGGAAATGTAGCAGAAAGTACAAGAAGGCTGAGGAACTACCGAGGACCAGCTGACGGTACTGGAACCCGGATGGGTAGCAGAAGGTACAAGAGCCAATGGAACTACCGAGGACCAGCTGATGTTACTGGAACTCGGTTACTAAGCAGGAGGTACCTGTGCCAGAAAGCACTACCAAGGACCAGCAGACGTTGGTGGAACTTGGATACCGAGAAGGAGGCACCTAATCCAAAGGCACTGCCGAGAACCAGCTGACGGTACTGGAACCCGGATGGGTAGCAGAAGGTATCCATGTAAAAAAAAGTTCAAGTCCGCGAGCCGGCCGCAGTTACCAAAACCCACAGTCCTACAGGGGGTGCTTGTCCTATTGGCACTATGGAACCAGCCTTCATTGCCAGATCCCGCAGCCCACATAGGAGTCACCTAAACTGCAGGCACCATAGAGTCGGCTAACCCGACCGCAACACGACAGGACAACGCATTGGAGGCAGAGTGACGTTGACACTACCCGGAAACAGCTGGCGTGCTGGAACCAGGCTGGGCAGGAGGGAGTACCCGTGCCAAAGACACTGCCGAGAACCAGCTGACGGTACTGGAACCCGGATGGGTAGCAGAAGATACAAGAGCAAATGGAACTACCGAGGACCAGCTGACGGTACTGGAACCCGGATGGGTAGCAGAAGGTACAAGAGCCAATGGAACTACCGAGGACCAGCTGATGTTACTGGAACTCGGTTACTAAGCAGGAGGTACCTGTGCCAGAAAGCACTACCAAGGACCAGCAGACGTTGGTGGAACTTGGATACCGAGAAGGAGGCACCTAATCCAAAGGCACTGCCGAGAACCAGCTGATTGTACTGGAACCCGGATGGGTAGCAGAAGGTACCCATGTAAAAAAAAGTTCAAGTCCGCGAGCCGGCCGCAGTTACCAAAACCCACAGTCCTACAGGGGGTGCTTGTCCTATTGGCACTATGGACCAGCCTTCATTGCCAAATCCCGCAGCCCACATAGGAGTCACCTAAACTGCAGGCACCATAGAGTCGGCTAACCCGACCGCAACACGACAGGACAACGCATTGGAGGCAAAGTGACGTTGACACTACCCGGAAACAGCTGGCGTGCTGGAACCAGGCTGGGCAGGAGGGAGTACCCGTGCCAAAGACACTGCCGAGAACCAGCTGGCTGTGCTGGAACCCAGGGTAAATAATAAAAACGGAGTGGAGTCAGAGGCCTAATTGGAGCAAGTTTTAAATAAGTAGCACAGTGAATGTGGACAGAGCAGGAGAAATTACCGTGAACACAGCAGGGGAACAGCTGACGTTACTGAACCCCAATAACACCGCAGCAAGTGTTGACTGTGCAGACGGCACCTCTGAGCGCCAACTGGCGGTGCTGGAGCCCAGGGATAAGAATAAAAACAGAGGAGCCAGAGGTGTAATTGGAGCAACTTTAAAATGTGTAGTACAGTGGATGTGGACAAAGCAGGAGAAATTGCCGTGAACACAGCAGGGGAACAGCTGACGTTACTGAACCCCAATAACACCGCAGCAAGTGTTGACTGTGCAGACGGCACTTCTGAGCGCCAACTGGCGGTGCTGGAGCCCAGGGATAAGAATAAAAACAGAGGAGCCAGAGGTGTAATTGGAGCAACTTTAAAATGTGTAGTACAGTGGATGTGGACAAAGCAGGAGAAATTGCCGTCCGCACAGCAGGGGAACAGCTGACGTTACTGAACCCCAATAACACGGCAGCAAGTGTTGACTGTGCAGACGGCACTTCCGAGCGCCAACTGGCGGTGTTGTAGCTCAGGGATAATACTGAAAACAGAGGAGCAAGAGGTGTAATTGGAGAAACTTTCAAATCTGTAGTAGTGAGAATGTGGACAGAGCAGGAGAAATTGCCGTCCGCACAGCAGGGGAACAGCTGACGTTACTGAACCCCAATAACACGGCAGCAAGTGTTGACTGTGCAGACGGCACTTCCGAGCGCCAACTGGCGGTGTTGTAGCTCAGGGATAATACTGAAAACAGAGGAGCCAGAGGTGTAATTGGAGAAACTTTCAAATCTGTAGTAGTGAGAATGTGGACAGAGCAGGAGAAATTGCCGTCCGCACAGCAGGGGAACAGCTGACGTTACTGAACCCCAATAACACGGCAGCAAGTGTTGACTGTGCAGACGGCACTTCCGAGCGCCAACTGGCGGTGTTGTAGCTCAGGGATAATACTGAAAACAGAGGAGCCAGAGGTGTAATTGGAGAAACTTTCAAATCTGTAGTAGTGAGAATGTGGACAGAGCAGGAGAAATTGCCGTCCGCACAGCAGGGGAACAGCTGACGTTACTGAACCCCAATGACACGGCAGCAAGTGTTGACTGTGCAGACGGCACTTCCGAGCGCCAACTGGCGGTGTTGTAGCTCAGGGATAATACTGAAAACAGAGGAGCCAGAGGTGTAATTGGAGAAACTTTCAAATCTGTAGTAGTGAGAATGTGGACAGAGCAGGAGAAATTGCCGTCCGCACAGCAGGGGAACAGCTGACGTTACTGAACCCCAATGACACGGCAGCAAGTGTTGACTGTGCAGACGGCACTTCCGAGCGCCAACTGGCGGTGTTGTAGCTCAGGGATAATACTGAAAACAGAGGAGCCAGAGGTGTAATTGGAGAAACTTTCAAATCTGTAGTAGTGAGAATGTGGACAGAGCAGGAGAAATTGCCGTCCGCACAGCAGGGGAACAGCTGACGTTACTGAACCCCAATAACACGGCAGCAAGTGTTGACTGTGCAGACGGCACTTCCGAGCACCAACTGGCGGTGTTGGAGCTCAGGGATTACAGTTCAGGTGGTAGAAACATGAACAGAACAGGAGACCTGGATACTGTTGCCAACCAATTATTTATTCTGGAAGAGGACTGGCAAATTCATGAGAGATCCAGGCCTTGTTCATTTTGAGAAAAGTAAGCCAGTCAACGTTATCGGAGGATAGTCGCATGCGACGGTCTGTTAGTACACCACCTGCGGCACTAAAGACGCGTTCCGATAATACACTAGCAGCAGGGCAAGCTAGCACCTCCAATGCATACTGACTAAGCTCTGGCCATGTATCCAGCTTACAGACCCAAAACTTGAAGGGAGAAGAGCCATCTGGGAGTACACTAAGAGGGCAAGACATGTAGTCTGTCACCATCTGACGGAAACGTTGCCTCCTGCTGACTGGAGCCGTCTGTGATGGTGTAGACATTTGTGGCGGCGGGGACACAAAACTTTGCCACATTTCGGCCATACTGGTCTTGCCTTGTGCTGAGGCGCTGCTTTTGCTCCCTCTTTGTGCAGAGCTTCCTCCACTGCCTCGACGCACTGAGCTGCTTTGTAAAGCACTAGCAGCACTGCTCTCGGTTGGAATGGAGAACATGATGGAATGCACCAGTGCATCTTGGTACTCCCGCATTTTACGCTCCCGGTTCAACGGTGTTATGAGGCTTTGTAAGTTGTCCCGGTAGCGAGGATATAGGAGGGTGGACACCCAATAATCAGCCGTGTTGAGAATGTGGGCGATGCGGCGGTCGTTTCTCAGGCACTGCAGCATGAAATCAACCATGTGCTGCAGACTGCCAACTGGCCAAGAAACGCTGTCCCCTGCTTGAGGCGTGATCTCTGCCTGCTCTGCATCACCCCACCCTCGCTCTAGATACTGACTACTAGAGCATTGTGTACCTCCCTCCTCTGGACAGATGTCTTCCTCATCCATTGACTCCTCCTCATCCTCCTCACAAAGTGTCCCCTGCCTAGGCCTTTGTGAGGAACCACGTTGCGCAGACTGTAGAGAAGCAGATGGCATTTGTGACTCCTCATCCTCCACCTCTTCCAAAACCTCGTCCCTTAGTGCTTGCAGTGTTTTTTCAAGCAGGCAGATAAGGGGGATAGTCATGCTGACTAGTGCATCATCTGCACTCGCCATCCGCGTGGAATAATCGAAGGCACGCAAAACGTGGCAAATGTCCTTCATAGAGGCCCACTCAGTGGTGGTGAAGTGTGAACGGCGCGCACTGCGACTTCTTTGCGCCTGCTGCAGCTGGTACTCCATTACTGCTGCCTGCTGCTCACACAACCTCTCCAACATATGTAACGTTGAATTCCACCTGGTGGGTAGGTCACATATGATGCGATGTTCCGGAAGACGTAATCGGCGCTGCAGAGCTGCAATGCGTGATCTTGCATTGCTGGAACGCCGCAAGTGAGCGCACTCTATGCGGACCTTGTGAAGCAGTGCATCAAGATCCGGATAGTCCCTCAAAAAACTCTGCACGACCAAGTTGAGCACATGTGCCAGACATGGGATGTGAGTGAGGTTGCCTAGGCCCAGAGCTGCCACCAGATTTCGGCCATTGTCACACACTACCATGCCTGGCTGGAGATTCGCTGGCACAAACCACACGTCGCTCTGCTGCTTGATGGCATTCCAGAGCTCCTGCGCTGTGTGGCTTCGATTCCCCAAATAAATTAATTTTAATACGGCCTGTTGACGTTTGGCCACGGCTGTGCTCATATCGGTCATCATAACAGGTAACCGTTCACGGGTCGATGTGGAGGTAGACCGTGACGGCTCCTGCAGCGCTGATTCAGAGGAACTGGAGCATGAGGAGGAGTCAATGTGTACAGACTGGATTCCTGCAATCCTTGGAGTTGGCAGAACACGTACAGCGCCACTCTCAAGATTTGTACCCGGCTCCACAACATTTACCCAATGGGCAGTGAGGGAAAGGTATCGTCCCTGTCCATGCTTACTGGTCCACGCATCGGTGGTCAGGTGGACCTTGCTACTGACGGCGTTTTGTAGCGCATGTTTAATTTTTCCCTCCACATGATGTTGCAGGGCAGGGACGGCTTGCCTGCTGAAATAAAAGCGGCTGGGCACGTTGTATTGTGGGACTGCCAATGCCATAAAGTTACGGAATGTGTCAGTCTCCACCAGCCTGAATGATAGCATTTCAAGGGCCAGTAGTTTAGCAATGCCAGCATTCAGAGCCTGTGCTCGGGGGTGGTTTGCCGAGTATGGGCGCCTTTTCTCCCATGCCTGTGCTAACGATGGCTGTAGACTGGCCTGGGAGTGTGAGGATGACTGGGAAAGTGGTGCTGTGGGTGGAATTACACTGTGTCTCTGTACAACAGTGCCAGAGATTCTTCCATGGCGATCCTGTGAGGAAGCCGAACCAGCTGTGTGTGAGCTGGAGGAAGAGGCTACAACACGAGCTGAAGAGGTGGTAGGTGGCGCTGTAGGTTGGCCTAGGTCTTCAGTGTGTTTTTGTAACTCCACCACGTTCTTGGTCCGCACATGTTTCCACATATTTGTGGTATTGAGGTTGCTGACACTTTTCCCTCTTTTCACATTCTGATTACACAGCTTGCATTTGACAAAGCAAATGTCATCTGCAACTGTGTCAAAAAAGGACCAGGCACTGCAAGTCTTGGGAGCGCCCACTTTGGATTTTGGAAGAGCCATGCTCCTAATGGGTGCCGAAGTGGAGGCTACAGGCAACCAAGTCTGCCCCCTCCCTCTCCCTCCTTTTTGGGCCGTTCGGGGAATCTCTTCCTCAGAGCTGCTCCCACCACCTTCCTGTCCCTCACGCCATGATGGGTCAAGGACCTCATCATCTACACCACCCTCTTCAAACAACTGCTTCTCCTAGGTAGTCTCGACAGCACAGTACGCACCAGAAAGTGGCACCTGAGTCTCATCATCAGATGCGTACTGAGGTGTGCTGCTGACCATAGGCACTGGCCCACCCGCCTCTTCAGATTCAGAGAGACAAAACGGTTGCGCATCACTGCATACTACCTCTTCTTCAAATTCTAGAATTCTGCTTGGCTGGCCCCCTCTTTCCAAGCCAAGAGATTCAGAGAACAGAAGTAGAGATGGCTCCTGTCCAGGGCTCTCTGACTGCCTGGGCAATTTGGCAGGTGGTGAAGAGACAGATGGGTGCTCTTCAGTGCTCAGGACCTGAGAGGATCTGGAACTAATTGAAGTCGATGCGTTAGCTGCCATCCATCCGACAACGGCTTCAATTTGGTCCTCGCGCAGCAGTGGGGTACGGCTAGCTCCTACAAAGCTGCGCATAAAGGACTGTTCCCTGGTAAAACTGGGGGATGCTGAGTCACTGGTGCCCGCAGCAGGCACAGAATCCCCACGTCCTCTCCCTGCAGGCACAGAATCCTCACATCCTCTCCCTGCAGAAACTCCACGCCCACGACCACGCCCACGACCACACGCCTTACTCCCTGCCTTCTTCATCTTGGTAGACTGATAAAGATAGGCAGAAAAGTACTAAGGGCTTAGTGTGCTTATTCCTGAACAGCTGCTAACAGGTATAAGAAACACTAATTTTATAAAGTGTGGACTAGACTTTAATATGAGCTAATGTGGCCTACACAACTGTAAAGTGGAGTGTTTGGTGAACTTTATTTATTTTTTTTTGTCACAAAAAGACACTGGATGTGCCTAAAGATGTAATAACGATAGTATCACAAACTTTTTGTAGCTATTACAATGTAGGAAGGTAACCTACAATGCAATAGATGAGGCTGCAAAAAATAGGCTAATACTAATCTGGCTGGGGCTGCAGGGCCCAATGCTGCAGAAAGGCTCCTCTATCTACTCCTATATAGTGTGTTTGGAACCAATTTAGCTGAATACGGATGGAACCACCACACTAATAGGAGATATCAGGAAAAATTATGAATTGGCAAAAAAGGACAATGTATGAGGCAGTGACACACACTGAGTGCACTACAACCAGACGTGGTTGAAGCACACACTACAGGGTGAGCTGCACTCACACACAGAGACCTTGCAGACAGCGGTGAACAGCACAGGGAACTGTGCACTAGTGCTGCAAGGCACAGCGATTTATAAAGTAGCTTGGGTAAAGCAGTATAGAGCAAATAGGTAGCTAAAACTGTCCCTCAGAACAACAGCGTCCTATCCCTAACTGAATTCACAGCAGAGTGAGCTCAAAATGGCGGCGGCGGCTTTTATAGTGCATCATGACATCATTTCAGCAGCCAATCAAAGCCATGCCATTAGTTAAGATGCCTACATGCCTAACAGGATGTGCCCACACTTCTTAGGATCCTCATTGGCTGAATAAAATGAAAATGGCTCATTGCATTATGGGAACTTCCGATTCCGGTATACGATATTGCAAAAGTATCGGAATTAAGTATCGGAATTCCGATACCGCGAATATCGGCCGATACCCGATATTTCAGTATCGGAATGCTCAACACTAGTTCTGACACAATCAGAGCTTTTAGACTTAGAATGGAGCAGAGCTGAAAAAGCTAACCCCACCCACACCACAGCTAACCCCGCCTACACCATAGCTAACCCCGCCCAAATCACAGCTAACCCCGCCCACACCAGGCTCTCCATGTACAAAATCCATGAACCGTGAGGTGCTTATCACCAGGTATCTTTCTACTTACATACTTAGCACCTTATACTATTTTTTAATAATTTTCATGTATGCATCTATACTGTATTTATATAACTCATGTACTATTGAGGAAGCTTTTAACTATATCTAACATCCCCAGGATAATAATCATTAATGGAGCCCTTGACATATGAGCTGTATTATCATAGAAAATAATTATGTATTTTTCCCCTTTGATTCGTGGTAGCATGACGATCCTCTGTATTTTTTATTGGATTTAATCATGTAAATAATACTACAATTAAGATTGATTATTTGGAGGTTCGGACTGGCCCATAGGAGAACAGGAAAATCCTCCGGTGGGCCCCTCTGCAGAAGTGGGCACCACTCTATATGAGCAGTAGTTGCCACAATATACTTGATCCACTAAGTACAGACAGCGGCAACAGCATAAGTTTAACAAACTACCCAGTGAATCATTATATAGAAGCATAGCTAAATTTGTGAACGAGGGTAATGAAATATTTGCATATAGCTGAACAGTGTTATTGGTGGGCCCTTGGCATCTCAGTCTGACACTGAGTATTTGTGTTACATTTTGCTTGTGCTAATCATTTTTATAGGTTTATATAGTACTTGGTGAGTGCAAAGCATGAGATTTTGTGCTTGGTGGCTCCTGTCCAAATAGGTCTGGTCCTTAAGGGGTTAAAATAAAATGCATCCTCAGTATATTTCTCTTTGGTTTGGAGAATTATTTTTTACATTAACCACCAGATGTCAGTCGGACTCACATCTTTACACAAGAGCAGGAGGACAGTGTATATTGAGCGTTGTGGTTGAATGGTAGAATAGCAATATACAGTATATTGGCCAAACAATGAGGAAATGACACACAAGGCAAATCACAGCTTCTACAACGCCGATTGCTGATTTTGACCATCTATGACTGACCTCAAACACCCATGATCCAGCAGTGACTGCATTAAAGGGGTTTTCCGGTCTTAAAGGAGTTGTCCAGTACTTTTTTCAATTGCCCCAATGTATTTAGCTTATGCCCATAAATGTTTTTGTAATTACATTTAGTTGTATGTAATGCCTGTGAGTGGCGCTATCACTGGCCGCTCACAGGCATCACGTGACCCCAGCTGCCGCCGGCTGCGACATCCGCTGATGTCACGTCAAGTCCAGGCTGCAGCCGGGGTTGACGCACTGCTGCGTTCCACGGTGAGTGATAGGCTGTGGGTGGGGTTACCCTGCGCGTCACAGCCCAGCATCCTCCGCGCGCTCTTCCTCTCCTCATTCCTTGGGAAAGTGCACAGTGGATGCTGGGTGTGATGTGCGGGGTAACCCCACCCACAGCTCAGCATCCACCGCGGGGAGCGCGTCACTGATGTCACGCTTCACTTGACGTGACATCAGCTGAAGAAAAAGCCAGCTGCCGCCGGGGTTCACGTGATGCCTATGAGTGGCCAGCTATAGCGCCGCTCACAGGCAATACATACAACTAAAGGTAATTACAAAAACACTTATGGGCACATGCTAAATACATTGGGGCAATTGAAAAAAGTACTGGACAACTTCTTTAAGCTACAAGTCTGCCGTTACTCTATGTGTTCTGCATGCCGTGAGCATTCTCCCTCACTGGGAGTGGCATGCACGGGTGATTTGCATATGTGCCGACTAGACATGTGCGGCCTCTCTCATTGCAAATCTATTGAGCGAGGCCGGATACAGTCTAGTTGGAATGTGGCAGAAAGTAAGTATGCAGATAGCATACTTGCAGTCACATGACCACCCTCTCCCAGCACTGGCAAATCCTCACAGTGCGCATTGCACACATTGTGAGGATTCACAAGTCTGCAGTCACATAGAGTGACTGCAGACTTGAGCTTAACTCAAAACAACTCCTTTAAAGAGGACCTGTTGTCAGGTCAAAAGTGGCCAGTTTTTGCTCTTCTCCACCTCGACCCCACATAATTCCCTTTTATACAGGGTGGGCCATTTATATGGATACACCTAAATTAAATGGGAATGGTTGGTGATATCAACTTCCTGTTTGTGGCACATTAGTATATGGGAGGGAGAAAACTTTTCCAGATGGGTGGTGACCATGGCGGCCATTTTGAAGTCGGCCATTTTGGATCCAACTTTATTTTTTTCAATGGGAAGAGGGTCATGTGGCATCAAACTTATTGAGAATTTCATAAGAAAAACAATGGTGTGCTTGGTTTTAACATAACTATATTCTTTCATGAGTTTTTTTTACAAGTTTATGACCACTTATAAAATGTGTTCAAAGTGCTGCCCATTGTGTTGGATTGTCAATGCAACCCTCTTCTCCCACTCTTGACACACTGATAGCAACACCACATTAGAAATGCCAGCACAGGCTTCCAGTATCCGTTGTTTCAGATGCTGCAAGGACTGGATCCTTTTTATAATATAAGCCAGTCCCAGCTTCGAGAACTTTCTAGTGAGGCGTGTGGATAGGAAAAGCGGACTACCCACTGCTGATAAGTTACAGCAAACTATTGCACCATAATAAAACTATTATAGAAACATGTTCTGGCACATCCCATTTTTGGAGGACCGCATTCCAGCTTTGTTAAATTGCATTGTCCTTGGCGCTAAGACAACGTAAGAGGAAAGCACAAAAGTCATTGCATAGCAAAATAGCAATCAAAGTTGCAGAAACTACCACCATAGATGTATTGGCCCTGTAAGGAAGCTGAAGGCCCACATGACTGATACGATGATTCTCCGACTAAGTCTGGTCCTGATAGCAGACCGTCATTTTATCTCATTCTGATTATTCTCATAGATTAGATTGTAAGCCTGCGAGCTGGGCCCTCACTCCTCTTGGTATCTGTTGAATTATGTGTTTACATTTCACAGGGAACTCATATAGACAATGAAGACATTACAGAGTAAAGTGCTGCGGAATATGTTGGTGCTATAGAAATAAAAATGATTCAGTTTTATACTTGTATGCATGCGGATGTTATGCGATTCAATGCACGGATAGTACCTGGGTCTGGAGAAGAGGAGACTCTCATCCGACCCGCGTACCATAGTACCAGTAGTTAAAAAAGAATAAAATAAAATAAAAACATATACTTACCTTCTGATGGCCCCCTGTCTGCTCCTGGTGGCGCCTCTGACTCTTCGGCTGCTCGCGGTGGTGTCAAAGGACCTTCCATGATGTCATTTAGTCATGTGACAGGTCACGCAACCGCTGACATCGGCGGTCGCGCGACCTGTCGCATGACTAAATGACATCATGGAAGGTCCTTTTTAGAGCACTGCGAGCAGCCGAAGACACTGGACGCACCGGAGAAGGGGATCGGGGGCCATCAGAAGGTGAGTATAATGTTGTTTTTTTTTATTTTTCAACATTTTTATTCTTTTTTATTTTTTCCTATTGATGCATCGTAACTTGGTCACACAACATAAATCCATGCCGGTTGCATGGATTTATATAGTGTGACCAAGTTGTCAAGCACTTTCTCAAGTGATGCTAAAATCTTTTGGAAAAGCGCTTGACAACCCGCATGCAAAAACGCTTCACAAACGCTTCTACCTGGCAGAAAAAACACATGTAAAATCCGCATGCATTTTTTCTGCCAGGGAGATGCAGAAACGCTCCGCAGCATTTCTGCATCGTGGGTACTTAGCCTTAGTCTTCACAAGGTTGGCACACACTGTTGCTGGTCTGTTGGCCCATTCCTCCATGCAGATCTCCTCTAGAGCAGTGATGTTTTGGGTTTGTCGCTGGGCAACACAGATTTTCGGCTCCCTCCAAAGGTTTTCTATAGTGTTTAGGATATGGAGACTGGCTAGGCCACTCCAGGACCTTGAAATGCTTCTTGCGAAGCCACTCCTTCGTTGCCCTGGAGGTGTGCTTGGGATCATTGTCATGCTGAAAGACCCAGCCACTTTTCATCTTCAATGCCCTTGCTGATGGAAGGAGGTTTGCACTCAAAATCTCACGATATATGGCCCCATTGATTCTTTCATGTACACGGATCAGTTGCCCTGGTCCCTTGGCAGAGAAACAGCCCCAAAGCATGATGTTGCCACCCCCATGCTTCACAGTAGGTATGGTGTTGTTTGGATGCAACTCAGCATTCTTTCTTCTCCAAATACGACGAGTTGTGTTTCTACCAAACAGTTCTGCTTTGGTTTCATTTGACCATATGGCATTCTCCCAATACTCTTCTGATCATCCAATCATCCAAATGCTCTCTAGCAAACTTCAGAGGGGCCCGGACATGTAATGGCTTAAGCAGGGGGACACGTCTCGCACTGCAAGATCTGAGTCCCTGGCGGCGTAGTGTGTTACTGATGGTAGCCTGTGTAACGTTGGTCTCTGCAGGTCATTCACTAGGTCCACTGTGTGGTTCTGGGATTTTTGCTCACCATTTTTGAGATCATTTTGACCCCATGGGGTGGGATCTTGTGTGGAGCCCCAGATTGAGGGAGATTATCAATGGTCTTGTATGTCTTTATGTCTTCCATTTTCTAATTATTTCTCCCACAGTTGATTTCTTCACACCAAGCTGCTTGCCTTTTGCAGATTCAGTCTTCCCAGCCTGGTGCAGGGCTACAATTTTGTTTCTGGTGTCCTTCGACAGCTCTTTGGTCTTCACCATAGTGGAGTTTGGAGTGTGACTGTTTGAGGTTGCGGACAGGTGAATTTTATACTGAGAACAAGTTCAAACAGGTGCCAGTACTACAGGTAATGAATGGAGGACAGGGGAGCCTCTTAAAGAAGAAGTTACAGGTCTGTGAGAGGCAGAAATCTTGCTTGTTTGTAAGTGACCAAATACTTATTTTCCACCAAAATTTGAAAAAAATTTCTTTCCAAATCAGACAATGTGATTTTCAGGATTTGTTTTCTCATTTTGTCTCATAGTTGAGGTCTACATATGATGTCAATTACAGGCCTCTCTCATCTTTTTAAGTGGGAGAACTTGCACAATTGGTGGCTGACTAAATACTTTTTTTCCCCACTGTATCTCTGATCCATAGACCAGAAAAGTTCCAGTTTTATTTCATTGCTCCACAAAACAGAATCACAAAACTTTTATGACTTATATATGTGGTTTTCAGTATGCTGGATCAGACTTTTCTTCTGCTTTTGGGCCATTAGAGATGAACATGTTGGAGTTTGGGCACGGAGTCCTTCAACATTTAGTATGAATTTTATTGGGCAAATTGAAACCTCAGGGCAAAACAATGATCTTTTCGCTTAACTTTTTGGCCACCTCTTTCACGATGAATGAATGGGCTAGGATTGCTCAGGAATGCTGCCAGAAGCTGGTCTCTGCCTATGGCATCATGTTTGCAGCAGGTCATAACAGCCAAAGGTGCTCTTCTAAATACTAAAGACGCTTGTCATGATGGGGTGAATAATTTTGAGGCTGCAGTAGTCAGTAAAAGTGGCATTTTATGATGAATTTGGAGAAACCATTTGTTATATACTTTGTGTTGAGTTATTTAAATTCTTGTTTATTTATTGGAAACATCAAAAAGTTTGTACATTTTGCTACTAAACCTAATTTGCTATGGGAGTAGACTAATTTTCATTGTAACTCTAGGCTTATGGTGATTTAAATTCAGTTTAGTAGATGCCAGGATGACTTGGAGACCTGCAATGGTTCTTCTGCTACGACTCCTGGTCAATGCACTACATTCTTTGTCCATGACACCTTTCTTCTCACCCATGGGGCTTATAGCTGGATATTGTTCCATAGATTTTGCCATGCCTGTACAATGCAAGATATTTGGCATCTAGTGGAATTCATTTGGTTTGCAATATAATAAGCCACAACAAGGACGGCAAACATTGTCCCGTGATTTACAAGTAGCACGGATTAGTGGTACTCTATTGAAATATACTATCTCTTAGCAACATGGAGAAACACTGTGGGTGGATATTTCATGAGCCATGTTAGCTGTCTCATCTTGTTCTGATATTTTATAACTATCCAACCATCCACCCCATGGAAAAACCAGGAAAACTGATGTCATGGAAACTTTCTCAGGTTTATTATTTGACGGCTCTTACCATCGTAGTGTCAGCCTTGGATAAAGTCACGTCATGTCTCTGAGGAACTTCTTGTTGTAGGGTATAAAATGTAATGTAAAATAGGAGAAGTACTAATAGATATCTGTTATATCTACAGAAAATTGAAGGGGATTTTCTAGTAAATGAACATTTTTTTTAAATTAATAAGAGAAGTGATACCCAACTTCAAAGATCCCTTGTAGGTCCCATACCGATGCTCACGTAGTCCCTGCTGGTCTTGTCCTCAACAAACGAAAAATAACCAGAAATTCCCTCTTAATCAATCACTGTCCGCAGCGGTGATGTGTCTCATCCAGTAATTGGTTGAGCAGCCATTTCTGGTTTGTTGTAAAAAGGACCAGGAAGTGCTAACCGGTAGGGACCAAGTGACCGGTAAAACGAGAGCTGCGGCGGATGACTGGGGGTAAGTATCAATACCTTTCTTATTTCTTCTTCTTTAAACCTTTTTAAGAATAATTTTCATCCGCTTGTAAACCCCTTTAACTTGTTAGAACGTTAAATTATCTTATTGCTGTGTTTGCAGTGACTGACTTATTTTATGTTCATCTTTTACTTTCAGGAATTTGAACAACTAGAGAAGGATAACGCTGCCCTCCGTAAGGAGATCCAGAAGCTGCAACAGGAGCAAACATTCTGGACTAAAGTCTTACAGCAACATGAAGACACCTGCATTCTTCTGTCACCCGATATCATTCGGGAGTTACTCAAGCCAGAAGACCTGTTCCCTTCAAACGACATAGACCAATTTACTGATTTTTAAATTTTATTGAGGGACACTTATTGTTTTTAGCATCAAACACCAAGCAAAACACTAGTTGTTTTGCCTACCAAATGCCGATTTTCACCCTTCAAAATTTTTATACATAATCCCTCCCTTATGGCGTTTCTTTTAAAAGATCTGTTGAAAAGTTTTAAACTGACACACTGGGGTCTAAGGCCACAGCCCCACTATCGGTATTTTTTCTCAGGAGTGGGAGCCAAAACCAGGTGAGGAACAATCAGAGAAAAGGTATAATAGAAACAAGTCACCAATTCTGCATTTATCACCCACTCCTGGTTTTGGCTCCCACTCCTGAGAAAAAATACTGACCGAATACTGATAGTGGGACCATGGCCTTAGGGGTAACGTTTCTCCTTGTGAGAGTAACATGTCAGTGCAAGGAGACTTATAGGCCAGGCAATGATCCTCTGGGAAATTAAATATGAAAATTGCCTCTTTAGAAAGGAAGAGGACTAGAACTCTAGTGCCAACTATTAGAAGCAGTGATCCTAAAAGTCAATATCGATCATTTTGGCAAAAAGTTTTGCCACATGACTTAAGATAAAAGCCAATCCAGAACCTCAATTTGCAGACACGTGTTTTGGGATGCTGCCCCTCCTCAGTGCAAAGCATAAGATCAGATTAAAGCAGTATTTACTTAAAGAGTAACTAAACTTTTATTTGTTTACAGCATGGAAAGTTATGTAAATCACTTTATTAGGGAATTATTCTTCATTGCTGAAAAAAAACTTGCATGTAAGTGGCATCCAGACCCCTGTTTTTCCCCAGTCTATTTTCCTGCTTTCAGCTGCATTTTTATTAGAATGTACTCATTTGGACTGGAGTACAGGTGATGGCAGTGATGGGTCAGCACTTGTCTCCTCCTCTGAGTGTTCTACTCATCAGAACAATCCCCTTTAGCAGCTTGTCCCCAGAGTTAATGAGACATAGGTGCTGACCCTTTCACTGCTATCATCTGCACTCCAAATGAGTACGTTCTGATATCAATGCCGCTAAAAGCAGGCATATAGACTGTGGAAAAGTAGGGGTTTGAAAGCCATGTACAAGCAATTTTTTTTACAGGAATGATGACAAATCCCCTAAGAAAGTAAATTGCAAAGTTTCATAACTTTTCACACTGTACAAAATTATTAAAAACATTTCAAGTTTCAATAAAGAGAGCAGCGCATGTGCAGCAACTTCTACTCACAGCAACTGCAGCACCAAAACTTATTTTTTGACAATTAGTTTAGTAGAGAATCTCATATCCTCTGAATTTGTTCATACTGCCATGTAGGTAAATTATAGATTTTTGTCTGTAGCCACAACTAGGTAGAGTTTAGCAGCTTAGTAAAGATGGATTTATTACAGTATAAACTCATATTTATTTCACTCGCTGATGTTGCACCATTAATTCCACAGCGCTTTACAGACATCATCGTCACTGTCGTTGTCCTGCTGGAAGCTGAACCTACGCCCCAGTCTCAAGTCTTTTTTTTTTTAGCCGCTAACAGGTTTTCCTCTGGGATGCCCCTGTATTTAGCTCTATTCATCTTCCATTCAACTCTGACCAGCTTCCTTGTCCCTGCTGAAGAAAAGTATCCCCACAGCATGATGCTGCCACCAGCACTTTTGACTGTAGGGATTGTGTTTTGTGGGTGATGTACAGTGTTAGTTTTCCGTCACACATAGCATTGAGCCCAAAAAGTTCTATTTCGCTCTTATCTGACCAGAACACTAGCTGTGTCCTCTTCATGGCTTTTTGCAAATTACAAACGGAACTTCTTAAGGCTTGCTTTCAAAAATGGCTTTCTTCTTGCCACTCTTCAATATGGGCCAGATTTGTGGAGTATACGACTAAGGCCACTACCCCACTATCAGTATTTGGTCAGTGTTTTTTCTCAGGAGTGGGAGCCAAAACCAGGTGAGGAAAAATCAGAGAAAAGGTATAATAGAAACAAGTCACCAATTCTGCATTTATCACCCACTCCTGGTTTTGTCTTCCACTCCTGAGAAAAAATACTGTCCGAATACTGATAGTGGGGCTGTGGCCTAATAGCTGTCCTATGAACAGATTCTCCCACCTGAGCTGTGGATCTCTGCAGCTCCTACAGAGTGACCATGGGCCTCTTGGCTGCTTCTCTAATTAGTGTTCTCCTTGTTTGGGACGTCAGTTTAGGTGGACGGAAATGTCTTCATAGGTTTGCAGTTGTGCCACACAAGGGGTGTGGTGTGGTCATTCCTGCCTGTCAAATTCATCAAATGTCCTGGCATTTTGTACGCTAGAAATGCTACCCCAGTCTTTGACTGGCACGGAAACACATGCCACTCAGTGGCATACACCTTAATGATTTTAGCACTTTCTTCTCTTGCAAGAGTGGTGTAACGTGAGTGTCAGCCTTGATTAATCGGCCCCAATTTATCAAAGCTATTTTGCTTGAATTCTGGCGTAAATTGCCTTGAAAAGTAAGAACATTTTTGCACAATTTTTGTGAATTTTGGTGTTTTCACACCAGTTTCATGGAGTGGAGTAAGCTTTCTGCTGTGGCACATGGAGGCGCACGCATTGATGATTCATTAGGAAGTGTGCGCCTCTTAATGAATCAGGGGTGTCTGACTCCCTCACGCCCCCTCATCATGAATCAGGGCCATAGTCTCTTATGCTCTGTATATGTTCAATGCATTATTTCACCTTGTCAACGTGACATTAACACGCCGGGATATTTACGTACTGAAGGTTTACAGGGTGTTTTTTTTCTTGATTGAACTTGAAGTCAGAGATTTATATGTTGTTGTGAATTAGGATTTATAAGTGTTAATGAGCATTATCCTCATCTCCTGAATCAGCTTTGTTTTTATATGCTGCTAAATTATATTACCTTTATTAATGTGAAAGATGTGCACTTTCCAACATATGGCTTTCCTGAAAACACCTAGTTACAAATAAACATTTAGGAGACAACTGTCTTAGTGCTGCTTTTGATGTATTTTGGCTGTTTTAGTATTATGTTTTTATATGTATTATTTATAATGTGATGATTTATCATTTAATCTGTCACAAAAAATATATTGATTAACACCAGGTCATAGTAAAAGACCTTATTTTCAGATTTATTTTTTAGGAAGTGTGTGATTGTGTAGCACCCTGAGGATTCGGCTGCTACAGGGGTATTGCACCTCAACCCAGAGGTGTGGTATTCCACTCCCGGGTAAGGATGGAGTGTGGATCTGAGCTGAGCTTGACACCCTGGGCACGGACCGGGTCACTGCCACTCGGCGACTACAACTCCCATCTGATCCGGCTCCGGGTATTCCCCTAAAGAATATGGCCCAGGGGGTGCGTCAACTTTGGCGTAGTCGGCAGGATTACGTGCCCACAACAACCGGGTACTGCGTGCCTGAAGAAAAGAACGAGTTTACCTCAAAAAGAAGTCTCCTGCCAGTTCCGGAGGGTCCCCGCCATCGGACTCCATCACAGGTCGATTCCCGCCGGTTGTCCGCCATTAACAGCTTTTTCCCGCCATCTGCAGAGTTTCCCGCCACTGGGAAACGATTCCCGCCATTTCCGAAGATTTCCCGCCTTGGAAGAGCGGACGCCATTATGGGCGTGCCAGAGGGTGGCAAGAGGCCACCTCCCATCGTGGGCCAGGACCGAAAATGGCGCCAAAAGTGGAAACCGCCCCCACCAACAGAGACTGTGATGCTAGAGGTGTCTGTCAGCGTGAAAGAACTGCCCCTGGAGCTGACAATCACCAAGTGGCCCCGGGACCGCCCTCGAAGTGGGAGGACTGAGAAGAAGAGAGCAAAGATGGGTGTCGCCTGGAGCAGTCTGGAGAGAGCGCACCCGGAGACAAGAAGCCTAGAGCTGAGTCCAGAAGAAGCTTACCCGGAGATGGGAGAAGAGCAGAGCAGCACCGGCCCGCTGGCCAGGAGCCTGCTGGAAACAGCAGAAGGAGAGCAGAGCAGCACCGACCCGTTGGTCAGGAGCCTGCTAGAAGCAACGACCCCACTAGGCCTAGTGGAGGTCCTAGCACAGCTCCCCCGAGATCGGGAGTGTGCACAGACTGCGCTGGAGGGCCTCGCATGGAGGATGGCCCGGGTGCAGCGAGAGACGTTGGCGGAGTGGAGCCGAGAGATGGCCCAGCGGACCGAGGCTCGTCAGCGGAGCACGCCACCCGAGACGAGGAGACAGACCGCCTCTGAGGATGGCGCAGGAGGACTGAAGGCCGGAGACGGCGCCGAGAAGGGAGCCGAACGAAAGGAGGCAGGTAAAGGGGACGTCTCTACCCCAAACCGGGAAACCGCGTACCTGCCCCAGCTCCCCGTCGCAGAGCCCGAAGTATCCCCTGCCGTGCCCGTCGCTGCAACGTCACCGCCGCAGACTAGGCCTCAAACGGGAGCCGCGACCCCTGTGACGTCACACGCCTCGACCCCGAGCGTGACCAAGCAGGAAGTACCACCAGCCTGGTCGCAAGGCCTAGTACCCCCGGGCGCCGCAATACCAACAGCGCCCCCTACCTCCGCGGAGCCACCGGCCTGGTCGCAGGGCCAAGTAGCCCAGGGCGCCGCCGTCTTTACGGTGCCCTTCACTTTCCAGGTGCCCCAGGCCTGGCCGCAAGGCCTGGGCAACCCGGGCGCCACCACCACCGCGCCCATAAAACCAAGAGTGCCGCATCTGGGAGAAGATCTGTTTGCCCAACATACGTGCCCGGACGGGTCTGAAACTGAAGCTAAAGGTAACCACAAAGAAAGAGCAGGAGGACGTCGTCGTTGAGTACGGCAGAGTAGAAGCTGTATATAGTTACCCGTAGGGGTACCAAAGAAACTGTTGCTGATAATATAGTCCCCGTTGGGACCAGCAAGTGTGAACTGTTTACCCGTTTATCCCTTAAATCCCACTGACCGAGGACTGAGAGCGGTCATTCCTCCCTAATACCTGGCCGAGGACTGAGAGCGGCCATATCCCTTGTAAATAGTTGCGCGTCCTAAAGCGCCCCCTACTGGTTTTATAGGAAAGCCACGAGTTCCAAAGACTGTCGCACTTTACCCGGTCACACGTTGCACAGTGACCGGAGGAGGAGCTAGAAGCGAGGAAAAGTCTACAAGAATGTTATTAATATGAAAAGTTTTATTGATATATATATATATAATGTTTTATATGATGTTTTATATGTTTATGAAAAAAAAAAAAAAATGTATGTTTGTGGATGTTTGTCTCTTACAGCCCGAGGACGTGCTGTGGTTTACCAGGGGGGAATGTAGCACCCTGAGGATTCGGCTGCTACAGGGGTATTGCACCTCAACCCAGAGGTGTGGTATTCCACTCCCGGGTAAGGATGGAGTGTGGATCTGAGCTGAGCTTGACACCCTGGGCACGGACCGGGTCACTGCCACTCGGCGACTACAACTCCCATCTGATCCGGCTCCGGGTATTCCCCTAAAGAATATGGCCCAGGGGGTGCGTCAATTGTCTATAAGGATTGTCTTTTTCAGCCCTTTAAGGGTATACGGACAGTATTGAGGGAGGCAGAGATACTTCCCCTTCAATAAGTGATCGCTGAGGGTTAGAGTCACTGAACCTGCGGCAATCTGATAATTTTGCTTTTAAACAGGATTTTTGTTAGTGAGGCAACCCCTGTAATCTAAATTTATTGAGAGTCTGGTTAATTTTTGGATTTTTAAGACCATACACGTTAGACTAACGATATTGACAGGTTCAACCAAGAGTTTAATGTGAATGGGGCCACCGAAAGACGATTGTCAGGGGAGTTAAGCTTGTCATACACATTAGATGGCCATTAGATGGCATAACGATCGTTCAGCCATCTCAGCTGACTGTCCAAAAACAGGAGCGCTCGATCAGCCCAGCACTCCTTTGTTCTCTGTGAGAAAGCCACCGAGTGACACATGGTGGCTTATCTCAGTGCGAATAATGTGATCATCAGTCCAAAATTGGACATGCCTGATTGACACCACTCCCGACCATCATTTGGCCTGCACCTCCATACACATTAGACCATTGGCCGAACCCATTAATATTGGTGGGTTCAGCCAACGTAAGTCTAATGTGTATGGCCAGCTTTAAAGATAAGCCTCCACCAGAGATATCTGGCTATGGCTTTCTAATACAGAACACAGGAGCACTTGGCCGAGCGAGCACTCCTGCGTATGGGAGAGCCAGGTGAAATAGCTGCCGCCACGTGATCAGCCAAACTATTATTCGCCCGACATCTATCTAAAGTGTATGGGGCTTTAGAGGACTGGAGAGGAACATAAAAGCTCAATGTAAATATTGCCTTCATTTTGAAACCACTCAAAGTCCCTGTACTGAATTAGTGCTAATCCCTGTGCCAACACACAGTAAGGTAATTTGTCTATTTAACTTTTAGTCTAATTTACCTCTTTTACAACAAAACTCAAGTCAACACTTTAGGATTTTCGCTTCTGATGTTCTGTTCTATCCAATATCTCCGACCATAATAGTTTTGATGCTTTTAAGAAACCTCCCTCCCTTCTCCCTTTCCTTTTTCATTACATATTTTTGGAACATTCTTAATCTTTTTGGAAGTTCTATAATCTAAATAATCCCCTCTCTAGGTTTTTCCATGAGTGCATACTTTCCATGAGTCCAAGGACTAAGACACAAAGCCTACTCCAAAACCACAACATGTCACAAACATCATCCACCTGCCCCTTACACACCCAGCACCATGATCAGATATTTCCAGCTCCTTAAACCATCAATAAAATAATGTTAGAGCAAAAAATAAGTTGCACAGTTGTATAATCGCCAGGATTTTGAGGCAAAAATTTTGACTTGTTGTGTAAATTGCTAAAATGAGGATATCTCCATTTTAGCAAACCAGGTGCTATGATCAAAAGATTGACCACCTCCATTCTCAAACTTTTAACCTGGTGGCTCCTTGCGGCATTATCATAATTAAGGCATTTCATGAAGAAACCCTTTCATATGGGAAATACAACACTGAATAACAAAGAGCAGCATTCATAGGGCCCCATGCACATGAGATAGCTGTTGAGCCATGTATCATTTGGCAGACAGCTATCTGTCCGGACTCACTCATACACAGGAATACTCAACTGAACGCACTTGTGTTCTCTATAAGAGAGCCGCTGCCAGAAAACTTACGGTAATGAAAAAAAATAAGTACACCCTCTTTAAATTCTATGGTTTTAAGTATCAGGACATAATAAAAAAACATCTGGTCCTTAGATGGTCTTTCACCACAATATTCAGCAGATTTTACAGGTGCACCAGTATTTAGTTTTTCACATACTGCTTATGCACTTTAACCTAATTTTTGTGAACTAAATAAGGACACCGTGTAATTTATCATGTGTTGTTCTTCATCTGAGGTTGTATTTACCTAATTTTAATACTGGCCGGACCTTCAATCAGGAATTTAAAAATTCCCCATTCTTGCCAGAAGGCCTGGAATAAAGGTGTGTGCTTAATAAGTAGGAAAAAGAAGTGCTAGTGTAAAAGTGCCGTAGGGTCACCACTCTTGGGGTACTTCACACCTTGGGCTTTCAAACTTTATCCGACTTAATGGCGTTGATCTTGGTGGGGCCATGCTTTCCTCTGGATGACTATATATGTGTGACACCAGTCACTACTCAATGTGACATTAGTCACTACTCATGAACTTACAGGCAGGATAGTCAAGAAGTCCAGGATCAGTACCAAGAGGGCTTGTAATAGATAAATATGTGTATATTTGATTTTTTTATTGTTTTATTTTGAATGGGGCGAAAGGGGGGGATTTAGGCTATGTGCCCACGATGCAGAAATGAAGCAGAAAATTTCTGCAGCATTTCTGCATCTCCCTGGCAGAAAAAAACGCATGCAGATTGTGCATGCGTTTTTCCTGCAGAATACATGCGGATCCACATGCGGGTTCACATGCGTTTCCGCATGCAGATTGACAAGCGCTTTCCAGGCGATAGCATCACTTGGAAAGTGCTTGACAACTAGGTCACACTATATAAATCCATGCAAACAGCATGGATTTATGCAGTGTGAACCGTAAAAATTAAAACAAATAAAGCTATACTCACCCCCGAGGCCCCGGCGTGGCTGCAGCGCTGCTTCCTGGCTGGTTCCCGGCTGCCGGCATATCGCGAGACAGAGCGGTGAAGGGCCTGCAGTCACATGACTGTGACGTCACCGAAGGTCCTTCAGCGCTGCTGGCATTCAGAGAGAAGACGCCGGACAGGTGAGTATAAACTTTATTTGTTATTTTATTCTTTTTTTACAGGTACAATGGTACCCAGGTCTGGATGAGAGTCTCCTCTCCTCCAGAACTGGGTACCATCCGCACATAGAGACGCATAGAAGCCGCTTGTAAAAATGTACAGTCGCGGTTTCTATGCGTCTCAATGCAAGTCAATGGCGGGAGTTCCGCTGCGCTTCCGCAAAATTAAATGACATGCTGCGGATTTTTGGACGCAGCATAAACGCTGCGGAAAAATCCGCAGCATGTGCATAGAACATGCGGAATCCCCTTGGGGACCATGGGGTGCGGATTACCTAGCGTTTTACAAGCTTTTCCGCTGCGGAAATTCCGCAGCATAAACGCTTGGAAAACGCTACGTGGGCACACAGCCTTAAACTTTTATATTTTTTTTATTTTTTCAATATTTTTAAAAACATTTTTTTTTACTTTTTACATGCTTCAATAATCTCCATGGGAGACTAGAAGCTGTTATTATCCGATCACCTGTGTGTAGCAGAATTGCTCACTTGCTATGGCGGGCTGGGCAGGGGGGCAAATGCCCCATGGGCTGGTCGCTCAGCAGTTGTTTAGGGCGGCCTGCTACTTCAGCAGCTGCTTGGCGGCACTGTACCTTTAAGTTTTAGTGCCCGGCCGCATCAGAGGTGCTGACGTAGTACGCTATGCATGGCCACGTCCTGTCTCAGAGCGGCTGGTTGGAGGGGATTCTCGGCTGCCTCTCCGCAGTCCAGGCCCTGTGCGGAGCAGGACTGCCGGTTCCACCTCCTTGCTGTGCTGTTATTCAGGGCTTCCCTCCGGCTGCACAAGGAACTCCTTACTCCTGAATACTGGTCAGATGGATATGTAGTGACAGGAGTCAGGGTATGTACAGTGCACTGTGGTGGGCTGGATGGAGGACTAATATTATGAGGGTCTGCAGAAATGTATTTTATGGATAGGTCTGTAGCAGTGTATATTATTGTGGGGGAGGCAGTAATGTATATTGTAGTGGGGGCCGCAGCAATGTATATTGTTGTGGGGGCCGCAAAAGTGTATATTGTTGTGGGGGCCACAGCAGTGTATTTTGTGGGGGTCGCAGCAGTGTATATTGTTGCGGGGGGGCCGCAGCAATGTATGTTGTTGCGGGGGCCGCAGCAGTGTATATTGTTGCGGGGGCCGCAGCAGTGTATATTGTTGGGGGGTTGCAGCAGTGTATATTGTTGGGGGGTTGCAGCAGTGTATATTGTTGCAGGGGCCGCAGCAATGTATATTGTTGCGGGGGCCGCAGCAGTGTATATTGTTGCGGGGGCCGCAGCAGTGTATATTGTTGCGGGGGCCGCAGCAGTGTATATTGTTGCGGGGGCCGCAGCAGTGTATATTGTTGCGGGGGCCGCAGCAGTGTATAGTGCGATGGACTGTGGGGAGTCTGCAGCAATGTATTATCGGGGGTCTGCAGCAATGTACATTATGTGGGAGGTTCTGCAGTGCACCGATACAGTTAAACTCTGTGGTAGGGCAGGGAGACACGATTTCCCTGCACTATCGCTCTCAGCCCCGGCTACATGATGCAATGACCAAGATGCTGGCGTACGCACAGAAAGGTCAGAATCTCAGCGCGGATACTTCATTGTGCCATGCTGGGACTCTGATGTCCTGTTCATGCGCCGGCACTTCGGCTATTGCATCATCTTGCCGTGGCTGAGAGCGATAGTGCAGGGACTTCAACTTGTTGATTTGCCCAGTGTGGATTAGATGAGTATATGACATCTTTTATTTTGCTTAAAACTTTTGGTGTGACTGTGGGGGTATCATAGAGTGTGGCGGACCCTCCTACAGTTGGGGGGGCTCTTATACATTTTAGGGGCTATTGTCAGGGCCCCTCAAAGTTTGAGGGCCATTATACAGCATAGGAGCTAATGTGGGGTGGATCATATAGTATGGAGTCTTATTTGGGGGCCATCATATACTGTAGGGACTATTGTGGGATGCCCTCATATGGTATGGGAGCTAATGTGGAGGTCATCATATAGTGTAGGGGCCATCATACAGTATGGGAGCTATTGTGTGGGGCCCTTATAGTGGGGACTACTGTGAGGGCCATCATAAAATGTGGGGACTACAGAGGGGGCCATCATACCAAGTGAGGGCCATTATACAGTTTGGGGGCCATTATACAGTGAGGGGGCCCTTAAAGTGTGGACTACTGTGAGGACCATCATAAAATGTGGGGACTTTCGTGAGGACCATCATAAAATGTGGGGACTACTGTGAGGGCCATCATACAGCGTGAGGGCCATTATACAGTGTGAGAACTACTGTGGGGGCATTATACTCTGTTTTGGGGGAACAGTGACGACATCATACTACTGTATTTACAGGGGAGCAGTGAGGACATCATACTATGTATAGGGAAGCTGTGGGCCCATCATACTGTATATAGGGGAGCTGTGGGCCCATCATACTGTGTATAGGGGAGCTGTGGGCCCATCATACTGTGTATAGGGGAGCTGTGGGCCCATCATACTGTGTATAGGGGAGCTGTGGGCCCATCATACTGTGTATAGGGGAGCTGTAGGCCCATCATACTGTGTATGGGGGAGCTGTGGGCCCATCATACTGTGTATAGGGGAGCTGTGAGACCATCATATGACTGTCAAAGATGCGCATGGGTCATTATTACTTTCTATCAAATAATATAGCTGGAGAGACAGAAAGTGCAAATAGTGTCTTATCTGATAAACAAATGAAGTAAAATGTAGGTACGCTCACCTGAAAGGGTTGTAACAGTCACAACTCCTATAAAAGCATGTGAAGGCTGTTTTTGGACCACCAATAAAATGCCATGCAGAAAATGAGGAATACAGTGGTTCAGAGTCCGCGCTGCCCAAGGTTCAAAAGGTGTAGTCACACAGGAGGATTAAGCATGAATGCAGTTTATTATGTCAACATGTTTCATGGTCTCCAAACCTCTTCATCAGGACCAAACCACAAATTGGTTTGCTAAGTGCCTGCCTGTTGTGCCTGGTGTCGATCTCTGCTGGCACAGAGTGGTCACTGACAGCTCGTGCCGGCGATTCTGCAGATCCCGCTGACGTCACGTCGACAGAGTAGCACCTTTTCTTCTGCTCTGCTCTGTTGATGGAGCTTGACTTCTAACGTCAGGCTGAATGACAGTCGGCCCCCCGCTGCATAACTGTGAAGACGTCTGTCAATCTGCATGATGCCGATAGTCACGCCCCAATGACAGAGCAGCCCGGAAGAAGAATAGTGGTCCATGACTGCTCTGATGCGGCACCAGGTAGAACAAGCAGGTAGTTAAAAAATAAATTAGTTCCGGAAAATACCTTTAACAGCATATAGAGGTTAATCTGAGAGGCCCATCATCAATCTCCTCCCATGAAGCAGTAGCTTTCCTTATTACAAAGTTTGTGCCAAGTTTTTAATGGTGCATCTCTGATCCATTCATTCTCAATGCGAGCGCTGGAGGTGGCAAAGCACTTTATCAAAATTATCTGTTTTTCTTTTAATTATCTTTGTTTCTGGGTAAATGACAAAATAAAACCCTTTTTTGCACTACACATTATACAGGGTAATATTGTATGTGGACTGTTATGGGTTTGTATGCTAGAGCCGCTCTTTAATCTCATTCTGACCCTGAATTGTTTACATACAAGTGCTTCTCACAAAATTAGAATATCATCAAAAAGTTAATTTATTTCAGTTCTTCAATACAAAAAGTGAAACTCATATATTATATCGAGTCATTACAAACAGAGTGATCTATTTCAAGTGTTTATTTCTGTTAATGTTGATGATTATGGCTTACAGCCAATGAAAACACAAAAGTCATTATCTCAGTAAATTAGAATACTTTATAACAGATCGAAAAATGTTTTTAAAATCCGAAATGTTGGCCTACTGAAATGTATGTTCAGTAAATGCCCTCAATACTTGGTCGGGGCTCCTTTTGCATCAATTACTGCATCAATGCGGCGTGGCATGGAGGCGATCAGCCTGTGGCACTGCTGAGGTGTTATGGAAGCCCAGGTTCCTTTGATAGCAGCCTTCAGCTCGTCTGCATTGTTGGGTCTGGTGTCTCTCATCTTCCTCTTGACAATACCCCATAGATTCTCTATAATAGATTCTCTATGGGGTTAAGGTCAGGTGAGTTTGCTGGCCAATCAAGCACAGTGATACTGTTGTTTGTAAACCAGGTATTGGTACTTTTGGCAGTGTGGACAAGTGCCAAGTCCTGCTGGAGAATGAAATTTCCATCACCAAAAAGCTTGTCGGCAGCAGGAAGCATGAAGTGCTCTAAAATGTCCTGGTAGGCGGCTGCGCTGACTTTGGTCTTGATAAAACAGTGGACCTACACCAGCACATGACATGGCTCCCCACACCATCACTGATTGTGGAAACTTCACACTAGACCTCAAGCAGCTTGGATTGTGGCCTCTCCACTCTTCCTCCAGACTCTGGGACCTTGATTTCCAAAATGAAATGCAAAATTTACTTTCATCTGAAAACAACACCTTGGACCACTGAGAACAGTCCAGGTCTTTTTCTCCTTGGTCCAGGTAAGATGCTTCTGGCGTTGTCTATTGGTCATGAGGGGCTTGACACAAGGAGTGCGACACTTGTATCCCATGTCCTGGATACGTCTGTGTGTGGTGGATCTTGAAGCAATGACTCCAGCAGCAGTCCACTCCTTGTGAATTTCCCCCAAATTTTTGAATGGCCTTTTCTTAACAATCATTTCAAGGCTGTGGTTATCCCAGTTGCTTGTGCATCTTTTTCTACCACACTTTTACCTTCCACTCAACTTTCCATTAATATGCTTGGATACAGCACAATGTGAACAGCCAACTTCTTTAGCAATGATCTTTTGTGGCTTACCCTCCTTGTGGAGTGTGTCAATGACTGCCTTCTGGACATCTGTCAAGTCAGCAGTCTTCCCCATGATTGTGGAGCCTACTGAAACAGTCTAAGGGACCTTTTTAAACGATTAGGAAGCCTTTGCAGGTGTTTTTTGTTAATTATTCTAATTTACTGAGATAATGACTTTTGTGTTTTCATTGACTGTAAGCCATAATCATCAACATTAACAGAAATAAACACTTGAAATAGATCACTCTGTGTGTAATGACTCTATATAATATATGAGTTTCACTTTTTGTATTGAAGAACTGAAATAAATTAACTTTTTGATGATATTCTAATTTTGTGAGAAGCACCTGTATGTTTGTAGATGTGAGGATACGTGTGGTTAGAACAGTCTGAGTGTAAAATCATATTTGGATGTTTGGGGCATATTTGTCACATCTGTAAAGACTCTTGTATCTGCCTAAGGCCTCATTCAGACGTCAGTGTTGCACGTACGTGTTCTTTCTTTTTTTCACGGATACCCATTATAATCTTTTGCTATTGCTATGTATCCGTCATTTTTCACATGCAAAAACTCATGGAGACATGTCTGTTTTTCTCTGGTATCACAGATGACGCGGGCCAATACAAGTCTATGGGTCTGTGATAAACACGTCCAGCACTCGGATGGCAGCAGTGTGCAGTCTGTGTGCTGTATGTATTTAACATTGCAAAGGATGGAAGAAGACGCTTCGTAATTTATCCATACCGGAAAAATACTGATGACACTGATGGTAAAAATGGAAACACAGACCATACACTGATGACACCGGTACCAGTTTTTCGAGTACGTGTTTAAACACAGACATGTGAATGAGGCCTTAGGGAATTACATTTGTTTTTTCTGTTTTAGGAACAGACAAGTGGAATTAATGCACAAAACCGATCCTTTGTGTAACTGGCACAAATCGAAACTGTGGGGTTCTCCGTTTTGCACATTAATTCCACTGGTCTGTTCCTAATATAGGAAATACATTATGATCTCGCTTTGGCCAAACATGCACATTTGAAAAAATACAGATTAAGTATTTGGATGCCCCGAGGAGCCATTGACTGTGATGGTCAGACATAGTGCACCCATGCTTATGTTTGACTCTAGTACGGCACATGGCGGGAGAGACACGCCATGTGCCGTACATGTACGGCGCATGTCGTGAAGGGGTTAGCACAGCACTCTTGTCAGTACACAAGGACACTTGCTGAGCAAGTAACCCTCTACATTGTCCCTTTGGAAACCTTAACTTGGGACCTTATTTTTTTTACCTATTTTTGGTCTACATATACACCCATTTTCCCTGAGGAGTCCTCCATCAATGGTGGATGAAACGTGTAGAGAGGGTTTGTATAGAGACATTACTAGCGGGATAAACCTTGCTTGGGTACTGTCCTTGTCAGGACGGGAGGCATGCTCGGGGCACGACAGAGAAATTAGGGTGCCCTTGTAGCCATGCCTCCTCCTGAATATATGGATGGCCACTTCAGAAGAGTATAAGTGGTGAGACCGTACCTTTTTTATGATTGCACTGGTTCACTTTTGCACTTTATATACATGTTTTGTGCCTGTTTAGGTGGCTATTTCTTGGTTTAGCTACAGTTTTAAAATGATCTATTAAAAGTGACTTTTTAGTAATATATATATCAGATCCCTGCTGCTAGTGAAATCTGAAGTGGTTAAAAGACGCTCAAAAGGCTGAGTATATGAACAGCAAGTCATTTTTACATAGAATTGAAAATGTTGATTCTTTTGAGCATGTTTTGGTCGCTTTTTCAGGAGGGTTTGGGAGCGACTCACCTGAGTAAGACACTGTGTGCACATATCCTGAGTAAGTTTCTGAAGGAGTTGCCTTCAAAATGGCTCCAGCTGCTGTAAAATTGCAATCCCAGCTGCCCTGACAGCTACAGACTACAGTCGGGGCATGTTGGGGGTTGTAGTTATGCAACTGCGACATATTAGAGATGCACTATATCTGCGAGACCCTCACACACAATGAGCAGAAAAGGCATAAAAGCTGAATGGTTGCTATGGGTAAGATAGTATATAAATGAGGTCCCTAGTAACTGTGGTCACATGACTGAGTTGAGCCAATGGTAATGAACGTCTTCCGGCTAGCTGTTCTCTGTCACGTTACTAGCCACATTGAATGTACTTTGTGCCCCAGTATTTTTGGTTTCCGTGACTCCATCCCCTCACTAAAAACCCCACAGCAAGTCCCTCTGTGTAAAATCCTGGGTGTCACCTTCACCCATAACAACCCCTCATACTATCACTTTTCTTAGAAAATCCTTGAGGTAAAAAGTAAATAATTTTTTATCATATCTGGTTCTTAACTAAATTTACTTTTAAACCCTTTCTGACTGAGCCATCTTTCATTTTTGAACTTGCCTTTTTTTTTTCCCCTCCGCTTCTTCTAAGGGTGCATTCAGACGTCCATATAAATCAGAGATCAGACTGCAGTGCTCGGACCGGCCGCGGGTCTCCTGAGCCGAGCGTGACAGCTTCACAGAAATGTATGGAGCTGTCACGCTCAGGTCGGTGTCCCACGGCCAGTCTGTGCATTGCTGTTCAATCTCAGTCCGATTCATACAGACGTCTGAATGCGGTCTAAGGTCATGTTCACACATTCAGTATTTGGTGAGTTTTTTTGCCTCAGTATTTGTAAGCCAAAACCAGGAGTGGGTGATAAATACAGAAGTGGTGAAGTGTTTCTATTATACTTTTCCTCTGATTGTTCCAATCATGATTTTGGCTTACAGATACTGAGGTAAAATACTGACCAAATACTGAACGTGTGAACGTGGCCTAAGAGACGTAATGTTTTCCATGATCAGCCACGAAGGCTTGTATTTTGTGGCATGAGTTGTGGTTTTGAATGATGCCCTTCTTTTTACCTTATAATGTACTGAAAAAGGGAAAAGAAGTGGGGTGAAATGATGACAAAAAAAACACACTTCTACTATTGTGTTTTTTTCCTTGTGTTTTGTACTTTACTGCATTCATCGTACAGTAAAAATGACCTGGTATCTTTATTCTTCAGGTCAGCCCAATATGACGATACAAAATCTATAATTTTTTGATATTTTACTGCTTTTGCAAAATGTAGAACCTTGTTCTGAATTACGTAACAAAACAAAAATTGGTTTGTGCCGCTATTTTCTGGTTTGTGCCCCATAAGGAAGTTGTATGAGTTCTTGTGGGGGTTTTTTTGCACAACAAGCTGTCATTTTTATTAGTACCATTTTGGGGGTACATACGAGTTTTTGATCTCTTTTCTTTTGTTTTAGGAGGAAGGGTGAAGAGGTGACTAAAATATGGCAATTCCAATTTTTTTCTTTGTGGTGTTTACTGTATGGGTTGAATAATCTGATATATTTTGAGAGATCTGACTTAATTGATTGGAGAAATAATTGACAGCAGCATCTAAATGGTTAACAGCAGCATTTGGAGATAGCGAACCATATAGCCATCATGCCATGTATGCTCTCCCTACATGCGCACCCATCATCAGAAGGCTAAAGCTTTTCAGGCCTTTTATGTGTTTTTTACAGTCATTTTGTTTGTTTTTCTTATACACACACACATGTATTTTTTATGCTTTTGTTTTGTCTTTTTTTTTAAATAGAAAAGCCAATGGGAAAATACATGCAAAAAAAAAAAAACCACCACACCGAGATCATGTTGTGTATGGAAAAAAATCCCAAGGACCTAAATAATACACCAAAAGTGTGAAAAGAAGAAAAACTGTGCAAAAAAAACCTCACTGAAGTGTGTTTAATATTTTTCAACTTACAGCTAACATCTCACACTACTTTTTTTTGCGCAGCAAAAAACACTAGAAAAAAATGGAAAAAAAACTCTTAAAGGGGGTATTCCCATCTCCAAGATCCTTTCCCAATATGTAGTAGGTGTAATAATAGTAATATTAGCAAATATCTCCAATTAGAAATGTAGTATATTTTTTCTGATTCACGATCTCTGTTTCCTCATATGCAGGCATTGCAGGACCTTAGGTATCCATGGTTATGTAGCACCCTGAGGATTCGGCTGCTACAGGGGTATTGCACCTCAACCCAGAGGTGTGATATTCCACTCCCGGGTAAGGATGGAGTGTGGAACTGAGCTAGTAGGCTGCATGCACTACACACATCCCATTTCCGGGGAACAGACCGATGGTACTCCCACTAGAGAAATGTGCAGGTACGACAGTGTCTGTTCCTGGCTGGAGTGGGAGGGGGGTAGAACATCCCAGTAGTGTAGGGGCAGATAGGGGGAGCAGCCTGGGTAAAGTTAGGAGCTCATTGGGTGCTAGTCACCTGAGCTCACACATAGAGGGAGTATATAAGGTGGGCACCATCTTAGATCAGGGTCAGTCTGTGAGACGTCGGTCAGTCAGTCAGTTGTCAGTCTGTGAGACGTCAGTCTGTCAGAGTGTAACCTGAGAAGCAGAGCAGAGGAGAAGAGAGAGAGACCCAGAGGCGCAGAGGGGACCCCAAGAGCCCATAAGAGAGCTAATAGGGTGAAGGGTCGGCAACAGGGTACCGGATCCCAAGCTGGCAGAGGCTACAGCACACCTTAGCCAGGAACCGGAGGTCGCGGGCAGGATCTGCCACGATCACCCACTAAATCCACCCGGAAGGCAGACCAAGAATAGGGTCAGGGAGCCCAGAGGAGGCTTGACCAACAAGAGACCCGAGGGAGCCGGACTTAGGTGGATCCCTGGTGGGAACGGCCAGAAGAAGGGAGAGTCAGAAAGGGAGCTCAGGACCACACTCCGGAGTTGCCTGGGAGTTGACCGAGTCCAGGACCTGGTGGACGCAGCACGGCTTGGGTGGTCACTGCTGTACACAGTGACCCGAGCAACACCAGTAAGTAAAACCCTGGAACTGCATTTTATGCCTCTGAGTCTCCTTGCTGCACCTTCACAACCACCATCCTCCACGGCTGACCCCCTGAGGCTATACCCCTCCCGTTGGGGGTTATACTACCTAAGCTGCACACACATCACCAGCCTCAGTGGACCCTGCTGCAGCGGCGGCCGTATTGACCGCAATTCAACGGGTGGCGTAGTCGACACAAAGAACTCTAATAACATCTGTAGGACTGCCACACACTGAGCTTGACACCCTGGGCACGGACCGGGTCACAGCCACTCGGAGACTACAACCCCCATCTGATCCGGCTCCGGGTATCCCCAACAACACTGGCCCAGGGGGCGCGTCAGTTACGTCCACTGATAAAGTCACAGTTAGTTAGCTAGCTGCTAGTGGTCGTAACCATGGATACCTAAGGTCCTGTATTGCCTGCACATGAGGCAGGAGAGATAGCAAATCAAAAATATTATACTACATTTCTAATTGGTGGTATTTGCTAATATTATTATACCTACTACATATTGGGATAGGATCTTGGAGATGGGAATACCCCTTTAAAGGTATCTTCACACACAGGGATTTTTTTTAAAGCTTTTTTTTGTGCTTGTGGCTATCTTTCAAAACTGTATCATGCACCGATTGGGAAGTTTTGGGGGGCGGTTTGTGGCTTTTCTCTACCATAGTGTTACATTTTTAATTTTTACACGTCTTTGTGTTCTTTTGGGAGAACATTTTTGAAATTACAAATGTGATTCTAGAAGGGATCGATGAATCACGTCTTGTAATGGTAAAGATCCCCCCCCAAAAAATGAAAAAACAACAACAAAACACTGGTACTAATGAGAATACAAGTAATTAGGGATGTGGCTAATAAACACTAGAAACTATTAGGACTCATACAGACGTCAGTGATTTTTCATCAGTGTTTGTATGCCAAAAGCAGGACTGGTAAACACTGTAGGGAAACAGAGCGCACTAGACTATAGGGTGATACCTTTCTAGAAAGATATATAAAATCAGGTAATCTGTTTGTGTCGGCACAACTCCTGTGAAAGCTCAATAACTGTTGCTGCTGCCTCATGGCTGGGGGATGACCTCCACCAGGGTGATTCAAGGAAAAGACAATTCACGGTTTTGGGCTGCGCTAACCGAAATGATGATCCTATATAAGTAAGCGGTATCCGATTTTAGACTGCCAGTCCCTCTCGGGAAATAAACTGCTACCCTACTGCCGGAGGAGTCTGGCAGTGGCTCTCTCATAGAGAACACCGGATTGCTCAGAAGAGCGAATGATCCTGTTTATATAGAGAGAGCCACTGGCTGAACAATCGGTTGAACCATCGTTCGACTGACAGCTGTCTATTGTGTATGGGGCCCCTAAGAGAGTTGGCCTTAAAGCCTGCTTTTGTTGTGGTTATAGCGGTTTGTGTCACTCCAGATGTGGGAAAGACAGTGCAACACAGAGGGAAGAGGGAAAGGGAGCCCAGACACTAGGAAAAGGGGGAAGTGGAGACCTCCTAGTCTGGTCTAGTGTTACCCTGTCTCAACTACCGTCCCTTTATTGCCTCTTCAGCAATCGCCGCACTTGTGCATCGCCCTGTCTTACCCTGGCATATGGCTAAGGCTAGGGATGGTAGGAGATGAGCACTAGTTGATCTCCACTAAACTCTATAGACAACAAGGGTTGACAAACTGGAGTAGAATGCTTAGCTTTAGACGACTCCAGCCAAATGTTAACTCGGCCTCAAGCTCCAGAGAGGACGAAGTACTGCTCTAGCTAAGCCTTCACAAGTAGAAATGAATATTGCCGGCACCTCCCTCTCAGACACACCAGGTATATATACACCCAGGCCAGAGAGCTAATTACCAGAGGGAGGGAGCCACTGGGTCCTAGAGACAGCCTCTCATCTAACGAGATGTCTGTAATGCCAAACGTAGAGATCTCCTGCAACCAACTGCAGGGCGACTGTCTGTCACCTCTGATACACCCGTGACATTATGATTTAGGAATCTTAAAGATAAGTAAGATAAGTATGAAGGGTCTAGGAGAACCTGCCAAGTGTAAGCAGTGTGTCTGGGTGTCCTTTTATGTCATCTTACAGTGTAAGTTTCAATTTTATACATAGAAATATGTAGATTTACATGTTTCTTTTACAGGTTTGCTGGCAAAATGCCCTTAAAGCCATTCTCCTTTCCTCTCCCGGAAACACGATTTTTCCATACTGCAAAATATGTGTACAAGTTCAAAATCAGATATGGTGTCCATTTTAGGTAAGTTTTAGGATTTTATAAATTATACCAAATCTTCTGACATTGGGACACATTATATGAAAGCACTAGTGGGCATCAATGAGCTGAGATCACAACAAGCTGTCCTAAATTAAGGGGTTAATGATGCTTAAGAAAACTTAAAGGGTTGTCTCAACTTCAATATTGGTTAAAATTGCCAGGTGTTTCTAAAGATAAGCAACTTTACAATTTTAGGCTACATTCACACATCCGTGTGACACCTTTGTGTGCTACTTGTTTCATTGGACAGCTCATGAACCCATAGAGTTAAACTTGATCCCTACACACATCCGTTTTGGATGGACATAACATTTTTCTACAAAGTGCTTCCTTGATGTCCTTGACAAATTGTCCCAACATAGCATGCTGTTATGATGCCTTTGGGGTTATCTATAGCAGATTCGTATCCACATAATAAGAATCTTGAAACATTTCCCTTCTCACAATGACCATTAGTAGCCATCTAGTAGGCACTTGTGAGCTTTGCTGTGTAGACTGAGACATCATGTGCAAAGTCATCTCATTATAATTAGAGGTTGTTTGATTTATGGGAAAAAAAATTTTATATGACTCATGGGAAACTTTTAAGAGAACATTTGTCCCTTACTGTCAGGAAATTTTTCGGTTCATTAAAAAAAGGTGCACATGGAATATTTGCTGGAGAAAGTATTTTCACTTTGTGAATTATATAGGATATTAGTCTTAGAACTTTTTTTTTTATCTCTGTAGCACAGAAGACACTGAAAACAAAGAAGAAGTTATGATCGAATTGTTGGTAAGTAAAAAAAAAACCTCCTAAAATATGAATGTGTATTAAAACGGTATTGTCCTTCCTTTTCTAATTCAGTAGTCTGCCCTTCCTGATTTTTAGGGTGTATCTGAACTTAGCAGATTTGTTGCAGAAATTTCCATTGAAAAGATCCTACATTTTTCTGCAGCAAATCTGTTGTGTGTGAACATATTTTTTTAAGGAGGGGGAACTTTATATCTTCTGCTTACAGCACATGGTCTGAGGACGTATCCATGAAATGTTTGCCTATCTCTTTTAATTTACTCATTAAGTTAATTGAGAAACTGCTCTGAAGTTTATTCACGTGGCTTAGGGTGCTTTCACATTGCTTTTAGAGACACGCTTAGTGGTCCCGTCGGGGCATACCCCACCAAAATCCCATTTTGCGGGGGGTTCTGATGTAAGCGCCGACGGGGCAATAGACTATAATGGTGCTGGCAGAACGAATGTGCGCTCTGACGTGCATAATTTTCGGGAGTGTATGCCTATTAGAGGTGGACAATCAGATGTACTCTACTACATCTGAGTGTCTGCCTCCAGTAGACATACACTCCCGAAAATGATGCACGTCAAGTTCACTCTGCCTGCCCCATTACAGTCTATGGTCCCGTCGGCGCATACGTCCGAATCCGGTTTTGTGGGGGGGTTCGATAAGGCCACCGAGCGTGTCCCCAAATGCAGTGTGAAAGCACCCTTACATAGTTCAGTTTTTAGGAGTTAGGGGATTCAGCTGCTTCACTAAGCAAGGCCTGGTTGAATTCGTCGTAGGAGCAGATGAGGAACCACACGAGAAGACATACCTGTTAAACATCCTTATATTTGCAGTTTTCAATATTGACTTTTCTTTCTATAGGATTCTGTTAAGGCCATACTTGCCAACCATGATAATTTACAACCTTTTTCGACGAAGCATTTCACAATCTTTCCCTGTATCCTTTGAATGATATTGTAAATGTAAGGCAATTATTGTAGGTGCTTTAATATATAGATTAACTGAATATATGCCATCAGACTCATAAAAGGAAACTCTAACCACTTTGTATTGTCACTGACAGAGGGGTCGCTTCCAGTTTTACGTGGGTCATTTTTCCTCCTCACCTTCCAAGAACTATAATTATTTTATTTTTCCGTCAACATAGCTGTATGTGGGCTTGTTTTCTACAGGATAAGTTGCAATTTTAAAGGACACCATTCATTTGATCATATAATGTAATGCAAAATATGATAAAAAAAATCTACCATTTTTTAGATTTGTTTTTACAAAAGTCACTTTACAAGTTAACTTAGTGCTATCCTTCACTATGGTTATGGTGATACCAATTGTTTTTCGCTTTTTATGTAATACTGCTTATTCGATGGGATAATTATTTTGATAATTTTTTTATAGCTCACACAAATTACACAGTCAATGATACCCAATATGTACATTTTTTGTGATTTTTTTTAGATTTTATTTACGTTTCTGGAAGAAAATGGGGTTGTTCTGAACACATATATCTATTTTTTATTTTTATATAATATTTTTCAGCCACATATTCGGCTTCACAAGTACATAAACATGGCAGACATGGAGCCCCCAGCTGCTATGACAATTTCATTGTGACCCCACCATTGTGGGGGGAGGAGTGTGATGGACATCCTTAATTTCCAACCTCTTAAATGCAGCTGTCATGATTAACTGTGGCATCTAGGTGTTAAACTGTTGAAATCAAAGCTAGTTAATCTCTGATGCCTTTTATATAACACAGCCGACACCTGCACTTCTGGGAGCAGGCTCAGCTCCTGAGCCCGCTCCATATATGCAGTATCGTCATCCGCTATACATGTAAGGGGGATGTCGCTTGTTACGGATCCGGGTGGTGGAACCTCTGTGCTGCGGTGCAAGGAGGGACCCAGAAGGGCGTAACTAGGTATCAACTCGGAGCGACCAAGGTCGTACGGCGGCACAATCGACTCCGTGACCAGGGAGGGTCCGAGCAGAGGGACCAGGTGCTACTCTGGGGACGACCTTGTAAGGGAGCAGGTGACTTCTACGGTACAGATGGCAGGGACTGACCGATACTGCAGATGGGCACAGCAGGCAGGCTGACGAGTGATCCGGGTAGATGGACTGGCAGACATGGCAGGCGACAGGCGGGAGCCTCTAGGTAGGCGGTCAGGTGGTCACGGCAGGTGACAGGCAGGAGCCTCTAGGTAGGCTGTCAGGTGGTCACGGCAGGTGACAGGCAGGAGCCTCTAGGTAGGCTGTCAGGTGGTCACGGCAGGCTTAAAAAATGTCTTTCTGGCCTAAAAAAGAGGGGGCATAAAGGGGGGGTACTGTAGCATCGGCGTCTCTGCCCCTTGCCAGGCAGAGAGGCCGTCCCTCTCACCGCCACGCTCCCCGCCCGGCATCCTCCAGCACTCCTCTTCCTGCTGCTGCCGACGCGCGCAGCTTCCCGGGCACTGTTCTTAGGGCGCGCACGCGCTCCCTCCCTCTTAAAGGGGCCGCGCGCACCATCCTAAGGGGTCCTCGGCCAATTGCCGGAGGTCCTCCCTTATATGGCACCTCCTCCAAAATGGAGGTGCCCGAGCAATAGTTGTTGCATAGTGTACTTACCTCTGCTTCAGCCCTCAGGTCCCACTGCTAGCCTGACTACTAGTCCTGCCCGCCAGCCTGACTACCTGTCCAGTCCGCCAACCCGACAGTCTGTCTTCCATTTGGTCCACCAGTCTGTCTATGGGCTCTGCCCGCCTCCTTACCTGGAAGCACCTGCCCGTTACCTGCCATGCCTACCTGGAGGCTCCTGCTTGCTACCTGCAATGCCTACCTGGAGGCTCCTGCCCGTCACTTGCCGTGACCACCTGACAGCCTACCTAGTGGCTCCTGCCTGTCACCTGCCGTGACCACCTGTCAGCCTACCTGGAGGCTCCTGCCCGTCACTTGCCGTGACCACCTGACAGCCTACCTAGAGGCGTCTGCCTGTTGCCTGCCGTGCCTGCCAGTCCATCCACCCTTACCTCTCGTCAGCCTGCCTGCTGTGCCCATCTGCAATTCCGGTCAGTCTCTGCCATCTGTACCGTGGGAGTCACCTGCTCCCTGACAAGGTCGTCCCCAGAGTAGCACCTGGTCCCTCTGCTCGGATCCTCCCTGGTCACGGAGTCGTTAGCCGCCGTACGACCTGGGTCGCTCCGAGTTGATACCTAGTTACGCCCCTCTGGGTCCCTCCTTGCACTGCAGCACAGAGGCTCTATCATCCAGATCCGTAACAGTTTGCTCAGGTCATGGAAACCGGTGGCTCCCAAGCTCCTTCGCTCTCTGATCTGTACCAGGAGGTTTCTCGTCACAAATCCCAACAGGAAACCATCATGAACTTCCTGCGGAGTGTCAGCTCCCGCCTGGACACACTGACTGTTCCACCTGTGTCCCCCTCGAGTCGTGCGACTCTCGCTCCGGCAGCGCCGCTGCCCACCAATACCACGACATCCAACCCAGGTCTCCGGCTTTCTGCACCTCCTCGTTTTGGAGGCAACCCCACTCTAGCTCGGGTTTCATAAACCAGTGCACCCTGCACTTTGAACTTTTGGCACATCAGTTTCCCTCCGACCGGGCCAAGGTGGCGTTCATCATGTCTCACCTCACTGGAGAAGCACTGGCATGGCTAAATCCCCTGTGGGAGAGAGGGGATCCCCTGGTGTCCGATCTATCGTCTTTCCTCGCTGCTTTCCGGAAAGTCTTCGATGAACCAGGACGAAAATCCTCTTCTGCCTCCTCTCTGCTACGTCTCTGCCAGGGGAGTCTCACCGTGGGCCAATATGCCATACGGTTCCATACCCTCGCTTCTGAGCTTGCCTGGGACAACGAGGCTCTGGTGTCCGTCTTCTGGGAGGGTCTTTCCGGTCGGATTAAGGACGAGTTAGCCGGTCGGGATATTCCTACCACCCTGGATGACCTGGTGTCACTAGCTACCCGGATTGACATCCGTTTCCAAGAACATACCAAGGAGGTTGCCCGGAAGAGAAGATTTCCTCGTCTTGCTCCTGTTTTTCAGAAACCGGTTTCACAACCAGCAATTCCCCGGGCACGCTCGCCCGAACCTATGCAGATTGACCAGACCGAGATGGTCAAGTCTCGCCTAGAAACTCGCCGAACCGAGGGGAACTGTTTCTACTGTGGTAGTAAGGAGCACCTGATCCGTTCCTGCCCGGTGAAGCCGGGAAACTCCAGTGTCTAGGACCGCTCGGAGAGGTCGTCCTAGGCAAAAGTAAATCCTCTCCGTCCTTGACTTTATCCGTCTCTATCTCCTGGGGAGAGAACCGCTACTTTGAAATTGCACATCTGGATTCCAGAGCTGCGGGGAACCTCATTTCCCAGTCCCTGGTAGAGAAATATCACATTCCCACCAAACCTCTGGCTGAACCATTGGCAGTCGCCTCCGTGGATGGAAGACTCCTTCCGGTGACCATCCTGCTCATCACAGAACCTATAACCCTGCAGGTGGGAATGCTGCACTCTGAGAGGATCTCCTTCCATGTGCTTTCCGGTCTCTCTCACTCCCTATTGCTAGGTCTACCCTGGCTTCAGAGACATGAACCCGTGCTGAACTGGCAATCCGGTGAAGTTCTCCGTTGGGGGCAGGATTGCGATAAGACCTGCCTGGTCCCGGTCCGCCCGGTTCGTCCACCACCCACCCCGGCTAATCTACCCGGTTTACCGGCACCTTACTGGTCCTATGCAGATGTCTTCGACAAAAAGGAAGCAGAGACACTGCCATCTCATAGGCCATATGATTGCCCGATCAACCTGGTACCCGGTGCCACTCCACCCCGTGGGCGTATTTACCCGTTGTCGTCGGCCGAAACCCGGGCCATGTCGGAATACATTAAGGAGAATCTGACTAGGAGATTCATCCGGAAATCTACCTCCCCGGCTGGAGCCGGATTCTTCTTCGTCAAGAAGAAGGATGGTTCACTACGTCCCTGTATAGACTACAGAGGACTCAACCAAATCACGGTCAAAAACAAATACCCCCTGCCGCTCATCTCCGAGTTGTTTGACCGCCTTAAGGGCGCTAGGATCTTTTCCAAACTGGATCTACGTGGGGCGTATAACCTGGTCCGGATCCGTCAAGGAGACGAGTGGAAGACGGCATTCAATACCCGGGACGTTCACTATGAATACCGTGTGATGCCCTTCGGTCTCTGCAATGCTCCCGCCGTCTTACAAGAATTAGTCAATGACATCTTCCGTGACCTTCTATATTCCTGCGTGGTGGTGTACCTGGACGACATCTTGGTCTTCTCTCCTGACCTTCCCACACACCGGAGGGATGTTCATCAGGTCCTGCTTAGGCTCAGGCAGAATCACCTCTATGCCAAATTTGAGAAGTGCCTCTTCGAGTAGACCTCCCTTCCGTTCCTGGGCTATATTATCTCCCAGACAGGTCTACAAATGGACCCCGAGAAGCTCTCTGCTGTCTTAAAGTGGCCCCGTCCGGAGGGGTTGAAGGCTATTCAGCGATTCCTGGGCTTCGCCAACTTCTACCGTCTCTTCATCCTGCACTTCTCTTCCTGGACTGCTCCCATCTCTGCGCTCACCCGTAAGGGAGCAAATCCCAAGGAATGGCCGCCCGAAGCTGAGGAGGCCTTCCTTTCCTTAAAGCAAGCCTTCTCCTCTGCCCCAGTGCTGCACCGTCCGGACTGCGACAAACAGTTTTTCCTGGAGGTTGATGCTTCCTCCTCCTCCGGAGCCGGAGCGGTGCTCACCCAAAAATCTTCATCCGGGAGAATGGTAACCTGCGGCTTCTTCTCCAAACTCTTCTCCTCGTCTGAGCGCAACTACTCCATAGGAGACCGAGAACTACTAGCCATCAAATTGGCGCTGGAGGAGTGGCGTTACCTGTTTGAAGGAGCTCTATACCCGGTGATCATCTATACTGATCACAAAAACCTAGCATATCTCCAGAATGCCCAAAGACTCAATCCGCGTCAGGCCCAGTGGTCTTTGTTCTTCGCTCGCTTCGACTTTATCCTGCATTACCGCCCGGCGGACAAGAATGTTAAAGCTGATGCCTTGTCCCGATCCTTCCTGTCTTCCGATCTTGAGGAGGAGCCTATGCACATCATCGACCCCTCCAAAGTGATGAGTATGGCCCCCTTGGCTCTGACTCGTCTCCCACCCGGTAAGACGTTTGTAGCGGTTCCAGATCGGGAGAAGATTCTTCACTGGGGTCATTCATCTAAACTAGCTGGCCATGTCGGTCAGAAAAAGACCTTCCTGCTCATTACCCGGCATTACTGGTGGCCTACCCTGCACAAGGATGTGGTAGACTTCGTCTCGGCCTGTTCGTCTTGTGCCCGCAACAAAGTTACCAGACATCTTCCAGCCGGTCACCTTTTGCCCCTTCCCGTACCTGCTGCCCCGTGGCAGCACATTGCTATGAACTTTATTACAGATCTCCCTGTTTCTGCCGGTTGTACAGTCATTTGGGTGGTCGCCGACCGCTTTTCTAAAATGGCCCACTTCATTCCCCTGCCTGGTCTCCCGTCTGCTTCGGAACTGGCTAAGGACTTCATCCTTCACATCTTCCGTCTCCATGGCCTACCCCTCCACATTGTGTCAGATCGAGGAGTTCAGTTCACCTCACGCTTCTGGATAGCTACGTGTAAGCTGCTGGATGTCACCCTGGATTTCTCCTCCGCTTTCCATCCACAGTCCAATGGCCAAGTGGAGCGTATCAGCCAGATCCTTACCAGCTACCTCTGGCACTTTGTTAATGCTCACCATACCGATTGGGTGGAGCTCCTACCATGGGCCGAGTTCTCCTACAACAACCATGAGAGCGAATCGACTTCCAAGTCCCCGTTCTTTGTAGTCTACGGTCAACATCCCCGGATTCCGTTTCCCGTCTCCGCTTCTGTGGACAACCCTGCCACGGAGTCTCTGGTCAGCGAATTTTCCACCATTTGGGAAAATACTAGGTCCGCACTTCTTCAGTCCTCCGAGCGGATGAAGAGACATGCTGACAAGAGACATCTGGATCCGCCTCAATTCCGTCCGGGAGACAAGGTTTGGCTCCCCTCCAAACATGTTCGGCTCAAAATACCCTCCTATAAGTTGGGTCCTCGGTTCATCGGTCCATTTGAAGTCCTCAAACAAATCAACCCAGTGGCCTACAAGTTAAAACTCCCGGTCACCTTGCGGATTCCCAATTCCTTCCACATATCTCTCCTCAAACCAGTTGTGTTTAATTCTTTTTCCAACAATCCAGGTACTCCCCCTGCTCCGGTTTCTGCTGAGGACGTTTTTGAGGTAGAGAACATTCTGGCCACCAAGAGGGTAAGAGGAAAAACCTTTTTTCTGGTGGATTGGAAGGGGTTTGGCCCAGAGGAGAGAACTTGGGAACCCAGGGAGAACATTCATGCCCCGCTTTTCCTTAATAAATTTCTTTCTGGCCTAAAAAAGAGGGGGCGTAAAGGGGGGGGATACTGTAGCATCGGCGTCTCTGCCTCCTGCCAGGCAGAGACGCCGTCCCTCTCACCGCCGCACTCCCCGCCCGGCGTTCTCCAGCGCTCCTCTTCCTCCTGCTGCCAGCGCGCGCAGCTTCCCGATCACTGTGCTTAGGGCGCGCGCGCTCCCTCCCTCTTAAAGGGGCCGTGCGCCACCCTAAGGAGTCCCCGGCCAATTGCCGGAGGTCCTCCCATTTATAAGGCACCTCCTCCAAAATGGAGATGCCCGAGCAATAGTTGATGCACAGTGTACTTACCTCTGCTTCAGGCCTCAGGTCCCGCTGCTAGCCTGACTACTAGTCCTGCCCGCCAGCCTGTCTAACAGTCCAGTCCGCCAGCCTGACTACTCTCCAGCCTGACAGTCTGTCTTCCATCCAGTCTGCCAGTTTGTCTATGGGCTTTGCCCGCCTGCTTACCTGGAAGTACCTGCCCGCTACTTGCCGTGCCTACCTGGAGGCTCCTGCTTGCTACCTACCGTGCCTACCTGGAGGCTCCTGCCTGTCACCTGCCGTGACCACCTGACAGCCTACCTGGAGGCTCCTGCCTGTCATTTGCCGTGACCACCTGTCAGCCTACCTGGAGGCTCCTGCCTGTCACTTGCCGTGACCACCTGACAGCCTACCTGGAGGCTCCTGCCCATCACTTGCCGTGACCACCTGACAGCCTACCTAGAGGCGTCTTGCCTGCCGTGCCTGCCAGTCCATCCACCCGGACCTCTCGTCAGCCTGCCTGCTGTGCCCATCTGCAATTCCGGTCAGTCTCTGCCATCTGTACCGTGGGAGTCACCTGCTCCCTGACAAGGTCGTCCCCAGAGTAGCACCTGGTCCCTCTGCTCGGATCCTCCCTGGTCACGGAGTCGTTAGCCGCCGTACGACCTGGGTCGCTCCGAGTTGATACCTAGTTACGCCACTCTGGGTCCCTCCTTGCACCGCAGCACAGAGGTTCCACCATCTGGATCCGTAACAGAACCTCGGTGCAAGGAGGGACCCAGAGGGGCGTAACTAGGTATCAACTCGGAGCGACCAAGGTCGTACGGCAGCACAATCGACTCTGTGACCAGGGAGGGTCCGAGCAGAGGGACCAGGTGCTACTCTGGGGACGACCTTGTAAGGGAGCAGGTGACTCCTACGGTACAGATGGCAGGGACTGACTGATATTGCAGATGGGCACAGCAGGCAGGCTGACGAGTGATCCGGGTAGATGGACTGGCAGACACGGCAGGCGGGAGCCTCTAGGTAGGCGGTCAGGTGGTCATGGCAGGTGCAGGCAGGAGCCCCTAGGTAGGCTGTCAGGTGGTTACGGAAGGTGACAGGCAGGAGCCTCTAGGTAGGCTGTCAGGTGGTCACGGCAGGTGACAGGCAGGAGCCTCTAGGTAGGCTGTCAGGTGGTCACGGCAGATGACAGGCAGGAGCCTCTAGGTAGGCTGTCAGGTGGTCATGGCAGGTGACAGGCAGTAGCCTCTAGGTAGGCTGTCAGGTGGTCATGGCAGGTGAAAGGCAGGAGCCTCTAGCTAGGCTGTTAGGCGATCACGGCAAGTGACGGGCAGGAGCCTCCAGGTAGGCACGGCAGGTAGCAAGCAGGAGCCTCCAGGTAGGCACGGCAGGTAACAAGCAGGAGCCTCCAGGTAGGCACGGCAGGTAACGGGCAGGTGCTTCCAGGTAAGGAGGCGGGCAGAGCCCATAGACAGACTGGCGGACCAAACGGAAGACAGACTGTCGGGTTGGCGAGTAGTCAGGCTGGCGGACTGGACAGGTAGTCAGGCTGGCGGGCAGGACTAGTAGTCAAGCTAGCAGCGGGACCTGAGGGCTGAAGCAGAGGTAAGTACACTATGCAACAACTATTGCTCGGGCACCTCCATTTTGGAGGAGGTGCCTTATATATGGGAGGACCTCCGGCAATTGGCCGGGGACTCCTTAGGACGGCGCGCGCGGCCCCTTTAAGAGGGAGGGAGCGTGCGCGCGCCCTTAGAACAGTGCCCGGGAAGCTGCGCGCGCCGGCAGCAGCAGGAAGAGGAGCGCTGGAGGACGCCGGGCGGGGAGCGCGGCGGTGAGAGGGACGGCGTCTATGACTGCCTAGGGGCAGAGACGCCGATGCTACATCGCTAATGGAAATCTGAGGTGAGTTACTAATACCCGCACTTCTGGGAGCAGGCTCAGCTCCTGAGCCCGCTCCATATATGCAGTATGGTTATCCGCTATACATGTACGAGGGATGTCGCTAATGGAAATCTAGGGTGAGTTACTAATGTATATTTATATAAACTAACAGCATTTGTCGCCTTGGTTTCCAGGAATGGGAACATAGTGGCCAGTACCCAGCACTGGATGGTGTTTTTTTAGCTTTAATTTCTTAATACTACTGTTGTGGAGGGGATTTTTTCCCGAAGGAGATTTTTCCTTGACTAATAACCTCCAGATAAGAATAAATGGGACAGTGCTTCTCAGCTTAGGTTTAAACATATGCAAAAATTCCTCCAACCATTTCCATATGTCTTCACTATATATGTGGAGCCTTACGTGTTAGTTTATGGTAAGAGTTTTTTGTTTCCTGCACATGTAGTATTGTACAGTACATATTATATACACTTATTATTCAGTATACATAACTAAACATTAATATACCTCAACGTACATTTACAAGCAACAGTCTTGGCAGTCCTTGTCAGGTACCAATGTAGCAGTTCAGAACGATCGGCTCTCCACTGATGAGGGTCGGGCACATGGAAGAGTAAATAATGAAAGATCAAGAAGGTCCCTGTGCTCACTTATAACTTTTTCTTTTATTCGGTAAATAAATTAACAAATGGACTCTGTCGCTGTAACCCCTTCCAAGGAGAGCTAATTTGGGTTGAGATACAAACGATCTCCAAACCTGCCATTATTGGTCCAATTAATTAAATATGATGCATCAGAGTCAAGAAAAACACACCGCCAGTGCCTGTCAGTGTACAATTCTTGTCTGCCCTCAGATCCCAAGCAACAAGTATTTTATTACACCCACAGAAGAAAGGGAAATGGCTAAGTGCATTATCTAAAGAAAAAGATATGTAAGTTGGGAAAAACAAAGTTGTAAACTATGTATTCTGCTGAATTCCTGCAAACTGCTTCTACCCCAGTTTCCTGTGTCTTTTGTAACAAAGGAAATTTAACACAAAGACACCTCTATATCAGAGACAACGCCCTGTGTTATTGCTTTTAGGAATAACACTTATAAAACCAATGCAAACACACAACATTAATAAAGATATATAAATTATCAAAATTATTATCAAAGTAAAGTATAAAATATTTACAATAAGAAGGTGTTTCAGGCCATCCAAAGCTTTCTTCCACAGAGAAAGCTTTGGGTGGTATGAAACGCGTCCATTTGCTCACTCATTTACCATTGTAAAATTGTATAAGTGAGCACTGGCACCTTTTTGATCTTTTGTCAGGTACAAGGTTTACGCCAAAGTAACACCAATGACACCAGTCAGCACAGGGATATCACAGCTCAAAAAAGTGTAATTTGACAGCTAACCTGACATCGGTCATTGGCTTGTAAGGTTAAATTATCTTTATCCTTTTAAGTGAGTTAACCTTCTGTGACAAGTTATCAAGATGGTGCATAATTTGTCAAGTTGAACCTGGCTACATCTGTAATAGTACATCAAGATGTGAGAACTACCACTTTTCCATGCCAAACTACTATTATGTCAATGTGTTCAACAAAAGAGGCATAATACATTTAATATATGAGAACAATTATTTTATATTTTTTAACACTATAGGCAAAAATGTTACCCATTTCTTTACTTTCCTATGAAATTTATCATCATATTTACCATCATCTTTAAATACAAATATAGCGTTTATTATATTATTTCTATTGTTTTCTTACACCTGCATTTGCGATTGCAGACTCCAGCGTTGAAACCTGCAGTGATGAGCAGAATAGTCAGGTATGTATGTGTAACACTGACGTATGAATGAGGAGCACTCAAACCACATAATACATTTGGTAGAAGCCATTTTCTCCCTTATCTAAGAGCAATTTTTATGCATAAGTTGTCTCACTGCAATAAACCATGTGAAGACATTATTATGGCTCATTTAGAAGTCCATTTTTAAAGTAAATGTTCTATCCATGTTTGTAAAGGACAGATCACATACCCATCATAGTCTATGGGGCTGTTCACATGTACTGTGCATACTTTTTGGCGAGTGAGACGTGCGTTTTTGATTCAAACTTCCCCATTCAAATCAATGGGTCCATAATATAGCAGACAGCACATGGATGCCATCCAGGTGTCATCCAAGTGCTGTCTGTTTTTGTTTAACTGTTTAACCCTTTCAAACCAGAGCCTGTTTTCACCTTCCTGACCAAGTCAATTTTTTCAATTCTGACCACTGTCGCTTTATGTGGTTATAACTCTGGAACACTTCAACGACTCCCAATGATTCTGAGATTGTTTTTTCGTGGCATATTGTACTTGATGTTAGTGGTAAAGTTAGGTCGATTTTTTTTTTTTTGCATTTATTTGTGAAAATATCAGAATTTTGGCAAAATTTTTAAAAATTTAGCAATTTTGAAACTTTTCATTTTTACACCCTTAAACCAGAGAGTTATATTACACAAAATAGTTAATAAATAACATTTCCCACATGTTTACTTTACATCAGCATCATTTTTGAAACATATTTTTTTATTAGGAAGTTAGAAGGGTTAAAAGTTGATCAGCAGTTTCTAATTTTTCCAACAAAATTTACAAAACCAATTTTTTAGGGGCTACATCACATTTGAAGTGACTTTGAGGGTTTTATATGACAAAAAATACCCCAAAGTGACACAATTTTAAAAACTGCCCTCCTCAAAGTGCTCAAAACCACATTTGAGAAGTTTATTAATCCTTTAGGTGCTTCACAGGAATTAAATCAATATGGAAGGAAAAAATGTAAATTTTTCTCACAAAAAATGTTACTTTAGCCCCAAATTTTGGTTTTTCACAAGGGTAACAGGAGAAAATAGACCATACAATTTGTTGTGCAATTTCTCCTGAGTACACCGATATCTCATATGTGGTGGAAAACTACTGTTTTGGTACATGACAGGGCTCGGAAAGGGAAGGAGTGCTATTTGACTTTTGGAGAGCAAAATTGGCTGGAATAGATAGCGAATGCCATGACATGTTTTCAGAGTCCCTGATGTGCCTAAACAGTAGTAACCCCTGGCTGAAGATTCCCTATAATGAGGCAGATACCCTGGTCTGTGTTGTGTGGTTGCAGAGGTGACGTCACATCGACATCACTGCAGCCAATCACTGAGCTCAACGATTTGGGCTGTCTACATCGGCAGAGCTGCTGAACTCAGTGATTAGCTGCAGTGATGTCGACGCGATGCCACCGCTGCAACCAAACAACAGAAACTGGGCATTTTTTTTACATTGAACTATGCATATAGAGAAAAGTTTTCTGAAAGAGGACAACCCCTTTAAGCAGAACTACAGCTTTCCCATAAATGTATTTTATGATATTTTTATATTCAGATCGGAGAAAATCCAGCAGAGGAGACTCAGGTGAGTGCGCTACTTATTTTTTCACACCACAGACTGATCTTATTGGTCTCAGAATTTGGCATTTGTGGCCAGATCTAAATGACTTAATGAATAATGCAAAATGCTCTTTCTTTATATTTATGAATGAATTAAAATGTAAAATTAATATGTTCATAGAGCAATTACTGACCATTGACTCATCCTTTAATTAGATTATTACACTTAATTACATAACAGACTACACGGCGATGCGCACATTACCTGCAGCACGTACACTGTTTAGAAATTAACAAATTGTGATTTGTTTTACCATGAAGACAACGTACAACCAGGGTCCGTTGTGTATATCTATTCGGCCGTGCATTGTTAAACCGAAAGCTGCTTTACAGAAAAACTATGTGGACGATTCATCAAAGCTTTTGCGATAGATTTATGGCTAAAAAAGTCAGTTTTTTTGCACAACGCGAGGTTGCACAAAAAGATGCGACTTCTGGTGATTTCACTAGTGATGAGTGCGCATGCTCGCCACTGCTCGATACTCGATCAAGCATCGGGGTGCCCAGGTACGCTTGTTATTCGATCGAGTATTGTGGGTGCTCAACCGCCATGCTGGAGTCCCCATCTCTCATGTTTTGTGGTTGGTAGACAAGCAATAAACATGCGAGGACTACATGCCATACACGGTAATGCCGTAGCCATGTTGGCTACTTGCATTACTGTTATTGGCCGGTGACGCGATACTCGGCACATTCTGGAAACAGGTCAGGGACAGTTCATCTAGGATGGAGAGCTTAAATTAGAGCAGGCATACAGCTACTGCACCATTAAAACAAAAGTCCTTTTCAGGGCTACATATTTTCTTTTCTCTATTAATATCGTTACATTTGCAGGCATATATCATATTCTCATGCACCCCTTCCCACCGAAAAAAGGGTATACGGTTCATGGTTTCTTCTTTTTCTTCTCCTCTTCCTCCACCATATCCACAGGGTCATCATGTGGCCCTCGCTCCAAATTTTTAGAGGGTCATCATGCGACTCTCGCTTACTTTTTCCAGTGTGTATATGATGCCCTCCTTCATAATTTTTACAGGATGTGTATGAGGCCTAACTCTACAATTCTCTTACATACAGTACAGACCAAAAGTTTGGACACACCTTCTCATTTAAAGATTTTTCTGTATTTTCATGACTTTGAAAATTGTACATTCACACTGAAGGCATCAAAACTATGAATTAACACATGTGGAATTATATACTTAACAAAAAAGTGTGAAACAGCTGAAAATATGTCTTATATTCTAGGTTCTTCAAAGTAGCCACCTTTTGCTTTGATGACTGCATTGCACACTGTTGGCATTCTCTTGATGAGCTTCAAGAGGTAGTCACCGGAAATGGTCTTCCAACAATCTTGAAGGAGTTCCCAGCCACAAAGTTCTTTATGTACCCTTACGGGTAACTAGAGATAACAAGGGAAGTGTCCATATCACTTAAATTGTCCATTAGTAAGGCAAAACACATATCAAGATACACATACATAAAAATACACAAGACAATACCCCAAGGGCAACTATCTACACTGTCAGAGTTTCCTTCTCTATTCTCTGTATCTGACAGGGGTCTGACCTTGTGTGCTATGTGTCGACCTACGTGGTACTGGGATGCGTGAGGCACTAGTATTTGCACTACCTCCCATTCTGTCAGTTCTAAGTTTTGGGGGACTGCAGGGTTGCTTTAACCTCTCTACGGAACTGGCAAGTATACCATTGGCTGGACCTTCTTGCTCTGCTCCAACCGGGGATCCTTCTTCTGGGGATTCTTCTTGAGCAGGCTCTTCTGAAGCACTTACAGGCTCTACTTGCTGTGGAGGGTCTTCTGGCTGTTGAAAGAAGTGGATCACAGGTATTATTACTGCTCCTCCTAGTTGAGGCCAATCTGCCGGGAAATCTCCTAAGTCAGTATGGAGTACTTCTTCTTTAGGCTCCTCCGGTACGATGAGAGGCACTTCTTCTTGGGGCTTTAGCAGGTCTGGACACAACTTCAGATGGTCTCTAGATACCGTTGCAGTCGTTATTCCTCCGTCTTTGCTAATCAAACAGGTCTTCTTGTTATCAAATCTTGAATTTAACACAGTGTAGGGTTCTCTCTCCTACTGGTTATCAAGTATGTGGTTTCTCCTTTTCCTCTTTAACACCACTTCTCCTGGTGTGAAGGGTTCTGCGGGCGCACTTTTATTGTAGTGGGCTTCCTGCTTGTCCCTTACCCGAGTGAGACTGTCTTCGACACAGGCCTGTACTCTTCTGTACTGCTCCTGTCTGGTCTTGTCTCAGTCCTCAGTGGACATATCTGCTTCTGGTTCCACTACAACAAGCTCCAGGTCCATGGGCAACTTCCCGGGTCTTGCTCGCATGAAATATGCTGGAGTACAATTGGTGGAACTCACAGGTATATGGTTGTACAGATCTACCAGGTCAGGTAGTAGGTCTGGCCACTGATTTCTCTCCTCTAGTGGTAAGGTCTTCAGCAGGTCGATGACGATGTTATTCATCTTTTCACCGAGACCGTTGGTTTGGGGGTGGTACAGTGTAGTCCGGATCTTTTTACACCCGTACAGATGGCAGAACTCCTTGAACAATTCGGCTTCAAAGGCTGAGCCTTGATCTGTCAGCACCTGCTCTGGGTATCCATGGGGCCTGCAGAAGTACGCCTGAAACGTCTTCGCCGCAGTTTCTGCCGTCAGGTCCTTGACGGGGGCGACCACCAGGAACCGGGAGTAGTGATCCACCATGGTCAGGGCATAAGAATATCCTGACCTGCTGGGTGACAGCTTGACATGATCCAGGGCCACGATCTCCAAAGGTCGAGTTGTCTTGATGGGTTGCAGGGGTGCCTTCTGTCTGCTGTAGTCTTTTCTACTGAGGCTACAGGGTCCACAATTCCGGCACCACCTCTCAATGGAACTGCGCATTCCTACCCAATAAAACTGACACTTCAGCAGGGTTTCTAGCTTCTTCCAGCCAAAGTGCCCCGCCTGATCGTGGTAGGCTTCCAACACCATCTGGATGTCTGTCTTGGGCACCACTATCTGCCATACCATCTCATGGGTTTTGGGGTTGACGTACCTTCGGCACAGCTTCTCTCTATAGATGAACAGCCGGCTCTTCTCATTCCACAGCTGCTTAGCTTGTAGAGACATGTCCTTCTCCAGGGAGGAACCTTCCTGGGTTATCAGCTCTTTGATGCGGCTGACAATCGGGTCGCTGTCCTGGGTCTCCTTCCAGCTGTGGTGAGGCAGGGGGTTTAACGTCTTACCGCGATGCCTCCTGGAGGCTCGATGCTCGTGGACCCCTCCATTACAGTGGAAGGCAGGTAGCTCAATCTCCTCCAGGTCATCTACTTCTTCTTCAGTGTCCGACTGGTGAGGCATCCTGGACAGGGCATCGGCGTTGGCGTTCTTGCGACCCTCCCGGTACTTAATAGTGAATTGGTAGTTTGAAAGCCGAGCAATCCATCGTTGCTCCATGGCTCCTAACTTGGCTGTTTCCAGATGAGTCAAGGGGTTATTATCAGTGAAGGCAGTGAACTTAAGAGAGGCAAGGTAGTGCTTGAACCGCTCAGTGATGGCCCAGACCAGGGCAAGGAACTCCAACTTGAAGCTGCTATAGTTCTCTGGGTTCCTCTCGGTCGGGCGGAGCTTCCTGCTTGCATAGGCGATCATCTTTTCTCGGCCATTCTGCTTCTGAGTCAGTACAGCTCCTAATCCTTCGTTGCTGGCATCAGTGTACAGCAGGAACGGCTGGCTGTAGTCAGGGTAGGCTAGGATCTCTTCGCCGGTCAGGATCCCCTTCATCATCTCAAAGGATTCAGCTTGCTCCTTACCCCACTGGAACGGGGGGTTTCTGCCTCTCCCGGACTGTCCTACCAGGAGATCTTGCAAAGACGCCGCTTTCTTGGTATAGTCCTTCACAAACCTCCGGTAATACCCGACTAGTCCCAGGAACTGACGTACCTCCTTGAGGCTCTTCGGCTCCGGCCATTTCTGGATGGCAGTGACCTTCTCCGGGTCTGGTGCTACTCCCTCTGGACTAACGATGTGCCCCAGGTACTGTACCTTTCGCTTGAGCAGGTGGCACTTTGGAGTACACTATCACGTCTTCCAGGTATAGTAGTACAGTCTCGAAGTTGCGGTGTCCCAGGCAGCACTCCATCAATCTCTGAAACGTTCCGGGGGCTTTGCAAAGTCCAAACGGCATACTATTGAACTCGCAGAGTCCCATCGGGGTGGTGAAGGCCTTCTTCTCCCGATCCTCCTCAGCAACAGCTACTTGTCAGTACCCACTAGTGAGGTCAAGGGTGGAGAAATAATTTGCAGACTTCAAGGCAGCCAGGGATTCCTCTATACGTGGTAAAGGATATGCATCTTTATGTGTAATGCGATTTACTTGTCTGTAATCTACACACATTCTCATGCTTCCGTCCTTTTTCCTGACTAGAACTAGGGGAGCTGCCCAGGGACTACAACTATCCCTTACTACCCCTGCCTTCTTCATGTCGTGCAACATCTCCTTCGCCTTCTGGTAGTGTGCTGGTGGTATAGGCCTGTAACGTTCTTTGATGGGTGGATGGTCACCTGTGGGGATATGGTGTTGAACCCCCTTAATCCTCCCAAAGTCAAGTGGGTGCTTACTGAATACCTGCGCGTATTCCTGAACCACCCGGTGTACACCCTGCTTCTGATGGGCAGGAGTGGTGTCTGTCCCAACATGGAGCTGTTGACACCAATCCTCCACCTGGGTTGCCGGGTCAATATCCTCTACTTCGTCTGGTGAGGTTAAGGACTCCGCCGTGTGTATGGAGTTGTTATTTACTGTGTACAGTTTGGCAACAGTGGCTTAGCGTGGTAATCTAACCTCGTCCTCCCCATAGTTTAGGAGGCGTACGGGCACCCTCCCATTGCGTACATTCACTACCCCTCTGGCAGTCAAGAGTGTAGGTCTATGCTCCGAGCTAAGGGGCTCTACTACCGCCTGGTAGCTCCGTCCTTTGAGACCTATTGCTGCTCTACACCAAATCAGCATTTCACTCATCGGGGGAATCACAATGGGTATCGGGTCTGTCACCCGTACATTACCAATTTCACCGCCTGTTAGCTTTACCTGTTGCTGGTACATAAGGGCTCGGATCTCTTTCTGGAGCGCCCTTCTCTGCCCTGGTCTGGCAGTGTCAGCTATCTGTTGGAGCAAGAACAACACTTCTCCCAAACAGTTACTAACAATATTTGTGCCGAGTACCATATACAAGTCTGTATCATCGGGATTATTCTCTACTACAATTAGTCCCTGGTCCTTCAGTTCCACTCTTCCCACCTTTACTGCCACTTCCTTAACCCGACTAGGTTAAGGGGGAGGCCGTTTGAGGCATACACGGAAAGATTTGGATCTGGTGGGTGAAGTTCGTCTATGGACCAGAATCTTTTGTAGAGGACATCAGGCATGATGGTTACCTGAGATTCAGTGTCCAGCAGAGCAGGTGTTGCGATGCCGTCCAGCACGATGGACAGGAAAGGTCTTCCTCCCACGAACCTGCGGTACCAGTTTGATGGGCCTGAGGGGTCTACTCCTGGGTATCGGCCTTGGCCCCAGGGTTTGCTCGTTTAAAGGACAGCTCGCTCCGGATGGCTTGACCTGTCTTGTGGCAGACAGGGTTCTTCGGCGGGCGGCGTTGGTCGCTGGTCCTCCCAGGGGGTGGCATTGTCCTCCTCCTCCTTCTCATCCAGGGGACATCCTCAGGGCTGTCGGCTAGCAGGATCCTTCCTTCTGCCTCGGGCTCCGTCCGCAGCTGCAGGGCACTCAGTACAGTGGTCAGGGTTTTGCTCAACTGACGCACTTCAGAGCGCAGGCTGTCCAGCTCACTAGGGGACGTTGCTGGAACCTTGGCTTCAGCAGCCACCGGGGAAAAGGTGGACGCTGCAGGCACTGGGGTGGCCCCACCCTGGTAACATTGGATAGCAGTTGTTTCCAGGGCTGCAGTCCTTTTATAGTCATGTCCTTAAGGGTGTCAAAGGTGGCATCTGGATGATCCAGCAACCACCAACACACAGTCCTGCTCTCCTGAGACCTCAGTCCCCGGATAAACTGTTCCTTCAGCATTTTATTTTCATTATTGATGCTGGTTGGACTAACCTGTTTCAGAGCTCGCAGGGCCCCTTGTAAATGTCAGGCATAGTCCCGAACACTGTCCTCCGGTTGCTGAGAGCAGTTGTAGAACCTCATCTGGAGGTCTGTCTCAGTACGATCCTCAAAGACAGTCTGTAACTTTTTAAAGATTGCGGACACTGACTCCTGGTCTGCGGCCGACCAGGTTTCTACTTCTCGCTCCGCAGCACCAGTCAATTGTCCCAATACAACAGCGGCTATTTGCTTGCCTGTCATAGAGTACATGTCCAGTATACCGCATATTTTCCTTTTGAATCCAGACAGGGTATCTGGTTTGCCGCTGTACTGGGGGAGCCACTTCACTCCAGGGATGTACGGTAGGGCCATGGGTATGACAGGGGTTACAAACCCTGCTGGTGGAGCGGCTGCTCCGGCCTGCTCGGCGCCGGGCGCGGGTTGATCATCAGGGCCGTTAACCGGTACTCCGGCGTTGTGCTGTTCTTCGGACATTCTGGCGCCCCCCTAGCGAATTGTGGCCTACCTTCTTTTCTTTTCTTCCGGTAGGCCGCAGCTCCGCTGGTGACGGTCTTCCTTCAGGACCTTGCGTCGCTTGCGTCCTACGTCAGAGCGTTCACCGGGGCTCCTTCCAGGACCTGGCGCTTCCTGGTTTGACGTTGAGGCGTGGGGCGTGTCCGGGGCTTTGCACGCTTCAGCATGTACACCTCTCAGTCTCCCGCGGTTACGCCCTTCTTCCCGCTCAGCGGCACAACAATGGCGGCGATCTTCACCACAGTTAAATACACAGTTCTGATTAAAGGCGCACAGTACCCGGTGGCAACGGGCACAACACTCCGTCATTGCAGCGGGCACAAGATCCTGTTCGTGACACCAGGAAAAGATGACGTGCCCAGGGGATGGGGACGACTGGGCGCCCGGGCCTTGTTGCCTGACCTTGGGGGATGTCGCGGTTGTCGGCTCCCGGGCCAGTACCCTGGGGTCACTCTTAAAAGAAGGGGGAAAGTTATATGGGATAGGGAATTTTCGTGACGCCACCTGTGGTGTCTGGTGAGGATCACCAGCGCTGCGACAGTCCTCTTAGGCTGGTGTTCAGGCAGCTTAGTTGGTGCGGCTCCCCACAGGTGGAGCGGGGCCTCAGGGCAGCATAAGTGTAGGGATGCAGGATAGAGGGGACCCAGCCTGGTCAGAGGGAGAATAGGCAGGCACACAACAGTTCACTTCAGTACCTTTACTGGTGGTATTTCTGGCACGGTCCAGGGTACTTCAGGGTGAAGGGTGCATATCAGGACTCTCCCCAGTGAGCGGGTGTCCGGCCTCCTGTTCCTTGCCTTTCCTTGATAAGTTTCTGACCTGCCTGGAGCTAGGCCTAACTTGATCTCTGTCTTGCACCTGCTGACCTGGTGGTAGGGCCTTCTGTTGGAGATCACACTCCCTGGTCTCTTGGGCCTCCTTGACTCCTGGCCCTGGTACAACAGTCAGCTTCTGGTAATCCTGGGACGTAAAGTTCTCCAGGGGTTCCGGTTATTCCTGCTGGGAATATAGGCCCCCCGTAGGCGCGGACCCGGTGTCCGGTAAATGGTTTTGGGGTGAGCTGGTTAAGCTCCTCTGCCCCTATGTAGCTTGCTTACTCCACTCGCCTTCAGCCACGCTCGGGGCCCTCACTAAGCTTCACACGTGCAGTAGGCCTCGGTACTCTTCACCGCTCTTCTGGCGTCGGCACGCCCTAGGCTCACTAACTCGAGCTCTCTGAGTCTGGACTGAACTGACTGAGCTCCACTGCAGGCTAGGTTCTGCAGGAGTTCCTCTCAACAGACTCAACTTCTCACAGACTGAACTTCTCACAGACTGAACTTCTCACAGACTGACTGCCTAACTCCACCCTCCAGTATATATATCCCTATCCGGGCTCCCTCTGGTGGTCTGAGGTGGTAGGGTGGAGGTGTGTAAATGCTATGAGGGTCTCTTGTGGAGAAGTCCGTCCATGCACCCCTCTGGGATCTGTGGCACCAATGCGCAGCAGGGCGCCACACTTTCATCCATTTCAGTGATTTTCCTGCCCCTCCCCGCCAGCCCTCCTGTTAGGGTCTTCCAGAAAAATGCTTGAGTTTCCCATTAACTTCCATTATACTTGATACTTGAGTCGAACCCATCCGAGCGTCCGACCTGTTTGATTCGAGTACCTAGCACTCGAGCATTTTAGTGCTCGCTCATCACTAGTTTTCACACCATTCTTGCTATAGCTCCAACAAATGGGCAAAGCTGGGACTGGACGGCATGGCAAACCAAACTTGTAAAATTCATAACAAGCGGGGGCTTTCGCTATTCCACTGCTGGAGTAAGATTTGTGAATGAATCAGGAGCATCTGCTCCAAAATGCCCTCTCTTCAAGAGAATCTCTGGTCTCGATGAATCACCCTCAATGTCTTTTGTGAGCGCTAGAATCTACGAGAACTTGGGTGAAAAAAAAGACAGGATTTTAATAAGTTCTGTTCTGATTTTCTCTTGTGATGTTTTTTTTTTTGTCAAGGTATTGTAGTTCAAAGTATTTTAGCCAAGGTCACACAGACAAGGGTTAGTTATATAATTGACAATTTAAAGGGGATGGTCCTGTTACTTCTTTTAGCTGCTTCGCTGCTTTTGAAGCTTGAAACAGTTAAAAGTAGTTACTAAAGAAAAAACGTGCCCAGCAGTTTATTCAAAAGGCGTTGTGCGCACATACCCTTAGATATCTTATAGTTATTTAGTGTTTTTAGTAACGAGGACACAGTTTTCCATAAAACTGAGTGTGCCCAAACTTGCCTAAAATGACCACATTTAAAGCTATGATAAATTTTGAAGGATATACTACTTCATAATTGTGCTTATACTGTGAATATTTGTAGAAATCTTTGTAATATTAATCTTGATTTATTTTTGACAATCTGTTCTGTTTTGTGCAATTAAAAAAAAGAGAAACGATGAAGAAACACAAGACAGAGAAAAGTGCTTGAACATCGGTGAGGAGTTACTGTCAGTTTCTCATACACTTCTTTGCCTTGATGAAAATGCATAGTAAGCTTTTCTTCACAAAATCTAATATTTTCATTGCAGATAATGAAGATTATTCATATGATCTACACAGGGTTTCATGCCCACCTCTGGGTCATAACACTCAGAAAGCTGGGGGCTTTGTGGATTTCTTAATGAGGTAAGTACGGTAGTTTTTGTATGTGTCTTTGTAGATACTTTAAACTAATTTCACACAAGCATATATTTGGTTTGGTTAGTTGACACGGCCAACACAAGGGCCAATGGTAGCTATAGGCTATTTCTCATGGACTATTTTTCACATGACCTCAGGTCCGTATGAAAAAAAAATTCAGCTTGCAATAATCTGGCTTCATTTATGAACCAGATTAATGCATGAAAATGTGAAAAAGGAGCAATCAACTCACCTATCCAGGTGCACATCAAAATACTCCAGTAATAGCAACAGTCTAAACGATGGCCGCACTCACATCTCCTTAAAACAATTGCTTTATTGATCCAGTAATATAAAATACACAACAAATAGTTGAACACAATGGCGCAAACGTTAAAAAGGCAGAAAAGAAATATCCACTGCGCCCTCAGGCAACATGTTTCAGACCTGCATGTTCCCTTGTCAAGCCACATCTTGACAAAGGACCATGCAGGTCTGAAACATGTTGCCTGGGAGCGTAGCAGATATTGTTTTTCTGCCTTTTTCAATGTTGTGCTGTTGTGTTCAACCACTTTTGTGCCTTTTATACTACTGGATGAATAAAGAAATTCTTTTAAAAAGATGTGAGTGCGGCTATTGTGTGGACTGTTGCAGACTAGTGCATGTAAATAGTAGGCACCCATACGCTATCAGGATGAGAACACCTTTTTGGCTGCCAAGTAGAGATGAGCGGTGTTCGACTAGAACTGTTCGCCAATCTCAAATTCGAGCTGTTTTGGGCGGTGTTCGAGTTGTTCGACGAACCCGAACGATTTGCAAAAAATTCGGCTGTTCGAGGTTATGTTCGATAACTGTTCGTGCACCAAAAGCGTGTCCTGCATGTCTGGCGCTATTTAGAGCACCAATCATGCAGGGATTGTCTGCCACTCACTGTAATGCCACAGCCATGGTGGTTGTGGCATTAGAGTGATTGCCCAAATCGATGGGAACTGTGCTCACAGTGAAACATGAAAAGCCGGCAATTCAGCAGCGGTACACCGGTACCCGACAATTTAGAACCGAAAGAATAGAGCATCACACATAGATTAGATAGATAGAAACATGTCAGTCACATATATAAGAAGTACAGTGACAGTGTTGATTACTGTACTTGTCATTTAGTGTAAAGGATTTATAAAAAAAATATTAGTGTTTTCATGCACCGTCTCTTTAAAAAAGCCGGCCGACAATTCAGCAGCGGTACCCGACAATTTATAACAGAAGGAATAGAGCATCACACATAGATTAGGTAGATAGAAACATGTCAGTCACATATATATGAAGTACAGTGACAGTGTTGATTACTGTACTTGCCATTTAGTGTAAAGGATTTATTAAAAAAAATAATAGTGTTTTCATGCACCGTCTCTTTAAAAAAGCCGGCCGGCAATTCAGCAGCGGTACCCGACAATTTATAACAGAAAGAATAGAGCATCACACATAGATTAGATAGATAGAAACATGTCAGTCACATATATATGAAGTACAGTGACAGTGTTGATTACTGTACTTGCCATTTAGTGTAAAGGATTTATTAAAAAAATAATAGTGTTTTCATGCACCGTCTCTTTAAAAAAGCCGGCCGGCATTTCAGCATCTGTACCCGACAATTTAGAATGGAAGCAATAGAGCATCACACATAGATTAGATAGATAGAAACATGTCAGTCACATATATATGAAGTAAAGTGACAGTGTTGATTACTGTACTTGTCATTTAGTGTTAAAATAAAGGATTTATTTAAAAAAAAATTGGCGTGGGATCCCCCATAATTTTAGTCTCTAGCAGAGGTTAAGCAGACGGCTGGGGCAGATGTTTGAAGCCTGGGAAGGGGTAATACCCACGGAGCTTCCCAGGCTACTAATATCAGCCCCCAGCTGAATGCCTAGCCTTTACTAGCTATTAAAATGGGGGACCCCCCAAAAAATTGACGTGGGGTCCCCCCTATTTTAATAGCTAGCAAAGGCTAGGCAGACAGCTGGGGGCTGATATTAATAGCCCAGGAAGGGTGCCATGAATATTGGCCCCCTCCCAGGCTAGAAACACCAGCCGTCAGCCGCCCCAGAAATGGCACATCCATAAGATGCGCCAATTCTGGCACTTAGCCTCGCTCTTCCCACTGCCCTGTAGCGGTGGCAGTGGGGTAATAGGGCTGGGGTTGATGTCAGCTTATAATGCCAGCTGACATCAAGCCCAGGTTAGTAATGGAGAGGCGTCTATAAGACACCCCCATTACTAACCCCATAGTCAAAGTTAAAAAAAAACACAAACACCCAGAATAAAGTCCTTTAATTGAAATAAAGACACAATTCTTTATTGTTCTAAATTAAACCATACTTACAATCACGCCCATTCCAGCTGAAGCCAACGATCCCCTGCAATAAAAGAAAAATAATAAAGCAACATAATCCTTACCTTCCCATGGTTCCCACGACAGCTTCAGCTCTGCTACATCGAGATGACAGGCTGGACCGCAGCAGAAAGCTGCCATCCAGCCTGTCATCCCGCAGACACTGAGAAGCGCAGGCTTGCTTGCGCTGCTCAGCGTCTCTCTGTGACGGCATCCAGATGAGCCGAGTTCATGTCCAATGAACTCGGCTCACCTCATGCACGTCACTGACAGCGTGGGAAAATTCTCACGCTGAAGCGGTGAGTGCAGGAGAATTCTCCCACGCTGTCAGTGACGTGCATAAGGTGAGCTCATGTCCAATGAACTCAGCTCACCTCCTGCACGTCACTGACAGCGTGGGAGAATTCTCCTGCACTCAGCGCTTCAGTGTGAGAATTCTCCCACGCTGAAGCGCTGAGTGCAGGAGAATTTTCCCACGCTGTCAGTGACGTGCATGAGGTGAGCCGAGTTCATTGGACATTAACTCGGCTCATCTGGATGCCCTCACAGAGAGACACTGTGGAGCGCAAGCAAGCCTGCGCTTCTCAGTGTCTGCGGGATGACAGGCTGGATGGCAGCGTTCTGCTGCGGTCCAGCCTGTCATCTCGATGTAGCAGAGCTGAAGCTGTCATGGGAACCATGGAAAGGTAAGGATGATGTTGCTTTATTATTTTTCTTTTATTTCAGGAGATCGTTGGCTTCAGCTGGAATGGGCGTGATGGTAAGTATGGTTTAATTTAGAACAATAAAGAATTGTGTGTTTATTTCAATTAAAGGACTTTTTTCTGGGTGTTGTGTTTTTTTTAAATACTTTACTAGAAATTCATGGTGGTCATGTCTAATATTGGCGTGACCCCATGAATTTCGGGCTTAGGGCCAGCTGATAATGCCAAGCTGGCCCTAACCCCTTTATTACCCAGTGAGCCACCGCATCAGGGCCCTGGATGAGTTGGGTACAGCGCCAGAAGATGGCGCTTCTATGAACGCGTCATTTTCCGGGGTGGCTGCGGACTGCAATTTGCAGCGGGGGTGGCCCAGAAAGCTTGGGCCTCCCTGCGCTGCGGATTCCAGCCCCCAGCTGCCTAGTTGTACCTGGCTGGACACAAAAACAGGGCGAAGCCCCACGTCAATTTTCTTTAAATTATTTCATGAAATAATTAAGAAAAAAAGGGCTTCCCTATATTGTTGTGTCCGGCCAGGTACAAATAGGCAGCTGGTGGTTGGGGGCAGCCCGTTCCTGCCTGCTGCACCTGACTGGATACAAATATAGTGCGAAGCCCCACTTCAATTTTTTTTAATTATTTCATGAAATTCATGAAATAATTAAGAAAAAAAGGCCTTCTCTATATTGTTGTGTCCGGCCAGGTACAAATAGGCAGCTGGTGGTTGGGGGCAGCCCGTTCCTGCCTGCTGCACCTGACTGGACACAAATATAGTGCGAAGCCCCACATCAATTTTTTTTTAATTATTTCATGAATTTCCTGAAATAATTTAAAAAAATTGAAGTGGGGCTTCGCACTATATTTGTGTCCAGCCAGGTACAGCAGGCAGGAACGGGCTGCCCCCAACCACCAGCTGACTATTTGTACCTGGCCGGACACAACAATATAGGGAAGGCCTTTTTTTCTTAATTATTTCATGAATTTCATGAAATAATTAAAAAAAATTGAAGTGGGGCTTCGCACTATATTTGTGTCCAGCCAGGTACAGCAGGCAGGAACGGGCTGCCCCCAACCACCAGCTGACTATTTGTACCTGGCCGGACACAACAATATAGGGAAGGCCTTTTTTTCTTAATTATTTCATGAATTTCATGAAATAATTAAAAAAAATTGAAGTGGGGCTTCGCACTATATTTGTGTCCAGCCAGGTACAGCAGGCAGGAACGGGCTGCCCCCAACCACCAGCTGACTATTTGTACCTGGCCGGACACAACAATATAGGGAAGCCCTTTTTTTCTTAATTATTTCATGAATTTCATGAAATAATTAAAAAAAATTGAAGTGGGGCTTCGCACTATATTTGTGTCCAGCCAGGTACAGCAGGCAGGAACGGGCTGCCCCCAACCACCAGCTGACTATTTGTACCTGGCCGGACACAACAATATAGGGAAGGCCTTTTTTTCTTAATTATTTCATGAATTTCATGAAATAATTAAAAAAAAAATACGTGGGGCTTCGCCCTATTTTTGTGTCCAGCCAGGTACAACTAGGCAGCTGGGGGCTGGAATCTGCAGCGCAGGGAGGCCCAAGCTTTCTGGGCCCCCCCCCCCGCTGCAAATTGCAGTCCGCAGCCACCCCGGAAAATGGCGCGTTCATAGAAGCGCCATCTTCTGGCGCTGTACCCAACTCATCCAGGGCCCTGGTGCGGTGGCTCACTGGGTAATAAAGGGGTTAGGGCCAGCTTGGTATTATCAGCTGGCCCCAAGCCCAAAATTCATGGGGTCACGCCAGTATTAGACATGACCGCCATGAATTTCTAGTAAAGTATTTAAAAAAAACACAACACCCAGAATAAAGTCCTTTAATTGAAATAAACACACATTTCTTTATTGTTCTAAATTAAACCATACTTACCATCACACCCATTCCAGCTGAAGCCAACGATCTCCTGCAATAAAAGAAAAATAATAAACCAACCTCATCCTTACCTTTCCATGGTTCCCACGACAGCTTCAGCTCTGCTACATCGAGATGACTGGCTGGACCGCAGCAGAACGCTGCCATCCAGCCTGTCATCCCGCGGACACTGAGAAGCGCAGGCATGCTTGCGCTCCTCACTGTCTCGCTGTGACGGCATCCAGATGAGCCGAGGTCATGTCCAATGAACTCGGCTCACCTCATGCACGTCACTGACAGCGTGGGAAAATTCTCACGCTGAAGTGCTGAGTGCAGGAGAATTCTCCCACGCTGTCAGTGACGTGCATGAGGTGAGCTCATGTCCAATGAACTCAGCTCACCTCATGCACCTCACTGACAGCGTGGGAAAATTCTCCTGCACTCAGCGCTTCAGCGTGAGAATTTTCCCACGCTGTCAGTGACGTGCATGAGGTGAGCCGAGTTCATTGGACATGACCTCGGCTCATCTGGATGCCGTCACAGCGAGACAGTGAGGAGCGCAAGCATGCCTGCGCTTCTCAGTGTCTGCGGGATGACAGGCTGGATGGCAGCGTTCTGCTGCGGTCCAGCCTGTCATCTCGATGTAGCAGAGCTGGAGCTGTCCTGGGAACCATGGAAAGGTAAGGATGATGTTGGTTTATTATTTTATTTTTATTACAGGAGATCGTTGGCTTCAGCTGGAATGGGCGTGACGGTAAGTATGGTTTAATTTAGAACAATAAAGAATTGTGTGTTTATTTCAATTAAAGGACTTTATTCTGGGTGTTTGTGTTTTTTTTAACTTTGACTATGGAGTTAGTAATGGGGGTGTCTTATAGACGCCTCTCCATTACTAACCTGGGCTTGATGTCAGCTGGCATTATAAGCTGACATCAACCCCAGCCCTATTACCCCACTGCCACCGCTACAGGGCAGTGGGAAGAGCGAGGCTAAGTGCCAGAATTGGCGCATCCTATGGATGCGCCATTTCTGGGGCGGCTGACGGCTGGTGTTTCTAGCCTGGGAGGGGGCCAATATTCATGGCACCCTTCCTGAGCTATTAATATCAGCCCCCAGCTGTCTGCCTAGCCTTTGCTAGCTATTAAAATAGGGGGGACCCCACGTCATTTTTTTGGGGGGGTCCCCCATTTTAATAGCTAGTAAAGGCTAAGTATTCAGCTGGGGGCTGATATTAGTAGCCAGGTAAGCTCCGTGGGTATTACCCCCTTCCGAGGCTTCAAACATCTGCCCCAGCCGTCTGCTTAACCTCCGCTAGAGCCTAAAATTATGGGGGATCCCACGCCAATTTTTATTTTAATAAATCCTTTATTTTAACACTAAATGACAAGTACAGTAACCAACACTATCACTGCACTTATTATATATGTGACTGACATGTTTCTATCTATCTAATCTATGTGTGATGCTCTATCTTTCTGTTCTAAATTGTCGGGTACAGATGCTGAATTGCCGGCCGGCTTTTTTAAAGAGACGGTGCATGAAAACACTAATATTTTTTTTAATAAATCCTTTACACTAAATGACAAGTGCAGTAACCAACACTGTCACTGTGCTTCTTATATGTGTGACTGACATGTTTCTATCTATCTAATCTATGTGTGATGCTCTATTCCTTCTTGTCTAAATTGTCGGGTACCGGTGTATGCCGCTGCTGAATTTGCCGGCCGGCTTTTTTAAAGAGAGTGTCTTCTGAGCAGTTTGTCAGCTTTTGGACACCTTTGCAGGTGTTTTCTATGTGTTTCTATGTGTTTTTGTTTGCCTGCCATTGGTTTTAACGGTGTTCGACGGTGTTCTAAGGTGTTCGACGAACAGTTCGACGAACAGTTCCTCGAACATCCCGGTGTTCGACGAACCGAACCGAACCCGAACACTACGGGGGTGGCTCAACACTACTGCCAAGTTCAGCATTCAACTGAACGTAGCCTTACATGTTTCATATCTATGTAACTTTTAAAGGGGGCCTTTTACGCACCCCTGACATGTTTGACACGTATTTCACATAAAATAACAATTCTGATGGATCTTTTCTTAGGACTGCTTTTTTTCTGTTTGTATGTCTGAAAATGTATAACGAATTGACTGTGTGACACCGACATCTCTGAATGGACTTTGTCAGTAAAAAAAAAAAAAAGTTTAAACCTCCTAACAAAGTTAAATACATCGGCATTGGCCCAAATCTGCTGTGACTGCAAACTCAAAAGTACAACAGCATTCTGAGTGCTCTAAGATATATGTGATATTTTTTTAAACATTTTATTACATTTCAGCTGTATTTACTATAAATTTGAGGCACGCCGATAAAAATGTGTGAGCCCACCTGCCACAACAAGGCGATCTTAAACTAAATGGTATATCTGTTCAATGGCAAACTTGCCTCTTTCTTTTGCACCCGTGGCTAACAAAAGTAAAAATAGGCACGGGTGCAAAATAGGTTTGACAGATGGGAGGAGAGGATGACTAAGATGAAAGCATTCACAGTCTCTGTTGCAAAAAATGAAGTCACCAACACCCAACAAAATGAAATACATAAGCAGGTGCAAAACTGCTCTGACTTTACTGCAAAAGCAAACCAAAATGGTACAGCATCCTGTACACAGTATATGCAAACATCAAATATTTCTATGACTGTATTTTACATTGTGCTATATGACTGTGACGCGCCCCCTGGGCCTGTGTTGTGTAGCGTTGCGCACGCGGGGAATACCCGGAGCCGGATCTGTCGGGGTTAGTAGTCCTCGTGGCGGTGACCCGGTCCGTGCCCAGGGTGTCAAACTAAGTGGCGGAATTTAGCAGAAGATGTTATAGTGTTCGACTACGCCACCCGTTGAATGCGGTTATGAAGCCGCCGCTGCAGGGCAGACCGCTGAGGCCGGTGGTACAGTTGTGCAGCGTGGGTAGTATAACCCCCAACGGGAGGGGTATGGCCTCAGGGCAGCAGACGTGGATGATGGGGATAGCAGAATTGCACGCAGGCACCAGGAACCACTCAGAGACGGTGCGGTGTAGTTCAGGGTCTTTACTGGTGGCAAAGGTAGACCCTCCCGGGAGTACTGGCTAGCGATCGGGGCCTGGTCAGTCCGTGAGCAGATAGGATCTCCCCCGGCCAGGCGGAGTTGTAGGCCTCCCCAACTAATTGTACTCTTCCTGGCTACCTTGCTAGAAGCGGGTAAAAGTAGCCCACGTCCCTGAGTGTACCGTGTGGTGCTCACCCGTATGGCCGGTGACTCGGGGCCTTCTGGTAGCCTCCGCTCCACGACGGCGGTGCTGGTCCCTTGCGTGTGACCGTGCCTTCGGGTTTCTTGGCCAGAGGACCTGAAATCCCCTGCCGGACGGTTTCTGCTGCTGGGTATGGAACAGTCCCCACAGCCTCGGACTCCGTGTCCGGTGAGATCTCTTCAGTCAGGACGAGCTCTACAGCTTCCAGTCCTGGACCCCTTTTATCACTGCTCCCACAGAGCTCCTCATCTTGCTCTCCCTGCATCTGCTCCACTCCAGACCAGACTATGTCTCTGTCTGGGACTCCTCTTCTTCTCTTCTTTTTCTTACCTAACCCCACCTCAGCCCCAGTTTATATAGGGGAAGTTCTTCCCCTCCCAGGACTGGGCAGGAGGTGTGGCATGCTTAGGGTTCCTGACCAGGAGACCTCCCACCTGCTCACAGACGTAATATTGCTATTACTGTGGTAACCAGAACCCTGGGGTGCCACATTCCCCCCTAGTAAAATTTAGTACTCCAGGACTAAACATATTTTTGAAAACATAACAGGGTATAAACAGGAACAATACAATAAGGAAAAACACGTTAGGGTGGTCACGGAGTGTCCGCAACCGGGTGCAATTTTTGAAGCAAAAAGGGTGTCCATTTCACCAAAGAACGGGGAGCCGTAACCAGGTAGGGGTCTGTCCTGCCCCGAGTCTTTAACAGTCTATAGTCCGTTCCTGGGTTACGCTCCAAACATATATACAACAGAGTTCCGGTTAATCCACAAAAGACACCTATAAAATAACTGGAAAAACATAATTATTTACAAGCAACAGTAAACGGGTAAATACCAATAAGACAGTCTGAACACTTTAGATCCTCCAACGTACGGGCAACTGGCCTCTATTGGCCCTAGTAGACCTACGGAGCTTACTGACCGGTCCTGAGCTACAGAGTGTAGGAGCTGTCAAAGGTAAGCTGGGCAGCTGTCTACGGACTGTTTGGCTCACTAGGGGCACGGCAGGCTCACTATAAGCAGAGGGTCGATTCTCCTGGTCTGCTTGTGTGGGGTCTTCTGCCTCCTGGACCGGCTGCTCTTCCAGCTCTACCTGTTTTTCCGTAGGCACTTGGGATGCTGGCTGGAGGAAGGTGAGGACGGGTACCACAACCGCGCCATTTACCTGTGTCCAAGACCGAGGGAAGTCTCCGAGTACAGTACTGACCATCTCTTACCTTTCCTCTGCGGGTCGAGGGTTTTCTTGATCTTCTTCAGGGTTTCGTAGCTGCTCGGGACACTTCTTCAGGTGATCTCGGGAGACAATGGCTGTGGTTTCTCCTCCATCCTTACTGATTGTGCAGATTTTTGGGTTTTCATGGCTTGATGGCAGTACGGTGTACGGGTCCTTCTCCCACTGGTCGTCCAACTTGTGGAGCCGTCTTTTCCTCTTCAAGACCTGCTCTCCAGGTACCAGGGGAACAGCGGGAGCACACTGGTTGTAAGTCTTCTCCTGTCTTTCTCTTGCTTGACGGAGACTTCGCTCAACGCTCTCCTGTACTTTCCGGTACTACTGCTGCCTCTCTGTGTCCCAGTCTGCTTCTGGTGAAGTGTCCTCGGGTGTCAGGACTCCCATATCCAGATCAACAGGCAGCTTACCAGGTCTTGCTCTCATTAGGTAAGCCGGGGTACAGTTGGTAGAACCTACAGGGATGTGGTTGTATAGGTCCACCAGATCAGGCAGTTTCTCAGGCCACAGACTGCGTTCTTCCAGGGGCAATGTTTTCAGAAGGTCTATCACCACCTGGTTCATCTTCTCGCAAAGTCCATTGGTTTGCGGATGATAGGGTGTTGTTCTTATCTTCCGGCAGCCATACAGAGTGCAGAACTCCTGGAAGACTTCCGCTTCAAAGGCAGGTCCTTGGTCCGTCAGCACCTGCTCTGGGTATCTGTGTGGACGACAGAAGTGCTGCTGGAAGGCTCTAGCTGCTGTTTGAGCCGTTAAGTCCTTGACGGGGACTACAACCAAGAACCGGGAGTAGTGATCCACGATGGTTAACGCATAGACGTAGCCACTTCTGCTGGGGGTCAGTTTTACATGGTCCAAGGCTACCAGTTCCAACGGCTGCCTGGTGACGATGGACTGCAGGGGAGTCTTCTGGCTGGCACGGTCCTTCCTTCTTAGGTTGCATGGGCCACAGTCTCTGCACCACCTCTCGATGGTCCCTCTCATGCCTACCCAGTGGAACCGCCCGCGCAGCAGGAACTCCAGCTTCTTCCATCCGAAGTGCCCAGCTCCGTCGTGGTATGCCTCCAGTACCATAAGCCGCGTCTCTTCTTGGCACCACTACTTGCCAGATCAGTTCATGCGTCCGGGAGTTAACCATTCTGCGGCACAACTTCCCCTTGTAAAGAAACAGTCGACTCTTCTCAGCCCACAGTTGCTTGGTCTCCTCCGGAGCGTCTGGGTCAAGGCGGGCATCTGGCCGAGTCAGCATCTCCTTCACTAGTCGGACGGCGGGGTCACTGTCTTGTGTTTCCGCCCAGTTGTAATGAGGTAAGGGGTTGAACGTAGCGGATTGCTTACCCCTTACACGGTGGGAATACTGGGTAGTCCCATGACGGTGAAACGCGGGGAGTTCAACTTCTTCCAGTTCCTCTGGATCTTCCCCTACGTCCGGTAGGTTTGGCATTCTGGACAAGGCACCCGCGTTGGTATTGGAGAGTCCTGCCCGGTATTTGATCGTGAACTCATAGTTGGACAGGCGGGCCATCCATCTCTGCTCCAGGGCACCGAGTCTTGCAGTGTCCAGGTGTGTCAACGGGTTGTTATCCGTGTACACGGTGAACCGCGAAGAGGCGAGGTAGTGCTTAAAGCGTTCGGTGACTGCCCACACCACTGCCAGGAACTCTAGCTTAAATGAGCTGTAATTCTCAGGGTTTCTTTCGGTGGGTCGCAGTTTTCGGCTGGCGTAAGCAATTACCCGTTCTCTCCCCTGCTGGATCTGGGACAGTACGGCTCCTAGCCCGATGTTACTTGCGTCAGTGTAGAGGATAAAGGGCTGGCTGTAATCAGGGTACGCCAGGATTTCATCCCCCGTGAGGGCCATCTTCAGCTGGCGGAAGGACTCTTCTTCCAGCTTCTCCCATCTGAAGGGCGGCTTCTGGTTCTTGGCCTTCCTGGACTGGCCTATCAGGAGGTCCTGAATAGGAGCTGCCTTTTTGGTGAAACCGGGAATGAATCTTCGGTAGTAGCCTACCAACCCGAGGAACTGCCGCACTTCCTTTACGCTGGAGGGTCTTGGCCATTCCTTAATCGCGGTGATCTTATCAGGGTCGGGAGCCACTCCGTCAGCACTCACCACGTGTCCCAGGTACTGCACTTTTGGTTTTAGCAGGTGATACTTCGACGGTTTCACCTTCAGACCGTAGTTTGCCAGGGCTTCGAACACTTCAGCAGGTGTTTCAGGTGGTCCTCGTAGGTTTTGGAATAAACTATAACATCGTCCAGGTACAGCAGGACCGTCTCAAAGTTCCGGTGTCCCAGACAGCATTCCATCAATCGTTGGAAGGTTCCTGGTGCGTTGCAGAGTCCGAACGGCATGCAGGTAAACTCGCTAAGTCCCATCGGGGTAGTGAATGCGGTCTTCTCCCGGTCCGCCTCTGCGACAGGAACCTGCCAGTACCCGCTAGTGAGATCCAAAGTGGAGAAGAAGTTAGCAGATTTTAAAGCAGCCAAAGACTCCTCTATCCTTGGTAAGGGGTACGCATCTTTGTGTGTGATACGGTTGATTTTCCGGTAATCTACACACATTCTCATGGTGTTGTCTTTTTTTTTAACCAAGACTAGTGGAGCTGCCCAGGGGCTACAGCTATCCCTGATTACCCCAGCCTCCTTCATGTCTCTAAGCATCCCCTTGGCGTGTTGGTAGTGTGCAGGGGGTACGGGACGATACCTTTCCTTTATGGGAGGATGATCTCCCGTGGGGATGTGATGTTCCACTCCCTTTACTCGCCCGAAGTCCAGCGGGTGTTTACTGAACACTCTCTCGTATTCCTGGATCACCCGGTAGACTCCCTGCTTTTGGTGAGCAGGTGTGGAGTCAGTACCCAAATGCAGTTGCTGACACCAGTCCTCCATTTGTTGCTTAGAGCCGTTACCTTCCTCTGGATGAGATGGAGGCAAGGGTTCCACGGACTGTACAGAATTTTGGTTGATGGTATACAATTTGGCTAGCGTAGCATACCGGGGCAGGTACACTTCCCTCTTCCCGATATTTATTATGCGAACGGGCACCCTCCCATGGCGTACATCAACCACCTCCCGTGCCGTCAAAATGGTGGGCCTACTATCTGAGTAGACTGGTTCTACCATTGCCTGGTAATCTCTACCTCTCAGACCAATAGCTGCCCGGCACCAAATCATCATTTCACTTTTCGGGGGCATGGCAATAGGGAAAGGGTCACACATTCTCACGCTACCAATCTCACCACCGGAGAGTTCCACCTGTTGCCGTCGCATCAGTGCCCGGATCTCTTTTTGGAGCACTCGCTGCTGGCCGGAGCTGGCGTTCTTGGCAACCTGCTGTAAAATGAGAATCACCTCTGCAAGACAATTTTCAATCACATTAGTTCCTAGAGTTATCTTTGGGTGACTCTCGCGCTTGTCAATGTCTACAATGATCAGTCCCTGTGCTGCCAGTTCGACTTTACCGATTTTAATGGTCATCTCTTTAAATCCGATCTGTGGCACGGGCTGACCATTGCTGGCGATGATACTCAAGTCGTCGTCTGGGTAGCGGGTTATATCCGAGTCATTCCAGTACTGCTTGAAGAGCACGTACGGGATGGTGGTGACCTGTGACCCGGTGTCAAGTAGGGCACTCATAGGAATGCCATCCAGTACTACAGGCAAGACTGGACATCCTCCCACGTATTTGTCACGCCAGTTCGATGGGCCTGGTGATCTTATTCCTAGGGGTTGGCCCTCTACCCCAGGTTGTGCCAGTTTAAAGGACAGAACCTTGCCATATGTCCGGGTTGATTGCAGCGGCGGCAGATGGGTTGTCCGTCCTCGTTGTATCGGTCGCTGGGTCTTCCTCTGGCCGGTGGGGTCCTCCTTGGTCGGCGCCACGGGATATCCTCCGGTCCGGATGCCAGCTGGATCTTCCCTGGAGTAGAAACCTGTAAAGACTGCACAGTTCGGGTTAGCGCGGCAACGCTTTTAGTTAGCTCTTGGACCTGACGGTGCAGGTCTGTAGCCGGGTCATTGTTTAAAGCCTGCGCATCAGCTCCCACAGGCCCTGCCGACAAGGGCGCCGTCTCCTGGTGGTAAATGGTAGCAGGGCGTTTGTGGGTCACAGCGCCACCTGGTGCCGGTTCTCGGAGCACCCGGATGGCTCTGTCCTTGAACTGTGCAAAGTCCAGATGAGGGTCCTGTAAGGCCATTGCTCGCAACTGGGTTCGGTGGGCATTGCAATGTAGACCCTCTATAAATTGTTCAGTCAACAACTTGTCTTCGTTTCCCACGCCGTCAGGGTCGGCCTGCTTAATGGCTCTCAGGGCCTCTTGTAGGTTTAGTGCATAGTCCCTTATATTCTCATGTGCTCGCTGCTTGCACCCGTAGAATCTAAGCTTGATCTCGGCTGAGGTACGGGTATCAAAGGTGTCCTTCAGCCGGGCTAGTATCTCTGCGACAGTCCTCCTCCTCCCAAGTGGCCAGGACTTACCTCCCTTTGGGCTGCCCCTGTTAATTGAGCCACCAGGATGCTCACTTTTTGCTCTTCTGTGAGGGGGTACACCTGGAAGAGGCTATCCAGCCTTTCTCTGAAGTCATTTAGGGTATGGGACTCCCCTGAGTACTGGGGTAGCCAGGCTGCCCCCGGGATGTAGGGCATGGTGAAAGGCATGACCGCAGCAGCGGTGGTACTGGCGGTGGCTGTAGCAGTGAAGCTCTCCTCCATATCCGACATCCTCCTCCCCCCTAGTGGACCGTGGCCTACCTTGCGATGATCCTCTTCCGTAGGCCGCGGCTCCGCAGTGGATCGTCAGGGTTGAGGACCTTCCGTCGCGCTCCTGTGATGTCGGCGTCTGCTGGGCTCCTTCCAGGACCTTACGCAACGTCCGGACGTGAGGCGGGGCTTCAGTTCTCGCGCGCTTTCGGAGTCCACGCCCCTCTTCTTCTCGCGCGGCGTCCTCGAGATGGCGTCCAATGGCGGGAAAACTCCACGGATGGCGGGAAGAAGGCAAAAGATGGCGTCGGATGGCGGGAAAACTCCACGGATGGCGGGAAGAAGGCAAAAGATGGCGTCGGATGGCGGGAATCTTCACCACAGGTAAGTTTAACAGTCTTTTTCAGGCACGCAGTACCCGGTGGTTGCGGGCACGAGATCCTGCCGACTACGCCAAAGTTGACGCGCCCCCTGGGCCTGTGTTGTGTAGCGTTGCGCACGCGGGGAATACCCGGAGCCGGATCTGTCGGGGTTAGTAGTCCTCGTGGCGGTGACCCGGTCCGTGCCCAGGGTGTCAAACTAAGTGGCGGAATTTAGCAGAAGATGTTATAGTGTTCGACTACGCCACCCATTGAATGCGGTTATGAAGCCGCCACTGCAGGGCAGACCGCTGAGGCCGGTGGTACAGTTGTGCAGCGTGGGTAGTATAACCCCCAACGGGAGGGGTATGGCCTCAGGGCAGCAGACGTGGATGATGGGGATAGCAGAATTGCACGCAGGCACCAGGAACCACTCAGAGACGGTGCGGTGTAGTTCAGGGTCTTTACTGGTGGCAAAGGTAGACCCTCCCGGGAGTACTGGCTAGCGATCGGGGCCTGGTCAGTCCGTGAGCAGATAGGATCTCCCCCGGCCAGGCGGAGTTGTAGGCCTCCCCAACTAATTGTACTCTTCCTGGCTACCTTGCTAGAAGCGGGTAAAAGTAGCCCACGTCCCTGAGTGTACCGTGTGGTGCTCACGCGTATGGCCGGTGACTCGGGGCCTTCTGGTAGCCTCCGCTCCACGACGGCGGTGCTGGTCCCTTGCGTGTGACCGTGCCTTCGGGTTTCTTGGCCAGAGGACCTGAAATCCCCTGCCGGACGGTTTCTGCTGCTGGGTATGGAACAGTCCCCACAGCCTCGGACTCCGTGTCCGGTGAGATCTCTTCAGTCAGGACGAGCTCTACAGCTTCCAGTCCTGGACCCCTTTTATCACTGCTCCCACAGAGCTCCTGATCTTGCTCTCCCTGCATCTGCTCCACTCCAGACCAGACTGTGTCTCTGTCTGGGACTCCTCTTCTTCTCTTCTTTTTCTTACCTAACCCCACCTCAGCCCCAGTTTATATAGGGGAAGTTCTTCCCCTCCCAGGACTGGGCAGGAGGTGTGGCATGCTTAGGGTTCCTGACCAGGAGACCTCCCACCTGCTCACAGACGTAATATTGCTATTACTGTGGTAACCAGAACCCTGGGGTGCCACAACTGCTAATTTAGCTTTTGAATTTGGCATGTAACACCCTTGATTGCCAAAGGCAGGACCTGGCTGTAAAACGCAGCTAACACATGCCGAATGAGCCCATTCCATACACCCGCTTCCAAATTGTTCCTTACATGTACGGAGCTTGTCATGAAGGGGTTAATCACCTTACAAGACAGGGCATATTCTTAATAATGCTCTTTGATTTTAGGTTTACTATACTCAGGTACCTGTTCGGGAAAAGACAATCTGCATAATACAGAACCCTCTGGACGAAAAATGAGCCTTTGAAGAGTCAATAATTCTATATTCTTGTTAAACTATTATTTTGTTTCTGATTAAATGTTCTTATTTTATGTACAAACTTAACTAAATAAAATGTTCATGTTCACAACTGTTTACATTGTCAAAGAATATATTAAGAATGTACTAACTTTACCGGTAATATAATCGATACTTATTGTATGTAACATGGTACTCAAAGGGTACCTGCCATGTCTTCTGACATATCTGATTTAGTAAATCCTTATTTTCCCCATGAGAGAATGATGCTGGATCATCTTTTTCCATATCTCCGTGTATGGTGTAATTCCTCCAGGAAATTTATGAATAATTGACAACTGGGTGTTACCAGTTGGAGGTGTGTCCCTACACACTTTTATACTGCACAATCAGAGCTGACAGTATCACATTGCATCAGGGAACACCCATTTGTCAATGTATTCACAATTATTCATGAGAAATAACAGATGGAACAGCACAACACAGAGATATAAAAGTTGCTCCACAATTTTCATTTCATAAGGAATACAAGTATTTAATAAAACAGGCATGTCAAGACTGGTGATAAACCCTCTTTGACCCCATTAGATGTGGAGTTCTAGGCCCATATGCTTTTCTCTGCTGCAACTTACTCCCATATTTAAACTAGATCAGGACTTCTGTTCCATAAAATGCTGCATCACATACAGGAGCAATATCTTGCCTGAGATGTAATGTAAAATTGTACTTCACCAGAATCAATGGAGGGCTTATGGGTGTACATGAAACATAGGCGATGTTCAGGAGGAGGCTGGTGATAAAGACCAGAGATGGAGGAAGCAACCTGAGGAGGAAGAGGCGGCCAGGATGTGTGAAGTACAGGGAACAGGATGGAAAAGGTGAGAAGCTAAATGATAAGGAGAGTACAGATAGACAGCTGCAAGATGCACTCACAGAGCGAAACGAGAAATATAGTAGACTTGGAGAAAAAATTACCAACTATGGAATGGACAAGGCAAGTGTTAGATGGATTCATAATTGGCTTAGTGATCGGACCCAAAGTGTGGCCATAAATGGATGCACATCCAGTTGGAATGTCTCAAGTGGGGTACCACAAGGCTCTGTCCTGGGCCCTGTGTTTTTTAACATCTTTATCAATGATTTAGATGAAGGAATTGAGGGTAAACTGATTCAATTTGCTAATGACACAAAGCTAGGAAGGATAGCTAATACTAGAGAAGAGAGAGAGAGGATTCAAACATCTAAATAAACTGAAACTGCGGGAAGCAACTAACAGAATGGTTGTTAACAGGGAGAAATGCAAAGTCCTACATCTGGGCAAGAAAAATGAAAAAAGCATGTACAGAATTGGAGTAATAGGGCTAAGCCTCAGCACATGTGAAAAAGACTTAGGTATACTAATAGATCACAGACTGAACATGAGTCAACAGTGTGATGCAGCAGCAAAAAAGGCAAACACAATTCTGGGATGCATTAACAGAAGCATACAGTCTAGATCATGTGAAGTAATTATCCCCCTCTACTCTTCTTTGGTCAGACCTCATCTGGAATACTGTGTCCAGTTCTGGGCACCACATTTTAAAAAAGATATGAAGAAACTGAAGCAAGTTCAGAGAAGAGCTACCAGAATGGTGACCGGTCTGCAAACATTGTCATATGAGGAACGGTTAAAGGATTTGGGAATGTTTAGCTTGCAAAAGAGAAGACTGAGAGGAAACTTAAAAGCTGTCTACAAATATCTCAAGAGCTGTCACATTGTAGAGGGATCAGCTTTATTCTCATTTGCACAAAGAAAGACTAAAAGCAATGGAATGAAACAGAATGGGAGAAGATATAGATTGTTACGGGTCCGGGTGGTGGAACCTCTGTGCCGAGGTGCAAGGAGGGACCCAGAGGGGCGTAACTAAGTATCCACCCGAACCGACCCTGGTCGTATGGCAGCTAACAACACCGTGACCAGGGAGGATCCGGGCAGAGGGACCAGGTGCTACTCTGGGGACGACCTTGTAAGAGAGCAGGTGGCTCCCACGGGTCAGAGGGCTGGGTCTGACCGGTATGGTGGATGGACACGGCAAGCAGGCGGAAGTCTCTGGTAGCTGACAGGAGGTCACAGTTCGAGAAAGCAGGGCAAGTAGCAGTCTTTAGGTTTACCAGAAAGGTGGTCACAGCAAGTGACGGCAGGGTCTCCAGGCAGGCTGGCAAAAAGCAAGCAGGTGATCCCAGGTGAGCGGGCTCACGGCACAGCAGGTAACAGGCAGGTAACTGGTGGACGCTCCCAGGTGAGCGGTCTGACAGACGAGACAGGTAACAGGCAGGTAACTGGTGGACGCTCCCAGGTGAGCGGTGTGACAGACGAGACAGGAAGCAGGCAGGTAACTGGTGGACGCTCCCAGGTGAGCGGTCTGACAGACGAGACAGGTAACAGGCAGGTAACTGGTGGACGCTCCCAGGTGAGCGGTCTGACAGACGAGACAGGTAACAGGCAGGTAACTGGTGGACGCTCCCAGGTGAGCGGTGTGACAGACGAGACAGGAAGCAGGCAGGTAACTGGTGGACGCTCCCAGGTGAGCGGTCTGACAGACGAGACAGGTAACAGGCAGGTAACTGGTGGACGCTCCCAGGTGAGCGGTCTGACAGACGAGACAGGTAACAGGCAGGTAACTGGTGGACGCTCCCAGGTGAGCGGTCTGACAGACGGGGCAGGCGGATGCTCCCAGGTGAGCGGGCAGATAGCCAAGGCAGGTAACAGGCAGGTAACAGGTGAGCAGGTAACGGACGGATAACAGGCTGGCAGGCAGGACGAGAAGTCAGGCTAGCAGCGGAACCTGAGGGCTGAAGCACAGGTAAGACACAGTGCAAACAACTTCGCTCGGGCACCTCAATTTTGGAGGAGGTGCCTTAAATGTGGGAAGTCCTCTGGCCATTGGCCGGGGACTCTTTAGGAAGACGTGCGCTGTCCCTTTAAGAGAGGGGGAGTGTGCGCGCGCCCTATGCACTCTGCTGGAGGAGGAACGCGCGCCGGCCACAGCAGGGAACGGAGTGCAGGGAGAAGCCGCACCAGGAGCCGGAGGGCCGGAGAGACGGTGTCCCTGTCTGACATGGGGCAGGGATGCCGCTGCGCCGACAGAGACAGGAGCGCTGGAGGGGCCCACGCGAGGAGCGCGGAGGTGAGAGGGACGGCGTCCCTGCCTAGCAGAAGGCAGGGACGCCGATGCTACAGTACCCCCCCCCCCCTTACGCCCCCTCCTCTTTAGGCCAGAAAGAAATTTATCAAGGATGAGCGGGGCATGGATGTTCTCCCGAGGCTCCCACGTTCTCTCCTCAGGACCAAACCCCTTCCAATCCACTAGAAAAAAGGTCTTTCCTCTTACCCTCTTGGTGGCCAGAATGCTCTCTACCTCAAACTCGTCTTCAGTGGAAACTGGGGCAGGAGGCGTACCTGAAGACTTGGAAAAAGAGTTAAGTACCACGGGTTTGAGGAGAGATACATGGAAGGAGTTGGGGATCCGCAAGTTGGCCGGGAGTTTCAATTTATAGGCCACCGGGTTGATTTGCTTGATAACTTCCAGTGGGCCGATGAACCGGGGCCCTAACTTGTAGGAAGGAATCTTGAGCCGGACAAATTTGGATGAGAGCCAGACCTTATCTCCAGGAAGGAATTGAGGCGGATCCAGACTTCTTTTGTCAGCCTGTCTCTTCATCCACTCGGAGGACAGAAGAAGTGTGGATCTGGTACTCTCCCAAATGGTGGAGAATTCGCTAACCAGAGATTCCACGGCCGGGTTGTCCACCGAGACGGAGGCGGGAAACGGGATCCGGGGATGTTGGCCGTAGACTGTAAAAAACGGGGATTTGGAAGAGGATTCGCTCTCGTGATTATTGTAGGAGAATTCGGCCCATGGTAAAAGATCCACCCAATCGGAATGGTGGGCATTAACAAAGTGCCGGAGGTAACTGGTTAAGATTTGGTTGATCTGCTCTACTTGACCATTGGACTGTGGGTGATAAGCAGAAGAGAAATCCAAGGTGACCCCCAGCAGTTTACACGTGGCTCTCCAGAAGCGAGAGGTGAACTGAACCCCTCGATCGGACACGATGTGGAGAGGAAGACCATGGAGACGGAAAATATGATGAATAAAGTCAACTCAGATGCAGACGGAAGACCCGGCAGGGGAATGAAGTGAGCCATTTTAGAGAAGCGATCAGCGACCACCCAAATGACCGTACAACCAGCAGAGACAGGGAGATCCGTTATAAAGTCCATGGCGATGTGTTGCCACGGGGCAGCAGGTACGGGAAGAGGCAGAAGGCGGCCGGCTGGCAGATGTCTAGGAACCTTGTTGCGGGCGCAGGACGCACAGGCTGAGACAAAGTCTATTACCTCCTTGCGCAGGGAAGGCCACCAGTAATGCTGGGCAATAAGCTGGAGGGTCTTCTTTTGGCCAGCATGGCCGGCTAGCTTAGACGAATGTCCCCAGTGCAGAACCTTCTTTCGATCAGGTACAGTCATGAATGTCTTACCAGGTGGAAGATGATTCAGATCCAAGGGAGCCACTTGCATTACCTTGGCGGGGTCGATGATGTGATTAGGCTCCTCCTCTAGATCGGAGAACAGAAAGGATCGGGACAAGGCATCGGCTTTGATATTCTTGTCTGCTGGGCGGAAATGAAGAATAAAATCGGGCGAAGAACAAGGACCACTGGGACTGGCGCGGGTTAAGTCTTTGGGCACTCTGGAGGTAAGCCAAGTTTTTGTGGTCCGTATAAATTATTACCGGGTGAAGAGCCCCCTCGAGCAGGTAACGCCACTCCTCCAGTGCCAATTTAACGGCTAACAATTCTCGGTCTCCTATAGAATAATTGCACTCAGACGAGGAGAAGAGTTTGGAGAAGAAGCCGCAGGTTACCATTCTCCCGGATGGCAACTTTTGGGTGAGCACCGCTCCGGCTCCGGAGGAGGAAGCATCTACTTCTAAGAAGAATTGTTTGTTGCAGTCCAGACGGTGCAGCACAGAAGCAGAGGAGAAAGCTTGTTTCAAAGAAAGGAAGGCCTCTTCAGCCTCGGGCGGCCATTCTTTGGGTCTGGCGCCCTTACGGGTGAGCGCAGAGATAGGGGCAGTCCGGGAAGAGAAGTGCGGAATGAAGAGGCGGTAGTAATTGGCGAAGCCCAGGAACCGCTGAATAGCCTTCAACCCCTCCGGTCGGGGCCACTTCAGGATGGCAGAAAGTTTCTCAGGATCCATTTGTAGGCCGGTCTGGGAGATGACGTAGCCCAGAAATGGAAGCGAGGACTGCTCAAAGAGGCACTTCTCAAATTTTGCGTAGAGGTGGTTCTGCCTGAGCCTGAGCAGGACCTGATGAACGTCCCTCCGGTGTGTGGGAAGATCCGGAGAGTAGATCAAGATGTCGTCCAGGTACACCACCACGCAGGAGTAGAGAAGGTCACGGAAGATGTCATTGACCAACTCTTGAAAGACGGCGGGAGCATTACAGAGGCCGAAGGGCATTACGAGATATTCATAGTGGCCATCCCGGGTGTTGAATGCCATCTTCCATTCATCCCCCTGGCGGATGCGGACCAAGTTATACGCCCCACGGAGATCCAGCTTGGTGAAGATTCTGGCACCCCTCAGATGGTCAAATAATTCAGGAATGAGCGGAAGGGGGTATTTATTCTTCACCGTGATCTGGTTAAGACCTCTATAGTCTATACAGGGACGGAGTGAGCCATCCTTCTTTTTAACGAAGAAGAAGCCTGCTCCCGCCTGGGAGGTAGATTTCCGGATAAATCCCCGGGCCAGATTTTCCTCGATATATTCAGACATGGCCCGGGTCTCGGCAGCGGACAACGGGTAAATACGCCCACGGGGTGGAGTAGCGCCGGGTACCAGGTCGATTGAGCAATCTTATGGTCTATGGGGAGGTAATGTCTCTGCTTCTTTCTTGTTGAAAACATCAGCATAAGACCAATAAGGAGCCGGTAGGCCGGGTAGATTGGCTGGAGTAGGAGAAAGACGAGCAGGACGAACAGGAACTAAACAAGTCTTATGACAGTCCTGCCCCCAGCGAAGGACCTCTCTGGTCTGCCAATTCAGCACGGGTGCATGTCTCTGGAGCCAAGGAAGGCCTAACAAAAGGGCGTGCGAGAGTCCAGGTAGAACATGGAAGAAGATCCTCTCAGAGTGCAGCATTCCCACCTGCAGAGTCATGGGTTCGGTGATGAGTTGGATGGTTAGTGGTAAGAGCCCTCCATCCACGGAGACGACAGATAAGGGTGCAGCCAAAGGTTTAGTGGGAATGCGGTATTTCTCTACCAGGGACTGGGAAATGAGGTTTCCCGCAGCTCCAGAATCGAGTTGAGCTAGTTCAAAGTAGCGGTTCTCCCCGCAAATGATAGAGACCGACAGCATTAGAGATGGAGGGGGTTTACTTTTGTCTAGGACGACCTCTCCGAGCGATCCTAGACACTGGCGTTTCCCGACCTCTCCGGGCAGGAACGGATCTTGTGCTCCTTACTGCCACAGTAGAAACAGCTCCCCTCGGTACGGCGTGACTCTTGACGGGTTTTGACCATCTTGGTCTGGTCGAGCTGCATGGGCTCTGGCGAGTGCACCCGGGGAGTTACAGAGGAAGAGACGGGTCTCTGGAAAGTGGGAGCAAGACGGGGAAACCTCCTCTCACGGGTGACCTCTTTGGTACGCCCCTGGAACCAGATGTCAATCCGGGTGGCAAGTGTTACTAAGTCATCCAGGGAGGTAGGAATGTCCCGACCGGCGAGTTCATCTTTAATCCGGCCGGATAGGCCTTCCCAGAAGACGGACACTAGGGCCTCGTTATCCCAGGTAAGCTCGGAAGCAAGGGTACGGAACCGTATGGCATATTGGCACACGGTGAAACTCCCCTGGCGGAGGCGTAGCAGAGAGGAGGCAGATGAGGTCTTTCGCCCTGGTTCGTCGAAGACTTTCCGGAAAGCCGTGAGAAAGGCTGGCAGGTTGGACACCAGGGGGTCTCCTCTCTCCCATAGGGGATTTAGCCAAGCCAGTGCCTCCCCAGTGAGATGGGACACAATGAATGCCACTTTGGCCCGGTCGGAGATAAACTGGTGAGCCAAGAGTTCAAAGTGCAGGGTGCACTGGTTTATGAAGCCCCGAGCTTGAGCGGGGTCGCCTCCGAAACGAGGAGGTGCAGAAGGCTGGGGTCCGGGACAGGATGCCATGGTATTGGTGGGCAGCGGCGCTGCCGGGGTGTGAGTCGTGACACTAGCGGTGGTTGCTGGTGGAGCAGTCAGTGTGTCCAGGCGGGAGTTGACATTTCACAGGTGGTTCAGGATGGACTCCTGCTGGGATGTCTGACGGGAGACTTCATGGTATAGGTCAGAGAGCGAGGGAGCTTGGGTGCCAACGGGTTCCATGGCCCGAGCAAACTGTTACGGGTCCGGGTGGTGGAACCTCTGTGCCGAGGTGCAAGGAGGGACCCAGAGGGGCGTGACTAAGTATCCAGCCGAACCGACCCTGGTCGTACGGCAGCTAACGACACCGTGACCAGGGAGGATCCGGGCAGAGGGACCAGGTGCTACTCTGGGGACGACCTTGTAAGAGAGCAGGTGGCTCCCACGGGTCAGAGGGCTGGGACTGACCGGTATGGTGGATGGACATGGCAAGCAGGCGGAAGTCTCTGGTAGCTGACAGGAGGTCACAGTTCGAGAAAGCAGGGCAAGTAGCAGTCTTTAGGTTTACCAGGAAGGTGGTCACAGCAAGTGACGGCAGGGTCTCCAGGCAGGCTGGCAGAAAGCAAGCAGGTGCTCCCAGGTGAGCGGGCTGACGGACACAGCAGGTAACAGGCAGGTAATTTGTGGACGCTCCCAGGTGAGCGGTCTGACAGACGAGACAGGTAACAGGCAGGTAACTGGTGGACGCTCCAAGGTGAGCAGTCTGACAGACGAGACAGGTAACAGGCAGGTAACTGGTGGACGCTCCCAGGTGAGCGGTCTGACAGACGGGGCAGGCGGATGCTCCCAGGTGAGCGGGCAGATAGCCAAGGCAGGTAACAGGCAGGTAACAGGTGAGCGCTCCAGGTGAGCAGGCTGGCAGGCTCGGCAGGTAACGGACGGATAACAGGCTGGCAGGCAGGACGAGAAGTCAGGCTAGCAGCGGAACCTGAGGGCTGAAGCACAGGTAAGACACAGTGCAAACAACTTTGCTCGGGCACCTCCATTTTGGAGGAGGTGCCTTAAATGTGGGAAGTCCTCTGGCCATTGGCCGGGGACTCTTTAGGAAGACGCGCGCTGTCCCTTTAAGAGGGGGGGAGTGCGCGCGCGCCCTAAGCACTCTGCTGGAGGAGGAACGCGCGCCGGCCACAGCAGGGAACGGAGCGCAGGGAGAAGCCGCGCCAGGAGCTGGGGGGCGGGAGAGACGGTGTCCCTGTCTGACATGGGGCAGGGACGCCGCTGCGCCGACAGAGACAGGAGCGCTGGAGGGGCCCACGCGAGGAGCGCGGAGGTGAGAGGGACGGCGTCCCTGCCTAGCAGAAGGCAGGGATGCCGATGCTACATAGATTAGATATTAGAAAAAACTTTTTGACAGTAAGGATGATCAATGAGCGGAACAGGCGGCCACGAGAGGTGGTGAGTTCTCCTTCAATGGAAGTCTTCAGAGGCTGGACAGACATCTGTCTGAGATGGTTTAGTGACTCCTGCATTGAGCAGGGTGTTGGACCAGATGACCTTGGAGGTCCCCTCCAACTCTAACTTTCTATGTTTCTAAATGCTCCTTACAAATAATCACTGGAGGACATAGACAGAAGAGGGACCCTGTGCAAGAATTATATATGTGGGACCTTTTGCAGTCCAATAACCCACCATAATGCACAATTCCATCTGCTTTGGAGATGGTAGTGGCCCCCTCACTTATTGGGCCCCTGTACGGCTGCACAGGTTGCACCAATGGTATGTCCAGCCCTACTTTTCTTGGAAGGGACTAACATGATGTGGACAGGCTCTGAGGTGAAGCATTACTCTCCAAGTCAAGGCACTATACAACTTAGATGTTTGTATTCAGCTTGGACCTTTGCCACCCACCAGAAATAGGAAAATGGACCCTTACTGAAAATAGGGAATCCCTGAGGAAGGAGGACGCTACCTCTGAAACATGCAAGATAACTTTTTCCTTTAGCATGTTACGTCCTGCATACTCAAAGCAGAAGTTTTTTATCCACTGTTTCAGTAAGCGCTGCTAGCCGGAGTGCTGTGGACAATACAAACTTTACAGTATCGACTTTGGAGAGAGGATTTACCCTACATAGCTTCAACTCAGAAATCCAAGGAATCTTTATAGTATTGTAAAGTGCCGCAAAGCAGTAGTCATGACCAAGCTGCTTTCCGGTTATGCTCTGGCACTTTACAGACAAATGGTGTCTCATAACCTCACAACTCAGAATCCTGATGTTTTCGGTTTCAAGAAGAGATATATGCTAAGAATATATTAAAATTGTGTAGTATCGGCGTCTCTGCCCCCTGATAGGCAGAGACGCCGTCCCTCTTACCGCCGCGCTCCCCGCCAGGCGTCCTTCAGCGCTCCTGCTTCTGCTGCTGCCGGCGTGCAGCTTCCCGGGCACTGTGCTTAGGGTGCGTGCGCTCCCTCCGTCTTAAAGGGGCCGCGCGCTGTCCTAAGGAGTCCCCGGCCAATGGCCGGAGGACCTCTCAAATAAGAGGAATAAAAGGCACCTTCTCCAAAATGGAGGTGCCCGTGCAAGGTTGTAGGTTTGTGTGTTAAACTCTGCTTCAGCCCTCAGGTCCCGCTGCTACCCTGACTACCAGTCCAGTCCGCCAGCCTGACTACCAGTCCAGTCTGCCAGCCTGACTACCAGTCCAGTCCGCCTGCCTGACTACCAGTCCAGTCCGCCAGCCTGACTACCAGTTCTGTCCGCCAGCTTGTCTACTCTCCAGCCCGACAGTCTGTCTACAGTCCAGTCCGCCAATCTGTCTATGCTTTAACCAGCCATCGGCGAAACGCGCGTCGGATCTGTGTGGACCCTGTGGGATTGGCAGGTACTATATTCTACTACTATTTCATCATTGTGACACTTCTTTCTAATTTTGACTTATATGACATACTCAGTTACTTAGGCAGACCCACAGCCACCATTGCCATTTACTCTGTTCTTTATAATTCTTATACATATAAGGAAGATATTAATAATCTTGCACTTTATTGTTGGCTTGTGTATTTACACCCACTTGGTTTCATATTTATTGTACTATGCACTTTATTGCATGAACTTTAATTTGAATATGTATTGAATATGTATGATTGATGGATTCTGTGGCTGTCCACTTGTTACTAGTGTCCTTTGTAACTTTACCTGCCCACCCCCCGGATGTCCATTATATCTGAGCATTCTTTCCTCTATTTGATATTGTATTGTGATGTATTTTTATTTTTAATAAAATAAATATTTTGATATGTACTTTGGACTATGTGTCATGACTCATATGGTGTACATTACCATAATATATTACATGAGACACATATCACATATTACCGTATTGTTTTTGGAAATTTGGAAAAATTTTGGAGGAAAGCAGGGGGTGCGTCTTATAGTCCGAACATATGGTCTGTTGGTCTGTAGATGTGGGTGATGGGGGGGCTGGGGGTGAGCGGCAGTGGGGGATGAGCGGGGCACAGGAGGCAGCAGCCCCTGCTGCAGCCTACGCTGTGCCCGCTGCTAAAGAAAATGAATATTTCCTGCTGCCCACACCCATGGGCGTGGAGAGCAGGGAATAGTCATTTTCCCTAATAGCCGACACACTGCAGCCGCAGCGCGGCTCCTGCTGCCACTCTGTGGTCTGTGTGCCAGCTATTAAAGCTCATGAATATTCGCTACAATCCACTCCCATGGGTTGTGAATATTCATGATCTTTAATAGCGGGCACACTGACTGCAGAGCGCATCAGGAGCCACGCTGCGGTACAGTGTGCTGGCTGTTGAAGAGACTGAATGGTCACTGCTCCCCACACACACAGTCCCGGCGTGGGGAGCAGTGACTATTCCGGCACAGCACTTCACTGTGTGAGGGCGCATGGCAGGGACGCCATGCACGCCCTGCTATGCGTGGCTCACACAGTGAAAGTGTCGGCAGCAAAGTGGGACGCAGCGCTGGAGGAAAGAGGAGGTGAGTGTGATCGTTAATTTTTTTGTGGGCAGTGTGATGGGGGCTCAAGGGGTGCCATGCATACCAGGATGGAGGGGTGCCAAGCATACCAGGATGGGGGAATCAAGGGGTGCCATGCATACCAGGATGGAGGATCAAGGGGTGCCATGCATGCCAGGATCAAGGGATGCCATGCATACCAGGATGGGGGAATCAAGGGGTGCCATGCATACCAGGATGGAGGGGTGCCAAGCATAACCGGATGGAGAGGTGCCAAAAGTACCCGAATCAACGGGTGCCATGCATACCAGGATGGAGGGGTGCCAAGTATATCAGGATCAAGGGGTGTCATGCATACCAGGATGGGGGAATCAAGGGATGCCATGCATACCAGAATCAAGGGGTGCCATGCATACCAGGATCAAGGGGTGCCATGCATACGAGGATGGGGGAATCAAGGGGTGCCATGCATACCAGGATGGAGGGGTGCCAAGCATAGCAGGATGGAGAGGTGCCAAAAGTACCTGAACCAACGGGTGCCATGCATACCAGGATGGAGGGGTGCCAAGCATATCAGGATCAAGGGGTGTCATGCATACCAGGATGGGGGAATCAAGGGATGCCATGCATACCAGAATCAAGGGGTGCCATGCATACCAGGATCAAGGGGTGCCATGCATACGAGGATGGGGGAATCAAGGGGTGCCATACATACCAGGATGGGGGATCAAGGGGTGCCATACATACCAGGATTCGGGATCAAGGGATGCCATGCATGCCAGGATGGGGGATCAAGGGGTGCCATACATACCAGGATCAGGGATCAAGGGATGCCATGCATGCCAGGATGGGGGATCAAGAGGTGCCATGCATACCAGGATGGAGGGGTGCCAAGCATATCAGGATCAAGGGGTGTCATGCATACCAGGATGGGGGAATCAAGGGATGCCATGCATACCAGAATCAAGGGGTGCCATGCATACCAGGATCAAGGGGTGCCATGCATAAGAGGATGGGGGAATCAAGGGGTGCCATACATACCAGGATGGGGGATCAAGGGGTGCCATACATACCAGGATTCGGGATCAAGGGATGCCATGCATTCCAGGATGGGGGATCAAGGGGTGCCATACATACCAGGATCAGGGATCAAGGGATGCCATGCATGCCAGGATGGGGGATCAAGAGGTGCCATGCATACCAGGATGGGGGATCAAGGGGTGCCGTGCATATCAGGATCAAGGGGTACCATGCATACCAGGATCAAGGGGTGCAAAGCATACCAGGATAAAGGGGTGCCATGCATACCAGAATCAAGGGGTGCCATGCATACCAGGATGGGGGATCAAGGGGTGCCATGCATACCATGATGGGGGAATCAAGGGGTGCCATGCATACCAGGAAGAAGGGTACCATGCATACCAGGATCAAGGGGTGCCATGCATACCAGGATGGGGAAATCAAGGGGTGCCATACATACCAGGATGGGGGATTAAGGGGTGCCATGCATACCAGGATGGGGGATCAAGGGGTGCCATGCATGCCAGGATCAAGGGGTGCCATACATACCAGAATCAAGGGGTACCATGCATACCAGGATCAAGGGGTGCCATGCATACCAGGATGGGGGATCAAGGGGTGCCATGCATACCAGAATGGGGATGAGGGTCATGTATACCAGGATGGTGATGAGGGCCACGTATACCAGGAAGGAGGGGCCATACATACCAGGATGGAGGATATTAACAGAATTGGGGGACATTACCCCAATACCAGTGTCAGCAGCAGACCCCCTCCCCCTTAACAGGGCATCATGATCACATTTTTGCTTACATTTTTTTCTATTTTCCTCCTATAAAACCTAGGTGCGTCTTATAGTCCAAAAAATACGGTACATATAAAACCGGATGACACTATACACACAGTGTGGTTTTTGCCTTCAGGGACAGGAACAGGGTAATACAATCCACATCCCTACAGTATCATCCAGTATATCTACAATTGTAGGCGCAGCTGTTTTGTACATGTATGGTACACCAGATGATTATTTTTGTATTGATGTGATCATTTATAAATTACATATGTGCACATTAGAACATTAACTTTTCTTTTGTATTATTACCTTGCACACAAAGGCAGACAGTACATTGTTATTTGCAGATTTTTGCACAATATTGGGACCGTGGAAGCACAGTTGCGCTTTGGTCCTTACTGAAATCAGTTAGGTGTCCCTGCTGAAGATCCTTTTTCATAACAATTCTAGATGTTCTTCATTATTCTTGCACTTTCTTCTGTTTAAGGCAACATTACAACTTGCTTTAGTAAATTTGCCACATTTATAGCTTTCAACAGCAATTACCTTAAATTATAGTTGACATCAGGGTTATATCTAGATTTGGTCATCTCAATATACTGTGTGCACAGTTATTAGGCAAGTGAGTATTTTGACCAGATCATCATTTTTATGCAGATTTTCCACCTTCAAGCTGTATAAACTTGAATGCAGGGCCGGACTGACCATCTGGCAATTCTGGCAATTGCCAGATGGGCTGGTACCTTCACTGGGCCGCTCTGTCACTTGGTGTCTCCTGGTATCTTCAGCTGCGCAGGGATCAATGACGCACCCCTTCTCCCACGAGTCCCATGTGACCTCTTTTTCTTCACATTCACGTTATGCACGTGAAGGATGAAAGAGGGCATGACGCCTCAGCCAGTCAGCATGATCATTACCAGCATGATCATTACCTATGGTCAGCCAGCCTCGCAGGAGCAGGCTGAGGTATGTAGCTTACACACACTGAAGAGCAGCAGCTTGTTAGTGCAGGAACCCTCCCCCAGTCCAGCTGGTGAAAAGGACTTTTTCCCATTGTGCGGGAGGACGTGTTAGGTGAAACACTTGTCCTCTGTTTTGTCCAGCAGCTCCTGCCTCTGATCTGCTTCTCCCATCTTGCTACACATAATCTTCGGCGTGCGAGCCATGGTGCATGATGTTACTGCCATGTTCCCCCTGTCAGGGGCACGCCGACATCAGCTGTCAGCCTCTGATTGGCCAGAGGCGAATATGGCAGCGTAGGGATCTGGCGGGTTCCCTGCATCGCAATACACTTCAGCTGGATGTGTGCCGTTGACACAGGACCCTTCCAACTCTGGGCCCCGATGCAGCTACACCAGTGATATGTCCGCCCCTGCCAATTTTGATCCCTGTTGCACCCCACTGTTAACAGTGACCCAGTCTGAGTGTGTTCAATTAATAACCACTTTCTGTTTCCTATCACTGAGCCAGTTGTTAACCCAGTTACACATATTTTCCCCTTGTCCCATTGCTGTCATTTTATGTACCAACCTTTTGTGTGGCACTGTGTCAAATGCCTTTGAAAAGTCCAGATAGACAACATCCACTGTGTTTCCCTGGTCCAATCTAGAACTTACCTCCTCATAGAATCTGATCAGATTAGTTTGCAGGACAGATCCATCATAAACATATGGTGATATTGGGAAATTAGGTTATTCTTATTGAGATACTCCAGGATAGCTTCTCTTAGAAAACCCTCAAAGATGTTGCCCACAGTAGAGGTTAAACTTACCAGTCTATAAATTCAAGGCTCAGATGTTGTCCCCTTCTAAAATATTGGTACCACATTTGCCATGCGGTTGTAACGCTGGTGGGTGAATGTAACAGTGGTGGAGGTTAACCCACTGTGCCACGGGCTGGGCTTACCCTGGAGGGATGTGACTAGGTGTCTACTTAGTCTGCACTAGAGCCTCTGGTGGTGAGGATAGGCTGGGCTGCTAGTAGACACCAGGTACCACTCCAGAGCAGTCTCCGGGACTGCAGCAGAGACCTAAAGGTTAGAAGCATGGGTTCCAGGTACAGGAGGGTGAAGACAAGGACGTGATCAGATGGTCTGAGGTTGGGGCAGGCAGCACAGGTTCAGGATATATAGTCGAGGTCAGGAGTGGAGAGGTCGGACACGACGTGGATATGACAACAATGGGAGAAACAAAACACCAATGAACTAACAAGACAGTAGCAGAACAAACTGAGTAGGAACCAACATTTGGGCCAAGAGTGGTGGGAGGAGCTGCCTAATATAAAGCCGGCTTGCACAGGATAGGCCAAGGAACCTAATATCTGCAGGACACAGCAGAGTTAAATTCCTGCAGAGACTGGCTGCACACCCCTAAAGCCAAATGGAAACAGACTCATATGAAGCAGTGCTGTAAGAGGCAAAACTCAGCGAGCCAGCATGAGGCAAAGAGAAGACGCGTAGTGACAGCGGTGAGTAGGGCGGCACTGAGGAGGCATGCGAGTTACCGCCATGACAGCGGCAGTCCCGTCATTCAGACCCTGTTATAATACAAATTCTTGAATAATAGAAATAGTGGTCTGTCTATAACGGTACTTAAAGAAGCATTCCCATCAAAGTTTTAATACTCAGAATGAATTGCAATTATCATATTATGTAGCACTGTGCACTTACAATTGCTCATTTTCCCTTTCTACCCAGTTAATTATTCTCTTTTCTCTGATCTATGTAGAAACAGGAAGTCTCTTGTCCCTGCATGAATCACTCCCCTCTTCAACTCCTGACCCAGCTGCTCACCCCCCCCCCCCCCAGCCATAGACTTTTGCAGTGACACATTACTTGTGCAGAGAAAATTGTCCTCCTGTTTCTACATAGAGCTTAGAAAGCTTCAGCTGGTCAGTTTTTAATCATAGACCTAATGGAAAACATAAGAATTAGCTGGGTCAAAGAGCAAAATGAGCAATTGTAAGTACACAGTACAATGTAATATGATGATAGTAATATATTAAGGGGATGAAACCTTTGATGGGAGGAGGAGTGCTTCTTTAATTCCTGCAGCACTCGGGGGTGTATGTCATCCGGGTCTTTTGATTTTTCTACTTTAGTGATTTTTCGGATGTGTTGTACTTCCTGCTTGGTTAAGCAGGTGACATTTAATGGAAAATTTATGATATCCCTGATCATGTCATCTGTCATGGGATTTTGTGATTTTCTTGTGTACGTACTGTAGAGAAGAAGGCGTTTAGTAGATTGGCTTTTTCCTCATCCTCTTCCACTATTTCTCCTAGATTAATTTGAGGGGGCCAACACTATAATTTTTTAATTTGTTACTGTTTATGTAATTGAAGAATTATTTTGGATTATTTTTACTTTTCTAGGATATGAGTCTCTAAGTCTTTTTTGCCTTGATTTCTGGTCCTATTCGAGATCCTTATAACAGTGTCCCATTTGCTTTGTGTATTTTTATTTTCAAGCACATTGCCCAGTATCCAGATCATCTATTAGCAGGTGGAAATTTGCTTTCCTGAGGTTTAGTGTCCTGGTAGCCCCGCTACTATATTATTAATATATGTTCTTCCTTTTTTAAAGGTCGCACCTCCAACCTAAGTAGTGCATCACACCCCAAAATTAAATAAGATTCATAACCAAACCCCAAAGTGTTTTACAGCCCCTACAGCAGACAACACGCTTAGTTACATCTTGATTGGATCGTGCAGTCATTTTTGCACCCAGGCATCACTGCACACAGCTTCCTGAAGATCGGTCTGAGAAGAAAGCGCCTGGTGGTAGGAGTTAGTACTTAGCTATACTATGGAAAAGCGCCCCCCTATGGTCTTCATCACGGTAACCAATGCATGGGTTGTCCTATTTTGGACTTTAGTTGGATGAACCAAATAAAGCCTGGTCCTCCAGGTTGCAGATGGGGTTAGAGTCCTCTTCATCCAGGAGTGAGGTTTAGGCTTCTAGTGGATGCTATTACATCTACCTGAGCTCTTTAACTTCAGGCTGATTTGCATTGTCAGAGGAGGGACAGTAATTGTTTAAAAAATGCACATTTCAAAGAGATGTCATCTACTTTAAATTTATTTTAATTTCAGTTATTTGAGGTAGCTGGGTAAACATTCCCTGGTCATGAATACATAATTTTTGCCATGGATTAAAAAAGGCAGAGGAACATAAAGAATGCAAAATATCCCAGATGATGATTAGTCCTTGTTGAGCATTAGAGGAAATCTATCACCAGGGTTTTGCAGCTCCATCTGTGAGTCGTGTGATGTAGGGGCAGAGACTCTGATTCCAGTGATGTATCACTTACTGGGCTTCTTGCTGCAGTTTTGATAAAATCCCTGTTTTATCTGCTTCAGATCTAGCAGAGTTCGGAATGCTGAGCCTTGTATAACCCCGCCTACAACACTGATTGGCTTGCTTTCTGTTTACATTTGCAGAAAGCAGCCAATCAATGGTGCGGGAGGGGTTATACAGAGCTCTTGAATATGGAGGACATCATGACAGCAGATATACTAGTTGTCTAGTGATAATCTCCTGCTGATAAAACAGTAATTTTATAAGAACTAGAGCAAGTGGCCTAGGGGTTTTGAAACCAGAAAACTCCTTTAACGCTTGCAACCTCTGTTGCTTGACTGCAACTCAAACTGTGAAATCAGTCAGTGAGGATTTAGGGCACTTTTACATGGTGACATTTTTCATCAATATTTGTTAACAGACGCCAGGAGTGGATCCAAAATACAGAAGAGGTGAAAGTGATTCAGTTATTATTTTTCTCTGTGTTTGTTCCTCTCTGGTTTTTAGCTTACAGATACTGATGTAAATTACTGCCCTAAATACTCACTGTGTGAATGAGGCGAGGAAGCTGCTTGTAATACTGTAATATAAGTCCTTATTCCGAGCATGAGTGCACACTTGCAGGTGCTGTGCTGTAATGCTTGTCTTCTCTGCTCCATCATACTCCCCAGAGCAGGGGCAACCCTGGGGCAAAACTGCTGGCGGTAGATGTCCAGATGTATGACTCAGTGATATATGATGGACGCCGACTCCCAAACAAAATGAATCAGACAGGAGCGCAGAAAATAATTACACGAAGCATTGCTATTAGGTGTCAAATGTTCTCAACTTTATTTAAATTTACGACACCGAAAATAGCACAACCCCCGACTCACGAAGAGTCACCCTCCAGCGCTCAGGAGAGGAAAACCCCCTGTGGAGGAAACCTCTAGGGAACCATGGATGGAGGATTGCCCTTCCCTTGGGCTTAGAGAGTTAGTCCCAATATATAACAGATGTAACTGCAGAATTGTACAATTTGTACATTTTACCAAATTTACAGATAACGACATAATAAATATAGACTATAAATATGATAAACTAGATGTGGGAAAGATTTGGCTGCCACCACATTGACTACTAGAATGAATTTGGTTGATTTGATTGCTCAGGTGGATGTATCCTTTCACCCTTACAGATCCAGGTCCAAGTTTCAAGAAGTTGGATACTTGGTTAGAAGGATTGTTCGTTATGGATAACCCCTAATAGGATAAATACCCCCTCCCCCTTCCTCCTCCCCTCCCAATTTATCACCCATTAAAGTCATAGATCCATCCATGAACTCCCAATGGAGAGCTGCTCTATGTAGAGGGTAACAGAAGGGAATCCTGTGTTGGGGACCCCCCTCTGTTACCTTCCCATGCCCTTGGGGTGTCTAAAGTAGACAACCCCTTTCCCTGCTAGAACCTCCAAATTACACCAAGGTTGGCACATTATGTGGGGTGGTCAAGCTCAAGGTCCTCAGGCGCATCAGTAATGGCGCTGATCATGGCAACGCACCATTCTTTTATGGAATCTTCTTTATGACACTTTTTTATGACCTCATAACAATTAACATGGTTACTTCAGGGGCTATTACTGATGCAGGGCCCAAGTATTAACCCTTTCATCATTGGTAATTCACTTTCATTATAGAGGCAAATATCTGCACTTGTTACCAAGCAGGCTCCTTATCATTATAAATAGAAATAGTAGATTACAGATTAATGAAGCAAATGTTTCAGGAGTGTTTTGCACTTTTTATATCAAAAGATTGGGTTTATAACTAGCAGTTTACAAAAAAAAAATTAAGAGGAAATTACTTGTAAAATAATATTATAGGGAATTGCGTTTCAAGCATTTTCCTAATGTACATTCTACATTGTTGCATACTTATATAGGTTGAAAAAAGACCTAGTTTGAACTTTATGGTCCTATCTTCAAAGTTTTACATTTTCTATTATTAGATTATTTACAACTCACAATGTTCTGTTTTGTTAAGAAAAATATCCAGCCCTTTTTTAAATGCTGCTATAGTGTCTGCCATTACTACCTCTTGTGGTCGGCATTCCACAGTCTGACTGCTGTAACTGTAAAGAACACTTTCCTATTTAGCTTCCAGAATTGACTTTCCTCCATGTGTAACAAAATGTGCCATTACCATTTGTAAGGTCCTGGAAAGTTATAAGTCATGTGCCAGTACTATGCATTGACCACATATGTATTTATTCATGTAAATGAGATTTTGTAATAGTGTAATAATTTAGTTTCCGCCTTTGAACTGACTCTAAATTCCAAATATCCTTTTAAAACATGGAGTCCAAATTGGATCCCATAGCCAAGATGTGGCCTTACGAGGGATTTATAGAGGGGTAATAATATATTTGGATCACAGGATTTTATCTCTTTTTATACACCCTAAAATCTTCTTTGCTTTTGCAGCTGCCTGACATTGAGTACTGCTGTTCAGCTTACTTGTAACCAGAATGCCCAAGTCCTTCCCCTGTTCTGTAATCTCTAATATATTTACATTTAATCTATATGCAGCAGTACGATTACTCCCATTGCGGTGCATTACTCTACATTTATTATCACTAAACTTCATCTGACATGTGTTTGCCCTTGCAGGAATCTTTTCCAGATCCTTTATAATATTACAAATGTCAGAGGTTAATAATAAACATAGGCAGTTTGGAGGGTGCCTTGATCCATTGGAAAAGGTAGGGATATCCAGACATTTTTTGGCAAAAAAATTAAACAAAAATTATTAGTAGAATTGAATAAAAACAGAACATTTTGGAAAAGGTCTCACATTTTTTCTATAGTACTGGGAATGTTCTGTTTTTTTTTTTTAATTCTATTAATAAAATTGTTTTGAAATATTTTATCCAAAAAACAGCTGGATATCCCTATATTTTCCTATTGCTACCACCGAGTAGGAGTGGTTTTTCATCCGAGCTGAGGATTCGTTGGCTACTTCAACATGGGTAAGCAGAATCAGCATCTCTTATTTATTTCCTTGATCCATTACTTTTAGATTCAGAACAGCTGCGGATTTAGCCCGGGGTCCCACTAGCATACGGCATCCGATGCGATAGCATGTTTCACACGCACCTATAGGCTTATATGGGTGCATGCAATCCGAATGCAGCATGCAATCGCAGCATGCTGCGATTTTTTTCCAGCTCGATCGCAATCCGATTGGCTCTGGAAAAAAAAACGCCACTGAGCACAAACTCATGAGATTAAATTGGTCCGAATGCAATCTGATTTTTTATCGGATTGCATTCGTTGGATTTAATCGCAAGTGAGAGCGAGTCCTTAAAATAATTTTTACTTAAAGGGAATTTGTCAGCAGTTTTTGCTATTTCATCTGAGAGCAGCATAATGTAGGAAAAGAGACCCTGAATCCAATGATGTATCACTTAGTTTACTGGATGCAGCAGTTCTGACACAATCAGTTTTTAGATTTAGCAATGCAGCAGAGCTCAGAAAGCTGATCTTACCCACACCACAGCTAACCCCGCCCACACCAGGCTCTCATGCACATAGCTATAGACAGTGAGCTGCTTATCGCAGAAGGGGGCGGAGTCAGACGACTGCACATGTGCCAGCTAGTCGCAGCAATGCTAATCACAAGGTGATTAAAGCTTCAGTCTAAGTAAATATCTATATGCGGTCTGTGTACGCAACGGACTGCACACAGCCCCATTATAGCAAGTTTGCCAGTGCATATTGCGGATTTTCAGATTTTTGTCATTAAAAATGCAGCATGTTCTGTTTTACAAACCATAATAATGCATGCAATGTAAAGTCAGCTCTGGCATCCGTCCACATTGCAGATGAGCATACAGAGCTGCCCATGGAGTCTGTCACGTCCGTAATTTGTGGACCCAACTGACTCGATTTTCAATATGGCTGTCTGAACACGACCTACTGTATGAGCAATGCCAGAAAAGCAACAGAGAACTCTGCTGTTTCTTTGAAAGTCATTTCTGAATTTGTGAAATATTAAAAGTGTCATGTGAAACTGAGCGAAAGATTTGTATTTACCAGCACGAAGATTAAATTGTCAAATTGCTACTTGCCATGTAATTCCTAAGGTGTAACAAGGAAACAGTGTTCTTTATCCAGTTTACACTTGACAACACTCCTCTTCAGAAAGTTTCGCTTACTTCCAGATCACTTGTCAGATGCCCGATGGAACCTTTACTACACAGCATATTATTTTTTTAATTATAATCTAAAGGTTATGTACTACACTATTGTAATATTACTATTCCGAGAGTTGTTGAAAAGACCACTCAGCAATAACAATAAAAAACCATAGCTGATCACTGGATGACATTTATAAAAGCCACTTGACCTTCAGAGCTTTGTACATATGACATTTCTAGCCTCCTAAAATAAAAAATGGATGCGAGTTCAATTTACTGCTCTGAACCAAACCAAAATTGTATGCAATTGTTCATTTTTTGACTGACCAGATTTATAAGATTCAGTGTCAGACAGAAGAACGTCGGCCCACCAGAGGATTTGATTCTGAGGACCCACCTTTCTCCCCCGCCCGCTCAAGAGCCCCATAGCAGCTGCAAAGGTTTGCGCTATGAACTCTCCTGAAGGAGAAGCCAGGGCCCACCAGAGGATTCTCCGGTTCTCTGGTCGGCCAGTCCAACCCAGATAAGCTCTATATAAATAATGAACCCACTAATTAAAAGCTTGACTACCCCAGCAAAAGAGAAAACATTTTGGAGGGCCAGATATCTTAGTAATGAGCTAGAGCATCAAAGTCTAGCAAAATAGAGAAATGCTCAACAAGCATTGCTTGCTACTCTTAGTACATGACCTCTAATTTTGCATTTTACACGCCATTCTTCGAATCTGAATAGACCATATGGGCAACATCATGAAGAGACCTTCACGAGAGAGTCACACCGTTCCTACTCCTTGAATTATGGTGTTGGGTGACAATGTAGTGTAACCAGACCCCTATAGTCTTCATTCCAGGTACACTAACAACTTGGCGTTACATTGACTTGGTTGTGGAACCAGTGGTGCGGTCACTTCTCCAAATTATCTCACGAGCTGTTTTTCAATACGAGAACACCAGGCTGCATGTTGCTGGTGCTACTGTGAGCCGCCTGCGTGGTGTAAATGTGCTCCCATGGCTGCAGCATTTCCAGACTTGTCTCCCATCGAGCACATCTGGGATGTCATTGGTCGACAATTGCATAGGGAGCTGCCAGCAGCAGATCTTGCTGTTTTTCGTCCCCATGTGTATTTAGCATGGCAGAACATTCCTCAGACAACCATTAGTACCTCTTTGATAGCAGCCAAGGTGTGTAAGTGAGGATATTTCTGCGTGTGGACCCAATACGCTATACTGAATAAATCGACATGTTTTGAAAATTTGTTTTCATTTTCTCATCATTTGCATATAATTAATATGCCTATTGATCCAGTGATTTTCATAATTCCATGATTTTTCCTTCTGGGTGTTGCAATTTTATTGTTGACCAGTGTAAGATACACAAGTTTAAAGGAGTTGTCCACTACTTTCACATTGATGCCCTATCCGTAGGAAAGGGCATCAATGTATGATCGGCCGGGGTCTCGCACGCGGCATCCCCGCCGATCAGCTCTAATCGGTGCCAGCGGCGGCAATTGAATGGGAGGCGGATGTGTAGTACCCCGCGCCGGCCACTACAACTTGACGGCCAAGCACCGCAGGTAAGGACTTCCGGACGATAACAGCTGATCGGTGGGGGGTGGCCTACGGGGGACGCCCTACAGATAGGACATCAATGTGAAAGTAGTGGACAACCCCTTTATCATTAGGAAGATTCTTACCCAGCAACAGGACTAGAGAGGTCCTCCATGTGGCCAAGATAACTGTATCATCACGTCTGGTTACAGTGCCTACAAGTAGTATTCAACCCCCTGCTGATTTAGCTGGTTTGATAAGATGCAAATAAGTTAGAGCCTTCAAACGAGAGTAGGTTTTATGAACAGAAGCATAAATCTTACAAACCATAAAGTTATGTTGCTCAGTTGAATTTTATAAAATTTTAAGCATAAAAGTGTGGGTCAATTATTATACAACCCCTATGTTTAATATTTTGTGGAATAACCCTTGTTTGCAATTACAGCTAATAATCGTCTTTTATAAGACCTGATCAGGCCGGCACAGGTCTGTGGAGTTATCTTGGCCCACTCCTCCATGGAGATCTTCTCCAAGTTATCTAGGTTCTTTGGGTGTCTCATGTGGACTTTATTCTTGAGCTCCTTCCACAAGTTTTCAATTGGGTTAAGGTCAGGAGACTGACTAGACCACTCCAACACCTTGACTTTTTCCCTCTTGAACCAGGCCTTGGTTTTCTTGGCTGTGTGCTTTGGGTCGTTGTCTTGTTGGAAGATGAAATTACGACCCATCTTAAGATCCTTGATGGAGGAGCGGAGGTTGTTGGCCAAAATCTCCAGGTAGGCCGTGCTATCCATCTTCCCATGGATGCGGACCAGATGGCCAGGCCCCTTGGCTGAGAAACAGCCCCACAGCATGATGCTGCCACCACCATGCTTGACTGTAGGGATGGTATTCTTGGGGTCGTATGCAGTGCCATCCAGTCTCCAAACGTCACGTGTGTGGTTGGCACCAAAGATCTCGATCTTGGTCTCATCTGACCATAGAACCTTGAACCAGTCTGTCTCAGAGTCCTCGAAGTGATCATGAGCAAACTGTAGACGAGCCTTGACATGACGCTTTGATAGTAAAGGTACCTTACGGGCTCGTCTGGAACGGAGACCATTGCGGTGGAGTACGTTACTTATGGTATTGACTGAAACCAATGTCCCCACTGCCATGAGATCTTCCCGGAGCTCCTTCCTTGTTGTCCTTGGGTTAGCCTTGACTCTTCGGACAAGCCTGGCCGGGGCACGGGAGGACACTTTCAAAGGCTGTCCAGGCCGTGGAAGGCTAACAGTAGTTCCATAAGCCTTCCACTTACGGATGATGCTCCCAACAGTGGAGACAGGTAGGCCCAACTCCTTGGAAAGGGTTTTGTACCCCTTGCCAGCCTTGTGACCCTCCACGATCTTGTCTCTGATGGCCTTGGAATGCTCCTTTGTCTTTCCCATGTTGACCATGTCTGAGTGCTGTTCACAAGTTTGGGTAGGGTCTTAAATAGTCAGAAAAGGCTGGCAAAAGAGATCTTTAATCCACACATGTGAAGCTCATTATTCTTGGTGCCTGAACTACTTCTTAATACTTTAGGGGGACCAAACAGAATTCTTGTGGTTTGACATGTGAAGCTCATTATTCTTGGTGCCTGAACTACTTCTTAATACTTTAGGGGGACCAAACAGAATTCTTGTGGTTTGAGGGGTTGAATAATAAATGACACTCTGAATTAACTTTTAACGTTTTAAAAAAAAAAAAAAAACAACAAAATTTGCTGCAGTGCATTTCCCACTTCCAGGCTGATCTACAGTACAAATGTCACAATGCCAAGTTAATTCCGCATGTGTCAACCAGCTAAATCTGCAGGGGGTTGAATACTACTTGTAGGCACTGTAAAGGGACTGACAAAGCAATACAGACAGATATTTATCGATCATGCTATACCACCAGGGAGGCATCTGATTGGCTCCAAGTTTATTCTGCATCAGGAAAACGACTCTAAACATTCAGCCAATATCATTAAGAACTATCTTTGGTATAAAGGAGAATAAGGTGTCTTGCAAGCGATGATATGACCTCTATAGAGCGCTTAACTCAACATCATCATCGTGCCTTTGTGGGATTACAGAAAGGAGCAGAAGTATTTAGACAAGCTAACATCCACAGAGGATCTGTGCTTAGTTCTCCAAGATGTTTGGAACAACCTCGCAGCTCATTCTCTAAATGTATGCAATTGCAAATCTATCTAGAAGAATTGATGTTGTTTTGAAGGCAACAGGCGGTCACACCAAATATTGATTTGATATAGATTTTTCTTTGGTTTTTTAACTTTTGCATTTGTTCATTGATTAACATAAACTATTAACACTTCTATCTATCTAAAATCATACTTACTTTGACGCATTTTTTCCACCACTGCCTAAAACTGTTGCACAATACTGTGTGTTGCATAATGACAGTGGAACACAACCTAATATATTATCAAATGGTTGTTTAGGGTTCATTGACACGTCTGTATTTCACCTACGGTGTTATCAGTGGTTTTCACTGACCGGGCACTGACATTATATTTTACAGTATGGGGCTATTCACATTTCAGGCTTTTCACAATTACACATTACATCACAATTAAATATTCTCTATCAGATTTTTTTTTTGCTGACCAATGTCCCATTTTGTTCCTATTTTGGTCCAATGCAAATGAATGGGTCAGAGAAAAAAATGGACAGAACATGGATGCCATTGGAGTGGCATCTGTGTCTCTCTGATTTTCACTGACACAAACATTTTCTGCATGGGGACACTTTAAAAACTGATGCACAGACCAAAAACGGATGAAAAATCAGATACAGCATATGAGAAAAAAAATTAACAAGTGTATTTTGCCTAAATTAAACCTGTTAGCATTCCTACCTAAAAAGGGGTATTCCCATCTCCAAGATCCTATCCCAATATGTAGTAGGTGTAATCATAATAATATTAGCAAATATCTCCAAATAGAAATGTGGTATAGTTCTTCTGATTCGCCACGTCGCTTACCCCATGTGCAGGTCATTACTATAGCTTAGGTATCCATGTTTATGTCCACTCATATAGTGACAGTTAGTTAGGTAGACAGCGCTTAGTGGTCATAACCATGGATACCTTAGGTACTACAATACCCTGCACATGGGGTAAGTGACATAGCGAATCTGAAGAACTCTACTAAATTTCTAATTGGAGGTTTTTGCTAATATTATTATTATTACACCAACTACATATTGGGATAGGATCTTGGAGATGGGAATACCGCTTTAAGTGAAAAATGTAAGTAAGATTTTCATGTCAAACACTGACCCAGGCCTGGACTAGCACAGCGTATTTATGGAGACCACTTCTTTTATCAAACGGAGGAATTTTTCTGCAGTGATCATTGTTTTCCATCAGGAAGTGGAAACTGTGACATTTCTGCAGTGCAGTGGGCTTAACAGATTACTAGCCTCACGTTTTTCTTTTCTTTGCCTTTTATCATCACACAGTGGCATCAGCTGTATTGTACGTTCATCAATGTATACGTCAAAATGTAGTTATCATTGGACTTTTGTGGGAATAATAAATACGAGCCAGTCGTGGAGAACACAGACATCAAAAGTTTAATTTTAAGAAAAAAATATTATATTATAAGGCATATATTGTTGTCTCAATGGATAATTGAAAATATATTGAACTTATTATAGCTTCCATACACATTAGATGAAAATTGGACAAACCAGACGATTTTATGGGATCAACTAAATATCTGATATGTATGGGGGTCTTCCCAACTATCCCCAGACAGATGATGTTGAAGCAGAGAAGGACCGGGCTGTTAATATTTCAGTACCCAGTCCTTTTGTTCCCAGAAGTCTTGCCGTGGATTTCCTACTTCTCCCCATTCAAACCATATGAACATTTACCCAAGTACTCATGTATATGGGACAGTCAGGAGAGATGGCTGTCTGGCTAAGACCACGGCCCCACTATCAGTATTTGGTCAGTATTTGGTCAGTATTTTTCCTCAGGAGTGGGAGCCAAAACCAGGTGAGGAACAATCAGAGAAAAGGTAAAATAGAAACAAGTCACCAATTCTGCATTTATCACCCACTCCTGGTTTTGGCTCCCACTCCTGAGAAAAAATACTGACCAAATACTGATAGTGAGGCCGTGGCCTAAAGGTGAAAAACGGACCTCTTATTTTGATCAGACTCTGATCAGAGATTGATCAGGGTGTGGAATGAGTTTCATCCATTTTTCTTGCACATGGAGAAATGTAAAAAAAAAAGTTTCTCCACCTTTTCCTTTCTGAGAATCTAAAAAAATCAGATGGCACTTGGATGTCCGATTTTTCCACGGACCCATTGACTTGCATTGGTGATTATGATCCAACCGACAGATCAAAATTGGACATGTCCCCCCGATTTTCCTCGGACCTCTCGGTCCACTAAATATCACGGACATATGGATGACCCCATAGACTTTCACAGGTATAACTGCTATCTGTGAAAAACATGGATAGCACTCGTACGGGAAAATCTGATGTTTGAATGAGCCCTAACAAACGTTTGTCCCACACAGTGATCTCATGGGTATGACCAGCTTTACAGTAAAACACTAGAGAGAAAGTAGCACAAGTAGGGTCTTATCTGACAAACAATTAAAAAATGTTTTATCAGATTATGCTAACCTGATCGGTGATTTTATGTGTTTTATTTCAATCGTTGTTCAGCTGCTGTGGATCCATAGGTTGTCTAACCAATGAGAATAAAGATATGGAGAATTTGTGAATACCTCCAGCGCTGCAGAATTTATTAAACATGCGTTTTTTATTCAACGCGTTTCGAAGTGACAGGCACTTCTTCTTCAAGAAACAAGCTCTTATGGATATTAAACATACAGGGCAGTTTTTATAGGATTGAGTTTCAAATAAAGGCGCCAAACCAACACATGACAGTGTGTGTTGTGCCAAAGTTCACTAGGTCGGCACATGATTAATTCAGATAATATTGCTAAAAAATGAATACATTTGAAATACACATAAAAAAAATCACTTACAAAATCATTATCTAAATCAAATGTAAAACATAACAAAGAGTATATACTAATTCAATTGTTCCTTTTAAAAACATTGTTCCATTTATTTACTCTAAAAATAAGAGTTGGACTCGAACTCAGGACCTCCCTATCGAAACCTGAGTTCGAGTCCAACTCTTGTTTATAGAGTAAATAAATGAACAATTTTATTAAAAGGAACAATTGAATTAGTATATACTCTTTTTTATGTTTTACATTTGATGTAGATAATGATTTTGTAAGTGATTTTTTTTATGTGTATTTCAAATGTATTAATTTTTTAGCAATATTATCTGAATTAATCATGTGCCGACCTAGTGAACTGTGACACAACACACACTGTCATGTGTTGGTTTGGCGCCTTTATTTGAAACTCAAGCCTATAAAAACTGCCCTGTATGTTTAACGTTCATATGTGGTTGTTTCCTGAAGAAGAAATGCCTGTCACATCGAAACGCGTTGAATAAAAACTGCATGCTTAATAAATTCCTGAGAATCGATGTCTTCAATAATCGGCAGCTTGGGAAGTATCCACAAATTCTCCATATCGTAACAGTAAAATATTTAAAGGGCTTGTCTGGGGTTATGTTACTAATTATTGACCATCTATGGCCATTTTAATACAAATTAGAAAACGTTGAAATGAATTTGCATTAAAGATGATCTCTGACGTATGTATATGTTGAAATATGGGCGATATCTCCCCCTGATGACAGATGTAATGGGAATAAACCTGTAACATATTTTACTAGAAAGAAGGACCGGTGTGCTATACTGTTAGTCATATAAGACTGTTTATATGGTTGTATATAGGGAGTCTTGTGTTTATTGCACATGAATAATACTGACGTGTTCCACATATCACTTATCTCTGTATAGTAAGTAACGTACTATACATTGTGCACTAAACAACATGCCAGATTTTCCAGTACAAAGGAGATGAATGAAATACCTTTTAGTGATCATTCGGAAAAGCCCCCGAGGGAAGGACATGTAGGACACAAGAAGGATGGAGGTGTGAATCAGGTGTGGATGGGTGTGTCAAAGACAATACATAGAGGTGTATATATACTCCTGGGATCACAAATTTTCCTTAAGATTCTATAACCATCTACTACTCAGGTAAGGCATTCCAAAATTCTTTTACTTTTAATCATGGGATTTTCCTCCTGTTCTTTGGGGAAGATGGGCAGATGTGGCAGCACCAGTTTGGGTTTGTTGTTCAGCTCCTATGGTTTTTGCTACTTTAAAGTAACTGGATATTTCTATGTCAGCAAATATATGTTCTTTTTTTGTACAAAGAAAATGTATAAAATATCCCAATATAGTTTATGTATCAATTCCTCATTGTTTTCGGAATCTTTGCTTTCCGACATTCATGTGGACTTTGTTTACTCCATGTAAGGCTACGTTCCCATGATGAGCTTTTGCTGAGTTTTATTTGTTGCAGATTTTCTGCACCCAAAAGGTAAAATAAGTTACTTGCATTTTTTCGAAAATACGCAGCGTAAAAAAAACTCATTGTGCGAACGTAGCCTTAAAGAAAAATTGATACACAGTCATGCTAAGGACACAGGACTTGTTGCAAGACACAACTCTGATAACCGTACTGTAATTGTAAAACCAGTCCTGTGTCAGAGTGAAGAAGAGTTATCGAAAATTGTGAAGAATTGATAAATATAAAGTGCAAACATTTTTATACATTTTTCATTATTTAAAAGGTTAGTTCACACTTTTTAGCATTTTTTTTTAAATAAAAAAAATTGGCAGCACAGTTCTTTTTTTTTTTCAATTCACATTTATGTTTTTCATATGCACATTTTTTTAAAAATACATTTACACCTGACGACCGGTGTCTCTAAATGACCACTGGTGGCACTAAATGACCACTAAATGACCACTGGTGGCACTAAATGACCACTGGTGGCACTAAATGACCACTAAATGACCACTGGTGGCACTAAATGACCACTGGTGGCACTAAATGACCACTAAATGACCACTGGTGGCACTAAATGACCACTGGTGGCACTAAATGACCACTAAATGATCACTGGTGTCACTAAATGACCACTAAATGACCACTGGTGGCACTAAATGAACACCAATCAGCTACTTCTTTGCTGATCGGCAGTCTATAATAGCCTGTTTACACAGTAAGGCCACATTCACACGTTCAGTATTTGGTCAGTATTTTACATCAGTATTTGTAAGCCAAAACCAGGAGTGGAACAACCAGAGGAAAAGTATAATAGAAACACGTCACCACTTCTGTATTTATCACCCACTCCTGGTTTTGGCTTACAAATACTGATGTGAAATACTGACCGAATACCGATAGTGTGAACGTGGCCTTAGACTGCGCTTCAGATGCGTACTGAATGATCTGTAAGTCATTCAGTGCACATAGGCTGCCATTGTTCTCGGCAGCACAGGTCCTATTTACAAAGAACGACGTGCTGCAAAAAAAAAGTTTATTCTTTTGGAAAAAAAACAAGGGAAAAATCCAGATTAAAACAGGCAACTGAGTAATTACGGTACAAAAAATAATACTATACAGAACAAATGATTAAAAATATTTGTACTTGAGCTGTAGTTTCATAATCAAGTATAAAGGAGCAAAAAAAAATAAAAAATGTGGTCGTTGTAACCGGAATACCCCTTTAAATCTAAGGGCTCACTCAAGCTACTGTAGCTCAGGTCTATAATTCAAGTTAGGGTAGATATTTGGCTTATATATATATTTTCCAATTTTTTATTGAGTTTTCTGCTAAATGTCAATAGACACTGAAATTAGAGTTGAGCAAAAAAAAGTTGCGCTGTCAAGGTTCAACATCCAGTCTGGTCCTTCATGGCAGCCAGACCAGGGCAGTCTTCACCTCTGCACCTGGCATCCACAACTTGGCATTCTGGGGCTCCTCTTAGGCCACATGACATCATCACGTCACAGTGTTATGTACGTCTTGATGATGCAAGAGGTCTTGGATGTCATAACATTGTGCGTCCTAGTAAGTGCAGGAGGCGAACAGAATGCTGTCCGAGGATGCCAATCACAGAAGTGAGGACTGTCCTGGTTCAGCTGCCATGGAGGACTGGGCTGGACGCCAAATCGGGGCAGCACAAATATTTTTGCTCAACTCTAATCTATATGTGTTATATATCTATATATCTATCCTTCGACCTTTGCACTTTGACATTCAATCCTGTATTCGTTGATTCCACAGATATGTTCACCATGTATCTCACTTCAGCCTATGTCTTTCTCACGTTGACTGTCTTGATCTTCGAGATTCAGAGCATTGACGCCACCACTCCAGGATGTCACCTCCATCGTAAGTGATCACTGCCATATTGAACACTAGAGATGAGTGAACCCAAACTTAAAAGTTTGGGGGTTCGTACCGGACAGTTATTGTACGGCGCTAAACGCCGAACGCAGACTTCTCTCAGAAGTCCGTTCCAACGTTCTGTGTTTTGGGGGAAGAGAGAGAGAGCAGAGAAAGGAGAGAGAGAGAATTTTTTTTCCAGATCCAAATTTTGGACTCCATTGTTTTCAATGGGGTTCGGGTTCTAGTTCCAGTTCGGGTACAGGTCGGGTACCAGAACCCGAACTTCCACGAGTCCACGAGTTCGCTCATCCCTGTTCAACACCCCATTGCTGATGCAAGTACTAATTAAAAACTGGAGAGCTGTATTTGTTGCAGAGTGTAAATTGCTGTAATATATTGTAATAATATTTGTGTTTTTTATCACTTATTTAGAACAATTTTCCCCTTGGCTACATAGATATGACAAAGATGTGGCCACAGAGCCTGTGCATTGGCATAGGAGCCTTGGGCACTCTATGTGCCACTATAGAGCACTGCATTAGTTTTGTGCCTCCATAATACAGTATCCTATTGATGCATATTAATGAACACTTTATAACTATTTTTTCATCTTTACTACAGCATTTAATGTTACTATCAGGAGTGACCGCAAAGGGACTTGTAGAGGGACCCAAGTCATTAATGCATGTGTGGGATACTGTGAATCCAGTGCCTTCCCATCCAAGTATTCGGTGCTGGCGGCCAGTGGATACAAGCACAACATTACATCTGTATCACAATGCTGCACCATAAGCAAACTACAGAAGGTAAGAGCAGATAACCAAGAAAGTGAAAGGTTGCTGAAAATGATGGCAGCAGCTTTATTGTGCTAAGATGTCAGCTGTCATTTCTGCAAATCTACTTTACTTTGAAATAAATGTAGATCCTTGGATGCCTATGATTTTATGCAGCATGCACACAACCAGATTTGGCATAATGTGTTTGCATTTTAATGAATTCATGTATACTTGGTATATTCTTTTAAAATACTGTGGCACATGCAATTTAAAAAAAAAACCTTTTATGCAGGTCTTGTCAAGAAACAGTGATTTTCCTACACTTGTATATGATAGTATTGAAGCAAAAAAGATATCTGCTGCCCTGGTCCAGTCCTCCGTGGCAGCAGAACCACAGCAGTCTTCACTTCTGCGGCCAGCATCCCCTGCCCGGCATTCCGGGCGTCTCTAGCATTTACTAGCTCCCGCAACGTCATGATAAGATTGGAACTGCCATGGCCACGCATCCAGCCCAGTTCTCCATGGCAGGGGAACAGTCTTCACTTCTGTGGTCAGCATCCTCTGCCCGGCATTCTGGGCATCTCTAGCATTTACTAGCTCCCGCAACATCATGATAAGATTGGAACTGCCATGGCCACGCATCCAGCCCAGTTCTCCATGGCAGGGGAACAGTCTTCACTTCTGTGGTCAGCATCCTCTGCCCGGCATTCTGGGCGCCTCTAGCATTTATTAGGTCCTGCAACGTCATGATAAGATTGGAACTGCCATGGCCACGCATCCAGCCCAGTTCTCCATGGCAGGGGAACAGTCTTCACTTCTGTGGTCAGCATCCTCTGCCCGGCATTCTGGGCGCCTCTAGCATTTATTAGGTCCTGCAATGTCATGATAAGATTGGAACTGCCATGGCCACGCATCCAGCCCAGTTCACCATGGCTGCTGGAAAAATCTTCACTTCTGCAGCCAGCATCCTTAGCTCAGCATCCTGTGTGCCTCTGGTGTTTACAAGGCTAGATTCTAGCTGCCATGGCCGCGTGTCCAGCCCAGTCCATGGCAGGTGGAGCAGTCTTTACTCCTGCTAGCAGCATCCTGGGAGCCTGTGGTGTTTACAAAGACCCGCGACTTCATGACATGATAACATGCAACTACTAATGGTCACCTTTACTTAGAATCAGGGCTTATAAACTCTAAAAGCAGTGGACTTTAGATCAGCCACTACTGATCGTCTGCAGCGGTGGCTGGTGACAAAGCAGTAAACTGTAAAATTAGGAATCCTCACATCTTGAGAGCAGGTGAATTGCAAAATTGCTTGTTTTTACTAGCACATCACAACCATTTATGATGATACTAACTCTTTTTAGTTTCTCCTCTCCCCTCTCCAAAAAAAAAAAAAAATAAACAAATTACCATTCTGTTTTACAGGTGAAGGTTCACTTATTTTGTGGAGCATCTCGCTGGGAAGAAATAGAGATTGGCTCAGCAGAGTCATGCCAGTGTGCCACGTGTCGCTTATCCCGTTATTAAGTCCTTACATGCGCAATCTGCAAGTAGTGGCGAGCTTCAATTCACCAGTAATCCATAGAGCTGTAAGCAGTGCTTGCATTAATTTTACAGTAGGAAGTACACATTGTACACAAGGTATCATGCAACTACTAATGGTCATCTTTGTTCATACTGCAGCACTGTAGGCTGGCAATCCTTCATGCACTATTGAAACTTTTAGACCTGGCTACACTGCGACTTTTTTGTAGCGCTACTGATTAATTTTAATTATTTAGCTAAAGCTGTAGACCAGAGCAATACATGGAGTTGAATTTAATTGAGAAAGTCAATCTGCAGTGCTACAAAAAGTCGCAGTGTAGCCCAGGCTTTATACAAAATGGTACTAAAACCACCAGATTAGAGTCTCCTACATATTTATTCTTGTCTTTGTTTCAACTTTTTATTTATATTATATTTGTAACTTTATACAAAAATATATATATATAATTTGTGCCTTGGTCAGATCTGAATGGAAATTCTGTTCTTTGATGTGTTATTATTTTATTTAAGTATTTATAAAAAAAAATTGTGGTTGAGTTATTTTACAATAAAATGATGCATTTATTTATTGGGCTCAGTATTTTATTTGTTTCCCTATTAAATCCTAATTAAAGGGTTATTCGATATTCATAGGATAGGTGATAACTTGCTGATTGTTTGGGGTTTGACTGCTGGTACCCTCTGTAATCCCATTCAGTGCCCATAAAGGCACTGAATCCCCGAGAATTGCTTCAGAATGGAGAGGAGATGCCCATGCTCAGCCTTGGCTTGATTCATTTTTAATGGTATGGGACTGAGTGAAAAAGCAGAGTACAGGAGATGCTCATGCTCAGCCTTGGCTTCATTCATTGTCTATGGGATTGCAGGCGAAAGCAAAGTACATCACTCAGCTTTCTCAGGCAGTGCCATGGACAATGAATGAGGCCAAGGCCGAGCATGGGTATCTCTTCTCCATTCATGATGGGGCTCTGCAGAAGCAATTCTTGGGGATCCAGAGCCTCGGTCATGGGATTACTGGGTAAGTCCTATGAATGGAGTATAACTTGTTATTTTGGGAATAACCATTTAACTGGCATGCCTTTATCTATTATGTATTAATCCACCATTAACAGTAACCATGCTGTTCATAGAAAGACATTATATATAGAAGGGACACCCAATGATCCTGTATGGTTGGTGATACTCAGTCTCAGCAATTTTATTTTATGGTGCCTCTGTGAACAAGGCTTCCAGGAAAAACACCTAATATGGCGTACACTGTGTACAAATGATGCTATTTTATTTCTTCTGGATTCATATGAAAACAGAGGCACACACTGTAGGCTGGCAACCCTTCAATATGGGCACACAGTAAATATTTGAACTTCTGTTGGACACATAGTGGATGGAAGATAATCCTGGAGTAATGCTTTAGTATATATAGGACAAAAAGGGGTTAATCGGCCATGACAGGTTGATTATAAGCAGCTGAATGGCTACTCACCATATCTCCACCCCGGGTGTGGTTCACTTGGTAAAATGAGAGCTGTTTGTCTCACACATGTCTGTGTGTATGGAGGTGTGCAGATCTCCTGGATTGAGTGCCTTTGCTAAAGGACTAAGAAGCTGGCCTATAAGCCAGGCGGGCTATCCAGCTCTATTGTATGGACTTGTTGTTTTATTTTATTCCGGACAAAGCTGTTTGTAATGACATATAGCTCTGCAATACTCAACAAAAAAGGTGCAGAGATCATGGAGCACAGCAGGGCTGAGTGTCCTTATACATCTCACCTTGAGAAATACGGGTCTGACCCACTCTTGAGGCATGATATTTTTGTCCCATGCACGACACCTCCTGCTTATGAGTGGTGAACATCATGCAGGGGAAAAAGTCAACGCCCCCAGAGACAAGTGAAAACTAGCATAGATACATTACAAGCTAGTATCTCCTCTGAAATAGAGATGAGAAATTAAGGGCGCAGTCAGACCACCATACAGCACAGACTACGATTGTATCGAAGTGCACGGACAGGCCGACGGCTATCCTGACCCGAGCATGACAGCTGAATAGAAATACATGCCGTCATGCTCGGGCCAGTCTGACTGCGCCCTAAATAAATAAAAAATATGTTTTATTCCGCTCTGCAAAAAACAGAGCTCTCACCGGGTACTACAGAACAGCTTTTATTCATTTTAATAAGAGCTGTTCTGCAGCACTCTCCAACGGCTGCTACACAACATTCAGAGCAAATAACAGCTGATAGTTGGAGGTCTCCCACCGATCAGATATTAATTACCTGTCCTACGGGATAGGTCATCATCATGGTGCAACCAGACAACCCCTATAACATGGTTATAACACATATTTAACTTTGGGAAACACCCAGATGAAGCGTTCTTCTCCAGAAGGAGTTTGACTGTAAAATATAGTTTCGTTAGTCAATAGTAGTTGCATTCTTTGGCACCAGTATGTATGTATATATATATATATATATATATATATATATATATATCTATATCAAGAGTAATGATAATTCCAAATAGCAAAACGTTACAATATAATAACCTGTGAACAAATCATCACTCAGACATGATTGTTACCCTTATTTTACTCAGCAAGAAGAGTCATGCAAAACATATCGTTTTCCAAAAAATAATACATCTTTCAGTATTATGATTTTTTTTTAAAAAGAATCCCTAATACAGCTCCCCCCCCCCCAACTTCACTAACTAGGTACTAAGCATCCTGTTAAATCAGTCATGGATAGTGAAATCGTACAAATATTAAACTCGATTTCTCTAAGACATTCTTTCTTCTTTTATTTTTTTCATAAAGCTAATGACTATGTGCGTGAATGAGTATACGTTATCGCCAGTGTAGACATAAAAACAGGACATATTTCTGAGACCCAGCATTTAATTCAGCAGTGAACAGGATTAATATCATAGACACCCCCCGCTCCTCCCCTTTCCCTCCGTGAACTAAAACAGATTAAACGCTGACCATAATAAATACCAAATAAATAATACAATAAATAATCGTTTAAAAAAATAAAATTGAAAATAAAAACATTGCACGTAATATATTTAGATATACTCTTTGCAAATAGGCTATTTTTTTAGACCGTTAATAAGAGGAACAAGGCCCCCCCCCACGCTCGTACGACTGGATACAATGGCACCTTACGGCATAAGATGGCTAATGGATATTTCTTTACAGCTGAGTCTTGCTAGATTAAGACTCAGAGAAGAACACTTAAGATCTGGGTCACCGTTTGGGAGGGGATATTCTAGAGGTGTCAGTCACACTTATTCTCATGTAAAGGAATATCAGCATCTGACTCGCGCTCACAGTAGAGGTCAGTCTTTTTTTTTCCCCAAAAATTCTAAAAAGAAAAAAAGAAAATAACAGAAAAGTCCATTATAAATGGCGGCTAAGACGACGTCTGCTTGTCATATTCATATTCTCTGCTGAAATATGCAACTAGTTGAAGGTTACATAAATAGATGAATGCAGGAGCAGACACAGACAGAAGAGGCCCCTGTGCAAGAACAATATTTGGGCTCTTCGCAGTCCAATAGCTCATCATAATCAACCACCTGCTTTGGAGGTGGGATCGGCCACCTTATCTATTGGTCCCAGGTTGCACCCATGGCATGTCTGCCCCTTGATTAATGGGAAGAATAGGGTTTTAACAAGTCATATTTGATACAATCATATCTTTTTCTGGCCAACTTGTAACCTAGAGGGATACTGACTACATGCCCTTCGCCTAAACGAGAGTATGAACGTATGACTTCGCCTTCATCTATAGGGACACGAGACACCATTTTTTTTTTTGCCAAGTAAAGAACTGCTAAATTACTGTCATAAAAGCTCAACTCTGGACATTTTAGACACCAAGTGGACATCTTATTGCAGTGATATCTAAGAATGTAGCTACTGGGCTTGCCTTGAAATCAGATCTTTACTGAAACTGATTGAGGCCAAAGCTTGACCAGAAAATTCCGTCATCTTTATGTTCATTATCTTCTGGCATTTTTAAGCATAAAGTCCTTGCGGTCAGTTCTGCCAGTCCAGCTGACCACAGCACTGTTCAGTTGTCTGCAGTGAAGCCCAAATCCTTTGCTCTTACAGATGACAATGGGAAGCAGACAAGTTAGAAGTTGGATTTGAGATGGGTAGCTACCATCAAGTCCTTTGCTGCTGAAGATGAAGCTTCTTCTTTAATCCATCACGATTGTGTTTGTTCTCCGAGCTCCTATGAAATGCTTGTTCGTCTTATTGTTATTCAGCTACAACGAGGAAAGCGCCTGATTGACGACACATTAATTATTTGTATAGGGAAAGCTTGATAAACATGAATCATTTGCTCTGGTTAAAAAATAGGTTTCCCTCCGTATTGTTCCACGAACAATGCGGTGGTGTCATTAAAATGCACCTTCTCGCAATCACTTTATTTAGCAGCATGAAATCTTTCAGAAAGTCGTGGGATTTAAAGAAAGGTTTTGATCTGATGACAATTGTTATGCAAAAACTTTTCATCGCAACTTATTAAGCTTCATCTCACTGTCTTTCATGTATTTCCAAAATCCATCATTTCTCATTTTACTCCTCTCTATTCAAAAGCTTCGATATCTGGTCACGTCCATTCCTAGGATGCAATCCATCTACTGGACGGTGGTGGGGACAGGACAGGCTGCGTTAACTACTTTGCGCCCATGAACCCAGCATGGTGTTAAGTCCAGGGACAGATGTTAGTTTGACATTCTTTTTTTTCTCAAATACCTTCTTACAACAGTAGCAGTGTGTACTTGTAGGGGGCAGAGGTGGTCATGGTCATCGTAGGGGAACAGAGGTGTTCATGGTCATCGTAGGAGAACAGAGGTGGTCATGGTCATCATGGCAGTTCAGAAGTGGCTTCCCAGAAGCCTTGTCTCTTATTGACGGAATAAAGATGATCACTGGAGAGACTTTCCCAGAAGTCTCTGTTCTCACAAACACAAAGTGACGGACAGGAGACACAGGCCTTTCCAGAAGCCTCTGTTTTTACAAACAGAAAGTGACAATGGTTTTATATTAAGAAGGCTTTCCCAGAAGCCTCAACTGTCATGTTCAGAATATGACTGTAGTTGATCTGTGACAGGCTTGCCCGGAAGCCTTTACTTTGACAAAGATTGACAGATCCAGGGAACTTCCCAGAAGCCCCTACTTCCTCTGGACAGAGAATGGAAAATTGTTTCAGTGTTTTTCTCCAAGGAGCCTTTCATGGGGTAGAGATCCTTCTCCAATGAGACTTCGCGAAGTCATTTGGCTAAGACGGAACAAGAGATAACAATGGCTTTTCCCAAAAGTCTTTGATGTTGTCAAAAGGGATTGATGATTTGTACATAAGCCTTCAAAATCTTTGACCCCCCCACTGGGAATAGGAAATGCACCCGCTACATCATGAAAAGGAGACCTGTGATGTTCTGAACCATGTGCCATCGATGGTTCTATGATAACAGCGTGAGCTGCTGCTAGTCCCCATCTTAGAGAACAGGTGAGAAATTTCTCAAACAAAACGAGGGTAAAATATGGGGAGGAGGGGTGTTTATTGGCTGTAGTGGTCTTAGTGGAAAGTGGTATTGTTGGGGTCTTCTAACTTTTACTCGCTCGGCTGTGCTGTAAATTAAGCTGGTTCATCTGCGCTTCTTCTAGGCCATTCAATTTTTTAAGACGAAGTTCATCCAGTTTTCTCCAAAGCTCCTGACGTTCTTTATCTCGCTTCAACTCCCTGTGGGATAAAGTGTACATGTTAGTAGTGACTTATATATCTGTATTATAGATGTCCGCACTGTTTGATGAAACTTTTACAATATGCAAAAGTCAAAGGGCCCGATTCATAACAGCTTTCACGCTACAATTCTTGTGCAAAAGCTTTGAAAAGTTGCAAAATTTAGGCACAACTTGAAGTTTCAGATTTTTGGCATTTTCAGTTTCTCTCAGCTCCAACAAAGTGATTGGCACCGGGGCAGGACTGGGGTGTCATGTGGTGACTGCCGCTTGTCAAATTCATGATGAGCGGCGACAGTTGCTACGCCACAATCTTACTCCATCAGGGGTTGGAGTAGGATTTGTGGTGAGGTGCTCAAAGACGTGTACGTCATTCATCTTCCGCTCCTGATTCATGAAGAGACATACACACTCATCTGGCACTCCTGATTCATGAAGAGGCGTACACCACTCATCTGGAGCTCCTGATTCATGAAGAGGCGTACACCACTCATCTGGCACTCCTGATTCATGAAGAGGCGTACACCACTCATCTGCCACTCCTGATTCATGAAGAGGTGTACACCACTCATCTGCCTCCCCTGATTCATGAAGAGGCGTACACCACTCATCTGCCACTCCTGATTCATGAAGAGGCGTACACCACTCATCTGGAGCTCCTGATTCATGAAGAGGCGTACACCACTCATCTGGCGCCCCTGATTCATGAAGAGGCGTACACCACTCATCTGCCACTCCTGATTCATGAAGAGGCGTACACCACTCATCTGCCACTCCTGATTCATGAAGAGGCGTACACCACTCATCTGGCGCTCCTGATTCATGAAGAGACATACACACTCATCTGGCACTCCTGATTCATGAAGAGGCATACACCACTCATCTGGAGCTCCTGATTCATGAAGAGGCGTACACCACTCATCTGCCGCTCCTGATTCATGAAGAGGCGTACACCACTCATCTGCCTCTCCTGATTCATGAAGAGGCGTACACCACTCATCTGGTGCCCCTGATTCATGAGGAGGCGTACACCACTCATCTGGCGCTCCTGATTCATGAAGAGCCGTACACCACTCATCTGGCGCTCCTGATTCATGAAGAGGCGTACACCACTCATCTGGCGCTCCTGATTCATGAAGAGGCGTACACCACTCATCTGCCGCTCCTGATTCATGAAGAGGCATACACCACTCATCTGGCGCTCATGATTCATGAAGAGGCATACACCACTCATCTGGCGCTCCTGATTCATGAAGAGGCGTACACCACTCATCTGGCGCTCCTTATTCATGAGGAGGCGTACACCACTCATCTGAAGCTCCTTATTCATGAGGAGGCGTACACCACTCATCTGGCGCTCCTGATTCATGAGGAGGCGTACACCACTCATCTGGCGCTCCTTATTCATGAGGAGGCGTACACCACTCATCTGCCTCTCCTGATTCATGAAGAGGCGTACACCACTCATCTGCCACTCCTGATTCATGAAGAGGCGTACACCACTCATCTGCCGCTCCTGATTCATGAAGAGGCGTACACCACTCATCTGCCGCTCCTGATTCATGAAGAGGCGTACACCACTCATCTGCCGCTCCTGATTCATGAAGAGGCGTACACCACTCATCTGCCGCTCCTGATTCATGAAGAGGCGTACACCACTCATCTGCCACTCCTGATTCATGAAGAGGCGTACACCACTCATCTGCCGCTCCTGATTCATGAAGAGGCGTACACCACTCATCTGCCGCTCCTGATTCATGAAGAGGCGTACACCACTCATCTGCCCCTCCTGATTCATGAAGAGGCGTACACCACTCATCTGCCACTCCTGATTCATGAAGAGGCGTACACCACTCATCTGCCTCTCCTGATTCATGAAGAGGCGTACACCACTCATCTGCCGCTCCTGATTCATGAAGAGGCGTAAACCACTCATCTGGCGCTCCTGATTCATGAAGAGGCGTACACCACTCATCTGCCGCTCCTGATTCATGAAGAGGCGTACACCACTCATCTGGCGCTCCTGATTCATGAAGAGACATACACACTCATCTGGCACTCCTGATTCATGAAGAGGCATACACCACTCATCTGGAGCTCCTGATTCATGAAGAGGCGTACACCACTCATCTGCCGCTCCTGATTCATGAAGAGGCGTACACCACTCATCTGCCACTCCTGATTCATGAAGAGGCGTACACCACTCATCTGCCACTCCTGATTCATGAAGAGGCGTACACCACTCATCTGCCGCTCCTGATTCATGAAGAGGCGTACACCACTCATCTGCCTCCCCTGATTCATGAAGAGGCGTACACCACTCATCTGCCGCTCCTGATTCATGAAGAGGCGTACACCACTCATCTGCCACTCCTGATTCATGAAGAGGCGTACACCACTCATCTGCCACTCCTGATTCATGAAGAGGCGTACACCATTCATCTGCCTCTCCTGATTCATGAAGAGGCGTACACCACTCATCTGCCGCTCCTGATTCATGAAGAGGCGTACACCACTCATCTGCCACTCCTGATTCATGAAGAGGCGTACACCACTCATCTGCCACTCCTGATTCATGAAGAGGCGTACACCACTCATCTGCCTCCCCTGATTCATGAAGAGGCGTACACCACTCATCTGCCGCTCCTGATTCATGAAGAGGCGTACACCACTCATCTGCCACTCCTGATTCATGAAGAGGCGTACACCACTCATCTGCCACTCCTGATTCATGAAGAGGCGTACACCATTCATCTGCCTCTCCTGATTCATGAAGAGGCGTACACCACTCATCTGCCGCTCCTGATTCATGAAGACGCGTACAGAACTTACTTACTTTTTAAATATATATTTTTCATATCACAATCTGTAATAAAAATAAAAAATAGAAATCTTGCAATTTTCACAGTGACCGCTGAGGCTTTTATTTTAACTCTAACTTCCTGTTTCAGGAAATCGACAAGTACATTAGCCACAATGAGCAAACTCTGACCCACTGTAATCTTGCCTCTGTTTATAAGGAAACGGCTGAAAACTGTTCCTGAAATGACAGGAAGAAAGAGTCTAAAAAGCCCCAGAGGCCAGTGTGAAAATTACTAATTTAGTTTTTTTGATCATGACATGAAAAAAAAAAAAAACATTGACACATTTTTAAAAAAATACATGAAACACAAAAACCTGATTTAATCAATAGCTCATATTCTGATGATTTCTTCCCTTTAATATCTGTATTACATATCATATCTTCAGCTAGAAAGGGACCTCTGGGATTACAGTACTTCCTACCGGCTACTAGATTACATGGAAGTAACTGCACAAGCTAATATATTGGCGTACTGATTTATTGCAGTCCACTAAAAGAAATTGGCAAAGGAGCGAGGACATAAGGTTGTGATCAATTAAGACTACTCGGCTTTTAGCAGTTTAGTTGCTGGAGTACAAAGGTTTATATAATCTTTTTATGCAAAAGAGTCCTTCTGTTTCTGCCTTTCTATCAGTCCACGAGATTTCTAGAAATGGGACTTACTGCTGTCTGTCCAGCTTATATGAGGCTGTGAGTTCATCAAAGAGTTTCCCATTCATCTCCATAAAAGTCTTTAGGACATTGTAAATCAAAGAGACAATTGTCCTGGGAAAAAAACACATAGAAAAAGAGTAAGATCACAGATAGACAAAATGTACAAAAAATACTTAAAGCGTAACTGTAGTTTCATGTGAATTATCAGGGAAAGTCTTCATGTGTACGTCTATATGACGAAAAAAAAACTTTTTGACCATTAAATGACTTATATCCTGAATTTTTGTTCAGTTTTCTCTGAGTGTCTTGGCCTTTCTTTATTTCCTTCATTTTCCTTCCTCTTCCCTCTCCATAGACTTCTATAAACTGCAACTCTAATCTAATCCCTCAGTGAGTTGATAGCCTGTTTTCATATAGGCAGCAGCTGTAATCTAATCCCTTAGGGAGTACAATTGGGGGAGAAAGGTTGAACTGGATGGACCTAGGTCTTTATTCAACCTACATTACTATGTTACTAGTGAGCAGATAGCCTGTTTTCATATACTTCTATAGGCAGCAGCTCTAATCTAATCTCTTAGTGAGCAGATAGCCTGTTTTCATAGACTCCTATAGGCAGCAGCTGTAATCTAATCCCTTAGTGAGCAGATAGCCTGTTTTCATAGGCTTCTATAGGCAGAAGCTTTAATATAATCCCTTAGCAAGTTGATAGCCTGTTTTCATAGACTTCTATAGGCAGCAGCTCTAATCTAATCCCTTAGTGAGCAGATAGCCTGTTTTCATAGACTTCTATATGCAGCAGCTTTAATATAATCCCTTAGTGAGTTGATAGCCTGTTTTCATAGACTTCTATAGGCAGCAGCTTTAATCTAATCCCTTAGTGAGTTGATAGCCTGTTTTCACTGATTACAGCCATAACCCAAATAATCAGAAAATGCAACCAATAAATGTAATTTGCATTTTATATTTTGGTTTCCTAAATATTGTAAATGATTTCAGCAGTAAATTCAGAGAAGAGAAGTGTGAGAGGTGAGGAAAGAGGCAATTTTCTTAAACACTTTCCCATCTTAGGCAATTTTTAATTTTGAGGAATAAAAAGATGAATGTTTCTGGTTGCTGGAAAAAGGGTTGTTCCCCGGTAGTATTTGATAGTAGCTTTATTACGCGATTCAAGTTTGTACTGAACTCTTTTTAAAAAAACAAAAACAAAAAAAACTACATAATATAATATTTTATATAATTTTGCACTTTTGTTGTTTTCCTCCACTTTTTCTAAGAGCCATAACTTTTTATTTTTCCATAATAAGAGCCATTTGATGACTTCTTTTTTTTTTCCAGGCACGGGTTTTATTTTTACGCAACACCATTCGTTTTACCATATAAGGCACTGAAAAAAATAATTAGTGTCACCATTTTTCTGAGACTAGAGATGAGCGGATCGATTCTAGCTAATCAAAAGCAGCGCCGGGGGACACCGGTAGGGAAAAGATTCAGGCGCCTCTCATCTAGCCACTAGGTACCACTGACCTGGACACTGGATCTGAGTCCCATATCAATCCGCTCATCTCTATCTGAAGTCTAAAACATTGTATATTTTCTGTCAATGGGGTTGAATCAGGTCTTGTTTTTTTGAGTGGCGAGTTGTTTTTATTGGTACTATTTTGGGATACATGCTAAATTTTGATTGCTTTTCAGTCTTTTTCATTGGAGATGGCTGAAAAGAAAACTTCCAGTTTACTATTAATTTAGAAACAAAGTGAAACAATGGTCACTTGCTAAAGGGAACCTGTTACCATTGACAGATAGAAGGCCTAGCTGAAAAAAAAAAAAAAAAAAAGGAGCGCCAGCTGACAAGCATAATAGGTCCACACGGGGAGTAATGGGGTTGAAGGATTGAGGCTCCCCTTACTTCATAGGGGGGATAAAGATTCCTTCCCAATATGAAGTAAGTGGAGCCACAATCCTTAAACTCTCTAATTCCCCATGTGGACCTACTGTGCTGGCGCTCCTTTTTTTGTTTGTTTTTTCATCTGTTTTACAATATGGCACCTGAATATGTGTTGACCTGGTAGCAGCAGGCTGATTGAGCGGTAACAAAGTTATCCACATTCAAGATATCTATCTAGTGTAAGTGTTTTGTTGTTTTTTCTTCCCCTTCTCAGAAGCGCTCCTTTCCAGCCTTTTTTCTTGCTTCTTCTTAGATAGGAAGCCTAGAGACCTGATCTTAGCAGTAGCCGCTATATCATTTCAGCTCTAACCCAAATCAGAAAACAGACCTATATAGTTTATATACATTTTATATTTTGATTTTCCAAAGAGTGAAAAAGAAAATATTGCATGTATTTTTCTGTTATTGTTTTTCTTTGTGTTTATGCAGAAACACAAATCGATGATGAAAATCTCACAATGGCGGGTCCTAAAATGACCATGTACAGCATGAATGTAGTGGAGGTCTGTAAGGAAGACGGTCTACTCTTGGTCCAAAACTTACTGGTTCCAGTGTTCTTTGGAGACTTGGTAGAGGGTGCCAAATATCAGGGGCAGGATGGTGTGACAGTTCTCCTCTATCAGACTGAGGATGTACTCATTGTTCCAGAAATAAAGGGCACGCTCAGCAACCTAAGAGATAATATTAAGACAAAATAATAATCAAAAATCAGAGGTGAAAAAAACATCCACAATCATGTTCTATACTAATATGGGACACTGTATCTTACAAGGATTTGCACCATTCTTATTGTCATTGCTGTTTTGATATCTGTCTTTACAGAACAAGCTACAACAGCTTCTTTGAACAGGATTTTGGAGGTGTCGGTGGGAATTTTTGCCCATTTATCCAGAAAACAATTTGCGAGGTCAGACACTGGTGAAAAGGCATGGCTCACTATCTCCGATCTAGTTCATTCCAAAGGTGTTGGATGGGGTTGAGGTCCAGGTTTTGTTCGGCCGGTCATGTTCTTCAACACCAATCTCCCCCAACCATGTCTTTATGGACCTTGCTTTGTGCACTGGGCACAGTCAGGCTGGATCAGTAGAGGACCTTTCCCAAACTGATCCCACAAAGCTGGAAGGATACAATTGTCCAAACTGTCTTGTGATGAGGCATGAAGATTTCCCTTCACTGGAACTAATACCCCTGCAAAACAGCCCCATAGCATCATCCCTCCTCCACCAAACTTTACAGCTGGCACAATGCAGTCAGACAGGTAACGTTCTCCTTGCATTCACCAAACACCAAACCAAAACATGTCCATCAGTCGCCAGATAGAGAAGCGTGATTCATCACTCCAAATAACATTTTTCCTCTGCTCCAGAATCCAATGGCTGCAGCTTTACACCACTCCATCCTACACCAGATATTGTGCTTGGTGATGTAAGGCTGCACGCAGCTGCTCTGCCATGGAATCCCATGTCATCAAACTCCTGGCGCACAGTTTTTGTGCTGATGAGGTTTGAAACTCTGCAGCTATCGAGTCACTTCAGCTCTTGGTAATCCCGCTCTGTAACATTACGTGGTCTCCACTTTGCGGCTGAGGTGTGGTAGTTCCTTCCGCTCTTCAATGATACAACTTACAGTTGATCAGAGAATATTTAGGAGGGAAGAATGGACTAACTTGTTACAATGGCGGCGTCCTATGACAGGACCATGGTCAACTTCAGTGTATCTCATAGTTATGAATTTATCAATCTATTTATTTATAACTTTACAAGAGGACTTTGCTTTATACCTGGAAATGTGGGCTGGAGACACAACGGGCAATTTGTTTAAAAAGTGGTTCCTGGATCTTAACAAATTGGGATGGTTCAATCACATCCAAAATCTCTTCCAACTCTCCAAGGAACATCACCTGTGAAAAGACACCATGGATTATAATGCTAGAAAAATGTCTTAGCTACTGTTTTAAGGGAATTTGTCAGCAGGTTTTTGTTATGTAGTCTGAGACCCCGATTCCAGAGATATGGCACTTGCTTGCGGTTTTAATAAAATCAGTGTTTTATCAGCAGGAGATTATCACTACAAGCCAAGGTGCATCTTAGTCAACTTGCTCTGTGTAACCCTGTACTATCACAAATTAGCAGCTTTCTGTCAATATACAGTGTACACAGAAAGCTGCCAATCAGTGATATGGGCGGGGTTATACACAGCTCAGCATTCAGAGCACTGCTAAATCTGCAGCAGAGAAAACTGTGATTCTACCACAACTACTGCACCCAGTAAACTAAGTGATGCATCGCTGGAATCAGGGTCTCTGCCCCTACATCATGCTGCTCTCAGATTAAATAGCAAAAAATGTGGTGAGAAATTCCCTTTAAGGAGTCACAGCAATGTGGTCACAGAGCATATAGTGAATGAGGACTTTGTAAAATTGGCACAATAAATGTAACAAAATAAGTGACGAGAAGGTGAGTATAAACAATATGCTCATTGGAACTTACCAATTCTCTAGCATGACATTACATTGAATATTTTGGGCAGCTTTCCCTTCAGTGAAAACACTCATTACAATAATTATATTTTAGAAATAACAAGGAACTAATGTGATGGTTACATGTAAACTGTGTACAAAGGCAATGTGTGATTACACATAAACCTATGAATGTGTCTAACTTGTCTTGTACGGTTACACGTTGCTACCAAACTGAATGCTCCCCATGCAACCGATGCGTATTGTCATCACTATTGCACTCTATACGGTAGAAGTAGACGTACACATGTCACAGTCCATGATGGTTGTGGTGTCCAATATTCTAGCAATGCAGTATTAATGTATCACTAGGATCCTCACTCCAAATAGTACGTCAAGAAGGTATTTATAGGGTTGCTGCATTATGTATGAGGAAAGCGTGCCGAGCTTGTGTCCAGGCATCACCATCATGGTATCACTCCCGGATCTATGCTTAAGCGGCTTAGCCATGACATTGTGCGGATAAGTATCACCCTGTGACTTTCCATATTCTTACCGCCACTAATAGAGAGTATTATTAATATTTCATGGCAAGTATGTGATTATTTGGACCTATACAATGAAGCAGACTTTAGGCAAACCTTCAAATTTGGTACAAGTTATGGCAACGTAACTTTTACGCATATTTGGTACACTTTCCGTTAGAAAAGAACAGGAGACTAATGTGTCAAATGTTGCATGTTTATTGAATTTTGCAAAAATTGTGACACTTAATAAGTTTTAAAAATGGCTGGAACATGAATGTATTTATTCTATGCCTTTTCTAGCCTCATAGTGACATCTGCCGTTCATGTATAGCAGACGTGCACTATTAATATATGGAGCAGGCTCAGGAGCTGTGCCTGGTGTGTTAAGCATAGCTGCTGATGTGTTACGCACCCAGGTGGCGCATGTGGTTCTTAGACACAAATTTTTTTTTCCTGGCTTTCTCGCTGGTAGCTCAGCTGTCAACACAGCTCCACATGCATGGAGGACTGGGGATCATCGGGGCCCATGGCCAAGCAAACTGTTACCCACGTAGGTGGCGCATATGGTTCCTGGACCCTCTGTGCCACGGGGCTGAGCTTACATAGGAGCGGTGTAGCTAAAGGGCTACCTGGTGTTCACTGAAGCTCCTGATGGAGGAGTCAGGCTTGAGCAGCAGGGAGCATGCCAGTGCGGTGAGTATGCCGGCGTCCCTGCATGGAGGCGGAAGGGGAATGCTGCAGGGGTGCCAGCAATAGCATTACGATATGTAATGATCCCATCGCAACAGCTTAACTTCTTAATTGCCACTCTTAAGGATAACACTTGCATTTGGAAAGGCCTCTAAGATGGCCAATGACAGTTCGAAGCCCATTGGTCCTTGGCACGGCGCTATCCGCAGGGTGCCTATAAGTTGGTAAGGTGTGGTATTATTCCAAAGGATTCATAGGAAACCAGTATTTTACAACACACTGCAATACTGAAGTATTGCAGTATATTGTATAGGTGCTAAAGAGATCGCAGGTTCAAGTCCCCTAAAGAGTTTAATAAAAAGTGCAAAAAGCAGTAAAAAATATAAAAAAAAAATACATAAAAGATCAAATCACCCCCCCAAACATAAATAGCTAGATGTAAAATATAAAAGAATTAACATTTTTTATATTGCCGCTTGAGTAATTGCCTAAAGTAATAAAATATAACAATTATTTAGTCTTTAAGATGATTGCTGAAAAAAAATAAACAGAATTGGAATATTTTTGGCCAACAAGTTTTCCGATTTTTTTGCGATTCAAAAGTTGAATGTATCACAAAATGGTATCAAGAAATACAAGCCCTCACATAAGTCCATCAACTGTAGAATTTTTTTTTTGCAAATTTCCAAATTTTTTATAACCATTAAAATATATATATAAAAAGCTTCTTATAAGTTTGTTATCACCTTAACTGCACTGACGTGGAGAGTCAGGTCGCTGGGTCATTTTTACCACATAGTGAACACGGTAAAAAAAAAAAAATCAGGGGTAGAATTGTATTTTTTTCAAAATTTCATTGCACTTGTTGATGAAAAATGACACTTCGTCAAGCAAAAAAAAAATTTTACTAAAATAAATAAAAAGAAAAAGCTATGGGTCTTGGAAGAAGGGGAAGACATACTGTAATAAGAGGGCAAAAAAAAAGAAGATAAATGTATACTGTGATAATTGTTATTGTCCCACATAGAACAGCTCTGTATAAATGTAGCATAAATATTACCGCCATGGAGTTTCTTACACCTTTGATTTAACTTGATATATGTCCAATAAATGTTCTCACCAATAGATTTGATTAGCCAGATTATATTGGTTAATAAGGTGGAAAATTACATTCACGGCTGCTTTATCAATGTCTAAAATGAACCAGAAAAGCGATAGCAAGCAAAATTGTTTCCATGGATACAAGAGTTGCTAGGGAATGTCAGATATTCACAAGATATCTGCTCCATCGGTAGAATAGCGGTGTGATCATCAACCCATGCTTCTTCATAAACCCAGACGACGGATTTATTACACAACATATGCACACCTGCATCTGGGCCTCCTCACATCATTGACTATTTTTATTACACATGCATTTTATTCAAATGTTTTAGAAAAATGATATTTTTTTCACATTTGAACTATACACTTGATCCGTGTTTTGTCCATAAGATGCTGAAAAACAAATTCATCAGGTGAACTCTCCCGCTGCTACGCTGCATTGTTCAACTTTGCACATTTACCCAAGCAGGTAAAACCGTTCTGTCCTGCAATATACTGCATTGCATGTTCAGTAGATCGCCAGGTATAATTTTTTAGTTTTTCACATTATTTTCCTTAGATATAAGTTATTGGTCTAAGGATTTATTCAGCTTTTACTGATCATCATTGAAGATAAATATTTTTTGCAATCCACCGCTTTAGTAAAGCAGCAAAATTCTAGATTGTTGCCCAATTTACCTCCAATGTATGGTGTTTATTTGTTCCTGCATCCCCCCACCCCTTGCTGATGAGGGTCTGAGGTCCTATTCCACCCCTGTGTCAGTCTACATTTTGTGGTGAATGGCATAGGCCCAGATGAATGGTTTTTGAAAACAAGATTTCCTCTATGGATCAAAAGTTTAGTTCCTCATTAAAGAGGCCACCGCCGGCTTGAAGTACTAGCTTGCCGAGCTTGGCCGTCTATTTGTAGGGGTACTGCACATCCGCCTCCCATTCAAATCAATAGGAGGCGGATGTGTAGTACCCTGCGGTGGCCACTACAAGTAGACTGCCAGCCCCGCAAGTAAGCACTCACGGGTGGCAGCGGCTATCGCTGGCACTGGTAACAGCTGATCGGCGGGGGTGCTAGGTGTCGGACCCCGGCCGATCAGACATTGATGACCTATCCTAAGGATAGGCCATCAATATAAAAGTTGTGGACAACCTCTTTAAGTAATGGCATTGGGAGTAAAAGCCAAGTAACAGCAGTGCAGACTGAATAGCATTATCAATTCCTTGGATATCTTTTTGTATCCCTTTTCTGTGTTATACAGTTAAACTACCTTTTTCAGTAGATCCGTTGACAATTCTTTTGCTTTCCCGATGACTCATAATCCAGAAACGTCAGTGGCTGGATCAGGGATGCAAGAGTCTGTCTGGATCCCAGAAACTCACTCAGCTTTTATGCACACACACTGATTACAAGCAAACAGGTCACAGGTGAGGATGTTACCTTTAGTAGCCATTCAAACCCATTTGTGTCAAATTCTGTGCATGTTATCAGGCCAAAATCAGCAGGGTATGTGAACTTTTGATCAGGGTCATTTGGATGTTTTTGGTTGTCATTAAGATTTAAAAAGAGAAAACACAGTAATTTGACAGTAAATGGCTTCACCCAACTAATAACCATGAGTGGAGAAAAAGTTTTTTTGTTATCATTCATATTCTCTGAAACAAGGCCAAGAAAGGAAAAATTCTGCAGGGGTATGTAAACTTTTGAGCACAACTGTATATATACAAATTGTACATTCAGAGAGGAAAAGGACAGGAACTCTAGTACCACCTATTGGAAGTAGCAATCCTAAACTCAATATCGACACTTTAACGAACCTTGCCACATGATCTAGGATAAAATCCCCCACCCCAAAAAAACACACTCTTTTTGCAGACACAGATTTCAAGGTGTTTGCCCCTCATCGATGCAAAGCAAGAAGTTTGATGTGGCTGAATGAGTGTCCTAAGGTGTAAAGTCCCTCCTTCTGCAGAGTGCCAAGGTAAATAGGGAGACTTATAGGCCATGCAATGTTCCTCTGGGAAATTATATATGCAAATTAGAGGAAGAGGACTTGAATAGATGGCACTAGAGTTCCTGTCCTTTTCCTTTCTGAAGAGACAATTTGCATTTCAAATTTCCCAAAACATCATTACATGGCCTATAAGTCTCCTTACACCGGCTTGCTGCTCTTGAAAACAAGTGGCAATATATACAGTACAGACCAAAAGTTTGGACACACCTTCTCAATTATAGAATTTTCTGTATTTTCATGACTATGGAAATTGTACATTCACACTGAAGGCATCAAAACTATGAATTAACACATGTGGAATTATATACTTAACAAAAAAGTGTGAAACAACTGAAAATATGTCTTATATTCTAGGTTCTTCAAAGTAGCCACCTTTTGCTTTGATGACTGCTTAGCACACTCTTGGCATTCTCTTGATGAGCTTCAAGAGGTAGTCACCAGAAATGGTCTTCCAACAATCTTGAAGGAGTTCCCAGAGATTCTTAGCACTTGTTGGCCCTTTTACCTTCACTCTGCAGTCCAGCTCACCCCAAACCATCTTGATTGGGTTCAGGTCTGTGGAGGCCAGGTCATCTGGCGTAGCACCCCATCACTCTCCTTCTTGGTCAAATAGCCCTTACACAGCCTGGAGGTGTGTTTGGGGTCATTGTCCTGTTGAAAAATAAATGATGGTCCAACTAAACGCAAACCGGATGGAATAGCATGCCGCTGCAAGATGCTGTGGTAGCCATTCTTGTTCAGTATGCCTTCAATTTTGAATAAATCCCCAACAGTGTCACCAACAAAGCACCCCCACACCATCACACCTCCTCCTCCATGCTTCACGGTGGGAACCAGGCATGTAGAGTCCATCCATTCACCTTTTCTGCATCGCACAATGACACAGTGGTTGGAACCAAAGATCTCAAATTTGGACTCATCAGACCAAAGCACAGATTTCCACTGGTCTAATGTCCATTCCTTGTGTTCTTTAGCCCAAACAAGTCTCTTCTGCTTGTTGCCTGTCCTTAGCAGTGGTTTCCTAGCAGCTATTTTGCCATGAAGGCCTGCTGCACAAAGTCTCCTCTTAACAGTTGTTGAAGAGATGTGTCTGCTGCTAGAACTCTGTGTGGCATTGACCTGGTCTCTAATCTGAGCTGCTGTTAACCTGCGATTTCTGAGGCTGGTGACTTGGATAAACTTATCCTCAGAAGCAGAGGTGACTCTTGATCTTCCTTCCCTGGGGCGGTCCTCATGTGAGACAGTTTCTTTGTAGAGCTTGATGGTTTTTGCAACTGCACTTGGGGACACTTTCAAAGTTTTCCCAATTTTTCGGACTGACTGACCTTCATTTCTTAAAGTAATGATGGCCACTCATTTTTCTTTACTTAGCTGCTTTTTTCTTGCCATAATACAAATTCTAACAGTCTATTCAATAGGACTATCAGCTGTGTATCCACCAGACTTCTGCACAATACAACTGATGGTCCCAACCCCATTTATAAGGCAAGAAATCCCACTTATTAAACCTGACAGGGCACACCTGTGAAGTGAAAAACATTTCCGGTGACTACCTCTTGAAGCTCATCAAGAGAATGCCAAGAGTGTGCAAAGCAGTCATCAAAGCAAAAGGTGGCTACTTTGAAGAACCTAGAATATAAGACATATTTTCAGTTGTTTTACACTTTTTTGTTAAGTATATAATTCCACATGTGTTAATTCATAGTTTTGATGCCTTCAGTGTGAATGTACAATTTTCATAGTCATGAAAATATAGAAAAATCTTTAAATGAGAAGGTGTGTCCAAACTTTTGGTCTGTACCGTAAGTGCACACTCTGACTATTTTTGTGGGCACTGTGGCAGATACCTGCTGAAATTTCATACTCTTTAAAGCACAAATGAGCCTCGGGCAATGTTTTCTATAGAGTGACTGCCTTGTGGATAAAGGTTGAATTGTCTATAGGAAAAATTCTAATTTTTGTTAAGCACATGGGTGGATTAAGGGCAAATATGACCTTCTGAACATTGATTGCTTTTAAGGTTTGACATGAACCTTTCCTTCTTTTGATTTGTAATAACAAAGGCTTTGAGTCTTCCTTTTTCTATGTATTCAGCTGCTATACCATCTTGGACATTGACTCACCTCTTTCTGGGTACAGGTCTTTGGCCAATACTTTAACAAACCTCGAATTACCTGTAGAGAAACATAGGAACATCGTTAATTGTTCTGGTTTGCTCAGTTTATCACCAGATTAGGGATTTCAGATGAACATTTTTCTAAACGACTTGTCATTAATGGTTGGTCTATCAAGGTCGTTGTCTTGGACATCTATAAATCACTGATAGATTTCCGTCATCATCTGTGGCCCAGACCAGGCTTCCATTGTTGGGTTGTAGATATGTTGGTTGGCATGAGCAACTTTTCAACTTCATCAGCCACAACAACTGAAGAAATCCAACATGACAGATCACCTTCTCCACCGATATCCCATGGCTATACCATAAATATCTACAATGGGACATAAACAGTGGTACTTACATGCTCTGTTAATGAGGAGTCTTTTTCCAGAAATTGAACTGCACAATAAGCGAGCTGGGGGTAGAATATATAAACTGTGATTATTACAAGTCACAAATTACATACATCCAACTTTTAGAAATTCATGAATTGCAAGTTTGTATTTTATTAGTAACAAAAAAAATGTATGAAATGCAACATACCAATAGGCAACAATTCACATTCACAGACCCTCTATAAAAGGCCGATGATGTCAGGGCTCGTATACACAGCATCTGAGAATATTTCTGCAATGTAGTACGCAATGGAGTGCTTTTGTATTGTAGATTCTCCATATAAAATTAGAATCTCAGTTTGCACTTACAGATCCAATAAACATATACATGAGGTCTCTCTTGACCCAACCTAAAGGAAGCAGACATAAGCTTTAAGGGATTTTTCCACTTTCAGGAAAGTGGACCCCATATGCTTTAAAATATCTAAAACAACAAACAGAGCAGGAACTCATCCTCCCCTGTCCACCGCCGCTCGGGTCTCGGTCTTTTGGCTGCAGCGGTGATGTCACGTCAATGCAGTAAACAATCAATGAGTTCAGCGGCTTGTGCCCTCCACCTCGGCACAGCCGCTAAGCTCAGTGATTGTCTACAGCGGTGATGCGTACTCTCGTCATGACATCACCGCTGCAGCTAAAACTCTAAGATCCAAGTAGAAATGGGGAGCCAGCAAAAGATCCAGGAAGAGTGAGTACTTGCTCTATTTATTTTAGGCATATTAGATGATTTGGGGTCCATTTACCGAAAATGGAATACCCTTTTAACCACCTTCAAAGGACACCAGTTCACTAATCTAGTAGTGGTTTATCTCTTTATTGGAGTGGTATTAAAAAGAATATCTGATGCTGATGTCAGGACAGGAGAAAGAAAGCTAGATACAGAACGCAGTAACTCTTTGCCATTCGTGCCGCTTACCTGTGCATGAAATATAGAAAGGGATTTCGCAGAGTGCAGAGGTATCAATACTCGGACAAGAAACTGCTTGTGTTCAGATTTTAGAGGTAAAGCAAATCCATTGATGATACTGTACAAGATGAAAAAAAAGTTAGTTTATATTTAAGAAACTTCTGGTCAGAATCATTTATCAATTATCCATTGGGTAGGTGAGTAATGCTTGTGGACCCACTGTGCCATGGACATGGAAGGACCCCTGGAGTGGCGTGACTAAGCAGCTACCTTGGTGTTCGCTTGAGCTTCTAGTGGTGAGGTCAGGCTTGTGCGGCAGGTAGCTGCCAGGTGCTACTCCAGGGCGCGTCCGGCAGTAGCAGCTGACCCCAGCGGTCAGGTTAGCTGACACTGATAAGGGCTCCCTTCAGACTTGGTAGGTTAGGTTCAGGATCACTGACTCAGAGACTCAGATAGGAAAATGTTCAGATACTGGCCGCACAGGGACCAGAGGACTTTGAGGACAGGACGGCCACTGGGACAGGTTCACACTATGCCGACAAGACGGCCACTAGGACAGGTTCAGACAAACAGGTCTCGGGATAGCAGGTAGGTACCACCGATGCGGCCACAGGGTACACAAACTGCCAACGCGGTTTCAGGTTCAGGGTTCTGGCCTGGGCACTCAACCCCCAGGGAAGCAGACAGGTACCGCAGATGCGGTTTCAGGATATGGACACCGCCGACGCGCTCACAATAGCAAGGACTAAATGTACTGGACTATTGGGACACAGGATGCGGGATAACTTTATCAAACTAGGGACAGGGACCTGGCAACATACAGTTGCACACACCAACCCCTAACAATAAACTATAGGGGTTGCTCAGGCACCTCCCTATTGGGGAGAGTGCCTTATATACAAGATGCCTCCCAGCTATTGGCTGGGAGACACCTTGCATGTGAAGGCTTTACCTAAATGCCTCCCAGCTAATATCTGAGGGCATTTACCAAATGCGCGTGCTGCCCCTTTAAGAACACCGCAGCTTGTGCGTGCGCTAGGCATGCCGCTGGACAGTGCGGCGTACACAGTAAGAGGAGAGGAAGCAGGAACTCACCGGAGACCACTCCGATTGCCAGGGTGGTGAATAAGCCGGCGTCCCTGCATGGAGGGGAAAGGGGACACCATGCAGGGGCACCGGCAGCAGCGCTACATAAAGCTACTATTTTTTGCTCAAAACTCACCTGCCCAGGATTTCAAGCAGTTCAGCTACACCATTAAACCGCTCTGTCTCATAGATAAATCTGCAAGACACACCAAAAAACAATTTGGACCCCCATATACATTAACATAAGGTTGGTTAAACTTCCCAGGTTTTGTTGGACAGTCAACCATCTAATGTGCATGGAGGCCTCCCAACTTTGCCCTTAAGGCCATGGCCACACTATCAGTATTCGTTCAGTATTTTTTCTCAGGAGTGGGAGCCAAAACCAGGAGTGGGTGATAAATGTAGAATTGGTGACTTGTTTCTATTATACCTTTTCTCTGATTGTTCCACTCCTGGTTTTGGCTCCCACTCCTGAGAAAAAATACTGACCGAATACTGATAGTGGAGCCGTGACCTAAAGATGATATCAGTGGAAAGATTTCAATGCCCAACACTTTTATATTCTTGCTTATTGGACCCTATGTCTATTGTTCCTTAAAGAGAAAAAATAATAATCTTACAGACAAGATACCTTATATCGGTTAGCAAAAAAGCACAACTCACTGATATGCCATCAAAATCCTTTCTTCTGGTGGATCTAATAAACCTCAGCCTGATACTGTTATTACTGTCATTATTAGGTAAGATCCACATGAAATCATCCTAAGAGACATTGTGCGCATCCTGTGCTACACTTAATACCTGAGAAAGATATTGTTGCACTGTTTTCTGATATAGGCTCTGAGTCCCAGGAATTTTCCATAAACACGATGCAGAATTGTCTTCAAATATTCCCGCTCGCGGGGGTCCTCACTGTCAAAGAGTTCCAGTAGCTATAAAAGTACAAAGGTAATCAGAAAGGAAGCAAAATGGGCTGAAAAAATAAAGGGGTTGTCCACTACTTGGACTACTGAATCCCTGTTTCACCTCAGTGTAACAATAACACTTATACTCACCTCTGATGCTGGCGCTGTTCCAACGGTGTTGGCACTGGCTTTCCCGAGGATAGCATGACATAGAAATGTCATGCAATCTATGCAGTCAATCAGTGCTGGCTTCACTCTCCCCTCCTACGGAGGCAATTGACATGCAGAGGCAGTGGGAGCTGCACCTGCTCTCTCACTTCCTCCGGATGTCTTGATTTGTACAAAAGAGGGGAGAGGGAAGCCAGCACTGATTGGCTACGGTGATGGCGTGACATAACAATGTCATGCAATCCCCAGGAGAGCCACAGGAACAACTCCAGCACCAGAGGCTAGTATAAGTGTTATTATTTTATTGGGTGGAAACAGAGATTCAAAAGCAGTTGTTCGAGTAGTGGGCAACCCCTTTAAGACTGAAGTTACGCATGCCCATCTTTATGAAGGGCTCACTGGAGTACGATGCACCGAATTCATTAAGAGGCACATGCCACTTATTTCTCTTTGTCGTGCTCCTCAATGTGCCTTGCTATAAATGCTATGCCAGTCAGGAACTGGAGTAGAATTTCTGGTGTAAGAGTAAGAAATGCAGTCATGAATTTGACAGTTGGGTGTGGCCATGCCCCCTCCCAATCTCTGTCCATTTTGGAGGAGTTGCTTCAAACTGGCGTGAGAATGAAAAAGGTTGCAAAATTATTGACACAAAAAAAATTTGCAACTTATCAAACTTTTTACACCAGTTTTCTGGCATAAAATCTTTGATGAATCGGCTGTGTTCAGATGGATGTATTTTTCATGTCTTTAGAGTGGATCTGTCGCCAGATTTCACAGTACAAATGGCATAAATTACTAAGTACATCTCTTAGAACTGATGAGACTTACTTTAAAAAAAACCATATCAGAATGGCTGTATAATAATTTTTCAAAATTGAAATTCATTCTCCGCCCACCGAGCCTGATTGACATCCCCTCAGTGTACCTTCTCCCTGCAGCTGAGATCTCACTCTGCTCAGTACAAGCTGCAGCTGTGAATCAGACAAAGGCGGCGGAGACTGAATATGTATTATTTCACGGGCAATTTCAACTCTTTCTCAGGACACATAAAATCCTCAATTAATATCAGGATTATACAGTTATTTTGACATGCAATTTCAAAGTAAGTAGACCAGTCTCATCAGGTCTAATAGATCTATCTAATTATATATGCAATTTGTATTCTGAAATTTTTTGACATATCCGCTTTAAGAGTTCATAGGGTTCTATAAGTTCGGTTTAGATGGATATAATAAAAAAAAAAATAAAAAAGCAATATTATCATAGAAGACAATTACTCCGTTAGTCATTTTATCACCACAGCACTGGAGCTGTAGCAATTTTATTTCATTCTTTACAAATTGTAGCTATTAAGTGAGACAAATGGGAGAGAATGGTGGAAGAAAGACAGTAATGCGCACCGGAGAGCGTAAGTAGGTTACATTATATCTGTCTGCACAAACATGGTTACCTAGTAACATCAATATTAAAAATGTTTGTGCTGATTATGATGATTACAGTCAGGGCGGCGTATGTTGTGAGCGCGGAGAACAACATGGTAGTAGAAGAGCATGGCTTCCGGTATTGTTAGGAAAGCACTCACCATAAGGACAAACTTCTGGTCCACATATCTCTTAGCCAATGACGGTTGAAAGTCCTGACTTTCCAAGAATCGGAGGAAGAATTCATATACCAACTAGAGATAGACATAAAGAGACAATGGAAATTAAGGAGCTGGGAATAGTGATAGTATATTCTTAGGTCAGGGTCACATGAGAGTATATTCTCTCATCCAAGAGAATAGGACCGATTATGCTAATCACACTCTGATCCGAGTTGGCTCATGGTGTGATCCAATTCTCCTGGAAGAAAAGAAGATGGAGAAAAAAAATTCTCCATCTCCTCCATTCTGTCAGTCCTTGGATATCAGACTGAAATCAGATGTCATCCGAGTGCAGTCCGATATTTTCCATGGATACATGGACTTGCATGGCCGAGTGCAATCCAAATATTGGATCAAACTTGGACATGCTGCCAGATTTTCCTAGGACTTGATCGGTGCAAGGAAAAAATCTGACATGTGCTCGGTCCCATAGCATAACATTGGTCCAAGTGCGATCCTATGTTTTGTTAGATCAGACGTGGACTGAAAATACAGCCATGTGTACAAGCCCTTAGGATAAACTATCAATATTCGATGAGTGGAGGTCCAACTCTCAGCACAAACACAGATCAGCTGTTTGAAGGGCCCATGGGGTATGGCAGCCCCTTCAGCTTTATGTTCCTGCACATGATCCACATCGTAGGGCACACGTGTCAAACTCCAGCCCGTGGGCCAAATCTGGCCCGCAGGGTGGTTATATATTTGGCCCCCGACACCAGAACCGCCACCCCTATGTGGGGCCATTATACTGTATGGAGGATTATGTGGGGCCCACTATATGGAGGATTATGTGCGGCCCATTATACTGTATTGAGGACTATGTGAGGCCCATTATACTGTATGGAGGACTATGTGAGGCCCTTTTTTCTGTATGGAGGACTATGTGAGGCCCGTTATTCTATATGGAGGACTATGTGGGGCTCATTATTCTGTATATATTCTGTAAGGAGGACTATGTGGGGCCCATTATTCTGTATGGAGGACTATGTGGGGCCCATTATACTGTATGGAGGACTATGTGGAGCCCATTATTCTGTATGGAGGACTATGTGGGGCTCATTATTCTGTATGGAGGACTATGTGGCGCTCATTATTCTGTATGGAGGACTATGTGAGGCCCGTTTCTGTATGGAGGACTATGTGGGGGCCGTTATTCTGTATGGAGGACTATGTGGGGCTCATTATTCTGTATGGAGGACTATGTGGGGCTCATTATTCTGTATGGAGGACTATGTGGGGCCCATTATTCTGTATGGAGGACTATGTGGGGCCCATTATTTTGTATGGAGGACTATGTGGGGCCCATTATTCTGTAGGGAGGACTATGTGGGGCACATTATTCGGTAGGGAGGACTATGTGGGGCACATTATTCTGTACAGAGGCCTAGGTGGGCCCCATAATACTGTATGGAGGGCTATGTGGGGCCTATTATTCTGTATGGAGGACTATGTGGGGCCCATTATACCGTATGGAGGACTATGTGGAGCCCATTATTCTGTATGGAGGACTATGTGGGGCCCATTATACTGTATGGAGGACTATGTAGGGCCCATTATTCTGTATGGAGGACTATGGCTCATTATTCTGTATGGAGGACTATGTGGGGCCCATTATACTGTATGGAGGACTATGGCTCATTATTCTGTATGAAGGACTATGTGAGGCCCATTATACTGTATGGAGGACTATGTGGAGCCTATTATTCTGTATGGAGTCTATATGGGGCCCATTACACTGTATGGAGAACCCTGTGGGGCCTATTATTCTGTATGGAGGACTATGTGGGATCATTATCCTGTATACTGGTTGGCCCGCGACTTTGTCCAAGTTTTTCATTTTGGCCCTGTGTGTGTGACATCCCTGACAAACTTAAACACACCATGCTGGGTATATCAACATAGTCCCATTAAAGTGAATGAGACAACAATGAAATACTGCTGCCGAGTTTATCCAGGAAAAGCAACCCATCCATGTGCTTGATATTGCCACTCTTTCAAATCAAAGTTCTAGCCACAGAAAACCCCTACATACATTGTGTTTCTCCATTCAACATGTAGAAACGACTTTTCATACAGTTTTCTGGGGTTTCTAGATGAATCACATATTTAAATAGGATATGTCACCAGTTTTAGTGGGTTAAACTGACTTGGAATAATGGCTTCAGAGCTGAATTAATTGAAATAAATAAATAAAAAAGAATATCACCCAGAGACAGACCAAGATTTCTCTGTGTGAGTAACGACACACAGCGCTGCTCTCCTCACTGACCCCATTTCCGGCATCTACTGTAATAATAAGCAGGGAAAACAAGCAGTGCTGTGTGTCATTAGAAACACCACTGCAACTCTCATTCCACAGCATTGTCAACTCTGATCTACTCCTTCTCCCCATACACTGACAGTGCTATAAGATGAGAGATGCAGAGGTGTTTGTAATGACACACAGCTTTGATCTACTTGCAGTAGCGTAACTAGAGACTGATGGGCCCCTGTGCAAGATTTGGACCTGCCCCCCCATCCTGAATATTATAATATATATATACCCTCTATCCTAGTAAATATGTCCCTTATCCCGGGCCCCAACCTGGTATGTATATCCCCCATTCTGGTATATACGTCCCCTGTTCTGCCACTGTTCTTTAATGTATAGAAGAAAATAAACCATTATGCTCCCCAGGGGCGTACACAGAAGTCATGGGGCTCCATAGAAGTATAATGCACCCCCATAGTCCTCCATATAATATACTGCACAGCTCATAGTCATTCATGTAGTATAATGCACAGCCCATAGTCATCCATAAAGTATAATGCACAGCCCATAGTCATCCATAAAGTATAATGCACAGCCCATAGTCATCCATGTAGTATAATGCACAACCCCATTCATCAATAATAGTATAATGCACACCCATAGTCATCCATAAAGTATAATGCACCCCATAGTAATCCTATAAAATATAATGCACAGTCCACAGTCAGCCATAATAGTATGGCCACTGATCTTTTTTATAAAAACCTCACCATTCCTTCGCACCCGGGCCACGCGTGTCCTCTTGTGAACCCAGCAGCTGATTTCAGTGTGCGACTGCAGCGTGTGACGTCACTGCCATGTGCTCCGTCACATGCACGCCAGCGTCAGCTGCTGGCCTCTGATTGAACGGCAGCGTGTATTGTGGCACGCGGACCCATGCGCCGCAATACACTTCAGCTGCATGTGTGTCCTCGGACGCACATCCAGTTGAAGCTTTTGCTGGTGTCGGCGGGCTCTGACCCTCACCCACTGGGCCCCTGACCCACTGTGCCCGGTTGCAGCAGCGACCGCTGTGACCATGGTGGTCCACTTGTAATCTTATTGGATGCCTCCATATATTTAATTAAATTGAGCCTGTCACCTGAAAAAACACTATTAATCTGCAGATATGGGGTTGATCTGTAGGTTAATAGCGTTGTGAACCTGCCCGGCGCCTGCACTTAGACCCACGCTGCCGGGAGGTAATTAACTTTTTTTCCCCAGGCAGAGTTCTGGCTTCAGTGACAGGGGCGGCACCGATGCAGGTTCAGTCACCGCTCATTCGGCTGTCAATCAGTGCTGGGTCGTGGTTACAGCTGCCGCTCTCTATACACAGAGCGGTGATGAACCCACACTGGCGCCACCCCGTGACTGAAAGTGGAACGCTGCCGGGGGGTAATAAACTTAATTTCCTCCTGGAAGCAGAGGTCTAATTGCCAGCTCTGAGCAGGTTCAGAACACTATTAACCTGCAGATTAACCCCATGTCTGCATGTTAATAGGGGTTTTTTTGTGACAGGTTCCCTTTAAATCTTGCCTTCATTATCTAGTTGTTCACTGCAAGGATACAAACTCATCACATATGATATGGCAGGCAGAAACCTTCACAGCTTCTGTGCCACATGATAGACTTTTACATATTAGAGAATTTTCTTTGCCTAAAACCTTGATATTCATTTTTTCAAGCATAATTTACTAGTATATACAGATAGGTAAATACTATATACTAGTATACTTTATTTTCACATATATATATATTAACATAGTAACATAGTTTGTAAAGCCGAATAAAGACTTGCGTCCATCAAGTTCGACCTGTTAGTTCTGTAATTGCTAAAGTTGATCCAGAGGAGGGCAAAAACCCCAAATGATTTAGCCAATCTTCACCTGTGGAAAAATTCCCTCCCGACTCTGAAACCAGCAGTCAGAATAAATCCCTGTATCAACCTATTTTATTTTATTTTTAAGTATATGCTGAAATCTGCCTGGTATCTAGAAATGCATCCAGTCCCCGCTTGAACTGGTTTAGTGAATCCGACATTACCGTCTCCTCACTCAGTGAATTCCATATTCTCACTGCTCTTACCGTAAAGAACCCCTTCCTATGCTGGTGCTGAAACCTTTTCTCTTCCAGTCTTAGTGAGTGCCCTCTTGTTACCGTAATATCCCTCCTTTTGAACAAATCCCGGGCAAGATCTCTATACTGTCCCCTAACATATTTGTACACATTTATTATGTCCCCCCTCAACCTTCTCTTTTCCAGGCTGAATAGTCCTAGTTTTGCCTACCTCTCTGGGTATTGCAGTTCCTCCATTCCCTTTATTAATTTTGTTGCCCTCCTTTGTACCTTTTCAAGCTCATTTATATCCTTTCTATATATTGGGGCCCATAACTGAGCACAGTATTCCAAGTGTGGTCTGACCAGTGCTTTGTACAGTGGAAGAACAATGTTCTCATCCTTTGCAGCTATACCTCTTCTGATACATCCCATTACCCTGTTTGCCCTTACAGCAGCGGCCTGACTTTGGGCACTCCAATTTAGTTTGCTATCAATCAAGATGCCCAAGTCCTTCTCCATCTCTGAATTCCCCAATGATTTCCCATTCAGTGAGTATTGGTGACTTCCATTTTTCCTTCCCATATGTATGACCTTACATTTCTCCTCGTTAAACCTCATTTGCCATTTAATGCTCCACCTACTCAGCTTATCCAAATCGTTCTGTAGGTCTGCACTGTCCTCTTTTGTATTAATTGTTTATTGCATATTCACATATAATCAAACAGTATGGAGTGGCTGTGTGATCCGAAGCAGCGAGCGGGCACCACAGACAGGAAAGAGGGATGACAGCACACCTGCACTGACACTCTGCACTTGCATGTGGCTGTTCAGCTTCTGCAGTGTCAGTGAGAACATCCAGAGCCAGAGAATCAGTTTAGACAATTCTTGTCCTGTCCAAGTGAGCGCTGTCAACCAAACTAAGGGGAGATGCCCAGCATATTGATAGAGCATGCACTGAGCCATTGGTTTGGCCAACGATGCATTGAGGAGTCCTCTTTTACATATGCAATAAAACCATTTTTCTGTACAAATACAGAAAGGGACCTCTATACTGCAGGTATTGGACTGTAAAAGCAGCTTACATCTAGTTTTCATGGTGAAAGACTCCCTTAAATCAATTTTCTTGGGATGTAAAAGAGCCTCCTGCCCATGTACGTGTCCTTGGGAAACTGAGTAACAAACCAACTATAATATAGGGCATCAAAGGGCAATTTTTCACAGGACATAATTAAGTTTAAGGCTTTCTCATGTTGTAAAGTGCAGATACTTTGTGTTCCCTGTTGTTCTCTTCCCGGAAAATGATGATCAAAAAATCAGCCATTATATTTTATTACTGGCCCCTCTAGTCAAAAAGCTATCTTCAGAGAGCTGTGGTCAATGATTCATACTTAGGATGTTCTACTGTTCTAAGTTGTGCAAAGGTTCAGCGCTGCAATGGTTATTCTTCAAGGTATTCATAAATGATGTAGAGTACAGCCTTCACGGCACTGCCTCCACAGGAAATATCTACAGACTGACCTAGACACGATCGGGCATTTACCTGCAAAGTAAGGATCCATGAAAATACATGCAAAATAATTCATATGGGGTTAATAAGGTGCAAATGTAAAGGGGTGAATACTACACTACATGAAAGGACTTTTTATAAACGCTATTTCTTTGTTTGCTTTGCCCTGTATATACTGTATGTGTTGCATTGTATGTAATATATACAGTGCAACTATGGAAAGGAAAGTAATATGACTGTCTGTAACATCTGTGCCAATTCGTGTCTCCTCTGTTCCTGCTTTAGTCACTGGGCTGTGGAGCGACTTTATTGCTGGCGATGCGTTACAGCGACAGTCCTGTTTTTTTCCTGAGACTTGTGGTACTGCTTAATTAGGAAGCTATGGGGTTAGTTTTGCTCTGCTTTTGATCACTCCTTCCTCAGAGCTCAGCTCAGGACTGTCAGCTATTTAAACCCCTGAAGCTCTAACTCCCACTGCCAGTCAATAGTTCTGCTATCTGGTCTACAGGTCTGTTCTGTGCTCCTGTCATGTTGTCTTCCTGATTGCTCCCGTTTTCTGACTTCAGCTTGAATTTTGACCATTCGCTTGCTTTCTGACGTGTCCTCTTGGCATTGTCCTCACGCAGCGCCTATACTAAATAGACTTAAATGAATTTTCCGGGACTGAACAATGGATATGTCATTGATATTTTAGTCCCAGGCAACCCCTTTAAACTGGATCTGTCAGATTTCACAATATAAACTGCATAGATTATTAAATGGATTCTTACTCCTGATGACGCTGGTGTACTTACTATAGAATCAATGTCAGAATGGTAGTGTAATACCTCAAATTAAAATGAGCCTTTTAGAAGTCATTCTAGACTTAGAAAATGTTTTAATATTAGGCAGGGAAACTTTCATAAAGAATGAGAAATACATTCTAACACGGATTTTCAAAGGAAGTACACCTGCTTCACCAGGTCTATGAGCTATTTAAAAATGTATACAGTTTGTGCTGTGACATCTGATTTGCTTTACTATTGTGCATATCTTTCTGTGAAAGTAGAGGTAATCTGGGAATGTGCATAGTACCATGTCCACTTACCTGCAGGTGTGGCCAGGAAGGCTCAAAATTTGGCTCATCTTCCTCAGGGTCGAACTCTGGGTTGTCAGTTGGCGGCAGTGTTCGAAATATATTCACTGAGATCTGGAGAAAAAGCATAAAGTTAGGAGTATTACTTGTCAGGAAATGATCTTATTTTTGTTAAACTTCTATTGTTTTACTTGTTTGCCAGGTAACTTAAAAAATGGCGCAATAGTGAAATGTGTTACCCCTCAATAACACTGATTACTACACGTTCCATACATACACATTACAGATGAACACATTTTTTGAAATCCGGATTCACCAAGTCCATTAAATTTTTAAAAAAAGTAGATTTGCAGTGAATCACAAGTATTCTAATTACCCAGAAAGATGTGTATAACACTCTGCGGTCTCCTAGGACTGTATCCAATTCACTTAAAGATGTAACATCCTCTCATTATCCAGATTTACCCTAAAAATGGCTGCTGCATTCCCTGCCTCTGCTTTTATACATGCTTTAATAGACCTTCTTGATTGGCTCTGCTATACCAAGTGATGTGATAGCTGCAAGGCATTATGTGAAGGCCTGCCCATTCACACCAGAGGCAAATCGAATGGCACATTTATCGAATTCGCTATGTCCAGCGAATTTCCTAAAATACAACACAAATTAGATCTGTTAGGCCTGACGAGGCTATTGTGCTTACTGTCAAGTTACAATGGCTGTGTAGTCCTTTCTTAAAGTTCTGCTGCCTACTATTAAGATGAGCATTTTATGAGTCCAACTCTAGCTGGATTCATGAAAGGCTAATTTTAATTTGAGGATTATGTACCCATTCTGACATTGATTTTCAAAATAAGTACACTAGCTCCATGCAGTTTAAATTGTGAAATCTGGAGACAGATCTTATTTAAAAAAACTAAAATGATTTTCGGGTATATTATGATTTTAAATGATATAATTTAGTTTTTATTTATTATTTATTTCAGTGGTGAAAAAAAAAATGGAGAAATTTGTCAAAAATTGTTTTCGCTTTTGTCGAAACTTTTCCAAGACCCATAACAATTTCATTTTTCAGGATCTGGGGATGGGTCAGAGCTTATGTTTTGATCGCCTTTTATTGCATTTTATTGCAATGTTGTGGCGACAAAAACCCCCCCATAATTCTGGCGTTTTGATTTTTTTTTTGTTACACCGTTTACCGATCAGATTAATTTATTTTATATTTTGATAGTTCTGGCATTTCTGAACGCAGCGATACCAAATATATGTTTGTTTTTTTTTAAGCATGTGAGCCTGCATCAAAGGCAGGGACCCCGGCCGATGATGTAAATATGCGTCGTCGGTCATGAAGGGGTTAAACATTCCCATAATTATTTCTGTTGTTTTCTTATATAAATGCATCTAAACCTTGTTTGAAACCATCATCTGTTGCCGCTATCACCAGCCCTCGAGGTTGACTATTCCATACATTAGTAGTTCTTATGGTAAAGGAGACTCGTCTCCTTTGGAGATTGAACTTTCCTTCTCCAGATGAAGGGAGTGCTCTCTTGTCTTTTGAGGGAGGTTTAGATGAAACAACTTTTGACTTTAATTTTATGTAAGCAGTTTATGTATTTGAACAAGTTAATCGTGTCTCCCCTTAAGACTACATAAATGTAATTCTAATCTTCCTCCATAATTAAGATCCTTCATGCCCTTTAACAGCTTTTTAGCTATTTGTGCACTTTCTAAATCCAGGGCATACTTTATATGAACTAGACTGCATATTCCAGATGATGCTTTGTATAGTGATGGTATTACGTCCCTGTCCCCCACGTTTTCCCTGCTGTAGATTTAGTAGAGCTCAGAATACTGAGGTGTGTATAACCCCGCCCACATCCCTGATTGGCAGCTTCCTGTGTACACTGTCAGCAAGCTGCCAATCCGTGCTAGGGGCGGGGTTACACTGACTAGTTGGACTGCTGTGCACATGAGACCTAGTCTGGTGTTGATAATCTCCTGCTGATAAAACACTGCTTGTATTGAAACTACAACACGCAGCCTAATAAATGACACATCCCTGGAATCAGGCTCTCTTGGCCTATATTATTCTGCACTCAGATTAGATAGCAAAACCTGCTGACAGATTCCCTTTAATAGAGGATAGTCTTTTATTTAGAAAATCTATTAGCCAGCACAGAGAACGGCTACAAAGAAAACCTAAAAACCTGAGACTTTATTACTGCGTCTTTGAAAGAAAATTGATGCATCTGTAATTTTTTTTTTTTTAAAGCTGTTGAGTGGGTCATTGTGTTTATAATTATCCTCATTTTACAGCTCACAGTAATTGCAGGGAATACATATGTATGACTTACAGTATACTCTTTATCATCTGCTTTAGTTTTGCCATTTGCCCATACAAAAAAATATGATAACTGTCCAAAATTTTTAGTTCAGTTGCCCAAGATAAAGAAAAATTAGTTTGCTCTCCTAACATATTTTTTAGCAAATATTTATATCCTACATAAAAAAACAAAAAACAAATCACCATTGTGCCATTCCTTTTTTATTCCTCCTACTCCTATTAAAAAAGCACAGTGGGCAGGAGATTTATATAAATCCTATACACTTTACTGAAACTGGAGTACCAAATACTCATCATGGAAACTTAAAGGGAATCTTTCAGCAGGCTTTAGCTTTGTAATCTGAAAACAGCATGATATAGGGACAGAAACCCTGATTCCAGTGATGTATTACTTAGTTTACTGGGTGCTGGAGTTGTGATAACATCACAGCCTTCTCTGCTGCAGATCTAGCAGAGCTCAGAATGCTGAGCTCTGTATAGCCCCGCCCCCATCACTGATTGGCCGCTTTCTATGTATAATATATATATATATAGTGACAGAAGGCTGCTAATCAGTGCTGGCGGTGTGGTTGGACCAGGAGGTACCAGACACCTAGTCCTGTAGAGATAATCTCCTGCTGATAAAACATTGACTGTTTTGGAAACAGCAAAACACAGTCTAGTCAGTAACACACCACTGGAATCAGGGTCTCTGCTGCTCTCAGATTATATGGCAAAATGCAGCTGATATATACCCTTTATTCTTAGGGAAATAAGTGTTTATTTAGTATTTACTACTAGGTAAAGGAGAAGAATGACAGCATATAGACACCGCTGCTGAGGAGGCCCAGGAAGAGGAGTGGCAGATATAAGTGCGGTCTGGGCGGGCATGAGGCCGCTCCACCCAGCGAGTTGAGAGTGGCCTATAAGGGTTGGAAAGCCCCTTTAATTGTCTGAGTGGTACAACCACTGTTATGAGGGACTAGATACTAATGGTGGTGGCAACAGCCACTGTTAAGAATAACCACCATAAGTAATGTTATCACATTGCGGCCTTCAGGCCATTGCAAACTATCAAGTATTATAAGCCCTCATTGTGACGATACATCTTTAATGCAGCTGCCATATAAGCATGTGTAGCACCCTGAGGATTCGGCTGCTACAGGGGTATTGCACCTCAACCCAGAGGTGTGATATTCCACTCCCGGGTAAGGATGGAGTGTGGATCTGAGCTCAGAAAGCTGCATGCACTACACACATCCCATTTCCGAGGAGCAGACCAACGGTACTCCCACTTAGAAATGTGCAGGTACGACCGAGTCTGTTCCTGGCTGGAGTGGGAGGGGGGTGGTACATCCCAAGTAGTGTAGGGGCAGATAGGGGGAGCAGCCTGGGTAAAGATAGGAGCTCATTGGGTGCTGGTCACCTGAGCTCACACATAGAGGGTGTATATAAGGTGGGCACCATCAGAGAACAGAGTCAGTCTTTGCAGAACGGTCAGTCTGTCAGCCTTTTGCAGAGAGAAGTCAGAGGAGGAAGAGGAGCAGAGCAGTCCCAGAGAGAGAGAGAGGAGAAAGCCAGAAAGACCCAGAGGGGGAAACAGAAAAGGAACTCTGAGAACCCAAAGTCCATCAGCGGGTGAAGAGTTGGCATTAGGGTACCGGAACCCAAGCTGGTGGGGGCAAAAACACACCCTAGCCAGAGACCGGAGGCCGTGGGCAGCGTCTGCCACGGCCACCCACCACATCCACCTCGAAGGCATACCACGTGGAGGGTCAGGGAACCCAAGGCCAAGGGTCTCCCAACAGAAGGCCCGAGGGAGCTGGACCTGGGTGGATCAATAGTGGGGACGGCCAGAGAAAGGACAGAAGGAGAGCTCAGGGTCACGCTCCGGACTCGCTTGGGGGTTGGCTGGATCCAGGACCTGGTGGATGCAGCACGGCTCGGGAGGTCACTTGAAGCTGGAGTGACCGGAACATCAGCAGTGAGTAAATACCCTAAACTGCACAACCCGACTCTGTCTTCATTTTACATCTACGCTGCACCACCACAACCCCCATCCTCTGCACCTGACCCCCTGAGGCTATACCCCACCCGTTGGGGGTTATACCACCAAAAGCTGCACCTACACCATCAGCCTCAGCGGACCCTGCTGCAGCGGCGGCCATAGTGACCGCAATACAACGGGTGGCGTAGTCGACAATAAAGAACTTAATAACATCTGTAGGACTGCCACATACAACTGAGTTTGACACCCTGGGCACGGACCGGGTCTCAGCCACTCGGAAGACTACAACCCCCATCTGATCCGGCTCCGGGTATTCCCCTAAAGAATATGGCCCAGGGGGCGCGTCACATGCATAAAAAAACAGGTTTATGCAGTTCAAGAAATGATTTTCCATAAAAAGATGGAAAATAATTGAATACGCCTTGTATCTCTTTCGTTAGACAGACATCAATGTCACATAGTGAGAGTGTGGAGAACATTTTAATAAAATGTTTTTCAGGTGCTGTTGGAGGGATGCGGTTGCTGCTATGGAGGACACTGTGGCTGGAATATTGTGGCTAACATTATAGGGATACTGTTGCTGTCATTTGTAGCGGCACTGCAAAAGAAATATGTCTGGCAAGGCAATGGAAACGCTAAAGGTTTATGACTGGTGCTATTGGAATATCCAGTTGGGGCACTGAGATTTTAGCTTGCTCTCTTAAAGTGGAATTGTGAGGGCACTTACAAAGAATCATGTGAAAAGTTGGACTTTTTTTGGAGGGGCGTCATCCTTAAAGGGTTATTACCAAAATCTCCTGGTTGATCACACGCAGTGCAGACTATATTAGCTGGCTTCATGCAAGCATAGCTCCCCACTGCCTCCAATTCTGAGGTAGAGTATATTCAACCTTTAGAATAGATTCTGTGCTCCGGCACACTGTCTGCTCCTGTACTGTACCCTGCCTATCAGTATAGTTGTCTGAGTGTTTTTACATAATTGATAGCTGGTTTCTAGCAGAGCTCAACTCTCCTGCAATGAGCTGTGTTTGTTGCCTGAAGCTGATAAATCAGTTATGTGAAACTGCGAATGTTGCAGTGTTGATGAATATGGCAGAAAATAATCCTCTGCCATATGCATCAGCAGAGAGCCATTTGCAGTTTCACATCTCTGATCTTTCAGCAGCAGACAACAGTCACAGCTCAGCTCTCCACTGCCTAGCTATTACAAGCTCCATTGTGGAGAATTGCTGGAATGTTGAGCTAGAAACCAGCTAACAATGATGTAAAAACACACAGTCAGTTATACTGATGTAGATGGCAGAAGATATAATCGGCCAGGCAGGGTATTATATAGGAGCACAGAGTGCACAGAATCAGAAGGTGATTTATACACTTACATTAGTTTGATGATAACTCAGAGAGGTGGGGATAGTTAGGAACATATAAAAGAGGGAGGGAGAGGTGTGCAGCACTGAGGAGACACAAGGTGCTGCTGGTAAATTGTTTTAGCAGTTTAAGAATAGGACCACCCATTCACCTTTGTGAAGCTGGTTGCACAAATGGGCGGCTTGAGATGAAAAAAGGCACAAAGATACAAGAAAGAAATTGTATGTTGGGCTAAGTCTGTATATTAACAAGAAGCATGCATTTACTTTGCGAAAAATAATGTGATTCTGATTTTATTTTTGATGGTATAAGCCAAAAGTACATTTTCCATACCAAATAAAATCTCATGTATTGGGCATTAGGAGGGTTGTCCAGGCTTGGGGCTCAAGTTTACAGTCACTCTGCAGACTTGTGATTCCTCACAGCATACACAGTGTGTAGTGTCAAGATTCTCCGGTGCCAACACCGGGGAGTGAGCAGTCATGTGACTGCAACTATGTGATTTGCATATTTCCGGCTGCATTCCGACTAGACTTGCTCAATTCACTTGTATGGAGCGAGGCCGTGCACGTCTAGTCGGCGCATGACCGCATGTGTGCAAATTGAACACTTGTAGTCAAGGCGCTGGCACCTGACAGTGTGCACTTAGAGAGAGTACAGACTTGAACCCCAAGCCTGGACAACCCCTTTAAGATACTTTGCATAGTCGCAATCATTTTGAATCCGCTAAAAACGTACAGTACAGACCAAAAGTTTGGACACACCTTCTCATTTAAAGATTTTTCTGTATTTTCAAGACTGAAAATTGTACATTCACACTGAAGGCATCAAAACTATGAATTAACACATGTGGAATTATATACTTAACAAAAAAGTGTGAGACAACTGAAAATATATCTTATATTCTAGGTTCTTCAAAGTAGTCACCTTTTGCTTTGATGACTGCTTTGCACACTCTTGGCATTCTCTTGATGAGCTTTAAGAGGTAGTCACCGGAAATGGTCTTCCAACAATCTTGAAGGAGATCCCAGAGATGCTTAGCACTTGTTGGCCCTTTTGCCTTCACTCTGCGGTCCAGCTCACCCCAAACCATCTCGATTGGGTTCAGGTCTGGTGACTGTGGAGGCCAGGTCATCTGGCGTAGCACCCCATCACTCTCGTTCTTGGTCAAATAGCCCTTACACAGCCTGGAGGTGTGTTTGGGGTCATTGTCCTGTTGAAAAATAAATGATGGTCCAGCTAAACGCAAACCGGATGGAATAGAATGCCGCTGCAAGATGCTGTGGTAGCCATGCTGGTTCAGTATGCCTTCAGTTTTGAATAAATCCCCAACAGTGTCACCAGCAAAGCACCCCCACACCATCACACCTCCTCCTCCATGCTTCACGGTGGGAACCAGGCATGTAGAGTCCATCCGTTCACCTTTTCTGCGTCGCACAAAGACACGGTGGTTGGAACCAAAGATCTCAGATTTGGACTCATCAGACCAAAGCACAGATTTCCACTGGTCTAATGTCCATTCCTTGTGTTCTTTAGCCCAAACAAGTCTCTTCTGCTTGTTGCCTGTCCTTAGCAGTGGTTTCCTAGCAGCTATTTTACCATGAAGACCAGCTGCACAAAGTCTCCTCTTAACAGTTGTTCAAGAGATGTGTCTGCTGCTAGAGCTCTGTGTGGCATTGACCTGGTCTCTAATATGAGCTGCTGTTAACCTGCAATTTCTGAGGCTGGTGACTCGGATAAACTTATCCTCAGAAGCAGAGGTGACTCTTGGTCTTCCTTTCCTGAGGCGGTCCTCATGTGAGCCAGTTTCTTTGTAGCGGTTGATTGTTTTTGCAACTGCACTTGGGGACACTTTCAAAGTTTTCCCAATTTTTCGCACTGACTGACCTTCATTTCTTAAAGTAATGATGGCCACTCGATTTTCTTTACTTAGCTGCTTTTTTCTTGCCATAATACAAATTCTAACAGTCTATTCAGTAGGACTATCAGCTGTGTATCCACCAGACTTCTGCACAACACAACTGATGGACCCAACCCCATTTATAAGGCAAGAAATCCCACTTATTAAACCTGACAGGGCACACCTGAGAAGTGAAAACCATTTCCGGTGACTACCTCTTGAAGCTCATCAAGAGAATGCCAAGAGTGTGCAAAGCAGTCATCTAAGCAAAAGGTGGCTACTTTGAAGAACCTAGAATATAAGACATATTTTCATTGTTTCACACTTTTTTGTTAAGTATATAATTCCACATGTGTTAATTCATAGTTTTGATGCCTTCAGTGTGAATGTACAATTTTCAAAGTCATGAAAATACAGAGAAATCTTTAAATGAGAAGGTGTGTCCAAACTTTTAGTCTGTACTGTATGTCAGGTCTCAGTATTTTTCTTTGGACCATTCACGATGAAACACGAAGACAGAAAAATTATCACAACCTGTGGCATCAGTGAGGCACGTGATGCACTTCGTGCCTACTTTCTCTGTATTGTCACTGGTACATCATGAATCAATAGACTAAATATAGAAATGCTCAGCTGAAAAACATGCAGCATTACATTATCACTCTTAGTGTATAACTATTACTGTCGTATTAAAAAATAACACCTCCGAGATGCTTCTTTTGGTAAAAATTTGTCATTGGGGAGTAGGAGGGGTGCAGTGATACCTCTGTGTTGGCCGTCTCTGATTGACATCATTTAACAAGAAGCAAAGCAGTGATTGAAGTCTGCCAAGCGGAATTTGCATTGGAGATAGATATTGTATAAAACAACCCACACAGCTGACTCTTACCAGGGTCTGTGTAAAAGGCTGCGTGACTTCTGGATAAGGATACTAATAGTCATGTTTTTCTGCAAAAGCCTGACTAATATAGCACCGACAGCGGAAGAGATTCGGCAGCGGCAATTCCCATTCCATCATGGAATCAAAAATTGTATCATAAACTCTATAACCCACATATCTATACAAGATCACCCTGACATGTTTTCGGTCGGCATAAGCCAATGCCCACTAACCTATCACCATGCAATCTGTCAAAGAAGCAATTTTAAAGATTTCTCTAGAATGGACAGAGGACCACCATTTCATCTTCCATTTCTTTGTCATGATGATATGGGTAATGTGAATATATAGCAATATATCCACATCGAGTTATAATGTAGTATGATATCACGCAGTGATTATTCATTTTTTTCCTAAAAGTGAGACCTTTCCTCTGCGAACATCCACTGTCACATTACCTGCTGTGCTTTCTATGTCCAAACCAGCCAAAATAAAATCAGTATATTATTAAAAAAAATTGCACTTTAATCCCTGTGCATGCCGTAAAGTTAATTATCTTGCTGGAGTCAAGAAGGTGGAGCCATATGAAGCTGGGTTAAAATCCGGCACTGTACTTATTTTCACGGTGCATGCAACGGAACTAGAAGATGCATAAAATTTCGGACAGGCTGGATATGATGCGCCCCATCCTTAGGTACGTCAAGCACACAATTAGGGTAGTGATGGCTTGACTTTTCTCAAAGCAGCTCCACCTTCTTGGCATCAGCTAATTAATATATGGGCAGGGGCACATAACTGTAGATTCTCTCATCAGAGAGAATTGGCTCGAAATGACACAGATCAAACTCTCATCAGAGTGTGAGCATAGTGTGATCCGATTCTCTCGGATGAGAGAATCGTAGCACAAGTGAGAAGATGGAGAACAAGATTTCTCCATCTTCTCCACTGTGTCAGTGCGAAGTCATCCGAGTGCAGTCTGATGATTTGCACGCATTAATTGACTTGCATGGCCGAGTGATGTCCAATAATTGGATGAAACTCGGACATGCTGCAAGGAAAAAAATAAGACATATGCACAGCCCCATAGAATAAGATTGAATGGAAAATACGGTGGTGTGAGCAAGCCCTATGATACAGTGATTAAAGTGGTTTTTTTTTTGTTTTGTTTAAAAAATACTGATATTTAAGCAAAGGGGTAGTGGTTTGCAGAAGAAAAATGTTCTGACAATTTCCCTTTAACTATTAAATATAGACTATTAACTATTAAATCTTCTATTTTGCTCTTCTGTGCCGTAGCAGTGTTATGTATTACATAATGTCTATTTGTCATGATTATGCAAGAGACAATTAGCTTTTACATTCTTACAGTAAACATTATTAATTAAAGTCCCTTCAACAGAACGTGAAGAAAAAACAATTACCGCATAAGACCTTCAAAATAAAAAAAGATACCAACTAAAATATTGAGCAATAGAAATCTCCTAGTGCCCAAAACAAAAAGAAAAGGCTAAAAAAAAACAGAAAAGAAAAAAGGACTAAAACTAAGCAATAATAATTCAAATTATTGATGGAGTTTCTATGTAAAGATTTTATGTGACTTTTTTTCTACAGCAAATGCGGGTGTGTAGAGATAGGGGACAAACTGCACTGAGCTATGAATCATAATGATTGGCACTGCTGATGCTGGGAAAAGCTGCTCGGGTGACATCTATCACAATGCCAGGATGCATATGCATAAGGATCTTCAATGTGCTGGAATATGAGTCCAGGATCTCATCCTCTGTAATCACGATGAGCGGCTCTGGCATCCTGATCTGTCACTGTGGGACAGGTCTAGCTCGGGCATACGCCCTTAAAAAGAGTATTTCAGGATGAAAACAAAAAGTTTGATTTGTTTCTGGAAGCAGAGCCACATCTTTCCATGGCTGTGTCTGTCATTGCAGCTAAACTTAAAGGGGTTGTCCGGTTAAAACAAGTTATCACCTATTCTCAGGACTCGTTGATCGATGGGGATCGGACTGCACTGATCGGCAGAACGGGGCTCTTTTATCCCGGTAAGAAAGGAGCGACAGTGTACATGTGCCACCTGCCCTCCATTCATTCCCTTTGGAGCTGGAGAGTAGTGTTGAGCCACCCCCGTAGTGTTCTAGTTCGGTTCGGTTCGTCGAACACCCGTGTGTTCGCCGAACTGTTCGTCGAACTGTTCGTCGAACACCTTCGAACACCGTTAAAACCAATGGCAGGCAAACAAAAACACATAGAAACACATAGAAAACACCTTCAAAGGTGTCCAAAAGCTGACAAACTGCTCAGAAGACACAACTAACACATGGAAAAGTGACAAGTACATATAGTCATGCGAAAAGAAAAGAGGTGGAGGAGTAAAAGGAGGGGGAGACACAGATATAGGCATGTCATGCCCTTCTAAAATCCAAAAAGTGAGAAGCCGAGACGGCCAGTCCGCTCCTGCCCGTGCCACCTCCGTGTCGCCGGGTTTGTGCCAGAGCCGCGGTGAACCCTGACGGCCAGCCCCCCTCTCCCAATACTGGTGCCTGTCCGCTGGTGGGTCGAGAGAGCCCCCCTGTGGTGGAGGCAGCTCTAAGCTTTTTAATTTAAATTGTCCCTCTAATTTGAATGAATACACTTTAAATCCATTTACAAGGATCTATTGGAGGGCAAGTCTCATGCCAGCAGCCGCGTAATTCCAGCTCCAGTAGCGTCCACTAAAGCTGCTGCAGTTAAAAAGCTTTTATAAGGATCGAGCTCGGCTGTCCACCGCAAGGCATCCTAGTGCCAGTCCCAGCCCCTATGCCTTGGGGTGCCTCCTGATGCTCTTCACTAAGTATCCCGTGGTCCCGAAGCATTTCCTTTGAAAAAATTAAGTGTCCAAACTACAGGTGGTGTAGCTTGCTTAACAGCCGGGATAATCCGCTGACTAGCAGACACTGCTACTAGGCACAAAGTATTTCCTGGGCTAGATGCAGTTAAAAATTTGTAAGTAGATACTCTCGTTGGATGCTGAGAAAGCATTCCATAGAGTCTCCTGGCACGCCATATATGATTCTCTTAAAAAGCTTGGGGTAGGGGTCTAGGGGACCCTTTTATAGCCAAAATCACGGCCCTGTATCACAATACGTCACCTAGGCTGAAGATAAATGGAACTGTAGCACCGAGGGCTCGGTTGCTACAGACGTATTGCACCTCACCCAGAGGTGTGATATCTCACTCTCAGATAAGGATGGAGTGTGGATCAGGACCCGACACCTGCATGCATTACACCACATTGCCGTGGGGCAGGGCGACCAATATGCCCCTGAGATGGGCACGACAGTCCCTGTCCCTGGCTGGAGTGGGGGGAGGGAACACTGAGGAAGGGGAACCCTGCAGTGCGGGAGCAGGGAGGAAGCAGTTCCTGGGTGCATTGAGAAGGGAGTATAAAAGGTGGGCACCATCTTAGTTCAGTGCAGAGAAGTCTGAGCAGAAGTGGCAGGGAGCAGGGGCTCTGCATGAGCTCTGCTCCGGAGGCGGGCCTAGTAACAGAGGCCCAGGCCTGCAAGAGGGAGAAGGAAGGAAGAGGAGCGGAGAAGGCTCCAGGAACGAGGAATGAAGGGATCCCAGGGGTGCAGACGGGCGAGTCGCCACCGCACGCCCGAATCCACCTGCGTGGAGGGGTCAGGCCAAAGGGGGAGACCGGTCCCCGAACTAGTGGAGGCAGGAAACGACCCTCAGCTAGAAACCGGAGGCTCTGACATTTTATGTGGCGCAGCCCCTTGCTCCACCCGCTAGGAAGGCACCACATAGGGTCAGGGAAACTGGCGCCAAGTTTACCAAGAGGAGGCCCGAGGCAGCCGGACAGAAGTGTTGGTAAGAAAGGCCAGACAAAGGACACACAAAGGGGGTCCTGTGAAGCGCTCCAAAGTTATCTGGGAGTTGTCTGAGCCCCTCACCTGGTGAGCACAGTACGACGTGGGCAGCCGTTACCTGCAGACGTGGTCTGGATAATAAGAACTGTGAGTAAAGGCCCTGAACTGCATCACTGACTCCGTGTCGTTACTGCTGCTGCCCTGCACCATCACCCCCATCCTCCGCATACACTGCCCTGAGGCTATACTCCTCCCGTGGGGAGTTATGCTACGCTCTGCTGCACCCACAACACCAGCCTCAGTGGTCTGCCCTGTAGCGGCGGTTCACTCTGACCGCAATCCACGGGTGGCGTAGTCGGACATTTAAACATCAAAACCACATAAATAGTTCCGCCACTGGTTTGACCGCCCTGAGCCACGGAACCGGATCGCCGCCACGAAGACTACAACCACCAGCATCCACCAAAAAGGGTCCGGCTCCGGGTGTCCCAAGGCCCAGGGGGTGCGTCAGAACATTTTCATCACCTTTCACAATCACCAATGGGACAAGGCAGGGATGTCCTCTGTCCCCTCTCTTATACATCCTAGTGACGGAGCACCTGCTCTCATGAATTCGCCATAACCCCAATATTAGGTGGATTGAGGTGGGAGGCACCGAGTACAAGTGCTCTCTATTTGCTGATGATGTCCTAGTATATATCACTCAATCACATATATCCATCCCTGCTGTTATGGCTGAAATAGATCACTTTGTTACATGGTAAAATTTTAAAATCAATGCAGCGAAGTCTGAGGCCCTCGATGTCTCCCTCCCTAAATCCATATAGGATTCCATCCAGTCCAACTTTCCCTTTGCCTGGCCCTCACAGGGTATCAAATACTTAGGAATTCCTATTCATAGAGACCTCTCCCATCTATGTTATCTTAATTTTGGGCCCTTTATTGAACAATTCCATACAGACCACGGTTGGCAAGTTGGAACTGTGAGATTCACTACGTGCACCACTGGTATTTTGTGGAAAAGCACATGTAAGATTCTGCAACAGTCTCTGCTGATACTCCTGCATGCGTGCATCCCTTTCTATGGCAGGAATAATTTCTGCAAATTTACTTTTGTACCGGGGATCTAACAGTGTGGCAACCCAGTAGTCAGGATTATTTCTAATTCTCACAATTCGAGGGTCATGTTGCAGGTAGTGCAGCAAGAAGGCACTCATGTGTGTTGCGCATCCAGGAGCACCAAGTCCCTGTTGTGTTGGTGGCGAGGTAACAATCATGCTTCCTTCCTCTGTCCTCTCCCCCCAACCTCGCACAACAGAAATGTGATCAAGGTCTCCCTCATCTGATGAGTCTTCCATCAGTTCGTCCTCCACTTCTTCCTGGGCTCCTGCACCTTCCTCACTAGTTTGGCTGCTACCATGCGCCCTGGTAAAATCATCTCCCCCACCCTCACATGCCTGCCGCCCTGGTGCTGCCGACCGTCTGGACCTTGCAGATGTTAGCCCTTCCGCATACAACTCCTCCTCCTCTACTTCCTCCACCTCCTCTTGTGCCACCACCTGACTCCGAATTCTGTTTAACATGTGCTCCAGCATGTAAATCACCGGAATAGTCATGCTGATAATGGCATCGTCAGCACTAAACATCTTCGTCGCCATTTCAAAACTGTGCAGAAGGGTGCATAGGTCCCTGATCTGAGACCACTCCTCCAGCGTGATTTGCCCCACCTCTGAATCTCGTTGGCCCAGGCTATACGTCAGAACGTATTGCACCAGGGCTTGTCGGTGCTGCCACAGTCGCTGCAACATGTGCAGAGTTGAATTCCACCGGGTAGGCACATCGCATTTTAGCCGGTGAAGTGGCAGGCCCAAAGACTTCTGTAGAGATGTAAGTCGCTGAGCTGCGGGATGCGAACGGCGGAAGTGAGCACACAGCGACCGTGCCCTCTGCAGAAGGCCATCTAGTCTGGGATAGTGGGCTAAAAATTGCTGGACAACCAGGTTCAACACGTGAGCCATAGAAGGCACGTGTGTGACATTGCCCCGGCGAAGGGCCGCACCCAGGTTTGCAGCATTGTCGCACACGGCCTTCCCTGGTTTCAGGTCCAGTGGAGACAACCATTCATGAAATTGGTTCTCCAGAGCTGACCACAACTCCTCAGCTGTGTGACTCACATTTCCCAGACATTTCAATGTAAAAACCGCCTGATGACGTTGAGCCCTACTGCCAGCATAGTAAGGAGGTGTGCAGGATCCCTTCTGCGCAGTTAGAAAGCTTGTGGCATGACCAGACAGGCTTTGGGTGCAGGTGGAAGACCGAGAGGAGGTTGAGGAGGCAGAAGCAGTGGAGGAAAAATGACATAAAGAGGATTGACGCACAACTCGTGGGGACGGCAAGACTTGGACAGCAGCCCCTTGTCCTGCTGTCACCATAGTTACCCAGTGCCCAGTCAGCGACATGTAACGCCCCTGTCCATGCCTACTCGTCCAAGTGTCTGTGGTGAAATGCACCCTGTCACACACAGAGTTTCTCAAAGAAGCGGTGATGTTGTGTGCGACATGCTGGTGGAGCGCAGGCACACCTTTCTTTGAGAAGTAGTGCCGACTGGGCATCTGGTACTGGGGCACTGCGACGGACATAAGGTCTCGAAAATCCTCTGTGTCCACCAGGCGGAAAGGCAGCATTTCTGTAGCCAAGAGCTTGCAGATGGTGAAATTCAACCTCTTAGCTTTCTCATGGCTAGGAGGAAATGGTCTTTTACTTGTCCACATCTGAGGGACCGAGGGCTGGCTATTGTGCTTAGACGGGGTTGATAAGGGTGTCCCCGGCAAACTGCCGGTCTGTGAGGAAGATGCAGGCGGACATGTTAGGTTGCCTTGATCCAAAGGTGGTGCTATCGATGTCGGACAGCGCTCAAGACCAGCTGGTGTTACCACCTCCAAAGAAAATGATGACCTGCCAATCACGCTGGCTGTTGCGGGTAAAGAGGTGGCAGGTCTGCGCCCCAAAACAGGTGTGACTGCTGTCCCCCCAGTCACAGAGGATGAAGAGGCCGCGGATGCACAAGATATGGCAGACGGTGGTTGGCCCGGCCGGCTAGACCGCATTGTAGCACACTGAGCTTCCCACTGCAACTTATGCTTCATGTCCATGTGCCGGTTCATGCATGAAGTACTCAAACTATGTATTTTTTGGCCTCTACTTAGCTTTTGCTGACAAATGTTACAGATAACACGAGTTGGGTCATCTTTATCGATCTGAAAAAATGCCCAGGCTATGCAAGGCTTAGCACCCATGCGACCTGAAGAGCCACCACGACTTGTGGTGAGAGGCAGAGTTGTGTTTGAGGATGCAGTTGTTGACGTGCTTCCAGTACTACGTCTCTGTCCAGGAAGGCGCAACCTGACCTCGTCGTCACTAGCATCTTCCTCCACCTCCTCTGCTGACCTCATCTCTTGGCTGACTGTGGGTTGACAGTAAGTGGGATCTCCGACCTCATCATCATCACCCTGTGCGTTATCACACCCGTCGTCCTCAGAGCCAACCTGTTCCTGCCCTGACAAAAAACTAAAGTTGTCGCTCCAATCAGGTATTTGAGTCTTATCATCGTCTTCCTCATTGTCTCCACCAACAGGAGTTACAGTTTGGGAATGAGGGTCTACATTATGGTCAGAACCTTCTGCGTCTGGTCCTGGATCCGACTCATAAAGATTCTGGGCATCAGTGCAGATCATTTCCTCGTCTGGATTCACAGAAGCGCTGGAGTCGACCTCTGATTCCCAGGCTATAGTATGAGTAAACAGCTCTGCAGACTCAACCATCTGTTCTACCTCATACTCAGACGGGCAGCTGGAGATTTGGGAGCTGTGAGGAAACAAGTGCGATTTGGGTGACACCTTTGAGGACTGGAGTATTTGTGATGTTGAAGTTGATGTGGAGGAGAGCCCACTTAAAGGAGCACTTGATATCCGTTGAAGCACCTGCTGTTTTTGTGCCTCATCTGGAATTTGTAGCGATTGGCGTGGCCGTAAGAAAGGGATCTTATCACATTGTCCGCTAAAAGAAGTAGACATTTTAGTTTGGCTGGAAGATGGTCTTTCTTCTGCACCTACCCCACGGACACAACCTTTTTTCCCCTTCCCAACACGCCTATTCCCCTTTCCACCAGCAGCAGGCCTTTTTCCACTCATTTTGGTGGTTAACTAATTCACAGCTCTGGAGTTGTTTGCACAAAAAAACAATGGATGGTAACCGAGCAGAGCTGAGTGGCCAAACTGTGGTATTAGGCCAAAACTATTGGCTGGGTTAGATGCAGAAAAAAATTATTTTTAATTTGCAACCTGATGGAGGTCAGTATAGATGGACTAATAGACCAAGTCCCACACACCGCTAGAAGCCCAAATATTTTTTCAGAGCTAGATGCAGAAATTTTTTTTATTCAATTTGCAACCTGATGGAGGTCAGTATAGATGGACTAATAGACCAAGTCCCACACACTGCTAGAAGCCCAAATATTTTTTCAGAGCTAGATGCAGAAAAAAATTATTTTTAATTTGCAACCTGATGGAGGTCAGTATAGATGGACTAATAGACCAAGTCCCACACATCGCTAGAAGCCCAAATATTTTTTCAGAGCTAGATGCAGAAAAAAAATATTTTTAATTTGCAACCTGATGGAGGTCAGTATAGATGGACTAATAGAACAAGTCCCACACGCTGCTAGAAGCCCAAATATTTTTTCAGAGCTAAATGAAGAAAAAAATTATTTTTAATTTGCAACCTGATGGAGGTCAGTATAGATGGACTAATAGACCAAGTCCCACACACTGCTAGAAGCCCAAATATTTTTTCAGAGCTAGATGCAGAAAAAAATTATATTCAGTTTGCAACCTGATGGAGGTCAGTATAGATGGACTAATAGAATGATGCTATGACCAAAAGATTTTACTTCACTAGGTGCAGTAAAAAAATTGGTATTCTATACACAGGTGGTATATCTTGCAACACAGATAGGCTACTCCACTGACTAACACACTCTGCAATAGGCCAAAAAGGATTAGCTTTGCTAGATTCAGCCAAATGCTGTGAAAAAAACTTGCACAGCACTGGCACAGACCTGCCTGGCAAAAACTGATAGGAACTGATGTAACCTAGTCCTGAAAAGGACTCCAATTACAATTAGTCTTTACTCCCACAATCTATCTATTTAAGAGCACAGACCTGCCTGATAAAAGTCGTAGGAAATGCTGTAACCTAGTCCTTAAAAGGACTGCAATCACAACTATTCCCTACTCCCAAGCTATCTGTATATTTGTGCGAAAATTGGCTTGAAATTAACAAGGTATAGCGCACACAGCAACAGCGGTGCCGTCTAACACGCAGCTGCAGCAGTGAGAAAATGGTGGCGACGGGGAAAATGGCTTGGTCTTATAGGGCAAGGACATGTGACATACACTGCCAATCACACATGCCCTTGCTTGTGTGAAAAAAAGCACTTCGCTCCGTGTGTGCGCTGCTGATAGGCTGACAGATTGCACCTCCCCACTGTAAATGCGGGAAAGAGAAAAAAAAATGGAGATCTTCATTATTCCTGCAGAGATCCATCCCCTGCCCCTCCCCCCGCCCCGCTGTACACTCAAACTGCGTATTAACATTAATTTTCATCATTACTGAGAAAAAATCCAGTTATGATTTTGGTGCACGAACAGTTATCGAACATAACCTCGAACAGCCGAATTTTTCTCAAATTGTTCGTGTTCGCCGACCGGCTCGAACACCGCCCAAAACAGCTCGAATTTGAGATTGGCGAACAGTTCGAGTAGAACAACGCTCATCTCTACTGGAGAGCGCTGCTCTCAGCTTTTCTCGGCAGCCTGATACGGAATAAATGGAGTAGCGGTCGAGTGTCCAACCTGCTGCATCATCTTGTAACCGGGATTAAAGTTCCCCAATCTGTCAGTGTGGGTCCCAGCAGTAGAACATCCACCAATCAGCAAGTTATCACCTATTCTGTGGATAGAAGATAACTTGTTTTCAACCCCTTTAATTCCCATTCACTTGAATAATCCTGCTCTGTATAATAGAAATAACCTATAGACACACAAAAAAAAATAAAACAATAAAACAGATACAACTTCACCCCTAAATATGAATGAATATAAATGTCATGTAGTGACAAGGGACTGTGGGCACCTACTCAGTCCCTCAAACTAGGGGCGACCTAGTCTATCCATGTCCCCTGGATTACTCCTGAAGGAGGAGAAGCCGGGTTCTCGTACAGTTATATGAAAAAGTTTGGGCACCCCTATTAATCTTAAGCTTAATGTTTTCTTAAAATTGGTGTTTTTGCAACAGCTATTTCATTTTGATATATGTAATAACTGTTGGACACAGTAATGTTTCTGCCTTGAAATGAGGTTTATTGTACTAACAGAAAATGTGCAATCTGCATTCAAACAAAATTTGACAGGTGCATAAGTATGGGCACCCTTATCATTTTCTTGTTTTAAATACTCCTACCTACTTTTTACTGACTTACTAAAGCACTTTTTTTGGTTTTGTAACCTTATTGAGCTTTGAACTTCATAGCCAGGTGTATGCAATCATGAGAAAAGCTACTTAAAGTGGCCACTTGCAAGTTGTTATCCTGTTTGAATCTCCTCTGAAGAGTGGCATCATGGGCTCCTCCAAGCAACTGTCAAATGATCTGAAAACAAAGATTATTCAACATAGTTGTTCAGGGGAAGGATACAAAAAGCTGTCTCAGAGATTTAACCTGTCAGTTTCCACTGTGAGGAACATAGTAAGGAAATGGAAGAACACAGGGACAGTTCTTGTTAAGGCCAGAAGTGGCAGGCCAAGAAAAACATCAGAAAGGCAGAGAAGAAGAATGGTGAGATCAGTCAAGGACAATCCTCAGACCACCTCCAGAGAGCTGCAGCATCAACTTGCTGCAGATGGTGTCACTGTGCATCGGTCAACTATACAACGCACTTTGCACAAGAAGAAGCTGTATGGGAGAGTGATGCGAAAGAAGCCATTTCTGCAAGCACGCCACAAACAGAGTCGGCTGAGGTATGCAAAAGCACATTTGGAGAAGCCAATTTCTTTTTGGAAGAAGGTTCTGTGGACTGATGAAACCAAGATTGAGTTGTTTGGTCATACGAAAAGGCGTTATGCATGGCGGCAAAAAAACACAGCATTCCAAGAAAAACACTTGCTACCCACAGTAAAATTTGGTGGAGGTTCCATCATGCTTTGGGGCTGTGTGGCCAATGCCGGCACCGGGAATCTTGTTGAAGTTGAGGGACGCATGGATTCCACTCAGTATCAGCAGATTCTTGACAATAATGTTCAAGAATCAGTGATAAAGTTGAAGTCATGCAGGGGATGGATCTTTCAGCAAGACAATGATCCAAAACACCACTCCAAATCTACTCAGGCATTCATGCAGAGGAACAATTACAATGTTCTGGAATGGCCATCCCAGTCCCCAGACCTGAATATCATTGAACATCTGTGGGATCATTTGAAGAGGGCTGTCCATGCTCGGCGACCATCAAACTTAACTGAACTGGAATTGTTTTGTAAAGAGGAATGGTCAAAAATACCTTCATCCAGGATCCAGGAACTTATTAAAAGTTACAGGAAGCGACTAGAGGCTGTTATTTTTGCAAAAGGAGGATCTACTAAATATTAATGTCACTTTTCTGGTGAGGTGCCCATACTTATGCACCTGTCAAATTTTGTTTGAATGCAGATTGCACATTTTCTGTTAGTACAATAAACCTCATTTCAAGGCAGAAACATTACTGTGTCCAACAGTTATTACATATATCAATCTGAAATAGCTGTTGCAAAAACACCAATTTTTATAAAACATTAAGCTAAAGATTAATAGGGGTGCCCAAACTTTTTCATATAACTGTACCTATCTATGCTTCTAACTTACCTTTTTCTTATCCCTCCCCCATCTAGGGAGGTGAGGGGCTGAAGTGTATAGGAAAACACTCACAAGAAAGACAGGGTTAACAGACAAAGATAAAAGAAAACTACAATCATACAAATACACTCACAAAACAACGGAGTGGGAAACAAGAGGAATAGGAAGAGGAAACCAAATGTGAGAGGATAAGGAAAAACACGCAAACCATCTCCACGCAGAAAAACGCTCCAACCGCCAACTCCAAACACTGAACTTTCTCCTTCACCTCCAAACCAGGAAGTAAAACTATCACCGGCAGCTCCCAAGTGCCAGCGGCAAACATATATACCAGAGGGGAATGGCCAACACAGAACAGCTGAGACAATTCAGGATGGAGAGTTCCAGGAGATCAACTGAACTGATTAACCCCTGACATGACAGCAAGGAAAGCCTGCACTGTTTAATGGGATGGTGAAGCAGTTCTAATAAGTATAGGAGTTCGTGTAACCAGACACCGCAATCTCTTGACCCCTCTCTGTCACGGTGTCCCCGTGACAATAAACTTGTTACACAACTCTCATTTACACTGAAAGCTTCATGAAACTGATGCATTTATTTGTCTCTGATTCTCAAGCATCAGAATCTAGTAGTCTGGGCTCAGATTTAGACTAGCCTTCATTATGCTCTGAGCCTGATGGAGAACAAAAAAAAGCAAAATGTGTGATGGCATAATTCAATCACTGTATGGTTATTCAGTCAAGGTATAGGATTTATTTAATGAATGTACAGTGGTTTTAATTAAAGTGAATCTGTCAACAGGTTTTGCTTTTTAAACTGAAAGCAGCATCATGCAGGGCCAGAGAACTTGATTTCAGCGATGGGTCACTTATCAAGCAGTGTTGTAGTTTCAATAAAATCAGATCAGTGTTTTATCAGCAGGAGATTATCACTACAGGACTAGGTCTCACGTGCACAGCAGTCCAGTTAATCTGTGTAACCCCGCCCCCTACACTGATTGGCAGCTTCCTAACAAGGTACAGTGTATACTGGAAGCTGCCAATCAGTGTTGTGGGTGCTGTCATACACAGCTCAGCATTCAGATTTGTGCAACATCTACAGAAGAGAAAACAGGGATTGTATCAAAACTGCACCAAGCAGCCCAGTAAGTGACACATCCCTTGAATCAGGGTCTGTTACACAACATTATACTGCTCTCAGATTACATAGAAAAAATAAAAATCTGCTGACAAGATTCCCTTTAATGTCCCTGATGAGCAAACCTGTAAATCTACTTTTACAATTAATTCTACATTATCTGATATGATACAACTTGTATTTTAAATATGCAGATAACAGTATATAAGCTAGTACTAGGCCCATAAAACTAATTTGTCAGGACATATTAAATTACAGGGTAACTCAGTTGCGGAGTAGTTTAGTTAATCTGTTAATCCAGATCTTCCCTCATTATTTTGTATACAAAGCTGTCATTAGACGTTACAGAACTGTCAGCAGAATGATTTACAGAGTCGTTATTATTAAGTAGAATAATAATCAATTTCCCAATATTCCCTTGCGAATTACTCACCATTTTAATGATCTCCGGATAAACAGGTTCTATGAGCACTCCTCTGTTTGTAGCAATGCACTCCACCAGCTCGTTCAAGGCCGCCCTCTTGATCTCCTTGCCTTTCAGGTCGGCCACACAGTCCATAAAATGGAAGATAACTGAGCATTGCTGCAGCTTCTTACAGAACAAGTCATGGAGCTCAGACACGGGAGCATCTGCAAAGCGAAGGAGAAAGAAAGAGTCAATGGCGCTTAAGACGCTTCAAAGAGGTTCTGCCGTCAAAAAACCAAAGCAAAATTGCTCCCAGGCAAACTCATAGTTAAATGGAAGCAGGTGGTTGGAATATTGAAGGTCGGATATGCTACGTTTTTTTCACCTTTTGTCTCATATTGGATTATTTTGCTAATAATAAAGCAGCTGTACTATATAACTAAATAAAAAAAATGATATTAAATAACAAGAAAAAAATACAGTTGTGGGGCCGAGGGGTACATTTACGTTGCGTTATTTTCCGCTGCCTTTTCAGTGGGTCTGCTAAAAAAATGCTAACAAAACGATCAAAAAAATGGTGCAATTAAAGAAGCACTCCTCCTCCTCCCACCAAAGTTTTCATCCTCTTAATATACTGCAATCATCATATTATATAGCACTGTGTACTTACAATTGCTCATTTTGTCTTTCTACCCAGATAATTCTTCTCTTTTCCATTAGGTCTACGATATCGTGATTAAAAACTGACTAGCTCTATGTAGAAACAGGAGATCAATTTTCTCTGCACAAGTCATAAGTGATCACTGCAAAAGTCCCTGGCATGGGGAGGAGGGAGCACTTGGGTCAGAGGGGATTAATTCATGTAGGGAAAAGAGACTTCCTGATTCTACATAGAGCAGAGAAAAGAGGAGAATTATCTGGGTAGAAAAGCAAAATGAGCAATTGTAAATACACAGTGTTATGTAATATGATGATTGCACTATATTAAGAGGAGACAAATTTTGATGAGAGGAGGAGGGCTTTCTTTTATTTGCATTTATGTAAGTTCAGGCTTTTGAGTGTCTTTTAACCGTTCTAGACTGGTAAAGACACCAAGCATTTAAAAAAAGCAACATGCACATTCTTCAAGCATTTTCCTCTAGAAAGGCGCTCAATACTTTACAATAGAAGTCAATGGAATTGTTAAAGACTCCTGGACATCTTTTTGAGCATTTTATCTGCATTCTTGCTTCAAAAAACACTAGCATTTTTATTTTACGGATTAAAAAAAAGTCCGGAAAGATGCCAAAATTGCAGCAAAAAATGTAATAAAAAACTCTCTGGTGCAAAAAATAATTGAAAAAGCAACAAACGATCTAAAAAAAATGCCCAAAAAAACCCACATCAGGTTTACAAAACTCCAGAGAAAAGGATCGATTCTTAAAGCGTCTTCTGAACTCCTGAAAAAGATGGTATGAATATACCCTAAAGAGAACGGTCAACAATGTACTAAGCTGTTTTAGGAGTCTCATAGACATTTAAAGGACACAGGCATTCACACAGCTCCATTCAAACTCCTCCAAAACGAGGGCTCGGGACCCCGGTTCTAGTGATCAGTGGGGGATATTTGTGGTGGGATCCCCAGCAATTATACATTTTGACCCTAACATGTGGACATGTTACTGCGCCTCTACAGTAAAGTGAGGTATACTGACTTTGCCTTCATTTGCAGATACACCGGACACAGTTGGTGGTGGCTTGTGATCATATGCCCAACCAGGAGATGGATCAGCCCTTGTGACTGTTCAGGAGAGAGGCTCCACCCCCATGACTCCTTACAACTATTTAAATACAGTTTTCATATTTTTTTTCTGGTTGTGCTGAATATTCCGAAATCTAAAATAACATCAAGCATTTAAAACTAAGGACTTTTAAAGGGGTATAATTGCTTAGTGATATTATGGGTACAGTAGCATAAAGAAACTGCCTAAAATATAATTTATACAGGTTTAGGTGGTAGTCCACTTAAAATATGTTCAGTTCTTTTGCTACTCTAAATATATAACAATTAGGGTTCGTGCAGATGACTTTTTTAATCAGACGAGTGCTGTACGTGGATTTGATGGATAACACTCGTACCCATGTAATTCTCTGGGGCCGTGCACTTGTCAGATTTTTTCCTCCTACCAAGTGGTCCTATGAAAAAAAAAATTGTAGCATGCACACACTATTTGCCATTGAGAATCAGATAGTACTCGCCCATTCATGTCTATGGGTCCATGAAAAAACTCAGACCCCGCTCGGATGACATCAGAGTGCAGTCCGATTTTTATGGACTGACATAACTGAGAAGCTGGAGAAACGTTTTTTTTATTTATTTCTCAGATTAGAGTCTGATTATCATAATCGGACCGATTTTCTCGGATGGAGAAAATCTGCACTTAGCCTTACAAAATATACTTTTATTTTCCAAGGTGCCCTGATTTTCAGCTAATGGAGTCGGTCCTGGATGCTGCACTCTAAGGCTGTGTGCCCACGATGCGTTTTTTAAGCGTTTCCGCAGCAGCAAAAATGCTGCAGAAACGCTTAAAAAACGCATGGTAGAAGGCCTGCCATGTTCCCCAATGATAATCCGCATGTGTTGTGCACATCCTGCGGAAATTTCCGCTGCGGATTATCATTGCGGGAAAAAACGCAGCACTACCAATTATTTTGCGGAAGCGTTGCGTTTTCGCCGCCATTGACTTGCATTGGAACGCATGGAATCCGCATCCCTGCATCTGTACATGCAGAATCCATGCGTTTCAATGTGCGGATGGTACCCGGGTGTGGCGGACAGGAGACTCTCCTCCGGACCCAGGTACCATAGTACCAGTAAAAAAAGAATAAAATAAAAAATAAATATTATATTTACCTTCTGATGGCCCCCCGGTGTGCTGGTCTTCACTTTCCGGCAGATTGCGGTGGACTGAAGGACCTGCGCTGACGGCATTTAGTCATGTGACGGCAGGTCCTTCAGTGTACCGCAAGCTGCCGGTAAGCCAGGACGGATCGAATAAAGACACCGGGGGCCATCAGAAGGTAAGTATAGATTTATTTCTTTATTTTTTACCATTCTTTCGGTCACACTATATAAATCCATGCCGGTTGCATGGATTTATATAGTGTGACCAAGTTGACAAGCACTTTCCAGGTGATGCTAAAATCGCTTGGAAAGCGCTTGACAACCGGCATGCGGAAATACATGTGAAGAACGCTTCACATCCGCATGTCCCTGCCAGGAAAAACACATGTACAATCCGCATGTACAATCCGCATGTACAATCCGCATGCGTTTTTTCTGCCAGGGAGATACAGAAACGCTCAGGAAAAAATCTGGAGCATTTCTGCATCGTGGGCACAGAGCCTAACACACGCTTCGTGCGTCACCAACTTGACCAGTGCCGTGTGTGAATATGCATACTGATGGGCTCTTTTCAATAGCTAAGCCAGCCTCTTCTCTGCCATAGAAAATACATAGACAAAGAAGGGGGCTGGCTCAGCCATTAAAATGAGCCAATCAACATGAGATCATGTTCCAACACATATGTCAAACAAAGCGCTGGGAGAGGAGTTACTGGGACCCGGAATCATGGTGGTCATTAGGAGATTGGTGGACACTGAGAAATAAATCAGTATGTAAGGTTTTTTATATATTTATAACATTTTTAGGGAGTGGACAACCCTTTTAATTGAAAGCAGAGAACTTTATTACACTGTACCGAAAACTGAAATGTACTGTAACTTTTATACACAGTGAAATTCTTTCAATCTGGCATCCAATAATTGAGAACAAAATGAAAAGCAGATTCTATTCTAATATGTATTTTGGGTGTTCATGGCCTTCCTAAGGCTTCTGCACCAGTTTTATAGTGTCAAAGAGTCACAACTGTTGTTTATTTTCAGAATTTTACATATTTATGCCACTTTCACCTAAAAAAAAAAAAAAGTGGGTGGGAATATAGGCTCCATTCGCTAGGTGGTAAATAGGTCTAAGCCAGATTTAGGAATCGGAACTTTTTAAAAACTCACAATTCTCACTTCCGAAGGGGAAAATGGCGTAAAAAGTGAAAAAAACAGATCTAGGCATAAGTGTTATATCTAAAGATGTGACACTTTGATAAAGGCAGACACAAAGAAAAGCAACACAATAACCAGCAAATCTGACTTTAAAAATTCCCCTCCATGTATACAGTTATCTATGATTATTCGATATGCCAGAATATATGAATATATGATAATCAAGTACCAGGTTGCATACATCTTTGCTTTCCGTGTAATATCGTGCTGGCTATGCGGAACAGTGGGTACAAAATGTGAATCTGTCACCACATTTTACAACACAATCAGTAAACATTATTAAATGCATCTATTAGACCTGATGAGGGTGTGGCACCCCAGGGGTCTGGTTTCCACGGTAACAGCAATGTTATGTCTGAGAGCAGGTGGGAGGTCTCTTGGTCAGGGATCCTATGCATGCCACACCTCCTGCCCAGTCCTGGGAGGGGAAGAACTTCCCCTATATAAACCTAGGGCTGAGGCAGGGTTAGGGAGTAGAGAAGAAGTAGAGACAGAGAAGAGAAGCAGATATAGGAAAAGAACATCAGGAGCTCTGTAGGAGCAGTGCTATAAGGAGTCAGGGGCTGGCAGCTGCAGAGCTCGCCCTGACTGAGAAGCTATCACCGGACCCGGAGTCCGAGGCTGTGGGGACTAATCTTTACCCAGCAGCAGAAACCGCCCGGCAGGGGATTTCAGGTCCTCTGGCCAAGAAACCCGAAGGCACGGTCACACGCGTGGGACCAGCACCGCCGTCGTGGAGCGGACGCCACTAGAAGGCCCCGAGTCACCGGCCATACGGGTGAGCACCACACGGTACACTCAGGGACGTGGGCTACTTATACCCGCCTCTAGCAAGGTAGCCAGAAGAGTACAGTCAGTTTGGGAGGCCTACAACTCCGCCTGGCCAGGGGAGATCCCATCTGCTCAAGGACTGACCAGGCCCCGATCGCTAGCCAGTACTCCGGGAGGGTCTATCTTTATCACCAGTAAAGACCCTGAACTACACCGCATCGTCTCTGAGTGATTCCTGCTACCCCCATCATCCACGTCGGCTGCCCTGAGGCCATACCCCTCCCGTTGGGGGTGATACTATCACGCTGCACAATCCTACCACCGGCCTCAGCGGTCTGCCCTGCAGCGGCAGCTCCTTCGCTGCATTCAACGGGTGGCGTAGTCGTCCAACATCTACCGCTAGTACAACGCCACTTAGTCTGACTCCCTGGGCACGGACCGGGTCACCGCCACGAGACTACAACCCTCAACAGATCCGGCTCCGGGTAAGCTCCTGCATGCGCAACGCTGTGCGACACAGGCCCAGGGGTGCGTCAACTTTTGGCGTAGTCGGCAGGATTTCGTGCCCGCAACCACCGGGTACTGCGTGCCTGAAAAAGACTGTTCAAACTTACCAGTGGTGAAGATTCCCGCCATCCGTGGAGGTTTCCCGCCATCCGGCGCCATCTTCTACCTTCTTCCCGCCATCCGCGAAGTTTTCCCGCCATCCGGCGCCATCTTCTGCCTTCTTCCCGCCATCCGTGGAGTTTTCCCGCCGTTGGACGCCATCTTGAAGACGCCGCGCGGGAAGAAGAGGGGCGTGGACTCCGAAAGCGCGCGAGAACTGAAGCCCCGCCTCACGTCCGGACGTTGCGTAAGGTCCTGGAAGGAGCCCAGCAGACGCCGACGTCACAGGAGCGCGACGGAAGGTCCTCAACCCTGACGATCCACTGCGGAGCTGCGGCCTACAGAAGAGGATCATCGCAAGGTAGGCCACGGTCCACTAGGGGGGAGGAAGATGTCGGATACGGAGGAGAGCTTCACTGCCTCAACCCCCGCCAGCGCCACCGCTGCTGCAGTCATGCCTTTCACCATGCCCTATATCCCGGGAGCGGCCTGGCTACCCCAGTACTCAGGGGAGTCACATACCCTGCATGACTTTAGAGAAAAGCTGGATAGCCTCTTCCAGGTGTATCCCCTCACAGAAGAGCAAAAAGTGAGCATCCTGGTGGCCCAATTAACCGGGGCAGCCCAAAGGGAGGTAAAGTCCTGGCCACCTGGGGGGAGGACTGTTGCAGGGATACTAACCCGGCTGAGGGACACCTTTGATACCCGCACCTCAGCCGAGATCAAGCTTAGATTCTACGGGTGCAAGCAGCGAGCACACGAGAGTATAAGGGACTATGCCCTGAACCTACAAGAGGCCCTGAGAGCTATTAAGCAGACCGACCCTGACGGCGTGGGAGACGAGGACAGGCTGTTGACTGAACAATTTATAGAGGGTTTATATTGCAATGCCCACCGAACCCAGTTACGGGCAATGGCCTTACAGGACCCTCATCTGGGATTTGCACAGTTCAAGGACAGAGCCATCCGGGTGCTCCGAGAACCGGCACCAGGTGGCGTTGTGACCCACAGACGCCCCACTACCACTTACCACCAGGAGGCGGCGCCCTTGTCGGCAGGGCCTGTGGGAGCTGATGCGCAGGCTTTGAACAATGACCCGGCTCCAGACCTGCACCATCAGGTCCAAGAGCTAGCTAAAAGCGTTGCCGCGCTAACCCGAACTGTGCAGTCTTTACAGGTTTCCACTCCAGGGAAGATCCAGCTGGCATCCGGACCGGAGGACATCCCGTGGCGTCGACCAAGGAGGACCCCACCGGCCAGAGGAAGACCCAGAGACCGATACAACGAGGACGGACAACCCATCTGCCGCCGCTGCAATCAACCCGGACATATGGCAAGGTACTGTCCTTTAAACTGGCACAACCTGGGGTAGAGGGCCAAACCCCAGGAAAAAGATCATCAGGCCCGTCGAACTGGCGCGACAAATATGTGGGAGGACGTCCAGTCTTGCCTGTGGTACTGGATGGCATCCCTATGAGTGCCCTACTGGACACCGGGTCACAGGTTACCACTATCCCGTACGTGCTCTTCAAGCAGTACTGGAATGACTCGGATATCACCCGCTACCCTGACGACGATTTGAGTATCATCGCCAGCAATGGTCAGCCCGTGCCGCAGATTGGATTTAAAGAGGTGACCATTAAAATCGGTAGAGTTGAACTGGCGGCACAGGGACTGATCATTGTAGACATTGACAAGCACGAGAGTCACCCAAAGATAACTCTAGGAACTAATGTAATTGAAAATTGTCTTGCAGAGGTGATTTTCCTTTTACAGCAGGTTGCCAAGACCGCCAGCTCCGGCCAGCAGCGAGTGCTCCAGAAAGAGATCCGGGCACTGATGCGACGGCAACAGATAGAACTCTCCGGTGGTGAGATTGGTAGCGTAAGAATGTGTGACCCTTTCCCTATTGCCATGCCCCCAAAAAGTGAAATGATGATTTGGTGCCGGGCAGCTATTGGTCTGAGAGGTAGAGATTACCAGGCAATGGTAGAACCAGTTTACTCAGACAGTAGGCCCACCATTTTGACAGCACGGGGGGTGGTCAATGTACGCCATGGGAGGGTGCCCGTTCGCATAATAAATATCGGGAAGAGGGAAGTGTACCTGCCCCGGTATGCCACGCTAGCCAAATTGTATACCATCAATCAAAATTCCATACAGTCCGTAGAACCCTTGCCTCCATCTTCCCCGGAGGAAAGTAACGGCTCTAAGGAAACAATGGAGGACTGGTTTCAGCAACTACATTTGGGTACTGACTCCACTCCCTCACACCAGAGACAGGGAGTCTATCGGGTGGTTAAAGAGTACGAGAGAGTGTTTAGTAAACACCCGTTAGACTTCGGGCGAGTCAAGGGGGTAGAACACCGCATCCCCACGGGAGACCATCTTCCCATAAAAGAGAGGTATCGACCCGTACCCCCTGCACACTACCAACACGCCAAGGGGATGCTTAGGGACATGAAGGAGGCTGGGGTGATCAGGGATAGCTGTAGCCCCTGGGCAGCTCCACTAGTCTTAGTCAAAAAGAAAGACAACACCATGAGGATGTGTGTAGATTACCGGAAAATCAACCGTATCACACACAAGGATGCGTACCCCTTACCAAGGATAGAGGAGTCTTTGGCTGCTTTAAGATCTGCTAACTTCTTCTCTACCTTGGATCTCACTAGTGGGTACTGGCAGGTTCCTGTAGCAGAGGCGGACCAGGAGAAGACCGCATTCACCACCCCGATGGGACTTAGCGAGTTTACCTGCATGCCGTTCGGACTCTGTAACGCACCAGGAACCTTTCAACGATTAATGGAGTGCTGTCTGGGCCACAAAAACTTCGAGACGGTCCTGTTGTACCTGGACGATGTCATCGTATATTCCAAGACTTATGAGGACCACCTGAAACACCTGGCGGAAGTGTTCGAAGCTCTGGCAAACTACGGCCTAAAGGTAAAACCCTCCAAGTGTCACCTCCTAAAACCAAAGGTGCAGTACCTGGGACACGTGGTGAGCGCTGACGGAGTGGCTCCCGACCCTGATAAGATCACCGCAATTAAGGAATGGCCAAGTCCCTCCAGTGTAAAGGAAGTGCGGCAGTTCCTCGGGTTGGTAGGCTATTACCGCAGATTCATCCCCGGTTTCACCAAAAAGGCAGCTCCTATGCAGGACCTCCTGATAGGCCAGTCCCGGAAGGCCAAGAACCAGAAGCCGCCCTTCAAATGGGAGAAGTTAGAAGAAGAGTCCTTCCGCCAGCTGAAGATGGCCCTCACGGGGGATGAAATCCTGGCGTACCCTGATTACAGCCAGCCCTTTATCCTCTACACCGACGCAAGTAACATCGGGCTAGGAGCCGTACTGTCCCAGATCCAGCAGGGGAAAGAACGAGTAATCGCTTACGCCAGTCGAAAACTGCGACCCACCGAAAGAAACCCTGAAAATTACAGCTCATTTAAGCTAGAGTTCCTGGCAGTGGTGTGGGCAGTCACCGAACGCTTTAAGCACTACCTCGCTTCTTCCCGGTTCACCGTGTACACGGATAACAACCCGTTGACACACCTGGACACGGCAAGACTCGGTGCCTTAGAGCAGAGATGGATGGCCCGTCTGTCCAACTACGAGTTCACAATCAAATACCGGGCAGGACGCTCCAATACCAACGCGGACGCCCTGTCCAGGATGCCAAACCTACCGGACGTAGGGGAAGATCCAGAGGGACTGGAAGAAGTCGAACTCCCCGCGTTCCACCGTCATGGGATTATCCAGTATTCCCATCGGGTAAGGAGTAAGCAAGCCGCTACGTTTAACCCCTTGCCTCACTACAACTGGGAGGAAACGCAAGACAGTGACCCTGCCGTCCGACTGGTGAAGGAGATGCTGACTCGGCCAGAGGCTCGCCTTGACCCAGACGCTCCGGAGGAAGCCAAACAACTGTGGGCTGAGAAGAGTCGACTGTTCCTTTACAAGGGGAAGTTGTGCCGCAGAATGGTTAACTCCCGGACGCATGAACTAATCTGGCAAGTAGTGGTGCCACGAAGAGACGCAGCCATGGTGATGGAGGCATACCACGACGGGGCTGGACACTTCGGATGGAAGAAGCTGGAGTTCCTGCTGCGCGGGCGGTTCCACTGGGTAGGCATGAGGGGAACCATCGAGAGGTGGTGCAGAGACTGTGGCCCGTGCAACCTAAGAAGGAAGGACCGTGCCAGCCAGAAGACCCCCCTTCAGTCCATCGTCACCAAGCAGCCGTTGGAACTGGTAGCCTTGGATCATGTAAAACTGACCCCAAGCAGAAGTGGCTACGTCTACGCGTTAACCATTGTGGATCATTACTCCCGGTTCTTGGTTGTCGTCCCCGTTAAGGACTTAACAGCTCAAACAGCAGCTAGAGCCTTCCAGCAGCACTTCTGCCGTCCACACGGGTACCCGGACCAAGTGCTGACGGACCAGGGACCTGCCTTTGAAGCGGAGGTCTTCCAGGAATTCTGCAATCTGTATGGCTGCCGGAAGATAAGGACGACACCCTATCATCCGCAAACTAATGGACTTTGTGAGAAAATGAACCAGGTGGTAATGGATCTTCTGAAAACGTTGCCCCTGGAAGAACGCAGTCTGTGGCCTGAGAAGCTGCCCGACCTGGTGGACCTATACAACTACATCCCTGTAGGTTCCACCAACTGTACCCCGGCTTACCTAATGAGGGCAAGGCCTGGTAAGCTACCTGTTGACCTGGAGATGGGAGTCCTGACACCCGAGGACACTTCACCGGAAGCAGACTGGGACACAGAGAGGCAGCAGCAGTACCGGAAAGTACAGGAGAGCGTGGAGCGAAGTCTCTGTCTCGCTAGGGAAAGACAAGAGAAAACTTACAACCAGTATGCTCCCGCTGTTCCCCTGGTACCCGGAGAGCAGGTCTTGAAGAGGAAGAGACGGCTCCACAAGTTGGACGACCAGTGGGAGAAGGACCCGTACACCGTACTGCCCTCAAGCCACGACAACCCGAAGGTTTGTACCATCAGTAAAGACGGAGGGGAAACCACAGCCATTGTATCCCGGGATCACCTGAAGAAGTGTCCCGAACAGCTACGGAACCCAGAAGGAGAGCAAGAAGACCCTCGACCCGTAGAGGAAAGGGAAGATATGGTTAGTACTGTGCTCGGAGACTTCCCTCGGTCCTGGACTCAAGTCAATGGTGCAGTTGTGGTACCCGTCCTCACGTTCCTCCAACCAGCATCCCAAGTGCCTACGGAGCAACAAGTAGAGCTGGAAGAGCAGCCGGTCCAGGAGGCAGCAGACTCCACACCAGCAGAACAGGAGGATCAACCCTCTGCTCATAGTAAGCCTGCCGTACCCCTAGTGAGCCAAAGAGCCCGAAGACAGCTGCCCAGTTTACCCTTGACAGCTCCTACACCCTGTAGTTCAGGGCCAGACAGTCAGCTCCGTAGGTCCACTAGGGCCACTAGAGGCCAGTTACCCGCACGTTGGAGGATTTGAAGTGTTTAAATTGTTTTATTTGTGGTCACCTGTCTGTTACTTGTAAATAATTATGTGTTTCTAGTTATTTTTAGGAGTCCTTGGTGGATTTACCGGGAATCCTTGTACAATTGGTTGGAGCGTAACCTAGGAATGGACTAAAGACTGTTAAGGACTCGGGGCAGGACAGACCCCTACCTGGTTACGTCTCCCTGTTTTGGTGAAATGGACACCTTGCTTTTCTTCAAAATTGCACCCGGTTGCGGACACGCCGTAACCATCTTTATGTGTTTTTTCTTATTGTATTATAATTGGTTATACCTTGTTATGTTTTTCTAAAAAAAAAAAAATATGTTTAGTCCCGGAGTACTAAATTTCACTAGGGGGGAATGTGGCACCCCAGGGGTCTGGTTTCCACGGTAACAGCAATGTTATGTCTGAGAGCAGGTGGGAGGTCTCTTGGTCAGGGATCCTATGCATGCCACACCTCCTGCCCAGTCCTGGGAGGGGAAGAACTTCCCCTATATAAACCTAGGGCTGAGGCAGGGTTAGGGAGTAGAGAAGAAGTAGAGACAGAGAAGAGAAGCAGATATAGGAAAAGAACGTCAGGAGCTCTGTGGGAGCAGTGCTATAAGGAGTCAGGGGCTGGCAGCTGCAGAGCTCGCCCTGACTGAGAAGCTATCACTGGACCCGGAGTCCGAGGCTGTGGGGACTAATCTTTACCCAGCAGCAGAAACCGCCCGGCAGGGGATTTCAGGTCCTCTGGCCAAGAAACCCGAAGGCACGGTCACACGCGTGGGACCAGCACCGCCGTCGTGGAGCGGACGCCACTAGAAGGCCCCGAGTCACCGGCCATACGGGTGAGCACCACACGGTACACTCAGGGACGTGGGCTACTTATACCCGCCTCTAGCAAGGTAGCCAGAAGAGTACAGTCAGTTTGGGAGGCCTACAACTCCGCCTGGCCAGGGGAGATCCCATCTGCTCAAGGACTGACCAGGCCCCGATCGCTAGCCAGTACTCCGGGAGGGTCTATCTTTATCACCAGTAAAGACCCTGAACTACACCGCATCGTCTCTGAGTGATTCCTGCTACCCCCATCATCCACGTCGGCTGCCCTGAGGCCATACCCCTCCCGTTGGGGGTGATACTATCACGCTGCACAATCCTACCACCGGCCTCAGCGGTCTGCCCTGCAGCGGCAGCTCCTTCGCTGCATTCAACGGGTGGCGTAGTCGTCCAACATCTACCGCTAGTACAACGCCACTTAGTCTGACTCCCTGGGCACGGACCGGGTCACCGCCACGAGACTACAACCCTCAACAGATCCGGCTCCGGGTAAGCTCCTGCATGCGCAACGCTGTGCGACACAGGCCCAGGGGTGCGTCAAGGGCAGTGTACTTACACTTGAAATCTATTTGAGAATGGCTGAAAATCCCTTTTAAAAGTTTCCATGCTCACTTTTTGAGTTCAGCTTTAGCTGGATTCTGACTTCAGGATTATGATTATATAGCCATTCTGGCATAAATGTTCACAGTAAGTACACCAGCCTCATCAGGTCTAAAATATCTATTTAATTATATGTGCAGTTTGAGTTGTGAAATCTGATGACACGCTTTTAAATGAATATGCTGACAAAATAATGGAGAAAGGTTATCTACATACAGCACAGAATGGTGCAGTATTTTGAGCCAAGTAAAAATGGAAAGACATACTTTTCTCAACAAACTTAGATTTCTTATTAGCAACACAAGAAGATGTGTTTTTTCACAGTTAGTGCCCTCACAAACCTCAAACTAATCTCTCTTAAATGCCTGACTAATTGAGTCAGGAGCCTGTACCATGCCACCGGGTCCCCTATGGCTATTTACTGCAGAGAAGAAAAACTTAGTGTGCTGCCATATAGCGCACCAAAAGTACAAGCAGAGGACGGTAAGAAGATTTTTTCTTTTTTTAATGTATTGGAAAATAGCGGCAGAATGGACATTATATCAGGAGTTGGCCCAGGATGGGACATTATACGTGGAAGGGGCCCAGGATGGGGGACATTATACCACAATGGAAGTCATTATTTAAGGAAGAGGCCCAGAATGAGGCACAGTATACCAGGAAGGGGTACATTGTTATAGGATGGGGGACATTATATTAGGAAGGGGCCCAGTACAGGAGACATTATACCAGGAAGGGGCCCAGGATGGGGGACATTATACATGAAAGGGGCCCAGGATGGGGGACATTATATCAGGATGGAAGTCATTATACCAGGAAGAGGCCCAGGATGAGGCACAGTATACCAGGTTGGTGGACATTGTTATAGGATGGGGGACATTATATCAGGAAGGGGCCCAGTACAGGAGACATTATACCAGGAAGGGGCCCAGGATGGGGGACATTATACCAGAATGGAAATCATTATACCAGGCTGAGGCCCAGTATACCAGTTTGGGGGACATTGTTATAGGATGGAGGAAATTATATCAGAAAGGGGCCCAGCACAGGAGACATTATATCAGAAGGGGCCCAGGATTAGGGACAGTATTGCAGGAAGGTGCCTGGATGAGGACATTATTTCATTGTCGGGTGAGCACATATGTCTTTATAGTATCTGGAATACTACAAAGATCCATATATCTAACCAACATGGAGGTGGTACCTCAGGTCCAAATTTTGCACCAGGGCCCATGGAACGCTAGTTACACCATTGTCTCTATGATTTATTTCTATTGGATGTGTAAGAAAGCTGACATATAAAACCTACATATTAAACCAAGCCTCGATACACTAGGGCCCCATAGAAGTCAATGGGTGTTGTATAAAATCTTAGTACAACTTGGAAGTAGTCTGTAGCTGCGCTGAGGTCATGAATGTGAGGATTTCATGTCAGAATTATTCACCGGCAGAATATAGAGGCAAAATCCGCTGCTCAATGAACGCTACTGATATGCCCATAAGGAGCACACAATGTGAACTGAGTGAATGCGGCTTCACACTGCATTATTAAATATACAGCACTGGTACATTTCTAGGTTAGTGGTTGCACATTTAGGGAAATGTTCACACTTTATTTCAGTGATGTGGAGAAGTTTCTATTTTATGCACCTCAGGAGGTGGTGGAGGTTGGACACCAGGATCACATTGTGTCAGATGTCTCTTGCTCATCTCATAAATTTACCGGTATATTAAAACAGAGGCTAATCAGAGTGTACAAAGGACATATGTAATTATCTGATGCTACAAATTTTTTAGGCTATAAATTAATTCCAATAATCAATATGATTATAAGCAACAGTGGAACACAAGGAAGGTTGTTAGAGCCAATATAACATATAAGGTACTACAACCCAGAAAAAAGCCCAGGTTGTAAAATAAAATTAAATTCTGGCAGTAATAAATTCTCTTTTTAGCCAAACAGTTTTAAGGGAATCTGCCACCATATTTTTGCTACCCCATCTGAGAGCAGCATGATGTAGGGGTAGAGACCCTGATTCCAGTGATGTATCAAATCTATAATTCTATGATCACTTTCGGGGCTGCTTATTGCAGTTTTAGTAAAAATACTGGTTTTATCTGCTGCAGATCTAACAATTCTCTGAATGCTGATCTCTGTATTAGATGCAAAAACATTGGACCCGGTTGGATTATTTGCGACTTACTTGCCGTGGTTGTGGTACCGTAGTGGGTTCCAGTGCGACCCCAATCATTAGTTTTTCAGCAACATATAGGGATCTTTGGCTGTGGGACCTGTGTTGTGGCTAAGTCCCTGTGTAGCCCTAACCTAATGGAGCACATTTGAAATTCAGCGTGAACTGAATGACAATTTGGAATTTTAAAGATGCCAACAATAGAATGTCACTAAACACACAGGATATTAATGCTGGATTTTGATGCTTGGTATTTGTTGGCATTTTAGATGGAAGGGCATATGTGGCATACATCTCTGCAGCTATTTTACACAGGCAAATAACAAGCATCGATCATCACTATGGCAAGTCAATAAGCTGAGTTAAAGATTACGGTTTACTCCTCTGTCCTACAATGATAGCGTCAGTTATTATTTTGCTAACCATCTTCCATGGATGGAAGGCTTTTTCCCTATAGGAACACCCAGCTGCAATTATAGGCTCCGAGTAACTTTGATGTCATCACTTCAGGATAAATCATGATGTCACTTCTCGATAACAGTCCACAAAGACCCGGATAATAATTCTGGACCCAGGCTCTTGAAAGCCATTGTCATATTTTTGGGGAAGGCTCTGAGCCTGGCGGGATGGGTACTCCCCACTTTTTCAATAGGTGCAGCTTCTCTCACTTTTAAATCCATTTTGTGGTGACATAAATAATTCAGTACTTCAGTAATGGAAGATAAACGAATATGCAAAATTCCACCATTCCTTTCTTTTCTCCACTGTGTGAATGATCCCTACAGCAGTTAACCCATTTTGCCCTTAAATATAAAGTCACATGACAAGCTGGAAACGTATGTATTTATAATTAAGAGATAAAATCAGCGATCCATTACACCATACATAATGATGGCATTAACCAGGCTCAAAGTCATCATTCGCAATAAATATCCATTCAGAAAGCATTTAAGGATAGTGACCAAGCCAAATGAATGCATGTCCATTTATTACTCTGCGATGGCCTAGAAGGTTAGAGACCTAATTTCCATTATGCAGGAAAAGCAAATTACTGTTGGCAAAGAAGATCTTAGTTACAAAATTTTCTAAAACATGAGTAAAATCTCGGTTCTGTACAACCATTTCAACATTTTTCATTATCATAGAACACGTTGCCATTCGGCAAACTAAAGTGATTAGCGGGAAAAGATGAAGTTGTAAGATGTTTCTACGAGTCTAATAGCCACCACGGTCTTCCAAATGGCTGTCAAGAGATCCCCAATTTCCCAACAGGGCAAGGTCTTGCATATGGGACTCCTCCTGACCAACCCAACAACAGATGCTGGGGAGAAGAGGGTAGGACACATTGGATTTCAACAAACCTGCCATAAGATTTGCAGTTGTAACAAGTGCCTGGGAACAGACTTTTTCCTTTCCCTTATTGAATAAAAATGTCTTCACAGTTGAGCAGAATTCTTGTGTATATGGGAAAATCAGGGAAGATAGATGTCACATGTCCTCACAATTTTGGATGCAGAATTGACGTAATTCTCCTATTCTCTCAATTAAAGCACAAAGTATGGATGCCACTTTGCATGGATATTGTTTCCATCTTTCATACCCTATCCACAACATAGTCACAACAGACCAATCACCACCGTTGTATATTCTGCAATGATAGCGTAACATCTGTACCAGTTTCTGCTTTGGCCGCGGGACCATTCCTATTTTATTTCTGGGACTCACAGCTCTGTCCAGTCCAGAAGCTTGGGAGTTAATCCTGTTGGTTTGGGTTTCTTCATACAGTCAGCACTGGGTGGGGCTGTTCATTATATAAACCCCTGAGAGCCAGTTTCCACGGCCAGTCAATGTTTGTGCCACCTGGTTTTACCTGTGTTTGTGCACCTGTTTTATCCTGATTTATCATGTTCCCTGACCTTGGCTAGTTTATACACGTTTTTACTGCCTGACAATTTTGTACCTTCTGGACCTGACCAGGCTACCTATTGTTCTTGCCAGCATGCGCCACCGAACAACAACTGATTCCAAGCCCCTAGCCCAGGGACCCCTCTGTAAGTCCAGATCCCTGTATAGGAGTTAAAGGGTTAAGGCCAGGGCAAACCCTGGATTCTGGAAAACTTAGTAGCTAGCGCAAAGTCTCTTCGTGGTAGCCATTTTTGGAGCTGCCCAGTGACCATGAACAGTGCCCATGTGACAGATAGGCGGAATTTGGCTTTAGACTTACAGAAGAACAATAAACGTATATTTATGGAAGCAAACAAATCCCCCCATCAACTCATGTTTCCAAAATGTTACTTATATACTGGTGCAGAATACCATCCTAGATACATGTCCTCATGCCTGACATTGACACTAGGTGTTGGAGGTGCAGAGGGGACGAGGCCCCCTTTCTACACATCTTCTCATCATGCCCATTCCACTCCTCCTTTTGGAAGGAAGCTCAACTGGTAATTCATAAAATCACAGAATCCTGGTCTGATTTGAGCCCTGCACTATTCTTGGTTTATAATTGCGACATATAAGTGATTCCTCTTTTGCTTTTTATGATGGCGGCTCGGACATGCATTCCTTTGTTGTGTAAAAATACTAATTTTCCCCCTCAGTTTCTCTTTCGACTAATAAGGTCAAACATAAGGAAGATTTTGCTTCATCCATTTCTGATACCTACAAAATTTTTTACAAAACTGGTTGGAATGCCAACTACTGAGTATTGTGATTTAATTCACACTGACGTTTTGACTGCCCCTCTCGTTACCTAAGCCAAAGTCATGGACTCCAGGAAAGTTCAGAGATCCACCTATACACCCACTCTTTATACATCCCTTCCTAACACTAACACCACCACTCATTTTCCCATCTTTCTACTTTCTTTTCCTTCTGTTGCAATTGCTACTTTTTTCACTTTAGTCAATGGCTTATTGATATATCAACCATAAGATGCCATTTATGTTAGACACCTGTCCCGGATCCGAACTTTGCTTCCCTCATCCCGGTCTGCTAAACTCGGTTGTGCTCCATGTTGGGCTTTGATCATCTTCCTGGATCTACATAAGGCTCATCAGGGCAAACACCAGTGTCTTGGTATTAAGACTTTTAGTTTGAGTTACCTGTCTGCCTACGACTCCCAGTACCGCTGCTATCTGTGTCCTGCAAGCCTCTATCGTCTGCTGCACCAACGCCTGTGTGTCCACCTGGACCTTGGGCTTGGAGGATTCACCTCACCAGGTGAGCCTAACAGTTTGGCTCTGTGATGGCCATCAAGGAAACCCTAGATTTTGTAAGCTCTATCACTGATACTATTGGAAAGAGTAGACACAATCCTACACTATTACTGATTATTTTGTCGATACTAATAATGTATACATAAATCAGACCAGCGACAGACTTATGACGGGTCTCTTAGATTTAAAGGATATTCTCAAGTTTGGAAGTTATCCCCTATACATTGGAAAGTGGATACCTTTGGGATCACAGGGACTCCCACCAATCCTAAGAACTTGGCCTGTGGTAATGGAGCGGTGGTTCATTCTTAATGGGACCACTAGCGATAGCTGAGCATTGCACTTGGCTGGTCTTTGGCACTTCCATAAGAATGATTGGAGCGGCAGTGGACATGATGGACCACCTCTTCTTTCACGTGTGGCTTCTCAGAGCCCCAGTTTTTGGGATTGATGGGGGGTCCCAGTGGTCATATTCACCTATCAATTGGAGAATAGCCCTTTAAATATTGACATCCTATCCTTAAAATACAGTACGTGTTCCCATTCACTGTCTATACAAGCACTTTTGCCCTGTATCTGGTGCTGCAGCTCAGTTCCACTCAATAGATTTTTCAATTTCGTCCCAAGAGCCAGGCCTCCATTGATCAAACATCGATAATATATTGTAAGGATAAGTCATCAATAGTGAAGTCCAAGAAAACTCCCTTAGGACTCCTAATCATGGGTTTAACCATTACATTGACAATTAGCTTCATAAGCAAGACAAAGGCCTGATATTTTAGACTCAATATGTAATAGCATGTATTATATAATACAGTATATAATTATCATAAAACATTAGGAAACCTCCCAAAAGGTGAAATAAGTAATAAAGTTTATTATCTTATTGCCTTTTTTAGTTTGTAGTAAATGTTTGACTCTTTGTATGATACAAAGATGGAGCGTGGATACATGCTATGTGAAATGCATACAGTATATACAAACCCTGCGACATCAGACACATACATTCCAGTAATGCTTCATATGTACAAATGTGTATCGTTGAAGTGTATGAACCAATGAGAAGTTTTTCTTTGCACTAGTTTTTTTTAGAAATGACCCTTTTTTAATGTGAAAAAAGGGGGTGAAGAGAGGGGTGATAATCTCCAGCACCGAAGGATAAAAATATTAGTGGTAAAAAATTCCATTTTATTGGCGAAGCTTACTTCATAAAAGGAGGAGACACCCATATAACCTTATGCATTTTGGACTACAGCGAGTCCATTATTAATTATTATATGAATTAGGACTCTCTATAGTCCAAAACATGCAAGGTTATATGCCTTTCTCCTCCTTTTATTTATTTTTTCACTGTACTTTTTTAATTTTCGCCAATAAAATGGAATTTTATAACCACTAATATTTTTTTTTCCTTCGGTGCTGGAATTTATCCTCTTCTCCCATTTTTTTTCACTTTATTGTCGGCTCAAAGTTGCCGGCCCAGAGGATTCCGTGCACCAACCATAGGATATCATGGTATTTTTCGCAGTTGAATGGCAAGCTGATTTACCCATTTTTCTACTCCTAAACATAGTGTATAAACAAACGGTGGCCCACCTCATATAGCTAAACAGACCATGGTGTCTGGTCACAATCGCCAGACCATGGACCGATTGTTGCCTACTAAAAAGATAAATATGTAGAAACAGGAGAAGACATGAGTACAAAGGCATAAAAGTCATAATTTTATTCATTAAGAATTGCATATCAAAAAATACATAATATTACATCAAAGAAAAGGGGTATAAAGTGCAAGGTGCCGGGTGTTCTTTCTCGAGAAAGACAGGCGAAATGCGCATCGAGGCGTGTTGCTACCACCGCTGCTTTCCTGTGATGGTCACAGTGGTCTGAGGGCTTTACAATATTCATCTCCTGGTGAGTGTTACCCATGGATAGGAACAGGGAAAAGGGAGATATGAGATATGGGGTTGCCTGAACACTTCAGACCACTAGTGCTCCTATGAGCTGATGCAGCTTATCTGAAGTGGCGATTTCCATAGAATAATATCTTATACTTACCACCAATATTTATACAGAGATGCATTTCTAGCCCACCGCCCATGTGTCCTCACAACACCCGGCACCTTGCACTTTATACCCCTTTTCTTTGATGTAATATTATGTATTTTTTGATATGCAATTCTTATTGAATAAAATTATGACTTTTATGCCTTTGTACTCATGTCTTCTCCTGTTTCTACATCCTAAACATAGTGTGCGAGATGAACCTTGGTTGGTAACAGCTGTTGTACAGAGCTACACTGGAACCTTAATTTTAGGCCTCGTTCACACGTTTAGTATTTGGTCAGTATTTTACCTCAGTATGTGTAAGCCAAAACCAGGAGTAGAACAATCAGAGGAAAAGTATAATAGAAACACGTCACCACTTCTGTATTTATCACCCACTCCTGGTTTTGGCTTACAGATACTGAGGTAAAAAAATCACCAAATACTGAACGTGTGAACGTGGCCTTAACCCTTTATAGAAGCTATGCTGTTAGGTCACATTCACACGTTGAGTATTTGTTCAGTATTTTACATCAGTATTTGTAAGCCAAAACCAGGAGTGGGTGATAAATACAGAAGTGGTGACGTGTTTCTATTAGACTTTTCCTCTGATTGTTCCACTCCTGGTTTTGGCTTACAGATGCTGATGGATAAATACTGACCCAATACTGAACCTGTGAACGTGGCCTTAGAGAGACATTTCCATGTATAGACTGATGCCCTTAAAAGTGGACAATACATGATGCAAAAATATCAGTCAAGCCTAAATGAGATGGGAATCCTCTGAGATTGCAAGACCCTTGGCTGTTGAAGAAACATGGACCACAGGGGCCCAGAGGTGGAGGGGGCACCGCCGAGAGCAACGGCTATTTCCGACCTGCAGGGGCCATAAAAGTCTATTCTATTTTGCACTATTTTTTTTAAGTACTGCCTGCTTTTTTGGCTATATGTTATAGAGGCTTGGTGTATCTGCACATGGAATAAATGGCGCTATAATAATAATAATAATAATATGGGTGTCTGGCACCCAACACTAGAGCACGGCGCTGCTTCTTTTTCCTATGGTATCTAATCCATAGCTATCCACTGTCTTTATATGTTGCTCGGTCTATCTTATCTATGTGAGGTCTATCCATCTGTTTATGTCAAGCAGCCACGGATAAAAAAAAAAAGAAGAAGAAAATCTAATTTAGCATAGACTGTATGACGCGGTTAGTGTTTTATTTCATTTCCTGAGTGGCTGGATAATGATTTGCTGACAGCAGAAAGAAAATGAGAGTAAGATGAGCGTAGAACATTACACAGGGGAATAGGTGAATGGAAAGAAGGGGGGACGGGAAATTTGGAGTCAGAGAAAGAACTGAGAGGAGGGGGTTGGGTTTAAAAGCAGGAAAAATGTAGGAGACATATTTATTAGAGGGAGATGAAGGGAAAGATGAGAGACGGTGCGCAGCAATGGAGAGAGACTGGAGGATACGAGGCAGAATTAAGAGACATACGGCAGAGACAGATACACATGGGAGAAAACCCACAGAGACTGTAACCAAGGACACCCACAGAGCGCCTCTGTCACCATATGCCTCACTCACAAAACTCAGCTCCATCCCCGAGCCAAGAACATGGGAAAAAATAACATAATCCACTAAATAATGACAAGTAAGCACCAATAATAATCATTCATGATGAAATAACTTGTTATAAATCTATGTAAAGCTTCTACGCTGCGCTGAATGTCATCATGTAGGCTCCACTGAATGTGCTAATGGTAGTGACATGACCCCTTCATCATCATGAATGTAAAATACATGTCACACATGGAGGTATAAGGAGCTGAAACCGGTCTATATACAATGGGAGTCGGCTGTGTTACACAGCCCGCACCGGCATCTAACAGCAGTGATTGGAGCAAGCTCCCATTGCGGCTGTTTAATAATTGAAATGCCACTTCAATCACTTATAGCAAGAGTTAACTGGCACAATCTCAATGCAGGACCATACTGGCAGCCACGCTGTATACACTCCCCATTGAAATGGCGCATATATATATATATATATATATATATATATATATATATATATATATATATATATATATATATATATATATATATATACATGTTACTGTAAAAGTCAGAAGGCCGGTAAAACCAAGGATTTACCAGTCAATCTGGACATTTACCGAGGCCGTCGGTAAAAGCTCAAAATGAAAAGTAAAATTGGACTTTTACCGGTGAAGTCTTGGTAAATCTTAACATTTCTCAACAGCGTTGGTAAAAGTCAGATGTATTCCATATAAACGAACGATTTTGGACTTTTACCTGGGCGAATTGGTAAATCTTTACATTTACCAGCATGTGTTGGTAAAAGTAACTACCAGCATTTTATTACACCCTTCTCAGCTACATTTACCAAGAAGCCGTGGTAAATGTGCACATTTACCAACTGCGCTTGGTTAAAGTCAGATGTTCCATCTTCACACCTGATATTTCTGACTTTTACCACGCTCGACGGTAAATGTTAACATTTACCAAGACTTCACCGGTAAAAGTCCAATTTTACTTTTCATTTTGAGCTTTTACCGACGGCCTCGGTAAATGTCCAGATTGACTGGTAAATCCTTGGTTTTACCGGCCTTCTGACTTTTACAGTAACATTATATATATATATATATATATATATATATATATACGGAAAGTATTCAGACCCCTTTAAATTTTTCACTCTTTGTTTCATTGCAGCCATTTGGTAAATTCTAAAAAGTTCATTATTTTTTCTCATTAATGTACACTCTGCACCCCATCTTGACTGAAACCCCCCCCCAGAAATGTAGACATTTTTGCAAATTTATTAAAAAAGAAAAACTGAAATATCACATGGTCATAAGTATTCAGACCCTTTGCTCAGATACTAATATTTAAGGCACGTGCTGTCCATTTCCTTGTGATCCTCCTTGAGATGGTTCTACTCCTTCATTGAAGTCCAGCTGTGTTTAATTAAACTGATAGGACTTGATTTGGAAAGGCACACACCAGTCTATATAAGACCTCACAGCTCACAGTGCATGTCAGACCAAATGAAAATCATGAGCTCAAAGGAACTGCCCAAGGAGCAATTGTGGCAAGGCATAGATCTGGCCAAGGTTACAAGAGAATTTCTGCATTACTCAAGGTTCCTAAGAGCACAGTGGCCTCCATAATCCTTAAATGGAAGAAGTTTGGGACCACCAGAAGTCTTCCTAGACCTGGCCGTCCAGCCAAACTGAGCAATCGTGGGAGAAGAGCCTTAGTGAGAGAGGTAAAGAAGAACCCCAAGATCACCATGGCTGAGCTCCAGAGATGCAGTAGGGAGATGGGAGAAAGTTCCACAAAGTCAACTGTCACTGCAGCCCTCCACCAGTCGGGCCTTTATGGCAGAGTTGCCCGACGGAAGAGTCTCCTCAATGCAAGAAATATGAAAGCCCGCATAGCGTTTGCTCAAAAACACATGAAGGACTCCCAGGCTATGAGAAATAAGATTCTCTGGTCTGATGAGACGAATATAGAACTTTTTGGTCATAATTCTAAGCGGTATGTGTGGCGAAAACCAGGCACTGCTCATCACCTGCCCAATACAATCCCAACATGGTGGTGGCAGCATCATGCTATGGGGTGTTTTTCAGCTGCAGGGACAGGACGACTGGTTGTAATTGAAGGAAACATGAATGCGGCCAAATACAGAGATATCCTGGATGAAAACCTCTTCCAGAGTGCTCTGGACATCAGACTTGGCCGAAGTTTCACCTTCCAACAAGACAGTGACCCTAAGCACACAGCTAAAATAACAAAGGAGTGGCTTCAGAACAACTCTGTGACCATTCTTGACTGGCCCAGCCAGAGCCCTGACCTAAACCCAATTGAGCATCTCTGGAGAGACCTGAAAATGGCTGTCCACCAACGTTCACCATCCAACCTGACGGAACTGGAGAGGATCTGCAAGGAAGAATGGCAGAAGATCCCCAAATCCAGGTGTGAAAAACTTGTTGCATCATTCCCAAGAAGACTCATGGCTGTACTAGCTCAAAAGGGTGCTTCTACTCAATACTGACAAAGGGTCTGAATACTTATGACCATGTGATATTTCAGTTTTTCTTTTTTAATAAATTTGCAAAAATTTCTACATTTCTGTTTTTTTTTCAGTCAAGATGGGGTGCAGAGTGCACATTAATGAGAAAAAAATGAACTTTTTAGAATTTACCAAATGGCAGCAATGAAACAAAGAATGAAAAATTTAAAGGGGTCTGAATACTTTCTGTACCCACTGTGTATATATATATGTGTGTATATATATATATATATATATATATATATATATATATATATATATATATATTATTATTATTAGTCAGGGGGAGAAGGTGGGGTTGCACGTGTGCCAATCTCATAGTCTTTTCCCTTTGTGCATAGACTGCTGCTACAGTTACTGCCATTCATAAGTGCCTGATTTGATTGGCGTCCGAACTTATGTGTGTTGGTGTCATCTGCACAAGTAACCTATTTATATTGTGCAATTGAAACTTCAGCACTAAGAAGGGTTATGGAAATCATGGGATGGATAGACATGTTACTGATATGCAAATAATTTATTCATCTCCACGTACTCAGTATCTAGTATGAGTGCCATATGTTGAAATCGCCGCAGTTACAGCCTTGGCTGTAATCAATGAGGTTATTAATGGTTGCCTGAGGAATGTTCAGCTTCGCCGAATGCTCTTGGGCAAATATCAAGATCCAATGCTGGCAGCTCCCTTTTCAATTACCAATCAATGATGTCCCAGCTGTGATCAATTGGAGACAAGTCAGGAGACACTGAAGTCCATGGAAGCACGTTTGCTCACGCCACCACTCTTAAAGGCTTTCATTATGCAGAACAAAGACTGCAATGATGGTTCATCCTCCTCAGCGATCAGTTTCACTTTTTTCTTATACGCAATGATAGCCAGAGATTGGTCTTGAGACCACATGGGCAGCGCCATTCTTCACAAGACAAAGTCACACCAGTCCTACTTTCAGGTTTGTGTTGTGAGGTGGCATAATGTACGGTAGCCGGACCGTTCAGTCTTCATTCCAGGTCACTAACAGACTGGCGTTACATTGATTTGGTGGTAGAACCATGTATACAAAGTGCCCCAGGAGCCATGACAAAGGCAGGCAACTTGTTGATGGTGCTACTGTGAGCAGCCTGCATGGCCCAAACATGCTACCATGGCTGCAGCATCTCCAGACTTGTCTCCCATCTGGCACATCTGGGACGTCATTGGTCGGTGATTACACGGGAGCTGCCAGCAGCGGATCTTGATGATTTGCCCAAGTGCATTTAGTACATTCCTCAGACAACCATTAATAAACACATTGATAACAGCCAAAGCTGTACGTTTGGGGATTTCTGCAAGTGGCACTCATATTCCATACTTAGTAAATCGATATGTTTTGAAAATTGTTTCCATTTTTTTATCATTTGCTTATCAGTAACATCTCTATCCATCCTGTGATTTTCATAATTCTACAACTTTTCCACAAGAATGTTTACTGGTTTTTGTAAATCTTGTAATGCAACATTAAATTTTGTTCAGCCCCTTTAATTTCTTTATCAATACTATAAATTAACAAAGTGATGCTCACCTTACCCATTTCCCTCCGCTAATGTGCTGCCCCCCGCCCATGATCCTCCACCAATTTTTGTACAGTGGTCTCCAGCAATGACGTTTAAACATGGACACGGAAATGCTAACATGGAAGCAGCGGGGGATATGTATCATTAGTATTATTCCTTCTGTTATTTTATACCATTTTATACTTTTGATAAAAAAAAGTCTACAAACTGGACAAACCCTAAAACACCCCAAAACCTCTGGATGTTCAATGAAATAGTCAGCAAGGTGTAGTAAAACATTTGTGGGCCAATTGAGTACAGACCATTTAGAACGGTATTTAAAAAAGTGTTGGAATCTCATAGTAATCACAAGATCAGTCAAGAGCTGCAATCCTTCCTGCTGACAGTTTCCAGTAAGCAACAGGAGATATTTTTTTCTACATTGAAGAGTAAAGCTGAGCTGTAAAATAATATGGCAAAATGCAAATTTTTATAGATGCAATATCACTACAACTATTTATATCCCGCCATCCCGTTTCCTTGACTGTGTGTATGCACACACACACATATACATATATATATATACACATATATATATATATATATATTTATATTTACACACCGGCAGGATGCAGTTTGGGTCTCTGGACTGTAAATGAAGAAGGAAGACCTGCTGTGCTTTATAGTATGTGCATCCTCATTGTGCATGCGCTCCGCTAGAGACGATGCTCTGCCATGCAGCGCACATTAATATTTAACATCAGGACAGGGTGGTGTATGGAATATGTAAGAATGAATGCTCTGCATTATATAAGAATACTACGGCCTTCCATTGCAGTGCATATACTGCATAGTGGATCGCTTCTCCCAGAAGACCGTGTGGGAAAAAGAAAGAGAGAGAAAGAGAAATGGGAAGGATAAAAGGCAGGATGGGCCCAACCTCTAGAACGGCATTATAAAAGATGATAATGTCATCTGAACCGTTAGAGCTATTGATCTGAGGATCAGCATCATGGAGAGTAAAAGGAGGGGCAGAGAGGATGGATGAGCTGGAAGGGGGGAGAGAAGCAAAACTGATATGGAGGGTGGTAGCATAAAAAGGCCAAGAGGACCAGAGCTGAAACATGTAGAAGGAATTAAAGGGTGTACACAAATCAATGATGGGGTGATACCACTTGTTTCAATTGGGTCATAATTGTTCAAAATTGAGTAGGATAGGAAAATACCAGGGATGGACAGGGGCGGACATACCATTGGTGCAATCTGTGCAGCCCCACAGGGGCCCATTTCTAGCTCCAAAGTAGGTGGAATTGTGCAATATGATGAGCTATTGGACTGCAGTAGGGACGAACATATCATTAGTGCAACTAGGGGCCCAAGAGGTAAGAGGCCACTTCTTCCCCCAAAACAGGGGGAATTGTGCATTATGATGAGCTATTGGACTGCAGTAGGGACGAACATATCATTAGTGCAACTAGGGGCCCAAGAGGTAAGAGGCCACTTCTTCCCCCAAAACAGGGGGAATTGTGCAATATGATGAGCTATTGGACTGCAGTAGGGACGAACATACCATTAGTGCAACTAGGGGCCCAAGAGGTAAGAGGCCACTTCTTCCCCCAAAACAGGGGGAATTGTGCATTATGATGAGCTATTGGACTGCAGTAGGGACGAACATATCATTAGTGCAACTAGGGGCCCAAGAGGTAAGAGGCCACTTCTTCCCCCAAAACAGGGGGAATTGTGCAATATGATGAGCTATTGGACTGCAGTAGGGACGAACATACCATTAGTGCAACTAGGGGCCCAAGAGGTAAGAGGCCACTTCTTCCCCCAAAACAGGGGGAATTGTGCATTATGATGAGCTATTGGACTGCAGTAGGGACGAACATATCATTAGTGCAACTAGGGGCCCAAGAGGTAAGAGGCCACTTCTTCCCCCAAAACAGGGGGAATTGTGCAATATGATGAGCTATTGGACTGCAGTAGGGACGAACATATCATTAGTGCAACTAGGGGCCCAAGAGGTAAGAGGCCACTTCTTCCCCCAAAACAGGGGGAATTGTGCATTATGATGAGCTATTGGACTGCAGTAGGGACGAACATATCATTAGTGCAACTAGGGGCCCAAGAGGTAAGAGGCCACTTCTTCCCCCAAAACAGGGGGAATTGTGCAATATGATTAGCTATTGGACTGCAGTAGGGACGAACATATCATTAGTGCAACTAGGGGCCCAAGAGGTAAGAGGCCACTTCTTCCCCCAAAACAGGGGGAATTGTGCATTATGATGAGCTATTGGACTGCAGTAGGGACGAACATACCATTAGTGCAACTAGGGGCCCAAGAGGTAAGGGGCCACTTCTTCCCCCAAAGCAGGGGGAATTGTGCATTATGATGAGCTATTGAGCAGCAATGGGCCCCTATATATTGTTCTTGCACAGGGACCCCCTTTTGTCTGTGTCCACCCCAGGAAAATACAGCATTATAGTGCAAACTTATGGACAGACATAGAAAAGTAAACAGAGTGAGTACAGGTCTGCAGCAGTCATAGTTTGCACACTAGGAACAGACTGGGTTATGTCTGGCTTGTTAGACAGATGTAGTGGAGCTGAGTTATTTAGCACAAACTACCATGATACCATATAAGTCTATTGCTTTAGGCCGGGTTCAGATGATCATGTCGAAAAAATGGAAAATTCAGACAAGATTAGCTCCATGTGCTTGAATAGGTGCAAGAGTTGCCTTTTATTGCATCCACTATTCTGATCCATAAACCAGGTGCGGACATATCATTGGTGCAACCTGTTCAGCCACACTGGGGCCCAAGAGGTAAAGGGGCCCATTTCCACCTCCAAAGCAGGTGGAACTGTGCATTATAATGAGCTATTGGGCTGCAAAGGGCCCATATATTCTTGCACAGAACCCCTTTTCTATCGGTGTCCGCCAGTGCCATACACACTCGTGTACACTAGCATATTGGCTACAATTGGTTTGTGCGCTGTCCGCCTGTGGTTTGTTGTATACCATACTCATCTGAACAAGCCATTATCCTAACGCATGGAGTTATCATAATGCACCCAGGATGCAGCTTTGCTACATCTTTATCCTACAGGATCTCAAAAGGGCTGGGCTTCCAAGGAGATCATCAATTTTTGCCCAGTCCAACTCTGGATATAAGGCATTACGAAAATTTGAAAGACATGCTTACCTTTCAAAGGAGGTAAAGGTGTTAGCTCTTGTTGCTTGCTCTGGTAGCGGAACTGTGAAGAGCTGTGTGATCTTCGTTGACGGGAGCGAGGAAGAGTACGACGGGAAAATCCATCTACCTTGTCAGCCGCTAGGACAGGGGAAAGGCCCGGGGAGGATGGACTGGTGGGGGTAATAGGAAGTTTGGTCTCCATTAGTATGTTCAAGGCAGTAGCAGGAGGAAGATGTTGGTGGTTGTTAGCACTGCAGAAGATGATGGCCGCACACTGGGGAATTATTAGTAATCTAGGCCCAGGTGGGTCCTAGTGGAAGCAGGATCACCCATGGGCAGCAGATGAAGAAGCTGAGAAAAAGAAATAAAGATATGATTACAATACATATATGTAGAAAAAAAAATCAAGAAATAGTAATATTGGTATATAGTACAGAGAATGGATGTCTAGAAATCATGAACGATGGCTTATAAATCAGTAGTAATATATGCTGAAATAAAGGGTGGAATACATAAAATTGGGCAAGATAAAAGGCTGGGTCGTAGCCAATGTATCACCAACACTTTTGAAGATTCTGCAGTAAAATTACCCGTCACTTGCTAAGGCACAGACAAAACTGAAGTCCTATCATGTTTCTGTATCTTACATTTATATCTATATGTATTTATTTATGCGTCTATGTAGTTTTCATCACATTGACAAAACTTCTCTTGGACCAGTTCCAGAAGTCACTGGTCTACACACCCTGGCATGGTCACCATCAACTCCTACGTCTGAAATCCCTGCCATATACTGCAGTTAGTGCCAACATTATGAAGACACCATGTTGCATATATTCCTGCTCGGATTCTTTACAAAACTATCTATAAACTATAATATATGACAAAATGGATAAAACACCTCCCTAGAACCTAATTTTCAGTTCAAGACAAAGAAGACTTCTACTAATTTGAGATGATGAATGGTGCGATACCAAGCAGAAAACTGGCATCTTAAAACAATTTTTCAAAAATGTTAGACTAGATTTCTACACTTTTTGACAAATTTGATTCATTTTCAAGAACCCTTTGTGTTGATATCCCCCCCCCTCATTTCCCAATGTCAGGGGCCCAAAACTTACAGCTGCAGCTTTACCTAAAGGCTCTTGCTTTAATAATTCACCTTCTCGTCTTGATCTCTGTATGTAATCTGCATCCAAAGTCTTAGCTAATCAATGAAGGCTAGGCCGCAAGCGGGATGAAAATCAAATTTACAGCTGAACGATATCCAGATTGCCCGGCCCAAATGGCCCACGGTAATAAAAAACCAAGTAGTTTACGCCTCTTCCCGAGAATTATAGAAGTAGGTCCTTCAAGGGATACGGATGATTCCTCCACCATGCAGTGTCTACACAATTCTTTCCTGATATACGGGTTGATTTTATTCTGCGGTCTATAGGGTTAATAATATATCCTCAGGCTATACACAGCTTTCAATATTCCAGAGATTGAAATGCTCTCTAGGACGCGGAGAGAGCAATGTATGTAGGGGCTGTGCAGGATCCGGAAGAATAATATATTCAGGAATTCAGGAAATTAATATTGGCAGCCGGTACGGTGTGCAGAACCAGTCCATTCCTAATTTATTTTTCTTTTTTTTATAGGACTGGGGGGAAAAAAAAAATCTGTATTAACCCTTTAATCTTCTCTGAACCAGGAGCATCAATAGGAATAAAATTCCTGCTGCAAAAGGAGGAACGTTGGGTAGGAATCACCTTTTCCCTTCTAGCTTCCCTGTGGGATCAGGTGGAGGAGCGTAAAATAATTCTAGCATTGCATTAAAAATGATCCGCAGACCCCGTAATTAGAATCTATTCTGCAAGATGGTAATTGTGGAAGGAGCCGGCACAGCTGAGACCGTCCGCAGTGAATAGGATCCTAGTTTTAGATTTTCCTCCTTTATGGGATTTTGCATAGGCCCCTGTGACCCTCCTTTCTGTCAACCTGTCCTTGATCCATAGAAGCCGTCTTCACGTGGATTGAAAGATCTGCAGTTTCCTTGTCTCCGGATATTAGGACGATGCAATGATTGTATGGAATTAGGAGGATTTCCCAGGTTTTTTTTCCTCCTCCAATATCAGCAGCCTTGTTTTATCTTTCGCTGCAGGATCAGTACAATGACAAAACCCAAACCTATTCCTCCCCCCCCTGCACTTCTCCCAAATGTCATGTGACCATGAATGAGCTGGAGATTGGCCTTTTAATAATAGGGTCTGCGTCACTGCTGGGGGGTGATGTCACTTCTCTATAAAACCATTGGTTGCAGTCATGCTGGATTTAAAGGGACAGCTGCCTGTGCAGTAGTGCTGTGCTACTCTAGGAAGAGGGAGGAACGAGAGTGTAGGAAAGATACATATATACAGCGGAAATATCATTGTAGCTAATGTATCACATACTCTAAAGGTGCAACAACAGTATCTGTTCCCACAGATCTACACCCGCAGACAGCTGCATTTACATCTCATGTTACTATATCTATAGGGATTGATACGATCTATAAGATATACATACATTTATATGGATATATTTCTTATATCGTATACATCCCTATAGGTATTATAATGAGATGCAAATGCAATCTGCGTGTTGCTGCAGATATATCTCATATTTTCTAGTCTATTAATTAGTAGATTTTTAGCATACTTTTTTTTTCTTCTCACCTTTATGGAAATTATTAAATTTGCCAGCCATCACCTTCCCAATTCATGAATGTTTTCTGCAACTTTTGTTTTCCCCATTTACTTCTACAGCATTAAAAAATGTCATTGTGTTTTTGTAGATGCAAAACAATAACATAGTTTTCCATAAATTAATAAAAAAAAAAAAAAAACAGTTTCAGGATTTTTTCTATGATGAATGTCCAACTGCTTATTCACTGGACCATATTTTCTGGTCTGAGTTATGGCTGCAATTCCTGGCTCCAACTAAGAACCTCATTCACTCCATCGTACAGCGGCCATATTTTCTAATCCGTGTTGCACCTACGTGTTGCATACGCTTTTTCGTCTGATACAGCATTTACCCATTATATTCTATGGTGCTATTCACAAGGCAATTGAATAGCTCCAATAGCACCATGACATCCGAGCGGTGACGTCAATAAGGTTATTGGAGTTCATAGCCGATAAACTCCGCTCACCTTATTGACATAACCGCTCAGCACTGAAGCTGCGTTCTCACGCGCAGCTCAGTGTCTCCTGGATGCACTGCTGAGTGGTCGCATCATGGCACCGCTCAGCAATGCATCCAGATGTAGCTGAGTTGGGCTCGTCAGGGACATATGGATTATCGGCGGACAGATGAGGAATACTGTGATTTTTTATTTTTACATTAATAAATGGGTAAAAGAGTGTTCGGTGTGTTTATTTCAATTAAATGACTTTTTCCTTTGTCTATATTAATGATTACGGGGTTAGTAATGGGGGTGTCTTATAGACGCCTCTCCATTACTAACCCCTGGGCTTGATGTCATCTGACATTACAAAGCTGATATCAACCCCAATACTATTACCCCACTTACCACCGCACCAGAGCAAGTGGGAAGAGCTGAGGCTAAGCGCAGAATTGGCTCATCTAATGGATGTGCCTTTTCTGGGGCAGCTGCAGGCTGCTATTTTTAGGCTGGGGAGGGCCAGTATCCATGGTCCTTCCCAGTCTGAAAATATCAGCCCCCTTGCTGTCTGCTTTAGCATGGCTAGTGATCAAAAATGGGGGGTACCCCACGTCACTTATTTAAATTATTTATTTAAATAATTAAAGAACACGGCGTGGGACCCCTCTATTTTTGATAACCAGCCAAAACAAAGCTGACAGCTGAGGGCTGCAGCCTGCAGCTGTCAGCTTTACCTGCACAAGTTATCAAGAATAGAAGAGACCTCTTGTCATTTTTCTTTTATTTCCTTATTTATTGCACAGGCCCTGGCTGGTGAATAATCCCATCAGCAGCACCTGCTCTCGCTGCTATCAGCGAGACAAGGCATACGATGATAAGTGTAGTACTCTCATCAGCTGATGCCTGTGTCACCCAAGGTGTGGGAAAGACTTAGTGCAACACAAAGGGAAGAGGGAAAGGGAGCCCAGACTCTAGGGAAAGAGTGGAGTGGAGACCTCCTAGGCTGATCTAACATCACCCTGTCTCCACTAACATCCCTATATTGGCTTTTCACCAATCGCCGCACTCGAACCTCGCCCTGTCTTTCCCTGGCGTTTGGCCCTGGCTAGGGAAGGGAGGGGGGTGAGCGCTAGTCGATCGCCACCGACCACTAAAGACAACAAGGGGGAACAAACAGGAGAAGATAGCTTAGCTTTTAGTCGACTTCAGAGAGATGAACACCCATCCTCATAGCTCCAGCGAAGATGAAGTAATGCACTTGCTTCAAGCCTTCACAAAGGGTAATGTGAGTATCGCCAGCACCTCCCTCTGGCAGACAGCAGGTATTTATACACCCAGGCCAGGGTGTTAACTAACCAGAGGAAGGTAGCCGCTGGGTCCTAGAGAGACAGCCTCTAAGAAGGTGTCTGTAATTCCAGACGTAGAGATCTCCTGAAACCAACTGCAGGGTGACTGTCTGTCACTTCTGACACACCCATGACAGCCTGTGACCGGCAGTAACCTTTTTACCATCGGTCACACCTAGTGGCTCACATGCTGTCATCTGTGTAACACCATGGGAACTGCAGCAATTTGACCTGCGGTAACGAACTTACCGCCGATCAGAGTCGGCGTTTCCTGCGCTGTCACACAGATGATGGCGTGAGAAACACCGAACCAAACTTTTCCTTTTTTTTACCATTCGGACGAACCCGACGGACCCAAACATCCATGGGTCCACCCTTCACTAATGGTGACTGGTAAATATCATTTTTCCATTTTTTTTTTCCAAAGATGTCAAAAGAAGTGATCTTCAGGTGTTTTCTACGAGGAAGACGTGCCATACTTTACAATAGAAGTCAATGGGAAGGCTACAAAAAATGTCCGAAAGACGCCCAGGCATTTTTTGCACTTTTTTGCCATAATAGATGCTAGAATTTACTTAATTTCTTTATAGATATAAAAAAAAAAACAAATGGAAGATGTCATTAAAAAATGCAGAAAAAAAGTGCCCAAAAACTTTGGCTTAAAAAAAAGTTTAGGAGGCAACAAAAGTTAAAAAAAAAAAAAGCTAGAGAAAGATGATTTTAGGTTTGTAAAACTTCAAGGAAAAGTAGAGTTTCCTGAAGTCTTCTGCTTGAAAAATGGATGATTTTATATGCTGAAATAAGACATAGTGTGAACATCCCCCTTGGTCTCATTCAGACATTCATATTTTACATACGAGTTCTGTCTGTGTTTTTCACTGTTCACGTGTCCATTTTTTTTTTTTGCAGGATATATGTCCAAAAAACAATAGAAAACCAGAGTCATGTCCATTTTTTATCTGAGTCACGGATCAAACTTACCCATACCAATCAATGGATCAGTTAAAAAGGAAAGCACATGGATGACATCCATCTTTTCGAGTGCTGTCAATTCTTTACTGTTTAATGTGTAGGAGAAACTTGGAAATTTTATTTTTACATATTTAAAAAAACGGATGCCATACTGATGGTTAGAAAGGAGACATGGACCAAAAATGAACGAAATTGAATCTCATGCCATGGAATAGCATGTATAAGATTTATCAATCTGCAATTAAAACATGAATATTTACAGGCAAATATACTTCAATTTATAACAGCAAATCATTTCCTCAGCATCTAAACAGATGGTAAATTCGGGCAATGGCGGCAAGAAGATAAGGCGAACAGTTACCCCTCAGGCCACCATTGTGCTTGCAGATGAGAACTGGCACTGAAGAGATGTTGGGTAACTTGCTTAGTTTTGACGATAATCCAGGCTGGTATAAAATGGGTGCAAATTATGCTACTCCCAGCCGTGAAAAGGCATTTAGTAAAAAAAAAAATCTCTTTTGTCATCGCTGTATCTAATAACTATTCCTTATTGAGAATTATGGCAGAAAAAAAGTGAAATTGTATAAAATCTAAAATAAATCCCCCCCTCAAGCCACATTGCACGCCTCCTTCTCTAGCTGCCAATTGCAAACACTTTGCAGCTTATGGGCATCCAGATCGGCAGCTGCCCCTTTTGTTCTCCTTTCTGGCAACTGAGATCTTATCTGTTGGATGTGCACTGTTGGGCTTTGTGCACACAGAGTCTTTTTGCTGAGTTTTTGGAGAAGAAACTGTTGAGATGCCAGACAGAGGGCAGCCACATGGTGCGGGACTCCACTGTATCCAGCCCTCTGGCTGTCCCAATCCGCGGACCTGCATATAAATAACTATACATGTGTCTTCTGGGCCGCACTTTGCCCAGGTCTGATGTATGTGGATGTTATGATGTCTCCCGTACACAGACATATACTACTCTTCTTTCTCTATAGCATAGCCAGAAGCAGCTGCATGGATGACCTTATACAGCAGTACTGAGCTGTATGGCTGTGATTCCAGTTCTGAAGTGTAATAAGTTTGCTAGAAGCTGCAGTATGATCTGCCTGTGTCTGCTTGTTCTCTCCCTGTACTGAGTGCTCCTTGCTTCTACTCCCCTCTCCATACAGTATAATAAGAGATGTAACCTGACTCATCACTGTACTGGCAGGTCTTCCTGCTTTAGCCAAAATGAATTATGCTTTTTTTTTTTTTTTTAGAGTGGATGATTAATTAAGAAGGCTGAGAGGAGTATAACAGGTGGCTCATAAGTGGAGATAGACTCAAAATTCTCTAATAAACATATATTACAACGTTGCTTATTTTCACTTGTACTATTAATTTATGAAAAGTTTGTTGAACGTACAGTTACCATTTAAAGGGGTTATCCAGAACTATTATATTTTTTCACTATGGGAAAAAGAAATAATAGCTTTCACTGATGTCACGTCAACAGAATAGCAGCTTTTCCTCTACTCTGCTCTGTTGACAGGGCATGTCTGCCGACGTTATTTTGATTGACAGCCGGTTCCCTTATGCCTATCTGCAGGGAGCCGGCTGTCATGCAGCATGACGTTGGCAGTCACGCCCTGTCAACAGAGCAGCCCGGAAGAACAAGAGCTGCTGTGTTGACATGGAGCAGCTGAATCTCTGTTAGCAACTAACTACCTGTTAGTTTTTAAGTCCACAGTGAAAAAATAAAATGGTCCTGGACAACCCTTTTAAACTTATTACGGTGATGTGATGTCTCTATGCTCATCCATGTCACTCAGGATTCACCAATAGAAGCACTTCTTCTAGGAACACTATGGACATAGGATAACATAGATCCTAATATGTTTGTGTGCAAGAGCCCTAAAATTCCATGGTTGCATATGTGTAAGTATTAGGTTAGGGCTACATGGTGACTTTGGCCATGGCGCCTCTCGCGCAATCAAGGTTTGTTTGGTGTTCCTGCAATACTGCAGTGCAATACAAGTGAATATGGTCGCATTGCAACCCTAAGGGTACTGTGACTGTGACAAGCAAGTCGCAAAATATCTGAGGTTGGACTTCTTGCGACTTGCTTGTCACAGGCTCGGTACCGTCAAGGCCTTAATGTGACCCCATTCCCTTGTACTGTGCTGCAATGTAGCAGCGGCACCTAGTTAACCTTGGTTAAAATCGCATTGCACTCGCACCAATGTTCAATGAGTCAGTGCTGATCTGCGAGTTTTTCCTCAACTGGAATCACTGCGAGTGGTCGCATATATCGGATGAGACTCGACAATGGGTGGGAGAAAAAAAAATGGATGGCACATGGACTATGTGTATGCCGTTCGCTTTTTACGCACACATCTTGAAGGAACCATGAAATTGACTCAGCAAAGTACAGTAAATTCACAACCAAAGCCCTCAGAATAGGTAGATATCCTGCAAAGATATATAATTTCACAACCCCCCCCCCCCCCCTACATATTATAAGCTTGCACCCTTTTATGTGGAGTTTATTGTTGCGCTTTTTATGCTTGTTTCATCAAATAAATAAATCAATGAATGAAAAAAAAATTGACGCGGGGTCCCCCCTATTTTATGAAATCAGCAAAGGTAAAGCAGGCAGCTCCGAGCTGATATTATCAGGCTGGGAAGGTCCATGGTTATTGGGCCTTTCCCATATTAAAAATGCAAGCCCGCAGCTGCCCAAGAAGTGGTGCCTCACATTAGATGTGCCAATTATGGTGCTTTGCCTTCGCTCTTTCTGATTGCCCTGGTGGACGGTGGCAATCGGGGTAATGGGGCTTGGGGTTGATGTCAGCTGTGATGTCAAAAATCACATCAGGCATCAAGCCCTGGTGTTAGTAATGGAGAGGTGTCTATCAGACACCCCTATTACTAAACCAATGATGGTATTTCTTGCAGTTTGTTTGGTTCACCAATTTATTAAAAAAACAAAAAAACAAGCAGATCCGACGTAATCCAGGGAATCCAATGTAGACCACAAATGGAAACCTGAAAATCATAAAAAGAAATAAAAACAAGACAATGTCCATCAGTCATCAATCTATCAGAAAATAAGGGTCTGACGTAAACCAGTGCTTCCCTCGACGTTCCCCAATTCCATAGTTAAAAGCGTTCTGAGTCTCCATAAGCTTTTTGAAGCAGCCACTCTTGGCCCATGCTGCGCTCTGTGATACCTGGCGGCTCTGAAATAAAGTGGTGAACCAGGGAGAGTGTAAGGGACTATTTATTCAAATAAAGTATGTGATTTTTTTTTTTGTTTGTTTTTATTACTGGATTAGTAATGTGGGTGTCTGATATACACCTCTCTATTACTAACGGAGCTTGATGTCAGTTGTGTTTTTTTTAACAATTTACAACTGACATCAACCCCAACCCCATTACCCTGATTCCCAATGCACCAGGGCATCGGGAAGAGCAAAGGCAAAGCACCTGAATTAGAGCATCTATTGTGATGTGCTACTTCTGGGGCGGCTGCGGACTGCTATTTTTAGGCTGGGAAAGGCCCAATAATCCTGGACCTTCCCAGCCTGATAATATCAGCTCACAGCTGTCTGCTTTACCTTTGCTGGTTTCATAAAATAGTGGGGACCCTACTTTTATTAGGTTTATTTGTAGGGGGCTTGTGAAATTATATATCTGCTGGATATCTATCCTATATCTATCCTATATTTTATAACTATCTAACTATCTTTAGATAAGATTGCTTTATTAGTTTTGTAAACTAGCTTTAAGTTTTATAGAGCATTATAGTGTGTAAAAGATGATATTAAAAACAAATTGCATACTCACGTCATATGAATGCTAAGCGAGAAAAATAATTGCACACTCGCATGACACTCGTCCAAGTTTTCAGGATGAGCATCGGAACGATTTTTAATACGCAGATGTGAGCGAACCCTAAGGTGAAATGAAAAAGCGGTAATCCCTCATTGCTCTTCACTTCAGTTCTCTTCTTGGTCGGCTCCATCTATAGTCTCCAGTCTCCATTTGTATCTCTGTCCCTTTTTCCTCTTTGGCATTTTAACAGTACAGTTTGCCAGAAATGCACATTTGTTTTTGTTTTTTTTACTTTCTTTTAAGTCTCACAGATCTGTGGGGAATAACTATAACAAAAAATTCATCAGATGTCTCTAGTATCTAATGCCAAGTGTTAATAGGTGCATGATTACATGGTGCTCATTAACAGTCAAGGTATTCTTGAAGAAACACAATGAAGTGCACTGTTCCACCAGCAGGTGGCACCACATTCATTAAAAGCAGTGCCACAAATATGATCTTGGCCTGTCGCTGGCAAAGACAGCAGGTATCAGCTGTACAGCTGGCAGTCACTATGCATAATGAGTTAAATTATCTTAGGGGATATTAATCACTGTCAACTAGAGAAGAGCAGATCTTGTGAAATTAGAATTCGACTTCACCAAATTTAAAAAAAAAAATAATTTGATTTATGGTGAATCACAATACTGGAAAGTTTGTAATTGCTCAGAAAATACCCGTGAGGAAGAGAGAGAGAGAGGACCCCACTGACCATAAGAGGTTATACTCTACAGGAGAGCGAGAGACAGGAGACCCCGCTGACCATAAGAGCTTACACTCTACAGGAGAGCGAGAGAGAGGAGACCCCGCTGAGCATAAGAGCTCACACTCTTGAGGAGAGAGAGGACCCCTCTGACCATAAGAGCTTACACTTTACAGGAGAGAGAGGACCCCCCACTGACCATAAGAGCTTACACTCTACAGGAGAGAGAGGACCCCCCTGACCATAAGAGCTTACACTCTACAGGAGAGAGAGAGGACCCCCCTGACCATAAGAGCTTACACTCTACAGGAGAGAGAGGACCCCCTTGACCATAAGAGCTTACACTCTACAGGAGAGAGAGAGAGGACCCCCCTGACCATAAGAGCTTACACTGTACAGGAGAGAGAGAGAGGACCCCCCTGACCATAAGAGCTTACACTGTACAGGAGAGAGAGGACCCCTCTGACCATAAGAGCTTACACTCTACAGGAGAGAGAGGACCCCCCTGACCATAAGAGCTTACACTCTACAGGAGAGGGAGAGGACCCCGCTGACCATAAGAGGTTATACTCTACAGGAGAGCGAGAGAGAGGAGACCCCGCTAACCATAAGAGCTTACACTCTACAGGAGAGCGAGAGAGAGAGAGAAAGGACCCCCCTGACCATGAGAAATTACACTCTAGAGTAGAGAGAGAGAAAGGACCCCCCTGATCATAAGAGCTTACAGTCTACAGCAGAGAGAGAGACTTACCCAGTGACTCTGGAGATGAACAATGACTCTGCTGTACAAACTGCTCGGCTGTAAACCGCTGATCAGGAAAGGCTGGAGCACTGGGCTAGCACAGTGGGTGAAAGCCGGCATGACGAGGGTTTGGAGTAGGTGAGTCAAGGGGCTATTGGGGAGGGTTAATGGTGATGGTTCATTTATAAGGGGACCCTGGGGAGGGGTTTTGTCACTTTCCTGCTCCCAGGGCCCATAGCAAGTCCCCTGTCACAGCTGCGGTTACCTGTAGTATGGCCACAGTAGAGCATCTCTTGGAGTCCCTCAGAACAGCGGCCAGTGGTCACCCCCCTGGCTGGATCTATGTGCAGGTGGCCCAGATTGGGAACTGCAGGGGACCAGTACATTCCCTTGTTGTCACCTGCTTGGGTCACATCTCTAAGGATTTCGGGCACTGAGGACCTGGACAGACGTCTGGATGCGGGATTTCTGGCCGGTGGAATCACAGCTCCCTAGCGACCTGGTGAGTATTACTCCATGTATTGTCCGTTTCCCCCTATTTTAATGTTGCAGGGTATAGTGGGCAGTCAGGGTACAGGGGTGATGGGCACGGTGTCCAGTACAGGTAGTGTTGAAGGACCCCCTACAATTTTTCCCCCGTCGCAAGGGGTTACGGGTTCAGGACATAATGCATAGTTGTTTATGGGGGGTACTAGGTAAACTTAATATTGGCACTAATATGGTTTTGGATGGGGTGAGGGATATTTTGGCTAATATAAAAGACTGCTTGGTGAGGTTAGAAGGGGGTAGTGGACCTCCAGCGCATTTGTCAGCTTGGGTCCTGCCAGGGGTAGGCACAACTAATGAAGTTAACAGTAGTTTGGACGGGGCATCTCAGGTGCTGACACCTGTTTCGGTTCAGACAGAAATGGACAAGGGTGGTAAGATTCAATTGGATGACAAGGAGTGAGGCGAAGTATATGTTTGGTTCGAGGGCCCTTTGGGGGCCCACCTAAAAAAAAAAGGTGAGGGAAAAGATTTGGAAGTCAAAATGTGTTCTCTTATGCCTCTTGAGAAATTTAATCTTGATGAAAAGAAGAATGATGACGGTAAAAAAGAGGACGAGGAAAAATGGAGATGGCGTTTAATCCCGCAGACTTTTACACACTGGATGCAAGCATTTGCGATTTTGGCAAGTGTTATATAGGTGCGTCTCACTAAATTAGAAGATCATCAAAAAGTTAATTTATTTCAGTTCTTCAATACAAAAAGTGAAACTCATGTATTATATAGAGTCATTACTAACAGAGTGATCCATTTCAAGTGTTTATTTCTGTTAATGTTGATGATTATGGCTTACAGCCAATGAAAACACAAAAGTCATTATCTCAGTAAACTAAAATAATTAACAAAAAACACCTGCAAAGGCTTCCTAAGCGTTTAAAAATGTCCCTTAGTCTGTTTCAGTAGGTTCCACAATCATGGGGAAGACTGCTGACTTGACAGATGTCCAGAAGTCAGTCATTGACACACTCCAAAAGGTCCCAGAGCTCCAATTTTCATTTGTATCTCCATGTTACTTGCAATGCTCTGCAGCTAATCACTGGTATATATATCTCACTCCTCTGCTCCGTGTTATCTCTTCTGAAATCTACATTGTATCTCCATGTTACTTGCAATGCTCTGCAGCTAATCACTGGTATATATATCTCACTCCTCTGCTCCGTGTTATCTCTTCTGAACTCTACATTGTATCTCCATGTTACTTGCAATGCTCTGCAGCTAATCACTGGTATATATATATCTCTCACTCCTCTGCTCCGTGTTATCTCTTCTGAAATCTACATTGTATCTCCATGTTACTTGCAATGATCTGCAGCTAATCACTGGTATATATATCTCACCCCTCTGCTCCGTGTTATCTCTTCTGAAATCTACATTGTATCTCCATGTTACTTGCAATGCTCTGCAGCTAATCACTGGTATATATATCATTCATCTACGTTGTTTAATCCATGATACTTTAAGGTCATCACACTTACTTTAACAGTTTATGATCCATGTTGAGTTGCCAGTGTGTTTTTTTTTTCTACAGTTTTATTGTCTCCTGTTGTCTTAAGCTAGTTGATTGATTGCTTACGAGTTAAATCTGTGTAGATCTAAGCAGATACGTCCCTATATATTGAGACATAGTCAAGGGGCAGCATTTATGTGGGGGCATTTATGCATATAGCATTTATGCATACTTTATCGAAGTGCCATAGTTTATCAAAGTGTCTCGGCAGTTAGATATGGCAGTTGGACAGGGCAGGAGACAGGTAAGACATGCAAGACAATTAAACAAACTTGCTTCCAGGTCATCTGTTTTGCAAACAGTTATCACCATTTGTATTTGTGCCATTTACGTTCTGGCTGCTACAATCATCCACATTCACCGTTCTCCCACAAATTCTGCACACTTCATCCATATTAACCCCTCTCTCCTCTCTTCTCCTATGTACAGCTGTCATGCTCTCTTCACAATGTTATACCACACAGATCCATTTATTCCCACCATACAACACAGGAAACGCTCTCACAAATCACTCAACCATCTGCTTACTCTCTGTATCTTCCTTCTCTTAGTCGCAGGTGATATTTCTCCTAATCCAGGACCCTTCAGTAATAACACTAACTCTTTCCCTGTTACATTCAGAAACCCTGCTAATCTCATTAATATTCCCTGCATATCTTCTGTCTCATTCAACTGTGCCCTTTGGAATGCGCGCTCAGCATGTAATAAACTCTCTTACATCCATGACTTTTTCCTCTCTAATTCCCTCAACCTTCTGGCTCTCACTGAAACCTGGATCCAGCAGTCGGACACCACCACTGCTGCAGCTCTCTCCTATGGTGGCCTATACTTCTCTCATACTCCGAGACCTGACAACAGATCAGGTGGAGGTGTTGGTCTGCTTCTTTCAACAAAATGTACTTTTCAGGTTATCCCCCAGTACCCTCCCTTATCTTCCCTTCTTTTGAGGCCCACACAGTCAGACTCTACTGGCCCTTCTCCCTGCGAGTGGCGGTTGTCTATCGCCCTCCAGGTCCCTCCCGTCAGTTCCTGGATCACTTTGCTGCCTGGCTTCCAAATTTTCTATCCTGCGACATCCCCACGATAATCATGGGAGATTTTAACATCCCAATTGGCGATTCTCTTTCCCCATCTGCCGCTCATCTTTAATCACTAACCTCCTCCTTCGGCCTTTCACAGCTTGCTAATTCTCCTACACATGAAGACAGGAACAGTTTTTACCTGATCTTCTCCCGGCTTTGCTCAGTGCATGACTTTACTAATTCTCCCCTTCCACTCTCTGACCATAATCTTCTTTCATTCTCTGTCAAGAACTGTGACTCTACTCAAGACACCCCCACTTTCCATACTTATAGAAATATACGCGCCATTAACACCCAGAAATTTATGAAAAAGTTGCAATCATCATTGGCCCCAATCTCCTCCCTCTCATGTCCCGACTCTGCATTGAAGCATTATAACGAAATAATGCTATGCGCCCTGGATGAAGCCACACCTCCTACACAAAGAAGAATTCGGCATAGACGGCGACAACCCTGGCACACGCCTCAAACACGTCTTCTCCAATGGTGCTCCAGGTGGGCTGAAAGGCTGTGGAGAAAATCTAATCTGCCCGAAGATTTCCTCCATTATAAATGTATGCTGAAAACATATAACTCTGCCCTTCACCTCTCCAAACAAACCTACTTTAACAACCTCATCATCTCACTTTCCAATATTCCTAAATGCCTCTTTGACACGTTTCATTCTCTCCTCAATCAAACAGCACATGCCCCGATCACCGACCTCAGCGCTGACAATCTGGCCAATTATTTCAAAGAAAAAATTGACCATATCCGACAGGAAATTTTCTCCCAATCCCCAAACGTTATGCATGCTCTCCCACGCCACATTGTATCTTGCTCACTTTCTGATTTTGAACCAGTCACGGAAGATGAAGTGATCAGGCTCCTTGCATCTTCTCGCCCTACCATCTGCACCAGTGACCCTATTCCCTCACATCTCCTTCAGTCCCTTTCTCCAGCTGTCACAACTCACCTAACTAAAATTTTCAACCTCTGCCTGTCATCTGTTATCTTTCCCTCTTCTTTTGAACATGCCAGCATACATCCATTACTTAAAAAAACATCCCTTGACCAGAACTGCACGGCCAACTACAGACCTGTTTCCAATCTTCCCTTTATCTCTAAACTCCTGGAACGCCTGGTCCATTCCCGTCTAATCCACTATCTCTCAGACAACTCTCTTCTTGACCATTTACTATCTGGTTTCCGCTCTTTACATTCTACTGAAACTGCCCTCACTAAAGTCTCTAATGATCTACTAACAGCTAAATCTAATGGTCACTATTCCCTGCTGATTCTCCTGGATCTCTCTGCAGCATTCGACACTGTGGATCACCAGCTCCTCCTCTCTATGCTCCGCACTATTGGCCTCAAGGACATTGTTCTCTCCAGGTCTCCTCCTATCTCTCTGACCGCTCCTTCTCTGTGTCTTTTGCCGGCTCCTCCTCCTCTCTCCTTCCCCTTACTGTTGGGGTTCCTCAAGGATCAGTCCTAGGCCCCCTTCTTTTCTCCTTATACACTGCTCCCATTGGACAAACAATCAGCAGATTCGGTTTTCAGTACCATCTCTATGCTGATGACACCCAATTATACACCTCTGCTCCGTACATCAACCATGCATTACTACAAAAGACCAGTGATTGTCTTTCTGCTGTGTCTAACATTATGTCCTCCCTCTGTCTAAAATTGAATCTGTCAAAAACTGAACTCCTCGTCTTTCCTCCCTCCACTAACCTACCTGTGCCCGATATTTCCATTTCTGTTTGTGGCTCAACCATTACTCCCCAGCAGCAAGCCCGCTGTCTTGGGGTCATTTTTGATTCAGATCTTTCCTTCACTCCTCACATCAAATCACTCGCTCGTTCATGGCATCTACACCTCAAAAACATCTCATGAATCACGACTTTTCTCACCTTTGACTCGGCAATAACTCTTACTGTAGCTCTTATTCATTCTCGTCTGGACTACTGCAACTCTCTACTTATCGGGCTCCCTCTTAATAAACTCTCCCCTGTCCAATCCGTCCTTAACGCAGCAGCCAGGACCATATTCCTCGACAAACGCTACACCGATGCCTCTTCCCTGTGCCAGTCATTGCATTGGTTGCCCATCCAATATAGAGTTCAATTTAAACTTATCACGCTTACCCACAAAGCGCTCCATGCTTCAGTACCCCCCTACATCTCCTCCCTTGTCTCAGTCTACCACCCTACACGTGCCCTCCGTTCTGCCAATGACTAAAATTCTCCATAATCCGAACTTCCCACTCCCGTCTCCAAGATTTCTCGCATGCTGCACCAATTCTTTGGAATGCACTACCCAGGACAGTTCGATTAATTTCCAATACCCACAGTTTCAAGCGGACCCTAAAAACCCATTTCTTTAGACTGGCGTATCGCCTCCACACACTATCTGTTCGTCCCAGTTTTCCCCCATATTAAAATCTTCTTCAATTTCAGGTTCATACCAACCATGTACTTAAAAGCCTCGGTCAGGACTGTACACATACTGGCAGGCGACCAGTCCATCTATTATTTATCCTATTTAGTATATCAAGGCTGCATTATACAATATATGTACTTTCTACCTTTTGTGTCTCCCCCATTTCCTCATAGACTGTAAGCTTGCGGGCAGGGCCCTCACTCCTTTCGATATGAGATATGCTTATTCTGTATTGTCTGTGTAAGTCCCCCCTAAAATTTGTAAAGTGCTGCGGAATATGTTGGCGCTATAAAAATAAAAATTATTATTATTATTATTATTTGGAAATCAAGGTCCCAGAGTCTGGAGGAAGAGTGGAGAGGCCACAATCCAAGCTGCTTGAGGTCTAGTGTGAAGTTTCCACAATCAGTGATGGTTTGGGGAGCCATGTCATCTGCTGGTGTAGGTCCACTGTATTTTATCAAGACCAAAGTCAGCGCAGTCGTCTAACAGGAAATTTTAGAGCACTTCATGCTTCCCTCTGCCGACAAACTTTTTGGAGATGGAAATTTCATTCTCCAGGAGGACTTGGCACCTGTCCACACTGCCAAAAGTACCAATACCTGGTGTAAAAACAAGAGTATCACTGTGCTTGATTGGCAGCAAACTCACCTGACCTTAACCCCATAGAGAATCTATGGGGTATTGTCAAGAGGAAGATGAGAGACACCAGACCCAACAATGCAGATGAGCTGAAGGCTGCTATCAAAGCAACCTGGGCTTCCATAACACCTCAGCAGTGCCACAGGCTGATCGCCTCCATGCCACGCCGCATTGATGCAGTAATTGATGCAAAAGGAGCCCCGACCAAGTATCGAGTGCATTTACTGAACATACATTTCAGTAGGATAACATTTCGGATTTTAAAAACATTTTTCAAGCTGTTGTTATAAAGTATTCTAATTTACTGAGATAATGACTTTTGTGTTTTCATTGGCTGTAAGTCATAATCATCAACATTAACAGAAATAAACACTTGAAATAGATCACTCTGTAATGACCCTATATAATATATGAGTTTCACTTTTTGTATTGAAGAACTGAAATAAATTAACTTTTTGATGATATTCTAATTTTGTGAGATGTACCTGTAGGTGAAAAGGCAACTGAGAACTGTTCTGGCCTGTTTTGTTATTTTGATTCTATAGGTGAGGCATATAGAGTTTATGGGGGTCAAACATAGCTGAAAAGTTTTGACAGAAGAAGGTTATTAGACCGGCCATTAGATGGGATCAAAAAGACACCGGTTTGTGGTTGAGAGTAATGGCCCTGACTTGGTTTGGGCATTCTTTTCAGGATAGGGCCGGGTTCCCCGGCCAAGCAGGACGTTCAGGAGGGGACAGTCAAACATAACAGTCAGGTGGGCAGAAGCCGGGTTTGTGTTGGCAGTTTAATGGAAGCCAATGAAAATTCGGATCCAGCTGTAAATTTAAGAATGTCTGTTCCTACTGTAGCGGATCATCGCACTGGACCGGGAAATGTTTTAGAAAATCCAAAGGGAAGGCTCCCCCCCCCCACCTTCCCAATTCTCAATGGAGTGACTCCAGTGAAGCTACCCGAGATGCTTCCCATCCTAAATAGGTTCCCTGATAGCGTGAAGGCGGAGTTGTCGTTGTCAGGTTTTGAGGAGGGCTTTTGGATTCCGGCACCTACATTTGACATTCCTTGTAATAGGAAGAATTTACAGTCTGCTTATCAGCATCCTACCGTAATTTCGGATAAGCTGGCGAAGGAAGTAGCGGCTGGGCCCTTTGAGAGTTTACAGTTTCCTGATTTGGTAGTTTCCTTGTTAGGGACTGTACCCAAAAAAGAGTCCAAAAAGTTTTGTTTAATTCACCACCTCTTATACACGGGGTCGGTCGGTTAATGATGGTATTGCACCTGAGTTGTGTTCGGTGGTTTATACATCTTTTGATGAGGCGGCTCGTTGGATCAAACAATTTGGTAAAGGGGCGCTGATGGCAAAGACGGACATCGAAGCGGCCTTCAGATTATTGCCAGTCCACCCGGATAGCGTTCAGCTACTTGGTTGTTTTTGTTCCCTCTCTTGCTCGTTGTTTGAGGCGTTCAGTAGTTTTTTTGAATGGGTGGTCCAAAATGTGTCAGGTGGGGTGCCTATCATTCATTATTTGGATCATTTTTTGTGTTTTGTTCCCAAGGATTCCCCGTTGTGTGAATCCATGTTGGGTAACATGGAATGGGTTGCAAAACCTTTCGGAGTTCAGTTGGCCTCTGAAAAAACTGAGGGCCCGACCTCCTGTACTTGTTTTTTGGGTATAGTCATTGACTCTGAAAACTGGGAATTTCAGTTACCGAAAGAAAGTTTCGGCTCTGAAGGCAGAAGTTGCTAGGGCGTTGAGTGTTAAAAAACTCCCTTTGAGGGAAATTCAATCTCTTCTTGGTAAGCTTAATTTTGCTTGTAGAGTGATGCCTATGGGGCATGTTTTTTTTTCCAGTAGGTTAGCCAGTTCAACAGCGGGGGCTAAAGCTCCACACCATTATGTTCGATTATCAAAAGAACATAAGGATGAATTGGCAGTTCGGTCGTTCACCGTTGATGGATGAGGTTGTGGACAACTTTGATTTGGAATTATTTACAGATGCAGCTGGCAGTTTGGGATTTGGTGCCTATTTTCAGGGGCAATGGTGTTCTAGTGGATGGCCCACTAGTTGTCAATTGGCAGGGTTAGTTAAAAATGTGGTTCTCCTGCAGACTTTTCCAATACTGGTTGCGGTAATGTAGTGGTGGCGGCATTTTCGCAATAACATATGTGTTTTAATTGTGACAATATGGGCATCGCGCTAGCAATCAATAGCATGACTGCATCTTCCCCGCCGGTGATTCGAGTTTTGCGGAATCTTGTGTTGAAGTGTTTAATGCTAAATGATTGTGTTACAGCGACACATGGGCATGGTGTTCAGAATTGGGTTGCTGACTCCCTCTCTCGTTTTCAGTGGGATCGGACGCGGTGGAGATAGGACTGGTTTGCCCTCATCATTTATGGAATTTGGTGTTCGAGCAGCCCAATCCTTGATCCTCTGTCGGCTGGCACATGGACGGCATACCAGGCGGTCTGGGAGTTATGGGAAAATCGGTTAGGAGTTGTTGGGCAGGTTTTGTCTGAGGACGATGAAGTAGGATTGTTATGGTTAAGTGAAGGAGCATTAGAAAAATGGTCGGTGCAAAGGTAAATCATTTAATTTCGAGTTTGACTTTTGGTTTTAAATTGAGGGGTTGTAAGGACTTAGCAAAAATTTTTTTGCTATGACAAGCCATTAGGGGTTATCGTATGGGCGGAGTGTGGAGAGATGGCCGGCGCCCGGTTTCTTTTGAATTGTTGGAATGCTTGGGTAGGGAGCTCAGAATTCGAGATTCAGCTATTTCAATTGGCTTTTTCCTTGGCATTCTTTGGAGCTTTATGGGTCAGTGAATTAGTTGCTCCTTCCAAGAAAAAGTTGGGGGGCCTTTGGCTAAAGATGTAATTTCTACAGGAAGAGGTTTGGAATTTTTTGTTACGAAAATCCAAGACCAATCAGATGAGTAAGGGTAAAAGGGTATGGTTACGGGCCGTTCTGGGGTCAGTTATGTGCCCTTTACGGACTTTTGAATGTTTTAGAAGTGTTTGTCATAGCACAGATGGCTAATGGCTGCATCATGAGGATGACACGTTTTTGTCAAAATATCAATTTACGGAAATTTTTAGTAGGTGTTTAGGTCGTTTGGGTTTTGCTCCTGTTTCTTTCCATATAGGTGCAGCGACTGAAGCCGCAGTTTGTGATTTGAATCCTGAAATCTTAAAAACAGTAGGTAGATGGGAATCTCTGCGTTTTTTGTCGTACATTAGACCTGAAGCAATAGTTGCAGTTTAGGTGAAAGTGTTACATTTTAGTATGTTATGGCTAATGCTATTGTTTCTATACAGGTTCCCCTCTTTTGATTTGGATTATGGGCCATTCCTATGTCTTTTGGGGCACCACGCCGGCGGATGTGAGAAGACACAGTAAGCAGCTTGGCTTTCCAAGAGAAAATGCGGTTATTGGGTGGCTCGGTTTTAGGGGTATGGGGCGGAACAGGATTATACAGGAAGTTCATAATTTTGTTCAGTTAGATCGCCCCCCAGATATATTGCTTTTGCATGTAGGGGGTAACAATTTGGGGGTATGACAATGAAGAGATTTAATCAGGGACATGAAGCACAATCTATTACAGCATTGGACATCGTTTTCTGGGATCATAACCGTTTGGTCAGAGGTTGTTCCACGGATGAAATGGCGTAATGTTCGAACTGTGGAGAAGTTAAATAAAGATTGCATAAAAGTGAACAGGGCGATTTCGAGTTTTGTGTCCTGTAATGGAGGTGTGGCAGTACAGAATTTTGATTTGGAGAAGGGTACTGACAAAGTTTTGGTTAGCTGACGGAGTGCATTTGAATGCCGTGGGTATCGATTTATGGTTTTAGCGCTATAGGAAGGCATCGAACGAGCGATGTTTCTGAAGGAAAGGGGGGTCTCGAGCATTTGAGGTTTTCAAATACTCTCGTGGTGGTATGTATCAGGGTCCTTGAAGTCGGTTTTAGGGAGATTCATCAGGACATGGATACCTCTGTTATAAGTTGGTTTTTGGGTCTGGTGATTAGTGGGGCTTACAGCAAAGGAATGTCGCATTCTGGTTTTGCAGTTATCCATTAATGAACCCTTTGGGTTTTTGGTGCTCCTGAGCCTGTGGGTTGTGGCTGGGAGTAAGTTGGGTTGGTCAACTTTGAGTCACCAGACTTTTTGTAGCTTCAACGACCTTAGCACCTTTAAACAATGGTTATAAACGTTGTAATGTTTATAATAAAAGGCCACTGTGGCCAATATTATCCAACCTATGGTGTCTGTCATTTTTATGGGTATAATAGGGTTGGTGAAGGGTAGGTGTTCTTTTCATAAGGGATACAATGGTTATAAGAACCACCGGAGAATCGACAACACCAGTGTCTTGAGATGGCCCAGGTACTGACCATCACTGTACAAGGTATGATAATCCACTAGATGTCACAGCAGCAGGGCATTGTGGCCACACAAAATTATGTAACCCACTTGCCGATGCTTCCACAGTGTGGGAGATGATGCCGGGAAAGGTGTGTTTTTTTTGTTGTTTTTTGTGAACCTTGAATCAATCTGAAAATGTTTTGAATTTGCTTGAAACTGAGCATTTTAGGACATTTAACTTGAACTCGATCCTCGACGGTTCGATCCATTCATCTGTACTGCCAACTTGCTCTTACCTATCTAAGTTATGGAAATGCCACCACACAGTGAAGATGCCGGATCACGTATCATGATCTCTCAGACCTGTGACGCGCCCCCTGGGCCGTGGGGTACTCGGTAGCCAGGCCAGTCGGTGCTGGGGGTGGCACGGTGGCAGTGACCCAGTCCGTGACCCAGGGCGGTCAATTAAAGGAAAAGTAACAGGGGAATAAAGTTTTTAGAGATAATGTTCATGACGCCACCTGTGGTATGCGGCTATATGGGGCCGCCGCTGCGGTGCAGATCCACTGAAGCTGATGGTGACGCAGCAGAGTTGGTCCAGCTCTCCACAGGCAGACCAAAGCTCCGGGGCAGTGTAGATGATTTGAAGAGTAGATGTTGTCAGCTGGGCCTTCAGTGCCTCACAACCACGGACTCCGGTGTCCGGTTCCTTTATGCTTCTCTCTGGTTTGAGCTTGCCTACAGCTCCCTTCCCCAGGTCCTTCCTCGTCGCTCTCCTGTCTCCAACTCCTCTCAACTCACTCTTACTAACCCCGCCTCCAGATCCCAGTTGCTAAGGGGAGGAGCTCCCCTTGCTGGTCTGGAGCCAGTAAAGTGTTGTATGCTGGTATTCCTGATTAGGGGACCCCTCTTGCTTCCAGGCATGGCATCACCCCTTGTGAGGGAGGCAATGCCACTGTGGCAACCGGACCCCTGGGGTGCCACACCTGCGCCTGGGAGTAAATGGTGGTGGATGGGAGGAGGGGATCCTGATGGCTACTGATACATTTTGCCATCAGGTGTGATCTGGCTTAATTGCATCCGGCTCCAAAAACTAGGTCTTATTCACGGGATATATGCAGACTTAGCCTTATCTGACTCTGTGCATCTTTATCATTTAACATTCCATTATTACAGTTTTCATAATGGAATATTAATAATAATATTTTATTATTCATCTTGTGTCATCTGATGACAGCTACAATTTGTCCCATGTTCTGCAGATTCACATTGTGTCTTTTCCATCACTGTGGTCAGAGCCTTTTATGATAACATCTCAGATTTTTTAGAGCATTTCTAGTGAATGTCATACCCAGCACCTGGGCATTTAAGCACAAAAGCTTTAAAGGCTTTGTGACAATGGTATTAGCCTACAGACACATGGCAGCGATGTAAATGAAATCACGCTGCCCTCTGCGTCTTGCCTGAACATTATTTTCACCAGCTGTACAGATTTTCTTTGTCTCTGGGCCAGCAATGTCTCCAAAGATATGGATATTATTTATTAATCCATGTAAATACTGCATGCACAATGAGTACCGGAACCGTCAAGAATCACAGAGCGGCTCCTGCATTCTAAACATCTATATGGTTCACTCAGAAATGCTGCAGGTTTAGAGAAAAAACCTAGTTGAAAGCGAAGAGGGGAAGGGGGTGATTAAGAGCCGGTCTCTGATTTGTGCTGCCTGTGGTTCAGGCAACATGAATCGGCAGTCACGTTTCTTTAAAGGGGTTGTCCGGTCCAAATAGATAAGTCTGCAGTCACTCTGTGTGACTGGAGACTTATGAATCCCCCAGTGCACACACTGTGTGCTGCGGGGATTCGCTGGTTTCTGAGCTGGGACCGGAGGATATGTATGAGTTATACATATGACTCGCCCCCTGGGCCGCGTGGGGAACCCGGGCCTCTGGTGGGATGCTGGGGGTGGTAGTCTCAGTGTGGCGGCGACCCGGTCCGTGGCTCAGGGTGGTCAAACCAGTGGCAGTCTTAGTGTAATAACAAATGTCCGACTACGCCACCCGTGAATTGCGGTCAGTGGGGACCGCCGCTGCGCTGCAGGCCGCTGAGGCTGATGTTGTAAGCGCAGCCAAGTATGGGATAACTCCCCACGGGAGAAGTATTGCCTCAGGGCAGCTAGTGTGGATGATGGGAGTGATGGTGTGAGCGTCCCAGTACTAATGGTGCTGGTGCGGCGATGAAACACAGACGTGTGGTGCAGTTCAGGGTCTTTACTGATGGTATAAAGCAGAGCCTCCCGGGAGTACTGGTTAGCAGTAGGGGCCTGGTCAGTCTGTGAGCAAGCAGGATCTCCCCTGGCCAGGTGGAGTTGTAGGCCTCCCCGACTATCTGCACTCTTTCCTGGCTACCTTGCTCTATGCGGGTAGAAGTAGCCCACGTCCCTGAGTATACCGTGTGGTGCTCACCCGTATGGCCGGTGACTTGGGGCCTTCCGTTAGCCTCCGCTTCACGATGGTGGTGCTGGTCCCTTGCTTGTGACCGTGCCTCCGGGCTTCTAAGGCCAGAGGACCTGGAATCCCCTGCCGGTTGGATTCTGCTGCTGGACCTGGAGGTCCCCACAGCCTCGGACTCTGTGTCCGGGTTTAGTGTCTTCAGCCAAGGCGAGCTATCTAGCTTCCAGCCTCTGGCATTCACTCCTGCTCCTACAGAGCTCCTGCTGTATCTTTCCCTCTCCAAGCTCTGACTCTACGTGGTATGCTTTCCTGGTGGATGTAGTGAGGGGTCGCACCAAGATGTGGTCACAACCTCCGGTCTTTGGCTGAGGAATCTGTTGCCTCCACCAATTTGGGTTCCGGTACCCTGCTCTGCCAACCCTTCATCCGCAATCTCCTGGGCCTTTGGGGTTACTTCTGCTTTCGTGTCTCTGGGCCTTTCTCTGTGTTCTTGTTCCTTTCTTACTTTCCTTTCTGTTCCTTCTTCTCTCTCTCTCTCTCAGGCCCCGGCCTCCTGACAAGGCCTGCCTGGGGAGCAGAGCCCATGCAGCAGCTCTGCTCCTTGTCACTCCTCCTCAGACTGCACAGACTTCCCTTCTCCCTGAACAGACTCCTCTATCTAAGATGGTGCCCACCTTTTATACCTCCCTCTAGCCATGAGCCCATGTGACTAGCAACCAATGGGCTCCTGCCTATGCCCAGAAACCCTCCCCTATCTGCTCCTACACCAAAGGCTTTTCCTCCCCCTCCCCACTCCAGCCAGGGACAGAAGCTGTCGTGCCTGCACTTCTGTGGGAGCACCGTTGAGCTGTCCCTCGGAAATGGGGTGTGTGTGGTGCATGTGTGGCACCCCAGGGGTCTGGTTACCACAGTAATAGAAATATTATGTCTGAGAGCAAGTGGGAGGTTTCTCTGGTCAGGAGCCCTAAGCATGCAACACGGCCCACCCAGACCTGGGAGGGGAAGAATCTGCCCTTATAAACTGGGTCTGGGGCGGGATTAGGTTAGACTGAGCCTGCAGAACAAGCAGAGCAGTCAGAGCCTGGAGTGTAGTTCCAGACACAGGGAGAGTTACAACAGGAGCTCTGTAGGAGCAGGAGCGAGTGCCAGAGGCTGGAAGCTAGAAAGCTCGCCTTGGCTGAAGACACTAAACCCGGACACGGAGTCCGAGGCTGTGGGGACCTCCAGGTCCAGCAGCAGAATCCAACCGGCAGGGGATTCCATGTCCTCTGGCCTTAGAAGCCCGGAGGCACGGTCACAAGCAAGGGACCAGCACCGCCATCGTGAAGCGGAGGCTAACGGAAGGCCCCAAGTCACCGGCCATACGGGTGAGCACCACACGGTATACTCAGGGACGTGGGCTACTTCTACCCGCATAGAGCAAGGTAGCCAGGAAAGAGTGCAGATAGTCGGGGAGGCCTACAACTCCACCTGGCCAGGGGAGATCCTGCTTGCTCACAGACTGACCAGGCCCCTACTGCTAACCAGTACTCCCGGGAGGGTCTGCTTTACACCATCAGTAAAGACCCTGAACTGCACCACACGTCTCTGTGTTTCATCGCCGCACCAGCACCATTACTACTGGGACGCTCACACCATCACTCCCATCATCCACACTAGCTGCCCTGAGGCAATACTTCTCCCGTGGGGAGTTATCCCATACTCAGATGCGCAAACAACATCAGCCTCAGCGGTCGGCAGCGCAGCGGCGATCCCCACTGACCGCAATCCACGGGTGGCGTAGTCGGACATTGTTATTACTTAAGACCGCCACTGGTTTGACCGCCCTGGGCACGGACCGGGTCACCGTCATGGAGAACTACAACCCCCAGCGATCCGGCTCCGGGTATCCCCCTGCACAGCACAGGCCCAGGGAGCACGTCAACTTTGGCGTAGTCGGCAGGATTTCGTGTCCGCAACCACCGGGTACTGCGTGCCTGAAAAAGACTTTTATACTTACCTGTGGTGAAGTTTCCTGCCGTCCGGAGTCGTTTCCCGCCATCGGACGCCATCTTGGACCGTTTCCCGCCGTCTTCCCGCCATCCACAGCTGCTTCCCGCCATCGGACGCCATCTTCAGGACGCCGCGCGGGAAGAAGAGGGGCGTGGACGCCGAAAGCGCGCGAGATCCGAAGCTCCGCCCCACGCTCCGACGCTGCATAAGGTCCTGGAAGGGAGGAAGAGCGACGCTGACGTCATCGGGGCGCGACGCCAGGTCCTCAACCCCGACGATCGACTGCGGAGCCGCGGCCTACGGAAGAAGAGCATCGCAAGGTAGGCCACGGTCCACTAGGGGGGAAGGAGGATGTCGGACACCGAGGGGACCTCCACTGCCACAGCCACCGCCAGCGCAACCGCTGCAGCAGTCATGCCATTCACCATGCCCTATATCCCGGGGGCAACCTGGCTACCCCAGTACTCAGGGGAGTCACATACCCTGAGTGACTTTAGGGAAAGACTTGATAGCCTCTTCCAGGTATACCCCCTCACAGAAGAGCAAAAAGTGAGCATCCTGGTGGCCCAGTTAATCGGGGCAGCCCAAAGGGAGGTAAAGTCCTGGTCACCTGGGAAGAAGAGGACTGTCAGAGAGATACTAGCCCGGCTGAAAGACACGTTTGACACCCGCACCTCAGCCGAGATAAAACTAAGATTTTACGGGTGCAAACAACGGGCACATGAAAGTATAAGAGACTATGCCCTAAACCTACAAGAGGCCCTGAGAGCCATTAAGCAGGCAGACCCTGACAGCGTGGGAAATGAAGACAAGCTGCTGACCGAACAATTTATTGAGGGCTACTGTGCAATGCCCACCGAACCCAGTGGCCTTACAGGACCCTGACCTGGACTTTGCACAGTTCAAGGACAGAGCCATCCGGGTGCTCCGAGAACCAGCACCAGGTGGCGCTGTGACCCACAGGCGCCCTGCTATCACTTATCACCAGGACGCGGCGCCCTTGTCTGCAGGGCCTGTGGGAGCTGATGCGCAGGCTTTGAACAATAACCTGGCAACAGACCTGCACCATCAGGTCCAAGAGCTGACTAAGAGTGTTGCCGCGCTAACCAGAACTGTGCAGTCTTTACAGGTCTCTTCTCCAGAAAAGATCCAGCTGGCATCCGGACCGGAGGACGTCCCGTGGCGCCGACTGAGGAGGACCCCACCGGCCAGAGGAAGACCCAGCGACAGATACAACGAGGACGGACGACCCATCTGCCGCCGCTGCAATCAACCCGGACATATGGCAAGGTACTGTCATTTAAACGGGCACAACCTGGGGTAGAGGGCCAACCCCCAGGCTTAAGATCATCAGGCCCATCGAACTGGCGTGACAAATACGTAGGGGGACGTCCGGTCTTGCCTGTGGTACTGGATGGCATTCCTATGAGTGCCCTACTAGACACTGGGTCACAGGTGACTACCATCCCGTACGTGCTCTTCAAGCGGTACTGGAATGACTCGGACATAACCCGCTACCCAGATGACGACCTGAGCATTATCGCCAGCAATGGTCAGCCCGTGCCACAGATTGGATTTAAGGAAGTGACCATCAAGGTCGGTAAGGTTGAACTGCCGGCACAAGGACTGATCATTGTGGACATTGACCGTCGCGAGAGTCACACAAAAATAACCCTAGGTACTAATGTAATCGAAAACTGTCTGCAGAGGTGATTCTTATTTTGCAACAGGTTGCCAAGAACGCCAGTTCCAGCCAGCAGCGTGTGCTCCAAAAAGAGATCCGGGCACTGATGAAACGGCAACAGGTGGAACTATCTGGTGGTGAGATAGGTAGCGTGAGAATGTGTGACCCGTTGCCTATTGCCATGCCCCCAAAAAGTGAGATGATGATTTGGTGTCGGGCTGCTATTGGTCTAAGAGGTAGAGACTACCAAGCAATGGTAGAGACAGTAGGCCCACCATTTTGACAGCACGGGGGGTGGTCGATGTACGCCATGGGAGGGTGCCCGTCCGCATCATCAATATCGGGGAGAGAGAAGTATACCTGCCCCGGTATGCAACGCTAGCCAAATTGTTCACCATCAACCAGAACTCTGTATAGGCCGTGGAACCCTTGCCTCCGTCTCAACCAGAAGAAGGTAACGGCTCTAAGAAACCACTGGAGGACTGGTGTCAGCAACTGCATTTGGGTACTGACTCCACTCCCTCACACCAAAAACAGGGAGTCTATCGGGTGGTTCAAGAGTACGAGAGAGTGTTTAGCAAACACCCGCTAGACTTTGGGCGAGTAAAGGGGGTAGAACATCACATCCCAACGGGAGACCATCCTCCCATAAAGGAGAGATACCGACCCGTACCCCCTGCACACTATCAGCACGCCAAAGGGATGCTAAAAGACATGAAGGAGGCTGGGGTAATTAGGGACAGCTGTAGCCCCTGGGCAGCTCCACTAGTCTTAGTGAAAAAGAAAGACAACACCATGAGAATGTGTGTAGACTACAGGAAGGTCAACCGTATCACACACAAAGATGAGTACCCGTTACCAAGGATAGAAGAGTCCTTAGCTGCATTAAAATCTGCTAACTTCTTCTCTACTTTGGATCTCACTAGCGGGTACTGGCAGGTTCCTGTAGCAGAGGCGGAGCGGGAGAAGACCGCATTCACCACCCCGATCTGACTCAGAGAATTTAACTGTATGCCGTTCGGGCTCTGCAACGCACCAGGAACCTTCCAACGGTTGATGGAATGCTGTCTGGGACACCAAAACTTCGAGACGGTCCTATTATACCTGGACGAGGTCATCGTCTATTCCAAGACCTATGAGGACCATCTGGAACACCTGGCAGAAGTGTTTGAAGCCCTGGCAAACTATGGCCTAAAGGTAAAACCCTCAAAGTGTCATCTACTGAAGCCAAAGGTACAGTACCTGGGACATGTGGTGAGTGCTGACGGAGTGGCTCCTGACCCTGACAAGATCACCGTGATTAAGGACTGGCCAAGACCATCCAGCATAAAGGAAGTGCGGCAGTTCCTCGGGTTGGTAGGCTGCTACCGAAGATTCATTCCCCGTTTTACCAAGGAGGCAGCTCCTATGCAGGACCTCCTGATAGGCCAGTCCAGGAAGGCCAAAAACCAGAAGCCACCCTTCAAATGGGAAAAGCTGGAAGAGGAGTCCTTCCGCCAGTTGAAGATGGCCCTCACGGGGGATGAAATCCTGGCGTACCCTGATTACAGCCAGCCCTTTGTCCTCCACACGGACGCAAGCAACATCGGGCTAGGAGCCGTACTGTCCCAGATCCAGCAGGGGAGAGAACGGGTAATTGCTTACGCCAGCTGAAAACTGTGACCCACGGAAAGAAACCCTGAGAATTACAGCTCGTTCAAGCTGGAGTTCCTGGCAGTGGTGTGGGCAGTAACCGAACGTTTCAAGCATTACCTTGCCTCTTCCAGGTTCACCGTGTACACGGACAACAACCCGTTGACACACCTGGACACTGCAAGACTGGGTGCCCTGGAGCAGAGATGGATGGCCCGCCTGTCCAATTTTGAGTTCACGATCAAGTACCGGGCAGGACGCTCCAATACCAACGCGGACGCCCTATCCAGGATGCCAAACCTACCGGACGAAGGGGAGGATCCAGAAGAATTGGAAGAGATCGAACTCCCTGCGTTTCACCGTCATGGGATTACCCAGTATTCCCACCGTGTGAGGGGCCAGCGATCCGCTACGTTCAACCCCTTTCCCCACTACAACTGGGCGGAGACACAAGACAGCGACCCCGCAATCCGTCTGGTGAAGGAGATGCTGACCCAGGCCGACGCCCGCCTGGACCCAGACGCTCCGGAAGAGACCAAGCAACTGTGGACGGAGAAGAGCAGACTGTTTCTCTACAAGGAGAAGTTGTGCCGCAGAATGGTCAAATCCCGGACACATGAACTGATCTGGCAGGTGGTGGTACCGAGACGGGACGCAGCTATGGTGCTGGAGGCCTACCACAATGGGGCAGGGCACTTCGGATGGAAGAAGCTGGAGTTCCTGCTGCGTGAACGGTTCTACTGGATAGGCATGAGAGGAGCCATTGAGAGGTGGTGTAGAGACTGTGGCCCGTGCAATCTAAGAAGAAGGGACCGTGCCAGCCAGAGGACTCCCCTGCAGCCCATCATCACCAGGCAGCCGCTGGAACTGGTCGCTCTGGACCATGTTAAACTGGCTCCAAGCAGAAGCGGGTATGTCTACGCCCTAACCATCGTGGATCACTACTCCCGATTCCTAGTGGTGGTCCCCGTCAAAGACTTAACAGCACAAACAGCAGCTAGAGCCTTCCAGCTGCACTTCTGCCGCCCACACGGGTACCCGGACCAAGTGCTGATGGACCAAGGACCAGCCTTCGAAGCAGAGGTCTTCCAGGAGTTCTGCAACCTGTATGGCTGCAAGAAGATAAGAACAACGCCCTATCACCCCCAAACCAATGGACTCTGCGAGAAGATGAACCAGATGGTGATAGATCTGCTAAAAACATTGCCCCTGGAAGAACGCAGTCTGTGGCCTGAGAAACTGCCCGATCTGGTGGACCTGTATAACCACATCCCGGTAGGTTCCACCAACTGTACCCCGGCTTACCTAATGCGAGCAAGACCTGGTAAGCTGCCTGTTGACCTGGATATGGGAGTCCTGACACCCGAGGACACCTTGCCAGAGGCAGACTGGGATACAGAACGGCAGCAGCAGTACCGGAAAGTACAGGAGAGCGTCGAGCGAAGTCTCTGTCAATCAAGAGAAAGGCAGGAGAGGACTTATAACCAACATGCTCCCGCTGTTCCCCTGGTACCTGGAGAGCAGGTCTTGAAAAGAAAAAGGCGGCTCCATAAGTTGGACGACCAGTGGGAAAAGGACCCGTACACCGTACTGCCCTCAAGCCACAATAATCCAAAGGTGTACGTCATCAGCAAGGATGGAGGAGAGACCACAGCCACTGTCTCCAGAGACCACCTGAAAAAGTGCCCCGAGAAGTTGCAAAGCACGGATGAAGATCAGGAAGACCCTCAACCCGTAGAGGAAAAGGAGGAAATGATCACCACCGTACTCGGAGACTTTCCCCATTCCTGGACACAAGTACACAACGATATCGTGGTGCCCGTCCTCACCTTTCTCCAGCCAGCCCCTCAAGTGCCTACAGAAGACCAGGTAGAGCTGGAACAGCAGCCGTCCCAGGAGGCAGAAGAGTCCACACCAGCAGCGCAGGAGGATCAACCCTCTGCTAGTAGTGAGCCTGCCGTGCCCCTAGTGAGCCAAAGAGTGCGCAGACAGCTGCCCAGCTTACCCATAACACCTCCTACACCCTGTAGTGCAGGACCAGTTAGTGAGCTCCGTAGGTCCACTAGAGTCACTAGAGGTCAGATGCCCGCTCGCTGGAAAATCTAAACTAATGCACTGTGAATTTATCTGTTTAACTGTTTATGGTTTATGTTTGTTGCCTGTTATTAATTATGTTTCTCAGTTACCCTGCAGATTTCTTTGGACTAACAGGTTATGGACGCTGGATAACCGGAACTGTTTTGTAGATAGTTGCACATTGTGCCTCTTGCGAAGACGGCCGCGGAAGAGAAAACCTGTCTGGCGTGGCCTCCTTGCGGCCCAAAGTAGCTAGCTCCAGCCTTGCAGCCACGCCCAAGGCCAACGCAAGGGGTTTGCTTTTGACAGGTCCCCTACTTCGCTTAAAACTTCACCTTGGGTGATATGGACACCCGGTTGCGGACACGCCGTGACCTTTAAAGAACTAAAGCTTCTTGTAAATATGTTATTGTGTTATTGTTATACCCTGCATTTATGTTTTTTTAAAAATGTGTTTAGTCCCGGAGTACTAAAATTTACTAGGGGGGAATGTGGCACCCCAGGGGTCTGGTTACCACAGTAATAGAAATATTATGTCTGAGAGCAAGTGGGAGGTTTCTCTGGTCAGGAGCCCTAAGCATGCAACACGGCCCACCCAGACCTGGGAGGGGAGGAATCTGCCCTTATAAACTGGGTCTGGGGTGGGATTAGGTTAGACAGAGCCTGCAGAACAAGCAGAGCAGTCAGAGCCTGGAGTGTAGTTCCAGACACAGGGAGAGTTACAACAGGAGCTCTGTAGGAGCAGGAGCGAGTGCCAGAGGCTGGAAGCTAGAAAGCTCGCCTTGGCTGAAGACACTAAACCCGGACACGGAGTCCGAGGCTGTGGGGACATCCAGGTCCAGCAGCAGAATCCAACCGGCAGGGGATTCCATGTCCTCTGGCCTTAGAAGCCCGGAGGCACGGTCACAAGCAAGGGATCAGCACCGCCATCGTGAAGCGGAGGCTAACGGAAGGCCCCAAGTCACCAGCCATACGGGTGAGCACCACACGGTATACTCAGGGACGTAGGCTACTTCTACCCGCATAGAGCAAGGTAGCCAGGAAAGAGTGCAGATAGTCGGGGAGGCCTACAACTCCACCTGGCCAGGGGAGATCCTGCTTGCTCACAGACTGACCAGGCCCCTACTGCTAACCAGTACTCCCGGGAGGGTCTGCTTTATACCATCAGTAAAGACCCTGAACTGCACCACACGTCTCTGTGTTTCATCGCCGCACCAGCACCATTACTACTGGGATGCTCACACCATCACTCCCATCATCCACACTAGCTGCCCTGAGGCAATACTTCTCCCGTGGGGAGTTATCCCATACTCAGCTGCGCAAACAACATCAGCCTCAGCGGTCGGCAGCGCAGTGGCGGTCCCCACTGACCGCAATCCACGGGTGGCGTAGTCGGACATTGTTATTACTTAAGACCGCCACTGGTTTGACCGCCCTGGGCACGGACCGGGTCACCGCCACGGAGAACTACAACCCCCAGCAATCCGGCTCCGGGTATCCCCCTGCACAGCACAGGCCCAGGGAGCGCGTCACATGCAGCTAAACGAGTCCTGATCCACACTCCATCCTTACCCGGGAGTGGAATATCACACCTCTGGTTTGAGGTGCAATACCCCTGTAGCAGCCGAGCCCTCGGGGGTGCTACACGTACTCCAGGCCAAGGCCCGTCTAGTGCAGTATTATTTGTGTCTTGTAGTTGGCACTATTTCAGGAGCATTATGACTGGTGGTAATGAAGGAGAACTATTAGAGTACAATTGAAAGGTTTTTGTACAAACTGCCTATGATAACAGTATATTTTTAAAAAAATAAAAAACTCAAACTGCACTCAAAATGCATGTTCCAAATTATTATGCACAGCAGAGTTTTCAACCTTTTCATTTTAATAAAGAACAAAAAAATGGTCATTTTTGAAATTATAAGCATTAGCAGGTTATTACAAACTGAAATCAAACAGTTTTCAACTCAAAACTTTATTCTAGGTGATGTTACATTTGCACATAGGACCGCTTGTTCGAAAGGAGCTTCTGAACTCTCTCGTCTATTGAATTTGTCAGGTTTTGGATGGTTTCTGCTTTAATTGTTTTGCATGAGGACAGAATACCCTCCCAGAGCTGTTGCTTAGATGTGAACTGCCTCCCGCCATCATAGACACTCCTTTTGATGATGCTCCAGAGGTTCTCAATGGGGTTGAGGTCAGGGGAGCATGTGTGTCACACCATAAGTTTTTCCCTTTTATGCCCATAGCAGCCAGAGATGCAGATGTGTTATGTGCAGCATGAGACGGTGCATTATCATGCATGAAAATGATCTTGCTGCGGAATGCATGGTTCTTCTTGTTAGAACCTTGCTCTTAGGTTTTTTCCTTTGCTGGTCACATGACCTTGTTGGCCTATTTAATCCTGCTCCGCCCTTCTGGCTTTGCTGGACTTCATTGTATAACTACTTTCTAGCTAGCCTGTGCTCTGTATCTAACTCTGTTAGTTTGCTTGGTCTACGGACCTCTATGTTCTATATATTTTGTTTGTTCGTCTGTCTGCTACTATTTCTGTTAGGAGGTGTCCCATATTCCTCCCAGTCCTTAGTACTTGTAGGGATTCCTTCCCCGCATCTATAGGTCTCCGTACAGACTAGCTTAGGACTTTAGCAGGTCTGATCGCAGGATCAGGTTCCCTGTTACATCGTAGGGATTCAGCTGAGTTCTATCGTAGGGACAGATCTCCTCTCTTTCCTTAGCTCTGGTAGCAGAACATAACAGTAAGTCCAGCCTGCAAATTCTCTAAGGAAAGATTTTTCTGTTCCATCATGGTGTCGGTTCAGGATTTGGCTAAACACCTGCAGGGACTCTCTCTGGAAGTGGCCGAGCTCCGTCAGCACGTGAGTAACTGTCCTGGAGCACATTTCTTGGAGCCTAAGGTATGTTTGCCGGATTTATTTTTTGGTGAACACCGAGAATTTTTTTCATTTAAAAATGCTTGCTTATTGTATTTTCGTTTGAGACCCAAGTCCTCTGGGGATGAATCCCAGCGCATAGGGTTCATAATGTCACTTTTGCGCAAAGAGCCTCAGGAGTGGGCCTTTTCTTTGCAACCTAGTGATACATGCTTCAGATCAGTGGATAGTTTTTTTTCTGCTTTGGGACTATTATATGATGATCCTGACCGTGTCGCATCAGCTGAGACTGAGTTGAGACGTTTGAAACAGGGATCAGGTAATGTGGAAAAATATTGTACTCATTTCCGTCGTTGGTCTACTCAAACAGGGTGGAACGATTCTGCTCTGAAAAGTCTATTTCTTGCTGGGCTCAATGAAAGGGTTAAAGACCTGCTAATTGCTTATCCTACACCTGAAGATTTGCAACAGGCTATGCAATTAGCTATACGGGTGGATAGGAGACTGCGTGCAAGGGTTAATGAGAGCAAATCCTCTGCTATGTCAGTTTCTGGTTATGAGAATGTGTGTACTAACAGTGGTGAACTGATGGAGATTGGATCGGTGGCACCTCGCTCTCAAGAAAAAGACTGTAGATTTTCTGAAGGCTTGTGTTTCTATTGCGGAAAATCTGGTCATTTGATTAAAGGCTGTGAGCTTCGTATGAAGAAAGAAAAAAAAATGGTCAGTCATGCCCGTATTGCCTGTTTAAATTCCAAGGGTGTATTTTTAGCTGCTTCCACGATTGCTCAGGAAAAATTAATGGAATTTCGGGTGTTTGTTGATTGTGGGTCTACTCTGAATGTAATTGATGGGGGATTCTTGGAAAGACTCAATTTAAAACCCGAACCTTTATCATCCCCCATTGCTGTGGTTTCTGTGGATGGTTCCCCTTTGAAGAATATTACTCTCAAGGTCTGTGAATTTCCTCTCACTATTAATGGTGTTCACCATGAGAAATTGGATTTGGTAGTTTTGAATAACTTGCCTTCTCCAGTAATATTGGGATTGCCCTGGTTAAAATTTCACAATCCTGTACTGGATTGGTCTACCAGTGAAATTAAATCCTGGAGCCATAAATGTTATGACAAGTGTTGTAACGGGCGTATTGCAGCTGTGGATAGGGAGGAATTACCTGTTCCTATTCAGGATTTTTGGAGAGTTTTTTCTGAGAAGGAATCGCAGGTTTTGCCTCCCCATAGAGACTATGATTGTTCTATTGAATTTGTCCCTGGAGCGACTCTTCCTAAAAGTCGTTTATTTAACCTTACTATTCCTGAGAGGAAGGCTTTGGAGGAATACATACAGACAAGTTTGGCCGCCGGTCACATTAGGTCCTCTAAGTCTCCTGTGGCGGTTGGATTTTTTTTTGTTAAAAAAAAGGACGGCGGTTTACGTCCTTGTCTGGATTTTCGTGAGATTAATAAAATTACTGTACGCAATCCTTACCCACTGCCATTGATTCCTGATCTGTTTAACCAGTTAATGGGGGCCAAGTGGTTCTCTAAAATTGACCTTAAGTGGCATACAATCTGTTGCGCATGAAGGAGGGTGACGAATGGAAGACTGCTTTTAACACTCCTGTGGGTCATTTTGAGAATCTGGTTATGCCTTTTGGTCTTACTAATGCTCCTGCATTTTTTCAGAATCTTATTAATGACATCCTTAGACCTTTGATCGGCAAAAATGTGGTTGTGTATTTGGATGACATTTTGATTTATTCGCCGGATCTGGAGTCTCATTGGCGGAGCGTACGTGAGGTATTACAGTTATTAATGGACAATTCGCTTTTTGCTAAGCTGGAGAAATGTGAGTTCGCTGTACAGAGAATTAGTTTTTTGGGCTACATTATCTCCAGCGAAGGTTTTGAGATGGACCCGGTTAAAGTTCAAGCTGTACAGGAATGGCCTAGGCCTATTGGTTTGAAATCGATACAGAGGTTTTTAGGTTTCGCCAATTATTACAGAAAATTCATAAAAAATTTTTCTAGTATTGTCAAACCTCTGACCGATCTCACCAGGAAAGGTGCTGATGCGGTTCAGTGGTCTTCTGAGGCCATTGAAGCTTTTGTGTATCTCAAGGAGAGGTTCACCTCTGCTCCCATCCTTATGCAGCCTGATGTGATTAAGCCGTTTTTGGTTGAGGTTGATGCTTCCTCTGTGGGGGTTGGCGCAGTATTGTCTCAGGATAACGGGGATGGATTACATCCCTGTGCCTTTTTTTCAAAAAAATTTTCGGAGACTGAACTGAATTACGATATTGGTAATCGGGAATTATTGGCTATTAAACTCGCATTTGAACACTGGCGCCACTTCTTGGAAGGTGTGGAATTTCCCGTTCAGGTTCTTACGGATCATAAAAATCTGATATATCTTGATGCTGCCAAGCGCCTGAATGCCCGTCAGGCTAGGTGGGCACTGTTTTTCTCGCGGTTTAATTTCTCCGTTACTTACATCCCTGGTACTAAGAATGTTAAGGCGGATGCCTTGTCTCGCAGTTTTTCTCCCATAGTCGGTGCTGAGAAAGAGGAGAACATTTTACAAGAAGGTGTTGTGATAGCTGCTTTGGACTCCGTTTTGGAAGATGAGATTCTTAAAGCACAGGAGAATGCCCCATCTAACACTCCTCATGGGAGGTTGTTTGTGCCTGGGACCTTTAGGAGAGATTTGTTTGTTGAGTGTCACGAATCTCGGTTGGCAGGTCATCCCGGAATCTCTGAGACCAAGAGACTGGTGGGTCGCAGTTTTTGGTGGCCTGGATGGCAGAAGGAAGTCATTAAGTGGGTGCGTCAATGTACTATATGTGCTAGATCTAAGTCCTCACATACTCCTGCTGCGGGGTTGCTTTGTCCTTTGGAGGTTCCCAGTGCTCCTTGGACACATTTGGCTATGGACTTTATAACTGACCTTCCCCCCTCTGAGGGTTTTACTGTCATCTGGGTGGTCGTGGACCGTTTTAGCAAGATGTGTCACTTGGTTCCCTTCGTCAAACTGCCCTGCGCTAAAACTCTCGCTAAGGCCTTTGTCAAAGAAATTGTCAGACTTCATGGCGTTCCTACTGACATTGTTTCTGATAGGGGTCCTCAGTTCGTGGCTCGTTTTTGGCGTGCCTTTTGTGACAGGTTGGGAGTTCATTTGTCGTTCTCGTCCGGATATCATCCTGAATCTAATGGCCAGACAGAAAGGAAAAACCAGGATGTTGAGCAGTTCTTGCGTTGTTTTGTGGCAGACAATCAAGAGGGGTGGTCTGAGTTTCTGCCACTTGCTGAATTTGCTCTGAACAATCATACATCTTCTTCTGCTGGTTGTTCGCCTTTTTTTTGTTGTTCTGGGAGACATCCGTCATTTGGGTCGTTCTCCAAGTTGGGATCTGCCGTGCCTGAGGAGGAGAATTTTTCCGGTGATTTGGAGAGAGTTTGGACGGAGGTGCGTGGTAATCTTCAGGAGGCCAACAGAAAATCTAAAGACTACTTTGATAGGAAACGACAGGAGGTTTTGTTCGCTGTTGGTGACATGGTTTGGTTGTCCTCTAGGAATCTGCGGTTGAGGATTCCTTCTAAGAAATTGGGTCCCAAGTTTGTAGGGCCCTTTAAGGTGCTTCAGGTTGTCAACCAATCTGCTGTTAGGTTGGAGGTTCCTACCTCCTGGAGAATTAATCCGGTATTTCATGTCTCTCTGTTAAAAAAAGCTGTTGTGTCGGATGGTGACGCCTCTGCCTCTGTTCCTCTGGTGGTGGAGGACGGGGAATATGAAATTTCTCGCATCCTTAACTCTAGACGGTATAGAGGTAGTTTGCAGTATCTTGTGGCCTGGAAAGGTTTCGGACCCGAGGATAACTCTTAGTGAGGTCAGATGATGTTTCCGCGTCCAGACTTATCAGAGCGTTTCACAGGAGATTTCCTGATAAGCCTGGCCCTAGGGGATCTGGAGGATCCTCTTAGAAGGGGGGGTACTGTTAGAACCTTGCTCTTAGGTTTTTTCCTTTGCTGGTCACATGACCTTGTTGGCCTATTTAATCCTGCTCCGCCCTTCTGGCTTTGCTGGACTTCATTGTATAACTACTTTCTAGCTAGCCTGTGCTCTGTATCTAACTCGGTTAGTTTGCTTGGTCTACGGACCTCTATGTTCTATATATTTTGTTTGTTCGTCTGTCTGCTACTATTTCTGTTAGGAGGTGTCCCATATTCCTCCCAGTCCTTAGTACTTGTAGGGATTCCTTCCCCACATCTATAGGTCTCCGTACAGACTAGCTTAGGACTTTAGCAGGTCTGATCGCAGGATCAGGTTCCCTGTTACATCGTAGGGATTCAGCTGAGTTCTATCGCAGGGACAGATCTCCTCTCTTTCCTTAGCTCTGGTAGCAGAACATAACACTTCTTCTTGAGCCATGGAAGGAAGTGCTGTTTGAGAAACTCAACATACATTATGGAGTTCATCTTTACCCCTTCAGGGATCCTGAAAGGGCCGACAATCTCTCTCCCCATGATTCCAGCCCAAAACATTACTCCACCTCCTCCTTGTTAGCGCCGTAGCCATGTTTGCATGGGGTGTCCATCAACCAGCCATCCTCCACTCCATCCATCTGGACCATCGAGCTCATTTCATGCATGATAATGCCACGTGTCATGCTGCACATAACACATCTGCATATCTGGCTGCTATGGGCATAAAAGGGGACATATTCCATGCGTTGGTATCCGGAGGTGTGACGCCATACGCTCATGGGTCGCTTGCCGATACCTATGTAGTGAGTATTCGGGACCGTGTGCTCACGGATCCCTGACGAAATCCTGACAGAGTGACGGCAACAGCGAGATATTGCGCGATCTCCCCGGTGTCGTCGCTGTGGAATACCTGACAAATTGTTTTTCTCCCACGCATCCCCCCTACTTTGGAACTCTCTACCCCAATACATCAGACTCTCGCCTACCGTGGAAACCTTCAAAAGGAACCTGAAGACCCACCTCTTCCGACAAGCCTACAACCTGCAGAAACCACCGCTCCACCATACCGCTGCACAACCAGCTCTACCTTCACCTACTGTATCCTCACCCATCTCTTGTAGACTGTGAGCCCTCGTGGACAGGGTCCTCACTCCTCCTGTACCAGTCGCCGACTTGTATTGTTCAAAATTTATTGTAATTGTTTGTGCTATTTATATCCCTTTCACATGTAACGCGCCATGGAATAAATGGCGCTATAATAATAAATAATAACTAGCAATCCCTGACATGACCGGCTCCAATGTGACAACTGATAGCAAGTACCAACCTTTTTAGTGACGTGTGCAGAGTACGGGCCTGCAGGGTTCACAGGGTGCATGCTGACACCATGCCTGCCTGATGGGCACAACTATCAACAGTGCCAGCATTGCCCCATCTGATATGTATATATCTATATAAATAAAAATGTAAACATACAGTACAGACCAAAAGTTTGGACACACCTTCTCATTTAAAGATTTTTCTGTATTTTCTTGACTATGAAAATTGTACATTCACACTGAAGGCATCAAAACTATGAATTAACACATGTGGAATTATATACTTAACAAAAAAGTGTGAAACAACTGAAAATATGTCTTATATTCTAGGTTCTTCAAAGTAGCCACCTTTTTCTTTGATGACTGCTTTGCACACTCTTGGCATTCTCTTGATGAGCTTCAAGAGGTAGTCACCGGAAATGGTCTTCCAACAATCTTGAAGGAGATCCCAGAGATGCTTAGCACTTGTTGGCCCTTTTGCCTTCACTCTGCGGTCCAGCTCACCCCAAATCATCTCGATTGTGTTCAGGTCTGGTGACTGTGGAGGCCAGGTCATCTGGCGTAGCACCCCATCACTTTCCTCCTTGGTCAAATAGCCCTTACACAGCCTGGAGGTGTGTTTGGGGTCATTGTCCTGTTGAAAAATAAATGATGGTCCAACTAAACGCAAACCGGATGAAATAGCATGCCGCTGCAAGATGCTGTGGTAGCCATGCTGGTTCAGTATGTTTTAAGGACATTACATCAAAGTTGGATCAGTCTGTAGTGTGTTTTTCCACTTTAATTTTGGGGGTGACTCCAAATCCAGGCCTCCATTGGTTAATAAATTTGATTTCCATTGATGATTTTTGTGTGATTTTGCTGTCAGCACATTCAACTTTGTACAGAACAAAGTATTCAATGAGAAGATTTCATTCATTCAGATCTAGGATGTGTTATTTGAGTGTTCCCTTTATTTTTTTGAGCAGTGTATATATATATATTTGTATATATATATATATATATACATATATGAACGTTGCATTCTTTTTCAAAGGTGAAGATGTCCGCATACCTCACATTCCTATGATTCGAACGGATATGCCATTTTAATTTAAGAGATTGCAATTCCCAATTCGATTGGCATTTGCAATCGCCATCAACAAAGCTCAGGGCCAATCTTTAGAATTGTGCGGTTTACATCTAGACACGGATTGCTTCTCACATGGACAATTATATGTTGTGTGTTCTAGAGTTGGCAAACCAGACAATCTCTACATCTACACAGACAATGGAACAACAAAACATATTGTGTACCCACAAGCATTGTGACTCCTCGCAGAGTAACCCGAGAGAGCAAAGCACGCATCACTGAACACTGAAACCACGCTCCCCTGCTGCAGACTGCGGCGCACTAGTTGTATATGCGATGTTGCGTCCTGATAGCTTCTTATGTCACCGCTCCTCCCAGTTAGACAACGTTGGAGAGCGGTCAGTACACGAATCGCTGGCACATGTGTACTGACCCAGTAGATGTCAGTGCCTTGGCTCACCGGAAGATCCTCCGGTCCCCCGGTGGGCCAGTCCGACCCTGTGTATAACACCAAAGCTCAGGAAACAAAGCTTAAGAATCACAACATTTTTAGGCTAGGATCACACGACCATTTTTTCTCTCATCTGAGAGAATCGGTCCGATTAGGCTAATCACACTCTGATCAGAGTTTGATCAGAGTGTGATGCGATTTTCTCTGAGTCAAGAAAACATAAAAAGTTTCTCCACATTCTCTATTTTGTCAGTCTGTGAAAACCGAACTTGGATGTCTGAGTGCCATCCGCTACTCAAATGCAAATCGTGGACGCTGTAAAAATAAGACATGTGCATGGCCCCATAGAATAACATGGGAGCCAGTCCTATACATTAAAACAACAGTTGGCACTCATGCAATTTTTAAGGTCGTGTGTAGTGTTGAGCCACCCCCGTAGTGTTCGAGTTCGGTTCGGTTCGTCGAACACCCGTGTGTTCGCCGAACTGTTCGTCGAACTGTTCGTCGAACACCTTCGAACACCGTTAAAACCAATGGCAGGCAAACAAAAACACATAGAAACACATAGAAAACACCTTCAAAGGTGTCCAAAAGCTGACAAACTGCTCAGAAGACACAACTAACACATGGAAAAGTGACAAGTACATATAGTCATGAGAAAAGAAAAGAGGTGGAGGAGTAAAAGGAGGGGGAGACACAGATATAGGCATGTCATGCCCTTCTAAAGTCCAAAAAGTGAGAAGCCGACACGTTCAGTCCGCTCCTGCCCGTGCCACTTCCGTGTCGCCGGGTTTGTGCCAGAGCCGCGGTGAACCCTGACGGCCAGCCCCCCTCTCCCAATACTGGTGCCTGTCCGCTGGTGGGTCGAGCGAGCCCCCCTGTGGTGGAGGCAGCTCTAAGCTTTTTAATTTAAATTGTCTCTCTAATTTGAATGAGTACACTTTAAATCCATTTACAAGGATCTATTGGAGGGCAAGTCTCATGCCAGCAGCCGCGTAATTCCAGCTCCAGTAGCGTCCACTAAAGCTGCTGCAGTTAAAAAGCTTTTATAAGGATCGAGCTCGGCTGTCCACCGCAAGGCATCCTACTGCCAGTCCCAGCCCCAATGCCTTGGGGTGCCTCCTAATGCTCTTCACTGAGTATCCCGTGGTCCCGAAGCATTTCCTTTGAAAAAATTAAGTGTCCAAACTACAGGTGGTGTAGCTCGCTTAACAGCCGGGATAATCCGCTGACTAGCAGACACTGCTACTAGGCACAAAGTATTTCCTGGGCTAGATGCAGTTAAAAATTTGTAATTAGATACTCTCGTTGGATGCTGAGAAAGCATTCCATAGAGTCTCCTGGCACGCCATATATGATTCTCTTAAAAAGCTTGGGGTAGGGGTCTAGGGGACCCTTTTATAGCCAAAATCACGGCCCTGTATCGCAATACGTCACCTAGGCTGAAGATAAATGGAACTGTAGCACCCTGAGGGCTCGGTTGCTACAGAGGTATTGCACCTCACCCAGAGGTGTGATATCTCACTCTCAGGTGAGGATGGAGTGTGGATCAGGACCCGACACCTGCATGCATTACACCACATTGCCGTGGGGCAGGGCGACCAATATGCCCCTGAGATGGGCACGACAGTCCCTGTCCCTGGCTGGAGTGGGGGGAGGGAACACTGAGGAAGGGGAACCCTGTAGTGCAGGAGCAGGGAGGAAGCAGTTCCTGGGTGCATTGAGAAGGGAGTATAAAAGGTGGGCACCATCTTAGTTCAGTGCAGAGAAGTCTGAGCAGAAGTGGCAGGGAGCAGGGGCTCTGCATGAGCTCTGCTCCGGAGGCGGGCCTAGTAACAGAGGCCCAGGCCTGGAAGAGGGAGAAGGAAGGAAGAGGAGCGGAGAAGGCTCCAGGAACGAGGAACGAAGGGATCCCAGGGGTGCGGACGGGCGAGTTGCCACCGCACGCCCGAATCCACCTGCATGGAGGGGTCAGGCCAAAGGGGGAGACCGGTCCCCGAAACTAGTGGAGGCAGGAAACGACCCTCAGCTAGAAACCGGAGGCTGTGACATTTTATGTGGCGCAGCCCCTCGCTACACCCGCTAGGAGGGCAGCACATAGGGTCAGGGAAACTGGCGCCAAGTTTACCAAGAGGAGGCCCAAGGCAGCCGGACAGAAGGGTTGGTAAGAAAGGCCAGACAAAGGACACACAAAGGGGGTCCTGTGAAGCGCTCCAAAGTTATCTGGGAGTTGTCTGATCCCCTCACCTGGTGAGCACAGTACGACGTGGGCAGCCGTTACCTGCAGACGTGGTCTGGATAATAAGAACTGTGAGTAAAGGCCCTGGACTGCATCACTGACTCCGTGTCGTTACTGCTGCTGCACTGCACCATCACCCCCATCCTCCGCATACACTGCCCTGAGGCTATACTCCTCCCGTGGGGAGTTATGCTACGCTCTGCTGCACCCACAACACCAGCCTCAGTGGTCTGCCCTGCAGCGGCGGTTCACTCTGACCGCAATCCACGGGTGGCGTAGTCGGACATTTAAACATCAAAACCACATAAATAGTTCCGCCACTGGTTTGACCACCCTGAGCCACGGAAGCGGGTCGCCGCCATGAAGACTACAACCACCAGCATCCACCAAAAAGGGTCCGGCTCCGGGTGTCCCAAGGCCCAGGGGGTGCATCAGAACATTTTCATCACCTTTCACAATCACCAATGGGACAAGGCAGGGATGTCCTCTGTCCCCTCTCTTATACATCCTAGTGACGGAGCACCTGCTCTCATCAATTCGCCATAACCCCAATATTAGGTGGATTGAGGTGGGAGGCACCGAGTACAAGTGCTCTCTATTTGCTGATGATGTCCTAGTATATATCACTCAATCACATATATCCATCCATGCTGTTATGGCTGAAATAGATCACTTTGTTACATGGTCAAATTTTAAAATCAATGCAGCGAAGTCTGAGGCCCTCGATGTCTCCCTCCCCAAATCCATATAGGATTCCATCCAGTCCAGCTTTCCCTTTGCCTGGCCCTCACAGGGTATCTAATACTTAGGAATTCCTATTCATAGAGACCTCTCCCATCTATGTTATCTTAATTTTGGGCCCTTTATTGAACAACTCCATACAGACCACGGTTGGCAAGTTAGAACTGTAAGATTCACTACGTGAACCACTGGTGTTTTGTGGAAAAGCACATGTACACTGTGTTCCAAATTATTATGCAAAAAGTGTTTAGGAGTGATAAGGGAAGAATTTGTTTGTTTGTCAGTTAAACTCATTGATGGTGATGTGTGTCAGGGCTCTTTATATCACTGTAAGCAATTGCAGACACCTGTGCTAATTAGTTTGGCAGGTGTGTCCAATGAAAGGCAAGACTACTTAAGAAGGCTGTCTCACATTATTAAGCAGCCTACATTTTCTGCCAAAATAGGAAAGAAAAAGGATGTGTCGGCTGCTGAGAAGCAACAAATTGTGGAGTGTTTAGGTCAAGGCATGACTACAATCAACATTGTGCGATGATCAGGATGAAGTGTCTTGGCAATCAAGAAGTATGTAGCTGATTCACAGTACACACGTGTGTGTGCTGATAAGGGCAAATTGAGGACTCTTTCCTACAGGCAATTACGTCAGGTTAAAAGAGCAGCGGCAAAAAAGCCTTGTCATAGCAGCAGACAAGTTTTTGAAGCTGCTGGTGCCTCCAACGTCCCCCGAACAACAAGATGCAGGGTCCTTCAGAGGTTTGCAGCTGTGCATATGTCATCCTGTCGACCTCCTCTATCCACTTCACACAAGCAGAAACGGCTCCAGTGGGCCAAACATTACATGAAGACTGATTTCAAAACTGTTTTGTTCACGGATGAGTGCCGTGCAGCGCTCGATGGTCCAGATGGATGGAGTGGAGGATGGCTGGTTGATGGACACCCCACGCAAACACGGCTACAGCGCCAACAAGGAGGAGGTGGAGTAATGTTTTGGGCTGGAATCATGGGGAGAGAGATTGTCGGCCCTTTTAGGATCCCTGAAGGCGCTAAAGATGAAATCCATAATGTATGTGGATTTTCTCAAACACCACTTCCTGCCATGGTTCAAGAAGAAGAACCATGTATTTCACAGCAAGATCATTTTTTTGCATGATAATGCACCATCTCATGCTGCACATAAAACATCTGCATCTCTGGCTGATATGGGCATAAAAGGGGACAAACTTATGGTGTGACCCCCATGCTCCCCTGACCTCTACCCCATTCAGAACCTCTGGAGCATCATCAAAAGGAGTGTCCACGATGGCGGGAGGCAGTTCACATCTAAGCAACAGCTCTGGGAGGGTATTCTGTCCTCATGCAAAACAATTGAAGCAGAAACCATCCAAAACCTGACAAATTCAATGGACGAGAGAGTTCAGAAGCTCCTTTCGAACAAGGGGTCCTATGTGAAAATGTAACATCACCTAGAATAAAGTTTTGAGTTGAAAACTGTTTGATTTCAGTTTCTAATAACCTGCTAATGCTTATAATTTCAAAAATGACCATTTTTTTGGTCTTTATTAAAATGAAAAGTTTGATCGAAAAGTTTGGGGGATCTAAGAGTGTGGCAACCCAGTAGTCATGATTACTCCGAATTCTGACAATATGAGGGTCATGTTGCAGGTAGTGCAGCAAGAAGGCACTTATGTGTCTTGCGCATCTCGGAGCCCCAAAATTATTTTCCGGGCTAGATGCAGCTACAAATTATTATTAATTTTAAATCTGGTGGAGCTTAGTATAGATGGGCTAATAGGATCAGTGCTGCACACTGCTACAAAGCCCAAATTATTTTCCAGTCAAGATACAGATAAACATGATTAGTAATTTGAAAGCTTAAAACGGTTGGTAGGGTGATTTTAACCAATCATCAAGCTTTTACTCTCCCCAGGATGACACAGGGGTAGAAAAGTCGTTTCGGATCCATGATTTGTTCATCTTTATGAACGTGAGTCTGTCTACATTATCAGTGGAGAGCCGTGTGCGCTTATCTGTCAGCACACCACCAGCAGCGCTGAACACACGTTCAGACAGAACGCTGGCTGCGGGGCATGACAAGATCTCCAAGGCGTAAGTGGCTAGCTCCGGCCATTTATCCAGATTGGAAACCCAAAAAGAGCAAGGGTCCAGTGACACAGTCATGGCTTCAATGTTTACTTGGAGATACTCCTGTACCATCGTCTCTAGGCGTTGACTATGTGTCAGACTTCTTGTCTCCTGTGGCCTTGCAAAGGATGGGCTAAAAAAGTGGTGAAATGATTCCGCAAAATTGATGTTACCAGCAGATACTGTGGTTCTGTTACGGTTTGAGTGCTGAACACTTGACGGTCCCACTGTTGGCAAGTTGGAACTGTGAGATTCACTACGTGCACCACTGGTGTTTTGTGGAAAAGCACATGTAAGATTCTGCAACAGTCTCTGCTGATACTCCTGCATGCGTGCATCCCTTTCTATGGCAGGAATAATTTCTGCAAATTTACTTTTGTACCGGGGATCTAACAGTGTGGCAACCCAGTAGTCAGGATTATTTCTAATTCTCACAATTCGAGGGTCATGTTGCAGGTAGTGCAGCAAGAAGGCACTCATGTGTGTTGCGCATCCAGGAGCACCAAGTCCCTGTTGTGTTGGTGGCGAGGTAACAATCATGCTTCCTTCCTCTGTCCTCTCCCCCCAACCTCGCACAACAGAAATGTGATCAAGGTCTCCCTCATCTGATGAGTCTTCCATCAGTTCGTCCTCCACTTCTTCCTGGGCTCCTGCACCTTCCTCACTAGTTTGGCTGCTACCATGCGCCCTGGTAAAACCATCTCCCCCACCCTCACATGCCTGCCGCCTTGATGCTGCCGACCGTCTGGACCTTGCAGATGTTAGCCCTTCCGCATACAACTCCTCCTCCTCTACTTCCTCCACCTCCTCTTGTGCCACCACCTGACTCCGAATTCTGTTTAACATGTGCTCCAGCATGTAAATCACCGGAATAGTCATGCTGATAATGGCATCGTCAGCACTAAACATCTTCGCCAGTTCATGCATGAAGTACTCAAACTATGTATTTTTTGGCCTCTACTTAGCTTTTGCTGACAAATGTTACAGATAACACGAGTTGGGTCATCTTTATCGATCTGAAAAAATGCCCAGGCTATGCAAGGCTTAGCACCCATGCGAAATGAAGAGCCACCACGACTTGTGGTGAGAGGCAGAGTTGTGTTTGAGGATGCAGTTGTTGACGTGCTTCCAGTACTACGTCTCTGTCCAGGAAGGCGCAACCTGACCTCGTCGTCACTAGCATCTTCCTCCACCTCCTCTGCTGACCTCATCTCTTGGCTGACTGTGGGTTGACAGTAAGTGGGATCTCCAACCTCATCATCATCACCCTGTGCGTTATCACACCCGTCGTCCTCAGAGCCAACCTGTTCCTGCCCTGACAAAAAACTAAAGTTGTCGCTCCAATCAGGTATTTGAGTCTCATCATCGTCTTCCTCATTGTCTCCACCAACAGGAGTTACAGTTTGGGAATGAGGGTCTACATTATGGTCAGAACCTTCTGCGTCTGGTCCTGGATCCGATTCATAAAGATTCTGGGCATCAGTGCAGATCATTTCCTCGTCTGGATTCACAGAAGCGCTGGAGTCGACCTCTGATTCCCAGGCTATAGTATGAGTAAACAGCTCTGCAGACTCAACCATCTGTTCTACCTCATACTCAGACGGGCAGCTGGAGATTTGGGAGCTGTGCGGAAGCAAGTGCGATTGGGGTGACACCTTTGAGGACTGGAGTATTTGTGATGTTGAAGTTGATGTGGAGGAGAGCCCACTTAAAGGAGCACTTGATATCCGTTGAAGCACCTGCTGTTTTTGTGCCTCATCTGGAATTTGTAGCGATTGGCGTGGCCGTAAGAAAGGGATCTTATCACATTGTCCGCTAAAAGAAGTAGACATTTTAGTTTGGCTGGAAGATGGTCTTTCTTCTGCAGATGTTACTGTTGCTTTAACACCTACCCCACGGACACAACCTTTTTTCCCCTTCCCAACACGCCTATTCCCCTTTCCACCAGCAGCAGGCCTTTTTCCACTCATTTTGGTGGTTAACTAATTCACAACTCTGGAGTTGTTTGCACAAAAAAACAATGGATGGGAACCGAGCAGAGCTGAGTGGCCAAACTGTGGTATTAGGCCAAAACTATTGGCTGGGTTAGATGCAGAAAAAAATTATATTCAATTTTCAACCTGATGGAGGTCAGTATAGATGGACTAATAGAGAAAGTCCCACACACAGCTAGAAGCCCAAATATTTTTTCAGAGGTAGATGCAGAAAAAAAATATATTCAGTTTGCAACCTGATGGAGGTCAGTATAGATGGACTAATAGAGAAAGTCCCACACACTGCTAGAAGGCCAAATATTTTTTCAGAGGTAGATGCAGAAAAAAATTATATTCAGTTTGCAACCTGATGGAGGTCAGTATAGATGGACTAATAGAGAAAGTCCCACACACTGCTAGAAGGCCAAATATTTTTTCAGAGCTAGATGCAGACAAAAAATTATTTTCAGTTTGCAACCTGATGGAGGTCAGTATAGATGGATTAAAAGAACAAGTCCCACACACAGCTAGAAGCCCAATATTTTTTCAGAGGTAGATGCAGAAAAAAATTATATTCAGTTTGCAACCTGATGGAGGTCAGTATAGATGGACTAATAGAGAAAGTCCCACACACTGCTAGAAGGCCCAATATTTTTTCAGAGGTAGATGCAGAAAAAAATTATATTCAGTTTGCAACCTGATGGAGGTCAGTATAGATGGACTAATAGAGAAAGTCCCACACACTGCTAGAAGGCCAAATATTTTTTCAGAGGTAGATGCAGAAAAAAATTATATTCAGTTTGCAACCTGATGGAGGTCAGTATAGATGGACTAATAGAACAAGTCCCACACACAGCTAGAAGCCCAATATTTTTTCAGAGGTAGATGCAGAAAAAAAATATATTCAGTTTGCAACCTGATGGAGGTCAGTATAGATGGACTAATAGAGAAAGTCCCACACACTGCTAGAAGGCCAAATATTTTTTCAGAGGTAGATGCAGATAAAAATTATTTTTAATTTGCAACCTGATGGAGGTCAGTATAGATGGACTAATAGAGAAAGTCCCACACACTGCTAGAAGGCCAAATATTTTTTCAGAGCTAGATGCAGACAAAAAATTATTTTCAGTTTGCAACCTGATGGAGGTCAGTATAGATGGACTAATAGAGAAAGTCCCACACACTGCTAGAAGGCCAAATATTTTTTCAGAGCTAGATGCAGAGAAAAAATTATTTTCAGTTTGCAACCTGATGGAGGTCAGTATAGATGGACTAATAGAACAAGTCCCACACACAGCTAGAAGCCCAAATATTTTTTCAGAGGTAGATGCAGAAAAAAATTATATTCAGTTTGCAACCTGATGGAGGTCTGTATAGATGGATTAATAGAACAAGTCCCACACACAGCTAGAAGCCCAATATTTTTTCAGTGGTAGATGCAGAAAAAAAATATATTCAGTTTGCAACCTGATGGAGGTCAGTATAGATGGACTAATAGAGAAAGTCCCACACACTGCTAGAAGGCCAAATATTTTTTCAGAGCTAGATGCAGACAAAAAATTATTTTTAATTTGCAACCTGATGGAGGTCAGTATAGATGGACTAATAGAGAAAGTCCCACACACTGCTAGAAGGCCAAATATTTTTTCAGAGCTGGATGCAGATAAAAATTATTTTTAATTTGCAACCTGATGGAGGTCAGTATAGATGGACTAACAGAGAAAGTCCCACACACTGCTAGAAGGCCAAATATTTTTTCAGAGCTAGATGCAGAAAAAAATTATATTCAGTTTGCAACCTGATGGAGGTTAGTATAGATGGACTAATAGAACAAGTCCCACACACAGCTAGAAGCCCAAATATTTTTTCAGAGGTAGATGCAGATAAAAATTATTTTTAATTTGCAACCTGATGGAGGTCAGTATAGATGGATTAATAGAACAAGTCCCACACACAGCTAGAAGCCCAATATTTTTTCAGTGGTAGATGCAGAAAAAAAATATATTCAGTTTGCAACCTGATGGAGGTCAGTATAGATGGACTAATAGAGAAAGTCCCACACACTGCTAGAAGGCCAAATATTTTTTCAGAGCTAGATGCAGACAAAAAATTATTTTTAATTTGCAACCTGATGGAGGTCAGTATAGATGGACTAATAGAGAAAGTCCCACACACTGCTAGAAGGCCAAATATTTTTTCAGAGCTGGATGCAGATAAAAATTATTTTTAATTTGCAACCTGATGGAGGTCAGTATAGATGGACTAATAGAGAAAGTCCCACACACTGCTAGAAGGCCAAATATTTTTTCAGAGCTAGATGCAGAAAAAAATTATATTCAGTTTGCAACCTGATGGAGGTTAGTATAGATGGACTAATAGAACAAGTCCCACACACAGCTAGAAGCCCAAATATTTTTTCAGAGGTAGATGCAGATAAAAATTATTTTTAATTTGCAACCTGATGGAGGTCAGTATAGATGGACTAATAGAGAAAGTCCCACACACTGCTAGAAGGCCAAATATTTTTTCAGAGCTAGATGCAGAAAAAAATTATATTCAGTTTGCAACCTGATGGAGGTTAGTATAGATTGACTAATAGAACAAGTCCCACACACAGCTAGAAGCCCAAATATTTTTTCAGAGGTAGATGCAGAAAAAAATTATATTCAGTTTGCAACCTGATGGAGGTCAGTATAGATGGATTAATAGAACAAGTCCCACACACAGCTAGAAGCCCAATATTTTTTCAGAGGTAGATGCAGAAAAAAATTATATTCAGTTTGCAACCTGATGGAGGTCAGTATAGATGGACTAATAGAGAAAGTCCCACACACTGCTAGAAGGCCAAATATTTTTTCAGAGCTAGATGCAGACAAAAAATTATTTTCAGTTTGCAACCTGATGGAGGTCAGTATAGATGGACTAATAGAACAAGTCCCACACACAGCTAGAAGCCCAAATATTTTTTCAGAGGTAGATGCAGAAAAAAATTATATTCAGTTTGCAACCTGATGGAGGTCTGTATAGATGGATTAATAGAACAAGTCCCACACACAGCTAGAAGCCCAATATTTTTTCAGAGGTAGATGCAGAAAAAAAATATATTCAGTTTGCAACTTGATGGAGGTCAGTATAGATGGACTAATAGAGAAAGTCCCACACACTGCTAGAAGGCCAAATATTTTTTCAGAGCTAGATGCAGACAAAAAATTATTTTTAATTTGCAACCTGATGGAGGTCAGTATAGATGGACTAATAGAGAAAGTCCCACACACTGCTAGAAGGCCAAATATTTTTTCAGAGCTAGATGCAGAAAAAAATTATATTCAGTTTGCAACCTGATGGAGGTTAGTATAGATGGACTAATAGAACAAGTCCCACACACAGCTAGAAGCCCAAATATTTTTTCAGAGGTAGATGCAGATAAAAATTATTTTTAATTTGCAACCTGATGGAGGTCAGTATAGATGGACTAATAGAGAAAGTCCCACACACTGCTAGAAGGCCAAATATTTTTTCAGAGCTAGATGCAGACAAAAAATTATTTCAGTTTGCAACCTGATGGAGGTCAGTATAGATGGACTAATAGAACAAGTCCCACACACAGCTAGAAGCCCAAATATTTTTTCAGAGGTAGATGCAGAAAAAAATTATATTCAGTTTGCAACCTGATGGAGGTCTGTATAGATGGATTAATAGAACAAGTCCCACACACAGCTAGAAGCCCAATATTTTTTCAGAGGTAGATGCAGAAAAAAAATATATTCAGTTTGCAACCTGATGGAGGTCAGTATAGATGGACTGATAGAGAAAGTCCCACACACTGCTAGAAAGCCAAATATTTTTTCAGAGCTAGATGCAGAAAAAAATTATATTCAGTTTGCAACCTGATGGAGGTCAGTATAGATGGACTAATAGAACAAGTCCCACACACTGCTAGAAGCCCAAATATTTTTTCAGAGCTAGATGCAGAAAAAAATTATATTCAATTTGCAACCTGATGGAGGTCAGTATAGATGGACTAATAGAATGATGCTATGCCCAAAAGATTTTACTTCACTAGGTGCAGTAAAAAAATTGGTATTCTATACACAGGTGGTATATCTTGCAACACAGATAGGCTACTCCACTGACTAACACACTCTGCAATAGGCCAAAAAGGATTAGCTTTGCTAGATTCAGCCAAATGCTGTGAAAAAAACTTGCACAGCACTGGCACAGACCTGCCTGGCAAAAACTGATAGGAACTGATGTAACCTAGTCCTGAAAAGGACTGCAATTACAATTAGTCTTTACTCCCACAATCTATCTATTTAAGAGCACAGACCTGCCTGATAAAAGTCGTAGGAAATGCTGTAACCTAGTCCTTAAAAGGACTGCAATCACAACTATTCCCTACTCCCAAGCTATCTGTAGATTTGTGCGAAAATTGGCTTGAAATTAACAAGGTATAGCGCACACAGCAACAGCGGTGCCGTCTAACACGCAGCTGCAGCAGTGAGAAAATGGTGGCGACGGGGAAAATGGCTTGGTCTTATAGGGCAAGGACATGTGACATACACTGCCAATGACACATGCCCTTGCTTGTGTGAAAAAAGCACTTCGCTCCGTGTGTGCGCTGCTGATAGGCTGACAGATTGCACCTCCCCACTGTAAATGCGGGAAAGAGAAAAAAAAATGGAGATCTTCATTATTCCTGCAGAGATCCATCCCCTGCCCCTCCCCCCACCCCGCTGTACACTCAAACTGCGTATTAACATTAATTTTCATCATTACTGAGAAAAAATCCAGTTATGATTTTGGTGCACGAACAGTTATCGAACATAACCTCGAACAGCCGAATTTTTCTCAAATCGTTCGTGTTCGCCGAACGGCTCGAACACCGCCCAAAACAGCTCGAATTTGAGATTGGCGAACAGTTCGAGTAGAACAACGCTCATCTCTAGTCGTGTGAACGAGCCCTTGCATAGTACTGCCCGGCGATAGGTGTGGAGCCTATATAGGAACAGTAGGGTAGGCAGGGTGACATTATATCTGCCTAGGGTTCTCTACTCCCCCTTTCCCTAGTATTTAAGCTTCCTCCCCCTCTTCCTTTCGTGTTGCACTTTGTCTTTCCCATATCTTGCGTGACAATGTGTCTCCCAGTGTTTTTGTGATAGTGTTATGCCACTTGAGCACTGCAGTTAATTAGTGGTTAAACCTCAGACATCCAAAAGGAAGTGTGAGAACTTCAGTCCATTACTGGCCACTGATTCGTTGCAGGGCTCTCATAGCATAACCATGTCACGCAAGCCCCTGGAGACCCAGCGACGACATTGCTGAAACGACACAGCTGCAGGAGGGGAGTATATGATTTTTATTTTTTTTATTGTTCATAATTTAAGAATGGGTTGTTGGAGTGGAGGACAACCCCTTTAAGCAATCAAATAAAATTATTCTAAAGTTTAAACAATATTCATATGCAACTAAAATGAAGTTTCATGGCTGTCACCTACTTCTCCAGTCCTCTGTGGTTCTTCCTTGGAAAGGGCAGCTGACATTCCTTGTGCATATGCGTTGGTCACACACTCTGAAAGCCTATTCTGCTTGCGGAACAGTAATTTGTCACATGTGTCAACCAGGGGTGTAGTTAGGTTGCAGCAACCAGGGCATGTGTCTTTTGTACTGAGTGTCAGAAGGGGCACCAACAAGCCACGTTTCGTTAACCGGGGTAATTAGATGCTAGGCTAGGGCAGCACACTGAACTTTTTTGCAACATTTCATGCAGTTTTAGTTTCTCAAGAAAACTGCTTGAGTCGGGGTTTGTGTTACTCTGTAACGTCTGATATTGTTTGTACCCTCAGATTTGTAAAGTGCGTAGATATTTGCAAGGTCTTGTCAGGTAACGTGATATCTCTAAATCATGGTGCTCATCTCTCCTCCACTTTCTTCTCCACTTTTTTTCCCCTCTTCCTCACCCCCTTTTTGTCACTTTTCTAAACTTGTGGTTGGTTTTCTTTGGATCTCTTGAGTGAAGCTATCTCAAAATGACTTAATAAGACACGGTTCGGTTTGTCTTCACCTACACATGTGAATATTTAACATTTATAACCAGATGCTAAGTCATGCTTACTGTCTGGGATGGTTCACAGTCTGATGTAATCAACCAGCTACTTTTCGTATAGCGTACACTCATCAAGGAAAAACTCATGATTAGAACTTATTTCTATGCACAGAAGGAATCTGCATTTTTGGAAGTTATTTATTCACAGACCCTATCATTGCCAATCTTTGTAGGAGCCAAGCACCATCATTTGTAGTCAATCCTATTGAGTGAGCATTTTTTTCATTATCGGACAACGTCAATCTATGAGATTTTTGATCCAACTTTAGTGACATCCTAAAACGGTCAGGTGTCATTGTTCAAAGCCAACGGTTTCATAGACAACAAACCTCACTTAGTAATTTTTCTTCTAGTGGTTTGGTGTCCTCTATTAGAAGTTGGACTTCCTTCTGAAGAGCAGTCAACTGGAAGCGTCTTTCACGAGTGGACGGTCGTCTTCATTTATGGTCTGTGAATAATCTGAAGAACGTCTCAATGACTTTAGAGATCAACCTGCATTAAAAGAAGCTCTTCAACACTCCGGGGGAAACGAATATCCACTTGAGAAGAATCCCTAAAAACTTACACAAGATAAAGAAACACATTACTTGGCTGCCAGTATAGTAATCTTTTCTGTTCCCTAAGTCATGGAGCTTCGGGATGCTCTGGAAAAGGACAGCCTGTTTTCTCCCTTTCAGTCTTCCATGGTATCTATTCTATGTGCTCCTCTCCTCCTTGTTGCCACACATAACCTCATGCAAATTTTCACAGGTGCGGTGCCACCTTTTCATTGCCAATCTAACCTCACTCTTGAAAGTTCTTATTTACCAAAAGATTCATGCACTCGATACATTTCACTTCTATCGAATGATACAGAAGCGTGCAAGCAAGGGGAGCGGATATACGACTTGACTTTATACACTTCTACTATTATCAGTGAGGTAAGTGAGACATTAACTTATTAATTGTTTTTTATTGAATTTTATGTGCCGGTATCCAACGTGGATTTGAGTGGGGTTACAAATATAAAAAAACATTGACACTTTATCTGAGTGCACAATGACTTAAAGGGGTTGTTCAGGAAATATCAGATTGGTGGAGGTCCAACATCAGGCACCCCCCACTGATCAGCTGTTTGTACCTCTCTGCAAACGGATCTACAAAGAGCTGGAACGCCATCTCCGTACACTGCTGCTCATCTCTTATTGGACTGAATGGGAGCTTTCTACATCTGGCTGTAGTGTACAAACAACTTATTGGTGGGGTTGTCGGATGTTGGACCACCGACAATCTGATACTAATGACCCATCTTGAGCTTAGATAATCAGTACATAAATTCTGGACAATCCCTTTAATCTGAAAAGTGCACTAGGATGCCATACAGTGCTATCTTGCAATAGAAATGAATAACTAATATTCATACTGTATGTACTATAGATCCTATATAGCGTGACTGAATCATATACAGGAAGAATTACATTTAGGCGATTGGCCAAGGCAGTGGCGTAACTAGAGTACAATGGGCCCCGGTGCAAAACTTGGATCTGGGTCCCCACCTGCATGTTGGTCACATGTATGGGCCCTTGTAGCGTTCTAGATCCTATAATGACATGCGTGTTCACCCCCCTCCCCATGTAATAATGTTCCTGCACAGCAATACACTCCTCTGACGCACATTCAGCTGAAATAGAGGTCAGCTCCCCTCCTGCACGGTCACGGTCACACCCTCTGTTACACCTCTGAGCTGAGGTAAACCATTAATACAGGGAGTAGGATCCATCTTTAAGATACACACTGGTGTCAATAAAATCACCCTACTGATACGTCAACTGGTAATGTATTTTAATTTGCTGGATAATTCTGCATACAACTATTCAAAAGAAAGTTACACGCATTTACCCAAATGGAATTTGAATAAATTCAGATTTTGGCTTTAATCCTAAATCATGTGACAAGGCTTGTTAGAGGGTCGATATTGACTTTCAGGATTACTACTGTACTTTCTATAGGTGGCGCTAGAGTTCTAGTCCTCTACCTGTCTGAAGAGACCATTTTTTAGTTGATAACACCCCTTTATGGTAAACCCAATGTGTTACCCTAATGCACAAACAAAACAGATAAAAGACAAACTGGCTCTGCTACATTTAAAAGGTAATACATTTAGAAAAAAAAAAATGCATAGAACCCGATATAATGCAGTGTTAGTGCAAAACTAAGAATCTTCCCTCTTGTTTCTTCAAACAGTGGGATTTGGTTTGTGAACGAGAATGGATGAAGGAACTGGCACAGTCCACTTATATGGCAGGAGTGCTGGTGGGTGCAATGTTATATGGACCTCTTGCAGACAGGTGAGGAGGGCATGACTGTGACTGTGGACTGGGGCTTTGATAAATGATGGAACATTATAATAAGGTACATGACTGTGCTCATTTATTTTCAATAACCTTGTAAGAACACTGTTACTGTAAAAGCTGTGCCACAGTATACATTATGCATACGTGTGTACGGCCAGGGTGCCACTGCCTAATCTTCATTCTATATAAGTCATTTTTGTGCTTTTTTTTATACACCAAGGCTCTACTTTGGCTGTTACTGATAATAGGCATTTTGCGTAATCTCTGCTAGCGGCCGCTCACTCTTGTACAGGGTTGGACTGGCCCACCAGAGAACCGGAGAATCCTCCGGTGGGCCGTGGCTTCTCCTTCAGGACAGTTCATAGTGCAAACCTTGCAGCTACTATGGGGCTCTTGAGTGGGGGAGAAAGGTGGGTCCTCAGAATCAAATCCTCTGGTGGGCCCAATGTTCTTCAGTCTGACACTGCTCTTGTATGTTCACCAGTCCCTGGTAGCATCCATTGTTGCGGTTTTATTATTTTACTCTAGCACAGTAGGGACATTTTGACACTATTTACATTTCTTATTACACTTTATTCATGCTTCATTAGTGCACTTCACCGGGAACCTTTTATTTGAATTGTTTTATTCATACTTTTCAATAAAATTCTATCAGATTATTAGGTTTGTTAATTTTTTTGAGTCTACAATATAGAAATATGCAAGGTAACATTCAGCTATAATCTCTATGAATAACATTGGTATGATAGAAGAAAGCACCCTTAGGGCTTGTGCACATAACCATATTTTTCGATCCGAGTGTGATCTGACAAAACGTTGGATCACTTTTGGACCAATGTTATTCTAAGGGGCCGTGCACCTGTTCTTTGGACTGAGCCGGTCCAAGTTAAAAATCGCTGCATGCATCTGATTATTGAATTGCACTCGGCCATGCAAGTCAATGAGTCAGTGGAAAACATTGGACTGCACTCGGATGACCTCTGAGTGCAGTCCGATTTTCAAAGACTGATGGAATGGAGAAGATGCAGAAATTATTTTTCCATCTCCTCATCCGAGAGAATCAGATCACACTCTGATCAGAGTTTGATTAGTATAATCGGTCAAACAAGAGAAAATACTGTCCTGTGACCCCAGCATTACATTAACCCATCTAAGTCCGGGCTGAGTATCCTGCCTTCACTGGGAATTCTGCACCGGCCTCCTGCTCCATAATCAATTCATCTGTTTTCCACCCATGTCAGCATGTTCACAGACGGCTCAGATGCGATGTCTGCACTGAGCACAAATAGACAAACCTGCAAAAGATGAATGTGACCGGAGAGAACTAAACTGGTTTGAAGATTTTTTTTTTCTTTATAACACACAACATATAAAGGTGCAATCTAAAGATGGTCTGTTATCGCTAATATTTCTGGTTTAGTAGTTAATACTTATATTTCCTATGAAAAAAAAAAATCCAGGATATCTTTTCTTAAAACTTTGCATTGTGCTATTCCTTTGATAGTCCCTCTACAAATATATGAAAAAGAAATGGGACACTTCTCATTGGGGAGTGTTCCTATGAGAGTCCAAAAACCGCTTCAAATACAGTTTGGTGCAAATTTTGGAACAGATCCGCTTCAAAATCCTCCTCAAAAAGCTCTGAGAACTCGTCCTATACCGTCCACAGTCTACACAAACTAAAATCCTAAATGCAAAATTAAAGGGGTTAAACACACATTTTAGTGCACCAATAAGTGAATAAGGATGAGAGGAGAGGGGTATATGTGATTTACTAACACATCATGCTTCGATTTCTGTGCCACTCTCTGGCACTGTAAAGCGCTGACAACGTCTCCAAAATCAGCCTCAATGCTCTCGCCCCTGTCCATCAGTGTCTCCCATTGTAACACACAGGGCCTGTTCTAGTTTCCTGGTGTACAAGCACAGATGAAAGCATAACTTAATATTTTAATCTGTGCTTGCACGTTAGGAAGAATTACAATGGAAAAAGATGATAGATAGGGTTGGATCATGGGCACCTTCATCATATTTTAAAAAGCTTATGCTACAATCTTGCAGCAATCGGTGAAGATACAAACTGGAATGGTTTGGAAAAACATTGGGTAACTGCAATAAAATAACAAAATATTAAGATATGTTCAGATATGGAAGAATTTGCAAAGTCCACAGTAGAAATCCATGGAATCTTTGAGACCTATAGATCTTGCTGCAGATTTGATACTCCTTAGCATGCTCTAAAATCCATTTCGGTTTTTTCAACACATGTAAAAGTGTTTTTTGTTGTTTTTTTTTTACAACCCCATTTACTTGCATCTATTGTACAACCCCAGTTCCAAAAAGTTGGACACCATGTAAAAAATCACAAGAACGCAATGATCTGAAAATCTCTTATAGACCTATTTTCTTCCTCACAGATCATAAGGTGAACTTTGAAAATTTTTCCCATGTCCTTTGAAAAAAAAAATGAATTGATGGCAGCAACAGATCTCAAAAGTTGTGCTCGGACTGTGTCTAGCATTGTGCAGCATTCCCTCTTCAGCCTGTTACCATCTGTGAAGTGGGGAGACAGTTTCTGGAGTTTTGGGAGAGGAATGTTGTCCCGTTCTTGTCTGATCTCGGATTCTCGTCTGGGGTCTTTGCCAAATTTAATGCGTCAAATGTTTTTTGTATTGGTGAAAGGTCTGGACTGCGGACAACCAGTTCATCACCTGAACTCTTCTTATGCCTAACAAATACTGTAGTGATAGATACAGTATGTGGTTTAGCATTGTCTTGCTGAAACATAAAAGGTCTTCCCTGAAACAGACATTGTCTGGATGGAGTTTGTTATTCTAAATCCTCTCTCATATATATATATATTGCTCAGCATTGATAGCGCCTTTCCAGGAAAACTTTTTGCCATCAGTGTATACCGTTCAAAGATTTCTTTAACAATTTCCCGAGAGGACAAACATTTTCAGCGCCCTTTCTGAAAGTATCAACTGCTGTACAGTGGCCCCAAGTCTCAGTGACCTTTTGTACTCACTCCTGTTGTGTCAGTGTGCCATAGTTTAAGAAATCTGCTACTGTGCTTCTCAATTGTTAACTACATAGTTACATAGATGAAAAAAGACACAGGTTCAACTTTTTTTTTTCAATCAATGTACATTATGTTTCAATAGATCATTTATAACCCACATTGCCATTCATTATGAGAAAACCATCCAGCTCTTTATTAAATGCCAATAAAGTATCTGCCATTACTATCTCTTGCAGTCAGATATTCCACAGTCTGACTGCTCTAACTGTAAAGAAACCTTATCTACTGAGATACCAGAGTCAGCTTTTCTGTTTGTGTATTGAATTTCCGTGTTTTTTTGTAAGGTCCTTGGATGGAATAAATCATATACCAGTCCTTTATATTAACCATACATGTATTCATACATATAAATGAGGTCACCTCTGAGGTGTCTTTTTTTTTTTCTTAGCGAAACAACCTTTCCAACATTCTATCTCATGTAATAATCTAGTTGTCCACTGTTAAAATATACTTATTTACGTATATTTTTTATAGAGGACTGTTTACCAGATGCGATTGTTCAAAGAATATATCACGATATTCTTACAAAATAATGTGCCGGTTTATTCTTGGATTGTCCATTAAAAGGAATAATTGCAGTAGTTACATAAAATAGGTGAAATAGTTACAAAGTGATTGTCCATTTGTTGATAGAGTCACCCATCGTTTCCTGGGATCCTGGATGGTAGGTTGCGTCTGTCTGTGTCCAGTACATGTGTCAGGGCCTACATGTCATCTGCTTCCTTCACACGTACATACTCCGTCTGGTGTCGTGTGTCCAAGAGAGCCCCTCGCTATGTCTTACAGGATTATATAGGCCCCTCATAGCATCTGTTCTTTATATATGGCACTAACTTACACTGAGCTAAGAATAGCACTTTCTGATTTCAGCTAAAAACCCTAGCACGATGGCTGATGTAATCTTATACAAAGTGTGGGAATTCAAATGAATTAAGAATAAAAATGAATATCCATAATTAATATTTAACACGCACCTTTGAATCGGCTCTAGGTTTCCAATTTTCGTTTAAGAAATATTTATTTATACTGCTCAAGAACTGTTCTGTGGAGGTGAAACATTGCATTTGCTCATATGACTTATTAAAAGTTTCACTGGACTTTTGTTAGTTCTTTTTTTTTTTGGAGTGCCGCCTACTCTTTTGGTTTATGTTTGGAATTATGTATATACAAATTCATATTGTAAAATACAATAAAAACATTTGGCTTCTTCTACACTGCAGGTTTGGACGTCGGATGGTGGTCCTGTGCTGTCTTTTGAAGATAGCATCTATGGGAACGGGTGCTGCGTTCTCACCTAATTTCGTTGCTTTTTGCATCTTTCGCTTTATGACCGGCATGGGGATTTGTGGCCTCATCCTTAATGACCTTAGTCTAAGTGAGTTGCTATTCATTTGTGATGTGCAATTTGTCAAAATCTAATGGGTAAATTCAATTTTAAAAATATATTGACAATTTATTCCAAATATCAAGTATTTCACTTATTCCTGTTCTCATCATTTCACCATTTGAAAAACGTTTCTAAACAGAGGTGCACTTCTGCTGTTTTCTTGACTATTAAAATATATAAATGCTGTTTATATAGTCTTGTACAACAACGTACCATAGAAAGTGCTGTATGGATCTACTTGCAGTATATTCATTTCTATGAATATGCAATATGTGCAGTATTTCCCAACAAGTCTATCTGAATCACTTCAGTTCTCTTGATTCTGGTGATTATTTCGGAGCTAGTGGGTGGAAACCAGAACCATGATGTCTCTCTTGCTCGTACCAAGTCACTTACATATACCCTACAGAAAATCTGCACGTATTCAGAGACAAATATACATTTTTATAAGAAGGATTACTTGTATTAAATCTATTAAAAAGAAAGGCCAAAATAAAAAAAAATTACAGACACATGGACATCAATATAGAGCATGTATGTCAAACTCTGACCGGTGGGCCAAATCTGGTCCGCAGGGTGGTTTTATTTGACCCACAACACCAGAACCGTCACCCCTATGTGGGGCCAATTATACTGTATGGAGGACTATGTGGGGCCAATCATATTGTATGGAGGACTATGTGGGGCCCATTATACTGTATGGAGGACTATGTGGGGCCCATTATTCTGTATGGAGGACTATGTGGGGCCCATTATTCTGTATGGAGGACTATGTGGGGCCCATTATTCTGTATGGAGGACTATGTGGGGCCCATTATTCTGTATGGAGGACTATGTGGGGCCATTATTCTGTATGGAGGACTATGTGGGGCCCATTATTCTGTATGGAGGACTATGTGGGGCCAATTATACTGTATGGAGGACTATGTGGGGCCAATTATACTGTATGGAGGACTATGTGGGGCCAATCATATTGTATGGAGGACTATGTGGGGCCCATTATACTGTATGGAGGACTATGTGGGGCCCATTATTCTGTATGGAGGACTATGTGGGGCCCATTATTCTGTATGGAGGACTATGTGGGGCCATTATTCTGTATGGAGGACTATGTGGGGCCCATTATTCTGTATGGAGGACTATGTGGGGCCAATTATACTGTATGGAGGACTATGTGGGGCCCATTATACTGTATGGAAGACTATGTGGGGCCCATTATACTGTATGGAGGACTATGTGGGGCCCATTATTCTGTATGGAGGACTATGTGGGGCCCATTATTCTGTATAGAGGACTATGTGGGGCCCATTATTCTGTATGGAGGACTATGTGGGGCCCATTATTCTGTATGGAGGACTGTGTGGGGCCCATTATTCTGTATGGAGGACTATGTGGGGCCCATTATTCTGTATGGAGGACTATGTGGGGCCCATTATTCTGTATGGAGGACTATGTGGGCCCATTATTCTGCATGGAGGACTATATGGGGCCCATTATTCTGTATGGAGGACTATGTGGGGCCCATTATTCTGTATTGAAGACTATGTGGGACCCATTATTCTGTATTGAGGACTATGTAGGGCCCATTATTCTGTACTGAGGACTATGTGAGGCCCATTATTCTGTATGGAGGACTATGTGGGCCCATTATTCAATCTGCTCTTCCTTCCTCTTCCCCTCATATGATATGATATCATATATCATCCCACAGACAGCTGGAAAATGACTTGATCAAGATAAATTGTAGCATTTTTTAAGCGTGAATGATAAGTTTAAGAGGCATATGGATGGGGAGAAGAAGATGTGGAGAAAGAAGTCATATTGGTGGATGTAGATGAAGTAATATAGAAGAAGGTCACCATCACTGATGCTTTCATCTCTTGCAGCTATGGAATGGATTCCAAAGAAATATCTTGCAACTGTGTCAATTATTCAAGGAACCAGTCTAACTTTAGGACAAATCATTCTGGCAGGAGTGGCTTATGTTGTAACAGACTGGCGCTGGCTGCAGTTAGCGCTCTCCTTACCTTACTTCATATTCTCGATTCTGGCATGGTAGGTAATGGTTTTATAGAAGTATCCAGGCAATAATATGCAGTAGGTGTATAACTGTGCATGATGTAAGAAGAAGACATTATAGAACATCAACGTAATACGATAAAACAGAATCCATCCTTCTTTACATTATAGATCTATCTTTGTGGCAAATTTATGTTATAAAGACGTATATGCATTATAAGTAGTATGCAGTTAATTTTGTATGCACGATACAAATCACTCGAACAATACTCTCTCAAAAACAATAATAATCTTAAAATTTTAAGATTTGAGATTCGTCACTGGTTAAACAGAAATATTCTGCTAAGGAACGGGTCTTTGCTATATACAGTACTGTGCAAAAGTTTTAGGCAGGTAAGGAAAATGCTGCAAAGTAAAAATGTTTTAAAAAATACAAGTTGTGATAGTTTATCTTTACCAATTAACAAAATGCAAAGTGAATGAATGATGCATTTAATTAAAATCAATATTTGGTGTAACCGCCCTTTGTCTTCAAAACAGCATTAGGCTATGTGCCCACGATGCAGAAATTCTCAGGATTTTTTCCTGAGCGTTTCTGCATCTCCCTGGCAAAAAAAATGTATGCGAATTGGACATGCAGATTGTACATGCGGATTGTACATGCGGATTGTACATGCGGATTGTACATGCGGATTGTACATGCGGATTGTACATGCGTTTTTCCTGCCAGGGACATGCGGATGTGAAGCGTTCTTCACATGCATTTCCGCATGCGGGTTGACAAGCGCTTTCCAAGCGATTTTAGCATCACTTGGAAAGTGCTTGACAACTTGGTCACACTATATAAATCCATGCAAACGGCATGGATTTATATAGTGTGATTGAAAAGAATGGTTAAAAATAAAAAAATAAATCTATACTTACCTTCCGATGGCCCCCGCAGTCTTGCTTTGCTCCATCCTCCCTTACCGGCAGCTTGCGGTACACTGAAGGACCTGCCGTCACATGACTAAATGACGTCAGCGCAGGTTCTTCAGTCCACCGCGATCTGCCGGCAAGCGAAGACAAGGACACCGCGGGCCATAAGAAGGTAAATATAATATTTATTTTTTATTTTATTCTTTTTTTTACAGGTTCTATGGTACCCGGGTCCGGAGGAGAGTCTCCTCTTCTCCACACCCGGGTACCATCCACACATTAGAACGCATGGAATGCGCATCTACAGATCCAGTGATGTGTAATCCATGCGTTCCAATGCAAGTCAATGGCGGCGAAAATGCAGCGCTTCCGCAAAATAATTGGTAGTGCTGCATTTTTTTCTGCAATGATAATCCGCAGCAGAAATTTCCGCAGCATGTGCACAGCACATGCGGATTATCATTGGGGAACATGGCAGGCCTTCTACCATGCGTTTTGTAAGCGTTTCTGCAGCGTGTTTACAGCTGTGGAAACGCTTAAAAAACGCATCGTGGGCACACAGCCTTACTTATTCTAGGTACACTTGCATAACGCTAGGAATTTAGTAGGATTATAGTCAGTGGAATGAGTAACCAATTATACCAAACAGATCATAATTATCAATATTTCATGTGTAGGTTGAAACAGTCATTAACTGAAACTGAAACAGCTGCTGTGTGGGAGGCTTAAAACTGGATGAGGAACAGCTAACCTCTGCTACAAAGGTGAAGTTATGGAAGACAGTTTCAAATCACAGGTCATACTCAATGGCCAGACTAAGCACAGCAATAAGACACAAGGTAGTTATATACATCAGCAAGATCTCTCCCTGGCAAAAATTTCAAAACAGACTATGGCGTCAAGATGTGCTGTTTAGGCTTTTCTAAAGAAGAAATTAGCAATGTTGAGGACCATAGACGCAGGTAACTTATTGAAAAACATGAGAAACACATCATAATTACTTCCCTTCAAATCAGAAAACGTCCAGCAGTGCCATCAGCTCAAAACTGGCAGCAACCAGTGGGATTCAGCTACCCCCATCTATTCTTCAGAGAAGACTGGCCAAAAGTGGTCTTCATGAAAGAATTGAGGCCAAAAAACATACCTTCCACATGTAAACAAGGCCAACTATTTAGGAAAACAAAGGAATTGTGGTACTGAAAAATGGCAGCAGGTGCTCTGGCCTTAGGAGTCAAAATATAAGAGGCACAATAATGAATATCTGCAGGCAACAGCGATGCATGTTGAAGGTTCCTTGCAAGTTAGAAGCTGCATTTCAGCAAAATGAGACAGGAATTTGATTAGGATTAATGGTGTCCTCAACGCTGAGAAATACAGACAGATACTTATCCAATGTGCAATACCATCAGGGAGACGTCTGATTGGCTTCAAATTTATTCTGTAGCTGGACAACAAACCTAAACTAACAGCCAATGTCATTAAGAACTAACTTCAGCGTAAAGAGGAACAAGGAGTCTTGGAAGTTATCATCCGGCCCCTACAGATCCCTGATCTCAAGATCATCCAATCTGTGTGGGATTACATGAAGAGACAGATTTGTACAAGCGATATCTACAGAAGATTTGTGGTCTGTTCTCCATGATGTTTGGAACAACTTCCCTGACAAGTTCCTTCAAAAAGAAGAATTGGTGCTGTTTTAAAGGCAAATAATGGTCACGCCAAATACTAATGTGATTTAGATTTCTCTTTTCTTCATTCACTTTGTTGTTATCTCAAAAAGCAGTTCCTATAGGCAGTGCTTACCTGCCATTTATTTTCCTCTGATCTTATTACCTGGCTGTTTTTATCTCACTAAAGCAGAGCTTGACTTAGTTTAGCTACAAAGTCTACAGGTTGTCTGACGTAGTATGAGGCACTCCCCTGTCTCATGATTGGTTTAGCCTCCTGATTTCTGCCTCCTCATGCAGCTATTTTCTCAACTATATCCCTTTGCCTTTTTCACCAAAAACAGGTGGGTCCCAGAATCATACCGGTGGCTTGCACTTAAGAACCGTTCACAAGAAGCCCTTCAGAAACTGAATAGAGTTGCAAGGATCAATGGTAAAAAAGATGGAACTTTTGTAACTCTTGAGGTAAAGTCCAACACAGAAAATTCTCATGTTCTATGAGAACTATAGGCTTTCCGCTCTTTGGTAGCTACTTGGATACACACCGGCACAGTGTTTATGGTATATATCAAAACAGCGTATTGTCCATCAATATATATTGTCCATCATAAACTTTACAGTTCCAAAACGAAAACAGCCTTCCTTCAGTACAAATGCCTAACATAAAAAGTCCTTTCTTCAGGTACAATGAAACAAAGTAAATGCAGCTTCAGCAATCTCGACATTCCAAGCAGAATTAGTCCAAGTAGTATTAAACGCATTCACCAGACAAACACCTCTGTTCAGCTCCAGCACAACTCCACTCTTCTGAGCTAACCCAGCTGCTGTTATTAGACCTGTAAACCCCAGGCTGGATTATGGGAACGACCTTTCCCACCCAGACTCTTTTGGTTGCTCCTAAATCCCGGATCCAAAATTTAGTTAAATTAACCCTCTTAGTAACCCAGTGTTACTGGTACAGACAAATTACCGAGGCCAACCACCTCAGTGACACATCAGGTAGAATGCGTTAATGCCAAAAAATCCACAAGCATTGTCAATTGTCTATAATCAGACCATTATAGGTCATAAGCTGTATACGTAAATTATGAATAACCCCGAATAATACATAAAAGGGTATTTTTTGATAAGAAAATATAAACCTTTATTAAATATCATTAAAAAACAGATAGAATTTTAAAACAGACTGATTGGTGGTAACACAAATGAGGAAAAGGTACCACTGTATAAGGGGCCAGTGTTACGGGTCCGGGGGATGGAACCTCTGTGCTACGGTGCAAAGAGGCAAAGAGGGACCCAGAGGGGCGTAACTAAGTATCAACCCGGACCGACCCTGGTCGTACGGCGGCTAACGACTCCGTGACCAGGGAGGGACCGAGCCGAGGGACCAAGTGCTACTCTGGGGACGACCTTGTAAGGGAGCAGGTGACTCCCACGGTACAGATGGCAGGGACTGACCGAAATAGCAGGTAGGCACAGCAGGCAGGCTGGCGAGCAGAAGCCTCCAGGTAGGCTATCAGGTAGACACGGCAAGTGACGGCAGGAGTCTCTAGGTGGGCTGGCAGGTGGTCACGGCAAGTGACGGCAGGAGTCTCTAGGTGGTCACGGCAAGTGACGGCAGGAGTCTCTAGGTGGGCTGGCAGGTAACAAGCAGGTAACAGGCAGGTCACAGGCAAGTGCTCCCAGGTGAGCGGGCTGGCAGGCACGGCAGGTAACAGGCAGGCAACAGGCAAGTGCTCCCAGGTGAGCGGACTGGCAGGCACGGCAGGTAAAAGGCAGGCAACAGGCAAGTGCTCCCAGGTGAGCAGGCTGGCAGGCACAGCAGGTAACAGGCAGGTAACAGGCTGGCGGGCAAGACTGGTAGTCAGGCTAGCAGCGGGACCTGAGGGCTGAAGCAGAGGTCAGAAACACTGTGCTCGGGCATCTCCATTTTGGAGGAGGTGCCTTATATATGGGAGGACCCTCGGCTATTGGCCGGGGACTCCTTAGGACGGCGCGTGCGGCCCCTTTAAGAGGGAGGGAGCGCGCGCCCTAAGCACAGTGCCCGGGGAGCTGCACGCGCCAGCAGCAGGAAGATGAGCGCTGGTGAACGCAGAGCGGGGAGCGCGGGGAGCGAGCAGGTGAGTGGGATGGCATCTCTGCCTGGCAGGGGCAGAGATGCCGATGCTACAGTACACCCCCTTTACGCCCCCTCTTTTTAGGCCAGAAAGGAATTTTTCAAGGAGAAGCGGAGCATGAATGTTCTCCCTGGGTTCCCAAGTTCTCTCTTCTGGGCCAAACCCCTTCCAATTCACTAGAAAAAGGGTCTTTCCTCTTACCCTCTTAGTGGCCAGAATGTTCTCTACCTCAAAAACGTCCTCAGCGGAAACCGGAGCAGGGGGAGTACCTAGATTGGAAAAAGAGTTAAACAGAACTGGTTTGAGGAGAGATACATGGAAGGAGTTGGGAATCCGTAAGGTGGCCGGGAGTTTTAACTTGTAGACCACTGGGTTGATTTGTTTGAGAACTTCAAATGGACCGATAAACCGAGGACCCAACTTATAGGAGGCTATTTTGAGTCGGACATGTTTGGAAGAGAGCCAGACTTTATCTCCCGGGCAGAATTGAGGCGGATCCAGATGTCTCTTGTCAGCATGTTTCTTCATCCGCTCGGAGGACTGAAGAAGTGCGGACCTAGTATTTTCCCAAATGGTGGAGAATTCGCTGACAAGAGCCTCCGCGGCAGGGTTGTCCACTGAGGCGGAGATGGGAAACGGAATCCGGGGATGTTGACCGTGGACCACGAAGAACGGGGATTTAGAAGTAGATTTGCTCTCATGGTTGTTGTAGGAGAATTCGGCCCATGGTAGGAGCTCCACCCAATCGGTATGGTGAGCGTTAACAAAGTGCCAGAGGTAGCTGGTAAGGATTAGGTTGATACGCTCCACTTGGCCATTGGACTGTGGATGGTAGGCGAAGGAGAAATCCAGGGTGACATCCAGTAGCTTACAGGTAGCTCTCCAGAAACGTGAAGTGAACTGAACCCCTCGATCTGATACAATGTGGAGGGGTAGGCCATGGAGACGGAAGATATGACGGAAAAAATCCTTGGCCAGCTCCGATGCAGACAGGAGACCAGGCAGAGGAATGAAGTGGGCCATCTTAGAGAAGCGGTCGGCGACCACCGAAATGACAGTACAATCGGCAGAAACAGGGAGATCAGTAATAAAGTCCATGGCAATGTGCTGCCACGGGGCAGCAGGTACGGGAAGAGGCAGGAGGCGACCGGCTGGAAGATGTCTGGGAACTTTGTTGCGGGCACAAGACGAACAGGCCGAGACGAAGTCTACCACATACTTGCGCAGGGTGGGCCACCAGTAATACCGGGTAATGAGCAGGAAGGTCTTCTTTTGGCCAGCATGGCCGGCTAGTTTAGATGAATGACCCCAGTGAAGAACCTTCTCACGATCTGGTACCGCTACAAACGTCTTACCGGGTGGAAGACGAGTCAGATTCAAGGGGGCCACATTCATCACTTTGGAGGAGTCGATGATGTGCATAGGCTCCTCCTCTTGATCCGAGGACAGGAAGGATTGGGACAAGGCGTCGGCTTTGACATTCTTGTCCGCCGGGCGGAAATGTAGGACGAAGTAGAAGCGGGCGAAGAACAAAGACCACCGGGCCTGACGTGGATTGAGTCTTTGGGCATTCTGGAGATATGCCAGGTTTTTGTGATCCGTATAGATGATCACCGGGTATAGAGCCCCTTCAAGCAGGTAACGCCACTCCTCCAGAGCCAATTAAACGGCTAACAGTTCTCGGTCTCCTATGGAGTAGTTGTGCTCAGACGAGGAGAAGAGTTTGGAGAAGAAGCCGCAGGTTACCATTCTCCCGGATGAAGACTTTTGGGTGAGCACCGCTCCGGCTCCGAAGGAGGAAGCATCAACCTCCAGGTGGAACTGTTTGTTGCAGTCTGGACGGTGCAGCACTGGGGCAGAGGAGAAAGCTTGCTTTAAGGAAAGGAAGGCCTCCTCAGCTTCGGGCGACCATTCCTTGGGATTTGCTCCCTTATGGGTGAGCGCAGATATGGGAGCAGTCCGGGAAGAGAAGTGCGGGATGAAGAGACGATAGTAGTTGGCGAAGCCCAGGAATCGCTGAATCGCCTTCAACCCGTCCGGACGTGGCCACTTTAGGACAGCAGAGAGCTTCTCGGGATCCATTCGTAGGCCTGTCTGGGAGATAACATAGCCCAGGAAAGGAAGAGAGGTTTGCTCAAAGAGGCACTTCTCGAACTTTGCATAGAGGTGATTCTGCCTGAGCCTAAGCAGGACCTGGCGAACATCCCTCCGGTGTGTGGGAAGATCCGGAGAGAAGACCAAGATATCGTCCAGGTACACCACCACGCAAGAGTAAAGAAGATCACGGAAGATGTCGTTGACCAATTCTTGGAAGACGGCAGGAGCATTGCAGAGACCGAAGGGCATCTCACGGTATTCATAGTGACCGTCCCGGCTATTGAATGCCGTCTTCCACTCGTCTCCTTGATGGATTCGTACCAGGTTATACGCCCCACGTAGATCTAGCTTGGTAAAGATCCTAGCTCCCTTAAGACGGTCAAACAACTCGGAGATGAGCGGCAGGGGGTATTTGTTCTTTACTGTGATTTGGTTGAGTCCTCTATAGTCAATACAGGGGCGCAATGAACCATCTTTCTTCTTGACGAATAAGAATCCGGCTCCAGCCGGGGAGGTAGATTTCCAGATGAATCCCCTGGCCAGATTCTCCTCGATGTACTCCGACATTTCGGATTTCGGCCGACGACAACGGGTAAATACGCCCACGGGGTGGAGTGGCGCCGGGTACCAGGTCGATCGGGCAATCATATGGCCTATGAGGTGGCAGTGTCTCCGCTTCCTTTTTACCAAAGACATCTGCATAGGACCAGTAAGGTGCCGGAAGACCGGAAGGAGTCTTCCATCCACGGAGGCGACTGACAATGGTTCAGCCAGAGGTTTGGTGGGAATCCGGTATCTCTCTACCAGGGACTGGGAAATGAGGTTTCCAGCAGCTCCAGAATCCAGGTGAGCAATTTCAAAGTGACGGTTCTCTCCCCAGGAAATAGAGACAGACAAAGTCAGGGATGGAGAGGGCTTACTTTTGCCTAGGACGACCTCTCCGAGCGGTCCTAGACACTGGAGTTTCCCGGCTTCTCCGGGCAGGAACGGATGAAGTGCTCCTTACTGCCACAATAGAAACAGCTCCCCTCGGCTCGGCGTGACTCTTGGCGAGATTTGACCATCTTGGTCTGGTCGATCTGCATAGGTTCGGGCGAGTGCGCCCGGGGAGTGACTGGTTGAGAGGCAGGTCTCTGGAAAGTAGGAGCAAGGCGAGGAAACTTTCTCTCCCGGGTAGTCTCTTTGGTACGTTCTTGGAAACTGATTTCAATCCGAGTAGCTAGTGACACTAGGTCATCCAGGGTGGTAGGAATGTCCCGACCGGCTAACTCTTCCTTAATCCGACCGGAAAGACCCTCCCAGAAGACTGACACCAGGGCCTCATTGTCCCAGGCAAGCTCAGAAGCGAGGGTACGGAACCGTATGGCATATTGGCCCACGGTGAGACTCTCTTGGCGGAGACGTAGCAGAGAGGAGGCTGAAGAGGATTTTCGTCCTGGTTCATAAAAGACTTTCCGGAAAGCAGCGAGGAAAGACGATAGGTTGGATACCAGGGAATCCCCTCTCTCCCACAGGGGATTTAGCCATGCCAGTGCTTCCCCAGTGAGATGGGACATGATGAATGCCACCCTGGCCCGGTCGGAGATGAACTGATGCGTCAAGAGTTCGAAGTGCAGGGTGCACTGGTTTATGAAACATCGAGCTAAGGCGGGGTTGCCAGCAAAACGTGGTGGTGCCGAGAGCCGGGGTCCAGGGCTGGATGCCGTGGAATTGGTGGGCAGTGGTGCTGCCGGAGCGGAAGTCACACGACTCGAGGTGGATACAGGTGGGACAGACAGCGTGTCCAGTCGGGAGTTGACATTCCGCAGGTAGTTCAGAATGGTTTCCTGTTGGGATCTCTGACGAGAAACCTCCTGGTACAGGTCCGTAAGTGAGGGGGCTTGGGGGTCACCGGGTTCCATGGCCCGAGCAAACTGTTACGGGTCCGGGGGGTGGAACCTCTGTGCTACGGTGCAAGGAGGGACCCAGAGGGGCATAACTAAGTATCAACCCAGACCGACCCTGGTCGTACAACGACTAACGACTCCGTGACCAGGGAGGGACTGAGCCGAGGGACCAGGTGCTACTCTGGGGACGACCTTGTAAGGGAGCAGGTGGCTCCCATGGTACAGATGGCAGGGACTGACCGGAATAGCAGGTAAGCACAGCAGGCAGGCTGGCGAGCAGAAGCCTCCAGGTAGGCTATCAGGTAGACACGGCAAGTGACGGCAGGAGTCTCTAGGTGGGCTGGCAGGTGGTCACGGCAAGTGACGGCAGGAGTCTCTAGGTGGTCACGGCAAGTGACGGCAGGAGTCTCTAGGTGGGCTGGCAGGTAACAAGCAGGTAACAGGCAGGTCACAGGCAAGTGCTCCCAGGTGAGCGGGCTGGCAGGCACGGCAGGTAACAGGCAGGCAACAGGCAAGTGCTCCCAGGTGAGCGGACTGGCAGGCACGGCAGGTAAAAGGCAGGCAACAGGCAAGTGCTCCCAGGTGAGCAGGCTGGCAGGCACGGCAGGTGACAGGCAGGTAACAGTCTGGCGGGCAAGACTGGTAGTCAGGCTAGCAGCGGGATCTGAGGGCTGAAGCAGAGGTCAGAAACACTGTGCAACAACTTTTGCTAGGGCACCTCCATTTTGGAGGAGGTGCCTTATATATGGGAGGACCCTTGGCTATTGGCCGGGGACTCCTTAGGACGGCGTGCGGCCCCTTTAAGAGGGAGGGAGCGCGCGCCTTAAGCACAGTGCCCGGGGAGCTGCACGCGCCGGCAGCAGGAAGAGGAGCGCTGGTGAATGCAGAGTGGGGAGCGCGGGGAGCGAGGAGGTGAGTGGGACAGCATCTCTGCCTGGCAGGGGGCAGAGAAGCCGATGCTACAGCCAGAAATTCAAGATATGACTTATGGGGCAGGTGGAATCTTAAGGCACACTGATAAGTACAAATAAAGACATGCAACAGGTAAATATAGAACAAAAGGCCAGCTTGTAGCCGTATCCCATCTATTATAGTACACAAAAAAGGGGTAAAATTTGAACTGGAATAAAGGAGGCTGGTCTAGAGTGGTCTGAAAATGTACATGATTAAATATACTGTACTACTGCCACAAGAAACCCACCGCACATGTGCCCCTATGAATAAAGGTCCTTACCCATATAATAAGTGGTTCTCCCGTGAAACAAGTGGAAAAGCGTGAATCCCCGACGTACATTTCACGTGTGTGTTGCATTCTTTCTCAAGGGTAGGCATTGTGAAAGCGTGCAGCACGCACGTGAAACGTACGTCGGGGATTCACGCTTTTCGACTTGTTGGCATTAATTTTTCTTAAAAAAAAATCTGCTATGTTCCTGTTTTCACTAATAATCCATTCTTGGGTCCAATTTTCTCTATGGCGTGTCAACAGTGGGTATATTCATTGGACCACACCACCAGGTCTTGAGACAATATATAAAAAACAGTATTCAACCAATCCAGGTCCCAAACATTGCATATATTCCTTCCTCCCTATCTTTGCTTTCATTGCTATATATGAATCATATTTGGGTTCCACCCTTTCACAATGGTCCTGTGTTTCCTAATTTGGACCACTTACTTCTCCTTTAACCATCTGTATTGCTCATGCTCTCTTGGGCTATCCTCCTTATTGCTTTTAAGGTTGTTCTGCCACCAGGGACAGGGGTTAGGAAGCTGCGTATCAGGACATATTCAGTTATATATTTCTTGAAGGGACATAACATCCTAAAACTATCCTATATGAATTGCAGGCATAGCAAATTTACCTACAAATTTCTATCTCCTTTGTTTTCCTGGACAATCTCACAGCTGGGACAGTAACAACCTTTCTATCTCTGAAGTCAAGAGACTCCAGTCTTGTTATATTGTGAACAAGACAATTATTTCTATTCTTTTGGATAAACAAGTCAAATGTTTAATGCATTTCATTCATGGGAGTCCGAAAAACCACCCTTCCTTGTTTCTCCATCTCTTCTCACCCCTTTTCCTTTGTCTCTCGTTCTTTCTCCACTTGCCTTTCTGATCTACCTTTTGGGTCTAAATTTTCTATGTCATTGTTGTTTTAAGCTCATGTCAGGTTTCCTTCAAATTTTTTTTTCCTAACCTCAATTATGGGTCTGGGATTTATCTTTTCTTGTTTTTACACTAGACATCCATTGCTAGGTTTAATTTCAATAACATCAGATATGTAAGTGAGCTGTAATGTTTTTTGCCTTGTGTTAAATGTTTAATTGAGCTTATTTTTAAAGCTCATTTAAAGGGAATCTGTTACACCCAAAACTGAAATTGAACTATTTGAACATTCATGTAGGGGACTAAGCCCCTATTAAAATCATACTGGTGCTGTATATTTTAGTAATTTAGTTTTAAATAAAAAAACAGTTTTATTAGACATGTAAATGAGAAGACTTTGGTGCAACCTTGGCATGGCCAATGCCGGGGCACCATTCTGCCCACTCAAGGCGGAACAGGCACTGAGCCCTTGGCCATGCCAAGGTTGCACCAAAGCCCCCTCATTTGCATATCCAATAAAACTGTTTTGATATAAAACTAAATTACTAAACCACCTATGATTTTTATAGGTTCTAAGTCCCGTATAACAATGTCTAAATAGTTCCATCTCAGTTTTTGGGGGTGCCAGACTCTCTTTAATGAAAACAGTTGTATAAAAATAAAGTATATAAAAGTAATGCCCTAAAATATAAAGTTTGTTATTCTAAACTTGAAGTCCATCCAAAGTGCCGGCCACTAGCTATCTGCCGTCTATCTAACGTGCTGTCCACTACCTGTTAAGTGTAATCCATCTACAGCAGCAGGAAGTGGAGGCGGATTTTGTCTGTGCTCTTGCATTCCTGCCTGACAAACCGTATACAGGTGTAACAAAGAGGCATGCTAAAGCCGGAAAGCGATTAGTGGCAGGCACAGTGCATTTTGAAAAGTAAGTTCCAGGACTTGTCTCCTGTTCTCTATAAAATGGACACGCCCTAATAGCCATGAGCTAAGGACTAAATCAAACATTTTTAAATATCTATCTTTTCCTTTTCTAGATGTTGACACGTGAAAATGAGAAAAACTCAAGAAGGTCTTCCAAACCAACTCCCTTTGACCTTTTTCGTACTCCGGCCATGCGAAAAGTGACCATTTGCCTCTCAATGTCATGGTGATGCATCTTATTCCTGTTAGCTAGTCTACATAATCTGTAAAGTACATGACTTTCATGTTATCTAAAAGACCACAAAAATAGATGGGGATTTAGCTTCTGAGGCTATGTTCACACTGAGGTTTTTTTGAGTTTTTGGAACAGAAATCCTCCAAATACTGCTCAGAAATTTAAGCTTGAGGAGTTTTGGAGTTAGCACTCACTTTCCGCTTCAAGAACTATGCAAAGACTCAATGTGCATATACCCTTAAAAAGCTATGGCCGATCTGCCTCTTTTATAAATTGTGCTTAGCTGGGATCCTAAGAACTTAAGTGTCACGCACAGTGTAGGTAAGACAAAGTGCAACACAAAGGGCTGAGGGGAAGGGAGCCCAGACACTAGGGTAAGGGGGAGTGGAGACCTCCTAGGCTGATCTAATATCACCCTGTCTCCCCTGCTGTCCCTATATTGGTATCTCACCAATCACCGAACAGGAAACCTAAGCCCTGTATATCCCTAGAGCTAGGCCCTGGATAGGGAAGGAGGGGGGATGAGCACTAGTCAATCCCCACTATAAACTAAAGACAACAAGGGAGACAAACACAGGGGGGGAAGAAACTTAGCTTGAGCCGACTTCAGAGAGATTACACCAAATGTCCTCCAAGCATCAGAGAGCAAATAAGCAGACTGCAATAGCTCCAAGCCTTCACAAGGGAACATGTGAATATCACCGGCACCTCCCTGCAGCAAACTGAAAATAGTTAAACACCCAGGCCAGGGTGTCAATCAGAGCAGGAGGGAGGTAGCCGTTGGGTCCTAAAGTAAGACAGATTTAAGAAGGCGTCAGTAATGCTGAACGAAGTGACCTTCTGCAGCCAGCTGCAGAACGACTGTCAGCTACATCTGACACACCCGTGACATTAAGATCACAAATATCTTGCATTCATCATGTTCCTGCACCAGCATAAGAAATGTACTCCAGTCGTTCAAGCTCATTCACCTCCCTTCCCTGCTAAGCCCTACCCAATTTTTGAAAAGTTGCCAAAGCTGGTGTAAAAATACCAATAATCGTAAAAAGTTTGTACGACTACAAGTTGTGCAAATGTTTCAATACATTTTAAAAGGTTTTCCTTGAATTCTTGGGAGAAGTGTTTGATGAATCTGGGCCATTGTTTGTTGATATTATAAACCAGTGGCAAATCCTCAGCAAAATTTGCATGTTACATTAAAAAAAGGGGCAAAGGGTGAATTCTATAGTAAAGATCCACAGCACATCCATGACATATCAGACTCGTTGAATTTTTAAATCTATAGTATGCCATCAAATCCACTGGGGGGAAAATGTGTTATGTGTGAATTGATTAATGGTGAGGAATCTGCAACAGGTAGAGTCATTTCCAGTTCACCTCCTATCACGTGCATGGACCAGTGCTGGAGCATTTAGTCATAAATGGTAGAAAAGTAATATTGTCCAGCACTGTAGAAGATTAAAAAAGAAGTTTCTTCAGCCCTTACTCTGAAAACATTAAGATCCCTAACAAACAGTGGAATTACCGCTGACGCGTTTCGGACAATACATGCACAAAGCTACGACTAAGAACGTGTATGCATTGTCCGAAACGCGTCAGATAATTCCACTGTCTCAATGTGTTCACAATAAAGGCTGAAGAAACTTATTTTTTTAATCTGCTGTAGTGTTTGACCTTATTCCTTTTATATCAAACATCTGCAACATGTCCACTTAGCCTGAACGTAGACTTATTACCGTACCTCCTTGATTGTAAAGCAAAATATGTTGGCACTACAAAAATTAGTTAACATTATTCAGTTTCTTGTATAGTCTCAATGTCTCAGAACCTGGAAACAGATTGTGGTCAGACAAGTGTGACTATTGCCTGAAATGCAACAATGCAAAAGAAGAGCACACTGAGGCTGTTTGAGCCTAGACCTTGGCAAAAATGCATCAAATCAGGGTGCCCTTTGGCAAAAAAAGTTTTCTTGCTAGTATGTGCGTGGCTTAGGGGATTGGGGGGATTATTTGTGTGGAAATCGGGGTGACACTTAAAGTGACAATGCCAAAATTTATATGTGCATAAAGCAATTGAAGAAAGAGGGAAGAGCTGGTGAAAAGTTTTACAAAAGTGTCTTAAAATGCGCTCAATCATTCAGCATGAATCAATGATAAAACCGGCACATTTTTGAACTTTACACTGTGTAAATCTAGGATGGGATTTGTATATTTGAACTATTTAGTAACTTAAAATCAGTAGAAAATGTATTAAAAATAATTTTCACAGTCACATAATTAAACTCTGTAATGTTGCAGACAATAGGGCGGATTTACTATTCCTGTCCGATCTTTAGAGAGCGCAATGACAGCCCAAAAGTGCACCAAAACTACCAGACTTGCAATGACTAAGGACATAGGTCTGAAACGTATTTGCAGTTAACTTTTATATGTTTTTTCAGAGTTGTCTTAATGACCTATAATAATAAAGAAGATATATTTTATCAAGGCATGAGTCCTACTGCTAGATTTAATCATTCCTATTAAACTACCACACTGGCTTCAGTTGAAGGAAAAATTTGACTAATTTTTGACACTTTTTTGCTTCAAAGTGTTTGTCCCTTTAAAATAAGCCATCTTCCCCTAACAAAGTCTTACTAAAACACGTAATATTGCATCAAGGTTTGGATTTATGTATTATCTGCTAAAGCAGGCAAAATTTAAGCACAATTTAATACCAAGGTTTTAGCACAAAAATTATTAGTAAATAAATAAAAAAAAATGTTATTAATGTCTTAATACCCCGTTTCTTGCTCATCTCCCTTTTTCTCGTTACAGGTTCTCCAGCAGCTTCTGCTTCTTTGCTCTTGCAATGGATATCCAGCGGTTTGGGTTCAGTTTATATCTTATACAGCTGATTTTTGGCTGTACCGAGCTCCCCCTTAGAATCCTGAGCACAGTCAGTGTTACTTACTTCGGAAGACGATTCTCAGTTTCCTTTTACCTTATATTATCTGGAATTCTTATACTGTGCAGTTTGGCATTTCCTTCTGGTAGGTATTAATCATTGTATTTAAAGGGAATGTGTCTTCATAAAAATGTCCTATTGTTTTTATTAGGTTTTTGTGTTATATTTATTTTTTTACATTTTTTTTTTTAATTCACATTAGCCACTGGGGCTTTTTTAGACTCTAATGTGTTGTAATTTCAGGAGCAGTTTCCTTAGCAGAGGCAGGATTGTAACGTCAGGCAACACTTCTATAAAGAGATGATAACAGAGGATCCACCAATCACAATAATTGATGTCATGGGTGACCCTGCTCCCCCTCCAATCACAATGACCTTGGCACGTGCTCATTAGATGCGTCACTATAAAAGATAGGGTCGGGTCTGACCATTGTGGCTAATGATATAAAGAAAAAAAGAAGGGGGAGGGAGTAAGGAAAAGAGGTGTGGATATATGCTTGTTTAAAATTCATATACTTCATTAGATTACTAAAATAGATAAGAGTACAAATTACTCATGCATCCACAGATGCATATAGGATAACCATCCTATATGGTCATAGACGGTATCCACTAATAAGTGCGGTTAAATGGAGTGTTAGGATTCAAATTTGGAATGCTGCAGCCCAGTCCCTTAATTCATTGGGCTATAGCTGTATATTATACATGGAATTCCCTTTTGATAGGTATTTGCATTGATAATCATGCCACAGCAGGTAACCGCCGCAGCACAGCTCACAGATGAGGCACCCAGTTGTTAAGCTTGAGCCACTGTCAGTCCTCACCCCAGCTAGGTTAGTAATGTGGTTATGATTACAGATGAGGTGCTTGGTGGAACGGCAGCAGACTGTACAGTGTAGTTCTAATACTACACATACCATGTGTCAACCTGCAAAACCAGCACAGCTGATCGCTGCCGGTAAGAGCCGATCACCTAACTGCTGGGCGTCAGGCAGTCAGTGATGTAATATCACGGTGAGGAGTAGTCCGTTGGAACCGGACAACTCCTTGCACCTCTGATCCCGCTGCTTTCACATGCGGTCGGCGTGCCCGACTCACGCAGCTGATCGCTAAAACTAGTGGCACTCCGGCGGCTCTGCTTGATTAAGAGCACCGTGGCTGCGTGCACTATCTTAGGGCTTTTCCATAATTCACTCCTAACACTCCCATTTTAGCACAGAAAAGAGTCCCTGACGCGCGTTTCGCCGGTATACCGGCTTTTTCTAAGGGCAAAGTCGGCCTCAAGCTCCGAATGTTTATACTCTCCATCAAGATTGACAGGAGGGTCGACCAATCAAATTGTACTTATCACAGAAAGGTTTCATTTCTTGGAAACAAATATAATTGAATAAACAATTTTTATATACATACATCATAGTATTCTGTTATACAGAGATAAATAGATGGAATGTTAGTTATCTCATACAAATATATATTTTTGAGCAAACAAATTATCGGTCAATTACCATACAAATCTCTCACATCACTAATCATGGCTACAACATGTCAAAGAACTGTGACCCAAGGATTATTCTTATATATAAATTGCATATTTATCCTTATCAAATCAGCTACATATGAACATGTTTTTTGTGGCTAATGTACATGCGCATTTCCAGAAGAAACAGAAAGTTAGAGTCTAAAAAAAGCCTTTATGACCAGTATGAAAATTACAAGATTTCTAACTTTATATTTTTTAATAAAGATTGTGTGTTAGAAAAAAAAATTGCCAAAAATATTTAATATATTCAACAGCAAAACAATGTTATTTTTTGATGATACATTTATTGGTTGGTTCTATATAATATATTGATATTTCTGGATTTTTTTTGTGGGGTAATTGTGAAATAATGGTAAGGCCCACAAATAGGTTGAATGACTTAGAACCATAAAATGTAAAAGTAAAGAAAATGCAGCTATGACTTAGTATCTTGAATAAATAAATTATGAAGGACAATAAAAATTAATCACCTCACCTTAGCAAATGCACGGTAGCCTGGATCTACTTAGCTTATAGTCCATAGAGAAAAAGTGTATCCTACTTTATTCAGTATCCATTAAAATAATACAACAGAAGGAGAATCACCGAATGTTGGGTCCAAGTATCAATTAGACAATAAATACATAAAAAAACATTTATTAAATTGATGGTTATAGTGGCAATACAAGCATAAGATTGTCCGCAATCAAGATTATAAATACAAGAATAATATGTAAACAATAGACATGATATAAATGGACCACAAAAAATGATTGCACAACAAAGTGCTGCAAGTATACCAAACCAATGTGTAAAAAATAGAATCACACCAGGTACAGAGATGATGACAATGCACAGTGCTTGTACAATGCATGCAATAAAATAAACAAATTAGAAGATGCTATACTGTTGAGTATAAATACAATGTCACCAGGCACCATGTGCAAACATCTGCGACCAATGATGATATATGTGTGCCCACCCACATAAGTACATAGAATGGTTGAGAATGTAGGTATATAATGTCCTCACAATAACCAAGAAAGAGGGAAAGAAAAAGGGGAGGGGAAGAGAAGGAAGGGGAAAAAGAAGGAGAAGGGGAGGGAAGAGATAGGAAGGGGAAAAGAGATGTTAAGTGAGGACCAAATGGTGCATGTTAGTGGAGGGCAAGATAAGGAGGGGAGGCAGAGATGGGAAAACTATACCTGAACGATGGGTCCAAAAATTGATTGCGGCGCAGCCCCGACGCGCGTTTCGGATGAGGAGTCCTTTGTCAGGGCGTATTGTTCCTTAGAACCAGTGGGGTTTAAAAAGGGGTGTGTGGCCAATCAAAGGAATGACCGGCAGAAAATGACGTATAGCCGGCTGCCAAAATGAACCGAAAATATCGCAGCAAAGTGAAACCAAAAGTATATCCGGCCGCCCAAAGTGAAACTGGAAGTATCGCGGCACGTGAATCGGAAGGGGCGGATACCCGACATAGCTGACAGCACCAACAATGTGTGCTGACCGATGTAAGATGGTCAACCGGGGTAGTTGCGCATGCACCGCCAGGAAGGACCTGGAGCTGCGGATACCCACGTCATGTGACCGATGACGTCAGGACCAGATGACCCGAGTCATTGGACACATAAAGACACAGAGCCAGCAGACAACCAGAGTACAGGCTGCGCATGCGCACATAGCCGACCAAATGACATAGGTAAACCATTAGAATTCAGAAGATACAAAACAGATGTAATTTGGTAATAGGAAGTGGGGACATGAAAACATATGTAAAAGAGGTCAAAATGAAAAAAAATTTTTAAAACAAAATTAATAAAGGGGATGTAACAGAATAATTAAATGATACAATAAATATACTGCACAGTACAGATGTGCTAAAGTGCAATGTGCTGTGCAAAATACAATGTATTATCCCTTAGATAAATTGCAGAGAAATAGTTAAGCCATACAATAAAAAGATATATATATACTTAAAAGTACAAATGTGCTAAAGTGCAAAATGCTGTGCAAAATATAATGTTATCATATATTACCCCTTTATAAAAGAATTAAAGTGCAGTGCATACATGAGTAAGTATGAGAAGGGAAGTCAAATGCAATGTGCAGGTCATGAAGTGCATATATATGGATCAAGTATCATGTAGTCCGATGAAACCAAGTACCACTCTGAGCCAGGGAAGGAGGTGACAACCAAGGAAAGGATAAGACAGTGCAAATATGTGGAAATGTGTATAAAGAGTGACAAAAGTCACAAGAAAGCACACAATGTGTGAAAGTGAGTGAAGGGTGAAAATAATGGGGAAAGGAGTGAGATGGGAAAGGCAGGTGAGTGAAATGAGATAAGAAAAGGAAAATAGAAGTGCAACTAAAGCAACATAAAAATACCTTGCATCCCAATAAATACATCATGTAGATAATTATAAATATATTTTCACTGTGCACCACTCAAGACTTTAGAACATCAGCACACATTGTTTGTGCTGTCAGCTATGTCGGGTATCCGCCCCTTCCGATTCAAGTGCCACGATACTTCCGGTTTCACTTTGGGCGGCCGGATATACTTTTGGTTTCACTTTGCCGCAATATTTTCGGTTCATTTTGGCGGCCGGATATATGTCATTTTCTGCCGGTCGTTCCTTTGATTGGCCACACACCCCTTTTTAAACCCCACTGGTTCTAAGGAACTATACGCCCTGGCGATGGACTCCTCATCCGAAACGCGCGTCGGGGCTGCGCCGCAATCAATTTTTGGACCCATTGTTCAGGTTTAGTTTTCCCATCTCTGCCTCCCCTCCTTATCTTGCCCTCCACTAACATGCACCATTTGGTCCTCACTTAACATCTCTTTTCCCCTTCCTATCTCTTCCCTCCCCTTCTCCTTCTTTTTCCCCTTCCTTCTCTTCCCCTCCCCTTTTTTCTTTCCCTCTTTCTTGGTTATTGTGAGGACATTATATACCTACATTCTCAACCATTCTATGTACTTATGTGGGTGGGCACACATATATCATCATTGGTCGCAGATGTTTGCACATGGTGCCTGGTGACATTGTATTTATACTCAACAGTATAGCATCTTCTAATTTGTTTTATTTTATTGCATGCATTGTGCAAGCACTGTGCATTGTCATCATCTCTGTACCTGGTGTGATTCTATTTTTTACACATTGGTTTGGTATACCTGCAGCACTTTGTTGTGCAATCATTTTTTGTGGTCCATTTATATCATGTCTATGGTTTACATATTATTCTTGTATTTATAATCTTGATTGCGGACAATCTTATGCTTGTATTGCCACTATAACCATCAATTTAATAAATGTTTTTTATGTATTTATTTTCTAATTGATACTTGGACCCGACATTCGGTGGTTCTCCTTCTGTTGTGTGCTTATCCGAATGGTCTGCCATTTACTTTTGTCCATATAGCACACATTCCTTATTCCACGGGCTTTCACATTGACCATTGGGTCTCTTCTGAAATCCCTTACATATGTGGCTATCCTCAGTGTGTTTTGTATCCATTAAAATAATCCAGATGGTTTAGCAGCATAAGAACGTGAATCCATTAGTGTATATTAGTATTACAGAAACAACATTTGGGTGAATTGTTTCACGTCGCTCCGGTCTTTCCTCATTAACTTAAAGAGGATCTATCACTAGGTCAACAGTGGGCAATTTCTGCTCTTATTTGCTTTCCGCTGGTCCCCTGAGTACTCCAATTTTTGTTTTTCCAAAATCCGCCATACGATTCCAGAGATATGGGCCTTTTTATTTAGTGCTAATTTTTATGAACTTTTCGAGGAGGCGTGGACCACAGGGTTATAATACAGAGCAGCCTAAAGACTCACCCCAGAGGATCCTGTGAGCCCTTGGTAAAGACCATAAAAATTAGCACGAAATAAAAAGGCCCATATCTCTGGAACCGTATGGAGGATTTAAAAAGAAACAAACAAACTGAAGTCTCAGAGGAGCAGTGGGAATAGAAGAAGAGCAAAAACTCACGACATTTGATTTGGAGAAAAGTCCTCTTTAAACTCTACTCTGAGAAGATAAGAATTACGTTAATTGAACATACATCCTTAGCTATGAGCCAATTTCAAACACTAAAATTTCTACATTACTAAAAAAAAAACAAAGAAACATAATTTATATTTAAAAAAAACAATAACAAAAAAATCCTATATGTATATTGAATAGTACACGATTAAATTAGACCAGTAACTTAGACAATTTGGGTGGGAACTGATTACCATACAGATCCAGGATACCTCCAAGTGTTACGCCCAACAGTGACACATGTGGATTAGTGGACCCACTGTGCCACAAGGCCAGGTCTGCCTAGGTAGGGGCGTAGCCAAGTGGCTACCTGGTGTCCACTGCAGCTCCAGATGATGGAGACAGGCTGGACTGCAGGTAGCTGCCAGGTTCCACTCCTAGGCAGATGCCGGTACTGCAGCGCTGACCCCAGGGGTCAGGTTAGCTGACACAGACTAGGGCTGCGTTCAGACTAAATAGGTTCAGTTCAGGATCACTGCAGAATAGTGATGAGCGAGCACTAAAATGCTCGGGTGCTCGAAGCTCGGGTCGAGCACATTGGAATACTCGGGTGCTCGACCCGAGCAACGAGCCCAATGTAAGTCTATGGGAAACGCGAGCATTTTTCTGGTGGTCCCCCCGGCGGTCTGCAGAAGGTCAAAAATTGCCCATATCGATGGGAACGGTACTCAATTAAACGTCAGGCAGGCAAAATATATAGGCAGACAGGCAGGCAGGGTATATAGGAGGGTGCATGAAAAACATAGCAGGGCAATTGGAACACACTAGTGCCCTCTGGTTTTCAAGCACCCTCTCTTTAAAAAAGCTGGCAATTCATCAGCGGCATACACCGGTACCCGACAATTTAGAACAGAAAGAATAGAGCATCACACATAGATTAGATAGATAGAAACATGTCAGTCACATATATAATAAGTACAGTGACAGTGTTGGTTACTGTACTTATCATTTAGTGTTAAAATAAAGGATTTATTAAAAAATAATAATAGTGTTTTTGTCTCTTTAAAAAAGCCGGCCGGCAATTCAGCAGCGGCATACACTGGTACCAGACAATTTAGAACAGAAAGAATAGAGCATCACACATAGATTAGATAGATAGAAACATGTCAGTCACATATATAATAAGTACAGTGATAGTGTTGATTACTGTACTTGTCATTTAGTGTTAAAATAAAGGATTTATTAAAAAAAAAATTGGCGTGGGGTTCCCGTAATTTTAGTCTCTAGCGGAGGTTAAGCAGACGGCTGGGGCAGATGTTTGAAGCCTGGGGAGGGGGTAATACCCACGGAGCTTCCCAGGCTACTAATATCAGCCCCCAGCTGAATACCTAGCCTTTACTAACTATTAAAATGGGGGACCCCAAAAAAAATGACGTGGGGTCCCCCCTATTTTAATAGCTAGCAAAGGCTAGGCAGACAGCTGGGGGCTAATATTAATAGCCCAGGAAGGGTGCCATGAATATTGGCCCCCTCCCAGGCTAGAAACACCAGCCGTCAGCCGCCCCAGAAATGACGCATCCATAGGATGCGCCAATTCTGGCACTTAGCCTCGCTCTTTCCACTGCCCTGTATCGGTGGCAGTGGGGTCATAGGGCTGGGGTTGATGTCAGCTTATAATGCCAGCTGACATCAAGCCCAGGTTAGTAATTTAGAGGTGTCTATAAGACACCCCCATTACTAACCCCATAGTTAAAGTAAAAAAAAAACACAAACACCCAGAATAAAGTCCTTTAATTGAAATAAACACACAATTCTTTAATGTTCTAAATGAAACCATACTTACCATCACGCCCATTCCAGCTGAAGCCAATGTCTTCTGCAATAAAAGTAAAATAATAAAGCAACCTCATCCTTACCTTTCCATGGTTCCCAGGACGGCTCCAGCTCTGCTACATTCACATGACAGGCTGGATCGCAGCCGAAAGCTGCCATCCAGCTTGCCATGCCGCAGACACTGAGAAGCGCAGGCATGCTTGCGCTCCTCAGTGTCTGGCTGTGACGTGTGACGGCATCCAGATGAGCCGAGTTCATGTCCAATGAACTCAGCTCACCTCATGCACGTCACTGACAGCGTGGGAGAATTCTCCTGCGCATGCGGTGAGCGTGAGAGAATTCTCCTGCGCATGCGGTGAGCGCAGGAGAATTCTCCCACGCTGTCAGTGACGTGCATGAGGTGAGCTCATGTCCAATGAACTCAGCTCACCTCATGCACGTCATTGACAGTGTGGGAGAATTCTCCTGCGCTCAGCGCATGCGCAGGAGAATTCTCTCATGCTCACCGCATGCGCAGGAGAATTCTCCCATGCTGTCAGTGACGTGCATGAGGTGAGCTGAGTTCATTGGACATGCACTCGGCTCATCTGGATGCCGTCACACGTCACAGCCAGACACTGAGGAGCGCATTGCTTCGGCGACTCCCTAAGAGAGAGGGAGTCTTGTATACAGGATGACTCCCAGCAATGGGCTGAGAGCCATCCAGCAAGTGAACTCGTTATACTAAATGCTTCTCAGCAACAAGCGCGCTGCCCATTTAAGAGCAGGAGAACACGCACAGCCTAAGCGCGGTGCCGGGACTCTGAACAGAGCAGGAAACAGGGAAGGTGCCTGGGGCCATGCTGTGGAGCCAGGGCGGTGAGTAAGCTGGCATCCCTGCATGGAAGGAGAAGGGGACACCATGCAGGGACGCTGGCCATTGCGATACACCCAGTTTAGTAGAACTTGCTTTTAATCCCCTCCCCAAACTCGTGTATTAAGCCTCACGGCTCCTATAACAAAACCTGTGAAATCTCCAAATGATAAAACTGTTTTGAAACATTTGATAAAATACAAAAAGTCAAACTTTTACATAGCTATGGGGCTGGGGAACTTTAAATTTAACACTGATGCCTCCATTTTCAAAATAGTAAGTCGGATTTATAGGGAAAAGTGTGGCCAACCGCTGCCCGACTGATTCACTATAGTTTACAAAAGAATTCAGCAAAAATTATTGTGGAAATTTTAGTTTGTGGTGCAGACATCCCAAAGAGGTATCAGATTTATTAAGAAGTATGTGCATCTTACTCTAACGGGATTTTGATGAAGCGTGGCATATGTTATGCCAGTCTTGCTGAATTTTTGTTTTTTATTAAGTAGGCTAGGTGACAACATACTAGAATTAAAAGGGGGTTCTTCTAGTACAGGAATCCCAGCTATGGGTGCATTTATACCACCCGATTTTGTAGTATTAAACGTCCACTGATTGGCGGTCATTTAGAAGCCTGTTCGCACAGGCGGACCACAAGATGCGCTGTAAAAGATCTGTAAGTGAACATACGCTGCCATTGTTTTCGGCAGTGCGATTCCTGTTTACACAGCACGATAACAGTGATCTTTTGTGCAGAACAAAAGATAATTCTGACGCGCCCCTGGGCCTGAGTCGTGCGGCATCGCGCGCACGGGGGCTTACCCGGAGCCGGATCAGATAGGGGTAGTAGTCTCGTGGCGGTGACCCGGTCCGTGCCCAGGGAGTCAAACTGAGTGGCAGTATTTAGCAGTAGATGTTAGAATGTTCAACTACGCCACCCGTGGATTGCGGTCATGAGACCGCCGCTGCAGGGCAGACCGCCGAGGCTGGTGTTGTTGGTGCAGCTGAGAATGGAACGACTCCCCACGGGAGGAGTATTGCCTCAGGGCAGCTATTGTAGAGTTGATGATGGGGGTGATGGTGCGGATATCCCAGTACTGGTGGTGCAGGTACGACGATGAAACACGGAGTCTGGTAGTGCAGTTTCAAAAGCTTTACTCACGGTTCTTTATCAGGTCGCTTGTGCACAGTAGGACCACCCGAGTCATGCTGCGTTCACCAGGTCAGGGACTCGGCCAACTCCCAGGCAATTCCAGAGCGTGGTCCAGAGCTCCCCTCTCTTCCTTCCTACTGGCCGTCCCCACCAGGGATCCACCTTTGTCTGGCTCCCTCGGGCCTTCTGGTGGTGAAACCTTTCCCGGCTTCCCTGACCCTATACGTGGTTTGCCTTCCTGGTGGATATGGCGAGGGGTCGTGCCAAAACTTGACCACGACCTCCGGTTCCTGGCTAAGGATAATTGGCCTCCACCAGTTTGGGATCCGGTACCCTGTTCTGCCAACCCTTCACCCGTTTTCGTTCTCTTGTGGGATCTCAGGGTTCCCTCTATGCTTGCGTCTCTGGGCCTTTCTTTGTGTTTCTCCTCTTCCTTCTCTCTCCTCTCTGCTTCAGGCCTAGCTCCGGAGCTGGGCCCAGACGGAGCCACAGCTCCCTGTCAGCCCTCTCTGGCTGAACTCTCCCTCAGCTTCTCCTCAGACTGAACTCCCCTGTTCCTAGATGGTGCCCACCTTTATACTCCCTCTGACACCCGAGCCCTGGTGACAATGCAACCAATGGGCTCCTACCTATTCCCAGAGTCCCTCCCCTGTCTGCTCCTACACCACTGGGATGTTCCTCCCTCCCCCCCACTCCAGCCAGGGACAGACGCTGTCGTACCTGCACAACTATCTGGTGGGAGTACCGTTGTTCTGTCCCCCGGAAATGGGGTGAGTGTAGTGCATGCAGCTAACTGAGCTCTGTTCCATTCTCCATCCTTACCCGGGAGTGGAATACCACACCTCTGGTTCGAGGTGCAATACCCCTGTAGCAGCCGAGTCCTCGGGGTGCTACAATTCCATCCGATGAATGAGCTTTTTGCTCATTCGTGGGGTATTCGGCAGCTGTGTACACTGAAAAATTGTTGTGAAATGAGCATTATTAGGAAAACTCATTCACAATAATTGTGCAGTGTAAATCCAGCTAAAAAATACTGAAATCAGCTAGAAAGGTCATCAGTATCCTAAACCTGTACAACCCCTTTGTCTGGATATTGTTTTCATTACATTCATATAGGACATGTAATTAGTTGGTTTGATGCCGTTTTTGATCATTTAGACCAGGGATGTCAAACTCAAATACACAGAGGGCAAAACTTAAAAACTTGGACAAAGTCGTAGGACAACCTTGATATTTATAAAAAAAAAAAAAAGTCTACGATTGAGGAAGTTTTTCTTTATCATCAAATATGGAAACAAACTTAAAAGGGTTGTCCCACAAACAAAGTACATTTTAATTAATACGTATTAAGAGATAGACCACATGACCGGAGCATTGGGTATTTCTTCGCGGGCAGTGATGTACATATAAATCATGGGGTCCCATAGTAGAAGTTCTAATTGGCCCCTGTCCAGGGGCGGACACAGACTGTAGTGGGCCCCTGTGCAAGAAATTTTTGGGGGCCCCCCCCCCTGCGCTTCATAAGGCAACAAAGTTATGTAAACATAACCCCCCCATGTGCAGCTCTCATCCCCCCCATGTGCAGCTCACCCCCCCGATGCATCTCTCACCCCCCCCCCCGTGCATCTCTCACCCCCCCGTGCATCTCTCACCCCCCATGTGCATCTCTCACCCCCCCATGTGCATCTCTCACCCCCCCATGTGCATCTCTCACCCCCCCCATGTGCATCTCTCATCCCCCCCATGTGCATCTCTCATCCCCCCCATGTGCATCTCTCATCCCCCCATGTGCATCTCTCATCCCCCCCATGTGCATCTCTCATCCCCCCCATGTGCATCTCTCATCCCCCCATGTGCATCTCTCATCCCCCCCCCATGTGCATCTCTCATCCCCCCCCATGTGCATCTCTCATCCCCCCCCATGTGCATCTCTCACCCCCCCATGTGCATCTCTCACCCCCCCTCATGTGCATCTCTCATCCCCCCCACTCCTAGTTAATTAATTGTATTTAAGAAAAATAAAACTTGTTATACTTACCCCCATGCGATCCCTGCAGAATCCTGGCGCTCGTCCACGTCGCTGCCACCAGGCTCTCCTGACGTTCGGCCATGTGACGGTGCCACATACATAGCCAACAGCTTTTGTTTTGGCCAAAAGATTTTTAAAGCTGCCACTACGATAAGGTAGACTCTTCTGGCCGGGTCCTACTCTAACCTATTAAAATTTTCTTAAAATATCCAATACTCTTTTTAGATATATTTTTATTTAGTTTTCTTTAAGGGAATGTGTCATATACATTTTTTTTTTAAATGACCAATAATACCACATACAGGGAATACCGCCACACCATCACCAGACCACATATTACCACAACATAGTGACCGAATAATACCACACAGAAGGGAGAAAAACTGCCACACCATGACCAGACCACATATTACCACCACATTACTAATATTACCACCACATTACTAATATTACCATAAGTGTCATTATACACAGGAGCTCTATACATGGTATGTATAATGTAAGTGTCCAGGTAATCTAGTGATCACCAGTGACATTATACACAGGAGCTCTGTATATAGTGTCAGTGTACAGGTAATACAGTGATCACCAGTGACATTATACACAGGAGCTCTGTATATAGTGTACAGGTAATACAGGGATCACCAGTGACATTATACACAGGAGCTCTGTATATAGTGTACAGGTAATACATGGATCACCAGTGACATTATACACAGGAGCTCTGTATATATTGTCAGTGTACAGGTAATACAGTGATCACCAGTGACATTATACACAGGAGCTCTGTATATAGTGTCAGTGTACAGGTAATACAGTTATCACCAGTGACATTATACACAGGAGCTCTGTATATAGTGTACAGGTAATACAGTGATCACCAGTGACATTATACACAGGAGCCCGGTACATAGTATATAGTGTAAGTGTACATGTAATGCACTGACTCACTGGTGACGTCTCTAGGTGAAGTCCTTCAGCTACGCTTTCCTCCTTCATCCAGCACAGACCGCCATCACGTCTTCCAGCCAGGACTCGTCTCTGCATAAAATAACACAGTTATCTAGAGCACATTCCCCAACTTCTACATTACGCAGCTGAATACAGACGTGCATCCACCATCAATATATGGTTAGTTATTATGCAACCTACCATTCCAAATATAAATTGTAATCCACCACGGTGCCCCCATTAACTGTAAATAGGCACTTAATATATAATTTAATTAGAACCTCTACTCTATACTTCCTGCTCCCCGCATTCATTATTTACATGCACCCCCTGCCCCAATTCATTATATCATGTCCGTGCTCTCCCCACCCCATCGTCATTTATCATTTACTCTCCCCCACCCCACATTCATTATGTGCAGCTCATTATCCCCCTACTCCTAATTCCCCCATGTGCAGCTCATTTTCTCCCAATTCCCCCATGTGCAGCTCTCACCCCCCCATGAGCAGCTCTCACCACCCCCCCATGTGCACATCTCTCATCCCCCTCCCCCACATGTGCCCCTCTCTCATCCCCCTCCCCCACATGTGCCCCTCTCTCATCCCCCTCCCCCACATGTGCCCCTCTCTCATCCCCCCCCCCACATGTGCCCCTCTCTCATCCCCCCCATGTGCATCTCTCACCCCCCCACATGTGCACATCTCTCATCCCCCTCCCCCACATGTGCACATCTCTCATCCCCCTCCCCCACATGTGCACCTCTCTCATCCCCGCCATGTGCATCTCTTATCTCCCCCCCATGTGCATCTCTTATCTCCCCCCCATGTGCATCTCTTATCTCCCCCCCATGTGCATCTCTTATCCCCTCCCACATGTGCACCTCTCTCATCCCCCCACCCCATGTGCATCTTTTATCATCCCCCCCCCACGTGCACCTCTCTCATCCCCCTCCCCCCACGTGCACCTCTCTCATCCCCCTCCCCCCACATGTGCACCTCTCTCATCCCCCCCACCCCATGTGCATCTTTTATCATCTCCCCCCACCCCATGTGCATCTTTTATCATCCCCCCCCCCATGTGCATCTCTTATCTCACACACACACACACACACACCTCCCATTCCCCCCACTCCTAGTAAATTGTATTTTGAAAAAAACAAAACTTGTTATACTTACCCCCATGCGATCCCTGCAGAATCCTGGCGCTCGTCCAAATCGCTGACACCAGGTTCTCCTGACTTCCGGCCATGTGACGGCGCCGTCACATGACCGGAAATCAGGGGAATCATGAAGGCGCTGCCGCAGGAGCGCAGCGCAGCGCTGAGATGTCCCGGACCCGGCGCTTAGCATGGGGCCGGGGGCCCCATGAGGAGAGAGACTCACAAGAGGGGGCCCCCAACGGGGCTCCAAGGGGGCCCCTACCGGCTGGGCCCCACACTGGAGTCAGGGCAGACATGCCCTGATGGCGGCCCTGCTGGAGGCTGGAGGGGCCCCCTCTCCCTCGGGGCCCCCGTTCAATGAACCGGCTGCACGGGCGGTAGTTCCGCCCCTGCCCCTGTCCCCTCCAAAAAAAACTTAATATTCAGTGGGGTCACAGAAGAGCATATCTCACAACCTTGCAGCTCTTACAAACTTAATTTTCCTCCTATTGAAGCCCCTAGATTGCTCTTTCATTGCCCCCATAAAGTACGATGCCAACAAAAGTGCCCCCAAACACTGTAGGATATCCCCCAGTATAATGGGCCCCACATAGTCCTCCATACAGAATAATGGCCCCACATAGCCCTCTATACAGTATAATGGGCCCCACATAGTCCTCCATACAGTATAATAGCCCCACATAGTCCTCCATACAGTATAATGGGCCCCATCAGGGGTGGATTAAGAGTAGCAAGGGCCCCGGGCAGTTTAGAAGGCGCGGGCTCCCCCCCCACACACACACACCTGATGTATCACATGTCACATGATCCCCTGTGATAGATCATGTGATAGTTCACGTGAAATTAATTTGGCACAATATTAAATATAATAATTTTTTTTAGGCTGTGTGCCCACTATGCGTTTTTTAAGCAATTCCGCTGCAGAAACGCTTAAAAAACATTTGGTAGAGGGTCTGCCATGTTCTCCAATGATAATCCGCATGTGCTGTGCACATGCTGCGGAAATTTTCGCTGCGGATTATCATTGTGGAAAAAAACGCAGCACTACCAATTATTTTGCGGAAGCGTTGCGTTTTTGCCGCCATTGACTTGCATTGGACCGCATGGAATCCGCATCACTACATCTGTACATGTGGATTCCATACGTTTCAATGTGCGGATGGTACCCGGGTTTGGAGAAGAGGAGACTCTCCTCCGGACCCGGGTACCATAGTACCTGTAAAAAAAAAAGAATAAAATAAAAAATAAATATCATACTTGCCTTCTGATGGCCCCCGGTGTCTTTATCCGATGCGTCCTGGCTTGCCAGCAGCTCATGATGGTCTGAAAAGGACCTGCCGTGACGTCATTTAGTCATGTGATGGGTCACGCGGCCGCTGACGTTGGCAGGCCATCAAAAGGTAATTATATATTTATTTTTTATTTTTTACCATTCTTTTACGGTCACACTATATAAATCCATGCTGGTTGCATGGATTTATAGAGTGTGACCAAGTTGTCAAGTACTTTCCACCCATACTGCTCAGGAACCAGTACCAGGCTCTCTCGCAGGAGCACCATGAAGAAATACAGCAAGATAAGACTTTGCCAGCAATGAATAACCTTGTAAGCCCTCAGAATCCTCCTGGATGGAGAAAGAAGAATGTTGTGAAGAAAAAACGGAGAGTGGTGGTCATGGGGGATTCCCTGTTAAGAGGAACAGAGGCCGCTATCTGCAGACCAGACATAACCTCAAGAGAAATGTGCTGTCTTCCAGGAGCAAAAATTAAAGATGTGTCTGACAGGACATCAAGACTCTTCAGACCTACAGATCACTACCCATTCCTGCTAATACATGTGGGGACAAATGACACCGCAAGAAAGGACCTGGAAACCATCTGCAGTGACTTTGAAGACTTAGGCAAGAAAGTGAAAGAATTGGGAGCGCAGGTGGTCTTCTCATCCATCCTCCCAGTGGATGGCCATGGAACAATGAGGTGGAATAAGATTCTACAGGTGAACAACTGGCTACATTGATGGTGCCGTCAACAAGGATTTGGATTTCTGGATCACGGAATGAATTACCTATACGATGGACTACTTGCTAGAGATGGGGTGCACCTTACGAAGACTGGAAAACATGTATTTGGAAGTCGCCTTGCTACACTCATCAGAAGAGCTTTAAACTAGAACAATGTGGGAAGGGAAGCAAAAGGCCAGAAAAAGCCATACAGCTGACAAATACTATTGAGATCTCTGCTACTGGAAGTGGAAAGGAAGAACAAAGACAAAACAATTTAAATAATAAAAATATGGGAGGAAGAGAAACCAATCACAAACTAAAATGTTTTTATACAAATGCACAAAGCATGGGCAACAAACAAGGAGAATTGGAACTACTAATGCAGGAAAAGAAATATGATGTCATTGGAATCACTGAAACTTGGTGGGACGATACACATGATTGGAATAAAAGGCTAAAAGGATACAACTTATTTGCAAGAAACAGACTTGATAAACGAGGAGGAGGTGTCGCATTGTATGTTAGAAAAGCGTATATCTGCACAGAGATTGAAGCTTCAGAGACTGGGAGTTCTGTGGAAACTGTTTGGGTAAGAATACAAGGAGAGAACAACGGAAAGGACACCATTGTAGGCATTTACTACAGGCCACCTGGGCAAGCTGAAAATATGGATGAACTCTTTATGTATCAAATGACCAAGTTCTCCAAAAAATATGACGTAGTGGTCATGGGAGATTTCAACTATCCAGACATTTGTTGGGAATCTCTCTCAAGTAAAACTAACAGGTCAAGCAAATTCTTATCCTCTCTTGCTGACAACTTTATCTTCCAAAAGGTAGAGGAGAAAACAAGGGGATCTGCTACTTTGGATCTAATCCTTATAAACAGGGAGGAAATGGTTGAGGAGGTAAAGGTGGCTGGGACCCTAGGAGGCAGCGATCATGCTATTATAGAATTTTGGATAACTAGAGGAGGAAGACATGTGAAGACTCAAACTTCAAGGTTAGATTTTAGAAAGGCAGATTTTAAGAGACTCAGAAAGAGAATAGGAGGGATCCAATGGCTGGATGTCCTTAAGGACAAAAATGTCCAGGAAGGATGGGAAATTTTTAAAAATGAGATTCTCAAAGCACAATCGTTAACAATCCCGAAAAGTAGGAAGAATGGGAAGCATTTAAGGAAACCAGGATGGATGAACACAGAACTTAAACACATGCTAAAAAGAAAGAAAGAAATGTTTATTAAATGGAAAGAGGGAGGCATATCTAAAGAAGATTATAATGCAGTCTGCAGATCCTGTAGGGCACGTATCAGGTTAGCTAAAGCTGACAATGAATTAAGGCTTGCAAGAGATGTCAAAAGTAATAAAAAAGAATTTTGGGGGTATGTCAAAAGTAAAAGAAAAGTCAAAGATGCTATAGGATTTTTACAGGATGAAAATGGAGAAATGGTAAGAGAGGATGTTGAGAAGGCCGAACTTTTTAATTCCTATTTTGCATCTGTTTTCTCTCAGAAAGAAAATGTAACATCAACTGATCTTCACTGTCCTTTCAAAGGAATAGAAGAATCCAAGTTATCTGTAAACAGAAAGATTGTGAGGGAATATTTAGCTAACACAAATGAGTTCAAGTCTCCAGGTACAGATGAATTACACCCCAGAGTACTGAAGGAGATCGTAGAAGAAATTTTAGAACCACTCTCCATAATCTTTGAAAATTCTTGGAGAACAGGAGAAGTCCCAGAAGACTGGAGAAGAGCAAATGTTGTTCCTATCTTTAAAAAGGGGAAGAAGGTGGACCCAGGGAACTATAGGCCGGTGAGTCTGACTTCTATACCAGGAAAGATCTTTGAACAAATTATTAAACAACATGTATGTAAGTACATGGATAAGAATGAAGTGATTAACCAGAGTCAGCATGGGTTTGTAACTAACAAGTCATGTCAGACTAACTTAATTTCCTTCTATGACAGAATCACTGACTGGGTGGATCAGGGAAATGCTGTAGATATAGTATATCTTGACTTCAGCAAAGCATTTGACAAAGTATCTCACACTATCCTTATTGAAAAAATGACCAAGTATGCAATGGACCAGGCAACTGTTAGGTGGATTCATAACTGGCTTAGTGATCGGACTCAAAGGGTGGTTGTAAATGGCTTCACATCCAGCTGGATGAATGTCTCAAGTGGGGTACCACAGGGCTCCGTCCTGGGACCTGTATTGTTCAACATCTTTATCAATGATTTAGATGAAGGAATTGAGGGTAAACTGATTAAATTTGCTGATGACACAAAGCTAGGAGGGATAGCTAATACTAGAGAAGAGAGAGAGAGGATTCAAAAAGACCTAAATAAACTGGAGCAGTGGGCAGCAAACAACAGAATGGTTTTTAACAGGGAAAAATGCAAAGTACTACATCTGGGCAATAAAAATGAAAAAAGCATATACAGAATGGGAGGAATAGAGCTAAGCAACAGTACATGTGAAAAAGACTTAGGTATACTAATAGATCATAGACTGAACATGAGTCAACAGTGTGATGCAGCAGCAAAAAAGGCAAATACAATTCTGGGATGTATTAACAGAAGCATACAGTCTAGATCAGGTGAAGTCATTATCGGTCTTTACACCTCTTTGGTCAGACCTCATCTGGAATACTGTGTACAGTTTTGGGCACCACATTTTAAAAAAGACATAGACAAACTGGAGCAAGTTCAGAGAAGAGCGACCAGAATGGTGACTGGTCTGCAAACCATGTCCTATGAGGAACGGTTGCAGGATTTGGGAATGTTTAGCTTGCAAAAAAGAAGACTGAGAGGAGACTTAATAGCTGTCTACAAATATGTCAAGGGCTGTCACATTGTAGAAGGATCATCTTTATTCTCATTTGCACAAGGAAAGACTAGAAGCAATGGGATGAAACTAAATGGGAGGAGACACAGATTAGATATTAGAAAAAACTTTTTGACAGTTAGGGTGATTAATGAGTGGAACAGGCTGCCACGAGAGGTGGTGAGTTCCCCTTCAATGGACGTCTTCAAACAGAGGCTGGACAGACATCTGTCTGAGATGATTTAGTGAATCCTGCTTTGAGCAGGGGGTTGGACCAGATGACCCAGGAGGTCCCTTCCAACTCTACCATTCTATGATTCTATGATTCTATGATGCTAAAATAGCTTGGAAAGCGCTTGTCAACCTGCATGCGGAAATGCATGTGAAGAACGCTTCACTTCCGCATGTCCCTGGCAGGAAAAAGCATGTACAATCCGCATGTACAATCCGCATGCGTTTTTTCTGCCAGGGAGATGCAGAAACGCTCAAAAAAAATCTGGAGCATTTCTGCATCGTGGGCACATAGCCTTACATTAATTGTATGACTCAATATTGAGCACATGTGACATCCTCTCCGGTGGAAGCCCTTTTAGTTTACCCTGGGTGTTGGGGGACTCGGAGTCGGGTCCTGTGGAGGAGAGATGGAGTGCAGCCGTGGCCTGGACCTGACCCGTGCTCAGGGCCGTCACATTAAAAGGAGATGGTGTGGGCTTATCCGGGTTGAGTGGCTAATTAACGACTACGCCACCTGTAGTGCCTGGTGAAGGGCCACCAGCACCGCTGCAGTCCGCTGAGGCATGATGTTTATGGCGGCCAGAGTTCTTACTACTCCCCACAGGCGGAGCAAGGCCTCAGGGCAGAGGGACACAGGAGGATGGGGGTAGTAGTAGAGGGAGACGGGCGCCGCGTCCTGCGGTGCGGCGCAGAAATAACAGTCCGGAGGCCATAGGGGTGAACTTCCAAGGCTTTACTCACATAGCTGGCAAAGGAAGGCGACTCCCTGCTCCCCACGGAGTCCTGCTGTCACCAGGGACGGGGGTCCGACCACCTCCGAGGAAGTCCAGCATTCAGTCGGGACCCTACACCAGAGTGTTCCTGAACTACAGACCGAATCCTTTCCTGTCCGTGTGTGTGCAAATAGGCCGGGTCTCCCTCTGAACTCCTCTCAGAACAAGGGCACGGGTAGCTGCTCCGCTCCGTCCGATGCCCGGTGGGATCCTCTGGGCCTACCGGGCTTTCCCGACCAGGACTTGGAGTAGCAAGGTCGGGTGTCGGGGGCCGGTACCCCTTTTGCAGCCGGACTCCCTCTGAATATATCAGCTTGGCGGGGACAGGTGGCGTACTCCGCTCCGTCTGCATCCTGCCTGGGATCCATTTGCTGTGGAGCCACACTCTTAAGCTCCGGGCTTTCTTGATCCTGGTCATTGGCCGGGTTGAGACATTCCTAGTCTGCAACCTGCCTCTCGTCCCAAGGCCGGAGTACGAGGCCTGTGTCTCCCGACCCTGCAGGCCCACACAGGATCTGCGCTCCGGGAGGGAAGTCACATTACACACAGTATTTAACAGCACCAAGACCAAGATCAAAGATGGCTTTTTATTAAATATCAAATCTAAAGTGTAACTAACTTGTAAGTCCTCCACCCTCACCCACTAACTGGTTCCCCTAACTCTTGGTTCCCCAGTCTCCCTGTAACCAGGGGAGCAGCACCTAGTGCATACTAGCCCCCTCTGGTGGAGACATGTGGTGTTGGATGCAAAGGTTGGGTCACGACTATCACACTGGCCTTACCTCAGAGGAGGAACACTACACTCCATTAGAGAAGTGCAGCATCCCTGTGACGGTCGAACCCTCAGGGGTGCCACACACACTTAACCATCTATACACAGCAGGAGGCCGCACGGCGCCATCTATACACAGCGGGAGGTCGCACGTAGCCATCTATACACAGCGGGAGGCCGCACGTAGCCATCTATACACAGCAGGAGGCCGCATGTAGCCATCTATACACAGCGGGAGGCCGCATGGCGCCATCTATATACAACAGGAGGCCGCACGTAGCCATCTATACACAGCGGGAGGCCACACTGTGCCATCTATACACAGCGGGAGGCCGCATGTAGCCATCTATACACAGCAGGAGGCCGCACAGCGCCATCTATACACAGCAGGAGGCCGCACGTAGCCATCTATACACAGCGGGAGGCCGCACGTAGCCATCTATACACAGCGGGAGGCCGCACGGCGCCCCCCCCCCAGAGACAGCGGGAGGCTGCACACAGTCACGCACACACAAACATATACAGACATATACAAACACACATAAACACATTTGAAACACAAAAATACATATAAATAGACATCACACAATGATATCTGCCTGCACACACACACACTCACTCAATCACACATACACACACTAACTCACTCTCACACATACACACTCTCTCACACACACACTCTCTCTCACACACACACACACACACACACTTTCACACACACACTCTCTCACACAGACACACACACACACACAGACTCACCATCCCCCGGCTCGGCTCCAGTCCTCCTGCTCCTTTCCAGTGCAGCACTGCAGGCCGGGCGCGCACTGCGTGACGTCATAGTTAGGAGACAGGGCCGTGTTTCCTAGCAGTGACGCGGCCGGGCCCTTGGAGACCCGAGGCCCTGGGCGGTAGCCCGGATTGCCCTCATTATAATCCGCCTATGCCCCACATAGTCCTCCATACAGTATAATGGCCCCACACAGTCCTCCATACAAAATAATGACCCCACATAGTCCTCCATATGGCATTGTGGGCCAAATATAATCACCCTGCGGGCCAGATTTGTCCTGCGGGCCAGAGTTTGACACGTATGATTTAGAACTAAGTACACGATAACAGATTGTTTACAAAAAATGTTAGTTTTTAGTTTGTAGCCTACAGATAAACGGGGTTTATACCTCACCATGGATTTCCCTACTAGTGAATTTGAAGGACATGGATGGCTGCACAGGGCTTCCCCAATCAGGCTTGGACTGGCCTAATGGGGAACAGGTAAATCTCCCGGTGGACCCCTCAACCCTATATGATCAGTAGTTGGCACAATACACTGATTTACTATGAACAGACAAGTGAAACATCTAATCATTGATTTAACAATCTACAGTCTATTATTATATAGAAACATAGGGAAAATTGTGAATGAGTGTAATGTAATATTTGCATGAAGCTGAACAGGGGATCCGCAGAGCCAGTGTTACTGGTGGTCCCTTGGCAGCCCAGTCCAACACTTTCCCCAATGATGGCTTATTTGGGTTGCCAGCAGATTATCTCTGATTGATGATTGGCTATTTACTGTATATTCGTTTCTCTTGTATTTCAGATTTAATCCTATTGCAGTTGTCTGTCACATGTCTGGCAAAAGGTTTTCTAGGATCTTCTATGGTCTGCGCCTATCTGTATACTGCTGAACTTTTTCCAACTGTGCTCAGGTAAGCAGTACGATGATTATGGTGAATATTTCCAATTACCACCTCAAAACAAGTTGTTCATCCATATCTAATTTTTTAGCAGGCCCTTTATGGCAGGCATGGATATCTCCTTTAAAAAGCTGGTCTAGTAAAAACTTGTCTTGTCCATATTAAGACCTGTCATACAGGGAGGTCCCTTCCACGCACATAACCAATAGAAAACGACTCTATCAGCTTCTCATACGCTGGCGGCATGGGTAGACATATCATTGGTGCAGCCGCAAAGGGGCCCTAGAGAAAAGGAGGTCCACTCCTTCCTCCAAAGCAGGTAGAATTATGCATTATGATGAGCTTTTGGGTTGCAGATGGCCCATATATCGTCCTTGCACAGGGGTCCTCCTCTGTCTGTGTCTGATCCGTTTTGGTGGAGAAATTCTATCTGTGCATTACATGGACAGACATTCATATTAATGAGTGTCCAGATGAAGCTTACCCCATTGATAACTCATGATGGACAGGGATTTGAGGCGATCATCTGATTTGTTGACTGCATCTTGAGCAGACTGAAATCCATTTGCAATTCTGACAATGTTTCCCCAGGAGAAGTCATTGCTGTGACATTTACAAAGTTCCATATATTCCCAGGGTTTGAGGGAAACCTGATTGGTGAACCCTATGTTGCATGGTGCAGGGACGAACCCTTTGTAAAGTACAAACATATTAAGAGTCAATTAGTCTAAAGTCCAGAAGATGATATAATTTATCCTTGTCCACTGTCAAAGACCTACTGCAAGTACTATATGAATAATGCTTCTCTAGTATATGACTTTTTCCTTACAGAATAAAGACCATGGAGTTCTTGTCTTAGCAATAATGGCTGGTCCTAGTGGAGGACAACTGCAATGTAATAGTTATATTCCCCAGAGCATCTGCAAATACAATGTCCACCAAATAAAGGTTCAACGAGGACAAGAAAAATTGATTGTTTAAGCCATAAATCATCTTGGAATACAGTAATGTCTGCTAATGATAATCCCGAGGGAGCTCATGTAGAAGATGTACTGCTAAATAATGTACGTTCCACTCGTGATGCCAGAGAACAGTCTCTGACCCATCTCATCGTGGAAAGATTACAGCTTACCATTAGGGCTATAAAACCTGGGTCCAGACAATATTTTTTTGGTTAGTTAGCAATATGTGATATGTGATATACAATGTTTAACCCCTATATTATTACTAGATGCTCAATTCATTCCCAACGACTTTTCTCTAACTATGGGCTACTGGTAGCCAACCAGACTCCCCATACTATCAATGTGAGCCTACTGATTGTAGGTACTGTAAGCAGCCAGCCAAAGTGTGTATGTATGTGTGTGTGTGTATATATATTATATCAGAACACCTGAGGTTTCCGAAAAAAAAGGAGACCCTGAAGCTCCTGAAAAGGTTGTCAAATCTCTTGGGCACCACTTTAACCTTAAGATGTAGTGGTTTCAGAAGGTTTCTTGTGCATGATGCTCTGCCCTAGGGCATGGAAGAGTTGTGGAGGGTGTGAGACTTGAAAAAAGTAGAATGGCATTTGGCAAAAAAAACAACCGAATTTATTTTAAAATGGCTTTAGCTGAACTATGTAAAATAATAATTGATGGAGAATGTGGATTCTTTTGAATCAAGACGTAATCACAATGAGTGGAAACTGCTAGTTTGTTTCCCTATAGCTTGACACCCCAATTTGCGGATACCGTGCAGCGGTTGGTGCAGAATATAAAGCTTCCTACAAAAGCGATCTTATATAGACTGTTTATCAATTGCTGCTGATGCAGAGACCTATGAATTTCCATTCATCTCTGTATGGCCATCGGAGTCTTACATCAGAATGTGAATATCATACAAACATATTTGCTGCTGTGTCGATGGAAAACGACAGGTGTAGCCAAGCCTCTTGTCTGGATGCTCTACAAAAATGTACCTGTTTTGTGTTTCATTGGGCTCAAACCATGCCTTCTTTCCCCATCAAAAATAGGATAGTAATATTATGACCCATAAGGAATTTTTGAGCCAGTGCACCATCCGATTGGAACTCTGTGTGGCACAGTTCACTTCCGATCAGATAAATATTGCTTGCATTATTGGTTTGGATGTCACTTCTTTGGGAACGTGGTGCCCTGGTTGTCTTTTCAATGAAATGCTTTCTGGCTACGTTCTGGAATATTTTTGTGGAACGTGTCCGTATTTCTTCTGTGTCTGAGCCAAGGAAGCCTCCACCGTTGGACAATATCCAATTAAATTCTGCATGATATTGGGTTTGGGGTGTTTTCTAAGAAGGTCCATATTAAAAATGAACAAGCATGAGATTCATTCTTTCTCGGATGACATCATTTAGCTTGCTACTCAGGTGAATCTTTGTTTCAGGAAGAAAGCTAAGGAAAAAGAGTATTTCCATGTATACCACATCTGGCTCCTGACTTCTGAAACACACAAGTGTCTTCTGCATCTGATGAGCCAGCTTTTTCTGAAGGGCTCATGCTACTTGGTTGTGTTGATTTTTTGTCTCAGGAGATTTGTTTAGGAGATCTGCTTGTGTCTTTTTTTTTGGTCAGAGGGGTCATCTATGTCAAAACCTCTGTCTGTTCTCCCATGTCAAGGGTATTTCTGCACAAAGCATGAGAGGTAACACTACATAACATCCAGCTGATGTTTCTCCTATGGGAAGAAGTCTAATTTCGGTGCCATTTCCTGTAAACATTGTCCTGTCTAAATCTGCTTGTTGGAGCAAAAAAAAAAAAAACGCTCTTCATCACTGGTGTTGTAGTGGTCCAAACTCCGCCATGTGGATGCCAACTCTTGGAAGGTTACTCTGAAAACGAAGCCTCTTCTTTGCTTTCCAAATTTGGCAGCATTTTTTGTTAATCCTACTACATTTTCTAGTTTAATTGTGCAAAAACTGGTGTGCCGCTTGTTTTCAGTGATTTTTTTTTTCATTCTATGCACTTTTATTGAAATTGGATTTTGTGAGTATAATAAAAACCTTATCTTGGATACGTGTTCCGAGAAATATTGGAAAGACAAAAATCGTACTGCTTAACAACGCCGATACCGGTCTTTCATCCATATACTAACACTGCAAGTGTGGTGAGGATGGCGAATCCAGGAGAATATTTGGGCAAGTCCAAAAGATCGTGGATTGATTTCTGTGTAATAGGGGAGTGCTCAATATATTTTCTTTTTCATCATTGTGCCACAAGTTTCTCATGAGTTAAGCCAGCTTTACCAGTCATAGGTAGAAGAGGATACCTTTTCTTGCCAATCTGATGCTATCGATTTTGGTCTGGAAGGTCTTGTTCTACAAACAATGTCCTATGAGGAACGGTTAAAGGATTTGGGGATGTTTAGCTTGCAAAAGAGAAGACTGAGAGGAGACTTAATAGCTGTCTACAAATATCTCAAGGGATATCACAATGTAGCTTTATTCTCATGTGCACATGGAAACACTAGAAACAATGGGATGAAACTGAAAGGGAGAAGATACAGATTAGATATTAGAAAACATTTTTTGACAGTGAGGGTGATCAATGAGTGGAACAGGCGGCCACAAGAGGTGGTGAGTTCTCCTTTAATGGAAGTCTTCAGAGGCTGGACAGACATCTGTCTGAGATGGTTTAGTGAATCCTGCATTGAGCAGGGGGTTGGAGACGATGACCCTGGAGGTCCCTTCCAACTTTAACATTCTAGAATTCTTTTGTATCAAGCTTCATCTGATTCCCCTCAACTGTTTTCTGTTCTGTCAGCCCCTTGTGATAGCTTCTTAGGGGGCTTCTAAAAGTTTGGGTACTGTCATAAACAGCATTGTTACTCACCACAAACGCATCTTCACCATTCCTTGCCGCAGTTGCGCTGTGCTGTTAGGTGATCTATTTCCGCCACTGATAGATATGATCCAGCAGGCCACTTGAGACAGTTATGTTTCTCCTCCTTTCGCTTATGATCATTTCCTTCTGCTCCAGCATGTATTTGTTGACTTCTTCTGTAGTGTGTTTCTTGCCTTGCAGCAATACCTTTCATTCATTGCTTCAATGATGAAGTCACCAAAGGTTGTTATATATCTTAGAAAGTCACTCAAGAGGAGCATGAGCGTTAGTTAAAGGGAATCGATCACCAGCCCACATCACTGATTGGCAGCTTTCTGTGTACACTGTATAGTGACAGTGGTGGGGGAGTGGTTAGACTAGGAGGCATGGGACACCTAGTCCTGTACAGATAATCTCATGCTTATAAAACGCTGATTTTATTGAAACAGCTACACACAGCCCCATAAGTGACACATCGCTGGAATCTGGGTCTCTGCCCCTACAACATGATGCTCCCGGATTACATAGCAAAAACCTGCTGACAGATTCCCTTTAAGTGTCTTCCTCTCCCCTATTACCTTCCTATTTGATTGCCAGTGTATAATCTAGCTATAATTAGCCTTATGTTCCAGTTGAGAAAGGAATAATCTAAAAAAAAAAATGATAATGTCATTGTAGTCTCAACATATTGTTTTTTTTTTCATCTCCAGCCAGGCAGAGTTATCACTACTTCATGTCTGTGCACTGACCTTCTAAATGTACATTTAGGCTATGTGCCCACGATGCAGAAATGCTCCGGATTTTTCCTGAGCGTTTCTGCATCTCCCTGGCAGAAAAAAACGCATGCGGATTGTACATGCGGATTGTACATGCGGATTGTACATGCGGATTGTACATGCGGATTGTACATGCGTTTTTCCTGCCAGGGACATGCGGATGTGAAGCGTTCTTCACTTGCATTTCCCCATGCGGGTTGACAAGCGCTTTCCAAGCGATTTTAGCATCACTTGGAAAGTGCTTGACAACTTGGTCACATTATATAAATCCATGCAACCGGCATGTATTTATATACTGTGACCATAAAGAATGGTAAAAAATAAATATTATGCTTACCTTCTAATAGCCCCCGGTCTTTTTTCCGCTCCGTCCGGTCTCCCCGGTGTCTCGCGGTTGTGTAAAAGGACCTGCCATGACGTCACTTAGTCATGTGACGGGTCACGCGACTGCCGACGTCAGCAGTCGCGTGACCCGTCACGTGACTAAATGATGTCATGGCAGGTCCTTTTAGACCATCGCGAGCTGCCGGGACGCCAGGACGGAGCGGAGAAAAGACCGGGGGCTATTAGAAGGTAAGCATAATATTTATTTTATTTTTTTTATTTTTTTTTTACAGGTACCATGGTACCCGGGTTTGGAGGAGAGTCTCCTCTTCTCCAAACCCGGGTACCATCCGCACAGTGAACTGCATGATATCCGCATGTGCACATGTAGTGATGCGGATATTATGCGATTCAATGCAAGTCAATGGCGGTGAAAATGCCGCGATTCCGCAAAATAATTGGTAGTGCTGTGGATTTTTCCGCAATGATAATCTGCAGCGGAAATTTCCGCAGCATGTGCACAGCACATGCGAATTATCATTGGGGAACATGGCAGACCTTCTACCATGCGTTTTTTAAGCGTTTCTTCAGTGGAATTGGCGCTGCGGAAACGCTTAAAAAACGCATAGTGGGCACACAGACTGAGCGCCATTTTCTTGACTCTATTGTGGTTTTCTTTATTAACACATTCTGCTTGGATACAATCATAGGTAGAAAAAAATTTTTTTTGTTCTGCAATCATAATAAAAACTTTTAATATTGACATATTAGTAACTTATCATAAATATTTTTGAGTGGTTTCTTTGAAAATCTGAGCAATACTGTTTGCTATGGTGAATTCTGATATATTTTTTTCATGTTTCACGTGTTTGTGATATATTTTCTTTGCAGACAAACTGGGATGGGATTCACCAACATGATGATGAGATTAGGGGCCGTAATTGCACCGCTAGCAGTGATGACCAAAGCGTATGCACCGTTTCTTCCCCTAGTCATTTTTGGATCGTTGCCTATTCTTTGTGGATTGCCTATTTTATGGCTGCCAGAGACCCTAAATAGTCAACTGCTGGACACAGTGGAGGAGGTGGAAGCCAGGTGAGTAGTGCGGTTTCATATCCTAGACAATCTAATGTGTAGTGGAGTAAGATACGGCAAATTTATTATTTCTTGTATATTAATGGCCTATCCTTAGGATAGGTTATCAATATCTGATTGGTGGGGGTACGACACCCAGTGATCAACCATTCCCGATGGCGGCGGTGGCCGGATGTGTCGAGTTGCGGAGCTGCAAAGCACAGCTCTGACAACGGACTAGTGGCTGCGGCCAGGTTCTACACATACGCCCCCTATTCGAATCAATAGGGGACGGATGTGCAATACCCAGCACTACTGAAAAGTGGAAAGTGAAAAAAAAAACATTAAGTCACAAATTTTAGCACAAATGTGGCTAGTGCATAAAATGGCCAATGTTTGTTTTGGAGCACAGACAATGATAAATTCTTCCTTTTTGCAGCGTTTTTCATCCATTTAAATGGCTACCTAAAAAATGCAACTGAAAAAGCTTAAAAAAAGCATGGAAAATGTGCGTAGGTCACACAAAGCTTTTCCTGTCAACAACATATCCTAAAGATTACCCCAGTGTTACATTTGTTATACATTAAAAGGTATTGGCAAGGATAGGAATGATTATTAGTGATGAGCGAGCATACTCGCAAGTACTCGGTACTCGCCCGAGCATCTCAGTACTCGAGATGCTCGGAGCTCGCCGAGTACTTGCGAGATGCTCGGGCGGATGCTCGGGTCCCCTCACTGCATGTTTGGCGCTCTTTAGAGCGCCAAACAACATGCAGGGATTGCCTGCCACTCATTGTAATGCCGCAGCCATGTTGGTTGTGGCATTACAGTGATTGGCTGGCCGCACTGCGTCATCAGGTCTATATCACAGTCACTCCGGAATCAGACAGTGTAGGGAGAGCTGCTGTTGAGCTAGGGAGAGATTTGCTTGTTTCTAGTTGGTGTAGGTATATCAGACTATATTAGAGACACATACTCATCTCAACTAACAGTCCTTCTGAGGACTAATCCATCTGCAGAGATATCAGGCAGGCAGTGTATATAGGCAGGCAATGTATATAGCAGACTGCAGTGCATATAGCACAAGAGGCTCCATTCCAGTTCTGCCTTCTGCTGCTGTTAGATATTTCTAGACAAAGGCCCAGGTCTCAGGGGCCAGGAAAAAATTTTTTGGGGATCTTAATCCTTATTATTTGCTTAAAAAGCAATCCAGAGAACATGTTTTTTCTGCGACATTTGCTTGTCTTCACAGCAGAATACAGCCAGGTCCTTTCCATATTACAGCGCTAAAAATCCAGCTATTTAAAATTGTGGTTTGTCCGTCACACGGATCACATATGATTGCGCTGAAAATACTGCCATTTTTGGCCTCCATTGAAATTTTTTTTCAGTGTGTCAGCAAAGTTTTTGATACCGGTTTGATGTTCAAAATAGTTACCTACAGGCCAGGTATTTAAAACTGGTTTCTCCATCACACGGATCACATTCACATATAATTGCACTGAAAATATTGCCATTTTTGGCTTTTATTCAATTTTTTTTTCAGTGTGTCAGCAAAGTTTTTGCCACCGGTTTGCTGTTCAAAATAGTTACCTACAGGCCAGGTATTTAAAACTGTGGTTTCTCCATCACACGAATTACATATAACTTCGCTCCAAATTCAGCCATTTGTAGTGAGCGTGGAAGATATTGTCCTCCATTTAAAATGGGCAAGGCGCGGTGCAAGGGACAGGGAACTTAACGTGATGGTTATGGTGCATGCAGAGGCCGAGGCCGTGGGCAAGCTGAAATTGTGCCACAACAAACACCCACATCTTCTCGCCCAACCTTCCTGTCCCAATTCCTAGGGGAACGCAGCACACCACTATTGAACCCAGAGCAGTGTCAAAAGGTTGTTGGTTGGATAGCGGATAATGCTTCCAGTCACTTAGCCACTACCACCACCACCACCCTGTCAAGTCTCAGTAGCCGTGAGTCTGGGCCACATATTCCTCACCTTGATCCTCCTTCCTCCTACCATGTCAAGTGCCCAGAGACAACTGATCCCACACTTGGACACTCTGAAGAGCTGCTCACTTTTCCATTTATAGATTCGGGCCTCTCGCCTGGTCCACTTGAAGCGGGGCAAGAGGAGATCGCATGTAGCGATGCCCAAATATTTGAGCAGCCACGGTCACAAGAAAAGGCGACGGTGGGAAAGTGTCACAAGAGGTGGACGATGATGAGACACAATTGCCAGAAAGTCAGGAGGAGGACCAGGGTGCGGAAGTGGAAGACGAGGTGGTAGATGATATAGTAACTGACCCAACCTGGCAGGAGGACATGCAGAGCGAGGACAGCAGCACACAGGGGGAGGGAGGCAGAGCAACCCAACAGGCAGGAAGAAGCAGTGTGCTGGCCGCAGACAGAAGGCAGGCAACCGTTCCCCGTAACACCAACACGAAGGAAGTTGCCAGTACAACTATTAGGTCTTCCCAAGTCTGATTGTATTTTAAAGACTCTGCCGATAACCCCAAAAAGACCATTTGCACCACCTGCCAGGCCAGCATCAGCAGGGGTGGCAAAACTAGCAGCCTGACCCCACCAGCATGATCAGGCACATGGCAGCAAAGCACCCAACTTTGTGGGCCGAACCCCAGGGTCCAGGAACAGTGTCTGCGGGTGGCACCATTGCTTCTTCCGCTGTTGTGCATGCAAGCCCATCCCCTGTCCATGGTGCATGCGAAGATGGCTACCACCCTGCACCTGTCGTTGCACACTCTCAAGTAGCAGCATCAGGAAGCACGTCCTCGTCCTTGTCCCAACGCAGCATTTAGTTGTTCATACCCCAGTCCTTGGAACGCAAGCGCAAATAAGCAGCCAACGCCCCACAGGCCACACTACTAAATGCTCACATTTCACGACTGCTTGCGCTCGAAATGTTGACTTTTAGGCTCGTGGAGACGGAAGCATTCCGCAACCTGATGGCGGCAGCCGTCCCTCGGTACTCGGTCCCCAGCCACCACTATTTCTCCCGGTGTGCTGTCCCCGCATTACACAAGCACGTGTCCAAAACATTAGCTGTGCCCTCAACAACGCAGTTACCGGGAAAGTCCACCTAACCACGGACACGTGGACAAGTGCTTGTGGGCAGGGACGGTACATCTCGCTGATGGCACACTGGGTTAACATAGTGGAAGCAGGGACCCAGTCAGACCTTGGGATGGAACAAGTCCTCCCGATGCCAAGGATTGCGGGCCCTAGGTCAATCAGGGTTGCCCCCACAGTCCACAGCTCCTGCACCTCATCCTTCTCAGCCTCCTCCTCCTCTTCAGCCTCCATCTCCAAAATGACCACATCAGTCACAAGTTGGAAGCACTGCAGCACTGCCTCGGCCAAGCGGCAACAGGCTGTGCTGAAGCTAATATGCTTAGGTGACAAACCGCACAATGCTGAAGAGTTGTGAACAGCTGTGAAAGAGCAGGCAGATCTGTGGCTCACACCGCTGAACCTACAGCCAGGCATGGTCATGTGTGACAATGGCCAGAACCTGGTGGCAGCTCTGAGGTGAGCTCACACACGCACCATGCCTGCCCATGTGCTTAACCTCGTGGTTCAGCGGTTTCTCAAATCCTACCCGAAGCTGCCAGATCTGCTTGTTAAAGTACGCTACCTGTGTGCCCATTTTAGAAAGTCACCTACAGCTTCCGCCGCCCTTGTCGTGTTTCAGCAGCATTTGCAGCTTTCGGCTCACAGACTGGTGTGTGATGTCCCCATGTACCATCCTCCAAAACTTTGAGGACTCCACCAAGATGGTGAGCGCCGATGACGCCATAATTAGCGTCACCATCCCACTTCTCTGTCTTCTGAAACGCTCTCTGCTCACAATCAAAGAGGATGCATTGCAGGCGGAGCACGATTATATGGAGCAAGGAACCATACAGGGTGATTACACACAGCCCAGCCTCATCTCATCCCAATGTGGATTGGGTGACAATGAGGAAGAGGAGGAGGAGGAGGAAGAACAGGAGCTAGTTTCATGCACTATAGACGGTACTACCTGCACAGCTGTCATACCGTCTGTTCAGCGTGGATGGACAGAGGACAGAGAAGAGGAGGAGGAGGAGAGCATGGTCAGTCATCCTCTTGGTGAGGACCCAGAAGTCTTGCCTGTTAGCAGTCTGGCATGCATGGCTGAGTTTGTTACGCTGCCTTTCCCATGACCCTCACATTCTCAAAATTTTGGGTGACAGTCATTACTGGTTGGTGACACTTCTAGACCCACGCTACAAGGAGAACTTCATATCTCTTATTCCTGAGGCGGACAGGTCTACAAAAATGGGGCTGTACCAGAAGGCCCTTGTTGCGGAACTATTAAAAAAATTCCCATTTGAAAACGCTGGCGGCAGAGGTCACAGTTCGTTGGACAACCAAGGAGTACAGGCGAGAGAGACACAACTTCAATCCAGCAGATGCAGGGGAACACTGTCAAAGTTCTGGGAGAATTTTCTCAGCCCCTCTCATTGCACAAGCCCTGAGGCACAGGGTACTCTCTCAAGGAGTGCAAAGTTTGGGAAGATGCTGAGGGAGTACCTTGCAGACCGTACCAACGTCCTCCGTGATTCCTCTGTGCCTTATAATTATTGGGTATCCAAGCTGGATACGTGGAATGAACTGGCTCTCTATGCCTTGGAGGTCCTGGCCTGCCCTGCCGCTAGCGTTTTATCAGAGCGGGTTTTTAGTGCCGCTGGTGGAATTATAACTGATAAGCGCATCCGCCTGTCAACTGAAAATGCTGACAGGCTGACTCTTATAAAAATGAACAAGGGCTGGATTGGGCCAGACTTCTCAACACCACAGAATGATAGCAGCGTAACATAAACTCAAATCCAGTGTCTTTTTTTGGGAGGTGTATTCCCATGCCCCTCTTCACACCCACACATGGGTATACAATTCCTGATTTTGGCTATTTGCTCTTGTCCTCCTCCTTCTCCTCATCCTCCACCACCATATCACCAGGGTGACCGTGGTCCGTGATGCAACACCCACATAATTTTTTTAAAGGGTGTTTATAATTAGTGTTGAGCCACCCCCGTAGTGTTCGAGTTCGGTTCGGTTCGTCGAACACCCGTGTGTTCGCCGAACTGTTCGTCGAACACCTTCGAACACTGTTAAAACCAATGGCAGGCAAACAAAAACACATAGAAACACATAGAAAACACCTTCAAAGGTGTCCAAAAGCTGACAAACTGCTCAGAAGACACAACTAACACATGGAAAAGTGACAAGTACATATAGTCATGCGAAAAGAAAAGAGGTGGAGGAGTAAAAGGAGGGGGAGACACAGATATAGGCATGTCATGCCCTTCTAAAATCCAAAAAGTGAGAAGCCGACACGTTCAGTCCGCTCCTGCCCGTGCCACCTCCGCGTCGCCGGGTTTGTGCCAGAGCCGCGGTGAACCCTGACGGCCAGCCCCCCTCTCCCAATACTGGTGCCTGTCCGCTGGTGGGTCGAGCGAGCCCCCCTGTGGTGGAGGCAGCTCTAAGCTTTTTAATTTAAATTGTCTCTCTAATTTGAATGAATACACTTTAAATCCATTTACAAGGATCTATTGGAGGGCATGTCTCATGCCAGCAGCCGCGTAATTCCAGCTCCAGTAGCGTCCACTAAAGCTGCTGCAGTTAAAAAGCTTTTATAAGGATCGAGCTCGGCTGTCCACCGCAAGGCATCCTAGTGCCAGTCCCAGCCCCTATGCCTTGGGGTGCCTCCTGATGCTCTTCACTGAGTATCCCGTGGTCCCGAAGCATTTCCTTTGAAAAAATTAAGTGTCCAAACTACAGGTGGTATAGCTTGCTTAACAGCCGGGATAATCCGCTGACTAGCAGACACTGCTACTAGGCACAAAGTATTTCCTGGGCTAGATGCAGTTAAAAATTTGTAATTAGATACTCTCGTTGGATGCTGAGAAAGCATTCCATAGAGTCTCCTGGCACGCCATATATGATTCTCTTAAAAAGCTTGGGGTAGGGGTCTAGGGGACCTTTTATAGCCAAAATCACGGCTCTGTATCGCAATACGTCACCTAGGCTGAAGATAAATGGAACTGTAGCACCCTGAGGGCTCGGTTGCTACAGAGGTATTGCACCTCACCCAGAGGTGTGATATCTCACTCTCAGGTAAGGATGTAGTGTGGATCAGGACCCGACACCTGCATGCATTACACCACATTGCCGTGGGGCAGGGCGACCAATATGCCCCTGAGATGGGCACGACAGTCCCTGTCCCTGGCTGGAGTGGGGGGAGGGAACACTGAGGAAGGGGACCCCTGTAGTGCAGGAGCAGGGAGGAAGCAGTTCCTGGGTGCATTGAGAAGGGAGTATAAAAGGTGGGCACCATCTTAGTTCAGTGCAGAGAAGTCTGAGCAGAAGTGGCAGGGAGCAGGGGCTCTGCATGAGCTCTGCTCCGGAGGCGGGCCTAGTAACAGAGGCCCAGGCCTGGAAGAGGGAGAAGGAAGGAAGAGGAGCGGAGAAGGCTCCAGGAACGAGGAACGAAGGGATCCCAGGGGTGCGGACGGGCGAGTCGCCACCGCACGCCCGAATCCACCTGCGTGGAGGGGTCAGGCCAAAGGGGGAGACCGGTCCCCGAAACTAGTGGAGGCAGGAAACGACCCTCAGCTAGAAACAGGAGGCTGTGACATTTTATGTGGCGCAGCCCCTCGCTACACCCGCTAGGAAGGCACCACATAGGGTCAGGGAAACTAGCACCAAGTTTACCAAGAGGAGGCCCGAGGCAGCCGGACAGAAGGGTTGGTAAGAAAGGCCAGACAAAGGACACACAAAGGGGGTCCTGTGAAGCGCTCCAAAGTTATCTGGGAGTTGTCTGAGCCCCTCACCTGGTGAGCACAGTACGACGTGGGCAGCCGTTACCTGCAGACGTGGTCTGGATAATAAGAACTGTGAGTAAAGGCCCTGGACTGCATCACTGACTCCGTGTCGTTACTGCTGCTGCCCTGCACCATCACCCCCATCCTCCGCATACACTGCCCTGAGGCTATACTCCTCCCGTGGGGAGTTATGCTATGCTCTGCTGCACCCACAACACCAGCCTCAGCGGTCTGCCCTGGAGCGGCGGTTCACTCTGACCGCAATCCACGGGTGGCGTAGTCGGACATTTAAACATCAAAACCACATAAATAGTTCCGCCACTGGTTTGACCGCCCTGAGCCACGGAACCGGGTCGCCGCCACGGAGACTACAACCACCAGCATCCACCAAAAAGGGTCCGGCTCCGGGTGTCTCAAGGCCCAGGGGGCGCGTCAGAACATTTTCATCACCTTTCACAATCACCAATGGGACAAGGCAGGGATGTTCTCTGTCCCCTCTCTTATACATCCTAGTGACGGAGCACCTGCTCTCATCAATTCGCCATAACCCCAATATTAGGTGGATTGAGGTGGGAGGCACCGAGTACAAGTGCTCTCTATTTGCTGATGATGTCCTAGTATATATCACTCAATCACATATATCCATCCATGCTGTTATGGCTGAAATAGATCACTTTGTTACATGGTCAAATTTTAAAATCAATGCAGCGAAGTCTGAGGCCCTCGATGTCTCCCTCCCCAAATCCATATAGGATTCCATCCAGTCCAACTTTCCCTTTGCCTGGCCCTCACAGGGTATCAAATACTTAGGAATTCCTATTCATAGAGACCTCTCCCATCTATGTTATCTTAATTTTGGGCCCTTTATTGAACAACTCCATACAGACCACGGTTGGCAAGTTAGAACTGTAAGATTCACTACGTGAACCACTGGTGTTTTGTGGAAAAGCACATGTACACTGTGTTCCAAATTATTATGCAAAAAGTGTTTAGGAGTGATAAGGGAAGAATTTGTTTGTTTGTCAGTTAAACTCATTGATGGTGATGTGTGTCAGGGCTCTTTATATCACTGTAAGCAATTGCAGACACCTGTGCTAATTAGTTTGGCAGGTGTGTCCAATGAAAGGCAAGACTACTTAAGAAGGCTGTCTCACATTATTAAGCAGCCTACATTTTCTGCCAAAATGGGAAAGAAAAAGGATGTGTCGGCTGCTGAGAAGCAACAAATTGTGGAGTGTTTAGGTCAAGGCATGACTACAGTCAACATTGTGCGATGATCAGGATGAAGTGTCTTGACAATCAAGAAGTATGTAGCTGATTCACAGTACACACGTGTGCGTGCTGATAAGGGCAAATTGAGGACTCTTTCCTACAGGCAATTATGTCAGGTTGAAAGAGCAGCGGCAAAAAAGCCTTGTCATAGCAGCAGACAAGTTTTTGAAGCTGCTGGTGCCTCCAACGTCCCCCGAACAACAAGATGCAGGGTCCTTCAGAGGTTTGCAGCTGTGCATACGCCATCCTGTCGACCTCCTCTATCCACTTCACACAAGCAGAAACGGCTCCAGTGGGCCAAACATTACATGAAGACTGATTTCAAAACTGTTTTGTTCACGGATGAGTGTCGTGCAGCGCTCGATGGTCCAGATGGATGGAGTGGAGGATGGCTGGTTGATGGACACCCCACGCAAACACGGCTACAGCGCCAACAAGGAGGAGGTGGTGTAATGTTTTGGGCTGGAATCATGGGGAGAGAGATTGTCGGCCCCTTTAGGATCCCTGAAGGCGCTAAAGATGAACTCCATAATGTATGTGGATTTTCTCAAACAGCACTTCCTGCCATGGTTCAAGAAGAAGAACCGTGTATTTCACAGCAAGATCATTTTTTTGCATGATAATGCACCATCTCATGCTGCACATAAAACATCTGCATCTCTGGCTGATATGGGCATAAAAGGGGACAAACTTATGGTGTGACCCCCATGCTCCCCTGACCTCTACCCCATTCAGAACCTTTGGAGCATCATTAAAAGGAGTGTCTATGATGGCGGGAGGCAGTTCACATCTAAGCAACAGCTCTGGGAGGGTATTCTGTCCTCATGCAAAACAATTGAAGCAGAAACCATCCAAAACCTGACAAATTCAATGGACGAGAGAGTTCAGAAGCTCCTTTCGAACAAGGGGTCCTATGTGCAAATGTTACATCACCTAGGATAAAGTTTTGAGTTGAAAACTGTTTGATTTCAGTTTCTAACAACCTGCTAATGCTTATAATTTCAAAAATGACCATTTTTTTGGTCTTTATTAAAATGAAAAGGTTGATCGAAAAGTTTGGGGGATCTAAGAGTGTGGCAACCCAGTAGTCATGATTACTTCGAATTCTGACAATATGAGGGTCATGCTGCAGGTAGTGCAGCAAGAAGGCACTTATGTGTCTTGCGCATCTCGGAGCCCCAAAATTATTTTCCGGGCTAGATGCAGCTAAAAATTATTATTAATTTTAAATCTGGTGAAGCTTTAGTATAGATGGCCTAATAGGATCAGTGCTGCACACTGCTACAAAGCCCAAATTATTTTCCAGTCAAGATACAGATAAACATGATTAGTAATTTTAAATCTGGTGGAGCTTATTATAGATGGCCTAATAGAATCAGTGCTGCACACTGCTACAAAGCCCAAATTATTTTCCAGCCAAGATACAGATAAACATGATTAGTAATTTGAAAGCTTAAAACGGTTGGTAGGGTGATTTTAACCAATCATCAAGCTTTTACTCTCCCCAGGATGACACAGGGGTAGAAAAGTCGTTTCGGATCCATGATTTGTTCATCTTTATGAACGTGAGTCTGTCTACATTATCAGTGGAGAGCCGCGTGCGCTTATCTGTCAGCACACCACCAGCAGCGCTGAACACACGTTCAGACAGAACGCTGGCTGCGGGGCATGACAAGATCTCCAAGGCGTAAGTGGCGAGCTCCGGCCATTTATCCAGATTGGAAGCCCAAAAAGAGCAAGGGTCCAGTGACACAGTCGTGGCTTCAATGTTTACTTGGAGATACTCCTGTACCATCGTCTCTAGGCGTTGACTATGTGTCAGACTTCTTGTCTCCTGTGGCCTTGCAAAGGATGGGCTAAAAAAGTGGTGAAATGATTCCGCAAAATTGATGTTACCAGCAGATACTGTGGTTCTGTTACGGTTTGAGTGCTGAACACTTGACGGTCCCACGGTTGGCAAGTTGGAACTGTGAGATTCACTACGTGCACCACTGGTATTTTGTGGAAAAGCACATGTAAGATTCTGCAACAGTCTCTGCTGATACTCCTGCATGCGTGCATCCCTTTCTATGGCAGGAATAATTTCTGCAAATTTACTTTTGTACCGGGGATCTAACAGTGTGGCAACCCAGTAGTCAGGATTATTTCTAATTCTCACAATTCGAGGGTCATGTTGCAGGTAGTGCAGCAAGAAGGCACTCATGTGTGTTGCGCATCCAGGAGCACCAAGTCCCTGTTGTGTTGGTGGCGAGGTAACAATCATGCTTCCTTCCTCTGTCCTCTCCCCCCAACCTCGCACAACAGAAATGTGATCAAGGTCTCCCTCATCTGATGAGTCTTCCATCAGTTCATCCTCCACTTCTTCCTGGGCTCCTGCACCTTCCTCACTAGTTTGGCTGCTACCATGCGCCCTGGTAAAACCATCTCCCCCACCTTCACATGCCTGCCGCCTTGGTGCTGCCGACCGTCTGGACCTTGCAGATGTTAGCCCTTCCGCATACAACTCCTCCTCCTCTACTTCCTCCACCTCCTCTTGTGCCACCACCTGACTCCGAATTCTGTTTAACATGTGCTCCAGCATGTAAATCACCGGAATAGTCATGCTGATAATGGCATCGTCAGCACTAAACATCTTCGTCGCCATTTCAAAACTGTGCAGAAGGGTGCATAGGTCCCTGATCTGAGACCACTCCTCCAGCGTGATTTGCCCCACCTCTGGATCTCGTTGGCCCAGGCTATACGTCAGAACGTATTGCACCAGGGCTTGTCGGTGCTGCCACAGTCGCTGCAATATGTGCAGAGTTGAATTCCACCAGGTAGGCACATCGCATTTTAGTCGGTGAAGTGGCAGGCCCAACGACTTCTGTAGAGATGTAAGTCGCTGAGCTGCGGGATGCGAACGGCGGAAGTGAGCACACAGCGACCGTGCCCTCTGCAGAAGGCCATCTAGTCTGGGATAGTGGGCTAAAAATTGCTGGACAACCAGGTTCAACACGTGAGCCATAGAAGGCACGTGTGTGACATTGCCCCGGCGAAGGGCCGCACCCAGGTTTGCAGCATTGTCGCACACGGCCTTCCCTGGTTTCAGGTCCAGTGGAGACAACCATTCATGAAATTGGTTCTCCAGAGCTGACCACAACTCCTCAGCTGTGTGACTCACATTTCCCAGACATTTCAATGTAAAAACCGCCTGATGACGTTGAGCCCTACTGCCAGCATAGTAAGGAGGTGTGCAGGATCCCTTCTGCGCAGTTAGAAAGCTTGTGGCATGACCAGACAGGCTTTGGGTGCAGGTGGAAGACCGAGAGGAGGTTGAGGAGGCAGAAGCAGTGGAGGAACTTTGACATAAAGAGGATTGACGCACAACTCGTGGGGACGGCAAGACTTGGACAGCAGCCCCTTGTCCTGCTGTCACCATAGTTACCCAGTGCCCAGTCAGCGACATGTAACGCCCCTGTCCATGCCTACTCGTCCAAGTGTCTGTGGTGAAATGCACCCTGTCACACACAGAGTTTCTCAAAGAAGCGGTGATGTTGTGTGCGACATGCTGGTGGAGCGCAGGCACACCTTTCTTTGAGAAGTAGTGCCGACTGGGCATCTGGTACTGGGGCACTGCGACGGACATAAGGTCTCGAAAATCCTCTGTGTCCACCAGGCGGAAAGGCAGCATTTCTGTAGCCAAGAGCTTGCAGATGGTGAAATTCAACCTCTTAGCTTTCTCATGGCTAGGAGGAAATGGTCTTTTACTTGTCCACATCTGAGGGACCGAGGGCTGGCTATTGTGCTTAGACGGGGTTGATAAGGGTGTCCCCGGCAAACTGCCGGTCTGTGAGGAAGATGCAGGCGGACATGTTAGGTTGCCTTGATCCAAAGGTGGTGCTATCGATGTCGGACAGCGCTCAACACCAGCTGGTGTTACCACCTCCAAAGAAAATGATGACCTGCCAATCACGCTGGCTGTTGCGGGTAAAGAGGTGGCAGGTCTGCGCCCCAAAACAGGTGTGACTGCTGTCCCCCCAGTCACAGAGGATGAAGAGGCCGCGGATGCACAAGATATGGCAGACGGTGGTTGGCCCGGCCGGCTAGGCCGCATTGTAGCACACTGAGCTTCCCACTGCAACTTATGCTTCATGTCCATGTGCCGGTTCATGCATGAAGTACTCAAACTATGTATTTTTTGGCCTCTACTTAGCTTTTGCTGACAAATGTTACAGATAACACGAGTTGGGTCATCTTTATCGATCTGAAAAAATGCCTAGGCTATGCAAGGCTTAGCACCCATGCGACCTGAAGAGCCACCACGACTTGTGGTGAGAGGCAGAGTTGTGTTTGAGGATGCAGTTGTTGACGTGCTTCCAGTACTACGTCTCTGTCCAGGAAGGCGCAACCTGACCTCGTCGTCACTAGCATCTTCCTCCACCTCCTCTGCTGACCTCATCTCTTGGCTGACTGTGGGTTGACAGTAAGTGGGATCTCCAACCTCATCATCATCACCCTGTGCGTTATCACACCCGTCGTCCTCAGAGCCAACCTGTTCCTGCCCTGACAAAAAACTAAAGTTGTCGCTCCAATCAGGTATTTGAGTCTTATCATCGTCTTCCTCATTGTCTCCACCAACAGGAGTTACAATTTGGGAATGAGGGTCTACATTATGGTCAGAACCTTCTGCGTCTGGTCCTGGATCCGACTCATAAAGATTCTGGGCATCAGTGCAGATCATTTCCTCGTCTGGATTCACAGAAGCGCTGGAGTCGACCTCTGATTCCCAGGCTATAGTATGAGTAAACAGCTCTGCAGACTCAACCATCTGTTCTACCTCATACTCAGACGGGCAGCTGGAGATTTGGGAGCTGTGAGGAAGCAAGTGCGATTGGGGTGACACCTTTGAGGACTGGAGTATTTGTGATGTTGAAGTTGATGTGGAGGAGAGCCCACTTAAAGGAGCACTTGATATCCGTTGAAGCACCTGCTGTTTTTGTGCCTCATCTGGAATTTGTAGCGATTGGCGTGGCCGTAAGAAAGGGATCTTATCACATTGTCCGCTAAAAGAAGTAGACATTTTAGTTTGGCTGGAAGATAGTCTTTCTTCTGCAGATGTTACTGTTGCTTTAACACCTACCCCACGGACACAACCTTTTTTCCCCTTCCCAACACGCCTATTCCCCTTTCCACCAGCAGCAGGCCTTTTTCCACTCATTTTGGTGGTTAACTAATTCACAACTCTGGAGTTGTTTGCACAAAAAAACAATGGATGGGAACCGAGCAGAGCTGAGTGGCCAAACTGTGGTATTAGGCCAAAACTATTGGCTGGGTTAGATGCAGAAAAAAATTATATTCAATTTGCAACCTGATGGAGGTCAGTATAGATGGACTAATAGAACAAGTCCCACACACAGCTAGAAGCCCAAATATTTTTTCAGAGGTAGATGCAGAAAATTTTTTTATTCAGTTTGCAACCTGATGGAGGTCTGTATAGATGGATTAATAGAACAAGTCCCACACACAGCTACAAGCCCAATATTTTTTCAGAGGTAGATGCAGAAAAAAAATATATTCAGTTTGCAACCTGATGGAGGTCAGTATAGATGGACTAATAGAGAAAGTCCCACACACTGCTAGAAGGCCAAATATTTTTTCAGAGCTAGATGCAGACAAAAAATTATTTTGAATTTGCAACCTGATGGAGGTCAGTATAGATGGACTAATAGAACAAGTCCCACACACTGCTAGAAGGCCAAATATTTTTTCAGAGCTAGATGCAGAAAAAAATTATATTCAGTTTGCAACCTGATGGAGGTCTGTATAGATGGATTAATAGAACAAGTCCCACACACAGCTAGAAGCCCAAATATTTTTTCAGAGGTAGATGCAGATAAAAATTATTTTTAATTTGCAACCTGATGGAGGTCAGTATAGATGGACTAATAGAGAAAGTCCCACACACTGCTAGAAGGCCAAATATTTTTTCAGAGCTAGATGCAGATAAAAATTATTTTTAATTTGCAACCTGATGGAGGTCAGTATAGATGGACTAATAGAGAAAGTCCCACACACTGCTAGAAGGCCAAATATTTTTTCAGAGCTAGATGCAGATAAAAATTATATTCAATTTGCAACCTGATGGAGGTCAGTATAGATGGACTAATAGAACAAGTCCCACACACAGCTAGAAGCCCAAATATTTTTTCAGAGGTACTGTAGATGCAGATAAAAATTATTTTTAATTTGCAACCTGATGGAGGTCAGTATAGATGGACTAATACAACAAGTCCCACACACAGCTAGAAGCCCAATATTTTTTCAGAGGTAGATGCAGAAAAAAATATATTCAGTTTGCAACCTGATGGAGGTCAGTATAGATGGAGTAATAGATCAAGTCCCACACACAGCTAGACGCCCAAATATTTTTTCAGAGGTAGATGCAGATAAAAATTATTTTTAATTTGCAACCTGATGGAGGTCAGTATAGATGGACTAATAGAGAAAGTCCCACACACTGCTAGAAGGCCAAATATTTTTTCAGAGCTAGATGCAGATAAAAATTATATTCAATTTGCAACCTGATGGAGGTCAGTATAGATGGACTAATAGAGAAAGTCCCACACACTGCTAGAAGGCCAAATATTTTTTCAGAGCTAGATGCAGATAAAAATTATATTCAATTTGCAACCTGATGGAGGTCAGTATAGATGGACTAATAGAACAAGTCCCACACACAGCTAGAAGGCCAAATATTTTTTCAGAGGTACTGTAGATGCAGATAAAAATTATTTTTAATTTGCAACCTGATGGAGGTCAGTATAGATGGATTAATAGAGAAAGTCCCACACACTGCTAGAAGGCCAAATATTTTTTCAGAGCTAGATGCAGATAAAAATTATATTCAATTTGCAACCTGATGGAGGTCAGTATAGATGGACTAATAGAACAAGTCCCACACACAGCTAGAAGCCCAAATATTTTTTCAGAGGTAGATGCAGATAAAAATTATTTTTAATTTGCAACCTGATGGAGGTCAGTATAGATGGACTAATAGAGAAAGTCCCACACACTGCTAGAAGGCCAAATATTTTTTCAGAGCTAGATGCAGAAAAAAATATATTCAGTTTGCAACCTGATGGAGGTCTGTATAGATGGATTAATAGAACAAGTCCCTCACACAGCTAGAAGCCCAATATTTTTTAAGAGGTAGATGCAGAAAAAAATATATTCAGTTTGCAACCTGATGGAGGTCAGTATAGATGGACTAATACAACAAGTCCCACACACAGCTAGAAGCCCAATATTTTTTCAGAGGTAGATGCAGAAAAAAATATATTCAGTTTGCAACCTGATGGAGGTCTGTATAGATGGATTAATAGAACAAGTCCCACACACAGCTAGAAGCCCAATATTTTTTCAGAGGTAGATGCAGAAAAAAATTATTTTTAATTTGCAACCTGATGGAGGTCAGTATAGATGGACTAATAGAGAAAGTCCCACACACTGCTAGAAGGCCAAATATTTTTTCAGAGCTAGATGCAGATAAAAATTATATTCAATTTGCAACCTGATGGAGGTCAGTATAGATGGACTAATAGAACAAGTCCCACACACAGCTAGAAGCCCAAATATTTTTTCAGAGGTAGATGCAGATAAAAATTATTTTTAATTTGCAACCTGATGGAGGTCAGTATAGATGGACTAACAGAGAAAGTCCCACACACTGCTAGAAGGCCAAATATTTTTTCAGAGCTAGATGCAGAAAAAAATTATATTCAGTTTGCAACCTGATGGAGGTCAGTATAGATGGACTAATAGAGAAAGTCCCACACACTGCTAGAAGGCCACATATTTTTTCAGAGGTAGATGCAGAAAAAAATATATTCAGTTTGCAACCTGATGGAGGTCAGTATAGATGGACTAATAGAACAAGTCCCACACACAGCTAGAAGCCCAATATTTTTTCAGAGGTAGATGCAGAAAAAAATATATTCAGTTTGCAACCTGATGGAGGTCTGTATAGATGGATTAATAAAACAAGTCCCACACACAGCTAGAAGCCCAATATTTTTTCAGAGGTAGATGCAGAAAAAAATATATTCAGTTTGCAACCTGATGGAGGTCAGTATAGATGGATTAATAGAACAAGTCCCTCACACTGCTAGAAGGCCAATATTTTTTCAGAGCTAGATGCAGAAAAAAATTATATTCAATTTGCAACCTGATGGAGGTCAATATAGATGGACTAATAGAATGATGCTATGCCCAAAAGATTTTACTTCACTAGGTGCAGTAAAAAAATTGGTATTCTATACACAGGTGGTATATCTTGCAACACAGATAGGCTACTCCACTGACTAACACATCTGCAATAGGCCAAAAAGGATTAGCTTTGCTAGATTCAGCCAAATGCTGTGAAAAAAACTTGCACAGCACTGGCACAGACCTGCCTGGCAAAAACTGATAGGAACTGATGTAACCTAGTCCTGAAAAGGACTGCAATTACAATTAGTCTTTACTCCCACAATCTATCTATTTAAGAGCACAGACCTGCCTGATAAAAGTCGTAGGAAATGCTGTAACCTAGTCCTTAAAAGGACTGCAATCACAACTATTCCCTACTCCCAAGCTATCTGTAAATTTGTGCGAAAATTGGCTTGAAATTAACAAGGTATAGCGCACACAGCAACAGCGGTGCCGTCTAACACGCAGCTGCAGCAGTGAGAAAATGGTGGCGACGGGGAAAATGGCTTGGTCTTATAGGGCAAGGACATGTGACATACACTGCCAATGACACATGCCCTTGCTTGTGTGAAAAAAAGCACTTCGCTCCGTGTGTGCGCTGCTGATAGGCTGACAGATTGCACCTCCCCACTGTAAATGCGGGAAAGAGAAAAAAAAATGGAGATCTTCATTGTTCCTGCAGAGATCCATCCCCTGCCCCTCCCCCCACCCCGCTGTACACTCAAACTGCGTATTAACATTAATTTTCATCATTACTGAGAAAAAATCCAGTTATGATTTTGGTGCACGAACAGTTATCGAACATAACCTCGAACAGCTGAATTTTTCTCAAATTGTTCGTGTTCGCCGAACGGCTCGAACACCGCCCAAAACAGCTCGAATTTGAGATTGGCGAACAGTTCGAGTAGAACAACGCTCATCTCTATTTATAATGCCCGTAAAAAAAATTTTTTATACAGTATGTTCATGTATACCCCCCAGGGGTAAATGTTTGTCAGCCCATACACTTAGTTCATGGGCATTACAAGTATAGGAGACCTGCTCCTTTCTAATGGGAACATTTTTTTATGAGGCCCTCCTCCACGTCTCTTCAAAGGGGCATTGGAGTGCCTCCCAATTTTTGACAGCCCTTGCATTCACTGCATAGGCAAACACAATGGGAGACCTACTTCCTAATAATGGGAACATTGTTTTCAGGAGGCCCTCTGACCTACACGTCTCTTCCAAAGGGCATTGGAGTGCCTCCAATTTTTTGGCAACCCTTGCATTCACTGCATAGGCAAACACAATGGCAGACCCACTTCCTAATAATGGGAACATTGTTTTAAGGAGGCCCTCTGACCTACACGTCTCTTCCAAGGGGCATTGGAGTGCCTCCAAATTTTTGGCAACCCTTACATTCACTGCATAGGCAAACACAATGGGAGACCCACTTCCTAATAATGGGAACATTGTTTTAAGGAGGCCCTCTGACCTCCACGTCTCTTCCAAGGGGCATTGGAGTGCCTCCAAATTTTTGGCAACCGTTGCATTCACTGCATAGGCAAGTACAATGGGAGACCCACTTTCTAATAATGGGAACATTGTTTTCAGGAGGCCCTCCTCTAAGTCTCTTCAAAGGGGTACTGGGGTGTGTCCAAATTTTCAAAGTGGTATTGTGGTGCGTCCAAATTTTGGGCAGCCCTGCCACTCACTGCATATGCAATAACAGTATAGGAGACCCACTCTTTAGTAATGGGAACAATAAAACATAGCCGGCTGATAGCTCTCTAAGAATAGTGAGGGCCGACTGCTGGCCCTTTAAGAATACTAAAGGTCGCCTGATGGCCCTATAAAAAATAGTCTTTGTGACCTTCAGAGTCCCTCCTTCATAAATGAAATACAATGTGTCTGATGATATCTCACACACCACATGGCCAGATGAGGTTGTAAAATGTTAAAATGACATTTCCTGGTGAATGCATTTGTCACTGTTGAAAGCAATGCAAAAGTGAAAAAAACGCATCAGAAACGCTACGTGTGAATATAGCCCAAGGTGTGGAGGAGCATTTTTGTTTTTGGTTATTTATTTTGCTTTATATACAAGTCATTACCCTGGAAAGGATGTTCCTTAACATATTTCCCAGGAAAATCCATTTTGGTTTAGTTTTTGTATGTTTTATTGTGAGTCCGTAAAAGTGGCTTAATACCTCTGACAACGTTGTTGACAGCAGTGACCTGGGAGTCAGAAATGCTTCCAGGGGTCTTCCCCATGCTGTTCCCATGTCATTTGAGCACTGTTACTGACGCGCCCCTGGGCCTGTGTCGCGCTGCGATGCGCACGCGGGAGCTTACCCGGAGCCGGATCTCTTGAGGGTTGTAGTCTCGTGGCGGCGACCCGGTCCGTGCCCAGGGAGTCAAACTGAGCGGCGATGTACTAGCAGTAGATGGTTGGTGACTACGCCACCCGTTGAATGCAGCTATGGAGCTGCCGCTGCAGGGCAGACCGCTGAGGCCGGTGGAAGGATGGTGCAGCGTGGATGGTATAACCCCCAACGGGAGGGGTATGGCCTCAGGGCAGCCGACGTGGATGATGGGGGTAGCAGGAACCACTCAGAGACGGTGCGGTGTAGTTCAGGGTCTTTACTGGTGACAAAGAAAGACCCTCCCGGAGTACTTGCTAGTGATAGGGGCCTGGTCAGTCCTTGAGCAGATGGGATTTCCCCTGGCCAGGCGGAGTTGTAGGCCTTCCCAACTAACTGTACTCTTCTGGCTACCTTGCTAGAGGCGGGAATAAGTAGCCCACGTCCCTGAGTGTACCGTGTGGTGCTCACCCGTATGGCCGGTGACTCGGGGCCTTCTAATGGCTTCCGCTCCACGATGGCGGTGCTGGTCCCACGCGTGTGACCGTGCCTTCGGGCTTCTGGGCCAGAGGACCTGAAATCCTCTGCCGGACGGTTTCTGCTGCTGGGTAGGAGTTAGTCCCCACAGCCTCGGACTCCGGGTCCGGTTAGAAATATTCTCAGTCAGGGCGAGCTCTGCAGCTGCCAGCCCCTGACTCGTTGTAACACTGCTCCCCACAGAGCTCCTGATGTTTCTTGCTATGCTGCTTCTCTTCTCTACTCTTGTTCTGTCTTCTTTCTCACTAACCCTGCCTCAGCCCCGGGTTTATATAGGGGAAGTCCTTCCCCTCCCAAGACTGGGCAGGAGGTGTGGCATGCACAGGATCCCTGACCAAAGGACCTCCCACCTGCTCTCAGACGTAATATCTCTATCACTGTGGCAACCAGACCCCTGGGGTGTCACATTCCCCCCTAGTGAAATTTAGTACTCCGGGACTAAACATATTTTTTTTTTTTTTTTTAGAAAAACATAACAAGGTATAACAATAACAATACAATAAGAAAAACACATAAGATGGTTACGGCGTGTCCGCAACCGGGTGCAGTTTTGAAAAGCAAGGTGTCCATTTCACCAAAACAGGGAGACGTAACCAGGTAGGGGCCTGTCCTGCCCCGAGTCCTAAACAGTCTTTAGTCCATCCTGGGTTACGCTCCAACTATGTACAAGGATTCCCGGTAAATCCACCAAGGACTCCTAAAAAGAACTAGAAACACAAAATTATACACAAGCAACTATAAACAAGTAAACATATAAGATAGCTTAAACATTTAGATCCTCCAACGTGCGGGTAGCTGGCCTCTAGTGGCCCTAGTGGACCTACGGAGCTGACTGTCTGGCCCTGAACTACAGGGTGTCGGAGCTGTCAAGGGTAAACTGGGCAGCTGTCTATGGGCCCTCTGGCTCACTAGGGGTATGGCAGGCTCACTATAAGCAGAGGGTTGATTTTCCGGGTCTGCTTGTGTAGAGTCTTCTGCCTCCTGGACCGGCTGTTCTTCCAGCTCTACCGGTTGCTCCGTAGGTTCTTGGGATGATGGTTGGAGAAAGGTGAGTACGGGTACCACAACTGCACCATTGACTTGAGTCCAAGACCGAGGGAAGTCCCCAAGCACGGTACTAACCATATCTTCCCTTTCCTCTACGGGTCGATGGTCTTCTTGTTCCTCTTCAGGGTTCCTCAGTTGTTCGGGACACTTCTTCAGGTGGTCCCGGGATACAATGGCTGTGGTTTCCCCTCCGTCTTTACTGATGGTACAGACCTTCGGGTTTTCGTGGCTTGAGGGCAGTACGGTGTACGGGTCCTTCTCCCACTGGTCGTCCAACTTGTGGAGCCGTCTCTTCCTCTTCAAGACCTGCTCTCCGGGTACCAGGGGAACAGCGGGAGCATACTGGTTGTAAGTTTTCTCTTGTCTTTCCCTAGCCTGACAGAGACTTCGCTCCACGCTCTCCTGTACTCTCCGGTACTGCTGCTGCCTCTCTGTGTCCCAGTCTGTTTCTGGTGAAGTGTCCTCGGGTGTCAGGACTCCCATTTCCAGGTCAACAGGTAACTTACCAGGTCTTGCCCTCATTAGGTAAGCCGGGGTACAGTTGGTGGAACCTACCGGGATGTGGTTGTATAGGTCCACCAGATCGGGCAACTTTTCAGGCCACAGACTGCGTTCTTCCAGGGGCAACGTTTTTAGAAGATCCATCACCACCTGGTTCATTTTTTCACAAAGTCCATTAGTCTGCGGATGGTAGGGTGTCGTCCTTATCTTCCGGCAGCCATACAGATTGCAGAATTCCTGGAAGACCTCCGCTTCAAAGGCAGGTCCCTGGTCCGTCAGCACTTGGTCCGGGTACCCGTGTGGACGGCAAAAGTGCTGCTGGAAGGCTCTAGCTGCTGTTTGAGCCGTTAAGTCCTTGACGGGGACGACAACCAGAGACCGGGAGTAATGATCCACGATGGTTAACGCGTAGACGTAGCCACTTCTGCTTGGGGTCAGTTTTACATGATCCAAGGCTACCAGTTCCAACGGTTGCCGGGTGACGATGGACTGCAGGGGAGTCTTCTGGCTGGCGCGGTCCTTCCGTCTCAGGTTGCACGGGCCACAGTCTCTGCACCACTTCTCAATGGTTCCCCTCATGCCTACCCAGTGGAATCGCTCGCGCAGCAGGAACTCCAGCTTCTTCCACCCGAAGTGTCCAGCTCCGTCGTGGTATGCCTCCATCACCATGGCTGCGTCTCTTCGTGGCACCACTACTTGCCAGAGTAATTCATGCGTCCGGGAGTTAACCATTCTGCGGCACAACTTCCCTTTGTAAAGGAACAGTCGACTCTTCTCTGCCCATAGTTGTTTGGCTTCCTCCGGAGCGTCTGGTTCAAGGCGAGCCTCCGGCCGAGTCAGCATCTCCTTCACCAGTCGGACGGCAGGGTCGCTGTCTTGCGTTTCCGCCCAGTTGTAGTGAGGTAAGGGGTTTAACGTAGCAGCCTGCTTACTCCTTACCCGGTGGGAATACTGGATAGTCCCATGACGGTGGAACGCAGGGAGTTCAATTTCCTCCAGTCCCTCCGGATCTTCTCCTTCGTCCGGCAGGTTGGGCATCCTGGACAGGGCGTCCGCGTTAGTATTGGAGCGCCCTGCCCGGTATTTGATTATGAACTCGTAGTTGGACAGACGGGCCATCCACCTCTGCTCCAGGGCACCGAGTCTTGCCGTGTCCAGGTGTGTCAACGGGTTGTTATCCATGTACACGGTGAACCGGGAAGAAGCAAGGTAATGCTTAAAGCGCTCAGTGACTGCCCATACCACGGCCAGGAACTCTAGCTTAAATGAGCTATAATTCTCGGGGTTCCTTTCGGTGGGTCGCAGTTTTCGGCTGGCGTAGGCGATTACTCGTTCTTTCCCCTGCTGGATCTGGGACAGTACGGCTCCTAGCCCGATGTTACTGGCGTCGGTGTAGAGGATGAAGGGCTGGCTATAATCCGGGTACGCCAAGATTTCATCCCCCGTGAGGGCCATCTTCAGCTGGCGGAAGGACTCTTCTTCTAGCTCTTCCTGTTATGTTCTGCTACCAAAGCTAAGGAAAGAGAGGAGATCTGTCCCTACTATAAGACTCAGCTGAATCCCTACGATGTAACAGGGAACCTGATCCTGCGATCAGACCTGCTAAAGTCCTAATCTAGTCTGTACGGAGACCTATAGATTTGGGGAGGGAATCCCTACAAGTACTAAGGACTGGGAGGAATATGGGACACCTCCTAACAGAAATAGCAGCAGACAGACGAACAAACAAAATAGATAGAACTTAGAGGTCCGTAGACCAAGCAAACTAACAGAGTTAGATACAGAGCACAGGCTAGCTAGAAAGTAGATATACAATGAAGTCCAGCAAAGCCAGAAGGGCGGAGCAGGATTAAATAGGCCAACAAGGTCATGTGACCAGCAAAGGAAAAAAAACCTAACAGCAAGGTTCTAACAGTACCCCCCCTTCTAAGAGGATCCTCCGGATCCCCTAGGACCAGGCTTATCAGGAAATCTCCTGTGAAACGCTCTGATAAGTCTGGACGCGGAAACATCATCTGACCTCACCCAAGAGTTATCCTCGGGTCCGAAACCTTTCCAGGCCACAAGATACTGCAAACTACCTCTATACCGTCTAGAGTCAAGGATGCGAGAAATTTCATATTCCCCGTCCTCCACCACCGGAGGAACAGAGGCAGAGGCGTCACCATCCGACACAACAGCTTTTTTTAACAGAGAGACATGAAAGACCGGATTAATTCTCCAGGAGGTAGGAACCTCCAACCTAACAGCAGATTGGTTGACAACCTGAAGCACCTTAAAGGGCCCTACAAACTTGGGACCCAATTTCTTAGAAGGAATCCTCAACCGCAGATTCCTAGAGGACAACCAAACCATGTCACCAACAGCGAACAAAACCTCCTGTCGTTTCCTATCAAAGTAGTCTTTAGATTTTCTGTTGGCCTCCTGAAGATTACCACGCACATCCGTCCAAACTCTTTCCAAATCACCGGAAAAATTCTCCTCCTCAGGCACGGCAGATCCCAACTTGGAGAACGACCCAAACGACGGATGTCTCCCAGAACAACAAAAAAAAGGCGAACAACCAGCAGAAGAAGATGTATGATTGTTCAGAGCAAATTCGGCAAGTGGCAGAAACTCAGACCACCCCTCTTGATTGTCTGCCACAAAACAACGCAAGAACTGCTCAACATCCTGGTTTTTCCTTTCTGTCTGGCCATTAGATTCAGGATGATATCCGGACGAAAACGACAAATGAATTCCCAACCTGTCACAAAAGGCACGCCAAAAACGAGCCACGAACTGAGGACCCCTATCAGAAACAATGTCAGTAGGAACGCCATGAAGTCTGACAATTTCCTTGACAAAGGCCTTAGCGAGAGTTTTAGCGCAGGGCAGTTTGACGAAGGGAACCAAGTGACACATCTTGCTAAAACGGTCCACGACCACCCAGATGACAGTAAAACCCTCAGAGGGGGGAAGGTCAGTTATAAAGTCCATAGCCAAATGTGTCCAAGGAGCACTGGGGACCTCCAAAGGACAAAGCAACCCCGCAGCAGGAGTATGTGAGGACTTAGATCTAGCACATATAGTACATTGGCGCACCCACTTAATGACTTCCTTCTGCCATCCAGGCCACCAAAAACTGCGACCCACCAGTCTCTTGGTCTCAGAGATTCCGGGATGACCTGCCAACCGAGATTCGTGACACTCAACAAACAAATCTCTCCTAAAGGTCCCAGGCACAAACAACCTCCCATGAGGAGTGTTAGATGGGGCATTCTCCTGAGCTTTAAGAATCTCATCTTCCAAAACGGAGTCTAAAGCAGCTATCACAACACCTTCTTGTAAAATGTTTTCCTCTTTCTCAGCACCGACTATGGGAGAAAAACTGCGAGACAAGGCATCCGCCTTAACATTCTTAGTACCAGGGATGTAAGTAACGGAGAAATTAAACCGCGAGAAAAACAGTGCCCACCTAGCCTGACGGGCATTCAGGCGCTTGGCAGCGTCAAGATATATCAGATTTTTATGATCCGTAAGAACCTGAACGGGAAATTCCGCACCTTCCAAGAAGTGGCGCCAGTGTTCAAATGCGAGTTTAATAGCCAATAATTCCCGATTACCAATATCGTAATTCAATTCAGTCTCCGAAAATTTTTTTGAAAAAAAATGCACAGGGATGTAATCCATCCCCGTTATCCTGAGACAATACTGCGCCAACCCCCACAGAGGAAGCATCAACCTCAACCAAAAACGGCCTAGTAACATCAGGCTGCATAAGGATGGGAGCAGAGGTGAACCTCTCCTTGAGATACACAAAAGCTTCAATGGCCTCAGAAGACCACTGAACCGCATCAGCACCTTTCCTGGTGAGATCAGTCAGAGGTTTGACAATACTAGAAAAATTTTTTATGAATTTTCTATAGTAATTGGCGAAACCCAAAAACCTCTGTATTGATTTCAAACCAATAGGCCTAGGCCATTCCTGCACAGCCTGAACCTTAACCGGATCCATCTCAAAACCTTTGCTGGAGATAATGTAGCCCAAAAAACTAATTCTCTGTACAGCGAACTCACATTTCTCCAGCTTAGCAAAAAGCGAATTGTCCATTAATAACTGTAATACCTCACGCACGCTCCGCCAATGAGACTCCAGATCTGGCGAATAAATCAAAATGTCATCCAAATACACAACCACATTTTTACCGATCAAAGGTCTAAGGATGTCATTAATCAGATTCTGAAAAAATGCAGGAGCATTAGTAAGACCAAAAGGCATAACCAGATTCTCAAAATGACCCACAGGAGTGTTAAAAGCAGTCTTCCATTCATCACCCTCCTTCATGCGCAACAGATTGTATGCCCCCTTAAGGTCAATTTTAGAGAACCACTTGGCCCCCAATAACTGGTTAAACAGATCAGGAATCAATGGCAGTGGGTAAGGATTGCGTACCGTAATTTTGTTAATCTCACGAAAATCCAGACAAGGACGTAAACCGCCGTCCTTTTTTTTTACAAAAAAAAAATCCAACCGCCACAGGAGACTTAGAGGGCCTAATGTGACCGGCGGCCAAACTTGTCTGTATGTATTCCTCCAAAGCCTTCCTCTCAGGAATAGTAAGGTTAAATAAACGACTTTTAGGAAGAGTCGCTCCAGGGACAAATTCAATAGAACAATCATAGTCTCTATGGGGAGGCAAAACCTGCGATTCTTTCTCAGAAAAAACTCTCCAAAAATCCTGAATAGGAACAGGCAATTCTCCCCTATCCAAAGCTGCAATACGCCCGTTACAACACTTGTCATAACATTTATGGCTCCAGGATTTAATTTCACTGGTAGACCAATCCAGTACAGGATTGTGAAATTTTAACCAGGGCAATCCCAATATTACTGGAGAAGGCAAGTTATTCAACACTACCAAATCCAATTTCTCATGGTGAACACCATTAATAGTGAGAGGAAATTCACTGACCTTGAGAGTAATATTCTTCAAAGGGGAGCCATCCACAGAAACCACAGCAATGGGGGATGATAAAGGTTCAGGTTTTAAATTGAGTTTTTCCACGAATCCCCCATCAATAACATTCAGTGTAGACCCGCAATCAACAAACACCCGAAATTCCATTAATTTTTCCTGAGCAATCGTGGAAGCAGCTAAAAATATACCCTTGGAATTTAAACAGGCAATACGGGCGTGACTGACCATTTTTTTTTCTTTCTTCATACGAAGCTCACAACCTTTAATCAAATGACCAGATTTTCCACAATAGAAACACAAGCCTTCTGAAAAACGACGGTGTTTTTCTTGAGAGCGAGGTGCCACCGATCCAATCTCCATCGGTTCACCACTGTTAGTACACACATTATCATAACCAGAAACTGACATAGCAGAGGATTTGCTCTCATTAACCCTAGCACGCAGTCTTCTGTCCACCCGTATAGCTAATTGCATAGCCTGTTGCAAATCCTCAGGTGTAGGATAAGCAATTAGCAGGTCTTTAACCTTTTCACTGAGCCCAGCAAGAAATAGACTTTTCAGAGCAGAATCGTTCCACCCTGTTTGAGTGGACCAACGACGAAAATGTGTACAATATTTTTCCATATTACCTGATCCTTGTTTTAAACGTCTCAACTCAGTCTCAGCTGATGCCACACGGTCAGGATCATCATATAATAGTCCTAAAGCAGAAAAAAAACTATCCACTGATCTGAAGCATGTATCACTAGGTTGCAAAGAAAAGGCCCACTCCTGAGGCTCTTTGCGCAAAAGTGACATTATGAACCCTACGCGCTGGGATTCATCCCCAGAGGACTTGGGTCTCAAACGAAAATACAATAAGCAAGCATTTTTAAATGAAAAAAATTCTCGATGTTCACCAAAAAATAAATCCGGCAAACATACCTTAGGCTCCAAGAAATATGCTCCAGGACAGTTACTCACGTGCTGACGGAGCTCGGCCACTTCCAGAGAGAGTCCCTGCAGGTGTTTAGCCAAATCCTGAACCGACACCATGATGGAACAAAAAAAAAATCTTTCCTTAGAGAATTTACAGGCTGGACTTACTGTTATGTTCTGCTACCAAAGCTAAGGAAAGAGAGGAGATCTGTCCCTACTATAAGACTCAGCTGAATCCCTACGATGTAACAGGGAACCTGATCCTGCGATCAGACCTGCTAAAGTCCTAATCTAGTCTGTACGGAGACCTATAGATTTGGGGAGGGAATCCCTACAAGTACTAAGGACTGGGAGGAATATGGGACACCTCCTAACAGAAATAGCAGCAGACAGACGAACAAACAAAATAGATAGAACTTAGAGGTCCGTAGACCAAGCAAACTAACAGAGTTAGATACAGAGCACAGGCTAGCTAGAAAGTAGATATACAATGAAGTCCAGCAAAGCCAGAAGGGCGGAGCAGGATTAAATAGGCCAACAAGGTCATGTGACCAGCAAAGGAAAAAAAACCTAACAGCAAGGTTCTAACACTTCCCATTTGAAGGGCGGCTTCTGGTTCTTGGCCTTCCGGGACTGGCCTATCAGGAGGTCCTGCATAGGCGCTGCCTTTTTGGTGAAACCGGGAATAAACCTTCGGTAGTAGCCTACCAACCCGAGGAACTGCCGCACTTCTTTTACGCTGGAGGGGCTTGGCCATCCCTTAATTGCGGTGATCTTATCGGGGTCGGGAGCCACTCCATCAGCGCTCACCACGTGTCCCAGGTACTGCACCTTTGGTTTCAGGAGGTGACACTTGGAGGGTTTCACCTTTAGGCCGTAACTCGCCAGAGCTTCGAACACCTCCGCCAGGTGTTTCAGGTGGTCCTCATAAGTTTTGGAGTATACGATGACATCGTCCAGGTACAACAGGACCGTCTCGAAGTTTCTGTGGCCCAGACAGCACTCCATTAATCGTTGGAAGGTTCCTGGGGCGTTGCAGAGTCCGAACGGCATGCAGGTGAACTCGCTAAGTGTTATGCACACGCCCGGGCTAAGCGGCGTGTGCGTGTGATTGGTAGTGATTCCACTGGACCGTGCCGGAGAGTGAATGCCTGGAGGGGCGTGACTAAGTATTCACCCGATCCGACCAGGGTCGCACGACGGCATACGACGCCAGTGCACCAAGGAGGAACCGAGCAGAGGGACCAGGTGCTACTCCAGGACAGACCCCGGACACGGCTGTTGACCCACACAGGGGAATACAGGAACAGGCTGGTAGGCTGGCACACAGACTGGAGGGTATAGGCAGGCACGACTGGTATGCTGGCAGGCGGGTATGCAGGCAGGGGGGTAAAGGCAAGCACAGCTAGAGTGCAGACAGGGAGGCACTAGCAGGTAGGAACACAGGCGGGATAGGACCCAGTACACACCGGGACTCAGGAACAATACAGGCAGAGGGTTACAGGCAAGCACAGCTAGAGTGCAGACAAGGCTGAGCAGGGAGGACAGGGCTCCGTCCACACGGAACAGACAGGAAGGTAAAGACAGAGCCAGATACTCACACAGTACTTGCAGAGACAACAAGCAGGAGTTAGGTACGAGTTCAGACTCTGCAGAAAAAGGAAGGGAACGGACATAGAGGCAAAACAGGTAAAGGACAGGAGAGAGTTCAGACTGGAACTGAGTGTACGGAGGAGACCGACACTGCAGAGGAATACAGGAGCGGGTCTGGGAATACGGCCCCCAGAGAGGCGGAACGAACAGGCAAGGAGCGTGTTCAGACAGGACAGACCAGACGCAGGAGCGGGTCTAGGAAATCGGCCACTAGAAGGCGGAACGAACAGGCAAGGAGCGTGTTCAGACAGGACAGACCAGACACAGGAGCGGGTCTAGGAAATCGGCCACCAGAAGGCGAGAGGAACAGGCTAGGAGCGTGTTCAGACAGGACAGACAAGAGAACACAGAAAGGAGTCAGTTCAGACACGGGAGCTGATACCGCAAAGCAGGAGACATACAGGACTCAGTTCAGACACGGGAGCTGATACCGCAAAGCAGGAGACATACAGGACACAGTTCAGACACGGGAGCTGATACCGCAAAGCAGGAGACATACAGGACTCAGTTCAGACACGGGAACTGATACAAAAAGCAGGAGACAAGAGACGGGACCTGGCACCTTCAGAGTGCAAGCACACACTGAAGGAAACACTATGCTCAGGCAGGGATAGAAGGGAGCTGCTGAGCTATATACCAAGTGACAGACAGCAATAGGCTGAGGACGCACAAGGGGTGTGACCCACAGCAGGTACAAAAGGCAGGAAGTGATCGGGCGCCGCCCTTAAGCAGCAGAAACAGACACAAACAGACAGCATGAAGGGAAGCCAGAGAGACATTCTGGACAGGAGATCAAGTGCGCCCTCTTTCACAGTGGGAGATGGACCACCATGCAAGGACGCCGCCAGGTATGTTACAGTACCTCCCCCCTTACGCCCCCTCTTCTTCAGGCCTGCCAGAATCTTCCGCAGGGAATTCGAGGGCCAGTCGTTCACTGGGTTGGAGGGGGACAGAGACTTAAGGGTAATCTCTGCTTCGAGGTACATCTTGTCAAGCTCACAGGAAGAAATAGACGGGTTATCACGTACATAATGAGGAAAAGTCACTGTCTCTTTGTTATCTGGTGGTATCCCGGAGGATTCAGGAAACAACTGGAGGTCCTCCGCCGGGTCAGAAGAGTGCAAAGGCTCAGAGAAAACAACTGCTTCAGAGTACACTAGGTCGGACTCACTGGAGGAAGCAGGCGAGGTATCGGGTACCGAGTATAGGAAAGTCTCTGTCCATTCACCACCAGGTGGCACCCCGAAGGGTTCTGGAGACAGCTGGCGGTCCTCCGCCTGGTCAGAGGGGTGTAGAGACTCACGGGTAACCTCTGCTTCAGAGTACACTAGGTCGGACTCACTGGAGGAAGCAGGCGAGGTATCGGGTACCGAGTATAGGAAAGTCTCTGTCCATTCACCACCAGGTGGCACCCCGAAGGGTTCTGGAGACAGCTGGCGGTCCTCCGCCTGGTCAGAGGGGTGTAGAGACTCACGGGTAACCTCTGCTTCAGAGTACACTAGGTCGGACTCACTGGACGAAGCAAGCGAGGTATCAGATCCAGGATATAGGAAAGTCTCTGTCCATTCACCACCAGGTGGCACCCCGAAGGATTCTGAACACAACTGGAGGTCCTCCGCCTGGTCGGAGGGGTGTAGAGACTCAGGAGTAACCTCTGCTTCGGAGTACACTAAGTTGGACTCACTGGACGAAGCGAGCGAGGTATCAGGTACAGAGTATAGGAAAGTCTCTGTCCTTTCGCTACCAGGTAGCACCCCGAAGGGTTCAGGAGACAACTGGAGATCCTCCGCCTGGTCGGAGGGGTGTAGAGACTCGGAGGTAACTACCACTTTGGGGTACCCATTGTCAGGCTCACAGGACGAAGCGGACAAAGTATTGAGTACCGGGTGTAGAGAAGTCTCTCTCCATTTGTCATCGAGTGGTATCCCGGAGGGTTCAGGAGGCAACAGGGGATCCTCCGCCAGGTAGTAGAGGTGCACAGACTCTGAGGTAACCACAGCTTTGGAGCATCCTTGGACATGCACACCGGTTAAAGAGAAAGAAGCATCTGATGCCGGGTGCAGGAAGTTCTCCTGTGTGGAGTCTGGATGGGCAGAAGTCTCTTCGGCCAGGAGAACTGGTGCACTACCCACGCACATTACCCATTGGGGTTTCTCCGGGATACAGGGAGATGAAGCTTCAGTAGGGACTTCAAGGTTGGGGTCAGGAGGTCTCAGGGAGGACAGACCCTGGCGTGACGGCTTGCCTCTAAGTCTAGCACGTCTGGGCTGCCTCTTGAGGTTGAGAGAAGTATTCCGGAAAGCGTAGTCACCCTGTGAGGATTCTGGGTGGGCAGTAGTCTCATTGGGCTGGAGGACTATTGCGCTACCCACACACATTACCCGTCGGGGCTGCTCCGGGATATTGGGAAGTGAAGCTTCAGCAGGGGCTTCAGAGTTAGGGTCCTCGAAGACCATACGAAAGGCCACCAGGAAGGCCTGCAGGTCAAGGATGACAGGATCCCATGCTTCCCATAGGGGGGTGACCCATTTCAAGGCATCACCCGCTAGGTAGTCAATCATAAAGGCCACTTTAGCCCAATCGGAAGGAAAATAGAGAGGGTAGGCCTTAAAGTGTAGCATGCATTGCTCCACAAATGCACGACACTGTCTTGGATCCCCATAGTAACGTGGCGGATCCGCAGGAACGAGGGCTGATAGATCCATCTGGACGGGTGCGTAACTCGCCTGGAACTCAGCTAAAGGGGGAAAAAAATTTATTTATTTTATTTTAATGCATGTATTCGCTGGAAAAACTTCTCAAAGAGCGAAGGCCGTGGGGCTCAACGGGAACCATGGCCTGAGCATGCTGTTATGCACACGCCCGGGCTAAGCGGCGTGTGCGTGTGATTGGTAGTGATTCCACTGGACCGTGCCGGAGAGTGAATGCCTGGAGGGGCGTGACTAAGTATTCACCCGATCCGACCAGGGTCGCACGACGGCATACGACGCCAGTGCACCAAGGAGGAACCGAGCAGAGGGACCAGGTGCTACTCCAGGACAGACCCCGGACACGGCTGTTGACCCACAAAGGGGAATACAGGAACAGGCTGGTAGGCTGGCACACAGACTGGAGGGTATAGGCAGGCACGACTGGTATGCTGGCAGGCGGGTATGCAGGCAGGGGGGTAAAGGCAAGCACAGCTAGAGTGCAGACAGGGAGGCACTAGCAGGTAGGAACACAGGCGGGATAGGACCCAGTACACACCGGGACTCAGGAACAATACAGGCAGAGGGTTACAGGCAAGCACAGCTAGAGTGCAGACAAGGCTGAGCAGGGAGGACAGGGCTCCGTCCACACGGAACAGACAGGAAGGGAAAGACAGAGCCAGATACTCACACAGTACTTGCAGAGACAACAAGCAGGAGTTAGGTACGAGTTCAGACTCTGCAGAAAAAGGAAGGGAACGGACATAGAGGCAAAACAGGTAAAGGACAGGAGAGAGTTCAGACTGGAACTGAGTGTACGGAGGAGACCGACACTGCAGAGGAATACAGGAGCGGGTCTGGGAATACGGCCCCCAGAGAGGCGGAACGAACAGGCAAGGAGCGTGTTCAGACAGGACAGACCAGACGCAGGAGCGGGTCTAGGAAATCGGCCACTAGAAGGCGGAACGAACAGGCAAGGAGCGTGTTCAGACAGGACAGACCAGACACAGGAGCGGGTCTAGGAAATCGGCCACCAGAAGGCGAGAGGAACAGGCTAGGAGCGTGTTCAGACAGGACAGACAAGAGAACACAGAAAGGAGTCAGTTCAGACACGGGAGCTGATACCGCAAAGCAGGAGACATACAGGACTCAGTTCAGACACGGGAGCTGATACCGCAAAGCAGGAGACATACAGGACACAGTTCAGACACGGGAGCTGATACCGCAAAGCAGGAGACATACAGGACTCAGTTCAGACACGGGAACTGATACAAAAAGCAGGAGACAAGAGACGGGACCTGGCACCTTCAGAGTGCAAGCACACACTGAAGGAAACACTATGCTCAGGCAGGGATAGAAGGGAGCTGCTGAGCTATATACCAAGTGACAGACAGCAATAGGCTGAGGACGCACAAGGGGTGTGACCCACAGCAGGTACAAAAGGCAGGAAGTGATCGGGCGCCGCCCTTAAGCAGCAGAAACAGACACAAACAGACAGCATGGAGGGAAGCCAGAGAGACATTCTGGACAGGAGATCAAGTGCGCCCTCTTGCACAGTGGGAGATGGACCACCATGCAAGGACGCCGCCAGGTATGTTACACTAAGTCCCATCGGGGTGGTGAATGCGGTCTTCTCCCGGTCCGCCTCTGCTACAGGAACCTGCCAGTACCCGCTAGTGAGATCCAAGGTAGAGAAGAAGTTAGCAGACCTTAAAGCAGACAATGACTCCTCTATCCTTGGTAAGGGGTACGCATCCTTGTGTGTGATACGGTTGATTTTCCGGTAATCTACACACATCCTCATGGTGTTGTCTTTCTTTTTGACTAAAACTAGCGGGGCTGCCCAGGGGCTACAACTATCCCGGATTACCCCAGCCTCCTTCATGTCTCTAAGCATCCCCTTGGCGTGTTGGTAATGTGCAGGGGGTACGGGTCGATACCTCTCTTTTATGGGAGGATGATCTCCCGTGGGGATGCGGTGTTCTACCCCCTTGACTCGCCCGAAGTCTAACGGGTGTTTACTAAACACTCTCTCATACTCTTGAACCACCCGGTAGACTCCCTGTTTCTGGTGGGAGGGAGTGGAGTCAGTTCCCAAGTGTAGTTGCTGACACCAATCCTCCATTACTTTCTTAGAGCCGTTACCTTCCTCCGGGTGAGATGGAGGCAAGGGTTCCACAGACTGTATAGAGTTTTGGTTGATGGTATATAATTTTGCTAGCGTGGCATACCGGGGCAGGTACACTTCCCTCTCCCCGATATTGATTATGCGAACGGGCACCCTCCCATGGCGTACATTGACCACCCCCCGTGCTGTCAAAATGGTGGGCCTACTGTCTGAGTAAACTGGTTCTACCATTGCCTGGTAATCTCTACCTCTCAGACCAATAGCTGCCCGGCACCAAATCATCATTTCACTTTTTGGGGGCATGGCAATAGGGAAAGGGTCACACATTCTTACGCTACCAATCTCACCGCCGGAGAGTTCCACCTGTTGCCGTCGCATCAGTGCCCGGATCTCTTTCTGGAGCACTCGCTGCTCGCCGGAGCTGGCGTTCTTGGCAACCTGCTGTAGAAGGAAAATCACCTCTGCAAGACAATTTTCAATTACATTAGTTCCTAGAGTTATTTTTGGGTGGCTCTCATGTTTGTCAATGTCTACAATGATCAGTCCCTGTGCTGCCAGCTCGACTCTACCGATTTTGATGGTCACCTCTTTAAATCCGATCTGTGGCACGGGCTGGCCATTGCTGGCGATGATACTCAAGTCGTCATCAGGGTAGCGGGTAATATCCAAGTCATTCCAGTACTGCTTAAAGAGCACGTACGGGATGGTGGTGACCTGTGACCCGGTGTCCAGTAGGGCACTCATGGGAATGCCATCCAGTACCACAGGCAAGACTGGACGTCCTCCCACATATCTGTCGCGCCAGTTCGATGGGCCTGGTGATCTTTTTCCTGGGGGTTGGCCCTCTACCCCAGGTTGTGCCCGTTTAAAGAACAGTACCTTTCCATATGTCCGGGTTGATTGCAGCGGCGGCAGATGGGTCGTCCGTCCTCGCTGTATCGGTCACTGTGTCTTCCTCTGGCCGGTGGGGTCTTCCTTGGTCGACGCCACGGGATGTCCTCCGGTCCGGATGCCAGCTGGATCTTCCCTGGGGTGGAAACCTGTAAAGACTGCACAGTTCGGGTTAGCGCAGCAACGCTCTTAGCTAGCTCTTGGACCTGATGGCGTAGGTCTGGAGCCGGGTCATTGTCCAAAGCCTGCGCATCAGCTCCCACAGGCCCTGCCGACAAGGGCACCGCCTCCTGGTGGTAAGTGATAGCTGGGCGCCTGTGGGTCACAACGCCACCCGGTGCCGGTTCTCGGAGCACCCGGATGGCTCTGTCCTTGAACTGTGCAAAGTCTAGATGGGGATCCTGTAAGGCCATTGCCCGCAACTGGGTTCGGTGGGCATTGCAATATAAACCCTCTATAAATTGTTCAGTCAACAGCCTGCCCTCGTTTCCCACCCCATCAGGGTCGGTCTGCTTTATGGCCCTCAGGGCCTCTTGTAGGTTTAGTGCATAGTCCCTTATACTCTCATGCGCTCGCTGCTTGCACCCGTAGAATCTAAGCTTAATCTCGGCTGAGGTGCGGGTATCAAAGGTGTCCTTCAGCCGGGTTAGTATCCCTGCGACAGTCTTCCTCCCAGGTGGCCAGGATTTTACTTCCCTTTTGGCTGCCCCAGTTAGTTGGGCCACCAGGATGCTCACTTTTTGCTCTTCTGTGAGGGGGTACACCTGGAAGAGGCTATCCAGCTTTTCTCTAAAGTCATGCAGGGTATGTGACTCCCCTGAGTACTGGGGTAGCCAAGCTGCTCCCGGGATATAGGGCATGGTGAAGGGCATAACTGCAGCAGCGGTGGCGCTGGCGGGGGTTGAGGCAGTGAAGCTCTCCTCCGTATCCGACATCTTCCTCCCCCCTAGTGGACCGTGGCCTACCTTGCGATGATCCTGTTCCGTAGGCCGCGGCTCCGCAGTGGATCGTCAGGGTTGAGGACCTTCCGTCGCGCTCCGGTGACGTCGGCGTCTGCTGGGCTCCTTCCAGGACCTTACGCAACGTCCGGACGTGAGGCGGGGCTTCAGTTCTCGCGCGCTTTCGGAGTCCACGCCCCTCTTCTTCCCGCGCGGCGTCCTCAAGATGGCGTCCAATGGTGGGAAAACTCCACGGATGGCGGGAAGAAGGTCGAAGATGGCGCCGGATGGCGGGAAACCTCCACGGATAGCGGGAATCTTCACCACTGGTAAGTTTGAACAGTCTTTGCTTTTCAGGCACGCAGTACCCGGTGGTTGCGGGCACGAGATCCTGCCGACTACGCCAAAGTTGACGCGCCCCTGGGCCTGTGTCGCGCTGCGATGCGCACGCGGGAGCTTACCCGGAGCCGGATCTCTTGAGGGTTGTAGTCTCGTGGCGGCGACCCGGTCCGTGCCCAGGGAGTCAAACTGAGCGGCGATGTACTAGCAGTAGATGGTTGGTGACTACGCCACCCGTTGAATGCAGCTATGGAGCTGCCGCTGCAGGGCAGACCGCTGAGGCCGGTGGAAGGATGGTGCAGCGTGGATGGTATAACCCCCAACGGGAGGGGTATGGCCTCAGGGCAGCCGACGTGGATGATGGGGGTAGCAGGAACCACTCAGAGACGGTGCGGTGTAGTTCAGGGTCTTTACTGGTGACAAAGAAAGACCCTCCCGGAGTACTTGCTAGTGATAGGGGCCTGGTCAGTCCTTGAGCAGATGGGATTTCCCCTGGCCAGGCGGAGTTGTAGGCCTTCCCAACTAACTGTACTCTTCTGGCTACCTTGCTAGAGGCGGGAATAAGTAGCCCACGTCCCTGAGTGTACCGTGTGGTGCTCACCCGTATGGCCGGTGACTCGGGGCCTTCTAATGGCTTCCGCTCCACGATGGCGGTGCTGGTCCCACGCGTGTGACCGTGCCTTCGGGCTTCTGGGCCAGAGGACCTGAAATCCTCTGCCGGACGGTTTCTGCTGCTGGGTAGGAGTTAGTCCCCACAGCCTCGGACTCCGGGTCCGGTTAGAAATATTCTCAGTCAGGGCGAGCTCTGCAGCTGCCAGCCCCTGACTCGTTGTAACACTGCTCCCCACAGAGCTCCTGATGTTTCTTGCTATGCTGCTTCTCTTCTCTACTCTTGTTCTGTCTTCTTTCTCACTAACCCTGCCTCAGCCCCGGGTTTATATAGGGGAAGTCCTTCCCCTCCCAAGACTGGGCAGGAGGTGTGGCATGCACAGGATCCCTGACCAAAGGACCTCCCACCTGCTCTCAGACGTAATATCTCTATCACTGTGGCAACCAGACCCCTGGGGTGTCACATTACCATTGATTTGGGCAATGTTTAGGCCCTCTGCAGACCGCCAGGGGGAGCCCCATGAAAAATGCTCGAGTTTTCCATAGACTTACAGGTCGAGCACCCGAGTATTCCAATGTGCTCGACCCGAGCAACGAGTACCCGAGCATTTTACTGCTCGCTCATCACTAATGATTATCCGTGTTGAAAACTGTCGACTAGTTCAGATATTGCTCACATATAGTACTGCCTTTATTGATTCAATAGTTCAGGTTGTCAACTAGATTTTTTGGGATTTTTATATATATTTTTTTTTCTTGTTTTGATGACCACAGCCAACCTTTTTTTTTTACTGTCGCATTCAGAAACCACAATAAACCACAATAAATTCTGAAGATCATACATTATGTTATATGAACACACTATCAATAGTGAAAGGGTAGCCATCTTTTTAATTTTTATTTCATGAATCAATAGTACGCATGAAAATAAGCAACTTTGTAATATGTCTTACCAGAAAAATCAGCTTCTTTCTCCTCCTGGACTGGTAATTCATTCCCAATTCAGGGGTAAGTTGTAAAATCTGTATTCAAGTGAAGCTAAACTTTCCCATTACTGAGATAGGAGCTGACAGTTGCTGCTTTCTAAAGTGTTATGGAGGGAGGAGATGGAGACAGTCATCCTGCAGTAAGTTCTCCTAAAACTACAATTCTCCATAGAACTCTATGAGCACCAACTGCCATCTACTATCTCAGTAATGGGAAAAGTCTGTAGTCACTGAATACAGATTTTACCTGTGTATTGAGAATTTTGAGAATGAAAAATCAGCCCAGGAGGAGAAAGAAGCAGATTTCTCTGGAGTATATTACATAATTTGTATATTTAATGTGTGTAGTACTTTATGAATAAAAAATTAAAATGATGGTTACTCTTTAAAGGGGTATTCCCATCTCCAAGATCCTATCCCAATAAGTAGCAGTAGCGTCTAATTAGAAATGTAGTATAGTTCTTTTGATTCGCTATGTTGCTTACCCCATGCAATAGCTTATGTATTAGGTATGTGAGCAAAGTATTAATAAGGAATTGGAAATTTTCTATTTTTTTTTTCTTGGATCTTGCAAAGTAATTGTCAGGCCCAAACTATACGAACTTTCCAGAGATGCAAGGACGCCACTATAACCAAATACTTCCACAAATGATGATGTTAATAACTTTCTCTCCTCTTTCAGAGACCAGAAAGCTGCACGGAAAAAGAAGGAATTGGAATATGGCACCAAACTCTAATCCACAGAGGACACTATTGTTTTAGGAGATCTTGTGTGACTCTCAACGGCTCAATCTTCAGTCGCGTTTTTTTCTTTGAACCAATTTTATATCATATTAAATGACACCCTATTCACCAAAGATTGTGATGGCTATCCTAATAGTAAACATTTTACTTAAGATTTATTCATATGGCAAAGCCAGATCTATAGTCCATGTAGAGATACAAGGATTGCCGACAGGTCCATGATGCACCATACTCTGCCCTAAGAGCCATATAGCTGTGCACATGGGGCCGTTACTGTAAAGCAGAATAGAATGGAAAACTATGGAACCTTAGTTCTAAATTCACTAAATTGCAGCAACTCGTCAAAGCTGCAGAGTGTATGCAAATATCTAATAAACATTATGTATAAATACTGCCCGAAGTTGGGCAATTAATGCTTAAAGTGTAACGGTCTTTTCACATAAAACTTGTAGAAACCAAGCAAGCTGCTGCCTTTATCTCCACAAGTTAAAACTGCGTCAGGTGTATATGCCAGTATATTATGTCCAAGAACTGTCCCTGGGTGGTTCTTCTTTATCAGCATTCTGCCACCTCTATAGGTGCTGGAACATCCTTTCTTTCTCTCACTCACCAGCATGCATGTGCTTACTAGTATCTAATGGCTTACCTACCCTGAACTAAAAGCCCACCTCTGCTATACTAAAGCTGTTTGTCTCTCTGTTCCCGTTGTCCTCTCTCTCAAACCCAGCCCCTTATTCCTATAATCAATCTCAATGCCTCTGCTGCTGGAGACGGATTACACTAGACAACAGGCAGGGAACAGCAAGTTACACAGAAGAGGAGACACCCAGAGATAATTTTTTTGCTCGTGTGAAACAATATAAATAAAGTGATTTGTAGATTGTCTGTTTATCAGATTATCTATTAAATGAGATCACGCCATATGAAAATTCAGTGCCCATTTTAGTCGCTGTTCACATCTGCATTTGCATTTCCCATTTTCTGTTCTGTCATAAGAGCAGAAAACCAAAAATTACAGCAGAGTATGTTGGGTTAAACCTCATGATGTCTTTAAGTGTTCACTCACACTGGCGAGTAGCCAGCGTATCGCACTCACTTCAGTGTTATACTATGTAGCAGTGCCGACTAGCATTTTTTTTTTTCCTCATGCCAAGTTGGCATGAAAAAAAAAATTGCTGCATGCTTATATCGGAGGGCACACACCCATACAAGTCTATGGGTGCATGCAAAACATCGGACTGCACTTGGATTTCATCCGAGTGCAGTCTGATATACGCCGAGACAGACAATGGAGAAGATGGAGAAATTAATCTCTCCTTCTCCTTACTCGTAATCCGATTCTCACATGTGAGAGGGTCGGATCACTGTAAAATGACACTCGGCTCACGCTAGTGTGAGCGAACCCTTAATGTAATTCATGCTCCAATTCTTGGTGACTTTTGCTTCGGCCTCATTTACACACCAGTTTTTCACGTCAGCCTTAATGAGGGGGCATTCTGGAGTCAGACAAGCCTAATTCTTGCCTCTTCATGAATCTGATGTGTGGCGTGCGCCTCGGTGCGCTATGACAGAAATCTCTCTCCATATTTCATGAGCTATGAGTTATAGGAGCTGTGGCGTCATGGCCCCTGCCGTGCTCCCATCCCTCCAGAAACTGGCATGAAAATGCCAAAAGTTTCAAAATTTAGGCACGGCAGAATTCTGGGGTGAAAACTTTAATGAATCTGGCCCCTTGAGTAATGGATGTCCGCAGTTACATCAGAATTTGCTATGCTCGGGATAAACTTTTTTTTCCTGATCACTGTAGAAAGTCAGAATGTAGCAATTGTGTGGGAATTCTAGTAACAGAAGTCTCTGAGCTGTGTCAAATTGGTTTCAGCTTTCTACAGATTATTTCCAGAAATAAACAGAATAATATATATCTTGCAAACCAAGTAGGAAATTATCTTTTTTTAAATTAATAAATTACTGACTACATTTATATTTATTTATACTGAATTAAAGGTGTTGAGGTAAAGCGACTTGCTCGGCTCTCCCAGAGGCAGACACAGGACACACGTCTCGGGTTAACTTCCTGCTGGTTAATTTAGACGGCATAAGCTCCAGCAGGGTTCCACAAAATAAACAGGCCCTTTCCGGGGTAACGGAAAAACAAGAGATAAAGTATAACAGAGTCCATTAGCGAGTGGGGCTTTGCCCGCTCCGGGTAGCACAGTGAAGTCTTACCAAACATCAGTCTTTCGGTGTAGCTCTCTGGCTTCACCAAACACAGCCTGGAGACTTCACTCTCCAGACCGCACGCTGCAGACAAAAACAGTGACTGAGAATTTAAACTTACTCAGCCACACCCTGAGGGGAGGTAGTATGAATGGCTTCCCACTTTCTTTGCCATTCACAAAAAAACACACCCTTTAAGTGAGTTAACCCCCAGCATATACCATGCTGGCAGAAAGTTTGTAGGTTTCAGTTTACCCAGGCTAGCAGCTGGAGTGACACATACCTCCCCTCGTATATAACACCAGTGACTCTGTCACAGTGTCTAGAAAAAGCATAGCCTTTTTTCCCCCCAGAAATAGTGTCCCCCTTGTCCGTGTATTTGTATTGTGTCTTTGTTACGAATCGTGGTTCTGTGCTCCCACCTGGAAATGGAGCAGGTCCGGTGCTACGCTACTCTGGTCGCAAGCACCACCATTGTCCTGACCTTGGAGGCGGAGCTACTACGTGTGCAGGGAAACTGTCCCAATCTTGTGGAGCGTCGCGTTCTCATATTGTGGGATGTGTGAGGACGCAGAACGCTGTTGTGTCTGGTACTGAGCAGTGGTGGGATTATGTTCTGTCTGCTGCTGAAGCTAGCAGGGAGTTTCTGTCTGGGGATGATTGTGAGGTATTCAACACATGATCATTAGGCAGACTATATAATCCTGCTCCCTACTCAGTCCTTTGCTGTTTATTGCAGTTTCCTATGTGCTTGGTGGTGAGTGGTGCTAGCATTAGGTTTTGCTATCTTTTCAGGGGTATTCTCGTTTTCTCTTCGGGTTACACTTCCTGGGGTTCTTGCAGAGGTACTCACCTGGTCGTTGACTATGCACCAGCCACGTCACCAGATGCCAACTGTCCGGCGACAGCGCGCTTGGGAAGGGCTCTGCCAAAGTCCCCCTTCCTTTATCTGGGAGCTGGGTGAAGAGTATTCCCGGCCCTCAAGGGCTCGCCTAGCTGGGCAGCTTGTACCAAGGGCGTCTGTGGCTGCGCCCTTGCTGGTTTGGTGTCCGTCTTGCTGGGTCCCTCTGCAAAGCACATAACAGTCTTGCATCGTACATCAGAAAATACCACCAAGAGCCGAAGAACAAGAGGGGGTGTCTCTAGAAGAAAGTAGCCATGTTTGTCTCCGCTGAAAGAAAAAAGGGTTTGGTACTGTATTAGCCAGTTGAAAAAATATATTGCTCTCAGTGGGAAAAACAAGATAATCTTGTAGTTATACCTTTTAATGGCTAATAAAATAAATGATGTTACAAAACAAGCTTTCATGACTTCTTAGGTTCCTTCCTACCATGCTTGAGGAAGGGACCTAAGAAGTTGCGAAAGCTTGTTTTGTAACATCATTTATTTTATTTTTGTTACCTTTTAATGGCTATCTAACTACAAGATTATATTGTTTTTTTCCCACTGAGAGCAATATATTGTCTCCTCTGAAGGAACAGCCTTTTGATATATCAATGATACATGTCAGATTACGCTGGTAAAGTCTGTGATCACGAACCAGATGGGCATTTTTCACGGTCTATATGCAGCCTGCAAAGTCTGGACTGACCGGGGGTCTCCTGGTCCGAATATAGACACATATGAGGTTGCAAAGTTGGGGTCAGGTGACCGGCGGACAGTCTGTGCATTATTCGTATACATATTTATTTAGACGTTTATTCTCTTAATAAAAAGAGATACCGTATATATATATAAAAAAAACTCTTAAAAAGTTATTTGTAAAGCCACGTGATGCAGGAACCCTTTTAAATTGCCTCCAATTGAGTCTCCAGCAGACAGAGTATAAGTAATAGTCATGTGTTGCATCTCTTCACATGATAAATACGGAACTTCCCCCCAAATATTCTCATGATATGCTCTTGCCACATTTTCTTCTTACACATGTTTTATTTCTTCATCAAAAATGGGAGCAAATCCCAGCAGAGAGGAGGAAAACAGTTCTTGATAAATTCTTGGGGATTATTTACATTGATAGATTTAGTGCAAATAAAGGAAAAACTCCCAAAGTGTCAGTAGGCATATGATACATTTGGCTCATCTTTAGATATAAAAAATGCACTACAGAACTTTTTTTCACTTTTTTGCACCATCCTCCTACTGGAGTAAGTATTATCCCTGAGACGTCGGTGATTGTGGCAGGATCTATCATAGCAATGAATGAGTACTGGACTCTCCAGGGTTCAACACAAACAAACATATCGGGAAGGATGACTTGAATAGGAATTTAGGTAAAAGGGAAAACTAGATCTGCTGGTTTGTCTAGAACAGAATGTCCTTTACAGGTCAACTGGGCAAAAGCACCTACTATCTTAATAACCTGGTAGCTAAATGCCCTGACTATAAATGACTGTTATGAGGCGTCGAATCTGAATCCTGACACTATCTAGCAGCAGAAACGTATGAATCTTCACATACATCTTCCTTGAAATAACAGCGGCCATCATGTATCTTTGTAAACCTTTTCTTTCTTCCACTTTAAAGGGGTTGCTTGGTTAAAACAAGTTATTAGCTAACCATAGTGTAGGTGATCACTTGCTGATCAGTAGGCGTCTCATCGTTGGGAACCGCGCCGATCAGCAACTGACAAAGAATTTTTATCCCCAGTACAAAATGAGCGCAGGTTGAGCATGTGCATTGCCACTCCATTTTAAGGGTGCTTTCACATTACATTCAGGGACGCACTCGGTGGCTCCGTCGGGGCATAAATCTGAGCCCCCCGCAAAACGGGATTCAGATGTATGCACCGACGGGGCCATAGACTGTAATGGTGCCGGCAGAGTGAACGTGCGGTCAGACGTGCATCATTTTGGGGAGTGTACACCTACTGGAGGCGGACACTCACACGTAGTAGACTGCATCTGAGTGTCTGCCTCCAATAGGCGTACACTCACGAAAATGATGCAATCAGAGCGCAAGTTTGCTCTGCTGGCACCATTAATGTCTATGGCCCCCTCGGCGCATATGTCTGAATCCCGTTTTGCGGAGGGTTCGGACGTATGCCCACCACCAAGTGTGTCCCTAAACGCAATGTGAAAGCACCCTAACAGTGATAAAAGTTCCCCATTCCGTAGATTGGTGCAGGTCCCAGTGATGGGACTCCCTCTGATAAATTATCACCTACTCTGTGGATAAGTGATAACTAGTTTTAACTGGACAAAACCTTTAACACTTGCCATATGGAGAAGTCTCCAACCACATCATCTACCCCATTTAATTGTAACATGAGTGAAATGGTTGACAATTTCTTGTTACGGGTCTGGGTGGTGGAACCACTGTGCCGTGGTACAAGGAGGGACCAGAGGGGCATAACTAAGTGCCTACCTGGACCGACCTCAGCTACACGGCGGCTTAGTCGACTCCGTGAACCAAGGAGTGGACCAGGTGCCACTCTGGGACCGACCTCGTGTGAGAGCAGGCGACTCCCACGGGACAGACAGCTGAAGCCGACAGGCACGGCAGATGAGCACGACTGGTAGGCAGGCAGCGCAGGTAGACAGGCAGTCTTGGCTGGCAGACTGACAGGTGGATACGGCTGATAGACAGGCTGGTGGGCTCGGATGATAGACAGGCTGGCGGGCACGGCTGATAGACAGGCTGGCGGACAACACTGGAACCTGAGGGCTGGAGAGAGTGTAAGAACACTAACAACAACTTTGCACAGGCACCTCCATTTTGGAGGAGGTGCCTTAAATAACAGAAGTCCTCCGGCCATTGGGGGGACATTTTAGGACAGTGAAAGGGGATCTGTGTGCGGTGCTCGCACCACGGGCAGACGGGGTGAGGGAGTCAGATGGAGAGGTGGACGCCGCCGGACCGGGACGGTGGTGGTAAGTGGATCGGCGTCTCTGCCAGTCAGGAGACAGAGACATCGACGCCACAATATCCCCCCTTTACGCCCCCTCTTCTTCAAGCAAGAAATTTCTCCAGAAGAAGAAGAGCATGAATGTTCTCCCTGGGCTCCCATGATCTCTCCTCAGGACCAAATCCCTTTCAATCCACAAGAAAGAAAGTCTTTCCTCTTACCCTTTTGGTGGCCAAAATGCTCTCTACCTCAAAATCGTCCTCAGCGGAGACTGGAGCTAGAGTGGTACCGGGATCATCAGAGAAGGAATTGAAGACTACAGGCTTGAGGCGAGACACGTGAAAGGAATTGGGGATCCATAACGAGGCAAGGAGTTTCAACTTGTAAGCCACTGGATTTATTTGTCTCCGAATCTCGAAAGGACCAATGAACCTATGAACCCAACTTGTATGAAGGTATCTTGAAACGAACATACTTGGAGGATAACCAGACTTTGTCCCCCGGACAGAACAGGGGCGGGTCCAGACGTCTCTTGTCGGCATGTCTCTTTATCCGCTCAGAGGACTGCAGCAGCGCAGTTTTAGTGTCCTCCCAAATCACAGAAAAGTCTTTGATGAGAAACTCCGCAGGATTGTCAACAGAAGTGGAAACCGGAAACGGAATATTGGGATGCTGTCCATATACCACAAAGAACGGAGATTTGGCTGAGGATTCACTGACATGGTTATTGTAGGAAAATTCAGCCCAAGGCAGAAGCTCCACCCAGCCACTATGGTGAGCGTTGACGAAGTGCCGAAGGAAGCTAGTGAGGATCTGATTGATTCGCTCGACCTGACCATTGGACTGAGTATGATAATCCGAAGAGAAGTCCAATGCGACATTCAGCAGCTTGCACGTGGCTCTCAAGAAGCGAGAAGTAAACTGAACTCCTCTATCTGAGACAATATGAAGAGGTAGGCTGTGGAGGCGGAAGATGTGAAGAATGAAGTCTTTAGCCAGTACTGGCACAGAAGGAAGACCCGGCAAGGGAATGAAACGAGCCATCTTGGAAAAGCAGTCAGCGACCACCCAAATGACAGTACAACCGGCCGATACAGGAAGATCGGTGATGAAATCCATCGCAATACGGTATGTTGCCACGGAGCGGAAGGCACAGGTAGAGGAAGAAGTCGGAAGCAGCCTAGATGTCTTGTTTCGGGCATAGGAAGGGTAAGTAGAGACAAAATCCGTGACGTCCTTGCACAGGGTCGGCCACAAGTAATGTCGGCAAATTAGCAGAAGCGTCTTCCTCTGACCGGCATGTCCTGCCAGTTTGGACGAATGACGCCAGAGTAAGATCCTACTCCTATCCGGAGCTGCCACAAAGGTCTTACCAGGAGGAAGATGAGACAGGTCAAACGGGGCGACAGTCAATATTCTGGAGGGCTCAAAGATGTATAAAGGCTCCTCCTTTTCGTTGGTAGACAGGGAAGATTGGGAGAGCGCGTCTGCCTTAATATTCTTGTCTCCTGGACGGAAGTGGAGAGTGAAGTTGAAGCGAGCAAAGAACAGAGACCATCTGGCCTGACGAGGATTAAGTTGTTAAACAGACTGCAAGTAGGTGAGATTTTTGTGGTCCGTGTAGATGACCACCGGATGCAAGGCCCCCTCCAGCAAGAACCGCCACTCCTCCAGCACCAGTTTGATGGCAAGCAGTTCACGATCTCCAATGGAATAATTGCGCTCCGAAGGAGTGAAGAGCTTGGAAAAGAGGCCGCAGGTCAACATTCGCCCGCACGAGGACTTCTGGGTGAGAACTGCTCTGGGCACAGAGGAAGAGGCGTCAACCTCCAGGAAGAACCGCTTGTTACAGTCAGGACGGTGAAGCACCGGAGCAGAAGAGAATACTTGTTTCAAGGATGCGAAGGCACTTTCCGTCTCGGGAGTCCATTCCGTGGGATTCATCCCTTTGCGGGTCAGAGTAGATATAGGAGCAGTCCGAGAGTTAAAATGAGGAATGAACAGGCAGTAATAATTAGCGAACCCCAGAAACCGCTGAATAGCCTTCCACCCCTCAGGTTGGGGCCACTTAGAACGGCAGACACTTTCTCAGGATCCAGCTTTAGTCCGGTCTCCGAGATAATGTATCCCAGGAAGGGAAGAGAAATCTGTTCAAAAACGCATTTCTCGAATTTGGCATATAGACGATTTTTCTTGAGCCTCTGCAATACCTGTCGAACGTCTCTTCGATGTGAGGGTAGCTCAGAAGAGAACACCAGGATATCGTCCAGGTACACTACCACACATGAATATAGAAGATCTTGGAAGATGTCATTCACCCGTTCTTGGAAGACTGCTGGTGCGTTGCAGAGTCCGAAGGGCATCACGCGATACTTGTAGTGGCCATCCCGTGTGTTGAATGCCATCTACCACTCGTCCCCCCCGGGGTAAATCCGGATCAGGCTGTATGCGCCACGGAGATCGAGCTTAGTAAAGACCTTGGCGCCTTTAATGCGATCAAACAACTCGGAGATGAGAGGCAGAGGATACTTGTTTTTAATAGTTCTCTGATTTAGGCCCCTATAGTCAATACAAGGGCAAAGAGAGCCATCCTTCTTCTTAACGAAGAAGAATCCTGCTCCAGCCGGAGAGGTGGATTTCTGGATAAATCCCCTAGCAAGATTCTCTTTGATTTATTCGGACATGGCACGGGTCTCGGCCAACGACGGAGTAAATTCGACCTCAGGGTAGAGAAGCACCAGGAATGAGGTTGATAGGACAGTCATACGGCCTATGAGGAGGTAGTGTCTCAGCCTCCCTCTTGTCAAAGACGTCAGCGTATGACCAGTAGGTTGCCGGCAAGCCGGGCAAATTAGCTCGGGTTGACGGAGGTTGAGCAGGATGGACAGGAACCAAGTAGGTCTTGTGACACTCTTGGGCCCAGCGGAGCACCTCTCCCGAACTCCAAGCCAAAACCGGCTCGTGTGTTTGAAGCCAAAGAAGTCCAAGCAGAATAGAGTGAGAGAGGCGGGACAGCACATAGAAGGAGATTTTCTCCGAGTGTAGCATTCCTATCTGAAGAACTACAGGCTCGGTGACGAACAGGATGGACTCTGAAAGGGGTCTCCCATCTACCGAAGAAACCGCTAATGGATCCGAAAGTTGTTGAATAGGGATCTGATACTGCTCCACAATGACCTATTGGATCAGATTCCCTGCGGGACCGGAATCCAGATAGGCAGTCTCGAAAAAATGTTTCTTACACAGGTTATCGATACAGACAGAGTCAGGGATGGATAGGAAGAATTTTTGCCCAGGATGACCTCTCCAAGCGATCCTAGGCACTGGAGTTTCCCGGTCTCTCTGGACAAGAGCGGATTAGATGCTCCGAGCTGCCACAGTAAAAACATCTTCCCTCGGTGCGGCGGACCTCCTAGTGAGACTTGACTATCTTGACCTCGTCTACCTGCATAGCCTCTGGGGTGGATGCTGGGGCAGAGGCTTGTTGAAAGACTGGCCTTTGGAAGGTTGGTGCTAGTCGCAGAGATTTTCTCTTACGGATCACCTCCTTAGAATGCTCCTGGTACCCGATGTCGATCCATGTGGCCAAGGACACCAGGTCGTCCAGAGAGGTGGGAATGTCACGACTGGCCAGTTCGTCCTTGATCCGCCCAGAAAGGCCCTCCTAAAAGGTAGACACCAGGGCCTCGTTGTTCCAGGCTAGTTCGGACGTGAGGGTACAGAAACGCACAGCGTACTGGCCTATTGTAAGGTTTCCTTGGTGTAGACGAAGAAGAGAGGAGGCAGTCAAAGATGTGCGGCCGGGCTCATGGAAAACCCTCCGGAAGGCAGCAAGAAAAGCCTGGAGGTTAGACAACAGAGGATCCCCTTTCTCCCATAGAGGGTTGAGCCACGCCAATGCTTCTCCGGTGAGATGAGACATGACGAATGCCACTTTAGCCCGATCAGAAGTGAACTGATGAGCCAGGAGCTCAAAGTGCAGCATGCACTGGTTGATGAAGCCCCGACATAAAGCGGGATCACCGCCGAAGCATGGTGGAGCAGAAAGTCGGGGTCCTGAGTTGGGTACTACTGGGTTGAGGTACCGCCAGAGCGGCTGCTGCTTGGTTAGAGGCGGACACAACCGGGGTGGACGGTGCATCCAAGCGGGAGTTAACAGTCCGCAGATAGGACAGGATTGTATCCTGTTGAGATCCTTGGTGGGAGACCTCTTGGTACAGGTCAGAAAGCGAGGGAGCCTGGGAGCCACACGTTCCATGGCCTGTGCAAACTGTTATGGGACCAGGTGGTGGAACCACTGTGTTGTGGTACAAGGAGGGACCAGAGGGGCATAACTAAGTGCCTACCCGGACCGACCCCGGATACACGGCAGCTTAGTCGACTCTGTGAACCAAGGAGGGACCGGGAAGGTGGACCAAGTGCCACTCTGGGACCGACCTCGTGTGAGAGAAGGCGACTCAACCGGGACTGACAGCCGAAGCCAACAAATACGGCAGATGAGCACGGCTGGTAGGCAGGCAGGCAGCGCAGGTAGACAGGCAGGCTTGGCTGGCAGACTGACAGGTGAACACGGCTGGCGGGTATGGCTGATAGACATGCTGGCGGGCATGGCAGATAGACAGGCTGGCGGGCACGGCAGATAGACAAGCTGGTGGGCTCGGCAGATAGACAAGCTGGCGAGCTCGGATGATAGACAGGCTGGCGTGCACGGCTGATAGACAGGCTGGTGGACAACACTGGAACCTGAGGGCTGGAGAGAGTGTAAGAACACTAACAACAACTTTGCACAGGCACCTCCATTTTGGAGGAGGTGCCTTAAATAACAGAAGTCCTCCGGCCATTGGCCAGGGACATTTTATGACGGCACGCGCGGCCCCTTTAAGAGGCAGGAAGCACGCATGCGAGCCCTAAAAACAATGCCCGTGGATCTGTGTGCAGTGCGCGCACCCCGGCAGACACGGCGAGGGAGTCAGATGGAGAGGTGGAGGACGCTGGACCGGGGCCGTGGCGGTAAGTGGATCGGCGTCTCTGCCGGGCAGGAGGCAGAGACGCCGACACCACACTTTTTCCTGGCTTTTGAAAATAGTGAAGCCAATAAGTCAAACTTACTCCAGAATTTCAGCATCAGAAGTGTGGGAGGTTCAGAATACGGGAGAGGTTAATCTAAGGGTTAGAGAGGGAGAAGGTATAGGAGGGTAAAGCACAGAGGAGAGCTTTGTGGGTGACAGTAATAAATTTAAATTGTATTCTAAAGCAGATGGGCAACCAGTGCAATGACTGGCACAGGGTGGAGGCATCAGTGTAGCTGATGAACAGAAATGTAAGCATGGCAGCTGCTTAAATTGTGCGAAAGTATTAAGCTCCTAAAAAAATGAAACGTATTTCTTTTTATTCTGTGGCGAATGCCGTTAAACCAAAATCTAATAAAAACAAACTACTAAAATTGCAGAACTGCTATTTAGTTATGAGTGAACACGCTCGCTGTTGCTCGATACTCGATCAATCGTCGGGGTGCTCGGGTACGCTCATTACTCGATCAAGTATCACTGGTGCTTGAGCGCCATGCTCGAGTGCCCGCCCTGCATGTTTCATGGCTGTTAGACAGCCAATAAACATGATGGGATTGCTCGCCATACACGGTAATGCCGTAGCCATGTTGGCTACTGGCATTATTGTGATTGTCCGGCCGCATCGGGTCTTATATAAGACCCCGTGACGCGATGCTCGGCACACTCTCTTCTGGTAGCAGTTCAGGGAGAGTTGATCTAGGAGGGAGAGCTTAGATTAGAGTAGGCATATAGGCAGTGTTTAATTGCTTTTGCAGTACTTGTATGCCGCTGCTGCACCATTAAAACAAAAGTCCTTTTCAGGGCTACATACTGTCCTTTCTCTAGTGAAACCACTGTTACCTGCATTCAGTGTAGGAGGAGGGATAGTTTCGGTTTAGGAGCTGTGACAGAGTCACTGGTGTAATATATGAGGGGGGGTGGGTATTTGTCACTCAGGTTGCTCTCCTGTGTAAACTGAGACTTACTGAATTTCTGCCAGCATGTTATATGCTGGGGGTTAACTCTTTTAAAGGGTGTGGTGTTATGTGAATGACATAGAGATGGGCGGGATGTCATTCACCATACTACCTCCCCTCAGGGTGTTGCTTAGTATGGTTTAAATGTTCAGTCCTGTTTTTTTTTCTGTGCTGTGGTCTGGAGAGGCAAGGACTCCAGACTGGGAAAGCTTCAGCTCAGGACGGAGCTGAAAGCTGAGATTACACCCTGTGTGGGCGTTTTCCCTATACATATGGACTGTACTATCATTTATCTTTTGTTTTGTCGTTTTGCCAGTATGGCCGTGTTTATTTTTGCTGGAGTTGCAGGGCTTTATGCCATATAATAAAGCCTGCAGAGAAAACCCGGTTCCTGAGTCTACTTCCGGAAGCGGGCGAGCGAGTCATCTTACCACAGTTTGTGTGAGAGTGCGAGCACGATTCCAGGAACACGTGTACCTGCCACAGAGATTGGTGGATGTCCTCGGTAAAGGCCGCCAGCCAGTCAGAGGTGTCCGGCAGCATGGAGGAGCTCCCTCAAGCACTTGCCTCAGAGTCAACAACAGCAACATCAACTGCACTTGCAGAGCCAGCAGAGCCTACAACAGCAGCACCAGGAGCTTCTACAGCAGCAACGAGAGCAGCAGTTGCAGAGCCAGCAAGCACAGCAAGAGACCAATAAACTCCTGATGCAGCAGATTCAGCAGCAACAAAGGCAGATGGAACATCTACCGGGGGAAGTTCGCAGCAGAGAGGCCGCCTCTCCCCAAACTCCAGGTGATGTCTCATACGTCCGGAAGCGGTAAGGCATGCGTTTCAAAAGAAGACCCCAGGGGATGAGGTTGAGGCATTTTTGACTGTGTTCAAAAGGGTAGCAGAGCGGAAAAAAACTGCTGCCGGAGCAGTGGGCAGAGGTATTGGCCCTCGATTTAACGGGTGAACCCCAAAAGGCCTACTATGACCTGACCCTACAGGATTCACAGGAGTATGCCAAGTTAAAGACCGAGATACTGGCACTCTTGGGAGTGACTGTGTCTGCCAGAGCACAAAGGGTCCACCATTGAGCGTATGCTGGCTACAAACCCCCTTGCTCGCAGATGTTTGACTTGTTACATCTAGTCCAGAAATGGCTGCAGCCAGAGTCTTCCTCTCCTGCGCAGATGGTTGAATGAGTGGTGATGTACAGGTTCATCCATTCCCTGCAGTGCAGTGCGGTGCAGACCTGGGTCTCCCAGGGCGACCCTCGGAACGCGGACGACCTCGTGGGCCTGGTAGAGAGGTACCAAGTAGTCGAAAAATCTCTTGGGAAACCGGACAGTCAATTCCCCGTACTGGAGTACCCAAAGAGGGGCGGGCTCACCACGTAAGGGGTCTAGAGTCACAAACGGGGGTCGTCCCAATCCCAGTGAGGACCCTGCAAAGACTGCTGTGAGGGATATGGTATGTAGGCAGTGTCATAATCCTGGACACATAGCCGCCCGGTGTCATATGTCCCCTGAACCAATGGACTGCAGCCTAGGACGGCGTTGTTCCTATTATGCCTATCCGGCCTGTACCATGGATGGTCAACCTGGTGAGGGGCCTGCAGGCATGTGCCGTGTCCGTTAATGCGGTGATGGTGCTTGAAATGTTGGATTCAGGGAGTCTAGTGACCCTAATCAGTGCCAACCTTCCCCACCAGCTGATCTATGCCAAGACTGTGGGAGTTCGCTGCATACATGGGGACGCCAAGGACTACCCTGTGACCAGAGTGACAGTGGAAACAGACTGTGGTGCCCAATCCCACAAGGTCAGGGTGGTTAAGGACCTGATACATCCCGTCATATTGGGGCACGATTTCCCGTTGTTCTGGGACCTGTGGGGGAAAGGAAACGGACTGAGTCACGTGGACAAAATCCAGGTCCCTAGGGAAATACCCCCGTCGACATCTGAAGGGGATGAGTTCCCATTGTGTGTCCTTGCCGGCAGACGAGACTGTGACCGAGTAAGCCGACCTCCCTGAGTTAGAGGTGACAGGAGAGAACTTTGGGTCTGCTCAAGTTTGGGACTTGACCTTGAAGGGGGCATGGGACAATGTTACTTTCTGTAATGGGGTTGCTCAAGAGCTAGGGGCAGACACCAGGTACCCACATGTCGCAGTTCAGGGGGAGTTATTGTATCGGGTGACCAAACCAAAGGGTGATGAGATAGTGGAGCAGCTATTAGTTCCAGGGTCATACCGACAGAGGGTATTAGATATGGCCCATTCACATGTTCTGGGGGGACACCTGGGGGTAGAGAAGACTCAGGAGAAGATATTGAGGAGTTTTATTTGCCAGGGTGTTATCGGGAGATCCTGAACTATTGTAGGTCCTGCCCCACCTGCCAGATAACTGCCTCCTCTTCCCACTTCCGTAGTCCTTTAATTCCCTTACCTGTGATAGAAATCCCCTTTGAGAGGATTGCCATGGACCTAGTGGGGCCCTTAGTCAAATCAGCCCGGGGCCACCAATACATCCTGGTGGTCATGGACTATGCGACCTGGTACCCGGAAGCGGTACCACTGAGGAACTCATCGAGTAGGAGCATAGCCCGGGAACTTGTCCATATATTTGCCAGGACCGGATTGCCGAAGGAGATACTAACGGACTAAGGAACCCTGTTCATGAGCAAGGTAATGAAGGAGCTATGTAAAGTCCTTCAGATTACCCAGCTGCGAACCTCCATTTACCAGCCGCAGACAGGCGGCCTGGTGGAGCACTTTAATAAAACCCTAAAAGCAATGCTCAAAAAGGTCGTAGAGAAGGATGGTTGTGACTGAGACTACCTGCTACCGTTCCTGCTTTTCTCGGTGAGAGAGGTCCCACAAGCCTCCTGGATATTGCCAAGAAAACCTGGGAAGTTCCAGCCTGGGGATCGCATTGTGGTGCTTATTCCCACTGTCGAGAGCAAGTTCCTGGCCAAGTGGCAAGGCCGTATGAGGTGGTGGAGAAACTCAACGAAGTGAACTACAAAGTTCACCAGCCTGGCCTAAGAAAGCCGCACCAAGTGTACCATGTGAACTTGCTCAGGCCATGGTGAGATCGGGAAATGTTGTGGGCTTCTTGTTTGGGAGCTAGTCCGAAAGCCAAAGTCGAGGACATCACGATAGCAGAGACTCTATCGCCGGCACAGAAGCAACAATGTAGAGAGCTGCTGCAATGGAACCGTGACCTGTTCTTGGAGTTGCCGGGGCGTACGCAGGTGGTCGAGCATGACGTGCTGATGGAAGCACATGTTAGGGTAAACCTCAAACCCTATAGGATTCCTGAAGCCCGCCATGAGGTAATCTCAGCCGAGGTGAAGAGGATGCTGGAACTCGGCGTGATAGAGGAATCAAAGAGCAGATGGTCGAGTCCCATCGTTCTCGTACCGAAGCCCGACGGGGAGTGGAGATTTTGTAATGACTACCGCAGGCTGAATGAGGTATCCAACTGTGACGCATACCCGATGCCCCGCGTCGATGAACTCATGAAGAGGCTTGGACCTGCAAGATATATTACCACCATTGACTTGATGAAGGGCTACTGGCAGATCCCCATGTCCCAGAGGGCCAAGGAGAAAACAGCTTTCTCCACACCTGATGTGTGCTTCCAATAAACCCGAATGTGTTTCGGACTGCAGGGGGTGCCAGCCACCTTCCAGAGTGCCATGGATTAGATCCTCGGCCCACATAAGAAGTATGCCGCAGCCTACTTTGATGATATTGTCATCTTTAGCCCAGACTGGGCTGGTCATCTGCCAAAGCTACAGGCGATTCTGGATGCTCTAAGGAAGGCGGGATTTCCGATAAATCTGAAAAAATGTGCCACTGGAAAGGAGGAGGCCAAGCACTTAGGCTACGTCGTCGTCGGAGGCGAAATTAAGGCACAGGTCAATAAGATTGAGGCAATTCAGAACTGGCCTCAACCTCTCTCCAAGAAGCAGGTGAGAACATTTCTTGGAATCGTGGGATATTACCGGCGGTTTATCCCAAATTTTGATGATTGCCGCACCATTGACAGACCTTCTGAAAGGCACAAAATCAACGATGGCGAAATGGACGGTTGAAACTGAGATGGCGTTCCAACAGCTGAAGCTGGCACTCTGTAAGCAGACGGTCCTGGTTGAACTAGACTTTACTAAAGGGTTTGTGCTCCAGACAGATGCCTCAGAAGTTGGCCTAGGAGCTGTGCTGTCGCTGGAGATACTGTATATGACAGAGTCACTGGTGTGACATATGAGGGGAGGTATGTGTCACTCAGGTTGCTCTCCTGTGTGAACTGAGACCTACTAAATTTCTGCCAGCATGTTATATGCTGGGGGTTAACTCTTTTAAAGCATGTGGTTTTATGTGAATGACACAGAGATAGGAGGAATGTCATTCACCATACTTCCCCTCAGGGTGTGGCTGAGCATGGTTTAAATGTTCAGTCCTGTTTTTTTTCCTGTGTTGTGGTGTGTAGAGGCAAGGTCTCCAGCTTGGGATAGCTTCAGCTCAGGACGGAGCTGAAGTCTGGGATTACACCCTGTGTGGCGTATTCCCCATACATATGGACTGTACTATCGTTTATCTTTTGTTTTGTCGTTTTGCCAGTATGGCCGTGTTTATTTTTGCTGGAGTTGCAGGACTTTATGCCATATAATAAAGCCTGCAGAGAAAACCCGGTTCCTGAGTCTACTTCCAGAAGCGGCCGAGCGAGTCGTCTTACCACAGAGCATATAGGCAGGGTTTGTTGCCTTACAGTCCTTTTATAACTATACAGCTGCTGCAACCTAAAAACAAAAATCCTTTGGGGCCACATTTTCTTTTCCCTATTAATACCGGAAAGTTTGCAGGCATCTACAATATAACCAGGGATGCATGTCTCTGTCTGAAGCCTCGAAAGACTGCGCATGCGCGACGCGCAGTCTGGCTCCAGACAGAAGCACGCATCCAGCCGTTACAGGTAAGAGGAGTGTATGGCGCCGGAGATCACAGTATGCATAGGCACTGGACGCGTACCGCGATATCCGGCACCATACTTACATACTTACCTGACCGGGAGGAGCGTTGCCGCGGCGCCTCTCTTCGTTGGAGACCAGGGCAGGGGTGAGGCATCGGATCGGCGCATGCGCATAGTGCTATCCGGCGCCATTTTACTGAAGACACATTTGCAGTGTGTCTTCAGCAAAATGGCGCCGGACAGCGAGGTGCTCCAGTGCCGCATTCCTCCCCCGGCTTCCGGCAGAACAGGACGCAGCAGCGCTGGAGCACAGAGAAGAAAGGTGAGTATAACTGTTTATTTTTTTTGTATGTGTGTACAGCGTGAAAGGGATGAGGGGGCCACACATACCAGGATTGGGGGTTGAGGGGGCCCACACATACCAGGATTGTGGGGTGAGGGGACCATGCATACCAGGATTGCGGGGTGAGGGGACCATGCATACCAGGATTGGGGGGTGACGGGTACCACACATACCAGGATTGGGGGGTGAGGGGACCATGCATACCAGGATGAGGGGTACCACACATACCAGGATTGGGGGATGAGGGGACCATGCATACCAGGATTGGGGGGTGAGGGCACCATGCATACCAGGATTGGGGGGTGAGGGGTGCCATGCATACCAGAATAGGGATGAGGGGTACCATACATACCAGAATAGGGATGAGGGGTGCCATGCATACCAGGATGAGGGGTATCATGCATACCAGAATAGGGATGAGGGGTAATATGCATACCAGGATAAGGATGAGGGGTGCCATGCATACTAGGATGAGGGATTGGGTGCCATGCATACCAGGTTTCTGGGATGAGGAGGCCCTACATACCAGAATTGGGATGAGGGGTGCCATGCACACCAGGATGAGGGGTACCATACATACCAAAATAGGGATGAGGGGTGCCATACATACCAGGATGAGGGGTGCCATACATACCAGGATAAGGATGAGGGGTACCATGTATACCAGGATTGGGGATGAGGGAGCCATGCATACCAAGATTCGGGATGAGGGGTGCCATGCATACTAGGATTGGGGATGAGGGTATCATGCATACCAGGATTGATGATGAGGGAGGCGTGCATACCAGGATCGGGGATGAGGGGTGCCATGCATACCAGGATTGGGGATGAGGGAGCCATGCATACCAAGATTGGGTATGAGGTAGCCATGCATACCAGGATTGGGGATGAGGGGTGCCATGCATACAGGATTGGGGATGAGGGGTGCCATGCATACCAGGATTGGGGATGAGGGGTGCCATGCATACCAGGATTGGGGATGAGGGGTGCCATGCATACCAGGATTGGGGATGAGGGGTGCCATGCATAACGGGATTGGGGATGAGGGGTGCCATACATACCGGGATTGGGGATGAGGGGTGCCATGCATACCAGGATGGGGATGAGGGGTGCCATGCATACCAGGATTGGGGATGAGGGTTGCCATGCATATCAGGATTGGGGATAAGGGGTATCATACATACCAGGATTTGGGGATGAGGGAGTCATGCATATCAGAATTGGGGATGAGGGAGCCATGCATACCAAGATTGGGGATGAGGGGTGCCATGCATACCAGGATTGGGGATGAGAGATGCCATGCATATCAGGATTGTGGATGAGGGGTGCCATGCATACCAGGATTGGGGATGAGGGAGCCATGCATACCAGGATTGGGGATGAGGGGTGCCATGCATACCAGGATTGGGGATGAGGGGTGCCATGCATACCAGGATTGGGGATGAGGGGTGCCATGCATACCGGGATTGGGGATGAGGGGTGCCATGCATACCGGGATTGGGGATGCGGGGTACCATGCATACCGGGATTGGGGATGAGGGGTGCCATACATACGGGGATTGGGGATGAGGGGTGCCATGCATACCGGGATTGGGGATGAGGGAGCCATGCATACCAGGATAGGGATGAGGAGTGCCATGCATACCAGGATTCGGATGAGGGGCCCATGCATACCAGAATGAGGAATACCATACATACCAGGATAGGGATGAGGGATGGGGTACCATGCACCAGGATAGGGATGAGAAGTACCACAAATACCAGGATTGGGGATGAGGGGTGCCACGCATACCAGGATTGGGGGTGAGGGGTGCCATGCATACCAGGATTGGGGATGAGGGGTGCCATGCCTTCCAGGATTGGGGTTGAGGGGTGCCATGCATACCAGGATTGGGGGTGAGGGGTGCCATGCATACCAGGATTGGGGGTGAGGGGTGCCATGCATACAGGTGTTGAGGAGAGCCATAGGCTCAAATACTTAATTAACCTCAAGACATAGGAGATTGAGAGAAAAGACCCACAAAGTGTATTATTTCACCTTACATAAGGTTGTTTAGATCAGAAGATGGCTGCCATTTCCTGCTTCATCACATCATGCTCTGTTCTGGGAGGAAGCTGCATTCTATAGAAGGACTAACCAACCCACCTTCATGACCTCATGGACTACACCCCCTGATGACCTCATGGACCAACCCACCCTGATGACCTCATGGACCACGCCCCCTGATGATCTCATGGACCACGGCCCCTGATGACCTCATGGATCACGCCCCCTGATGACCTTATGGATCACGCCCCCAGATGACCTCATGGACCAACCCACCCTGATGACCTCATGGATCTGCCCATGGACTAACCAATCAATACATCTGGTTACTCACATTCTGGGGCTAACCAAGCCCATATACAGAGGTTATATAAATCTATGTTGGAGTTGAATAAAGGACACTTGGAGCTGTGCCATAGCTGATCAAGGAGAGCTTACATCCGACTGTGTGTGTGTCTGATGTTATTCTTTCTTGCATGCACTTGATCATATCCATTAGGCCAGGAGCAGGCAACTAGTGAACATACCAAAGTGTTCACCCTAACACAGGGATTGGGGGTGAGGGGTGCCATGCATACCAGAATGGGGATGAGGGGTGCCATGCATACAAGGATAGGATGGTGGGGACAGGATGGGGGCAGCACAAATACCAGGAGGGGGGCAGCACATACCAGCATGGGAGACCATATACCAATGCTCGCCACCCGGGAGAAGAACGGGTTCAATAGCTAGTATATTATATACCTAATTTAAAATGAGCAAGGCATGCGGTAAAGGACGGGGAAGTGAACGTGCTGCTGATGGTGCATACAAATGCCGAGGCCATAGGCCAGGTGAAACTGTGCCTACAGCGGGAAGACAACAAACACGCTCATCCACGAGACTTAGCTTCCTGTTCCACTTTGCAGGTGGGTGTGAGACACCATTCTTGAAGCCAGAACAGTGCGAACAGGTGGTCGACTGGATGGCAGATAATGCTTCCAGCATGTTTCCCAGCACCACCCTGTCTTCCCCACGGCCCAATTTCTGTCAGCCCTTGCACTTAGTGCATAGGCTTTATGAGTCTAGGAGTTCCTCTACCTAACAATTTTACCAGAATGTGTCTGAGGCCCTCCTTTATGTCTAATACAGGGTGTACAGAGTCTGTTTGCCTTCTAATTTTTGGCAGTTCTTGCATTGTCCACATAGGCTTTGCAAGTTTCAGAGTCCCTCCTTCATAAATTAAGCAGGATGTGTCTGACCATGTCACACACACCACATGTCCAAATAAGGTAGGAAAATGTTAAAATTACATTTAACAGTGGCTACCGGTGGGTGTAGTTTTATTCCACCCTCTACTATGTCATCTACTGTAGTCATAGGCAATGGGGAAATAAGGTGAGGGATGGCCCAGCTATTAAGGGGTGGAGGAGGCGTTTTTTTTTCCTCTTTTTAATTTTACCTTATATACAAGTCATTGTACAGGAAAGAATGTTTCCAAACATGTTTTACTGTAAGATCTTTTCTATCTTGGGTTTTGTATGTTTTATTGTCAGTCCGTAAAAGTGGAGTAATACTCACACAACATTGTTCACAGCAGCGACCTGGGAATCAGAGATGCGTCCAGGTGTCTTCCCCATGCTGTTCCCATTCCATTTGAGAGCAGTCTTCATCCATTTCAGTGATTTTCCTGCCCCCCAGCCCTCCTGTTAGGGTCTTCTGAAAAAATGCTTGTTTCCCATTGACATCCATTATACTTGGTACTCGAGTTGAACCCATCCGAGCGTCCGACCTGCTCGATTCGAGTACCTAGCACTCGAGCATTTTAGTGCTCGCTGATCACTACGGCTATTTTTTGCATTCTGCCCCCTAAAAAATTATATATGAAATCTAATCAGTGCATTATATAGAACCCAATGGTAGCACCATGAAAAAATACAACTCAAGAAATAGTCAGGTCCTAAAGATGCAAAGTTTGTGGCTCCTTAATGGTGTAATGAGGGAATGAGCCCATGATATTGCCTAATATGATCAGAAGAGACGAGTCCCCATTCTGTGCTCTCGTTATGACATGAGGAAACCCGGAAAAATAATTTTTCCAATGCTTGCAAACAGCCATTGAGTCAGGCAGAACTTGAAAGGGCATTTGATATTATGATCAACCCTCCTAAGCCATCTATAAGGGCATGTAGGTCATAGGAAGCTGAATAAAGTGATACCCTGATATCTGTGATCCAGAGAAATCTACATTTTTCTTATATATAAATGAGCTGTTAAGATCTATGGGCCGGACATAGATCTCCCTGAGAATCTGCCTCCAGAGCTTATTATAAATGAAAGGGGACGTTTACCAGAGTGAGACATGTAGATCAGGAGAGCAGACTGTCAGTCATTAAATGTCTCACACTGGTAACATGCCCTTTCATTTAGAATATATACAGTATAAGAAAAACGTGGATCTCTCTGGAATAAGACATCGGATCGCAGATATCAAGGTGTCATTTTATTTAGCTTCCTGTGACCTGCATGCCCATATAGATGGCTTAGTGAGGCTGATCCTACTGACAGATTCCCTTTGAAGTGGGTGGGAAATAATTTGCAACAGATGCCTGTATTATGCTGCTGTTAGCACGGGAAGCCTTTCCAATAGAGTTGGTGTGAATTTGTTGGCAAATCCCATCACCCAGGACAGTGATCTGTGGCTTTGGACGGGAGAGGGTGTTTCACCTGTTACCTGGCTGCATATTTCTTCGGACTATCTGCTGTAGAGCCATTGCTGCCGCTCCTGCATGGTGTCCTCTTCCCCCTTCAAGCGGGGACACCGGCTTACTCACTGCCCCCGCCCTCTCCGCGGTCCCTGGCGTTCTCCTGCTTGTCTATGCGCCACAATTCCCGGATGCGTGCCTAGTGCGTGCGTTCCCGGTTCTTGAAGGGGCAGCTTGTTGCTGAGATGCATTTAGTATAATGTGTAGTACCTGCAAGATGGCTCCCAGCCAATTAATGGGAGTCATCCTGTATAAAAGACTCCCTCTCCCTTAGGGAGTCGCCAAGCAATGAGTTGAATCATTAGTAAGGTGCGCTACTAGTAAGTTGTGAGGTCCCCTGGTCCTGGTATGGCTAGTCCTGCATCCGAGGTCTCCTGGTCCTGGAGTGGCTAGTCCTGTATCTGAAGTCCCTGGTCCTGGAGTGGCCAGTCCTGTATCTGAAGTCCCCTGGTCCTGAAGTGGCCAGTCCTGTATCTGAAGTCCCCTGGTCCTAAAGTGGCCAGTCTTGTATCTGAAGTCCCCTGGTCCTGCAGTGGCCAGTCCTGTATCTGAAGTCCCCTGGTCAGGGAGTGGCCAGTCCTGTATCTGAAGACCCCTGGTCCTGCAGTGGCCAGTCTTGTATCTGAAGTCCCCTGGTCTGGGAGTGGCCAGTCTTGTATCTGAAGTCCCCTGGTTCTGGAGTGGCCAGTCCTGTATCTGAAGTCCCCCGGTCCTGCAGTGGCCAGTCTGATATCTGAAGTCCCCTCGTTTTGGAGTGGCCAGTCTTGTATCTGAAGTCCCCTGGTCCGGGAGTGGCCAGTCCTGTATCTGAAGACCCCTGGTCCTGCAGTGGCCAGTCATGTATCTGAAGTCCCCTGGTCCTGCAGTGGCCAGTCCTGTATCTGAAGACCCCTGGTCCTAGAGTGGCCAGTCTTGTATCTGAAGTCCCCTGGTCCTGGAGTGACCAGTCCTGTATCTGAAGACCCCTGGTCCTGCAGTGGCCAGTCTTGTATCTGAAGTCCCCTGGTCTTGGAGTGGCCAGTCCTGTATCTGAAGTCCCCCAGTCCTGCAGTGGCCAGTCTTGTATTTGAAGTCCCCTGGTCCTGCAGTGACCAGTCTTGTATCTGAAGTCCCCTGGTTCTGCAGTTGCCAGTCTTGTATCTGAAGTCCCCTGGTTCTGGAGTGGCCAGTCTTGTATCTGAAGTCCCCTGGTTCTGCAGTGGCCAGTCTTGTATCTGAAGTCCCCTGGTCCTGCAGTGGCCAGTCCTGTATCTGAAGACCCCTGGTCCTGCAGTGGCCAGTCTTGTATCTGAAGTCCCCTGGTCCTGCAGTGGCCAGTCTTGTATCTGAAGTCCCCTGGTCCTGCAGTGGCCAGTCTTGTATCTGAAGTCCCCTGGTCCTGCAGTGGCCAGTCTTGTATCTGAAGTCCCCTGGTCCTGCAGTGGCCAGTCTTGTATCTGAAGTCCCCTGGTTCTGCAGTGGCCAGTCTTGTATCTGAAGTCCCCTGGTTCTGGAGTGGCCAGTCCTGTATCTGAAGTCCCCTGGTCCTGCAGCGGCCAGTCTTGTATCTGAAGTCCCCTGCTCCTGGAGTGACCAATCCTGTATCTGAAAACCCCTGGTCCTGGAGTGGCCAGTCTTGTATCTGAAGTCCCCTGGTCCTGGAGTGACCAGTCTTGTATCTGAATTCCCCTGGTTCTGCAGTGGCCAGTCCTGTATCTGAAGTCCCCTGGTCCTGGAGTGGCCAGTCTTGTATCTGAAGTCCCCTGGTCCTGGAGTGGCCAGTCTTGTATCTGAAGTCCCCTGGTCCTGGAGTGACCAGTCTTGTATCTGAAGTCCCCTGGTCCTGGAGTGACCAGTCCTGTATCTGAAGACCCCTGGTCCTGGAGTGACCAGTCTTGTATCTGAAGTCCCCTGGTCCTGGAGTGACTAGTCCTGTATCTGAAGTCCCCTGATCCTGCAGTGGCAAGTCTTGTATCTGAAGTCCCCTGGTCCTGGAGTGACCAGTCTTGTATCTGAAGTCCCCTGGTCCTGCAGTGGCCAGTCTTGTATCTGAAGTCCCCTGGTCCTGGAGTGGCCAGTCCTGTATCTGAAGTCCCCTGGTCATGGAGTGGCCAGTCTTGTATCTGAAGTCCCCTGGTCCTGGAGTGGCCAGTCTTGTATCTGAAGTTCCCTGGTCTGGCAGTGGCCAGTCCTGTTCTCGAAGTCTCCTGGTCTCATTGCGGCCAGTCTTGTATCTGAAGTCCCCTGGTCCTGGAGTGGTCAGTCTTGTATCTGAAGTTCCCTGGTCCGGCAGTGGCCAGTCCTGTTCTCGAAGTCTCCTGGTCTCATTGCGGCCTAGCCTGAACATTGTCCCCTGGTCTCGGTGCGGCCAGTCCTGCCCCTGAAGTCCCCTGGTCTCGGTGCGGCCAGTATCAGAATGTTCTCTGACCCAATATCCTAGACCGGTGTGTCTGAACATAGCCCTAGTGTCAGTTAACCTGACCCCTGGGGTCAGCAGCTGCAGTACCGGGTCCTGCCTAGGAGTGGTGCCTGGCGGCTACTTGCAGCTCAGCCTGTCTCCACCATCAGGAGCTCCAGTGAACACCTGGTAGCCGCTTAGCTACGGCTCTCCTAGGTAAGCCTGGCCCCGTGGCACAGTGGGTCCACAAACCACATGCGACACCGCTGGGTGTAACAGCCGCTGTGGCGCAACGTCACGTGTGTTAGCTGCAACAAGGACATCCCGCCAGGCCAGCAAGTAACAGGCGTTACTCCCTCTCCCATCCTTTGGCCCCTGACCACCGCCATGGCTGCTGGAACAGGACGCTTCTATGTCCCAATAATCCCGTTTGATAAAAGCTTCCAAGTCACATTATTCAAATTTAGTTTCAGTTTTCCTCAGACAAACATCTAATTATGTATCACTTTATTCAGACAGGAAGATACACAGTGATGCTGTAATAGCGGCCATGTAGGGAGATTCCTCCTCTCCTGCTCCCAGCCTCCGCTGGGTGTACCAACATGGCCGCCCCCGCACTGTCCCCGCCCACTCACTTGACGCACGTTGTTTACGTCGCGCGATTGGTGCTTCTCATCCTGACGTCATTACGCAGCTCCAAAGGGGGGCGGAGCTTTGTAGAGAAGCAAAACACAGAGTGACCCGGAACCGGGCGTCGCGGACTGATTACCTTGGCGTAGACTTTGTTGACCCTGTAGAAGGGGGCAACCGGGAGAGAACCGCACGCGTTATTAGGGCCAGGTTACCGCAGAGTGTGAGTGTAGTGGAGGGGCCGGCGCTGCTGTTGCCTATATGACAGGAGTTCAGTCACAGGACAAAAGGCGACGGCGGGTTATTATGTAGGAGGAGGTGGCGGTAGTAGGGGGGTCCTGGTGTGGTTGCTATGGTGAGGACACACAGTGCTGGGGGTCTCCTGCACTGAGGGCCAGGCAGGACACAGTGTGATGTGAGTGTCAGCCCTGGGGATCAGCGCCCTGGCTCCTGGGTTATGAGGTGAGGTCGGACCCTTCTTCCCCGCATCTCCCTCCTCGCCATGTCTCGCTGGCTGTTTCCGTGGTCCAGCTCCATCAAGACCCGGGCGTGCCGCTACCTGCTGCAGCATTACCTGGGCCACTACCTGGAGGAGCGGCTGAGCTTGGAGCAGCTGAGCCTGGACCTGTACAACGGCAGTGGCCGGCTGACCGACATCCACCTGGACATCTGGGTAATCGCACCGCGCCTGGCGCCATCCGCAGGAATGTCTGTGGTGACACTGGGGAATCCAGGACACGACTGTTGGGGGTCATCAGGGGCCCTTATAACGGGGGGCAGCCCGAGGACAGACGTGGAATGGCTGCGTTGTATGTGGACTGACGAGGGCCGGCTGGGGTTTAGATGGAAAGAGGCGGGCCGGCTGGGGTTTAGGTGGACAGAGGCGGGCCGGCTGGGGTTTAGGTGGACAGAGGCGGGCCGGCTGGGGTTTAGGTGGACAGGCGCGGGCCGGCTGGGGTTTAGGTGGACAGGCGCGGGCCGGCTGGGGTTTAGGTGGACAGGCGCGGGCCGGCTGGGGTTTAGGTGGAACGACGTGACTGCAGCTTATGCTGTCGGCAGAGGTGTAATGACTGCAGTTTACACCATGGACAGGACTGTAATGACTGTAGTTTACATGGACAGATGTGGGACAACTGTAGGCTGAGGTGTAATGACTGTACTTTACATTTTGTAAGGATGTGTCATGGGATGAGTAACTTTTTAAATACAATGTATTACTTCTCTTGTGCTGATCCTGGGTCACACCCTGCATTACATTGACTCCGTACATTCAGAGTTCTGGTGGTCTGCTTACAAACGCCTGTCTATTAGCACCTGTCCCCTGTAGTGCGGGATTCTGTACTGTCAGTTTTTCCTGTATTAGACTATGTTGCTGTGTCCGGTATTATACTACCATTCCTAGAATACCATCAGAGCAAACGTCTGTAAAGACATTGAACAAGCAGGGGATGCTGGACAGATCTCGATCTCTGTAACACTTTCTTTTGCTCATCTTCAGTCCAATAGAAGTGAATCATTATATTGTTTCATGTAGCGGATACCCCCAGGCTTCATGCACGTGGCTGTGTTAGGGGTCTGTGCAAGCTCAGAGATGTATGGAGCTGTACTACAGCACCTATAGTAGTCTGTGGACTATACTGTACACCCATCTGCCTGTCCTCATAGACGCATGTCTTTTCTGTATGGATCCGGCTGAAAGAAAAATGCAGCATATTCTGGGAAATTATTCCATCCCAGTGCAAATTAGGATTTGTAGCAAAATTTACAAACGTTCCGCTGTTTGCAATAAACCAATCAAACCAGAACAATAGCACAGTGCAACTGTTTTCTCAAGTGGTTTCTGTAAATTCTACACTTTTATAGACTACTACAGAACTATTAAAGCACCACTCCGTTTTTATTTCCCTGCCAGCGTGGTATCACTAATGCATGTTCCCTGCCCCTAGTAATAGTCTTATCAGCCACCGTTATCTACGCCGTCCCAGTCGTCTTCTGCTGGTTGTGACTTGCCGGATCGCTCCAGAATTTGCTTGGCGAGGCGGAGTGAGACTAGAGCTTCGCCGGGAGGAGCAGAAGACGGCAGCTGGTGAGCATATTACTAGGGGCAGGGAGCAGACATTAGTGATACCACTCCGATGGTGAAAGTGTGATGACAACGTTCCTGAGGAATCATAGCTCACTCCTCATGGCCTACAGGTCACTAATATTCTTGGATTTGTGGCTGCAACCGTCTTATTCAAATCTGACCAAAGGTTTTCTATGGGTTTCACATCAGCCAACTGTGAAGGCTACCCAGAATAATCCAGGACTTCTTCAGAAACTAATATTTGGTGGACTTTAAGGTATATTTGGGATCATTGCCCCGTTGGAAGGTTCAATGTCATCTAAGCCTCAGCTGCCTCATAGAAGTCATGATGCTTTCTCTTAGGATTTCCTGATACTGATTGGATCCATCTTTCCCTCCACACACTGCAGTTTTCCAGCACCAAAGGAAGCAAAGCAGCCACATAGCATCACCGAACCCCCTCCACGCGTCGCTGTCGGCACCGCCGGGCCCCCTCCACGCGTCGCTGTCGGCACCGCCGGGCCCCCTCCACGCGTCGCTGTCGGCACCGCCGGGCCCCCTCCACGCGTCGCTGTCGGCACCGCCGGGCCCCCTCCACGCGTCGCTGTCGGCACCGCCGGGCCCCCTCCACGCGTCGCTGTCGGCACCGCCGGGCCCCCTCCACGCGTCGCTGTCGGCACCGCCGGGCCCCCTCCACGCGTCGCTGTCGGCACCGCCGGGCCCCCTCCACGCGTCGCTGTCGGCACCGCCGGGCCCCCTCCACGCGTCGCTGTCGGCACCGCCGGGCCCCCTCCACGCGTCGCTGTCGGCACCGCCGGGCCCCCTCCACGCGTCGCTGTCGGCACCGCCGGGCCCCCTCCACGCGTCGCTGTCGGCACCGCCGGGCCCCCTCCACGCGTCGCTGTCGGCACCGCCGGGCCCCCTCCACGCGTCGCTGTCGGCACCGCCGGGCCCCCTCCACGCGTCGCTGTCGGCACCGCCGGGCCCCCTCCACGCGTCGCTGTCGGCACCGCCGGGCCCCCTCCACGCGTCGCTGTCGGCACCGCCGGGCCCCCTCCACGCGTCGCTGTCGGCACCGCCGGGCCCCCTCCACGCGTCGCTGTCGGCACCGCCGGGCCCCCTCCACGCGTCGCTGTCGGCACCGCCGGGCCCCCTCCACGCGTCGCTGTCGGCACCGCCGGGCCCCCTCCACGCGTCGCTGTCGGCACCGCCGGGCCCCCTCCACGCGTCGCTGTCGGCACCGCCGGGCCCCCTCCACGCGTCGCTGTCGGCACCGCCGGGCCCCCTCCACGCGTCGCTGTCGGCACCGCCGGGCCCCCTCCACGCGTCGCTGTCGGCACCGCCGGGCCCCCGCCACGCGTCGCTGTCGGCACCGCCGGGCCCACGCGTCGCTGTCGGCACCGCCGGGCCCCCGCCACGCGTCGCTGTCGGCACCGCCGGGCCCCCGCCACGCGTCGCTGTCGGCACCGCCGGGCCCCCGCCACGCGTCGCTGTCGGCACCGCCGGGCCCCCGCCACGCGTCGCTGTCGGCACCGCCGGGCCCCCTCCACGCGTCGCTGTCGGCCTGATCAGTGACATCTTTTTCTTTCTGCCACATCCAGGTAGTGGAGCCAGTGTTCCTATCACTTTGAGCTTGTGAACTCTGCCCCAACTGTATCTTGAAGAGCATTCAATGCCTTTGCTATCTTTTTTTATCCTTTTCCTTGACTGTGCACGGCAGTGATCTCTTCTATAAAATTTTTGAACCACTGTCTCGATAACCCAAGAATTTTAGTGAACTGGTATGCCATTGCCAATGAAGAATTTGCTAAGATTCCACAGAAACGCTGTTGGAAGCCGGTGTCTGGCTATGCATCACATTTGCAGCAGGTTGTAACAGCCAGAGGTGCTCTACTAAGTACTATAGATGCTTGTTATGGAGGGGTTCAGAAAGAGTGGCATTTTATAATGAATTTTGAGAAACCACTTGTCACATTATTGTGCTGAGCTATATAAAAGGAACCTGCCATCAGGATTTCTCCCTGGGAGGTATTAGTAGCTCTTTATCAGCCTCCAATACCCTCTGTAATGTTTCTTGTATTAGCCCTAAATTTCCTGTGGTTTTGTAAAGCGATAATTGGCTGAAAAATTCCCAAAACTTGACTTATTGCAGTAGAACCAAATTTGGTATTTTAGTTAACTGCAACGTGGGAATATACCCAAAGGTGAGTTGTCCCCTGAAAACTATTATTTTTCCGATTGAAGCCCCTGCCAGATGAATGTGCCAGGGAAAGATGCTGTCGACAAACAAGTCATAATTTATGCAGAAAAATTGGTGTAAATGAGACACTTCTTGCGGTGGAGCAGGTGCACCTCTTAATTATTTGGGCGCGTCTTACTCCAGTGCACACTTTATCAAGACTGGTATACAAAACTCCAGAATTTGTGCATCCGGGCCACTAGGTATGTTTGTTAACCCAGCAAGTGCCTACAGAGCGAAGCTGCAGCCAGGGTCCTGGAAATACCTGGAGAGATCTGCTATGGACACTACATCTGGCACAGGAATTAGTAACTTGCTCAATGTTCACAGTGATTCTAGGAATCTTGTATCACGCCGTTGTGATGGGGCGGCCGGCCGGCCAGGAAATCCTCAGCTGTCACTGCATTATTTCATTACAAAATGTTCTCTTGGCAGTCCTCCTCCTTCGGGGCAGCGTCCCCCGTAACGGTGTGCGTGCAGCATCTGAGATGTGGGCAACTCGAGAGTCAATTGTATCATTAGGAATTAATTGCAGATATTATTAAAAAATAAGCAAATGACGCAGAGTTTGTGCACACTTGTGGCCATTAAGGCTATGTTCACTCATCATGTTTTTTTCAGCGTTTTTTGATGCAGTTTTTTATGCAGATTTTCAGCTGCCTTTTGCAGTACCAGCAAAGTCTATGAGAAACCATAATTCTTTGTTCACACATCATGGGTTTTTTTTTGTTCAGGATTTTGTGCCTTGCATGTTTTTTGGGAAAATAGAGCATGTCACTTCTTTCAGCGTTTTTTTTTCACCCATAGGAAGTAATGGGTGGTGAAAAAAACGCTGACAAAACGCACCAAAATTTGTTTCAGCGTTTTTGATGCCAAAATAGAATGGGGTTCTTTTTTTTTATCACAGAACTTTATGTACATGAATAAAAAGAGACAGAAGGACAGTGAAAAAACGCACCAAAAATGCATAAAAAAAAGCACCAAAACTGCAAGAAAAATCCTGAACAAAATTAGCTTGAAGATCAGGTTTTGCTGCAGAAAATTGACGCCAGAAAAACATGATGTGTGAACATAGTCTTAATGGGATTTCTGCTTTTGGAAAACCCTTGTTCTCCGGCTGCAGTTGGTCAGTCAGCGCTGCAGACAATAACACACTGCAAGCAGCGGCGGAGACTCAATGCTGGACCCGGGGAGTGTGAGTAAAGCACATTTTGCTTGTTTTTTTTTAAAATGAATGCGGCCAGACAAAGTGGGGTTTCTTTCTACTGAAAACTACTTTAATAACTAATTTACATTTTTTTTAAAATACGGTTGAAAGCCGCTGCTACTTTTAAGAAGCCGCCACAACTTGCAGGTGAAGTCTGCGGAGCATTTGCAGCATTTCCAAACTAGAAACCTCAGCGATATTCACGTAATTTAGAACCGATATTGATGCTGCAAAAATAGCTTTGGACACATAGACAGGTATGAGAAGTATAGGCTGTAAGATCAGCGCTGGTGTAAACAGGTCGCCTGCGTGTACGTGAGCAATAGATGTGTCCTGGGCATTCATCACTTCCTAAATCCCAGTGCCACTGCTGTCAGGCGTATTGCCCCTTGCATAGTTTTTCGATGCGTAGAAGAAACATTCGAGTCATTCACCTATTATAAACTGGATTTTCTAATGAAATGCAATAATTATCTTATTTTTAACCTCCGCATACCTCATTACTCTTCTGCAGTTTTTTCTGCTGTCTTCATCTTTTCCATTTTTCTATTCCGATTCAGTCAGTGAACGACCTCCTGGACTCTGCGGGGGCGCCGCTCGAAATAGTTGACGGCTTCATCGGAAGTATCTCCGTTACTATCCCGTGGTCGGCGCTCGTCACAGAGAACTGCACTCTGGAAGTTTCCGAACTGCAGGTTACCTGTCGACCAAAATACAGAGCTGGTAAGTGCTCATCATACCCACTTTTTTTTCCAAAGCATTTCAATGTGGTCTTGAATATGGTGCACAGTTAAAAAAAGAATAGGTATTCATACCCGAAAACTGTACAGAGCAAAATACAACTGTACTGTAGAGAAAAAGACCCGGGCCGCACATCCATATGTTATACGTGGATCTACCCTGCTAAGGAAAAAGCACAAAAAAAGAACAAGCCCAATGCCGTGAGCCAAAGGTATGCATTGTGTGTGCCAAATGTGATGGGTATATTGCTATGATATGCCATCACTGTCTGATCATTGGGGGTCTGATCTATGACATAAGAATGAAGGGGCGACACTGCTGGTTTAGTGATGATTCCTCTTCTGTTTATCCTGTCCAGGGAATATCTGCATGGTCCCTTTAACTTGCAATGCTGCATAGCCCTGCACAGCGTGCGGCCAGGGGACTGTGGTGATGCAGTGCTGCCCCTTCATTTGGGGAGGGGGTCTTAGAGGTCAGATATGCCTCTTTATAGGATGAGACCACCCCATTACTTTACCGTACACATTAGTTAGTCAGCCGTGATTATTTTGAGAGGACTAACCATTGGGGGGTGTCTCCATTCTCCATTATTGTACATTTTAGATAAAAAGAAGGAATAGAATTTTATTAATGTCCTATCCCAGGGATGTCAAAGTCTAACACACAGAGGGCCAAAATGAAAAACTTGAACAAAGTCCCAGGACAACCAGTATACAGAATAATGGGCCCCACCTAGTCCTCCGTGCGGAATAATGGGCCCCACCTAGTCCTCCGTGTGGAATAATGGGCCCCACCTAGTCCTCCGTGTGGAATAATGGGCCCCACCTAGTCCTCCGTGCGGAATAATGGGCCCCACCTAGTCCTCCGTGCGGAATAATGGACCCCACCTAGTCCTCCGTCCGGAATAATGGGCCCCACATAGGGGTGATTGTTCTTGTGTCGCGGGCCAAATACAACCACCCTACCGGCCAGATTTGGCCCACAGGCCAGAGTTTGACGTGTATGCTATATGGATAGTTGGCCCATCTATCTAAGGCTTTGTTCACATCTTTGCTGCAGCCATTATAAGTCTCCATTGCCCAATTCTATCACTTTTGTAAGAAGAAGTGGCACAGCATGGATGCACAGACAGTAAAAGAGCAAAACTGAAGATAATCACCAGCCAAAGTAATTTCAATTTTGCAGAAAGACAAAGCAGTTTAGTAAATGTAAAGGAACCAAGAAAGCATTTTCTGCATCTAAACATTAGGTTATGATCGGCTCAGTGCCCATATTAGGACCAGCGTATCAATATTTATCATTGTTAGGAAGCCGCCTGTAAATGGACATTTATTGTGAGATGTCTGTAATGATCAGAGTGACGGGCAGAATGAATATTATTATCCCAGCAGAGGAAATATTGTGGAAGTATATTGCCGTTCATAAGATGTCAGTAGCAACATGGACAGATTTAAAGGGCTTTTCTCACTGTGATGGTTTAAGGTTTACGATAAAGAAAACTGAGAAAAATGATCAATGAGGTTTGACCTCTGATTTATCTCCCGAATGCCATACATGGGGGCTATGGAGAAGGCTGGGGGCGGCATTCTGCATTTTCAGTAGCTCCCATTCATCCCTATGAATATGAGCTTTCATAGCAATGGATCAGAAAAAGTTATGGTGGTAAAAAAGGGAATTTATCTGATGTTCATTTTGCAGTATTTTTTTTTTTGTTCTCCGTTCTGATTTGCTTTCTGTTTTCCCCACAATTCTACCATGTGTCCAGGTTCAGGGGGTGCAGAGTCACATAGCTGGTCATCATGTATGACCACCAGCATGCAGCTGGCCCAGGAGTGCCTAAAAGAGCAAGCCGAGGAACCTTCAGAGCCCCCGCAGCCCATCGAAGGATTGGAAATGTTTGCACAAACTATAGAGACAGGTACAGTTTCTTGTAAATGTGTCCATATATCTTCTAGAGCTTTTCTCCAAACACTGGTTTGACCAACATCCAAGCTCTTGGCTCAGCTAAGCATTCATGCATGTTTAACAGGGAGAGCTGAGTAAAGGCCCCCATACAACGTCGGCCATACCTGCCAATATTAACGGCTCTCTGAACAGTCTAATTTTGGGGCCCCCAGTAGATGATGTTGGGTGAAATAAGGATCCAGCGTCTACGATTTCAGCCAATATTTTATTCTTTAAGTGATAAGTCGCCACCAGAAGTGTCTGGCAGCAGCTCTTTCATAGAAAACACAGGAGCGCTCAGTGAGATCGCAGCCGGTTGGTCATCAGCTATCTAAAGTGTATGGGGCGCTTAAGCCACTACCAGAGACCCCTCATAGTGTTTTATCTCCAGGTAAAACAAACGGATTGTGCATATAAATTCAGACTGTCCGACCATTAGCCCCAATGACTTTATCTGTCTCCCATACACATCAGACAGTCGGCCGATGATGCTGAAATTGACAGATTTGGCCAGCTTTAATCTAATGCTTATGGGGGTCTTTGCTTTATCACTGCATTATAGAAAGTAGCATTCGATAGCATGGTTTTTATTGCACAGATTTCTAGTCTACTTATTACCCTCAGTACCATCTTGTCTCCTGTAGTGCTGCGGAGGATTAAGGTGACCTTTCTAGATACCATTATCCGAATTGAGAATATGCCAGCTGAATCTGCCACGGGGACAGCCCTGGAAATACACATTAAAAGGTCAGACGTCTTTCCGTTCCAGTTTTCTGTATGTAGAGGTATAGATTTCTTTACCATTGTGCCATAATTCTATAAAGGGATTGTCTGATTATAGACAAACGCTTTCAAATTGCTGCTGACAGGGCAATGTTTAACCCGGTGCCACTCCTGGCATCGCCGACAACCTATGCGATACAACCACATTTTTAGTTATGACCATATATCTTCCAACGCCATACTCATGGTGTTTCTCGTGTTCCCTCAGACTAGATTATTGTGATGAGGCGGTCAGAGATTCCGGTCAGACTTTCCCCGTGGACATCCATCAGCCTCCAGCATTTATCCAGAAGATCCTGCAGCTCAGTGGTGTCTCGTTGCACTATGAAGATTTCAAGAACCGACAACAGACACCGTCTCCTATACCTGATCCTGAGGTAATTGTGGGTGGTGGGTTTCTAGCGGTGAGACCCAACAACTGGACAGTGCTGTTGGTCAGAGTTTGGTTCTCACCAGTTTTGGAGTGATGACTAGTGATGAGCGAGCGTGCTCGTTTAACCCTTTAAACGAGCACGCTCAGGTGCTCACCGATTAGGTTGAAATGCCAAGCATGCCGAGTTTCAGCCGCGGGGGCTGCATGTGTCGCAGCTGTTACATAGCGGTGACACACATGGGGATTGCCTGACAAACAGGCAATCTCTACATGTATCACAGCTGTGTAACTGCCGCGACACATGCAGCTGAAACTGAAATGCCTAGCATGCCGAAACTACTCGACGAGTACCCGAGCGTGCTCATTTAAAGGGTTAAACGAGCACGATCGCTCATCACTAGTGATGACCTCTTTAAAAGTTTGGTTAAAACTAAATCTTTTTTTCTGTTCTGTGTAGAGTGCTTTGTTCTGAAAAATGATTGATTTGCTTTCTTTCAGCGAGGGCTAATTATTTCGACTGTTTGTCTTTTACTTTCTTGTTCCTGCTGTGTTTGCCAGACAAAGTTAGCATTTGGTTAAACATTAATTTTCTCTTGATAATTTGAAAGCGGCCACTGATTGCCTGTAGCACGCGTGTGACATAAAAATCGAATGTGATACCTTATCGATGGAATAGAGGAAGACCTTCCCATCGCTGGTCGATCATGCTCACTACCGCTCCATTCACTCTTAGGCTATGTGCCCATGTAGATTTTTTGTAGCGTTTTTGCGGCGTATTTACGGCCGCGAAAACGCTTCTAAAACAGTCTGCCATGCAAAGCAATGTGAATTCGGATGTGCTGTGCACATGATGCGCTAATTTGCGCGCCGAATTCGCATTGGTTTGCAAAACGCAGCATGACCATTTCTACCGCGATTACGCTGCAGCGAAATCGCGGTGCGTGTGGTACCTGGGATGAAGAGGAGACTACAACTCCTCTTCATCCCGGCTACCACGCAGTGAAAAAAAGAAATAAAAAAGTTTAAAAATAAACAAAACCTCTATATTCACCTCTCCGGCGGCCCCCGGACTCCTCCGGTCTGCTCCCGGCCGCGTCTTCTCCGCAGTGTACTGTCAGGACCTGCGGTGACGTCATTTAGTCACCTGATGGTCATGCGACCGCTGACGTCGGCGGTCAGGTGATGGTCGCGTGACCATCAGCTGACTGACGTCACCGCCGGTCCTGACAGTACACTGCGGGACGCTTAAGAGAGTAGACGCGGCCGAGAGCTGACCGGGGGCTGCTGGAGAGGTGAATATACAGGTTTTTTTTATTTTTAACGTTTTAATTCTTTTTTTTTTTTTTTTTTTTTTTTTTTATACTATAGATGCTGCATTTAAAGCATCTAAGTTGTTCACACATTAATTTATATTGTGTGATCAACTTGTCAAGCACTTTTCCAAGTGATGCTCAAAATCGCTTGGAAAAGTGCTTGAAAAAACGCATGCAAAAACTCATGTAAAAACGCTTCTCTCTGGCAGAAAAAACGCATGTAAGGCTGAGTTCACACGATGCGTTTTTAATGCGTTTCCGCGGCGGTTTTGCAGTTGCGTAAATGCCGCGGAAACGCATGAAAAACGCATGGTAGAAGGGCAGCAATGTTCCCCAATTGAAATCCGCATGTGCTGTGCCCATGATGCGGATTTTTCCGCAGCGTAAACGCTGCGCTCAAAAATCCGCAGCATGTCAATTAATTTTGCGGAAACGCTGCTTTTTTGGCGCCATTGACTTGCATTAGACCGCATGGAATCCGCATCACTGTATATGTTGATGCGCATTCCATGCGGTCTAATGTGCGGATGGTACCCGGTTGTGGATGAGAGGACTCTCATCCAGACCCAGGTACCATTAAAAAAAAAAAAAGAATAAAATAAAAAATATATATATATACGCACTTCGCGGTTGAATGAAGAAGGACCTTCGCTGACGTCAGAGTCATGTGACAGGTCACGTGACGCTGACGTCGGCAGGTCCTTCAGTCTTCACTGCCGGTAGCCGTGACCGAGCGAAGCAGGACACCGGGGGCCATCAGAGGGTAAAGTATATATTTATTTTTTATTTTTTGACATCACACACTATATAAATCCATGCTGTTTGCATGGATTTATATAGTGTGAAGTTGACAAGCACTTTCCAAGTGATGCTAAAATCGCTTGGGAAGCGCTTGTCAACCCGCATGCGGAAATGAAAGTGAAGACCGCTTCATTTCCGCATGTCCCTGGCAGGAAACCGCATGTACTATCCGCATGCGTTTTTTCCTGCCAGGGAGATGCAGAAATGCTCAGGAAAAAATCCTGAGCATTTCTGCATTGTGTGCACATACCCTTAATCTGCATGCTTTTTTTCTGCCAGAGAGAGGCAGAAACGCTCTGCATCAAATCTGCTACGTGGGCACATAGCCTTAATGGGATTACTAGGGATTGCTGAGTGCTGCGCTCTACTGATCTTCGGCACTTCCATTAGAATTAATGGCATGGCAGTGTCCATGGTCAACCTCTGTTCTATTCAGCCTGGGCTTTTCAAAACCTCGGTTCTCAAGATCGCTGGGGACCACGGTGGTCAGACCTGCAGCAACTGGAAAGTTATACCTTATCCCATTGATAATCGCACATATCTTGCTACACCATTGTCAATCCTCCTCTGCTGGCTCCAGTTTTGCTTTAAATGCTGCGGCAGTGACATCACTTGACCGCTGCAGCCTATTAGGTGCTGTTTACATTTTCTACCCTGCAGAGCCTACTGATTGCCTGCAGCGGTCATGTGATGTCAACCCTGAAACTACAGTGCCATGTGAAAGTATTTGGCCCCCTTGAACTTTTCTACCTTTTTCCACATTTCTGGCTTCAAACATAAAGATATAAAATTAAATTTTTTTTGGGAAGAATCAACAAGTGGGACACAATCGTGAAGTGGGATGAAATTTATTGGATATTTTAAACTTTTTTAACAAATTAAAAACTGAAAAGTGCGGTGTGCAATATTATTCGGCCCCCTTGAGTTAATACTTTGTAGCGCCACCTTTTGCTGCGATTACAGCTGCAAGTTGCTTGGGGTATGTCTCTATCAGTTTTGCACATGGAGAGGCTGAAATTCTTGCCCATTCTTCCTTGCAAAACAGCTCGAGCTCATTGAGGTTGGATGGAGGGCTTTTGTGAACAGCAGTTTTCAGCTCTTTCCACAGATTTTCGATTGGATTCAGGTCTAGACTTCTAACACCTGGATATGTTTATTTTTGAACCATTCCATTGTAGATTTTGCTTTATGTTTGGGATCATTGTCTTGTTGGAAGATAAATTTCCTTCCCAGTCTCAGGTCTTTTGCAGACTCCAACAGGTTTTCTTCCAGAATGGTCCTGTATTTGGCTCCGTCCATCTTCCCATCAATTTTAACCATCTCCCCTGTCCCTGCTGAAGAAAAGCAGGCCCAAACCATGATGCTGCCACCACCATGTTTGACAGTGGGGAGGTGTTTTGAGGGTGATGAGCTGTGTTGCTTTTACGCCAAACATATCGTTTTGCATTGTGGCCAAAAAGTTCGATTTTGGTTTCATCTGACCAGAGCTCCTTATTCCACATGTTTGGTGTGTCTCCCAGGTGGCTTGTGGCAAACTTCAAACAAGACTTTTTATGGATATCTTTGAGAAATGGCTTTCTTCTTGCCACTCTTCCATAAAGGCCAGATTTGTGCAGTGTACGACTGATTGTTGTTTTATGGACAGACTCTCCCACCTCAGCTGTAGATCTCTGCAGTTCATCCAGAGTGATCTTGAGCCTTTTGGCTGCATCTCCGATTAGTCTTCTCCTTGTTCGAGATGAAAGTTTAGAGGGATGGCCGGGTCTTGGTAGATTTGCATTGGTCTGATACTCCTTCCATTTCAATATGATCGCTTGCACAGTGCTCCTTGAGATGTTTAAAACTTGGAAAATCTTTTTGTATCCAAATCCGGCTTTAAACTTCGCCACAACAGTATCTCGGACCTGCCTGGTGTGTTCCTTGGTCTTCATGATGCTCTCTGCACTTGAAACATAACCCTGAGACTATCACAGAGCAGGTGCATTTATATGGAGACTTGATTACACACAGGTGGATTATATTTATCATTACCAGTCATTTAGGACAACATTGGATCATTCAGAGATCCTCACTGAACTTTTGGAGTGAGTTTGCTGCACTGAAAGTAAAAGGGCTGAATAATATTGCACGCCCCACTTTTCAGTTTTTAATTTGTTAAAAAAGTTTAAAATATCCAATAAATTTTGTTCCCCTTCATGATTGTGTCCCACTTGTTGTTGATTCTTCCCCCAAAAATTTGAATTTTATATCTTTATGTTTGAAGCTAGAAATGTGGCGAAAGGTACAAAAGTTCAAGGGGGCCAAATACTTTCACAATGCATTGTATATGAGCAAAACCTGGAGCCAGAATTTAAGAGCCGGGGGCTGGAGCGGTAGGAGGTGATCACAGCTGATTTTATTTGTATATACAGGAAGGCTTTGGAGAAAAAGATTTAAAAAATGTAGTTGTATAACCCCTTTATTTGCTTCCGGACCACCCATAGACCTTAAACATCCAGGCGATCCACGTAGAACTCTGCACTGACATTCTAGAACGTCACTGCAAAGTAAGCAGCCGGACAGTGCAGCTACAGTAGTAAGTAGCCGGCTGTCAGTCACATCCCGACCCCATGGAGAAGGCTGAGATGGTTTATTACTGTATTTGCTTTGTTGATTAGTATTTCCACAGTGCTGAAGGAGAAATATGTATAAGGTATAGAAAGAGCTAACATTGCTTCCTCCTCCCTTCCTAGTGATCATGTGATTGTGGGATGCCAGCACAGAGCAGGAACTGTTGGGTCTCTGTGGATCTGCTCTGCAGTTCAAGCAAGCTTCTGAACTTACGCTATAACTGGGGCTAATATACCAGATCCAGTTACCAGAGAAATCAGCAATAGAAAATGTATTTAAATGTTGAGATATCCCTAAAAGATCTTTTTTGATAATATAGGGGACACAAAGGGTGAAATAAATGAAAAGGTAAATAAACATTAGCAAGAAAAAATCAATAAATAAATCAAAATGGAAAAAAACAGTCATTCTTAATCACTGTTTCCAATCCACCCCTGTAAAAAAAAACAACAACTATATATTGTTGTCCTTTTGGAATATTGTTTAGAACTTTTGTTTCTCATTTTTTATGTTCACAGAACCCTCCTGAACCCACTAAGCACACAGATACTGATTCGCCTCAACCACTAGGGGGTGCCAGTCGACCAACACAACCGCCTACCACCCCGACCCTCCAAATAGGCAGCTGCTCTGGATGTACAGAACTGATAATCAAACTGAAGCAGAATGATATGTTTCCAGGACCGAAGGTGAGAAAACAGCTGTTATTACAGGCCTGTAAACTGGATCTATTGTAGCATGGTTAAGCATTATAAGGGCTGGCCAGGAGCAAATGCTTTGAATAACAAAAAACATCCATTATCCAACCATTTAAAGACCCACCCAGCTCCCTCACTTTAGTGGCGCAGATCACGTGTTGTGCACCCATTACTGTTGCAGCCAGACACTCCTTTACCAGTGATGCCTGTATAAACCCCTTTCTGACGTATGACCTAATAGTACGTCATGGTGACCTTTGCCGATTGGACCAATGACGTGCTATTAGGTCATATGGTGATCGCTCCCGCACACAAGCGGTGCGGGGCGATCGCCGCCGGGTGTCAGCTGATAGCACCGGGTGCCAGCTGTGACTATGTGCAGGGAGCGGTCCCGCACCGCTCCCGGCACATTAACCCCCTCAATGCTGCGATCGAAGTCGATCGCAGCATTGCGGGGGCAAGTGGAGGTGATCGTAATATTCACTTCCTATCCCTGCCTCCAGCGCTGTCTGCCCCGGCTTCCCGGATGTTGCCATGACGACCCGATGTCGTCATGACAACATCCGGGTCACCAGACAGCAGGAAGATATTTTGGTCATGCTCAGTGCATGACCAAAATATCTTCTGCATCTGCAGTGCTGACAGCCTGTATAACACAGGGATGGTGCTCCATTCCTGTGCTATACAGGCGATCAGAATAAAAAAAAAAGTGAAAGTCCCATAGTGGGGCACAGAATAAAAGTCCCAATAGTGTTAAAAATGGAAAAAAAAAATTAAATTTCTTTTGTAAAAATATAAAAAAATAAATAATCCACCAAAAATAAAAATATGATGTACCCATCAATAAATATTATTACGAAAAAAACAATAAAAGTACACATATTTGGTATTGCCACGTCCAGAAAAACCTGACCTATAAAACTGTCCCACTAGTTAACCCCTTTAGTGAACACGGTAAAAAACAAATAAATAAAAAACGAAGCAAAAAACAATGCTTTATCATCATACCGCCAAACAAAAAATGGAATAACACGCGATCAAAAAGACGAATATAAATAAAAATGGTACCGCTGAAAACATCATCTTGTCCCCCAAAAAACAAGCCGCCATACAGCTCCATCAGCCGAAAAATAAAAGTTATAGCTCTCAGAATAAAGCGATACAAAAAAATATTTTTTTCTATAAAATAGCTTTTATTGTGTAAAAGCGCCAAAACATAGAAAAACAATATAAATGTGGTACCGCTGTAAACGTACTGACCCGAAGAATAACGCTACCTTATCAATTTTACCACACGCAGAACAGCATAAAAAAAACCCATAAAAACAATTCTGGAATTGCTGTTTTTTGTTTATTCTGCCTCCCAAAAATCGGAATAGAAAGCGATCAAAAAATGGCAAGTGCCTGAAAATGGTACCAATAAAAACGTCAAGTCATCCTGCAAAAAACAAGCCGTCACATGACTCTGTCGGCCAAAATATGGAAAAATTATAGCTCTCAAAATATGGCGATGCAAAAACTGGATTTTACAAAAAATGTCTTTTAGTGTGTGACAGCTGTCAATCATAAAAAAACAATATGATTCTGGTATCGCTGCAATCGCACCGACCCGAAGAATAAAGTCGTCTAATCACTTATACCGCACGAGGAACGGTGTAAAAAATAAACTCTAGGGTTAGGGTTGGGCTTGGGGTTAGGGTTGGGCTTGGGGTTAGGGTTAGGGCTAGGGTTAGGGTTGGACTAGGGTTGGGGCTGGGTTTAGAGTAGGTTTAGAGTTGGGCTAGGGATTTTTTTCAAAAGTAAAAAAAAAAAAAAAGATGATGATATGGCGACTAGTGTTGAGCGCAAGTGCTCGCTACTTGAGTTTGCATCGGGTGCTCGGGTATGCACTTAGTATCGCGGGTGCTCAAGTGACATGCTCGATTCTCCGCCCCATATGCTTCTTGGCCAAAAAAGCCTTGAGGGGATTGCCTGCCATGCACAAGTGATCCCCGCATGTTTTTTTGGGGTATCTAATAACCATGAAACATGCGAGCGGGGACTCGAGCATGTCACTCGAGCACCCGCAATACTTGGTGCATAACCGTGTACCTGATGCAAACTCAAGAAGCGAGCTCTTGCGCTCAAGACTAATGACAACTTATTCAATATGATGATGACCTAATGTTATCAAATTCTGTGCCTTACCTCTGGGTTCAAAATGTTCACTATACTCCTTGATAAAATCCTTGAGGGGTGTAGTTTCCAAAATGGGGTCACTTGTGGGGGGTTTCCACTATTTAGGCACATCAGGGGCTCTCCAAACGCGACATGGCGTCAGCTCTCAATTCCTGCCAATTTTGCGTTCAAAAAGTCACACAGTGCTCCTTCCCTTCTGAACGCTGCCATGCGCCCAAACAGTGTATTTCTCTATCACTTCATTGGGGGACGCAGGACCATGGGTGTATGCTGCTGTCGCTAGGAGGTTGACACTAGGCAAAAAAAGGAAAATATCTCCTCCTCCGCAGTATGCACCCACCTACAGGCACCAAGCTCACCTGTTTAAGCTTAGTGTCTGTAGGAGGTAGACCTGGATCTTCACAGATTCAACCTTGTGTTTATTAATCCTTGTTTTTTCTCTTTCAGATACAGCTCTTCAGGCTAACAGGGAACACCGCGTCCCCTGTTAACCCACTAGTGACCGAGAGAGCAATGTGGCTACCCCCACATCGCTCACTCTCGGACCCGCTGGGCAGGACTTATCCCCTGTCACCTTAGGGTGTCTCAGGGTGATTTCGGTGGCCAGTCCTAGCCTGTTCCCCACCCCAGCCCCCTCCTCGGAGCGGCCTGGAAGGGAGACAGTGGTCCCTGCGGGTGACCTTCCCCCAGTTTTCTGGGGTTGACACCGTCTCCTCCAGGACCGGACAGTGCGGGAAGGAGGAAAAGCCAGGATCCCCCCCTATCCAGGAAGGCATCCTGAGACCATCCTCAGAAGGAGAAAGGAAGGGACGATTCCCGGACCCGCTAAGACAGGTACTTCCCTGTCTTTCAGCTGTAGGTCCCAGTCCCCCGGCGTTACCTGCCTTCCTCCCCTTTCCCCCTCTCACCAAATATGGCGCTTAACAGCGCTTCCCTGGGCCACTTCCTCCTTCTTCTTCATTATGCGCGGCAAATCTGCCGCTTTTTTTCCGTCGGGGGGGCGTGTCCGGTGGGCGGTCCCGCTCCGACGGCTATACGTCCCCTCCTATTTGACCAACCAGGGCCGAGGACCATAGTGACACTTCCGTCACGCCCTTGAGCCTTCTGCGGACCTATCAGCTGGGGGCCTCTCAAGCCCGCTCCCCCTTCCCATCCGCCTATCGGAGCCTCGACGCGCTCCGTCATCAACGCAGCGTCCTCTGCTCCTCCCCCTACACCGACGCCATCACTCTGCCGCACGCAGCTCCCTACTCCCTCGGCACCTACTGTGACCCGCTCCAGCCTCACCTTCGGAGCCTTTCAGGGGGACACGGGACCGCTTCTCTGCAGGATCGGGTAGGCTCTGTCCTGACACCGACCCCCACCCTTTCCTGCCCACAGCGCCCTCCTCTGCAGTATCCCTGGTCAGGCACATATGCCCAAACCCAGGGAGCTCTCAGTCCGTCCCTCTCACATTGTCACATACTACGCCTGTGCTCTTTGCGGTACTAAGTGGCCCGCGGGTCTCACAACAGCTTTCTGCTCGACCTGCAAACCTCCCGCCATGCTGGCACCCCAAGATCCCCCCCGCCGCTCAGGACGTGGTAACCCCCTCCCCTCCGGAGTGGGCTGTTGCTTTGTCACAGTCTGTCTCTGACCTCACCAAGGTTTCTCAATCTCTGGTGCAGGTCTTAGAACGCTTGCCAGAACGTTTGCCTATGTTATTCACGGCCACCAGCGCTCCGAATGTCCCCACAGACGATTCGCAGGCACCCCTGCCCCCTCCTCACAGGGGCAGACTGACGGCACGTTCTCCGAAACGGACTCACACAAGCTCATCCTCCACCTCTCCAGACTCAAAGATGCTCCCTGCGTCTCACACCTCTTCCCCGGAGGTCGCCCCGGGATCTAACTCTGCTTCAGATTCAGACTCTGGTTCCGACACAGACCAGTATTCCAAGGTCCAGGACATGATAGACAGCCTTATAAGGGCGGTCAATCAGACTCTGCATGTTACAGAAGACGAGAGCCCTTCCCGGGACTACTCAGTTTAATTTAAAAAGATTAAACTTTTTCTAACCATGCAGAATTTGACAGTGTTTTTCAAAAGCAGTGGGAGCATCCAGAAAAGTGCTTTTCAGGAAAGAAACAGTTAAACGTCCTATACCCCTTTAACCATGACCTTGTCAGCAAATGGACGGAGTCCCCATCTGTCGCCTTTCCGCCAAGACGGTACTGTCTCTTCCGGATGGTTCTTCCCTTAAGGATACCACGGATAGACAGGTTGAGGCCCTCACTAAGTCAGCCTTTGAGGCCGTGGGCACCTCCCTTTGCCCTTCCTTCGCCTCAACTTGGGTATCAAAAGCGGTGTCCGCATGGGCCAAACAGCTCAGACAGGGCATCCTAGCAGGGGCCTCCCCGGACGATCTGGCCGACTTAGCTGATCAAATCGGCCACGCTGGAAAATATCTACTTACGGCGTCCCTCGACTCCGCTGCATGCTCAGCCCGGGTTTCCAGTAATCTCGTTGCCTTACGTAGAATTCTTTGGCTTAAAGCCTGGAACGCCGACCCGGCTTCCAAAAGATCTCTAACTAATCTTCCTTTTCAAGGTTCCAGGCTGTTTGGATCCAAGCTAGATCAGATCATCTCTGATGCTACTGGGGGTAAGAGCACCTCTCTCCCCCAGCCCAGACCCAAACGCCCTTTTCCTATGAGACGCCCCCTTCATTTCCGGTCCTTTCGTCAGTTCGCTCAACCGAACCCCTCCTCTCAACAGGACTGTACTCCAGCACAGCGGGACAGTCGTAAGCCCTTCTTTAGGCCCACGCCTAACTGGCGCCCTAAGAGTCGCTCCTCCAAGTCCTCTGGATCACGATCCAACAGGTTTTCCTCAGCATGACTGGTCACTCCCACCTGGGACTTCTCCCAGGGTGGGCGGCCGTCTCCTTCTGTTCACAGATTCTTGGCTCCTGGCAATAGAAGATGCCTGGGTCAAAGAAATTGTGACTTCCGGCTACAAAATCGAGTTCGATTCCAGCCCACGATCACGTTTTCTCAGGTCCCGCCCCCCACAACCATCTTTGCTTCCCGGTTTCCTTCAAGCCATCACCTCCCTTCTGAGCTCAGGAGTCATAGTCCCGGTTCCCTTTCAGGAAAGGTTTTCCGGTTTTTACTCAAATCTCTTCGTCGTCCCAAAAAAGGACGGCTCACTGCATCCGATTCTGGACCTCAAACAGCTAAACCGACATGTACGCATCCGACAGTTCAGGATGGAGTCCCTCAGGTCGGTAATCGCCTTGATGGAGGCCGGGGAATATCTATGTTCAGTGGACATTCAGGATGCATACCTTCACATCCCAATCTGCGCGTCACATCAGAAGTTCCTTCGCTTTTCCTTCAGCAACGCGCATTACCAGTTCACTGCCCTCCCCTTCGGCCTCGCCACAGCCCCGAGGGTTTTCACGAAGGTGATGGCGACAGTTATGGCCATTCTTCGAACAAGGGGAATTGTAATCATCCCCTACCTCGACGACCTGTTAATCAAAGGCCCCACTTTCAGGGACTGTCTCCACAGTCTCCAGATCACCTTGAACACACTCTCCCGGTTAGGCTGGCTGATCAACACAAACAAATCCTCCCTGGTCCCATCCCAACGCTTAACCTTCCTAGGGATGCAGTTCGACACGACCCGTGCCCGGGTCCTCCTTCCGAGGGAAAAGATAAACTCTCTACGACAAGGAATCCACATCCTCTCCGCCCCAAGTCCCCGCTCCCTTCACCTATGCATGAGTGTCCTGGGAAAGATGGTAGCAGCCATGGAGGCAGTTCCGTTTGCCCAGTTTCATACCCGGTCTCTTCAACTAGCCCTTCTCTCAGCTTGGGACAAGAATCCGTCATCTCTAGATCGACGCATCAAGTTACCTCGTCAAGTAAGACGGTCGCTAACCTGGTGGTCCCGCCCTTCTTCCTTCAGACCCGGGAGATCATTCCTTCCGCTTCGCTGGCAGGTGGTCATGACCGATGCCAGTCTCATCGGTTGGGGGGCAGTTTTTCTACAACACACGGGCCAGGGCAGGTGGAGTCCCCACGAAGTCTCCCTTCCTGTCAATATTCTGGAGATAAGGGCGATTTACCTGGCGTTGCGTCACTGGCAGAAGATCCTGGCAGGGTTCCCAGTCCGTGTACAATCGGACAATGCCACGGCCGTGGCATACATAAATCATCAGGGAGGAACGCGCAGCAAGCCCGTTTTAAAAGAGGTGTCAAGAGTGCTACTTTGGGCCGAGAAGATGGTCCCGGCAATCTCAGCAGTCCACATTCCAGGGGTCGACAATTGGGCGGCCGACTTCCTCAGTCGGCAGGGCCTTGCCTCAGGAGAATGGTCTCTCCATCCCGAGGTGTTTCACCAAATCTGCTTACGGTGGGGCACGCCGGACGTCAACCTCATGGCGTCTCGGTTAAACCACAAGGTTCTGTCCTTTGTAGCTCGGTCCCGCGATCCGCTAGCAATTGCCCAGGACGCGGTAGTCATATTATGGTCACAGTTCCAACTGCCCTATCTCTTTCCACCTCTAACTTTGGTCCCTCGAGTCATCAAAAAGGTCAAGACAGAAGGAGTACCAGTTCTCCTAGTAGCCCCAGATTGGCCCAGACGCGTCTGGTACGCAGATCTGGTAAATCTGCTTGTCGACTCCCCCTGGAGACTACCAGACCGTCCGGACCTCCTATCTCAGGGTCCTATTCTTCATCAGAGTTCTCGTTCTCTGAATTTAATGGTATGGCCGTTGAGGCCGCGGTGTCGAAGACGGCGGGCTTTACTGACAATGTCATTCAGACCCTAATTAACGCCAGAAAACCCGCTACCTCGCGCATATACCACAGAACTTGGAGAGCCTTTTTTCGTCACTGCGAACAGGATCAGCTGACTCCTAAGTCATTTTGGCTTTTCTTCAGTCTGGCCTAGAGGCGGGACTCTCTCTCAGCACTCTCAAGGGCCAAGTTTCGGCCTTGTCCATTCTATTCCAACGTAACTTAGCTGGCCGTCCTCAGGTCAGGACGTTTCTACAAGGCGTGGCAGTCAACCATCGCCCGTTGGATACGTTCGACCATCTTGGAGGCACATCGCATCTCGGGCAAACCTCCCCCTCCCGGAGTAAGGGCTCACTCCACCAGGGCGGTGGGGGCCTCTTGGGCGGTCCGCCATCAGGCTTCAGCCTCTCCAATCTGTAAGGCCGCAACGTGGTCTTCTCTTCACACCTTTTCAAGGTTTTACAAGGTCCACACTTATTCTTCGGCTGATGCCAGTCTTGGACGGAAGGTCCTGCAGGCGGCAGTTGCCGCAGTCTGACCTAGTCTGTGACTATCTTCTGTCCTCCCACCCAGGGGACTGCTTTGGGACGTCCCATGTGTCACTTGTGGGGTTTTTCCACTGTTTAGGCACATCAGGGGCACATTCGCTAAGTATTCAAGCAAATTTTACATTTAAAAAGACAAATGGCGCTCCTTCCCTTCCGAACCCTGCCGTGTGCCCAAACAGTGGTTTTCCCCCACATATGGGATATCTGCTTACTCAGGAGAAATTGCACAACAAACTGCATGGTGCAATTTCTTCTGTTACCCTTATGAAAATGCAAAATTGGGGGCTGAAAAAACATTTTTGTGGGAAAAATGTGAAAATTTTATTTTTACGGCTCAATGTTCTAAACTTCTGTGAAGCACCTGGGGGTTTAAGGTGCTCACCACACATCTAGATAAGTTCCCTGAGAGGTCTAGTTTCCAAAATGGTGTCACTTGTGGGGGGTTTCCACTGTTTAGGCACATCAGGGGCTCTCCAAACGCAACATGGCATCCGCTAATTATTCAAGCAAATTTTACAATCAAAAAGTCAAATGGCGCTCCTTCCCTGCCGAACCCTGCCGTGTACCTAAACAGTGGTTTTCCCCCACATATGGGGTATCTGTTTGCTCAGGGGAAATTGCACAACAAATTTTGGGGTCCATTTTTTCCTGTTACCCCTGCAAAAATAAAAAAATTGGGGCTAAAGTAACATTTTTGTGAAAAAAGTTAAATGTTAATTTTTTTCTTCCACGTTCCAAAAATTCCTGTGAAGCACCTGAAGGGTTAATAAACTTCTTGAATGTGGTTTTGAGCACCTTGAGGGATACAGTTTTTAGAATGGTGTCACTTTGGGGTATTTTCTGTCATAAAGACCTCTCAAAGTGACTTCAAATGTGATGTGGTCCCTAAAAAAAATGGTTTTGTAAATTTTGTTGGAAAAATGAGAAATCGCTGGTCAACTTTTAACCCTTATAGCTCCCTAATAAAAAAAAAAAATTGGTTCCAAAATGACGATAATGTATGTAAAGCGCTGCGGAATATGTTAGCGCTTTATAAAAATAAAGATTATTATTATTATTATTATTGTGCTGATGTAAAGTAGACATGTGGGAAATGTTATTTATTAACTATTTTGTGTGACATATCTCTCTAATTTAAGGACCTAAAAATTCAAATTTTGAAAAATTGCTAAATTTTATACATTTTCGCCAAATTTCCATTTTTTTTTCACAAATAAACGCAAGTGATATCGAAGAAATTTTACCACTATCATGAAGTACAATATGTCACGAAAAAACATCTCATAATCAGGGGGATCCGTTGAAGCGTTCCAGAGTTATTACCTCATAAAGTGACAGTGGTCAGAATTGTAAAAATTGGCCTGGTCATTAACGTGCAAACCACCCTCGGGGGTAAAGGGGTTAATAGCACAAGAAAGTGCAACGTCTGCCTGTGCCATTGCAACCCATAAAAACTCTCTCCTCTCTCAATGTGCTTTACCCAATATTGGTACATTTTTCTTTTTGTAGATGGAGATTGATGGGAAGATGGGGTCTCTTCACATGTTCCTGAATCCACATCAGATGGCTAACTTGCAACAACTTTTGGATGCTTTAAGTATTTCAGGTAAATTAACTGGCCCCCAGCTTATCATTGCATTACGTAGTTAAAGCGCCACTCCAGGAAAAATATTTTTTCCTATAGAGCACTACATAGGCTATTATTGAAGAACAATGTAGATGTTATAGTTGATGATCCATTTCTGGCTTCTTTGCCGCCTTGATTTCTTTGTTCCCCTCTGATAGATTTACTAACACAGACTATATTTCTCACCATGCCTTTGACTTTGCAGGAGGTGATAGTCTCATTACATTTCACTGTCTCCTGTCTTATGACAACCAGTGATAGATCAGTGACATAGATCTGCTGTCCTCAGACTCACACTGCAGAGTCTGTGTATCCTATGTGATGAAGCTTCAGACTGTCAACCTGCCTCTTGCTGGTGATGGGTTTCTCCCAGTCAGTTCTTGTAAAACTGCATGTTGTAGAAATACACTGTCGATTTTGCACTTTATTTCTAGATATATACATGCAGTGAAAGTTAGGTGAGGTTCTATGGACTCGCCTACTATATCATTGCTCTTATATATAAAGAAGAAAGGACTTTTTCTCCACCGGGGAAGGTGGTACTTGATATAAAGGTGCAAAGTCTCAGCGCTGCCAGGAGAGATTTAATAGGAGGTGATGTCATCCTGTAGTTCATAGGAAGTCTCTTTCTGTCTACACATGTACTCGACTAGTCAGACGGAGGATGACTTCCCGTAATGAAGGAGTAAATTAATGTAACTGAGGTTGGAGGAAACAAATTACACTGCTACAGTATTACTCACGATTTGCCATTCTATTTGCAAACTTTGCAGAACTGCTACTTTAATTGTTACAGAGGTTGTCCAGTTTCATAAAATTCGTACCCCAGGTGGTTTGTTTTCAATAAACAAACCGTGCCTTATTCATCCTTCCCAGGTCCAGTGTGGAGTCTCTGTCAATGCTTTAGGTGTCTGTTATTGTCTGCAGCGTCAAGCTAATTAGTAAGCTTAACGGCTCTTGGCTTTTTGTGCTGTCTACTCAGGCAGACCCGCTGAGCTCACTGATTATCTGCAGCATTGTTGACGAGACGTCAGCGCTGCAGACAGTAATAGACACCGGGAGCAGAAGTGGAGACTCAGTTCTGGACCCAGGGATGGTGAGCAAATTCCAGTTTGCTTGTTTTTTTAAGACAAACTGCATTAGAGACCATGGTTTCTTCAAACCGGAAGACCCCTTTAAGTATCAGAAAAGCCTTTAAAAGGATACTGACATTGGTTTTCTATTCCAGAATCAAACAGTGTTAGAGAGAAGTTGCTGAAGAGCCGCCCTTTAGACATGGAGGACCTGAAGCTCATAGAACACGATCTGAACCAGCAACTTCATTCGGGACCTGGATCCTTATTTGTTCCAGATCCTGAACTTATTTCCTTTCAGAATCTAGAGAACGGAGGTGAAGATTTTACCAGTTTTCCTGTAAACGTTTTGTTCCTTCAGAATGATATTACGTTAATAAAAGTAAAACACTGATATATGGAAAGGAAATGTGTATTTCTTCTTTTTTTTTTCCAGATATGTTTTTCTCTATGGCGGCCATGACAAACAGTGTCACTTCTGTCCGATCTGCAAACGACTTATCGGATGTGGACCTTGATTCTTCAATTTACAGTGATTACAGCAGTGCCCCGTTCCAGGGGCCGGGCTTTGCTCCTGGGGTAAGTGTACAGTAAATAATGGACGTGTTATGGACCCGGCTACTCAACTGTTTTTATTTGTATAATTGGAAACTTGTTAAAGGGAACCGGTCATGTCCCCAAACGCTATTAACCTGCTGATATAGGGTTAGTCTGCAGGTTAATAACGTTACAATGCTGTTGAGCTGCCTTGCTGAAAGTGCGGCTACAGGGAGAAAATGAACTTTATTCCTCCCGGGAGCCGCCAGCTTTCAGTCATTCAGGCTACAGTCACCGCTTAGTACACAGTAAGCAGTGGCTGTATTCATTCCCTGGCACTTTGACATATTGCTTCGCAGGGCATCTGCTAATCGAAGTGGCGGGGTGTGTTTACAGCACCATTCCGGACACACCTCAATGACTGAAAGCCGGCAGCTCCTGGGAGGAACAAAGTTAATTTTTATCCAGGAGCTGCCCTTTCAGTGCGCCTCTGGACAGCATTGTAACACTATTAACCTGCAGATTAACCCTATCCTTGCAGGTTAATAGCGTTTGGGGTTCCCTTTAAATAGGTTGTGGTTAATACAGGCAGGTCTCATGTCCGGGATCCTTGCTTCATTTGAAAATACTACAATTTTTTTTTTTTTTTTTAAGAAAAAAAGGCAATATATACTCAAATATTCACACGGTGTCTATTCTTTATTACGGCAAAAGTTAGCATTTTCTACTTTAGTTGGGAAAAAAAAACAATAAATTAAATGTCCGATTAGCATTCATTTTTTTTTTAATGAAAATTAGGTTGCTCAACCAATAGAATAATGAAGTATGCTGTGCAAAGTATCCTATGTAATACAAGGGGTTGTTTAAGGCTATGTTCACACAGTTTTTGGAGCATAAATTGAGCGGAAACTCTTAAACCTCCATTCAAAACTTTGAGTTTCTGATCCAACAACTTGGCAAAAAGACTGTGTGCACATAGCCTTAGTGTATGGGCACTACTAATTTTTTATGAGTTTTTGGAGCTGAAACTGAGCATAAACTTTCCAAATACGCCTCAAAAAGTTGAAGTTTCTGCTCCAAAAACTCAGCAAAAAAAGACTTATTGGGCACATTCCATTACTCGTAAAATAAACGTGAAATGTGTAAATGACTGGAATGTATTGATAACAATAAAATCAGATGTACTCATGCTCTGCGCTAACCCCCATGAATCCAGTACAAGCCGCTCCAGTGGTCTGCGTCTTGACAGGTAGCAATGACATCCCATTCTCCGGTCAATTGACCTCCTATGATTGGCTGTAGCCGTCAGGTGACTGGAATGGCGCACCTTAAAGGAGATCGAGGCATTGTCTCTTCTGGTCCCTGTGCACACCACAAGAGCGGCCTGCGCTTGGTCCACGGGGGTTAGAACAGCTGAGCAAACCTGATCTTACTGTTTTCAATGCACCCCCACTGTTTACAAAAAAAAGTATTATGATCAAGATTTGGTGACTCAAAATATACAGGCTGAACATTTGCTTCATCTCTCTGCCATGTTTTTGAAAAAATAAAATACATTGAATTTAGTCTAGATTTCCCCATAATTAGTGGCCCTGACTAGAGAGCAATGAACAATGTCCATGGAATCAGGGGTAGTCGGTGACAAAACCTTTCTATTTAGTTATTTGTGCATTTATCATAATATATTTTGTAAACGTTAAATAGTAATTGATTTTCCTGTAGATAATTGGGATTTTAATTTACAATGGGTATTAATTATTTTGGTTTTTATCATGTAGTTAATGCTCAGCAGCCCTAGACGGTACGGAAATTCACCATTTACTGCCACTATCCCTCCATTGCAAAACCTCAACAAGATACAAGGTGAGAGCTGCTTTGTTTTTAGCATCCAAATTGTTATGTTTTATGGTTTTGACCAGCAACAGTGACATCTGAGCCTCCTATCCGGAATACCTCTATGAATGTACATTTACTGTTCTCTTATTAGCCATCAGATGTGTAATAAGATACCCTTGTGTATTCTTTAAACCACCTAGCTGTTTCTAAAGTGTTAATCAGTAGGAGGAGAACATAACTGTTTCCAAAGGGTTCATCTGCTAAAAGGAGGACACAGCGGCTTGTAAAGGTTTACCCGAGTCTCTTGCTACAAACTGTATGGAGACAGCAGCAGCTAAACCACAGAAAGAAGGCCGTAAGCTTTACCTGTACTACTGCTTCTATTCGCCTCTTCCTGCTGCTCCATAATATTCAGGATGAGGGAAAGAGACCCTGTGGTTACATAATGCAGCCCCCCCCCCAATTTCCCTCCACACACTGGTATATCCCCGCTGAGAAGCAGGAACTCTCACACAGCCGTCAAATAGTGAGACAGCAGAGAGTCCTGACTTGAGCCTTAGACGACTTCAGTCTCCTTCTCAGGAAGGCCAGAGGTTTTAACACTACATTAGTGAGGAAATGTTTTAATTTTCCTAATTATATATCTCTGAGAAAGGTTTATACTCTTGCTTTCTTTTATGTTATGAGGTTTCCCAGAAGATGATAGATCCTTTTTACAGGGAACCTGTCAAGTTGAAAATCTGGTCTGCAGGCAGAAAGTTATAGAGCCGATCAGATTGATTATTCATTGAATTCCCAGCTGTTTGTAAGCATAGGAGTCCTATTCAGTGATTGACAGCAAGACTGTTCATGCAGAGGTAGCTGACAATCACTGAGTAAGACCGCCCACTGGACTCATATGTATATAAAAAACTGGGATTTCAATGAATAAAATACAAGTTATACTGATTTTTTTTCCAGCTTTATATATAATTCTGCTCAGCTTTTCTTTCTCTATACCATACTGTCCACAGAGCGACTGAATGTGCAATGTGACGGGCTCCCTTCAAGTAAAGTCTGGCTGTCCAGAATTTAATCTTATGTTTCTGAAAGCAGCTGTTTAAGTCTTCTCAAAAATGGGCAACATGGAATATAAGTTGGCTCAGAGATTAACCAGCCAGGCAGGGGAGAGAAGTCTGCTGTCAGCTCTGTCAGACTTCTCCCTGCCTTGATTGGCTTGATGGATGAGTCTTTCCCTGTGTGCAAATTAGACAGACACTTGTCAATCAAGGCAGGGAGAAGCCAGATGGAGCCTTTGGAGAACAGGCTCCTTTCAGCTTCATTGCTTAAGACTGCCACCATGCACTTTAAAGGGGTTGTTGTATCCTCTATTTCCAGGAGCGCGTCACTAGGCTGCCTCTTGGTTTTCTGCTTTTCATGATGGGGAGGTTGCACTCTTGATTTGTTGATTGTTTGAACCAGCAGTATTGGCTTCTAACCTGAACTGTGAGCTGTCTGATGCTGCACGCAGAATCAGCTGTGCTTCTCAGAAACGGAGGAACGCAGGGTCACTGAAGCTGGCCGGATCGATCAATCCATCTGCAGAGAAATACTTACCAGCTCTATAGCAGGGATGTCAAACTCACACAGAGGGCCAAAATGAAAAACTTGGACAAAGCTGTTGGCCAACCAGTATATAGTATAATGGGCTGCACACAGTCCTCCGTAAATAATAATTGGCCCCACAGAGTCCTCCATAAATAATAATTGGCCCCACAGAGTCCTCCATAAATAATAATTGGCCCCACAGAGTCCTCCATACAGAATAATGGGCCCCACATAGTCCTCCATACAGAATAATGGGCCCCACATAGTCCTCCATACAGAATAATGGGCCCCACATAGTCCTCCATACAGAATAATGGGCCCCACATAGTCCTCCATACAGAATAATGGGCCCCGCATAGTCCTCCATACAGAATAATGGGCCCCGCATAGTCCTCCACACAGAATAATGAGCCCCGCATAGTCCTCCATACAGAATAATGGGCCCCACATAGTCCCCCATACAGTATAATGGGCCCTACATAGTCCTCCATACAGAATAATGGGCCCCACATAGTCCCCCATACAGTATAATGGGCCCTACATAGTCCTCCATACAGAATAATGGGCCCCACATAGTCCCCCATACAGTATAATGGGCCCCACATAGTCCTCCATACAGAATAATGGGCCCCACATAGTCCTCCATACAGAATAATGGGCCCCACATAGTCCTCCATACAGAATAATGGGCCCCACATAGTCCTCCATACAGAATAATGGGCCCCACATAGTCCCCCATACAGAATAATGGGCCCACATAGGGGTGGTGGTTCTGGTGACACGGACCAAATACAACCACCCTGGGGGCCAGATTTGGCCCACGGGCCAGAGTTTGACATGTATGCTATATAAAAAGAACTTTTGTAAGCACTATGCTCATTGACTAGGAGACCGGCCACCATTGATAGACTGCAGCAGTGGTCAGTAGCCTTGGAAACAAGCAGAAAACTCCAAATTTTGAATAATAAAGAGTTCACTGAGCAAGTGCCATACCATAATTTGTCCACTAAGTGTCACTGTGGCACAGTAATCCATTGTTTCATGTTAGTGAATCACTAGAAACTGAGAAGGTTTGTTTATATCTGGAATGTAATAAGGTGAAACTGGACAGTCAAATACACAATCTGTGGTTGTGACTTTATCGTACTTGTTAGGGCTTCGGTTTTGGGTTGGGAAAATTACTAAGCTAAATGAGAACGTGGGGGGATGGATCATAAGGGTTTCACAGCGACGTGTCCTATGATAGCAATTCTCAGACAAGTTGCACAATGAAAAACTTTTGTGCAATTATTTTAGAGCTGCAATTTTACTCTACAAGAGACAAATGTCAAGTTGCTGACAAGTCGCAGTCGCATGCGACTTGCGATCAGCGACAGTAAGTCCAACACATTGGGAAACATTTGTGACTCAGTATTGCAGTCATGGTAGATCGCAGGTTGCAATGCGACACCATAATAATTATTTGATGCCATGTTTCAATGGGACGAGAGTCACCGTGTAGCCCCAGCCGAAGCCTGTTTAATCTTTGCTCTTCCCCCCCATGTGATGCCATACAATGGAGGCCATTTACAGAGCGTTAAAAAAGTAAAGCACGTGTTATTATTTGTTGTGTATGGAGAGGTAGACACTAAATCTAGCAGTCAACGGTTTGCTGTGTAACCAAGAAATCACGAATACCTACAAACAATTACACAACAACATAAGGAGCAAAGTAGTCATTTTATTAAATACAATTAAAACATACAAGTAAAAAGAGGAAAAAATCCTACAGGAGAAATGTCAAGCAGGGGGTACAGATATATCAAGATTATATTCAAGGTAATCCCATCAACCGTATATAATAAATATATATTAATGAATTACCTAAGAAAGGACTACATACCGATGACAATATTAAAGCTCGGTACAGAATCAATCCCAACTATACGATAACAAAACCAAAGAAAAGATATATACAGTGACAGTACACATGATAAAAGAAAAAAGATCAATGAGGCACCAAAAATGTATAAAACGTTTCTTTTTGTTGGTGTGTAAATAACCGAGAAGATAATAAATTACCCAATATAGTAAATAAAGTGACAGTGCACATAATACAGACCAAGATCAACCGAACTCCAAGACACAAAAGGAAAATGTCTGTTGGTAAAATAATTTATAAAAGGAATAGACCACCCAGTAAGGTAAGTAAAGTGACAGGGCACAACAGGTAAGAATATTCCTCTACAATATGTCTAGCAGCCAAATCATCCACCTAATAAAGTGACAGTGCCCGAATAAATACTAAAATAACAACTGTAGTCTAAATCAAAGAGAGGACAAGCCATAAAGTGAACTAGTGCAGATGAAAGGCTTGAGAACCCAAGGATGATGGTCATAAATAATATGGGATAAAGGAATTCATACCGCCAAGTAAGTTGTACCCCAAATGGAGACTTCCCAACGCGCGTTTCGCCTACTTAAGGCTTTGATGTCAAAGCTCGCAGTAGGCGCAATTCTTACATGTTGTGCACTATCACTTTACTTACTTTACTGGGTGGTCTATTCCTTTTATAAATTATTTTACCCACAGACATTTCTTTATCGCTTCATTGGGGGACACAGGACCATGGGTGTATGCTGTTGTCACTAGGAGGTTGACACTAAGCAAAAAAGAAAATAGCTCCTCTTCCACAGTATGCACCCGCCTACAGGCACCAAGCTCACCAGTTTAAGCTTGGTGTCTGTAGGAGGTAGACCTGGATCCTACTGATCCAACCCTGTTGTGTTTTATTAATCCTTGTTCTTTATTTTTCAGATACAGCTCTTCAGGGTTAACAGGTAACACTGCGTCCCCTGTTAACCCATTTCACAAGTGACCAAGAGAGCAGTGCTGCCCTCAGGAGCTATCCCCTGTCACCTCAGGGTGATTCTCGGTGGCCAGTCCTTGCCTATTCCCCACCCCAGCCTTCTCCTCGGAGCGGCCTGGGAGGGAGACGGTGGTCCCTGAGGTGACCTTCCCCCAGATTCTGGGGTCGACACTGTCTCCTGCACTGTCCAGCAGGTCAGTGCGGGAAGGAGGAAGAGCCAGGATCACCCCCCCCTATCCACGGAGGACCTCCTGGGACCATCCTCAGAAGGGGAGAAAAAGAAGAAGTATTGGGACCCTAAAAAGGACAGAAAGGTACATCTCCTGCTGTCTCACAACCGCAGGTCCCAGGCCCCCAGCGCTGCCTGCCATGCCCCCATCTCTCCCCCTCCCTCTCATCAAACATAGCTTTTACTTCAGCAGGGCTTCCCGGGCCACACCCTCCCTCGCATCTTCAGCGTCTCTCATTCCCACCTCCTTCTTCCACATTATGCTCGACAAAACTGCCCGCGCTTTCTCCTTCGGGGGCGTCTCTGGTGGGCCGTTCCTCTTACCGGTGGGTACACGCCCTCTCCGGCAATTCGACCAATCAGGGCCGTGGAACATTGTGATGCTTCCGCCACGCTCACTAGCCCTCCCGCAGACCTATCAGCGGCCGGGCCCGTTAAGCCCACCCCCTTTCCTTCCGCCTATCAGAGCCTCGGCGCCCCTCGTCATCAGGGCAGCGCGATCTGTTCCTGCCCCGCCCCTCTACACTGACGCCATCACTCTGCCTGGCTGCTTCATCACCGCAGCTCTGCTCCTGATTCCGGTGGCACCACTCTGCCTGGCAACAGCGGCCCGCTCCAGCCTCACCTCCGGAGTTCCAACGGGGGACACGGGACCGTGGTTACTTCAGGATCGGGTTGGCTCTGCCCTGGCACCGACCCACAGGCTCCCTCCTCTGCAGTATCCCTGGTCAGGCACATATGCCCAAACCCAGGGAGCTCTCTGTCCGTCCTTCTCACATTGTCACATACTACGCCTGTGCTCTTTGCGGTACTAAGTGTCCCGCGGGTCTCACAACAGCTTTCTGCTCGACCTGCAAACCTCCCGCCATGCTGGCACCCCAAGATCACCCTGCCACACAGGACGAATGAATTCTCTCTCCTCCGGGGTGGGCTGTTGCTATGTCCCAGGCTGTCTCTGACCTCACCAAGGTATCTCAATCTCTGGTGCAGGTCCTAGAACACTTGCCTTTGTTATCCACGGCTACCAGTGCTCCGAACGTTCCCACGGACGGTTCGCAGGCACCCCTGCCCCCTCCTCCCAAGGGCAGACTGAGAGCATGTTCTCAGAAACGGACTCACACAAGCTCATCCTCCAGCTATCCAGACTCCAAGATGCTCCCTGCGTCTCACATCTCTTCCCCGGAGGTCACCCTGGGATCTAACTCTGCATCAGATTCAGTCTCTGGTTCCGACACGGATCAATATTCCAAGATCCAGGACATGATTGACAGCCTTATATCGGCCGTCAGTCAGACTCTGCATGTTAAAGAGGACGAGAGCCCTTCTCAGGACCACTCCATTTCCTTCAAGAGAATTAAGCGCCCATCACACACTTTTTCTAACCATTCAGAATTTGACTGTGTCTTTCAGAAACAGTGGGAACATCCAGAAAAGCGCTTCACAGGAAAGAAACAGTTAAACATGCTATACCCGTTTAACCATGACCTTGTCAGCAAATAGACAAAGTCCCCATCAGTGGATTCTCCTGTCTTGTCTCTCAGCCAAAACGGTGCTGTTACTTCCAGACGCTTCCTCCCTTAAGGACTCTACGGATAGATAGGTTGAGGCCTTGGCTAAGTCAGCCTTTGAGGCCGCTGGCGCCTCCCTTTGTCCTTCCTTTGCCTCAACTTGGGTATCAAAAGCAGTGTCCGCATGGGCCAAACTGCTTAGGCAGGGCTTCTTAACCGGGGCTTCCCCAGACGATCTGGCTGATCTAGCGGATTAGATCGCCCACGCAGGGAAATATCTGCTCACGGTGTCCCTCGACGCCGCTGCCTGCTCAGCCCGTGTCTCTAGCAATCTTATTGCCTTACGTAAAATTCTTTGGCTGAAGGCTTGGAGCGCCGACTCGGCTTCCAAAAAGTCTCTAACAAGTCTTCTTTTTCGAGGCTCCAGGCTGTTTGGGTCTAAGTTATACCAAATCATTTCTGATGCCACTGGGGGTAAGAGCACCTCCCTTCCCCAGCCCAGATTTAAACGCCCCTTTCCTAGAAGACGTTCCCTTCATTTCCGGTCCTTTCGTCAGTTCGCTCAACCGGGCCCCTCCTCTCAACAGGACCAAACCCCAGCACAGCGAGAGACGTAAGCCTTCCTTTAGGCCCACTCCCAATTGGCGCGCAAAGGGTCGCTCCTCCAAGTCCTCTGGATCCCGATCACGATCAAACAGATTTTCCTAAGCATGACTGGTCACTCCCACCTGGGACTTCTCCCAGGATGGGCGGCCGTCTACTTCTGTTCCGAGACACTTGGGTCTCGGCAATAGAAGACGCCTGGGTCAAGGAGATTGTGACCTCCGGCTACAAAATCGAATTACACACCAGGCCAGGAACACAATTTCTCAGGTCCCGCCCCCCATAACCATCTCTGCTTCCCGGCTTCCTTCAGGCCATTGCCTCCCTCCTGCGCTCAGGAGTCATAGTTCCCGTCCCCTTTCAGGAAAGGTTTTTCGGTTTTTACTCCAGTCTTTTCGTTGTTGCAAAAAAGGACGGCTCACTACGTCTGATCCTGGACCTCAAACAGCTAAACCGACAAGTACGCACCTGGCACTTCAGAATGGAGTCCCTCTGGTCGGTAATCGCCTCGATGGAAGCCGAGGAATATCTATGTTTAGTGGACATTCAGGACGTGTATCTTCACATCCCAATCTGCGCATCACATCAGAAGTTCCTTTGCTTTTCCTTCCAGAACGCACATTACCAGTTCACTTCCCTCCTCTTCGGCCTCACCTCCGCCCCGAGGGTTTTCACGAAGGTAATGGCGACGGTCATGGCCATTCTACGAGCCAGGGGGATTGTAATTATCCCCTACCTCGACGACCTGTTAATCAAAGACCCCACGTTCAGGGACTGTCTCCACAGCCTTCAGATCACCTTGAGCACACTCTCTCGGTTAGGCTGGCTGATCAACACAGACAAATCCTCCCTGGTCCAATCTCAACGGGTAACCTTTCTAGGGATGCTGTTCGACACGACCCGTGCCCGGGTCCTTCTTCCGAGGGAAAGGATAAACTCTCTCCGTCGAGGGATCCACCTTCTCTCCGACCCCAGTCCACACTCCCTTCGCGTAGGCATGAGTGTCCTGGGAAAAATGGTGGCAGCTATGGAAACAGTGCCGTTTGCCCAGTTCCATACCCGGCCTCTTCAACTGGCCCTTCTGTCGGCTTGGGACAAGAACCTGTCTTCTCTAGATCGACGCATCAGGTTACCTCTTCAAGTGAGAAGGTCTCTAACCTGGTGGACCCGCCCCTCTTCCTTCAGACCCGGGAGGTCATTCCTACCGCTTCGCTGGCAGGTGGTCACGACCGATGCCAGCCTCATCGGTTGGGGGCGCAGTCTTCCTTCACCACACGGTGCAGGGCCGGTGGAGTCCCCACAAAATCTCCCTACCGATCAACATCTTGGAGATAAGGGCATTTTACCTGGCGTTGCGTCACTGGCAGGAGATTCTAGCAGGGTTCCCAGTCCGCGGACAATGCCATGGCCGTGGCATACATAAATCATCAGGGAGGAACACGCCGCAAGTCCGTCTTGAAAGAGGTGGCAAGAGTGCTAGTTTGGGCCGAGAGGACAGTTCCGGCAATCTCAGCAGTCCACATTCCGGGGGTCGACAATTGGGCGGCCGACTTTCTCAGTCAGCAGGGCATTGCCTCAGGAGAATGGTCTCTCCATCCCTAGGTGTTCCATCAGATTTGTTTACGTTGGGGCACGTCGGATGTCGACCTCATGGCGTCTCGGTTAAACCACAAGGTCCCATCCTTTGTAGCTCGGTCTCGCGATCCGCTAGCGATCGCTCAAAACGCGCTAGTCATACCATGGTCTCAGTTCCAGCTGCCCTATTTCTTTCCCCCTCTTCCTTTGATCCCTCGCGTCGTCAAAAAGATCAAGACGGAAGGAGTACCGGTAATTCTAGAAGCCCCGGATTGGCCCAGATGCGTCTGGTACGCAGATCTAGTAAACCTGCTCGTCGACTCTCCCTGGAGACTACTAGACCGTCCGGATCTCCTCTCTTAAGGACCTATTCTTCATCAGAGTTCTCGTTCTCTGAATTTAATGGTATGGCCATTGAGGCCGCAGTGTTGAAGAAGGCGGGTTTTGCTGACAACGTCATTCAAACCCTAATTAACTCTATAAAGCCCGCTACCTCGCGCATATACCACAGAACCTGGAGAGCCTTTTTTCATCACTGCGAGCAAGATCAGCTAGCTCCCATGTCCTTTTCGTTACCGGTCATTTTGGCCTTTCTTCAGTCCGGCCTGGAGGCGGGACTCTCTAAGCACTCTCAAAGGCCAAGTTTCGGCCTTGTTCATTCTATTCCAACATAACTTGGCTGGTTCTCCGCAGGTCAAGACGTTCCTACAAGGGGTGGCTCACCTAGCGCTGCCTTATCACCCACCTGTGGACCCACGGGACCTCAATATGGTCCTAAGCGTTCTCCAACAGCCCCCGTTTGAACCCATTCAGGACATCTCAGCCTCTCTTCTCTCCTGGAAGGTGGCTTTTCTGGTGGCTGTTACCTCAATTAGGAGGGTTGCAGAGCATGCAGCCCTCTCATGTCGGTCGCCCTTTCTGGTCTTCCATCAAGACAAGGTAGTGCTCAGACCGGAGCCTTCCTTCTTGCCGAAAGTAGTCTCCTCTCTCCACATCAATGAGGACATTGTTTTGCCTTCTTTCTGCCCTTCTCCAGTGCATCCACAGGAGAAATCCCTGCATAATCTGGATCTGGTCAGAGCTCTACGTGTGTACCTTTCTAGAACGGCCTCCCTCAGGCGTTCAGATGCCCTGTTTGTCATCCCCTCAGACAAGGGTCTTCCTGCTTCCAAGTCAAACATCGCCCTTTGGATACATTCAACCATTTTGGAGGCATATCACATCTCAGACAAACCTCCCCCTCCGGGAGTAAGAACTCACTCCACCCGGGCGGTGGGGGCCTCTTGGGCAGTTCGCCATCAGGCTTCGGCTTCTCAAATCTGTAAGGCCGCAACGTGGTCTTCACGCCACACCTTCTCAAGGTTTTACAAGGTCCACACTTATTCTTCGACTGATGCCAGTCTTGGACGGAAGGTCCTGCAGGCTGCGGTTGCCCGCAGTCTGACCTAGTCTGTGACTATCTTGTGTTCTCCCACCCAAGGGACTGCTTTAGGACGTCCCATTGTCCTGTGTCCCCCAATGAAGCGATAAAGAAAGAGAGATTTTTGATACTCACCGTAAAATCTCTTTCTTGGAGCCTTCATTGGGGGCCACAGCACCCTCCCTGATTTTGGGCATATGTCCAATTGGCCCTGTTGGGCATCTCATTTACTTTTCACGTCTGTGCCCCGTTGGGCATTGCATAGTTGGTTATTTTATGTTTCTCCTACTCCTTTAGCCACTAACTGGTGAGCTTGGTGCCTGTAGGCGGGTGCATACTGCGGAGGAGGAGCAGCTATTTTCTTTTTTGCCTAGTGTCAACCTCCTAGTGACAACAGCATACACCCATGGTCCTGTGTCCCCAAGAAAGGTATTTTACGGTGAGTACCAAAAATCCCTCTTTTCCTTTTGTGTCTTGGAGTTCAGTTCATCTTGGTCTGTATTATGTGCACTGTCACTTTATTTACTATATTGGGTAATTTATTATCTTCTCGGTTATTTACACACCAAAAAAAAAGAAACGTTTTATACATTTTTGGTGCCTCATTGATCTTTTTTCTTTTATCATGTGTACTGTCACTGTATATATCTTTTCTTTGGTTTTGTTATCGTATAGTTGGGATTGATTCTGTACCGAGCTTTAATATTGTCATTAGTATGTAGTCCTTTGTTAGGTAATTCATTAATATATATTTATTATATACGGTTGATGGGATTACCCTGTATATAACCTTGATATATTTGTACCCCCTGCTTGACATTTCTCCTGTAGGATTTTTTCCTCTTTTTTTTTACTTTTATGTTTAAAATTGTATTTAATAAAATGACTGTTTTTCTCCTTATGTTGTTGTGTAATTGTTTGTAGGCATTATGTATGGGGAGATATACACAACCATCCTAATCAGGATACGTCTTGTGGGATGAAAATGGTTTGCGACCAGTAGACATTAGGACATATAAATATGCATTATAGGAGGACTTGTAAAACCTCAAAATAGCCATATATCAGTTAATCAGAAGTTATAGCATCGGACAAAGGTTTTAATTACTTATAGAGATTTTATTCTTCTTTTCAGTTCAATTGTGACATTTTAGGAAAGAAAAAAATGACAACAGAAATTGCTGCCATATTGGTTGTCACTTTTAGTTGCAGAGATCTGTCATTGATCATGCAGACAAAATGACAACTAATTGTGATTATTTTGAAGGTGACGACCAATATGGCTGCACCTTTTTGCCACCAAAAATGAAGAAACTAAAGTTCTGCTGCTTCATCTTCTGATTTTTATTTTTTAAGATCCTACTTAAATAAGGTCGGAAATGTTTAGATTCTGAATTACACGCGTTATTATTATTTTTTTTTTTTGTTATGTGTTTAATCTACTTTTTTGTCAGGTAAACAGTCGTCCTCTCCTCTGGAACCTCTGAGACCCGAGATGCTGCTGAAGCTGAGCGTGGGTGGTCTTACGGTCACTGTGCCCCATATTCCTGCCGATGCCACTAATCCACAGGATCCCGCCTGTAGAGAAGCAGCAGATCACTTTTTCCAGGAGCTGGGGTATTTCAAAGATGCAGCCTTCAGTGGACGCGACTTTGGTCACCTACGGGAGCATTTTCAAAGGGCTTGTCAGCTGAGCAATGTCCGGTAAGAGAACGTCACATTATATTGCCAGTTACTTGGGAGACATAGAGTATTGCCTGGAAATGCTAAAATATTACAGTTTTCACACTAATTTTTGCCATAAAATACAGAAAATGCCATTGGATAATTATGAAGTCAGAATACAGCAGTTTAGGGAAATTTGGCTAGGAAATGGCTAACCCATATAAAACTGAAATTAAAGAAGCACTACAAACAAAGTTTTCTCTTATTGCTATCATTATATTATACAGCGCTGTGTACTTACAATTGCTCACTGTGCCTTTCTACCCAGCTAATTCTTCTCTTAGAGAAGAGATTATTAGTGAATGCATTCTTCGTGGTTATGGATACCCATGAATTCTCATTGTAGCTAGAGAAGTCCTTGGAGGTCAGACGGTAACAATGGAGTGTCGTGTATGATACTCAACACTTACGATGAATGTCAACCATTACTTATTGTCATAGGTGGATACAGTAGTGTGTACAAACCAGTTGGGCGACTCCAGGAAACCGTGTGACCTGTCAATAAGATATTTCATAGATGTTCGACGTGGAAATATTTTTTTTCTAGGCAGGAAAGGTTATAAAACGAAACAGCGGCATCAGTAGTGGACACAGACAGAAAAGGGCCCTGTGCGAGAAAAATATATGTGCCCCAATGCAGTCCAAAAGCTCATGATAATGTATATTTCCACCTGCATTGGAGGTAGAAGTGGGCCCCCTTACCTCTTGGGCCAATGGTTGCACCAATGGTATGTCTGCCCCTTGAATCCAGCACAGACCCCTAGAGAGCTCCGTTTGGAAGTCACCAGGACCACTGCAGCCTGTGATATCAGAGCAGTATCTGATGGGCTCTTCTAGACTCCCTGACCACTGCAGCCAATCACAGGCTGCAGCGGTCCTGGTCACTTCCGAACCAAGAAGAAATGCTTCCAGGGCAGCTGCTGCAAGGAGGTGTATATTTCTTTGTTGGACAACCCCTTAAACTAAAGAAAAAAATTCTGGAATGATTGACTGCTTTGTTTCTGGAAGTGTGCTTTGGTCTTTTTCTGGTGTCTTTTCATTGCCTAAACATATATCTGAAGTCCTGCTATGAAATATACATAGTATATTTCAGTAGTCATTATAGATATGGGTAATGAATACACAGTTTACCTTTGGGACCACCACCTCCCAGGATATTGGAGGTGCCCTCGTAGCTGTCTGGAAGATTTGGAGACTTGGTCATCCCCTCATAAGTGTAGGGCAGCTGCACGTAGACTTCTATGAAAAGGCCACGTGTTTGTAACAATCCATGGGGGTCGGGTGGGATGGATCCTACCCCAACCTTAGTCCGACATAACTTGGTGAATTTACTATTCTGGGTCACCTCACTAAGAGCTGTAGTGGCTGACATTATTTTTCACAACCCAAAAAACTACATTCACTGTTGATTTTTCTTTGTGTGTTTTTATTTTTTGTTGATTAAAAATGGTTTTATATCATGTAGTATATAGGAATAAACTACACAACTTGCATAGTGTTCTGCCTTTGTTAGACACAAGAGGAAAAATGTAGAGTTCTGTAGGCAACAATACCGACCCTGGCGTGGAGGAGGGATTATTTGGATGCTCTGATCTGATGTTATTACTATATTTATTTATTAATGATTATTTTCCTTCTCTGGCAGAATCTCAGCCCTGGCAGTCCAGGTAGTCGGTGAGCAGAGATCAGGTAAAGGAACACAGCAAAGCAGTATTGACCTCAGTTGTGGAAAGTTGGAGGTTCTGGAATGTCTCTGGCAAGAAGGCCACGTGTCCAGCAAGGATCAAGCCCCAGAATACACTGAGGTATGTGGAGTGTATGTATACCAGCTGCCTCTATTGTGCTACTAAAATCCTCTCTTGCAATGATCCTTCTGAGTTTCTTCTTTTTTTTTTAAGGCTTTATTTTCCATTTTTTATCACAGAAAAACAGAAAGCTAAAAGAAAAGTCTGTTGTACCCATCAGTAAACTCATCTTTAATACCCAGCAGGCACACTTTTAGGGGACAACACCCTAGGGCAGTGCTAGCGAACCTATGACACGCGGGGGCATGCAGAGCCAACCCTAAGGGAACGCACGCCATTGCCGCAGCACTAGCTCTCCAGGACCGGGCCCGGCGGGTAAGGACTGGGGGCCCGGCGGGTGAGGACTGGGAGCCCGTCAAGTGATGACGCCAGCCCCTACTTCAGCTAGATGTGCGTTCTCTGACATACATCTATCTGAAGTGTATTGCAGCGCACAAACTTGCCAGGCCCGTGCGCTGCAATACACGCTGCTGGCATCAGCGACTGGGCGCATGGCAGTGACATCATGCACACCCATCGCAAGGACGCTGGAGTCATCTGCCAGCTACAGGACAGGACGCGGCGCGGGAGAGGAAGGAATGTGAGTAGGAGTGTTTATTATGTGTTTTTTTTTTTTGTATGTGATGAACAGCGGCGTCAGCAGGATGGGGGGGGGCAGCATATATACATGGACTGGGGGGTGGAAGGCACCATGTATACTTGGATTGAGGGGGGAAGGCAGCATATATATTCATGGACTGGGGGGCGGAAGGCAGCATATATACTTGGATTGAAGGGGGGAAGGCAGCATATACACATGGACTGGGGGGGAGGAAGGCAGCATGTATACTTGGATTGAGGGGGGGCAGCATATACACATGGACTGGGGGGGAGGAAGGCAGCATGTATACTTGGATTGAGGGGGGAGGTAGCATATATACATGGACTGGGGGGCGGAAGGCAGCATATATACTTGGATTGAGGGGGGGTTGCATATATACATGGACTGGGGGGGAGGAAGGCAGCATGTATACTTGGATTGAAGGGGGGAAGGCAGCATATATACATGGTCTGGGGGGGCAGAAGGCAGCATATATACTTGGATTGAGGGGGGAGGCAGCATATATACATGGACTGGGGGGCGGAAGGCAGCATATATACTTGGATTGAGGGGGGGTTGCATATATACATGGACTGGGGGGGAGGAAGGCAGCATGTATACTTGGATTGAAGGGGGGAAGGCAGCATATATACATGGACTGGGGGGCAGAAGGCAGCATGTATACTTGGATTGAAGGGGGGAAGGCAGCATATATACATGGACTGGGGGGGCAGAAGGCAGCATATATACTTGGATTGAGGGGGGAAGGCAGCATATATACATGGACTGGGGGGGACGAAAGGCATTATATATACTTGGATCGAGGGGGGGGCAGCATATATACATGGACTGGGGGGGACGAAAGGCATCATATATACTTGGATTGAGGGGGGGCAGCATATATACATGGACTGGGGGGGACGGAAGGCTGCATACATACTTGGATTGAGGGGGGGCAGCATATATACATGGACTTGGGGGGACGGAAGGCAGCATGTATAGTTGGATTGGGGCATATACCAGGATGTGGGTGAGCACATTCTTTATTTCTGCAGTCTCTTACCCCTGCTCCTTCCTGTGACTGCTCTATGCTGCCCTCGTCTGCTCTCTGTATAAGTTGTTTTTTCTTAACTAAAACCTCAGTATTCGGGTTAATTTGCCGTGTTGGCACTTGGCGATTAAATAAGTGGGTTTTGGGTTGCAGTTTGGGCACTCGATCTGTAAAAGGTTTTCCATCACTGACCTAGGGAATGCAAAGTGTTCATGAAGAAACAGAAGTAGCTCAGGCCAGAATGGAAGAATTTTTGGACAGGACCAAATTGGGTGTAGAAAGGAGCTGACCGACAATAAAAACACATCATCCAGAGCCAACCCAAACCTCCTTAGCCTTTCCGAAGTTTGTTTAGAGAGTTTGTCTGGATCAACCAGTCCCTAGCACTCACCACCAAGGAATAAAATGTATCTTCCACCTCTCGCCATTCCTGCATAGTCAAGTCTGGTATATCTGCCTCCCATTTCACATAATGTTTGACAAGAGATGACTAGAGAAGAGAATATACTTGTGTTATAAGATTAGGTAGATCAGAGATCCCTAAGAGTCCCTCCAATGTTGAAAAGCCCAGGGACACCGGCTCTTTCCCAGATTGTGCACACACTGCATGTATGTTGTATGTATAGGAACTTAGCGGTATCAGAAACCCTATATATTTCCTGGAAATCCTCAAAGGTAAGCAAATCGGAGATATCTGAAGAAAGACACCGCCCAGAGGACCACATCAGACAGGGAATATAAATGTGGAAGGTGAGGATTAAACCAAAGTGGCACTCTGGGCGACACTGGTGGCGTATCCGAGACCCTCAATATATTCTGTGCTATTGTGAACACTCCAGCTACTGTCTTTAGAGGGATTGGAGCCGATGGACTGCATTATATCTATAGAGTGGACTAGTTAACCCTTCCTGTGAACCCATCAATGCTCCTGCTAGTGCAGTGGCGGCATTACTCATGTCAATATCTATCCACCAATGGGTGCACACTAACCGAGCGGTCAGGAAGTAAAAGAATTAAGTTAGGAGCCGCCAGACCTCCATGTTGTTTCAGCACTTGCAACTAGATCAACTTACACTAGGTGACCCCCCTTGTCAGTAAAAGGTACGCAACAAACTGCAAGAGGTGAAATGTTCCTCTAGTAATAGTAACTGGGGAGGAATTATATAAATAAAAGAATTTGGACAAGTATGTCATTTACAGAAATGTATTCAACCAAGAAGAGTTAGAGGGAGACGTTATGTGGACTTGAGTTGCCTGCCTGTCTCTGCTATGAGAGGATAATAAACCCCAAATACTTAAAATTATCAGTCATTACTATGCAAACATCTTCAGTCTGGGTCAGGCGATAGAGGGAAAAGAACAGATTTCTGCCAATTAACCTTTAACCCTTTCACGACATGCACCATACATGTACGGCGCATGGCGTGTCTCCCCCTTTGGTGGGTTCTCCGGCGCTGAGCCCGCACCTCTCTGGGCACATGACAGCTGATCTGATCGCAATCCACCCGCGTCTGTTAATATGTTAAATGCCTCTATCAATCGCTAACAGCAGCATTTAACATGCCCGCGCTGGAAGTGCGTTATAAGACCCACCCATTGGTGCCCGTGTCACATAACCGCGGGTCGCCGATGGGTTGGCATGACAACCCGGGGTCTGCAGGAGACCGCCCTGCAGTTGTCATTGTTGGGATGCTATGAGCGCCGCCCAGCTGTAGTCTCTCACAGCGGTAAACTGCAAGAAAAAAATCAAAACACCAGAATTACGGGTTTTTTTGGTCGCTGCAGTATTGCAATAAAATTCAATAACGGGCGATCAAAACATCGTATCTACACCAAAATGGTATCAATAAAAACGTCAGCTCGGCACTCAAAAAATAAGTCATGACCCAGCCCCAGATCCAGAAAAATGGAGACGCTATTAGTGTCGGAAAATGGCGACTTTTTTTCTTTTCTTTTTTTTTTTTTTTTTTTTACAAACTTTTGGATTTTTTTTCACCACTTGGTATCTGCGAACTCGTAATGACCTGGAGAATCATAATGGCAGGTCAGTTTTAGGATTTAGTGAACATGGTAAAAAAAAAAGAATAAATAAATAAATTGTGAAATTGCACTTTTTTTTTTTTTACAAATTCACCTCACTTAGAATTTTTTTTCCCTGTTTTCCAGTACACAACATGGTAAAAACAATGGTGTCGTTCAAAAGTACAACTCAACCTGCAAAAAACAAGCCCTTACATGGCCATATTGACCAAAAATTTAAAAAGTTATGGCTCGGGGAAGAAGAGCAGCAGAAAAGGAAAGCGGGCTGCAGCGTGAAGGGGTTAAACCAGAAAATGACCCAAATTCATCCACTAACCTTAGGAGGGAAGTCAGGGAAGGACCGAGGGCCGCCAGATATATTAAGGCATCATCTGCATTATAAGGAGACTTTAAACCCTTGATGTCTCGATCCTGCCGAATAGTCAGGGCCAATGGCTCAATGGCCAAGGCAAAAAGTACAAGAGACAAGGGGGCCTAGTCCCTCTTTGCAAAGGAAAAGGTTGCGATATATCAAAGTTAGTTTGAATTCTTACTCTAGGAAAATCACCTTATCTTTTAACCCAAGTAGAAAAACTGGGACCAAACCGGAGGTCTGATAATAGTGAACGCAAATATTGCCATTCGACAAAGACTTTACATACATCCAGGGACATAACAAAATCGGGAGAGGGATCACCACAGGCAGCTGCTATGTATAAGAGAAACCATTGAATGTTCATGTCTGTCTCTTTACCTGGAATGAATCCAGTTTGGTCAGGAAGTATTAATGATGACAGTACCCGACTTGTCTTGTACCAATCCCCTACCGAACCATCTGTATCCTTCTGAGTTTCTGATCAAGGACAAGTCCAGATTATCATCAGGGTCTTTTTAAGAAATTTAGCTTATTTATTAGGACATGTTATAAATATTTATTTTATATGGAGAGTTGAAAGTGATGTCAAGTACCACTTAAAAAAAATCATAAATGACCTGTGATGAACATGTTTGTCATGGTGATGAGCTGAAGCCCGCTTCATACGCAGCAGATGCCGGCTGGGTTGCATAGTCGATATCTGCCTGAACCACAGCGACCACAACTTCCTCTGATTTCTATAGTTAAATGCCGCTGTCAATCTGTGACCGCAACCTTTTAAATGACGCTATTGTGCGCATGCTCACTGGCTATCGTTGGCCAACCGCGACGTGATCACCGGAACCGGTGAGTTATTATAGAAACCAGTGACCTCCTGAAGGTCGTGATTGCCATCTTGGTCCTCTTATGAAGCTGAGCCACATGCTGAGCTTCAAGGGGGAACTGCGATTTCACTATATTCTGCATCACTGTGGCATAGCAGTATATATCTAATGGTCACATGTTAAAGTTCCCTAAGGAGAGGGAAAATTAAGGTAAAAATTAAGAAAATAACCTTGTAAAAAAAATATATGCAAGTTTTAACCAACCCCTTTTTCCACCCTTTAAAAATAAATTTCAAATATTTTTAAAACAATTACTGTCTAAAAAAAAATTCACCGGGCTTCCACAAAAAATGCAGTAGAAAGCAATCAAAATGTCATGTGTACCCCAAAATGGGATTAATATAAAAAGGCAGTTAAGGGCTCAAAAAACAAACCTTCACGTAGCTACATCAGTTGAAAAATGAAAAATTACTTAGAATATGGCAACACAGTGTTTGATTTTTCTTACAGATTTCAGAATGTTTTTTAACTCCTAAAATAGTTAAAAAAAACAAACACACATCTCACTGCACTTGGATTTTTTTTTCCGTTTTCTAGTACGTTGAATTGTAAAATTAATGATGTCATTCAAAACTTCAGCTTGTCCTGCAAAAGAAAGAAGCCCCTATACGGCTATAAAAGTTATGGAACAAGTGGAGGAAAAAACAAAATCGCAAGAACGAAAAATTGTGGATTCTTAAAGAGATGTTATATTGCTTTAATTAGTTAATAAGCAAATTTTCAATTGACTTCGTTTTTCTATCGGCGATCATTATATCATGTACAGTTGCTTTCTATGCAGCCCATCCTCTAGTGCACAGAAGTTGCATTCCAGGAGATGGGTTAACTCTTAACATACTAGCCACCTCTCCAGCCAATTGATTTCCATACAACAGCTAGCTACTCACCTCCCTCCTCTGCCTCTCATCTTCTAAGGAGATGCAATTATAAATCACCAGCCCAGCAGCTTTCACAACAGGTCTCCTAATCACCGCTCTCTGCTCACTGTGGAGCCTTGTGCTTGTTCAAATGCCTTATCTCTATGAGGAAATATAGGAATAACAGCATAGACTCAGAACAAACCACTGAGAGCTAAATGTGTTACAGCAGAACTTATTCTGAGCCTTTTAGTTCTGCTAAAACTACAGCTCTGTCACCAGAACTGTCACTCAAGGAGTAGAGCCCGCCCTGCTATAAACCAGGAAGTAAGGAGACTGCATAGCTCTGAGCGGCTCAAGAGACAACTTGAGAATACTCCTTTAAGGGGTTAGTGCTTATTGTAAACTGTTTTACCCTCTTCTCATTGTTTGCTACAATTTAGGAACAATTTATACCTTTTCTTATAGATATCCTGCATGCTAATGAATACTGAAGAATGAATTGTTTTTTTTTGTAGCAATGCCCATACTGTATTTTAATATTATCTCCTTTTTTATTGTGTCTTATATTTAGCTCATGATTTTTAATAGTCCAGCATCTTCTTCTCGTCCCTGTGCTCAAATACATTATAAGAGGATTCACCGAACGCCATCCAGAGTGAGTGTCACATCATGTGTCTCTGCACAGTCTTTAAGGCTATGGCAGTATTAGTTTCTGTTGCTATAAGATATATATCTTTTTTTATTATATTTTTGTGGCATTAAAGATTGAGAAGCTTTTTATTTTACAGAAAGTTTTCTTCCCATTCTTTCCCCTAAAACGATTTCTTACCTCTTGCTTTTCTCTTCTTCGCTTTATGTCCTCTCCCTCTCAGAGTAGCCGTAAGAAACAAGCTGTGAAAGTGAGTGCTGACATCAGAATGGAACTGGAGGACTTTAGGTCTGAATTTGACCTGGGACTCATTGACCGGCTGGGGTCCCTTTTCCAAGATGGAGCCACAAAAGATGCAAGCCCACAAGGACACTTTGACTTGCACCTGGTAAGAAGCATTAAAGGGAATCTGCCAGCAGGTTTTTGCTATGTAATCTGAGAGCAGCAGATTGTAGGGGCTGAGACTCTGATTTCTGCAATGTATCACTTAGTTTACTTGTAATGGAATCACAGTTTTCTCTGCTGCAGATCTAGAAAAGTTCGGAATGCTGAGCTGTGTATAACCCCGCCCCCATCACTGATTGGCTGCTTTCTGTCAATATGTATTGTATGCAGAAAGCTGCCAATCGGGACACCTAGTCCGGTAGTGATGATCTGCTGCTGATAAAACACTGATTTTATTGAAACAGCAAAACATGGCTTAGTAAGTGACACATCCCTGGAATTAGAGTCTCAGCCCCTACATCATGCTGCTCTCAGATTACATAGCAAAAACCTGCTGACAGATTACCTTTAAGACACAAAACTAGCGAAGAATTATTTATAGCCTTAGTGTCAGCAATCGTGAAGCTAAGTTTCCTTATACGAATTTATGTTGTGCTTGTTTAATTGTAGTTTTTGCAGCCAGTCTACATAAATCTCTTTACGTTTGTTTTCTGTACAACAATGTCTAACTTTGTTTGGATGAATGTTTTGCTGGTGAGAACAGTGACTGTCCGGCTTTCAGTCTGACTTATTCTCCCTTCCTTCCAAACAAACTATTGACAGAGACATACGACTGTATATCCGTTTGCCCAATTTAGCTTTGCCGAAACCGCAACATTTTTTTTTCCTCTATGCCAGACTGATGTCACTCCTGCTCGGGAAGAGGACACAGAGGTACACCTATTGGCTTCTAAAGCACACATACATCTCCAGTTTCCAATACCAGACTTAAGACCTGCTTCAGAGCGCCGATCGTGGGCCCAGAAGGCTGTGAGGAAGGAATGTCTAGAAATGGAGGTGGCGGATATGGAAATCAGTACGCAAAGAAAAACTGGTACAGAAGAACCCAGCAAGATCGAAATAACATTTGGAGACCTGCATGGTAAGATGAATTGTCCTGATGGTTAGGAAGTTTCCTAAATGCAAGGAGAAAGAATATTCCATTACCAGTACAAAGAAAAAAGGGAGGTGTTTCCCATTGCAGCCAATCAGAGTCTTTGTTTACTAAAAAGTTGGCCTCTGATTGGTTGATAAAGTTTGCTTTTCCAAGTTTTCTTTGAACGTGTTCTGATAAATCTCCTCAGTGGTATGCTGAGCAGGTTGGAAGTAAATCTGTGGTGTTCCTTCTGATCTATTCAGGTATATACTCCGATGGGAACAAATTACGTGTTCCATGTCTGAAGATCAGTAAAGGAATAGATCCTCTCGCCAAACCAGGTGGAAAGAAATTCACCTTCCCCAGGTTAGTTATCTTTGTAAACAATGATTATATATTATTGCAAATTACTAAACATAAATACATTTTTATAAAGCAAGCACGTGGTCATTATAGAAAAAGGACCCACCGCCTCCTGGAAAACTTCATGAAGTGAACGGAGACCAAAATATAAACTTTTCTCAAATTACATAAAATTAGGAACAAAAAAATTGTCTAATTTAGTAATAATACCTCTGGCCCTTTAAGAAAAAGGCTGAAGTCAACTGAAGAGAGGTTGTCACTATTTTGACAGCTGTGTGAGATATCACTGTGTAAGGGGAGATTTAGAGTGTGCAATATGGAATCAAAAGGTTATGTGTGCGGTTATGTTCATGCTGCACACTGGTAGACTTAGAAGGGCCCCTGTGCAAGAACAATATATGGGCATTTTGCAGCCCAAGAGCTCCTAAAACGGCAAAACTGCACATGCTTTGGAGGTAGAAATGAGTCCCTTTACCTCTTGGGTCCCTGTGTGGCTGTACAGGTTGCACCAATGATGTGTCTGCCCCTGATGCTGCACGAAGTTCTATAAGAAGAGATGTAAGATGGATTCCTGTGTATTATGGAGCAGCAGTTGGTGGATAGAAACAGAAGCTGAGCTAAATACTGTCACAGCCTTCTCCTCCGTGTCTCTCTGTCTGTGTGCAATATGTATTTAGAGGCTCAGATTAACCCTCTATAGCAGTGATGGCGAACCTTTTAGAGACTGAGTGCCCAAACTACAATCCAAAACCCACTTATTTATCGCCAAGTGCCAACACGGCAAATTAACCTAAATATTGAGGTTTTAGTTTAAAAAAAACATCTGATACAAGGAGCAGGCGAGGGCAGCATTGAGCAGTCACAGGCAGGAGCAGGGGTATGAGACGGCAGAAATAAAGAATGTGCTCAGCCCCCACCTTGGTATATGCCCCCATCCTTGCATATATGCTGCCCTCCCCCCCATCCTTGTATATATGCTGCCCCCCCATCCTTGTATATATGCTGCCCTCCCCCCATCCTTGTATATATGCTGCCCTCCCCCCATCCTTGTATATATGCTGCCCCCCCACATCCTTGTATATATGCTGCCCCCCCCATCCTTGTATATATGCTGCCCTCCCCCCATCCTTGTATATATGCTGCTCTCCCCCCATCCTTGTATATATGCTGCCCTCCCCCCATCCTTGTATATATGCTGCCCTTCCCCCATCCTTGTATATATGCTGCCCTTCCCCCATCCTTGTATATATGCTGCCCTCCCCCCATCCTTGTATATATGCTGCCCTCCCCCCCCATCCTTGTATATATGCTGCCCTCCCCCCCCCCATCCTTGTATATATGCTGCCCTCCCCCCATCCTTGTATATATGCTGCCCTCCCCCCATCCTTGTATATATGCTGCCCTCCCCCATCCTTGTATATATGCTGCCCTCCCTCCATCCTTGTATATATGCTGCCCTCCCCCATCCTTGTATATATGCTGCCCTCCCCCATCCTTGTATATATGCTGCCCTCCCCCCATCCTTGTATATATGCCCCCCCAGTCCACGTATATATGCCCCCCCAGTCCACGTATATATGCTCCCCCCCAGTCCATGTGTATATGCTCCCCCCCCCAGTCCATGTGTATATGCTCCCCCCCCCAGTCCATGTGTATATGCTCCCCCCCAGTCCATGTGTATATGTTTCCCCCCCAGTCCATGTGTATATGTTTCCCCCCCAGTCCATGTATATATGCTCCCTCCCCAGTCCATGTATATACAGTACAGACCAAAAGTTTGGACACACCTTCTCATTTAAAGATTTTTCTGTATTTTAATGACTAAGAAAATTGTACATTCACACTGAAGGCATCAAAACTATGAATTAACACATGTGGAATTATATACTTAACAAAAAAGTGTGAAACTACTGAAAATATGTCTTATATTCTAGGTTCTTCAAAGTAGCCACCTTTTGCTTTGATGACTGCTTTGCACACTCTTGCCATTCTCTTGATGAGCTTCAGAGAACAGAGTTCTCACCCACCGGGAGGGCTCTGCGAGCCCCCTCTCGCATGCGTGCCATAGGTTCGCCATCACTGCTCTATAGGCCTTATACTCCTATTATATTATCTAGACTCTTCAGATGCTATAGTGAATCCCATACCTCCCAGAGAAGAGACTGACCCAAGGTTTCGCACTCGCTTTAGTAAAGTGAAATGAAAAATTGCATCACTGTAAGGACGGGTTCAGACAAGCGTATGAAATATTGTCCAGTGTTCGTCCATATTTGTCATCTGTATGGTATCAACAGTTAGGAAACTGTATTTGGTCTTGTCTATTTTACAATGTTAATAATTGCAATTTATCCTTAAAAAAAATGAATGCAGTGTGCTTCGATAGGCGAGTCTCATCCAAAATACAGAGAATAGTGCATGCTGCGACTTTTTTCACATTGACATTTGGTCCTTGTGCTGTCCTATTTTAACACCAACACCACACGTGCAAAGCAATACCCTCATCTGAACGCTCTTAATATTTAGAGAAATCTTAGTGACACATATTTGAGAAAAGTCTTATAATTATATCTCCAGTCACTTTATATGTTTTTCTCATCACCGATAGATCCTCTTCACTTTTTTTTTTTAGTATTTTAGTGACCATCCTTTCTGAAAACAAAGTCTCCCCATGGGATCTGTGCCAGGACAAAGTTGAAGACCCAGATCTTCCATCTGTGGAAAGTCCTTGTGAATTAAAGCAGCCAGAGCCATCCCCTTTCTCATCCAAGAGGACAATGTTTGAAACTGAAGAGGTTCGCACTAAGTTTCACTCCTGCAATGCTCATCAATAGTTGACTTTTTCTTCTGTTTTCTATAATTTATCTTATTTGGCTAACATTTTCTTTTATGACCACAGATGGTTATTCCAGCGGACCCTGAAGAGATGGCAGATTTTCAGCAAGTGACCCTTAGATCCTCCCAATATAGACTTGAGGTCACTCTGCCCAGAGCTCACATATTTCTTCCCAGCAAGGAAATGTATGAAAACTTATACAACAGGTATTGTACTTAATCATATTGGCCTGTCTGATAAATGACTTGGTCATGCACTACTTCATTTGGTCCCTTTTTTCCCACCCCACCAGGTTATGTAATGATCTGTTGATGTGGGAACCGATCTCTGTGTTTGATGCCCCCATCACCGATTCTCTGTTTCCTTCTGAGACCCAGTCAACACCTCTTTACCAGCAGGACACTTTTCGCATGTGCAAGTCGGCATTCAGACTGGGTGAGTTTTATGTTACTTGTAGGTGATGTATAATTGAGGGTGCATCTTCAGGTCAAATCAAATTTTTCTGGGAGTTTTTGAAACAGGAACTGAGCGGAAACTCTCAAAATCCTCCTCCGAATCTCAAAACTCCTCAAAAACTTTAAGTTCCGCTCAGTTTCTGCTTGAAAAACTCAGCAAAAAGTCTGTGTGTACATAGCCTTATAGTGGATGGGGTGCTCATAGTAGTCACTGCTTCATTGGGAAGGTCTCTGCAGCTGGATTCGGGCTAACTCCAGCTGGGCTTGTCGCTCTTCCGGCTCGGCCGGGGGCCTTTCGCTTCTCCGGCTCGGCCGGGGGCCTGTCGCTCGGCCGGGGGCCTCTCTCTCCTCCGGCTCAGCCGGGGGCCTGTCGCTCCTCCGTCTCCCGTTTGCTGCAGAAGAAGTGGCACACAAGAGTTCATTCCATCCTGGGAGCTGTGGTGGCTGCTAGCTCCCTCAGAGTCTGCCAGCTCTGAAGCCGGAGCCATAGCTAGGTCTCCTGGTGCTTCACTGGTTCTTAGCTCTAGGGCCACCTCATTTTGGTCTCTGGCATCATCCTCCACCAAGGCACGAAGTAACATCTCCTTGGTCTTGTCGAACCCACAGCTTTCTCCTGCTTTTAATAAGCAGCTGCCATTTTAGCAGTCACTTGCCAAATGAAAGATAGAATATAAAAACAAGAGAAGTGGGGGGTGTAACTGCTACGTGTAAAGTGATGTCCCAGATAAAAAAAATAATAAAATCACTGAGTCTGATTCCTCAAAACTTTGCACAGAATCTCGCAAGAAACGTGCAAGTTTTCAGTGACAGGAATTATTTCTGAAACCAGATCACTGATGTTCTGTAAGATCCCACCACTTGCCACCAATTTGTCAAGATTTACTATCAGCTCTCTGCTGCCCCCTATCATCTGGACAATTACACGATTGGCCGAGGACTAACGGAGGAGACTAAAGGCTGTTTGAAGTAATAGGCCAATTATCGGGAAACTAACAGTGAGCGTATGGTATATACACCTCCGGATTCCAACGCATGGAATATATGTATATACCGCTGTATGATCACTGCCAATTCCACGATATCCCCAGACTACTCGCTGCCACCACCAATCATGTTTTAATCAAGCTGACTGGAGGCCTGGTTCTGGTTCTGGTAGCGTATGGCTTCAAGGTGCAGTTTACAGAACAAAAGGAACAGAATTATTAAAATGTTATATATTTTTCCTAAACACTGCCTGGATTAAATATAAAAGATTTTACAAAGGGGACAAAACAATACAGCATATACAATTACAGAAAATAAAAGGGATTAACAAGAGAACTTACTACACTGATCGCAGAGACTATCCATTTTAGCCAAAGGAGAGTGCTTCGCTTGGGGCCTTTTGATAAACAGGATTAAAGCATACATACACGGATATGTATCTCTTTACAGGAACCCAGATCATAATTCGGCTTGATCTTTTATGAGCCCCTGAGTTACACCCACACACATCCCTGTGATGACCTTACGTGGGCCGGGTTGTGGGTTGTCCTCAGCCCTTCAGGATTTTATAAAATCCCCAACTCATGCAATAACTTTACTCCTGAGGGTCGCAGAAGTTTGAGATTGCCGCCATATTTTCCATCAGGATTTTATCTTTACTTAGAGACCAAACATGACTTGGCAGTTGTTAGTTATCTGTCCACTATTGATTTGTGCCTCATAGGCATGTGGCACAGATATGAAAAAATATGCATATTCTTCCCCTATTAGCACTGCCGCTAAAAATATATATCTCATCACAATCGGATTTATACAAACTCCAATATTCCATGTTTTCTTCATGAGACATATATCTGTTGCAGGTGCAATACTTCTCTTACAGGGACAAAGGTATCTAGTGTAAAAGTAATGTATTTCCTGCAGACAAATGGTTTCTTCCATTTCTGTGTCTATGCGTAAATACATGTCTATATTGTCTGAAAAGACCTTTTGTCTAATTATCTGTTCATTCTGAATCTGTAATCTGTCTTTCACACAGAAGGCATCTTCTTTCAGTCATCTGGGCATCAAAAGGACTTCATGCATTTTAATTAGGATTGTCACTTCTCTTTGCGTCCAATCTATACATCCATGTCTTACTTGTATTAGTCTATTGTACAATCCTGCATTTAAGAGTGTCAGCTTTTGTCTCCCACTGCAATTGAGAGAGGGGAGGAGGGAGGGCACAGAGTTTTCCTCTCTGGTGGGGCTGCAGCTGTTAATATTTTCTATGACAAACCACTTTTGCAATTTTCTATTAAAATTTGCAGCCATTCTAGAGACATTAACACTTTCTTTTTTTCTTTTGTTTACAGCTTGTTGCTTAGGAAACTGACCACTGCTGCTGTCTAGCTTGTAAGCGCTGCGCTGAAGCTGGCCAGGATTAGGTGGTTAAGTGTGCTAGAGTGTTCCTGGCCAGCTTACAAGCTCAATAGAAAAGCTCTTGTAAGCACTTCCCCAATCTGCTGTCAAGCAACGGTTGTCGGTCTCCAGGATAACGAACTGTAAATAAAGGAAAATTGCTAATATCTCAAGAATGGCTGAAATTTTTAATGGGCAATAAATTGAATAATGACTATTTACAAGCACTATCTGACTATCCATGTATGAAGCAGTGATTAACCATTTAACTCCCTCTTGCACATCCTTTATCTTTCTGTCATTCACACTGCGGATTTAATATTCACAGACTCGGACTCGGAAGATGAAGATTCCCATTTCTACTCTGTAGATGAGATTGCGAGGTTTAGAAAAGGATCTCAAGAGGGGCAAAGCTTCTTCTCTGCTTCCATCACCATTTTAAAAGGACGGATTACAGCTTGGACTGAAGCCAAGGTCACATTTTTCATTGCCCTCTATTTAATTCACATACCTGCTGGTGGGGGTCTATTGGGGTTTCCATCACGGGAAGAATAAAATAACATGCAGGGATATCCTTGCTGTGAAATATTACTGAAAACCTGACACGACCATTTGTAGTGATGCGACTTTCTTATTTTATTTTACTTTATATACCGTAGAATGAAGGAAACAAGAGGCAGGAGAGTCACCACGGCGAAGCCGTTCTGGATGTGGAAAATGGTCGGATTTTCAGCGTCTCGAAGTACAAAGGCAACGCCGACCTCAGCTATCTTTGTATTGAGTCTGACATAGTATCACTTTATCACAAAGGTATACGCTGTGACCTAGCACATAATACGCCTGCAAGTATTTTCAGAACTGTTTTGTCTCTAAGAGATAGCAAAGGATGAGAAGTCCTTTGTGCAATGCGTCTGCATGTCTCTTATGTATCCTGTTCTTCCATGGTCTCTTACATCTTTCCTGTTGATCTTTATTCTCTGCAGCCTCCATAGAAGATTATTTACCGCCAAGCACACTAGAAATTCCCACTTTTGTACAACCTGAAAACTTGAACCCTACTATATACATTTCGGAAGAGGGGGTCTCTGCTCAGCTATCCGGAGCTCGAAAAGACAGGAGCCCCAAAATGCTCTCGCTTTCTGTCCGTATTGACCTCAATCTTGTGAAGAATGTGAAGGTATTATTATTTATTTATTTTACTCACTTATATAGCGCTATTAATTCCACAGCCCTTTGCAGACTATGGGTGCTGTCCCCATTGGAGCTCAGAATCTACATTTCCTATCAGTATGTCTTTGGAGTGTGGACGGAAACCGGAGAACCCGGAGGAAACCCACGCAAACACGGGGAGAACATACATGGGATTTGAACCCAGGACCCCAACGCTACTAGACTGCAGTGCTAACCACTGAGCCACCGTGCTGCCCCTTATTAGATCTAATAATTTAGCAATAAAAGCGGCGAGTAAAGAAGTAAAGACACTTCGACCATAGAAGTAAAAGGGTTACTTCTTAGCATTATCACGCAAAATTTGGGATGGTGCGACTTGATTCCCAGGGCCCCGGTCCAATGGCCATGTCTGTGATCTGCTGCTGCCAGTCGGTAGCCCTGCGAATCGCCTCTTACTTGACAGCATCTCGGCTAATGTGATGCTGCGTCAGGCCGGGTAATCATACATAGGAGCACAGAGAATCACTTCCTATCAGATTACTGACATGGTCTTAATTAATTCGCACCAGGATATATAAGGGATTAAATGGCCAGGATTGGTGGTACCTCTGATTCCTGTCGTTTTGGCAGAGTGCCGACTGTACAGTACAGCTGGCACCTATAAGTAATAAGGTGGGCACTGCTTTTGAGAGTGATTTTCTTATGTCATAAAGTAATACATCACAGGGCGGAGGGGTGAAACTGGAGTGCGAGAAGACAAAGAAAAGCCATACATTTGTTTGCAGCATGTCACAATAAAAAATAAGTTTTGGAAATATGTCTTTGAGGACTCCATTAACTATACATGTGTACGTTTTTTGCAGGAATTCTTGGTGGCTCTGAGACTAGATGGCGCAACACTACGTCACCACATGGCACTTCCAAATCAGAGCTGGCACAGTCAAGTGAGCCATTTTCATTCTATATAATGTCAACTTTAAAGTGGTTCGGACAAAAGTCTCCGCTCTTTCTACGTGACTACCGACTGCTAAATCTTGACAGTGTGGGGTGCCCACGCTGTCAGGGTTCTCCAGTGTCGCTGGTGGTTATGTTACCGCATGTATGCGATTTGCAGTCATATACTGACTAGTCTCATCTGGTATTTCTCAATTCACTTCTGTAGAGAGAGGCCCAATGCATCTAGTCAGCATGTGACTGTAAGTCGCATACAAGTGATCACTTGATTGCCCACTCGCAGCAGAAATACTGCAGAATCTTGGGAGCATGTGCACAACACGCTGTCACAATTTAGCAACATGCAGCCTCTAAAAGTGACTGCAAATTTTTGTCCTAAACCTGGACAACTCCTTAAAAGACCCTCATAAACAGTATATGAAAATTGTTCAACGAACGATCATTGATCAGTGGCACCAACACATCACAGCCAATTGGCCAATATTGGATTTTTTTTTTGGTCGGTGATGCAGCCAGTGCTGATCACCCACCGAAAAAAATCAACATGCCGAACCATTGTTTTTAAACGAGAATGAAAGCTTTTCGGTGAGTCAAAACGATCCAGCTCATAATCATTCATTATGGGAAAATCACCCTTTTCATTTGAGTTTTATCTAACATATATGGGCTTCTTTTTAGGCCTACAGCGATCTCTACTGACCCTCCATACTCATCCACTCTTGGAATAATTTATAAGCAATTTTTATTATCACGTATTGTTTGATTTTTTTTTTTTTTTTTTTACATATAAAAAATGTTTATCTTCCTTACAAAATTGGAAGAATTTTGTGACTTTATAGTTCTGTAAAGGTTATCAAAAGTTTGACTGTCTGTCCATTTGGGCTATAACCCGGCCTGAGGATATCGCTACTCTTTTTCCGGGCAGCTGTGGCAGTTTGTTTTATTTTTCTTTCTTATTTTTCCTCCTATAATTTCCTTTCTCTATCTTCAGATCATGGATTTTCTAGACGTAGTTGATGATCCGATTTTAGGCTACAGCCCCCCAGCTGTTATCACTATCCTGCATACCCATCTCTTTAGCTGTGCCGTGGATTACAGGTAGTAGAGACAAAGTGTATGCCGTTATTCTATATTCTTTTATATAAAATATTAAGCACATTGTGATTTCCATCACCTATCTTGTACTAATCCTTAGTCACAGCCGGATTTGCAGCCCAGAACGGTGTTAACATTTCTGCCCGCAGCTACTGGAACCAGTTGGCAGCTTGTAGACCAACACATCAATTATATCTTAGTTCAAACCCTATAATCAATGCAATGATCTGTCCTGCAATGCATTCTGGGAGTGTTAGTTCATCTTACATATGATTACCGTACGGTGCTTTTAGAGTATCCGTCATTTTAACTTTATTTCAATAGTACGCATGAAAATAAGCAACATCAGATTTCCCTATGACTGAGATAGGAGATGGCAGTTGGTGCTTTTAAAATTCTATGGAGAGGGGAGGAGCTAGAGGCCAGACACATCAGTTACAGTTCTCCATCGAACTTTATTAGCACCAACTGTCATCTCCTATTTCAGTAGTAGGAAATTCAGAATTAATTTAGAACAGATTTAAACCCTGAATTGAAAATTTTGAGAAGAAAAGATTAATCCAGGAGGAGAAAGACGCATAATTCTCTGATAAGACTTATTACAAATCTTCTTGTTTTCACGCGTACTTTTGAAAACAACGGTTACGCTTTGCTATAAGGAATACACTTCCCAGAATGTAAGTCGCCCGATCATGCACTGATATACTACATAAAATCATGCAATGGTACCCGCTAAGATGCATTTCCATGGCGCGCAAACTCAGCAGATATTTGGAAATCTCCTGCCTTTTACAGCACTAGTGTTATGCGGAGAGTATCCGTACCATAAATTGGCCCATGCTGCAAATTTGAAACCAATGTCAATTGAAGCCGCACCATTCTCACTATGAAATCCACATCCGAAATGCCCCATGGGAACATATCCAAAAAGGGGTTTGCCCATCACTCGTTTCAAGGGCATACCATTGCATCAGAGACGACCCTTCATTAGAGCTTCCATGGCTGATTGGGAGAAAAATACATCCATCTATCTATCTATCTAATATACACATACAGTCCAGACCAAAAGTTTGGACACACCTTCTCATTTAAAGATTTTTCTGTATTTTCATGACTATGAAAATTGTACATTCACACTGAAGGCATCAAAACTATGAATTAACACATGTGGAATTATATACCTAACAAAAAAGTGTGAAACAACTGAAAATATGTCTTATATTCTAGGTTCTTCAGAGTAGCCACCTTTTGCTTTGATGACTGCTTTGCACGCTCTTGGCATTCTCTTGATGAGCTTCAAGAGGTAGTCACCGGAAATGGTCTTCCAACAATCTTGAAGGAGTTCCCAGAGATGCTTAGCACTTGTTGGCCCTTTTGCCTTCACTCTGCGGTCCAGCTCACCCCAAACCTTCTCGATTGGGTTCAGGTCTGGTGACTGTGGAGGCCAGGTTATCTGGCGTAGCACCCCATCACTCTCCTTCTTGGTCAAATACTCCTTACACAGCCTGGAGGTGTGTTTGGGGTCATTGTCCTGTTGAAAAATAAATGATGGTCCAACTAAACGCAAACCGGATGGAATAGCATGCCGCTGCAAGATGCTGTGGTAGCCATGTTGGTTCAGTATGGCTTCAATTTTGAATAAATCCCCAACAGTGTCACCAGCAAAGCACCCCCACACCATCACACCTCCTCCTCCATGCTTCACGGTGGGAACCAGGCATGTAGAGTCCATCCGTTCACCTTTTCTGCGTCGCACAAAGACACGGTGGTTGGAACCAAAGATCTCAAATTTGGACTCGTCAGACCAAAGCACAGATTTCCACTGGTCTAATGTCCATTCCTTGTGTTCTTTAGCCCAAACAAGTCTCTTCTGCTTGTTGCCTGTCCTTAGCAGTGGTTTCCTAGCAGCTATTTTACCATGAAGGCCTGCTGCACAAAGTCTCCTTTTAACAGTTGTTGAAGAGATGTGTCTGCTGCTAGAACTCTGTGTGGCATTGACCTGGTCTCTAATCTGAGCTGCTGTTAACCTGCGATTTCTGAGGCTGGTGACTCGGATAAACTTATCCTCAGAAGCAGAGGTGACTCTTGGTCTTCCTTTCCTGGGGTGGTCCTCATGTGAGCCAGTTTCTTTGTAACGCTTGATGGTTTTTGCAACTTCACTTGGGGACACTTTCAGAGTTTTCCCAATTTTTCGGACTGACTGACTTTCATTTCTTAAAGTAATGATGGCCACTCGTTTTCCTTTACTTAGCTGCTTTTTTCTTGCCATAATACAAATTCTAACAGTCTATTCAGTCAGACTATCAGCTGTGTATCCACCAGACTTCTGCACAACACAACTGATGGTCCCAACCCCATTTATAAGGCAAGAAATCCCACTTATTAAACCTGACAGGGCACACCTGTGAAGTGAAAACCATTTCCGGTGACTACCTCTTGAAGCTCATCAAGAGAATGCCAAGAGTGTGCAAAGCAGTCATCAAAGCAAAAGGTGGCTACTTTGAAGAACCTAGAATATAAGACATATTTTCAGTTGTTTCACACTTTTTTGTTAAGTATATAATTCCACATGTGTTAATTCATAGTTTTGATGCCTTCAGTGTGAATGTACAATTTTCATAGTCATGAAAATACAGAAAAATCTATAAATGAGAATGTGTCCAAACTTTTGGTCTGTACTGTACATACATACAGTCTAGTATAAATGCTCATTGTAACTCGTGCAGTGGATCGTGTCGGGCTATTCACATAAATATCAGGGAACGTGTTTGGAGTTTGTGCCACAATATTGCAAACACTTTAGATAAAGTTTATTGAGAAAGATCTGTCCGTAGTCATAACACACATTCTCTCCCAGATGTGATGGCACAGTCAGAGGAGGTTAGTGAGCGAGCTACGGAAGCCCATTGTTTGATGGCTCAGTAGGTCCTGTACATCAGACATTCAGTGATGTGAAAAGTGTTTCCCTCCTTCCTGATTTATTATTCTCTTGCATGTTTGTCACACTTAAATGTTTCAGATCACAAAACAAATTTAAATATTAGACAAAGATAACACGAGTAAACACAAAAAGCAGTTTTTAAATAAAGGTCTTTATTATTAAGAGAAAAAAGAAATCCAAACCTACAGGGCCCTGTGTGAAAAAGTGATTGCCCTCCCTTAAAACATAAATTAACTGCGGTTTATCACATCTTTGGGAAGCGGAGTACAATTTCCCTAGCCACACACAGGCCTGATTACTGCCAAACCTGTTCTCAATCAAGAAATCACTTAAATAGGACCTGACTGACAAAGTGAAGTAGGCCAAAAGATCCTCAAAAGCTTGACATCATGCTGCGATCCAAAGAAATTCAGGAACAAATGAAAAACAAAGTAATTGAGATCTATAAGTCTGGAAAAGGTTATAAAGCCATTTCTAAAGCTTTGGGACTCCAGAAAACTACAGTGAAAGCCATTATCCACAAATGGCGAACACATGAAACAGTGGTGAACCTTCCTGGGAGTGGCTGGCCGACCAAAATTACCCGAAGAGCGCAGCGAAGACTCATCCAAGAGGTCACAAAAGACCCCACAACAAAATCCAAAGAACTGCGGGCCTCAGTTAAGGTCAGTGTTCATGACTCCACCATAAGAAAGAGACTAGTCAAAAAGGGCATACATGGCAGTGTTCCAAGTTGAAAACCACTGCTGAGCAAAAAGAACATAAAGGCTTGTCTCAGTTTTGTCAGAAAACATCTTGATGATCGCCGAGACCTTTGGGAGAATACTCTGTGGACTGACGAGACAAAAGTTTAACTTTTTGGAAGGTGTATGTTCCATTATATCTGGCGTAGAAGTAGCACAGCATTTCAGAAAAGGAACATCATACCAATAGTAAAATATGGTGGTGGTAGCATGATGGTTTGGGGCTGTTTTGGTGCTTCAGGACCTCTGAGTCTTGCTGTGGTAAATGGAACCATGAATTCTGCCGTCTACCAAAAAATCCTGAAGAAGAATGTCCGGCTATCTGCTCGTGACCTCAAGATGAATCACACTTGGGTTATGCAGCAGGACAATGATCCAAACACACCAGCAAGTCCACCTCTTTTGACTTAAGAAAAACAAAATTAAGACTTTGGAGTGGCCTAGTCAGAGTCCTGACCTTAATCCGATTGCGATGCTGTGGCATGACCTTAAAAAGGCCGTTCATGCTCGGAAACCCTCCAATGTGGCTGAATTACAACAATTTTGCAAAGATGAGTGGCCAAAATTCCTCCAGAGCATTGTAAAAGACTCATTGCCAGTTATCGCAAACACTTGATTGCAGTTGTTGCTGCTAAGGGTGGTCCAACCAGTTATTAAGTTTAGGGGGCAATCACTTTTTCACACAGGGCCCTGTAGGTTTGGATTTCTTTTTCCCTTAATAATAAAGACCTTCATTTAAAAACTGCATTTTGTGTTTACTCGTGTTATCTTGTCTAATATTTGAATTTGTTTTGTGATCTGAAACATTTAAGTGTGACAAACATGGAAAAGAATAAGAAATCAGGAAGGGGGCAAACACTTTTTCACACCAGTGTATTCTCTGCAATACGGGACGTGATGAGGCATGCACACTTCACATGCTTCTGTATGTAAGTATATGGAGGCACAGTAGGAAGCCATGCAGCGCTGTGGGTGATGTATTACAGCCACATGAAAAACTGAACGTGCAGTTTTAAAAATCCATTAAAATGTATTTCTACTTCCCCCATGCCTTCTCTCGTCAGGCCGCTCTACCTCCCAGTCAGAGTCCTCATTACAGCAGAAACGTTTACTCTCTCCAGTAACATCGTGGTGGACACCTCAACCTTCCTGCTCAGGTAACTCCGGGTAAACCTCAGATATGGAATTTTACATATGCTGACGTGTTGTTCTTGGTGTCTGTGAGCAGAGATTTGAGTATGGCGGTCTTATTTTAATTATCTTACGGGTTGTTATGAATTAAATATGCCTATTTTATATTTCACTTTTTTTTTCCTTTGTATATGAATTTATAATTAGAAAGAAAGGATTTTGTTTGTTTGTTTTTTTTACTTGAAACCCCATATACATATTTTAGGCAAGGGGGCCCTGGGCAACCCATACAAATCGCAGGTGCATGTCAACCCATCGGCACCCCATTAGTGCACCTCAGGGGTGCCATTGGAGTTACAGAGGAAACCCCCTGCCTTTGTTACAGGGGTTGTCCGGCCTTGGGGTACAAGCACTGTGGGGGTTTGCCACTTTGTGTACTTTCGACCACATTAACACTAGATGTGTCCGGCCGCTCACTTCTAGTTGGCATGTGACCATATATATGCAGATGACATACTTGCTGCCACACTCCTACCACTCCCAGCGCCGGAATCAGAGACTCCTGATAGCGCGCAGATAGTGACTGCAGACTTGTACCCTAAGGCCAGACAACTCCTTTAACCCCTTAACAACCTTGGACTTATAGTTATGATGTGGGCTCCATCGATAAGCCCACATCTTTTCTGGCACATGATCGCGGGTCGGCGATGGGTTGGCATGACAACACTGGGTCTGCAGGAGACCCCTGTGGTTGTCATAGCCGATCTGCCCAGCGGTCGGCGCTCATAGCAGATGAGAATTACTGCTACACACAGCAAGGCTGAAGCCCACCTATGTGTAGCACAGGCGATCAGATGATCGCAGCTTCTAGTCTCCCATGGAGACTATTGAAGCCAGTGAAAAGTGAAAAAAAAATGTTTTTAAAAAAATATATAAATGTTCAAATTACCCCCCTTTCACCCCATTCAAAATAAAAAATACACATATTTGGTATTTCCACTTTCAGGATTGCCCAATCTATCAATATATAAAAAGAATTAATCTGTTCGGTAAATGGCGTAATGAGAAAAAAAATCAAAACTCCAGATTTATGTTTTTTTTGGTCGCCGCAACATTGCACTAAAGTGCAATAACGGGCGATCAAAACATCGTATCTACACAAAAATTATATCAATAAAAACGCCTGTTTGACACTCAAAAAGTAAGCCCTCACCCGGCCTCTGATCCCGAAAAATGGAGACGCTACAGGTCTCTGAAAATGGCGCCATATTTTTTTATTTATTTATTTTTACAAACGTTGGATTTTTTTTCCCACCACTTAAATAAAAAAGAACCTATAGATGTTTGGTGTCTACGGAGTCATAATGACAGGTCAGATTTAGCCTTTAGTGAACATGGTAAAAAAAAAAATACAAACCACTATTGTGGAATTGCTTTTTTTTGCAATTTCACTACACTTGGATTTTTTTCCCGTTTTCCAGTACATGATATGGTAAAACCAGTGATGTCGTTCAAAAGTACAACTCGTCCTGCAAAAAAGAAGCCCCTCACATGGCCATATTAACCGAAAAATAAAAACGTTATGGCTCGGAGAAGAAGGGGAGCAAAAAACGAAAACGGAAAAACCCAAGGTGGTAAAGGGGTTAAACTCCTTAAATGCCACAGTTTCTAATGACCCCAGGATCTAAGGGGTTAAAAGCTGGGCTTGAACTTCTCTTCAATATTGGCCATAATGGAGGGATATTTGCTGTTAATTATAGCTGTCAGCATGACCCTTTCATATTCAGTCATGCCCCTAATTATAAAGTGGAGTTTTTCAGCACAAAATGACTGTTCAAACCAAGCCTAGGCACTCGCTGAGTGGCCAAACAGTTCAGTGCACCTTCCCACCTACTTGTTTTCCATCTCTGCCCTTCTCCTCCTTGATTGACAGCCACCCTGTCCTTACAGAAGCCAGAGAAGGGCGGTAGGTGGGAAGGTGCACTGAACTGTTTGGTCGCGCCAAGGGTGCACCGAGCGCCTGTGCTTGGTTTGAACAGTCATTCTGTGCTGACAGACTCCCTTTATTCTGTGATTTTACTTTTACACTGCTGGATTGTGGCATTTTGAGTTTCTTCATTTCTGTTCTCACTTTTGGTTTTCTTTTAGGTTCATTTTAGATGACTCCGCTCTTTATCTGTCAGATAAATGTGAAGCCGAGGTTACAGACTTAAAGAAAGGTATGGGGTTATCAAGAGCGGCTATAATTGTGATGAGTTGGTTGAAGCATGGGGGGCATTTTTTATATGACCTAAGGAGGGGTTTGAGCTACATTCCTCTTTCATAATGGTAGACAGACGTGGAAATATCTAGAATGATTTGGATGTTAATGCATTTTTATATTTTTTTATAAACATGGTTCTGATGTCATTGACATTTTCTGAAGTCAAGGCCTCCTCTTTTACAGCTTTAGGAACTATTTTCTTTATTGATTTTGCAATGTGCAGTAGAAAATACTGCAAGTCCAGAACATTACACTGAAAGGAACTTTAAACACATGGTAGATACTTATTAGGCTGTGAAACATATCTGCCGATATTTACGGCGTGAACTGCTGAGGACAGCGATTGGCTGCAGCGGTCATATGCGCTATAGTAGCAACGTCACCACTGCAACCTCACAGCAAAGACAGATGAGGCAGCACGGGACCCCGGGGGAGGGTTGTTGTTTCACGGATTGGTTGTCGATGCGCCATTAGCACTACAATTTTTTTTATTTTTTAAATAAACTGTACCCAGGGACTGGTATTTTTTTTTTAAAGGGGACAGCCCCTTTTAAGGCTGATATATATCCACTAGATGGCAGTAATTCTTTTTTTGTATTGAAACTGTTTTTTTACAGGGGAATTTCCGAACAGAACTTTTTTGTATTGTAAAAACATGTATGTTTGCAATCCGAAGCATGCGTGGTGTTAGTTCACACATGCCTTTGTGACGGGGCTAGAGACGTCATGGTCGTTGTGTCTGTAATCAAGGAGGCCCAGGTCACACGTGTAACCAATGACACGTGATCTGAGACGGGAACGGAAACTGTCAAAATCCCGTCAGCGTTAAGAAATTTTTGTCGGGGGGGCTTGGGGTTGTAGCCACAGTTTTACAATACAGTTAATGCATGACTAAGCTGCTCTGTACATCTAACGGGAATCTGTCAGGATCAACCTTCCTATATGGGCATGTAGGTCATAGGAAGCTGAGTAAAATGATACCTTGATGTCTGCAATCTGTTGTCTTATTCCAGCAAAATCCACATTTTTCTTAATATGCAAATGAGCTGTTAAGATCTATGGGCCGGACATAGCTCTAGAGTCAGATCCTTAGGGAGATCTATGTTAAGACATCGGATCGCAGATATCAAGGTGTCATTTTATTCAGCTCCCTATGACCTACATTCCCGTATAGACTGCTTAGGAGGGTTGATCCTACTGACTGATTCCCTTTAATGCACTCTGTACATTTATGTGGAATAGGTAGGGAGTATCAAATGTTGCTTTACATGATATGATCCTTTGTCCACAGATTATGTCTGTGTCCTGGATGTAGACCTCTTAGAATTGGTCATCACAACATGGAAAGGAAACTCCTCATCCAAACTGGTAGGAATGGGATGATTGTAATCGATGATCATGAGGTCTGGATTAGATAGAACTGCATACATGTGGAAGGAGGCAATTATTGCTCGTAAACCATAATGGATTCAACAATACCAGAGAATCATACATCTCTGTACAAGAAGGCACAGAAAAAAATATTAAAACATTTGATTTTTATTGATGTAATAAATATAAAAAATCCTTGTTAAAAATAAGCATAATGTATCAATTTGTAGCAAGCAGAAAGCACCTTTCTTCTTTGTCTAAATTGGAGTGCCATATTGGACTGTGGGGAAGTGACTCGATTTCATTTGTTACCATTTTTTTTATTTTTTTTTATCAAATGCTTTTTATTAATTTTTATAAAGATTTTCACAAAGGTAAAAATAAAAAACAACAACAACCAGACAATCATTGGAGAAACCCAGTTCTCCACCCCTCAACCTTAAGAAGCATTAAACATGAGTTATTTATACATCTTGTCTCTGCAAAACCAGCAGAATTAGATGAACAAATATTTGAACATTAGTAACAATAATCAATCCAATTACATATAACTTGTGGAAATACTAATAACATTTTTAGTAATTTTCAAAGACGTTTAATTTGAGGCATCATATAAACGTAACTCAAAGCAAGCCGGGGGGAAATCTCCTCAGTTCCCTAAATGTCAAACCAGAGACATCAATTCATAGACCCCATATCTTGTCAAATTTAGAGACCGCATCTCTTTTTAGGTATATGCCTTTTTCCAAATTTACTAGCCAGTTAACTTTATTAATAAATTCTGATATCATAGGCTTCTGATCTGCTATCCATTTTTGGGCTATCAATTTTCTTGCCATATATAACATATGTGCTGCCGCAATTTTGCCTTACTCATCAATAGTCATTTGTTACCATTCTAATAAAAATTTCAACTGGAGCACAAGTGCTTAATGCGGGAAAATTTTTGGATTTGCTTATCAGGTGTAATGGGAACTTACCTTCCTCTATAGAGGTATTCTCTTTGGCTAGGTATTCTAAGGTACGCAGTGCTTCTTTTTCGACTTCAGTGGGAAAAATGATGTCTATTTGAAGCAAAATTTTGCAAGCGAACAAATGGAGATCCTTTGTCTGTTTGCTACAAATTGATATCTTATGCTTATTTTTAGCAAGGATTTTTTATATTCATTACATGAATAAAAATCTAAGATTTTAATAATTTTTTCTGTGCCTTCTTGTACAGAGGCGGATGATTCTCTGGTAGTGTTGTATCAATTGTATTTTTGGAGGTGATCTATATACACTTTTGGCACGGTGCATTAATTCGTAAACCATAACCCGGGGAATCCATACTTGTGAGTTTATGCTTTGCAAAAAGAATTGAACATCTTTTTCCCCTGACTTAGGGTATTGCCCATTAAGGCGACATTCACGTATCCATTTCCATTTTTACAACTGTGTAAAACAGATCGTTTTTCTTTCATGTGTCATCGGTGTTGCACCTTTGTTGCAGCTAGTTAGTTTTTTTCTCATCCATTTTTTAAAAAACTGAAGGAAGTGAACAGTTTATACTTTTTCTTTATCTATTGGCTCTTATCAATAGATCATTTAAAAACGGATGAAATATGGAAGGAAAACTGAAGTTCAAATTATGGCTGTGTGCACATAGTCTTTTTGCTGAGTTTTCTGAGCAGAAACGGAACAGAAACTTCCACGTTTTGGAGGTGTTTTGAGATTTGGAATGTTTCTACTCAGTTTCTGCTCCAAAGATTCCTCAAAAAACTCAAGTCTTCTGTGTTTCACTGATCCACATACACTTTGATGAAAACAAGTTATCACGTGTCCCAAGGATAGGTGATAACTTACTGATCTGGGGCGTCCAACCACTTGGATCCGCACCAGTCTGCAAAACATGGAATTTTTATTCCTGAAGGGGCACTTTTATCTCTATTAGAATGGGCTGGCAGTGCGCATGCTCGACTGCCACTCCATTCATTCCTTATGGGACTGCTCTCAGCTTTTTTCAGCAGCCCCATAGGGAATGATTGGAGATGCAGTCGAGCATGCGCACTGCCAGCTCATTCTAATGGGGATATAAGTGCCTCACTCTGCTGATCGGTCCATGTCCCTGTGGTCGGACCCCACAAATTATTATTATTTATTATTATAGCGCCATATATTCCATGACGCTTTACATGTGAAAAGGGGTATACATAATAAAAAAACTAATACAATAATCATGAACAATACAAGAGGAGAGAGGACCCTGCCCGCGAGGGCTCACAGTCTACAAGGGATGGGTGAGGATACAGTAGGTGAGGGTAGAGCTGGTCGTGCAGCGGTATGGTGGAGTTATGGTTACTGCAGGTTGTAGGCTTGTCGGAAGAGGTGGGTCTTCAGCTTCCTTTTGAAGGTTTCCACGGTCAGCGAGAGTCTGATATGTTGGGGTAGAGAGTTCCAGAGTAGGGCGGGGTGGATGCATGAGAGAAATCTTGTATGCGAATGTGGGAAGAGGAGATAAGAGGGTGTTAGGGCGAACATTTTGATATGTTCACTAGTTGCCTGCTCCTGGCCTAATGCATATGATCAAGTGCATGCAAGAAAGAATAACATCAGACACACACACAGTCGGATGTAAGCTCTCCTTGATCAGCTATGGCACAGCTCCAAGTGTCTTTATTCAACCCGAACATAGACTTATATATACTGTAAATAGGGGCTCGGTTAGCCCTAGAATGTGAGTAACCAGGTGTATTCATTGGTTAGTCCATGGGCAGATCCATGAGGTCATCAGGGTGGGTTTGGTCCATGAGGTCATCAGGGGGGCGTGATCCATGAGGTCATCAGGGTGGGTTGGTCCATGAGGTCATCAGGGGGCGTAGTCCATAAGGTCATCATGAGGTAATCAGGGTGGGTGTCTCCAAGCGATGTGTCGCTCTGTGATTGGTTAGTCCTTCTATAGAATTCAGCTTCCTCTTGGAACTTCCTTGTACGACAGGATGTAGTCATAAATAAAGTCTCCACCTTTGCACATGTACAACAGGATGTAGTCATAGGTCCAGTTGCCATCTTGCATAACAGAGCATGGTGTGATGAAACAGGAAATGGCAGCCATCTTTTGATCTAAACAAGCTTATGTAAGGTGAAATAATACACTTTATGGGTCTTTTCTCTCAATCTCCTATGTCTTGAGGTTAATTAAGTATTTGATCCTATGGCTCTCCTCAACAAGGGAAGTAGAGAAGGAGATCTTGTGAGGATCGGAGGTTGCATGTAGGTATGTACCGGTAGACTAGGTCACAGATGTATGGAGGAGACAGGTTGTGGATGGCTTTGTATGTCATGGTTAGGGTTGTGAACTGGAGTCTCTGGGTAATGGGGAGCCAGTGAAGGGATTGACATAGGGGAGAGGCCAGGAAATAGCGGGGGAACAGGTGGATTAGTCAGGCAGCAGAGTTTAGGATAGATTGGAGGGATGCGAGAGTGTTGGAGGGGAGGCCACAAAGCAGGAGGTTGCAGTAGTTGAGGCGGGAGATGATGAGGGCATGCACTAGTGTTTTTGCAGCTTTTTGATTAAGGAATGTGCGGATTCGGGAAATATTTTTGAGTTGGAGTTGGCAGGAGGTGGAAAGGGCTTGGATATGTGGTTTGAAGGAGAAATCAGAGTCAAGGGTTACCCCGAGACAGCGAGCTCGCAGGACTGGTGAAAGTGATCAGCCATTGCTTTTGATGGAAAGGTGAGGTCTAGGTCTGTTTGGGGGGTTAGGTGAGGTCTAGGTCTGTTTGGGGGGTTGAGTGAGATGGGGGAAAGATGACCAATTCTGTTTTGTCCATGTAAAGTTTTAGAAAGGAGGTGATATCGGGTCCAGAGAGTTAGATCTGTGTGTCATTAGCATAGAGGTGATGCTGAAAGCTGTGGGCCTCTTTGAGCTGTCCCAGGTCGAAGGTGTAAATGGAGAAGAATAGAGGTCCTAGAATTGAACCTTGGGGAACACCGACAGATAGTGGGTGAGATGAGGAGGTGGTGTGTGAGTGGGAGACACTGAATGTCCTGTCTGTTAGGTATGAGGAGATCCAAGATAGGGCCATGGCTGTGATGCCAAGAGATGAGAGAGTCTGTAGTAAGAGGGAATGGTCCAGTGTGTTGAAGGCAGATAACAGGTCCAGGAGGAGGAGAACAGAGAAATAGCTCTTGGCTTTGGCGGTTAGTTAGTCATTGGTGACTTTAGTCAGGGCAGTTTCAGTAGAATGGTGCGGTTGGAAGCCAGATTGTTAGCGGTCAAAGAGGGAGTAGGAGGAGAGGTGGGAGGACAGTTCAAGATGGACGTGTTGTTCCAGTAGTTTTGAGGCATAGGAGAGAAATGATATGGGGCGATAGCTAGACACAGAGGATGGGTCAAGGGAGGGCTTTTTGAGGATGGGTGTGATTGAGGCATGTTTGAAGCAAAAGGGAAAGACACCAGTTAGTGATAGGTTGAAGAGATGGGTTAGGGTTGGGATGAAGACTGTGGTGAGGTTTGGGATGAGCTGGGACGGGATCGGGTCAAGTGCGCAGGTGGTGAGATGTGATCTGGAGAGTAGAGAAGAAAGTTGATCTTTCGTAATGGCAGAGAAGCTAGTTTTGAAGGAGGAGGGCTGGGTATTTATGAGGAGGGGCTGTGGGGACTGTAGGCCAAAGCTTTGTCTGATGTTGTCAATCTTCTGCTTGAAGAATGAGGCAAAGTCTTCAGCTCAGGTGAGAGGAGAGGAAGGAGGCACTGGGGGATGGAGAGAATTGAAAGTCCATAAGTTATCTTCTATCCTGTGGATAGGTAATAACTTCTTTTCCCCGGAAGCAACCCCTTTAATGGCCAACTGAGTCTTGGCCACAAAACGGATGAAAACAGGACATGCAATTCGGACCCAGATTCATTTTAAAAACTGATGCGTGTATGGGTCAATAAAACTCTATGGGTCCTTGTGCTGTGTGCGGAAAAAAGCAGACCGCACGAGGACATGTAAAATGGTTGTGTGAATGCAGCCTTACCAAGCATCTGGCAAATCAATTTGCGAAGTTTGAGAGTCACTTTTACCAGATGTAAGAGAGTGGAAAACTTTTGCATTTTGTCTCTTTTGCAATTTATAGAGCAAAATCGCCATTCACACAATCTCTACGTTGTATCTACTTTTAATGCTGGCAGATACGTGTACACATTGATGGGAACAGAGATGGAAATCCTCACAAAAGGCCACTTTTATAAAAAGTGTATATTTTGACAACAATTAAACAAAAGATTATTATGGCAATTCTCGTTTTGTAACTTGTGTGCCACATTGGTACCCGTACTATATATCAGAAACGTCGTAAAATAAATGAACTGTCAAACCTGCATCATTTCCTACTTTTAGAAAAACACTAAGGTGTCCGCCTGCTGTGATCTGACGAGGGATCTCGGCGTAGACTCTGCTGGCTTGTCCTGTATTTTATTAATGTGGCGCACACATGTGGGGATTAAAACATTTTAGAAATGAAGTTGTAGCTAAAGAAGTCACCTAAAAATGTCCACCTTCTACTGTTCATCTTCTCTATTACCCTTAACCCCCTGGCACCACACCATACATTTACTTGAAATGTGCGCATACCAGTGATGACAACCGTCCTACAGCAGCCGCCAGTATCAGAGACATCTCTAATCTTGGTCGTTTAATAGTGACTGTCTATTATTCTGCTGCCAGTGTCGTTCCGCTCATCTCTCCTCTCCGTCCAGGCTCAGCCACTGTTTGAACTTCGATGCTCTAACAACGTCCTCCACATTCACACCTGCGCGGACTCCTGTGCCATGCTTGCCAACTTCACCCAGTATGTGATGAATAATGGAGACCTTCACTGCCCTCCAAAGCCTGAGCCGCCCACCGAGATTGCGGGACAGAAATTACAGGTACCGGCTTCCTGAACAATGGCTTGTGTGTATTGCTTGTACAGGTACACTTCACACTAGGTAGGGTTGTGGTTATTGGGTTGCTTAGCTAATTTGGTCAGTTTAAGAAACTATACGTAAAGCACTGATATAATGACTAGTACTTGTATGGAAAATATATATTAATATAATAGACTCTTCTGGAGCTTCTACTTCCTCTTAATTTACCTTTTGGCCTCTGTGATAGCGATCTGAGGCAACATAAAGGGATATTCCCATCTCCAAGATCCTGTCCCAATATGTAGTAGTTATAATAATAATTTTAGCAAATACCTCCAATTAGAAATGAAGTATAGTTCTTCTGATTCACTATGTCGCTTACCCCATGTGCAGGGCATTGCAGTAGCCTAGATATCCATGGTTACGACCACTCATAAAATGACAGTTTGTTGCTAGTGGTCATAACCATGGATACAAAACTTCTGCATTGCCCTGCGCATGGGGTAAGTGACATAGTGAATCAGAAGAGCTAATACTACATTTCTAATTGGAGATATCTGCTAATATTATTATTACACCGAATACATATTGGGATAGGATCTTGGTGATGGGAATACCACTTTAGACATCATGCAACCTCAGAGAGTAGTATATATTTTTATGATGCAGCGCTGGTCATCCCAGCAGCCAGACCCCCATTGATCAGCAAGTTATCCCTTTTCTTCTAGATAGGGGATAACTTGTTTTTTTTGGGAACACCCTGTTAATTCAGAGTATTGGATTTCATTACCCTTTCTACAGAGCCTTTTCTGATGGAACATTTTTGGTATTGGGTAGAGGCGACCTCTGATCATAAGATGCCCTCGGTATGCTGGTGATCAGGGACCCTGTGTTACCACCGCACTACATTAGTCTATCTGCTTAATACATAGCCACCTTGGCTCATCCAGCTCAAGAAACATTTTTCTTAGCTTTGATTGAATGAAAGACCCCCATCATTAAACCCAGCATACCCTTTTTCAATATACGTTTTCTAAACCAGAGAGCCCTGTTAAAATAGAGGAGAGATTCTTCAGAGGAGGAGTGTTCAGTGGCCTCACAAGCAGGTACGTGCGCCGTATGTAACCTAAGTAGCAAAATGTTAATATAGTGCATAAATATTAAAGCGTATTACAGTGACCACAAATTATCACCTCTCCACAGAATAGGTGATAATTTGCTACTCTGTGGATGGCCGACCGCTAGGACCTGCACCGAACAGGGAAATATTGTCCCCAAAGGGGACTTTTCTCCCCTTTATGAAATAAAGTGGCAGATCGGACACCATAACACCATTCCATTAATTCCCTGTGGGGCTGCAGGAAAAAGCTGAGTGCAGTGCTCAGCAGCCCCATAAGGAATGAATGGATCACAGGGATCACATGTGCACTACCCTACTCCATGACAGTGAGGATACAAGTGTGCCGTTCTGATCAGTCTGGGTTCCAGCGGTCGAACCCCTATCGATCCATCCTTTCCTATGGATTGGTATATCTTGCTTACACAGGACAACCACTTTAATTGGGTTCTACTCACATCAAGTTGGAGCCTTTTGTGAGAGTATTGTGTAATGTATACGTCCAACAAAAGGCTCCCACGTACGCCACACTGCCCAAGGACTGCCATGCTAAAGAAAATAGATAAATAACGTGTTATATAGTTTTTTTTTTACCAGATGCCTCTATATAGAAAAGCATACATCTCTGCACTAAAAATAAAAGTACACTGACCTCTCCAGGCCCGACGCACGTTTGGCCTCCTTGAGTGACATTTGGGGAGTAAACCACTGGGCTCTGCTGTAACGTAGAGGACTTTTTCTTTATATATATTATGTATGTATATATGTTTATACATTTCTGATCCAAACACCATTATTATCGCCCAGAGTTGTTGGAATAAGGAGCACCCCATGTGCTTTATGCCATGATATCAGATAGTATACAATGCTCTGGTTATTTTGTACTTGGAGCACGTAAGAACATGCAATGTAAAGTGAATGGTTTCCCTGCTGGTCATACATAATAGTGATGTTCTGTTGTGATCATTTTCTATTACATTTCTGTGTTTTGTTTTTTATTGAATACCTCACCTGTCTGCCACCTCTTGCAGTCTACTGACTTTGTTTTACCCCCTTTTATTTTGGCACACAAGAAGGCCTCATATGACCTCAGTTGATAAACAGCATCTTGACGGGCATCCAAATTCAGAGGATATGCACTCCCAAATTCCGTACTATGATGTTTTGCGGCTTCAGCCTCCTGGGTTCTGGCATCGGTTGTCTAAACACTTCCTTTCTAGCAATATCATTAATCTGAGAGCGGTAAACACGTTGACTTTTAAGGCCATTTTGAAATCAAGGAGCATTTTGTTTTTTCAGGAAGGACGAAGTTTTACCCATCTTATTAGGATCTAATGCTGCTGCCTTAGTTTGATGCCACTTTTGTTTTCTTGCATGCGGGTTCAACAATAGATTAATGCAATAAGAATAGGGATGAGCGGACGCGTGGAAGTTTGGGTTCTGCTACCCAACCCAAACTTTAGTCCAAAGTTCGGTTCGGGTACCAGAACTGTGCCAGAACTTTAACCAGAATCCAAGCCCCTTTGAAAACAATGGAGACCCGAACTTTAGATCTGGGAAAAAAAGATCTCTCTACCTCTCTCTCCTCGGACCTCCGAACATTACAAAGGACTTCCGGGAGAAGTTCGGCATTTAGCACTGGACACTAACTGTTCGGTATGAATCCCAAACTTTTAAGTTCATGTTCGCTCATCTCTAAATAAGAATAAATGACCCATGTCATCTCAACAAACCTTTCAGAGTGCTCTTTTTGCTTTCTATCCTGTTTTTTTTTTTTTATTATTATTTTTTTTTATTATTATTATTTGGGTAAGCTACTGTGCACAGCTTTCATCGTCACTCCCATTAACCGTGCAAGAGCATCGCCGACTGAACAGTGGCATAACTCACAGCTGATGGGGTTCCATGGCAAAATCTCCAATAGGGCCCCCAACTTTCAGGACCTTGTTCTTCTCATATGGCCAAAGTGGCTTCTTATACACCAGTACCTACAACCCCTGCACCCTCTATAATTACAACCCTCCATTCTTCTGACCTGGCCGTGCTCTTGCTTCTGACAATCGATTGGGTTCCCAGCGGTATGACCCACAGTTGTCTAAAAATTATCACCTACTCAGTACATAGTCGATAATTTGGAATACCCCCTTTTAGGGCCTTCTGGTGGGGTCACTATTATGTAAAAAATCCTTTTTTTCATAGCAATAAAAGGTCATTGAGAATTCACTCATTTATTGTTGATCAAATCTATTATGGTTACCTAAAAATTATTTGTCAGTGTGATGTCCCCCACTGGCATCTGCTAATGGTTACCTGAGGAGACAAGAGGGAACATGAGCGATCAGATTGAGGAGATTGTCATTACATATACATGCCTATCTTTCCAAACCTTAACCACTCGTTAGATTGTGCAGCAGTTCTTGTCCCTATAAATGTATCTTCATAGGTAAATGATCCTCAGATTGCTCCTGATCGCTTCCATTTTCAGCTGCAAATAAGTTATTGGCGGCCACATTCTAGGCTACATTTACACTACTTTCCATTTGCCTGTTTTGTTTTTAAGAACAGACAAACAGAATTAATGTCCAAAACAGATTCAGAGCGCATCATGCAAAACTTTTTCTTCCATTCTATAAACTGTCACAAAATGGACCCCATAATAATCGGTAGGACCACTCTTCTTCCATTTGCGAATGTTTCCATTTTGTACATGAATGACTCTAAACCGAACCGGCAAAAAGAATGTGCAAATAGAAATGTGAACTTGGCCTTAGAAAATAATCAGCCAGCAGCCGTTTCTCCCGACTTTACCATCCATACAGCCACATGCAACATAACTTGCTTCCGGAAAATGCATGAAACCAAGCATAGTGACAAACCGGGTGGGTATAGTTTTCTCCGATTTATTTTGTGTTATTTAGATTGTGTTCATCAAAAGAGAATCTCTCAGCTCATTGTATTTCCAAACCAGTTACATGTGTGAGTAGGTTATAAAAATACAAGTGGATTCGTACCTTTATTAACCCAAAACGCTGCTCTGCTGCAGATAAGTCCACTTTAGAAGTGATATTCAAATTAGACTGCAAGTGCTCTGGGCAGGAGGGAGCACTTGCACTGCTTGAGCTGCTGTTTCAGTTCTCAGCCCAACTCCACCCCTCTGTAAGTGATTGACAGTTACCACTGCTGCAGTATATCACATTCATGTGTGGCCTTCTTCTCTCCTAACCGCTGAGGGTGAAGTGGACCCTCATTCAATACACCTTGTATCGGTAACATTAGCAGTTGTAGTGACATGTTTAAAGCCCCTCCATACTGTTTAAAGCCCCTCCATATTGTTTAAAGCCCCTCCTTACTGTTTAAAGCCCCTCCATACTGTTTAAAGCCCCTCCATACACATTAGAAGCAGGCCAAACCTGATGATTTGGCATTATCACCATCTAATGCGTATGAGGCCTCACGTCTCTTCCCCGACATAATCAAAGAGGGACTGTGCTTGTTGAATTTGAACACCCGATGATTATGTTCTCTAGACACATAGGTGTAACTCGCCTCTCCCCATTAAAAACCCACACACTCTTAAGAAATGGGAGTGTGCATGTGTATGGAGAGTTATAGGAGATAGCTGTCCTCCGAGCGAGTCTTTGATTGACAGCCGATCTAAGATGTACAGCCCCTTTAGGCACAATATAAAACACTTTCCATCCGTTGATCCAATTCAGCTAAGAGTTACTTCAAGTTGTGATGGATAAAAGAAATCCGGTCTCCGGCGGGAATACTTCCCTCGCTGCGGGTGATGTCATAGGAATACAATCTCCATTGGGAATGATTAGTGGCTGGTACTGATGTCATGCTAATAACATCTCACACACCTGTCTCCATTTAAAATTCTTCCACTTTGCCAAATGTTATTTTTCCTGTCTGTACCGCTGGTAACTCTTAAGAAAAAAATTAGTGTCAGCAACATGGTCACCCAGACTGACACATGGTGAAGGAGCAAAAGATGAAAGGTCCTGAAATGGTTAAATATCATCATGTGCATGCAAATAAAAATCTGTACGATGCACAGAAATCATTTCCCCGGTATCGGAAGCTCCATTAACCTGAGTATACATCCTGTCCATGTCTGTTTGCATTATATTTAGAAGCCAGTGTAGTCTGTCCGGAGGTTGGTATTTGTTGTACAGCGGATCCAGGAGAGGCGGCTTCACTCCTTTTGTCATAAAGGTTAATTATTTTTGCAAAAGTCTAGTTATTCACCATCCGTGGTCCCATAGCTTGTCTAATAAACAAAAAATCAACTTCTCGTTGGTTTTCCGGAATTGTTCAGATTTTTTTTTACAATATTATATGGTACAGTCAGTACAATTAAAGAATAACTAAGCCTTATATAGTTTTGTTTTTCTATTTAAGTAGAGAAAAAAAATTGGAAAATTCGTAAAAAAAAAATAATAATTACGTGTGTCACTGTTTTCCAATACCCATAGCGTTTTCACTTGTTGGAGCTGCGTTAGGGCTTGATTTTTGTGTGACAAACTGATGTTTATATTCATACCATTTTTGGGGTATATGCGATGTCTCGATCAATTCTTTTTATAAAAAATGTGTCTCACTTTAATGGATAATATATACTATTTTATTAAATATTTTAATTATTAATATTTATTAAACCTAAAAATGTTAGTTTTTATGTCTTGTATTTCCGTTTCTATTAAATTTTATTTGTGATTTTTTTTTTTTAAGTAATATTTAATAAAATATTTTATTTGATCAGTTTTAATAACGATAATATGTTGATCTGTGCATACTTCATTATTCACTTGCTTTTTTTGTATAGGTTAACTTGATCACTTGTTGAATTTTTTTTTTGTGGGGCTGCAGCAACTGAAAAAAGCAATTTTGGCATTTTATTTTTCCTTTTCTCATTATGTCATTTACCGATCAGGTTAATTAATTTTATATATTGATAGAGGACTTTTACTGACACAATACAAATATGTATGTATTATTATTATTTTTTTTAATTGTTTATTTTCAATGAGGGGGAAGGTGTGAGAAGTCAAAATTTTATTTTCTTTTTTATACATTTTTAAAACTTTTTTATTATTAGTTTATTTTATGGGGAACTTGAAACTGTGATCGTCTGATCACTTCTGCTACAAACTGCAATACCACATTATTTTAGTGTATAGTAAAAATCACGTTCTCCTATGAACGCCATCCAGCCACAGGCTGGTCTTCATAGGAGCACCAGCATGACATGCACGGGGGCCTTCAGCTGATGGTTTAGTGAATCCTGCATTGAGCAGGGGGTTGGACTTGATGACCCTTCCAGCTTTAACATTCTAGGATTCTATATCTGCCATAGCAACCCATTGACACCTCACAATTGCGTCTCTGGGGGACCGATGGGGACATGGAACAGCACCCATCCCACATCCCACGTGCTGTAAATGCTGATGTTGGAGATTGACAGCAGCACTTAAGTGGTTAACAGCAGGACTTGGCTTGGCTCCACCTGCTGCTAGGCAGGTGATAGCTGTGTAACACAGCCGTTATCTGTCAGGAAAGATGCAAGCTCAGCTCATGAGCCTGCATCAAAGATGGTGAGCCCAACAAATGACCTTCATACATTAGGAAGGGGTTAAAGAGCAGATCATACTGTTGGAGTGAGTGTCTTGAGGCCCTAAATCCCCACTCCTGCTTCCTACATTACACTATACGTTCCTCTATGTAGTGATCATACTTTCCCTCCAGGAGGGGGGCATATGTTTAGTTTTTTTTATATATCCTAATTACAGTTATATTTAGAAGAACATCAGATTTCCCTTAATTGAAGTGGTCACGTTGTTTTCTGGACTTCTTGGTACATTGAAGACGAGGGTGCTGCCGTGTCAGTGGATTAGTAGTCGGTCACATTTCATTAGTATTTGCACCAGTGTAAAAACCTTCGGATGGTTTGTATGTTTTCCTTGTCATGGGGCATGTGCGTTACTGCTTGTTTTTGTGATATATTGCAGCTGGTGCAGTGCTGTATACCCATTGTATTATTATACCGGGGGCTCCAGATGTGTAAGACCGCCGCCATCGTCTTGGAGAGTAATGGAATCTTGTATTTATTTTCACATTCCTGAGTTTTCAGTTCCTCCCTTTTCAAAAGGAATTCATTATGTAGAACCAGTTTGGCAGAGGTGGTGATCCCGCCACTATCCTGCCCGCTGTTAGCAAGCCGAACAACCTCGTATTACAAGCAATCTGCCCATTTATCAGCTGCTACAGATCTCATTATCGCCTGTGGACTATGAGACATTTATACAGAATGGTGTCTGTATTGCAACATTCTATTTTTGTTTTTGATTTCCTACAAACTCCCAATAGATGCTCGTTCTGTACTTCTGAAGTTTTTTTACTCTCGATCTGAAATTATTTCTAAAAACATTGGATGTAGGGTCTTCAAGTTTGATAGTTAACCCTTATTCACTAGATAGGGAACTTTATGATCGCTGGTGTCCCAGTCATCCCGAAAATTGGGGCCCCATTTGATCAACCACCGCTCCATTCATTCACTCTTAATGGGCTTTCCAGAGATGCATGCTCTCTGGTGGTCTCCGGCGCTCCCATTAGAATGAATGGAGCGGCAGTGAGCATGACCAACCACCACACCATTCACACAGGGCTCTTCAGTGCCCCAGCTCTCAGGACCACTGGGACCCCAGCGATCAGGAAGTTTAACCCTTATTCACTGGATAGGGGATAACTTTAAATCTTGAGAATACCCCTTTAAGTTAATGCTTATTAATATGTGAACTATATCCTGGGAATATCCTTTACTATGGTTGTTGGCAGTACAGCCCTATCTATACGGGCTATTCCTGTATATAGAAGACCTCATCTATCTTAATAACGTGTAGATTGGTGGGGTCCTGATCGCCATCGCCAGAGTGGGGCACTTTTATCCCCGTTGGCGTAGAGTGGCAATGAACATACTAGACCACCCCTCCAATCATTCCTTATGGGGCTACCAGAGACAGCAGCTCCATAGAGAATGGTGGTCACTTATTCCTTGGATAGGTGATAAATTCTTCCAACTACAACATAACTTTTAATAGCTACTGAAGAAGAAAGGAAACTTGCCAAGACTCAAACATAACTTTCGTTACCTATTACTACCACATATAGCTGTGCAGTTTAGGTAGACCACCTCACTGGGCCCCCCCGACGACCACCTTTGGTTTTATCTATATGTTTTAACCACTTCGCGCCAGAGCCTGTTTTTGCCTTCGTGACCGGGCCAATTTTTTCAATTCTGACCACTGTCACTTTATGAAGTAATTACTCTGGAACGCTTCAACGTATTCCCCTGATTCTGAGACTGTTTTTTCATGACATATTGTACTTCATGATAGTGGTAAAATTTCTTCCATATAACTTGCGTTTATTTGTGAAAAAATCGGAAATTTGGCGAAAATTTAGAAAATTTTGCAATTTTCAAACTTTGAATTTTCATGCCCTTAAATCAGAGAGATATGTCACACAAAATAGTTAATAAATAACATTTCCCACATGTCTACTTTACATCAGCACAATTTTGGAACCAAAATTTTTTTTTGTTAGGGAGCTATAAGGGTTAAAAGTTGACCAGCGATTTCTCATTTTTCCAACAAAATTTACAAAAACATTTTTTTAGGGACCACATCATATTTGAAGTCACTTTGAGGGGTCTTTATGACAGAAAATACCCAAAATTGACACCATTCTAAAAACTGCACCCCTCAAGGTGCTCAAAACCACATTCAAGAACTTTATTAACCCTTCAGGTGCTTCACAGGAATTTTTGGAATGTGGAAAAAAAAAATTAACATTTAACTTTTTTCACAAAAATGTTACTTTAGACCCAATTTTTTTTATTTTCACAGGGGTAACAGGAAAAAATGGACCCCAAATTTTTTTGTGCAATTTCTCTTGAGCGTGCTGATACCCCATATGTGAGGGAAAACCACTGTTTGGGCGCACTGCAGGGTTCGGAAGGGAAGGAGCGCCATTAGACTTTTTGAATGTAAAATTTGTCTGAATAATTAGCAGACGCCATGTTGCGTTTGGAGAGCTCCTGATGTGCCTAAACAGTGGAAACCCCCCACAAGTGACACCATTTTGGAAACTAGACCCCTTAGGGAACTTATCTAGATGTGTGGTGAGCACCTTGCACCCCCAGCTGCTTCACAGAAGTTTATAATATTGAGCCGTAAAAATAAAATTTTCACATTTTTCCCACAAAACCGTTTTTCATCCCTTAATTTTGCATTATCATAAGGGTAATAGGATAAATTGCACCATGAAATTTGTTGTGCAATTTCTCCTGAACACGCTGATACCCCATATGTGGAGGCAAATTACTGTTTGGGCGCACGGCAGGGTTTGAAAGGGAAGGAGCGCCATTTGACTTTTTGAATGTAAAATTTGTTTGAATAATTAGCAGACGCCATGTCGCATTTGGGGAGCCCCTAATGTGCCTAAACAGTGGAAAAACCCCACAAGTGCCACCATTTTGGAAACTAGACCCCTTAGGGAACTTATCTAGATGTGTGGTGAGCACCTCGCACCCCCAGCTGCTTCACAGAAGTTTATAATATTGAGCCGTAAAAATAAAATTTTCACATTTTTCCCACAAAACCGTTTTTCATCCCTTAATTTTGCATTATCATAAGGGTAATAGGATAAATTGCACCATGAAATTTGTTGTGCAATTTCTCCTGAACACGCTGATACCCCATATGTGGAGGCAAATTACTGTTTGGGCGCATGGCAGGGTTTGAAAGGGAAGGAGCGCCATTTGACTTTTTGAATGTAAAATTTGTTTGAATAATTAGCGGACGCCATGTCACATTTGGGGAGCCCCTAATGTGTCTAAACAGCGGAAACCCCCCACAAGTGCCACCATTTTGGAAACTAGACCCCTTAGGGAACTTATCTAGATGTGTGGTGAGCACCTTGCACCCCCAGCTGCTTCACAGAAGTTTATAATATTGAGCCGTGAAAATAAAATTTTCACATTTTTCCCATAAAAAATGTTTTTCATCCCCTAATTTTGCATTATCATAAGGATAACCGGAGAAATTGCACCATGAAATTTGTTGTACAATTTCTCCTGAGTACGCCGATACCCCATATGTGGGGGAAAAGCACTGCTTTGGTGTACGGCAGGGTTCGGAAGAGAAAGGAGCGCTATGTTGGCTGGGATAGGCAGCAGACACCATGTCACATTTGAAGAGTCGCTGACATGCCAAAACAGCAGAAACCTCCACAAATGACCCCATTTTGTAAACTACACCTCTCAAGGAATTCATCTAGGGAAGTAGTGAGCATTTTTTAATTTTTAAATTTATACCATTGGGCAGTGAAAAAATCATAATTATATTTTTACCACAAAAAATGTTTTACCCTCAGATTTTACATTTTCACACAGGGCAATGGGTAAAAATGGTGCCGAAATGTGTCACACAATTTCTTCTAAAAGTGTCAATACCCCATATGTGGCTGTATCGTACCGCTTAGCCATACGGTGAGATCTGGGGGGGACGGAATGCTATTTGACAATTGGAGAACAAATTATTGTAGAATAGGCATTTGGATTTGGGAGCACAAAATTTTCTGAATTTCTTTTGGGGGGCAAGGGTCATTTTGCTTTTCCAGAGCCTTTCTGCTACCAGTAACTTGGAAGTCCCTTATATTTTTAACAGATGACGGACCTGAGTGGGGACTAGCTTTTTTTGAGGACTGAGTTGAAGCTTTTATTGGGAACATTTTACGTAACATTTATCCGGCGCTCTAGGCTGAGCACTTACATCGGGGTTTCCATCTAAATTTCCAAGTGATGTAATTCAGATGAAACCCCTGCGGGATCCATTCACTGTAATGAGGCAGCAGAGTTACTCTGGACTCCGTCTGGCCTCTGTGTAGCGGTGTCCTTTTTTTCAGAAGTGCACAAAACTGTGGCCAACCGCACTTTTATGCACGCCTAAAACAAATGACACCGTGGGATCCCAGGCTAGACGGCGTCCACAGTGGCCTATATCTGTCTCATTACAGGGAATCTTCCGTTATGGGTTCCGGCTGAATCATGTATTTCAGAGATTTACACGGAAACTCTGGTGTAAGTGCTCAGCGCAGAGCACAGGATAAATGTGGGCAGAGCCTTACTGGGATCTTTGGGGACATAATAAACAAATCAGTAGCAGGTGAAGAATTGGTTTTATTTATTTTTTACGCCGTTCCTAGTGTGATATAACTGATTAGATTACTTTATTCTTCGGGTCGGTGTGATTACAGAGATACCAGATTGATATCGGGTTTTTATGACTGACAGCTGTCACACACTAAAAGACGCTTTTTTTGCAAAATCTAGTTTTTGCATCACCATATTTTGAGAGCTATAATTTTTCCATATTTCGGCCGACAGAGTCATGTGACGGCTTGTTTTTTGCGGGACGAGTTGACATTTTTATTGGTACCATTTTTGGGGACGTGACATTTTTTGATCGCTTTCTATTCCGTTTTTTGGGAGGTAAAATTAACAAAAACAAACAATTCAGGAATTGTTTTTTGAGTTTTTTTTTTATGCCGTTCTGCGTGTGGTAAAAGTGATCAGGCAGCGTTATTCTTCGGGTCAGTACGTTTACAGCGATACTACACTTACTGTATTTTTTTTATGTTTTGGCGCTTTTACACAATAAAACTATTTTATAGAAAAAAATATTTTTTTTGCATTGCTTTATTCTGAGCGCTATAACTTTTTTATTTTTCGGCTGATGGAGCTGTATGGCGGCTTTTTTTTTGCGTAACAAGATGACGTTTTCAGTGGTACCATTTTTATTTCCACTTTTTGTTTGGCAATATGATGAAAAAGCATATTTTTTTGCTCCGTTTTTTATTTATTTTTATTACGGTGTGCACAGAAGGAGTTAATTAGTGTGACAGTTTTATAGCTCGGGTTGTTTCGGACGCGGCGATACCAAATATGTGTACTTTTTTTGGTTTTGTAAAAATATACGGATTTATTGGTTTAATATTTTATTTATTTATTTTTATTTATTTTGTGATTTTTTTTTATTAATAGTTTAAAAACTTTTTTTTTACTTTTTTTCACATTTTTTCTTAGTCCCTGTATGGGACATTAATTTTTATTTTTCTGATCTCTGATCTCATGTAATGTAATAGACATATATTACATTACATGAGATCTTCCCTGACTGTTTCAGTCAGAGTCTCCTGTCTGGCTACAGCTGCAGCTGAGCCAGACAGGACACCATATATGGCAGAGCTGGAGGCGGTCATGTGACCTCCAGCTGCCATAGCAACCCCAGGTCCTGGAAGGACTCGGAGGTCTTCGGAGAGGTAAGTTGACGACCCCCTCTCCTCCTGCTGTCTCCTATATGCCGCGATCACAATAGATCACAGCATATAGAAGACAGCTAAGGGTTAACATCACTGGGACCTGATCTAATCAGGTCCCGATGATGTCCCCTGTCAGAGCTAACGCTCTGCACCGGAATCGCAGCGCTTGCAGGACCCTGGGGGTCCTGAGCGCTGCGAGACCACCCACCGTTTTTAAACGTCGGCGCTGCACAGAGCCCGGCAAGCGCCGACGTTTATCTACAGTGGGCGGTCGGGAACCGGTTAATAGTGTATACAAGAGAGCAGATTGTGATTTGTAACAGAAAAATGTACAAGAACTCTCAAAATCCCTGAATAATCGTATTTTATTAATAATGTTCTTTGTTTCTCTCAGCCTCCAGAAGGACCATCTTCACTACCTCCATGTTTTCCTGCGGAGACTGCTCAGATTAACCAGGGAGACCTGACTGATGCCCTTATAGACACGGGAAGGAGCAGCAAAGAGCACTCGGAGACGGGTATGTCTGGTGTTAGTGACTCGCATGTAAACACTGAGGAAACATTGGACAGAAAGCATCTACTGCTCAGTGGACATTCACAATGTAGGCCGAATGCCCGAACACCACTCCATTCATTCACTGGGGCTGCTGGAAACAGTCGAGCGCAGCACCATAGGGAATGAATGGAGCGCAGGTTGGGAGTGCGCGTTGCCACTCCATCCTATAGGGGATAAAAATTTCCCATTCTGCCAATCGGTGCAGGTCCCAGCAGTCAGACCGCCACCGATCATCAAGTTTCACCGCAGAACCCCTTTTAAGTGCTCCTTCCCAACATTGGTCTAAATCACTTCCACACTTCTTTTCTCATTATTTCCTTTCATTACAGGAGAGCCGTTTCTTCGTCAGAATTCCCCCGTTTCCGTCTACCTTTTTCCCGAAGAAGTTCCCTCTGCGAATAGAATTGCAACCATCCAGCCATCCCTCCCAGCCCCCGATTCACATTTATCACAGGAGAGTCTCGGGGGATCAGACACCAGTGGAGATAGTGAGCTGACGGACACAGATGACTTCTGCATTCTCGATGCCCCTGGGATTGGCGTGCCGGTGAGTACGGCACCACGGTTCTGCATTAAACACGTTGGAATTCTTACATTTTTGGATCGTTTATAGTGTGTCAGGTGCATATATCTATTATATTTTTTCCCCAGCCCAAAGATGGAGAACCTGTTGTGAGAAAACTAGTGGATAGCCCAATTTTGGTGAAGGATGGTCACTTTTCTCGCCCACTCGGCAGCACCGACTTACTGAAGCCTCCAGCTAAATTTCCTGTGCCAGAGACACGCATAGTCCTAAGAGAGATCTCTGTTGTATGGCACTTGTATGGAGGGAAGGATTTTGGCAGCAGCCGGCCAAACTCTGCAAGGGCGCAGTCACCCAGGTAAGGAGAAGGTACTCTGATCACAGGGAGTCCGGCTGGTAGGACACCACGCAGTAAGTTGTCCTTATCCTACAGCTTATCCATTGGAGAAGTGACCCAATTAGTGTCTGCGGATACCAATGGGTAGCCTTGTGACACTCAGCTGTACCCATAACATGGTATGCAGGTATACACTAGCCTTAAAGGGGATGTCCGGCCTTACACTACAAGTCTGCAGTCACACTATGTGACTTGTGAACCTCTTTAAGAGCACTTTCATTATCCTATGGACACATTTGGTTTGTGTGCAAGGAGCTTTTCCCCTCACATGCACTGAATGTAAAGCAAATCAGACCCTAATTGTTAATTTTATCATATATCCTATAACTTCATCAGCCTTAAAGGGTTTGTTCACATTTGGTTTTTTTTTTTTTTTTACTCAAATGCATGTATTTGGGGTAAAAAAAAAAAAAACATTTCTGAAATTGGGTACCATTAAAAATGTTGCATTGTTTTGCTTTAATGGGCTCTTGATTTCATTGCAAATTCAACTCTTTGATGTTGTTTGTGGTCATAAATCAGCTGAGAACTCAGATATACACCTAACTAACTCTGTCTAACCAGTCATAGCGAACTGACTGACAGATTCTCAGTTACCTCATTCTGCAGCCAACAAGAGATAGAGCAACACAAAAGCTGTAGAAGGCAACAGGGTGCAACTTTTTTGATGAAACTCAAATGCAAAAAAATTTTTTTTTTTTTTTTTCTTTAAATCCACTTTCATGCATTTAATTAGAAAAAATTGGCACCAACAGTGGACAACACCCTTGATACATTATCAGCTGTGCAAAGTATAATTCAGCTAAGGGAATATTCAGACGAGCAGGGAATGTCTGCTGAGGATTTTCTGCAAATTGCATTTTGATTTGTAAAGATTTGAAAATTGCTTTAAAGTTTAGTGACAAATCAGAAATATATAGGAGATGAGGTATGCTTAGGAGTCTGCGGCAGGTCTCAAAATCCACATGGACATTTGTGCCCCATTTGAGCCATTATTGGTCAGTTTTCTGCGAGCAGTAGGTGTTACTGCGGTCACAAATATGTTCCAATAAGTTTAAGCTGAGAATTAAGATATGTTTGTAGTTTGACGTCCTGGAGCAATGCATTATACAGAAATTTACTGTACTGTGCAAGGGCTCCTGCATATGACTGATTATCTCAGACGACTGCTATCTGCTTCATTTGTACCCATGATATTCTATGGGGCTGTGCACACATCCTATTTTTTCCTTGGACTGGGTGGTCCAAGGAAAAAATTGGAGACATATCCGGTTTTGATCCAATGGAAGTTTAAGGGTCCGTTAACGCATCAGGCCACACTCGGATGTCATTCACGGAATGACAGAATGGAGAAGGGGGAGAAACTTCTTTTCTTTTCTCTCCATGTCCGACAAAAACTGATGCCGCTTTGATTAAGGCCGGGGTCACATTAGCGTGCTCTGCTGTGAGTGTGAACCAAGTGTCATGCTGTGAGCGTGAACCGAGTGTCATGCTACTGTGATCCGATCCTCTCTCATGCGAGAATTGGATCACAAGTGAGAAGAAGGAGAGATTAATCTCTCCATCTTCTCCATTGCCTTTCTCGGCGTATATCGAACTGCACTCGGATGATATCCGAGTGCAGTCCAATGTTTCGCACGTGTCCATAGGCTTGTATGGGTGCGTGTGGTCAGAATCTGCATGAGAAAATAATCACAGATCTGCACTGCCTCATAGTATATAACATTGGACCGAATTCAATCCAATTTTTAATTAGATTACACTCGTCCGATTTCTACACTCGTGTGAGTAAGCCCTAATCCGAGTTTGTTCTGAATAATTTGATTGTTTTTCTCAGATGAAGAGAAAATGGTTGTGAGAATCTACCCTCAGGCTGCATTTACACATCGGTGTGCAGTGTCGGTGTGCAGTGTCGGTGTGCAGTGTCGGTGTGCAGTGTCGGTGTGCAGTGTCGGTGTGCAGCATCGTTTTTTGTTTTTTAATGGGAGAGCAAACACTTTATGGGTCTAATGTCCTCAAAATTGGAACAGAATAGGACATGCTCTGAGTCTCTCTGATCTGTCATTTTAACGAATGTCCGAGTAGATCCATTTAACTCAATGGGTCCCTGTGCTGTCTGATAAAAATAAAAAAAATTGGACAGCACTCGGACATTTAACACGGATGTGTGATTGGAGCCCTATGATGAAGGTTGAGAACTGAAGCTTGTATCCCCAACAATGGCTATTAATGGGACGACTTCTTGTCTTACTGGTTGAGTCCTGATCTCTAGGGATGTGTTTTCTTTGTGGTCTCTAACACTGTAAGGCTGTGTGCCCACAATGCGAATTTAATGCGTTTCCGCGGCGCCATTTCTGCCGTGAAAACGCATTAAAAACGCATGTTAAGTTGTTTGTCATGTTTCCCAATGATAATCCGCATGTGCTGTGCACATGCTGCGGAAATTTCCGCTGCGGATTATCATTGCAGAAAAATCTGCAGCACTACCAATTCTTGTGCGGAATCGGCGCCATTGACTTGCATTGAACCGCATAACATCCTCACGTATACATGCGGATGTTATGCGGTTCAATGCGCGGATGGTACCCGGGTCTGGAGAAGAGGAGACTCTCATCCGACCCGCGTACCATTAGTTAAAAAAAAAGAATTAAAACTTTAAAAAAAAAAACATTATACTTACTTACCTCTCTGTTTTTTTTTACGTTTTAATTCTTTTTTTTACTATTGATGCTGCATTTTAAGCAGCATAAGTTGGTCACACAATATAAATCCATGCCTTTTGCATGGATTTATATTGTGTGACCAACTCGTCATGCACTTTTCCAAGTGATGCTCAAAATCGCTTGAAAAAATGCATGCGGAAATGCTTGTCCCTGGCAGAAAAAAACACATGTAAAATCCTTATGCGTTTTTTCTGCCAGGGAGATGCAGAAACGCTCAGGAAAATTTCTGCTTCATTTCTGCATTGTGGGCACATAGCCTAATTCTTTTCTCTTTACAGAGCAAGAGCGAGTATGCCGAGTGCCCGGGGTTCTCCGTCTCGATCCTCTGTGACAAACCGTCCTCAAAACACTTGGAGAACACAAGGGGGAAATGGCAGGATCCATGACATTTTAATGGAGATCCAGTTGACAAAAGTTAGCATTTATTTTTATATTTTTGCATATTACTTGCAGCAGGATGATGTGGCTTTGCCTGTACAGACCGGCTGTGGTGGTCACCAAATGATCTATGTAAACTGTGATACTGACTTCTCTCCGTTCTCCCACCACTGAATCACTGGTCTATATATTTCTTATAGAATAAACCCAATCGTCCATGGTCAGTCACCATCTTGTGTTTCTGGATGTTTTTGTAGGTGAGTTTCCAGCACGAATCCTACCCAGCACCAACGGAGGCAGAGACAGAAAAACTCCAAGTAGATGAAGTGTCAGAAGTCCCTCTTGCTCGTCAAGTCTTTATAGTCCAAGAACTGGAGATTAGAGACCGTTTGACATCTTCCCATATCAACAAGTTTTTGTATTTATACACCAGTGAAAAGATGCCAAGGAGGGCACACTCCAATATGGTAAGGCTCAGGTGAATGAGACTACCCCATCTGAAAGCAGCATAATGTAGAGGCTGAGACCCTGAGTCCAGCGATGTGTCACTTACTATGCTGCTTGCTGCAGTTTTGATAAAATCACTGTTTTATCTGCTGCAGATCTAGCCGAGCTCTGTATGACCCCGCCCACATCACTGATTGGCTGCTTTCTGTGTACATTTATCTGCTGCAGATCTAGCAGTTCTCTAAATGCTGAGCTCTGTATAGCCCCATCCACATCACTGATTGGCTGCTTTCTGTGTACATTTATCTGCTGCAGATCTAGCAGTTCTCTAAATGCTGAGCTCTGTATAGCCCCATCCACATCACTGATTGGCTGATTTATGTGTACACTGTGCATAGGCAGAAAGCTGCCAATCAGTGGTGGAAGTGGGGTTATTCAGAGCTCATGGATACAGAGGACTACCTCACACTAGCTCATGCTGATTAAACTGTGATTTTATGAAAAATACACTAAGCAGCCCAATAAGTGACATGGCGCTGGAATCAGGGCCTCTGCCTCTCTGAGCTCAGTGATTGTGTGCAGTGGTGATGTGCCCTGCAGCCAATACACAGAAGACTGAGAGACCGCGCAGGTCACTGGGAGTGGGGTGTACCTTCACTGTTTGTTTTGTGACATGTATAAAAGGGTTTGGGGACCAATTTTCTTAAAGAGGAAAACACCTTTAAGACTTAACTGTGTAGCAGCCACATTAATACCCAGGACAGAATTCTTCAGTTATAACTCGGTCCAGGCACAGATCACAGGAAACAATGGAAGCAGCGATGTGCGGCTACACTACATTGTTTGTATAAATCCCATAGAAATGAACAGGGTCCAAAGACCGCAAGCACAGCGAGCTATGTGACAGGCTGAGAAGGGAAGAACTGAGTAAAGTCAGAAAATGTGCTTTAATAACTTCAGCTTATATTTAATACCACTTCTGTCATTTGTCCTTAAGCTTACTATAAAAGCCCTTCATGTGCGTCCTGAGGCCGGATTGGGGGGGCCCGAGTGCTGCCTCCGAATGTCCTTAATGCCACTTCGCCTAAACATTGATCAGGTTGGTATGATATCTGGGTCTCATTGTGTAGTTCGCTGAGCTTCAGCCTCCCAGTCATTTGTACTAAGTGCCCTTCTGTTATATATTTTCCATCAGGATGCGCTCTTCTTCATGAAAGACTTCTTCACCAGTTTGGCCGCTGGTATCCAGCCTGTGATCGCTCTGGAGCTCGGCTCAGATGGTAAGAACTCCGTGCGTTAGTTTTCCTGCAAAAATAAAATAAGTTCTGCTCCCCGTTACTAATATCTATTCCATGCCCAGCGTCTCGTATGGAAAACGTGCGGAAACCAAGTGCCTCAGATTGTGAAGCAGGGCTGCAGAACTCCTTGGATTCCAACGAGGAAGACACATCATCTCACAGCTCCGCATCTGATCAGCCGATTTACTTCAGGTGAGACCAAAGAAAAGGAACGGGCCTGAACCAGCAGAGTATTTCTGTCACTCAAGGTGTGGGAAAGACTAAGTGCAACATGAGGGGAAAGGAGCCCAGACTCTAGGGAAAGGGGGAGTGGAGACCTCCTAGGCTGATCTGATATCACCATATCATCCCTATATTGGTTCTTCACCAATCGCTGCACAGGAACTTAAACCTTGAATTTCCCTAGAGCTAGGCCCTGGATAGAGGAAGGGGGGGGGGGTGAGCACTAGTCAGTCCCCACTAACAACTAAAGAGAACAAGGGAGGCAAACACGGGGAAAAGTAACTTTGCTTGAGCCGACTTCAGAGAGATTAAACCAGACATCCTCCTAGCACCAGAGAGGAAGCAAACAGACTGCAATAGCTCCAAGCCTTCACAAGGGAACATGTGACTATCTGTTTGCTATAGGGAGGTGTCGGTGAAAGTATTTAAACACCCAGACTTGGGTGTCAATTAGCAGGAGGGAGGTAGCCGCTGGGTCCTAGAGTGAGACAGATCTAAGAAGGTGTCTGTAATGCCAAATGAAGAGATCTTCTGCAACCAACTGCAGGGGGACTGTCTGTCACATCTGACACACCCGTGACAATTTCTTATGGAAGATAAGTAAACTACATCTGTGCTAATCAAAAGTACAAAACTATGGATATCAGCAAGCTGCTACAAGGAGAATATAACTTTTATTTCTCCCTGCAGCTGCACTTTTGTTTAGGCTGCTCCATATTTTTAAATGTTATTTACCTGCAGATTACCACTATGGCTGCAGGTAAATAATGGGATTGTCTGAACAGACAACAGTCTTAACGTTGCATCTTTTAGAGAATCATGTCTATTTCTTTTTTTCTTTAGAGAATTTCGCTTCACATCAGAGGTGCCAATCTGGCTGGATTATCAAGGCAAACATGTTACCACAGAGCAGGTGGTAAGTGCTGCTTCACATGGTAGGGATTTCCTTCTGTGCTGTTTGCGGTCCGCTGGTGGTTTATCTGCTGTGAACGCAGTCAGCTCGTTCTCGATTTCACAGACACATATTGTCAAAGCCTTCTGATGAGCCGAAGGGATAGGGCTCTGCACCCGTATTAGTGATTGCCATGTATCTATTGACTGATATGTCCCGTTTATTATGTGCGTCATACTGCATTCATCATCTTTCTTTCTTTGCAGGGCACATTTGCAGGAATATTAATAGGACTGGCCCAGTTAAACTGCTCTGAACTGAAACTGAAGAGACTGTACTGCAGACACGGGTAAATGTATCCTCCAGCTTATCTCCAGTCTATAGATTATCCCTGTGCACATGATCAGCTGCTTCTGTTGTGTATATACAGGATATATTTATATATATATATATAATGTTTTGCAGCCTATGACTTAACACCTTCATCCTGCTCCTCTTATATCTTCCTGCCAAGATAATCACCACAATTAAAAACACTGGAATCACAAAATGTGACTTCTTTGTGATTGTTACCTATGGAATTTAAAAAAATAAAAGGGTCATTTAGACGGGACAATTTTGGCTCGTTATCAAGCGCTAATCGATTATAGACGAGTCCCATTTACTGGCCTGTTTACACAGGGCAATAAAAATTGATGAGAACAGGGTGATCGTTAAGAGTTTATCCAAGACTAATTTTGTTTTACTATGAACCTAAAAAGTAATAGGCCCTGTTGTGCCCAGTGCCGATCTCTGCCGGCACAGAGAGGTCACAGGCCGCCCCATCGGTTTCCACTGACGTCCCGTCGAGAGAGCAGCGGCTTCTTTTCCACTGTGCTCTGTTGACTGCCGATGTCAGCTCCCTGCTGCCTAACTGTGGGGAACCAACTGTCCATCAGCATGAGTCATGCTGTCCTGTGCCGTAATGCAGAGCCCTACTATGTTTCCTATTTTATACAATGGCATATAGATGATGCAGTATTTCATCAGAAGTCATACTGAGAGATATCCTCTCCTAGAAACATTTCTAGTAGGATAACACTGCATAATACCGCACCATACCGTGATGCATAATACCGCACCATACCGTGATGCATAATACCGCACCATACCATGACATGCTTATTGCTTATGTGGGATCCTGCGATCAGAGAATGATGGCTAATAGACTAATTAGGAAATGTATTACTTTACCTTCAACCTTAAATAGTAGGAAACTATAAGAATAAAAAGTTTCAAAAGGAAAAAAAAAAAAAAAAAGAGTCTGTTTTTAGATCTGCCCTTGTACCGGGGGGAAACCCACCTCTCTGATCATCGTTTTAGATCTGAAGGAGCCGGGCAGGAAATGTTTTCTTTCCTGTGGTTGTAATGCGGCGGTTCAGCCTAGGTCGTACACATCGTGTGCCAGCTGGGATCGTGCCGGCGAGATCACAATGCCCTTACAGCAGTTTATTCAGGGAGTTTACATTTACTCCTATGTTATCAATAATAATAGTTTAGAAAGTTTATCTAAATTCAGATGATTAAAATGAACGGCTCTCACTAAAATGGCCAAAAATAGTTAAGCAAAAAATATTCTCAGCACCCTGGTCCAGTTGACATCAGTAATCCGTGGCCACAGACCCCTGCAAACCTCCTGCCACATCTTCTGATTAGTAGGGGTCCGATGTGATGACACCAGGCTTACTAATCAGAAGAGACGTCATGATTGCCGGCAGGTAGGAGGAGGTCCCAGACAAGTCTTGTCATACCGTCCCACCTGGCCATCATAAAAGATAATGAACTGGAGACGGCAGGTTCAGGTTTTTTACATTACAACACACAGGATTATGGTTCAATAATGAACTGAGACTAATAGGTATTTATACTGTCTTTCTTCTAACACCTGCAGGTTGCTTGGAGCAGACAAGGTTTTCTCTTATGCTCTTAATGAGTGGCTGACCGACATCCGCAAAAATCAGCTGCCCGGGATTCTGGGAGGAGTAGGACCCATGCATTCAGTTGTACAGCTGTGTAAGTAGCATTGCTGACCGTGGTGGTGCGTGAAACACTTGGGCTCTTTTCACATCTTCTTTTTTGACATATACAACAGTAAAGTTCACTGGAGTATGTCACAAGGGCATCTATTTGGCCTACGCCAGGATGTTGCATCGGCCTACTCCGGGATGTTGCATCGGCCTACTCCGGGACGTTGCATCGGCCTACTCCGGGACGTTGCATCGGCCTACTCCGGGACGTTGCATCGGCCTACTCCGGGACGTTGCATCGGCCTGCTCCGGGACGTTGCATCGGCCTGCTCCGGGACGTTGCATCGGCCTGCGCCGGGATGTTTCATCGGCATCCTTTTTTTTGTTTTGTTTTTATTTAATGAATAGAAAAAGGGAGTAAGGTGACTAACCGTATGCATCAGAATTACTATATAGTGGAATACATCTCAACTTTTAATTAACGGTGCCCCTGGCCCCAACTGCGCGCTCTCCAATGCTTCTTATAAGAGGCAGCTTTGCTTCGGCGGGGTGACTGAGGCTGGCCGTGATCGGGAGATGACAGTGTGCTCCAGAGATCGCGGCCATACTGCGGTGGCGGCCAATAGGTAACGAGTCGTAAACAATATGATTAATAATCTCTCCATTCTTGAGAATGACGAGGATTTTTAATAACAGGTAAGTTGCTTGTTTTTACAAGCACTTTGCAAGTTAAGATGACGAGAATAACCCTTTAACAACTTTTCACCTCTAGTACTGCCTGGTTGCAATTAATGTCAATTTTTTTATGCACAGATGAATATTACTCTGTCTGTTGATTGGTATAGATGTCTGCCATATTGTTAAATAAAGATACTAATATCTGTTACTCTTTTAGTTCATGGTGTGCGAGACCTTTTCTGGTTGCCCATTGAACAATACCGGAAGGACGGGCGCATTATCCGGGGCTTGCAGAGGGGGGCAGCCTCGTTTGGCACCTCCACAGCTTCAGCGGCACTAGAGCTCAGTAACCGGCTAGTTCAAGCCATACAGGTAAAGAGCCATTTTATTATTTTTTTTTTTCCATAAATCAATAGTACACATGAAAATAATCAACTTTGTAACATATCTGCTTCTATCTCCTCTTGGACTGATCTTTCACCCTAAATTCAGAGGTAAAATCTTTATTTGGTGAAGAAAGATTATTTACATTGCTGAGATAGGAGATAGCAGTTGGTGCTTCTTAAACTCTATGGAGGAAGGAGGAGCTAGAGGAAGACAGACATTCTGCTGCAAGTTCTCCTGAACTCCTAGCTCAGTAGTGGTAAAATCTGTATTCAGTGAAGACAGATTTTAACTGTGAATTGTGGATTTTTTTTTCCAGAGTGAACAATCAGTCCAGGAGGAGAAATAATCCGTTTTCTCTAATAAAATATATTAAAATGTTGCTTCATTTAATCATTTATCATTGATTTATGGGAAAAATATCAGAATGTGAGAGCAGCATGATGCAGAGACTGAGACCCTGATTCCCACGACATATCACTTACTGGGCTGCTTGTCATCGTTTTTAGAGATGCACTGTTTTATCAGCAGGAGATTATCCTGCTCTGCCCTTATTTATATTGATTTTGGTTGATGCACGGTAAGGTTTTAGTACTAGAGACAGGACCATCCCAACTGGGTACACCTTGTCGTGTTAGGATGACTTTTTGATCAAAATAGTGATAACTATTATATACATGTACTATTTACTTACTGTAGGGTATTGCTTGTTTTGATTGCTTCTTGGATTCAGCAGGAGATTATCACTAGAAAACTAGTAAATCTGCTACCAGGTAGTCCAACCACGCCCCCAATTTATTGGCAACTTTCTGCCTATGCACAGTGTACATAGAAAGCAGCCAATCAGTGGTGTGGGCTTGGTTATACGGAGCTCAGCATTGAGCACTGCTAGATCTGCAGCAGAGAAAACTGTTTTTAACCAAAATTGCTGCACACAGTAAAACAAGTGACACATCACTGGAATCAGGGTCTCTTCCCCTAGATTATGCTGCTCTCAGATGTGGGAGAAAATACCGAGTGACACATTCTGTATGCATATTATTTCTTTTCCCAATTGTAGGCGACAGCGGAGACTGTGTATGACATTTTGTCCCCAACACCGCCGGTTTCACGCTGCTCACTTGACTTTCGACAGCCACGGAGACTACGGAGAGGGCAGCAGCCTGCAGATCTACGGGAGGGGGTGGCAAAGGCCTACGACACTGTTCGGGAGGTGAGTGCTTCTCATAACCCAGGTACAAGGTGGGTACGTGTAGCGGTACGGAGCGGCGGTAATACTGTTCTCCTTCGCTGCACAGGGTGTAATTGACACAGCTCAAACCATACGTGAAGTGGCATCCCGGGGCCACGAACAAAAAGGTCTGACTGGCGCTGTTGGCGGAGTCCTGCGACAAATCCCACCCACCGTAGTAAAGCCATTCATAGTGGCCACGGAAGCCACGTCAAATCTCTTAGGAGGGATGAGAAATCAGATCAGACCCGACGCCCACAAAGAAGACTCTCTAAAGTGGAAGGCAGATGAGGTGCAGGACTGACACGAAAAGACTCTCTGCCCGTGAAGTGCCAAAGGAAAGCTGCAATATGTGAAGACTTCTGGAGTTTGCTGGGTCTGCGTTGTTGAGCTGTTAACGTCACTGCATGACCACACTTAGCGCCACTCCATACAGTACTTGATTATTGCCCATAAGCCTTCTGTTAAATAGTTACGTTTTCTGTTCACCTCTCCGTTCCGGTATTATCCTCTTTATCAACTCATGTATCCACGTCCTTCCTCTGCTGAATTCTGCAAATCATAGAGTGACTTTAATAGGTAAATTTACGTTAAGCACTTTTAATTGCAACGGTGGCCTTGAAACGTGGACCCGTGTTCTCCGGACCTAAGCTGTGCATTAACTTTTCAAGCGTTTTTTGATTTTACTGACCCAACGTAACTGGAGATAAAACTGTGCACAATGCAAGACTGTCTCGTCTCACGAAGGGACTCGGCGGCCTCGATCATCCTGAATGTTGCTTTTTACATCTCTTCCCTTTAATGCTTTCTTCTGATTGTGAGGCCAAATACGTATAAATAATATATATATATATATAAATAAAAAATGTAAAAATACAGTGACCTGTAAAGAAGGTAACGCAATTGTCAGGTTTTTTTTTTTTTGTTCTGTAGGGTATGATGGTGGTCGGTGGATACACTTTTATTTAGAAAGTGGCATATGTAAGATGAATGAAACAAACGTTTCTCGCACACTGTGATATTGTTCAGAGCCCGCACACAAGTCTCTTATCGCTCTGCACAATATTATAATACGCATTTACTGGCTTTCACAAATCACATCATGGTATTAATGGAAGAACAGTGGTTTTTTTTGCCATATAATGGAATGAAAATGAACACTATATAGTATAAAGATTGTGCTGCCCACCCGCTACAGGGGGACCTCAGTCAGTATTGTGCCAGTATGGCCGCCGCCATCCTGCTATGGGTCTTTGCTGGTATAGGTAATCACGAGGAGCAGCCGTCAGTGTTTCTTGTGCTTGGGTTTTACAGTGGCCTCTTATCTTCATAGAAGATCAACTCATTCCTATTGTCTATCGGTACAAAGTATATTATCTCCAACTTCTCAGATTCTGCTTCAACATGAGCAACATTCATATGGGTTCAGTGCAGTCACCCAAAGTCCACCCAACATCAACTGGATCTGTTGTTCTAGTAATTAGTGAAGAAAATCCATACATGAATTTATAGGTCAGTGTTTTACCGGGGTGTAGACATGCCCTACTGTCTCACTTAAAGCTCTTTGTTTTCCCCATTTGTAGTATTTCCCTCCATCTCCCTTTTCAGTAAAGACTTTTCACTAACTGCGTCCTTCTCTTCTTCCTGCACTAAACTCTCCGACGCCTTTTCTTCAGTCTCTTCTACCATTCGCATGGTATCTCGGAGAGTGGCAATAAGATTCTTTAGTCCTAGCAGGTAGCCATCTTCATGGGTTCCTTGCTCCCAGGGTACGTCGTGTCTGATAGTAATGTGCGATGGTGCCGGAGTCGTTTTACCAAAATCTATCATCCATACATTAGAGAAGCCACGTCTGTCGTGCACAAATAGTAGTGAGCTGCCAATCACCTGCGAGGAAAAAATAGAAACGATCAACGTCATTATGTCAACTGGTACAATGTAACAATGCAGAAAATCAATGGATTCATTCAGCATCCACCACAGGAACATATAAGCGGGAGAATATGCTCCTCACAAACGTTAGAAGGTTATGTGCTCACGATGCCTTTTTCAGACTGAAAACACCTGAAAAAGCGCCCCATAAAATAAACCTAATGCACAGCAACCAAAGCAACACTGCTGTGCACACGTCCCATCTTATGTCACGTCTTTTAACTGCTCGAGGGTTCCAGTAAAAGAAATGAAATGTCCATTCCTTGGCCAGCTTCCGCTAGTGTCTAGTAAAAGCTGCCAGTGACACTGCCGCTGCGATGGCAAAACCATGAAAATGAGCTCCGGCACCGCCGCAAGCAGCTTTGCCTGGGTAAAACTCGGTGTCTAGATGACGCAGTGTGTACATACCCATAGTTTTTTTAAAGCAATTTTTTGAGCAGAAACTAAGTTGAAGCAAACTCTCCAAATCCTGCTCAAAAACTCAACTCCTTAAAAAATTTGGTCTTTTTTGCTGATTTTTTTTGGAGCGCAAATTCCGTGCACATATATCCTAAAGCCACCCCTGATTTATTTTGGCTTTCAGTATTCCCCTGACAAACATCTGTAATACATGGATGGCCTAAGTCTGTAAAAGCAAGAGCCACTGCACGTTATCGGATGTACCTCATGAAGGGGGGGGATACTGCAGATTTGCTCCTATTTTCTGAAAAAGGAGCTGATCTGCAGTACCTGGCAGCGGCCGCTACTCATTGTACAGCGCCGTGTTGTGCAGCTCCGTTCAATGTTTACATCTGGCCGCTGCTGTGCAGATAACAGCTGATCGGGTGGGTGTCAGACCCCTACAGATCTGATACTGATGACCTATCCCATGGCTAGGTTATCAATATTATATGCCCGGACCGCAGTGGTTGTTCGGCCTTTAGACAAAAGTCTAGAGTAACTCTGTAACCGCACCGCATGGCGTCACAATTCTTCGTTGTCCCTGGGGCGAACTGGCGGTCACGTGACTCAGCGGTCATTCACGATTCAGCAGTCCGCAATCACAGAGTGACTGCAGACATTTGTACCAAGCCTGAACAACCCCTCTAACCACTACTGACTTCCATAGACCATGCAGTAGAGGCTTGACCTGGGAGAAATTCCCTCTGGTCAAGATCTGGAGGCTTATGTCTTGTAAGATGTTTGGGACCCTAGAGATCGTGTGTGTGTGTGAGATGCCAGGTTTCAGAATAGGGCAGGCAGGAAGGAAACCTGCTGATAACAGATGAAGTCTGCTGTCACTCCACATTGCAGATAAAGTAAAAGTAGTTTCCAGAACAGCTGCAGTTCCATGTGAGTCTTTATAACGTTTCTTTAAAAAAAAAAAAAAAAAAAAGTTTTGAAAAATGTTATATTTTTTTAGACCCTTTAATTTCTTGCAGATCAATGGGAGTCTGGATCCTGAGACCTCCACTGATTATCCATTAACTTAAATTCCTGTTTATTTTGATTGTAAGAGTCCAGGGGGCTGTCGTATCATTGAGTTACTGCCTTCATTATATAAGTGTACACATGGAGACAGCTGTCAATCCGTGACTAGAACCACCCACTGGACTCCTAAGCCTGGAATCTGCACAAATTAATTATTTTCCCCCCAAACAACCATATATATATCAATCCATTCAGCTCCTCCTGCTGTATACCATGCAGATCACAGCGCCTTTACTCATCCTTCACTTTCTTGCAGAAATCTTGATTCTTTTGATCCAATCTTATTTTAGAACCGTCTTCCTCACTGATGTTAATAGGATTTGAACATGAGTAAAAAACTGAAATTCATTGCAATAGGAGGGGGGGGCATATAAATCCTTTTATGCTGGCATGAGTCTTGAAAATACCTTTGGGTGTATTAAAATTGGCAGGATTCCTGGAGAAGCATTTAAATCTTTTAATGTTGGAATTGTTCCTGTTCATTTGGGGTATTAAGTTTTTAACCCCTTCCTAAGAGCTCCAATTTTAATTTTTCCACTTTCCAATTTTTCCTCCCACTGTGCCAAAAGCCACAAGGGCCTGGTTTTGTTTGTTTGCTTTTTTTTTGCAGAATAAGTTGTAGTTTTCAGACACCATTCACTTCGCCATATAATATACTGAGAAATGGGGAACACAAATCTGAGTGGGATGAAATAGTTAAGAAAATATAATTTTATTGTTTTTGTAGGCCCCCAGTTTCATGGTAACCCATCTACTCCCCACAATCGTGTCGTGGGGTGAATTTATGATGGGTGAAAACACTAACCGCATAAATGCCGCTATCAGCGATTGACAGCAGCATCTACGTGATTGCCTGCAGCAATCAGTGCTAGAGCTTAGAGGCAGGTGTACAACACATCCGACACCTGTACATGTACAGTAGATGCTAGGAAGGATTTAACGGGTTTGTCCTTTACTAATACATTAATGGACCTAACCATAGGATGGGTCTTCATTATCAGATCGATATGGGTTCAACACCTGGCACCCCAAACCAATCGGCTGTTACAAGCTTCTGTGCTACATGTAAACGCATGGATCGGATCTGCATTGCAAAGCTCTATTCAATGTGTAGTAGTTGCTTCCAGGTACTGCAGAACAGGTCCTATTATAGGAAGTGATCTGCAGTACTCCACAGCGACTGCCACACAATGAATGAAGCTCCGTTCCACGTCTTTACATGCAGCAATAGGAGTTTGTAAGAGCTGATCGGTGGGGCTGCCGGGTGTCGGATCCCCACCAATCTAGTAATGATGAACTATCCTATGGGTGATCATCGATATATTATGACCAGACAACCCCTTTAGTACAGTGTTTGGTGGAAAATGTGTCCTGATTATGTGATGGGTATACAGGTGTGACTTTAGTGTAATTGTAACGAACACTACCCCCGTGCAATCATCGCATGATCAGGATAGAAACCCACTGAATGACTAGAAGCAGAAATCTTAAACTATGGAATTGAATGTATAATGAATAGTTGTACATTTTACTTGCTGAAAGTTTTACCCCTTGGCTTCATAAGTCACACATTTACGCCACATGTGTGCACATAATCTATAAGGCAGTCTCAGGAGCTGAGCCCGCTGCATAGACAGCAAGTGCCGATTGTATCATACAGATGACACCAGCCTGCAGCTATCGCGCCTATTATTGCAGTTTAACTCCTTAGATGCCAACATCTAAGGAGTTAGACAGATGGGGGAGGTGAGGCAATGAGGGGTCAACTCTTGAGAATGTTGCCAGAACAATACACTGCAATACATAAGGAGTGCAGTGCACTGTAGCAGCGATTGGTGCTGGTTCAAGTTTTAAAAAATATATATATATCCAAATATAAATGTTCAAATCCTTTTTGTAAAAAAATAAATAAGTAGGTCACTTCTCGTCAGGAGCGCATTTCTGGATTTTATCTTCAGTCATTTTGTTTGAAATCTCCCCAAATATTTCAAAAATTAAATGAATGTGTTGCATGGTATTTGTGTATTGCAAAGTTGCTCAGACTTTTTTCCCCAGCATTTAACCTCCTGGTTACCACTCCCATACACATCTGTACATGTCCTAGTATCCACCATTACTAACCTCATGAACACGGAAGAACTCAGAGTTTTGGAGGGCGGCCTGCATCTTCTCCAGCCGGTCCAAGTAAGCAGCCTGAAATTAAGATCACGTATATCCCGTTTTACAACACAAGGTGACACTGCTGCACGGCCACAAAGTCAAAGTCTACTATTCTCGCCCCCTACCATGTTCTGCCCGCTCGTCTGCGCTACGGTTGGCTTTAGACCCGGGTCATGATGCTTTATTGCTTTGCTGATGTACATACTTTATACCAATGTCATTTCTCTAGAAGGTGGACACGAGAGGACTATTGTTGGGCTTTGACAGATGTAACGCCTCTATTATGGTGCACATCTTCTGGAGACACGTCTGGTTACATTCCCTACGTACTCTAGTATTAAGTGACGTCTGTCAGGTCGCTACAAGAATGGCATGAAGGACTGCAGGCACAATACCACAATGACCCAGAAGAGTCAGCAGATAATGGAGGCAGCGGGAGGTCCACAGGGAGAACAAGCTGCCCTGTGACTCTGCTAAAAAGCCACAACTGCTTACACGTCTAACAAGCAGCAAGGTCTGCAGAACAGGAAAAGCGTGATGGATGTGAAAGCCCGGGGATCCCTCAGGACGTAACTAATAGTAGCAGCCGAGAAGTCGTCTCATACCAGGATGTCTTTCCGTCCCTTGGTGAAAAGAACAAATGTTTCCATTATCTTATCTTTGCTCTTCATTTTTTTGAAGTTTTTCTTAACGGGCCCAGCTTCAACCTAGAAGAAGTAGAAATGGCATGGCTCTTTAGGGGGTTGTATGAGAGTACAAAAAAAAAATGGGATATTTTCTTCCAAAAACATCACCCTATTCAAGTAAGGGCTCGTTCAGACCAACAATACATTGCTGTCGACCAGGTGCTGATAGCAAACGACCAGGTGCTGATGGCAAACAAAGAGAACACCGACCAATGCAAGTCAATGTGGCTCAGTTGTTAGGAACACCAAGGACAACATCTGCAAGGAGTTTGTATGTTCTCCCCGAGTTTGTGTGGGTTTCCTCTGGTTTCCCCCCACATTCCAAATACATGCTGATAGGGAATTTAGATTGTGAGCCCCAATAGGGATTGTGTCTAAAGCGCTACGGAATATGATGGCGCTATATCAGTAAGCATAATAAATAATGTGGTAACAGCGCTCCTGTGATCCGTATTTCAGATCAGACTCACCCATTATAAGTCAATTGGTGCACAAAAAATTGCTCACGTGCAGATTATCATTTGTATGTCATGCATTCTTCACGGATCCATTACAATTAAGAAAGGAAACTGGATTTGACCTTTATTAATTGCTAAATTATTCATGTAAAAAAAAAAAAAAAGGCACAGATTGCATATGGATGACAATATGTATGGAAAATCCTCTTTTTTTCTGGATTAAAAATTGATCATTTTTGCATACACTTGTTTCAATCTGGTCTAAATGTGACTCTACTGCAATACCAGACACAGTCTCTGGAAAAAAGTTTAGCTGTTCTGCAAAAAAAAAAAGTGTTTTTTTTCTTATTTTTTTTTTAAATTCTAGTCTCATATAGTCCCCATGACACTAGCTGGAAACTTCAGAGAAGTTTTGTTCATGCAGTACTTTACAGAAAACTTTCTTTATACCTGTGTTATACTTGTAAGTATTATTGTGTAAGAATGACACAGCAGGAAATGACATTGTTGTTTTTTTGAGTGAGATAGAAAGTAGTGTCATCTGGAAGGTCAAGAGCCATTAGGGTTTCTATTGTTTTCTTTTACATCGTGGTATTCTGATTATTCTGTGGGTTGTGCAGGTTCCTGGAAGCCATCGTGTATTATAATGTAACCGTGACTCACCGTAACACCCTCGATGCGGAATCCCAGCAACGCCGTGGAGCTGACGCTCTCCCTCCACTGCATGTACCGAGGCTTTGTGACAGCTTGCTGCTTATGCTCTTCTGGTGTGGGAGCTTCAGGGTCCAGCGCCACCATTTTATTATACATGTCTTTTCGAGGTGTTGGTTTCAGAAGGGCCTTGGCCAACTCCTCTTCTAGGTATGTCCTGAAACAAGTCCAAAAGAGACATTAACATCAGTTAGACTCCAAACTTTAAAGGGAATCTGTCAGCAGAAAATGACTGTTCAAACCAAGCAGTGCAGTCTTGGCGTTAGTGAGTACAGTCCAGGTCTCTCTGCCAGTAAAAATCAACATAATCCGATGCGGTTGAAAATCTGCCCACCTACAGTGGTGGCCAAAAGTATTGGCACCCCTGCAATTCTGTCAGATAATACTCAGTTTCTTCCTGAAAATGATTGCAATCACAAATTCTTTGGTATTATTCTCTTCATTTAATTTGCTTGCAAGGAAAAAACACAAAAGAGAATGAAGCAAAAATCAAATCATTGATCATTTCACACAAAACTCCAAAAATGGGCCAGACAAAAGTATTGGCACCCTCAGCCTAATACTTGGTTGCACAACCTTTAGCCAAAATAACTGCGAACAATCGCTTCCGGTAACCATCAATGAGTTTCTTCCAATGCTCTGCTGGAATTGTAGACCATTCTTCTTTGGCAAACTGCTCCAGGTCCCTGATATTTGAAGGGTGCCTTCTCCAAACTGCCATTTTGAGATCTCTCCACAGGTGTTCTATGGGATTCAGGTCTGGACTCATTGCTGGCCACCTTAGAAGTCTCCAGTGCTTTCTCTCAAACCATTTTATAGTGCTTTTGGAAGTGTGTTTTGGGTCATTGTCCTGCTGGAAGACCCAGCTTTCTCACACTGGGCCCTACATTATGCTGCAAAATTTGTTGGTAGTCTTCAGACTTCATAATGCCATGCACACGGTCAAGCAGTCCAGTGCCAGAGGCAGCAAAGCAACCCCAAAACATCAGGGAACCTCTGCCATGTTTGACTGTAGGGACCGTGTTCTTTTCTTTGAATGCCTCTTTTTTTTTCCTGTACACTCTATGTTGATGCTTTTTCCCAAAAAGTTCTACTTTTGTCTCATCTGACCAGAGAACATTCTTCCAAAACGTTTTAGGCTTTCTCAGGTAAGTTTTGGCAAACTCCAGCCTGGCTTTTTTATGTCTCGGGGTAAGAAGTGGGGTCTTCCTGGGTATCCTACCATACAGTCCCTTTTCATTCAGACGCCGACGGATCGTACGGGTTGACACTGTTGTACCCTCGGACTGCAGGGCAGCTTGAACTTGTTTGGATGTTATACTTTTTTTGATCAAAAATAGTTCACTAAGTACCCTATATTTAATATGCAACTTTGCTTTACATTTATGTATAATGATGGTAGGGTATGAGATATATTTTTTGTCTTTTGTAGGTTTTGCTTCTTTTTGCTAGTGTGAACATGCTCCTATTTCTTGCATGTGTACCATCTTAGACCTCAGTTCACATTGCTTGGTTTTTTGTCTTGTTTGCATTCTGTGCAAATTAAAGGTGTGGCATCTCTTTTGTTGAGCTGATTAGTATATATGTAGCTTACCACGGGCCTAGGTGGTCTGAAGTTGGGACCCGGTCCTACTTGTCTACCCTTTTATATACATTACTTCAACTTTGATATACAGTAAGGTTTTTAATATAGACAGTGTAGGTACCGTCCCAATTTAGGGTCACCTTGTCGCTGGTGGGACTGCTTGTATACTTTTTTTGATCAAAAATAGTTCACTAAGTACCCTATATTTAATATGCAACTTTGCTTTACATTTATATATAATGATGGTAGGGTATGAGATATATTTTTTGTCTTTTGTAGGTTTTGCTTCTTTTTGCTAGTGTGAACATGCTCCTATTTCTTGCATGTGTACCATCTTAGACCTCAGTTCACATTGCTTGTTTTTTTGTTTGGATGTTAGTCGAGGTTCTTTATCCACCATCTGCAGAATCTTGCATTGAAATCTCTCGTCAATTTTTCTTTTCCGTCCACATCTAGGGAGGTTAGCCACAGTGCCATGGGCTTTAAACTTCTTGATGACACTGCGCACGGAAGACACAGGAACATTCAGGTCTTTGGAGATGGACTTGTAGCCTTGAGATTGCTCATGCTTCCTCACAATTTGGTTTCTCAAGTCCTCAGACAGTTCTTTGGTCTTCTTTCTTTTCTCCATGCTCAATGTGGTACACACAAGGACACAGGACAGAGGTTGAGTCAACTTTAATCCATGTTAACTGGCTGCAAGTGTGATTTAGTTATTGCCAACACCTGTTAGGTGCCACAGGTAAGTTACAGGTGCTGTTAGTTACATGAATTAGAGAAGCATCACATGATTTTTCAAACAGTGCCAATACTTTTGTCCACCCCCTTTTTTAGGTTTGGTGTGGAATTGTATCCAATTTGGCTTTAGGACAATTCTTTTTGTGTTTTTTCATTGAACACAAATTAAATGAAGATAATAATACCAAAGAATTTGTGATTGCAATCATTTTCAGGAAGAAACGGAGTATTATCTGACAGAATTGCAGGGGTGCCAATACTTTTGGCCACCACTGTACAGCCAAACATTAACGGAATATTTCCTAAGGCGGCTTTCAATTTTTCACTGTTATTTTATCCCCCAGTGACAACCATTCAGAGACTACAAGTAGCTGTCAATGGGTTGTCGGCTCCTCTCTTTCACAGGGAAGCGAACGACCCATCACTACTTGGTGTGGCTGAGTAGTTCAGTGCACCTTGCCACCTACTTGGTTCCCATCTATCTCTGTCCTTGATTAACAGTCAGTATAAGATGGTGGGAAGATGCACTGAACTGCTCAGCCACGTCAAATGTGCACCAAAATCTAGTGCTTGGTTTGAACAGTCGTTTTCTACTGACAGATTCCCTTTAACTATTCCCACCAATGCTACGCAATAAAACAGGAAGGGAAAAAAATATTACTCATAGAGACTGGGTTGGTTTTAGTGGGCGGAAAGTTAGGCAACCAAACTATTATAGTGGGAGAGTTGAAGACATGATCCCCAGAAGAAAGCTGAGAGTATGTGTGACGCTAGTCACTACTCACGGATAAGCCGTGAGGCTGGGTAGTCAAGAGGTCCGAGGACAAAAGCCAAGAGAGTACAACATAGAAAGAGGCGTGAGACGGAGGTGTAGTCAGGAAACAGTCCGAGGTCAATATTCCAAGAAAAAGCAGATCACGACAAAAGGGCTAGGCAAATGGATGGTCAAGACAAATCCTAGGTCGAACAGCAAAGATCAAAATATCAGACAAACATATTCTTTGAGCGTTGTAGGGTGGTATTATATGGACTGTTCATTCTGGTGTTATTTTGGCACTATGATAGTATTATGTGGACAGTGTATAGGAGTATTATTTAGGTGCAAGATGGTATACAAGCAAAATCTATCTACAAGTAGAACATTTCCCAGTCATTCATTTTCTATAGACTGCGTACAGGGAAGAAAAAAGTCAAGAGGAATAATTAAAAAAAAAAAAAAAAAAGTTCTACCGGATCCCAATCTTGCAGTCCATGATGCTGGGTCCCTCAAGGCCCATGAGCAAGTCTTCCATCTTGATATAAGTCTGCTCATCTCTCTCCACCAGTCCATAGTAGGTGGGAACATACGGCCGGAGCACATCTTCCATAAGGGCCACAAGGCATGCATTTTCTACTGGACTGAACTTCTTCAGGATATGACCTCTCTCACTTGCTTTGAAATTACCTGGGAGAATGAAAAAAACAGGAATCAATATGGAATAAACCCCAGAGAGAATCTCTTTCACCAGCTCATATACAGAATTTTAATCTGAGAAGCGTGATGACGTAGGGGTGTCACCATTACCCTTTCCATTAGTGATGGAAGCCTTAGTGGAATATGTTAGGCCAACAAGAGAAATTCAGGGATGAAATAGGGAAGCTAAAATCAGCGTGTGAGTGACATATTAATCGTTTTAAGAGGCCATATGAAGAATTCTCTCACTGATGTTATGTCTGACTTTTTAGGATTTTGGAGCATTTTTAGGGGTGAGTATAAACTAGTCAAAGATAGTGAGGCTTCCCCTTGTAGAGGTTCATTAAGACGTCCATTTTTTCTCGTACCTATGATGGTCTATGGGGCTGTTCACATATCCAAATTTTTGGTGCACGCAAAATCGCAGAGACAGGTCCAATATTGTTCCGAGTGTCAGATCAAAATTGGCAATGCAAGTCTATGGATCCATGAAACAAATCGGATCGCACTCCGATGCCGATCCGGTGCCGATCTCTGCTGGTACAGAGAGGTCACAAACCGCTCCCTCCGGCGATTCAGTGGCTTCCGCTGATGTCACCATCAAAGACTGCTTCTCTTCCGCTCTGCTCTGTTGATGGAACGTGAATGCCGATGTCATGCTGCCTGACAGACGGCTCCCCGCAGCCTAACTGCGGGGAACCGGCTGTTAATCAGCATGACGTTGGCTGTCACAACACATCGACAGAGCAGAGAGGAAGAAGAAGAGCTGCTCTGCTGGCATGGAGCAGCTGAATCGCTGGCAGGAGCGGTCAGTGACTGCTCTGTGCTGGCACCAGGTAGAAAAAGCAGGTATTTGCCTCTGTTAGCAACTGCTTGCCTATTAGTTTTTACGCCCATAGTGAAAAAAAGAATAAAAAAGTCCCGGACAGACCCTTTAAGTAAAGTTTATGTTTTGCACCATTGAAAATGTCTGTGTCCGTCATCTGTCCCACCACTGCACTTTATAGAGGCAGAATATCCCCCACAGGAAACATTAATGTCACCATGTATCCCACCATGAAATATAAAACAAATATTACAAAACGTGAGGGAGAAGATCAGAACTAGGCTTCAATCATTTCCACCCTATGTTTTTTTAAGGGTATCATTAGTATTCTCCAGGGCCCTGTTATGGATACAGTACTGGTCTTAAAGATGCTTATAGCAGCTAGAATAACATTACTTCAGGTATAGAGGTCAACGAAGCCCTTCCAGATTGAAGAATTGGATGGATAAAACTCCTCAGAACTATTAGAGAAATCGGTGAATATTCAGCGTAATCAGATCGGCAAATTTACAGGAATTTGTAGGAAACGGTTCACATATAATTGATAGTGATCAAATTTGGTTTTACTTATTCCGCCCTTTCTTTTTGATGATCCTTTGTTTTTTTACTTCCCATCTGCCCAGTGTTGCAGTAGTGAAGTTGGTTAGTGGGTAGTGGGAGTGGGAATAGATAGGATTTATTGTATGGGATATTGACAGATATTATATGGGCCATCTCCATCATTGATGGACCCTGAGGAGTGAACCCAAAGTCAGTAAAACAAAGTAAGGAACGTGGCAGAGAAATTCTAGTAGATAAGAAAGGGTGGTCCCGTTAGCTATCCCACCCTATAATGATGTAAGTTGGTCTAAAATAAAATACCGACCTGAACTATAGCTGTGCTTAAAGGGAACCTGACATGTCAAAAAAAGATATCTCCTCTGCAGGCAGGATGTTATAGAGCAAGAGGAGCTGATCAGATTGATAGACATTTTTTGGGGGGGAAAGTTTTGTTACACCTTGCAGTTTATTCATTGGAATCCCTGGTTATATACATAGGAGTCCAGTGGGCGGTGCTATTCAGTGATTGACAGTCTTCCCTGTACAGTGCTGCGGTCAATCACTAGTAGGACCGCCCACTGGACCCTATGTATAAAAACACAAGGGATTTCAATTAATAAAATGCAAGTTATATTGAAACAGGTCCAACAAACCCATATACCATTCTGCTCAGCTTCTTCTCTAGAACAGATCAGAATACACGTACAATTTTACAGGTTCCATTTAATCTATTTTTACATTTTTTCTGCTAATGTTATAAAAAAAAAAAGAAATATGGAATGAGCTATTTCAAGGGTCTTAGTTCATGTTTACCGATCTGTCTTGAATATTTCTCCAAGGAAGATTGAGCTTAACGACTACTTTTGTCACAGCGCACTTGACACTTGGCTCACCTCCACGCTGACTCTTGAAGAGAAAACCGAATTCTACAAACTTTACCATGTTTTATCTGCCAAGACTGAAGGATCCCGAGTTTGTCAAGTTCAGCTGTAAAGCCCAGCGTCCAGAGACTCCCCCTTGAATCAAATTTTTAATCTGCATGAAAAATTTTGCAACTTTTTCGGAAAGCCATCCAAAAATATTTTGCTATTTGGGTAGGTGATAATTGTAACGGTGGGACAACCTGTATTCTCTGCACTTTTTTAGGCAAGTGGGATTTTTCACCAACAATGACTAAAAAAAAAAATGAACTATTCTAAACTGCAATACCAGATGCAACCAATAGTAAAGAGTGGTGCTGTTTCCAGGAAAAACAAATATTTTTTTGATCCTCTACAACTACTTTAAAAAAATATATATATTATTTTCCCCAAAACAGCTCTGAAGTTTCCTCTGGAAAATAAAGCAAAATTGTAACAGTTCAAAGTTCTACCAAACAACTTTGTCGTTACTAAGAGAATTCAGAGAAAATGTGTAATTTAAATCCAAATGTGCTTCGTATAACACTTTCATAATCTGGTCAAAACGCGTTGGTATGATGCTATTTTTATGTCCTTGTTGTACCAATAAGTTTTTTTTAAGTCTGTAAACAGAGTGCTGGAAATCCCCATTTTTTTGTCACTAACACATTTTAGATCATTTTACCTTCATGACCAGCCAACTGCACCCAGGAATTCTGTCGACGGAGGGACCAATGCACCATCGTGAAGAAAGTCTTCCATGATTTGGTCTATAAAAGAAATGATTATTAAATTAGAAAAAAAAAGGCCATAAAACGCTCATTCTATATTCCCATCATGCCAGGATACTCGGACAAAACATCATCAGGGTGCAGAGGCTGCGGTCACTGCTGCAGTCCCTGCCCTACCCCTGAAATTAAGTGCTAGTCCCAGAGCGATGTGCACAATGACAGCGCGCTCTCTGTTGCTGATTTTGATCAGCATTAACAAGCCGGCAACAGAGAGCATGTCAGAATACCCGGTGTGCAAAGGCCAGTGACATCACTTGAGGGGCAGAGCTCATTGTTGTCGGCTCTGTAATGTTGATCTGAGCCGGCAACAGAGAGCGCGCTGTCATTGTGCACATCGAACAGTACACATCGCGCTGGGACTAGCCCACCTCTGAAATGGAGGTCACTGATGATGTTATATTTCAGAGAGGGGTAGAGTCTGCGGTAGTGCCCCCTGATAACGCTTGGTTTGAATATCCCAGCATGCTGTGGGATTCTCAAACAAAGAGTCATCAAAAAGAAAGTAGGGGAAAAAAAGAAAAGCAGTTAGATAGTGTAGTTAGGATTTTTAATTCAAGTATATTAGAAAATAGTTTAGATTACGGCACTAAATAGGGATTTAGGATGAAAATAACTTTGGAACACCCCTTTAAGCATACTCCTAATGTTGGCCCTATTGTGGGGTGGCTCGGTATCTCACAGGTTGGAGTTCTCTTCATCCAGGGTAAACATTTCCAGGGCGGTTCAGAAAATATCTGTTCCACTGCTGCCCTTTTATTATAATTAGTCCATAACAACACCGATCCTCCACCCTCCACCCTAACAAGATATGCTTCTTGATAAAAACTTACAAAGTCTGTTTCTCTATTATTCACCTTTTAAACTTTTTAACTGTGGCTGTATCAAAATAGAAAATCAGGGGAGTGGAAAAGAGTAATATTTTTGTGTTACTTGGCAATGGATTTTCTGATGAGCGTGCCACTACCTGAAAAGAATGCTGGCCTGAAAAAAAGGCGATTTTCATGGGATTTCCAGCATTATTTGATAGAACCATAAAATAAGCTCGCTAATAACTGTGACTAAAATATGAGCACTAATAAAGCCGCAGTACCTCATGTCATGTATCATCATTGCATTGAGGCTATAGTCCCTAGGAAGCTTCTGTTTCATAAACATCAATATAATAGGAAAGTAAGGTAAATATTGTACTTTCTGCCTATGCACAGTGTACACGAAAGCTGCCAATCAGTGGTGTGGGTGGGGTTATACAGAGCTCAGTATTAAGAGAACTGCTAGATCTTCAGCAGAGAAAACAATGATTCTATCACAACTGCAGCAAGCAACCCAGTAAATGACACATTGCTGGAATCAGGGTCTCTGCCCCTACATCGTACTGCTCTCAGACTACATAGCAAAATCCTGCTGACTTTATGTCCCTTTAAGTCCTCTTGTGATTTTTCTTTTTACTTTGTGATGAGGTATAAAGGAAAACTGACACTGAGCAACTAAGAAATGCAGAAAAATATGAGCTCTAAAATTTACAGTATTATAAATGCAGCTCGAGCCCAGCAGAATTAAAGTGAATCTGTCACTAGGTTTTTACTACCATATTTGGGAGAAGCAAGATGTAGGTTGTAGACACCCTGATTCCAGTCATGTGTCACTTACTGGGCTGCTTGCAGCAGTTTTGATAAAATCACAGTTTCTCTGCTGCAGATCTAGCAGTTCTCTGAATGCTGAGCTGTGTATAACCCCGCCCACACCACTGATTGGCTGCTTTCTGTGTACAGTGTGCATAGGCAGAAAGCTGCCAATCAGTGGTGGAGGGCGTGGTTGGACTAGGGATAATCTCCTGCTGTAAAACAATGATTTTATCAAAATTTCTCTATTTCTACATTATGCTGCTCTTAGATTAGGTGTCACAATCCTGAAGACAGATTCCCTTTAATGAACTGTAACACAATGAGATTCTTTAGAAATGTGATACCTACCATCTCTTGTCTTTGAATGGTCGGTTCGATGATCAATATGCAAGTTACAAACATTAAAAAATCACTAAGAGAACAATCCGAGTAACGACTGTCACCTGTTACAACTTGCCCTAATGTAGTCTACTCATTTACTCTGACTTCTACCTAAAAATTGACTACTATGTTTGTATGTCTGTTTAGATGAAAACGGTGTGACAATCCATTTATCTTCCATTATTGCTCCCATAAAGGTTGTCACTGTGCCATCCTAAACTCCCGAATGGCAAAGCTAGCTATACTTTGAAACATTTTTCAACCCTATATATGGGCAAGAATTGTCTATCAGACTAATTTTCCAGTGAAATCATATATATTTTAACATTACTTCATTACTTAGCCTATGCATTTACTAATAGGGTGCTGTAAGTTGGACCTGTCAAGGAACACTGTCCGTGGCAGACTGGCAACCTTCAATAGGGCTTCCATGGACAAGCTTTCCACTAGCCACTCCATCTGGTAGATTTCGTGGGGTGCCTTGGCCTTCACCCTTTAACCTCAGCACAGATACTTGGACTTAAATAAGGGCCCCTGGGATGGGTCCATGAAGTGGCTGCTGGCCAATGGAGGGAGTTGGCAAAGTGTGATCGGAAAGCTGCATCTATACCAGGAGGTCAGGGACAGGAATAGAATTGTCAGGCAGAAGGATAGGCTGAGGTTAGAAATGGGAATCAAACACACTGAACGAAAGCTGAAAAACTGGAGTGAACCAAAACAAGTGTAAACTATAACTGGCAACTCTCAGCTATATGTTGGGAGTTTAAGCAGGGTGTGGTGCTCTCCCATTCTTACTAACAAATTACCAAGAAGGTACAGTGGGGGAAATAAATATTTGATCCCTTGCTGTTTTTGTAAGCTTGCCCACTGACAAAGACATAAACAGTCTATAATCTTAAGGGTAGGTTAATTTTAACATTCAGAGATAGAATATCCCAAAAACAAATCAAGAAAATCACATTGTATAAATTAGATACATTTTTTTGCATTTTGCTGTGAGAAATAAGTATTTGATCCCTCTGGCAAACAACACTTAACACTTGGTGGCAAAACCCTTGTTGGCAAGCACAGCAGTCAGACATTTTTTGTAGTTGATGATGAGGTTTGCGCACATATCAAACGAATTTTGGTCCACTCCTCTTTGCAGATCATCTCTAAATCATTAAGATTTTGAGGATGTTGCTTGGCAACTCAGAGCTTCAATTCCCTCCATAAGTTTTCTATGGGATTAAGGTCTGGAGGCTGGCTAGGCCACTCCATGACCTTACTGTGCTTCTTTTTGAGCCACTCCTTTGTTGACTTGGCTGTATGTTTTGGGTCATTGTCTTGCTGGAAGACCCAGCCACGACCCATCTTTAATGCTCTTACTGAGGGAAGGAGGTTGTTGGCCAAAACCTTGCGATACATGACCCCATCCATCTTCCCTTCAGTACGGGGCAGTCGTCATGTCCCCTTTGCAGAAAAGCACCCCCAAAGTATAATGTTTCCCCCGCCATGCTTCACGGTTGGGACGATGTTCTTAGGATTGTACTCATCCTTCTTCCTCCAAACACGGCGAGTTGAGTTAATGCCAAAGAGCTCAATTTTTGTCTCATCTGACCACAGCACCTTCTCCCAATAACTCACAGAATGATCCAGGTGTTCACTGGCAAACTTCAGACAGGCCTGCACATGTGCCTTCTTGAGCAGGAGGACTGCAGGATTTAAAACCTTTAAGGCATAATGTGTTACCAATGGTTTTCTTGGTGACTGTGGTCCCAGCTGCCTGGAGATCATTAACAAGTTCCCCCCGTGTAGTTTTAGGCTGATCTCTCACCTTCCTCATGATCAAGGATACCCCACGAGGTGAGATTTTGCATGGAGCCCCAGATCGATGTCGATTCACAGTCATTTTGTATTTCTTCCATTTTCTTACTATTGCACCAACAGTTGTCTCCTTCTCACCCAGCGTCTTACTTATGGTTTTGTAGCACAATCCAGCTTTGTGCAGGTCTATGATCTTGTCCCTGACATCCTTAGAAAGCTTTGGTCTTGCCCATGTTGTAGAGGTTAGAGTCTGACTGATTGAGTCTGTGGACAGGAGTCTTTTATACAGGTGACTATGTAAGACAGCTGTCTTTAATGCAGGTAATGAGTTGATTAGTGTAACGGGTCTGGGAGGTGGAACCTCTGAGCAACTATACAAGGGGGCAGTCCTTGTAAGGAAGCAGGTGGCTCCCAGGGAAGACGGGCAGGTAGTCACGGCAAGTGACAGGGACAGTCTCTGGGTAGAGGGGCAGGTAGTCACGGCAAGTGACAGGGACAGTCTCTGGGTAGAAGGGCAGGTAGTCACGGCAAGTGACAGCAGAACCTCCAGGTAGACTAGCAGACAGGTAGCGGGTGGACGCTCCCAGGTGAGCGGGCAAGAGTCTCTGGACAGGCAGGTGGTCACGGCAAGTGACGGCAGAGCCTCCAGGTAGGCTAGCAGACAGGTAGCAGGTGGACGCTCCCAGGTGAGCGGGCAAGAGTCTCTGGACAGGCAGGTGGTCACGGCAAGTGACGGCGGAGCCTCCAGGTAGGCTAGCAGGCAGGTAACAGGTGAGCGCTCCCAGGTGAGCGGGCAGGCTGGTCCATAGACAGACTGACAGGTGTCGGAGGGCAGACCGTCGGACCGCAGGCTTGCAAGCAGGTAAGCGGATATCAGGCAGGTATCAAGCAGGAATCTGGCAGGTGACTGGCAGGTAACAGGCAGGAAATCAGGCAGGTGACTGGCAGGTAACAAGCAGGAATCTGGCAGGTGACTGGAAACAGGATCTGAGGGCTGAAGCAGAGTGAAGGCTTTGCAACAACATTGCTCGGGCACCTCCATTTTGGAGGAGGTGCCTTATATATGGGAGGTCCTCCGGCAATTGGCCGGGGACTCCTTAGGACGGCGCGCGCGGTCCCTTTAAGAGAGGGGGAGCGCGCGCGCCCTAAGCACACTGCCGGGGAAGGAGCGCGTGCCGGAAGCAGCGGGGAGAGAAGTGCTGGAATTAGGAGCGTCTAACTGGTCTGTAGGAGCCAAAATTCATAATGGTTTGTAGGGGATCAACTTATTTCTCACTGCAAAATGCAAAACAATGCATCTAATTTATACAATGTTATTCAATGTTAAAATTGACCTACCCTTAAAATTATAGACTGTTCATGTCTTTGTCAGTGGGCAAACTTACAAAAACACCAAGAGATCAAATACTTATTTCCCCCACTGTAAATAAACCCTATTTAAGGAATTGTAATTAAAACTGGACTTTTATTTAGTTTAATTAATAAAAAGTGGTCTAAACTATCTTAAAATGACTGAAATTGTCTTGTATTATTTCTATATTGTATTGGATTCCTGTAAATAGGGAACCCTACCCTATTGGCTATTTATCCTAAACCCATTAATAAGGCTATATTGTCCTACCTAAATCATGGCTGCAGTCCATGTGTTTGTATAGCACTATGAGAGTAAGTATGGCTAGTAGTATATACTAAAACCACTAGAGCTGGATAAGAGTAACTAATAGCCTCGCCAACAAGTTTCACCTAGGAAGGCTTCATCAGGGGGCTAAGGTTATTTTCCACTGCTAGAGGAGAATTTTGGAATAATATGCCAACATGGCTTCAGAGACCAGATATATGGACCATTTTATTTAATTAAACCTAGTTTTATGGCCTTTAACCAAGGGGGTGTGGCTCAGAGGATTCTCCAAGGGGTATGCCGGAAGAGGAGCAGGTGCTTTCAAAGCTCAGTGTACCACAATTTTTGATCTGATGAAGGCAACGAGTATATACAGGGTCTCCAACCTGATTTCTTTGAAGGCAATAAACACAAAAAATATATATTAACGCACAGTTCCATCCGTCAGCCGTGGTCATCTTCTCACATCTTTCATCATAGTGGAATGACTTGTGTTAGATTCGCATAAAAGATATTTTCATTGGGAGTCACATGTTTAAAATAGATCAGAAAGGAACATAAACCATTAAGCGTGAGAAAGGAAAAACATGAGGAGGATGTCAGGAGGCCCCGCAGCCCGTACAGCCATAATATGGATCTATAGGCCTCCTCGCTAAGCATATCTCATCCTGGACTGATCACTGCTGCCGTCTGGGAGAATAAAGAATATTCATGGATTGAGAATTTATCATAAGTGTCTGCACATTACTGTAGATAATGAGGACCCTCTCGGCTGCTAAGAGTTTGACTTTGGGCTAAATCCGGGAGCAGAGTCTATGAGGGATTTACTCTTTAGCCCCTATTCAGGAATCTGGACTTTTCGATAGGGATTTTCCAAGAAGTAATGTCTGAAAGTAACAGCTGACGAGAAACAGCACAGATGACACCAGCCCACAGCGCCAAGTCGGCAGAAGTCGTAACCTCAGGGCAGAAAAAGCATTTCCAAACTGAAGATACGGGGCTGGCAGAGTTCACTCAACAGATGGAAAGTCAAGATGGGCAGCCGATAATTAGATGTGGTCAAAAGACATGCCAAGTAAAATGCAAAAATTACAGAAGCACATCTTCGTGGAAACCAGAACCTAATGGATCTTATTGCTAAAGCACTGGTCATTGGGTAAGGGCCACATTGGAAGGCAGATGGTTAGAAGAAGTAGGACTTTGCTGCATGATGGCATTTTAACAAGCATGGTGTAAGTGCACCCACAGCAACTGTGTTCCCTGTATGAATAAAGCAGGATCCTGGACAGGATATCCCAAAACCAGGGAGCAGTGGTGTAGGAGTGGGGTGTTGTCAACAGGAATGGGGTAAAATAGCTGGGAGGTTGACCGTGACACAATGAAATGGTTCTTCTCATTATGCTAAACTATATATGTTCAGATGATATATATATTGAATACATATATCACCTCTGTGCAAAACTTTTAGGCAGATGTGTAAAAAATTCTGAAAAGTAAAAATGCTTTAAAAAATAGAAGTGTTAATAGTTTATTTTAATCAGTTAACAAAATGGAAACTGAAAGAGAAAGAGATAGATCTAAATCACATCAATGTTTGGTGTGACCAAGCTTTGCCTTCAAAATAGCAGATTTGTTAGGAAGCATTTACACAGTCACATAATTAAAGGGGTTGGTCATTACTTTTTTTATTGTTGACCTACCCTTAGGATTGGCCGTCAATATCTGACTGGTGGGGGTGCAACTCCCGACACCGCTCCTCCTTCCCCGGTCCCTCACTCGATCAGCTGTCATCGGCACCATCTGTAGGCAACGACATTTCCTACAGGATTGCAAAGTTGACCAATATCTGATTGGTTTGGGGGTGAGACAAGAAGCACTCCTCCAATCAACTGTTATTGGCACCAGCTGGAAGTTCTCAGATACTGCCTTAATACATCAGCTCCACCGTTTCTAGAGTGGCCGTGGCCGCGTACCGCAGATCCACCACTATCCAGTGACCTTAGTTTTGAGTGAGCTGCTGTTTTCCAGCTGCATCCGAGAACTTCCAGCCGGAGCCGATAACAGCTGATTGGAGGAGTGCTGCTTGTCGCACCCCCACATTTCAGATATTGATAGCCTATCCTATGAGTAGGCCATCAATTAAAAAGTAGTGGCCAACCCCTTTAAACTTTGCAATTCTGTTTGCTTGGGGTCGTTGTCCTGCCGCAGAGTAAATTTGGAGCCCAAAAGACGCCTCCCTGATGGTACTGCATGATGGATAAGTATCTGCCTGTATTTCTCAGCATTAAGGACACCATTAATCCTGACTGACCGAAGTTAAAAGTTTGGCGTTCGTACCGGACATTTAGTGTCCGGTGCTAAACGCCGAACACGGACTTTCCCCTGAAGTCTGTTGCAATGTTCGGAGTTCCGGGGGAAGAAAGAGAGAGATCAGAGCTCCAGAGGAAGAGAGAGAGAGAGATCGGAGTTCTGTGGGAAGAAAGAGAGGGATCAAGAGTTCTGTGGGAAGAGAGAGAGGGATCGTAGTTCCGGGGGAAGAGAGAAAGAGAGAGATCAGAGTTCCGTGAGAAGATAAGAAAGAAAGATCGGACTTCCAGGGAAAGACAGAGAGATTGAAGTTCCAGGGGAAGAGAGAGAGAGACTGGTGTTCCGGGGGAAGAGAGATCAGGATCAGAGTTCCGTGAGAAGAGAGAAAGATCGGAGTTCTGACAGAAGAGAAAGAGATCGAAGTTCCGGGGGAAGAGAGAGAGATCGGAGCTCCGTGAGAAGAAAGAGAGATCGGAGTTCCACGGGAAGAGAGAGATCAGAGTTCCACGGGAAGAGAGAGATCGGAGTTCCACGGGAAGAGAGAGATCGGAGTTCCACGGGAAGAGAGAGATCGGAGTTCCACGGGAAGAGAGAGATCGGAGTTCCACGGGAAGAGAGAGATCGGAGTTCCACGGGAAGAGAGAGATCGGAGTTCCACGGGAAGAGAGAGATCGGAGTTCCACGGGAAGAGAGAGATATCAGAGTTCCCGTGGGAAGAGAGAGAGATCGGAGTTCCGTGGGAAGAGAGAGAGATCAGATTTCCGAGAGAGGGATCAGAGTTCCTTGAGAAGAGAGAAAGATCAGAGTTCCGGGGGAAGAGAAAGAGATCGAAGTTCCGAGAGAAGAGAGAGCGTGATCGATGTTCCGGAGGAAGAGAAAAAGAGAGATCGGAGTTCCAGAAGAAGAGAAAGAGAGATCAGAGTTCCGAGGAAGAGAGAGGAGAGAGATCAGAGATCAGGGGGAGGAGAGAGAGAGGAGAGGAGAGGGGAGGAGAGAGGAGACAGATTTTTTTTTTCTTACCCAGACCCAAAGTTCGGGTCTCTAATGTTTTCAATGGGGTTTGGGTTCTGGTTCAAGTTCGGGTACAGTTCTGGTACCTGAACTGAACTTTGAAGTAAAGATCCCCAAAATCGCAGTTCACGCGACTATCTGAAGACAGGAGTAGATCGGCCGACACAAACAAGTCTTAACTGCACTTATTAGGGGATAATTATGTCATGGGGGCATTTTTGGCTGCCGCTCTTTGGTGGCTACTGGATGACTGGTTTTATAAAATGATGCAATAGTTTTTATCTTGCAGTAATATTTTTTATAGCCACAAAAGGAACTTCCAAACATTGAATTAGTCTGGAAATTAGTAACCCTGAGTGTATCCAGCTTGTGCCTGATTTATACTTTTGATTTCGTGTTCCTGCGATTGTTTAAAAAGAATTGAATAATGGAAATAATTGTCAAAATAGCAGTGGCCTTTGCATGAACTGACTCCTAACGTGAGGATAATGTATCGTGATATGCACAGTATTGTACATGTGCTCGCTGCATGGGAAGCCGTGCCTCGCCGTTCTGCAAATATAACGGCTATTAATATACATGGAGCCGCTCTGCAAAATGGGAGAAAAACACGTTAACCCGTCTGAGAAAAAGATCTGCTTGTTGCACCATGTTTCTTCATCCTTGAAGGTCTCTAATGATTGTACAATTATTATCATCTTCAACAGAGGGAGACACAAATGTACATTATGTTCTGTTCAATAAGACCCTAGTTTTGATTTTTCGTAAAGAAGAGTGGGATCTAATGATTAGTTTCACTAATTTTTAGTTTTCTATTAATATTCCATCTAATCAGGAGACAATCTCACCACTACACTAGAACCTACTGAGAACCTACCGGCATCTGGCACTTAAAGGGAACCTGACCAGCAGCGGACCAAGCCTGAAGAAGGCCCTCATGCAAGAACAATATGGACCTTTGCAGTCCAATAGCCCATGATAATGCACAACTCCACCTACTTTGGAGGTGGTAGTGGGCCCTCTTCCCCTTTGGGCCCGTGTGGCTACACAGGTGGCACCAATGGAGGAAGCCATAGCTCAGTAAAGCAGAGACGCAGGAACAAAACAAAACCAATGCCAGATTCAGAAGAACAGCTGCATTTACACCAGGTAAAAAATTACACATTTACAGCAAGTGATAGCCTGTCTTTAAGCATTAAAAAAACCAGTTATCACTTTAATCATTGCTCTGCTCATCATGCCTGATCTGTAGCTAGGGCCTGCTGAGTCACTAGCTACATATTAGCTCCATTAACTATTTATGGTAAGTGACAGATCCCCTTTAAGGACTCAGAAACTGCAGCTATCACATAAATCATCGCTCTGCTCATCATGCCTGATCTGTAGCTAGGGCCTGCTGAGTCACTACCTACATATTAGTACTGATGCATATTTACACCAAGTGATAGGCCCTCTTTAACAAAGAAACAGAGTCCATTATTTTATTAGCGTGCCATACAACTCTACAAGGCAAAACTACCTTTTATCGTAGAAAAAAAATAGAAACAGAAGGGATGAAATATATGTTTGCTGCCTGTACGCCACCATTCCTCCATCTATCAGTATGTGTTCTCTCTCATGCAGGGATGTCTGGGCTCTCTGCTGGTCAGGCAGGGATCTCCCTCCTCTCCACGTGTTTACATAATTAGAATACTTTCCTACTGCCTGTCTCCTTGGGGCTGTTTGTACAGCCGTGACTTCTGCTTTCAGGCTCGCACATACTCACACATAGATGAACAGAAAGGCATCATAGACGTGAACGCTAATAAATATTGCGGTTACCGCATCTACTGTTTGCCATTATTGCAATGCCATATGCACTGCTAGGGTATCTTCTTGTAAGAAGGGGGGCCAAATAAAGTTTGGTTGACAGGCTTTCCATATGGCCCTTATGGCTTTTCTTATAAAATTCTCTCTCCTATGAACATGCACAAGGCACAGGTCATCGCCTGCTGTAACACTGCGCCTGCTGTAATGTGAAGCAGAATCCATCAAGGGCCTTTAGCAGTGATCTGTTATATAACGGCTGAGCTGACAGATACAGGACACAAGGCGGGAGGGCAGAGACTTCCCCGGATACACAGGGAGTTCCCTTATTGTGTTGCCTTGAACATTAACCATTTAGTGCTCCGCATCAGTTCGCTGGGTAAAAGGGAGCTGGTGCGCCGCATGACAATATACTGGGAAGTAAACCGTACACGAAACATAAAGGGAATGGGTCGCAATTTTTGCACAACAACATGTGTCGTGGGGACAGTAAAAATGTTGTGCAACTTGTCTGCAACTATTTTAGAGCAGAAAAGTCGCAACTTCCATCCTTCCATCCAGAGACAGAAAACTGAATACAGACTTCAATGCAAGTGGCAGGCGACTGCGACATGCATGCAACTTGGGTGTTTTTTGGGGTGTTTTTGCAGTTCTAAAACAGTCCCTCAAAAGCAATTAGCAGAAACTTCTCCAAATGTTGAGTCGCTGTCGCGTGTGACATGTTGCCGTATATCCCCGTGTATCCATTACATTTTCCATCATGATCCATGCAATGGATTTCATCCCATAGTTGGTCAGCGGATATCTTTTCCCTTCTCATTGGACTTGCATAGAACATTGTTGCCTAGTAGAAGAACACACCTATTAATATTCATGTTAGAAGACGATTTGCTACATTGGGGCCAATGGAGAAAAAAGCACCAGTTCTGTAGGACACTTAATAATTATGGCACGCTACAAAAGTTTGGAAATATTTTGACATATAATGGTGCTGCACAATATTGCAGATTGGGAACTCCACTATCAACATGGTTGGATGCCAAACACAATGTCTCTGCACTCACAGAGCCCAGACTCATCCGGTACAATGTGATCGGATATGCTCTCCTATTAGGTACTGATAAAGAAACTGGAAAGGAAGATACTTATAACTAGTGAATAGGTATAAGCATATTGAGGTGGACTGGGGCTTCACTTAAGGGGGAACTTTCCCCAGTTTGAGAATCTTAAACTGGTCACATCATGGAATAGTGGCTGCAGAGCCGAGCAAAACATACATTTTATTTTTATAATTTCTCCACTCTGATGCGGAGATAATAGTTTGTAAAGTTTAGATTATAATTTGTAATAAATCCAAGGGGGTGTTACCAAAGCTTTTTCTCTGGGGGCGTGTACTTCTTCCACAGTATGATGTTGACCAATCATAAGCAGGCAGCAACATGCTGGGGAAAAAGGACATTTCCTCCAAAATAGCTTACAGCAGGCTTTCTGTGTGAGACATATATGTTATGCTCTCCTCATTAGTCTCACTGGAGAATAAAAACAAGTGTCTTAAGAATAGCAGACATGAGTGTGATTACTAACACTGTTGAGCTTTCATCTCATGGCAGTCAGTGTGGAGGGAAAGGAAACAGCAGAGCTGACAGCAATCTGAGAGGACTAGCGAGACCACCCTCAGCTCAGCACTGCTGTATTAACATAGTAATAACATTCGTTTCTGCTCTATTTGTGGTGCTTTGTAATCACATGCAACTCTACAGTGAGATCAGTGTGAAGACAAACCTGATCTCAGCTATTGTTGGGGAGTATTCTTTTTTTTCCCCCTGTACGTTGCTGCTTGCTTATGATTGGTCAATGTAATACAGGGGAAGGAGAACACGCCCCCTTGGACTTAACATACATTTTAACCTAACTTTAATATCTAATATCTTTGCAACAGAAAGGAGAAATTAAAAAATAAAATAATAAGCTCTGCAGCCACTATTTCCATGATGTGGCCTGTATAAGTGCTCAAACTGATAAAAAGTCCTCTTTAAAGAGATCCAATCAGGTAATATTAAACAATTGCCTTTACATTGTTTGTTTGAAGGGCTCATCAATTAAGGCAGATCACAGGGTGTACTTCCCAGGCTTTAGCATCAAACTTTGAGGATATAATAAAGCAGAACGTTCTCACTTAAGTCAAAGGACAGTTTGCGTAATACATGGACAGATTGGGTCCTCCAGAGTGAGACCCTCTCTGCAGCTGCTCTCCAATCTGGCTAATGCGTAAAAATCCCAAACAATGTAATGTAAGGTATCTGAGAACAGATTTCTGTACAAGAAAACTCCTGTATGGGTAAAAAATATAATTTATGACTTTAGGTAAATAGGACCTGTCATTTGCCATAAACATATAACTTTTTTGCTGGGTGTAATTGCTGCTGTTTCTTGAATTTGGGGTAATTTTTCTTTTGTTCCTGCGCCCCTATGTTCCTGAGATATGTCCCTTTCTTAATAATAATAATCTTTATTTTTATATAGCGCTAACATATTCTGCAGTGCTTTACATACATTATTGTCGCTGTCGCCATTGGGGCTCACAATCTAGATTCCCTATCAGTATGTCTTTGGAGTGTGGGAGGAAACCCACGCAAACACAGGGAGAACATACAAACTCCTTGCAGATGTTGTCCTTGGTGGGATTGGAACCCAGGACCCCAGCGCTGCAAGGCTGCAGTGCAGTGCTAACCACTGCGCCACCGTGCCACTTTATTCTTCATAGATGAATCTAGTCTCTTTTTTTAGCCAAGTGGGAGTGGTCTTCAATAATACTCTCGTATAGGTGAGAGCCACGCCCAGATGGTAAAAAAAAATACAGGGGAGATGGGGCCATATATCAGGAATGGAGAGGCACAGAAAGAAAAGAAACATGTCACCAGATTAAGGAGAACAGATGCATTTGTACAAAATTACATATTTTTGGCAAGTGACAGCTCTTTAAGGGGCAGTTCTGATGATAACAAATATGAAAAAAGTGAACTTCAAATTCTCCAGTATTTTCCTTAAAATTACTCGGCAGTCAGTTTGGACTAAATGCTACAGGCCACCAAAAACCGCACTGAAGACAATACAAGGCAACGGCAGGGATTTTTTTTTTTATGCATTCAATTTTAATTTTTCAATAAAAGAGTTAATAAAAAAATGGAAAGGAACAAAGATGCAATGAGAAGGTCAGAGATTGTGAAATTTGCTGCTGATACAAAGATATTGAGGCATTGCCATTTTGGCAATTTCCTACTAGGGTCTATTGGGTTGAATAGCAGTGAATCAATACCACGTGTCACTCAATATAGTCAAAAACATATCCAATCAGAGCAAGTGACAAAAGTGCGTGAGTGTAATCTCTGTATAAGAGACAATAAATAAAAATAACTCCAAAAAAGAAACTTTTTTTTTTCATAAACTTTACAGCTAACACAAGCAGACAGCAATGCACAGGATGTGATTTACATGAACTGTTCAATAGGCCCGAGGCTAAAGTGAGTTACACTAAAGGAAACTCTGCAAAATATTGTGGGAGACCACAGAGATGAAAGAAGCGGTCTAACCTGTCCTGCACTCGTCATATACACTCGCATGGAGGGGGATGTGACTACACGCTACTAATACCACGCTGCAGTCTACAGTCATGTCCTTGGCAGTCACAGCAGAGTGGTAAATGGGTACGGCTGAGTTCACACAGGGCAGATACGTGGCATTTGTCAGTTTTTAACACAGTAAAAAAAAAGTGCACTTCTGAGATCCCGCTGTTATACATAGTTTACACAACTTCGTACAATTTGTGACTTGTCACAGAACTTTTTTTTCTTTATTTTCTGTTGCAGAATTGCAGTAAATCGCGCACTTTTGTGCACTCTTTATGTGACGTACACAGTGTGTTTCATAACCAAGCTTTTTTTTTCTTTTTTCACCTGGAGCAAGGCAAACATTTAGTTCATTGCCCTAGCATTGCAGTCCATCCGGGCAAAGCAGTGACCTATTAGTGACCCCCTGGCACCCAACAGTCTGGGGACATGTCCCAATAAAGGACAACATTTATTACCTATCCTATGAATGTATGATGAGTGGGGGGGTCCGACGCACACGGATCAAGAGTACAGGGGTCTTGTGCTCCTAGAGTATGTACATGGAGCGGTAGTGCATAAGCACCGCGCCATGAAGTGTCTATGGTCACACTACAGCTCCATTTTTACAATAATTTAGGTCTCGATTTTGGGACTGCGGAGATCCCTTAGATAGGTGATTATTGCCAATCGTGGTTAACATTGGTTCAATTAAAGGCTACAGCAGGGGAGGACAAATCATTGGTGCAACCAGGGGCCCAGGAGATAAGGGGGCCACGTCTAATTCCAAAGCAGGTGAAATTGTGCAAAAAATCTGCAACATCAAAAGCTCATCGTGTGAACGTTGCCTTAGACTACGTTCACATGAAGTTTTTTGAAGTGTTCAAAAACTATTCGGCTGATTCATTATCGCTTTAGCCCCTTTTTGGGGTCTGGTTTTGTGTATTTTTCAACTCACAACATTTTTTGCTCAACCTGCCTAAGTCACTCTCATTAAAGGGATTGTCCAGCCTTAGGCCTGAAGTCTTCCGTCACTCTAGACAGTGCACGCTATGAGGGTTCTCTGGTGCTGGCACCAGGATCGGGCAGTAATGTGACTGCAAGTATACGATTTGCATACTTCCGGCCACATTCCGACTAGACGTGTCACTTGCATCAAGGACGCGCACTTCTAGTTGGCATGTGACCGCTTGTATGCAAATCACAGACTGACTCCAGACTTTTTCTCTAAGGCTGGACAACCCCTTTAATGATGCTCATCTATCCTTACAACTTCTGCCAGGACCATATATCATCAAAAAGTTGTAATACTAAATGTGAACATTTTAAGAAAATTCCCAATTGTCTCTATAACAATTCCTTAACATTAATATAGTGATCATTTACCAGAACTTTTGAGTTTATTTCAAGTTACGCCGTCTTTTTTTTATGAATCATTTTTGCTTTACACTAGAAAACACGGGGGAAATCCATGAATAAATGCAGCAATTGGTGTCCTCTCCTCGCTGTATTCTGCAGCTCTCCGCTCGCCGTGCTCCTCCCTTCTCGCTCGCTCACCCCCTTCCCTTCGGTAATCACCCAGTCATGGCCAAATTCTTAGAACTGTTTCTCTTGTTTGCAAACCGCAAACCAACGACGTCACCGGCAGGAGGGAAATCCTTCTACACAGCAGAGAGGCAGAAGAGAAGGGGGTAAGGGAGGTGGGGGGCCAGGAGACAGGTGTTGGGGGGGTCACAGTGTGGAAGTCAGAGAGAACGCACAGGAAATGAGACGACACTATGTGAATGGATACAACACAAACAGAAAATATACAAAGGGATAAAAGTGGTGAACAATATAAGACGCGCTCATCAGAGGAACATGGGGGAGGGCGCGAAAAGAGGGAACTAGTCTGGCTGACGTTACATGGAAAGTCAGCTCCCGGATAATCACGGGGCCCGATGGCCTAAGATCAAGGAAGAAAACGAACTTTGCAGAACTTTACGTCGTCATCACAATTCTGTAGGGACGAGATAATTAGACTCATCCCATATGTTCCAACAATACATACCCAGATGTCCCTTGAAGCTGTGTCCCCAAAACCTGATACTTGTCTTGGGCTATGTGCACACAGTAGGTTTTTTTTGTAGGAGTTTTTGATGCAGAAATTCTACAAAAATTGAGAGTTTCCGCTTAGTTTCTGCTCCAAAAACTCAGCAAAAAGACGCCGTGTGCACAAAGCCTTAACACCCCTATAATCCAGTGTTTTTGAGCTTTACTTAGCCTGCATTTAAAGCATTAAAAAATGTAAATGGTCATAAAATAACAAGTGGAGGCATAATTATCTCCTGTCACCACGTTGATCCAGCATAGACCCCTATGGTGGTCAGCGCTGGCTCTGAAAGGCATGACTGCACCGTCCAGTTATCACAGGACCACTGAAGCCTGTGATTGGCTGCAGTGGTCAGGGGACTGGAGTACAACATCAGATGTTTCTCTGATGACACACTGTTCCAGTCAACTGACCGCTGCAGCCAATCACAGGCTTTAGTGGACCTGTGACAACTGGACGGTGCAGTCAGCACTTTACGGGAACGGCCTGCACTGAATCCAGTGAGGATGACACAAGGTGAGTTTGCCTCCATACAATCCAATAAAAAAATACACTTCATTAACAATTATTTTTTTTTTGTTTTCAGATTTTTTTTTTCTATTTTCTGCACATTATTATAGGGGCTTCCCGCTACCATATGGGCCATATTAGACAACAGTCTGAAGATGTTCATTGACTTATATGTTTGAGTATTGTGTGCATGCTCCGTGACCTGTGCAGAAGGGGGGAGGAGGTGAGCTGTGACCATCAACTATTGTGAAAATTGCAAGTTTTCATAATATTTTGTATATATAGATGGCGACATGGAAAATGTAAAAAAATGAGTTTACCGTAAAAAGTTCCCTTTAAAGTCAACATAAGAAACACTGATCACCAATAAGCAAGGTATGAAGCCAGAGGTACAAAACTCCAGAATTAAGGAGGAAACTGTGGGTGCCTCCGTATAAAGACACAGGCTTGTGGAGGTACATCCTGTCCCATAGCCGGCTATAGCTGCAGCTTACAGATGGCTATGCTACGGATTGGCGCAGTGCACCAGGCTGGACAAGACACATATGTTGCAGGCGACAACAACTCCAAGCAGCTCAAAAAAGTTCCTGTTGTTGCAAAAAAAAAAAAAGAAAATTCTAAATAATAAATCTCACTGTGTTGTCATCCGACAGGTTAATCAAGTATTTCCTGACGCATATCTCTGAAAGAAAGCTACGACCTGTGGCACTGTATAAGCATAAAGAGATATATGTCACCTACAGGGCCTAATTGAAAAAAAAAAGTACTGTAAAAATACATGGTTTAAAGAGAATCCGTCAATAAGATCAACTCCCCAAAAACTGCCTATATGCTCATGCAGGTCTTTAAAATGTAAATACTCCTTTATATCTTCTATCGGTTGCTGCTTTCCTGTGTAAGAAGCATTTTAATCCATATGCAAAAGAAATGTTAAGTGCTCTGGGTGTGACAGAGCACTTCCTAAGCCTCAGCCTCTGGAGGGTGTTAACTTGTCCAACAGCAGCCTCTTTACCTTGATTGGGAGCTTACTACCTGATTTCCTGGCTTGGCGCAAGGCGTCACACAGACAGTTAGCTGTCAAACTAAAAAGGTTGGTGCTGGGCAGTGACACAACCTCAGGAGGCAGAGGCTCTGGAAGTGCTCTGTCACACCCAGAGCACTTTAGCATTTTAATTGATATGAAAATGAGACCTTATTATTCATGAATGCAGCAACAGATATAAGATATAAAGGGGTTGTTGGGATTTTTATTTCAAAGACCTACAAGTTCACATATCCAGTTTGGTGAATGGATGGGAGGTTTGATCGTACTGACAGATTCACTTTAAAGGACGCTTATCTATTGCACACCCAACAGGCTATGCTTTCCTGTAGCGTGAAAAAAAGGAATGATCCTAGTGAATGCCAGAAGGACACTTTTTTGCCATCTGTTGGGCGAATGGCGTCTTATGAATACACTTAGCTTTCCTAGTACACACATAGGCGGATTATAATGAGGGCAATCTGGGCTACCGCCCGGGGCTCCTGGGGGCCTATGGCCAGATCGCCCTCATTAGAGTATGTGGGCGCCAATGCGGCACATACCGGCGGCAGGCAGAGGCGGGGGGGCCACTGACCGCTCCCCCAGCAGCTGCGCACGGCCGCTGCTTCTTCTTCGGCCGGGCCAGCACTGCACCTGTTAACTTCCCTGTGTGCTGGCCCAGCCGCATCACAGCTAGGAGACACGGCCCTGTGCGCGGCCGTGTCTGCTAGTGTGACATCACGCAGTGCGCTCCCTGCACTGCTACTTACCACCAGAGAGGAGCTGGACGACGGGAGCCGGGGGATGGTGAGTGTGTGTAAGCAGATATCATTGTGTGATGTCTGTTTATATGTATTTTTGTGTTTCAAATGTGTTCATGCGTGTATGTATATGTCTGTATATGTTTGTGTGTGTGCGTGACTGCGTGCGGCCTCCCGCTGTATCTGGGGCGCGCCGTGCGGCCTCCCTCTGTGTATAGATGGCTACGTGCGGCCTCTCGCTGCATCTGGGGGGGGTGCCGTGCGGCCTCCCACTATGTATAGATGACTACGTGCGGCCTCCCGCAGTGTATAGATGACTACGTGCCGCCTCCCGCTGTGTATAGATGGCTACGTGTGGCCTCCCGCTGTGTATAGATGGCTACGTGCGGCCTCCCGCTGTGTATAGATGGCTACGTGCGGCCTCCCGCTGTGTATAGATGGCTACGTGCGGCCTCCCGCTGTGTATAGATGGCTACGTGCGGCCTCCCGCTGTGTATAGATGGCACCGTGCGGCCTCCTGCTGTGTACAGATGGCTACGTGCGGCCTCCTGCTGTGTATAGGAGGATTGTAGCAGCTCATATTGTGTGTAGGGTCTGATACTGTATATAGGGGATGTCAGCATACTTAATTGTGCCCAATATTAAGTCATAAAATTAATGTAAAAAAATTATGGCGCGCCTTCTAAACTGCCCGAGGCCCTTGCTACTCTTAATCCACCTCTGAGTGCACATGCCAAACGCACTGTAAAAAGCAGGATACAAGTATCAAAGGAATAAATATATCCGATTACACTGGATGATATTTATAAAATGTTTTACCTTTCCCTACACCAAGCTTCTTTGAAGAAAGAATGGTATTATGGGTTTTGCAGAAATGCAAACATTTTTCAGGGGATTCTCCCCAGTGTAAATATGTTTGGGGATTATTGGTTTACAGATTATGCAATTAACAGTATGGGTTCCGTATAGAGCATGGGCTAAACTTGTGCAGTGTCTTACAATTTTCTCCAAGCCCCAAGACTATTGATTTTCAGTGCCCATATACATTAAACCCTACAAAAACTGTACGCTGTTTTTGAATGCCTCAAGAAAACTTCATCTGCGCTTAGCCTTTTTTGAGGCATTCAATAGTATTGAGTTTTTCACGTGAAAACGGTTTCAGGAAATGCCCCTTTTTTTGAGGCGTTTTTGTAGGATTTTCTCTTTTTCTTAAGCGTTTTAGAAGTTTTTGTTCTCCAGCTTTTTGAGTGCACAGTGGTGCTTGACTCGCTCACAAGAAGCGTATAAATCGGACGAGTGCAATCCGATTAAGAATTAGATAGCGCTTTGCCCAATGTTATTCTATGGGGCAGTGCAGATCAGCGATTTTTTTCTCATGCCGATTCAGCATGCTGCGGGTGCATCTGAGAATCGGATCGCACTCACCCAAACAAGTCTATGGGTGTGTATGAAATATCGAACTGCACTCAGATGTCATCCGAGTGCAGTCCGATTAACGCGTCATCCGTCTTCTCCGCACCTGTGTTGTGATTCTGTTATGCAAGAGAAAAGGAGCACAGAGCACTGACACTCGGATCAGACTCTGACAGAGTTTGATCCGAGTGTCATTTCCATAATTGGCCCAATTCTCTAGTATGACAGAATCGACGGTGATGTGACCCCGGCCTTAGAAGTAAAATTGTACATTTCCCTGCCCCTCCTACTCCAGGTTAGAACAGATTTGGTAAAAACATTATTATGTGGGACCCTTAGGCTCTGTTCACATTTGATCATGTTTTCTGTTTTATAACAGACAAACTGAACAGATGAACAGAATTAGAGCAGCACGGTGGCTCAGTGGTTAGCACGTTGCTTTGCAGCGCTGGGGTCCTGGGTTTAAATCCCACCAAGGACAACATCTGCAAGGAGTTTCTATGTTCTCCCCGTGTTTGTGGGTTTCCTCCAGGTTCTCTGGTTTCCTCCCACACTCCAAAGACATACTGATAGGGAATGTAGATTGTGAGCCCCAATGGGGACAGCAATGACAATGTCTGTAAAGCACTGTAGAATTAATGGCGCCATATACAGTATGTGAGTAGAATAAATAAATTAGAATTCTCTGCAGTCCTGTTCCGAAAAGAAGCAGAGGGGCCGCATTGATTTATATGGGGTCCGTTTAGTTCTATTTGTTGGTTATATTTAGAAATGAAGAAAAGTTCTGCATACAGGACATTCTGTTCTATTCTAAAAAACGTAGGTTTATGTGTTTATGTTGAATGCAAGCCAGCAAGGGCAGGGTCCTCTTCCCCCTGTACCAGTCTATCATTGTTTATTTGTTACTGTAAATGATACCTGTATTTTGTATGTAACCCCTTCCTATGTACAGCACCATGGTATCAATGGCGCTATATAAATGAATAATAATAAGTTTGCAGTGGAATAAAGTGTCATTTTTTAAGTTACTAGTAAAATAAACTTTTTGGCTAAAAGCAAACAAATACATAAAAATAATAAGAATATTAATAAAAAAAATATATATATATATATTTTTTATATAAGGCAGAACTTGGCAGTAAGTATTTTCTTTAGCATGGACATACTTTTACATCTATTAATAAATTGGTCCATTGTTTCCATCGCTTTCTTCCCCTATTGTTGTCCTATTTTCTATATTTGTTCCCGACCGTGTATGATCGTTACCATCGCAGCCTGCAGAATATGCATCTCTTACCAAGAATGGGAATTTCTTCTGCTCTAAACCACTATCCTGCATCCTTAACCCTGGCAGACTTCTCTTCATGGCTGCCAAAATGCCACAAATTTGATTAACAAGTTCCTCACGTCTTGCATAGATGCAAAAATTCTCTCTTAAATGGGGAAACCTTGTTCTCTTAGTAAAAAAAAAAAAAAAAAAAAAGGGTCATGGAATAAAAGTGCGCAAGATTAGACGTTTGCTTGCATTTATATAGTGATGTCCTAAAAAGGTTCTTCATTTTCTCCGCAGTAAACCATGAAGATCCTCAAGCTTTCAAAATGCCGCTTGAACAGTAGAGAATCTCGGTATAGTGCCTATACATTAGAGAACGACCAAACCTCTAAGGATGATCCCACACCTCTGAAATTCGGCCAACCGTGATGCCCAACGAACCGTGATGCCCAACGAACCGTGATGCCCAACGGTTGCACAATTTGATATCAAAACCTTGTGGCCACTGGAAATGGCGACTGGCCGAGTTATAGACATGGAGTGGGATCACCCTAACGGGAATGATTCCTTTCCTATCATAATAGGTAGCAGATTATTGAGTTATTTGGACCAGGTACCTCTGAACTGCACAAAAATCTGCAACTTTTTGTTCCTTTTCTTAAAGGGTATGGGGGTTAATGAGGATAGTGGATCAACAGATCTATAATATCTAAGCCAAACATTTGCTTACAGCTGACATAGATTTCAGTTTGTGGCACATGGAGAACCCAAGATGCAGAAAATGTATCAATTTTGGCACAAATTTCCCCCTCCAGTATCAGTTCAAAATTTAATTATGAAAAGCCCATCTCAGGCTATGTTCCCACAATGAGTATTTGGTGAGCTTTTGATGTTGCAGATTTTCTACACCTATTACCGTATTTTTCGGACTATAAGACGCACTTTTTTCCTCCAAAATTTTGGAGCAAACTGGGGGGTGTGTCTTATAGTCCGAATACTATATACATGGCTGTGCGTGGTGGTGGGTGTGGGGGAGCGGCAGCGGGGGATCAGCGTGGCACAGGAGGCAGCAGCCGCCTGCTGCAGCCGACGGTGTGCCCGCTACTAAAGAAAATGAATATTCCCTGCTCCCCACGCCCATGGGTGTGGAGAGCAATGAATATTCATTTCTCTTAATAGCCGGCACACAGGAGCCTCAGCATGGCTCCAATGGGCTGTAGTGAATATCCATGGTCTTTAATAGCAGGCACACAGACCACAGAGCGGCAGCAGGAACTGCGCTGCGGTACAGTGTGCCGGCTATTGAACAGACTAAATGGTCACTGCTCGCCACGCACAGAGTCCCGGCGTGGGGAGCAGTGACTATTCCAGCACAGCGTCACACACTGTGTGAGGTCGCATGGCAGGGACGCCATGCGCGCCCTGCCATGCACAGCTCACACAGTGAGAGTGTTGGCAGCAGAGCAGGACAGCACTGGGGGAGAGAGGAGGTATGTCTGTTTATTTATTTTTTGTAGGCATCGTGATGGGGGCTCAGAGGGTGCCATGCATACCAGGGTGGGGGCTCAGAGGGTGCCATGCATACCATGGTGGGGGCTCAGAGGGTGCCATGCATACCAGGGTGGGGGCTCAGAGGGTGCCATGCATACCAGGGTGGGGGATCAAGGGGTGCCATGCATACCAGGGTGGGGGCTAAGAGGGTGCCATGCATACCAAGATGGGGGCTCAGAGGGTGCCATGCATACCAGGATGGGGGCTAAAGGGGTGCCATGCATACCAGGATGGGGGCTCAAGGGGTGCCATGCATACCAGGATAGGTGCTCAAGGGGTGCCATGCATACCAGGATGGGGGCTCAGAGGGTACTATGCATACCAGAATGAGGGCTCAAGGGGTGCCATGCATACCAGGATGGGAGATAAAGGGGTGCCATGCATACCAGGATGGGGAATCAAGGGGTGTCATGAATACCAAGATGGGGTATAAAGGGGTGCCATGCATACCAGAATGAGGGCTCAAGGGGTGCCATGAATACCAGGATGGGAGATAAAGGGGTGCCATGCATACCAGGATGGGGAATCAAGGGGTGTCATAAATACCAAGATGGGGTATAAAGGGGTGCCATGCATACCAGGATGGGGACGAGGGCCAGGTATACCAGGATGGGGATGAGGGCCACGTATACCAGGAAGGAGGGGACATACATACCAGGATGGAGGATATTAACAGAATTGGGGGAAATTACCCCAATACTAGTGTCAGCAGCAGACCCCCTCCCCCATAACAGGGCATCATGACCACATTTTTTGCTTACATTTTTTTTCCTATTTTCCTGCTTTAAAACCCAGGTGCGTCTTATAGTCCGAAAAATACAGTAAGTAAAATTACATTTTTTCGAAAATACACAGCGTAAAAAAACTCATTGTGGGAATATAGCCTAAGGCCACGTTCAGTATTTGGTCAGTATTTTATATCAGAATTTGTAAACCAAAACCAGGAGTGGAACAATCAGAGGAAAAGTCTAATAGAAACACGTCACCACTTCTGTATTTATCACCCACTCCTGCTTTTTTTTCAGTGTTTTTTGATGCAGTTTTTTAGCTGCCTTTTGCAGTACCAGCAAAGTCTATGAGAAACCAGAATTCTTTGTTCACACATCATGGTTTTTTTTTGGTTCAGGATTTTGTGCCTTGCATGTTGTTTTTTTTAGAAAATAGAGCAGGTCACTTCTTTCAGCTTTTTTTTCAGCGTTTTTTCAGTAATGGGTGGTGAAAAAAACGCATCGAAATTTGTATCAGCGTTTTTTCAACGTTTTTTCAGCGTTTTTGATGGCAAAATATAATTATTTTTTTTTCACAGAACTTTATGTACATGCATAAAAAGAGACAGAAGGACAGTGAAAAAAACAATGAAAAAATGCACCAAAAACACAGCAAAAACTGCAAGAAAAATCCTGAACAAAATGCCCTTGAAGATCAGGTTTTGCAGCAGATTTGTGACGCAAAAAAACCCACGATGTGTGAACATAGCCTTAGACTCCATAGTCTCCAGGGCTCGGATGCGACTCCAATGCCTGCACTATAGATATATATACGCTTCGCTTGCAAACCTTTCTATACATTTTACACTCCAGAAGCAATGCAGAATTCTGAGCTCAGTTTGTCAGCATTCTGGACAAATATTTGTGAAATATACCAATGTATATGGATTAATTGCTTGTTTTGTGCCGCCACTTGTTGGCAATATTTTAGGAAAGTAAAAATGCTTTCATAGGAAAAAAGAAAAAAAAAACTAAACCAACAGACTATGAAGCAAAAACCACTATATGCAGCAGATTTCCTTCCTGCACATGCCCATTCCACGTGACATTGTATCATTCATTTTCCACTGGCTGCAATGATATCATAGTTTTATAAATGAATAAGAAAACATGGAAAACCTTTTTGGAATATTGGGTGGCTGCCAGCACTTTTTTTTTCTATGATATTCATCACTAGGACAAAAACAACAACAAAAAAAAGAAGCTAAACTAAGTATCACAAAACTAGTTATCAACTCTTAGTAAAAAAAAAAAAGAAGAAATTGTTCAAAAAAGAAAACAAGAAACAAGTATAATAAAAAAATACTGTATGTTGAAGAAGAATTTATGTCATATTGACAGGAGTTGCCATAAATGCCTACAGGACCAACACCCATTATGAGAATGGGACACTATGGAGACCGGGGCAGCCAGAAGTCAACAAACAAAGGATCACTGGATACCTGTCACCCAGAGATGGCAGTCACACCTGTAAGGCATTTTTGGTATTTTCTATGAGCAAATGTTTAATATGAAAATAACTTTCTGAATGCAGAATGGAAGGATATAATTTGCAGGTACAATAGTGTGTGGCGCAGCAGACCCCATCTGTGGCTCAGGAGCACCAATGTCTCAGTGCCTTCAATAGAATGGCCATACAGAAAGCTATCAGCCAAACGCTTGTTCGCCCAACAGCTATCTACTCTCATCAGACCCCACCCCATCATGAACATGTACATGCACCCTCATCTCAGACAAGCGCGCATGTTTATTTAATATTAAAAGGCACCTCACGATCAAAGGATCACATACGATGAAATTTAACACCTGATCATTTCTCACCCCTATGTCTGCCATTGGCAGCTGATCACGTACACAAGATCTACACAAACTATGCATCAGCGCACTGAGATTAAAATACATGAACTCCCAAATTCCAACTGTATGCTTTTTCTTGCCCATCATCACCTTTTAGGGGAGAGTTGAGTCTCCATACTGTCACGATTCCTAAACTCAGTGTGGTGATAGACAGCTCAGGCATCCAATCAGAGGCAGAGGTGTAGTGAGCTGTCAGTGTTGTGAGTGACAGTCCAGTCGCCCAATCAGGCGCAGGCGTGCTGAGTTTCTTACAGGTATCTCCTATTCGGAGTGATTCCCTGGCTATTTAGCTGGCTGTCTGCCTCTGATTACTGCCAGTTGTAGCCTTAGCTCAGTGGCACATGTTTGCCTTATTCTTCAGTATTTTGTCTCAGATCTATTGCTGCCTGACCTTGGACTTTGCTTCTGACCATCCATTTGCCTAGCCCCTTTGTCTTTGTCCACTACCTTCCTGGAGTTCTGACCTCGGACTGTGACCTGACTATGCCTTTAACTTAGCCTTCTGTTTATGACAAGCCCTCTTGGTATCTGACCCGGGACCTCTTGACTACCCAGCCTCACAGCTTGTCCGTGAGTAGTGACTAGCATCACACATATGCATTAGATGCTTAGCCGCTCCTGCCAAAATCGGTGGTTTTGATTGACAGTCATCTAATGTATATGAAAACCATAATAACTCAAGATCAAAAATAAGTAACACTAAGGAAAACTATCTGCACCGTGCAGTTCTCTTCTATGCTATATATATATCTGCCATCATGTATTGCTTGCTTGTTTGTTCTATATCCTGCTCATTCATGAGCCGCAGACCATCCTCATCCTCCAATGAATGATTGACAGCTTTAACCAAACTAAAGCTAATATGTCAATTCTTAGATCCTCTTTTAAAAGGAAACTGTCAGCAGAATTTCATCCCTAAACTATTTATATGAGCATGTAGCTCTTTCAAAGACAAGTCCAGCAATACTTTTATATTGCCAGTCCGGTCCTTTGTTACTGAGAAATCAAGGTTTGAATTGATTTGCAAATGAGTCTGAAGAACTATCTATAGATCTGGAGCCTCTGTCACTCCAGCTCTATTCCTTGCCCAGCGCGGCCTCCTCTTGCTTCCCTTTAAGGTAATTTGAGCTCCATACTGTGCCACATTGGTTGCAATATTTAGCCTAGAATATGATACCGAGGTTACAAATTCCAAGCAATTACGACAATCATTCAGAACTATATCATAATAACATATCAGACGTCTAAACATCTGCAATATAGATACAGCGGCCATCCTCCTTTCCCACAAGATGAACTCATCGTGGAAGCGTTACAGGATTCCCAGGAGGCTGCGGCATCTCCGTTTGGAATGGGTAAAGAATGGAAGACATTTAATGGAAATAGATTTTAACGGAAAGTCTCAGAATCTGATGAACATGTGCTCCAAGTTATCAGCCATCACCGATCCTCATCACAGATAGAAAGCAGAATAACTGTAGTAACACTCTGTTTTATAAACTCAGCTTAGCCATATTGATTCATGTCCGGCTCTATGCAAAGTGCAGCGGCCAAATAGGACTGTAGACCTTTAATTCTTCAGAGTTTCCCATAGTAAAGCTGCTTGCTATCAGTGAATGGGAAAATTCTTGTTCACCCTCCGTTTGTATATAGCAATCAAGCTCATTCTCAATCCAACCATGATCAACTGTTGCTGTAGGGGTAAGAACAACGGCACAAATACAGGGCTGCTAGATTTCCATAGCAGATGATGAAAGTAATCTCAATAGAATATTTAACGAAAGGATATAAACATGGAATATGATGGCTACTAAGAGACAGAGGAGCTGTACATCAATGACCATCCCTCCAGACCCCTTCACTCCATACATACACATGCTCGCTCAGTTTGGCTTTCCATATTATTTCTACCTGCTGGGAAAAAACATGGAAACGTGGAAATGCTATAAAGAATAGTGTGTACTAGTAGGTTCCAGAAACATGTGAGCTGCTACCTCATGTATGTGTGCCTCATGTACGAGTGCCTCATGTACGAGTGCCTCATGTACGAGTGCCTTTCAAGTGTTTTCCTCTTGTACGAGTGTTCAAATGCCTTCCTCATGTGCAAGTTCCTTCCTGTGTTTGGAGTACCCTCTTCACATCTGACTGCTTTTCTCATGTGAGTGCCTTCTGCATGTTCGAATGCCTTCCGCATATATGAGTGCCTTTCTGCATTCAAGTGCCTTCCTCATATGCCTCCTTTATGTACAAGTGCCTTCCGCAAATACGAGTGCCTTCCGCAAATACGAGTGCCTTCCGCAAATACGAGTGCCTTCTGCAAATGCGGGTGCCTTCTGCAAATGCGAGTGCCTTCCGCAAATACGAGTGCCTTCCTCATATGCCTCCTTCATGTACGAGTGCCTTCCTCATATGCCTCCTTCATGTACGAGTGCCTTCCTCATATGCCTCCTTCATGTACGAGTGCCTTCTGCAAGTATGTGTGCCTTCCTCATATGCCTCCTGTATGTATGAGTGCCTTCTGCATGTTCAAGTGCATTCTTCATGTGCTTTCCACATGCTCAAGCGCCCTCTGCGTGTTAGAGAGCCCTCCGCGTGTTAGAGCACCTTCTGCATTCAAGTACCTTCCTCATATGCCTTCAGCTTGTACACGTGCCTTCCGCGTGTTCAAGTGCCTTCCACATGTGCGACTGCCTTCCTCATTTGTGCGAGTGCCTTCTGCATTCAAGTACTTTCCTCATATGCCTCCTTCATGTACGAGTGCCTTCCACAAGTACGAGTGCCTTCCGCAAGTACGAGTGCCTTCCTCTTATGCCTCCTTCAAGTACGAGTGCCTTCCGCAAGTACAAGTGCCTTCCTCATATACCTCCTGTATGTATGAGTGCCTTCTGCATGTTCAAGTGCATTCTTCATGTGCTTTCCGCATGCTCGAGCGCCCTCTGCGTGTTAGAGCGCCCTCCACGCGTTAGAGCGCCCTCCGCGTGTTAGAGCACCTTCTGCATTCAAGTACCTTCCTAATATGCCTTCAGCTTGTACAAATGCCTTCTGCGTGTTCGAGTGCCTACCTCATGTGCTTTCCGCATTTGTGAGTGCCTACCTAATGTACGAGTGCCTTCCGCATGTGTGAGCACTTTCTGCATGTTTAAGAGCCTTCTGCATGTGCGAGTGTCTTTCTCATGTGTGAGCACCTTCTGCATGTACGAATGCCTTCGTCATGGGTGAGTTCCTTCCTGATTTTCAAGTACCTTCTTCAGGTATGACTGCTATCCTCATATGAGTTTCTTCCTCATGTGAGAGTGTTGTCCTCATCTGCAAGCACATTGCTCATGCTCCAGTTCATTGCTCATGCTCGAGTGCCGTCCTCACGTAGGAGTGCCTTCCTTTTGCATGAGTGCCTTCATTTTTATTACATTTATTTAAAAAAAAAAATGATGACCGGGATGTGGAGAAATAGAGCATTCGGAGCCCTGGTTGTAACTTCTCTCAGTTTGCCGTAGGAAGAGTACCTGGAGCGCCAAAGCTGACTTAAATCATTATTGCAGTTATTTTTTATAGATATTGCCTGTTTTATTCATAGAACACTTTAGAATGATAGAAAAGTGTCCCGATACCTAAAATGTCTAAAATTGTACTGACGGAATCCACCTGGCTACTCTGACTGTCAATGTACATCCTCATTACATAGGAAAGGTGAAAAACAAAGACATATATAGGAAAGTACCGGCTTCCCTATTCATAACTGGCAGTCATCTAGCCCAGAATGACCAGAGGGAATCCTGCTTATGACATATGTACAATTATTTTCCATGCTTCTGAGCTATCTTTATGAAATCAGCTTAAGTCGATTTAATTAAAAATCCCATAAAAGGTAAAGCTCTCAGCTAACAAGATATTCCTAGCCCAAGGGGTATAACCTCAGACTCTCATTTAATACACATGGAACATTTTAATCCAGATGGGATGGAAAATTAATGAAATGTACATTTCAGAATAAAGTAGATGGCAAAAAAAATAAAAAAAGGGACAAGGAACAGGGGTGGGAGAACAGTACCCCTGATCCGTCAGAGCCTTCCAGGGACTCCGCAGTGAGGTGGCAGGCAACAAAGACAAAGGATTTACCAAGCGATTCCTCTTCTGCTGCCACGGGAAAGAACAAGCTTCTCTTACTGCCAAGGAGACTTTCCCACACTATTCGTAGAGGAATCAAAATGCCAATGTGTCTCCCCAGCTCAGTCAGGAGGATTCCCCCGAAATTATAAGGGGGTTACACAAACACAATTGACGAGGTATTGAGACCACTGGTTTACAATTTGCAGCTTTCACAAATAGAAAAAAAAAAAGATTGGCAAAACTTTAGGTCACCAATGGCTGGATGGCTAGTAATAAATTAGACCCATTGACTGGATGGCTAGTAATAAATTAGACCCATTGGTTGGATGGCTAGTAATAACTTAGACCCAATGGCTGAATCGGTAGTAATAAATTAAACCCAATGGCTGGATATCTAGTGATAAATTAGACCCAATGTCTGGGTGTCTAGTGATCAATGAGACCCAATGTCTGGATGGCAAGTGGTAAATTAGACCCAATGGTTGGATGGCTAACCATAAATTAGACCCAATCTCTGGATGGCTAGTAATAAATTAGACCCAATGGATTGATAACTAGTGATAAATTAGACCCAACGGCTGGATGGCTAATGATAAATTAGACCCAATGGCTGGATAGCTAGTGATAAGTTAGACCCAATTGTTGGATGGCTAGTGATAAATTAGACCCAATCGCTGATGAATTACTTCCACTCCGACAGGGACTATATACAATCTTTGTACAGCAATGCAGAACATAAAGGTTTAGTCATTTCACCACATCACTCTGCATTGCTTAATTTCTGCAGTGTTTGGCAAAACATTTCCCTTGTCCCTGGGTTCCCCCACAGATGGCACCCTATAACTGGGGGTCCATGCAGTGGAATACTATGTGTATGGCTTATAGTCAAAGGAACCTTTTAGGTGTATCTGTTAAGTTCTAACGGTGTTCTGTTCTGAATGGACTGGTAAATCTGAAATCTTTTGTAAATCCCTCAGGTGGATACTGATACCAGACGTGAAATCAATAGATTTCTATATGATTATCCCCAGTCATCCGGCACATCAGACTACTTCATGATATGATCGAAAAATCTTCATGCAGCAAATTTCTGCCCAGTCAGGGCTGCCACCAGGAATTGAAGGGCCCCATACTGGCAAAAATTTTCAGGCCCCCTTAAGTCTTTGCCCAGGCTCCACTGCAGCTCCACCTCCACCCCTCAACCTTCCACAATCCCACCGCCCAGTCTTGGAAAAACTCCACTTCTGTACCGCATCCCCACCAATCACACATTAATAGTTCCCATTGAACACCATATCACACACATAGCCAACAGCTTTTGTTTTGGCCAAAAGATGTTTTAAGCCATAACGACAAGGTAGACTCTTCTGGCCGGGCCCTACTCTACTCTAACCTATTAAACATTTCTTAAAATATTCAATACTTTTTTTAGGTATATTTTTCTTTAAGGGGATGTGTCACATACATTTTTAAAAAATGACCAATAATACCACATACAAGGGACAAATACCATCACACCATGGCCGGACTACATATTACCCCCTCATAGTGACCGAATAATACTACATACAAAGGAGAAATACCACCACACAGTGACCAGACAACATATTACCACCACATAGTGATCTGAATAATACCACATACAAGGAATAAATACCGCCACACTCTGAGCAGATCATATATTACCACCACATAGTGACCGAATAATACCACATACAAGGAACAAATACCACCACCCTGGCCAGATCACATATTACCATCACAGTGAGTGAATACTACATTACTGATCATTAATAAAAAAAAAACCACAATAATAATATTACCATTAGTGCAATTATACACAGGATCTCTGTACATAGTATACAGTGTATAGTGTCCGTGTACAGATAACACACTGACTCCCCAGTGACTTCTCTAGTTGAAGTCCTTCATCTTCGCTTTTATTCTTCATCCATTGCAGAACGCCATCACTTCTTCCAGTCAGGACTCATCTCTGCAGAAAATTACAGTTATCTAGAGCACCACTTCCAGAGCACATTCCCCAATTTTTCCCAACTTCTACACTACACCAGATGAAGAAAAAAAAATTACATAGTGCCGCCCTGCACAGTAACAGGACTCCCCCTCACTGAAAACAGTATCCTCAAAAATAAAATACATCACAGCAGTAATAATATCCCATAATTAGCCCCTACAGTAATAATATCCCACATCCTGGCACCTTTCTGTAATAACTTCTCCCATGTGTCTCATTCCTGGCCCCATGTCTCTCCATCCTGACCCATGTCTCTCCAGTCTGACCCCATGTCTCTCCATCCTACCCACATGTCTCTCCATCCTGCTCCCATCTCATCTCCATTCTGACCCCATGTCATCTAAATTATGATCCCATATCATCTCCATTCTGACCCCATGTTTCTCCACCCTGACCCCATGTTTCTCCATTCTGCCCCCATGTCTCTTTATCCTGCCCCCCATGTCTCTCCATCCTGCCCCATGTCTCTCCATTCTGACCCCATGTCTCTCCATCCTGCCCCCCATGTCTCTCCATCCTGCCTCCATGTCTCTCCATTCTGCCTCCATGTCTCTCCATTCTGACCCCATGTCTCAACATTCTGCCTCCCTGTCTCTCAATTCTGACCCCCATGTCTCTCCATCCTGCCCCATGTCTCTCCATCCTGCCCCCATGTCGTCTCTCCATGCTGCCCCCATGTCTCTCCATCCTGCCCCCCATGTCTCTCCATTCTGACCAATGTCTCTTAATTCCGACCCCATGTCTCTCCATCCTGCCCCCATGTCTCTCCATCCTGCCCCCATGTCTCTCCATTCTGCCCCCATGTCTCTCCATTCTGCCCCCATGTCTCTCCATTCTGACCCCATGTCTCTCCATTCTGACCCCATGTCTCTCCATTCTGACCCCATGTCTCTCCATCCTGACCCCATGTCTCTCCATCCTGACCCCATGTCTCTCCATTCTGACCCCATGTCTCTCCATCCTGCCCCCCATGTCTCTCCATTCTGCCTCCATGTCTCTCCATTCTGACCCCATGTCTCAACATTCTGCCTCCCTGTCTCTCAATTCTGACCCCCATGTCTCTCCATCCTGCCCCATGTCTCTCCATCCTGCCCCATGTCTCTCTATTCTGCCCCCATGTCGTCTCTCCATGCTGCCCCCATGTCGTCTCTCCATGCTGCCCCCATGTCTCTCCATCCTGCCCCCCATGTCTCTCCATTCTGACCAATGTCTCTTAATTCCGACCCCATGTGTCTCCATCCTGCCCCCATGTCTCTCCATCCTGCCCCCACGTCTCTCCATCCTGCCCCCACGTCTCTCCATTCTGCCCCCACGTCTCTCCATTCTGCCCCCACGTCTCTCCATTCTGCCCCCACGTCTCTCCATTCTGCCCCCACGTCATCTCCATTCTGCCCCCACGTCATCTCCATTCTGCCCCCACGTCACCTCCATTCTGACCCCATGTCATCTCCATTCTGCCCCCACGTCACCTCCATTCTGACCCCATGTCATCTCCATTCTGACCCCATGTCATCTCCATTCTGACCCCATGTCATCTCCATTCTGACCCCATGTCATCTCCCATTTTGCCTCCATAGTGCAGCTTTACAAAAAAGTAAAAAAAAAAAAAAAAAAAAGTTTCTACTTACCTGGCCGCCAGTCCAGTGGCATCTCTCCCATATCGATCTGAGGCGCGGACGCCTGCCAGTCACAGGGAGGCAGTGACGTCATAAGCCGGCGACGTGCGCGCCGACATCAGCTGCTGGCCTGTGATTGGCTGGCGGCTGTTAACTATTGCAGTGCGGGAAGACTCCTTAACGACAATAGATTTCAAGTGAACGTGCGTCCGAGGACGCAAGTTCAGTTCGCTGGGGACCGGAGAGTAGAAGCAGAAAGAGGGGGGTCTCGTCCGGGCCCCTCTGTTCACCGGGCCCCTTAAGCTAGTAAGGCCCGATGGCGGCCCTATGTCCAGCTACCCTGAACATTGCACAGAGTGAAAACTCTCATTAGTTGTGTATGGATCAGGCAGAAAACAAATGGCCAGCCACAACTAATACATGGGAACGATGTATCAGCTGACAAGTACGATCCGAGTGTTCATATTACTAACGAGGATTTCACTCATCAACAAAAATCAATCCAATCTGTCTGAAATTTTTGTATGTCTCCATGTTGAAAAGTTTCTATTATTCCAGAGGGGACTGAAAGTGAAAGTGAGTATGAGAACAGAAGTGAGCCGAAATGTTGAAAAGATTCCTTCACCGAGTACGTAAACTGATCCACAGAGTAAAAAATAATGTCTACCTTATATATCATGTACTATGAAATCAGGCAAGCAAGATGCAAAAAATGGCTGTACTAAAATTCACAGATATGATTTATCGTAGCATTGGGTAAAGACAACACTCTGGAGCGATAGCTTGTGTGAAGATTCATGGACAGGATTCCCATGGCTGAGCAGCTGCAGCACCATGTGCGATGCCAAGGAGCGGAGAAAAGTGGTCTCCGGAGACAATAATCAAGGTTTATCATCTTGAAGCCTCTAATCTGGAGAACACTTACTACCCAAATGAGTTACGCCAATAAGATTTTTTTTTAAATTTCTGGTCCTGACTGAGCCTCTTTGTTTTATCAAAGGAATATCTTAATGGTGAATTATAGAAAAATTTCTATCTACATAGATATATATATTTCTCTGGTGCATTATAGAATTTTTTGTTACAACAGTTTGGGGAGGACCTTTCTTCAGCATGGACCATGTAGCACAAATAGTGTGGCCCATATAAATGGTTGAGTTTGGTGTGGAAAAACGCCCAAACCCATCACCCATAAGGCTTAAGAAAGAAAAGGACTGCTAAAGGCAAGACAGCCACCTCTTGTCCCACACCGTTACCTTACTTCTGATAATACTTCTGCGTCTTGATGGACATGAATCCACACGGTTATAGTCTAACTGGTAGTGGACTATCTTCCCAGGAGTGTCAAGACTATTCTAGAACCAAACAAGGAAACTACTCCATGATACTGTTATGTATTTTCCCATGTTATATATTTAAAATTTCACATTTAAAATGTAACTGACGTTTCAGGAGAACTTGCAGCAGGATGTTTGTGTCTGCCGCTAGCTCCTCCCTTCTCCATAGAATCTTATAAGCACCAACTGTCATCTCCTATCTCAATAATGGGAAAACCTGTATTCACTGAAGGCAAATTTTACCCATCAATTGAGAACGAAAGATCAATACAGTAGGAGAAAGAAACAGATTTCTCTGATAAGATACATTACAAAGATGCTAATTTTCTCCCATACTATTGATTTATGGGGAAAAATAAAATGATAGTTAATCTATAAATAATTAGTCATGACACCAGGCCTTAATCCTTGGTAAACTATTAATACGAAAGAAAAGAGCAACATAAGCCTCTTGTGTTACAAGTTAATTACTAAACATACTATTATTAATAACCTGCCCATAAAAAAGTGGAGATGTAAGCCATATCATTATGTAAGATTCCGACTTTCAAGATTCTAGTATAAATTTTGTCATTTTTGAAAGAAGTAATTATATAATTTTGTATGACTAACCTTATGCTTCACATATCACATTCAATAAATGGTGACTCATGGCAAGATACACAGGTAAATTTTGCTAAATGAAAAATATTTTTTACATTTTATAGTGATCTATCAGAACACTGTGATTAGATTATATATATATATATATATATATATATATATGTATATACACACACACACATGCATACACCAATAGTGTTAGGAAGAAGAGGCAAAAATGTTGCGAAGTAAGAATGATTACAAAAATAGAAGTGTTAATAGTTTATTTTTATCAATGAGCAAATGAACAAAATGGAAAGTGAATGAGAGAAATGAAGAGAGAAAACTAAATCAAATCAGTATTTGTTGTGACCGCCCTTTACCTTCAAAACAGCATCAATTCTTCTAGGTACACTTGTACAAAGTTAGGTATTTTGTAGGAATTTAGTCAGGTGTAAGAGTAACCAATTACACCAAACGCAGGGGTCCGACTTAGTGCAGTAGGTGAAGGACACATCATATTCCTTCTCTTCATAATCGGAAGATGTCCAGCAGTGCCATCAGCTCGGAAGTGGCAGTAACCAGTGGGATCCAGCTACATCAATCTACTATTCAAGAAAAGCCTGGCCAGAAGTGGTCTTCATGGAAGAATTGTGACCAAAACTCATACCTTCTGGAAACAAGTGACTAAACTGTGGAACTGAGTTGGGGAACGGAGTTGTATAAAAATGGTGACAGGTTCTCTGGACTGATGAGTCAAAATGGGAAATATTTGGCTGTAACAGGAGTCAGTTTGTTTTAAGACAGGCTGGAGAGCGGTACAATAATGAGTGTCTGCAGGCAACAGTGAAGCATGGTGGAGGGTACTTGCAAGTTTGGGGTTACACGTCAGCAAACGGAGTTGGGGATTTGGTCCGAGTTAATGGTGTTCTCAATGCTGAGAAACACAGGCAGATACTTATCCATCATGTAATACCAACAGGGAGCCGTCTGATTGGCTCCAAAATTATTCAGCAGGAGAACAACCCCAAACATACAATCAATGTCATTAAGAACTATTTTCAGTGTAAAGAAGAACCTGGAAGTGATGATATGGCCTTCATAGAGCCCTGATCTCACATCATGCAGTCTGTCTGGGATTACATAAAGAGATAGAAGAATTTATACAAGCGACATCCACAGAATATCTGTGGTTTGTTCTCCAAGATGATGGGAACAATCTCCCTGCCGAGTTCCTTGAAAAACCATGTACAAGTATACCGAGAAGAATTTATGCTGTTTTGAAAGCAAAGGGCGGTCACTGCAAATATTGTTTCATTATTATTATGTGTGGCTTATATAGCGCCATCATACTCTGCAGCACTTTACAGACACTGTCCCCTTTGGGGCACACAATCTACATTCCCTATCAGTATGTCTTTGGAGTGTGGGAGGAAACCCGGAGAACCCGGAGGAAACCCACGCAAACACGGGGAGAAAATACAAACTCCTTGTAGATGTTGTCTTTGCTCGAATTTGAACCCAGGACCCCAGTGCTGCAAAGCAACAGTGCTAACCACTGAGCCACCGTGCTGCAGATTTGATTTAGATTTCTCTTTTTTCAGTCACTTTATATTTTATTATTTGATAAAAATAAACTTTTAATACTTTAATTTTGGAACGCATTCTTACTTTGCTGTAATTTTTCCCACACCTACCTAAAACTTTTGCACAATACTGTCTATGTTTATTTTTTTTTTATTTTAATTCAGTTACTTTTTTAACCAAAGTGAACAACTGGACTGTAAAACATGTCACTTTATCGACGGAATCACAAAACTTTATACTCTCAGCCATATACCACAACAACAAGCTTCCCCTCCCCATGACAGGACGAGCATTTTCATGATTTTAACACCCATTAATTCGAGTACACTGTCACAACAATGCCTGTGTATTGTGTACCCACCCTATAATTTTTACCTTTCACTGCAGTATCTTCCCCCTCCTGTCTTCTTTTCTCTACTTTTCTCATCAGCTCAGAAGGTGTGATTTGCATTTTCGCCCACAGAAATCAAAGCTCCACTATACACTTTGTTTTTCTCCCAACCCTTTCGCTACTGGAAATACTATATGTTTCCATGTTTAAACAAAAAATTAATCTTCTCAACAATTAATCTCAAATACCACCTACCTTTCTCAAAGTCTTACGCTTGGTCTGGATATCCTCTTCTTCGCTGAAGACTTGGTCACTTTCTTGTGAGGAATAGGCTACTGAGGAGCAGGTGGACGTGCTGGAGATTGACCGGTCCGATTGCCTTATGGACTTTTTCTGCAGCTCTTCCTCTGGCAGTAGATCTACAGGGTTTCGATCCCCTGTGTGGTCATTTTTGTCACCATGTGCAAGAGTTTCTGGTTTACATAAGATATCTCCATGAAGGGGTTGAGTGTCCTTTTGTGCCTCATCAGCCACCACTGATAACTTTTGTAATTCTTCCTCTACAGGCATGAACTTTTGCTTCTCCATTACTCTTGCTCTAGACTGGAAGTTTCACTTGCTGGTCTTTGATCGTTTGTTACTTGCTATTCCTCTTCAATGATCAGCCACAAATGGCTACTTGCTTTTCCATTGGCATGCCCTAAAAAGTCTTCCTCAGGCTCACTCCTCCTATCCATGAGACATCTGCAGAGAGAGAGTTCAACACAAAATGAAAAATTTGTAACAGTAAGATGTTTGCCTTCATAAAATGCATCAAGAGCTGAGAAGCCCTAATGATCTAGACCTAGCACAAGAATTAAGAAATATCAAGGAGCTGAGAAGTACTAAGGAACCAGACAAAATGTATTAAGAGCTGAGAAGCCTTAGGGAACCAGACGTAGCAGAAGAATAAAAAAGTATCAAGAGCTGAGAAGCCCTAGTCAACCAGACCTAACAAAATGTATCAAGAGCTGAGAAGGCCTAGTGAACCAGACCTAACAAAAATGTATCAAGAGCTGAGAAGCCCTAGTGAACCAGACCTAGCACAAGAATGAAGATGTATCAAGGAGCTGAGAAGTACTAAGGAACCAGACAAAATGTATTAAGAGCTGAGAAGCCTTAGGGAACCAGACGTAGCAGAAGAATAAAAAAGTATCAAGAGCTGAGAAGCCCTAGTCAACCAGACCTAACAAAATGTATCAAGAGCTGAGAAGCCCTAGTGAACCAGACCTAGCACAAGAATAAAAAAGTATCAAGAGCTGAGAAGCCCTAGTGAACCAGACGTAACAAAATGTATCAAGAGCTGAGAAGCACTAGTGAACCAGACCTAACAAAATGTATCAAGAGCTGAGAAGCACTAGTGAACCAGACCTAACAAAATGTATCAAGAGTTGAGAAGCCCTAGTGAACCAGATGTAACAAAATGTATCAAGAGCTGAGAAGCCCTTGTGAACCAGACCTAACAAAATGTATCAAGAGCTGAGAAGCCCTAGCGAACCAGACCTAACAAAATGTATCAAGAGTTGAGAAGCCCTAGCGAACCAGACCTAACAAAATGTATCAAGAGCTGAGAAGCCCTAGCGAACCAGACCTAACACAAGAATGAAAAAGTATCAAGAGCTGAGAAGCACTAGCGCAGACATAGCACAAGAATATATTATGCGCAGTATACTTCAAATTTCACGGATTTATTTTCGGCGTGGATTTGAAATCTGTGTCATAGACAAAAAAATCAATAAGTGTCAGGTCACTTTTTGAAACTAAACTCAGAGAAACATTTAAATTGACACTGAATGGGGCTAATTCAAGTGCAAACGGCACATCAGCCTCAGATTTCTTGTAAATCCGCATCAGATTTTTCAATCTCAAATAATTGTCACATGAGCAGAAACTGAGCTCTGATCACCAATGTGAAGTGCAATTCCTGTGCCGTGTGAGCAATAGGACAAATCTTCAGCCTGAACAAACCCAAAGAACTATCTCCACCTTCTCCTGCTTACATGCTAGAGTTTGCAAATGCTTTCACACCAGCTCTCAAACAAGAAATTGAAATGGCACACAATCCCTCCACCCAAAAAAAAATCTTTTTCTTAAAGCATTAGAAATGTCAACCTTCTTATGACACCTTCCGGGACAAAATCTGCTGAAGACAGAGAGAAGACGACTGAAGCCTAAAAGGATGGACCAGAGGAAGTAAGAAAAACAGGAGAGAAGTGCGGCAAAGATAACCGAAAGTAAGGGAGAAAAACAAAGGATCTCAGAAAAGTAGGAAGGGAGTAAGGGAGCACAGATGTTACGAAGAGGAAGGAGAGAGATGGAAAAACAGGCAGGAGGGGTAGAGAGCTGCAAAAATGGAGATCATGCAGGGGGGAAGTAAGTAAAGGTGACAGGGGGTCAAAAATGAGAGTTTAGCACAAAAGTAGCCAAGAGGTCCCAGTACTGTCTGCACTCACCACGCTCCGAGGTGGCATTCTGGGTCAGAGGTCTATATACTTGTTAAAGGACCACATGTCTATCTGCTTTCCCAATCTGCTCTCCCCTCCTCCCTCTCCCCTCAGATATCTTGTTCAATGAGGGTTGGCTTAGGGCCAACGGGAATAGGGAAAGAGAAGGTTCCCACAGAAACACTGCGTGTGTCCTCAGCTACCATGCCAAGCAAGGCAAACCCAGGGATGCCAATCCGGACGAGTCCAGGTACAGGGGCGGAACACTATATATTCATTTAGGAAGAGATGCAGACTATGTGGGTGATAGACTAGACAGCTGCATATTTATAGACAAGGAAAAAAATAGGTAACGCAAGTCTGGCACACACAGAAAGTGATAATTGTAGAAAAACATCTGCCAGTATTCCGCATCGCAAGTGAGAGACAAGAGTCATGGCTTCAACTGGGTTATTCCACTAAACTTTGCCAATGTAAAATAGGAGGAAATCCCAAGATAATTCATTACATAAATACAAAAACAAACAAGTTAAGCATAGGTGGGTCCTCTAAATAATGGTATCGGGGAGCTGGCCATTGAGGAACAAGACAAGGTAGAATTGATCTACTAAATATACTGTCGATTGGCGCTTATTGCAAGCAATTTGTCAGTCTGTATAAGGCCCCCGACGCAGCATTTACACACCCTGAATGCAACAGTTAATAAGCCAATCATTTTATAGCCCCTTTAGACCGGCTGATAGCACTTGTATGTGCACAGAACGATTGGTAATATGATTGTTCCGTGCACATAGACTGTCATTGTTCTTGGCAGCACATCACTGTTTACACAGGACAATATACAGGTGCTTCTCACAAAATTAGAATATCATCAAAAAGTTAATTTATTTCAGTTCTTCAATGCAAAAAGTGAAACTCATATATTATATAGAGTCATTACAAACAGAGTGATCTATTTCAAGTGTTTATTTCTGTTAATGTTGATGATTATGGCTTACAGCCAGTGAAAACACAAAAGTCATTATCTCAGTAAATTAGAATAATTAACAAAAAACACCTGCAAAGGCTTCCTAAGCGTTTAAAAAGGTTCCTTAGTCTGTTTCAGTAGGCTCCACAATCATGGGGAAGAATGCTGACTTGACAGATGTCCAGAAGGCAGTCATTGACACACTCCACAAGGAGGGTAAGCCACAAAACGTCATTGCTAAAGAAGCTGGCTGTTTACAAAGTGCTGTATCCAAGCATATTAATGGAAAGTTGAGTGGAAGGAAAAAGTGTCTGTACTGTCGAAAACAATGATTTTTTTTAGCTAGTATAAAAATAATTTCCCCTGCATTTTGCTCATTCTTCGGGTGATTGACAGCTTGTTTACACTGGCGGATTATAGGTAAACAAGTGTTTCCAGGAATGCTTGTTCCAACTGGGTACACCTTGTCGCGGAGGGATGGTTCTTACACTTTTTTTAGTTAAAATAGTGTTAATTAAGTACCCCATATTATTTACATGGACTATTACTATTTATTCATTTACTTACTACAGGGTATTTGTCCATGTTGTTTTTTATTTGAGGTTCTGCCTGTTAAATGGCCACAGTGGGAATGCACATCAATGCATTGCACTTATACCAACATGCGCTCCGGCTCAATGTTTCTGGTTTTGTTTTAGTTTTTTGTACTTTGTACACACAGGGGCATGGCTTTTGGGCTGTTCATTTTGTGTATATAGCTTTCCATAGCCAGGTGTCTGAGCAGTCGTAACCCAGGTCCTGTTCTGCCCTTATTTATTTCTGCTGACACATAGTGAGGTGAACTACAATAGTTGGGTACCGTCCCGATTGGGTACACCTAAACGTGGTGGGATCAACCCATCTAGGCATGTAGATCACAGGAAGCTGAATAAAAAGATACCTTGATATCAGTGATCAGATGCCTTATTCCAGAGAAATACACATTTTTGTTTATATGCAAATTAGATCTATGGGCCGGACATGGATCTCCATGAGAATCTGCCCCCAGAGATTATTCTATATAAAAGGAGGAGTTACCAGTGTGAGACATGTAGATATGGAGAGCAGACTGTCAGTCATTACATGTTTCACACTGGTAATGCCCCTTTCATTTAGAATAAGCTCTGGAGGCAGATTCTCAGGGAGATCTATGTCCGGCCCATAGATCTTAGCAGCTCATTTACATATTAAGAAAAATGTGGATTTCTCTGGAATAAAACATCAAATCGCAGATATCAAGATATCACTTTATTCAGCTGGCTATGATCTACATGTCCTTATAGACGGCTTAGGAGAGCTGGTCCTACTGACAGATTCCCTTTATTCTTTAATAGCTGCACTCTCACTTTCCCTAATAATGAAGATCTAAAAGGCTTTGGAGTCAGAGCCAGTAGAAATGTTCTAAAATAAGAAAATAATGATTAGTATTTGTTGTTATTATTAGTAGTATTTATTAATCATGCGGTTTGAGACATATTACTTTCATAAGAATTTAGTAAAGTTTAGAAATTTGAATAATTTAAATATATGTTTACATGAAGTACTAATTAATGCACATATGATTTTAATAAACTGTTATAAAAAGTCTAAAGCTGGTAATAAAAAGTATGTTGTAAAGGAAGAATAAACCGAAGGTCTGAGGCTTATAATATAAAGTTCTAATATACTTTTCTTGAAGTTTTCGGAGGGTGACGCAAGCTATACTAGATGAGTGGTAGCTCCATTCCTCTGTATGACATACAGTGGGTACGGAAAGTATTCAGACCCCTTTACATTTTTCACTCTTTGTTTCATTGCAGCCATTTGGTAAATTCTAAAAAGTTCATTTTTTTTCTCATTAAAGTACACTCTGCACCCCATCTTGACTGAAAAAAAAAAACAGAAATGTAGAAATTTTTGCAAATTTATTAAAAAAGAAAAACTGAAATATTGCATGGTCATAAGTATTCAGACCCTTTGCTCAGTATTGAGTAGAAGCCCCCTTTTGAGCTAGTACAGCCATGATTCTTCTTGGGAATGATGCAACAAGTTTTTCACACCTGGATTTGGGGATCCTCTGCCATTCTTCCTTGCAGGTCCTCTCCAGTTCCTTAAGGTTGGATGGTGAACGTTGGTGGACAGCCATTTTCAGGTCTCTCCAGAGATGCTCAATTGGGTTTAGGTCAGGGCTCTAGCTGGGCCAGTCAAGAATGGTCACAGAGTTGTTCTGAAGCCACTCCTCTATTATTTTAGCTGTGTGCTTAGGGTCATTGTCTTGTTGGAAGGTGAACCTTCGGCCAAGTCTGAGGTCCAGAGCACTCTGGAAGAGGTTTTCATCCAGGATATCTCTGTACTTCACCGCATTCATATTTCCTTGAATTGCAACCAGTCGTCCTGTCCCTGCAGCTGAAAAACACCTCCATAGCATGATGCTGCCACCACCATGCTTCACTGTTGGGATTGTATTGGGCAGGTGATGAGCAGTGTCTGGTTTTCTCCACACATACCAGTTAGAATTATCACCAAAAAGTTCTATCTTCGTCTCATCAGACCAGAGAATCTTATTTCTCATAGTCTGGGAGTCCTTCATATGTTTTTGAGCAAACTTTATGCAGGCTTTCATATGTCTTCTACTGAGGAGAGGCTTCCGTCGGGCCACTCTGCCATAAAGGCCTGACTGGTGGAGGGCTGCAGTGATAGTTGACTTTGTGGAACTTTCTCCTATCTCCCTACTGCATCTCTGGAGCTCAGCCACAGTGATCTTGGGGTTCTGCTTTACCTCTCTCACCAAAGCTCTTCTCCCATGATTGCTCAGTTTGGCTGGACGGCCAGGTCTAGGAAGACTTCTGGTGGTCCCAAAATTCTTCCATTTAAGGATTATGGAGACCACTGTGCTCTTAGGAACCTTGAGTAATGCAGAAATTCTTTTGTAACCTTGGCCAGATCTGTGCCTTGCCACAGTTCTGTCTCTGAGCTACTTGGGCACTTCCTTTGAGCTCATGATTTTCATTTGGTCTGACATGCACTGTGAGCTGTGAGGTCTTATATAGACAGATGTGTGCCTTTCCAAATCAAGTCCTATCAGTGTAATTAAACACAGCTGGACTCCAATGAAGGAGTAGAACCATCTCAAGGAGGATCACAAGGAAATGGACAGCATGTGACTTAAATATGAGTGTCTGAGCAAAGGGTCTGAATACTTATGACCATGTGATATTTCAGTTTTTCTTTTTTAATAAATTTGCAAAAGTTTATACATTTCTGTATTTTTCAGTCAAGATGGGGCGCAGAGTGCACATTAATGAGAAAAAAATATGAAATTTTAGAGTTTACCAAATGGCTGCAATGAAACAAAGAGTGAAAAATTTAAAGGGGTCTGAATACTTTCCGTACCCACTGTAGGCTGACAAAGTTCCTTTTGTCCGTTAAGTTCTCCCTTTCTACCATCCTTTCCCTCTCCATCCTTCTAAATTCCATAATACTGCTTTATAAACCATAGTTATGTTCAGATAAGAGTTGTTAGATCCGCTTCGAAATCCAAATCAAAGAATTTTCAAAAGGGTTATATGAAGCAGATCTTGATTTTAAAGAGAATCTGATTCAAAATCCATGTTTAAAAAAACTCCATGTGAACATACCCTAAGTGTAAAGTGTACCTGCTTTTGGGATTTTAAAGCCTGCAGGATCTCAATTCATTGTGCAGAATTCATTGTGAACTTTCTCCCTTTGCAATGCATTGGGTGAAAATCTCAATAAAATCCATGATAGAATGTGCATGTAAAATGCAGATTTTGATGCAGAAAATGCTGCGGAAAAGCCACATCAAATCCACTAAGTGTGCAGGTCCCCAAATTCAGGAATCCCAAACACAAAACTAACTAAGAGTAGTTACATTTTTGGATACTCGTGATTCTCCCCCTTTGCCTTCTATCTTACTACAATGCTGTAATTGAAGTCCATTGTCATACTATATTATTCTTTTCGACCTACATTTATGTTCTTTAGCTGGCCTGTTACTATTGGATAAAGCTTTATATTTTATGGGAGTTTCTTGGTTATCCAGGGATCTGACTGTTGGGACCCCAGAGATCCTAAGAACAAGAATCCAAACCCATGAGACCACACATTGTATTCTGCTTTCTTCGTCAGTTCCATAAACAATGAACGGAGTGGAGTTTGAGCATCCTCAGCTCCGCATCATTCAAGATGTGGAACCCTGTTCGCCTGATTCCGGACCCCCTTTCTCAGGATTCCTGGTGATCCCGTGGATCAGACCTTCAGTAAACAATAAGTTATCCCTTATAAAATGCATAGAGGATAAAATGCAATTCTGGGAATAAATATTTACAAGAAATACTGTTACCAAAGTGCTGATAGAAGTATCAAAATGTTTCTTGAAGATACACTAGACAAATCCATGGTCGTGACTTTAGATGTTTTTCAGCACTTCCAGGTTGAAATGGTTAAAAATAGGGACACATCGAGTGTGCCAAACCGAGCAGCAAATGTACAAAAAAAAGAAAAAAGGACTTAAATTATTAATGAGATATTCTGATGAGTAGTGAAATCACATTTGATGGATGAAACAACTTTGTTATTAATGGTGTAAATGCACATTCCCATTCCCCAGTACATCTCTGCATGTAAATCACACGGGGGAGGTCGGGACCCTTGTTATCACCTATTCTAGACACATTTGCTGTAGATAAGAGTACAGCAAGGATTTTTTTTATTAAATTCTGATAATCTGGTATTTGTTTTCCAGCACAGAACTGCATAGTAATCTGAACATACATTGAGTTCGTTCAGTGATTTTACGTTCTTAGTTTTTATGACATTTTCCATAATTTAGGTATGGTCATCCATCTATATACCTGTATTCCTGATCTGAGCGACAGCTGTGACCATGACACACAGAGATAACAAAACCCCACTGCAATCTAAATATGTATTAATATGCAGGATTATAATAATCTGGAAAATTACCTACAGATTAATGCAAATTCACTGACATTTCCCCATTGGAAACTGCATCCCTAGTGACACATGTAATACAGAGCCTGAGATTTATAAATATCTGAAGTTACATATGTTTCTGGTTCATGTCACGTATGTTCCACGCTCTACAAATAATCGTACTCAATAGGGGGTCAGCGCCACAATCAATCAATGCACCAAAATGCAGGAGTTGTGTCCACTCTGTTATTAGAATGCCGGACAATGACATGTTTGGTAAACAAAGAAACTAAAACATTGTGACAATGTGACATAATTATGTCCAACCTGGATCATGTGATGGTTTGGACTTTCAAACAAATGGGCAGAGACTTTGAGTTAATGAGGCTCATGAACAGTGTTGGGGGGAGCAAAAATTAAGATTGCACAAACATCATCTGCCTAAAGTCTAATTTGGTGTTCTGAAAGTTCCAGCAAATCTTTTCTTTTTGCCATGTCAGTCAGTGCCACATCGGCATGAAACACTTATCAATCTAAAGTAAAAGAGTAAACAGCTGATGTAAGTGTCGTCCTGTGATACAAATCATATACAGATAATAATGACCAACCTTGCAGTCACTGAGGAGTCCATGTGTTAAAGGGGTATTCCCGTCTCCAAGATCCTATCTCACTATATAGTAGATGTAATAATTATAATATTAGCAAATACCTCCAATTAGAAATGTAGTATAGTTCTTCTGATTTGCCATGTTGCTTACCCCATGTTTAGGGCATTGCTGCAGGTTAGGTATCCATGGGTGCAACCACTAACAACTAACTGTCACTGTATGAGTGGTCGTAACTATGGATACCTAAGCTATTGCAATACTCTGCACATGGGGGTAAGCAACATGGCTAATCAGAAGAACAATACATTTCTAATTGGAGGTATTTGCTAATATTATTACTATTATTACACCTACTACATATAGGGATAGGATATTGGAGATGGGAATACCCCTTTACGTCTGCTGGATTGATGGACAGATAGATAGATGAATAGATAGATAGATAGATGAATAGATACAATTTAGGGACTTGCGCAGGCAATTCCCCAGATCTGAGCCTATGAATATGCAGAATTTCGGTTCTTCCACTACTTAAGACCATTCCCCACACTTACTTCCCCTCTTCATCACTTACAGCTGATAACACTATCAGACCCCACTGCTTGTGACTTGTGGGGGCATCTGTGACTTTACTTTTGCTCACTTTTTGTATGAGAAAGGCTCAGCAGACCTTCTACAGTTTCACCTGATTATTAGGTCAATTGTCGCATCATCAATGCACAATGCAGAGTGTGACCCGAGTCCTACAAATCTCCATAACACAAGCTCCCAGTTCTAACCCTGCCAGGCTATGCCAACTGTGCCAGCTTCCAACTATCCAGACAGAGCCCAATCTGCCTCCTGCCTGCTTCTAATAGGTTTCCTGCAGACACAATTTGCAGAAATAATAAGTTGCATTTCCTGCTGTCAGTACCGGCCATTGCGCCCAGCAGCTGTGCCGGCAGCACCGGGCTGTGCAGCTTACCCGTTCAGCACCGTCCTGTGATCCTCCAGTCCCGGAGCTCTGATGACATTTTTATGTGAAGACAAAGGGGCGGGGAGACAATAGGAGAAGGGCCAGGGGCGGCGCTGCCGAGCGTGCCGGCTCCAGCGGGGAATGTGGCCGACTGCTGCCCTCTGCTGGAGCATCTACGAACCGCATCCTGCTTTCAGTGCTAAAATAAGAAGGCTTGCACCTCCAACCGTCCCCTCCAAAAAAAAGAAAGAAACATAAAATGGCTTTGCTTTTGATTATTCTTCATCGCCTTCCAAAAGTTTAAAACTCTTTTTATGGAAGTTGTACTTTTTATTATTACTATTTACGAGTCAATACAACTTTCTGATCCCTTTTCATTCCATTTTTGGAGGGAGGATGGGGGGCAAAGTGACCTTAAAACAGCGTTTTTTTTTCGCCATATGGGATAGTTATTATATTTTACCAGTTTGGACTGTTAAAAGTATGTTCATTTATTTTATTAGTATTATTTTAGATTTTATATGAAAGGGGTGATATGAGCTTTTATATTTTTTATGTTTCAAATATATTTCAGGTTTGTTTTTGTTTTTTTACACTTTTCATTTGTTCCCCGATGGGATTTGAACTTGCGATCGCGTGGTCGCTTCTACAATATACAGCAATAAAGTAGTCTAATAATGTAGTACTGTCTGTGGTGTATAGTAAAATTACTTTTTTCCTACTAAACCCATCCACAGGCATCACAGGTGTATAAATATACCACATAAAGGGGTCCTCAGTGGACCCCCTCCCCTGGCTGCCATCAAAATGCTATCGCTGTGATCATATTGAGGGGGGTCTGCTAGACAAGGGACATCTTCATGATTGACAACTGCATCTAAGAGGTCAAAACTGCTGTGATCAGTTAGGCTCAGATGTCGGCTGTATAATACAGCTTACACCTGGACCAGATTCAGCTTCTGAGCCTGCTGCGAGCTGCCATGCCATTTACATTCATGTTCTTAAGATAGGGAGGTGGGATCCACATTTATCAGACTTGAATTTCATATCCTAAATAAATATACACCCTTAAAGAGGACCTGTCACCAGGTCAAAAGTGACCAGTTTTGCTATTGTTTTATCCCAGCTGCCCCTCTGACTAAAATCCTTTTTTTTTTTTTAAATCCCCCGAATGGTTCCAGAAATATGGGACTTTATACCTAATTATTTCTGTCTTTACCAAGAAGGCGTGGCTTATAGGATGCTAAAGACACGCCCCTGAGGATCCTGCTGTAGGCTTAAAATGACATCACTGCATTGCGCCATTTGTGCCGGCCCACACTATCTGTGGGTTAGAAGAATCAATGCCCAGGTCATTGGAGGATCAGGATTTGGGGAGCTTGATTTTTGTCATAATATTTTTAATGGTCTCCTTTGACATGGAAAAAAAATACACCATACATCATACGCCACACTTCCCCACAAAAATGGAATAAAAAGTGATCAAAACATCACATGTATCCCAAAATTATATTATGTAAATTACAAAAAAAAAAAACAAGCCCCTTACATCTCCGTCAACAGAAAAATGTAAATGTTACAGGTCTCAAAACATGCAATTTTTCTTTTTAATTTTCTATTTTATTTTATTTTTTTTTTAATTAATCCATACCAGTTTGGTATGGCCGTAATAGCACTGACCTAAAAAAAAACCTGTAAAATGAAAACCCCAAAAAACAAAGCTGGAATTGAATTTTTTTCACCATTTCACCACATTTGGATTTTTTTTTTCATTTTCCAATACATTGAATGGTAAATGTAAAAAAGTCATTCAAAACTGCAATTCTTCCCGCAGTAAAACAAGTCCTAATACGGCTATGTGAAAGGGAAAATAATAACGTTATGGCTCTCGGGAGGTTGTATCTGACCGTTGGATACTTGGTGCTGGCCGTAGTATATGTGGTAAAGGCTGTAAGAAATACTCACCTGGGTGTCCTCACTATGTCAGGAATCTACCTCCTTCTACACTGCATTCCATCATATATACAGATGATTGCTTTCCAGCTGGTATATCAGGTTTCATCAAATATTTCCACAAAAAAAATTCTGCAAGAAGGAAGATTTCTCCTATTTTTTTGTATTTTTTTTTTCTGTATTTTTGTTTATTTTTCAATATTTAAGTGAAGACATTATTTTGACATCCAAGTCACAGATGTTGGATCACTGTGTAATGACCGGAATGATCAAACATTTTATTATTATTATATTTTTAAATAAAATATAAATCATTATTTATATTTTATTTAAAAAAATAATAATAATATTAAAAAAAATGCATTAAAGTTTTAATACACCTCTTTATGCCATACATACATAGACCTTAAGGACCAAGTAATTTTCTTTTTTTTTTAACTTTATCAATGCACATTTCATGAGCCATAATTATTCTTTTTTTTATTTATTTATTTTTCATTTTATTGATAGCTGTATGAGGGCGGGCTTTTTAAAAAACAAAAACAAAAAAAAACACCAGTCATTTTCGGGTAGCAGCATTCATAGTGACAGAAATTTTTAATTATATCATTAAAATCCTTATCATGGACAGATCTGGCAGATTTGCAGCAGATAAATGGCTGATGGCCAATGTTGGGGGTTTGGAGTAGAAGGAAATAGAGAGTGTGAGTTATAAATTACAACGCAACAAACTGATGGAAAAAAAGAATGATGGGGGAAATTAAATCCAACAGCTATCATGCTGAACTCCCGGTAATATGCAGATATCCTCTTCAGAGAGGAAGAGGACCGGGGAACGCTACCACCACCTATTAGAAGTAGGAATTCTAAAAGTTAATGTCGACCCTTTAACGAGCCTTGTCACATGATTTAGAATAAAAGCCAAACCAGACATTCCATTTTGAGACACATGTTTCGCGGTGTTTGCTCCTCATCAGTGCAAAGCAGGCGATTAGATTTGGCTGGGTGAGAGGCCTCTGACAGATGTCTTTTAGCAGGTTATAACTTTCCGGACATAAGATGCACTTGATAGAACATGATTTACTGTTCCTAAAAAAAATCACCACTGTAAATATAGATATTGTGAGTTTCTAAAATAGTATCTTCATTGGAAAACTCTACTGCAAAAGTTCAGAACTTCAGAAGTTCACATGTCCTCTTGACCCAAGATGAGAATTCTTTTTCCTTGTAGTGAAGGACAAAAACAAACAATAAATCCGATCATAGCAAAAAGACTACACTGCAGGAGATGAACGGATAGCCCTCATGGAATGCAGAGGGAGCAAAATTCTGGTAGCAAAAATCAACACATGCCACCATAGTACCATTATTGGTGGATCTTCTGTTGCAGGAAACCACCAGTATCTTTTTACTAAATCTGAGATACCTCTTTGTCCACAAGGTGCTGCTAGACACCAATGTTCAGATCCGATAACATCCCCGTGTCATTTCATCCCTATCACTGTTGCAATTCTGCATTACTGATAATGATACTGCAAAGTAAAAAATAAATAAAAAATATTCACCAAAATTAATTTGTACAAAAATCTTCTAACTATGGCAGTCAGAGATGGAGAAAGGCACGGCTTGAGATTTGCCAAACTTCTCTACCTCTTCTCTGCCCATTGATCATTTGTCAGTTCATCCTTAAAGGGATGTTCTAGGATCAGACTATTGATTGTTAGGATAGCCATGACTATCAGATGTCATGATGCACACAATTGAGAGCCTAGAGAGAGCACTGTGGCCCCTGACAGCTGGGGTGCCAGGGGTCAAACCCCCATGGATTTTATAACTATAGGACATATTTATTGGGATCTGACGTGGAGACAGATACGGTGACACATTCTACTACTATTTTCTGGTTATGTCTGATTACAATGCATCTTTATCTTTTTCACTATTGATCTTACTTAAGGGGATTACATTGCACCAAATCTCTATATATATAACTTGTAGAATTGCATTATAATTAATTTTGTGGATATTTACATGTGCCTAAACATATTATCATCCCTCCTTAGTAGTATTCTGCCATCTTGTGGCTATCCTTTGTATTGCATTTTTAGTTTTACTATTTTGTGTCTCCCATTTGCATCCCCTTGCTTTTATTGTTTTTACTATTAACTTTTAAATTGTATTTTTATTGTGTAGTTATGTATCAATAAAAAAGTTATTGTATATATACATGTGACTGATTTCTGATTAAATCGGAGTAACACTTATATGGTATTATAGGATATATGTATTATGAACCCAGAATACCCTTTTAAGCGTACTGATTGTCTGGCAAGCCCATATAAAGAGAAATTATATCCACGTCGCAAAAAGTCTGTCTCAAATAACTGTTCTTCAGCAGTGTGCAGTATTGGTACAGTAATGACATCAGAAATAAGGGAAACAGATTGGCAGCAGTGGCATTGATGCTCTTAGAAGGATAGTTTCATACATATAGCACCCAATAGAGCCCGTATAACAGCACTAGGAGGCTGTCACGGGTTGTCAGATGTAACAGACAGTCGCTCTGGATCTGTTTGTAGAACGTCACTACGTTTGGCATTGCAGACACCTTCTTAATCTTTCTGATTTTTGGACCCAGCGCAAGCCTCCCTCCTGCTCTGATTGACACACTCTGGTCTGGTTGTTTATAAACTCTCAGTCTGCTTCAGGGCGTCGCCGGTGATATTCTCATTTTCCCTTGTGAAGGCTTGGAGCTATAGCAATCGGCTAGCTTCCTCTCTGGTGCTCTTGGAGGACGTTTGGTGTTATCTCTCTGGTGTCTGCTCATGCTAAGTTTTCCTACCTTTGTTTGTCTCCCTTGTTGTCTTTAGTTTATAGTGGGGACTGACCAGTGCTCACCCCCTCCCTCTCAAGGGCCTAGCTCTAGGGATATACAGGGCTTAGGTTTCCTGCTCGGCGATTGGTGTGGAACCAATTTAGGGATGGTAGGGTAGGCAGGGTGTTATTAGATCTGCATAGAGGTCTGCACTCCCCCTTTCCCTAGTGTCTGGGCTTCCCTCCCCTCATCCCTTCGTGTTACACTTAGTCTTTCCCACACTGTGCGTGACAGAGAACCCATGCTGACCATATGTTATGACCTGAGTTTGCCTAATCAGGTAGATTCTCTAGGTTGTAGGTCTGGGTGAGCAGTTCGGTTCAGAGGAGATGGTGCAGTGGAGCAACCATCACGTGTCACTTGACGAATGACACGTGGATCTGTAAGGGCCATGTCAGCAAGCTATGCAGGCAAGGAAATAAGTGGATTAGGTAACACAGATGAAGCAGAGCCGGGCGTGTGGATAAACACCAGAACACTAACTATATAGGAATCTGGAAATTAGTAGGAATCAATTAATCACAGGAATGAAGTCTTGTACATTGCAGCAGGGCAATGGTTAAACACAGGAATAACAGATAAGAATTTGCAAGTCTGTATCTTCTAACAGGGCAATAGTTAATAGCAGTGATGTATACAAACTGGAACATGTAGGAAGGAAATGATTAACCATGGAATAGCGGTGAAGTAGAAACATACGGGAGACTTACCTTGATTGCAGAGGCCAGGTGTGAACAAGATGGAGAACAGTTGTGAGACGTTTGTAACTACGTGGTAGATGTGGAGAACACTTGTAAGCTAGACTGAGCTTGGAAATAACACTGGTTGCAGTATGGACATCAGTGATAACAGAGGAGATGATAATAGCAATAATTATTATACCAGCATAAAAATCATTGAACCCAATGAATAAGGGTTTTGCTCATTCATCGGGTGATTGTCGACCTGCATATAGTCCGGAATGAGTGTTCCTACGCTCGTTCGCCAATTATTGGACAAAATAGGTAAAAATGTTTTTCATTGCAGAAAAGCAGCTGCCCGGTAGTGAAGTATATGTAATGTAAAGGCAGCAGATCAGAGTCAAAACAGGAACTTGTTCAAAGCTTTAGGCTGTGTTCACACATAGCATAAATGCTGTGATTTTTTTCTGCTCTTTTTCATTAGCATATTTTCTGCAGGTCTTATTCATCATAATATGCAATAGCAATCTTCTTTGTTTATTCCTGCATTTTTAAAATGTGTTTTCCCCTTTATTTGATGCGGTCTCAGTGCAGATTTGAAGCAGTGTTCTTTAATGCATTTATTTAGTACAGAAAAGCTTGGATTCTGCACTTAAAAAAAATGCCTCTACTGATTGGCAGTTTACTGTGCACACTGTGCATAGGCAGAAAAATTGCCAATCAGGGGTGTGGGCAGGGTTATAGAGAGCTCAGCATTCAGAGAACTGCTAGATCTGCAGCAGAGAAAGCAGTGATTTTATCAAAAGTGCAGCAAGCAGCTCAGCAAGTGACACATCGCTGGAATCAGGGTCTCTGCCTCTACATTACTCTGCTCTCAGATTCAATCTCAAAAACTTGGTGACAGATTTCATTTAATATTACATTATTTCTCATCTGTAAACCAGGTAAAATAAAAAAAGTGATTATTTGTTGTTATGTGGCAATTTGCATACTAGGTATGAACTGTAGATTGATATATATCTATATAGTTTTATGCCAAAGTCTGGAACGCCTTTGTGGATTTACAGATTCTGTTGACTTTCTAAATGAAAAAAAAAATACAATGTTTGCACACAAAAAAGTCATAGGAGAAAGTTTGGGAAACTTTACAACTGATCTTAGAACTTAAAGTGTAACTGTATTTCCAGAAAACTTTTGACATGTCAGAGATATGTTAGAGGTTTTGATCACTGGGGGTCTGTGTGCTGAGACCATCGCTGATTATTACATTAGAGTGGGATAGGTGCCACTCTCCCCCGAAACTGAAGACAAGTTCAATAGAAAGTCTGAGCACTTCTGCCCCTTCTTTTAGTATTAGGTGGGAGTCTCAACACCTGGACCCCCCTCTGATCAAAACTTCTGTCAAGCCTCTAATTATATCTGAAAATGACCCGACCCATCAGTATCAATTTTTTTGTGTCTAAATTTATGACAGATGATGACAAAATGGCGTCATTTGTCAACTGACTTCTTGAACGGTTTCATCAGTTTGTCACTGCAAAACACGAGAGAGCGACAAAGAGAAGGATAGATTCCTGAAAATCTTCAGCTTGAAACATTAATTACCGGGCAAAAAAAACGTAGTGTGAACATACCCTTACAGTCTCATTTGGTAAGCAAAGCAAAAGTCATACATCACTGTGGCTGTTCGGGACAAAGATGTAATACAGCACTAGTCCACCAGGTAGCGCTGTTCGTACAGACATGATCTGTGTAGCTGTAAGGCTATGTGCACACTGATTTTTTTCTTATGTTGTTTTTCAAACAAAAAGCTTTACAGGAAATCCTCCATCTTTGAGAAGCTTACGCATCAGTTTTTCTTTCCCTGAAGCAGTTATAGACTTTTTGAAGCGTTCTGGAAAAGTTTTTTTCTTGAAGCATTTTTTGCAGGCTTTTGATTGGACGGTGCCTTGTTTGGAGTGGATTCCATAATGAAACTGCTTCAAAAGAAGTTATGTGCCCTCTCTTTTTTCCCATTGGGCATTTTTAAAAACCTGAAGCAGAAAAAATACGCTCAAAAGACTTACGAAATGATCAGCAAAAATATTTTACAATAGAAGTTAATAGGATGAGCATTCTAAGTGATCTTTAAGCAATATTTCGGGAGATTTTGAACTTGCTCCAAATACCTCAAAAATTCCATGTGCACAAAGCCTTAAAGAACTGGCTGCTTTCTCACCTCAAACAAAAATTATCATCTAGTTTTCCAGAGTCCTGAATGGCAAACATGTCTCATAGTTATTTCCTTTCACTTTTATAGGGTATGTGCACACAGCATTATTTCAGGATTTTTTTTGGAGATGACATGTTTGATATTCAGGACTCTAGAAAACTAGATGATAATCCTTGTTTCAAGAGGACCTTTTGCCAAATTTTTCATGTTGAACTGGACACACAGTGGCTGCGGAGCAAAATAAAATATTTTTAATTTCACGTCTCCATAGCGGAGATTTTAGCAAAGTATTTTGCAACTAATGAGTTAGCTTTTGTTCAGCTCAAGAGAGTGTTATTAGATAGTTTTCACTGGGGACGTGTACTTCTTCTCCCTGTATGATGTTGACCCATCATAATCAAAATAACACATCCCACAATAGCTTAGGTTTCTCAGTGTGTGAGTTGGAATGATACAACTCTGATATCCTGGTCTAACCTCCTGCATGATTAGAAAGTGCAGCTGAGTTTAGCTGTATCACATTACAAATATCATCTCTCCTCCTCTCATAGCTCTGCTGTGCTGCCCCTCCCCCACACTGCTTGTCCTGAGATGGGTCAAATTTATGTCTGCTGTGCTCATAGCATCTTGTAATTTCTCTACAGTGACAGCACAGCTAGGTGTCATTACATCTCACACAGGAGTAGCTTGTTGTGCTCTGACTGTAGAGCGACCTTGTCTGAAAGGCGTTAGTCTTCTGTGCTCTAATCTCTCAGCGCTTTCTAATCATGCAGGAGGTTAGACCAGGAGATCAGAGCTCTATCAGTACATCTCTGACACAGAAAACCTAAACTTTTGTGGGGGGGGGGGGTGTTCTATTTCTGCTGTGAGATGCTGCCTGCTTATGATTGGGCAACTCATATAGGGAGAAGCAGTAAATGCCCCCGAGTGAAAAAAATCTGATAACGCCCACTCGGACTTAACAAAAGTTAACTCATTAGGTGCCAAATACTTTGATTGCTAATATCTCCACAACAGAGAGGCGAAATAAAACAAAAAAATGTCTTCAGCTGTGAAGCCACTATTACATCGCGTGTTCAGTTCAACAGAAGAATTGACCAGTCACTACTTTTAACCCCTTCACTGTTTTTGGAGCTTGAAGCATTTAAAAGAAGTCACAAAAGACGGAACATATGCATTGTCCACGAGTCATTTTGATTTTCCTGTGCATATCTTCATTCTTTTTGGTGTTTTTTTTAGCACTTTTTCAGGCGAGTGCTAGTCAAAATTTGCCTGAAAAAGACATTGTGTGAACATGTTGTAAGTTTTTTCCACATCAGGATTTGAAAAGCGCCTGGTAAGAGAAAAGAAAGCATACATCACTTCTTTGAAGTGGCTCCTGATTGAAAATGCTCCGAACCAGGCGCTGTCTATCCATAAGGCTACAAGAACGTATCAGAAAATTTTTTTTACAAAAAACTTCAAAAACTCTTTAAAACTAAATAAGGAAATAAAAAACTTTTCCAAAAACATCCCAAAAAGTAAAGTTTCTTGAAATAGTTTCCAATAGAAGACTCGTCATTTTTGACCACCTCAAAAACTCCATAACTTGGTATATTTATTGCTCAGTATTCTAGGAAAGCTGGATGACTTCTACCCTATATGAGAACTGATATTCATTGTCATTAAGTTTACGCAGACACGCAAAGGTTTGTATTTATTGATAATGTTATTTTTATTTTGGTAGGAGGTTCTCTATAATTATTGTATTTTAAAATTGTTGCAGTTTCCTACAATCATGTATTACATGAGGATCACTTGCAAATCCTATTAAGGTGCAGAAATTCCTAGCATCTGTGGTAATGACCCCTTGCAACAAAGGGGTTAAAGGTTATCCATTACTTTTAGTTATGTTTCACCTTTGCTATGACATGGCACTTCCCATGGGTGCTGCCCGGGTGCTGGCGATCAATGCCCCTCTGCAGTGTCTTACTGGAAGGAAAGATAAGGAGAGTTATTTTTGGGTGTGACTCAGTCACGGTTAAAAGAAAGGGTTTGTCATTTGCGAGCAGCGTATGCCTTGTTTTCAATCTGAGACTAGGTGCAGACGAGCGTATATTCTCTCATCTCAGAGAATCGGACTAATTATGCAAACTCTGATCAGAGTGTGATCCGATTCTCTCGTAAGACAAGAAGATGAAGAAAAAAAAATTCTCCATCTTTTCCATTCTGTTAGTGCATGGAAATCAGACTGTGCTCGGATGACATCCGAGTGCAGTCCAATGGCTTCCACCCTTTTTTCAGAAAAGGGTGTGCGTTAATGTGCAACACAATGCACCAAAAATGCACCCAAATTGTGCATATTTTGTCACAAAGTAAACTAATAGGTGGTGTAAACCTAAACAGTCTTAAACTTAAGTATATCAAACCAAATGAATTAGTTACATTGAGCACATTAGTTACATTGAGCACATTTTAAGACTGTCTAAGTTTGCAAGGGTGTCCCATTATAGTCAATGAATGTGCTGCTGCCTAGAAAAAAGTTGAATAGAGCCAACAGGAGAAGAGTGAGCAAATCTGGGTCACAACCCCACCAATTGGACATTAGTGACATTAATGACATATTTTCACAGCTCATTTAAAAATATAGTGTTGACTTGCTGCTTTCTAGTGCATGAAGAATTAAGAAAAATGTAAATTAAATGCAGCAGGATAAGTTTCCAAGCAAGCTATGCTATATCATTGTCAATTTCACTGTGACAGCTGCTGGCACCTGTACTAGCTCTCTCTTCCCCATCAATTGAATTTCTGCATTAGGCTACGTCCTCACTCTCAGTATTTGTTCAGTGTTTTACATCAGTATCTGAAAGCCAAAACCAGGAGTGGAACAATCAGAGGAAAAGTATAATAGAAACACGTCACCACTTCTGTATTTATCACCCACTCCTGGTTTTGGCTTACAAATACTGATGTAAAGTACTGACCAAATACTGAATGTGTGAACGTGGCCTTAGAGTCTATTTAAAATGTCTTTTCAAAGTTACAAAAAGTAAATTACAAGGAAATTCAGTAAAAAAAATTGCTAGTAATTCTCCAAGGTGGTATTGAATATGAAATCCATCATAAATTGCAACAAAACAATAAAATACCATTTGTGAACTCATGCTGCAATTAAGATGTAATACTAGACCAGTTCAGATCTAGCAAAGGTTATCTTGAAAAGACAGCCTAAAAAGAGTAATTCTACACCTAATGTGACATCGGCCAAGGGCTTGTGCAATGTTAGGTTATCTCAATCCTCTTAAGAGAGGTAATCTTTTGGTACAAGTTGTCAAGATGGTGCATTGTGAGTCATGGTAACCTTTGCTATATCTGGACCTTGCTTTGGATAAGATAGGTAATTTACACCCTTGCTCTGTCCCTGTTCTGGATGAAACCTTATCAAACACCCCAACATTCTACTGAACTGAACTTACAGCCCTAAAGCCGGGATTGTATACATATGGACTATTACCAGTGCTTACAGCACCGGCACCAAAGGTTTGTATAGGTGCTATTTTACTTGGGGCAAACATGCTGATTGAGATGGGGTTGTCCGAGTGGTGGCAACCCCTTTGGGAAACTTGCTTAAAAACTTCTCACGCAACAAACGAGCATTCTGCGCATTCATCAGGTGACTGTCGGACCTTTTCAGAAGGGCCGATAATTAGGAATCTTGCGTTTTTACAGACACTTGTCCCCGACTTTCGATCTGTCTAAGTGGGCCTCCTCTGTGCAAACCCAGGGCTGTCAACACTACTCCACCTTGATATCGTAGCTCTGCTTCTTCACCATTGTCCCAGAATAGCGCAAACGCACATATGCGGCTCGGGATGACGGTGGAAACGGTGGAGTGGCAGTATCCAGGTGGGGGAGCGTTCACAGATCTGGACTTGCATATTAATTCCCCCATAGATCGGATGCATGTGCAAGCTCCCAAATGCAGATCGGAGACACCCGTCAGTGATCTCAATTGACGGATTTGTGCTGCAAAGGGGCAGAGCAGTTTGCCATTTATAGAAACTGTTACACTCGTAGGTGGCGCACATGGTTTGTGGACCCACTGTACCATGAACCTGACCGACCCTGGAGGGGCGTAACTAAGCAGCTACCTTGGTGTTCGCTGGAGCCTCTAGTGGTGAGGTCCGGCTTGTGCGGCAGGAAGCTGCCAGGTGCCAATCCAGGGCGGTGCCCGGCAGTAGCAGCTGACCCCAAAGGGCAGAGACGTTAAATCAGATTCTTAGACAGAACAGGACGGCCATTTGGGACAGGAACAGACTGTGCAGACAGGAAGGACACTGGGACAGGTTCAGACTGTGCAGACCAGACGGAAGGGCTGGCTCCGGGTTTTTCTGGACCCTGAGCGAAAGAGTCTCAGTGGCCCCTTTAACACATACCACGATTCATGATGCACAGATACCGCAGAGAAATATATATATAGTACAATGCAAATATTTAATTTCTTACATTCCATGAGTGATATCTATTGTAAATTCCACAATAGCTCAGAAACCGGCAAATCGCTCCACACAGTATACTGGCCCCCATAAAATGCTCCATACAGAATACTGGCCCCCATAAAATGCTCCATACGGAATACTGGCCCCCATATAACGCTCCATACGGAATACTGGCCCCCATATAACGCTCCATACAGAATACTGGCCCCCATATAACTCTCCATACAGAATACTGGCCCCCATATAACGCTCCGTACAGGATACTGGTCCTCTTATAACGCTCCATACAGGATACTGGCCCCCATATAATGCTCCATGCAGGCAGCCCCCCCCACATAATGCCCTGTGCAGGCTGTTCCCCCCTTATAATGCCCCATGCAGGCTGTTCCCCCTTATAATGCCCCATGCAGGATGTCACCCCCCATATAATGCCCCATGCAGGATGTTACCCCCCCATATAATGCATATGCAGGATATCACTTCTTCCCCCAATATAATGCCCCATGCAGGATGTCACCCCCCATATAATGCCCCATGCAGGATGTCACCCCCCATATAATGCCCCATGCAGGATGTCACTTCTCCCCCCCATATAATGCCCCATGCAGGATGTCCCTTTTCCCCCCATATAATGCCATATGCAGGATGTCCCTTTCCCCCCATATAATGCCCCATGCAGGATGTCCCCCCCCCCCATATAATGCCCCATGCAGGATGTACCTTTCCCCCCCACATAATGCCCCATACAGGATGTCCCTTTCCCCCACCATATAATGCCCCATGCAGGATATCACCCCCCTCTCTTAAAAATGCCCCATGCAGGATGTCACCCCCCCTTTTATAATGCCCCATGCAGGATGTCACCCTCCCCATATAATGCCCCATGCAGGATGTCACTTGTTCCCCCCCCCCCCCATTTAATGCCCCATGCCTCCATACATAAAAAAAAAATGAAAAAAAAATCAAATACTCACCTCACTCCTCGTCACCTGCTGCCTCTGCTCAGGTTCACGTCTTCCCGCTCTGCGTTGCCTGTGATGGCTCAGGGGAGGGCGCGGTGGAAAGACGTCACCGCACACTCTGACCTGAGACGTCACAGGGAGTGCACAGCATGAAGACAGCGTATCTGTGGAGGCACGGGGAGAGGTAAGTATCCGGCTGCCGGGGCCCTGAGCAAGCGAGGTGTTATGCACACGCCCGGACAGACTGGCGTGTGCGTGTTTAGTGATCCCACTGGACCATGAACCGGAGAGTGCCTGGAGGGGCGTAACTAAGTATCTACCCAATCCGACCAAGGTTGCACGACGGCTAACGACGCCTGTGCACTAGGGAGGAACCGAGCAGAGGGACCAGGTGCGACTCCAGGTCAGACCCCGGACACTGCTGTTGACCCACACCGGGAATACAGGAACAGGCAGGTTACAGCACAGGCTGGATAGGGTCCAGTACAGACTGGGAGACAAGAACAGAGCCGCAGATGCGGTAGACAAGCAGAGTAAAGCGAAACCGCAGGTGCGGTGGACAAGGCTGAGCAGAGCGAAACCGCAGGTGCGGTGGACAAGGCTGAGCAGAGCGAAACCGCAGGTGCGGTGGACAAGGCTGAGCAGAGCGAAGCCGCAGGTGCGGTGGACAAGGCTGAGCAGAGCGAAACCGCAGGTGCGGTGGACAAGGCAGAGCAGAGCGAAACCGCAGGTGTGGTGGACAAGGCTAAGCAGAGCGAAACCGCAGGTGTGGTGGACAAGGCTGAGCAGAGCGAAACCGCAGGTGCGATGGACAGGGCAGAGCAGAGCGAAACCGCAAGTGCGGTGGACAGGGCTGAGCAGACCGAAACCGCAGGTGCGGTGGACAAGGCTGAGCAGAGCGAAACCGCAGATGTGGTGGACAAGGCAGAGCAGAGCGAAACCGCAGATGCGGTGGACAAGGCAAAGCAGAGCGAAACCGCAGATGCGGTGGACAAGGCAGAGCAGAGCGAAACCGCAGGTGCGGTGGACAAGGCTGAGCAGAGCGAAACCGCAGGTGTGGTGGACAAGGCTGAGCAGAGCGAAACCGCAGGCGCGGTGGACAAGGCTGAGCAGAGCGAAACCGCAAGTGCGGTGGACAAAGCAGAGCAGAGCGGGCAGAAACCGCCAGAGCGGTAAGTAAGCCAGAGCAGAGATAAACCGCCAAAGCGGTGAGCAAAGACAGAGCAGAGGGGACAGAGCTCTGTTCACACGGAACAGACTGGAAGGGAAAGGCAGAACCAGATACACACAAGGTACTTGCAAAGAAGTAGCGAGTGGGCTCCAAACTCACAAACAGAAGTACAGCGACAACGAGTAGGAGTTAGGTGCAGGTTCAGACTCTACAGAAAAAGAGAGGAAACGGACAAAGAGACAAAACAGGTAACAAGTTAGGAGACAGTTCAGACAGGAACTGTACTGCAACGAAATACAGGAACGAGCCTAGGTAAAGCCAAGTGCTGGTTCAGACACTGCAGCAAAAGGGAGGAAATGGACATAAGGACCAAACAGGTAACAGGTTAGGAAACAGTTCAGACAGGAACTGTACTGCAACGAAATACAGGAACGAGCCTAGGTATAGCCAAGAGCTGGTTCAGACACTGCAGCAAAAAGGAGGAAACGGACATAGAAACAAAACAAGTAACAGGTTAGGAGACAGTTCAGACAGGAACTGTTACTGCAGCGAAATACAGGAACGAGCCTGGGTATACGGCCCCCAGAGGCAGAAACGAACAGGCTAGGAGCGTGTTCAGACTGGCCTGGAAATACAGCATCCAGGAAGGTGGACAGACAGGCAAGAAACACAGATAACAGTTCTAGGTATGCGGCCCCTAGAAGGCGGGACGAAAACACTAGGAGCGTGTTCAGACAGGCCTGGAAATACAGCCTCCAGGAAGGCAGACAGGCAGGAGAAACAGAACAGGACCTGGCACATTCAGAGTCAAGGAGCACACTGAATGATAAAGTTGCTCAGGCATCAGCTTCCAGGTGAAGCTGGTTGAAATATCCAGTGACTGACAGCAATAGGCTGACGACGCATTAGGGGTGTGCCCACAGCAGCTACAAGAAACAGGAAGTGACCGGGCCGCCGCCCTAAGCAGCCAGAACAGAGGCAAGCAGACAGCATGGAAAGAAGCCAGGCTAGCAGACTGGACTGATGATCAAGTTTGTGATCTTGCATAGTGGGAGATGGTGCCCTATGCAAGAACACCGCCAGGTATGTTACAAGTATGTTGCACTGCTCTCCTCCGCCCATAGCTCGGCGGGGTGCCCGACTGCGAGTGGGCCCCCCGCCTGCTCAGGGCCCCGGTACTTTCCCGGGTGCGCCGGGTGCTGACACCTGCCCTGCTGGACGGCCACTGGGACAGGTTCAGATTGTGCAGACCGGACGGCCACTGGGACAGGTTCAGACTGTGCAGACAGGACGGCCTCTGGGACAGGTTCAGACTGTGCAGACAGGATGGTCTCTGGGACAGGTTCAGACCGCGCAGACAGGACGATCTCTGGGACAGGTTCAGACTGACAGGTCTCGGGATAGCAGACAGGTACAGCTGATGTGGTTTCAGGATACGGACACTGCCGAAGTGGTTACAGGAACATGGACAACTATACTAGACTAATGGGACACAGGATACAGGAATGGCTTTAACAAACTAGGGACAGGAACGTGGCAACATACAGTTGCACATATCAAGCTATAGTGGTTGCTCAGGTATCTCCCAATTAGAGAGGGTGCCTTTTATACAAGATGCCTCCCATCTATTGGCTGAGAGACACCTTGAAGGTGAACACTTCACTAAATGCCTTCCATGTAGACGCGCTGACTTTTTAAGAACAGGGGAGCGCAAACATGCCACTGGGAACTGCGGCGCGAATACCAGGAAGTAGCAGGAGGCAGGAGCACGTCGGGGACCGCACCGAGTACTGGGGCAGTGAGTAAGCCGGCATCCCTGCATGGAGAGAGAAGGGGACACCATGCAGGGGCGCCAGCCATGGCGCTACAGTAAAACTTGCAAGCTGCGGGAAAAAAAACAATTACAAAAATGCATAAAAATGAAAAGTGACACAATGCACCACAAAAAATGAGAAAGTTGTACATAGCCTTTCAGTATAAAGTTTTAGCTCACTCCTGCAAATGAATTTTTTTAATTGTAAAAATGTAGATGTTACGGAGATAGCTTTATAAACGCCTTTGTCCTTTGAACCTTCTTCTCCTCGATATTATCAAAGAAATCTGTCACCGCCTTAAATTAAGTATCATCTTCGCAACCTTTATGGCCATGATTTCTCTTCTTCCTGAGTTTCATTCTGTTATTGTGGATTGAAAGTTACACTGTTAACTAATGTTAAGACGTTTGGTTACCTGGTCACCAACCTGCACAGTATACATATGTCACTTCCCGCCTCTCTCCACCCATTTACGTTATCTGCTTCGCATGTCCATCAGTCTTCTATTTGGTTCTCTTACAGCCATACATCTGTGTCTTCTGTGCTGGGTCTGAGTGGACCTCCAAAAGAAGGCTTCGCAAAGTTATGGGCCGAAGAGTACAACACAAGACAACATGATTTGCCGTTTATTTAAAGTCTAATACTTCTTGCTACTTTGTTCAAAAATAGAACAATATTATCTGTGTGCACAATGATGCTGGATAAAAGAAAATATCAGTTTTACATAAGTTAAAGGGTTATTCCAAAAATCACACATTTTCTCCTATCCATTGAATGAGAATAACTTATTGACTACTGGGGGTCCGATCTCTGGCACATTTACCAATCTCAAGAATAGGACTCAATATCTTGGGTACTAGGTTCTTCAAAGCCCTGTTGTGAATGGAGCAGAGGTGCGCATGGCTAGGGGAAAAGGATTTTAGGAATAACCCTTTAATAGTGGAATCTCAGAAACCTTTTCTCTGGTTTGCAATCCCAGTCCAACATTGCTTATGTGCCTATTTGGGTTTGTACACAGTGTTGGACTGGGGTGCCGAGGGCCCACCAGTAACATCAACTCAAGGGCCCCACTTTTCAGCTACATGCAAATATGACTTTACTCTCATTTACAAATTGCTATAGCAATAAAATGGGTTGATTGTTGAATGAATAAGATGCTACCAAAGGATTTTGGGTTGAAAAGTATTGCAGTATCAGAAAGCTGGGTTTGCGTCCTAGGTCATGGGACAATGACCCCAAACATACTTCAAGAAGCCTCCAGAAATGAATGGAAACAAAGTGCTGGAGAGTTCTGAAATGGCAGCAATGAACCCAGATCTAAATCCCATTGGACACCTGTGGAGAGATCTTAATATTGCTGTTGGGAGAAGACACCTTCAAATATGAGAGACCTGGGGCAGTCTGCAAAAGAAGAGGGGTCCAAAATTCCAGTTGAAAGGTGTAAGACGCTTGTTGATGGTCATAGGAAGCAATTGATTGAAGTTATTTATTCCAAAAGGTGTGCAACCAAATATTAAGTTAAGCGTACCAACAACTTTGTCCGGCCTATTTTGGGGTTCTGTGTGAACTGATGTCCAATTTACAATTTTTTTTTCAGTTTTTTTGTGTTGTTCCAATACGCACAAAGGAAATAAACATGCAAATAACAAAACATGTGTAATAGAAAATAATTTTCTGTGAGAAATGCTTCATTTCCTGAAACAATTTCAAGAGTGCCAACACTTTCGGCCATGACTATATTTAGGAGCTCACAAAAATAATGATCTCTTTAGAAGTGCATCCTGATTCTGTTGGGGTAATCGGGTCTGCACAGTCTGACCAACTTGTGTATTTTAATGCAGAATATAGCTGAAAAATAACAAGTCTTCAGTATGATGACATCAACACTAACACACTACAAATCCTTTTCACAGTTAAGTCACGATAACTCACTGTTCCCTTCCACAACCACCTGCTTATTCTCCTCCTCATGCTGCTGCATATGACATTGAAGGTCCCCAACAGCCTCAGTGAGGCAATGAACATGTAGAAAGTTACTGTTCTTTCTACATTCCCTGTTGCATCCTTGTGTGTGTTTTTTTCCAATTAAAGTGTAGTGAGCTGGCCGGCTCTGGCTGTTCTGTGATAATTGATATAGAGCCTGTTACAGAAGTGATTACACAGGATGATGTTGCCACCTTGTGGCTAGAGGTTGCACCTGCGCAGGGTGTGATGACAGAGAAAGAGACTGAGCCTCCTGTGTCCCGCCCTAGAGAGTCACGTGACCAAAGTGGGAAGCAGGAAAAAGCGCGCGAAGAGTCTGCTGTGGTCTGTAAAAAGAGCCAGGACGGTGTGCAGGCCCTCGTGTGTGGCGCAGGAGAGACTCTCAAAGTGATTCCTTCTATCTAACACCATATCCTCGGAGCCTTCCCCAGCTTCTGCACTGCTGAAGGATTCAGCTGTTACACTCCCTGCTACTGGAGTGTGGACTACATAAGGGGACCCACCAGAGCTTCTATCTGGATCAGAGAGACTGTAAGCGGGACCTCTGGCGAGAGGCCGAAGTATCCCTTCCTTTCTTTCCGCGAATTCTGCTGTTCCTGTTTTTTTTTTCCGTCTAGGACGCCCTCCTGCAAAGACAGACAGGCCTGCGACAGGGGGCCACATCCTTCTGGACTAAAGGACTGGTAACGTGTGAGTAGGGACAGTGAGGGTCAGCTTATCAGTACACGTTATTACTGTGCATATTTACGGTTGTCATTTATTGTTTTTCTTTGCTGTGTTAAAAATGTATACGAGTAAAGATACGGTTATCAAGATAGAGTCTGTGTGTGGGGATCTTGCTGGGCCAGATCATAGATACCAATGCGCGGCCTTGCCCGCGGTCACTTCATCTGGCGTAGTCAGCAGGATCTGTGACCAACAGGATTCCCACCCAGGCCACGTGTACAGTCAGAAACCCCCGCCGGTGTCTATTGTGAATCAGGTCAGGAAATTTGGCGGACGAAACTACCCTGTACCAGAGTGGGCGGAACAAGTCCGGATACTGGGGGAAATGTATAATATTGACCCTAAGACCTTGGCAGAAATGGCGGTACTGACGCTAGAGGGGGAGGCATGGACGACAGTCAGACTGGAGACGGTCAGGGGCCAGCGTACAGTAGATGATTTGGTGCGGGTGCTGGAGAACACCTATGGGCCGACCACATACCAGGGAACACTGCGACACATGTTCTTTAGACGGACGCAGCTTGAATGGGAGGATATTCCCCAATATGCGAACGCCCTTCATGTACTCATTGAACAAACCTGTGGAAAAGGGGAGCAACTAGCTGGTATGGCTTCTCGTGACCTGGTACTGAGAGACCAATTTGTAATAGGACTGAGAGACCAGTATCTTAACCGCACTTTACAGGACTTGATCCGGATGATGCCGGCTCTTACTTTTGCTGAAGTCAAACAGGAAGCCATAGAACGTTCAAGGGGACCCGTCATGGATGTGGGGATTCAAGGTGCTGCGTGCAGATCCATATCTGACATTAAAAATCCGAACAGTGACACGGAAGACCTGAAACAGATGGTAGCAGACTTACAGAGACAGATATTACAGTTAACATTAGACCGACAGGGAGACCAGCGAAGACAGCCTAGTCGTCCCGTGGGACAGTGTTGGTCATGCGGTGATCCTCGCCATAGGGCAAATCGTTGTCCTCAACACTTCCCTCCGCAACAACCTCCGTTGCACCAACGAACAAACCCTCAGTCACCCCAGCGAAGGGAATTTCGATCAGACCAGCGACTGGAACCCCAGCCATATCCACAAGCAGAGCTACCACGCTGGGCCTCACCACAATGGCCGCCGTTAAACTAGACACCCCTGCAGCTGAGGCTCGCGCAGCAGGGGAGGCCAAGGAGAGGGGTGTGGAAAAACAGAGCCGATGGCGGAGTGCTCTTGCCGCGAATAGCCCGACACTTGAAGTTGTCCTGGAAGGAATTGCCGTACAGGGACTGATGGACACCGGGTCACAAGTGACCACGATCTCTGAACACTTTTACGAAAATTACCTCAAACCAAGAACTGCTCGTGACCCAGACACCTCCATTAAGATTATTGCGGCTAATAATCTACCCATTCCAGTGACCGGAGTTGCTTGGATGGACACAAAGGCCTGCGGACAGGACTTAGGAAAACGAGGGATCGTCATCGTCAAGGAAGGTTTCGGCTCCGAGACCCCAGTGATAGTTGGAATGAACATCTTGAAGGACCTGGATCTTATGCTGTTGACAAGAAAAGGACCCAAATACTGGCAGAAAGTCACCAAACATAAGCCGACTCGTCTGGCGTTCCAGCGCGTAATCCGGACCGTTGGACTTCAACAGATGGCAGAGGAACAACTACCCCTAGCCGCCATTACGGTGCCACGCTGTACCCGGATTACTTTGCCCGCTGAAAAAGAGACAGTCATTTCCTTACCCCTTAACACCCACGGACAACTTGAGGGGGTTGAAGTGTTGATCGAGCCAAGGACCCCAAGTGGGGGTAAGCTAAACCCACTAGTTGCTCGCACTCTAGCCGTCGTGAGGAACGGGAGAGTCCCTGTCAGGCTAAACAACACCGCAGACGTAGGCCTAGCCCTTGAAGCCGGCACTCAACTTGCCCGGGTATATGCTCTACCCACGGAAGTGAATCCCATTGGGCCCCTAGAATTCACCCCGTCTACAGAAGGCGACTGGACGGTAACCGTCTCAGCCATAAATGCTCAAGTAGACGATGAAGACATTGGGCGAAAACTACGGGAAAAAGTGCAGCTAGACACATCTCAGTACACCAAACAAGAAGTGTCTTAAGTGGAGGAACTCCTGCGGGAACACCAAGACTCCTTTGCAAAGCATGACACAGACTTTGGGTGTACCACCAGTATCCAGCACGAGATACCCACGGGCGATACCCCCCCTATCCGCGAGAGGTACCGGCAGATACCACCTCAGCAATACCAGGAGGTGAAAAGCCTGTTAGAATCTATGCTACACGCCGGAGTGGTACGTGAAAGCCAGAGCCCGTGGGCTGCACCCATGGTGATAGTCAAAAAGAAAGATGGTTCCCTAAGGTTTTGCGTGGACTACCGTAGGCTGAACGCTTGCACTATCCGGGACTCATATCCACTTCCTCGGATCGAAGAGTCACTGACCGCCCTGAAAAAGGCCAAATATTTTTCGTCCCAAGACCTGGCCAGTGGATATTGGCAGGTTCCAATGAGTAAGAAGGACAGGGAAAAGACCGCTTTCATCCTTCCCATGGGCCTGTATGAGTTCGACCGGATGCCGTTCGGCTTGAATAACGCACCGGGGACCTTTCAGAGACTAATGGAACGCTGTCTGGGGGACTTCAACTTTGAGTTTACGCTGATATACCTTGACGACATCGTGGTATACTCCGCCACCTTTGAAGATCATCTTCACAAGCTTGGCCAAGTGTTCCAGCGCTTGAGGCGACACGGCTTGAAGTTGAAGCCCAGCAAGTGCCATCTGTTCCAGCAGGAAATCGACTACTTGGGTCACCGGATCTCGGCCGAAGGCGTCCAGCCCTCTCCGGAGAAGATAGCAGCCGTTCAAGAGTGGCCGCAGCCAACTACCGTCAAAGAAGTCCGGGCTTTTCTGGGGCTAGCAGGCTACTACCGTCGGTTTGTCAAGGACTTTGCTCGGCTTGCTGAACCACTGCATGAGGTTCTCCGAGGGACCGCGAACAGCCCCAGAGGACGACGCATCAGTTGGAGGGCCTGACCGAGAAAAATCCTTTCAGGCACTTAAGGCTGCTCTAACATCACCCCCTGTTCTGGCATATGCAGACTACACATTACCGTTTCAGTTGCACACCGACGCCAGCCTTCAAGGTCTAGGGGCGGTCCTCTCTCAAGTTCAAGATAATAAAGAACGTGTGATAGCCTATGCCAGTAGGTCTCTCCGTGACACCGAAAAGAATCCCGTCAACTACAGCTCCTTCCGCTTGGAGCTCTTGGCTCTGACTTGGGCTATGACGGAGAAATTTGCCGGCTATCTGACAGGAGCGGAGGTGCTGGTCATGACGGACAACAATCCTCTTGCCCACCTAGAGAATGCCAAACTAGGGGCAATGGAACAGCGCTGGATGGCCAGGCTCTCTAGATTCCAGTACAAAATTAAATACAGAGCGGGGAATGAGAATCAGAATGCTGATAGCCTGTCTAGAGAGACATCATCCCCGCCAGTGGGGGACCGGGATGAAGAGTTGGAGGAAGATGAGATGCCTGACTTTGCCCGGCTCGCAAAGCAAATAGAAGATAGCCGCCAGTATGCGGTAGGAGGGATTGAAGCCGTAGTGGGATCTCCCCTGTCCCAGCAAGAATGGGCTAAGCTTCAAGATCGAGATCCCGAGCACGTCTTACTGAAACAGTATGTGAATAAACAAGAGAAACCACCCTCCGAAGTGAGAGCCCGACTATCGACCAGAGCCTTGGCTCTGCTTGCCCAGTGGGATCGGCTGATCGTGAAAGATGGAGTCCTGTGTCGCAGGGCCCTTTTATCCCATATGCTGGAGGAGTGTTTGCAGATTGTCGTCCCGATGCAGTTGGCCCATGAGATGGTGGGCGAAGCTCACAGGAGGAACGGCCACTTCGGCATAGACAAGACCCTCTGGTGGACCCAGCAGTTCATTTTTTGTCCGAGGCTCCGTAAGTTGGTTGAAAACGTCTGTCAAGCATGCCGTACCTGTGAATTCCACAAGTCCGCGGAGCAGCGTGCCCCCGTCCAGACTATTAAGACGTCGAGGCCCCTCGAGCTGTTGATGGTGGACTATCTGTTGATCGGAACGGCGGATAGTGGCTACCAGTACTGTCTGGTGATGGTGGACCACTTCACGAAATTCGCTGTCGCTGTTGCTACCAAGGATCAGACCGCTGAATCAGCTGCACAGGCTATCTGTCAGCAATTCGTTCGGGTCTACGGGTGTCCGAAGCGGCTACACTCTGATCAGGGGGCTTGTTTCGAAGGGCGAGTCATTGAAGAACTCCAACGGATGTATGGAATCAAGAAGTCCAGGACCACCCCTTACCATCCACAAGGGAATGGCGCTTGTGAACGCTTTAACCGGACCCTCTTACAACTGATCCGGACTTTGGCTGAAGACAAAAAGCCCGACTTGCCTCGATTCCTCTCGGAACTGCTGTGGGCCTATAATAATCAGGTCCATTCCGTCACTGGATACACCCCATACACCCTTCTCTTTGGCCGTCCAGGCAAAGACATCCATGAGTTGCAACTGTCTAGCTCCGAAGAAGATACCTGTGGTACCTATCCTTCCTGGCTACAAACACACCGCCAGAGAATGGAGACTGTCTACCGGCTAGTAGGCCGACAAATTCAGGATCAAGTGCACGCTGACCCACTTCCGGTACAAGAAGACCCACTGAATGTAGGTCAACTGGTCCTAGTCCGAATAAAGAAGTCGCAAGGGAAACTCCGGCCCAAGTGGGAGACCGAAGTCTATCGAGTAATTGGACAGCCGTACCCCGGTGGCCCCGTCTATCGAGTGCAGGGCGAAGACAGCGGCAGCATCCGAACTTTGCACCGTAATATGTTGCGCCCCTGCCGTTCCCAGCCTGACTCCCCTACTGTGATACCTAGAGAGATGGATATCACTAATACTGTCGGAGACACTGACCCCGGGGATGTAGAGACTGAATGCATGCCTACCCCTGTCCGTCCGACTGACGCACTTGAACCGATTACCTCCTCTACTGACATGTTGACTGGGAAAGAGGAGTGGGGTGACTGATAGGAGAGAGGGGATCCAACCCGTTAGGCGGACAACGAGGACCACTGCAGGGGTACCTCCAGGACAGTCCTACAGAGACCAATATGTGTGGCCCTCTTCCCAGCCGCCCCCTGTCACATCCACAGCCATTGCCGCCCTGGAGCCGGTCGTTGGCAGGGACTGCCAACCTTTGAGTGGGGGGGCGTGTAGTGAGCTGGCCGGCTCTGGCTGTTCTGTGATAATTGATATAGAGCCTGTTACAGAAGTGATTACACAGGATGATGTTGCCACCTTGTGGCCAGAGGTTGCACCTGCGCAGGGTGTGATGACAGAGAAAGAGACTGAGCCTCCTGTGTCCCGCCCTAGAGAGTCACGTGACCAAAGTGGGAAGCAGGAAAAAGCGCGCGAAGAGTCTGCTGTGGTCTGTAAAAAGAGCCAGGACGGTGTGCAGGCCCTCGTGTGTGGCGCAGGAGAGACTCTCAACGTGATTCCTTCTATCTAACACCATATCCTTGGAGCCTTCCCCAGCTCCTGCACTGCTGAAGGATTCAGCTGTTACACTCCCTGCTACTGGAGTGTGGACTACATAAGGGGACCCACCAGAGCTTCTATCCGGATCAGAGAGACTGTAAGCGGGACCTCTGGCGAGAGGCCGAAGTATCCCTTCCTTTCTTTCCGCGAATTCTGCTGTTCCTGTTTTTTTTTCCCGTCTGGGACGCCCTCCTGCAAAGACAGACAGGCCTGCGACAGGGGGCCACATCCTTCTGGAGTAAAGGACTGGTAACGTGTGAGTAGGGACAGTGAGGGTCAGCTTATCAGTACACGTTATTACTGTGCATATTTACGGTTGTCATTTATTGTTTTTCTTTGCTGTGTTAAAAATGTATACGAGTAAAGATACGGTTATCAAGATAGAGTCTGTGTGTGGGGATCTTGCTGGGCCAGATCATAGATACCAATGCGCGGCCTTGCCCGCGGTCACTTCAAAAGTATGAGAGGGATGACATAATTGACTCCCCAGTTCTTCCTAATAACAAATGTTGTAGCCTGTTCAGGCTTCAGTAGGCAACACACATCCCTCACCAGCTGCCAATAGCGGATTTCAAAGTAATCCAATCTCTAGTTTGCTTGCAGTATGATATAATAAGTCACCACTTTACGCTGTTTCTATAGAAGTTCCAACACTTGCAGCATTGAAATACATCACTGTGCAATGCCAAAAATCAGTTGCTCAGGGAGACAATTCTGTTTTTAAATAGCATGGAAGGTGCATTTTGCCATGTGAGAAAGGTTGAATTGCCATTGCCCTCTCCTGGTCAGGAGATGCATATTCGCCGCCACCCAATAGTGAAGGCTTCACCACCTGTCCTGGTTTCAGTGGTACATTGCTGCCACTCAAAACATTCTTTAACCCCTTAATAACATCTGACGTACTAATACGCGTCTGTGCCCTGGGACTTAAGAGCCAGACCCGTATTAGTACGTCATCGCGATCGCGCGCGCACACAGGCTGTGCGGGCGCGATCGCCGCCGGGTGTCAGCTGATTGTCACAGCTGACACCCGGTACTATGTGCAGGGAGCGGTCCTGCACCGCTCCCAGCACATTAACCCCCGCGATGCTGCGATCGAAGTCGATCGGGCATTGCGGGGGCAAGGGGAGGTGATCGGCGATACTCACCTCCTCTTCCGGCTTCCAGCGCAGTCTGCAAAGGCTTCCCGGGTGTTGCCATGACGACCCGATGTCGTCATGACAACATCCGGGTCACCAGAGAGCAGGAAGATTGCTTGGACATGCGCAGTGCATCTCCAAGCAATCTTCACACTGTGCACTTCTGACAGCCTTCATGGCATAGGGATGGTGCTCCATTCCTGTGCCATGCAGGCGATCAGAAAAAAAAAAGTGAAAGTCCCAGAGTGGGACAAAGTAATAAAGTGTATAAACTGTGTGAAAGTGGAAAAAAAAAAAAAAAATGTGCAAAAATATTATAAAAAAATAAAAAAAATAATACACCAAAAATAAAAATATAATGTACCCATCAATAAATATTATTATAAAAAAAATAAAAAAAAAACAATAAAAGTACACATATTTGGTATCGCCGCGTCCGGAACAACCTGACCTATAAAACTGTCCCACTAGTTAACCCCTTCAGTGAACACGGTAAAAAAAAAAAAACGAAGCAAAAAACAATGCTTTATCACCATACCGCCAAACAAAAAGTGGAATAACACACGATCAAAAAGACGCATATAAATAAAAATGATACCGCTGAAAACGTCATCTCGTCCCGCAAAAAACAAGCCGCCATACAGCTCCATCAGCCGAAAAATAAAAAAGTTATAGCTCTCAGAATAAAGCAATACTAAAAAATATTTTTTTCTATAAAATAGCTTTTGTGTATAAGCGCCAAAACATAGAAAAATGATACAAATGTGGTACCGCTGTAAACGTACTGACCCGAAGAATAAAGCTACCTCATCAATTTTACCACACGCGGAACAGAATAAAAAAAAAAAAAAAAAACAATTCCTGAATTGTTGGTTTTTGTTTATTCTGCCTCCCAAAAATCGGAATAGAAAGCGATCAAAAAATGTCACGTGCCTGAAAATGGCACCAATAACAACGTCAAGTCATCCCGCAAAAAACGAGCCGTCACATGACTGTCTGCCAAAATCTGGAAAAATTATAGCTCTCAAAATATGGCGATGCAAAAACTAGATTTTACAAAAAATGCGTCTTTTAGTGTGTGACAGCTGTCAGTCATAAAAACCCCATATGATTCTGGCATTGCTGTAATCACACCGACCCGAAGAATAAAGTCGTCTAATCACTAATACCGCACAAGGAACGGCGTCAAAAATAAACTCTTGGGTTAGGATTGGGCTAGGGTTAGGGCTGGGTTTGGGGCTAGGGTTGTGCTGGGGCTAGGGTTGTGCTGGGGCTAGGGTTGTGCTGGGGCTAGGGTTGTGCTGGGGCTAGGGTTGTGCTAGGGTTAGGGCTGGGGTTGGGATTTTTTCCAAAAGTAAGAAAAAAAGATGACGATATGGCGACTAGTGTTGAGAGCAAGTGCTCGCTACTTGAGTTTGCATCGGGTGCTCTGGTATGCATTGAGTATCGTGGGTATTTGAGTGACATGCTCGAGTCTCTGCCCCATATGCTTCGCGGCCAAAAAACTTTACGGGGATTGCCTGCCATGCACGAGCGATCCCCGCATGTTTTTTTTTGGGTGTCTAATAACCGTGAAACATGCGGAGCAGGGACTCGAGCATGTCACTCGAGCACACGCTGTACATGGTGCATACCTGAGTACCCGATGCAAACTCAAGTAGCGAGCACTTGCGCTCAAGAATAATGACAACTTATTCAATATGATGACCTAATGTGAACAAATAATGTGCCGTACCTCTGGGTTCAAAATGTTCACTATACACCTTAATAAAATCCTTGAGGGGTATAGTTTCCAAAATGGGGACACTTGTGGGGGAGCTCCACTGTTTAGGCACATCACGGGCTCTCCAAACGCGACATGGTGTCCGCTAACAAATTGAATGGAAAATCGGCTCAAATTGTTAGCGGACGCCATGTTGCGTTTGGAGAGCCCCTGTGTGCCCAAACATTGGAGCTCCCCCACAAGCGACCCCATTTTGGAAACTAGACCCCCCAAGGCACCTATCTAGATGCATTGTGAGCACTTGGAACCCCCAGGTGCTTCACAAATTGATTCGTAAAAATGAAAAAGTGAAAAAAAAAACACTTTTTCATTTTTATGAATCAATTTGTGAAGCACCTGGGGTTCCAAGTGCTCACTATGAATCTAGATAGGTGCCTTGGGGGGTCTAGTTTCCAAAATGGGGTCACTTGTGGGGGAGCTCCAATGTTTGGGCACACAGGGACTCTCTAAATGCAACATGGTATCCGCTAACAAATTGAATGGAAAATCGGCTCAAATTGTTAGCGGACACACATTGCGTTTGGAGAGCCCCTCTGTGCCCAAACTTTGGAGCTCCCCCACAAGTGACCCCATTTTGGAAACTAGACCCCCCAAGGCACCTTTCTAGATGCATAGTGAGCACTTGGAACCCCCAGGTGCTTCACAAATTGATTCGTAAAAATGAAAAAGTGAAAAAAAAAACACTTTTTCATTTTTATGAATCAATTTGTGAAGCACCTGGGGTTCCAAGTGCTCACTATGAATCTAGATAGGTGCCTTGGGGGGTCTAGTTTCCAAAATGGGGTCACTTGTGGGGGAGCTCCAATGTTTGGGCACACAGGGACTCTCCAAATGCAACATGATATCCGCTAACAAATTGTCGGCTCAAATTGTTAGCGGATATCATGTTGCCCAAACATTGGAGCTCCCCCACAAGTGACCCCATTTTGGAAACTAGACCCCCCAAGGCACCTATCTAGATGCATAGTGAGCACTTGGAACCCTCAGGTGCTTCACAAATTGATTCATAAAAATGAAAAAGTGTTTTTTTTTTTCACTTTTTCATTGTTACGAATCAATTTGTGAAGCACCTGGGGGTTCCAAGTGCTCACTATGCATCTAGAAAGGTGCCTTGGGGGGTCTAGTTTCCAAAATGGGGTCACTTGTGGGGGAGCTCCAAAGTTTGGGCACACATGGGCTCTCCAAACACAACATGGCGTCCGCTAATTATTCAAGCAAATTTTACAATCAAAAAGTCAAATGGCGCTCCTTCCCTTCCGAGCCCTGCCGTGCGCCCAAACAGTGTTTTTTCCCCAAATATTGGGTATCTGCATGCCCAGGGGAAATTGCACAACAAATTTTGGGGTCCATTTTTTCTTGTTACCCCTGTGAAAATAAAAAAAATTGGGTCTAAAGTAACATTTTTGTGAAAAAAGTTAAATGTTCATTTTTTTCTTCCACATTCAAAAAATTCCTGTGAAGCACCTGAAGGGTTAATAAAGTTCTTGAATGTGGTTTTGAGCACCTTGAGGGGTGCAGTTTTTAGAATGGTGTCACTTTTGGGTATTTTCTGTCATAAAGACCTCTCAAAGTGACTTCAAATGTGATGTGGTCCCTAAAAAAATGGTTTTGTAAATTTTGTTGGAAAAATGAGAAATCACTGGTCAACTTTTAACCCTTATAGCTCCCTAACAAAAAAAAATTTTGGTTCCAAAATTGTGCTGATGTAAAGTAGACATGTGGGAAATGTTATTTATTAACTCTTTTGTGTGACATATCGCTCTGATTTCAGGGCTTAAAAATTCAAATTTTGAAAATTGCAAAATTTTCAAAATTTTCGCCAAATTTCCGTTTTTTTCACAAATAAACGCAAGTGATATCGAAGAAATTTTTCCACAGTCATGAAGTACAATATGTCACGAAAAAACAATCTCAGAATCAGGGGGATCCGTTGAAGCGTTCCAGAGTAATTACCTCATAAAGTGACAGTGGTCAGAATTGTAAAAATTGGCCCGGTCATTAACGTGCAAACCACCCGCGGGGCTTAAGGGGTTAAAGGTAGCGGAGTCAACAAAGTGATATGGAAGCAACCATACCAACAGTAACTTGACCATGTGAGAGTTGGATTGCATATACAGTTAGGTCCATATATATTTGGACAGAGACAACATTTTTCTAATTTTGGTTCTAGACATTACCACAATGAATTTTAAACAAAACAATTCAGATGCAGTTGAAGTTCAGACTTTCAGCTTTCATTTGAGGTTATCCACATTAAAATTGGATGAAGGGTTTAGGAGTTTCAGCTTCTTAACATGTGCCACCTTGTTTTTAAAGGGACCAAAAGTAATTGGACAGATTAAATAATTGTAAATAAAATGTTCATTTCTAGTACTTGGTTGAAAACCCTTTGTTGGCAATGACTGCCTGAAGTCTTGAACTCATGGACATCACCAGACGCTGTGTTTCCTCCTTTTTGATGCTCTGCCAGGCCTTCACTGCGGTGGTTTTCAGTTGCTGTTTGTTTGTGGGCCTTTCTGTCTGAAGTTTAGTCTTTAACCAGTGAAATGCATGCTCAATTGGGTTGAGATCAGGTGACTGACTTGGCCATTCAAGAATATTCCACTTCTTTGCTATAATAAACTCCTGGGTTGCTTTGGCTTTATGTTTTGGGTCATTGTCCATCTGTAGTATGAAACGACGACCAATCAGTTTGGCTGCATTTGGCTGGATCTGAGCACAGAGTATGGCTCTGAATACATCAGAATTAATTCGGCTGCTTCTGTCCTGTGTCACATCATCAATAAACACTAGTGACCCAGTGCCACTGGCAGCCATGCATGCCCAAGCCATCACACTGCCTCCGCCGTGTTTTACAGATGATGTGGTATGCTTTGGATTATGAGCTGTACCACGCTTTCGCCATACTTTTCTCTTTCCATCACTCTGGTAGTGTTAGAACTCTCCTGTTAGTTTTTTTTAGTTTGCTGGTCACATGACCAATTTTGCCTATTTAATCCGGCTCCGCCCTCCTGGCCTTGCTGGACTTCATTGTATTTACTACTCTTGAGCTAGCTTGGTGCTCTGTTGCCGTTCTCTGTTAGTTTTGCTAGGTCTTCTGACCTCTATGCTTTTTGTTGTGTGTTTGTCTTTGACTGCTACTATTTCTGCTAGGAGGTGTCCAAACTTATCCCAGTCCCTAGTTCTTGTAGGGATCCCTCCCTCACATCTATAGGTCTTCGTACAGACTAGCCGAGGACTTTAGCGGGTCTGATCGCAGGATCAGGTTCCCCATTACATCGTAGGGATCTAGTTTAGTTCTATTGTAGGGACAGATCTCCTGTCTTTCCTTAGTCCCTGTAGCAGATCATAACAGTAAGTCCAGCCAGAAAAATTTCTCTAAGGAAAGACCTCCAGTTTCCATCATGGTCTCAGTTCAAGATTTGGCTCAACGCTTGCAGGGACTCTCTCTGGAGGTGGCCAAGCTCCAACAACACGTGAGTAGCTGTTCTGGAGCACATTTTGTGGAACCAAAGGTACGTCTGCCTGATTTATTTTTTGGCGAACAACAAGATTTTTTTTCTTTTAAAAATGCTTGTTTATTGTATTTTCGTTTGAGACCCGGATCCTCTGGTGATGAATCACAGCGCATAGGGTTCATAATGTCACTTTTGCGCAAAGATCCTCAGGGATGGGCCTTCTCTCTCCAACCTAGTGATCCGTGCTTTAGATCAGTGGATAGTTTTTTTTCTGCTTTGGGTTTGTTGTACGATGATCCTGATCGTGTCTCATCTGCTGAGTCTGAATTGAGACGTTTGAGGCAGGGATCAGGTAATGTGGAAAAATATTGTTCTCACTTCCGTCGGTGGTCTGCCCAGGTGGGGTGGAACGATTCAGCTTTGAAAAGCTTGTTTCTTGCAGGGCTAGGTGAAAGGGTTAAGGATTTACTGATTGCTTATCCCACACCTGGAAACTTGCAGGAGGCAATGCAATTAGCTATACGGGTGGACAGGAGACTGCGTGCAAGGGTTAATGAGAGCAAATCCTCTGCTATGTCAGCTCCGATTCCTGAGAGGGTCTGTGCTGACAATGGAGAGCCGATGGAGATTGGAGCGATGGCACCCCGCTCTCAGGAAAAAGACCGCAGGCTTTCTGAAGGCTTGTGCTTCTATTGCGGAAATTCTGGTCATTTTATTAAGAGCTGTGTGCTTCGTATGAAGAAAGAAAAAAAAATGGTCAGTCATGCACGTATTGCCTGTTTAAATTCTAAGGGAGTATTCCTATCTGCTACTACCGCTGCTCAGGATGAATTAATTGAATTTCGGGTATTTGTGGATTGTGGTTCTACTCTGAATGTGATTGATGGGGGATTCTTGGAAAAACTTAGATTAGAACCTAAAACTTTGTCATCCCCTATTGCTGTGGTTTCTGTTGATGGCTCTCCCTTGAAGAGTGTTACTCATAAGGTCTGTGAATTTCCCCTCACTATTAATGGTATTCATCAAGAGAATTTGGATTTGGTGGTATTGGATAATTTGCCTTCTCCAGTAATATTGGGGTTACCCTGGTTAAAATTGCACAATCCTGTACTGGATTGGTCTACCAATGAAATTAAGTCCTGGAGCCCTAAGTGTTATGACAAGTGTTGTAACGGACGTATTGCTGCGGTGGAAAAAGGGGAATTACCTGTACCTATTCAGGATTTTTGGAGAGTTTTTTCTGAGGAGGAGTCACAAATTTTGCCTCCCCATAGAGACTATGATTGTACCATTGAATTTGTCCCTGGAGCGACTCTTCCTAAAAGTCGTTTATTTAATCTTACTATTCCTGAGAGAAAGGCTTTGGAGGAATACATACAGACAAGCTTGGCCGCCGGTCACATTAGGCCTTCCAAGTCTCCTGTGGCTGTTGGATTTTTTTTTTGTAAAAAAAAAAAGATGGCGGTTTACGTCCTTGTCTGGACTTTCGTGAGATTAATAAAATTACTGTACGCAATCCTTACCCACTGCCATTGATTCCTGATTTATTTAACCAGTTAGTGGGGGCCAAGTGGTTCTCTAAAATTGATCTCCGGGGGGCATACAATTTGTTGCGCATGAAGGAGGGTGATGAATGGAAGACTGCTTTTAACACTCCTGTGGGTCATTTTGAGAACCTGGTTATGCCTTTTGGTCTTACCAATGCTCCAGCATTTTTTCAGAATCTTATTAATGACATTCTGAGACCTTTAATCGGCAAAAATGTGGTTGTGTATTTGGATGACATTCTGATTTATTCGCCTGATTTGGAGTCTCATTGGCGGAGCGTACGTGAGGTATTACAGTTATTAATGGACAATTCGCTTTTTGCTAAGCTGGAGAAATGTGAGTTCGCTGTACAGAGAATTAGTTTTTTGGGCTACATTATCTCCAGCGAGGGCTTTGAGATGGACCCGGTTAAAGTTCAAGCTGTGCAGGAATGGCCTAGGCCTATTGGTTTGAAATCGATACAGAGGTTTTTGGGTTTCGCCAATTATTACAGAAAATTCATAAAAAATTTTTCTATTATTGTCAAACCGCTGACCGATCTCACCAGGAAAGGTGCTAATGCGGTTCAGTGGTCTTCTGAGGCCATTGAAGCGTTTGTGTTTCTAAAGGAGAGGTTCACCTCTGCTCCCATCCTTATGCAGCCTGATGTGACTAAGCCGTTTTTGGTTGAGGTTGATGCTTCTTCTGTGGGGGTCGGTGCGGTGTTTTCTCAGGAAAGCAAGGATGGAGTACATCCCTTTGCCTTTTTTTCAAAAAAATTTTCTGAGACTGAACTTAATTACGATATTGGTAATCGGGAATTGCTGGCGATTAAACTCGCATTTGAACACTGGCGTCACCTCTTGGAAGGTGCTGAATTTCCCATTCAGGTTTTCACTGATCATAAAAATCTGATCTATCTTGATGCTGCCAAGCGCTTGAATGCCTGTCAGGCTAGGTGGGCACTTTTTTTCTCGCGGTTTAATTTTTCCGTTACTTACATCCCGGGTACCAAGAATGTTAAAGCGGATGCTTTGTCTCGCAGCTTTTCTCCCATGGTCGGTGTTGAGGAGGAAGAGGAGAGCATTTTACAAGAAGGTGTTGTGATTGCTGCTTTGGACTCCGTTTTGGAGGATGAGATTCTTAAAGCTCAGGAGAATGCCCCATCTAACACTCCCCATGGGAGGTTGTTTGTGCCTAGGACCTTTAGGAGAGATTTGTTTGTTGAGTGTCATGAGTCTCGGTTGGCAGGTCATCCAGGAATTTCTGAGACCAAGAGACTTGTGGGTCGCAGTTTTTGGTGGCCTGGATGGCAGAAGGAAGTCATTAAGTGGGTGCGCCAATGTACTGTGTGTGCTAGATCCAAGTCTTCGCATGCTCCTGCTGCGGGGTTGCTTTGCCCTCTGGAGGTTCCTAGTGCACCTTGGACACATCTGGCTATGGACTTTATTACTGACCTTCCCCCCTCTGAAGGTTTCACGGTCATCTGGGTGGTCGTGGACCGTTTTAGCAAGATGTGTCACTTGGTTCCCTTCATCAAACTGCCTTGCGCTAAGACACTCGCTAAGGCCTTTGTCAAGGAAATTGTCAGACTACATGGTGTTCCTACTGACATTGTTTCTGATAGGGGACCGCAGTTCGTGGCTCGTTTTTGGCGTGCCTTTTGTGACAGGTTGGGAGTTCATTTGTCGTTTTCATCCGGATATCATCCTGAGTGTAATGGCCAGACAGAAAGGAAGAACCAGGATGTTGAGCAGTTCTTGCGTTGTTTTGTGGCAGACAATCAAGAGGGGTGGTCTGAGTTTCTGCCACTTGCTGAATTTGCTCTTAACAACCATACATCCTCTTCTGCTGGGTGTTCGCCTTTTTTTTGTTGTTCTGGGAGACATCCGTCTTTTGGGTCATTCTCCAAATTGGTTTCGTCTGAGCCTGAGGAGGAGAGTTTTTCCGGTGATTTGGAGAGAGTTTGGACGGATGTGCGTGGTAATCTTCAGGAGGCTAACAAAAAATCTAAGAGGTACTTTGATAGGAAACGGCAAGAGGTTTTGTTTGCTGTTGGTGACATGGTTTGGTTGTCCTCTAAGAATCTGCGATTGAGGATCCCTTCTAAAAAATTGGGTCCCAAGTTCGTAGGGCCCTTTAAGGTGCTTCAGATAGTTAACCAATCTGCTGTTAGGTTGGAGGTTCCTACGTCCTGGAAGATTAACCCGGTGTTTCATGTTTCTCTGTTGAAAAAAGCTGATGTGTCGGATGGTGACGCCTCTGCCACTGTTCCTCCGGTGGTGGAGGACGGGGAATATGAAATTTCCCGCATCCTAAATTCTAGACGGTATAGAGGGAGTTTGCAGTATCTCGTCGCTTGGAAGGGTTTCGGACCTGAGGATAACTCATGGGTGAGGGCGGATGATGTTTCTGCTTCCAGACTTGTCAGAGCTTTTCACAGGAGGTTTCCTGGTAAGCCTGGGCCTAGGGGATCCGGAGGATCCTCTTAGAAGAGGGGGTACTGTTAGAACTCTCCTGTTAGTTTTTTTTAGTTTGCTGGTCACATGACCATTTTTGCCTATTTAATCCGGCTCCGCCCTCCTGGCCTTGCTGGACTTCATTGTATTTACTACTCTTGAGCTAGCTTGGTGCTCTGTTGCCGTTCTCTGTTAGTTTTGCTAGGTCTTCTGACCTCTATGCTTTTTGTTGTGTGTTTGTCTTTGACTGCTACTATTTCTGCTAGGAGGTGTCCAAACTTATCCCAGTCCCTAGTTCTTGTAGGGATCCCTCCCTCACATCTATAGGTCTTCGTACAGACTAGCCGAGGACTTTAGCGGGTCTGATCGCAGGATCAGGTTCCCCGTTACATCGTAGGGATCTAGTTTAGTTCTATTGTAGGGACAGATCTCCTGTCTTTCCTTAGTCCCTGTAGCAGATCATAACAGGTAGAGGTTGATCTTGGTTTCATCTCTCCAAAGAATGTTCTTCCAGAACTGTGCTGGCTTTTTTAGATGTTTTTTTAGCAAAGTCCAGTCTAGCCTTTTTATTCTTGATGCTTATGAGTGGCTTGCACCGTGCAGTGAACCCTCTGTATTTACTTTCATGCAGTCTTCTCTTTATGGTAGATTTGGATATTGATACGCCTACCTCCTGGAGAGTGTTGTTCACTTGGTTGGCTGTTGTGAAGGGGTTTCTCTTCACCATGGAGATTATTGTGCGATCATCCACCACTGTTGTCTTCCGTGGGCGCCCAGCTCTTTTTGCATTGATGAGTTCACCAGTGCTTTCTTTCATTCTCAGGATGTACCAAATTGTAGATTTTGCCACTCCTAATATTGTAGAAATTTCTCGGATGTTTTTTTTCTATTTTTGCAGCTTAAGGATGGCTTGTTTCACCTGCATGGAGAGCTCCTTTGACCACATGTTTACTTCACAGCAAAACCTTCCAAATGCAAGCACCACACCTCAAATCAACTCCAGGCCTTTTATCTGCTTAATTGAGAATGACATAACGAAGGGATTGCCCACAACTGTCCATGAAATAGCCTTGGAGTCAATTGTCCAATTACTTTTGGTCCCTTTAAAAACAGGGTGGCACATGTTAAGGAGCTGAAACTCCTAAACCCTTCATCCAATTTTAATGTGGATACCCTCAAATGAAAGCTGAAAGTCTGAACTTCAACTGCATCTGAATTGTTTTGTTTAAAATTCATTGTGGTAATGTCTAGAGCCAAAATTAGAAAAATGTTGTCTCTGTACAAATATATATGGACCTAACAGTAAGTAGATGACTGGGAGCATATGCATATGCCTGTTTCCTCATCAAACAATCAGGGATAGATATCTGATGGTGCAATGGAGAAGTAGTACGAGTAAGACAAGCAATAGTTGTGGATGATAATGATGATAACACGACCAGATACTACTTGATGATCTGGTCTGGATACCGGAAGATGTGCACAAAGAGAACAGGTGGAAGGACAGCTTGAGTTTTGCTTAGGTTTCTTGCTTTTCCCAAATGAGCATGTGAAACCGGTTCATGTGCTGATGGAGAGCCATAGTCCCTATCCATACAAGCCTGAATGTCCACGGCTTATTTTCCTTCTACAGACCCTGCAGTCTGCATAAGATTCATCAGCCAGCAATGTGGAAAACAATTCCCACACCCGAAATGCTCACACGTAGCACTCGATACCACAACGACCATGGCCAGAACTTTCAGATTCTTCTAACTTCTTCCTATTATACCACTAGAGCAATCAGTCTTTGACTGCCAGTTATAGTTTATACTAGCTCTGGTGAGCTTTCAGGTTCTTCCAACTTCATCCTATTATACCACTAGCAGACAGTCCTTGACTGCCAGCTTTAGTTTATACTAGGTCTGGTTAACTTCTATCATTCTCAACACCTGTAATTCTAATGAATATTCCTGTTTCAGACCTCGCCTCCTTTACTGACCATTCTCCTGCCTCATGATTTTGTCACTATCCATATGTCCTGGTTCTGAACCAGCTACTTGACCATTTATGCCAGCCAGCTTCACCAGCCAGAAGCTACTCTGAGGACTCAACCCAGGGTCCGGGTATAAGTTTACATCATTGTGCAGGGGTTAAATGGTAAAGGCCAGGATTTTACTGGGACCCAATAGTCTGAGTATCTAGCGAAAAACCTGTCCGTGGATGCCCTATTTACAGCTGCCAGGTGAGCCATATTACACTACACCAATAGCAGTTGTGGCATCACCTGCTCCCAAGATAATGTCAGAAAAAGAAGACCTACCCCTGGAAGATCTTTTGGCCGATCGTTGCCTGCACTGTTTATTGCTTATGCCAACTGATGATGATATCAACTCTATGGCAACTCATCACCATCATCATCCTTAAGGTGGCTAACAGTTGGCTGAGTGTAGGAAATGTCCTGAGCTCCTTGGCCCCCCCTCACATGACTCTCACCTCTAGATTTGCCCTGACTCAGAGTGCCACTACTACCTCAACTGCCCCAACCACAATGGCTGACAGAGTTTTTAATCGTGTCTTTCATCTCGTCCGGACCCATCTCATCCAACTGTTCATATCATCCAATTAATCAACTAGAAGATAATATTGTTGTTGTGATATATTTGCCTTAGCCCCCAGAGTGCTGTGGATAGAGGTGTCATTGATGGAATTGAAAGTCAGCACTGTAACGTCTGTGGATGAGAAGGACTGTGCAGAACACTGACATAAACTGATGGTGTTGCTGTCAGAGGTAACTTCATCCTGCTGTGACTGAGACAAGTGATGTGCCATGCATTTCTTTGAATTCTCTGCTTCTTACCCACTAATACGCTTGCCAGAGTTAAATAAAGGAAATTGTGCTCTGTGCTTAGTAGTACTACTGTCTGGATGGCTTATGCCAGTGGTGGTGGCTGCTACATTCTTAGTATGTTTTTCTTTTCTTTTACTTTATCCCATCAAATTGTCATTGCAACTTTTTCTTTTATAACACATTTTTTTCCAATACATTAATTGACTTTTGTCAATCTGTTCAACCCCAATTATTCCACCTTTGCCAAAAAAAATATAAGAATTGCTAGAAAGGTAAGTCCTTGTATAGAAAGCCAAATACGACAACAGTATTGGTGTAGCATGTATGGGTATCAAATTGGACTAGTAAACCAGGTATACAAAAAGAGACATTTACAGTTACATATATGGAGTTTTTTAGATTTTTTTTTGTTATATATACTGTATATTTATTTGCTATATAAAACAAAATTTGCCCCTTTCCCCTCACCAAAACAGACATAACAATAAATGCTAGGTAACTAGATACATGTCCTAAAAGCTAGCAACTGCAACAGTCTGCTGTATTTGTATGGCATGAACGGATGTCAAATTAGACTAGTAAAACAGGTGTGCACAAAAATTTAAATTGTTTGAGATATGCTCACCACTTTCTGAGGTAAACAGTCTGGTTTTTGGTTAATTTTCTTTTGTATTTTTAAAACACAATTACTCATCCTAAACAAAGAGGATTGTACAAGAAATGAAAAAATAATAATACAGTAGCTTGACTGTGAAAAGCACACTTCCTCTGACTGACACTGGATTCAGATTTTTTTTTCTTTGAAAAATACAGTGTTGGCTTGCTGCTTTCTAGTGCATGAAGAATTAAGAAAAATGTAATTTAAATGCAGCAGGATAAGTTACCTGCCCAGCTAGGCTATATCATTGTCAATTTCACCCGGAAGCCAGCTGACACATCTACTATCTATCTCTCTCCCTATCAATTGAATCTCTGTATTAGGCAACATTCACACATTCAGTATTTGGTCAGTATTTTACATAAATATTTGTAAGCCAAGATCAGGAGTGAAACAATCAGAGGAAAAGTATAATAGAAATACATCACCAATACACCACTACTGCATTTTTCACCCCTCCTGATTTTGGCTTACAAATACTGATATAAATACTGACCAAATACTGAACGTGTGAACGTTGCCTTACTCTCAGACTACTACACTCTACTTCTTCACTGTGGCAGATGTACAACCAATAATATCTGGAGTATTTGTGCAATGTTTTAAGGCTTACTCTCCCTGAATTGCTGAGCTGTGAGCTCTGACATCCTCTCATAATACTGAGTCACCGTTAAATGGCTACTGCATTCCCTGCCTTTGGCTTTTACACAGGCTTCAATAGTCCCTGATGATTGGCTGTACTATAACATGTGACAGCTGCATGGCATTATGAAGAAGCCCGCCTGGCCGCACCTGAAGTCATGTGAGTCTTCTTACACTGATGCAATCTTCTGCTTTGTGAATGTAAATTGTTCAAATTCGCCAGGGACAAGCAACTTCCCTAAAATTCAACACAAATTTGATTCAAAATCAAATCATCCATAAACATAGTTTTATTGGGCTTTAAAGTGAAGTAAACTTTACAATCTATAAAGGAGCCCATGGTTAGACTACTGTATGCTGGTCACAATAGGGTGGCAGAGCTACGTCAATTCTGCTCGGGATACACATTTTGTGTAGAATTGCAAGAGCAAACACTAACAATTAACAGTAAACTGAACTCATAAAAAGGCAAGAGTAGAAAATGTATTTTAAGCCATACAAGGTTTAAAAGAAATACATCTGTACAGGGGATTATAAGAATATTAATCCTGGTCCTTGAGACAGCACCATGAATATCAGCGGTGGGAAGTCTTTAAGATTAATGCTCTACGCTCATTGGCGCGCTCTCCCCAATCACATTGTTTGCGTTATCTATGGGGTTGAAGTTCTCATATGGATGCTGTAACTGTGCTTAGCAAGGCAATTAAAGTATATGGCATCAGTGATAAACACAAAAGCAAAGGTCACTGCCATAAAATATAGACACAGGGCAAAGTCACGCAGGGATACACAAAGGCTGGCACTGACTGTAACATCAACTACAAAATACATATTTGGGTTAGGACATTTGCTACAAGAAACAAAATTAAATAACCAGAAAAAAACAGATTAAATCCTGCAAAAAAAAAACAAAAAAAAAAACACATTTCCTCTGACAGGGCAGATTTTACCCTTTTCAATGAAAAAAATGAAATCTGCAGCAAAAGTGTGTCATTGCCTCAACAAAATCTACAGCCATTTTTGCCAGTGGGAACATACCCCAAACGTGAGGATTCAAGTTGGGTTGGATAATTTTTTAATGCATCAAGGCAATCAAAATGATAAAAAAGTAATTAGAAGAAATGGTAATAGATAAAACTGTTTTGTGTACACAGCTTTTATACAGACACAACCTACAGAGGTGCATTCAAATGTGTGAACTCTTAAGGATTTTCCATACTTTGGCATAAATTTGACCTAAAACTTTATCAGATTTTTAAACAGGTCCTAAAACTAGAGAAATAGAACCAAATAAACCAAATAAGTAAAAATATTAGCCATTATATTTTTTTAAATGAAGAAAATGATCTGATATCACATGATTGTGGGTGACAAAAGTATGTGAACCTTTAGGATGAGCAGATAATTTGAAGGTGAAATTAAAGTGTGCTGTTTGCAATGACTGGGATTACAATCAGTTGTGAGTGGGTGACCTGCTTTTTTATGTAAAGAACAGAGATCTTTCAAAGTCTGATCTTTAGAAGACATGTTTGTTGAAGTGCATCATGGCACAAACAACAGAGGTTTCTGAGGACTTCAGAAGAAGAGATGTTGATGCTCATGAGACTGGAGAAGGTTGCAAAACTATCTCTAAAGTGTGGGGACTCTAACATTCCACAGTAAAACAGAATGTGTAGCAATTGAGGGAATTTAAGGCTAAAATTACCCTTGACCAACAACGATCACTCCAAGAGGAAGACCTATAATAGTCTGCGAGGTCACAAAGGAACCCAAGACAACCTATAAGCAACTAAAGGCCTCTTTCACATTAGCTAATGTTAATGTTCAAGAGTCCACCATCAGAAGAACACTGAAGAACAATAGTGTGCATGGCAAGATAGCAAGGAGAAAGCTACTGTTCTCTTAAAATAATATTGCTGTCCATCTCCAATTTACTAAAGATCATCTGGACTAGCCAGAAAGTATTGGAACAATGTTTTGTGGATGAGCTTTTTGGTTTAAATGCTAAACATTCTATTTGGAGAAAGAAAAACACTGCATTACAGCATAAAAACTTATACATGTAGTGGTAGTTGGTTTGGGCTTCTTTTGATGCATCTGGGCCAGGACAGCAGCCATCATTGATGGAACAATGAATTATATCAGCAAATTCTTAAGGAAAATGTCAGGACAACTGTCCATGAACTGAATCTCAAGAGAACGTGAGTCATGCAGCAAGACAACGACCCCAATCACGCAAGTCGTCCTATAGAAGAATGGCTAAAGAACAATGAAGTTATCCTTTCAAAATGACCAAGTCACAGTCCTAACCTTAATCCTATAGAAATGCTGTGGAAGGCCCTGATGTGAGCAATTCATGAGAAAACCCACCAACATAACAGAGTTGACGCTGTACTGTAGGGCGGAATGGGCTAAAATTCCTCCGATGTGCGGAACTAATTAACAATTAGTTGGAATGTTTAGATGCAGTTTTTGCTGCACAAGGGATCACACCAGATACTGAAAGCAAAGGTTCACATACTTTTGCCACTCACAGATTTGATATTGGATCATTTTCCATAATTAAAAATGACAAAGTAATATTTTTTACCTGTTTGTTTGATTTGGTTTTCTTTATCTACTTTTAGAACTTTTGTTAGTTTTAGGCAAATACTTTTATTTAGTGAGTGAGCTTTAGGTCAAATTTATCTAGAAATCTGAAATATTTTGAAGGGTTCACAAACTTTCAAGTACCACTGTATGTTTGTTGTATTCCTACAGTTATATAGTACTAGCAAGAAGAAAGAGAGTGGAGTAATACATGACGACAAGATCAGATTACACACAAAAGTATTATTATAGTCTGTAACCATGGAGGTCTCCTTAGGGTCTATATGCACAAAACAGTATTTGCAACATTGCTTCTATAGTTGTTTTAGTGAATTGCGTGTTTGATGTGAAATGAATGTCACGCAAGGTGAGGGAAAGACTAAGTGCACAATGATGGGAAGAGGGGGAGGAATCCCAAACACTAGGGAAAGGGGGAGTGGAGACCCCTAGGCTGATCTGACAGTCACCCTGACTCCCCTAATGTCCCTAAATAGGTTCTGCACCTATCGCCGAGCTGGAAACCTAATCCCTGACTGCCCCTAGCGATATGTCTTAGGTAGGGAGGGAACGGGGTGAGCACTAGTCAGCCCCCACTGCAACTAAAGACAAACAGGTAAACAGACAAGGGGATACACTTAGCTTGGGAAGACACCAGAGAGATTGCGTCAACAATCCTCCAAGGGAACTCCAAGAAGATACTAGCCAACTACTAGTAATTCAAGCCTGGACAGAGGAACATAGAGCTATAACCGGCAACTCTCTGGAGAGACGGAAGGTAATTAAACATCCAGCAAGGGTGTGTCAATGAGCAGCAGAAGGTGGGGGTCACTATTAGGTCCTAGAGGGAGAAGAATATCACTACACTACAGAGATGAAAAGGTCAAGAAGGTGCCTGCAGAGCGAAGCACAATGACCTTCTACAGCTGGATCCAGAATGACTGTCTGTCACACCTGACACACCCGTGACAATGAATTCATGTGTCAGAAAATGTAGTAGACCACCTTATACTTATTGATTTTTTTTACTACAATCAGAAGTATTTTTCCATGCGGCAAGCCTTGAGGATATTTTTTCTAAAGACAAATGTTCCAAATCTTAGAGTGAAAAGTTCACCTGATCAAGGCTGAAAAATAACCATATCAGTGGGTGGGATATATATCCTTTACTTGTTTGGTTATCTCAAGGGTTATAGTAATAAGGAAGTTGAGTTGAACATGCTTTCTATCATGTAAAAAAAATACAGCTCATATTTTATATGGATAATTTTTCCATCTATCTTTTCTTTAGTCTCCTCTATTTCTCACTGGGCCAAAACCTGTGGGCTCATCAGCAGAGCCCTCACCTTTATCTGCTACCTGAATCTTTTAGTATCTTACACAAGGATGCCTATAAAACATTAGGAGAAAAAAAGCAAAAACCCTATTATAGACTACATGACAAAAAACTATTAAAAATGCGGAGCAGAACAGATAATATAGAGGTAATATGATATCATAAGTTCAACATATTCAAAGACATATATCCAGTTCCAATGTACATTTCAGCAAAACCTTTGTTTTGGGTGGCAAAACCATCAATTGTCATACTGAATTGGATTATTGGGTGGTACAGTAGAAGAACTGTGCCAATCAGTGGATCTCCTCCAATGAGTATACACTAAAGTGGTACCTAGTAAGGAGGGTAACAAGCATATTTACCCACTTATAAAAAAAATTGTGTAAATGTTTATTACTATTTTTGCCATGTTATTTTGTGTCTGGCACTCTTGTTCATCTGTAAAGTCCTTGTGTTTTTAGGGAGATGGTAGGCCTCCTTGCCTATCAATGATGCCAGACTTTGCCAGTGTCACTGTGTATTAGGCACCGAGTCAGGCTCTAAAGCAGCTTGCTCAGAATGTGAAAGTAGAGTAGATCTGAGCTCAGCACTGGAGACCTAGTAAAAGGCGTCTTAGTGAAGCATAGTAAGCAGGCCAGTGTGAGAGAGAGACAGTGACAAACCCAGTGTATTTGTGTAGGAAAAGCCGAGTGGTAGAGTGTAGTATTTCCTCCTGCGTGACTGTCACGCAAGGTGTGGGAAAGACCAAGTGCAACACGAAGGGAAGAGGGGGAGGAAGGCCAAACACTAGGGAAAGGGGGAGTGGAGACCCCTAGGTAGATCTAATATCACCCAGCCTACCCTACCATCCCTATATAGGTTCCACACCAAGCAGGACCCTAAGCCCTGGATGTCCCTAGAGCTTGGCCCTAGAAAGGAAGGGGGAGGGGTGAGCGCTCAGGCCCCACTACAAACTAAATACAACAGGGTAGACAAACAAAGGGGATAAACTTAGCTTGAGCAGACACCAGACGAGAAACGCCAACTGTCCTCCAAGGGCACCAGAGAAGAAGCTAGCCGATTGCTAGTGCTCCAAGCCTGCACAAAGGTAGAAAGAAGTATCACCAGCGATTCCCTGGAGCAAACTGAGTGCTTTTAACTCCCAGGCAAGGGTGTGTCAATCATCAGCAAGAGGGAGGTTGCCGCTGGGTCCAAAAGGAAGAAGGATTAAGAAGGAGTCTGTAATGCCAAGCGCAGTGACCTTCTACAGCCAAATCCAGAGGGACTGTCTATTACACCTGACACACCCGTGACAGTACCCCCCCCCTTCTACGAGTGGCCTCCTGACACTCAGGACCAGGTTTCTCAGGATAAGAGGTGTGGAATGCACGAACCAACCTAGGGGCATTCACCTCTGATGCTGAAACCCACTTCCTCTCCTCTGGACCATAACCCTTCCAGTGCACCAAGTACTGTAAGGAACGACGCTGGAGACGAGAATCTACAATCCTCGAAATCTGAAACTCCAAATTACCATCAGCCATGATTGGGGGCAGCGGTAGCAGAGAGGACTCAAGAGGTTCTACATATTTCTTTAGCAGAGACCTGTGAAAGACATTGTGGATCTTAAGGGCCTGAGGTAGCTCAAGACGAAACGTTGCTGGGTTAATGACGGTGGTTATTTTATAGGGACCAATAAATCTAGGCCCCAGTTTCCAGGAAGGAAATTTCAACTTGATATTCCTTGTAGACAACCACACAAAGACCTTCACACCCAGTCCGGACCTGGCAAGCGTTTCCTGTCAGCCATACATTTGTACCTGTCTCCCATGATCTTGAAATTACTCAGAACCCCCAACCACACAGAGGAGAGTGACAAAGCAAAACGTTCCTCCTCAGGAACTCCCGAAGCCCCTCCCCCACTAAAAGTACCAAACTGTGGATGGAAACCGTATGCACCAAAGAACGGTGACCAGCCGGTAGATTCTCGGCGATGATTATTAATAGCAAATTCTGCCAACGATAAGTAAGATGCCCAATCAAGCCACTTTTCGGAAACAAAACACCTTATGTACGTCTCTAGATTCTGGTTAATGTGCTTGGTCTGCCCATTTGACTGAGGATGGAAGGCAGAGGAAAAGGACAGTTGCACCCCCAGTCGAGAACAGAACACTTTCCAGAACCTGGAAACAAACTGGGTCCCCCGATCTGACACCACACTGGAGGGAACCCTGTGAAGCTTCACAATCTCACTTATAAATTGTTACGCACAGGCCCGGACTGACTGGCGTGAGCATGATTAGTGATCCCACTGTACCATGAACCGAGGAGTGCCTGGAGGGGCGTAACTAAGTATCAACTCGGTCCGACCAAGGTCACACGGCGGCTCAGTCGACTCCGTGAACCAGGGAGGAACCGAGCAGAGGGACCAGGTGCTACTCCAGGTCAGACCCCGGTCACAGCTGTTGACCCACACCGGGGAATGCAGGAACAGGCAGGTTAGGCTGGCATACAGACAGGTGGATAATGGCAGGCACAGCTGGTATGCAGACAGGTGGGTATTGGCAGGCACGGCTGGTATGCAGACAGTTGGGCACTGGCAGGCACGGCTGGAATGCAGACAGGTGGGCACTGGCAGACACGGCTGGCATGCAGACAGGCGGGTACTGGCAGGTAGCAACGCAGGCAAGATAGGGACTAGTACAGACTAGAACACAGGAACGGAGCCGCAGGTGCGGTAGACAAGCAGAGCAGAGCAAAACCCGCAGATGCGGTAGACAAGCAGAGCAGAGCAAAACCCGCAAATGCGGTAGACAAGCAGAGCAGAGCAAAACCGCAGGTGCGGTAGACAAGCAGAGCAAAGCAAAACCCGCAGATGCGGTAGACAAGCAGAGCAGAGCAAAACCCGCAGATGCGGTAGACAAGCAGAGCAGAGCAAAACCCGCAGATGCGGTAGAACAAGCAGAGCTGAACAGAGCAGAAGGTGAAGGCAGACAGGACAGGGCTCTGTTCACATGGAACAGACTGGAAAATACAGGAAGATGGTAAGAACACAGGAGGTAGATACGGTATCAAGGGAAAGGGGACAAGCAGAACCAGATACACACAAGGTACTTACAATGAAGTAGCGAGTGGACACAAAACTCACAAACAAGTAAAGAGACAACGAGTTGGAGTTAGGTGCAGGTTCAGACACGGCAGGAAAAGGGAATGTTCGGACATAGAGACAAACAGGTAACGGGCTAGGACACTGTTCAGACAGGAACTGAACCGAGAACAAGATACAGGAACGAGCCTGGGAACTCAGCCCCCAGGGTGTCGGAAACAGATTAGAAGTCAGAGATACAGGTAGCGGCCCTGGGTACTCAGCCCCCAGGGTGGCGGAAACAGACTAGAGTCAGGACAGGACCTGGCAACTCACAGTTGCACAGAACACACTGTAAGAAAGTGTAGCTCAGGCACCTCCTACTGGGTGGAGGGGGTTTAAGTATCCAGTGACTCACAGCAATAGGCTGGGGACGCATTAGGACTGCACACACTGTAGCTTTAAGAATCAGGAAGCAACAGCGCCGCCGCCCTAAGCCAGCAGACAAGAGACATACAAACAGCAGGTACTGGAGCAAAGTGTGCAGCCTGGCCAGATAGGTAAGATTGCAGTCTTGCATGGTGGGAGATGGTAAGCCATGCAAGCACGCCGCCAGGGATGTTACATAAATCACTTATAATTCGACGAACTGAACCATTTTACTGAACCTATCTACAATAACCAAAACCACAGTTTTGCCTGCAGATACCGGTAGGTCAGTAATAAAATCCATGGAAAAGTGTGTCCATGGCCTGCTAGGAATAGGTAGTGGAAGAAGAGTACCAGACGGACGGGTATGCAATACTTTAGAACGTGCGCAAATACTTCAAGCAGACACGTGTTCAATCACATCCCAATGCAACCCTGGCCACCAAAAACGACGAGAAAGGAGGTCCGTAGTTGCTTTACCACCTAGATGACCAGCAAGCACAGAGTAGTGATGTTCCCTGATTACTTTGCGGCACAGATTAGATGGTACAAATAACCTTCCTGAAGTGCAGGAGGCAGGGGCGTCCCCCTGAGCCTCCAACACCTCGCCATCCAGTTCAGGGTACAATGCTGAAAAGACTACCCCCTTCTGCAAAATCGGGGGCAGGGTTCTCATGGTCATCACCACCAGGGAAGCTCTGGAAAAAAGCATCAGCCTTGACGTTTTTGACCCCTGGACGGAAAGTGACAACAAAATTGAACCTAGTAAAAAACAGGGACCATCTGGCTTTCCTAGAGTTGACACGTTTAGCCGATTGAAGATATGACAGGTTCTTATGGTCTGTGATAACAGTAATAGGATGGACAGCGACCTCCAACCAATGTCGCCATTCTTCGAACGCCAATTTAATCGTCAAAAATTCCCTATTTACCTACGTCATAATTTCTCTCAGCCAAAGATAATTTCTTAGAAAAGAAAGCACATGGACGCCATTTACCAGGGAACGGACCCTGAGACAACACAGCTCCAACCCCGACATCCGAAGCATCGACCTCCACAATAAAAGATTGGGAAACATCGGGTTGACTAAGTATAAGTGCACTGGCAAAATAGCTCTTTAGGGAGGAAAAAGCCTGCAGGGTGGCATCCGACCATTTAGAAAGATCAGACCCCTTCCTTGTCATGTCAGTGAGGGGTTTCACAATTACCAAATTATTTTCGATAAATTTCCAGTAAAAATTAGCAAAGCCCAGAAAACGCTGTAGAGACTTCAGGTTCTTGGGATGGTCCCAATCAAGGACAGCACGGATATTCTCTGGATCCATTCGAAAACCTGAAGATGACAACAGGTACCCCAAAAACTGCACCTCCTGGACAGCGAAAACACACTTTTCTAGTTTGGCATAAAGTTTGTTAACCCTTAATATCTGAAGCACCTGTTTAACATGCCCCAGATGTGTCTCAAAATCAGGCGAGTAAACCAGAATATCACCCAGATAGACCACCACAAACCTGCCCACCAAATCATGGAAAATATCATTAATGAAATACTGGAACACCACAGGTGCATTGGTCAGACCGAAAGGCATAACCAGACTCTCAAAATGCCCTTCAGGGGTATTGAAAGCTGTTTTCCATTCATCCCCTCTCTGATTCTAACCACATTGTAGGCTCCCCTTAAATCCAACTTGGAGAACTCCTTAGTTCCCACAACCTGGCTGAACAAATCTGGAATCAGAGGAAGAGGCTATGGATCCCGGATGGTAATTTGATTTAATTCCTGGAAATCTAAACAGAGATGTAGACCGCCATCTTTTTTCTTCACGAAGAAGAACCCTGCTGCCACAGGCAAAGATGAGGGTGATATATGTCCCTTCTCCAGACTTTCCGCAATGAAATCCTTTGTGGCTTGTCTCTCAGGGCCAGAAAGATTATACAGTCTGGGCTTTGGTAGTTTAGCTCCGGGGGTCAGGTTAATAAGACAGTCATATCCACGATGAGGAGGCAAATCCTGACACCCCCTCTCAGAAAAAAACGTCCTCAAAACCAGACAAAAATTCAGGTAAGGTCTCTGTAGAGACTGTAGAAAGGGAAATATTTAAACAGTTCTCATAGCAGTAATCTCCCCACTCAATGTTCTCCCTGGATTTCCAATCCACCAATGGATTATGTTTCACCAACCAGGGTAGACAAAAAACAATTGGGGTGGGAAGACAGTCCAGGACATAGCAAGGAATTATCTCACAATGAACTGACCCCACCCTCAGTTTTACACCATGTACTTTCTGTGCAAGCGGCGCTGAGTCGATGGTGAAGATGGGCAGGGGCTTAGCTAAAGTACAGCAAGCAAGACCATGAGTCTCACAAACTTAGCATCAACCATGCTGACTCCATCTCCACTGTCAACAAACACAGAAATTTTCTCAGTTTTGCTCTCTAGCACCATCTCTGCTGTCAGGACAAACCGGGAACAGCAGGATGACGATAAATGAACCCCTGGCTTATCCAACTCCAGACTGCTAAGGGTTAATCGAGTTTCCTTTTGCTTAGGAATCGAAGGACTGGCCCCAATAAACTGTCAATTTTTTCCACAAAAAAAGTACACGCCCTTCTTTTTGCGAATCTCCGGGGAAATGTACGATGCAGAGGCACCCCCTAACTGCATGGGTTCTTCCACCTCCCCCCGTACTGGTTCACTGCCAGACCACCTCCCCGGCAAAGGAGCATTACCCCAAAACGAAGAACATGTATAGCCAAAGACATGGCAGCCTCCAAGGACTCAGCGGTTTCATACACGGCCAAAGCATCTTTCAACTTTTCATTAAGGCCCTGACAAAATTGGCTTCTAAGAGCTGGGTCATTCCATTTTGTATCAGTTGCCCATCGGCGGAATTCGGAGCTCTACGTCTCCACTGACTGATTCCCCTGATGAAGGCGACGCAACCTGGACTCAGCCAAGGAGATTCGGTCAGGGTCATCATAAATAGGGCTAGAGCCCCGAAAAACCCCTCCACAGACTGGAGGCAAACCGAACCCTGCGGCAAAGAGAAAGTCCAGGATTGAGGAACTCCTTGCAACAGTGAGATCACAATTCCCACTCGTTGCTCCTCATCTTCGGAGGAGTAAGGACGAAGTTTAAAATACAGTTTGTAAGCTTCCTTGAACACAAAAAAATTGTCCATACCTCCTGAAAACCCGTCCGGGAGGGCAACCTTGGGTTCAAGCTGGACCGGCCTACCTGCAGAGACCCCAACATTAGGGACCAGCAGCCGCTGTTGCTGAACCTCATAGTGGAAGTCAGTCACCTCCAGAGACAGCCTGTGCAGCTGCTCTGACAGCTCAGCAATGGGATGCATAAACCAAAAGAAAAAAAACACACCCGAAAAAAAAAACACACAAAAAAATACGTGTCAGTTTTTTTTTTTAATATATGCACGGCCGGTGATAATGTCACGCACAGTATGGGAAAGACTAAGTGCAACATGAAGGGATGAGGGGAGGGTAGCCCAAACGCTAGGAAAAGCGGGAGTGGAGACCCGTAGGCAGATCTAATATCACCCTACCTGTCCTACCGGGCCTTAGGTGTGGGGGGGTGAGCACTGGTCAGTCCCCACTATAAACTAAAGACATAAACGGAGACAAACAAAAGGGGGGAAAACTTAGCCTGAGCAGACACCAGAGAGATAACACTAAACGTCCTCCAAGGGCACCAGAGAGGAAGCTATCCGACTGCTATTGCTCCAAGCCTTCACAAGGGAAAATGAGAATATCACCGGCGACTCCCTGAAGCAAACTGAGAGTTTATAAACACCCAGACCAGGGTGTGTCAATCAGAGCAGGTGGGAGATTGCTGCTGGGTCCAAAATTCAGAAAGATTAAGAAGGCGTTTGCAATGCCAAACGCAGTGACCTTCTGCAGCCAGATCCAGAGTGACTGTCTGTTACATCTGACACGCCCGTGACAACAAGGTAGACAAACACAGGGGATAAAGTTAGCTTGAGCAGGCACCAGAGGAGAAATGTCAACTGTCCTCCAAGGCACCAGAGAAGAAGCTAGCCAACTGCTAGTGATCCAAGCCTGCACAAAGGTTGAAAGAAGTATCACCGGCAATTCCCTGGAGCAAACTGAGTGCTTTTAAATCCGAGGCAAAGGTTTTTCAATCAGTAGCTGGAGGGAGGTTGCCGCTGGGTCCAAAAGGAAGAAGAATTAAGAAGGCATCTGTAATGCCAAGCGCAGTGACCTTCTACAGCCAGATCCAGAGGGACTGTCTATTATACCTGACACACCTGTGACAGTAACATTCAAGTGTTGTGCTGTATACTGCAAGCAAGTAAATCTGTGTAAAAGTACTGCTATCATTGCTGCTGTTAATAGTTAGGATAAGCGGTCCTTAAATAGACTATTTTTTTTAACATGGACTGAGACCACAGTGGCCCCTCTGTAGCTCTTGACCATGCTTCTTTTGAGCAAAGCATTGCGCAATGTGTCCATAAAATGTAGCGTTGTAGTGACAATGATAACCCATGGAGGCAAAGTGAAACATTGACAACCAGTGATTTGTACAACACTTTATGTGGCATAAAGTCAGGGAAGGGTGTGACAGGACCCCATGGCGGTACTGCAGGACAGGTGTAAGCCAATAATAACTTTGGGCACAACTTGACTGAAGGACTTGTTGGCATATCCCGCTGTCTAAATCCCACATCAGAGATCACTAATAATTAGTTGTGCCACTGTGGTACATAAAATAAAGTTTTTCCCATCTAGTCAGTTTAATAGACGTTCTTGATAACTGGACCTGGATGTCAACACTTTAGCAACCCCCAAAAGTGACACATCATCTAAACTTGCATTTCATTTTTTGGAACTGTTAATTCCCTTTTCTATACAGTGTTTACCTGAGTTATCTATACTTCTTTAGAAGGACGATAAATCCATTATATTATATAATGTTTAATATTTACCACTAGGTATGGCGTTCTAAATAAGGTGCATATAATTGTCATCTTACATTATATCAGACACCCGCACTAGAGTATATCTTTGAGGTCTATGACAGATCAAAGTGTAAAGACCTCGACTCCTGGGCAGACACACCTTAAAAGACCCACACCCTTCTCTTTTACTGCATCCACCAGTCTTGTCACCATGTTTGTGACTTCTGCTCCTACGTTTATCAAACATTTACAGCTGGGGTTAATGGTTAACCCCTCACTTCAGGGCTGGGCTGCACACCCCCTCCCTGAGGCAGTCAAAAAGATAGGAGGCTTTTGCACAGGCTCTCATTTCCCTCCTGGCAGCATGGTGCATTGGAAGAATCTACTTTTCAGAACTATGGACAAGCTGGTGAGTTAACATGTACCTTGTCGTAGGCAGTAATATAGAGAGGGTAGTGGTATTACAAATCCTCCGTTTTAGGAAATGTGGTCTCATGTGGCTTCTGCTTCCTAAAATCCACTTTAAGACCAACAGCATTTATCGTCTCTTGAGACTTTTAATATAATGGAATAAAGAATTGGAGCATAAAAAAAAATATTTCCCGTATTGTAAAAGTAAAAAAATTGGTAAATATTGAAATAAGGAAATTAATAATAGACAGAGCACGTGTCTTCATTGATGTAGAAGGAAAAAGAAAAGGGTTATGGGAACACAAGAGTGCAAAATATACGAAAAAAACAATAAATAAAGTGAAAGCGAGCAGAAGTAACAGGAGTCATGTGACAGCGAGGCAGTGAGGTAATGTGGAGGATACATCAGTGCGAGGACATGTGGCAGGAGGCCAGCTTTTGGAGTCCATAGCTGAAGGAGAGCAATGCTGGTCACTATGTTAGCTGCTATTGTAAAGGATATGGGATAAGGGTCATGTAGCATAAAGGTAACTGCGAAATGTTCGGTGTAAAAAGTTCACTTTTGAACTTTGTAGTTAGAGGCGCAGGCTGCGCTGGGTGTGTGCTGATATAATACTCAGACATGGCACAATGTTACAATTTTATGATTTTATGAACATGATTCTGCAGCGTTTTCATGCAGCTGTTTTTCGATCATATGTAGTCTGATATTAGAAGCCAAGTGATTGCTACAGGGACGACTGAAAAAGATGTCTTTATAGACATGCTGACAAGGAAACAATGTAACATACCTGATTATTATCAGCTACAATGGCAGCGATTATAGCTAGTTAGAAATAATAAATTAGTCAATGACATGCACAGAGATGTAAAATAATGCTCCTAGAAATCGGATCAAGATCTGACAATAATGCACAGACTAGCTGCGGCTTCAAGTGTTTCTATGCAGCTATCGCGCTCGGGTGGGGAGAGCCGCCGGCCAGTCCATGCACTGCGTTCCAATCTTGGTCCGATTTATACAGCCGCCTGAATTCAAAAATCTGCAGAATGGCTGTGGGTCGAATGTATCTATTGTACCCCGATAGTTCTGTAAATCCTTCCTAAACTATACTTCTGTAGACAGGACACCATTGAAAAGACAACACATCGTTAGAAAATCTATTCTTCACAACTTAATGAGTCACAGTCATTTTAAATTTCTTTTCATAAATCAATAGTACATGTGTAATTAAGAAACTTTGCAATATATTTTATTAGAGAAATCAGTTTCTTTCTCCTCCTGTATGGATTCTCAAAATTCTCAATTCAAGGGTAAAATCTGTCTTCACTGAAGACAGATTTTCCCATTAGGGAAGAGTCAGACGGCCGCATAACTCGAACGAGGGTCGCAACGCAATGCTCGGACTGGACATCGGCTCTCCCGACCCAAGCGTGACAGCTGCATAGAAATACATGCTGTCACGCTTGGATCGGGAGAGCGAGTCCGAGAATTGCGTTGCGATCCTTGTCCAAGTTATACCGCCGTCTGATTCTTCCCATACTGAGATAGAAGACGGCAGTTGGTGCTCATAAAGTTCTATGGAGTACAGTAATTTTGGTTTCAGGAGAACTTGCAGCAGAATGACTGTTCTATTAATAGTGAGCATTGCTTTGCCCAGAATCAAGAGAGTCTACATGTAAATATACGGTAACTTCTACCATGTTTTCTGCCAAGCCTTCACACTTCTACACTTTTTATAAAACAAGCTGCATTTGCGTTCATGCAAATTATTATATTTCCACTATGAAGAATTTTAACACCACACAACTTTTAGAAATTGAGAAAATGTTCCGTAGAATTTGATTGTAGTGATATCAAGAGTAAATAATGCAGTATTCTTTAATATGACATACATTGGTAAATTCCCAGGAGGGCGCCACGCGGGGGTCATAAACGTGATGTTTACGGGATCATTATTGAATTTGTTTTCTAAAATATTTTGGAACAAGGCAAAAAATTAAAAAAATATATATATCTATATATAATTCTCAAAATCGTCCTTTTAAAGGTCTACATGAAATGAAAATTAAATGAATGAAGATTGCAAAAAATAAAAAAAGAATGTATAATTCACCAAATCGTCCATTTAATTGTCTAGATTAAATGAAAATTAAATGAATGAAGGTAGAATATATAACAGCTTTCCTCCCAGTAAATATTATAGAACATTTCTCAGCTACACGATAATACATGTAAATATTTCTTGTGTACAGTCATATGAAAAAGTTTGGGCACCCCTATTAATCTTAAGCTTAATGTTTTATAAAAATTGGTGTTTTTGCAACAGTTATTTCAGTTTGATATATGTAATAACTGTTGGATACAGTAATGTTTCTGCCTTGAAATGAGGTTTATTGTACTAACAGAAAATGTGCAATCTGCATTCAAACAAAATTTGACAGGTGCATAAGTATGGGCACCTCACCAGAAAAGTGACATTAATATTTAGTAGATCCTCCTTTTGCAAAAATAACAGCCTCTAGTCGCTTCCTGTAGCTTTTAATGAGTTCCTGGATCCTGGATGAAGGTATTTTTGACCATTCCTCTTTACAAAACAATTCCAGTTCAGTTAAGTTTGATGGTCGCCAAGCATGGACAGCCTCTCCAAATGATCCCACAGATGTTCAATGATATTCAGGTCTGGGGACTGGGATGGCCATTCCAGAACATTGTAATTGTTCCTCTGCATGAATGCCTGAGTAGATTTGGAGCGGTGTTTTGGATCATTGTCTTGCTGAAAGATCCATCCACTGCGTAACTTCAACTTTATCACTGATTCTTGAACACTATTGCCAAGAATCTGCTGATACTGAGTGGAATCCATGCGTCCCTCAACTTTAACAAGATTCCCAGTGCCGGCATTGACCACACAGCCCCAAAGCATGATGGAACCTCCACCAAATTTTACTGTGGGTAGCAAGTGTTTTTCTTGGAATGCTGTTTTTTTTTGCCACCATGCATAACGCCTTTTTGTATGACCAAACAACTCAATCTTGGTTTCATCAGTCCACAGGACCTTCTTCCAAAAAGAAATAGGCTTCTTCAAATGTGCTTTTGCATACCTCAGCCGACTCTGTTTGTGCTTACTTGCAGAAACGGCTTCTTTCGCATCACTCTCCCATACAGCTTCTCCTTGTGCAAAGTGCGTTGTATAGTTGACCGATGCACAGTGACACCATCTGCAGCAAGTTGATGCTGCAGCTCTCTGGAGGTGGTCTGAGGATTGTCCTTGACTGATCTCACCATTCTTCTTCTCTGCCTTTCTGATGTTTTTCTTGTCCTGACACTTCTGGCCTTAACAAGAACTGTCCCTATGTTCTTCCATTTCCTTACTATGTTCCTCACAGTGGAAACTGACAGGTTAAATCTCTGAGACAGCTTTTTGTATCCTTCCCCTGAACAACTATGTTGAATAATCTTTGTTTTCAGATCATTTGACAGTTGTTTTGAGGAGCCCATGATGCCACTCTTCAGAGGAGATTCAAACAGGAGAACAACTTGCAAGTGGCCACTTTAAGTAGCTTTTCTCATGATTGCATACACCTGGCTATAAAGTTCAAAGCTCATTGAGGTTACAAAACCAAAAAAAGTGCTTTAGTAAGTCAGTAAAAAGTAGGCAGGAGTATTTAAAACAAGAAAATGATAAGGGTGCCCATACTTATGCACCGGTCAAATTTTGTTTGAATGCAGATTGCACATTTTCTGTTAGCACAATAAACCTCATTTCAAGGCAGAAACATTACTGTGTCCAACAGTTATTACATATATCAAACTGAAATAGCTGTTGCAAAAACACCAATTTTTATAAAACATTAAGCTTAAGATTAATAGGGGTGCCCAAACTTTTTCATATGACTGTATATAGTAACAAACAGATTAACAGAAATCTGCTAAGACGATTTATCCCATATAGTTTACGTTCATTAGAATATGTGACTACTCGGTCGTGTTTTTTCCTAAAATCCCTTTTCAGATCATTTTTAATTAATTGGACAATTGTCTCAGAGATTTATAGAGTAAGAGTTCATTTGCATATGGCACTAATGTGACGGCAGAAAACTTTCCTATCATTGAAGAAGCAGGAAAAAATTATTTGCGGCATTGGAAATAAACGATAGGAAAATGTTTTCTTTGGAAAACCATGTTGTGATATTCATCAAGGGGGGGAAAAAAGACACCAAATTCTACATAGAGGGGAGAGGGTTGAAAAATTGCAGCAGCTGCATTAATTTCAGTAATTTCCTACAGTTATAAAATGGAACAAAACCACTGCATATAAATGTATCCTAAGGTTTATTCCTTGTCATATAAAGCATTCCTACCGCAGCCACAACACCCGGACCCACTGCATTGCTACTGAATAAAATTTAAAGGGGTTGTCCAGTCTTAATATACAAGTCTGCAGTCTCTCTATGTGACTGCAGACTTGTGAATCCTCACATTGTGCACACTGTGAGGATTCTCCGGTGTCAGCGCCGGGAATGGCAGTCATGTGATGCGATATGCATACTCCCGGCCACATTCCGACTAGACTGTTTCCGGCCTTACTCAATACATTTGCATTGAGGGAGGCCAAGCCCATCTAGTCGGATTGTGGCCGGGAGTATACATATCACATATTTGCGTTCACATAACCAGTGTTCTCGACACTGACACCGGAGAATCCTCACAGTGTGCACAATGTGAGGATTCACAAGTCTGCAGTCATACAGAGTGACTGCAGACTTTTAGGGTAAGACTGGACAACCCCTTTAAAGGGGTATTCCCAAAAAGTTATCCCCTATTAGTGGGATTGGGGCTATCCAACTGATTGCTAGGTGACTGCTGGGATCCCTCACAATCCCTGAGATCAGGCTCTGCAGTGCACCATCTTTGATCGAGCAGAGGTGTACTCTGCATTCTCGGCCAATCCTATAGACAATGTATTGAGTGGAGGCCAACGATTCGCACTTCTCTTCCTTTCAAGACGAGGCTGCAGAGGCCGGTTCCCGGATTCCAGACCCTCGATCTTGGGACAATAGAGGTTCCCAGAGGTCGGACCCCCGCAATCAATCAGTTATCCCCTATCCAAGGATAGCAGTTGTAATTTTGATAATAACCCTTTAGATCGCCATAGATCTCTACCGTTACCTACCCTATGTGAACAAGGCAATAAATAGGCCCTGGTATAGCAGGGAGATATGATTTTCTAACAATCTGCTAGTGGGGGGAGATATAGGAAAAGAATCAATATTATACACATTAACTGGGTGTGAACAGGTTTCACGGCTTTTATACAACCAGTAACAATCACAGCTCTGTATTCATATTAGACAACTAAATGTGCTGAAATGATATACAGCCTATATGCTGTGCCGAGACAGTTTTGGACTTTACCCCTTTTATATTGCAGAAGGGTGCGGTCAATATAACTACAGGGCAGAGTGTATAATGGACATTCTGCAGATTATCGAACGCCTACATAATTAACACTCAGCGGCAAGATAGAACGTAAGGAAATAAGAGAGGAAATGTATTACAAATAGTATTACGGATCATATAAACACATATATATATATATATATATATATATATATATATATACATATATATATATATATATATGTGTTAGCTGATAAATTACCAGTAACTAATAAGGACAAATGACTTCAAAGAATAAATATCATGACATCTTACATCACCATATTAATAGTGCAGCTAAGTATTGCATGGCTCTAAAGGGGGCTCTCTCGTTAATATAAAACCCTAGTCTAAGAAGAAAGGCCACTTAGCAATCAGTAAATCCTGCAAATCAGTGGATATCAAGAATCAAGGAGTTTTAAAGGTTAAAATGTTAGTTTTTATGAGTACAAATGATCTCACTAAAAACAGTGAAGTAAACATTGAATGACAGACAGAACAATAATGATTCCAAAAAAAGGAATAAAAATTTGACAATGACAAGAACAAAGGAAACTCCAGCAACTGGGTAAGCAAAACAGTGGAAGTGCATAGGAGGACAGGGTAAGGAGGAGTTAAATCTCTGTTGATAGTAAAGAACCTCTTATCCCTACATAGTGTTTAGTACCCCCACATGCCTAAATAAACATGTCCTTAATCCTCCTCAAAAAGTGCTAGCTAGGCAGTCATGTCTTACCCATAATGTCGAATCATCCCTCAAGCAGTGAACCGCAACCCCAACGCGCGTTTTGCCATATTCATGCTTAGCATAATCAAGGTGAAGTAGTGTAATAAGTGGATATCAGCAGACAAACCTTTGTCTACAGCTGTGTTGCCCTGGTCCGGCATCCAATTTGGTCTTCCATGGCACCTGGACCAGGGCAGTCTGGTTGCAATTTCAACCTCTTCAATTTCACTCCTTCACCAATGATGTGTGCACATGGTTGATACAATAAGGAGCAGTGATATTGATAGGATCTTTAAAGCCATGTAAGAATTCATTGCACAAACATTATCATTAGAAGAAGTAAACTTCTGGATTTGGCAGGAGATCCGGATATTGCTCTCCATTCACAGGATGACTGTGTATTCTACAGACCGAGACATAGTCAAAAGTGTCTTCGACTTTGGCACTTGACCTTGAGAGCGCTCCTTCCTATTCAGAAGAGATGGCAGTGGCCGTTCTTCACATTGGCCAGCCGCCCAAGACTCTACTTTTCCATCTTGGATGAGTATTTGCAGCAGGATTTTTTTTTGCACCAAAAACCAAAGCATCGGCAGGAAAAACAATGCATACAATAGGCATGTTTTTGATGCATTTCTTTGCATTTTTGCAATTTTTTTTCCCTCCCATTCATTTAAACGGCTGAAAAATGGTGCAAAAACGCTGAAAGAATTGACATGATGCAGGTCTGAAAAAACACACTGATGGTTAAAATCTACAAGGTAAAAGTAAGCATATTTCAGAAATCTCATTCACTTTGTTGAATGTAAACTGCAGCATTGAAAACTAAGGGTGAAAAAAAAAAAAAACGTGACAAAAATGCTACGTGTGAACAAGACTTTAGGCTATTGCTCCTTTATCTTCTTACCCTACGGGGAAAAAAGAAACACAAGAAATAGGAGATACAAAAGTTGCTAAATGTCTTCATGTATAGTAGGGAAATGACATAAAATGGAATAAATATATTCATATATGATGCTGTGCTAAAATAAAAATATACTGTTTCTCTGATTTTTAGATTATTTTCTTGATTTTGTATCAGTCAAGTTTTGTATTGAACCAATGCACAAAGGATATTGAAGATACCGTAACTGAAAACTGCAGAAAAAGATAAAACTTTAATATGAGGAATGCTGCACTCAGTAGATTAGTGCTGGGCTCAGATATAAGACCATCATGTATGACAGAATAGGGGGGTAAGAGGAGCAATTTTTCAGAAGCATAGTACCCATGACTTACCCATCTACCTTTGTAATGTCAGTAATGACCAGTGGATCTTCCTGATGAGCATATACTGTGACAGTGAAGTACTATATCTCTCATGTATACAGGCTCGGACTGGCCACCAGGAGAACCGGAGAATCCTCCGGTGGGCCCCCATTCAGGAATAGGCTCTCTATTCCACCTATATGAGAAGTAGTTGGCACAATACATTTCTTTCCCTATACAGTATACAGATAAAGGCATCATCTCAATCTTCATTTAAAAAACTACCCCATTTATTATTTTACACAAACATAGGCAAATATGTGAATGAGGGTAATGTGATATTTGCATGTAGCTGAACAGTGGAACCCAGAGTCAACGTTACTGGTGGGCTCCTTGGCAGCCCAGTCCGGTACTGCACGTCTATATTTTGAACCTATACTTTTGAACAATACAAACTTCCATATTTTCCCTTTGTCCCATCTTAGACTTGATACATTCAGGGAACGTCCCTGCGGAACTTTTCCACTGCAGTTTTTATGGATTTTCCAAACATTTCACTCTCTGCTCAATTTATACTGTAAATTTTCTCAGCAGCATATAAATAAGATTTGGAGAAATCTTATTCACAATGCCAGTACTATAAGATTTTCCATACGCAGTCGGCATCAGATATTCTACCATGGGAATGGACCCTAATAACTCCTCTCTCACACATTACCATCATTCACATATTTGTCTATGTTTCTATATAATAATAAACTAAATGAATGTTGAGATGATGCCCTTTTCTGTACATAGTGAAAAAATCTATTGTGCCAACTACTTTTCATATAGGTGGAGTGGAGGGCCCACCAGAGAATTTGCCGGTAGTCCCAGTAGCCAGTCCGAGCTTGTACACATGAGACATATAGTACTTCACTGTCACAGTACACACTCATCAGGAAGGTCCATCGAGGTAACAGTGATTTCTAACATCAAGAGCAGGGCTTATGAAACATTTACATAGGTTTTAGTTGCAGCAGCAAGGCCAGGATGAGTAGTACTCAATATCTAAGATAATGGAAGCTATAAGAAGGTTTTATTCATGGAAATCACTTTATGCTTCGTACCATTATTAATTTGCTGTTCTTGTCTCTCCAGGTCAGGACCATGCCCTATAACGTTTTCTCACCTGCAATCTCCCGATGCTCATGACTTGTAACAGCAACTCCATGTGGAATGTGGAAATGGTTCTTCCGGTGGAGATGCTGTTATCCGTGATGGACATCTCTACATCTTCAGACGATCGACTTGGAAGATCTGCATTGTAAATAGGCCATAAAATCGCAAGGAGCGCCATGAAACAGAAGTTTTCTACATCATCATTACCGGTTATGTTAATGGCAAGTGGTAGACAATGAGTAATCATTACTAACGATGTCCTTAATATATATATATTAAGGTATGACACTTCAATCAATAATATAACAACTTATTTTCCAAGGTATCCTATTTTTACCCAAAAAGAAGAAGAGATCCAAAAAAATAATTAGAATGCAAATAGTTTATTAATCAAAACTATATAAAAAAATATTTAAAAAGTATATAAGGGAATGCCTCAAAAAAAGAACAAAGTATGTCCGGCATAGAAAATATGGTGAACAAATAGGTACATAGTATAACATAGTGTCAGAATAAGGGATAACATTATTATTATAGACAAAATTCTATTGAAAAATTCTGTGATTTCCCCTTTAAGACGCCTACCCTACAGTCGCCGTACCCGAGGTGTAAGCAAAATATAGGTTGGTACAAATTACCTAATTCTGCAGTAATCATCAGGGCAAAGGGTAAACCGGGTGTTGTGTCCCTTCACTCTGAAGCGCGTTTCACCTCGCTTCTTCCGGGGGTGTTTTAAAAATAATTTGGACATTCATTTCTTGAAAAAAAAAAACAACAATGGCTAATATTAAATTATTACCACAGAACTCACACATGCCTCTGAGAATACATCCATACATGTAGGACTTTTTCAGCTGAAGCATAGATGACAATGTGTCCATTATAACAGATATTGACTTCATGAAATAAATTGATGTAGTCCATTCTTTCAGATTCACTGTCTCAATAGATTGTGGAATACAAAGTAAAAATATCAAAATAGGCTCGATGTTGGGTTGTGCAGAAGGTCTCCAACAGCTGATGGGGAAAATGAAAAATGTAATATTTATTTATTTTACTCACTTATCACTGTCCCCATTGAGGCTCACAATCTACATTCCCTATCAGTATCTCTTTGGAGTGTGGGAGGAAACCAGAGAACCTGGAGGAAACCCACGTAAACACTGGGAGAACATACAAACTTCTTGCAGATGTCCTTGGTGGGATTTGAACCCAGGACCCTAACGCTGCAAAGCAACAGTGCTAACCACTGAGCCACTGTACTGTCTTGTATATTGATGACCTTTAAACTCTTATTTAAAGGAGTTGTTCTCTATTCAGTTATTATTAACAAATATGTTTAGTTACATGTAAAATAACAACCTGAGATGAACGCCGCCTTACTGCCACCACCTCAGTCTCTGTTGATTGGCTTCAGTGGTAACATCACATCGTCAACGCTGCAGTAAATCACTGAGCTCGACGCCTTAGCTGTTGTAGATGGCAAGGGCTCAGTGATTGTCAACGTGACATCACTGCTGCAGCCAATCAACAGGGACTGATTCTGAGACAACGGTGGAAACTTCGCTCTGGATCCCGAGGAGGGCTCAGTTTGATATTTTACATATAACGGAGCCCATGTGCTAAAAAATAGCTGACAGCGGACCACCCCTTTAAGTGAGTGAGAGAGAGGTGTTGTAGTTGCATCCATGACCACAACACATTGGTCCCATCAATCAGCTGATTGTGGGGGAGGGGTGAAACAGACCCCCCCCCCCACCCCGATCTAATATTGATGACCAATCCTAAGGACAAGTCATCAATATCAAGCCCTGGAAAACAGAAGACAGAATTACATGAAATGCGACTGCTCTGTATTTATACTTCCCCAGACTTATTGCTCTGTAGGTAGTAGTACATGGATCAGATATTACAGCCCAGAGAAAGCTGCATTATGTCACCCCTCCTTGCAGGTCACACGTCCCATGTATCCGAGCATTCTTACCAAGTGCACTTTTCTGTTCTTACAACTTTATCAATTGCCAAATTATTTGTCAATGTTTGCCATTGTCTTCAAATATTTACCAAGTCCCTTGTTTCTATGAACACTAAACACAACCTTGCATCTTACAATATTTGCCAAGTGCACAGCAATACCTGGACGTGTTTAATGAACACCCCTCGCTTCTATGAATGGTTAACGGCTGTCACATTATTTCTGCATTTCCTCTTTGCTTTGTCCATACAGTATGCATTACATATGGTTGGAATCTATCAGATAGGAAACATTCTGTAAGGTTACATTCCTATGATGAGTTTTGGGTGAGTTTTTGATGTTGCAAATTTTCTGCATCCATTAAGTAAAATAGGTTAATTGCATTTTTTTTCGAAAATACGCAGCGTAAAAAAACTCATTGTGGGAATGTAGCCCAAAGGTAGTAAAATAAAACATCTTTTTTTCTAATACAAGCAAGGCACTTGTCTATGGGATGTGTCTGATGCTGCAGCTCAACCCTACTGAAAGTGAATGGGGCTGAAGTGCAAAATCAGAGAAAATGCTTCGAAAAGAATGCTGTTTTTGGAAATCGTGAAGAAGAGCGTATTTTCGGTCAGAGTCTGATCCGACAAAACATCGGATCGCACTCGGACCAATGTTAGCCTAGGGGGCCGAGCACATGTCTGATTTTTTTTCTTGGACCTAGTCTATCCGAGAAAAAAAATCGCAGCATGCCCAAGCATGATCCGATATTCAGATCGCACTCAGCCATGCAAGTCAATGAGTGCGTTGAAACTATCGGACTGCACTCAGATGACATCTAAGTGCAGTCCGATTTCCGTGAACTGACACAATGGAGAAGATGGAGACATTTTGTTTCCATCTTCTTCTCATTCGAGAGGATCGGATCACACTATGATCAGAGTGTCATTTGCATAATAGTCACAATTCTCTCCGCTGAGAGAACATACGGCCATCTGCACCTGCCCTACATGTGAGGTCTCCAGATACGAAAGTGAGTAGAGCTGGACTACCCCTTTAAGTGTGTGCAAAAAAAAAAAGGCGCTGCAGTGAGAATGTTTTTACCGAATATGCTCACCTTTTTCATTTGTGCAAGAATAGGCAGGACAGCTTTGTTTGCTTGTATGTAAATCGCTGGCTGCTGCCTCCGGTTAGCCGCGCCAAAAAAATGCCTCTTGGAAAATACTTTCTGCAGATCACCAGGTATCACTGGCCTTTTTTTTTTAGAAGACCACTGTCCAATGCTATTTTGGACGGTTGTCTCAAAGACGTATTATTGTATAATATGTGTAGATGAATGTTTTTATAACATATTCGAAGAGCATCGGATAACCTTCAATTGTGTAGTCAAGAACTGTACAATCATCAGATCCCTAATATACTCTTATTTATAGAAATGCATCCTTATAAGCATAACTACATGCCACAAATTAATCTGCAGATGCCCCTGAATCAGCCGGGTGGCAAGATCCCATGGTAGCCACTAGGTGTCACAATCAGAGAAATTATCCAAATATGGAGTAGAAAAAATTAAAGTTGCGCTCACAGGTTTTGCAGTTTTTCCTTTATTTTAATATTGTGCCAGTTGTTCTTGTATCTACTGTACATAAAAAAAACCCTTAAATATTACTTTCACAATGTGACACTTCCTGGGGTCGTCTTTGCCATCATTACTATATTATTATTATTAGTATTATTACTATGTTATAATTACTACATTATATTATTATTATTGCTACATTATTATTATTATATTATTATTACTACATTATTATATTATTATTATTATTACATTATTATGATATTATTATTACTACATTATTACTATATTATTATTACTACATTATTATATTATTATTATTACAACATTATTATGATATTATTATTACTACGTTATTACTATATTATTATTATATTATTATTACTACATTATTACTACATTATTACTATATTATTACATTATTATTATATTATTATTACTACATTATTATTATATTATTATTACTACGTTATTATTAACACATTATTACTATATTATTACTACATTATTATTATATTATTATTACTGTTATTATTACTACATTATTATTATATTATTATTACTATGTTATTATTACTACATTATTATTATATTATTATTACTACGTTATTATTGCTACATTATTACTACATTATTATTATATTAATATTACTACATTATTACTATATTACTACATTATTATTATATTTTTATTGTAGTTGTTATTATTATTATATTTTTATCATCATTATTGCTTTTTTGTTGTTATTATTATTATTATTATTATTATTATTATTAGTGTTGTTGTTATTACTGCAGAAAAAAAGGAGACCATTGCTAAGACCATACAGATATATATACGAGTGTCTAGTAAAAATGACAGAGCGTTACAGTATGAGAGTGCACGGGTCTATGACCTATGATTTGACAGCCAGGAAATACAAAGTCTGCCTGTCAATTCTGTAGGCCACAGGTGCGTCCACCTTGCTAGTCTGCATGGAAGAGATGAATAATGATCATAGCACATGAAGAAATTCACTGTATAGATAGATGGCTTACTGCAGAAAAGTAATTCAGAGTATTGTTTCTCCTTCTCTGGCCACTAGATGGCGCTGACAGTAAACATCTTCCAAACCTTCACCTTTCAGTGACAGTTCTAACATGGGCACTCCCATCTGACATGTATTGGAGAGTTAAAGTTGCATGTTCTTGTAATATAATGCAATATACTTGTTCTACCTGGAAAAAAATAAATAAAGGCAATTATTTAAAAACAGAAATGTGAATACGCAGTCATTAATAATAATATGAACATGGTCTTAGGAGCTTCTGTGTTGAAATGACAAGAGTGGAAGAGACGATCTGTGCAGACTAAGTATGAAGCCAATCACTATCTGCTTATACAGATGAAAAACTTTTGAGGTGCTGTCCCTAGAATGGTGCTGCAAGGTTAGGCAGAGTTGCATTTAATGGGGGTTTACATGTTGTTTTAGGGGTCTTTTTTCATAGAAATTGGGTAGAGTGTAAATGTTGGGGAAACTGGGTTTTAAATCATAGCAGGTAAGCAAAGAAAATGTGCACATCATCATCGTTAGGAAAAGACATCAGTATCAGATCGATGGGGTACAGCAACCCCCCAATCAGCTGTTAATAATGGCAGCCGGATGTAAATATTGATCGGTGCCGGAACACCCCAGCTCTGCTCGATGTGTAGCCGCTGCTGCCGAGAACAGGAGATCAGCTGCTAATCTCTTAGTCTATGTTCACATGTCCAGTAATCGTCAGTTAGAATGGATACACCAGCAATTAATTTTACTCCCATATGAAAATGATCAGATTTTGTAGCAGTTTTTTTTTTTAAGGGTTTTTTTTTTTTGCTCGTTATTTTTTCTTACTTTTTACTTATTTATGTTCATTTACTTCACACTGTGTGCCTCCATAAGGTCATAAAACATTTAAATACATTTTTACTATTGCTAAATTCCCCGATAACTCAGACTGGCATATCAACCCTATTTGCAGGGCAATGTCAGCCTCCTTTTGCTACTAAACAGCTAATCTGTTCTTGCTAGGACTTAACATCTGATCCCTTTTGGCACTCAGTTATTGCATGATCGTTGTGTTTTGTGGAGGACGAGCTGTTAGTGCTTCCTATACTGCATACACAGTGCTTGTTCAGCCTTGTGTATACAGCGATCAGGAAGGCAGAGATGGTAATAAACTATCTCTGCCTTCTCTATGAGGATTCTAGCTCTCTGTGACAGAGAAAAAAAAACAGTCAATAAATTGCAAATATTATAAAGTAAAAGGAATGATAAGTGTCATGTGGATACCACGACAGAGAGGGGCCAGAATATTGTGGTGTCTGGTTTCACGAACTCCAGCAATGATTAGAAGTACTTCACCATCTTATTAAACAGTGCAGGTTTTTCCTTGCTAGCAGTGGAAGGGTTAATCTGTCCAGTTGAAGCTCCTGGAATTTTCCTATCTGGATTGCCTCAGCTGTTCAGTGTTGGTCACTCCCCTTTGCTATATATGCTCCCCACTGGCACTTAGGAATTGCCAGTGTTAGTTTTTTACTGCCTGGTTTGGAGTTGGAGGTGTTGGAGTTGACATTTGTAGATTTGTTCAAGAGATTGTTGCTTTGAGTTTTATCTTTGTGCACATCCCCATCTTCTCCTATTTGGTTTCTCCCTCCTTTAACTTCCTTGTGTTCCACTATGTTCTTTGGTGAGTGTATTTTGTATGATAGTTATTTTCATTTATCCCTGTCCGTCTTCCCTTGTTTGTCTGGTTAGTGTATTCCTATACACTTCAACTTTCCACCTCCCCCGTGTAGGGGAGGGGACAGATAACAGTTGATATAGGACCTTAGCAAGGCATGTGTACCCGGCGTCTCCACCTTCAGGAGTACTCCAGGGGACAGGGATAGACTAGGGTGCCCCTAGTTCTAGGGACCTTGTTAGCGCCAACAGGCCCAAGGCATTGCATGACAATAAGTTTTCCTCTATGTATTTTACTTTTCAGAGATTGTTGGCAGGTATCTAATTACCCCTATTCATAGTGATCATCATATTCTGCAGCACTTAAAATAAAAAGATCTACTAACAATTAAATAAAAGGAGATGAAATGTATGATGAGTTTATTTCAATAGGCAATGGGAATAAGTCATTATCTTACAAGCTGCATCAGGTACTTGTGAGGTGTATAGACCTCAGTTACATCTATGCACTGCACATGTGCAAAATGTATGAGAAAGAACATATTTCCAGCTTATCTTCCAAGAAATCAGATTGCTTTATCTTTGAAGACGAGTGCTGGAATTTTCAAAACTTTAAGTGCCAAATGCACCTTGACTAAGAAACGTCAATCAAGCCAGGAGGGGGACCGGCCAGCACCTATTCATGGGAGCCAGGAGGGGGTCCGGCCAGCGCCCATTCATGTGATCCAGGAGGGGGTCCAGCCAGCGTGACTATTCATGGGAGCAGCTCCACCTTCATGACACCTTCAGGCATTTAAAATAATTTTTCTGCATTATTCATAATCTGTTGGAATGTAGAAGAGCTTTGTTGTGAACCTGTCACCATCCTGGATAAGAATTTGGGAAAAGCTATGGACGATTTGCGATGATCTGAAGAGTGCTGATCTAGTGGGGGAACAGGAGCTCAGGAAACAGCGAGCTCACACCACGTGCGGAGCATGATTTCCTGTACAAGTGCCCAGGTGTCTCATGATAAAACACTTGGGACCTGTATTTGTATCAGTTCCCGTCAGCTCAAAGGGCTTCCGCAATTAGACTTGGCGCGGGTCGCTCCATTTAGCAGAATAAATGATCTCCCTGGTTTTCACTCTTTAACCTCTGTACAGGGATCTGGACTTCGCTGCGGAGATTCCCCGGAGGAGCCGGCACAGCATGCGCTGACTGCCGGAGCAAGCTGAAAGAGTAACTGAATAGAGCCAAGGGTCAGAACTAGAGAATAACAGGATAATGGCAAAATCTGAGTCGAAGAGCAAAGTCAGGGTCAGGCCAAAATCCAGAGACAAACAGAATACTTATACAAGCGAAGGGGCAAATAATACGAGTTCAATACCAGAGCAGGAACTAAAGGGTTAATCTAGAAGAGTAGAATTCCGAAAAAGCAATCCAATAAAATGCAAAAAATGTAAAGGGGTTGTAGTAAAATTGAGTAACATTGCAAAACTGCTTTAAAATCTTGTACATTTGCAATTTACTTATTTTGAAAATCCTCTCCGTTATCAACAACAGACTAGCTGGTTTCCTAGGCAAGGAGAGTGCTTGCAAGCTATTTGTATGCAGCCTGTAAGTGCTGCTCAGATCACTTGTCAGCCCTTGCTAGGAGCATAGGAGAGCAAACTGTGCAGCTCAGATCAGCAATGTGGCCAGGCCGCTTGTTCGATCTGTCATTCTTCAGGAGTGCACTGTTCTCCTGGCAAAGCAGAAAGCAAAGGAGCGGTGCGCTCATGAAGACAGAAGATTAGAACAACCCTTTTAAAGAAAAAGCTCTAGGCTCACTGATTGGTTAGCAGACGGCTCCCTGATTGACGCTCGGCACAGAGTTGCAGAAAATGCCAGGGTCAGAGGAGAACATTGCAGGAGCGCGGTGAAGTCCTGTTTGCACAGTTAGACCAAAGTAGCCACTTTTATGAAGATCCTGAGAATCTCATAGCATACAAATGAATCTAAAATAAAAATCTCCCAAAAAATTGATACTGATAATAGACCATAATATCAATTCAGTTTCAGAAGACACTGAGGGTCTGATTGATGGAAGTTTTAAGCCTGAATTCTGACATAAAAGTGTTGAAAAGTCACAAAAATTTTGGGCCAAAACTTTTGCAACATTTAGTGTTTTCACCCTAGTTTCTCCAAATTCAGCCAAAATGGGCAGAAATGGGGCAAGTCATGGGCGTCTCAATGTTAGAACCTTGCTCTTAGGTCTTTTTTCCTTTGCTGGTCACATGACCTTGTTGGCCTATTTAATCCTGCTCCGCCCTTCTGGCTTTGCTGGACTTCATTGTATATCTACTTTCTAGCTAGCCTGTGCTCTGTGTCTTGCTCTGTTAGTTTGCTTGGTCTACTGACCTCTATGTTCTATATATTTTGTTTGTTCGTCTGTCTGCTACTATTTCTGTTAGGAGGTGTCCCATATTCCTCCCAGTCCTTAGTACTTGTAGGGATTCCTTCCCCACATCTATAGGTCTCCGTACAGACTAGCTTAGGACTTTAGCAGGTCTGATCGCAGGATCAGGTCCCCTGTTACATCGTAGGGATTAAGCTGAGTTCAATCGTAGGGACAGATCTCCTCTCTTTCCTTAGTTCTGGTAGCAGAACATAACAGTAAGTCCAGCCAGCAAATTCTCTAAGGAAAGATTTTTCTGTTCCATCATGGTGTCGGTTCAGGATTTGGCTCATCGCCTGCAGGGACTCTCTCTGGAGGTGGCCGAGCTCCGTCAGCACGTGAGTAACTGTCCTGGAGCACATTTCTTGGAGCCTAAGGTATGTTTGCCGGATTTATTTTTTGGTGAACACCGAGAATTTTTTTCATTTAAAAATGCTTGCTTATTGTATTTTCGTTTGAGACCTAAGTCCTCTGGGGATGAATCCCAGCGCGTAGGGTTCATAATGTCACTTTTGCGCAAAGAGCCTCAGGAGTGGGCCTTTTCTTTGCAACCTAGTGATTCATGCTTCAGATCAGTGGATAGTTTTTTTTCTGCTTTGGGACTATTATATGATGATCCTGACCGTGTCGCATCAGCTGAGACTGAGTTGAGACGTTTAAAACAAGGATCAGGTAATGTGGAAAAATATTGTACTCATTTCCGTCGTTGGTCTACTCAAACAGGGTGGAACGATTCTGCTCTGAAAAGTCTATTTCTTGCTGGGCTCAGTGAAAGGGTTAAAGACCTGCTAATTGCTTATCCTACACCTGAAGATTTGCAACAGGCTATGCAATTAGCTATACGGGTGGATAGAAGACTGCGTGCAAGGGTTAATGAGAGCAAATCCTCTGCTATGTCAGTTTCTGGTTATGAGAATGTGTGTACTAACAGTGGTGAACCGATGGAGATTGGATCGGTGGCACCTCGCTCTCAAGAAAAAGATCGTCGATTTTCTGAAGGCTTGTGTTTCTATTGCGGAAAATCTGGTCATTTGATTAAAGGCTGTGAGCTTCGTATGAAGAAAGAAAAAAAAATGGTCAGTCACGCCCGTATTGCCTGTTTAAATTCTAAGGGTATATTTTTAGCTGCTTCCACGATTGCTCAGAAAAAATTAATGGAATTTCGGGTGTTTGTCGATTGTGGGTCTACTCTGAATGTTATTGATGGGGGATTCGTGGAAAGACTCAATTTAAAACCTGAACCTTTATCATCCCCCATTGCTGTGGTTTCTGTGGATGGTTCCCCTTTGAAGAATATTACTCTCAAGGTCTGTGAATTTCCTCTCACTATTAATGGTGTTCACCATGAGAAATTGGATTTGGTAGTGTTGAATAACTTGCCTTCTCCAGTAATATTGGGATTGCCCTGGTTAAAATTTCACAATCCTGTACTGGATTGGTCTACCAGTGAAATTAAATCCTGGAGCCATAAATGTTATGACAAGTGTTGTAACGGGCGTATTGCAGCTTTGGATAGGGGAGAATTGCCTGTTCCTATTCAGGATTTTTGGAGAGTTTTTTCTGAGAAGGAATCGCAGGTTTTGCCTCCCCATAGAGACTATGATTGTTCTATTGAATTTGTCCCTGGAGCGACTCTTCCTAAAAGTCGTTTATTTAACCTTACTATTCCTGAGAGGAAGGCTTTAGAGGAATACATACAGACAAGTTTGGCCGCCGGTCACATTAGGCCCTCTAAGTCTCCTGTGGCGGTTGGATTTTTTTTTGTAAAAAAAAAGGACGGCGGTTTACGTCCTTGTCTGGATTTTCGTGAGATTAACAAAATTACTGTACGCAATCCTTACCCACTGCCATTGATTCCTGATCTGTTTAACCAGTTAATGGGGGCCAAGTGGTTCTCTAAAATTGACCTTAAGGGGGCATACAATCTGTTGCGCATGAAGGAGGGTGATGAATGGAAGACTGCTTTTAACACTCCTGTGGGTCATTTTGAGAATCTGGTTATGCCTTTTGGTCTTACTAATGCTCCTGCATTTTTTCAGAATCTGATTAATGACATCCTTAGACCTTTGATCGGTAAAAATGTGGTTGTGTATTTGGATGACATTTTGATTTATTCGCCAGATCTGGAGTCTCATTGGCGGAGCGTGCGTGAGGTATTACAGTTATTAATGGACAATTCGCTTTTTGCTAAGCTGGAGAAATGTGAGTTCGCTGTACAGAGAATTAGTTTTTTGGGCTACATTTTCTCCAGCAAAGGTTTTGAGATGGATCCGGTTAAGGTTCAGGCTGTGCAGGAATGGCCTAGGCCTATTGGTTTGAAATCGATACAGAGGTTTTTGGGTTTCGCCAATTACTACAGAAAATTCATAAAAATTTTTTCTAGTATTGTCAAACCTCTGACTGATCTCACCAGGAAAGGTGCTGATGCGGTTCAGTGGTCTTCTGAGGCCATTGAAGCTTTTGTGTATCTCAAGGAGAGGTTCACCTCTGCTCCCATCCTTATGCAGCCTGATGTTACTAGGCCGTTTTTGGTTGAGGTTGATGCTTCCTCTGTGGGGGTTGGCGCAGTATTGTCTCAGGATAACGGGGATGGATTACATCCCTGTGCCTTTTTTTCAAAAAAATTTTCAGAGACTGAACTGAATTACGATATTGGTAATCGGGAATTATTGGCTATTAAACTCGCATTTGAACACTGGCGCCACTTCTTGGAAGGTGCGGAATTTCCCGTTCAGGTTCTTACGGATCATAAAAATCTGATATATCTTGATGCTGCCAAGCGCCTGAATGCCCGTCAGGCTAGGTGGGCACTGTTTTTCTCGCGGTTTAATTTCTCCGTTACTTACATCCCTGGTACTAAGAATGTTAAGGCGGATGCCTTGTCTCGCAGTTTTTCTCCCATAGTCGGTGCTGAGAAAGAGGAGAACATTTTACAAGAAGGTGTTGTGATAGCTGCTTTGGACTCCGTTTTGGAAAATGAGATTCTTAAAGCACAGGAGAATGCCCCTTCTAACACTCCTCATGGGAGGTTGTTTGTGCCTGGGACCTTTAGGAGAGATTTGTTTGTTGAGTGTCACGAATCTCGGTTGGCAGGTCATCCCGGAATCTCTGAGACCAAGAGACTGGTGGGTCGCAGTTTTTGGTGGCCTGGATGGCAGAAGGAAGTCATTAAGTGGGTGCGTCAATGTACTATATGTGCTAGATCTAAGTCCTCACATACTCCTGCTGCGGGGTTGCTTTGTCCTTTGGAGGTTCCCAGTGCTCCTTGGACACATTTGGCTATGGATTTTATAACTGACCTTCCCCCCTCTGAGGGTTTTACTGTCATCTGGGTGGTCGTGGACCGTTTTAGCAAGATGTGTCACTTGGTTCCTTTCGTCAAACTGCCCTGCGCTAAAACTCTCGCTAAGGCCTTTGTCAAGGAAATTGTCAGACTTCATGGCGTTCCTACTGACATTGTTTCTGATAGGGGTCCTCAGTTCGTGGCTCGTTTTTGGCGTGCCTTTTGTGATAGGTTGGGAGTTCATTTGTCGTTCTCGTCCAGATATCATCCTGAATCTAATGGCCAGACAGAAAGGAAAAACCAGGATGTTGAGCAGTTCTTGCGTTGTTTTGTGGCAGACAATCAAGAGGGGTGGTCTGAGTTTCTGCCACTTGCTGAATTTGCTCTGAACAATCATACATCTTCTTCTGCTGGTTGTTCGCCTTTTTTTTGTTGTTCTGGGAGACATCCGTCGTTTGGGTCGTTCTCCAAGTTGGGATCTGCCGTGCCTGAGGAGGAGAATTTTTCCGGTGATTTGGAGAGAGTTTGGACGGATGTGCGTGGTAATCTTCAGGAGGCCAACAGAAAATCTAAAGACTACTTTGATAGGAAACGACAGGAGGTTTTGTTCGCTGTTGGTGACATGGTTTGGTTGTCCTCTAGGAATCTGCGGTTGAGGATTCCTTCAAAGAAATTGGGTCCCAAGTTTGTAGGGCCCTTTAAGGTGCTTCAGGTTGTCAACCAATCTGCTGTTAGGTTGGAGGTTCCTACCTCCTGGAGAATTAATCCGGTATTTCATGTCTCTCTGTTGAAAAAAGCTGTTGTATCGGATTGTGACGCCTCTGCCTCTGTTCCTCCGGTGGTGGAGGACGGGGAATATGAAATTTCTCGCATCCTTAACTCTAGACGGTATAGAGGTAGTTTGCAGTATCTTGTGGCCTGGAAAGGTTTCGGTCCCGAGGATAACTCTTGGGTGAGGTCGGATGATGTTTCCGCGTCCAGACTTATCAGAGCGTTTCACAGGAGATTTCCTGATAAGCCTGGTCCTAGGGGATCCGGAGGATCCTCTTAGAAGGGGGGGTACTGTTAGAACCTTGCTCTTAGGTCTTTTTTCCTTTGCTGGTCACATGACCTTGTTGGCCTATTTAATCCTGCTCCGCCCTTCTGGCTTTGCTGGACTTCATTGTATATCTACTTTCTAGCTAGCCTGTGCTCTGTGTCTTGCTCTGTTAGTTTGCTTGGTCTATTGACCTCTATGTTCTATATATTTTGTTTGTTCGTCTGTCTGCTACTATTTCTGTTAGGAGGTGTCCCATATTCCTCCCAGTCCTTAGTACTTGTAGGGATTCCTTCCCCACATCTATAGGTCTCCGTACAGACTAGCTTAGGACTTTAGCAGGTCTGATCACAGGATCAGGTCCCCTGTTACATCGTAGGGATTAAGCTGAGTTCTATCGTAGGGACAGATCTCCTCTCTTTCCTTAGTTCTGGTAGCAGAACATAACACTCAAATTCATGATGAGCGGCGACGTTCGCTACACCACAAACCTTGCTCCAACAGGTACAGGAATAGGATTTGTGCGAGGCGCACGCCACTCATCTGATGCGCCTGATTCATGAAGAGGTGTGCACCTCGTCTGACTCCAGCCCATCTCCTCTTTAAGGCTAGCAACAAAATCACTGGTCTTCATGAATCGAGCCCTGAGTGGTTTAATTAAGCCTGTACATGCCTCCATTACATATCACTGCCCTGCTCTATTGCAATTATTCCTCATAAAAAAAAATAATTTCCTATAATACACATATCAATGAACATATATACTTAAAGAAGACCTATCACCGGGTCAAAAGTGCCAAATTGTTGTCTTATTTTATTCCTGCTGCTCCCCTAATGATGTTGTTTTTTTTTTATTTTAAGTCCGCCATACGATTCCAGATTTTGATGGTATTTATAAGGGGGCGTGGTTCGTAGGATCCTCGGGGGCGTGGCTCACAGGATCCTCGGGGGCGTGTCTTTAGGTTGCTCTGCATTATTTCTCTGTGATCGCCGCCTGCTTACAAAAGATCATAAACATCAGCACTAAATAATAAGGCCCATAACTCTGGAGCGGGATGGCGGATTTAAAAAAAAAACTCAAGAGAGCAACGGGAATAAAATCGGAGCAAAAAATGGACACTTTGACCTGGTGGCTTGTCCTGTTTGATATAGAATGCCTTATTTTCTATATTTCTGGGAACCTTTACTAACGGATACAGAATGTGCTCAGATGACTCAGGGCCACATGGGATTTACATCACCCAATTAACAGCCGGTTTTGGGTGACGTTAGAGATTTGCAGCTTGATGAATATTAATGCCTGATGTAATACGAGCAGATTACGAGATTGGATTGCCATTTATTCCAAGTCTCTAAAGATCCTATATACATTTGTTACTTGATATACACTTAGGTCTCTGCAGGAAATGTGCTTTGAATCATTCATACTGATGTATCTGGTGAAGTGACCGATAATGAGATATTAATTGCAATCATATGTTGCTGTCAGGATTAAGTTCACACAACCGAAATGGCTCAAGTAATGAAAAAAAATGCTGACCATTTGGTTTTTGTAAAGAAAATATAATCTTTCACTTAAAATTAATTTTTAACCCCTTAAAGAAAACCGCCGTACATGTACGGTGCAAGTCGGATGCGGGTGTATGGAGCGGGCTCGCGCCCCATACCCGGAAGATGATGGCTGTGTATTACAGCCAGGACATGCCGCTAACAATCGTGGGTGGAGCAGTGCTCAGCCCACAATTGTTAATGTGTTAAATGCAGCGGTATTTAACGCGCGTTGGCATGCATGTTCGTCATTCTGTCTACCCATTGGCACACCCGTGATGTGATCGCGGGTCTCCTGTGAGTTGTCATGACACCCGGGGGTCTGCTGATGACCCCCATGCTGGTCATTACGGAGTTCCTTTGAAACCGTGCCTGTGGCCGGGCTTCAAAGGAGACCGTGATTTTTGCTATATGCAGAGATGCTGTGGCATTGCTGTATATAGCACAAGCGATCAGATGATCACAGCTTCAAGTCCCCTATGCGGACTAACAAAAACAATGAAAATGAAAAAAAAAAATTACAAAAAAGGTGAAAAACACAAAAAACTAAAAGTTCAAATGACCCCCCTTTTACGCCATTGAAAATAAAGATATTAAAAAGATTTAAAAAATACACATTTTCGGTATCGCCGCATTCAGAAAAGTCAGATCTATCAAAATATAAAAAACATTAACCCGATCAATAAACACCGGAAACTAAAAAAAATTCAAGAACGCCAAAATTACGTTTTTTTGGTCGCCACAATTCCACAAAAAAGATTATAACAAGCGATCAAAAAGTCACATCTGTCCCAAAATGGTACTAATGAAAACATTGTCTCACCATGCAAAGCATAAGATATTACACAGCTCCATCAGCTGGAAAATAAAAAAGTCATGGGTCTCAGAAAATGGTGACACAACCCAAAATAAAACTTCTGACTTTTTTTATCACCACTAAAATAATAAAAAAAACTAGACATGTTGGGTATCGCTGTAATCGTATTTATGAGGAGGAACGTATAGCAAGGTCATTTTTACCACAAAATGCACACTGTAAAAACAGTTCCCAAAAAACAATGTCAGAATTGGGTTTTTTTTTTCACAATTTCACCGCACTTGGAATTTTTTTCCAATTTTCCAGTACTCTATGTGGAAAAATGAATGGTGTAATTCAAAATTACACCTCGTCCTGCTAAAAACAAGCCCTTATACAAGTGCTTCTCACTAAAATAGAATATCATCAAAAAGTTAATTTATTTCAGTTCTTCAATACAAAAAGTGAAACTCATATATTATATAGAGTCATTACAGAGTGATCTATTTCAAGTGTTTATTTCTGCTAATGATGATTATGGCTTACAGCCAATGAAAACACAAAAGTCATTATCTCAGTAAATTAGAATACTTTATAACAGCTTGAAAAATGTTTTTAAAATCCAAAATGTTGTCCTACTGAAATGTATGTTCAGTAAATGCACTCAATACTTGGTCGGGGCTCCTTTTGCATCAATTACTGTATCAATGCGGCGTGGCATGGAGGCGATCAGCCTGTGGCACTGCTGAGGTGTTATGGAAGCCCAGGTTGCTTTGATAGCAGCCTTCAGCTCGTCTGCATTGTGGGGTCTGGTGTCTCATCTTCCTCTTGACAATACCCCATAGATTCTCTATAATAGATTCTCTATGGGGTTAAGGTCAGGCGAGTTTGCTGCCAATCAAGCACAGTGATACTGTTGTGTATAAACCAGGTATTGGTACTTTTGTCAGTGTGGACAGGGGCCAAGTCCTGCTGGAGAATGACATTTCATTCTCCAAAAAGCTTGTCAGCAGCAGGAAGCATGAAGTGCTCTAAAATCTCCTAGTAGACGGCTGCGCTGACTTTGGTCTTGATAAAACACAGTGGACCTTCACCAGCAGATGACATGGCTCCCCAAACCATCACTGATTGTGGAAACTTCACACTAGACCTCAGGCAGCTTGGATTGTGGCCTCTCCACTCTTCCTCCAGACTCTGAGACCTTCATTTCCTAATGAAATGCAAAATTTACTTTCATCTGAAAACAACACCTTGGACAACTGAGGAACAGTCCAGGTCTTTTTCTCCTTGGTCCAGGTAAGACGCTTCTGGCTTTGTGTATTGGTCATGAGTGGCTTGACACAAGTAATGCGACACTTGTATCCCATGTCCTGGATACGTCTGTGTGTGGTGGGTCTTGAAGCAATGACTCCAGTAGCAGTCCACTACTTAAAATCTCCCCCAAATTTTTGAATGGCCTTTTCTTAACAATCCTTTCTAGGCTGCGATTATCCCGGTTGCTTGTGCACCTTTTTCTACCACACTTTTTCCTTCCACTCAACTTTCCATTAATATGCTTGGATACAGCACTGTGAACAGCCAGCTTCTTTAGCAATGACCGTTTGTGGCTTACTCTCCTTGTGGAGTGTCAATGACTGCCTTCTGGACATCTGTCAAGTCAGCAGTCTTCCCCATGATTGTGGAGCCTACTGAAACAGACCAAGGGACTGTTTTTTTTTTTAATGCTTAGGAAGCCTTTGCAGGTGTTTTTTGTTAATTACTCTAATTTTCTGAGATAATGACTTTTGTGTTTTCATTGGCTGTAAGCCATAATCATCAACATTAACAGAAATAAACACTTGAAATAGATCAGTCTGTTTGTAATGACTCTATATAATATGAGTTTCATTTTTTGCATTGAAGAACTGAAATAAATTAACTTTTTGTTGATATTCTAATTTTGTGAGAAGCACCTGTATGAGGGGCTTCCTTTGTGAAGCTCCACCACTGGAATTATAGTGGCAGTTTACACACATGCGTTTATTTGGTACATGTGCCATGCTTTATTTTTTATGGATAGAACATTGACCCATTATCATCTATGTGCTTTTTCACGTGTCCATTTTTTTCCAGAAAAGAACAACTCGGAGATGTGTCATACTTTGGACCATGTTGCAGATCAAACTCGCCAATGAAGGTCAATGGCCCTGTGGAATAAAAAAAAAATGGAAAGCACACTTATGTCATCCATTTTCTCTTCACATGCTACTGTTTAATCGTTAGGAGAAGCCAATAAAAAGAAAATTAAAAAAAGATAATAATTAAAAAAAAAAAAAGATAGTAATTAAAAAACAAATTGTGTATATATATATATATATATATATATATATATATATATATATATATACTCGTGTATATATATATATATATATATATATATATATATATATGTGTGTTTGTGTGTAAAGAAAAATGGATTCAACAAGGATTATAGAAGACTGACACACGAACCAAAAATGGCTCCAAACACATCGCTTCTAGGAAAAAAAACTGATGGTGGAATTGGCTTCAGATACATGAGTATTTTATATGAACAGGCTGCATTAAAAAAAAAGTCCTCTAGTGCGGCATGAAGTTGAATAAAGTACTGAAGTGAAAGATTGAAGTTTTAAAATAAACAACATTTAAAAAAATAAAATTATGTTTGTTTTCTAAACAACCAACAAAGTAAAGAAGTTATCATGTTACTTATTGTTATTAGGTGAAGATTATAAACTATCGGAGGTCTAAGGTTACATATATTTGCCAAAAGTCTTCATTTTACTGGGAGGGTCCAACAAACCTGACTGCCAAAGAGCAATGATTTATCAAAATATGCCAAAAATTAGTCATTGTGGGGGCGTTTCTGACATTTTGGGGGATTTCCCAGTTGACCCTAATGGTCCCAAATGAGTGAGTTTTAAATTCTGGTAAATATAGATTATAGTAAAAAATAACTGCACGTACCACCCGAAAAGAGAAAGATGCAAAGGCACAAATTGCACTTTTTGCAGAATTACCAGAAGGTTATCAAAGTCTTTAACCCCTTTGTGTCTCTGACTCACTCATACAAGCTGAGTGTTATCTCTAATAGGACATAAGTACCACTTGGCAGCGCAGCCTTGTTGTGAAGTGTGAAGTTTCCTGTAGATAGTTCAGGAAAGTAGGATTATTTGTTCATGCTGGTAATATTTTGAGTGGAAAAGCTTTTAGGGTTCGCAACTCATCCAAACCTAATTCTGGTATTTAAGAAGGTCAGTTCATTCTTCTGATGTGTTCGCTTAAGTAAATAATAGCATTCCCCATGAGATATCATCTCTGGAACATCTTTTCCGAAAACTTTTTACTACATATTCATAGCCCTGCTATTCCTCCTCAAAGTGTATAGACAGCTGGGTTTCATCGTTCCCCTTGCCAAAGAGGTGTGCTACAATAGACTGACGCAGTGCAATAAGGGCTTACAGTGTCAGTGTGCAGAGTGACACATCATATTGAAAAGAGGAAGGGTTGTAAAAAAATAAAAAAATGATCCACCATAATTTACAAATACTGCAAAGCCTCCACTTGAGGGCTCCTAGGACTGACTCCAACCCCATCTCTCATCTTTTTTGCTGCAGTTGTACAGCACACACTGGTCTGTAGAATTTGTCCAATATTTTATGGTTTTCTCTCCCTATCTTTGCTGCTGAGTTGTGAACTTTGATATCCTCTCACTATCTGGATTCACTCTAGAACTGCAGCTGCATTCCGTGCCTTGGCTTTTATACAGGCTATGCTTTAGCCATGTGATGTAATATCAGCAAGTCATTATGAGGACACCCGCACGGCCATGTCACAGGTCATGTCAGCCTTTTCTGGTTGATGCAATCTTTGGCTTTGTGTAAAATGGTGGTGGGCATATTTTTTGCAGATCACAAATTGTTCAAAATTTGACACAAATTCAATTTTCATCTAATTGATTCATTCATCTCTATTCTTTCAGATAGGTCAATTATATCTGATCAGTGGGGGTCTGAAACCTTCCAACCCCCACCAATCAGCAGCTTCCACACCACCCGAGTGTACACAGTGTACAGAGCCGGAGCAGCATGGCGCTACACCGTGCAGTGGCTTTTCTCGGGTATAGCTCCCATTCACTTCAGGAGGTACACACCTCTCAATAAATGTGGGCTATTTGAGAACCAAAAAATAAAATCTACTCCAGTTGTCAGATTTTAGCTAGATTCAGACCACCATGTCCATTTTTGCAGACACAGGTCCATTAAAAGCAAATGGCTTCCATGTGCTAATTATTGCTCATATAGCCCCAACATATTCCATAGCTCTGTATAAAGAGGGTCGGAATTCCCTGTTCTCGATGGGGTTCACAATCTAATTTTCCGTTCTCAAACGCAGTCATATGTTAGGGCAGGGAAACTAATGCAAACACGGGGACTACAAACACCATTAATATATTCACAAGGATTCTAACCCTGGACCCCAGTGTGCAAGAAAACCATGATCATGTGACCCTACACATTACATGCTAGTCTTCTCACCACCTGTTGGCAGCATATCCCAAGCATCCAGCCTTATAGTGAATAGTGAGGAATTAGGACTTCCTGACATTACTTCTGAGCTTCCTATCAGTGTTCTGCATCTAAAATATACAAAGGACATCTGTTAAAGGCCCCGTCACACATAACGAGATCGCTAGCGAGATCGCTGATGAGTCACGGTTTGGTGACGCAATAGCGATCTCGCTAGCGATCTCGTTATGTCTGACAGGTAGCAACGATCAGGCCCCTGCTGTGAGATCGCTGATCGTTACAAAGCTTCCTGGACCATTCCTGGGTCGTTGCGCTCCCGCTGGGCAGTGTGCATCGCTGCATTTGACACCTTGTCAACGACCTCGCTAGCGGTTCAGAACTGAGACACGTAGAGGTGCATAAATTGGACTTTTCGGCGTTCATCGTCCCCGATTGGTGGTCGCTACTGCGTCCTTGTTTTTTCAGATCCCACCAGCGTTCTCCGGCTGTGACTCCACTTTGAACAAATTAGACATCTTTAGCGAAGTAGGTATTGTTTGGGGTCTTAAATGAGTTTACATTTTTAATTCATTTATAGGACATCTACCAATTATCTGCTATCATTGCTCTTCAGGGAGGGAGGGAGGGCTTGGCTTCTATCTGTATATATATGCTTTTGCATGGGCAGATATTTTAGGGGTCTCGTGCACACACACCCACACAGCACGTTTTCTGACACGCTGTTGTGGCCAACCGCTTCAGAGTTTTTCATACGCCAATTAACATGAAGCTTAAATCAATAGACTCTGTTCTTTTGGCCTGTTGCACGCTTCAAAACTTTCTTCGTCGACGTGATGCAATTACGTACTGTCCGCCTGGCTTTGTGGACTCTGTGGACCGAGCCAATGGGGAAGTGGAGCTCGGTGAATAGCGTGCAAACGATCCTGCAATTGCAGGCCTTCAACCAGTGGGACATGGCAGAAACACCCATGATGCGAAGACCTGCTGCGACAACTGCTGCCAGTATTTTAACGGTCCTGGTGCCCCGTCACACATAACGAGATCGCTAACGAGATCGCTATTGAAGCCAAGCCCTCACTCCCTGAAGAGCAATGATAGAAGATAATTGGTAGATGTCCTATAAATGAATTAAAAATGGAAACTCATTTGAGACCCCAAACAATACCTACTTCGCTAAAGATGTCTGATTTGTTCAAAGTGGAGTCACAGCCGGAGAACGCTGGTGGGATCTGAAAAAACAAGGACGCAGTAGCGACCACCAATCGGGGACGATGAACGCAGAAAAGTCCAATTTATGCACCTCTACGTGTCTGTTCTGAATCGCTAGCGAGGTCGTTGACAAGGTGTCAAATACAGCGATGCACACTGCCCAGCGGGAGCGCAACGACCCAGGAATGGTCCAGGAAGCTTTGTAACGATCAGCGATCTCACAGCAGGGGCTTGATCGTTGCTACCTGTCAGACATAACGAGATCGCTAGCGAGATCGCTATTGCGTCACCAAAACGTGACTCATCAGCGATCTCGCTAGCGATCTCGTTATGTGTGACGGGGCCTTTAGCTGGAGTCCTGAATAGTGAACTCAGATTGTGCAAAGTAAACTAAAATGATCCTGTTCAGCCTCTACCATTGTCTTATCATTGAATTAAACAAACCATCCTTCAATCACTCGAAAATTTATTTTTCAATGCCTTAAAAAAAAAAATTGTCGTCTTTTAAATTAGATTTACTGTTGATGTACGACCATAAATCAGGTTTACACGCAGTGCGCACATTATGTGCTTTAGACACTTTTTGCGCTGTGCTGGAAAAGGGAATGAGTCTTAGCTGGAAAAGGTTGTCCGCCTTAGGCTACAAGTCTGCAGTCTTTTTATCTGACTGCAGATTTGTGAATTCTCACACTGTGCCAACTGCGGTGGGTGTGCGATGGCAAGTATTCCATTTGCATACATGTGGTCATGTGCCAACTAGACGTGCGTGGCCTCACTCAAAGCAAGAGCATTGAGAGAGATCGGACACGTCTAGTCGGAATGTGGCCGGGAGTATGCAAATCGCATACTTGCAGTCACATGACCGCTCGCTCCCGGAACTGGAGAATCCTGACAGCGTACAGTGTGCGCTGTGAGGATTCACAAGTCTGCAGTCACATACAGTGACCGGACAACCCCTTTAAACCTTAAATGCTCCTAAGGTGGTACAAAGTTAGAAAAAAGTTTCTAAAGATGGGCAGTAGAGAGGGTGATAGGATGCCATGAAATCTAAGGAGTTAAACTGACAGGATTAGAGTCATCTCCGATCCCAGAAATTGCAGGAGAACATCACTTACAGTATGTAACACAGTCACAATTAATAGAGCAGGGTTCAGCTCAGTATGGACCAGTCTCAGTTCAGTATGGACCAGTCTCAGCTCAGTATGGACCAGTCTCAGCTCAGTATGTACCGGTCTCAGCTCAGTATGGACCAGTCTCAGCTCAGTATGAACCAGTCTCAGCTCAGTATGGACCAGTCTCAGCTCAGTATGGACCAGTCTCAGCTCAGTCTGGACCAGTCTCAGCTCAGTATGGACCGGTCTCAGCTCAGTATGGACCGGTCTCAGCTCAGTATGGACCGGTCTCAGCTCAGTATGGACCAGTCTCCGCTCAGTCTGGACCAGTCTCAGCTCAGTATGGACCGGTCTCAGCTCAGTATGGACCGGTCTCAGCTCAGTATGGACCGGTCTCAGCTCAGTATGGACCAGTCTCCGCTCAGTATGGACCAGTCTCCGCTCAGTATGGACCAGTCTCAGCTCAGTCTGGACCGGTCTCAGCTCAGTATGGACCAGTCTCAGCTCAGTCTGGACTAGTCTCAGCTCAGTATGGACCAGTCTCAGCTCAGTATGGACCAGTCTCAGCTCAGTCTGGACCAGTCTCAGCTCAGTCTGGACCAGTCTCAGCTCAGTATGGACCGGTCTCAGCTCAGTATGGACCGGTCTCAGCTCAGTATGCACCAGTCTCAGCTCAGTATGGACCAGTCTCCGCTCAGTATGGACCAGTCTCAGCTCAGTATGGACCAGTCTCAGCTCAGTCTGGACCAGCCTCAGCTCAGTCTGGACTAGTCTCAGCTCAGTATGGACCAGTCTCAGCTCAGTATGCACCAGTCTCAGCTCAGTATGGACCAGTCTCAGCTCAGTATGCACCAGTCTCAGCTCAGAATGCACCAGTCTCAGCTCAGTATGGACCAGTCTCAGCTCAGTATGGAACCAGTCTCAGCTCAGTATGGACCAGTCTCAGCTCAGTCTGAACCAGTCTCAGCTCAGTATGGACCAGTCTCAGCTCAGTCTGGACCGGTCTCAGCTCAGTATGGACCGGTCTCAGCTCAGTATGGACCGGTCTCAGCTCAGTCTGGACCGGTCTCAGCTCAGTATGGACCGGTCTCAGCTCAGTATGGACCAGTCTCCGCTCAGTCTGGACCAGTCTCAGCTCAGTATGGACCGGTCTCAGCTCAGTATGGACCGGTCTCAGCTCAGTATGGACCGGTCTCAGCTCAGTATGGACCAGTCTCCGCTCAGTATGGACCAGTCTCCGCTCAGTATGGACCAGTCTCAGCTCAGTCTGGACCGGTCTCAGCTCAGTATGGACCAGTCTCAGCTCAGTCTGGACTAGTCTCAGCTCAGTATGGACCAGTCTCAGCTCAGTATGGACCAGTCTCAGCTCAGTCTGGACCAGTCTCAGCTCAGTCTGGACCAGTCTCAGCTCAGTATGGACCGGTCTCAGCTCAGTATGGACCGGTCTCAGCTCAGTATGCACCAGTCTCAGCTCAGTATGGACCAGTCTCCGCTCAGTATGGACCAGTCTCAGCTCAGTATGGACCAGTCTCAGCTCAGTCTGGACCAGCCTCAGCTCAGTCTGGACTAGTCTCAGCTCAGTATGGACCAGTCTCAGCTCAGTATGCACCAGTCTCAGCTCAGTATGGACCAGTCTCAGCTCAGTATGCACCAGTCTCAGCTCAGAATGCACCAGTCTCAGCTCAGTATGGACCAGTCTCAGCTCAGTATGGAACCAGTCTCAGCTCAGTATGGACCAGTCTCAGCTCAGTCTGAACCAGTCTCAGCTCAGTATGGACCAGTCTCAGCTCAGTCTGGACCGGTCTCAGCTCAGTATGGACCGGTCTCAGCTCAGTATGGACCGGTCTCAGCTCAGTCTGGACCGGTCTCAGCTCAGTATGGACCGGTCTCAGCTCAGTATGGACCGGTCTCCGCTCAGTATGGACCAGTCTCAGCTCAGTATGGATCAGTCTCAGCTCAGTCTGGACCAGTCTCAGCTCAGTATGCACCAGTCTCAGCTCAGTATGGACCGGTCTCCACTCAGTATGGACCAGTCTCAGCTCAGTATGGACCGGTCTCAGCTCAGTATGCACCAGTCTCAGCTCAGTATGGACCGGTCTCCACTCAGTATGGACCAGTCTCAGCTCAGTATGGACCGGTCTCAGCTCAGTATGGACCAGTCTCAGCTCAGTATGGACCGGTCTCAGCTCAGTATGGACCAGTCTCAGCTCAGTATGGACCAGTCTCAGCTCAGTATGGACCCCGCTCCATACACTCCCTGTAAATACGTCACATACTGTACATATATGTCACATTTGCTAATGGGTTTAATTGTTTTTCCCTAGACAAAGTGCTTTTCCAGCCAGGATGGCATCCTCCCGATGGTCAGCGCAGGATGCATTCCCCTTTTCCTTACCGAGCAGCACTCTCTTGTCTCTTGTTTGGATTTCAAAGACTTGTCTGGGTTTTGTTGTATCCATAGGGCCTCATATTTAGCATACACTGGGATGTTTCGTCAAAACCTTTTTTTTCCATTCTATAGAAAAGTGTAGCTTACTGCAGAGAAGGAGTTAGGGGAGCGGTGGAGGGTTGGAGCTGTTCACACTGGTCGTATAGATGAATCCATTACTGTGATTAGATACCAGGTGCCGCACCTGCTTACTGCACTGTACAGGGCCATACATTAAAATAATTATACACTGCCCAAAATAAGAGTATATTGGAGGAAAATGTTTCCTTTGGATAATACTGCGCCATAAAGTATACCTCTGCTCTGACAGGAAAAATATGAAATTTAAGCAGAGCTGAACGGGTTATTCCTATCTCAGCCTTTCAGCAATAACTCCAACAAGGCTCAGACGAGAGGAGGTAGAGTTATAAAAACAGCCAAAAGAAGCTGAGCTAAGCTTTCAGATGAATGGGAGTTATGGAAACAGTGTAGCACAGCGAGCATCAATGCTTCTGTAACCCACGAGTTATGGAAACAGTGTGCTACCCTTTCTTGGTAACTCCTGGTTATTTCTATGGGAGTTAGGAAAACCTCATAACTCAGCCTCTAGTGGTCTGAGATTGGAAGGAGTTATTACAGTTTCAGATATGAAAGGATGAGATGGAATTAACCCTTTAAAAGGAATCTGTCAGCAAGTTTTTGATATGTAATCCAAGAGCAGCATGATGTAGGGACAGAGACCCTGATTTCAGGGATGTATCACTTACTATGTGCAGTAGTTTTGATAGAATCCGGATTGCAGATCTAGGAGAGCTCAGTGGTGTGAGCAGGATTGCACAGATAAACTGGACTGTCCTGCATGCGACAGCTAGTCCTGTAGCAATAATCTCCTGCTGATAAAACACTGATTGTATTGAAACTACAGCACACAGCTTAATAAGTGACACATCCTTGGAATCAGGCTCTCCCTACATTATGCTGCTCTCAGTTTGCTTAGCCAAAACCTGCTGATGGATTCCGTTTACTTGTGATTATACACCCTAAGAATTGTTAGAGTGTGCTCATGCTGAAAGCTGTACTTGCTTTCTTCAGTCTGAACATGGGTCAGCTTTTCTGCCTAACTATAGAGAACCCTTTACAAGCTGTAATATAAGCAGGATGCCGCATCCGCAGGTCCTGTCCCAGGCGCTTCATTCATGCAATATTAGAGAGCAGACAGGAGGTTTTATGTGGCGCCCCTGCTGCGCATGAGTGCCACAGATCCTAGAGGGGTGCATGAATGGATTTCTCCACAAGAGGCCCCCACCTCCACCTTCCACCTCAGACCACCAGAGGGAGCTCGATAGGGATATAAATAGGGAAGGTGGAGCTAGGCAGTCCAGTCTAGTCTAGTCTGTGAGAGAGTTCCTGCAGTAGAGAAGCCTGAGAGAGGTCAGCCTGCAGTGGAGCTCAGTCTAGTCCAGAGAACACAGCTAATTGTTCAGCAGTGGAGCACGAGGCTCCTGTAAGCTAGACTAAGGGAGCTCAGTTAGAGCCCAAGGCGTGCCGACGCCATAAGAGCGGTGAAGCGCGGCTAGCTGCCGCTAGTGTGTATAGCCTAGTGAGGAGTGAGTATCATTTGGGGGCAGAGGAGCTGTACGAGCTCACCCCAGAAAACATATACCGGACACCGGGTCGGCGTCTGCAGGGCCGTATATCCCCCCTGTAGAGACAACCGGAGACCCCTGGAAGACTTCAGGTCCCAGGATCACCTAAGAGCTGATACGTACCAGAGCCAGGAGTCAAGGAGGCCCCGCAAGCTGGGAGCGTGTACTCCAAGAGAAGGCCCTACCACAAGGTCAGCTGGTGCAGGACAGAGACAAAGTTAGGCCTAGCTACAGGCAGGTCAGAAACTTACTACACAAAGGCAAGAAACAGGAGGCCCTACACCCGCTCACTGGGGAGAATCCTGATATGCACCCTTCACCCTACAGTGCTCCGGAATGTGCCTGAACTTCCATCAGTAAAAGGTACTGAAGTGACTATCGTGTCTGTCCCTGTTCTTACTCTGACCCGGCTGGGTCCCATCTGTGGGCTGCTGCAGCGTTGGTGATCCTCACCAGACACCACAGGTGGTGTCACGAACTTTCATATAATTATTCACCCTTTTAAAGAGAGGCCCAGGGTAGGGGCCTGGGAGCCTACTACCGCGACATCCCCCAGAATCAACAACAAGGCCCGGGTGCCGAGTCCTCCCCATCCCCTGGGCGCGACATTCTCTTTCCTGGCGTCACGAACAGGATTCCGTGCCTGCTGAAACGACGGAGTATTATGCCCGTTGCCACCGGGTACTGTGCACCTTTAATCAAAAACTGTGTATTAAACTGTGGCGAAGATTGCCGCCATTGTTGGGCCGCCGAGCGGGAAGAAGGGCGTAACCGCGGGAAACTGAGAGGCGTACCTGCAAAAGCGCGCAAATCCCTGGACACGCCCCACGCCTCGACGTCAAACCAGGAAGCGCCAGGTCCTGTAAGGAGCGTCGCAGAACGCTCTGACGTAGGACGCAAGCTACGCAAGGTCCTGAAGAAGACCGTCACCTGCGGAGCTGCGGCCTACCGGAAGAAAAGAAAAGAAGGTAGGCCACGGTTCGCTAGGGGGGGCGTCAGGATGTCCGAGGAACAGCACAACGCCGGAATACCGGTTAACCGCCCTGATGCTCAACCCGCGACCGAAGCCGAGCAGGCCGGAGCAGCTGCTCCACCAGCAGGGCCTGTAACCCCTGTCATACCCATGGCCCTACCGTACATCCCTGAAGCGAAGTGGCTCCCCCAGTACCGAATAATATTGGACCGATAAAAAGTGATGAAGGCAAAATCATAGAGAAAGATGAGGATAAAGCTAATCTATTAAATAAATTTTTTTCGTCAACTTTCACAAAGGAAAAAGAACTAACAGGCGAAATGAGAAGTGACAAGCTTAATCCTCCACTAAGTATGACAAATCTAACCCAAGCTGGGGTACAGAAATGCCTCAGTAACATTAAAATAAACAAATCACCAGGACCTGATGGCATACACCCACGGGTACTAAGGGAACTAAGTAATGTGATAGACAGACCGTTATATCTTATATTTAAGGACTCTGTTGAGACTGGGTCTGTACCACTTGATTGGCGACAGGCGAATGTAGTGCCAATATTCAAAAAGGGAGCGAAAAGTGACGCCGGAAACTATCGGCCGGTGAGTCTGACGTCCGTTGTGGGCAAAATTTTTGAAGGCTTTATTAATGAGGCAATCATGGAGCATCTTGACGCTAATAATCTATTAACCCCGAACCAACATGGATTCATGAGGAATCGCTCCTGCCAAACAAACCTGATTGACTTCTACGAGGAGGTTAGCTCTCGAGTAGATCAGGGGGAACCAGTGGATGTCGTGTATCTCGACTTCTCAAAAGCGTTCGATAGCGTGCCACATAATAGGTTGGTATACAAAATGAGAATGATGGGGCTGGGGGAAAATGTCTGCAAGTGGGTAGCTAACTGGCTAAAGGATAGAAGGCAGAGGGTGGTTATAAATGGAATATACTCAGATTGGGTAAGCGTCACTAGTGGGGTACCACAGGGGTCTGTACTAGGCCCAATGTTATTTAATATCTTTATTAACGACATAGTCAACGGGATAAATAGTAAAATATCAATATTTGCAGATGACACAAAGTTATGTAAAACAATTAATACAAAAGAGGATAGTGAAGACCTTCAGAGGGATTTGGATAAGCTGGGTAGGTGGAGCATTAAATGGCAAATGAGGTTTAATGAGGAGAAATGTAAGGTCATACATATGGGAAGGAAAAATGGAAGTCACCAGTACTCACTGAATGGGAAATCATTGGGGAATTCAGAGATTGAGAAGGACTTGGGCATCTTGATTGATAGCAAACTAAATTGGAGTGCCCAAAGTCAGGCCGCTGCTGTAAGGGCAAACAGGGTAATGGGATGTATCAGAAGAGGTATAGCTGCAAAGGATGAGAACATTGTTCTTCCACTGTACAAAGCACTGGTCAGACCACACTTGGAATACTGTGCTCAGTTATGGGCCCCAATATATAGAAAGGATATAAATGAGCTTGAAAAGGTACAAAGGAGGGCAACAAAATTAATAAAGGGAATGTAGGGACTGCAATACCCAGAGAGGTAGGCAAAACTAGGACTATTCAGCCTGGAAAAGAGAAGGTTGAGGGGGGACATAATAAATGTGTACAAATATGTTAGGGGACAGTATAGAGACCTTGCCCGGGATTTGTTCAAAAGGAGGGATATTACGGTAACAAGAGGGCACTCACTAAGACTGGAAGAGAAAAGTTTTCAGCACCAGCATAGGAAGGGGTTCTTTACGGTAAGAGCAGTGAGAATATGGAATTCACTGAGTGAGGAGACGGTAATGTCGGATTCACTACACCAGTTCAAGCGGGGACTGGATGCTTTTCTAGATACCAGGCAGATTTCTGCATATACTTAAAAATAGAATAAAATAGTAGGTTGATACAGGGATTTATTCTGACTGCTGGTTTCAGAGTCGGGAGGGAATTTTTCCTCAGGTGAAGATTGGCTAAATCATTTGGGGTTTTTGCCCTCCTCTGGATCAACTTTAGCAACTACAGAACTTACAGGTCGAACTTGATGGACGCAAGTCTTTATTCGGCTTTACAAACTATGTACAGCGGCAAACCAGATACCCTGTCTGGATTTAAGCGGAAAATATGCGGTATACTGGACATGTACTCTATGACAGGCAAGCAAAGAGCCGCTGTTGTATTAGGACAATTGACTGGTGCTGCAGAGCGAGAAGTAGAAACCTGGTCGGCGGCAGACCAGGAGTCAGTGTCCGCAATCTTTAAAAAGTTACAGACTGTCTTTGAGAATCGTACTGAGACAGACCTCCGGATGAGGTTCTACAACTGCTCTCAGCAACCGGAGGACAATGTTCGGGACTATGCCTGGCGTTTACAAGGGGCCCTGCGGGCTCTGAAACAGGTTAGTCCAACCAGCATCAAAGATGAAAATAAAATGCTGAAGGAACAGTTTATCCGGGGACTGAGGTCCCAAGAGGAGAGCAGGACTGTGCGTTGGTGGTCCCTGGATCATCCAGATGCCACCTTTGACACCCTTAAGGACATGGCTATAAAAGGACTGCAGCCCCTGGAAACAACTGGTATCCAATGTTACCAGGGTGGGGCCACCCCAGTGCCTGCAGCGTCCACCTTTTCCCCGGTGGCTGCTGAAGCCAAGGTGCAAGCAACGTCCCCTAGTGAGCTGGACAGCCTGCGCTCTGAAGTGCGTCAGTTGAGCAAAACCCTGACCACTGTACTGAGTGCCCTGCAGCTGTGGACGGAGCTCGAGGAGGAAGGAAGGATCCTGCTAGCCGACAGCCCTGAGGATGTTCCCTGGATGAGAAGGAGAAAGAGGACAACGCCCCCCTCCCCCCCCCGGGAGGATCAGCGACCAACGCCGTCCACCGAGGGACCCTGTCTGCCACCGCTGCCACAAGTCAGGTCACAGCATCCAGAGCTGTCCTTTAAACGAGAAAACCCTGGGTCCAAGGGCCAACACCCAGGGATAGACTCAGCAGGCCCCTCAGACTGGCACAGCAGGTACGTGGGAGGAAGACCTTTCCTGTCCATAATCCTGGACGGCATTGCGATGCCTGCCCTGCTGGACACTGGATCTCAGGTAACAATTATGGCTGATGTCCTTTACAAGAGATACGGGTCCATGGACAGTCTCCAACCCCCGAACCCAGATTTTTCAGTATATGCCTCTAACGGCCTCCCTCTTAACCTAGTCGGGGTTAAGGATGTGACGGTAAAGGTGGGGAGAGTGGAGCTGAAGGACCAGGGACTCATTGTAGCAGAGACAGTCTCTGATGACTCAGGACTGAATATGGTACTAGGCACTAACATTGTTGGTAACTTTTTGGAGGAAGTGGTGTTTTTGCTCCAACAGCTCGCTAACACTGCCAGACCGGGGCAGAGAAGAGCGATCCAGAAGGAGATCCGAGCCCTGATGTACCAGCAGCAAGTAAAGCTATCCGGTGGTGAGATTGGTAATGTGCGGGTAACAGACCCCATACCCAATGAGTGAAATGCTTATATGGTGTAGAGCAGCAATAGGTCTTAAAGGACAGAGCTACCAGGCGGTAGTAGAACCCCTTAGCTCAGAGCACAGACCTACACTCTTAACTGACAGAGGAGTAGTGGATGTACGCAATGGGAGGGTGCCCGTCCGCCTTCTCAACTATGGGGAAGATGAGGTCAGGTTACCACGCTATGCCAATGTTGCCAAGTTACATGCTGTAAATAACAACTCCATTCACACGGCGGAGTCCTTAACCTCACCAGACGAAGTGGAGGATAATGACCCTGCAACCCAGGTGGAGGATTGGTGTCAACAGCTCCATGTTGGGACAGACACCACTCCTGCCCATCAGAAGCAGAGTGTACACCGGGTGGTTCAGGAATACGCGCAGGTATTCAGCAAGCACCCACTTGACTTTGGGAGGATTAAGGGGGTTCAACACCATATCTACACAGGTGATCATCCACCCATCAAAGAACGTTACAGGCCTATACCACCAGCACACTACCAGAAAGCCAAGGAGATGTTGCACGACATGAAGAAGGCAGGGGTAGTAAGGGATAGTTGTAGTCCCTGGGCAGCTCCCCTAGTTCTAGTCAGGAAAAAGGATGGAAGCATGAGAATGTGTGTAGATTACAGACAAGTAAATCGCATTACACATAAAGATGCATACCCTTTACCACGTATTGAGGAATCCCTGGCTGCCTTAAAGTCTGGAAATTACTTTTCCACCCTTGACCTCACTAGTGGGTACTGGCAAGTAGCTGTGGCTGAGGAGGATCGGGAGAAGACGGCCTTCACTACCCCGATGGGACTCTGCGAGTTCAATAGTATGTCATTTGGACTCTGCAATGCCCCCGGAACGTTCCAGAGATTGATGGAGTGCTGCCTGGGACACCGCAACTTCGAGACTGTGTTACTATACCTGGATGACGTGATAGTGTACTCCAAGACGTATGAGGACCACTTGAAGCACCTGGCGGAGGTATTTGAGTCACTGTCCCGGTATGGGATGAAGCTGAAACCCTCAAAGTGCCACCCGCTCAAGAGAAAGGTACATTACCTGGGGCATATTGTCAGTCCAGAAGGGGTAGCACCGGACCCGGAGAAGGTCACTGCCATCCAGAAATGGCCGGAGCCGAAGAACCTCAAGGAGGTACGTCAGTTCCTGGGACTAGTAGGATACTACCGGAGGTTTGTAAAGACTACACTAAGAAAGCAGTCCCTCTGCAAGACCTCCTGGTAGGACAGTCCCCTAAAGGCAGAAATCCCCCATTCCACTGGGGTAAGGAGCAAGCCGAGTCATTTCAAGAGATGAAGGAGATCCTGACAGGCAACGAGATCCTAGCCTACCCTGACTACAGCCAACCGTTCCTGCTGTATACTGATGCCAGCAACGAAGGACTGGGAGCTGTCCTAAGTCAGAAGCAGAATGGCCAAGAGAAAGTGATCGCGTACGCAAGCAGGAAGCTCCGCCTGACTGAGAGGAACCCAGAGAACTATAGCAGCTTTAAGTTAGAGTTCCTGGCCTTGGTCTGGGCCATCACTGAAAGGTTCAAGCACTACCTAGCCTCCAGAAAGTTCACTGCCTACACTGACAATAACCACTTGACCCATCTTGAAACAGCCAAGCTAGGAGCCATGGAGCAGCGATGGATGGCTCGGCTGTCAAACTACCAATTCACAATTAAATACCGGGCAGGCTGCAAGAACGCCAACGCCGATGCCCTGTCCAGGATGCCTCACCAGTCAGACACAGAAGAAGAAGTGGATGACCTGGAAGAGATTGAGCTACCTGCCTTTCACCGGAATGGGATGATCCACGAGCAACGAGTCACCAGGAGGCAGCGTGGGAAGACGTTAAACCCTTTGCCTCACCACAGCTGGAAAGAGACCCAGGATAGTGACCCGGTTGTCAGCCGTATCAAGGAGCTGATAACCCAAGAAGGTTCCTCCCTGGAGAAGGAAGTGTCTCTGCAAGCAAAGCAGCTGTGGAACGAGAGAAGCCGGCTGTTTATCTACCGTGAGAAGCTGTGCCGGAGGTACGTTAATCCTAAAACCCATGAGATAGTATGGCAGATAGTGGTCCCCAAGACAGACATCCAAATGGTGTTGGAGGCCTACCACAATCAGACGGGGCACTTTGGCTGGAAGAAGCTAGAGACCCTGCTGAAGTGTCGATTCTACTGGGTAGGAATGCGCAGCTCCATTGAGCGGTTGTGCCGAAACTGTGGACCCTGTAGCCTCCGAAGAAAAGACTACAGCAGCCAGAAGGCACCCCTGCAACCCATCAAGACGACTCAACCCCTGGAGATCGTGGCCCTGGACCATGTCAAGCTGTCACCCAGCAGGTCAGGGTACTCCTATGCCCTGACCATGGTGGATCACTACTCCAGGTTCCTGGTGGTCGCCCCCGTCAAAGACCTGACGGCAGAGACAGCAGCAAAGACGTTCCAAGCATATTTCTGCAGACCCCATGGATACCCTGAGCAGATGCTGACGGACCAGGGCCCGACCTTTGAGCCTGAGTTGTTCAAAGAGTTCTGCCATCTCTACGGGTGTAAGAAAATAAGAACTACACCGTACCACCCACAAACCAATGGTCTCTGTGAAAAGATGAACAACATCGTCATCGACCTGCTGAAGACCTTACCACTTGAGGAGAGAAACCAGTGGCCAGACCTACTACCTGACCTGGTAGATCTGTACAATCACATACCTGTGAGTTCCACCAATTGTACTCCAGCATATCTCATGCGTGCAAGACCTGGGAAGTTGCCCATGGACCTGGAGCTCGGTGTTGTAGAACCAGAAGCAGATGTGACCACTGAGGACTGGGACACGACCAGACAGGAGCAGTACAGAAGAGTACAAGCCTGTGTCGAAGACAGTCTCACTCGGGTGAGGGACAAGCAGGAAGATCAATACAATAGAAGTGCGCCTGCAGAACCCTTCACACCAGGAGAAGTGGTGTTAAAAAGAAAGAGAAGGAACCATAAACTTGATGATCAGTGGGAGAGAGAACCCTACACTGTGTTAAATTCAAGATGTGATAATAAGAAAACCTGCCTAATTAGTAAGGACGGAGGAATAACGACTGCAACGGTATCTAGAGACCATCTAAAGTTATGTCCAGACCTGCTAAAGCCCCAAGAAGAAGTGCCTCTCATTATCCCGGAGGAGCCTAAAGAAGCAGTACTCCATACTGACTTAGGAGACTTCCCGGCAGATTGGCCTCAACTAGGAGGAGCAGTAATAATCCCTGTTATCCACTTCTTTCAACAGCCAGAGGACCCTCCACAGCAAGTAGAGCCTGTAAGTGCTTCAGAAGAGCCTGCTCAAGAAGAATTCCCGGAAGAAAGATCCCCGGTTGGAGCAGAGCAAGAAGGCCCAGCCAATGGTATACTTGCCAGTCCCGTAGAGAGGTTAAGGCAACCCTGCAGTTCCCCAACACTTAGAACTGACCGAATGTGAGGTAGTGCAAATACTAGTGCCTCACGCATCCCAGTACCACGTAGGTCTACACGTAGTACACTAGGTCAACCCCCTGTCAGATACACTGAGTAAAATAGTTAAACTTCTGACAAGTGTAAATAGTTACCCCTGGGGTATTATATAGCATTGTATTGTATATTACTGTATTATCTTGTATATTGCCTGTATTTATTGCTTTTTATATGCATTTAACTTATATTTTTGCCTTCAGTAATGGACAATTCAAGTGATATGGACACTTTACCAATTTACTTCTCATTACCCGTGTGGGTAGCTAAGAACTCTGTGGCTGAGGACTATGTGCAGCCCAAAGACTTTTCTTTGTAAATATTTGCACTCCCTGGAGTGCCCCCTTTGAGCAACCTCTCTGGAAGAGACTTGGACTTCTTGGTTATATCTATTTATTACTTATTAATGTTATATGCAACGTTTAAGAATGTGCCTCCCATAAAGGGAAGATTGTTATAGTTCATGCTATATTGTTGTTTCAAAATGTACTTCAGCCCGGGAGTGCTGAGCTTTGCTAGGGGGGAATGTGGCGCCCCTGCTGCGCATGAGTGCCACAGATCCTAGAGGGGTGCATGAATGGATTTCTCCACAAGAGGCCCCCACAGCATACACACACCTTCACCTTCCACCTCAGACCACAAGAGGGAGTCCGATAGGGATATAAATAGGGAAGGTGGAACTAGGCAGTCCTAGTCTGTGAGAGAGTTCCTGCAGTAGAGAAGCCTGAGAGAGGTCAGCCTGCAGTGGAGCTCAGTCTAGTCCAGAGAACACAGCTAATTGTTCAGCAGTGGAGCACGAGGCTCCTGTAAGCTAGACTCAGGGAGCTCAGTTAGAGCCCAAGGCGTGCCGACGCCATAAAAGCGGTGAAGCGTGGCAAGCTGCTGCTAGTGTGTATAGCCTAGTGAGGGCCTCGAGCGCGGCTGAAGGCTAGAGGAGTGAGTAGCATTTGGGGGCAGAGGAGCTGTACGAGCTCACCCCAGAAAACATATACCGGACACCGGGTCGGCGTCTGCAGGGCCGTATATCCCCCCTGTAGAGACAACCGGAGACCCCTGGAAGACTTCAGGTCCCAGGATCACCTAAGAGCTGATACGTACCAGAGCCAGGAGTCACGGAGGCCCCGCAAGCTGGGAGCGCGTACTCCAAGAGAAGGCCCTACCACAAGGTCAGCCCGTGCAGGACAGAGACAAAGTTAGGCCTAGCTACAGGCAGGTCAGAAACTTACTACACAAAGGCAAGAAACAGGAGACCCTACACTCACTCACTGGGGAGGATCCTGATATGCACCCTTCACCCTACAGTGCTCCGGAATGTGCCTGAACTTCCATCAGTAAAAGGTACTGAAGTGACTATCGTGTCTGTCCCTGTTCTTGCTCTGATCCGGCTGGGTCCCATCTGTCCTGCATCCTTACATCCACGCTGCCCTGAGGCCTAGCTCCACCTGTGGGGAGCTATACTACCCAAGCTGCCTTAACACCGGCCTCAGTGGGCTGCTGCAGCGCTGGTGATCCTCACCAGACACCACAGGTGGCGTCACATACTTTCATATAATTATCCACCCTTTTAAAGAGAGGCGCCGAGTCCTCCCCATCCCCTGGGCGCGTCATCTCACACGGAGGAGGAAAGCAAAGACTATTTTGTTTATTACCTGGGAAATGCATTGCAAATATTTCAATCATTTTTTTTCTTAAAATTAATCCCTGTTCTAATCCTCTTATGACGCTCCCATAAAAGTATGAATAAATTGACTACGTGGTCTTATTATTGTCAATGGGGCTTATCAACTGCTGAGCATCAGACTGGATAAACATACCCCATTGACAGAAAAATTCATTTTTATACATTTCCATGAGGAATAACAGGAACAGCACAACGCAAAGTTCTAAGAAAAAAAATGCTCTAATTTAGTATTTAGTAATTTAGTATTTAGTACAACAGACATGTCAAAAAAAATTGTCAGGTACACAAAATAAAGTGATATGATTGTATTAGAAGCAGAAATAATCACTAATCATCAGTTTGGTGTGGAGCGAGACGCTCTTTGTCCTCCTCACACTTGCCCTCAATGTGTCCTTTGTTCTCCGTCCTGCTGATGTGTTGTTTTCATGCATTTACCTCCATTCAACCTATTTTAAACTGTAGGAAATACCCAATAGCAGAGGTCATATCTCAGGGAAGCAGGAAAAAGAGGAAACAACAAAGTGGTACAACCGCACCAATTCCTGAAACCAAAATGGGAAGTGGTTTTTCAAGAAATGAGCAACCGCAGGGAATTTATACAATAAGGGGAAAGCAGCAACGACATCCGAGCCCTCTCCCCGCACAAGCGAGACACATCACAGATCTCTGCATTTTCCATAGGACAATACTACTCACAGCTAGGTCGGATGGGTAAAACAGTATTTAACTTCTGCTAATGGGAGGATTCGGCCATCATAGTCATACCCTTTAAGCTGTGGACAGGCGAACGTGTGAAAAATCATAAAAAATCATCCAGAAAACTTGGACAATTTTCATTTTTTACATCCATTTTCATACATTGACATTCAAAAATGTACATGATCAAATATAATTTTCTGGGTTAATAAAGGAAAAGTATCCATAACATTAAGATTGCACACGGATGTTCTGTATGGGATCCGATTTTCTTTTACTCACCCCGAGACTCGGAAGAGAATAGTGCATGCTGCGATTTTTTCTTTCACGTGGACACTAATGAATTACATTGGTCAGTGTGCTGTCTAGGAGCTATATTAAATGGGTTGTAACAAGAATGGAAGTTATTACCTATCCCCACTGCTGGGACGCCCAATGATCCCAATGACGGGGCTGTACAGTGCCATGTGTGGGGGCAGCATTGGTCCTGTATGGGCACCACTGCTATGGGATTGCCGGAGATATTTAAGTGCGCCACAGTCCCATAAACAATGAATTTGAAAAAAAAACATTCCCAGAATGATTGTTCCACATTCATCCGGCTTAACTGAAAATGTATCTGAAATATTGTGATAGTCAATGCGGACTAAAATGTGTATGTTGTATCAGCGACACAATCATTCACTAGACCAGGGACGTCAACCTCAAATACATAGAGTGCCAAAATTAAAAACTTGGACAAAGTTCCGGGCCATCCTTGATATTTATTAAACAAATGTCTATAATTGAGGAAGTTTTTCTTTATCAAATATAATGATGAAACTTTTCATACGGACACACACTTAAAGGGCTTGTCCCATGAACAATGTACATTTCAATTAATAGATCTTAGAATAAAATTAACACATAATCACAAATGGGGCATACTGGAGTAATATATTATGTTATATAATATGCTTTTTAGCATATGGTATGACGCAAACCTTGAATTAATAATACAGATAATAAAGTAGGATGCCAACAAAAGTGCCCTCCCCCCCAACACAGTGTGATACCCCCACAGTGAATTCCTCCACAGTACTGTACCCCCCCAGCAAAGTATGGTGGCCCACCAAAGTATGATGCCCCCCCATCTGTGATCCAAGCACAGACCTCTACACAGTATAATGGGCCCCACATAGTCCTTTATAGAATATAATGGGCCCCACATAGTCCTCCGCACAGAATAATGGGCCCTACATAGTCCTTTACACAATATAATGGACCCCACATAGTCCTCCATACAGAATAATGGGCCCCACATAGTTCTCCATACAGTATAATGGCCCCACATAGTCCTCTATACAGAATAATGGGCCCCACATAGTCCTCCATACAGAATAATGGGCCCCACATAGTGCTCCATACAGTATAATGGGCCCCACATAGTCCTCCATACAGAATAATGGACCCACATAGTCCTCCATACAGAATAATGGGCCCCACATAGTCCTCAGTACAGAATAATGGGCCCCACATAGTCCTCCATACAGAATAATGGGCCCCACATAGTCCTCCATACAGAATAATGGGCCCCACATAGTCCTCCATACAGTATAATGTTCCCACATAGTCCTCCATACAGAATAATAGGCCCCACATAGTCCTCCATACAGTATAATGGGCCCCACATAGTCCTTCATACAGAATAATGAGCCCACATAGTCCTCCATACAGAATAATGGGCCCCACATAGTCCTCCATACAGAATAATGGGCCCCACATAGTCCTCCATACAGAATAATGGGCCCCACATAGTCCTCCATACAGTATAATGTTCCCACATAGTCCTCCATACAGAATAATAGGCCCCACATAGTCCTCCATACAGTATAATGGGCCCCACATAGTCCTTCATACAGAATAATGAGCCCACATAGTCCTCCATACAGAATAATGGGCCCCACATAGTCCTCCATACAGAATAATGGGCCCCACATAGTCCTCCATACAGAATAATGGGCCCCACATAGTCCTCCATACAGAATAATGGGCCCCACATAGTCCTCCATACAGAATAATGGGCCCCACATAGTCCTCCATACAGAATAATGGCCACAAAACATGCTCCATACAGTATAATGAGCCCACATAGTCCTCCATACAGAATAATGGGCCCCACATAGTCTTCCATACAAAATAATGGGCCCCACATAGTCCTCCATACAGAATAATGGACCCCACATAGTCCTCCATACAGTATAAAGGACCCCATATAGTCCTCCATACAGAATAATGGACCCCACATAGTCCTCCATACAGAATAATGGGCCCCACATATTCCTCCATACAGAATAATGGGCCCCACATAGTCCTCCATACAGAATAATGGACCCCACATAATCCACCGTACAGAATAATGGGCTCCACATAGTCCTCCATGCAGAATAATGGGTCCCACATAGTCCTCCATACAGAATAATGGGCCCCACATAGCCCTCCATACGGAATAATGGGCCCCATATAGTCCTCCATACAGAATAATGGGCCCCACATAGTCCTTCATACAGTATAATGGGCCCCACATAGTCCTCCATACAGTATAATGGGCCCCACATAGTCCTCCATACAGTATAATGGGCCCCACATAGTCCTCCATACAGTATAATGGGTCCCACATAGTCCTCCATACAGTGTAATGGGTCCCACAAAGTCCTCCATACAGTATAATGGCCCCACATAGTCCTCCATAAAGAATAATAGCCCCACATAGTCCTCCATACAGTATAATGGCCCCCACATAGTCCTCCATACAGAATAATGGGCCCCACACAGTCCTCCATACAGAATAATAGCCCCACATAGTCTTCCATGCAGAATAATGGCTTCACATAGTCCTCCATACAGAATAATGGCCCCACATAGTCCTCCATACATAATAATGGCCTCACATAGTTCTCCATACAGAATAATGGCCCCACATAATCCTCCATACAGAATAATGGGCCCTACATAGTCCTCCATACAGAATAATAGCCCCACATAGTCCTCCATACAGTATAATGGGCCCCACATAGTCCTCCATACAGAATAATAGCCCCACATAGTCCTCCATACAGTATAATGGGCTCCACATAGTCCTCCATACAAAATAATGGGCCCCACATAGTCCTCCATACAGAATAATGGGCCCTACATAGTCCTCCATACAGTATAATGGGCCCTACATAGTCCTCCATACAGTATAATGGCCCCACACAGTCCTCCATACAGAATAAGAATAATGGGCCCCACATAGTCCTCCCTCCATACAGTGTAATGGGTCCCACATAGTCCTCCATATAGTATAATGGCCCCACATAGTCCTCCATACAGAATAATTGGCCCCACATAGCCCTCCATACGGAAAAATGGGCCCCACATAGTCCTCCATACAGTATAATGGGCCCCACATAATCCTCCATAAAGTATAATGGGCCCCACATAGTCCTCCATACAGTATAATGGCCCCATATAGTCCTCCATACAGTATAATGGGCCCCACATAGTCCTCCATACAGTATAATGGGCCCCACATAGTCCTCCATACAGTATAATGGCCCCACATAGTCCTCCATACAGAATAATAGCCCCACATAGTCCTCCATACAGTATAAAGGGCCCCACATAGTCCCCCATACAGAATAATGGGCCCCACATAGTCCTCCATACAAAATAATGGGCCCTACATAGTCCTCCATACAGTATAATGGGCCCTACATAGTCCTCCATACAGTATAATGGCCCCACACAGTCCTCCATACAGAATAAGAATAATGGGCCCCACATAGTCCTTCATACAGTGTAATGGGTCCCACATAGTCCTCCATACAGTGTAATGGCCCCACATAGTCCTCCATACAGAATAATAGCCCAACATAGTCCTCCATACAGTATAATGGCCCCACATAGTCCTCCATACAGAATAATGGGCCCGACATAGTCCTCCATACAGAATAATAGCCCAACATACTCCTCCATACAGTATAATGGCCCCACATAGTCCAAGGTACAGAATAATGGGCTCCACATAGTCCTCCATACAGAATAATGGGTCCCACATAGTCCTCCATATAGAAGAATGGGCCCCACATAGCCCTCCATACGGAATAATCGGCCCCACATAGTCCTCCATACAGAATAATGGGCCCCACATAGTCCTCCATACAGTATAATGGGCCCCACATAGTCCTCCATACAGTATAATGGGCCCCACATAGTCCTTCATACAGTATAATGGGTCCCACATAGTCCTCCATACAGTGTAATGGTTCCCACTTAGTCCTCCATACAGTGTAATGGGTCCCACATAGTCCTCCATACAGTATAATGGGTCCCACATAGTCCTCCATACAGTGTAATGGGTCCCACATAGTCCTCCATACAGTGTAATGGGTCCCACATAGTCCTCCATACAGTATAATGGCCCCACATAGTCCTCCATACAGAATAATAGCCCCACATAGTCCTCCATACAGTATAATGGGCCCCACATAGTCCTCCATACAGTATAATGGGCCCCACATAGTCCTCCATACAGAATAATAGTCCCACATAGTCCTCCATACTGTATAATGGGCCCCACATAGTCCTCCATACAGAATAATGGGCCTCACATAGTCCTCCATACAGAATAATGGGCCCTACATAGTCCTCCATACAGTATAATGGGCCCTACATAGTCCTCCATACAGTATAATGGCCCCACACAGTCCTCCATACAGAATAAGAATAATGGGCCCCACATAGTCCTCCATACAGTGTAATGGGTCCCTCATAGTCCTCCATACAGTATAATGGCCCCACATAGTCCTCCATACAGAATAATAGCCCAACATAGTCATCCATACAGTATAATGGCCCCACATAGTCCTCCATACAGAATAATGGGCCCCACATAGTCCTCCATACAGAATAATAGCCCCACATAGTCTTCCATACAGAATAATGGCCTCACATAGTCCTCCATACAGAATAATGGCCCCACATAGTCCTCCATACAGAATAATGGCCTCACATAGTTCTCCATACAGAATAATGGCCCCACATAATCCTCCATACAGAATAATGGGCCCTACATAGTCCTCCATACAGAATAATACCCCGCATAGTCCTCCATACAGTATAATGGGCCCCACATAGTCCTCCATACAGTATAATGGGCCCCACATAGTCCTCCATACAGAATAATAGCCCCACATAGTCCTCCATACTGTATAATGGGCCCCACATAGTCCTCCATATAGAATAATGGGCCTCACATAGTCCTCCATACAGAATAATGGGCCCTACATAGTCCTCCATACAGTATAATGGGCCCTACATAGTCCTCCATACAGTATAATGGCCCCACACAGTCCTCCATACAGAATAAGAATAATGGGCCCCACATAGTCCTCCATACAGTGTAATGGGTCCCTCATAGTCCTCCATACAGTATAATGGCCCCACATAGTCCTCCATACAGAATAATAGCCCAACATAGTCATCCATACAGTATAATGGCCCCACATAGTCCTCCATACAGAATAATGGGCCCCACATAGTCCTCGATACAGAATAATAGCCCCACATAGTCTTCCATACAGAATAATGGCCTCACATAGTCCTCCATACAGAATAATGGCCCCACATAGTCCTCCATACAGAATAATGGCCTCACATAGTTCTCCATACAGAATAATGGCCCCACATAATCCTCCATACAGAATAATGGGCCCTACATAGTCCTCCATACAGAATAATACCCCGCATAGTCCTCCATACAGTATAATGGGCCCCACATAGTCCTCCATACAGTATAATGGGACCCACATAGTGCTCCATGCAGAATAATTGCCCCACATAGTCCTCCATACAGTATAATGGGCCCCACATAGTCCTCCATACAGAATAATGGGCCCCACATAGTCCTCCATACAGAATAATGGGCCCCACATAGTCTTCCATACAGAATAATAGCCCCACATAGTTTTCCATACAGAATAATGGCCTCACATAGTCCCTTTTCATCCAGAAAAAAACAGATAACTTTTCATCTGTGTGGTCATCTGTATGCCACTCGTATGTCCACTTTTTACATCGGTACGGCATCTATTTTTATACATCAGCAGTTAATCCATTATAAAAGATCAAGTAGTTTTCTAAGTTAAAAATGGATTGGCAATGTGCATTTAAAACTCAGATTTTATATGGATGATCTTATTTTTTTTGTGCAGCCATAGATTTGTATAGACGAGTCTAGAGCATGCTGCAAATTTTTTTCACGCAGACATTTGGTCCATGAGCAATCTTAACAGCCCTGTTGAATAACTGGTCCTAGTACTGTCTGTGCGATGGCAGTTTATTTTTCATGGACAGCACTGTGGCTGAAAATACGGTTGTGTGAAAATATAGTCGTCTGACACAAGGTGAGGTTTTAATACTAGAGGATAGGACCGTCCCGATTGGGTCACCTTGTCGTGGTAGGATGGCTTTTACGCTTTTTTGATCAAAAAGAGGGTTTACTAAGTATCCTATGTTATTTATAGGTACTACTACTATTTCTTTTCAGCAGGGTATATGCTGATTAGATTGAGAGATTTCCCTCCATGCTTCCTGAAACCCCTCCCACAAGTTGGATTGGCTTGATGGGCACTTTTTGCGTACCAAATGGTCAAGCTGCTCCGACAACAGCTCAATGGGGTTGAGATCTGGTGACTGCGCTGGCCACTCCATTACAGATAGAATACCAGCTGCCTGCTTCTTCCCTAAATAGTTCATGCATAATTTGGAGGTGTGCTTTGCGTCACTGTCCTGTTGTAGGATGAAATTAGCTCCAATCAAGCGCTGTCCACAGGGTATGGCATGGCGTTGCAAAATGAAGTGATAGCCTTCCTTATTCAAAATCCCATTTACCTTGTACAAATCTCCCACTTTACCAGCACCAAAGCAACCCCAGACTATCACATTACCTCCACCATGCTTGACAGATGGCGTCAGGCACTCTTCCAGCATCTTTTCAATTGTTCTGCGTCTCACAAATGTTCTTCTGTGTGATCCAAACACCTCAAACTTTGATTCGTCTGTCCATAAAACTTTTTCCCAATCTTCCTCTGTCCAATGTCTGTGTTCTTTTGCCCATATTAATCTTTTCCTTTTATTAGCCAGTCTCAGATATGGATTTTTCTTTGCCACTTTGCCCTGAAGGCCAGCATCCCGGAGTCACCTCTTCACTGTAGACGTTGACACTGCCATTTTGCGTGTAATATTTAATGAAGCTGCCAGTTGAGGAGCTGTGAGGCATCGATTTCTCAAATTAGAGACTCTAATGTACTTGTCTTGTTGCTCAGTTGTGCAGCGGGGCCTCCCACTTCTCTTTCTTCTCTGGTTAGAGCCTGTTTGTGCTCTCCTCTGAAGGGAGTAGTACACACCGTTGTAGGAAATCTTCAGTTTCTTGGCAATTTCTCACATGGAATAGCCTTCATTTCTAAGGACAAGAATAGACTGTCGAGTTTCACATGAAAGTTCTCTTTTTCTGGCCATTTTGAGAGTTCCATAGAACAAACAAATGTATTGCTCCATATTCTCAACTAGCTCAAAGGAAGGTCAATTTTATAGCTTTTGAAATCAGCCAAACCGTTTTCAGCTGGGCTAACATACTTGTGCAAGGGTTTTCTAGGTGTTTTCTAAACATCCATTAGCCTTCTTACACAGTTAGCAAACACAATGTACCATTAAAAAACTGGAGTGGTGGTTGTTGGAAATGGGCCCCTATACACCTATGTAGATATTGCAATAAAAACAAGACATTTGCAGCAAGAATAGTCATTTACCACATTAACAATGTATAGAGTGTATTTCTGATTCATTTAATGTTAGCTTCATTGAAAAAAAATGTGCTTTTCTTTAAAAAATAATGACATTTCTAAATGACCCCAAACTTTTGAACGGTAGTGTATATATATATATATATATATATATATATATATATATATATTTTTTTTTTTTTTTTTTTTTTGGGGGGGGGTGTTTTACATAAAAACCTGATTTAAACAATAGGCCATTTTCTGATGATCCTTTTAAGAACATTTACCTACAGGTTCACACAGGGATCTCCTATCATATCGCTTGTGGACCAGAACTCTTCAATTGAAAGAAGATCAATTCTGATAAATATATTTTTGCAATGGAATATATTTGATTTTATAAGTGTCTGATCAGCAAAGGGCAGCCAACATTATAACATAATTAACTGCAAGCGTTGTGACCTCCTGACTAAAATGGAAAATGACAGCGCAGAAAAAAAAGGAATAAAGTAGTAATGAAACAGTGAAGTTGTCTATTCTGAGTGGAAGAAACTTTTAGCTAAGCAAAAGTCTTCAAACAAAGCATCATTGAAGAATATTTGCGTGATTTCGCAGATACGGCACCACTGATCCTACACAACAGGAAGTGGCTTCCAAGAAGCTAAAACAGGAATTTTACAAAATACTAAGAACTCAATGCAAAAATCCCCAGGTCTTCCAATAAGTTAGGCAAATTGTTCTTCTCCTAGCCACCATCAGACCACGTTCCCATCAGGCCATGTTTGGTGAAATTATAAGGTACTATTGACCAGCTGTTAATTTACAGTCAATGGTGGACCCCATTTTACGTGGATTGGCTATGTGCAAAAAAATAAAAGTGACATTTAAAATGTCACATAAGCTGAAAACTCTCAGACTTAAACTAAACCCTGCCCTGTTTATCTGACAAAATAAAAAATAATGATGGGCATAGCACAGAAGCAACCTGGACCTCCCCAGCTCACGGGCCCCATAGTGGCCCCGAGGCCTGCCACCACTGGCATGAAGCTCCTGGTGCACAGTGTTTGTGCTAATGTTGATGGCAGAGGAGGTTTGGACTACGCAGTTATTGAGTCAGCAGAAAGTTTGCGACTTTTATGTACTTTTGTTCAAGAATTCTGCCCCAGTTAATAGTGGAATAATGAGGAAGGAAGAAATTTAATGAACTGACTTACAATGATGGCCTCCTATTACAGGACCACGCTGGTATCAGTGAAATATTTACGATGACCCATTCTGTCACAAATGTCTGTAAACGCAGACGGCATGGCGAGGGGCTGGAGGTTATACACCGGTGACAATGGGGCAGAGTGTAGAACCTGAAATCAGTGATTGTTAGATGTGCATCAAGTATAATTGATCAGGAGGACACAAATGTGAGATAAAGGTTCAAGAAAGTCCCACACAAGAACACCAACTAACCTAAGTCCAGTCCTTGGTATTTCAGCTTATTTTAGGCTTAGTTCTGACACAACAGCTGAGACGATGTGACGTCCAGACAAGAGGAGGTCGCCTTGTCCCACCTGTTTCTTGCAGCACAAGTGGACTTGCTTGGAATGTGTCTGCATAAATCCCTCGAGCGCTCGTCTGTCACTTGTGTGGGAAGTTTTTAGAAGCTACGAGCCTTGAACTAAGCAAGAAGAACCAGACTAAATATCTTAAAATGTTGCTGTGTTATTGTTTACTGTCCTCTAATTGTCTGGACTCCATTCCCATCACTTTTGGTCAAAAACTTGACAGTGAAGATACAGGTGCATCTCACTAAATTAGAATATCATCAAAAAGTTAATTTATTTCAGTTCTTCAACACAAAAAGTGAAACTCGTATATTATATAGAGTCATTACAAACAGAGTGATCTATTTATTTCAAGCGTTTATTTCTGTTAATGTTGATGATTATGGCTTACAGCGAATGACAACACAAAAGCCATTATCTCAGTAAATTAGAACACAGCTTGAAAAATGATTTTAAAATCCAAAATGTTGGCCTACTGAAATGTATGGTCAGTAAATACGCTCAATACTTGGTCGGGGCTCCTTTTGCATCAATTACTGCATCAATGCGGCAATGTGGCATGGAGGCGATCAGCCTGTAGCACTGCTGAGGTGTTAGGCTATGTGCCCACATAGCAGATTTGATGCTGTGCGTTTTTGCCTCTCTCTGGCAGAAAAAAAACGCATGCAGATTTACATGCGTTTTTTCTGCCAGAGAGAAGCGTTTTTTCAGCGTTTTTACATGCGTTTTTGCCTGCGTTTTTTCAAGCAGGTTTCCAAGCGATTTTGAGCATCACTTGGAAAAGTGCTTGACAAGTTGGTCACACATTATAAATCCATGCAACTGGCATGGGTTTATAATCTATGACCAACTTAGATGCTTTAAATGCAGCATCTATAGTAAAAAAAAAAGAATTAAAACGTTAAAAATAAAAAAAAAACCTGTATACTCCCCTCTCCAGTCTCCTCCAGTCTACTCCCGGCCGCGTCCTCTCTCTTCGGCGTACCGCGATGTACTGTCAGGATCTGCGGTGACGTCATTTAGTCAGCTGATGGTCTCGCGACCATCACCTGACCACAGACGTCATCGGTCGCGTGACCATCAGGTGACTAAATGACGTCACCGCAGGTCCTGACAGTACATCGCGGGACGCCAAGGAGAGAGGACGTGGCCGGGAGCAGACCAGGGGCAGCCGGAGAGGTGAATATACAGGTTTTGTTTATTTTTAACTTTTTTATTTCTTTTTTTCACCGCATGGTAGCCGGGATGAAGAGGAGTTGCAGTCTCCTCTTCATCCCGGGTACCACATGCACCGCGATTACGCTGCAAATTCGCGGCCATTGAATTTAATTGAAACGCAGCAAATCCACATATACCTGCGGGTTTGCTGCGTTTCAATGTTCCTCAATGGCCGCGAATTTGCAGCGTAATCGCGGTAGAAAGGGTCATGCTGCATTTTGCAACGCAATGCGAATTCGGCACGCAAATTAGCGCATCATGTGCACAGCACATCCGAATTCACATTGCTTTGCATGGCAGACTGTTTTACAAGCGTTTTCGCAGCCGTAAAAACGCCGCAAAAACGCTACAAAAACGCTACGTGGGCACTTAACCTTATGGAAGCCCAGGTTGCTTTGATAGCAGCCTTCAGCTCGTCTGCATTGTTGGGTCTGGTGTCTCTCATCTTCCTCTTGACAGTACACCATAGATTCTCTATAATAGATTCTCTATGGGGTTAAGGTCAGGGGAGTTTGCTGCCAATCAAGCACAGTGATACTGTTGTGTGTAAACCAGGTATTGGTACTTTTGGCAGTGTGGACAGGTGCCAAGTCCTGCTGGAGAATGACATTTCCATCTCCAAAAAGCTTGTCGGCAGAGGGAAGCATGAAGTGCTTTAAAATTTCCTGGTAGACGGCTGAGCTGACTTTGGTCTTGATAAAACACAGTGGACCTACACCAGCAGATGACATGGCTCCCCAAACCATCACTGATTGTGGGAACTTCACACTAGACCTCCAGCAGCTTGGATTGTGGCCTCTCCACTCTTCCTCCAGACTCTGGGACCTTGATTTCCAAATGAAATGCAAAATTTACTTTCATCTGAAAACAACACCTTGGACCACTGAGTAACAGTCCAGGTCTTTTTCTCCTTGGCCCAGGTAAGACGCTTCTGGCATTGTCTATTGGTCATGAGTGGCTTGACACAAGTAATACAACACTTGTAGCCCATGTCCTGGATACGTCTGTGTGTGGTGGCTCTTGAAGCAATGATTCGAGCAGCAGTCCACTCCTTGTGAATCTCCCCCAAATTTTTGAATGGCCTTTTCTTAACAATCATTTCAAGGCTGCGGTTATCCCAGTTGCTTGTGCACCTTTTCTACCACACTTTTACCTTCCACTCAACTTTCCATTAATATGCTTGGATACAGCACTCTGTGAACAGCCAGCTTCTTTAGCAATGACCTTTTGTGGCTTACCCTCCTTGTGGAGTGTGTCAAGGACTGCCTTCTGGACATCTGTCAAGTCAGCAGTCTTCCCCATGATTGTGGAGCCTACTGAAACAGACTAAGGGACCTTTTTAAATGCTTAGGAAGCCTTTGCAGTTGTTTTTCGTTAATTATTTTAATTTACTGAGATAATGACTTTTGTGTTTTCATTGGCTGTAAGCCATAATCATCAACATTAACAGAAATAAACACTTGAAATAGATCACTCTGTAATGACTGTATATAATATATAAGTTTCACTCTTTGTATTGAAGAACTGAAATAAATTAACTTTTTGATGATATTCTAATTTATTGACAAGCACCTGTATATATATATATATATATATATATATATATATATATATATATATAACAGTACAGACCAAAAGTTTGGACACACCTTCTCATTTAAAGATTTTTCTGTATTTTCATGACTATGAAAATTCTGCATTCACACTGAAGGCATCAAAACTATGAATTAACACATGTAGAATTATATACTTAACAAAAAAGTGTGAAACAACTGAAAATATGTCTTATATTCTAGGTTCTTCAAAGTAGCCACCTTTTGCTTTGATGACTGCTTTGCACACTCTTGGCATTCTCTTGATGAGCTTCAAGAGGTAGTCACCGCAAATGGTCTTCCAACAATCTTGAAGGAGTTCCCAGAGATGCTTAGCACTTGTTGGCCCTTTTGCCTTCACTCTGCGGTACAGCTCACCCCAAACCATCTTGATTGGGTTCAGGTCTGGTGACTGTGGAGGTCAGGTCATCTGGCGCAGCACCCCATCACTCTCCTTCTTGGTCATATAGCCCTTACACAGCCTGGAGGTATGTTTGGGGACATTGTCCTGTTGAAAAATAAATGATGGTCCAACTAAACGCAAACCGGATGGAATAGCATGCCGCTGCAAGATGCTGTGGTAGCCATGCTGGTTCAGTATGCCTTCAATTTTGAATAAATCCCCAACAGTGTCACCAGCAAAGCACCCCCACACCATCACACCTCCTCCTCCATGCTTCATGGTGGGAACCAGGCATGTAGAGTCCATCCATTCACCTTTTCTGCGTCGCACAAAGACACAGTGGTTGGAACCAAAGATCTCAAATTTGGACTCATCAGACCAAAGCACAGATTTCCACTGGTCTAATGTCCATTCCTTGTGTTCTTTAGCCCAAACAAGTCTCTTCTGCTTGTTGCCTGTCCTTAGCAGTGGTTTCCTAGCATCTATGGGCCTGCTGTACAAAGTCTCCTCTTAACAGTTGTTGAAGAGATGTGTCTGCTGCTAGAACTCTGTGTGGCATTGACCTGGTCTCTAATCTGAACTGCTGTTAACCTGTGATTTCTGAGGCTGGTGACTCGGATAAACTTATCCTCAGAAGCAGAGGTGACTCCTTGGTCTTCCTTTCCTGGGGCGGTCCTCATGTGAGCCAGTTTCTTTGTAGCGCTTGATGGTTTTTGCAACTGCACTTGGGGACACTTTCAAACTTTTCCCAATTTTTCGGACTGACTGACCTTCATTTCTTAAAGTAATGATGGCCACTCGTTTTTCTTTACTTAGCTGCTTTTTCTTGCCATAATACAAATTCTAACAGTCTATTCAGTAGGGCTATCAGCTGTGTATCTACCATACTTCTGCACAACACAACTGATGGTCCCAACCCCATTTATAAGGAAAGAAACCCCACTTATTAAACCTGACAGGGCACACCTGTGAAGTGTAAACCATTTCCGGTGACTACCTCTTGAAGCTCATCAAAAAAATGCCAAGAGTGTTCAAAGCAGTCATCAAAGCAAAAGGTGGCTACTTTGAAGAACCTAGAATATCAGACATATTTTCAGTTGTTTCACACTTTTTTGTTAAGTATATAATTCCAAATGTGTTAATTCATAGTTTTGATGCCTTCAGTGTGAATGTACAATTTTCATAGTCATGAAAATACAGAAAAATCTTTAAATGAGAAGGTGTGTCCAAACTTTTGGCCTGTACTGTATATATATATATATATATATATATATATATATATATATATATACTGCTCAAAAAAATAAAGGGAACACTTAAACAACACAATGTAATTCCAAGTCAATAACACTTCTGTGAAATCTACCTGTCCAGTTATGAAGCAACACTGATTGTGAATCAATTTCTCCTGCTGTTGTGCAAATGGAACAGACAACTGGAAGAAATGATTGGCAATTAGCAAGACACCCCCTATAAAGGAGTGGTTCTGCAAGTGGTGATCACAGACCATTTCTCTGTTCTCATCCTTTTTGGCTGTTGTTCTAGTTACTTTTTCATTTTGCCTTTGCTCTCACCCCTAGAGGTACAGTAGCATGAGGCGGTGTCTACAGTACAACCCACAGAAGTTGCTCAGGTAGTGCAGTTCATCCAGGATGGCTCATCAGTGCAAGGTGTGGCAAGAAGGTTTGCTGTGTCTGTCAGCGTAGTGTCCAGAGGCGCTACAAGGAGACAGGCCAGTACACCAGGAGACATGGAGGGGGCCGTAGGAGGGCAACAACCCAGCAGCAGGACCGCTACCTCCGCCTTTGTGAAAGGAGGAACAGGAGGAGCACTGCCAGAGCCCTGGGTTCTTACTAATGCAGGACAATGCCAGACCTCATGTAGCTGGAGTGTGTCAGCAGTTCCTGCAAGATGAAGGCATTGAAGCTATGGACTGGCCCGCCCGTTCCCCAGACCTGAATTCGATTGAGCACATCTGGGACATCATGTCTCGCTCCATCCACCAACTGTTAGAACTCTCCTGTTAAGTTTTTTCTATTTTGCTGGTCACATGACCTTTTTAGCCTATTTAATCCTGCTCCGCCCTTCTGGCCATGCTGGACTTCATTGTAATTTCTACTCTTAAGCTAGCCAGGTGCTTTGTTACCTTTCTCAGTCAGTTTAGCTAGGTCTTTGGACCTCTATGTTCTATGTTGTTTGTTTCTCTTTCTACTGCTACAATTTCTACTAGGAGGTGTCCATCTTTCTCCCAGTCCCTAGTTCTTGTAGGGATCCCTCCCTCACATCTATAGGTCTTCGTTCAGACTAGCTGAGGACTTTAGCGGGTCTGATCGCAGGATCAGGTTCCCCGTTACATCGTAGGGATCTAGCGTAGTTCTATTGTAGGGACAGATCTCCTGTCTTTCCTTAGTGCTTGTAGCAGATCATAACAGTAAGTCCAGCCCAAAAAATATCTCTAAGGAAAGACCTCCAGTTTCCATCATGGTGTCGGTTCAGGATTTGGCTCAACGCCTGCAGGGACTCTCTCTGGAGGTGGCCGAACTCCAACAACACGTGAGTAGCTGTTCTGGAGCGCATTTTGTGGAGCCAAAGGTACGATTGCCTGATTTATTTTTTGGTGAACAACAAGATTTTTTTTCCTTTAAAAATGCTTGTTTATTGTATTTTCGTTTGAGACCCAGATCCTCTGGTGATGAATCACAGCGCATAGGGTTCATAATGTCACTTTTGCGCAAAGAACCTCAGGGATGGGCCTTTTCTCTCCAACCTAGTGATCCATGCTTTAGATCAGTGGATAGTTTTTTTTCTGCTTTGGGGTTGTTGTATGATGATCCTGATCGTGTCTCATCAGCTGAGACGGAATTGAGACTTTTGAGGCAGGGATCAGGTAATGTGGAAAATTATTGTACTCACTTCCGTCGGTGGTCTGCTCAGGTGGGGTGGAACGATTCAGCTCTGAAAAGTTTGTTTCTTGCTGGGCTAGGTGAAAGGGTTAAGGATCTGCTGATTGCTTATCCTACACCTGGAAACTTGCAGGAGGCAATGCAATAATTAGCTATACGGGTGGACAGGAGACTGCGTGCAAGGGTTAATGAGAGTAAATCCTTTGCCATGTCAGCTCCGAGTCTTGAGAGGGTCTGTACTGACATTGGAGAGCCGATGGAGATTGGAGCAATGTCACCCCGCTCTCAGGAAAAAGACCACAGGTTTTCTGAAGGTTTGTGCTTTTATTGCGGAAAATCTGACCATTTCATTAACCGGTTCCTGGCCGTCCACTGTAGATAAATGTCGGCGCTTGCTGGGCTCTGTGCAGCGCCGACGTTTAAAAACGGTGGGTGGTCTCGCAGCGCTCAGGACCCCCAGGGTCCTGCAAGTGCTGCGATTCCGGTGCAGAGCGTTAGCTCTGACAGGGGACATCATCGGGATCTGATTGGATCAGGTCCCAGTGATGTTAACCCTTTGCTATGTTCTATATGCCGCGATCTATAGTGATCGCGGCATATAGAGGATAGAAGGAGGAGAGGGGGTCGTCTTACTTACCTCTCCGACGACCCCTGATACCTTCCAGGACCAGGGGTTGCTATGGCAGCTGGAGGTCACATGACCACCTCCAGATCTGCCATATATGGTGTCCTGCCTGGCACAGCCTGCAGCTGAACCCAGGCAGGAGACTGACTGTGAAATAGTCAGCGAAGATCTCATGTAATGTAATACATGTCTATTACATTACATGAGATCAGTGATCAGAAAAATAAAAATTAATGTCCCATACAGGGACTAAGTAAAAATGTAAAAAAAAGTAAAAAAAAAGTTTTTAAAATGTTAAAAAAAATCACAAAATAAATAAAAATAAATAAATAAAATATTAAACCAATAAATCCGTATATTTTTACAAAACCAAAAAAAATACACATATTTGGTATCGCCGCGTCCGAAACAACCCGAGCTATAAAACTGTCACACTAATTAACTCCTTCTGTGCACACCGTAATAAAAATAAATAAAAAACGGAGCAAAAAAATATGCTTTTTCATCATATCGCCAAACAAAAAGTGGAAAAAAATGCGATCAAAAAACAAAATAGAAATAAAAATGGTACCGCTGAAAACGTCATCTTGTTCCGCAAAAAAAAAAGCCACCATGCAGCTCCATCAGCCGAAAAATAAAAAAGTTATAGCGCTCAGAATAAAGCAATGCAAAAAAAATATTTTTTTCTATAAAATTGTTTTATTGTGTAAAAGCGCCAAAACATAAAAAAAAATACAGTAAGTGCAGTATCGCTGTAAACGTACTGACCCGAAGAATAACGCTGCCTGATCACTTTTACCACACGCAGAACGGCATAAAAAAAAACCTCAAAAAACAATTCCTGAATTGTTTGTTTTTGTTAATTTTACCTCCCAAAAAACGGAATAGAAAGCGATCAAAAAATGTCACGTACCCAAAAATGGTACCAATAAAAATGTCAACTCGTCCCGCAAAAAACAAGCCATCACATGACTCTGTCGGCCAAAATATGGAAAAATTATAGCTCTCAAAATATGGTGATGCAAAAACTAGATTTTGCAAAAAAAAAGCGTCTTTTAGTGTGCGACAGCTGTCAGTCATAAAAACCCGATATAAATCTGGTATCTCTGTAATTGCACCGACCTGAAGAATAAAGTAATCTAATCAGTTATATCACACTAGGAACGGCGTAAAAAATAAATAAAACCAATTCTTCACCTGCTACTGATTTGTTTATTATGTCTCCCAAAGATAGCAGTAAGGCTCTGCTCACATTTATCCTGCACTCTGCGCTGAGCGCTTACACCAGAGTTTCCGTGTAAATCTCTGAAATACGTGATTCAGCCGGAACCCATGACGGTATATTCCCTGTAATGAGGCAGATATAGGCCACTGTGGATGCCGTCTGGCCTGTGATCCCACGGTGTCATTTGTTTTAGGCGTGCATAAAAGTGGGGTTGGCCACAGTTTTGTGCACTTCTGAAAAAAAGGACACCGCTAAACAGAGGCCAGACGGAGTCCAGAGTAACTCTGCTGCCTCATTACAGTGAATGGATCCCGCAGGGGTTTCATCTGAATTACATCACTTGGAAATTTAGATGGAAACCCCGATGTAAGTGCTCAGCCTAGAGCGCCGGATAAATGTTACGTAAAATGTTCCCAATAAAAGCTTCAACTCAGTCCTCAAAAAAAGCTAGTCCCCACTCAGGTCCGTCATCTGTTAAAAATATAAGGGACTTCCAAGTTACTGGTAGCAGAAAGGCTCTGGAAAAGCGAAATGGCCCTTGCCCCCCAAAAGAAATTCCGAAAATGTTGTGCTCCCAAATCCAAATGCCTATTCTACAATAATTTGTTCTCCAAATGTCAAATAGCACTCCGTCGCCCCCAGATCTCGCCGTATGGCTGAGCGGTACGATACAGCCACATATGGGGTATTGCCACTTTTAGAAGAAATTGTGTGACACATTTCGGCACCATTTTTACCCATTGCCCTGTGTGAAAATGTAAAATCTGAGGGTAAAACATTTTTTTGTGGTAAAAATATAATTATGCTTTTTTCACTGCCCAATGGTATAAATTTAAAAATTAAAAAATACTCACTACTTCCCTAGATGAATTCCTTGAGAGGTGTAGTTTACAAAATGGAGTCACTTGTGGGGGTTTCTGCTGTTTCGGCATGTCAGCGACTCTTCAAATGTGACATGGTGTCTGCTGCCTATCCCAGCCAACATAGCGCTCCTTTCTCTTCCGAACCCTGCCGTACACCAAAGCAGTGGTTTTCCCCCACATATGGGGTATCGGCGTAATCAGGAGAAATTGCACAACAAATTTCATGGTGCAATTTATCCTGTTACCCTTATGATAATACAAAATTAGGGAATGAAAAACATTTTTTGTGGGAAAAATGTGAAAATTTTATTTTTACGGCTCAATATTATAAACTTCTGTGAAGCAGCTGGGGGTGCAAGGTGCTCACCACACATCTAGATAAGTTCCTTAAGGGGTCTAGTTTCCAAAATGGTGCCAATTGTGGGGGGTTTCCACTGTTTAGGCACATTAGGGGCTCCCCAAATGCGACATGGCGTCTGTTAATTATTCAAACAAATTTTACATTCAAAAAGTCAAATGGCGCTCCTTCCCTTTCAAACCCTGCCGTGTACCCAAATAGTGGCTTGCCTCCACATATGGGGTATCGGCGCGTTCAGGAGAAATTGCACAACAAATTTCATGGTGCAATTTTTTCCTATTACCCTTATGATAATGCAAAATTAAGGGATGAAAAACGTTTTTGTGGGAAAAATGTGAAAATTTTATTTTTACAGCTCAATATTATAAACTTCTGTGAAGCACCTTGGGGTTCAAGGTGCTCACCACACATCTAGATAAGTTCCCTGAGGGGTCTAGTTTCCAAAATGGTGTCACTTGTGGGGGGTTTCCACTGTTTAGGCACATCAGGAGCTCTCCAAAGCAACATGGCGTCTGCTAATTATTCAGACAAATTTTACATTCAAAAAGTCTAATGGCGCTCCTTTCCTTCCGAACCATGCAGTGCGCCCAAACAGTGGTTTTCCCTCACATATGGGGTATCAGAACGCTCAAGAGAAATTGCACAAAAAAATTTGGGTTCCATTTTTTCCTGTTACCCCTGTGAAAATAAAAAAAATTGGGTCTAAAGTAACATTTTTGTGAAAAAAGTTAAATGTTCATTTTTTTCTTCCACATTCCAAAAATTCCTGTGAAGCACCTGAAGGGTTAATAAAGTTCTTGAATGTGGTTTTGAGCACCTTGAGGGGTGCAGTTTTTAGAATGGTGTCACTTTTGGGTATTTTCTGTCATAAAGACCCCTCAGAGTGACTTCAAATATGATGTGGTCCCTAAAAAAATGTTTTTGTAAATTTTGTTGGAAAAATGAGAAATCGCTGGTCAACTTTTAACCCTTATAGCTCCCTAACAAAAGAAAATTTTGGTTCCAAAATTGTGCTGATGTAAAGTAGACACATGGGAAATGTTATTTATTAACTATTTTGTGTGACATATCTCTCTGATTTAAGGGCATGAAAATTCAAAGTTTGAAAATTGCAAAATTTTCAAAATTTTCGCCAAATTTCCGATTTTTTCACAAAAAAAGCAAGTTATATCGAAGAAATTTTACCACTATCATGAAGTACAATATGTCATGAAAAAACAGTCTCGGAATCAGGGGAATATGTTGAAGCGTTCCAGAGTAATTACTTCATAAAGTGACAGTGGTCAGAATTGAAAAAATTGGCCCGGTCACGAAGGCAAAAACAGGCTCTGGTGCGAAGTGGTTAAGAACTGTGTGCTTCGTATGAACAAAGAAAAAAAAAATGGTCAGTTACGCCCGTTTAGCCTGTTTAAACACTAAGGGGGTATTTCTTTCTGCTACTACTGCAGCTCAGGAAGAATTAATTGAATTTCGGGTATTTGTGGATTGTGGTTCTACTCTGAATGTGATTGATGGGGGATTCTTGGAAAAACTTAAATTAAAACCCAAACCTTTGTCATCCCCTATTGCCGTGGTTTCTGTCGATGGCTCTCCCTTGAAATGTGTTACTCACAAGGTTTATGAATTTCCTCTCACTATTAATGGTATTCACCAAGAAAATTTGGATTTGGTGGTATTAAATAATTTGCCTTCTCCAGTAGTTTTGGGGTTACCCTGGCTAAAATTGCACAATCCTGTACTGGATTGGTCTACTAATGAAATTAAGTCCTGGAGCCCTAAGTGTTAAGACAAGTATTGTAACGGGCGCATTGCTGCTGTGGATAAAGGGGAATTACCTGTACCTATTCAGGATTTTTGGAAAGTTTTTTCTGAGGAGGAGTCGCAAATTTTGCCTCCCCATAGAGACTATGATTGTACCATTGAATTTGTCCCTGGAGCGACTCTTCCTAAAAGTCGTTTATTTAATCTTACTATTCCTGAGAGAAAGGCTTTGGAGGAATGCATACAGACAAGCTTGGCCGCCGGTCATATCAGACCCTCTAAGTCACTTGTGGCTGTTGGATTTTTTTTTGTTAAAAAAAAGGACGGCGGTTTACGTCCTTGTCTGGACTTTCACGAGATTAATAAAATTACTGTACTCAATCCTTACCCACTGCCATTGATTCCTGATTTGTTTAACCAGTTAGTGGGGGCCAAGTGGTTCTCTAAAATTGATCTCCGGGAGGCATACAATTTGTTGCGCATGAAGGAGGGTGATGAATGGAAGACTGCTTTTAACACTCCTGTGGGTCATTTTGAGAATCTGGTTATGCCTTTTGGTCTTACCAATGCTCCAGCAATTTTTCAGAATCTTATTAATGACATCCTTAGACCTTTGATCGGCAAAAATGTGGTTGTGTATTTGGATGACATTTTGATTTATTCGCCAGATCTGGAGTCTCATTGGCGGAGCGTACGTGAGGTATTACAGTTATTAATTGACAATTCGCTTTTTGCTAAGCTGGAGAAATGTGAGTTCGCTGTACAGAGAATTAGCTTTTTGGGCTACATTATCTCCAGCGAGGGCTTTGAGATGGACCCGGTGAAAGTTCAAGCTGTGCAGGAATGGCCTAGGCCTATTGGTTTGAAATCGATACAGAGGTTTTTGGGTTTCGCCAATTATTACAGAAAATTCATTAAAAAATGTTCTATTATTGTTAAACCACTGACCGATCTCACCAGGAAAGGTGCTAATACGGTTCAGTGGACTACTGAGGCCATTGAAGCTTTTGTGTTTCTAAAGGAGAGGTTCAGCTCTGCTCCCATCCTTATGCAGCCTGATGTGACTAAGCCGTTTTTGGTTGAGGTTGATGCTTCTTCGGTGGGGGTCGGTGCGGTGTTGTCTCAGGAAAACAAGGATTGAGTACATCCCTTTGCCTTTTTTTCAAAAAAATTTTCTGAGACTGAACTTAATTACGATATTGGTAATCGGGAATTGCTGGCTATTAAACTCGCATTTGAACACTGGCGTCATCTCTTGGAAGGTGCTGAATTTCCCATTCAGGTTTTCACTGATCATAAAAATCTGATCTATCTTGATGCTGCCAAGCGCTTGAATGCCTGTCAGGCTAGGTGGGCACTTTTTTTTTTGCGGTTTAATTTTTCCGTTACTTACATCCCGGGTACCAAGAATGTTAAAGCTGATGCTTTGTCTCACAGCTTTTCTCCCATGGTCGGTGCTGAGGAGGAGGAGAGCATTTTACAAGAAGGTGTTGTGATTGCTGCATTGGACTCCGTTTTAGAAGATGAGATTCTTAAAGCACAGGAGAATGCCCCATCTAACACTCCCCATGGCAGGTTGTTTGTGCCTAGGACCTTTATGAGAGATTTGTTTGTTGAGTGTCATGAGTTTCGGTTGGCAGGTCATCCAGGAATTTCTGAGACCAAGAGACTTGTGGGTCGCAGGTTTTGGTGGCCTGGATGGCAGAGGGAAGTCATTAAGTGGGTGTGTCAGTGTACTGTGTGTGCTAGATCTAAGTCTTCACATACTCCTGCTGCGGGTTTACTTTGCCCTCTGGAGGTTCCTAATGCACCTTGGACACATCTGGCTATGGACTTTATTACTGACCTTCCCCCCTCTGAGGGTTTCACGGTCATCTGGGTGGTCGTGGACCGTTTTAGCAAGATGTGTCACTTGGTTCCCTTCATCAAACTGCCCTGCGCTAAGACACTCGCTAAGGCCTTTGTCAAGGAAATTGTCAGACTCCATGGTGTTCCTACTGACATTGTTTCTGATAGGGGACCTCAGTTCGTGGCTCGTTTTTGGCGTGCCTTTTGTGACAGGTTGGGAGTTCATTTGTCGTTTTCATCTGGATATCATCCTGAGTCTAATGGCCAGACAGAAAGGAAGAATCAGGATGTTGAGCAGTTCTTGCATTGTTTTGTGGCAGACAATCAAGAGGGGTGGTCTGAGTTTCTGCCGCTTGCTGAATTTGCTCTTAACAACCATACATCCTCTTCTGCTGGGTGTTCGCCTTTTTTTTGTTGTTCTGGGAGACATCCGTCTTTTGGGTCATTCTCCAAATTGGTATCGGCTGTGCCTGAGGAGGAGAATTTTTCTGGTGATTTGGAGAGAGTTTGGACGGATGTGCGTGGTAATCTTCAGGAGGCTAACAAAAAATCTAAGAGGTACTTTGACAGGAAACGTCAAGAGGTTTTGTTTACGGTTGGTGACATGGTTTGGTTGTCCTCTAAGAATCTGCGGTTGAGGATTCCTTCTAAAAAATTGGGTCCCAAGTTTGTAGGGCCCTTTAAGGTGCTTCAAGTAGTTAACCAATCTGCTGTTAGGTTGGAGGTTCCCACCTCCTGGAAAATTAATCCGGTGTTTCATGTTTCTCTATTGAAAAAAGCTGATGTATCAGATAGAGACGCCACTGCCACTGTTCCTCCGGTGGTGGAGCACGGGGAATATGAAATTTCCCGCATCCTTAATTCTAGACGGTATAGAGGGAGTTTGCAGTATCTCGTCGCTTGGAAGGGTTTCGGTCCCGAGGATAACTCATGGGTGAGGGCGGATGATGTTTCTGCTTCCAGACTTGTCAGAGCGTTTCACAAGAGGTTTCCTGATAAGCCTGGGCATAGGGGATCCGGAGGATCCTCATAGAAGAGGGGGTACTGTTAGAACTCTCCTGTTAGTTTTTTTCTATTTTGCTGGTCACATGACCTTTTTTGCCTATTTAATCCTGCTCCGCCCTTCTGGCCATGCTGGACTTCATTGTAATTTCCACTCTTAAGCTAGCCAGGTGCTTTGTTACCTTTCTCAGTTAGTTTAGCTAGGTCTTTGGACCTCTATGTTCTATGTTGTTTGTTTCTCTTTCTACTGCTACAATTTCTGCTAGGAGGTGTCCATCTTTCTCCCAGTCCCTAGTTCTTGTAGGGATCCCTCCCTCACATCTATAGGTCTTCGTTCAGACTAGCTGAGGACTTTAGCGGGTCAAATCGCAGGATCAGGTTCCCCGTTACATCGTAGGGATCTAGCGTAGTTCTATTGTAGGGACAGATCTCCTGTCTTTCCTTAGTGCTTGTAGCAGATCATAACACCAACGTCACGTTGCACCACAGACTGTCCAGGAGTTGGCGGATGCTTTAGTCCAGGTCTGGGAGGAGATCCCACAGGAGACCATCCGCAACCTCATCAGGAGCATGCCCAGGCGTTGTAGGGAGGTCATACAGGCACGTGGAGGCCACACACAATACTCAGCCTCATCAGGAGCATGCCCAGGCGTTGTAGGGAGGTCATACAGGCACGTGGAGGCCACACACAATACTGAGCCTCATTTTGACTTGTTTTAAGGACATTACATCAAAGTTGGATTAGCCTGTAGTGTGTTTTTCCACTTTAATTTTGGGGGTGACTCCAAATCCAGGACTCCATTGGTTAATAAATTTGATTTCCATTGATGATTTTTGTGTGATTTTGTTGTCAGCACATTCAACTTTGTACAGAACAAAGTATTCAATGAGAATATTTCATTCATTCAGATCTAGGATGTGTTATTTCAGTGTTCCCTTTATTTTTTTTGAGCAGTGTACATATAAAATCATTTTTTATTTCTTTTTTGCTGGTCTTAACGAAAAACACATTGTAGAAGTATGTACCTATTAATCAAAATAAATTAGGGATAACACTATGGGGATGTTTTTCAGAGATTGGCCCCTTAGTTGCAGTGATAAGAAATCTTAATGCTTCAGCACAAAACATTTTGGACAATTGTAGCTTTCATCTTTGTGTGAACAGTTTGGGGAAGACCCTTTTCTGTTCCCCATGACTGTGCCCAGTGCACAAAGCAAGACCCATTAAGGCATGATTGGGGGAGTTTACGGTGGAAAACCAGGACTGTCGGTGACACATGGGACCAACTTCAGATTAATAGCTATGGATTTAGAATGTGGTGTCATAAAACTCCTGCAGGTGTGATGTGAAGGTGTCCCAATACTTTTGTCTGTATAGTGTAGACAATGGACTATGTCTAGCAGGTTAATGCGTGGATGTAGTCCAGTTGTGCTGGCCATACACATTAGAGAGCTTATTTGGACAGCTACCTCTCCCGACCCTCCTTACATACGAGACTTGACTTAGACAAAGGTGCATGTGTTCTGAATGGGGAGAGGGAAGCATGCCGCGGCTGATCTCCAATCACAAAAAGATCAGGCCCCCCTACAATTTATATGGTCAACCATAAATTGAGCCATTATACCTTTAATGACCAGCTTTATATTTTATAGACCAAAGGACACCCTCTAATAAAAGTATACATTAAAACAATACATATCTGATCTGCGGTTCCTTTTCCTGTCTACACAGCATCATTCATGATTGAGAAACTCCAATCACTCATCTAAAAGAGGGGAGAAAACAAACACTCAGTAATTGTCCTTGTGTTTGCGGATCCACAATGATCCACAATGGGTTTCACATCAGCAGGAGTTTATGTAAATGTTTACAAAGTTGTTTTAACCACTAAATCCGCTCTTCTTTTGTAACCTTTTACATGTTTTTACTGTCATTGAGGAAGTGGTGACGGTGGAAGGTTGAGAAAGTGTAATGTCGGTATGAATGTTTGTGCTGCTAGACCTCGTCACATAAGGCATAGATTACAGCAGAACTAGCCGGGGTTCTGATGACTCTGCAGCTCGTTATATTTATGACTGCACCATAGAGAATCTATTACTACATATAGTGGAAGATAATAGGACGATGTGAAGCATGGGAAATTTACAGAGGTTTTAGGTAAATATTATTTAGTGACATCTATCTCTGCATGCACTTTTACACACGTGGTCAAAATTGTTGGTACCCCTCGTTTAATGAAAGAAAAACCCACAATGGTCACAGAAATAACTTGAATCTGACAAAAGTAATAATAAATTAAAAATCTATGAAAATGAACAAATGTAAGTCAGTCATTGCTTTTCAACCCTGCTTCCACAGAATTGAAAAAAAAATTAAACTCATGAAATAGGCCTGGACAGAAATGATGGTTCTTCTTAACTTAATATTTTGTTGAACAACCTTTTGAGGCAATCACTGCAATCAAACGATTCCTGTAACTGTCAATGAGACTTCTGCACCTCTCAACAAGTATTTTGGCCCACTCCTCATTGTAGCATCGGCGTCTCTGAGCGCAGCTTCCCGAGCACGGTGCTTAGGGTGCACGCTCCCTTCCTCTTAAAGGGGCCACGCGCACCGTCCTAAGGAGTTCCCGGCCAATGGCCGGAGGACTTCTCATATAAAAGGCACCTCCTCCAAAATGGAGGTGCCCGTGCAAGGTTGTAGCTCTGTGTTCTAACTCTGATTCAGCCCTCAGGTCCCGCTGCTAGTCTGACTACCAGTCCAGTCCGCCAGCCTATCAGTCCAGTCCGCCAGCCTGACTATCAGTCCAGTCCGCCAGCCTGACTATAAGTCCAGTCCGCCAGCCTGATTATCAGTCCAGTCCGCCAGCCTGACTACCAGTCCAGTCCGCCAGCCTGACTACCAGTCCAGTCCGCCAGCCTGACTACCTGTCTTCGCCAGCCAAGTACACTCTTCAGCCCGACGGTCTGCCTACGGTCCAAACCCGCCAGTCTGTCTATGGGCCAGGCTTGCCTGCCTACCCGGAGAACGTACCAGTTACCTGCTGTGCCTACCAGCCAGCCTACCTGGAGGCTCCTGCCAGTTACCCGTGGTGTCTGCCAGTCCGTCTACCCGGATCACCCGTCAGCCTGCCTGCCGTGCTCATCTGCTGTACTAGTCAGTCCCTGCCTTCTGACCCGTGGGAGTCACCTGCTCTCATACAAGGACTGGTCCAGAGTAGCACCTGGTCCCTCTGCTCGGTCCTTCCCTGGTTCACAGAGTCGATTGAGCCGCCGTGCGACCTTGGTCAGTCCAAGTTGATACCTAGTTACGCCCCTCTGGTCCCTCCTTGCACCGCAGCACAGAGGTTCCACCACCCGGATCCGTAACAGTTTGCACAGGCCATGGAACCTGGTGGCCCCCAGGCTCCTTCGCTTGCTGACCTGTACCAGGAACTTTCTCGTCAGAGATCCCAACAGGAAACCATCCTGACCTACCTGCGGTCTGTCAACTCTCGCCTGGACACGCTGTCCGTCCCACCTGTGTCCGTCTCGAGCCGAGCGGTATCCGCTCCGACGGCGCCTCAGCCTACTGGTGCCATGGCATCCTGCTCTGGACCCCGGCTCTCTGCGCCTCCTCCTTTTGGGGGTGACTCTGTCTTATGTCGGGCTTTTCTGAAACAGTGCACGCTGCACATCAGTTTCCCTCCAACCGGGCCAAGGTGGCGTTCATCATGTCTCACCTCACCGGGGAAGCATTGCCATGACTAAACCCTCTATGGGAGAGGTGGGATCCCCTGGTGTCTGATCTTCCGGCTTTCCTCACTGCCTTCCGAAAGGTCTTCGATGAGCCCGGACGAAGGACTTCCACTGCCTCCTCATTGCTCCGTCTCTGCCAAGGGAGTCTCACTGTGGGCCAGTATGCCATACAGTTCCGTACCCTCGCATCTGAACTTGCCTGGAACAACGAGGCCCTGGTGTCCACCTTCTGGGAGGGTCATTCTGGACGGATCAAGGACGAGCTAGCCGTCCGGGACATTCCTACCACCCTGGATGACCTGGTGTCACTAGCTACCCGGATTGACATCCGTTTCCAGGAACGAGCTAAGGAGACTACCCGGGAGAGTAGATTTCCTCATCTTGCTCCTGTTTTCCAGAAACCTGCCTCCCAACCAGCAACTCCCCGGGCACGCTCGCCCGAACCCATGCAGATCGACCAGATGGTCAAGTCTCGCCAAGAAACACGCCGAGCCGAGGGGAGCTGTTTCTACTGTGGTAGTAAGGAGCACCTGATCCGCTCCTGTCCGGTGAAGCCGGGAAACTCCAGTCTCTAGGACCGCTCGGAGAGGTCGTCCTAGGCAAGAGTAAATCCTCTCCGTCCTTGACTCTATCCATTTCTATTTTCTGTGGAGAGACCCGCTTCTTTGAAACTGCCCACCTGGATTCCGGAGCCGCTGGGAATCTCATTTCTCAGTCCCTTGTGGAGAAGTATCAGATTCCCACCAAACCTTTGGCTGAACCATTGGCAGTCGCTTCCGTGGATGGAAGACTCCTTCCGGTGACCATCTTGCTCGTCACAGAGCCTGTAACCCTTCAGGTGGGAATGCTGCAGTCGGAGAGGATCTCCTTCCATGTGCTATCCGGACTCTCTCACTCCCTTTTGCTAGGTCTACCCTGGCTACAGAGACATGAACCCATTCTGAATTGGCGATCCGGTGAGGAGCTCCATTGGGGGCAGGATTGCCATGAGACCTGCCTGGTTCCAGTTCGCCCGGCTCGACCTCCGTCTACTCCGTCTAATTTACCTGGTCTACCGGCACCTTACTGGTCCTATGCAGATGTCTTTGACAAGAAGGAAGCAGAGACACTGCCACCTCATAGGCCATATGATTGCCCTATCGACCTGGTACCCGATGCCTCTCCACCCCGTGGGCGTATCTACCCCTTGTCGTTGGCCGAAACCCGGGCCATGTCGGAATATATCGAAGAAAATCTGGCTAGGGGATTCATCCAGAAATCTACCTCCCCGGCTGGAGCAGGATTCTTCTTCGCAAAAAAGAAAGATGGTTCACTACGCCCCTGTGTCGATTATAGGGGACTCAACCAGATTACTATCAAAAACAAATACCCCCTGCCGCTCATCTCAGAGCTTTTCGGCCGCCTTAAAGGCGCGAAGATCTTCACCAAGCTCGATCTTCGTGGGGCGTATAACTTGGTCCGGGTCCACCAAGGAGACGAGTGGAAGATGGCATTCAATACTCGGGACGGCCACTATAAATACCGTGTCATGCCCTTCGGCCTCTGTAATGCTCCAGCCGTCTTCCAAGAACTAGTTAACAACATCTTCCGTGACCTCTTATATTCATGCATGGTGGTGTACCTGGACGACATCTTGGTCTTCTCTCCGGATCTACCCACACACCAGAGGAATGTTCGTCAGGTCCTGCTTAGGCTCAGGCAGAATCACCTATACGCAAAATTTGAGAAATGCCTCTTCGAGCAGACCTCTCTTCCGTTCCTGGGCTATATTATCTCTAAGACTGGTCTACGGATGGACCCCGAGAAGGTCTCTGCCGTCTTAAAGTGGCCTCTACCGGAGGGGTTGAAGGCGATTAAGCAATTCCTGGGCTTCGCTAACTATTACCGCCTCTTCATCCCGCATTTCTCTTCCCGGACTGCACCCATCTCTGCGCTCACCCGTAAGGGAGCTAATCTTAAGGAATGGACGTCCGAAGCGGAGGAAGCCTTCCTCTCCTTAAAACAAGCCTTCTCTTCTGCCCCGGTGCTGCACCGTCCGGATTGCAACAAACAGTTCTTTCTGGAGGTTGATGCTTCCTCTTCCGGAGCCGGAGAAGTGCTCACCCAGAAATCTCCGTCCGGGAGAATGGTAACCTGCGGCTTCTTCTCCAAGCTCTTCTCCTCGTCCTAGCGCAACTACTCCATAGGAGACTGAGAACTGCTAGCCATCAGATTGGCACTGGAGGAGTGGTATTACCTGCTAGAGGGGGCTCTGCACCCGGTGGTCATCTACACTGACCACAAAAACCTGGCATATCTACAAAATGCCCAAAGACTCAATCCGCGTCAGGCCCGGTGGTCTTTGTTCTTCGCCCGTTTCAACTTTACCTTACATTACCGCCCTGCGGACAATAACGTTAAAGCCGAAGCTTTGTCCCGATCCTTCCTGTCTTCTGATCAAGAGGAGGAGCCTATGCATGTCATCGATCCCTCAAAAGTGATTAATGTGGCTCCCTTGGACCTGTCTCGTCTCCCACCCGGTAAGACATTTGTAGCGGTTCCGGATCGTAAGAAGGTACTTCACTGGGGTCATTCATCTAAACTAACTGACCATGCTGGCCAGAGGAAGACCTTCCTGCTCATTACCCGGCATTACTAGTGACCTTCCCTGCGCAGGGATGTGGTAGACTTCGTCACGGCCTGTTCATCCTGTGCCCGCAACAAGGTTCCCAGACATCTTCCAGCCGGCCGTCTCCTGCCTCTTCCCGTTCCTGCTGCCCCATGGCAACACATTGCTATGGACTTTATTACTGATCTCCCTGTTTCTACCGGTTGTACTGTCATTTGGGTGGTCGCAGACCGCTTTTCTAAAATGGCCCACTTTATCCCTCTGCCTGGTCTCCCGTCTGCATCTGTGCTGGCTAAGGACTTCATAGATCACATCTTTCGTCTCCACGGCCTACCCCTCCACATTGTGTCTGATCGAGGGGTCCAGTTCACTTCGCGCTTCTGGAGAGCTACGTGTAAGCTGTTGGACGTCACCCTGGATTTCTCCTCTGCTTATCATCCTCAGTCCAATGGCCAAGTGGAACGTATCAACCATATCCTTACCAGCTTCCTCCGGCACTTCGTCAACGCTCACCATACCGATTGGGTAGAGCTCCTACCATGGGCCGAGTTCTCCTATAATAACCATGAGAGCGAATCTTCTTCCAAGTTCCCGTTCTTTGTGGTCTACGGTCAACACCCCCGGATTCCGTTTCCCGTCTCCGCTTTAGTGGACAATCCTGCTGCGGAGTCTCTGGTCAGCGAATTTTCCACCATTTGGGAGGACACTAGATCCGCACTTCTTCAATCCTCCGAGCAGATGAAGAGACATGCTGATAAGAGACGTCTGGATCCGCCTCAATTCCGTCCGGGAGACAAGGTTTGGCTCTCCTCCAAACATGTTCGTCTCAAAATACCCTCCTATAAGTTGGGTCCACGGTTCATCGATCCATTTGCAGTCCTCAAGCAAATCAATCTAGTGGCCTACAAGTTAAAACTCCCGGCCACCTTACGGATTCCCAACTCCTTCCACGTATCTCTCCTCAATCCGGTTGTTCTTAATTCTTTTTCTGACGATCCAGGTATCTCCCCAGCTCCGGTCTCCGCTGAGGACGTCGATGAGGTAGAGAACATTCTGGCCACCAAGAGGGTAAGAGGAAAAATCTTTTTCTGGTGGATTGGAAGGGGTTTGGCCCAGAGGAGAGAACTTGGGAACCCAGGGAGAACATCCACGCCCCGCTTCTTCTTAAAAAAAAATTTTCAGGCCTAAAAAAGAGGGGGCGTAAAGGGGGGGGTACTGTAGCATCGGCGTCTCTGCCCTCCGACAGGCAGAGACGCCATCCCCCTTACCGCCGCGCTCCTGGCCCGGCGTCTTCCGGCCCTCCTGCTGCTGCTGCCGGCGCATGCAGCTTCCAGAGCACTGTGCTTAGGGCGCGCGCGTGCTCCCTCCCTCTTAAAGGGGCCGCGCGCGCCGTCCTAAGGAGTCCCAGGCCAATGGCCGGAGGACCTCTCATATAAAAGGCACCTCGTCCAAAATGGAGGTGCCCGTGCAAGGTTGTAGGTCTGTGTTTTAACTCTGCTTCAGCCCTCAGGTCCCGCTGCTAGTCTGACTACCAGTCCAGTCTGCCAGCCTGACTACCAGTCCAGTCCGCCAGCCTGACTACCAGTCCAGTCCGCCAGTCTGACTACCAGTCCAGTCCGCCAGCCAAGTACACTCTCCAGCCCGACGGTCTGCCTACGGTCCAAACCCGCCAGTCTGTCTATGGGCCAGGCTTGCCTGCCTACCCGGAGAATGTACCAGTTACCTGCCGTGCCTACCAGCCAGCCTACCTGGAGGCTCCTGACAGTTAGCCGTGGTGTCTGCCAGTTCGTCTACTCGGATCACCCATCAGCCTGCCTGCCATGCTCATCTGCTGTACTGGTCAGTCCTTGCCTTCTGACCCGTGGGAGTCACCTGCTCTCATACAAGGACTGGTCCAGAGTAGCACCTGGTCCCTCTACTCGGTCCTCCGTGGTTCACGGAGTCGATTGAGCCGCCGTGCGACTTTGGTCAGTCTGAGTTGATACCTAGTTACACTCCCTGGGGGCCCCCCTTGCACCGCAGCAGAGAGGTTCCACCACCCGGATCCGTAACACTCATGAGCAAACTGCTCCAGTTGTCTCGTGTTTGAAGGTTGCCTTTTCCAGATGGCATGCTTCAGCTCTTTCCAAAGATGCTCAATAGGATTTAGGTCAGGGCTCATAGAAGGCCACTTCAGAATAGTCCATTTTTTTCCTCTTAGCCATTCTTGGGTATTTTTAGCTGTGTGTTTTGGGTCATTATCCTGGTGCAAGACCCATGACCTGCGACTGAGACCAAGCTTTTTGACACTGGGCAGCACATTTCTCTCTAGAATCCCTTGATAGTCTTGAGATTTCATTATACCCTGCACAGATTCAAGACACCCTGTGCCAGATGCAGCAAAGCAGCCCCAGAATATAACAGAGCCTCCTCCATGTTTCACAGTAGGGACAGTGTTCTTTTCTTGATATGCTTAATTTTTCCGTCTGTGAACATAGAGCTGATGTGCCTTGCCAAAAACTTCCGTTTTTGTCTCATCTGTCCATAGGAAATTCTCCCAGAAGCTTTGTGGCTTGTCAACATGTAGTTTGGCAACTTCCAGTCTGGCTTTTTTATGATTTTTTTTTTCAACAATGGTGTTCTCCTTGGTCGTCTCCCATGAAGTCCACTTTGGATCAAACAACGACGGATGGTGCGATCTGACACTGATGTTCCTTGAGCTTGAAGTTCACATTTAATCTCTTTAGAAGTTATTCTGGGCTCTTTTGTTACCATTCGTATTATCCGTCTCTTTGATTTGTCATCAATTTTCCTCCTGCGTCCGCGTCCAGGGAGGTTGGCTACAGTCCCATGGATCTTAAATTTCTGAATAATATGTGCAACTGTAGTCACAGGAACATCAAGCTGCCTGGAGATGGTCTTATAACCTTTACCTTTAACATGCTTGTCTATAATTTTCTTTATAATCTCCTGAGGCAACTCTTTCCTTTGCTTCCTTTGGTCCATGTTGAGTGCGGTACACACCATGTCACCAAACAGCACAGTGAGGATCTGTAGCCCTATATACAGGCCCACTGACTAATTACAAGATTAGAGACACCTGTGATGCTAATTAGTGGACACAACTTGATTTAACATGTCTGACTTGTCACATTATTTTTAGGGGTACCATCATTTCTGTCCAGACCTATTTCATGAGTTTATTTTTTTTTTAAATTCTGTGGAAGCAGGGTTGAAAAGCAATGTCTGACTTTCATTTTTTCATTTTCATAGAGTTTTAATTTATTATTACTTTTGTCAGATTCAAGTTATTTCTGTGACCATTGTGGGTTTTTCTTTCATTAAACGAGGGGTACCAACAATTTTGACCACGTGTGTATATAAAGAAAGCTGTCAATCACTGATAGGACTGGTCACTGGACCCAAAACCCCAGAAAGAGCAGAAGATTAAAATGATTAAAACACAGGTTATACTGAATCTTTTCTCATAAATCTGTGTATAAATCTGCTCAGCTTCCCTGCTCTATAACATGCTGCCTGCAGATTGGACTGCATTTTCCTGGTGACAGGTTCCCTTTAAATGGAACCTGTCACAATATCTTCCCCATGTAAAGTACAGCCACCACCATTAGGGCTTTCTTTACAGCATACTGAAATGCTGTAAAAAAGTCCTCAATCCTGTCTGCAGATCTCCAAAAATAGCTTTTATTATACTTAAAGTCAGCACGGTCTGGTCCGGCCGGATGGGCGTCTTTGGTCTTGATCTGGCGCCTCCTCTCTTCTTACAATCGCCGTCCTCCTTCCTTGCTTCATGTGGCTGATGTGTCCTATGTCATCCACACAGTGTCCCGTATCGGCTCATTTCTCTCTATCCTGCCGGGAACAGTTCAAAGTACTGTACTGTGCATGTGCCAGAAAAAGTCAAGAGCACCAATGACCCGGAAGTAAAGCTGGCGCATGCGCACCACAGTACTTTGCTCCGCTCTCAGCAGGGCAGAGAGAAGTGAGTCGATGGGGGACACTGTGTGGATGACGTAGGACGTGTCATCCATACAAAGCAGGGAAGGAAGGCTGCGATCGTAAGAAGAAAGGAGGCGACAGATCAAGACCAGAGACGCCCATCAGACCTGACCGCCATAGGTGAGTATAATTAAACCTATTTTTTGGGATCTGCAGACTGGATTGGAGACTTTTTTTTTTACAGTATTCCAGTATGCTCTAAAGAAGGCCCTAATGGTGGTGGCCATACTTTATATGGGAAAAATCTGGTGACAGGTTCCCTTTAAGTATACGGCTGAATCAATCAGGAGCTGTTACATTATTGTTGTATTTAATAAATAGAATTTTGAAACTATTTCTTATATGTCTTCTGGCTACAAGACATAGATGTTAGCACAACAGCATTCCTTTACAACAGGTGAAGTGTTACACATGTAGAGACATTGCACTTTTTTTTTATCAGGGTTGCAATGTTTGTGCTTACACTTGTGATTTTGTATTACATTAAAGGGGTTTTCTGGTGAAAACAAGTTATCAATCAATATCAACTTACGAATCGTTGGGTGTCGGACCGCTGGGCCCCGCACTGATCAGCAGGACAGGGAACTTTAATCCCCAATAAGGCACATTTATTTCCGTTTCAAAATGCAGCAACAGGTTGGACGCCCAAAAACTGCTCCATTCATTCTTTACGTATCCGCTGGAAAAAGCTGCGGAAAGTGCTCAGCAGCCCCATTCTAAAAGCTCCCTGTATTGCCCATAGGTGCAGGTCTCAGTTGTTGGACCACTACCGATCAATAAGTTATCGCCTAGAAACCCGATAACTCTTTACTGGAGAACCTTTTGAAGGCTAACATGACATTTGTATGTCTGCACATATATGATGTATGGCTGCATGTATATGTCAAAATATATGCAATAGTTACATATACGGCGACAGCCGCCCCCCCAATGCGCGTTTCGCATACAGCTTTTTCAAGGGGATTTATTTATCACTGATTATATGTCTTACCCTTATTAGTCTGCTTATAGATTTTTTGTATTTTCCTTGCATATATATATTTGAGTGTGATATAATATGTTTTTTAATAGTTCTAATAAAATATTTTTACTATCCTGAAGTGTAAACCTGACAAAACATAGTCAAAAGAACATTTTTTTTTTCACTAAATCTTAACCGTGCCATATACGTCTGAATAAAGTTTTTTTTTTTCCAATTCAGGCATATACATCCAGCGAAATACGCTGTATAAATGTAAATCTACCCTAAGCCGTATTGTATAAACACTAATTTGCTGCATCCACTGAGTTTACAATGTCTATTACAATTTCCATCTGGAAAAAGAAAATGCACAAAGAAGTAATTGAAGAAAAAAAGACGATTAAAAGAAAAAAAGAAAAATGTCATTTAAAAAAAAAAAAAAACGATAGGGGGAATTCATCATGTATCTATATGCCAGTTTTCTGAAATAAAAACGTAGCAAAATTTGGCACAAGCTGTATTTGCACAAAAATGTTGCAATTTTATGTCTTCTTTCACCAAAAAAAACAAAAACAAAGCAGGGCTTAGCAAAAAGGTACCAAACGCACATCAATTTTACCATCCAAAATCTACTCCAGCCCTTAGCACACAAACAGCCAAAGATGTTCAAAATTTATTATGAGGTGTGCTCCTTTTGAAACATTTCTCCTACTGAGTGAATATGGCCTAGGCCTCCTACACACACGCCCAGTGTTTTCTGCCATAGATTGCTCTATTGGTGTTGTATTATAGGGATCTACTTCCTAAGGCTACGTCCCCCCCCGATGAGTTTTTGGTGAGTTTTTTATGCTGTGCTGTTTTTTTAAAAAATGCAACGTTTCTCCTTGCGGAGAATGACATGTCAAGCCTGACATGCCAAGGTAAGGAGACTTTTAAGCCGCAATGCTCCTCTGGGAAATATGCAAATTGTCTCTTCAGAGAGGAAGAGGACTAGAACTCTAGCTCCACCTGTAGGAAGTAGCAATACTAAAAGTCAATATCGACTCTCTAACGAGCCTTGTCACATGACTTAGGATAAAAGCCAAAATCTCAATTTGCAGACACTGTGTTTCAGGGTACTGCCCCTCGTCAGTGCAAATGTGAGATCTGTTTTGGCTGGGTGAGAGGCTTCTGACTGGTACCCAAGGGGTAATGTTTCTCCTTGCAGAGGATGGTATGTCAAGCTTGACATGCCAAGGTAAGGAGACTTTTAAGGCGCATCCTAAGTCATGTGACAAGGCTCGTTAGAGGGTTGATATTGACTTTTAGGATTGCTACTTCCTATAGGTGGCACTAGAGTTCTAGTCCTCTTCCTCTCTGAAGAGAATTTGCATATTTCTCAAGAGGAGCATTGTGGCTTAAAAGTCTCCATACCTTGACATGTCAGGCTTGAAATCTCACTCTCCGCAAGGAGAAACTTTACACACCTTGGATACCGGTCAGATGCCTCTCATACAGCCAAACCAGATCTCGCACTTTGCACTGACGACGGGCAGTACCCCGAAACACAGTGTCTGCAAATTGAAATTTTGGTATTGGCTTTTATCCTAAGTCATGTGACAAGGCTCGTTAGAGAGTCGATATTGACTTTTAGGATTGCTACTTCCTACAGGTAGCGCTAGAGTTGTAGTCCTCTTCCTCTCTGAAGAGAATTTGCATATTTCTCAAGAGGAGCATTGTGGCTTAAAAGTCTCCATACCTTGACATGTCAGGCTTGAAATGTCACTCTCCGCAAGGAGAAACTTTACACACCTTGGATACCGGTCAGATGCCTCTCATACAGCCAAACCAGATCTCGCACTTTGCACTGACGACGGGCAGTACCCCGAAAAACACAGTGTCTGCAAATTGAAATTTTGGTATTGGCTTTTATCCTAAGTCATGTGACAAGGCTCGTTAGAGAGTCGATATTGACTTTTAGGATTGCTACTTCCTACAGGTAGCGCTAGAGTTGTAGTCCTCTTATTCTCTGAAGAGACAATTTGCATAAAAAATGCAAGTGACCTATTTTACTTAATAGGTGCAGAAATAGTGCAGAAAATCTGCAACATCAGAAGTTCATTGTGGGAACATCGTGGGATAAAATAGCTTCAATATACAGTAGAGAATGTGGTGGAACATGTCACATATAAAATCGGAAGCATGGAAAGATACGGTGAAGCCTCCTGCAAAGGTATGGGTGACAAGATGTAACTTGAGGCTCTTGGGCCCCAATACAAAAATTGTAGTAGGGCCTCTGACCTACCTACCGTGCGCCATTTATAATAGCAAAGTCTTATGTGGCAGATGGTTGCATTAGTGAAGCACAGAAGTTTTAGACTTTTTTTTTTATTATCGTATGCACAGTACAATAAAGTGATTTTCTCAAGAAACAAAGGATTCACAGGCGTTAGATTTGCAGCAGAAATTTCTTTGTCCCATTTATCTGATTAGGGGCTGCAGAAAACCATGGGCATGAAGTAGACTGTCACTCAGTTGCAGAAATTTCTGCAATGTGTGAATTCTCTTAAAGGCAACATGTTGTACATTGTGTCTCAGCTCTGACAATTTTGCTTTTTTTCCAACTGATGTAAGCAAAAAAAATCTGAGTTTGCCTGCACACACTGGATACAAGCTAACAAGGTGTGTTCTGTCCTGCTAGGTCGCCGTACACACCAGCTGTCACAGACCTCTACAAACATGGACTACAGCTGCTCGGTCAGAAGCAAGAGCTGATCTGGTGAACCATTGTTTTGCTGACATAGTCTATATTGCTTGTAACAGTCAATCAGACTGGTCAAGTATGACACTGACGAAGGATGAAATGTTTCTGGGAACATATTTTCAAAGAAAGATCTTTTATCTAAGAATAGGACAACTTTATTCCTGATGATGATGTCTCATTGGTCGGCTAATACAATCGTCCAATATAAATTGTCACTCAGTAATATTGTCACGATGGTGTTGGGACTGTGAGTACTAACCAGTTTCCCAAAACTTGGGTGCTCTAGCCTACTCCTGTCAGATGGAATACTCCTGAAGGTGGAGACGCCGGGTTCTCATGCCTTGCTATGCTCCTATATGAACACTTATCTGTCCCCTCCCCTAACCTATACCCCGTATATAGAAATACTCTAACCAGATAAACAAGGGAAGACGGACAGGGATAAATGAAAATACCAACCATACAAAATTCACACACCAAATAACAAAGTGGTACACAGGGGAGTTTAAGGAAGGATAAACCAAATATGAGAGGATGAGGATGTGCACACAAACAAAACTCCAAGCAACAATCTCCTAAAAAATCTCCAAACGCCAACTCCAACCATGAACTACACCTCCAACTCCTAACCAGACAGTAAGAACTAACACTGGCAATCCCTAAGTGCCAGTAGTGAGCAGATATAGCAGAGGGGAGTGGCCAACACTGAACAGCTGAGGCAATCCAGGTAGGAAAACTCCAGGAGCTTTAAACTGAACAGATTAACCCTTGCACTGCTAGCAAGGAAAAAACCTGCACTGTTTAATAAGATGGTGAAGTGCTTCTAACCGGTGCAGGAGTTCGTGAAACCAGACACGGTGGTCTTCTGGCCCTTCTCTGTCACTTTATCCATGTGACAGATATTTTGTATTGGGTGAAATTAAATGAGAAGCTGAGCTGCAATTCTCTGCACTAATCACTATTTACATGTAACGCAGGGTTGAAAGAAACTGATTGGTGGAGTTGTTGGGTGTCCGACCCCCTATCCTACATCATGAGACTGGACAACCCAAACAATGAGTTTGTTTTAGGACCACATCGAGATAAGGTGTGTATGGAATGCGGTTTTATATATAAGATAAGACAATAGCCAGAAAAGTTCCTTTCTCACAGTTTATTTGGAATTGAAGAAGTTTTCACATTTTCTTCCTTCAAATACGTTCAGCAAATATATAAATTATATCCACAGGACGCTGTTAGAGAATAGGTGTCTGACAAACGAACAATGGCGGGCAGCACAGGCATCGGTGGCAACTGGCAGGATGAAAGGGTTTCCCCGTTCAGTTTCTCTTCTAAATTCATGGTCATCAAAATAGAAATTTTGGGAGCATCCAATAGTTTATAATTATTACAGATATAGATGTAGAGTACTGACTGTGATGCTGTTGAAGGGGAGTTGGAGAAGTTCAAATAGTTTTTTTATCGACGCGTTTCAGGTTCGGACCAAACTCTTTTTAAAACAAAAAACACAGGTTTATAATTATTGACACAGAGAACACGTATAGACCCTCACAGAGGTCTTACTCAAAAGTTCACTTGACTAAGACCTTTGAATGGATTCAAAGTGGTTTCTTCCCAACATTTGCTGTAAATGTACGGTGAATGTCAAGTGTAGGTGTATGTAGCGGGCTCAGGACCTGAGCCTGCTCCACACACTGCGGGTTTTGGTTGTGTTACACAGCCAGCAACCGCCTTTAACTGCAGCATCCGCAGTTGTTTAACCACCCCGAATGCAGTTGTCAATCATGAGCTGCAGCATTTAAGTGGTGCACCAATTCAGGTACCCATCGGCACCCCCGTGATGCGATCACGGGGCGTCGATTTGTTGCCGCAGCAGCCGAGAGCCTACTGAAGGCCCTCTTTGTGCTCCTGTACCTGGGCTTCATAAGAGATTGTTACATTCACTAAATAGTGCAATACTGGATTGCATTGCAGTGGAAAGTATAAGCATCAAGTCCCCTGGGGGGGACTAAAAAAAGGTTTTAAAAATATTTAAAAATAAAAAAATATATAAACCCCTTTTCACAATACAAAAAAAAAAATAAAAAAATTAACATATTTGATATAATTATGTCTGCAAATGTCCAATGCATCAAAATATAAAATGAGTTAACATTTATGTTAAAGGCTTTACAAAAAAAATGGTAAGAATTGCCACAATAATGCAATAAAAAGGCGATCAAAATACCGTATGTACCCCAAAATGGTAACGGTAAAAAAAAGTTATAGGGTCTCAGAAAATGGCAATACAAGACAATTTTTTTTTTTTTTTTACAAAGTTCTCAATTTTTTTAACCAATAAAATATAAAAAAAACTACGTAAGTTCGGTATCACTGTATTCATACTGATGTGGAGAGGCATGTTGCCAGGTCATTTTTACCATACACTGAATGTATTGCGGAATTGTGGTTTTTCATTATTTCGCTGCTCTTAGAACTTTTCTCCTGTTTTCAGCACATTATGCGGTAAAATAAATTGCGCGGCTCAAAGCTAGAACTCTTCCCGCAAAAAAACAAGTAGCAAAAATGAAAGTTGGTAGTGTCAGGAAGGGGTTAAATTACTCTGTTAAATGCCTGTTCTGCTGCATGTAGGAAGGATGTGACAAAGTATTGTCTCTAGCGGAAAACGGCAGATACGTCTTTCTATATATGTAAGTGGTCATCACGTGACGGCCCCTTATAACTGTTAGGACAACTCGTTGGGGGAGGATGAGGAGCGCTGCCAATGACAAATTGCACTTTTCTAGGTTTGGAGTTGAACTCCAGTCCAAGCTCTGCTGTCATTATAGAAGGCAGCATGCACACAGTCATACGAATGCTGCCTGAATGCTGGCACAAGAAGTCATATTGGCTTTGTAACACAATGGTACCCACCATATGGCACCGTATCATGGAAATAATCTCACTTGGAAGTTTCATGATTCTAATGGACCATGCCATTATAGACAGTAAGATATAGTGTGGACCCGTAGACATCTTTGAGTGACATATGACGAAAGCTTACAGTGTGTGCAGCAGTAACTCCCTGTGTCTGTGGTGAGACAGTACCACCTAACAGCTGTAGTAAAGCACTGTGCACACATTGCTTGCATTCCTTCTCCCGTGACCTTGGTATAACTTTACACTCTGCACCTATATTGTTCAGGATAAAGAATTTTCCACATGAGCGATCCATCTGTTATCTACGTGAAAAACAAATCAGGGTTTTCACCATAAAAATCCGTACGTGGGCACATATCACACTGCCCAGGCACTGGTGCCAGGAGCCTCGCACCCACTCACCCGGGTTGGGCCCACCTGGGTCCGCAGGCGAGCGCCAATCTCAACTGTATACACGTTTACTGAAGCCTGATACAGGTTAAAGCTTGTAGTAGAGGGGGAACTGTGGTGCCCCTGCACTACCATCCTCCCTCCTGTAGGCAACAGCAGGGGGCACGTGCAGGAAGTAAGCATCCCAATGACATCACCACCGGCATCCCAATGACATCACCGCCTGCATCCCAATGACATCACCACCTGCATCCCAATGACATCACCACCAGCATCCCAATGACATCACCATCTGCATCCCAATGATATCACAATCTGCATCTCAATGATATCACCACCTGCGGCCCCAATGACATCACCACCTGCATCCCAATGACATCACCACCTGCGGCCCAATTAAATCACCACCTGCATCCCAATGACATCACCACCTGCATCCCAATGACATCATCACCTGCATCCCAATGACATCACCACCTGTGTGTTATGTTCTAAGCGTCAGCCTTAACATTCTTTGTCCCCGGGACAAAGGTTACGGAAAATTTGAACCGGGCAAAAAATAGTGCCCACCTAGCCTGACGGGCATTCAAACGTTTAGCTGCATCCAGATAAATCAAATTCTTATGATCAGTGAAAACCTGTATAGGATGTCGAGCCCCCTCCAAAAAATGACGCCAATGCTAGAACGCGAGTTTAATAGCCAACAACTCACGATTCCCAACATCATAGTTGAGCTCTGTCTCAGAAATTTTTTTTGAAAAGCACAGGGATGCACCCCATCCTCACCCTCCTGGGACAGAACTGCCCCTACGCCTATAGATGAGGCATCCACCTCAACCAAAAATGGCTTGGTCTCATCCGTCTGGATAAGAACAGCAGCAGAGCTGAACCTCTCCTTGAGATACTCAAAAGCTTCAATAGCCTCAGTGGACCATGGGACTGTATTAGCACCCTTCTTGGTGAGATCAGTAATGGGTTTAGTGATGACAGAGAAATTCCTTATGAATTTCCTGTAATAATTGGCAAACCCCAAAAACCTCTGTACGGACTTCAAACCCTCAGGCCTCGGCCACTCCAGGACAGCCTGAACTTTCACCGGGTCCATCTCAAAACCATCACAAGAGACAAAGTAACCCAAAAAACTAATTTTCTGGGCAGCAAACTGACACTTCTCCAATTTAGCACAGTGTGTTATCTCTCAGTATCTGAAGAACTTTGCGGACTCTCTGCCAATGAGACTCAAGATCCGATGAATAAATCAAAATGTCATCCAGATAAACAATAACACTCTTACCGATCAAGGGTCTCAGAATGTCATTGATGAAATTTTGAAAAAATGCAGGAGCGTTAGTAAGCCCAAAAGGCATCACCAAACATTCGAAATGTCCTTCCGGAGTGTTAAAAGCTGTCTTCCATTCATCTCCGTCCTTCACCTGCAGCAAATTATATGCCCCACGAAGGTCAATCTTAGAAAACCATTTAGCTCCGGTCAATTGGTTAAACAAATCCGGAATAAGTGGTAACGGGTAAAGATTGCGCACAGTGATCTTATTAATCTCCCGAAAATCCAGACATGGCCTAACACCCCCATCCTTCTTTTTGACAAAAAAGAACCCAATTGCCACAGGAGACTTAGAGGGTCTTATGTGACCTGCAGCTAAACTAGTCTGAAGGCACTCCTTCAAAGCCTCCCTCTCGGGAATTGTCAGATTCAACAACCGACTCTTAGGGAGCTTATCTTCAGGGACGAAGTCAATAGCGCAATCGTAATCTCTATGAGGTGGTAAAGCTTTCGACTCCACCTCCGAAAAAACCCTCCAAAAATCCTGAATGGGCTCAGGTAACTCCCCCTTCACAACAGCCGCAATGTGAACATTACAACACTTACCATAACACCCCTGACCCCAGGATCTTATGGAACCAGACGACCAGTCCAGCAAAGGATTATGCACTTTTAACCAGGCCAACCCCAGTACGACCAGGGAAGGCAACTTAGCAAATACAAATAAGTCAATCTGCTCCTGATGTTCCATGTTCATAGTAAGCGGAAACCAAGTGACCTTTCGAAGAATGCTCCCATGCTCCAGGGGAGTATTATCAATCGCCCCCACAGGAAAAGGAGACGACAAAGGTTCAGAATCAAACTTATGCTTTTCAAGAAATTGTTGATCAATAAAATTAAGTGCAGAACCACAATCCACCATAACCTGAAACTCAATCAAACCACCCTGACTGGTGGTATTACCAGGAAAAAGCACCTCAGCAGAACATAAAAACACAATGCGAACGGGAGTGTTATTTCTACTGACCTTTTTTTTTTCTTTCCTTAAGCGAACCTCACATTGCTTTAAAAAATGATCAGCCTTATCGCAATACAAGCAAAGTCCCTCAGAGAACCTCCTCTCCTTGGAACGGGATGACATTGCCCCCACCTGCATAGGTTCCCCAGTGTCGCCAGGAATATCGTGAGAAACAGAATCCAGCAATACAGGAAACTTCTCCTCATTCTGTCTAGCCCTCAACCTTCTATCCACAGGGATAGCTAACTGCATGGCAACTTGCAGTATCAGGAGCAGGAATGCAATGAGCAAATCTTTAACCCTTTCACTCAAGCCTGCCAGAAACTGAAACTTGAGTGCAGGGTCGTTCCACCTGACCTCTGCAGACCATAGCCTGAACAGGGTGCAATAACTCTCAGCATCAAGAGAACCCTGTTTGAGACGTCTGAGCTCTGCCTCAGCTGATGTAACCCGATCAGGATCATCATATAGCAAACCATTGGCATAAAAAAATGCCTCCACAAACCTCAAACAATGATCATCAGGAGACAAGGAAAACACCCAGATTTGAGGTTCCTTGCGCAATAGAGACATAATAATCCCTACACGCTGTAGTTGACTCCCAGAAGATCTAGGTCTGAGCTGAAAATACAACAAACAAGCATTTTTAAATGAAAAAAAAAAAAAAAACTTTTTTTTTTTTTTTTTATGTGGCTGGACATACTGTTATGTTCTGCAACTTGGAACTAAGGAATGGGAGGGAAAAGCTGTCCCTGCACTGAGACTCAGCTAAACCCTATGCTGGGGTGGGTGCCCTATTCCTTATGAATAGCCCCACCGAAACTCCTGCACTGAACTCAAACGAAGACCTGTAGGAACGGGAAAGGGGTCGCTAAAAGATCTAAGGATTGGGAGCAAAAGCAGGAGACATCCTAACAGAAAAATTAGTTGCAGAAACGAAGATTAAAGGGAACAAAACTGGTGGAACAAGAAGTCCCAGGAAAACAATTGTCCAAAGCCTAAATAACTACACAAGGCTACTTAGCCAGAGCACAAGCGTAACAACACTGATGTCCAGCGGGGAATGGGAGCCAGGTGCAGAGTAATAAAGAGTGCAGAGATCACGTGACCAAGAAACCCAGCACCAGAGGAAAAGAGCAGAAGCCAGCAAACCACAACAAGATGGCCGATAGTAAAACAAAATAGATTCTAACACTGTGGCCCAATGACATCACCACCTGCATCCCAATGACATCACCACCTGCATCCCAATGACATCACCACCTGCATCCCAATGACATCACCAACTGCGGCCCAATGACATCACCACCTGCACCCCAATGACATCACCACCTGTGGCCCAATGACATCACCACCTGTGGCCCAATGACATCACCACCTGCATCCCAAAAACATCACCACCTGCGACCTGCATCTCAATGACATCACCACCTGCATCTCAATGACATCACCACCTGCGGCCCAATGACATCACCACCTGCGGCCCAATGACATCACCACTTGCATCCCAATGACATCACCACCTGCATCCCAATCACATCACCACCTGCGGCCCAACGACATCACCACCTGCACCCCAATGATATCACCACCTGCATCTCAATGACATCACCACCTGCATCTCAATGACATCACCACCTGTGGCCCAATGACATCACCACCTTTGGCCCAATGACATCACCACTTGTGGCCCAATGACATCACCACCTGCGGCCCAATGACATAACCACCTGCACCCCAATGACATCACCACCTGCATCCCAATGACATCACCACCTGCATCCCAATGACATCACCATCTGCGGCCCAATGACATCACCACCTGCATCCCAAAGACATCACCACCTGCGACCAGCATCTCAATGACATCACCACCTGCAGCCCAATGACATCACCACCTGCATCCCAATGACATCACCACCTAATCCCAATGACATCACCACCTGTGGCCCAATGATATCACCACCTGCATGTCAATGACATCACCACCTGCATCTCAATGACATCACCACATGCGGCCCAATGACATCACCACCTGTGGCACAAAGACATCACCACCTGCATCTCAATGACATCACCACCTGTGGCCCAATGACATCACCACCTGCATCTCAATGACATCACCACCTGTGGCCCAATGACATCACCACCTGTGGCCCAATGACATCACCACCTGCAACCCAATGACATCACCACCTGCATCTCAATGACATCACCACCTGCATCTCAATGACATCACCACTTTTGGCACAATGACATCACCACCTGCGGCCCAATGACATTACCACCTGTGGCACAATGACATCACCACCTGCATCTCAATGACATCACCACCTGTGGCCCAATGACATCACCACCTGTGGCCCAATGACATCACCACCTGCATGTCAATGACATCACCACCTGCATCTCAATGACATCACCACCTGCGGCCCAATGACATCACCACCTGTGGCCCAATGACATCACCACCTGCATCTCAATGACATCACCACCTGTGGCCCAATGACATCATCACCTGCATCTCAATGACATCACCACCTGTGGCCCAATGACATCACCACCTGCATCTCAATGACATCACCACTTGTGGCACAATGACATCACCACCTGCGGCCCAATGACATCACCACCTGTGGCCCAATGACATCACCCCCTGTATCTCAATGACATCACCATCTGTGGCCCAATGACATCACCACCTGTGGCCCAATGACATCACCACCTGCATCTCAATGACATCACCACCTGCATCTCAATGACATCACCACCTGCATCCCAAAGACATCACCACCTGCATCCCAATGACATAATCACCTGTGGCCCAATGACATCACCACCTGTGGCCCAATGACATCACCCCCTGCATCTCAATGACATCACCACCTGTGGCCCAATGACATCACCACCTGTGGCCCAATGACATCACCACCTGCATCTCAATGACATCACCACCTGTGGCCCAATGACATCACCACCAGCGGCCCAATGACATCACCACCTGCATCTCAATGACATCACCACTTGTGGCACAATGACATCACCACCTGCAGCCCAATGACATCACCACCTGTGGCCCAATGACATCACCCCCTGCATCTCAATGACATCACCACCTTTGGCCCAATGACATAACCACCTGTGGCACAATGACATCACCACCTGCATCTCAATGACATTACCACCTGCATCTCAATGACATCACCACCTGCATCGCAATAACATCACCACCTGCGACCTGCATCCCAATGACATCACCACCTGTGGCCCAATGACATCACCACCTGCATCCCAAAGACATCACCACCTGCATCCCAAAGACATCACCACCTGCGACCTGCATCTCAATGACGTCACCACCTGCATCCCAATGACATCACCACCTGTGGCCCAATGACATCACCCCCTGCATCTCAATGACATCACCACCTGTGGCCCAATGACATCACCACCTGTGGCCCAATGACTTCACCACCTGCATCTCAATGACATCACCACCTGCATCTTGTAGTATCGGCGTCTCTGCCCCCTGACAGGCAGAGACGCCGTCCCTCTTACCGCCCCGCTCCCCACCCGGCGTCCTCTGGCACTCCTGCTTCTGCCGGCGTGCGCAGCTTCCCGGACACTGTGCTTAGGGCACGCGCTCCCTCCCTCTTAAAGGGGCCGCGCGCCATCCTAAGGAGTCCCCGGCCAATGGCCAGAGGACCTCTCATATATAAGTCACCTCCTCCAAAATGGATGTGCCTGTGCAAGGTTGTAGCTTTGTGTGTTAAACTCTGCTTCAGCCCTCAGGTCCCGCTACTAGCCTGACTACCAGTCCAGCCCGCCAGCCTGACTACCAGTCCAGCCCGCCAGCCTGACTACCAGTCCAGCCTGACTACCAGCCCTGTCTGCCAGCTTGTCTACTCTCCAGCCTGACAGTCTGTCTACAGTCCAGTCCTCCAGTCTGTCTATGGCCCCTGCCAGCTCGCTTACCTGGCAGCACCTGCCTGTTACCTGCCGTGCCTACCAGCCAGCCTACCTGGAGGCTCCTGCTTGTTACCTGCCGTGCCTGCTAGCCCGCTTACCTAGAAGCACCTGCCTGTTACCTGCCTTGCCTACCTGGAGGCTCCTGCTTGTTACTTGCCGTGCCTGCCAGTCCGTCTGCCCGGATCACCCGTCAGCCGGCCTGCCGTGCTCATCTGCTGTACCGGTCAGTCCGTGCCTTCTGACCCGTGGGAGTCACCTGCTCTCATACAAGGTCGGTCCCCAGAGTAGCACCTGGTCGCTCTGCTCGGTCCTTCCCTGGTCACGGAGTCGATTGAGCCGCTGTACGACCTTGGTCGGTCCGAGTTGATACCTAGTTACGCCCCTCTGGTCCCTCCTTGCACCGCAGCACAGAGGTTCCACCACCCGGATACGTAACAGTTTGCACGGGCCATGGAACCCGGTGGTCCTCAGGCCCCTTCGCTTATTGACCTGTACCAGGAGGTTTCTCATCAGAGATCCCAACAGGAAACCATCCTGACCTACCTGCGGTCTGTCAACTCTCGCCTGGACACGCTGTCTGTTCCACCTGTGTCCGCCTCGAGTCGAGCGACACCCGCTCCGGCAGCGCCACTGCCTACCAATACCACGGCATCCAGCCTAGGACCCCGGCTTTCTGTGCCTGCTCGTTTTGGAGGTGACCCCGCCTTATGTCGGGGCTTTCTGAACCAGTGCACGCTGCACTTTGAACTTCTGGCACATCAGTTTCCCTCCGACCAGGCCAAGGTGGCATTCATCATGTCTCACCTCACCGGGGAAGCATTGGCATGGCTAAACCCTCTATGGGAGAGAGGGGATTCCCTGGTGTCCGATCTTCCGGTTATCCTCATAGTCTTCCGGAGGGCATTCGATGAACCCGGACGAAGGATTTCTACTGCCTCCTCATTGCTCCGTCTCCGCCAAGGGAGTCTCACCGTGGGCCAGTATGCTATACGGTTCCGTACCCTCGCTGAGCTTGCCTGGGACAACGAGGCCCTGGTGTCCACCTTCTGGGAGGGCCTTTCCGGTCGGATTAAGGACGAGTTAGCCGGCCGGGACATTCCTACCACCCTGGATGACCTGGTGTCACTAGCAACCCGGATTGACATCCACTTCCTAGAACGTGCTAAGGAGACTACCCGGGAGAGAAGATTTCCTCGTCTTGCTCCTGTTTTCCAGAAACCGGCTTCCCAATCAGCAACTCCCCGGGCACACTTGCCCGAACATATGCAGATCGACCAGACCAAGATGGTCAAGTCTCGCCAAGAAACACGCCGAGCCAAGGGAAGCTGTTTCTACTGTGGTAGTAAGGAGCACCTGATCCGTTCCTGTCCGGTGAAGCCGGGAAACTCCAGTGTCTAGGACCGCTCGGAGAGGTCGTCCTAGGCAAGAGTAAATCCTCTCTATTCTTGACTTTGTCCGTCTCTATCTCCTGTGGAGAGAACCGCTTCTTTGAAACCACACATCTGGACTCCGGAGCCGCTGGGAATCTCATTTCCCAGTCCCTTGTAGAGAAGTATCAGATTCCTACCAAACCTCTGGCTGAACCATTGGCAGTCGCTTCCGCGGATGGAAGACTCCTTCCGGTGACCATTTTGCTCGTCACAGAGCCCATAACCCTGCAGGTGGGAATGCTGCACTCAGAGAGGATCTTGCTCCATGTGCTTTCCGGACTCTCTCACCCTCTTTTGCTAGGTCTACCCTGGCTACAGAGACATGAACCTGTTCTGAACTGGCAATCCGGTGAGGTGCTCCGTTGGGGGCAGGATTGCCATGAGACCTGCCTGGTTCCGGTTCGATCGGCTCGACCTCCATCTACTCCGACTAATTTACCCGGTCTACTGGCACCCTACTGGTCCTATGCTGATGTCTTCGACAAGAAGGAGGCAGAGACACTGCCATCTCATAGGCCATATGACTGCCCTATCGACCTGAAACCCGGTGCCACTCCACCCTGTGTGGCATATTTACCCGTTGTCGTTGGCCGAAACCCGGGCCATATCGGAGTACATCGAAGAAAATCTGGCTAGGGGATTCATCCGGAAATCTTCCTCCCCGGCTGGAGCCGGATTTTTCTTCGTAAAAAAGAAGACGGTTCACTTCGCCCATGTATCGATTATAGAGGTCTCAACCAAATCACTATCAAAAACAAATACCCCCTGCCTCTCATCTCTGAGCTGTTCGACCGCCTTAAAGGCGCGAAGATCTTCACCAAGCTCGATCTTCGTGGGGCGTATAACTTGGTCCGGATCTGCCAAGGAGACGAGTGAAAGACGGCATTCAATACCCGGGACGATCACTATGAATACAGTGTGATGCCCTTCGGCCTCTGTAATGCTCCCACCGTCTTCCAAGAATTAGTTAACGACATCTTCCGTGACCTCTTATATTCTTGCATGGTGGTGTACCTGGAAGACATCTTGGTCTTCTCTCCGGATCTTCCCACACACCAGAGGGATGTTCGTCAGGTCCTGCTTAGGCTCAGGCAGAATCACCTTTATGCAAAATTTGAGAAATTCCTCTTCGAGCAGACCTCTCTTCCGTTCCTGGGCTATATTATCTCTAAGACAGGTCTACGGATGGACCCTGAGAAGGTCTCTGCCGTCTTAAAGTGGCCCCGTCCGGAGGGGTTGAAGGCGATTCAGCGATTCCTGGGCTTCGCCAACTATTACCGTCTCTTCATTCCATATTTCTCTTCCCGGACTGCTCCCATCTCTGCGCTCACCCGAAAGGGAGCAAATTATAAGGAATGGCCGTCCGAAGAGGAGGAGGCCTTCCTCTCCTTAAAACAAGCCTCTCTTCCGCCCCTGTGCTGCACCATCCGGATAGGAACAAACAGTTCTTTCTGGAGGTTGATGTTTCCTCTTCCGGAGCCGGAGCGGTGCTCACCCAGAAATCTCCGTCCGGGAGAATGGTAACCTGCGGCTTCTTCTCCAAGCTCTTCTCCTCGTCTGAGCGCAACTACTCCATAGGAGACCGAGAACTGCTAGCCATCAAATTGGCACTGGAGGAGTGGCATTACCTGCTCGAGGGGACTCTGCACCCGGTGGTCATCTATACTGACCACAAAAACCTGGCTTATCTACAAAATGCCCAAAGACTCAATCCGCGTCAGGCCCGGTGGTCTTCGTTCTTCGCCCGCTTCAACTTTACCCTACATTACTGCCCGGCGGACAAGAACGTTAAAGCAGATGCCTTGTCCCTATCCTTCCTGTCCTCCGACCAAGAGGAGGAGCCTATGCATATCATCGATCCCCCCAAAGTGATGAATATAGCCCCCTTGGACCTGTCTCGTCTCCCACCCGGTAAGACGTTTGTAGCGATTCCGATCGTAAGAAGGTTCTTCACTAGGGTCATTCATCCAAACTAGCCGGCCATGCTGGCCAGAAGAAGACCTTCCTGCTCATTACCCGGCATTACTGGTGGCCTACCCTGCGCGAGGATGTGGTAGACTTCATCACGGCCTGTTCATCCTGTGCTCGCAATAAGGTTCCCAGACATCTTCCTGCCGGCCGTCTCCTGCCTCTTCCCGTACCTGCTGCCCCGTGGCAGCACATTGCTATGGACTTTATTACTGATCTCCCTGTTTCTGCCGGTTGCACGGTCATTTGCGTGGTCGCTGACCGCTTTTCTAAAATGGCTCACTTCATTCCTCTGCCTGGTCTCCCATCGGCATCTGTGCTGGCTAAGGACTTCATCCATCACATCTTTCGTCTCCATGGCCTACCCCTCCACATTGTGTCTGATCGAGTTGTCCAGTTCACTTCGCGCTTCTGGAGAGCTACATGTAAGCTGCTGGATGTCACCCTGGATTTCTCTTCTGCTTACCATAAGCAGTCCAATGGCCAAGTGGAACGTATCAACCAGATCCTTACCAGCTTCCTCCGGCACTTTGTCAACGCTCACCATACCGATTGGGTGGAGCTCCTACCAGAGTCCCTAAAAGAGTCCCTGGCCAATGGCCGGAGGACCTCTCATATATAAGGCACCTCCTCCAAAATGGAGATGCCCATGCAAGGTTGTAGCTTTGTGTGTTAAACTCTGCTTCAGCCCTCAGGTCTGTCTATGGGCCCTGCCAGCCTGCTTACCTGGTAGCACCTGCCTGTTACCTGCCGTGCCTACCAGCCAGCCTACCTGGCGGCTCCTGCTTGTTACCTGCCGTGCCTGCCAGCCCGCTTACCTGGAAGCACCTGCCTGTTACCTGCCGAGCCCGCAAGCTCGCTTACCTAGAAGCACCGGCCTGTTACCTGCCGTGCCTACCAGCCAGCCTACCTGGAGGCTCCTGCTTGTTACCTGCCGTGCCTGCCAGCCGCTTACCTAGAAGCACCTGCCTGTTACCTGCCTTGCCTACCAGCCCGCCTACCTGGAGGCTCCTGCTTGTTACCTGCCGTGCCTGCCAGTCCGTCTGCCCGGATCACCCGTCAGCCGGCCTGCCGTGCTCATCTGCTGTACTGGTCAGTCCCTGCCTTCTGACCCGTGGGAGTCACCTGCTCTCATACAAGGTCGGTCCCCAGAGTAGCACCTGGTCCCTCTGCTCGGTCCTTCCCTGGTCACGGAGTCGATTGAGCCGCCGTACGACCTTAGTCGGTCCGAGTTGATACCTAGTTACGCCCCTCTGGTCCCTCTTTGCACCACAGCACAGAGGTTCCACCACCCGGATACGTAACACATCTCAATGACATCACCACCTGCATCCCAATGACATCACCACCTGCGACCTGCATCCCAATGACATCACCACCTGTGGCCCAATGACATTACCACCTGCATCCCAAAGACATCACCACCTGCATCCCAAAGACACCACCACCTGCGACCTGCATCTCAATGACATCACCACCTGCATCCCAATGACATCACCACCTGCATCCCAATGACATCATTACCTGTGGCCCAATGAAATCACCACCTGCATCTCAATGATATCACCACCTGCATCTCAATGACATCACCTGTGGCCCAATGACATCACTCCCTGCATCCCAATGACATCACCCCCTGCATCCCAATGACATCACCACCTGCATCCCAATGACATCACCACCTGCATCTCAATGAAATCACCTGTGGCCCAAGGACATCACCACCTGCATCTCAATGACATCACCACCTGTGGCCCAATGACATCACCACCTGCATCTCAATGACATCACCACCTGTGGCCCAATGGCATCACCACCTGCATCTCAATGACATCACCTGTGGCCCAATGACATCACCACCTGCATCTCAATGACATCACCACCTGTGGCCCAATGACATCACCACCTGTGGCCCAATGACATCACCACCTGCATCTCAATGACATCACCACCTGTGGCCCAATGACACCACCACCTGCATCTCAATGACATCACCTGTGGCCCAATGACATCACCTCCTGCATCTCAATGACATCACCTGTGGCCTAATGACATCACCACCTGCATCTCAATGACATCACCCCCTGCATCCCAATGACATCACCACCTGCATCCCAATGACATCACCACCTGCATCTCAATGAAATCACCTGTGGCCCAATGACATCACCACTTGCATCTCAATGACATCACCTGTGACCCAATGACATCACCACCTGTGCTTGGACACTCGGCCGGTGGTCTCATCATGTGCTTGATGTATCATTTTTTTCTGGGGTGTTATATATTTTAAACAGGCACATTATAAATGTTACAGAAGCATGCAATCACAAGGGCACTCAAGAGGCATTATTACTTTTGGGAGGAACTTAGGGCACATTTTTACATCTTTTACAGGACAGGTAACACGATATTTCCTGATAAGAGGGCACTTTGGGCATTATTACTTGCTAAGGGCACACTCAAGAATTGGTCATTTTATGGGCTCTGAAGAGGCATTATTACTTAAAGGAGGACACCCACCAGACTTTGTATTGCCTAAACCTGTGTAAATGTGTATGTAATAGTGTAAGTGCGGTAATATACTCACCGATCACCATCTTCCCCCATTTCCTGCGCAGCTCCGCTCCTCTTCTGGGTCATGTGATGGCTCTCCCAACCACCGGATTACACAGGGCTCTCTGTGGGAGTCGGAATTTGCTTTTACATTGTAAGTCGGTGGAGCATCAGAACGAGTTTCCACAGACTTAGGGCGCAGTCAGACGGGCGTATAAATAGGAGCGAGATCGGAACACAATGCTCGGACTGGCTTGCGGATCTCCCCACCTCAGCATGACAGCTGTATAGAAGAAATACATGAAGCTGCCACGCTTGGGTCGGTAGACTTGGTCGCCGGCCAGTCCAAGCATTGTGTTCCGATCTCGCTCCGATTTATCCGGTCGTCTGACTGCGCCCTTACATTATAATAGTAACTTCTAGCTCATACATAGACCCCAGTGCAGAGGCGTAGCTAGGGGTTGGGTTCAGGGGGGGTGAAACTTCTGAGTGGACCCCGAACCATGTAACCCTGATTACAGCTATGGTGGAGCACCCTAACAGTGGATTTAGGAGAACCTCAGCAGATGACGCTTTAATAAAACCGGAAAAGTGAAGACAGGACTTTCATATGGGTGTTATCAATCCGCCCCACCTTCTCTGCCAGACGTTTTTCCTCAGCCGATCCAACAAGGAATGTCAGAGTACCCTTCACCCAATTGTTATTCCAACTGGGGAGATGATGAATTTTTACAAAATTCCATCTCTATACAATGACCAACACTGATATTACCACCATACAGTGACCATATAGTGGTAGATACCAGTCCTGCAGAACATATAACAGATTTCAGTACGTTTATAGATGATGACTTACAGCTGATGCTGTTTCTGGTGGTTGCGTCGTTCACTTTTCCTGTCTTTTCCATCTGGCCCAGACCGACATGACAACTTCTTCCAGCCAGGACTCGGCTGCAGAGTTTACAACAAAGACACATTAGACGTTTCACATTTCAGGCACCGTCCACATCTATCCCCAACCTGCACAAACTCTTCATCCTGCTGATACCATAATACTGAGCCGCTACTGCCGTATGTGTCCCTATTACTGCACCTACTGTGTGGCTCTGATTTTCCTCCTACTGGAGCCCTTTATTCCCCTTTCAAAGTAGTCGTAAAGTATATGGGCCTACTGTACCCCATCCCTCAAATGCCCTGGAAAAGTATGATGACCCCAACACAGTATGATCCCCCAACTGTGACCCCCACACAGCTCTTCATGCAGTATAATGGGCCTACATACAATATAATTGCCCCACGCATCTCCACACTGTATAATGTCCCACACAGCATGATGGACCCCACACAAACCTTCACACTGTATAATTGCTTGCATATAGTTTAAAGGCCCCTACATAGTCCTCCATACAGCATAATGCACCCCATAGCCCAACAGAATAATGGGCCCCCATAGCCCATACAGTATAATGCACCCCATAGCCCATTCAGCATAATGCACCCCCATATAGTATGCACCCCACAGCCCATTCAACATAATGTACCCCCATATAGTATAATGCACCTCATAGCCCATACAGTATAATGCACCCCCATATAGTATAATGCTCCCATAGCCCATTCAGTATAATGCACCCCCATATAGTATACTTCCCCCCATAGCCCATTCAGAATAATGCACCCCATATAGTATAATTCCCCCCATAGCCCATTCAGTATAATGCACCCCATATAGTATAATGCCTCTCATAGCCCATTCAGTATAATGCACCCCATATAGTATAATACACCTCATAGCCCATACAGCATAATGCACCCCCATATAGTATAATGCACCCCATTTAGTATAATGCCCTCCATAGCCCATCCAGTATAATGCACCCCATGTAGTATAATGCATCCCATAACCCTCAATACAGTTTAATGGCCCCACAATGTTTTAAAAAAAATAATAAAATACAATACTCACCTCTCCTCCTCGCTCCCCGCTGATCCGGTCACCGCAGGTTGTGTTCTAAGCGTCGCACATCTCGGCATAGAGGACGCCACTTAGCGACGTCATTGCGCTGAGATGGCAGACGCCAAGGAAGAATGATGGGGGAGGAAGCGTCTATTTCAACTGTATCGGCAGATGCCTATTAGTGATGAGCGAGCACTAAAATGCTCGGGTGCTCGAAGCTCGGGTTGGAATACTTGGGTGCTCGACCCGAGCAACGAGCCCAATGTAAGTCTATGGGAAACTCGAGTATTTTTCTGGGGTCTGCAGAAGGTTAAAAATTGCCCAAACAATTGGGAACAGTGCTCAATTAAACGTCAGGGTAGGCACAAATATAGGCAGACAGGAAGGCAGGGTATATAGGAGGGTGCATGAAAAACATAGCAGGGCACTTGGAACACACTAGTGCCCTCCGATTTTCATGCACTCGTCTCTTTAAAAAAGCTGGCCGGCAATTCATCAGCGGCATACATCGGTACCCAACAATTTAGAACAGAAAGAATAGAGCATCACACATAGATTAGATAGATGTATGGCAGGCATTGCATCTCTGAAGGATGACAAGCTGGATGGCAGCGTTCTGCTACCATCCAGCCTGCCATCTCAATGCCGTCCCAGCGTGGGAGAATTCTCCTGCTCAAGCGGTGACGTCATTTGCCGGCACCGCTTGAGCAGGAGAATTTTCCCACGCTGTCAGTGACGTGCATGAGGTGAGCTGAGTTCATTGGACATGAACTCGGCTCATCTGGATGCCGTCACAGCCAGACACTGAGGAGCTTCACTGAGGAGCTTCTCAGTGTCTGCGGCATGGCAAGCTGGATGGCAGCGTTCTGCTGCGATCCAGCCTGTCATGTCAATGTAGCAGAGCTGGAGCAGTCCTGGGAACCATGGAAAGGTAAGGATGAGGTGGGTTTATTATTTTACTTTTATTGCAAGAGATCGTTGGCTTCAGCTGGAATGGGCGTGATGGTAAGTAGAGTTTAATTTAGAACATTAAAGAATTGTGTCTTTATTTAAATTAAAGGACTTTATTCTGGGTGTTTTTTTTTTTTAACTTTCACTATGGGGTTAGTAATGGGGATGTCTTATAGACGCCTCTCCATTACTAACCTGGGCTTGATGTCAGCTGGCATTATAAGCTGACATCAACCCCAACCCTATTACCCCACTGCCACTGCTAGAGGGCAGTGGGAAGAGCGAGGCTAAGTGCCAGAATTGGCGCATCCTATGGATGCGTCATTTCTGGGGCGGCTGACGGCTGGTGTTTCTAGGCTGGGAGGGGGCCAATATTCAAGGCACCCTTCCTGGGCTATTAATATCAGCCCCCAGCTATCTGCCTAGCCTTTGCTAGCTATTAAAATAGGGTGGACCCCATGTCATTTTTTTTTTGGGTCCCCCATTTTAATAGCTAGTAAAGGCTAGGTATTCAGCTGGGGGCTGATATTAGTAGCCTGGGAAGCTCCGTGGGTATTACCCCTTTCCCAGGCTTCAAACATCTACCCTAGATTTAATAAATCCTTTATTTTAACACTAAATGACAAGTACAATAACCAACACTGTCACTGTACTTATCATATATGTGACTTACATGTTTCTATGTATCTAATCTATGTGTGATGCTCTATTCTTTCTGTTCTAGATTGTCGGGTACCGATGTCTGCCGCTGATGAATTGCCGGCTGGCTTCTTTAAAGAGACACAACCACCATGGCTGTGACATTACAGTGAGTGGCAGACAATCCCTGCATGATTGGTGCTCTAAAGAGCGGCAAACATGCAGGACGGGGACCCGAGCTCCCGCCCGAGCATCTCGAAAGTACTCAGCGAGCTCCGAGCATCTCGAGTACTGAGATGCTCGGGCAAGTACCGAGCAGTGGCGAGAATGCTCGCTCATCACTAATGCCTATACAGTTGAACTTGCGGGGGGCCCCCAGCAGTAGTGCAGGGAGATCGTGTCTCCCTACTCTGCTGCACAGTTTAACTGTATTGGCGCACGTTGATACAGTAGAAATTTGCGCAGCTCCGGGTGGGCCCCTCAGAGCGTGGAGCCAAGGGCGACCGCACCCTTTGCCCCCCCCCCGGTAGCTACGCTACTGCCCCGGTGTGATCCGGAAAGTTAAGTGACCCAGAAGACGAGCAGAGCTGCACTGGAAAAGGATGGCAATTAGTGAGTATTACTGCACTTACACTACATCCCTTATACATTTACACAGGTAAGTAATAAAAAGCTTGATGGCAGTGTTTCTATAAATAGGGGGCACTCACTGTATTACTACTCTATAAGGGTACACTCAGGGCACAATTACTTAATACGGGCGGGCTTATTTTATTACTACTCTATAAGGGTACACTCAGGGCACAAATACTTAATAAGGGTGGGCTTATTTTATTACTACTCTATAAGGGTACTCTCAGGGCACAATTACTTAATAAGGACAGGCTTATTTCATTACTACTCTATAAGGGTACACTCAGGGCACAATTAATTAATAAGGGCAGGCTGATTTTATTACTACTCCATAAGGGTACACTCAGGGCACAATTACTTAATAAGGACGGGCTTATTTTATTACTACTCTATAAGTGTACACTAAGGGCACAATTACTTAATAAGGGTGGGCTTATTTTATTACTACTATAAGGGTACACTCAAGGTACAATTACTTAATAAGGGTGGGCTTATTTTATTACTACTCTATAAGGGTACACTTGAGGCGTTTTCTATGTAATAAGGGGGCACTCACAATATTATTACTTGGTAAGGGGGTAATTATAGCCTCCAAGGGGGGCAGTATTACTGTCTAGGGGACACAGAGCGGACATTACAATGACACCAGTATTTAGAGCATCGTATAACAGAGAAGGGGGCAGCGTCAGGCGTGTATGTAGGGGTGTCAGCAGGGTGGGGAGTTCGTGTAGATTGGGAATAAATGGGGACAGGGCGGGAAATGTAAGATGTGAAACACGTCTTTGTTGTAATCTCTGCAGACGAATCGCAGATGGAAGAAGTTGTCACGGCGGTCTGGGCCAGATGGAGAAGAAGAAGGATGTAATCTGTAAGGTGAAGCGTGAGACACTATACGGTCATGTATTGCGGTAATATCGGCCTCGGTATACATGTATGTCCAGCTTGAGGGCCCCAATGAAAAACCTCCAATGGGGCCCTCAACTATAACTGGTCTGGACACCGCTCCCCATAGTTGTGCCCCCACTCATTTCCTGCAGGACCCTCCACGCCCAGGATTTCACTCCTTCCCTCTCACACGTGTCATCATGAATCAGACACTCTGCACAGCAGCGCAGGGATACCCGTGATGATGTCATCAGGACAGGTGACGTCAGCGAGGTGGGTGGGACTTTCACGTACTACTACTCTAGAGAGCCGCGTGCTGGAGGATAATAATGATGATGGTGAATTATAGGACAGAAGTGACGTTATGTGCTGAGCTCACGGATCCGTCACCGAGAAGGCGGACGGACTGACGAACACAAGAGCCGCGGCTGGGACGGGACTGTGCTGGAGTGACGTCAGCGCCTCGACCACGCCCCTTGACTCCACGCCCAGCGCGACCCAGCAACAGCGCAGGCGTCAGAGCCGCAGGAGCTCGTGCCGGGTTCGTTACAACCGCTCCGGTCTCCGCCATGTTCAGCTGGGCCAGCAAAGACGGGCGCAGGAAGAACGAGCCCGAGCTCTTCCAGACGGTGGCGGACGGACTCCGCAAGCTGTACACCCAGAAGCTGCTGCCGCTGGAGGAGACCTACCGCTTCCACGACTTCCACTCCCCGGCGCTGGAGGATGCGGACTTCCACAATAAGCCGATGGTGCTGCTGGTGGGGCAGTACAGCACGGGCAAGACCACCTTCATCCGGCACCTGATGGAGCAGGACTTCCCGGGCATGAGGATCGGCCCGGAGCCCACCACCGACTCCTTCATCGCCGTCATGCACGGCCCGGTGGAGGGGGTCTTGCCCGGTAACGCGCTCGTTGTGGACCCCAAGAAACCCTTTAGGAAACTCAGCGCCTTCGGGAACGCCTTCCTCAACAGGTCAGTGACCCCGAGTGTATGTATGGACCAGCCGGGGGACCACAAGTCCCAGATCCACCCAACATGGCAGTGTGTATGTATGGACCAGCCGGGGGACCACAAGCCCCCAGATCCACCCAACATGGCAGCGTGTATGTATGGACCAGCCGGGGGACCACAAGCCCCAGATCCACCCAACATGGCAGCGTGTATGTATGGACCAGCCGGGGGACCACAAGCCCCAGATCCACCCAACATGGCAGCGTGTATGTATGGACCAGCCGGGGGACCACAAGCCCCAGATCCACCCAACATGGCAGCGTGTATGTATGGACCAGCCGGGGGACCACAAGCCCCAGATCCACCCAACATGGCACCGTGTATGTATGGACCAGCCGGGGGACCACAAGCCCCAGATCCACCCAACATGGCAGCGTGTATGTATGGACCAGCCGGGGGACCACAAGCCCCAGATCCACCCAACATGGCACCGTGTATGTATGGACCAGCCGGGGGACCACAAGCCCCAGATCCACCCAACATGGCAGCGTGTATGTATGGACCAGCCGGGGGACCACAAGCCCCAGATCCACCCAACATGGCAGTGTGTATGTATGGGCCAGCCGGGGGACCACAAGCCCCAGATCCACCCAACATGGCAGCGTGTATGTATGGACCAGCCGGGGGACCACAAGCCCCAGATCCACCCAACATGGCAGCGTGTATGTATGGACCAGCCGGGGGACCACAAGCCCCAGATCCACCCAACATGGCAGCGTGTATGTATGGACCAGCCGGGGGACCACAAGCCCCAGATCCACCCAACATGGCAGCGTGTATGTATGGACCAGCCGGGGGACCACAAGCCCCAGATCCACCCAACATGGCAGCGTGTATGCATGGACCAGCCGGGGGACCACATGCCCCCAGATCCACCCAACATGGCAGTGTGTATGTATGGGCCAGCCGGGGGACCACAAGCCCCAGATCCACCCAACATGGCAGCGTGTATGTATGGACCAGCCGGGGGACCACAAGCCCCAGATCCACCCAACATGGCAGCGTGTATGTATGGGCCAGCCGGGGGACCACAAGCCCCCAGATCCACCCAACATGGCAGCGTGTATGTATGGACCAGCCGGGGGACCACAAGCCCCCAGATCCACCCAACATGGCAGCGTGTATGCATGGACCAGCCGGGGGACCACATGCCCCCAGATCCACCCAACATGGCAGTGTGTATGTATGGGCCAGCCGGGGGACCACAAGCCCCCAGATCCACCCAACATGGCAGCGTGTATGTATGGACCAGCCGGGGGACCACAAGCCCCAGATCCACCCAACATGGCAGTGTGTATGTATGGGCCAGCCGGGGGACCACAAGCCCCCAGATCCACCCAACATGGCAGCGTGTATGTATGGACCAGCCGGGGGACCACAAGCCCCCAGATCCACCCAACATGGCAGCGTGTATGCATGGACCAGCCGGGGGACCACATGCCCCCAGATCCACCCAACATGGCAGCGTGTATGCATGGACCAGCCGGGGGACCACAAGCCCCAGATCCACCCAACATGGCAGCGTGTATGTATGGACCAGCCGGGGACCACAAGCCCCAGGTCCACCCAACATGGCAGTGTCCTTCTGCTTATAGAAGTCAATGGAGAGTAAAAAAGGTAAATAAACAAAAAAGCAGCCTCGCTGTGTCCTATTTATATGACTCAGTCCGTCTTACAATGTTCTGGGTCTCCAACCAGTGGCCACTGAGATGAATTATTCAGTGAATGAGGAATTTTTGCCAGAAACGCATTGAGATGTATTCCCAACCTGTATGATCTTTTTAAACTATTGTGTAACAAATTGAGGATTTTAATTATTTTTGGGACTCACCAAAATTATTTTCTTATAAAAAAAAAAAAAAAAAAAGTTTAACTTTTCCCAAACTTTGAGAGCAGTAGCCTTAAAGGGGTCGTTCCCATTTAATAAACCACAGTGTATGTATGTGTGTGTGTGTATATATATATATATATATATATATATATATATATATATATATATATATATATATATATATATATATATATATATATATATATATATATATATATACTCACCCCTCCCAGGTCCAGCATTATTATAATAATAATCTGCAGCCAATCAGTAACCTCATTGGCTCTACCACCCTTCTTGGAGCTTGATTGGCTGCAGCGCTGTTAATGCTGCCGACAATGACAATCATCGGTGGAGGCCCAACACTGGATCCAGGGAGGGTGAGTAAGTGTATATATATTTACACTTATATTTAAACTGTACCCGGGGACTGGGATTTTCTGAAAGGGGATAACACCTTCTGTGCCGGGGTCACCAGGTGTCTGTCCAGCTCCACCGGCCAGCGTGTTCTGTAAGGGAGACTCCGGTTAAATGGCTTCTGCATGTTAGATTTCCATCGGTAGCGTGGCACCATCCAGGGAGCTGACTCCTGGCAGGGGTCACCATGTAGCCCAGGTATTTGGGAGATCTTTGCAGTCCTGAATGGGCAGGTCCGCCTTCTGGCATCTCCAGGTCTTTGACCTCAATTGACTCATGTAGGTGATTAAATCATTAATGCACCGATACTTTTTTTTTATTCCACAATTTTATGACTATGCAAGGAAGGCATTGGGTGCTCTGGTCAGAACAAAGCACTTAACGCCTCATATTGATAAAATCGTACATTTCACTAGAATAGCAAAGTTGTGAGCACATAACATTTTAAGGAGTGATTAAACCTGCTGACAGATTACCTTAAAGACCCATTTAGACGAGCCAACAATCTTGTGACAATGCGTAGGAACATCGATTCTCGACTCGGCCCCTCTAAACAGGCTGGAGATTAGCCGACGGACAAGCAAATCCCCCATTCATGGGGCGTGAGAATTGTTAAGCTCGATGTTTATAAAACGATCGTATCGGTGATTGTCCTGAGCACATAGAATGTTTGTTGCCCGTCTATAGAACCAGCGATCGTCATAACGGTCTAGATAGATCAGTCTTTCTAAATGGACCATAAGTCACTTTGCGTACAGGTCACCATACAAGCACTGTCTCCTGCGACCCCGTACGTGTCATCGTCGGTCATCATCTTCCTCATTTTTTGCAGCTCATAAGCATAATTGTGTCTTTTCCCGTGAACTCCAGACAAGTCATTATCCTCTAAAGAAATGATTCTGCAATGTCATAGGTTCCATAGGTGATGGAATCGCAGGTTCTGACTTGTGGTCATCGGCCTAAACTGATATAAAAGCTCCAGCGACGTGAATGGCGTCAACAATGCGCCTTATTTTTTTAAAGGGAACCTGTCACTTTATTCATGAATCTGAGACTGGCTGCACAATTGAGGTCGGTGTGTGTGTGTTTTTTTTCTTCTTTGAAGGCTCTGAGGTTTCAGAGAAGATGTGCTTTGAAGATGATCTTGGAAACAAAATTAGGCCCCTGGCCGCCTCTTCTGTAGGTGATTGACAGGTCTCTCACTATGCACATACACGGGACAGACCTGTCAATCACCACTAGCAGCGTTGGGAGAACCCAGATTAGTCTGATCTTTTGAACATGGTCTTCAAACTAGATGGCTCCGATACATGCTACTTTGGGCAGGATTAGTCAGGCTGGATGATCAGTTCCTTTTAATTGAAAGGATTCCACTGAAATGAGATTGCAATCAAAGGTCACAGACATTGACCAATGAATTCCCCAAATAAAGGGACTACCCTTCTTATAGCTTGGAGAGTCCCACCACTGGAGGCCTTTTATATGTTCTGGGTCCTTCCCATCTTTAGAAGATATCACTCATCCACAGGATGGGGAATAAAATGCTGATCGGTCGGGAGGGGGAGGGGCGGGGGGGGGTCCAACGCTACAGCTATTCCCAGGATGTAAAGTTATCCCCTATCCATAGAATGGAGCACAGGGAGGAGACTTTCTTGACTTGACCTGAGCTTTTTTTCATTCTCTATGGGACTGTCGGAAGAAATTGAGCGCTGTTCTTGGCTATCTGTGACAGTCCCATAGAGAATGGATGGAGCGGTGGTGCGTATGTCTGGGCAATGCCCCGTTCACATGAGCTTGTTCTCAGGAGCGGTGATGACCTCCACCTATTCTTGGACACGTGATAACTTCTAACAATGGGAATAACCCTTTAATGGCGCTCTATGATGGAAATCTCTATAGAAGAACTCGCCGTTATCATGGATCATCTCCATCTGATGGATCTTGTGATGTGGCCCCATGACATACCATTGCTCTCGAATATTGTGTGTCTACTTGGACACAATATAAGTCTGGATTAAGCAGAGTCTGCGGCTGTGACCGGCAGAACGTGTCGTCTTACTTCTGAAGTTTGCTTTTGTACATTCTTTGTTTCCCCACTGACAGATGTTCTTGTATCTCTCAGGCTCTGTCTTCCGGATACCGGAAGGAAATCCTGACCTGACTTTAACTATCTTTTACCCCAATGTAAAGTACACTGCTCAAAAAAATAAAGGGAACACTCAAATCCTAGATCTGAATGAATGAAATATTCTCATTGAATACTTTGTTCTGTACAAAGTTGAATGTGCTGACAACAAAATCACACAAAAATCATCAATGGAAATCAAATTTATTAACCAACGGAGGCCTGGATTTGGAGTCACCCCCAAAATTAAAGTGGAAAAACAACTACAGGCTGATCCAACTTTTTAATGTAGCATGTATGTATTGAGACCTAAAATGAGATCTGCTAGATTCGGCATGTCCTATTCTCATCTGATTTTGAGAATATTCCTCAATAGGTCCATGTGCTGTCTGATGGTATTCACACACGAGTGCTGCCGAGGTCAGAAACTGCACGGACTTGGTTTTAACAAATTCTCATTGTTTCCAAGTTGCTAGAAGTTTTGTGGGTTTTGGGTAAAACTACTTTTTACTTGCAGAATCGCGCAGCCGTTAATAATCCGTTGTGCAAATTTGCGCTAAACTGCACGTTGGGTCCTTTTCGGTTGCCTAACTGTGCATTAATACCTTTATAAATAAGTTATTTTATGGTGGCGTTCCATGGATAAATAATACATGTAATCCAAAGGGTAATGGTTAATGTCACTGAAGATTACTGTGCGGCACTTATAGTCTTATGGCCAAGTATGGCGGCTGGGATTGAGTAGCTACACTGGGTATAAGAGTATATATCACAGGCCTGTTTGTGAGTACTGCTATAGTGTTCTGTATGTAGTACCATTCACAGTGGATATACATATACAGTGGGGAAAATAAGTATTTGATACACTGCCGATTTTACAAGTTTTCCTACCTACAAAGAATGGAGAGGTCTGTAATTTTTATTGTAGCTATACTTCACATGTGAGACAGGATCTACAAAAAAATCCAGAAAATCCACATTGTATGATTTTTACATAATTAATTTGCATTTTGTGTCATGAAATAAGTATTTGATACAGTAGAAAAACAGAACTTAATATTTGGTACAGAAACCTTTGTTATCAATTACAGAGGTCAGATGTTTCCTGTAGTTCTTGACCAGGTTTGCACACTCTGCAGCAGAGATTTTGGCCCACTCATCCATAGAGATCTTCTCCAGATCTTTCAGGTTTCGGGGCTGTCGCTGGCCAACATTGAGTTTCAGCTCCCTCCAAAGATTTTCTATTGGGTTCAGGTCTGGAGACTGGCTGGGCCACTCCAGGACCTTGAAATGCTTCTTACAGAGCCACTCCTTAGATGCCCTGGCTGTTTGTTTTGGGTCATTGTCATGCTGGAAGACTGTCATGACCCACCTTCAATGCTGTTACTGAAGGAAGGAGATTGTTGGCCAAAATTTCGCGATGCATGACCCCATCCATCCTCCCTTCAATACGGTGCAGTCATCCTGACTAGGGTTGAGCGAGTATGCTCGGGCCGAGCTCTGAGTATTTATAGCTGCTCGGTGATTAGGTTAAATCGCTCCTGTGTGCATGATTTGCAACTGTTTGACAGCTTTATTACATGTGAGGAATGTGTAAGAAATAGACATTCCTCTCATGTAATAAAACTGTCAAACAGTCGCAAATCATGCACACGGGAGCGATTCAAACATAAAACCGAGCAGCTGTAAATACTCGGAGCTCGGCCCGAGCATACTCGCCGAAAGGGTTAATAGAACATACTCGCTCAACACTAATCCTGACCCCTTTGCAGAAAAGAACCCCCAAAGTATGTTTCCCCCACCATGCTTCACGGTTGGAAAGTGTTCTTGGGGTTGTACTCATCCTTCTTCCTCCAAACACGGCGAATGGAGTTGATACCAAAAAGTTCTAGTTTGGTCTCATCTGACCACATAACCTTCTCCCATGCCTCCTCTGGATCATCCAGATGGTCATTGGTGAACTTCAAACGGGCCTGAACATGTGCTGGCGTGAGCAGGAGGACCTTGCGTGCCCGGCAGAATTTTAATCCATGACGGTGTAGTGTGTTACTAACGGTAATGTTTGAGACTGTGATCCCAGCTCTCTTCAGGTGATTGACCAGGTCCTACCGTGTAGTTCTGCGCTGATTCCCTGACCTTTCTCAGAATCATCCTTGCCCCATGAGGCGAGATCTTGCATGGAACCCCAGACCGAGGAAGATTGACAGTCATCTTGTGTTTCTTCCATTTTCTAATAATTGTGCTAACAGTTGTTGCCTTCTCTCCAAGCTGCTTGCCTATTGTCCTGTAGCCCATCCCAGCCTTGTGCAGGTCTGCAGTTTTGTCCCTGGTGTCCTTAGACAGCTCTTTGGTCTTGGCCATGGTTTAGAGGTTGGAGTGTGATTGATTCAAACGGGTGCAAATAATACAGGTAATGAGTGCAGAGTAGGAGGGCTTCTTAAAGGAAAACTGACAGGTCTGTGAGAGCCAGAATTCTTGCTGGTTGGTAGGTGATCATATACTTATTTCATGAAATTTCACTATTTAAAAATTACTACAATTTCTGGTTTTCTTTTTAGATTGTCTCGCACAGGTGATAAAAATTACAGACCTCTCCATTCTTTGTAGGTGGGAAAACTTTCAAAATCGACAGCGTGTCAAATACTTATTTTCCCCACTGTATATCTTAGACTATGGGCTGTCATAATGATCCGTAATGTATAAATAAATAACAGCTGTCACTCCATAAAAATACGTTCTCCACCAAGTGCACATACTTTTAATGCATTTTTTGGACAAGTGTACATCTGGAATGCCGGGCCCCTTTCCTGCTCAGTAGCAGATGGCGGGGCCCAGCACTAACGCTGCGTTCTCATGACATGTCACGTGATATAAGAATGCCCCCGTGCCCTTTAACAGACGGTCGCTAGTTTTCACAATGGTTTTAGAAAACTAATATCCTCCTCCTTGCCTCATACACTGCTGCACTTAACTTCATCCCTAAATGGATTTTGTGCGTTAGCCGCTCCCACCCTGGAAAAGTATGTGTGATTCACCCACAACGAGCGGTGCCAATGTCTCTGCAGCACGGGAACGCTAGGAAGCATTATACATGGAGAATATACATTGTAGCAGCACTGGGCATAAGGGGTAAAAAGTGACATTGTGGATTCAGCTGTCATTTTGCAACCCAAAAATCTGCTAGTTCCTAACTGCTGACGGCTATGATTTTGCGCCATTCCACTAAAGGTACCACGTTGGCACCTGCGCCAGAACTAGAAATACTCATCAGACATGACAAGGTGACCACAGAACATAAATGACCCAAATATTCCTAGACGCCTGCCATAGAGCCTTCTGATGTAGTAATGCTAAAAGGAGGAATTTTCCGCTAACCGGATATGTCCTTTCCTTTAGGTTCATGTGCGCTCAGCTACCTAACCCCGTCCTGGAGAGCATCAGCATCATAGATACCCCTGGGATCCTGTCTGGGGAGAAACAACGGATCAGCAGAGGTAAGCCTTGTAACCTCATATATAGGGCGTGTTCACACCAGTATTTTCGCCGAAAACTCGTATCAGTTTTATTGCGTGGGACTGTTAAAGATTTTTTTGTTCTCATCGGTTGCCTAAATCGCTGCGTGCATTATTTCTAATGAGACTCGACTTTACAAGTCTACGGGTGCACAAAAAAATGTCAACACAGCTGAAAAATAATTTTTTATTTTTTATAAAAATCTTTTTTTCTTTTTTTTTATATATTCTTTTATGAGCTCATCCACATAGTGATGCTTGTAATGGATGCACATGTTCTCGGAGTGACCAGATTGAAGATCAGTGTAGGGAGCCCGAACAAGCATCTGCTCCCAGGCGTGATAGACTGAAGGGTTCATGTCCCTTTAATTCCGAGCCTGGGTTTACAGACTGTGCACATTGCAGTCATGTGTTTCCATGATGAGACCACATCTTCCTGCTTGGCTTATGTAATGATAGTTGAAGCCTCTGAAGATTTTGGCACTTTACTATTATTTCCCCTTTATAAGCAGACTGGGAATGCTCTAGTGAGTATGGCAACTTGGACACGAACCGTAGACGAGCGTGCTGCCATTATACCATTCTATTTTACTTTTTTCCTGGACAACAACTTCAAGCTCACATTTTATAATTAAAGAGGTGATCCACTACAATGTATAATTCATCTTTTTGTAAATATCGCTGCTTGCTCAGTCCCGATCACGCGACCACCGATGATGTCACGTCAACTTCTTGACCCCCTTTCATCATCAAAGGCGTGACCCATGCACTCCCCCCTGATTGACTGGGTCACTCCACGGTGATGCAAGGGGGTCCAGAAGTTGACGTGACCTCATCGGTGGTTCCAGCCGGGGTTCGCGTGATCAGGACTGAGCAAGCAGCTATAGCGCCACTCAACAAGAGGTATTTACAAAAATACTTGGGTTTAAATCGATGGGCGAATTATATATTGTAGTGGATCACCTCTTTAAGTTAACCAAAGTAATTTCACCTAGAGTTTCATCCTCTTTCTATACATAGCGATATTAAAGGGAATCTGTCAGTACTTTTTTGCTCTGTAATCTGAGAGCAGCATAATGTAGGGACTGAGACCCCGATTCCAATGATGTCACTAGGTTTTGTTTTGCTTTTTCTGTAAAAATCAGTGTTTTATCAGCAGGAGATTATCACTACGGGACTACGTGTCTTGTGCCTCCTAGTCTAACCCCACCCCCCAGCACTGATTAGCAGAGGAAGCTGCCAATCAGTGATGTGGGCGGGGTTATACAGGGTTCCACATTTCGAGCTCTGCTAGATCTTGTTCTCTTCATTACAATGGGATAGGTATGCGATTGCCATAGATCTGTAGACCCCGGATTACCCCTTTTATGCTTTGTCCTCATGGAAGTGAGATGTTTTCTCACTGCATAATCTGATTTTAGGGCCGTGAGAAATTCTTTACGTTTACGGCTGTAGATATTCCTAGTTGACCATTTAACAACGTGAGCTCCTCCTGTGCTGTGGTCGGCCCTTCTAGACGGTACTAGAATATGCAGTAATCCAGAGGGTGTAGCACATTCCTCAGTATGTAGAGGGAGAGGAGGAATGCCGGCTAGCGGGTGTTGTGGGACCACCGCCAAGAGAGAAGAACAGCTATTCAATCACTGGGGATTTCTTTCCTTGTGAGAATTCCCCACCCTGACGTTCCCGGGATAACTGTACCAGTCACTGCCATATCATAGTGTTTTTTACGCACGCCTCGTGTTCACACATGATCAGTCTGATATGCAGTTTACTGAATCTCCCATTCCTTGCTGGGATAACGGTGCATGAATATACTGTTTTGGGGGGAAGAAGAAGAAAAAAGCGGCAAGTGTTATAAAATAACTGCGTCATGTACCCCACAGCTGAACAATGATGGCAGCAGCATGGCACCGGATTAGCTGCAGTGGTCACATACCCATTTGTTAGAGTGATGATTGATTGTATCTCGGTGAAGCTCGATGGTTTACATCAGCTCCTTTACGTGCCCATGGAATACGGTTTACGGACCAGTCGTTTTCATCCCACCACCCCTCTCCCACCCTAGAATTACTCTGTAAATTTATGCTGTTTGCTATATATATCGGCCAACCTGAACGTATAATTGCCACCCGCCCGAGATGAGTGAAAACGAGCGAAGGTTCACCCACGTTCTAAAAATAAAAAGCAGGAACCCTAATTGATGAAATTTGGGATGCACGTAATAATCGTTTGTTTCTGAGCTATAATAATCTCCAGGCTGGATGACAAGTTATAACAGCCATCATTACATTACTAATAGGTAATCCCCATCTTAAAGGGAATGTGTCATCAGAAATAACCTGGTGTTGAAATCCGCTTATCATGTTGCATGTATTTTTTAAAACCCCTCGATAACTTTTTTTTTTTTTTAATATCTATATATTGTAATTTCGTATACAGTACAGACCAAAAGTTTGGACACACCTCATTTAAAGATTTTTCTGTATTTTCATGGCTATGAAAATTGTACATTCACACTGAAGGCATCAAAACTATGAATTAACACATGTGGAATTATATACTTAACAAAAAAGTGAGACAACTGAAAATGTCTTATATTCTAGGTTCTTCAAAGTAGCCACCTTTTGCTTTGATGACTGCTTTGCACACTCTTGGCATTCTCTTGATGAGCTTCAAGAGGTAGTCACCGGAAATGGTTTTCACTTCACAGGTGTGCCTTGTCAGGTTTAATAAGTGGGATTTCTTGCCTTATAAATGGGGTTGGGACCATCAGTTGTGTTGTGCAGAAGTCTGGTGGATACACAGCTGATATAGAATACTGAATAGACTGTTAGCTGCTTTTTTCTTGCCATAATACAAATTCTAAGTAAAGAAAAACGAGTGGCCATCATTACTTTAAGAAATGAAGGTCAGTCAGTCTGAAAAATTGGGCAAACTTTGAAAGTGTCCCCAAGTGCAGTTGCAAAAACCATCAAGCGCTACAAAGAAATTGCCTCACATGAGGACCGCCCCAGGAAAGGAAGACCATGAGTCACCTCTGCTTCTGAGGATGTTTATCCGAGTCAACGGCCTCAGAAATTGCAGGTTAACAGCTGCTCAGATTAGAGACCAGGTCAATGGCACACAGAGTTCTAGCAGCAGACACATCTCTTCAACAACTGTTAAAAGGAGACTTTGTGCAGCAGGCCTTCATGGTAAAATAGCTGCTAGGAAACCACTGCTAAGGACCGGCAACAAGCAGAAGAGACTTGTTTGGGCTAAAGAACACAAGGAATGGACATTAGACCAGTGGAAATCTGTGCTTTGGTCTGATGAGTCCAAATTTGAGATCTTTGGTTCCAACCACCGTGTCTTTGTGCGACGCAGAAAAGGTGAACGGATGGACTCTACATGCCTGGTTCCCACCGTGAAGCATGGAGGAGGAGGTGTGATGGTGTGGGGGTGCTTTGCTGGAGACAGTTGGGGATTTATTCAAAATTGAAGGCATACTGAACCAGCATGGCTTCCACAGCATCTTGCAGCGGCATGCTATTCCATCCGGTTTGCGTTTAGTTGGACCATCATTTATTTTTCAACAGGACAATGACCCCAAACACACCTCCAGGCTGTGTAAGGGCTATTTGACCAAGAGGGAGAGTGATGGGGTGCTACGCCAGATGACCTGGCCTCCACAGTCACCAGACCTGAACCCATCGAGATGGTTTGGGGTGAGCTGGACCGCAGAGTGAAGGCAAAAGGGCCAACAAGTGCTAAGCATCTCTGGGTACTCCTTCACGATTGTTGGAAGACCATTTCCGGTGACTACCTCTTGAAGCTCATCAAGAGAATGTCTAGAGTGTGCAAAGCAGTCATCAAAGCAAAAGGTGGCTACTTTGAAGAACCTAGAATATAAGACATATTTTCAGTTGTTTCACACTTTTTGTTAAGTATATAATTCCACATGTGTTAATTCATAGTTTTGATGCCTTCAGTGTGAATGTGCAATTTTCATAGTCATGAAAATACAGAAAAATCTTTAAAGGAGGTGTGTCCAAACGTTTGGTCTGTACTGTATCTATTATAGTGTGTGTGTGTGTGTGTATATATGTACTGTATATTATATTTTTTTTTTAAAGAAAATGCACTTTTAAATTGCGTCCTCCTTCTGTACTACAAGAAATATCTGCTTTGTGTTAACTTTATGCTTTACCAAAATAGTCGTGTTTTCAGTCCAAACACCCTGGATTCCCCGCTGCTAGTTTAAGGCAGTATCTTCCGATTTCTGCTTCCTTTCTGGGACTTGTAATCAACAGCGAACTGTCCGACACAGACAGCACTGTGACCTCTGCTGTATAATTTGAGCAAGAATATAATGTAGGACTTTATATCAAGTAGCCGAGGGGCGCGGCTCATCTCCACTCCTAGTTTCAGAGAGTATCTTTCACTGAATTTGTTTTAATTAAATCAAGTACCCTCTGTAATCGGCGCTGCTTGGCTGATTCTGGAACAGTTTTTCTTTTTGTTCTGTGACCTTCCATTCCAAAGTTATGTCCCCAACAAAAGATACTAGTTTCCCATTCAACTAAACTATGGAGTTTCTCTGTGGGCGTGGCTGTGTTTTGATTGGCTGATATCAGGTGAGAAAAGGCAAACTCCCCATGAGAAGTTCTCTCCTTGGTTTAAGGGCAAATTTGCATCATTATTACTGGGGGGTATAACTTTGGAATGGAGGGACATAGAAGAAAAAGAAAAACTGTTCAAGAATCAGTGGAGCAGCCGGGGCAAGTGAGAGACTCCTTAATTTAAAATAAAGATCTAATGAAAAGTCCTTTAAGAAAAAAGGCACATGACAGATTGTATCAAAGAATATCCAATCACCATTATCTTCTAATCCATCATGGTTACAAATGTTTTTCACCTTGTTTTTCAAACATGGATACAGCGGAAAGTGAGGTTTATATGGAGAATGATGAGCGGCGCCCCTCCCAGCAATGCACACAAGCACGGTGATGACATTGGCAGCTGCTTGTTTAAATACCAGCTACACTTTATTTCCAGCCGACTAACCAGTGCTAGGTCAATTGTTCCTGTATTTGTTCCTCTCTTCCCTGCCTGGTCAGCAGGTTCCTTCATGCTGCAGCAGGAAAAGTTGTGCAGTGGGAGATAAGACCCCCCAAAGTCCAAAGAACCACAGCTAGGAAGTTTCTTTCAAACCATGGTTAATCTCCAAGGAATGAATAATGGAGGTTATTCCGGACTGCGGCTCCTTTCATTTCCATTCAGTTTTCGGAGTGTATCCTACAGCTCCAGGTTATATAGGCATGTGTAACATTGTAATGGGGTTGTCCCATCAAGACCTCATAGAGGTGGTGTCCACCCGCCAGGATTTGCGTATGGACATCCAGATTCCCATGGTCATAACTGCTCTTTTCGTCTGTCCCAGGAGCCCGACGGGCAGCGATTGCTGGGCTGTTTGACATTGTGTTGTACTGATGGGACTACTTCTTTAACCATATATTTTTTTTTTTTACCTAAAATAAGTACTGAGGTCTTCTAGACAAAAAAAGGTTTTATGATTGTGACATTTTAGTGCTAATTTGTCACCAGATTGCACAATAATTAACTGCATATAATATGAAATCGAACTTAGACCTGATGAGGCTTGTATACTTACTTTGCAAATCCATGTCAGAATGGCTGTATAATCCTTATATGAAAGTTTTAAATTAAATCTCTTCCCATTTACCCTTGGTGTCCATCTTTCCTACAGATAAATCTCCGCCTACCTAGACTGGTTGACCACTCCTCAGGGTCCCTCCTCACTGCTGCTGAGCTCACACCCCTCAGTACAAGCTGCAGCTATCAGGCTGGGTGGACGGACACTGAAGAAGCTTTGACTCATGCTGCACTAACTAAATAAAATAAACATCAGTCACTGATTTTTCAGAAATAGTACACCAGTTTCATTAGGTCTAAGATGTATACAATAATATATGCAATTTTTTTATGTGAGGGTTATAGCCCTAATAAAAAAAAATGGTACCCTTTTAGTGTCCAAATCTGACATTAGAATTTTTTATTTTTGGGGTGGGGGTTAATATGGTAACAGGGGCTTCGGTGCAGTGCACCCTTTCTGCGGCCGAGTAGTTCAGTGCACTTTTAAACATAATTGTTTTCTATCTCCTGCCTCATTTTTATTGATTGACAGCTCTGGATTTTCTGGGGTCAGAGGAGGGCAGAGCTAGGTGGAAGGTGCACTGAATTTTTGCATTGTTTTTTGGTGGAGCGTACTCTACCTCACCGAGGCACCCGATGCTGGCACAGTAAGACCCCGTATCTAGTACCAGGAAATGAACCCTCTGCACGGACCCCTCAGTACGGGGCAGTGCATGTTTAGAGGATGTATTGACGTAAGGAGCAATTCATGAGGCCAAATGAAATCTTTGCGGATCCCCATAGTCCACCAGTGCCAGATCATGCCGTGCGGAGCGCTCATCGGACCACCCTGTGTTTTGCACCGGGTTACAGTAACTATGAACAAACTAATCGCTCGCATTTTTCGTGACTGTGGTTATGATAAAATGATATCTTTGTACAGTTCAGGCAATAAAAATATCAGCACGGCTCCTAGGACTGAATGAGACGTCTGATAACAGTTTTATTGCCGTCGTTCATAGCATTATTTTATGTGCAGGAAGCTGAAGTCAGCGGGGGACGGTCGGCCCCATTGTGTTGTGTGCACCCTGGGACGCCCCCACTAAGAATACTAACTTGTTCCACTTCAGTGAATGGAAGAGTAAGTTGCAGGGAGGAGGTTTATGCAATGTCGGGGGTATGAGAGCGAGCAGGAGTGCACTTTATACCAAAGTCCAGGTTAGCAATAACAATGTCTGACTTCCAACAGTGCAGGGTCTGAGGAACAGAAAAATGTCCTAGGCTTAAAGGGGTATGCTGTTGTAAAATTGCAAAGTGCTTCCATTAAAAAATAAACTTTGCAAATTTTTTTTTAAGAAAATCTTCACCTTTTCTCAAGATGGGAAGGATCTTTGTTGTCCTTGATGGCTGCAGGGTGGCCAGTTGGCTAGGCAAAGGGTGCACACCGCTCGAGGCCCTGGATCTGACCAGAAACGGAGCTGCATCTGCTTGCAACCTGGAAGAAGGCTCTTTTTGGACCTGTGATGCCACCATGCTGCTCCAGGAGCGGTGTGCTCCTGAACAAAAAAGTGTCTTCGTCTGGAAAAAACTCGGCGGAGCGTTGCATAAAAACATACCTGGCAGCAATTCTTGCTGCCTGTGGTTTGGGCCACTGTTTTGGCTGTGGCGGTCATCCGATGGGAATGGTGGAGCCGCCGCTGCAGGACACACGTATACATTGTATTTATTTTAATTGGGGTCCTGAATTGTTTAAGCTAGGGTTGCCCCCTTTAAAGAGGTACTTACGAAGGTAGCCCCTGTCCCCATGTCCTGTTATGGACTTCATAGAGGGGGTCTGCCATTTGTCTGAACTGAAAAGAAGACTCTGTACTAGTGGGCTCTAGTTGTCCATGTCTTACAAGGATGGCTATGTTGTTTCATACTTTCCAATTGATGTACCGATAACTGCAGGTAGGTTTTTTGCCGCTGTGAACGCGGCATTTTGACGAAAAATGCAATGTATTGTGAATGCAATACCATACACGGCCTGTGTACAGCAGTGGCGCGGTTTTTGGATGAAAGCAGCTATGTTTTCTCATCCCACGCAATTCCTTTTAAATTTGAGATAGTTTGGAGAAAGTACCAAATCGCTGAAGTTCTATTACTTGCTGTTTCCATCAGCTTTTACGTAATCTTTGGAATGTGACCTATTAGAAGGCCGATAAGATCTGACGGCCAGGACTGAAGAATGGGGTGGAATCTGGCACATACTTGGCACACACTTAGAGGAGGTGTGTGAGAAATGTTTTCCAGAATATCTTCAGAATTGGGCAGAGCGTTCCTCCATGTAATGTGTGGTGGTCTCTACTAACCACCGGCAGGCGCTGCGCCATCTTCGGTACTCGCATGAGACCCGAGGAGTCTGAGATAATGGGGGGTGCAGAGGTGACGTATGTCCATTTAAAGCATAGGACAACACCATTATTATCATCGGCACAGTTTACACTGTGGCTCGGGAACGTACTGCTGTTATCTGTGTAAGTTTTTATAAAAGCCCCTGATGTACAATGTATCCAGCTGAGTTATTACTAATTATTTGGATGGAATTTTGCACTTCTAAATTTTGTATTTTACAAGATCGGCCCAAATTGTGACATGATTTATCTGCAACTTAAGGCCTCATTCACACGTCCATGTCTCCAGTACGTGTGGTGACCGTTTTCACAGGCGACACTGACACACGCAGATCCATTCAAATGAATGGGTCTGTGCGCCAGCAGGGGACAATGTTGAGAGTTGTATTGTGCCCCCCCGCTGTGTCCAACAAGTGTAAAATAAAAAACACTTCTACTCACCTGTCCGATATTCTGTCCCATGCTGTAATCCACCTGACTGACAATTCTGCATCAGCGTCTGCGTTGGTTTGAAGCAACCGCATACGCTGAGGAGCACGGGAGAATGATGCGCTGCAGCCAGTGGGCCCCTGACCTGTGCTGACCTCAGAGTGACAGGACAATGGTCATTGAGCTCAGCACAGGTCAGGGGCCCACTCGCTGCAGTGCGTCATTCTCCTGTGCTCTTAAGCGTATGCGGTCGCTTCAAACCACCGCAGACGCTGATGCAGAATTGTCGGTCAGGCGGATTACAGTGTGGGACCAAATATCGGACGGGTGAGTATAATGTTTTTTTATTTTATTCTTCTTTTATACTTGTGGGAGCAGAATACAATTTTCAACATTGTCCCCTGCTGGTGCTGATCGCAGAACCAGCAGGGGACAGTGATGACCGAGTCCTTCAGCACCCGGCGCTTGGGAACAGCACAAACTGAACTGCTGATTCCAGGCGCCAGTAAGTATGATCCTGATGCGGCACACGGTCGCCACACAGGTACAAACGGACTCGGATATCTCCGGTACTGGTTTTTCCATATGTGTGTTTGTTTTTCACGATTCCATAATTTTTTCCTCAGAATTCAGTGATTCAATAATTTTTTCCCACATTTTTTATCTTGATTTCTTTTAGTGTTTCTTAAAGACCTAAAGTTGCCATTTGAAATGAGTTTAGTTTTGTGCCATGTCTGTGATCTGCTTTTTATCAACAACATTAAACAACTGAATGAACATCCTCCGAGCCCGGTGATTCCATAATTTTTGCCAGGGGTTGTATGTGAAATGGCTGTAAATTAAAACTGATCTACCTTCGTTCCCGTCAATGGGCGCTTGTTATGGCCTGAATCCTGTACGTTTAAGTCTGCATTTACACTCGAGCCATTTTCGCACATCCCCGATTTTTTTTTTTTTTTTTTTTTTTTTTTTTTTTTCCGTGTTTGCGGTACTAGTTCTTGTTGCCAGCTTGATCTCTTCGGACCTATAGGCAAATTGGCTCTCCTCCAGAAGGAACATTATATTATGACAATGGCTCAGCTGTAATGTGCAAAATGTCTCCAGTATTGGAAAGTTCAAGCAAAACGTCTGACATCTGGGCATCGCTTTTGTGTTTTATAGATTACATTTCCATTTTATTATAGAAGGATAAGGTGCCTCCTAATGTTATCTGATGGTGATTTCCCGAGGTTAGCGTGAAGACACCCTGATCGGGGTGTATTATGTCGTGGAATACTTCATCTAGTCTTTGACATTCGTTTAGTTGGAAATTCATTATCAATGTATAACAGATATGGGGTCTAGAAGCCCCAATCTCAGTCGTACTCTTACCGGGCTTCAATATCACGATTATCGAGGTGTAAAAAGAAACCAGAAGAGAACCACGTTCAAGGCAAGGCCTATTTTGAGACCTTTTTGGGCAATAATCTCAAGATATTAAAGTGCCCACGATGCAGAAATGCTGCATATTTTTTCCGCTTCTCTCTGGCAGGAAGAACGCATGCGGATTTTACATGATTTTTTTCCTGCCAGGTAGAAGCGTTTGTCAAGCGTTTTTGCATGCAGGTTATCAAGCGATTTTAGCATCACTTAGAAAAGTGCTTGACAACTTATTCACACTATATAAATCCATGCAACCGGCAACCGGAATGGATGTTATAGTAGTGTGACCAAGTTAGTTAAAAAAAAAAAAGAATAAGAATGGTAAAAAATAAAGATAATACTCACCTTCTGATGGCCCCCGGTCACTTCTCCGCTGCGTCCGGTCTCTTGTACGGCTCGCGGTGGTGTGAAAGGACCTTTCATGATGTCATTTAGTCATGTGACAGGTCACGCGACGTTCTATGGTACCCGAGTCCCCTCTTCTCCAGACCCGGGTACCATCCGCACATTGAATCGCTTAATATCCGCATGTGCACATGTAGTCATGCGGATATTAAGCGATTCAATGCAAGTCAATGGCGGAAATTACGCTGCGTGTCCACTAAATTAATGGACATGCTGCGTATTTTTCCGCAATGATAATCCGCAGCGGAAATTTCCGCAGCATGTGCACAGCACATGCGGATTATCATTGGGGACCATGGGGCACGTATTACCAAGCGTTTTTTAAGCGTTTTCACTGCAGAAATTCTGCGTCAAAAACGCTTGAAAGACGCATAGTGGGCACGCAGCCTTAGTGTAATTTTCTAAGGGGAATCCATCAGGTCCAGGGACCTTCCATTTGCTATGTCCCGGATTGCCTCTGAAATCTCCTTTACTTTGTGTGTTGATCTCAAACTACCCCCGAGGTAATCTGGAGGCTTGAGCTACATGGTGATTTTGCCCATAACACAGGTCATACTGCCAAAAATCACTACGTGGTCACATCATGAATACTGGGTTACCACGACAAACAAATCTCAAAAACTCCAGTAGGGTCTGTCTTTTTGCAACTTGCTTGTCTCATGTGTCGCGGCCAAAGTTGCCACATAGCCCAAGTCTAAAAGGTCTCCCAAGTCCACGCTTGATCCTCCTGGTCTACATGAGATTCCTAGAAGACATGTAATTGGTCTGGGATCCTATCGGACTCAGCCAGACCGGGTGACTTCTCTAAGGTCTATTTGTGACTGGACTATATGGATTGGTCCATTAACGTTAAGGAATAGTCAAAAAATCGTCCAGGGTTGGATATTCATTGTTGGGTATGATGGGGATTAAGTCCTGGCTGCCAGAGATTTAATCTACTGTAGACCATGTGTTTCTGGGTAAGGCGTTCGCTAGTCAGGGCATTAAAGGAGTGCTCAATCTCCAAGATCCTATCCTAATATGTAGTAGGTGTAATAGCAAAAACCTCCAATTACAAAATGTAGTATAGTTCTTCTGATTAGCTATGTTGCTTACCCCATATGCAAGGCATTGCAGTAGCTTAGATAGCTATTGTTACGACAACGGTCACTAGATGAGTGGTTGTAACCATGGACACTCAAACTACACCAATACCCTGTACATGGTGTAAGCAACATAGTGAATGAGAAGAACTATACAACATCTACTTGGAGGTATTTGCCAATATTATTAGTACATGTACTACATATTGGGATAGGATCTTGGAGATGGGAATACCCCTTTAAGCTGTGAAGTGTCTTGGGAACGGATTATGTAGTGTGAATCTATGCAACTGTCGGTCCATTAGGATAAAGGGGTTGTTTTCCTATAAGCTCCATTGGTGACAACCTTTTTAAAGTCTCTCATGTAGATTATAGAGGTGAAGGGGAAAGAAGATGCAACGAATGCTGCCTCTTAGGGAAGTTGGAGGAGAATTGTATATAACCTAGTGGTAGAACAGGTTTACAATCTATTAATGCCATCACAAAAGCATATGGACCCTCAGGGTCACATTTCAGCTCCCATCTTGTGTATTAGGAGTGGAAGTGATTTCACAGACAATCCTCTGGTGCCCGGTCATAAGACAATCCGATCACCTATCCTGCTTCTCCTCGCTGCACGTGATTGATGAGACCTGAACTCATTTTCCGTTCCCTTTTTATAGAAGAAACAGCACCCTATTCCTTTTTTCTTTTTCCCCAGTTCCTTCTGACATCTTGTAGATGTCTTGTCTTCTGGGTCGTCTTCTTTTTCAATCGCACTTTGAAGTCTAGCTGCTTTTGTGCACATCCGGGTAATGTCTGTAAATGAATTTTGTCTCTCAGGTCTGGTCCTGGTTTACATTATTGTGTATTGAGTCGGTTGGGATTGTCCTGTGGAAAATCAGAAGCACGGGATCCTTCTTAGCTCATCTTGGCAGGAGGAGCGAGGTTGGGTTACGGAGAACTTTGCTTAGTCAACGCCACTAAACCCATATTCTGTTCAATGACCATGGAATATTATATATGTATCACACATACAATTTAGGCTTTTGCTTTCATTATAATAAATAATTTAAAAAATATATATATATATATTTATTTATTATTTTTTTTTATTATTTTTTATTTTTTTTAATGAACGCAAAGGCCAAAAAATCATGTGATTGGTGCTAGATAACTAATAGTCAATAAAATGATTTTCTAACTTTTTTTTTGAAAAATGGAGAGAAGCTGAAGAGCGTTTTTGGGGGGCCCAGCGTGTCCACGCTTTCCACAGAGCCCATTGATTTTTAATAAGAATTATGTCATGCTCCATGTCACCTATGGTGGCACTGCACTAACCGCCATGTCTCCCAGCAGATTACAGCTGATCTCTTGGAGGACAGCTCATGATCCGTTCCTCCTTTTGGGTTTTCACATGACAAGTAGAGCGCTGGTGAGAACCATATGGCAAAACCTGACACAAGTTACAGTGAATTATTGTGGGTGTTTGTAAAACTGCTACAAATGGAGGTAACAAAAAACCCTAAAAACGGAGCGACCAGGACCACCGCAATGCGCACTTCCCCCGACGTGCCTTTCTGCCTAGATCCTTTCTCAAAGCTCTGATGTAGCAGTAGCAGAAAGCATGTTTTTGGCCGCGTGACCAAATTGCCATGTCGCCCCAGCCTTAAACAGAATCTGTCACTAGGCTTTTGCTCATCTGAGAGCAGCGTAAAGAGACTCTGATTCCAGCGATGTGTCACTAAGTGTGATACAATCAGAGTTTTTAGATGTAGCAGAGCTCAGAAAGCTAATGCTGCCCACACCACAGTACTTGAGTACATTGTATATTGACAGTGAGCTGCTAATCAGTCCTGGGGGCGTGGTTGGACCAGGAGGCAAGAGACACCTAGTCCTGTAGTGATAATCCCCTGCTGATAAAACACTCATTGTATTGAGACAACAACACACAGCCTAATAAGTGACACTTCACTGAAATCTGTGTCTCCTAACCAGTGTAAATTGCGTTATTCATATTTCTTCTTCTTTTTTTGTCTATTACACTGGCTTTTGTTTCTCCGCAGCTGTAGAGCCACAGTCCTGGGCAGTTCGTGTAATTGTCTTTATATGTCGGAGGAGACGTTTCTTTTTATACATGGGGGTGGGGATGGGACTCTCGTCTGGGGCCTTATAAGGGAACTTACATCTGACCCTTAACCTTCCAAGTCCCACAAGAGTAAAGACTGAACCAGGGAAAGCTCAGAGCGTCTTAGGAGCTTCTTCAGACATACAAAAACATGTTTCTTAGTTTGTAGGCCCATCGTCAAGGAAACACTGAGAAAAAGGTGTGTGGGGGGGGGGGGATCTGTTGTGGCACTCTCAGGCTAAATGTACAAAATACATTTTTATTGCTGGTTATTGGCAACTGAGAGGCCGCGGTCCCCAGAGATGCGTCTGTCATAGCTGGCAGCTGTTCCCCGGCCCACCCCATGAAACCCCCTCGTCAGTAGAGAAAGTGAAAGTTTCATACTTGAGGCTACGAGTCACTGACTTATCTGGAGAAACGAGCTTCATGTGTAAAAATAGCCGCGGAGTGCCGGCATCATGTGTCGTTCACACCCGGTCCGCTCTTCCCTCTACAAACAATCCTACATTTTTCCATTATCAGGTTGATCAGTCACACAGTTATACAATATGGCCACAAACCTGAACATCATCCTACAGCTGCTCTTACTGTATAGAGCTCAGACGTCGGGGTTCGCTGACCCTTTATGTGCATGGTCGCCATACAAGTCAGACGTCGGGGTTCGCTGACCATTTATGTGCATGGTCGCCATACAAGTCAGACGTCGGGGTTCGCTAACCCTTTATGTGCATGGTCGCCATACAAGTCAGACGTCGGGGTTCGCTGACCCTTTATGTGCATGGTCGCCATACAAGTCAGACGTCGGGGTTCGCTGACCCTTTATGTGCATGGTCGCCATACAAGTCAGACGTCGGGGTTCGCTGACCCTTTATGTGCATGGTCGCCATACAAGTAATTTTTTCCAGGAAAAAACAATGTACTTGAAGGGTATCTGAGCCGCTGTTTCATTACACATTAATGGCGTGTTACAGACAGAAACTTTCAATTCACGCGTATGTATTTATTCATATCGATCCAAAGGGGGCCTCACCTTGTTCCTGCCCTTCCGGGGCTTAGGTTTCATAAGGCCACGTTCACACGCTGAGTATTTGGTGAGTTTTTTACCTCCGTATTTGTAAGCCAACACCAGGAGTGAGTGATAAATACAGAAATGGTGACGTGTTTCTATTAGACTTTTCCTCTGATTGTTCCACTCCTGATTTTGGCTTACAGATACGGAGGTAAAATACTGACCAAATACTGAATGTGTGAACGTGGCCTTACACAGGGAAATAAACCACATCATGACTGCTGCTGTATGTGATATATTTAAAGAGGTCTGTGATCCCAAAAAGCAAAAAAAAACCATATATTAATAATGGTGCACGATATATGGACATAGATATTGGGACACACATCTTAATCATGGAGTTAAGGCTTTTCACTCGGTCCCATTGCACCCTGACACCTCGCCATGCTGCATGCCGTCTGAGGTACTTACATGGGTGACATAATGTCGGTGGTGCAGAGCGCCCTGATACCAGCGTGGTCCTTTAACAGGAGCCACCGGGGTAACAAGTTCGTCCATGACATTTCTTCCCTCCTAAATCTTCCCCCATCACCTGTGAGTGATGATATTGGGAAGTGGATGGAAACGTAGCCACAAAGTGGAGACCCCATAACGTTACAGAGCCAGGGGTCTGAGGAGCAGAGGGCAGAAAAGTCACCAACGTTCTGCTGAGTCCAGACCTCCTCTGGTATAACATCAGCACAAACGGTTCACCCCCCAGCGGGAACTTCATGCAGCCTTACATCACCAAGCACAATGCCAAATGTCAGATGGAGTGGTATAAAGCTGCCATCACTGGACTCTGGAGCAGTGGAAATGATGAGTCTGGGTTTGGTGAATACCCAGGTTATTACCTGCCTGACTGCATTGTGTTGGCTGTAAAGTTTGGTGCAGGAGGGGTAGTACCATGGGGGTGTTTGTCAGGAATCGGCACTTGGTTTTAGAGAAGAAGTTTCTTGATGTTCAGCGTACAAGACATTTTAGACAATTGTAACGTTCAACTTTGTGAGAACATTTTGGGGAAGGCCCTTTTTTCTGTTTCCGATGAATGCAGAGCGTGAGCCCAGCCCTTTCCTCCAGCACTAGCATCTGACCAGATAAATGCTCTTCTGGATGAAAAGCCAAAAATTCCCAATGTTTGCTTTTCACACTTCACTAATTTTAATTAAACTGTACTAATCCTAACTGCCATCTCAGGTGAGGACACCAAAACATGATGGTTTAAAGTTGAGAAAATCACAAAAATAAATGGGTTTCACATACTGCTGTACATGCTTTTTTTTTCCCACTAAAAACGCAGCAAAACTTGATACCTGCTGTGTAGACCCGGTGTCTTCCGTGACACTACTCAGACAACACAGGGTGAGGGTAAAACAGCGTGGCAATACTTTATTGAACCACAAAGCGGACAATAAACATATAGAGCAGTCTCAGCAAATACCCAAGATGGTACAACATTACACAGTCTCACCCTTCCGCTCCGCCCGCCTGGGATAGAACAGCCGCGACTTTGGAGACTTCCAGGGCCGACTACCTCAACCAGTGGCCCCCCCGCTTCTGGCGGACCCCCACAGAGAGGAGGTAGCGGCAAGCTTAGGAAGCTATCAGTCCCATCGAGGTACAAGACCAGGAGACCCAAGGGTCCCACCCTGGCTTCTCCGAGAGTTTCCATGGGGCCAGGTGACCTGTGGGTCCCTCCTGGCAACTCCAAATGTCTCCATGGGTTCTAGGCGACAGGTGGGTCTCTCCTAGCAACCCCAAAACAACATATCAATGCGGCCAGGTGACTTCTTCGTCCTCTCCTGGACTCCCCAAAATGTATCCATGTCTCTCTGATGGTTAAATGGAGCAGATCCGTATCTTTTCAGTCAAGGCCGGTACCCTTAGACTAGAATCGTGTAAAATACAAATCTGTGTCTCTTTGGATAATGCCATGCAATCAATCTGCTGTCCTGAAGGATGTCTTTCATTCTCCTTCTAAAGTCTTTCTGAATCTCTGTCCCAAGACTGACTCCTACAGAAGCATATCTCCTTTTTAAATACACATCCACAGGTCAAGGGGTTTTTAGAGGGCAGCCTCACATGGCTCAGCTATCATTGTTTTAGCTAATCCATTTACATAGTTGGTATCACAGTGGCTATTGCAAATAAATCTCTTGCTGACTCTTAGTACAATTTGTCATTAGCATAGTAAACATGATTGTTTCCAAATGAATAGAATTCAACATTCAGGGTTATTCAAATATACAAATACTTGCTTGTCCACAGCCACAGAGATGCACACATTTACAAGTCAATTTAAATACAATAGTGTATTTCTCTTGGCTTAACAAATCTAAACGTCTGGCTTAAGATTTTACTCTGGATCGTCACACCTGCGTTTTTGCACTTACTCATTTCTTTCTATGGGTGAAAAAAAAACGCTGCAAAACACTGAACGTGACGCGCATCAGTTTTCCAATTCAGTCAGGGGGGAAAAAAAACAAGTCTGTGCATGAGATTTCTGAAATCTCATAGCTTTTGCTGGTACTGTAAAATGCAGCTTTTTACTTGCATAAACGAAAGCAGCAAAAATACGTGTGAACATAACCTAAGGATGCTTATGAAATGCTACGATCATGGGCGTACCCAGGATCAAAACTAGGTGGGGGCAAGCCATGGTCGTTCTGGTTGTAAAATCTTAAAACGAAAAAGGTGAATGAAATGAAAATTTTAAGAAAATTATATGTAATTATAGAAGTGCTTTATTAGTTATTACAATTATTTGCTTGCAAAAAATTTTGATTTTTATTCTAATTACATGTCTTATACTAATATCATTTTTCTTGGGTTTGAAGAAAACTTGTTCAAAACTTTAGTTTCAATCCAGTCCTGATTTTCCTTGAAGAATTTCCGATGGACTCATCAAACACAATCCAGTCAGTCTGTCCTCTCCCATTGTACTTCTGAGCCAGGTCTTTACCCTTCGAAGGGTACTGAAAGATCTTTCAACAGTAGCTGTGCTGGACGAGAAAGCACTTAAAATGAAGAGTGCGTGCCTTGTTGCAGGGAAAAAATATTAGCCTCCTCAAAAAGTGCAGCCACTTCACTGTCTTTAACTACCTGTCCTTTCTCCAGGTCCGGACCGGTTCCTACTCCCAAGGCCCAGGTCCTTCCAAATTTCAATAATTACACAGTGATTGAGTATATTGTGTAATTTACACTGGCTGGCTGCCACAGTCACTGGCCGCCGGCCCACAGTAACAGGACAAGCGCTTCGCTCCGGCGGGATTCTCAGAGACAGCACGCCTCAGGAGTCAGGACCCTGATCAGGTGACATGCGGCGTACTGTGTCACTCAGCGTGCGTTAAAGGTAATCCCAGCCGGACCCCATGCAGTGACACTGCGCAGTTCCGGCCGCCGGGTGCAGAGCAGTCACCTGCGGCCGGCTGCAGAGGGAACTTTCGCTGGCCGTGACCGCCGGTGATCTAAGTGTGTGTGCGGCAGGGCCGGCTCCAGGTCTTTGTGGGCCCTGGGCGAAAGAGTCTCAGTGGGCCCCTTTAACACATACCACGATTCATGATGCACAGATACCGAAGAGAAATATATATATATATATATATATATATATATATATATATATATATATATATATATATATATATATATATATATATATATATATATATATATATATATATATATATATATATATATATATATATATATATATATATATAATTAGTACAATGCAAAGATTTCACTTCTTACATTACATGAGTGATATCTATTGTAAATTCCACAATAGCTCAGAAACCAGCGAATCGCTCCATACAGTATACTGGCCCCCATATAACGCTCCATACAGTATACTGGCCCCCATATAACGCTCCATACAGAATACTGGCCCCCATATAACGCTCATGCAGGCTGTGTCCCCCCCATCCATATAATGCACCATGTAGGATGTCACCCCCCCCCCCTCATAATGCCCCTTTCAGGATGACGCACACCCCCCTCCCTTATAATGCCCCATGCGGGATAATGGACATGCAGCAAAGAAAAGTGGTATGTATGAATAGACAGGGAGCATTTAAGTATAAAATGTAATAATTTTATTAGTGAGAAAAAGGACTGAACACAACATAGAAAATTAAAAACATTTAAAAGAGCATTGTGCTTCAATAAGTACCACAGCGATATCACATATCAAAATGTACCAACCATGGCCAAAAATAAGACCTCCTATCACCAAGAGACACCACCAATAGGTGTCTGAGGACATTAAAATGCACCTGGCTACATATGTAAGCCCATGCAGATCCCTATAATCCTTAGGCTATAACAACAAATAGCAGCTTATCCTAAATTCCTAAGGGATAAGTATATGAACAGAGGGGACATAAGTCCCTAAATCAAGAAATAAGAAAATCCCAAGATACAACCTGTGGGTTAGGGATAGAGCTGTCTCAGTATGCAGAGGATAGGTAGGTCAATGAGAGACCATTACCCCACGCTTATCGCCACTAGCTTTGTGGCTTCATAAGGGGAGAGATGTGGTGTCTCCTCTTGTGTGTTGTTTGCCCCATGCAGGATGTCACCCCCCCCCCCCCCCTTCCTTATAATGCCCCATGCAGGATGTCACACACACCCCTCCCTTATAATGCCCCATACAGGATGTCACACAACCACCCCATATAATGCTCCATGCAGGATGTCACACACCCCCACCTCACCCCCTCCCTTATACTGCCACATGCCTCCATACAATAAAAATAAAAAATAAAATACTCACCTCACGTCTCACCTGCTGCTGCTCCGGACTCCAGCGTCGCCGGCCTCATCCCGCTCTGCGCTGTGACTGCTCAGGAGAGCGCGCGGTGTAAAGACGTCACCATGCCCTCTGACCTGAGACGTCACAGTGCAGCAGCCGCGGAGGATGCAGGAGCTGCTGCGGAGGCACGGGGAGGGTTAAGTATTGTGCCGGGGCCCTGAGCAAGCGGGGGGGAGCGGGCGCTGACACCGCTCTCCTCCGCTCACGGGTCCCATAGCGCGCGTGTGCCCGACAGTAAGGGGTCCCTGTTGTGCGACGTGCGTCCCTGCTACCCACCTGCCCCACTGTGGGTACGCCCATGGCTACGATTGTAAGACTTGATACTAATGTTTCAGCATGGAGGTGATACACAAAGTACCATGCACATTAGATATCAACATCCTGTCTCTTTGGCCTGGCTGACTGAGTGTCCTTGCCAGGGCTTGCAGGTCTTACAAGCATTGGTTACATAATAGAGCACACGTCTTGTTTCCCGGCATGTACACACTGATGTTTCTTTCATTTTCTAAGCTCACATTGTTACCAGTGGGGAGCACTAGCATTTGCAGGCTTCCTTGTGTATTGTGATGCTATGTGTTCAGGGCTTTAATTTTTGCTGCAGTTTGCAGAAAAAAAAGGCCATTATGACAGACTTGGTAACATGCAATAATTTCTGGGGGGTTATATGGCTGTGGTTCTGCACCAAAACCCACATATGGGAATCTCCTACATGACATCTGGTTGTATTCTATTCTGATCTATAGGTTTAATATGTGCACAAGATGACAAGCTGCAGATACAGATCGTAGCGCAATCCTTAAGCACCCCATACACATGAACATCAACCAAACCTGCTGATTATAATCAGGTTCCACTGACAGACTATGTGAGTGGGGGGGCCCCGACAGATGATTGTCAGGGAAGTGAATGTTCCAGCGCGTCTGACTGGCTCCCAGCGCGTCTGACTGGCTTCCAGTCTGATGATGCTTTTGTTTTATAAGAGATGAGTTGCCACCAGTGTTGTTTCTTATATAGAGAGCAGGAGAGCTTAGCATATTGAGTGCTCCCGAGTATGGGAGAGACTGCCAAGGTAACTGCTGGACGAACGATTGGCTTACAGCCATATAAGGTGCATGGGGAGCTTAAAGGGGCTGCCTGGGACTTTTAACAGTGATGACCTCCAATGTCTGGTCATAGAGGTTGTGACGCCCGGCACCCCCATCAATCAGCTGTTCCCAGTGGCAGCAGTGGCCGGAACTGCTTGATTGCAGAGCTGCACAGCTCCAACTGTATAGTGGCCGTGGCTGGATATTGCATATCTGCCCCATATTCAAATCAATAGGGGGCAGATATGCTGTACCCAGCTGCGGCAACTATACCGACAACAGAGCTGTGCTGTGCAGCTCCCTACCAAGCAGTTCTGGCTGCCAATGACACCGGGAACCACTGATCGCTTGTGCCGGGTGTCATACACTCACCGAGCAGACATTGATGACCTACCCTAAGGATAGGCCATCAATGTTAAAATCGCAGACAACCCCTTTTAATACATTTGGTAAAGTATAAGAGATGAGCAGTTGTGCCTGGGTGAGTTTTGGCAGACAAAGCTTTCCCATAGTAGGTGTCCTCTTGTATGTGGTGTGCCAAGCAGCATTTTTCTTACTGCATCCTCAAAGTGTTAGCAGATGTCTCTGCATCTAGGTTAGATATTATGTACTCCTGAATCTCTTGTGATGTACCTAAACTGCTTTGCTTTTTTGCCACAGGCTATGACTTTGCGGCAGTCTTGGAGTGGTTCGCCGAACGCGTGGATCGCATCATTCTGCTTTTTGACGCTCACAAGTTGGACATATCCGACGAATTTTCCGATGTCATCAAAGCTCTCAAAAACCACGAGGATAAAATCCGAGTTGTGTTAAACAAGGCCGATCAGATTGAAACCCAACAGCTGATGAGAGTCTACGGGGCCCTCATGTGGTCACTGGGGAAGATCATCAACACTCCAGAGGTGGTGCGCGTGTACATTGGGTCATTCTGGTCCCATCCTCTACTCATCCCGGACAACCGCAAATTGTTTGAAGCCGAGGAACAAGACTTATTCAAGGACATTCAGTCCTTACCAAGGAACGCTGCCCTCCGCAAGCTAAATGACCTCATTAAAAGAGCCAGACTGGCTAAGGTAAGCAGAAGGGATTGATTGCTATTTATTCTGGCTCAAAAAGGGTCCCAAGTGGAAGACTCTTCTCAATCATCCAACCCCTCGATGGCAACTGAGGAGGTTCTCGGCGTGAAATGCGAAGGTGGTCTACTCAGCAGATACATAGTCCTAGAAGCCACCGCACTCACCACTGTGGATCAATAAGTGTTTTCCTTTTTGAAACCGCACATACATATAATAGTAAGCCGGACATTTCAGTCCATACACCATAATGGCCCTATTACTTGTAGTGCTTGAAATGCCACTATGGCCAGTGACTGCCATGGGACCTGAAAACGCCCACACTTTTTGGATGTCTTTGACTTATCTTAAAGGATCGGTCCTCAATATCGTAGTCCTGGAAAATCCCAGGACGGTGTTAGGGCGACAAACCCTACATGTAATAAAGAACAAAACCTTATTGTAATCTGCCCTCTGTTTCCCTTCCAGGTCCACGCTTATATCATTAGTGCGTTAAAAAAGGAAATGCCAAATGTCTTTGGTAAGGACCACAAGAAGAAGGAGCTGATCAACAACCTGGCCGAGATTTACATGAAAATAGAAAAAGAGCAGCAGATCTCACCCGGAGACTTCCCCAGCCTTAAGAAAATGCAGGTATAAGATTTATAATAAGGGTGATAATGTGTGCAGATTTAACACATATCAAGCCATCATCTTAGTGTTACCAGATGGCTACTTTTAATAGTGTCACCTGAATGTGCTGCCCTGTGCAAAGGTTGCATATTATGGGTACAGGTCTGCCCTATTGACCCAAACGGTGCAAAAAATGTCTTGCTTGGCTAATGATCAGATTAAATAGTAGTAGTCCTTCCTCTGCCGTTCTCATAGTGATTGGCTGGCTGCTGTAACCAGACGGCATCTGCAGGGATAGCTCAGGAATACAGCAGAATCGTGATACAAGACTCTCATAGCGCCTACGGGCTAATAAGCCAGAAGAACGGAACCCATGATATGTTATTTACATGCACAGCGTAGATCCACTTTCCATCTGTATAGTTTTGGGATGTGAAAGCATCAAAGCCATGCAGGAAGCCTCAGTAAGGTATTGGCAGGAAGCAGCACTGAGGCCGACCATTTTACAGGAGTTGCACAGTGCTACCTGTATATATATATTTTTTTTCTGCCCAGAAAATTTCATACAGCAATACAGTAACTCCCTCTGTTTTTGCAGTTCATAGTCTCTGGTGTATTGTAGTTAGGCCATTAAAGGGGTATTCCCATCTCCAAAGACCCTATCCCAATATGTATTAGGTGTAATAATAATATTGGCACATAGCTCCAATTGAAAATGTAATTTAACTCTTCTGATTCAGTGTGTAACTCAACTTATTTGCCGGGCATTACAGTAGCTTAGGTATCATGTTTACCACCACTAGCGACTGACTGTCACTATATGAGTGGTCGTAACCATGGATACCTAAGCTACTGCACTGCCCTGTACATGGGGTGAAGGACATAGCTAAGCTACTGCACTGCCCCACGCATGGGGCGAGCGACATAGCTAAGCTACTGCACTGCCCCACGCATGGGGCGAGCGACATAGCTAAGCTACTGCAATGCCCCGCGCATGGGGCGAGCGACATAGCTAAGCTACTGCAATGCCCCGCGCATGGGGCGAGCGACATAGCTAAGCTACTGCAATGCCCCGCGCATGGGGCGAGCGACATAGCTAAGCTACTGCACTGCCCCGCGCATGGGGCGAGCGACATAGCTAAGCTACTGCACTGCCCCCCGCATGGGGCGAGCGACATAGCTAAGCTACTGCACTGCCCCCCGCATGGGGCGAGCGACATAGCTAAGCTACTGCAATGCCCCGCGCATGGGGCGAGCGACATAGCTAAGCTACTGCAATTCCCTGCGCATGGGGCGAGCGACATAGCTAAGCTACTGCACTGACCCGCGCATGGGGCGAGCGACATAGCTAAGCTACTGCACTGCCCCGCGCATGGGGCGAGCGACATAGCTAAGCTACTGCACTGCCCCCCGCATGGGGCGAGCGACATAGCTAAGCTACTGCACTGCCCCGCGCATGGGGCGAGCGACATAGCTAAGCTACTGCACTGCCCCGCGCATGGGGCGAGCGACATAGCTAAGCTACTGCAATTCCCCGGGCATGGGGCGAGCGACATAGCTAAGCTACTGCACTGCCCCCCGCATGGGGCGAGCGACATAGCTAAGCTACTGCCCTGCCCCCCGCATGGGGCGAGCGACATAGCTAAGCTACTGCACTGCCCCGCGCATGGGGCGAGCGACATAGCTAAGCTACTGCACTGCCCCGCGCATGGGGCGAGCGACATGGCTAAGCTACTGCACTGCCCCGCGCATGGGGCGAGCGACATGGCTAAGCTACTGCACTGCCCCGCGCATGGGGCGAGCGACATAGCTAAGCTACTGCACTGCCCCGCGCATGGGGCGAGCGACATAGCTAAGCTACTGCCCTGCCCCGCGCATGGGGCGAGCGACATAGCTAAGCTACTGTCCTGCCCCGCGCATGGGGCGAGCGACATAGCTAAGCTACTGCCCTGCCCCGCGCATGGGGCGAGCGACATAGCTAAGCTACTGCCCTGCCCCGCGCATGGGGCGAGCGACATAGCTAAGCTACTGCCCTGCCCCGCGCATGGGGCGAGCGACATAGCTAAGCTACTGCCCTGCCCCGCGCATGGGGCGAGCGACATAGCGAATCAGAAAAACTATACTTCTTTTCTAATTGGAGGAATTTGCTAATATTATTTATTAATAATAATAATAAACCTACTACATATTGGGATAGGATCTTGGAGATTGGAATAATCCCTTTAGATACAAATGTTGAAACTGATTACGAACAGCGCTGCACGGACTGACTGCAGGTCTCCTGCCCTAAACTCAGCAGCCTCATATATGCCAGTCAGCAGGCGGTTCAGTTTGGGTCAGGAGACCCGCGGCCGGTCCATAGCTGCATTGCAAAACAGACCATTCTTGCAATGGAAGATCCAGCAGTCGGACCAGGTTTTCCAATGTGAGAATGGCCTCGTGTTTCACACACGTGTGCACCTTTCTGTTCATGCAGAGACGAGGGATAAAGAAGCTGTCATTCATTATGTAATGAAGCGATTTGATTTTCCAATGTACTTTGTGAAGGAGTTCCTCAGTTCTGAAAATCCCTGCTTGCTGATCTTCAGAAGGAATCCATTGGATAAAAATCCTTCGAGACACAACTATACAAACATGTAGCCAGAACAGATTGTTATCCAATGGCAGCTAGTGGAGATTTAGACAACTATGAAAGGATAATTGTAAAATGGAAACTTTTGATTATACAATGAATAACATTTTGTTTTCTGACACCATAATACGCCTTTTATTATGCATACATTAGGGCAAGTAAATTGCAAATATACAAATCCTTTTCCACATACCGCCCCACAGCACCAGTGACTGTTAATACCATGCCAGTCAGTGAGGATTCATCCATTCAGACATCCATACGAATTGGTCCAAGATTGCACCACAATGCACGGACTGGCCGCAGGTCTTCCCACCCGATCGTGACGGCTTCATAGAAGTATATGAAGCCGTCACACTCGGGTCTGGAGACCCGCCGGCCAGTCCGTGCATTAGCGGTCCAATCTCAGACCGATTTGTACAGTCGTCTAAATGTGCCCTAATGTTGTGATACATGTGCACGGCACCAGGGATGCCAGTCACACCCATGCCCTGATGCCTAGAGTGCCCAAAAAGTTTCTTATGAGAAAATACTAAAGACCTGTGATGATTGGGGGCCCTGTTGGAGACTTTGCATTGGGGTTCATGAGCTTCGAGTTACTCCACTGCACAACACATTGGGTGCAAAGTAGACCTTGTAAAGTAGTTTGAGCCAACAGTGTAGATGAAATATAAATCTGTGTAAAGGTCTCATAGAATGTATCTTGATTTTGTCTCCTTTTAAGGAAATTTTAATGACCCAGGACTTCTCAAAGTTCCAGTCCATAAAGCCAAAGTTGCTGGACGCAGTCGATGACATGCTCGCTAACGACATTGCGAAGCTTATGGTCCTGGTCAGACAGGAAGAATCCCAAATGACAAATCAAATAGTCAAAGGTGGAGCATTTGAAGGAACCATGAATGGTCCATTTGGCCATGGATATGGGGAGGGAGCCGGAGAGGGTATTGATGACGTAGAATGGGTAGTAGGTAAAGATAAACCAACCTACGATGAGATATTTTACACACTTTCTCCTGTCAATGGAAAAATCACAGGTGCCAGTGCCAAAAAGGAGATGGTGAAGTCCAAGCTGCCCAACACAGTTTTGGGCAAAATCTGGAAGTTAGCAGATGTGGACCGAGACGGCTTTCTGGATGATGAAGAATTTGCTTTAGCCAATCACTTAATAAAAGTGAAGTTAGAAGGGCACGAGCTGCCGGCAGATCTTCCGTCTCACCTAATCCCACCTTCAAAACGGCGAGGAGAGTGACCCCAGCTTCTGTGCATCTTCAGCGTCTTCCATGGTTTTTTTCCTTGCCTTAAATGCCTCATCAGAAAACTACAGCAGTAAATAAAACGAGACTGATTTACTGATGGAGCCAGGGTGATGTGTCCGAGCGAATATTAGCAGGACTGGGGGGGGGGGGGGGGGGACACTGTCATCTTATATAAAGCTATTCTGTCCTGTGGGTCCCGGCACCATTTATGTAAAGGGAGACTCGTCCTATCACACGGTGGCCATCACTAATAATCCTCCTATCTTATTTTTCACTTTATTTTATTACCTTGCAAAACCGTGAAGCTGCTAAGATTTGTTAACATTTCCTCGCACCCCAGTGTTATTTTTTCCAGCTCGAATAACTGTCCTAAAGGATGAACATGATGGTTGTTAGTTTGACCTGATGCTAATCTACACTCCAGCCTTCTTCAGTATTAAATATTGAGTTTTGCATTCTTTTTTTTTTTGCTTATTGCCTTTTATCATAAGCTGAAATTACATCTGAAGTGTTATTTAAGGGGTATCCTCATTTCAGTTAGAAATGACATATTCACAGGATCTTCCGTAGATAGATGCAGGTTCCACAGCTATCTCGAGACTGGTGGTCCCCGACCCTGTCTTGAGGCTGTGCATGTGCAGATCACTTCTATGGGAAATCGCTGCCACCTTTCACTGTGGGATCATTACTGGTACTGAAGGATCCCCATTCTAGACAGATGTTGTATCTGTCAAACCGATACGGACTGTTCTGTAGGCCATAACTATCTACGAAAGGATCCTTTAGTGGACAAGAAAGTCTTTACTAGCTCGTTCTACTTATTGTTGGAGTGAGGACATTTTGTGGCCAAACAGCCAAAGCTGCAGCTTCTTCCCATCTTGTGGATGGCGATCAAGATCCTTGCCTCGTCCCCAGGATGGCACTGCCCAAGCACAGAACAGGATAGGTGGTCACGAGAATGCTGGACTGGAGTGGACTACTCAAGGTTTCATTCATTTCATGCCATTGTCGTTTTTCATGGACATTGATTGCCGTCGTTACCATTTTATTTCATGTTTTGTGAAAACATGCACATACTTAACATATATAATGCAGAACACCAACCTGTGCCTTTCCTTCTGTGATTTCTGTTATATAAAATATAAAAGTTTTTATCCAAGCTTCTATAGACTTGACCTACTTGTGTCCCGATGCTCTGAGAATATACTGGATGTGCACCAGCAACATGCTTGACTTGTATCTTTCTTTTAACTGAGCGCAAGATCATTCTCTTTTCTGTAATGGCTATTAAATGAACAGACATGTGTAAATTATTATGCCCGGTCATCAGTATTAGGGTGGGTTTATGGGTTCTAGCCCCCCTCCCCCGGTATGCTGCTGTTCAGTTATCGCCCTAAATGGAATAAGAAAGTTGGCTTCTAAATTCACATAGGTTTATATTCTATGCCATGCTGTCAGGGTGTATGGATGTCGTGCGTGCGTGGTAATAAATACCACGGCCCTCACCATTACATAAGGTTGGTATCTGCTTTGTTTCCGCCATGTCTGCGTATACAGACTACCTCTAGTCCATCTATGGAACGTGCGAGAAGAAAGCTGGTATTCTCAGCCATAAATCACACCTGTTACCCAATGATTTTCTTTTTTTTTAATGCACATAAGGTCCATCCTTTATGTTGATTCATTTCCTAAGTAGCTTAAATTTTTTTTCTTGTATTTTTTAAAAATATTTATAGCAGCCAAAAATAATATAATATAATGATTGGCCCCGTCATGAAGCTTGGTGATTGGTTTGAACCAGACAGTCTCGGAATTTAATAAATATATAAATATATATATATAAAATTCCGAGACTGTCTGGTTCAAACCAAGCTTCATGACGGGGCCAATCATTTAATTACACCTTCTCATCTGCTTGGTTTCCATCTTACTGTACCCTTCCCCGACTCTATGAAGCCAAAACTGTCAATCAAAGAAGAAAGGGGTAGAGATTGAAAGAAAACAAGCAGGTGGAAATGTGTATTAAATTGATTGGCCCCGCCGTGAAGCACCGAGCGGCAGGACTTCGTTCGAATAATTATTCTGTGCTGACAGAGTCCCTTTAATGGATGTAGTTGAACCCAGAAATATTTATTTTTATTTGGGTATTTTTGATTGTTTTATAGCTGTAATAACTATGGTATATCCTTTGTGAGCAATCTACTAAAAGGAAGCAAATTTAAATGTTCTGACTGCAGCAGACCAAAGATATCATGAATATTTAAGAATTGTTCAGCTCCATGTAGAGCAAAATAAAAACAGTGCCCTCTTCTAAATCATGCCATGTTTCTGGCACATTTTCTTTAATAAATGCCCTAACAACCTTGTACAAATCCCTGAGCTCTCCTGATTCTGCCGCTCTTTTTCGTTTTGCTCTGCGTCGCTCCATTGCAGATATATTCACATTTGTTGCTTTTGGAGTGCAGTATGTGAAATCTCCGCTTTCAGTCGCTTTCTTCAGTTTTCCCTGGGGACGTGCACTTTCATCCCTCCCAGGCTTTTCCAATCGCAGCTGATTTATCAGTTTTCTGAGGTGTGATTTGGCAGCATATGGGAGGGTTACATGAAAGCGCACACCCTCAGAGAAAACTGTAGAAATGCTCAGTTGAACTGCAAACAGAAATTTCACAGAGTGCTCTCCAGAATAAACAAATGTGAATATCTCTGCAATGGAGCGACGCAGCGCAAAACAGAAAATGGCAGCAGAATCAGGGGAGCTTAGGGATTATTTTTACAAGATATTTTAATTGTTTTGAGCAAGTGACCATGGGCAATCTAATGGTTTTAATTGTTAGACCTATTCCTATGTAAATCAAAACACAGTTTTAATTATTTCATGGCAAGTGAGTTTTCCTGTTGATATAGTTGAACTATTTTCACTCACCCTTAAACGTTACTAAAATATTACTGCCTTAAATTACCAGTGCTTTCAGTCCAGAATAATCCCGGTGCTTTTTGAGCACCAATGTTGCAAGCTTAACACCGGACCTTCGGCAGTTCATTTTGGTCATTGTGGTGTCCATGTACAACATCCTGACCCAATAATAACTTATGGGCAATTGTACAGCAGCCATTTTTCTACAAGACCACTATGTGGTGGGACACACAGAGCCGATCTGTATTTTGTTGACACAAGGGGCATGTTTTTATTTTGTGTTTTTTTTTTTTTTGTTTCCTTTTAATCTCTGAACACAACCTTGAAGAGTATCTAAACATTTAGGGCATGTGCACATGTTCTGCAGCAGAAAATTCTAAAGTTTTGACACTAGTTTTTGCCATAATTTTGTGTGTTCAGGATGTCCTCCCCCCATTGATTTAAATGGGTAAAAACACAAGGAATTTACATATTGCAGATATGAAACTGCTTCAACTATTTAATGAAAAATAAGCAACATGTGCATGAGTGAGTTTGTTTTTATTCCTTTCATATTTCAGTGCCTTAATAATTACAAGTAGATTGATGGGGGTCTGAGTCCTAAAATCCTCTGTAAGACATTGTTATTACGGTAATGTGTTTTTCAGCTGTCTCATTATCATCACAGGCAGGATTAGGATCATAACACTTCTTTACACAGTTGAAAAACAGTATCCCTCATTCACAATACGAGATATCATAGCTTCCCCTCCCTTCACAATTATCTTTGCACCTTCTCATTAGATGCTTCAGTATAAAAGATGGGGTGTGCCAGTTTATTGCTGCTAATGTACATGTGCATTTCCTGAAACAAAAGGACGCCTCAGTCTAGAATAGCTCCACGGCCAGGGTGAAAATTGCAAGTTTCCTATCTTTTTTTTCATTCTGCTTGTGATATGAATAAATACATGGAACCTAAGAATTTGATCAATACAGCAGGTCATTTTCTGATACTTTACTGTCCATTTAAAGATGAGGCAGACGTCTACACTTCTGTGGGTGTCACCATCTTAGGCTATTTTCCCAGGCAGTGAAAATGCAGCACATTTCCCACACTTTTTTACAGTGCCAGTGTCATAGTGCATGCGACTTTAAGAAATCAAAAATACAATAAAAAAAAAATCCACAGAATAAATTGATAAGAGCTGCAGGTTTGAGAGCCGCAGTAAGTTAATTCATGCGGCAGAATATAGGTGCACATGATATCCTTTGACATATTGTCTTTACTGTAATTCCCAATTTATTGATTGATGGTGATCTAACCTTTGCAACTCTCAGTAGCCCCATGAACATGTGCTCTGGGGACTCGTCTTCAATGGTGCTCAAGGTCGAACTCTGCTCCAGTCATTGTCTATAGGACTGCTAGACATGGCAGAGCATTGAGCTTTCTCTGGCAGTCCCATAGACAATGAATGGAGCGGAGCCCGAGGATGCATACCTCCGATCCCTCAGGACCAAGGGTGATCATCAAGGGATAAATTGTTATTTTTGGAATAACCCTTAAACTGCTGGCTGCTTTGAAATTGCATGTCACTTGTCAGGTTTGGCATGATTTATACAGTCCGTGATACTGTTTCTTACCAGGATTCCAAGAAAATTGGCATCAGAGGAGCCTGGTGGCCTTTAACCGTTTCCATTTATAACATTATTATTATTTGTTTTTAGAGCAATATTATCACACCGCAATACTAGCCCTCTGCAGGTGCCCCGATCTTTGTTGACAGGCTCTAGTGGTGAGATAATGACTTCTGCGCACATGACCGCTGCAGCCAATCATTGAGATAAGCAGATTGTGCCTTCTACCTCGGCATCGCTGCAGAGCTCATATGTGCCGTAGTTTTGAAGTCCCAGACGGGCGCATTGGTGGAGGTACGAATCTGGACCAGCAAAGTATCATTGTATTTGTTATTTTCTACCGGTGCAACAGTAAGGCCAAATATGAGTCCAGTGGGCGGTCCTACTAGTGATTGACAGTTATCTCCACATGCAGTGATACAGGGAAGACTGTCAAATCACTGAATAGGACCGCCCACTGGACTCTTGTGTATAAAAACACCAGGGATTTCAATGAATAAAATAAAAGTTTTACAGAAACTTTTCCCACAAAAATGTCTATCAATCTGATCAGCTCCTGTTGTAAGATCCCGCACTGCAGATCTGGTAACTGTAACTGTCCAATTCATCTGTAACCAACCTCATTCAGATGGAACTAATTTTTAGGTAACGTTCACATGTTGCATATTCGGTGCAGAAAATCCGCATCCTAATCCAGGACCAGCTAAATTGATGACATTTCAACAAATCTCACCTGCACATGGCGGATACTTTCTGCGCAGACATTGACCTGTGATGCTGATTTTTATATCCGCAGCATGTCCATTCTCTGTGGGTTTCCCTATTTGGGCTGAGTTCATAACTGCCAACTTAATATTCATTTCAAAACTGAAACTTTCTGTATGTAAAATCTGTGCATGTTTTCTGCGCTTATTTACAAATGTTTCTGTGTGATTTTTTTTTGGTTGTAGGCAGCATTTATCCTGTGGGTTAGGGTATGGAAATGAATGGGAAAATCAGCATTAAAAAGATGCATTTCCGCAACAAAAATTGACATTTGGTAGGGGTTAAAAAAAGAAAACCGCAACAAAAGATGTTTTTTTGCGCTGATTCAAGTTTAAATTTGCATTTAATATGCAACATGTTAACCCAGTTTTGCAATGGAAAGAGTAAAATCTGCATGTACTGCTTTACTGCAGATGAGCTGTAGGAACGCTGCAAAAGAAAAATCCACAACAAATCTGCAATGTGTTAATTCGGCTGCATGTCAACATTTAAAGGTTTTGAGTTTTTTTACTGCAGAAACAGCGTCACTCTAGTTCAGAGATTGATTCTGGTATAGCTGCTCCTCCATACTCAAGTGGATGAGGTACAACTGCAAGGGCATAATGATTGTGGTTCTATAAAAGAAAGGGGCTCATGATGGGGGACATACAGTGGGTACGGAAAGTATTCAGACCCCTTTAAATTTTTCACTCTTTGTTTCATTGCAGCCATTTGGTAAATTCAAAAAAGTTAATTTTTTCTCATTAAAGTACACTCTGCACCCCATCTTGACTGAAAAAAAGAAAAATGTAGAAATTTTTGCAAATTTATTAAAGAAAAACTGAAGTATCACATGGTCATAAGTATTCAGACCCTTTGCTCAGTATTGAGTAGAAGCACTAGTTTGAGCTAGTACAGCCATGAGTCTTCTTGGTACTTTAATGAGAAAAAAAATGAACTTTTTAGAATTTAGCAAATGGCTGCAATGAAACAAAGAGGGAAAAATTTAAAGTGGTCTGAATACTTTCCGTACCCACTGTATATACCAGGAAGAGGCCCAGGATGGGGGACATATATACCAGGAAGGCGCCCAGGCTGGAGGACATATATACCAGGAAGAGGCCCAGGATGGGACACATATATACCAGGAAGAGGCCCAGGATGGGACACATATATACCAGGAAGAGGCCCAGGATGGGAGACATATATACAAGGAAGAGGCCCAGGCTGGGGGACATATATACCAGCAAGAGGCCCAGGCTGGGGGACATATATACCAGCAAGAGGCCCAGGCTGGGGGACATATATACCAGCAAGAGGCCCAGGCTGGGGGACATATATACCAGGAAGAGGCTCAGGCTGAGAGACATATATACCAGGAAGGGGCTCAGGCTGGAGGACATCTATACCAGGAAGGGCCTCAGGCTGGAGGACATCTATACCAGGAAGGGGCCCAGGCTGGGGGACATCTATACCAGGAAGAGGCTCAGGCTGGGGGACATATATACTAGGATGAGGCCCAGGCTGGGGGACATATATACCAGAAAGGAGCCCAGGATGGGACATCTATACCAGGAAGAGGCTCAGGCTGGGGGACATATATACCAGGAAGAGGCTCAGGCTGAGGGACATATATACCAGAAAGGAGCCCAGGATGGGACATCTATACCAGGAAGAGGCCCAGGCTGGGGGACATATATACCAGGAAGAGGCCCAGGCTGGGGGACATATATACCAGGAAGAGGCCCAGGCTGGGGGACATATATACCAGAAAGGAGCCCAGGATGGGACATCTATACCAGGAAGAGGCCCAGGATGGGACATCTATACCAGGAAGAGGCCCAGGCTGGGGGACATATATACCAGGAAGAGGCTCAGGCTGGGGGACATATATACCAGGATGAGGCCCAGGCCGGAGGACATATTTACCAGGAAGAGGCCCAGGATCGGGGACATTACAACATAATTAAGGATGGGGGGGTGGGGAGGCAAGGCAAACACGTCTTTATAGGGTTTAGAACACTACAAGGGCCCATATATCTGAGCAACATGCATGGGGTGTCAGGTCCAAATTCTGAACAGGGGCCCATCAGACTAGTTACACCACTGATTAGCTGTAATACCAGATACTGCCCACAGACAAGAGTGGCGCTGTTTTAGGAAAACTTTTTTTTTCTAATATCAACACGATCTCACAAAGTAACTGGCATAAAAAGTGTTAACGTGAGATTATTTGTGTCTAGAGGTGTCTGTATTTGTCCCATTTGTCTGGCTGTAGACAGCATTTGTATCGGTGCATTCCTTCTCAAGGCAGCAGACATTGTACACTGCAGAGCGTTGTGCTGCTTTCTGGGAAACTGGGCCGCGCAAGCGCAGCTCACAGACTGGCAGGGCGCTCCGCTTGCACTGCGCAAGCGCAGACATCAGCTGTTTCCGCGCTTGCGTAATTCTAGTTTTGCTTTACGTTTGAGATTCGGCGAATATGGCCACTAGCTCTGTGATGGAGGAAGAGGAGGGGAAGAGACGGAAGGCTCACGGGATGCTGAAGCTCTACTATGGAATAAACGACGAAGGGAAAAGCAGCGAGAAGTCCCTGGACCCGACTGATATCGATGGCGTGCACTTCGGCCCCGAGCTGTACCTCACCAAGGTGACGTCACCTGAGCTCAGCGGATGTGTGACGTCATCTTATACAGCTGGCCGCTCGTGCATGGCGCCACTTAAAGGGATTGTCCACTTTTGGGGACACTTTTTTTTCATTAAATATGTTTATTTTGGGCTAAAAAATATTCATTTGTAATTGGGTTTTATTAAAAATTCTGGACTGTTTGCCTTCTATAGCCTGTGTCTAATGTCGGCTTCAGAATGAGTTAACTGAGAATTCATCAGTGAGTTCATTCTGATGGTCCATTTGGAGAGTTTCTTACTCTTGTTTTTTTGTTTTTTAGCTTCTCTATCACCACAGACCACGTCCGCAGGTAAACAAATAGCCTATAAAAGCAAACGGTGCAACATTTCAATGAAATCCAATTGCAAAAAGTATTTTAAGTAAAAAAAATGCAGTGATGCCACCTGGGGAATGTTATATCGACGTAACCAGTGAGCAAAAAGGAATATTTTTCCTTTTTGTTAACATGGTACAAGGCCTGTACAAGTGCAGAGTAGCGATTACACCATTCTACACATCCGTAATGTGCAGAGATCATAGAGGTGTCGTCCGACTTTAAAAACAAAATGACAGAAGGCCAAGATGGTGGTAAAATAATGCTTGACCTTCCAGCCCAAGCTACTCTGGTAGAAGAGGGAGTGATGACTTCCTATTTTTCAGTCACCTGACTGCTGAGGCTGGTGATTGGCTGCAGCGGTCAGATGACTGCAATATAATGATGTGCTTCAGATGATGTCCCGTTCCAGGTGAACTAAGAAAGGTACTGTACAGACCAAAAGTTTGGACACACCTTCTCATTTAAGATTTTTCTGTATTTTCATGACTATGAAAATTGTACATTCACACTGAAGGCGTCAAAACTATGAATTAACACATGTGGAATTATATACTTAACAAAAAAGTGTGAAACAACTGAAAATATGTCTTATATTCTAGGTTCTTCAAAGTAGCCACCTTTTGCTTTGATGACTGCTTTGCACATAGTCATGAAAATACAGAAAAATCTTTAAATGAGAAGGTGTGTCCAAACTTTTAGTCTGTACAGTATGTTGTTGCTTTTTGCCTGCCGGAGACCACCAGGGTGGGCCGCACTAGAGCGGTGAGTACAGCTCCTTTTATTATTTTAGAACCATCCTTAAAGGGAATCTATCACCAGGTTTTTGCTTACCCCATCTGAGAGCAGCATAATGTAGGGGCTGAGACCCTGATTCCTGTGATGTGTCACTTACTGGGCTGCTTGCTGTAGTTTTTATACTGTTTTATCAGCTGGAGATTCACTAGAGGACCAGTAAACCTGCTGTCATGTAGTCCTCCATATTCATGAGCTCTGTATAACTCCCACCACTGATTTGCAGCTTTCTGCCTATGCACAGTGTATACAGAGAACAGCCAATCAGTGGTGTGGGCGGGGTTATACACAGCTCAACATTCCGAGCTCTGCTAGATCTGTAGCAGAGAAAACTTATTTTATCAAAACTACAGCAAGCAGCACAGTAAGTGACACATCACTGGAATCAGGGTCTCTGCCCCTAGTAGGTGGTAAAAACCTGGTGACAGATTCCCTTTATTAAGTCTCCTATCTCTTAGGCTGTATTGTTGTAGATACATTTGGCAACATTAAGGGTGCCTGATTCTGGTTCTCGTGCCCTTACACTACATATGTACAATTTTTTTTATGGTATTTTTATCATTTTTATGCAGCTGAGGAAAGAAAAATCCCTGGCGGAGCTGATGGACATCGAGGCTGACATGGTGCGTCAGATACGAGCGTTGGACAGTGACATGCAGACTCTGGTGTATGAGAACTATAACAAGTTCATCTCTGCTACAGGTGGGTCCCCGTAGCAGATATGTGGCCCCTGTTCTGCTGCAGGCTAGATGTATAGACATGTTGGAACTGCACCCAGAAGATAAAGCGCTAACCTGCAGTTTCTAAATCCTCAGACACCATCCGGAAAATGAAAAATGACTTCAAAAAGATGGAAGATGAAATGGATGGATTGGCCACCAACATGGCGGTGATCACAGAGTTTAGTGCCTCTATCAGTAGCACGCTGCAGGAGAGGCATCAGCACATCACAAAGCTCAGCGGTGAGTGGCGGCACTCTTATCAGACGTGTTTCCTATGATCCAGCATTAACACACTACTTAAATCTGGATTTTAGATTCAGATTTTGTACCTCCAGAATATCCTATAAAGGACAAACAGGTCTTCAAGGGGCTTGTTCTGTTGTGTTACAATAGGAAATCGATTCACAGGACCTCCTCAGTAGTCTGTAGCTGCCATAAGAGACCCCTGTAAGCCTCCTTCTACCTGCTGCCATCCTCGGAGCCTCTTCTGATCAATAGGCCAAGGTCTAAATCATGCGTGTGTCATTGCCGAAATGTTGACGTCTCACCAAGCCTAGAAATTAGAAGAAGTACCGAGGATTCCAGCAGGCGGTGGGTGGTTTGCAGGACTCCCTTCTGGTGGCCACAGACTTCTGATCAAGGTCATGCTAATTCATTTCTACTGAAGATGCATTTTATACATTTGGCAAGTGTCTTCTTGAATAGCCTGTGTCGGCCTTGGTTATCAGCAGTGGTCCTCATCTCTTGGCCTTGGTTATCAGCAGTGGTCCTCATCTCTTCGCCTTGGTCATCAGCAGTGGTCCTCATCTCTTGGCCTTGGTCATCAGCAGTGGTCCTCATTTTTTGGCCTTGGTTATCAGCAGTGGTCCTCATTTCTTGGCCTTGGTTATCAGCAGTGGTCCTCATCTCTTGGCCTTGGTTATCAGCAGTGGTCCTCATCTCTTCGCCTTGGTCATCAGCAGTGGTCCTCATCTCTTCGCCTTGGTCATCAGCAGTGGTCCTCATCTCTTGGCCTTGGTCATCAGCAGTGGTCCTCATTTTTTGGCCTTGGTTATCAGCAGTGGTCCTCATTTCTTGGCCTTGGTTATCAGCAGTGGTCCTCATTTCTTGGCCTTGGTTATCAGCAGTGGTCCTCATTTCTTGGCCTTGGTTATCAGCAGTGGTCCTCATCTCTTGGCCTTGGTTATCAGCAGTGGTCCTCATCTCTCGTCCATGGTCTGTGTCTGGTTTTGCAGATCAGCCACATTCAAGTGAACAGGAAACAGAAAATGGACAGGAGATTTTTATAGAACAGTTCTGACCTGTTTTATGGAGGATGCATGTAGCAGTGCTGATGTGGTTATAATAAAAGATGGGGTAACTATGAGTGGAAGATTAAATATAAAAAATCTCCTCTGCTGCCACTTTGTGTACCTTCCAGGTGTCCACACTTTGCTTCGAAAGTTGCAGTTCTTGTTCGAACTTCCAGCTCGTCTGAAAAAATGCATCGAGCTCGGGGCTTATGTCCAGGCGGTGTCCTATCATGCTAAAGCCCGCAGTGTACTCCATCAATACCAGCATATGCCCTCCTTCCATGGGATCCAGACGGACTGCCAGGCCATCATGGCAGGCTTGGCAGAAACGCTTCGCCAAAGGTTCAGGTATGTGCATAAAGTTGAGGTTTCCTAAGCTAGATGCTGTTTTTATATATATATTTTTTTAATTTAATTTCATTATTATTTATTTTACTCGCTTATATAGTGCCATTAATTCCACAGCGCTTTACAGACATGATCATCACTGTCCCCATTGGGGCTCATAATGTAAATTCCCTATCAGTATGTCTTTGGAGTGTGGGAGGAAACCCACGTAAACACGGGGAGACCATACAAACTCCTTGCAGATCAATACTTCTATTCATATTTTATCGTTCTGCACTAAGAATAACGGCAGTCTCATCAAAGCAGAAGGGTAAAAATAAGTTGCAAATGGACCATGTAATTAATAAAGAAGTGAAGGGTTTCTTGCTAATGAACAACTCGAATGACGAAGGAAATAAGTGGATTTTTCCGTGCTGCTGATTTACTGATGAAAAGGATCCACAGGAACTGTATTATTGCAATTTTATTATTGTTGCGTTTGGAAGTTGATACACTTCTCCTTCAGGATATAACCACATGTGTATCCTGGATCTTTTTCATCAGTCCCATCAGCAGCGTGGAAAAATCCACTTATTTCCTTCATCATTCCAATTCTGGTCTGGCGACCGGTGGATCTGCAGCAGTTGACTAACACAAAAATTTTGAGGAATATGAGAATCGCACAACTGCACCAGGTTAGAAAATCCTTTAGCAAAAAAAAATTTTTTATCGGGCAAGACCCTATTGCGCCTGTTTTCTCCCCAGATCCTACTAAATGAACACCTGACATATGGAATATGGGAAGAAACCATTGAATCAATGATCCCTGACTAAAGGCTGAGTTCACCCTGCCCTGTATGTGCACTTACTGGAAAGTATATATCGGGCTTTTCCAAGAATATATTTTACCGCTTCCATAGGCTGCAATCTGCTCGACAGAGGCCAAACGTTTAGTTCTTTTGGCCTTCACCTGACCAGTCTTCTTCTGCATATTTACTTAACTGTATAGGAGATCACAACAGACTGCACTTTCCTACATGGCGTGCCATCACAAAAAAAAAAAATGTTTTTCTTACAGTATAATCTTATTTTTTCAGTGACTTTCTATAGTGGACAGATGCCTAAATATCCATACAGTGGCCACTATGAAGCATATAGGTCCTGGGCGTATGCGCCTGACAGTGGCCACAAAACGCAGTCTACACCCGGCCTTAGTTGCATTTTCTCTCCTCATGTGAAATCAAAGAAATATATGGAGTTAAAGGGAACCTATTTACCCTTTAGATATGGGATTAATCTGAAGGTGAATAGCATTAGAATCTTGTTAGACCGCCTTACTGTAGAAGATGAACTTCCATCCTCCCTGCGGTGCTCTCTTCCAGTCATTGGGGCGACGCTGGGAGCGGCTACAGTCACCGATCACTACATAGTGAGCGCGGCTGTCATTACTCCCCAGCACTTTGATTGACAGCCGGCTATGCAAACATATGAGCAGCTTGTCAATCGCACTGTTTCACAGGCGTCTGGAGGAGGTTTTAGTCTGTTAAAACAGAACTGTCACCAGATTTCACAATACAAGCTGCATACCTCACTAAATGGTCTCCTAAACCTGCTAGGGTTGCTATATTTACTTAGAAAATGATTATCAGAATGGCTGTGTAATCCTGTATGAAAATTGACCTGATTGACAGCTCCTCAGTGTCTCTCCTCCCTGCTGAGAGCTCACATTGCTCACTACAAGCTGCAGCTGTCAGTCAGGCTGAATACACTTGGACTCTTGAGTTCTCACTTTTTCAGCTGTATTCTCCTTGATATATGAATTATACAGCCTATCTAACATTGGTTTGCAGAGTAAATACACCAGTGTCATTAGGTTTAAGAGATCTGTTTAATAATGTGTGGAGCTTTGATTGTGAAATCTTGTGACAGATCCACCTGTGAAGTGTAGAACCACTTATGTGGTTGGATCATCTTAATACCTGTAGATGCTACAATACTTGGTTTAATGGTATAGTATGTGATTGGTCACCCAGCTTTTTGTTTTCTATTCTGTAGGGATCCCTCATCTTCCCCCCAGGACCTTTCTGAATGTGTGGAGCTCCTCTTGAGCTTGGAGGAACCAGCTCATCTCCTGTGTGATGAATTTCTTGCCCACGGCCGTGGACGGCTCACCTCCCACCTCTCGGAGTTACAGGAGGCTAGTGATATCCTGGAGTTCGTTGACCGGGGCTGTGGTGGATTTATAAGTGACGCCTGTCTCTTGGCAGCCTCTTACCAAAGCCTTTTCTGCAAAGAGCCAGGAGGCACCGCTCAAATGGCTGAGGAAAAGCTGACCCGCTTCTTAGATGAACTGAGTGAGGGTTACTTTGAATTGGTGGAGAAACGTCTGCGAGAAGAGAAGAATCCTGGGGACAACTCTCTACTAGTAAGAGCTTTGGACCGGTTCCACAGACGCCTGCAGGCGCCGTCTAAGTTAGTCCCAGGGTGCAGCTTTAATAGAAGGGGCACTGAGATTGTAGTAAGGGCAGCCCAGGAGCGCTTATCTCAATACCTGCAGGCCTTGAAAGACTTCTTCCAGGTTTGCATCACTGATGTTAGACAAGCCCTTGCCGCTCCAAGGATTCCCGGGAAAGAGGCGCCAGCACTGGGTGATTTATTGTCCGTGCTTTCCGGATCCGTTCTAAACCAAATTAAATCTGTTTTGGCTTCTGTACATCTCTTCACAGCTAAAGATGTGGCTTTCTCTGACAAGCAATACTTCAAGGTGAGCAGAAGATGTATCATAGGGGTTGAGGGTTGTCCTATTTCTCACCTCTTATTCTAATAGACCTACCATTTCTATTTTCCTCCCAGGGTGAGTTCTGCAGTCAGGGCGTCCGAGAAGGATTGATCGTAGCTTTTATCAAGTCCGTGTGCCAGACAGCTCGACAGTTCTGTGATTCCCCGGGAGAGAAAGGAGCCAATACCCCTCCACTGCTGCTGCTGCTTCTCTCCCGCCTCTGCCTGGACTATGAGACATCAACCATCAGCTACATACTGACTCTGACAGATGAGCAGTTTCTGGGACAGGTAAAAAAAAAATACGAATAGACTCTGAATTTTCTCAGCTCTTGTGAAAAAGCCTCAATTTTTCCGTTTTCCTTTTTAAGTAGACGTCAACTTTTGTTCCTTTTCTCGTGTGTTTAGGACCGCTCTCCGGTAACCCCCGTCAGCACTCTCTGCTCCTTGGCTCGATCTACTGCCCAGACCCTCCTCAATCAGTATGTAAAGTCTCAAGGGCTGGTCATTTCTCAGATGTTACGCAAGAGTGTCGAGACCAGGGACTGGGTGACCACCATTGAACCCCGAAATGTCCGAGCCGTCATGAAGCGAGTGGTGGAGGATATCACCGGCGTCGATGTGCAGGTGAGTTTAGCAGTTTGTTACTTTGCTAGTTGACTTTCTTGCAGATTTTTTTTGCCTGTGTCTGAACCAATCTTATCTTTCTCCTTACCCGAATGCCATATTCTCCCAAATCTCTGCTGCCAGGGCTCTTCTTATGTAATCCACTCACTTTGCAAAAAGCAAAATATATGGCAAGTTATGGTTCAGGATGATGGGCGCTGGGCACGCCTGGTTATTGTAGCAGTCCATATGATATACAGTGGGTACAGAAAGTATTCAGACCCCTTTAAATGTTTCACTCTTTGTTTCATTGCAGCCATTTGGTAAATTCTAAAAAGTTCATTTTTTTCTCATTAAAGTACACTCTGCACCCCATCTTGACTGAAAAAAAACACTGAAATGTAGAAATTTTTGCAAATTTATTAAAAAAGAAAAACTGAAATATCACATGGTCATAAGTATTCAGACCCTTTGCTCAGTACTGAGTAGAAGCCTCCTTTTGAGCTAGTACAGCCATGAGTCTTCTTGGGAATGATGCAACAAGTTTTTCACACCTGGGTTTGGGGATCCTCTGCCATTCTTCCTTGCAGATCCTCTTCAGTTCCGTCAGGTTGGATGGTGAACGTTGGTGGACAGCCATTTTCAGGTCTCTCCAGAGATGCTCAATTGGGTTTAGGTCAGGGCTCTGGCTGGGCCAGTCAAGAATGGTCACAGAGTTGTTCTGAAGCTACTCTTTTATTATTTTAGCTCTGTGCTTAGGGTCATTGTCTTGTTGGAAGGTGAACCTTCGGCCAAGTCTGATGTCCAGAGCACTCTGGAAGAGGTTTTCATCCAGGAGATCTCTGTACTTGGCCGCATTCATGTTTCCTTCAATTGCAACCAGTCGTCCTGTTCCTGCAGCTGAAAAACACCCCCATAGCATGATGCTGCCACCATGTTTCACTGTTGGGATTGTATTGGGCAGGTGATGAGCAGTGCCTGGTTTTCTCCACACATACCGCTTAAAATTATCACCAAAAAGTTCCATCTTTGTCTCATCAGACCAGAGAATCTTATTTCTCATAGTCTGGGAGTCCTTCATGTGTTTTTGAGCAAACTCTATGCGGGCTTTCATATGTCTTGCACTGAGGAGAGGCTTCCGTCAGGCCACTCTGCCACAAAGGCCTGACTGGTGGAGGGCTGCAGTGATAGTTGACTTTGTGGAACTTTCTCCCATCTGCCTACTGCATCTCTGGAGCTCAGCCACAGTGATCTTGGGGTTCTTCTTTACCTCTTTGACCAAGGCTCTTCTCCCACGACTGCTCCATTTGCCTGGATGGCCAGGTCTAGGAAGACATCTGGTGGTCCCAAACTTCTTCCATTTAAGGATTATGGAGGCCACTGTGCTTTTAGGAACCTTGAGTAATGCAGAAATTATTTTGTAACCTTGGCCAGATCTGTGCCTTGCCACAATTCTGTCTCTGAGCTCCTTGGGCAGTTCCTTTGAGCTCATGATTCTCATTTGTTCTGACATGCACTGTGAGCTGTGAGGTCTTATATAGACCGGTGTGTGCCTTTCCAAATCAAGTCCTATCAGTTTAATTAAACATAGCTGGACTCCAATGAAGGAGTAGAACCATCTCAAGGAGGATCACAAGGAAATGGACAGCACGTGACTTAAATACGAGTGTCTGAGCAAAGGGTCTGAATACTTATGACCATGTGATATTTCAGTTTTTCTTTTTTAATACATTTGCAAAAATTTCTACATTTCTGTTATTTTTCAGTCAAGATAGGGTGCAGAGTGTACTTTATTGAGAAAAAAATGAACTTTTTAGAATTAACCAAATGGCTGCAATGAAAGAGAGTGAAAAATTTGAAGGGGTCTGAATACTTTCTGTACCCACTGTAATTTGCTCACCGGATCAGACGGAGGAAGGTTCCTTCAGCTCATTCCCAACACAGGTCGCAACGCCACGCCACCTGTGCCTAGGTCTGTGGTGTAGGTTCCTGCACAGTGGGAGGACAGGAGTGTCGCTGCGCCCTCTCCATTGACACCACGTGATGGCAATCCTTCTTTTTATAGGAACACCTTTTTCAGCCACAGCATGACTGCTACGTGTGAATGCAGTCTTATAGTACTCCAGAATGTACCAGCCATTTATCTGTTTATTTTTCTCAGGTGGGGCTCTTATATGAGGAAGGGGTCCGGAAAGCTCACAGCAGCGATTCCAGTAAGCGCACCTTCTCTGTGTATAGCAGCTCTCGTCTGCAGGGGCGATACGCTCAGAGCTACACTCCAAGGTAAATATGTCGCAGATACAAATCCATTACAGATTATGACACATGGCTTACATTTGGGTCCGCACTTCTACAAGTAGACGATTAATGCTCTTTCTTTTCTACTACAAGCGCTCCTCTCGATACGAACCTTCTCAGCAACATCCAGAAGTTGTTCTCCGAGAGAATCGATATCTTCAGTACCGTCCAGTTTAACAAGGTAAAATTATTCTATTGCTTTTGAATCTGGTTTACCAATACCGAAATATTAAAGGGGTTTACCAAGACCTTTTAGGATAGACCTTCAGAATATGATTGGTGGGGATGCTACTCCAGCAGAACTTATTCTTAAAGGGCTATTCTCATATTAAAGGGGTTCTCCACCACTATTTAAAATATGCCAAAGCGGTTTTATGATGAAAAGCAGCTTCTTTGTAATTACCTCCCTCTGCCTTTTCGGCCTGTGAGTGGCGCTATCACTGGCCGCCCACAGGCATCACGTGACCCCCAGCTGCAGCAGGCTCTGACATCCGCTGGCTGCAGCCCGGACTTGTCGTGACGTCGAGGGTCCCTCTTCTGCGTTCCACGGTGGATGCCAGGTTGTGAGCGGGGTTATTCCCCTACGTCATACCCACTGCGCGCTCTGCCTCTCCCCATTCATCGGGAAAGCGCGGTGGATGCCGGGTGTGACGCGGTGAGGTAACCCCGCCCACAACCCAGCAGCCACCGCGGGGACCCCAGCGCTGAGTCACGCCTCAATGGACGGGACATCAGCGGGGGGGGGGGGGGTCACGTGCTGCCAGTGATAGCGCCGCTCACAGGCAGAAAAAGCAGAGGGGGGTAATTATAAAGAAGTTGCTTTTCATCATAAAAACACTTTGGCATATTTTAAATAGTAGTGGACAACCCCTTTAAATGGTTAAAATTGTAAAAACAAGGGACTTTACAATTTACTTGATGGGCAGCACGGTAGCTTAGTGGTTAGCACGTCAGCCTTGCACCTCCCACCAAGGACGACATCTACAACGAGTTTGTATGTTCTCCCCGTGTTTGTGTGGGTTTCCTCTGGGTTCTCCGGTTTCCTCCCGCACTCCAAAGACATACTGATAGGAAATCTACATTGTGATCCCCAGTGGGGACAGTGATGATGATGTCTGTAAAGCGCTGCGGAATAGGATGGTGCTATATAAGTGAGTAAAATAAATATTATTAAAAACCCTTTCAGTTCTCAAGAGCGCAAAGATTTTTAATTTTATTGTTTACTGCTCATTGCCTATATTGCAAGCCAACACTGCAACTACTCAGTGGTGGCCGGCCTCCGAGGCATGGAGTTCAGCGCTTATAAGCTCTTTACTATGGAGCTTGTAAGTGCTGCTCTGAAGTTGGCTTAAATCGCTGAATCTGACCAGCTTCAATGCCCCTGCGCTCTTCCGATGCTGCAGAAGGAAGCCGCCTCATATAGCAGCATCGGAAAGCGCACGGCTCTGGTCAGCGAAGCCACTGGATCAAACTGTCAATCATTCAAGAGAAGCCTCCACCAACATCAATCAAAAGGCAAAGGAGCGATGCACTCCTGATGTTTGATAATAATTGTGGGACTCTGCAAACGTTGCAAGCCAAATGACCTCTGTATAGTCCTTAGTTAGACCCCCCCCACCCCAAATATTTATTCATCCCCTCTATTAGAAGTTACTGCTGATTGCTCCATAGATTATTTACTTATCCAGCTCTTGCTTTATGCAATAATATACATTAATAATAATATTATAATCTGTATCCAAGGCTGCTATATATATGTCCCAGCTTGTAGTATTGTGTTAGTCATTTTTTGACTTTTTACCCTAGATTCTTCTAGTACATTTGCATTTATTGGATCTACATGTATACTACTGTTAAGGTTTCATCAAAGTCATGTTTTGATAATTTCTTTTGTTATTAATTTACACTTGGGAACATCACATGTTATTTCCTTTATTGGATTAGTCCATTGTCATCTTTCCAGGCTTTTCACATTATTATATCATCATTTTTTGGGTTACTAAATGTCCACATTGGAGGAAGAGAGTTTTTGTTTTCCTTACATGGATACACCCATGGTTCTATACAAGGCTTTTTGAATGTTTTTATCATGTATGTCTTTATCTGTTTTGTGAATTAACGAAATATTGTGATCCTGACTACCGTGCACACTTCTTCCATCTGCTCCCTCTATACCAGATTTATTCTTAAGATGTTCATATTTAATTTTATTAGATTTTTCTATTTCCCTTTTTTTCGTTGTCGTTGTTTTCTCCTTAACACTTAGATCTGTTTCTCGCATTTCAGGTGTCTATTCTTACAGGAATTATAAAGATCAGCCTTAAGACGTTCCTGGAGTGCGTCCGCCTGAGGACATTTGGCCGCTTCGGTCTCCAGCAGATCCAGGTGGATTGTCACTACCTGCAGCTCTACCTGTGGCGCTTTGTCAGTGACGAGAATCTCGTCCATTGCCTTTTGGATGAGGTTGTAGGCAGCGCCGCTCACCGATGCTTGGATCCGGCGCCCATGGAGCAGAGCGTGATAGAGGTGATTTGTGAGAGGGGCTGAACACCGGACACATCCAGATCTGTATATAACAAGAATGCAATAATAAACTTGTAAAATGAATAATAACTCAACCTGTGGAATAGTGCAAAAGCAGGTAGAGCACCCGCTGAGGAGCACCGCTTGTATATATCTGAAACGCGCATCTGTGGGATCTACGTGTACATTGCAAATAAAGTGAATGCTAGAAGAAGGCAGAATATTGCATAAAAATTTGCTACAATATTAAAGGCCGAATACTAAATAAATGTCACAATAAATGCATAATGCCGAATTATAATACATGGTTCCCTCCATCTCTCCTATACCTAATCACCTCTTTATTATGTAAAGCTGCTGCCGGCTTGTCAGTCTCCTCTGTGCAATGTGCTCTGGTCGGCCGTCATACCCGTTAGCCGATGACGTCGGGTTGGCTGACCGTCTCATGTGTACCCCCCGTACACATGAGACTGTCTCCTGACCCTCGCCCAACAGATGATGTTGAAGGATATAGGGGTCCGGCGTGTCTGATATCAGAAAACAAAAGGATCAGCAGTCTATGAGAGGAGTCGTAGACAGCACAGGAGTACCCGGCAGAGCGCGCGCCTGTGTCTGGAGGAAACCTCACGTGGCTGACAGCTGTCTATTGTGCATGGAGCAAGGTAGGTATAGCCAGACGTTTTTGTTTTTTTTGGATAAAAAAAAATTTGCGGAAAATGTTTTATTTGTAGAATTGAATACAACAGAACATTCCCAGTACTATAGAAAAAAAGAATAAATGTCAGCGCGTTTCCTCCATTGTTATGAACGGAATCTCAGTCCTTCCTCATGACCGGGTAGCAAAAACATGGTGGCAGATTCCCTTTAACAAGTTGGGCATCAGGTAATTTATTCATTGTGCACTTACTATTATTTTTACAAACAGCATAAAGTGTTGTTAAATAATACAAAAATGAAATTTATCCTTGTATCAGTAAATATAGACTAAAAGCAGTTCACTGCAGGATACAGACAGATCCCAATATACTGATGAACAATCATTCACACATCTATCATCCATGAGGAGGTAGGTGCTTAGTATTACTGGTCGTACCGTGGTGCATGAGGTTATATGGACGTGTGCTGACCGTACCGTGGTGCGTGAGGTTATATGGACGTGTGCAGACCGTACCGTGGTGCATGAGGTTATATGGACGTGTTCCGGAGGTACGGTGGTGTGTGAGGTTATATGGACGTGTGCCGGCCGTACTGTGGTACGTGAGGTTATATGGACGTGTGCTGACCGTACTGTGGTACGTGAGGTTATATGGATGTGAGCCGGCCGTACTCTGGTACGTGAGGTTATATGGACGTGTGCTGACCGTACCGTGGTGCGTGAGGTTATATGGACGTGTGCTGACCGTACCGTGGTGCGTGAGGTTATATGGACGTGTGCTGACCGTACTGTGGTGCATGAGGTTATATGGACGTGTGCTGACCGTACCGTGGTGCGTGAGGTTATATGGATGTGTGCTGACCGTACCGTGGTGCGTGAGGTTATATGGACGTGTGCTGACCGTACCGTGGTGCGTGAGGTTATATGGACGTGTGCAGACCGTACCGTGGTGCATGAGGTTATATGGACGTGTGCAGACCGTACCGTGGTGCATGAGGTTATATGGACGTGTGCAGACCGTACCGTGGTGCATGAGGTTATATGGACGTGTTCCGGAGGTACGGTGGTGTGTGAGGTTATATGGACGTGTGCCGGCCGTACTGTGGTACGTGAGGTTATATGGATGTGAGCCGGCCGTACTGTGGTACGTGAGGTTATATGGACGTGTGCTGACCGTACCGTGGTGCATGAGGTTATATGGACGTGTGCTGACCGTACCGTGGTGTGTGAGGTTATATGGACGTGTGCTGACCGTACCGTGGTGCATGAGGTTATATGGACGTGTGCCGGCCGTACGGTGGTACGTGAGGTTATATGGATGTGAGCCGGCCGTACTGTGGTACGTGAGGTTATATGGACGTGTGCTGACCGTACCGTGGTGCATGAGGTTATATGGACGTTTGCTGGCCGTACGGTGGTACATCAGGTTATGCAGTGATAGTTTATATACAACTATTTTGTACGGCCCATTTTTGGGGTTTTGTGTGAAATTATGTCCAATTTGCCTTTTTTTCTCTGTTTTTTTTCTGTTGTTCCAACACACACAAAGGAAATAAACGTGTACAACAGCATGTGTGATTGCAATCATTTTCTGGGACTGGGAGAAATACTTCATTATCAGGAACAATTTCAAGGGCGCCAACACTTTTGGCCATGACTGTGTGTTCACAGACAATGATTTCTGGAAGTATTCCTGTGTCCATGCAGTGATTTGCATGACCGAATCATGCCTGTATTCCATGCAGTACCACCTGAGGACATATAAGTCACGAGCATCTGATAGTGATCATCGGCCAGGTCCCTTGTGGATATTGAATTCTCCAGGATATTCAAAGTCTTTGCAATTTTATATTGAATATTTTTCTGAAATTGTTCCACAATTTTTAGCTGCGGTTGAACACAGATCGGTGACCTCTGACCATCTTTGCTTCTGTGAGACTCTGCCTCTCTAACATATTCTTTTGGTACAGTCATTTGACTTGGTCCCGGCTGTAGGTTTTAGCATTATCATGCAGTGTGTATATGACTATCCATTACAAGCTCTTGATGGACATTTCCAGCTGTTTTTGTTTGTCCCCTAGATGGATTTTAACATTTTGATTTGTAACAGAATTTTCATCATTTCAGCAATATATTGCCACACATCACCATAGTACATGATTGACAAACACACAGTCATCTAAAGCTTTGTGTAATATCCACAATGTTCATTTACTAGCAGTTTGCAACATAATTTACATAAGGCTCTATTCCACCCTCCATTATACATCCTGCTAAAAAGGCCAGGCAAAATAGTGTTTTCTTTCAATTAACCCCTTCACGACCTTTGACTTATATTTACATCTATGCCTTTGAAGTGGGATCGCACGCCGTGTCCGGCATTCATAGGAGATTCTGATTTCTGCTATACACAGCAGCGCTGATACACTGCTATGTATAGTACAAGCGATCAGACAATAGCAGCTTCAAGTCCCCTAAGGGGACTGTTAAATTCAGTGAAAAGTAAAAAAATAAAAAAGTTTTTAAAAATATGAAAAAAAAAAATAAACACAAGGTCAAATCACCCCTCTTTTGCCCCATTTGAAAACAAACTAAAAGTACACGTTTGGTATCACTGGGTTCATAAAAGTCCGATCTATCAAAATATAAAATAAATTAATCTGATCGGCATAACGAGAAAAAAAATAAAAACTGCAGAATTACGGGGGTTTTTTGGTCGCCTCAACATTGCAATAAAACTCAATAAGAGGCGATCAAAACATTGGATCTACCCCAAAATGGTATCAATAAAAATGTCAGCTCAGGACACAAAAAATAAGTCCTCACTCTCGAAATATTAAAATGGTACTGGTCTTGGTAAATGGCGACGAGCAATAAAAAAAATTCATATGAATTTCTGTATCTTTTTTTTTTTCACCACTTAAATAAAAAATGCACTATACATGTTTGGTATCTGCACGCTCTTACTGACCTGGGGAACCATATTGCCAGGTCAGTTTTACCGTATAGTGAACATGGTAAGTAAAAAATCCCCCCCAAAAATTGTGGAATTGCACTTTTTTTTGCAATTTCAACTCACTTGAATTTTTTTTTTCCCTCTTTCAAGTACACTATATGGTAGAATGAATGGTGTCAATCAAAAGTACGTGTCCTACTAGACCAAACTAGACCTCATATGCCCATGGGGGATGGAAAAATAAAAAAGTTATGGCTTTTGAAATAAGGGGAGGAAAAAGCGAAAGCGTCAAAAAACTGAAAATCGCAAGGTCATGAAGGGGTTAATTTGTTTCCTATACATTAATAAGCAATGTATGTATCTGTTTTCTGTTACTGCACAGTGTGCTTGCCTTCACACAAGCATAGTACAAGTGTTATGCCTGTATCTGCCACTAGATGGAGCACACTGATACAAATGTAAACAGCTCATATTAAATAAACTCATAAGCACCATCTAGTGGTGGCTGGTGAGTAATTTTTTTAAATTATTATTTTAAAGAATTGTCTGCCTTAAAAAAAAAGCAAAGGATATCCTAGAGAACTCCTTGAATGGCTGTGGAATAAGATGCAGGAGACCTGGAGCTTTCTATTAGAAAATAACAAAATGCCAACCATTATATAAACATAGTATGAAATATATCGACAGACAATTTTTTTTGTTGGAGTTACACTTTTAGACTGAGTGTATGCTCGGGTAAAGTAATATAATCTGGCTCATTATGAAAACCGCCAAAAGAAAAAAAAACTTTTACCCCTAATAACTAACCGAGCTGCTGTCATTTAAAGAAAATCTGTCATCTGGTGTAAGAGTAGAGACCCTGATTCCATGTGTACCTTAGTGGGCTGTTTGTTGTAGTTTTTATAAGTACATTGTTTTATCAGCAGGGGATTATCACTAGAGGACTAGTAAACCTGCTGCCAGGTAGTCCTACACAGTCACCACTACTGATTGCAGCTTTCTGCCTATGCACAGTGTACACTGGAAGTTGCCAATCAGTGGTGTGTGTGGGGGGGTTTATACACAACTCAGTATTCAGAACTCTGCTAGATCTGCAGCAGAGAAAACTGTTTTTAATCATATCTGCAGCAAGTAGTAAAGTAAATGACACATATCTGGAATCAGGGTCTCTGCCCCTATATCACGCTGCTCTCAGATGTGGTAGCTAAAACCTGTTCACAGATTCCCCTAAAACTGCTAAAACTTTCATTTACACCCTCCTTTCCTCTAAGTGACATCCATGCTGCAAGCAACCAGTAATCTCAGGCATGACAAGGGGAGGCTATGATTAAAAGACTGGCACATAACCCCACATACTATATTTATAGCGCCATAGTTTAAAACAAGAAAGTAAAGTTAGAAAAAATATCCATGTAGGCCAGGCATTTTTTTCTTTAAAAAAATAATAGAGGAACATCACTAAACAGATCCTTCAAAGTGGATATCTTATAAGTAATGCCAGTATGTACTGTAATAGACAACATCAAAGGTCCTCTATAAATCCAGTGACTCGCAGATGACTCTGCTCTGATGATATATGTTCTCTTTTCTTCTCTGTCTGACCCAGACCACCATGATGACTTCTCCTGACCAATGCAAGACAATGAAATTCAGGCCCCAGACCAGTCTACCAATCTAGTTGTATCTTCTTTCTCCTACATGTGATGTTTCAGGCTGGCTGTGTTATGGGAACACTGAGGGGTATAGTGATAAAAGGAGAAGGAGTATTAGTCACATGTAGGCTATTATATGATAGGTCTGATAGAGGTGTCCTCTTAAAGTACAACTTTGGTAGATATGCGTGTGAATACCTTACGGTGTCACATGGCTTTGTCCATCTTTTTATTCTCCAAAATTTGCAGACTTACACCACTCATTTACCAACACCTATTCATGGATGTGATGCTGAGGGAGGGCTCGTAGTACAGAGGGGCAAGACAAAGGAGTGGTTGAGTAACAGTCCGGGATCCAAATTCCAGGAGGGTACAACAAGATAAGGGAATAAGACAAAAGGATAGTCAGAGGAAAAGTCCGGGGTCAGGTACCTGAGGTCAGAGAGCATCAAGAGCAAAAAGGATAACACACATGAATAGTCACAACAAATCCTAGGTCCAGCAACAAGATCAGGGAATCAGACACAGAGCTAAGCACACACATGACAGAGCAAAGCTACAGCTGACAATGATCCGCTCATACTGTAGCTATCCAGCTAAATAGCTAGCAAATTATCAAGAATCTGGAGGAACATTCGCAGGCTAGGCCAGATTGAGCAGCAGGGCTGTCAATTAACATGCATAGAGCTCAGCATGCCCCATCATCAGATTTGAAGACTGGACTGTTACAGCGTCCTTAGGCCATAGTGAATGATGAAACCTTGAACATGAGACTAGCCATGTAAAGAAGGGAAGCACTTGTGTTGGCCAAGTTCACACTTCACGGATTTGCAGTGTGGATTCCACACCACAAATTTGCAGTGATATACAGTACTATAGAAGTAATTGGAACTTTCAAAATCCCAGCCATGCATTATGTACCAAAATGAAAGCATGGCGCGGTTCTCAGATCTACAACATGCTCATTGTTATGTGGATTGTCATTGCAGTTTTCACCCTACTCAATGCTTAGTAAATGGAGGAGGGTGAAATCCGCAAAGAACTCAACAAGTAGCACATATGGATTTGTAAGAAAATCCGTAGCGGAAGTTTTCGGCAACGTGTGAACAAAACACTCCTTTCCGACTGGATGGGGAGAATTCTGGGGAATGTGAACTGTGGATGTCAGAGACTGAGATGACTCTAGTACAGGGAGGCCGGACTGTAAGTCATAGTTCTCTATCATTGACTTCAAAGTGGGGAGTCCCGACGTGTCCTGATCAATAACACCTACAATGGCCCTATAAAGGGGTTATATTTTCCACTAGAAGACGTGTATCAGCCAGTTGGGTAGAAGTCATAATGCTGAAATAAAAGGGGTGAGATGGCCTTTTGTAGGGACCAGTCATATCGGCTCATTGTACAGAAACCATCTCAGCCTATTCTGTACATAAAAGATGGGACTGGTCATTTCACGAGGGAATGGTGATCTCTGGCTCGATCCTACATAGACTAAAGCAGGATAGGTCATTCTGGCCCCTAGGTTAGTACTAGTGAATCATGGATATCAGCAGCACCTACTCTGGGTCCAAATCCGGTCTTGGCACTGCAGTCACCCACAGCGGGCCTGAGTTACCCAGACACCAGGGTCGCAGTCTGCCGATGACAGCTAGTTTCGGCTGCTTGGAAAAAGACCAGTGTTGGGTATGTGGGAGACAGTCCTGGAGTGTGTTGTTCCGTCTGGTCCATGTTGCCTATAAATGAGATATGGGCATTAATTCTGCTTGCACATAACGCCATGTGCAGCCCTCATCTCGGTTCGAGAAGAGGACTTTGTATGCGCTGCGGCTGCCCGGCCAAGTACATTATAAGAGAATTGAAATCGATTTTAGAATTTAAAAGTGTCTGTATGGGTGGCCCACCGGGAATCTGCCTGGTAGAGCTAATTGTAAGTCCAGACGTGGCAGTGTGCATGGCATGTGATCGCTGAGGCCAGTGATTGGCTGCAGTGGTTACATGACTGATGGACAGCATATCATCGCTGCTGGACTGAAGGAGACCACCAGAGGTATGGTGATGGAGCTGAGGGGTATTCAATGGGTAAGTGATGCTCATTTCTTTATTTTATAACATTCCCAACTTATAAAAGTAACAATAGCGGAGATCTGGGCCATGTCCTCAGATTCCCTGTATACACGTGCAGTAGGAAAGCAGTGATGCAAACAAACTAAGTTCTGTGAATCGGAGATTAATTCTATTGTTCAAAACCATCACAAAGCAAACATTTATATTACTTCTGCCCTGCAGCGTGTACCTTCTCGTCCAGTCCACACCTCTTCTGCAGCCAAGGTGGCCCAATGCTACCATCCAAATACCTGTATTGTTACAGGTACAAGAAATGCCATGGGGAGACACGAATCCGGGGGTCTATCACTGGCACCACATGGTCATCAAGGCAGATGACTCTGATATCAGATATGACTTTTTATGACGTCATCACAAGTTGGCATCAGTCAGGGGAGCTGCCGTGACATCACAGCTGATTGTGGTCAAGCGAGACCACGTGTAATATTTCAGGCGAGTCACATCACAAGTGAGGTCATTGAGGCAAACAGCTTCTGACAGTACAATTGTTCCAGTCAAGTAATTGTGACATCCCAATTGTGTATCACTCAGTTGAAAGGAGTTGCCCTTGAGCAAAACAGCCCATCAGTGCTCACATGGCATAGCAATATCACGTGAGAACTGGGAGATCCAGCTCCAATATCCCTGGAACGCCGCCGGTGCGGGAGGTGAATATCTTTTATTTAACACTAGATAATAGAATATTTATGTAGGGGTTGTCCAAGTAGTACAAAACCCCTTTAAGGATAGGTGATCAATATCAGACTGTCTGGGGTCCGCCATCAGGCACCCCCACTGATCAGCTGCTACCACCGGAAGTATACATGTATGCAGCCGCTTCACCACTGTTTTGTACAATGTGCATTGATCTTTACTGGCTACTGTAGCGCAGCTCACATTCACTTTAATAAGAGCTGAGCTACAGAATGGGGAAAATAAGTATTTGATACACTGCTGATTTTGCAAGTTTTCCTACCTACAAAGAATGGAGAGGTCTGTAATTTTTATCGGAGGTACACTTCACTTGTGAGAGACAGAATCTAAAAATGAAAACCAGAAAATCACATTGTATGATTTTTACATAATTAATTTGCATTTTATTGCCTGAAGTAAGTATTTGATCACCTACCAACCAGCAAGAATTCTGGCTCTCATAGACCTGTTAGTTTTTCTTTAAGAAGCCCTCCTACTCTGCACTCATTACCTGTTTACCTGTATTAGTTGCACCTGTTTGAACTCGTTACCTGTAAAAAAAAAAAGACACCTGTCCACACAATCAATCACACTCCATCCTCTCCACCATGGCCAAGACCAAAGAGCTGTCTAAGGACACCAGGGACAAAACTGTAGACCTGTACAAGGCTGGTATGGGCTACAGGACAATAGGCAAGCGGCTTGGTGAGAAGCAACAACTGTGTCCACAATTATTAGAAAATGGAAGAAACACAAGATGACTGTCAATCTTACTCGGTCTGGGTCTCCATGCAAGATCTCGCCTTGTGAGGTAAGGATGATTCTGAGAAAGGTCAGGAATCAGCCCAGAACTGCATGGGAGGACCTGGTCAATGAACTGAAGAGAGCTGGGACCACAGTCTCAGACATTACCATTAATAACACACTACACCGTCATGGATTAAAATCTTGCAGGGCCCGCAAGGTCCTCCTGCTCACGCCAGCACATGTCCAGGCCCATTTGAAGTTCGCAAATGACCATCTGGTTGATCCCGAGGAGGCATGGGAGAAGGTTATGTGGTCAGATGAGACCAAAATAGAACTTTTTAGTATCAACTCCACTCACCGTGTTTGAACGAAGAAGAAGGATGAGTATGACTCGCCCCCTGGGCCGCATGGGGAACCCGGAACCGGGTCTCTGGTGGGATGCTGGGGGTGGTAGTCTCAGTGTGGCGGCGACCCGGTCCGTGGCTCAGGGTGGTCAAACCAGTGGCAGTCTTAGTGTAATAACAAATGTCCGACTACGCCACCCGTGGATTGCGGTCAGTGGGGACCGCCGCTGCGCTGCAGACCGCTGAGGCTGATGTTGTTTGAGCAGCTGAGTATGGGATAACTCCCCACGGGAGAAGTATTGCCTCAGGGCAGCTAGTGTGGAAGATGAGAGTGATGGTGTGAGCGTCCCAGTACTGATGGTGCTGGTGCGGCGATGAAACACAGAGACGTGTGGTGCAGTTTCCAATGCTTTACTCACAGCTCTCATCCAGGTCACTTGTGCACATGAAGGACCACCTAAGCCGTGCTGCGTTCACCAGGCAAGGGGCTCGACCAACTCCCAGGCAATTCCAGAGCGTGGCACAGGGCTCCCTTCTCTTCCCTTCTCTGGCCGTCCTCACCAGTGACCCACCTTTGTCCAGCTTCCTCGGGCCTTCTCTTGGCGAAACCTATCTCCGGTTTCCCTGACCCTACGTGGTATGCTTTCCTGGTGGATGTAGTGAGGGGTCGCACCAAGATGTGGTCACAACCTCCGGTCCTTGGCTGAGGAATCTGTTGCCTCCACCAATTTGGGTTCCGGTACCCTGTTCTGCCAACCCTTCACCCGCAATCTCCTGGGCCTTTGGGGTTCCTTCTGCCTTCGTGTCTCTGGGCCTTTCTCTGTGTTCCTGTTCCTTGTTTCCTTTCTTACTTCCTTTGCTGTTCCTTCTCCTCTCTCTCTCAGGCCCCGGCCTCCTGACAAGGCCTGCCCGTGGAGCAGAGCCCATGCTGCAGCTCTGCTCCCTGTCACTTCTCTTCAGACTCAACTTCTTCTTCTTTTTCCTGACTGGACTGGCCCCTTCTACTCCCAGAACTAAGATGGTGCCCACCTTATATACCTCCTTCTAACACCCGAGCCCAGGTGACTAGCAACCAATGGGCTCCTACCTATGCCCAGAGACCCACCACTATCTGCTCCTACACCACTGGGTTTTCCTCCCCCTCCCCACTCCAGCCAGGGACAGAAGCTGTCGTGCCTGCACTTCTGTGGGAGCACCGTTGAGCTGTCCCTCGGAAATGGGGTGTGTGTGGTGCACACTCCATCCTTACCCGCGAGTGGAATATCACTCCTCTGGTTTGAGGTGCAATACCCCTGTAGCAGCCGAGCCCTCGGGGTGCTACATTCCTCCCTGGTAAATCACAGCACGTCCTCGGGCTGGAAAAGAGCAAAACAATTTAAAACATACAAATTTTTAAAGTGCACTCGCATATAAGACATTAACCAAAAACTCATCCCTTTATGGGAGGTACTCTTTTCTTTTTAACGTTACTGGTATAAACATTATAAAACTTTCTTCATACACGGAAAATACTATAGGCTCTTTTAGCAGCAAATTAAACTTTCCAATATAAGACATTTTCAAGTAAAACATTTTCAAAACCTATTCTTGAGTTCTGGCCGCTGTGCAACTTGCGACCAGGTAAAGGTGCAACAGTCCAGTTAATCTTGAGGTAGACGTTGCAGTTTTTGTATAAAACCAGTAGGGGGCGCTTTAAGAAGCGCAACTATATACAGGATGGCCGCTCTCAGTCATTGGCCAGTGGAGATAGGGGAATGGCTGCTCACAGTCCTCAGCCTGGTTAGGGATTAGGGGCACACAGATAACAGTCCACATTAGTCCCAACGGGGACCACACTCCACTCAGCAACAGTTTCTATACCCTTACGGGTAACTATATACAGTTCCATTTACCGTTCATTAGTAACGGTGTCCTCCTGATGCTCCTTCCTCGTAATCTTCAGACCCGTCCGGGCCCTCAGGGTAGTCCATGTCTGGGCGGTACCGCAGTTCCTCCTCCGTTAGACGGTGGACATGGAGGGCGTACAGTCCCTTTGTGCCCTTGTGCCAGGTGTAGGTGACCACGTCACCAGGGTACAGGTCACGTCCTTGATGTCCCTCTGGCAGGTGGCTTTCAACGTCCCTTCTGGTGACGAAGATGTCGGTGTCAGCCTCCGGGTCTCTGACGAAGCCCCAGCCATGCTCCAGCTGGAACTTTACTACGGTCCCGGTGGCTCGGGGACCTCGGATGGCGTGGGGGTCTTGTTGGGCCCTCTTCTTCTGCTCCGCGCTCCAGGCTTGGAGTCGCTCCTCCCTGATGCGCCTCTTCCGCCTCTCCCTTTCAAAGGTGGCCAGCTGTTGACGGCAGCAATCCAGGCGACGGGCTGCTTCCGCCCGGGTCTCCTGGGTGAACCCCATGAGACTCTCGCCGGTGGGATCCCATGCTAACTGGGCATCCTCCAGCGGGGGTGGAGTGATTCTGGCGAGCTCCGGTCTGCGCCCAAGGGTGGCACAACGGGCCTCGGTCGGGGAGCAGCGCCTGGGGGCACTCGGCCTTGCGACCAGGCCGGGGAATTCCCGGTTGGGCCTGGGGGTGGCACTGTTGAGGAAAAGGGCGCTGGAGGGGCAACGGCGCCCGGGTTCACCAGGCCTTGCGACCAGGCCGGTGGTACTTCCTCTTTTGCCGCGCCCGGGGATGACACCGCCAAGGCAGGGGGCGCTGGTGAGGCAGCGGCGCCCGGGTTCAGAGGGCACAGCGCGGGGCGGGGCGTGACGACGGTGCTTGCTGCCTGAGGCCTAGCTGGTGGCGGTGGAGGCGTGGTCTCAGGTACGGTCCCCGGGGCTTCGGGTCCCGCAACGGAGGGTGGGGGCAGGCTTGCAGGCCTCAGGGCTTCGGGTGATGTCGTCCCCGTTACCTGCCTTGGTCTTGACGGCCTCCTCCGCGGCGTCGTCTGCCACCGCCAGTTCCTCTTCTCCGTGTCCAGCGGCAAGCGCGCTACTAGGTCCTTGCGGGGTCCTCTGCTGGCTATCTTCGTGCTGCTGTGCCAACTCCTCTCTCCACCCGGCAAACACGTCCCGCTGCGCCCGGACCATCCTTCTGTTCAGGTCTTCCAGCGCCGCACGCGCACAGTCCGGGTCTCTAGGCAGCTGAGCCAGCAACTCTGTCAGGCTGCAGGGTGGCTCAGCTTGCAGCAGGCTGCGGGCCAGGGTGTTGGTGGGGTTCGCTGCTCCCTCCATCTCCGGGTGCAGCAGGTCCAGACTGATCCAGGCCGCGCCCGGCCACACAGTTTTCTTTCCTATCCGCCACCATGGGGGGTGGTCTTGGGGGCATCTTCTGACAATCACCCTTAGGGGCAGCCCCCCCACGTTGATGGACATTTCCACTGCTGCACTCATAGTTGCTGGGGGCAGGCCCCTTCTTTGGCGCCACTCTGGGACCTGGCCCACGATGGGAGGCGGCTTCCTGCTGTCTTTTTGTGCGCACATAATGGCGTCCGCTCTGCCAGGGCGGGAAAAACGGATGAAGATGGCGGGAGATGGTCCAAGATGGCGTCTGATGGCGGGAATCGGCTCCGGATGGCGGGAAACTTCTGGAAATGGCGGGAGACTTCTTTTCAAGGCACATGTACAATCTTCTTCAGGCACGCAATACCCGTTGGTGGCGGGTTGGTTTGAATCCTGCCGACTACGCCAAAGTTGACTCGCCCCCTGGGCCGCATGGGGAACCTGGAACCGGGCCTCTGGTGGGATGCTGGGGGTGGTAGTCTCAGTGTGGCGGCGACCCGGTCCGTGGCTCAGGGTGGTCAAACCAGTGGCAGTCTTAGTGTAATAACAAATGTCCAACTACGCCACCCGTGGATTGCGGTCAGTGGGGACCGCCGCTGCGCTGCAGACCGCTGAGGCTGATGTTGTTTGCGCAGCTGAGTATGGGATAACTCCCCACGGGAGAAGTATTGTCTCAGGGCAGCTAGTGTGGCTGCAACCAACAGAATGGTTTTTAACAGGGAAAAATGCAAAGTACTACATCTGGGCAATAAAAATGAAAAAAGCATGTACAGAATGGGAGGAATAGAGCTAAGCAACAGTACATGTGAAAAAGACTTAGGTATACTAATAGATCATAGACTGAACATGAGTCAACAGTGTGATGCAGCAGCAAAAAAGGCAAATACAATTCTGGGATGTATTAACAGAAGCATACAGTCTAGATCACGTGAAGTCATTATCGGTCTTTACTCCTCTTTGGTCAGACCTCATCTGGAATACTGTGTACAGTTTTGGGCACCACATTTTAAAAAAGACATAGACAAACTGGAGCAAGTTCAGAGAAGAGTGACCAGAATGGTGACTGGTCTGCAAACCATGTCCTATGAGGAACGGTTGCAGGATTTGGGAATGTTTAGCTTGCAAAAAAGAAGACTGAGAGGAGACTTAATAGCTGTCTACAAATATGTCAAGGGCTGTCACATTGTAGAAGGATCATCTTTATTCTCATTTGCACAAGGAAAGACTAGAAGCAATGGGATGAAACTAAATGGGAGGAGACACAGATTAGATATTAGAAAAAACTTTTTGACAGTTAGGATGATTAATGAGTGGAACAGGCTGCCACGAGAGGTGGTGAGTTCCCCTTCAATGGACGTCTTCAAACAGAGGCTGGACAGACATTATTATTATTATTATTATTTATTATTATAGCGCCATTTATTCCATGGCGCTTTACATGTGATAGGGATATACATAACAAAAGCATTTACATAATCTTAACAAAACGAGTCAGCGACTGGTACAGGAGGAGCGAGGACCCTGCCCGCGAGGGCTCACAGTCTACGAGGGATGGGTGAGGATACAGTAGGTGAGGGTAGAGCTGGTCGTGCAGTGGTGTTTACTGCAGGTTGTAGGCTTGTCGGAAGAGGTGGGTCTTCAGGTTCCTTTTGAAGGTTTCCACGGTCGGCGAGAGTCTGATATGTTGGGGTAGAGAGTTCCAGAGTAGGGGGGAAGCACGGGAGAAGTCTTGTATACGAGTGTGGGAGGAGGAGATAAGAGGGGAGTAGAGCAGGAGGTCTTGTGAGGATCGGAGGTTGCGTGCAGGTAAGTACCGGGAGACTAGGTCACAGATGTATGGGGGAGACAGGTTGTGGATGGCTTTGTATGCCATGGTTAGAGTTTTGAACTGAATTCTCTGGGCAATAGGGAGCCAGTGAAGGGATTGACAGAGAGGAGAGGCCGGGGAATAGCGGGGGGACAGGTGGATTAGTCGAGCAGCAGAGTTTAGGATAGATTGGAGAGGTGCAAGAGTGTTGGAAGGGATGCCACGGAGCAGGAGGTTGCAGTAGTCGAGGCGGGATATGATGAGGGCATGCACTAGTGTTTTTGCAGAGTCTTTGCTGAGGAATGCACGGATCCGGGAGATGTTTTTGAGTTGGAGTCGGCAGGAGGTGGAAAGGGCTTGAATATGTGGTTTGAAGGAGAGATCAGAGTCCAGGGTTACCCCAAGGCAGCGAGCTTGTGGGACTGGGGAGAGTGAACAGCCATTGACGTTGATGGATAGGTCGGATGGGGGATGTGAATGAGAGGGTGGAAAGATGATGAACTCTGTTTTATCCATGTTGAGTTTTAGAAACCTGTCGGAGAAGAAGGATGAGATGGCGGACAGACATTGTGGGATTCTGGTTAGTAGGGAGGAGATATCGGGTCCAGAGAGGTAGATCTGTGTGTCGTCAGCATAGAGGTGATACTGAAAGCCGTGAGACTCTATGAGCTGTCCCAGGCCGAAGGTGTAGATGGAGAAGAGCAGGGGTCCTAGAACTGAACCTTGGGGGACACCGACAGATAGGGGGCGAGATGAGGAGGTGGTGCGTGAGTGGGAGACGCTGAATGTCCTGTCTGTTAAGTATGAGGAGATCCAAGATAGAGCCAAGTCCGTGATGCCAAGAGATGAGAGAATCTGGAGTAAGAGGGAATGGTCCACTGTGTCAAAGGCAGATGACAGGTCCAGAAGGAGGAGGATGGAGTAGTGTCGCTTGGATTTGGCATTTAGTAGGTCGTTTGTGACTTTGGTCAGGGCAGTTTCAGTCGAGTGATGCGGTCGGAAGCCAGATTGTAGACGGTCGAAGAGGGAGCAGGAGGAGAGGTGGGAGGACAGTTCAAGGTGGACATGTTGTTCTAGAAGTTTTGAGGCAAAGGGGAGAAGTGATATGGGGCGGTAGCTGGTCAGAGAGGAAGGGTCAAGGGAGGGCTTTTTGAGGATGGGTGTGATTGCGGCATGTTTGAAACATGAGGGGAAGACTCCGGTTGTTAGTGATAGATTGAAGAGGTGGGTTAGGGTTGGGATGAAGACTGAGGTGAGGTTAGTGATGAGGTGGGATGGGATTGGGTCAAGTTCGCAGGTGGTGAGGTGTGATTTGGAGAGTAAAAAGGAGACTTGACCTTCTGTAATGGTGGAGAAGTGGGGTTTGGAGGAGGATGGTTGAGAAGATATGAGGAGGGGTTGATCTAGTGAATCCTGCTTTGAGCAGGGGGTTGGACCAGATGACCCAGGAGGTCCCTTCCAACTCTACCATTCTATGATTCTATGATTCTATGATTAAGATGAGAGTGATGGTGTGAGCGTCCCAGTACTGATGGTGCTGGTGCGGCGATGAAACACAGAGACGTGTGGTGCAGTTTCCAATGCTTTACTCACAGTTCTCATCCAGGTCACTTGTGCACATGAAGGACCGCCTAAGCCGTGCTGCGTTCACCAGGCAAGGGGCTCGACCAACTCCCAGGCAATTCCAGAGCGTGGCACAGGGCTCCCTTCTCTTCCCTTCTATGGCCGTCCTCACCAGTGACCCACCTTTGTCCAGCTTCCTCGGGCCTTCTCTTGGCGAAACCTATCTCCGGTTTCCCTGACCCTACGTGGTATGCTTTCCTGGTGGATGTAGTGAGGTGTCGCACCAAGATGTGGTCACAACCTCCGGTCCTTGGCTGAGGAATCTGTTGCCTCCACCAATTTGGGTTCCGGTACCCTGTTCTGCCAACCCTTCACCCGCAATCTCCTGGGCCTTTGCGGTTCCTTCTGCCTTCGTGTCTCTGGGCCTTTCTCTGTGTTCCTGTTCCTTGTTTCCTTTCTTACTTCCTTTGCTGTTCCTTCTCCTCTCTCTCTCAGGCCCCGGCCTCCTGACAAGGCCTGCCCGTGGAGCAAAGCCCATGCTGCAGCTCTGCTCCCTGTCACTTCTCTTCAGACTCAACTTCTTCTTCTTTCTCCTGACTGGACTGGCCCCTTCTACTCCCAGAACTAAGATGGTGCCCACCTTATATACCTCCTTCTAACACCCGAGCCCAGGTGACTAGCAACCAATGGGCTCCTACCTATGCCCAGAGACCCACCCCTATCTGCTCCTACACCACTGGGTTTTCCTCCCCCTCCCCACTCCAGCCAGGGACAGAAGCTGTCGTGCTTGCACTTCTGTGGGAGCACCGTTGAGCTGTCCCTCGGAAATTGGGTGTGTGTGGTGCATGCAGCCTAACGAGCCCTAGTCCACACTCCATCCTTACCCGCAAGTGGAATATCACACCTCTGGTTTGAGGTGCAATAACCCTGTAGCAGCCGAGCCCTCGGGGTGCTACAAGTACAACCCCAAGAACACCATCCCAACCATGAAGCATGGTGAGGAAAACATACTTTGTTGGTGTTTTTCTGGAAAGGGGACAGGATGACTGCACCCTAATGAGGGGGAGGATGGATGGGATCATGTATCGCGAGATTATGGCCAACAACCTCCATCCCTCAGTAAGAGCATTGAAGATGGGTCGTGGCTGGGTTTTCCAGCATGACAATGACCCGAAACACAGAGCCAGGGCAACTAAAGAGTGGGTCACAAAACAGTAGATTTTCTTTTATATGATGAGCAATAAACATCCTTACATATTTTACCACTACTCACATTGTCTATTATTTTATGTCACAAGACCTACATATCACCTTCAGCATTAGTCTTCTCGACAAACATCCTGCCCATCCCCTGTACTTAAATAAAGGAAGCCCTTCTGCAAACACACATGTGACATCATTACTGGTAGAACAGGACATGCAACTTCCAATCTAGTTCCCTTTATAATCATTGCATAAATTAGTAAATGTAACTATTATAACATAAATAAATAAGAATACCAGTTATATGTTACTTTTTACTTACCTGTTATTGATTTCAGAGACTGTCTCTTTAAAACAACATAATAAATAAAATAAAAAATACATAAAAATTTAGACATAAGGGGAAATCCGAGGTTTGGATACAATCTGCTTATTTTGGGTTTGGTATTTTTTCTGGTTGTTGCACCTTATGACTATATTTCCATGACCATATCATAAAGTCCAGGTAGGGTCCACAGCATCCGGGCTAACCATGGATCTCCAGCTTCATAGATATATACAAAGCTGAGTTAGTTCAGGTCATTCAACCTGCAGTCGGTCCAGACTTTGTTGTTCGTACATGGGCCGTATAATGTATTCATGTACTTTTTTCAGCTTTAAAGCTTTATTGCAAAATCACAAATTGCTAAGCAGCATCATATTTTTTTCCAGAAATAGTGCCATGTCTGTCCATGGGCTATGAGCTGTGATACAAGACCCTGAGCGGGCAGAGATTTGTCACTGGAAACAGAAACAGCTCGATTTTTAGTTAGAATATTGAACAAGTTTTTAACCTAGAACGCATGACCATAAAAATGGGTATTTTCAAAAAAGAGTTGTTATACCGAAAATGCCTCTAACATAAAAATAAATGAACAACTGGAAATGACAAACAACTATATTCCTGAGGAATACCTAGAGTTTCAAAATTCTAACTAAAGTAATCTTGCAGAAAATAGAAAACAATTAACAGGGCGGGCCTGCGAGGCCCCAGGTATGCGTTCTAGGGTTAAAGAGAGATAGAACTTAAAATAGAAGGAAATGACCCAATATAGAGGAAAAAAAAATATTCGTGCAATGACGCACTAATTGTCACGGGGTTATTGCAACAGAGAGGTTTCAGAAGATCACGGCGGCTGGCTACACGTGCACCTGCACTGGTTGGATCTGCTTTGCCTTTTAGTTAGCTGTGCAGATTTCTCTTGCTCTTGTTGCAAGGGTTAAACAGTTCTGTTTGTCTCCTAGAGCTCTCAGTCCTGAGTTATCTCAGCTGTTCTGATTTCTCCACTCCCCTCTGGTATAAATGCTCACCTCTTAGCTGAGTAGCTGCCAGTGATAGCGTGCTATAACCTGGTTTGGAGCTGGAGATATCTGTTTGAAAGTTTGTTTGAGTGTCTTCCTTTACCTCATCTCCTATTTGGTTTGTCTCACCTTGTCCTTCCCCTTTCTGTAGTCTGGGTGCACTTTGAGTGATTGCTGTTTCTTTTATCTTTGTTTCCCTTTGTGTCTTTATATTAGAGCAGGACTAGCATTCCTGCTGCCCTACACAGTAGTCGAGATTGTTCTTAGGATAAGACAGGGATAGGAACGTGTTTGCCGTATGGGGTGAAAGAACCCGTTTAGGGATACTAGGTGCCCCCTTTAATCTCTCCCTACTGACAGAGCTCCCCTTTCCTTCCATCTCGCCGTGCGATGTCTTGCTTCAGGCAAAAGCGTGACACTAATTCAAAGCAGACATAAAACATTGATACCTAAAAAAGTTGCATTGAATAAGCAAAGAAAATTGTGAATCAGATACAAGGTAACATTATTGAAAGACCACCAAAAAAATTACAAACAAAATCCACCAAAAAAATTACAAACAAAGACCACCAAAAAAATTACAAACAAAGACACAATAAAAAAAAACATACAAAGACAAGAATAAAAACAGACTAAAAAGGGAGGCACAGGACTGTGAATACCATGAATAATTATGGAATAAGTCAAAAAAACTAAGACAGAAAATAAAAAACAAAAATGTAAAAATTGGCCAGGCTATCTGTAGCCAAATATTAGTAGCAGAAGATAAACTACAAATAACTGAGCATAAGTAACATATAACATAAGCTTCAAAGGAAATGAGTAGTGCGAATGGCCAGAACGAAGTGTCAGACTGAAGAACATTGGGCCCACCGGAGGATTTGATTCTGAGGGCCCACCTTTCTCCTCCACTCAAGAGCCCCATAGCAGCTGCAAGGTTTGCACTATGAACTCTCCTGAAGGACAAGCCACGGCCCACCAGAGGATTCTCCGATTCGCTGGTGGGCCAGTCCAACCCTGCCAGAACGTAATAAATGAAGTGCATGTGCTATAATGACAAACCTATACAAAAAGTAACAGGGAAAAGTACTGACCCTGGTTCACGGTGAACGCACTGCAGCTGCCCCACACTGGTTTTTCTATCTGAAAAACTTGTAAAATGACTATTACTACTAGCTGCGGACATTTCGTATCTACATCCAACGTAACAAATAATTTCTGCTGTAGAAAACTATAGAGGAGATTTATCAGAGTACAATGGAAAAGTAAAGCAGCTGCCCATAAAAACTAACCAGAGACCACTGCATTCACCGGGAATTACGGCAGTGGCTGTTCTGGTTCTTTTCTCTCCCCACAAGTTCTAAAAGACATTGACAATTCTGGAGGCATCTTCATTATTGAGGAATGCTGCTGGGTATTTGGGGCATGTTAAGATGATGAAATACTGGATCTTTAACCAACCGAGTGACATCTACAATATGTAGGTCAGGTCAGGCCCGGTCATAGTTTTCCATCTTATGACCCTATATATTTAACCATAATATGGATCTGCTTTGTATAGGGTCACAATAGGACTTCCATTAATCAGTAGCGGGTGTAGTACATGCAAACAATGCACATTATGGTGGGAAAATCTCAGCAACCAAACTAACCAGGGTTGATGCAAACTCTTACCAAAAGTGGATATTCCTGAGGTTTTCAATGGCGTTTGCAGTTTGGCGCATTGCAATGTCGCACCATACAGCCGACACCTTGCTGCAATGGCTGGGATTGGAGATATCTCTGACTCCTACAACTTAAGCCCTTAGATACTGTGGTGAATAGTGACCACTATTGACAAATGGGTTCTACCAGCTTCTTTAAGTTCCCTACGGGGACTAAAAAATATTGTTTATAAAAAGGTTTTAGCAAAATAAATACAAAATGTAACAAAATAAATAATTGCCTTTTATTGTATTCCCTGGAGCCTAGGGGGCTCAAAAAGTCCTTTTGGCCCATATAAAAAGACCAATGCTATAACTGGGGGTCCTGTTGAATCGTCTGCATTAGGGCCCATAAGCTTCAAGTTATGCCATATTCCAGTAAAGTGACTGCGGACATGCGACCAATTCCTCAAGGGACAGAGACCAGGACCATGATGATTCTTGGCACCATGTGTTTTGCCAGAAAAAAAGTTTGGGGGAAAATCCATTTAAGTGGTATCAGTCCCTTTTGTAGGCTGGTATAATAAGACATACCGTAAGCGTCCCCCTAGTGCATTGTAGCAGGAAGACGTATGGACCATCTGCATCCTGATTTTGGGTGGTATTGGGGGCACAGTCAGGATGTCGACTTTGATGTAGAATAATATAGGAATCTCCTTGAAAATTCCCTTCTCATTGTTACCAAACATTGGCTGACGTCATTCCAGTGTTTCATCATTGAGAAGCTTCACGTGCCTGAGACTTAAATACGGGAGCAGCAGAGAATAAGAGAAGGAGATTGCAGTCATCTGAAAAGCACTCGCTCCAGCAAGACAGCGATCCAGTGACTGGTAAGTGCTATGTTCTAATATGATATTCTTTATTCTTCATGACATATGGTCTAGTGTTCTCTGCTACTGTATACATCTGTGAAAGCAATATACAGATCTGAAAAATCCCTGTGACAATCCCTTTATATATACTGTATATATTTATTTATTTTTAAATTAATTAATTATTATTATTTTTTTTTTTACTTATATGCATGTATTTGGGACTATAAATCATTTTTCCAATTGGGCACCATTAAAAATGTTGCACCGTTTGGGTTTTACAGGCTCTTCTTTTGTCTGCACGTTTTTCTTCTATGTGATCTGTGGTCATAAATCAGCTCAGAAAAAAAAAACCTTAAAAAACATTCCCATCATATTATCAGAATCAGTTCACTGATGGATTCTCAGTAAACTCTTTCCACAGCCAGCAAGGGACAATACAATACAGAGAGTATAGAAGGCAAAGGGTATACAATATTTTTAATGAAACCCAATTACAAAAATGATTTATAGTCCCAAATACATTACATATAATTCATGCATTTCAGTAAACAAAAAAAATATATATTCTCAAGGGTTGATGATTCCTTTAAGAGCAAAAAAAGAAAAAGATATACATTTGCTGTTGAAGCATTGTAGTGCACCCTGCTTCAGCCTTTCTTGCACGCTATACTCCAAGTGTTAAATGGAGTTTCTGGTTTTATTAATGAAAGAAAAAGAAAAGATCTCTGATTGCAGTCACTGAATAATTGTAATGCTTGTATGTGAAGTTATAAATTAATGGTATTACTGGCCAGGATGTATACTGAGGTCTTATAGCGTTACCTTATCTGTCATTGAGCTGAGACAGCAATGCGGATTGGTTGTGAGCAGATCCGCACAGAAAACCTGCAGCGCCCAAGTCACGTGTGAATCTGGTCTAATGCTTCCAAAAGAGGTTGGAGTAAGTTGTATATACAGTTATATGAAAAAGTTTGGGCACCCCTATTAGTCTTAAGCTTATTGTTTTATAAAAATTGGTGTTTTTGCAACAGCTATTTCAGTTTGATATATGTAATAACTGTTGGACACAGTAATGTTTCTGCCTTGAAATGAGGTTTATTGTACTAACAGAAAATGTGCAATCTGCATTCAAACAAAATTTGACAGGTGCATAAGTATGGGCACCTCACCAGAAAAGTGACATTAATATTTAGTAGATCCTCCTTTTGCAAAAATAACAGCCTCTAGTCGCTTCCTGTAGCATTTAATGAGTTCCTGGATCCTGGATGAAGGTATTTTTGACCATTCCTCTTTACAAAACAATTCCAGTTCAGTTAAGTTTGATGGTCGCCAAGCATGGACTGCCCTCTTCAAATGATCCCACAGATGTTCAATGATATTCAGGTCTGGAGACTGGGATGGCCATTCCAGAACATTGTAATTGTTCCTCTGCATGAATGCCTGAGTAGATTTGGAGCCGTGTTTTGGATCATTGTCTTGCTGAAAGATTCATCCCCTGCGTAACTTCAACTTTTTCACTGATTCTTGAACATTATTGTCAAGAATCTGCTGATACTAAGTGGAATCCATGCGTCCCTCAACTTTAACAAGATTCCCGATGCAGGCATTGGCCACACAGCCCCAAAGCATGATGGAACCTCCACCAAATTTTACTGTGGGTAGCAAGTGTTTTTCTTGAAATGCTGTGTTTTTTTGCCGCCATGCATAACGCCTTTTTGTATGACCAAACAACTCATTCTTGGTTTCATCAGTCCACAGGACCTTCTTCCAAAAAGAAATTGGCTTCTCCAAATGTGCTTTTGCATACCTCAGCCGACTCTGTTTGTGGCGTGCTTGCAGAAACGGCTTCTTTCGCATCAGTCTCCCACACAGCTTCTCCTTGTGCAAAGTGTGTTGTATAGTTGACCGATGCACAGTGACACCATCTGCAGCAAGTTGATGCTGCAGCTCTCTGGAGGTGGTCTGAGGATTGTCCTTGACTGATCTCACCATTCTTCTTCTCTGCCTTTCTGATGTTTTTCTTGGCCTGCCACTTCTGGCCTTAACAAGAACTGTCCCTGTGTTCTTCCATTTCCTTACTATGTTCCTCACAGTGGAAACTGAGAGGTTAAATCTCTGAGACAGCTTTTTGTATCCTTCCCCTGAACAACTATGTTGAATATTCTTTGTTTTCAGATCATTTGACAGTTGTTTAGAGGAGCCCATGATGCCACTCTTCAGAGGAGATTCAAACAGGAGAACAACTTGCAAGTGGCCACTTTAAGTAGCTTTTCTCATGATTGCATACACCTGGCTATGAAGTTCAAAGCTCAATGAGGTTACAAAACCAAAAAAGTGCTTTAGTAAGTCAGTAAAAAGTAGGTAGGAGTATTTAAAACAAGAAAATGATAAGGGTGCCCATACTTATGCACCTGTCAAATTTTGTTTGAATGCAGATTTCACATTTTCTGTTAGTACAATAAACCTCATTTCAAGGCAGAAACATTACTGTGTCCAACAGTTATTACATATATCAAACTGAAATAGCTGTTGCAAAAACACCAATTTTTATAAAACAATAAGCTTAAGATTAATAGGGGTGCCCAAAGTTTTTCATATAACTGTAAACTAAAGGGCAAATTTCTTAAAGGGTTTGCCAACTACTCAGACAACACCTTCTGAATCCTATGTTTCCCCCTTGTAAAATAATAACACTTAGGGCTCGCTCACACATTTAAATCGGACGAGTGCAACCTGATAAAAAAGGTCTTGCACTCGGACCAATGTTTTTCAATAAGGCAGTGCAGATCTGCATATTTTTTCTCAGCTCACTTCCGGTACCAGCATCTTTTCCAGCAGTGTTGTCCCCCAGGGATTGCTTGACATTATTATGTTATGTGATCCCTGGGGCCAATCAGCGCTGACTTCACTCTCCTCACCCTCAGATATATCACAAACATCCGAAGGAAATGAGAGAGCAGCAGCTCTGACTTCCTCCGGAAGTGATTTGTCCTAAGGTGGGGAGTGAACCCAGCGCTGATTGGCCCCAGGGATCATGTGACTTTGTTATGATTCCCAGGAGAGCGAGAGCTGACACCACTGGAATGGTGCCGGCATCGAAGGTGAGTATAAGTGTTGTTATTTTATAAGGGGGAAACATAGGGATTGAGCATGGAATGCCTAAGTAGTGGACAACCCCTGTAAAGGGGCTGTGAGGTCTTAAGCTACAAGTCAGCAGTCACTCTATGTGACTGCAGACTTGTGAATCCTCACAAGTGTGAGGATTCTCCAGTGTTGGCATCTGGAGAGGGCTGTCATGTGACCGCAAGTATGCAATATGCATACTCCCGGACACAATCCGACTAGACTGTATCGGGCCTTGCTCAATACACTTGCATTGAGCAAGGCTGCACCCATCTAGTTGGATTGTGGCCAGGAGTATGTATATTGCATACTTTTGGTCACATGACTGCCCTCTCCTGGGGTCGACATCTGAGAATCCTCACAGAGAGCAATGTGCACACTTTGAGGATTAACCCTGGAGTCTTCCTTCCCTCACAGGTCTAAAATAAAGGTGAAGAAATAAAAAGGTACTTGGCATTCCAAAATGAAAATACTGTTTCGGATTTTATTATCAGGCAATTCAAATAAAGCTGTGACATTTCAGCTTCTACAATTGACCCTTCATCAGACACATTGCTGCAGAATGATCTGGCCACAGTGCCAAGTACCTTTTTTTATCTCTTCTATTGGATATGGACCCTTCTTGAGCAACCCCCTTTAAGCAGGAGTGTAAGATATCCCCCATACTTAACATAAAGGTGGCCATACACTTAAGACATAAGTTGGATATCCACGATTGATGTCTATTCCACCACCCAAGTTCGGCTTCATCAAGAGTTCTTGTGTCCTGAAGGAGGAATTTGTTGTTGGACACATCTGGTAAAGGCTTATCTACACTGAGAACAAAAAGATCAGGAGTTAAAATTGTAACCACCCAACTCTTCTATTATTTAGGCGTCAATATCAATATCGTTACCTTTCATCTTAATATAAAACTAATTTATTCCACACGTGTATGCTAAATTGGATTTTGGAGAAGAAAATGTAATAGTAAAATGTAACAATATCTCTTTACTTTGTTGCAGGTAACATGTTTCCTCCATCCGTTGTGCTACTGATCGTAACTATTTTACATTCCCTTCAAGCTGCCAGATATCAGAATATTTACTCCAGCAATGGTCAAGGTTTAGTGTCTGTTCCATCTGTCCCTCCTGATACCCAAGTTCTTTTACTGTCCTTCAATCAGATTTCATCTATATCCCTGGACTCTTTCCAGAACCTGCCGCAGATCCAGGTTCTCACTCTTGGTGCACAAATTACTAATGGATCCTTCGTTGTTGAGAAAGCTGCTTTTCAAAACCTGCCAAACCTCACCACCCTTGACCTCGGCAGCAACCGCAACCTCAGGTTACATCCAGATTCTTTCCGAGGTCTGTCCAGACTTGAAACCCTTTTTCTTGATCATTGTGGACTGAATGAGTCCATCCTGGAGTCTGGTTTGTTGGGCGAGTTAACTTCTCTGAAGAAGCTTGACCTGTCATATAATAATCTGCGCAGGTTGCAGCCGGATTCCAGTTTCCTGGGTTTGCATTCACTTTCCTACATTACTTTGAAGCTCAACAAAATCGGCAATCTGTGTGGAGACGCTCTCCAGAATCTCGAAGGACGAAGACTGGAGCTACTCGACCTCTCATCGAATCCCCTCCAGGTTTCTAACACCACCATGTGCCACAACCCATTTAGAAACATAACATTGGGTACTCTAGATGTATCGTCAATGGCCTGGAACGCAGAAAAGGTGGAGAATTTCTTTCAAATTATTTCTGGGACTCAAGTGAAGCATGTTCGGATGAGGAATACTGCTGCGTTGGGAAGTGGATATCACTTTAGTAACTTGAAGAACCCAGAGAAAAGCACATTTTCAGGCCTCCGTCTAAGCAATGTGAACATTCTTGACATATCACATAGTTACACGTCAGAGTTGCCGTCCGACATTTTTTCTGTATTCCCAAAACTACTGTCTCTTGATTTGTCCTCCAGCCAAATCAACCACATCAGCCCTGGAGCATTTTCTGGATTAACACAACTCATAAGCCTCAATATGTCGGGAAATCTCATTGGAGAAATTACGAGAAGCAGTTTTTCAAGTCTGTCATCTTCCCCTCTTATAACCTTAGATCTCAGTTCCAACCATATTGGAGCCATACAATATCAAGCCTTGAATGGCCTCGTCTCCTTGGATTCATTGAGTTTAAGGGATAATGCCCTTAGGGAAATCCCACTCGTTGAGCTGCCAAGTTTACATTTTGTCTTACTAAAGCAAAATCGCATCTCCAGCCCTAACGGTCTTACCTCCTTCTGCCCTAACTGTACATTTGTGGATCTTTCGAGTAACCGGCTGACCGATCTGAGAAGCTTGTGGGAAATCCTGGAGTTACGTTCTCTAAAACAACTTTCGCTCGGCAGTAATGAGCTCTCGAGGTGTTCACCGAATACCGCAAAACTTTTTAACAGCTCCCTTCCTTATTTGGATCTATCAGACAACGACCTAGGACGAGTCTGGAATAACGGCCAATGTTCAGATATTTTTATGCCTCTGGCCTCACTGAAAACCCTTAATCTTGCAAAGAACCAAATTTTCTCTTTACCGGAAAGTTTATTCAGTGCGTTAAAAAGTCTCCAAACTTTGGACTTGTCAAGAAATAATCTTAGACTTATCCATCAAGATTTATTCACTGACCTAAAGACATTAAAGTCCCTAAATATAGGGGGCAACAACCTTGTCACCCTGTCTTCTTCAAGTTTTACGCCTCTGGTGTCCTTACAAAGCCTTAACCTATCAGATATAACCCCCATATGTACCTGCGCCCTTAATGAATTTTGGCACTGGATAAGATCTGCTGAAGTGACTGTGGAAGTCAACAACAGCGATGAGATTTCATGTCTCAGCCTGTCTCCACCAGTTCGAGAAATAACAATGGACAGTTACTTTAATGAATGTTGATTACTCATGTTTTTTCCTATATACAGTAAAAGAAAACCTGTATCATTTACATTACACCGATCTTGTCTTTATGGGTTCGGACATCATCCATGTTATGCTCGGGTGACCCAATACTATAGAGTTTATATCTAGAATCAGTCTACATGAAAAGTTAAACAGTTTTGTGTATACATTGCATCACGTATCTTGTACTAATCCTGAATCACCATCACATAAATCTGATCTGTTTGCCCATTGTAAAGCATAATCAGTCATTTTCAATCACATATATAATCGATTACAGAGTGATCAAGGATGCGCAGATCCAAAGCAAAAGTGACGGAAATGTTCCAGAATGTTATTTCATTAATACCTATGTAATGCAAATATAACTTCTGATATATACTGATTCTCATATATTCATTAAACTGTAACTTAATTCATTTAATAGTTTGCATCACTTCTTGACCACTAGATGGCAGTACAGGAACAAGGCATTGCAATATGTTAAGTGTCCACTAGATGGGTGAAAGTAGAAATTGGATTATTTACTATCTAAGGCAGGGGTCTCTAACTCAGCTGGGCATATGGGCCGCACACGGAAAAACATTTAATTTGGGGGGCCGCATTATTTGCATGACAAAGTGACATTTTTAGTGATACCATTTTATTTTCTATACGCCTTTTGAACTGGTCCTCATCCTGCAGACATGGTCTCCCATCCAGATTCGCCATATTGCAGACATGGTCTCCCATCCAGGTCCCCCATATTGCAGACATGGTCCCCCATCCAGGTCCCCCATATTGCAGACATGGTCTCCCATCCAGGTCTCCCATATTGCAGACATGATCTCCCATCCAGGTCTCCCATATTGCAGACATGGTCTCCCATCCAGGTCCCCCTTATTGCAGACATGGTCCCCATATTGCAGACATGGTCTCCCTTCCAGGTCCCCCATATTGCAGACATGGTCCCCCATATTGCAGACATGGTCCCCCATACTGGTCCTTATCTTGCAGACATGTCCCCCATCCAGGTCCCCATGTTGCAGACATGTCCCCCATCCAGGTCTCCCCCAATACTGCGCACAGGGTCCCCATCCCCCCAATACTGCGCACAGGGTCTCTGTCCCCCCAATACTGCACACAGTGTCCCCGCCCCCCCATACTGAGCACAGGGTCCCCCCCCATACAGCGCTCAGGGTCCCCGTCCCCCCATACAGCGCTCAGGGTTCCCGTCCCCTCATACAGCGCTCAGGGTTCCCGTCCCCCCATACAGCGCTCAGGGTTCCCGTCCCCCCATACAGCGCTCAGGGTTCCCGTCCCCCCATACAGCGCTCAGGGTCCCCGTCCCTCATACTGCGCACAGTGCCCGTCCCCCCATACTGAGCACAAGTCCCCTGTGCTGTATTTCACATGACAGATAAAAAAAAAAAGATTCTCACTTGTCCTCCGTTCCCTCGGCGTCCTTTCTGCACCTGTGGCCCGCAGGCACAGACCCCGAAATGATCGCGGCCCTCTCCAGCAGCCGCCGACATCAGCGCTGTAATGCAGTGTATTGCCGCGCAGAGACCGGCTCTCTGCACAACAATACCAGTGTCAGCCGCCGGCCTATCAGAGGCCAGCAGCTGACCTCTGCGCATGGCAGTGACGTCATATGCCGCTGCGCTGGGACGCAGACATCAGCTGCTGGCCTCTGATAGGCTGGCGGCTGGCACGGGTATTGCTGTGCAGAGAGCCGGTCTCTGCGCGGCAATACACTGCACTACAGCGCTGATGTCGGCGGCGGCTGGAGAGAGCAGCGATCGTTACGGGGTCTGTGCCTGCGGGCCGCAAGAAGCAGCCGGAGGGGCCGCATGCGGCCAGCAGGCCGCGTGTTTGAGGCCCCTGATCTAAGGCCTCATTCACATGTCAGTGTCTCCAGTACATGTGGTGACAGTTTTCACATGTACTGGAGACACTGACACACATAGACCCAGGGCCGGCTCCAGGTTTTCATAGACCCCGGGCGAAAGACTCTCAGTGGGCCGCTTTAACACATACCACGATTCATGATGCACAGATAAGAAATATATATATATAATACAATGCCAAAGATTTCACTCACTTCTTACATTACATGAGTGATATCTATTGTAAATTCTACAATAGCTCAGAAACCAGCAAATCCAGTGCGTGTCCTAGGGGGAGTCATTTTAGACAGGACAATATAGTCCTAGATACAGTACTATGAGCACCACATAGTCCTCCATACAGAATAATGGGCCCCACATAGTCCTCCATATAGTATAATGGGCCCCACATAGTCCTCCATACAGAATAATGGGCCCCACATAGGGCTCCATACAGTATAATGTGCCCCACATAGCCCTCCATACAGAATAATGGGCCTACATAGTCCTCCATACAGTATAATGGCCCCACATAGTCCTCCATACAGTATAATGGGCCCCACATAGTCCTCCATACAGTATAATGGGCCCCATATAGTCCTCTATGCGGTATAATGGGCCCCACATAGTCCTCCATACAGAATAATGAGCCCCACATAGTTCTCCATACAGAATAATGAGCCCCACATAGTCCTCCATACAGAATAATGAGCCCCACATAGTCCTCCATACAGAATAATGGGCCCCACATAGTCCTCCATACAGAATAATGGGCCCCACATAGTGCTGCATACAGAATAATGGGCCCCACATGGCCCTCAATACAGAATAATGGGCCCCACATAGTGCTGCATACAGAATAATGGGCCCCACATAGTCCTCAATACAGAATAATTGGCCCCACATAGTCCTCCATACAGAATAATGGGCCCCACATAGTCCTCCATACAGTATAATGGCCCCACATAGTCCTCCATATGGTATAATGGGCCCCACATAGTCCTCCATACATAATAATGGGCCCCACATAGTCCTTTATACAGAATAATGGGCCCCACATAGTCCCCCATACAGAATAATGGGCCCCACATAGTCCTCCATACAGAATAATGGGCCCCACATAGTCCTTCATACAGAATAATGGGCCCCACATAGAGCTGCATACAGAATAATGGGCCCCACATAGTCCTCCATTCAGAATAATGGACCCCATATAATGCTCTATACAGTATTATGGGCCCCATAAAATTCTCCATACAGAATAATGGACCCGATATAATGCTCCATACAGTATAATGAGCCCCATATATTGCTCCATACAGAATAATGAGCCCCATATAATGCCCCATACAGAATAATGGACCCCATATAATGCTCCATACAGTATAATGAGCCCCATATAATGCTCCATACAGAATAATGAGCCCCATATAATGCCCCATACAGAATAATGGACCCCATATATTGCTCAATACAGGATAATGGGCATCTTATAATGCTCCATACAGAATAATGGGCCCCATATTTTACTCCATACAGAATAATGGACCCCATATAATGCTCCATACAGAATAATGGGCCCAACATAGTCCTCCATACAGAATAATGGGCCTCATATAATGCTCCATACAGAATAATGGGCCTCATATAATGCGCCATACAGAATAATGGGCACCATATAATCCTCCATATAGAATAATGGACCCCATATAATGCTTCATACAGAATAATAGGCCCCATATAATGCTCCCTACATGATGGACACCGCTCACTGAGTTCTGTGCAGTTCAGGGGCCCACTCGCTGCAGCGAGTCATTCTCCTCTGCTCCTCAGAGTGTGTGGTCGCCTCAAACCACCACACACACTGATGAAGAAATATTGCACAGATGGACAGGGACACTGGATTATTTCAATTTTGGACAGGTGAGGGATATTGTTCTTTTTTATTTTTGGTTTGTTTACAGGGGACAGTGGCTTCAGGGAAGGGGGTGCAAAGGTGAGTATAATGTGTTTTTTTAATTTTATTTTTATTTTTACACTTGTTGTAGACAGTGGGCGCTGAATACAAATTCTATCATTGTTTCTTGCTCGCGAAGATCTCAGCCAGAGGAGGGGACAATGAGAGATTCCTCCCTCCAGCACCCAGCACCTAGGAACACCTTGAATTTTACCGCTGATTCCCAGACTGAGGGTACAGTGGGTACGGAAAGTATTCAGACCCCTTTGCATTTTTCACTCTTTGTTTCATTGCAGCCATTTGGTAAATTAATTAATGTACACTCTGCACCCAATCTTGACTGAAAAAAAAAGAAATGTAGAAATTTTTGCAAATTTATTAAAAAATAAAAACTGAAATATCACATGGTCATAAGTATTCAGACCCTTTGCTCAGACACTCATATTTAAGTCACATGCTGTCCATTTCCTTGTGATCCTCCTTGAGATGGTTCTACTCCTTCATTGGAGTCCAGCTGTGTTTAATTAAACTGATAGGACTTGATTTGGAAAGGCACACACCTGTCTATATAAGACCTCACAGCTCACAGTGCATGTCAGAACAAATGAGAATCATGAGCTCAAAGGAACTGCCCAATGAGCTCAGAGACAGAATTGTGGCAAATACAGATCTGGCCAAGGTTACAAAAGAATTTCTGCATTACTCAAGGTTCCTAAAAGCACAGTGGCCTCCATAATCCTTAAATGGAAGGATTTTGGGACCACCAGAAGTCTTCCTAGACCTGGCCGTCCAGCCAAATTGAGCAATCGTGGGAGAAGAGCCTTGGTGAGAGACGTAAAGGAGAACCCCAAGATCACTGTGGCTGAGCTCCAGAGATGCAGTAGGGAGATGGGAGAAAGTTCCACAAAGTCAACTATCACTGCAGCCCTCCACCAGTCGGGCCTTTATGTCAGAGTGGCCTGATAGAAGCCTCTCCTCAGTGCAAGACATATGAAAGCCAGCATAGAGTTTGCTCAAAAACACATGAAGGACTCCCAGACTATGAGAAATAAGATTCTCTGGTCTGATGAGACGAAGACAGAACTTTTTGATGATAATTCTAAGCAGTATGTGTGGAGAAAATCAGGCACTGATCATCACCTGCCCAATACAATCCCAACAGTCAAACATAGTGGTGGCAGCATCATGCTATGTGGGTGTTTTTCAACTGCAGGGACAGGATGACTGATTGCAATTGAAGGAAACATGAATGCGGCCAAGTACAGAGATATCCTGGATGAAAACCTCTTCCAGAGTGCTCTGGACCTCAGACTTGGCCGAAGGTTCACCTTCCAACAAGACAATGACCCTAAGCACAGAGCTAAAATAACAAAGGAGTGGCTTCAGAACAACTCTGCGACCATTCTTGACTGGCCCAGCCAGAGCCCTGACCTAAATGAAAATGGCTGTCCACCAACATTCACCATCCAACCTGATGGAACTGGAGAGGATCTACAAGGAAGAATGGCAGAGGATCCCCAAATCCAGGTGTGAAAAACTTGTTGCATCATTCCCAAGAAGACTCATGGCTGTACTAGCTCAAAAGGGGGCTTCTACTCAATACTGAACAAAGGGTCTGAATACTTATGACCATGTGATATTTCAGTTTTTCTTTTTCAATAAATTTTCAAAAATTTCTACATTTCTGTTTTTTTTCAGTCAAGATGGGGTGCAGAGTGTACTTTAATGAGAAAAAAAATGAACTTTTTAGAATTTACCAAATGGCTGAAATGAAACAAAGAGTGAAACATTTAAATGGGTCTGAATACTTTACGTACCCACTGTATGTGCTGAGGAAGAAGTTTGGATTAACTTCCTAAGGTGGTGTATTTGTAACCGTCTCAGTAAATAATGCACCTTTAACCTCATCGCTTCTTCAGCTCCTCATTGTGAGTTTAACAGCAATGCAGGAAAACCACTCTTAATCCAGACAATACAATAAAATATTGGAATAATATAGTATGTTATGTAATAGTAGAAAAAAGCATAAGATCCATTGGCCTAATTTAAATATGTAATAACAAAGGATAAAAAACCTTGAGTAATGTAGATAATAAAGTATGATGAAAACAAAAGTGCCCCCTAAACACAGTAAGACACCCCCAAAAGAAATTCCTCAACAGTACCCTACACAAGCGCGGTATGATGACCCTACTGCCCCCCTCTTTCAATCACCCTGACAAAGAATGGTGACCCCATCACAGTATGATTCTCCAACTATAATCCCCACACAACCCTCCATACAGTATAATGGGTCCCACATAGTCCTCCATACCGTATAATGGGTCCCACATAGTCCTCCATACAGAATAATGGGCCCCACACAGTCCTCCATACAATATAATGAGCCCCACATAGTCCTCCATACAGAATCATGGGCCCACATAGTCCTCCATACAGAATAATGGGCCCCACATAGTCCTCCATATAGTATAATGGGCCCCACATAGTCCTCCATACAGTATTATGGGCCCCACATAGTCCTCCATACAGTATAATGGGCCCCACATAGTCCTCCATACAGAATAATGGGCTCCACACAGTCCTCCATACAATATAATGGGCCCCACATAGTCCTCCATACAGTATAATGGGCCCCACATAGTCCTCCATACAGAATAATGGGCTCCACACAGTCCTCCATACAATATAATGGGCCCCACATAGTCCTCCATACCGTATAATGGGTCCCACATAGTCCTCCATACAGAATAATGGGCCCCACACAGTCCTCCATACAATATAATGAGCCCCACATAGTCCTCCATACAGAATCATGGGCCCACATAGTCCTCCATACAGAATAATGGGCCCACATAATCCTCCATACAGAATAATGGGCCCCACATAGTCCTCCATACAGTATAATAGTCCCACATAGTCCTCTATACTGTATAATGGGCCCCACATAGTCCTCCATACAGTATAATGACCAGAAATAGTGCTCCATACAGTATAATGGCTACACATAGTCCTCCATACAGAATAATGTGCCCCACATAGTCCTCCATACAGTATTATGGGCCCCACATAGCCCTCCATACAGAATAATAGCCCCACATAGCCCTCCATACAGAATAATGGGCCCCACATAGTCCTCCATACAGAATAATGGGCCCCACATAGTCCTCCATACAGAATAATGGGCCCCACATAGTCCTCTATACAGAATAATGGGCCCCACATAGTCCTCCATACAGAATAATGGGCCCCACATAGTCCTCCATACAGAATAATGGGCCCCACATAGTCCTCCATACAGTATAATGGGCCCCACATAGTCCTCCATACAGAATAATGGGCCCCACATAGTCCTCCATACAGAATAATGGGCCCCACATAGTCCTCCATACAGTATAATGAACCCCACATAGTCCTCCATACAGAATAATGGGCCCCACATAGTCCTCCATACAGAATAATGGGCCCCACATAGTCCTCCATACAGTATATTGGGCCCCACATAGTCCTCCATACAGAATAATGAGCCCACATAGTCCTCCATACAGAATAATGGGGCCCCACATAGTCCTCCATACAGAATAATAGGGCCCACGTAGTCCTCCATACAGAATAATGGGTCCCACATAGTCCTCCATACAGAATAATGGGCCCCACATAGTCCTCCATACAGAATAATGGGCCCCACATAGTCCTCCATACAGAATAATGGGCCCCACATAGCCCTCCATACAGAATAATGGGCCCCACATAGTGCTCCATACAGTATAATGGCCACAAAACATGCTCCATACAGTATAATGGAACCCATATAGTTCTCCATACCGTATAACGGGGCCCCACATAGTCCTCCATACAGTATAATGGCCCCACATAGTCCTCCATACGGAATAATCGGCCCCACATAGTCCTCCATACAGAATAATGGGCCCCACATAGTCCTCCATACAGTATAATGGCCACAAAATGTGCTCCATACATTATAATATCCCCTCATAGTCCTCCATACAATATAATGGCTCCATATAGTCCTCCATACAGAATAATGGGTCCCATATATTGTTCCATACAGTATAATGGGCCCCATGTATTGCCACATACAGTACAATGGGCCCCATATATTGCTCTATATAGTATAATGGGCCCCACCTAATGTTCCATACAGTATAATGGCCCCATATAAAAAAAATTACTCATCTCTGCCCGTTCCCCTGCTGCTCTCTTCATGGTTTCTTCAGATTCTCTGCACATCTCGGTACGTTGTAAAGAAATCATCGCGCCCGCTGCACTGAGACATCAGACGCAGAGAGGGAGTGATGGGAGAGGGAGCATCAGCTGATGTTCCCTCCTCCAACATTGCCCTCAACTGAATTGGCATCCGGGATGCCGATATAGTTGATAGTGCCAAGCCGGGTGAGAGTGTGATTCTGAGTGGGGGACCTGCCCGGCGTCACGGGCCAAATATACTCAATATACTCACCCTGCGGGCAAGATTTGGCCCGCAGGCCAGAGTTTGAGATATGTGATCTAAGGGCATGCTAACAGTGGCGTATAACATGGCCGAGGGCTATCTGATTTTTTATCGTATAGCACTCTGCCCAATGTTATGATATGTTACCATGCAGATCTGCGATTATTTTCTCATGCTGATTCGGATCATGTGCACCCACACAGGTCTATGGGTGTGTGAGAAACATCGGACTGCACTCGGAAAAGTAACTTCTACTTTATAAAATCATTCTGTCACACTTTGGGTGCATTCACCCATCCGTGTGTAATGTCTGAATTCTGTCTGATTTTTTTATTGGACAGCACTCGGACCCATAGAGTGTCACTTCATTCACACATTCGTGAAAATCAAGGATCTGAGAAAAACCTCAGAGCATGACCTTATACTGAGTGGGTGTGTGTGCAGTCCGATAAAAAAATTGAGCAGTGCACGGACATTCACATGAATCTGTTAATACACCCTTAACTGCAACAATTTTGAAAAGCTTTTCAAGCTACTCACCACGTTCCCATGGACATTAATAGCACAGCAATTTTTGGGGAGTGTGATAATGGCTAAGTGAAGCACTAACCTAAATACTGTACCTCAGAATATACATCAATCTGTCATAAAACATTAAAGGGAACCTGTCACCTCCCAGAAACACTATTTATCTGGTGATTTAGGGGTGATCTGCAGATAAATAGCATTTAAATCCTGTAAAGCTGACTTACTGGAGCAGCGGCTACAGGGAGAAAATGAAGCAATATTCTTCCTGCAGCTGCTTGCTTCCAGTCATCTGGACGGTGCCGGACGGCTGTTACTGTTACCGATCAGTACCCAGTGAGCGCTGCTGTAATTACTCCCCGGCATATTGACAGCCTGCACTAGACATGACTAACTGCTCCCTGCACCGCCCCCATAGCTAGAAGCGAGCAGCTACAGAGACAATAAAATATCCCATTGATTGATAGGTTATTATTTACTTCCTTTTCATTGTGCATTTATTAAAAATGTTTTTATTATACAAACTTGCAGTCCTAGTGCTGTGCATTCAAAAGAAAGATCCATAGGCGATGGGATGAAAATGCTGATAAAAGCGGAAAAAGGCTCCCGCGTGACGTCCACCCTAGACTGTCCTAATCATAATTAACTCACCACAATTAGGGAAGCGTCAGACGGCCGTATAACTCAGACAGGGACTGGCCGGCGCCTCTCCCAACCCGAGCATGACAGCTTCATGTATTTCTATGACTTCTGTGTTTTCATTGGCTGTAAGCCATAAACATCAACATTAACAGAAATAAACACTTGACATAGATCACTCTGTTTGTAATGACTCTATATAATATATGAGTTTCACTTTTTGTATTGAAGAACTGAAGCAAATTAACTTTTTGATGATATTCTAATTTAGTGAGATGCACCTGTATGCGTATAAGACTGTTGAATTTGAGTGGGTCCGTACATCACAGTCTGTGTATCACAGATATCTGAATTCAGCGTAAAATTAAAGGGAATCTGTCATCTGATTCATGCTGCCCAAACTATGGGCAGCTTGAATTGCAGCCTGATTGCACAAGTGCAGTCAGATATATTTTCTCTGAAACGCTCTGGCATTTCAGAAAGATCCGACAGGGGACCAAAAGCAGAGACGATACTAGTCTAGCACCGCTCTAGCCGGACCTTCCCAGCACTGCTGCAGGTGATTGTAAGATCTCTCCCTATGTACAAGTAACACTTATTTACGTTTGTATGTAAAAAAAAATCCTGTTCTTCCGATCAGACGGAATTGTGAAGGCTGCAGTCAATTGGCAGCTGTTGATTGGCTGCAGGGGTCATGTAATATTGTTTATGTCAGAAGATCAGCACGAGGGAAAATAGGGCTGAGAGCAAAAAGCAGCGCTGGTCTGGGAGATAGCATCCATTTTTGTTATTGTAATTTATGTTGTACCAGGGGCTATTAATAAGGGCCTGTGCTGTAGAGGACAACACCTTTAAGATCTCTTTAGATGAGAGAATAAGTAGTGAGCAAGGATTCATAAGAATAAATCGCTCTTGATTATCAGCCTGTGTAAACAGCCGGCGATCACCCGACTAACAAGTTAAACACTCCTTTGTTTTGTGGTTGGATCGTTCATGCCGATGTAGCGGTGTCCAAAGAACACCGCAAGGCCATAAAATTTACTGTTGTCAGCAGCACATCACCCGGTGTAATCAGATGTGCTGCCGATAACATGCAGCGTATAGAGACGGTAGTGTCCTGTTCCCATCATCCTGTGTACATGTGGCACCCCAGGGGTCTGGTTTCCACAGTAATGTAATGTTATGTCTGAGAGCAGGTGGGAGGTCCTTTGGTCAGGGATCCTGTGCATGCCACACCTCCTGCCCAGTCTTGGGAGGGGAAGAACTTCCCCTATATAAACCTGGGGCTGAGGCAGGGTTAGTGAGTAGAAGAAGAAAAGAAGTAGAGACAGAGAAGCAGCATAGGAAGAAACAACAGGAGCTCTGTGGAGCAGTGTTACAAAGAGTCAGGGGCTGGCAGCTGCAGAGCTCGCCCTGACTAAGAAGTATCACCGGACCCGGAGTCCGAGGCTGTGGGGACTAATCTCTACCCAGCAGCAGAAACCGACCGGCCGGGGATTGCAGATCCTCTGGCCCAGAAACCTGAAGGCACGGTCACAAGAGTGGGACCAGCACCGCCATCGTGGAGCGGAAGCCATTAGAAGGCCCCGAGTCACCGGCCATACGGGTGAGCACCACACGGTACACTCAGGGACGTGGGCTACTTATACCCGCCTCTAGCAAGGTAGCCAGAAGAGTATCGTTAGTTTGGGAGGCCTACAACTCCACCTGGCCAGGGGAGATCCCATCTGCTCAAGGACTGACCAGGCCCCAATCGCTAGCCAGTACTCCGGGAGGGTCTATCTTTGTTACCAGTAAAGACCCTAAACTACACCGTACCGTCTCCGAGTGGTTCCTGCTACCCCCATCATCCACGTCGGCTGCCCTGAGGCCATACCCCTCCCGTTGGGGGTTATACTACCACGCTGCACAATCCTACCACCGGCCTCAGCGGTCTGCCCTGCAGCAGCAGCTCTAAAGCTGCATTCAACGGGTGGCGTAGTCATCTAACATCTACTGCCATAGACTGCCACTGAGTTTGACACCCTGGGCACGGACCGGGTCACCGCCACAAGGACTACTACCCCTATCCGGATCCGGCTCCGGGTATCCACTGAACACGGCCCAGGGGGCGCGTCAACTTTGGCGTAGTCGGCAGGATCTCGTGCCCGTAACCACCGGGTACTGCGTGCCTGAAAAAGAGACTTTCAAACTCACCTGTGGTGAAGATTCCCGCCATCCGGCGCCATTTTCAGCCTTCTTCCCGCCATCCGTGAAGATTCCCGCCATCCGGCGCCATCTTCAGCCTTCTTCCCGCCATCTGTGGAGTTTTCCCGCCGTTGGACGCCATCTTGAGGACGCCGCGCGGGAAGAAGAGGGGCGTGGACTCCGAAAAGCCCGCGAGAACTGAAGCCCCGCCTCACGTCCGGACGTTGCGTAAGGTCCTGGAAGGAGCCCAGCAGACGCCGACGTCACAGGAGCGCGACGGAAGGTCCTCAACCCTGACGATCCACTGCGGAGCCGCGGCCTATGGAAGAGGATCATCGCAAGGTAGGCCACGGTCCAATAGGGGGGAGAAGGATGTCGGATACGGAGGAGAGCTTCACTGCCTCAACCCCCGCCAGCGCCACCGCTGCTGCAGTTATGCCCTTCACCATGCCCTATATCCCGGGAGCAGCTTGGCTACCCCAGTACTCAGGGGAGTCACATACCCTGCATGACTTTAGAGAAAAGCTGGATAGCCTCTTCCAGGTGTACCCCCTCACAGAAGAACAAAAGTGAGCATCCTGGTGGCCCAATTAACCGGGGCAGCCCAAAGGGAGGTAAAGTCCTGGCCACCTGGGGGGAGGACTGTTGCAGGGATACTAACCCGGCTGAGGGACACCTTTGATACCCGCACCTCAGCCGAGATCAAGCTTACATTCTACGGGTGCAAGCAGCGAGCACAAGAGAGTATAAGGGACTATGCCCTGAACCTACAAGAGGCCCTAAGAGCCATTAAGCAGACCGACCCTGACGGCGTGGGAGACGAGGACAGGCTGTTGACTGAACAATTTATAGAGGGTTTATATTGCAATGCCCACCGAACCCAGTTGCGGGCAATGGCCTTACAGGACCCTCATCTGGGATTTGCACAGTTCAAGGACAGAGCCATCCGGGTGCTCCGAGAACCGGTACCGGGTGGCGTTGTGACCCACAGGCGCCCTACTACCACTTACCACCAGGAGGCGGCGCCCTTGTCGGCAGGGCCTGTGGGAGCTGATGCGCAGGCTTTGGACAATGACCCGGCTCCAGACCTACACCATCAGGTCCAAGAGCTAGTTAAGAGCGTTGCTGCGCTAACCCGAACTGTGCAGTCTTTACAGGTTTCCACCCCAGGGAAGATCCAGCTGGCATCCGGACCGGAGGACATCCCGTGGCGTCGACCAAGGAGGACCCCACCGGCCAGAGGAAGACCCAGTGACCGATACAGCGAGGACGGACGACCCATCTGCCGCCGCTGCAATCAACCCGGACATATGGCAAGGTACTGTCCTTTAAACTGGCACAACCTGGGGTAGAGGGCCAACCCCCAGGAAAAAGATCACCAGGCCCATCGAACTGGCGCGACAGATATGTGGGAGGACGTCCAGTCTTGCCTGTGGTACTGGATGGCATTCCCATGAGTGCCCTACTGGACACCGGGTCACAGGTCACCACCATCCCGTACGTGCTCTTTAAGCAGTACTGGAATGACTCGGATATTACCCGCTACCCTGACGACGACTTGAGTATCATCGCCAGCAATGGCCAGCCCATGCCACAGATCGGATTTAAAGAGGTGACCATCAAAATCGGTAGAGTCGAACTGGCAGCACAGGGACTGATCATTGTAGATATTGACAAGCATGAGAGTCACCCAAAGATAACGCTAGGAACTAATGTAATTGAAAATTGTCTTGCAGAGGTGATTTTCCTTTTACAACAGGTTGCCAAGAACGCCAGCTCCGGCGAGCAGCGAGTGCTCCAGAAAGAGATCCGGGCACTGATGCGACGGCAACAGGTGGAACTCTCCGGCGGTGAGATTGGTAGCGTAAGAATGTGTGACCCTTTCCCTATTGCCATGCCCCCAAAAAGTGAAATGATGATTTGGTGCCGGGCAGCTATTGGTCCGAGAGGTAGAGATTACCAGGCAATGGTAGAACCAGTTTACTCAGACAGTAGGCCCACCATTTTGACAGCACGGGGGGTGGTCAATGTACGCCATGGGAGGGTGCCCGTTCGCATAATAAATATCGGGAAGAGGGAAGTGTACCTACCCCGGTATGCCACGCTAGCCAAATTATATACCATCAACCAAAACTCTATACAGTCTGTGGAACCCTTGCCTCCATCTCACCCGGAGGAAGGTAACGGCTCTAAGAAAGTAAAGGAGGATTGGTGTCAGCAACTACACTTGGGAACTGACTCCACTCCCTCCCACCAGAAACAGGGAGTCTACCGGGTGGTTCAAGAGTATGAGAGAGTGTTTAGTAAACACCCGTTAGACTTCGGGCGAGTCAAGGGGGTAGAACACCACATTCCCACGGGAGATCATCCTCCCATAAAAGAGAGGTATCGACCCGTACCCCCTGCACATTAGCAACACGCCAAGGGGATGCTTAGAGACATGAAGGAGGCTGGGGTAATCCGGGATAGCTGTAGCCCCTGGGCAGCCCCACTAGTTTTAGTCAAAAATAAAGACAACACTATGAGAATGTGTGTAGATTACCGGAAAATTAACCGTATCACACACAAAGATGCGTACCCTTTACCAAGGATAGAGGAGTCTTTGGCTGCTTTAAGATCTGCTAACTTCTTCTCTACCTTGGATCTCACTAGCGGGTACTGGCAGGTTCCTGTAGCAGAGGCGGACCGGGAGAAGACCGCATTCACCACCCCGATGGGACTTAGCGAGTTCACCTGCATGCCGTTCGGACTCTGCAACGCACCAGGAACCTTCCAACGATTAATGGAGTGCTGTCTGGGCCACAGAAACTTCGAGACGGTCCTGTTGTACCTGGACGATGTCATCGTATATTCCAAGACTTATGAGGACCACCTGAAACACCTGGCGGAGGTGTTCGAAGCTCTGGCGAGTTACGGCCTAAAGGTGAAACCCTCCAAGTGTCACCTCCTGAAACCAAAGGTGCAGTACCTGGGACACGTGGTGAGCGCTGACGGAGTGGCTCCCGACCCTGATAAGATCACCGCAATTAAGGAATGGCCAAGCCCCTCCAGCGTAAAAGAAGTGCGGCAGTTCCTCGGGTTGGTAGGCTACTACCGAAGGTTTATTCCCGGTTTCACCAAAAAGGCAGCACCTATGCAGGACCTCCTGATAGGCCAGTCCCGGAAGGCCAAGAACCAGAAGCCGCCCTTCAAATGGGAGGAGCTGGAAGAAGAGTCCTTCCGCCAGCTGAAGATGGCCCTCACGGGGGATGAAATCCTGGCGTACCCGGATTATAGCCAGCCCTTTATCCTCTACACCGACGCCAGTAACATCGGGCTAGGAGCCGTACTGTCCCAGGTCCAGCAGGGGAAAGAACGAGTAATCGCCTACGCCAGCCGAAAACTGCGACCCACCGAAAGGAACCCCGAGAATTACAGCTCATTTAAGCTAGAGTTCCTGGCCGTAGTATGGGCAGTCACCGAGCGCTTTAAGCATTACCTCGCTTCTTCCCGGTTCACCGTGTACACGGATAACAACCCGTTGACACACCTGGACACGGCAAGACTCGGTGCCCTGGAGCAGAGGTGGATGGCCCGTCTGTCCAACTACGAGTTCACAATCAAGTACCGGGCAGGACGTTCCAATACCAACGCGGACGCCCTGTCCAGGATGCCCAACCTGCCGGACGAAGGAGAAGATCTGGAGGGACTGGAAGAAGTTGAACTCCCTGCGTTCCACCGTCATGGGACTATCCAGTATTCCCACCGGGTAAGGAGTAAGCAGGCTGCTACGTTGAACCCCTTACCTCACTACAACTGGGCGGAAACACAAGACAGCGACCCTGCCGTCCGACTGGTGAAGGAGATGCTGACTCGGCCGGAGGCTCGCCTTGAACCGGACGCTCCGGAGGAAGCTAAACAACTGTGGGCAGAGAAGAGTCGACTGTTCCTTTACAAGGGGAAGTTGTGCCGCAGAATGGTTAACTCCCGGACGCATGAACTACTCTGGCAAGTAGTGGTGCCACGAAGAGACGCAGCCATGGTGATGGAGGCATACCACGACGGAGCTGGACACTTCGGGTGGAAGAAGCTGGAGTTCCTGCTGCGCGGGCGGTTCCACTGGGTAGGCATGAGGGGAACCATCGAGAAGTGGTGCAGAGACTGTGGCCCGTGCAACCTGAGAAGGAATGACCGTGCCAGCCAGAAGACTCCCCTGCAGTCCATCGTCACCCGGCAACCGTTGGAACTGGTAGCCTTGGATCATGTAAAACTGACCCCAAGCAGAAGTGGCTACATCTACGCGTTAACCTTCGTGGATCATTACTCCCGGTTCTTGGTTGTCGTCCCCGTCAAGGACTTAACGGCTCAAACAGCAGCTAGAGCCTTCCAGCAGCACTTCTGCCGTCCACACGGGTACCCGGACCAAGTGCTGACGGACCAGGGACCTGCCTTTGAAGCAGAGGTCTTCCAGGAATTCTGCAATCTGTATGGCTGCCGGAAGATAAGGACGACACCCTACCATCCGCAAACTAATGGACTTTGTGAGAAAATGAACCAGGTGGTAATGGATCTTCTAAAAACGTTGCCCCTGGAAGAACGCAGTCTGTGGCCTGAGAAGTTGCCCGATCTGGTGGACCTATACAACCACATCCCGGTAGGTTCCACCAACTGTACCCCGGCTTACCTAATGAGGGCGAGACCTGGTAAGTTACCTGTTGACCTGGAAATGGGAGTCCTGACACCCGAGGACACTTCACCAGAAGCAGACTGGGACACAGAGAGGCAGCAGCAGTACCGGAGAGTACAGGAGGGCGTGGAGCGAAGTCTCTGTCAGGCTAGGGAAAGACAAGAGAAAACTTACAACCAGTATGCTCCCGCTGTTCCCCTGGTACCCGGAGAGCAGGTCTTGAAGAGGAAGAGACGGCTCCACAAGTTGGATGACCAGTGGGAGAAGGACCCGTATACCGTACTGCCCTCAAGCCACGAGAACCCGAAGGTCTGTACCATCAGTAAAGACGGAGGGGAAACCACAACCATTGTATCCCGGGATCACCTGAAGAAGTGTCCCGAACAGCTACGGAACCCTGAAGAGGAACAAGAAGACCCTCGACCCGTAGAGGAAAGGGAAGACATGGTTAGTACTGTGCTCGGAGACTTCCCTCGGTCTTGGACTCAAGTCAATGGCGCAGTTGTGGTACCCGTACTCACCTTCCTCCAACCAGCATCCCAAGCACCTACGGAGCGACAGGTAGAGCTGAAAGAGCAGCCGGTCCAGGAGGCAGAAGACTCCACACAAGCAGAACAGGAGGATCAACCCTCTGCTTATAGTGGGCCTGCCGTACCCCTAGTGAGCCAAAGAGCCGGTAGACAGCTGCCCAGTTTACCCTTGACAGCTCCTGCACCCTGTAGTTCAGGGCTAGACAGTCAGCTCCGTAGGTCCACTAGGGCCACTAGAGGCCAGTTACCCGCACGTTGGAGGATCTAAATGTTTAAGTTATTTTATAATGTTTACCTGTCTATAGTTGCTTGTGTGTAATTTTGTGTTTCTAGTTGTTTTTAGGAGTCTGTGGTGGATTTACCGGGAATCCTTTGTATATAGTTGGAGCGTAACCCAGGACGGACTAAAGACTGTTAAGGACTCGGGGCAGGACAGGCCCCTACCTGGTTACGTCTCCCTGTTTTGGTGAAATGGGCACCTTTGCTTTTCTTCAAAGACTGCACCCGGTTGCGGACATGCCGTGACCACCTTTATGTGTTTCTTTATTGTTATTGTTATATATTGTTATGTTTTTCTAAAATATGTTTAGTCCCGGAGTACTAAATTTTACTAGGGGGGAATGTGGCACCCCAGGGGTCTGGTTTCCACAGTAATGTAATGTTATGTCTGAGAGCAGGTGGGAGGTCCTTTGGTCAGGGATCCTGTGCATGCCACACCTCCTGCCCAGTCTTGGGAGGGGAAGAACTTCCCCTATATAAACCTGGGGCTGAGGCAGGGTTAGTGAGTAGAAGAAGAAAAGAAGTAGAGACAGAGAAGCAGCATAGGAAGAAACAACAGGAGCTCTGTGGAGCAGTGTTACAAAGAGTCAGGGGCTGGCAGCTGCAGAGCTCGCCCTGACTAAGAAGTATCACCGGACCCGGAGTCCGAGGCTGTGGGGACTAATCTCTACCCAGCAGCAGAAACCGACCGGCCGGGGATTGCAGATCCTCTGGCCCAGAAACCTGAAGGCACGGTCACAAGAGTGGGACCAGCACCGCCATCGTGGAGCGGAAGCCATTAGAAGGCCCCGAGTCACCGGCCATACGGGTGAGCACCACACGGTACACTCAGGGACGTGGGCTACTTATACCCGCCTCTAGCAAGGTAGCCAGAAGAGTATCGTTAGTTTGGGAGGCCTACAACTCCACCTGGCCAGGGGAGATCCCATCTGCTCAAGGACTGACCAGGCCCCAATCGCTAGCCAGTACTCCGGGAGGGTCTATCTTTGTTACCAGTAAAGACCCTAAACTACACCGTACCGTCTCCGAGTGGTTCCTGCTACCCCCATCATCCACGTCGGCTGCCCTGAGGCCATACTCCTCCCGTTGGGGGTTATACTACCACGCTGCACAATCCTACCACCGGCCTCAGCGGTCTGCCCTGCAGCAGCAGCTCTAAAGCTGCATTCAACGGGTGGCGTAGTCATCTAACATCTACTGCCATAGACTGCCACTGAGTTTGACACCCTGGGCACGGACCGGGTCACCGCCACAAGGACTACTACCCCTATCCGGATCCGGCTCCGGGTATCCACTGAACACGGCCCAGGGGGCGCGTCATACACAGGCCAGTAAGCGAGCGCCAATTGATTTGTGCATAGTCTATTGGGGTTATCAGGCCAAATTCAGCCCACCTAAATGGTCATCACTCCCCTCTAACTGCCGAGAACACATACAAGCTGGGCCAAATCAAGCGTAAATACGAGGGGTCCCGTCAGGAAAGACCCTATGTACGGTGTATGGACGGCCTCGGACTCTTCACATCTGCTCAAGTCTTTATTGGATTTTCTGCACTTTAGACAACACATCACACAGGTCTCATCTTAACATAAAAAAGAGGTATACTGACAGACCCCATCATACATTTATTGGGGACCAATTTGATCTGTCATGCAACCAACCTGGCATAGCATCTCCGTGGTACTTTCACAAAGAATCATAAGTTGTGATCAACAAATATAGAAGACCTGATTCTGACCGACCCTCACCGATCATAAAGATCAGGAAGAAGAAGTGTGAGAAAGATGCCATTTTTAGGTTTACTGTGCCTTTAAGAAGAGAACCTGCTGGCTGCACGCGGACCCAGGAATAGAACGTTTTCAAATTGTTATCTTTTTGTACCAGTGTCCCCGCCTGTAAGAGGAGCGGCTAGTTGCCATGGCAACCTCCGCAGCCAATCCCTTTCAGAACTCAAGCGTAGCTCGAGCGTCAGCTGCGTGCGATTGGTTGAAGAAAGGCGTGGTCTTGTCAATCCTGCTTTCCGATTGGTCCGTGATCCTAGTGACACTATAGGAAGAGGACAGATGAGCAGACGATGAGAATTAAAGGGACAGTGACCTGACATTGGAGGCACAGGAATAGAGCTGCAGGTAGGTGCTTGTGTGGATGTATGTAAGTGAGCTCTGGGCAGGGGAGTGTACTGCAGGCCTCCTGCACACAAATGTGAGCTACAGCTTTAGGTGGCTACTTTATTCTCACTGCTGAGTGCATAGCAGCAAAGCTTTTTCATATTAACCCTTCCTGTTAAATCCTGCTCTATAGGGGGCTGTAGGGAATCTCATGTTAACCCTTCCTGTTAAATCCTGCGCTATAGGGGGCTGTAAGCAATCTCATGTTAACCCTTCCTGTTAAATCCTGCTCTATAGGGGGCTGTAGGGAATCTCATGTTAACCCTTCCTGTTAAATCCTGCTCTATAGGGGGCTGTAGGGAATCTCATGTTAACCCTTCCTGTTAAATCCTGCTCTGTAGGGGGCTGTAGGGAATCTCATGTTAACCCTTCCTGTTAAATCCTGCTCTATAGGGGGCTGTAGGGAATCTCATGTTAACCCTTCCTGTTAAATCCTGCTCTATAGGGGGCTGTAGGGAATCTCATGTTAACCCTTCCTGTTAAATCCTGCTCTATAGGGGGCTGTAGGGAATCTCATGTTAACCCTTCCTGTTAAATCCTGCTCTATAGGGGGCTGTAGGGAATCTCATGTTAACCCTTCCTGTTAAATCCTGCTCTATAGGGGGCTGTAGGGAATCTCATGTTAACCCTTCCTGTTAAATCCTGCTCTATAGGGGGCTGTAGGGAATCTCATGTTAACCCTTCCTGTTAAATCCTGCTCTGTAGGGGGCTGTAGGGAATCTCATGTTAATCCTTCCTGTTAAATCCTGCTCTGGAGGGGGCTGTAGGGAATCTCATGTTAACCCTTCCTGTTAAATCCTGCTCTGTAGGGGGCTGTAGGGAATCTCATGTTAATCCTTCCTGTTAAATCCTGCTCTATAGGGGGCTGTAGGGAATCTCTGCGGAATACCGGATCAGAGAGCAATCCGCTTCACATGCTGCAGAACGTGTCCACAGGGAATCAGCCCTTCAGTGGGATCTGCAGCCTGTCCCTTCCCCGGCTGTGGGATCAGTAACATTTATTCTGGATTTTCCCCACTGACGTCAAACCCAAAATCCAATCCTGTTGTTGGGGATCCGTAGCAAAGTCTGCAGATCCAGACAATCTTACAATATAAAAGTAGTGTAAAAAAAGAAAAAGTGACTCTACTCCATATTTGCTGTTCCCATGGTAGTGCCAGCCAGGTGCCCTGCCGCTGTGTGCCCGGCCTCCAGCAATGGATCACAAGCTGCAGCCATCACATGTGTCATCACTGGGTACCAGGCTGGCACTACCACCAGAGCAACACAAGGTAAGTATTTAGGGAGGACCTACCATGTATCATAGATCTGTATTTTTCTACCTTGTGTAAATGCCGCTGTTCTGATTCCGGCGTTACTTTTCTTTTGTTCCTGTGCCTCTCCGTTCCTGAGATGCGGACCCTTATTCCCTGTATATTAATGTAGTCTTCTTTACAAGGGGGTGTGGTTCTTATGAAGACACTCACAGAGAACAGTTGTAGAAAACGCCCACTTGGCTAACAAGGCTAAATTTATATACAGGGAAGAGAGGGTCATATCTCAGGAATAGAGAGGCGCGGGAACAAAAGAAAAACAACGCTGGATTCAGGAGAACAGCGGGATTTACATGCTTATGGCAAATGACAGGGGCATTTTAATTATTTCTGTTTTTTTTTCAAGATCACCTATTTAAATCTGTACCAAAATTAGAACATTGCTGTGGATTTTCTGGCAGACTTTTCCTGCAGACTATAGGTCAGATTAGCTGTGGAATTATTTTAAGGAAATCTGATCCATGTGGTCATATCTTGACATTACCATTATCAGAACCGGACAGCTGGGACCCCGACTGATCTTTGGATCCTGGCCATGCAAAGTCTTGAATGGAGCTTTTACATTAATTGTGTATGGGACTGCTGGAATAGCAGAGCGTTATACTCAGATTTTTCCGTCGGTCCCATAGATAATTACTGGGAAGGACTTCTAAACACGTGCAGTTCAGCTTAATTTAAGACTGGGCTGTGCACAGCCAGGTTCCTGGGATCCAGAGGCCATTCTGGTCTTCACTTGCGAAGGTCCCAGTGGTCGGACGAGTGACTTATCTACTACCAAGCGGATTATTATTTTGTCAATAATCCTTTAAAATTGACTTTCTACAGGGTGGGAGTGGGCTGTGGATCCATGAATTGCTTTGGAGATTTCCCTGTACAGAAAGCGAAGTTCTACAGAACTTTACCACTTGGGTTTGGGAATCTGCTCCCCCTCCTATGTGACCAACACAGCCATGGCCTTCAGCCCACTTGCTGCACATACGTGACGAGCACGAAGGTCATCCGTCCTTGTATCTGCACAGTCCATACTGCCGATCAAAGTCCCTTCTGATTATGATGTGATGCGGAAAATGAAAACAATACTGATCCCATCTCCAGCTACTTATATCCCAATTCCAGGACCTAATTATGGTGCTTCTTCTATGATTTTGTAAAACAATGAAGCGATCCTCCTATATTATTATTTTTTTATTGCAGTGAATAAGAACATTCCCATAGGAAGAAGGCGGATGGCGGACAAGATAAAAATCCCACGTACAAAAGAACTTGAGTTTGGGGGATCCATCGGTAAGTGTGTCTGGCTTTATGTGGGAGGGGGCTTTACATGGCGCTGCAGTATTACAGGCATACTTATCGGTGGATTTTGTTTTTCATTTGTAGGGGCTTTCCTGCTGTTGTTCGTCTTGCCTGGAACGGTCCTTTACCTCCTTCTCACGTGTAACACAGACGATGCCAGTGTGCTCCAGGTGCCCGGGCCCCTTCCCCCGCTGCAGTCCTTGTGGAACCCATGTGCCCTGATGCTGCTGCTGGGCTGGATCACGCTGCAGGCAGTGCTATATATGTTACCTATGGGAACAGTACGTCCTCTTTTTTTGGTTTTTGTATGGTGGTAGAATAGTATGACAAGATTCGGGTGCCCACATCATACATGACTGTGACTAGTTGTGTCCCAAGGTCCAACCAGTGATTTTGCTCACACAAATGATACGAGCGCAGAGCAATGTCTGGACTCGTCCTTTTATACCAATTGTGATTTATCATATAATTTCTAATCCTGTAATATATAACCTGGAAGTAATCTCATTTCAGACAGCAGAAGGCATCCCTCTGAGAAATAACACTCGTCTGAAATACAAAATAAATGGTGAGTTAAAAGTCCGGGGCGGTCAGAGTTGGCGGCATCTCCAGACACATTGTTAAGGCTTATTTGGAGATCTGGATCAATAACATTACGGATACAAACTGTATTATTCGGACTATAAAATGCCCCCAGGTTTAGATAAAGAAAATAGAAAAAACATATTTCCTATTAATTAAAACTTAGTTCACTGGGTAGAATAGGAGGTAATAGATCTATTAATGTTTATCTGCAGCATGTGTATTATACATATATAAATTTACAGCACGCACATTGTATACACTCTCTGCAGCGCACACATCTACACAACACTGCTGTGAGCATCATACATGCACACTGAGCCATACTGTACATGCAAGCACATAGCGCTGCTACAAATATGCACAGCTCTGCTACAAACACTTATGCACAGCTCTGCTACAAACACTTATGCACAGCTCTGCTACAAACACTTATGCACAGCTCTGCTACAAACACTCGTGCACAGCTCTGCTACAAACACTCGTGCACATCTCTGCTACAAACACTCGTGCACATCTCTGCTACAAACACTCGTGCACATCTCTGCTACAAACACTCGTGCACATCTCTGCTACAAACACTCGTGCACATCTCTGCTACAAACACTCGTGCACATCTCTGCTACAAACACTCGTGCACATCTCTGCTACAAACACTCGCGCACATCACTGCTACAAACACTCTCGCACATTTCTGCTACAAACACTCGCGCACATTTCTACTACACTCGCGCGCATCTCTGCTACAAACACTCGTGCACATCTCTGCTACAAACACTCGTGCACATCTCTGCTACAAACACTCGTGCACATCTCTGCTACAAACACTCGTGCACATCTCTGCTACAAACACTCGTGCACATCTCTGCTACAAACACTCGCGCACATCACTGCTACAAACACTCGCGCACATCTCTGCTACAAACACTCGCGCACATCTCTGCTACAAACACTCGCGCACATCTCTGCTACAAACACTCGCGCACATCTCTGCTACAAACACTCGTGCACATCTCTGCTACAAACACTCGTGCACATCTCTGCTACAAACACTCGTGCACATCTCTGCTACAAACACTCGTGCACAGCTCTGCTACAAACACTCGCGCACAGCTCTGCTACAAACACTCGCGCACAGCTCTGCTACAAACACTCGCGCACAGCTCTGCTACAAACACTCGCGCACATCTCTGCTACAAACACTCTCGCACATCTCTGCTACAAACACTTATGCACAGCTCTGCTACAAACACTTATGCACAGCTCTGCTACAAACACTTATGCACAGCTCTGCTACAAACACTCGTGCACATCTCTGCTACAAACACTCGTGCACATCTCTGCTACAAACACTCGTGCACATCTCTGCTACAAACACTCGTGCACATCTCTGCTACAAACACTCGTGCACATCTCTGCTACAAACACTCGTGCACATCTCTGCTACAAACACTCGTGCACATCTCTGCTACAAACACTCGCGCACATCACTGCTACAAACACTTGCGCACATCTCTGCTACAAACACTCTCGCACATTTCTGCTACAAACACTCTCGCACATTTCTGCTACAAACACTCGCGCACATTTCTACTACACTCGCGCGCATCTCTGCTACAAACACTCGTGCACATCTCTGCTACAAACACTCGTGCACATCTCTGCTACAAACACTCGTGCACATCTCTGCTACAAACACTCGTGCACATCTCTGCTACAAACACTCGTGCACATCTCTGCTACAAACACTCGCGCACATCACTGCTACAAACACTCGCGCACATATCTGCTACAAACACTCGTGCACATCTCTGCTACAAACACTCGTGCACATCTCTGCTACAAACACTCGTGCACATCTCTGCTACAAACACTCGTGCACATCTCTGCTACAAACACTCGTGCACATCTCTGCTACAAACACTCGTGCACATCTCTGCTACAAACACTCGTGCACATCTCTGCTACAAACACTCGTGCACATCTCTGCTACAAACACTCGCGCACAGCTCTGCTACAAACACTCGCGCACAGCTCTGCTACAAACACTCGCGCACAGCTCTGCTACAAACACTCGCGCACAGCTCTGCTACAAACACTCGCGCACATCTCTGCTACAAACACTTGCGCACATCTCTGCTACAAACACTCTCGCACATTTCTGCTACAAACACTCGCGCACATTTCTACTACACTCGCGCGCATCTCTGCTACAAACACTCGTGCACATCTCTGCTACAAACACTCGTGCACATCTCTGCTACAAACACTCGTGCACATCTCTGCTACAAACACTCGTGCACATCTCTGCTACAAACACTCGTGCACATCTCTGCTACAAACACTCGTGCACATCTCTGCTACAAACACTCGTGCACATCTCTGCTACAAACACTTATGCACAGCTCTGCTACAAACACTCGTGCACATCTCTGCTACAAACACTCGTGCACATCTCTGCTACAAACACTCGTGCACATCTCTGCTACAAACACTCGTGCACATCTCTGCTACAAACACTCGTGCACATCTCTGCTACAAACACTCGTGCACATCTCTGCTACAAACACTCGTGCACATCTCTGCTACAAACACTCGTGCACATCTCTGCTACAAACATTCGTGCACATCTCTGCTACAAACACTCGTGCACATCTCTGCTACAAACACTCGCGCACAGCTCAGCTACAAACACTCGTGCACATCTCTGCTACAAACACTCGCGCACATCTCTGCTACAAACACTCGTGCACATCTCTGCTACAAACACTCGTGCACATCTCTGCTACAAACACTCGTGCACATCTCTGCTACAAACACTCGCGCACAGCTCTGCTACAAACACTTACGCACAGCTCTGCTACAAACACTCGTGCACATCTCTGCTACAAACACTCGTGCACATCTCTGCTACAAACACTCGTGCACATCTCTGCTACAAACACTCGTGCACATCTCTGCTACAAACACTCTCGCACATCTCTGCTACAAACACTTATGCACAGCTCATGCACATCTCTGCTACAAACACTCGTGCTCATCTCTGCTACAAACACTCGCGCACATTTCTGCTACAAACACTCGCGCACATTTCTACTACACTCGCGCGCATCTCTGCTACAAACACTCGTGCACATCTCTGCTACAAACACTCGTGCACATCTCTGCTACAAACACTCGTGCACATCTCTGCTACAAACACTCGTGCACATCTCTGCTACAAACACTTATGCACAGCTCGTGCACATCTCTGCTACAAACACTCGTGCACATCTCTGCTACAAACACTTGCGCACATCTCTGCTACAAACACTCTCGCACATTTCTGCTACAAACACTCGCGCACATTTCTACTACACTCGCGCGCATCTCTGCTACAAACACTCGTGCACATCTCTGCTACAAACACTCGTGCACATCTCTGCTACAAACACTCGTGCACATCTCTGCTACAAACACTCGCGCACATCACTGCTACAAACACTCTCTCACATTTCTGCTACAAACACTCGCGCACATTTCTACTACACTCGTGCGCATTTCTACTACACTCGTGCGCATCTCTGCTACAAACACTCGTGCACATCTCTGCTACAAACACTCGTGCACATCTCTGCTACAAACACTCGTGCACATCTCTGCTACAAACACTCGCGCACATCTCTGCTACAAACACTCGCGCACAGCTCTGCTACAAACACTTACGCACAGCTCTGCTACAAACACTCGTGCACATCTCTGCTACAAACACTCGTGCACATCTCTGCTACAAACACTCGTGCACATCTCTGCTACAAACACTCGTGCACATCTCTGCTACAAACACTCTCGCACATCTCTGCTACAAACACTCTCGCACATCTCTGCTACAAACACTTATGCACAGCTCATGCACATCTCTGCTACAAACACTCGTGCACATCTCTGCTACAAACACTCGCGCACATTTCTGCTACAAACACTCGCGCACATTTCTGCTACAAACACTCGCGCACATTTCTACTACACTCGCGCGCATCTCTGCTACAAACACTCTCGCACATCTCTGCTACAAACACTTATGCACAGCTCGTGCACATCTCTGCTAGAAACACTCGTGCACATCTCTGCTACAAACACTCGCGCACATCTCTGCTACAAACACTCGTGCACATCTCTGCTACAAACACTCGTGCACATCTCTGCTACAAACACTCGTGCACATCTCTGCTACAAACACTCGTGCACATCTCTGCTACAAACACTCGTGCACATCTCTGCTACAAACACTCGCGCACAGCTCTGCTACAAACACTCGCGCACAGCTCTGCTACAAACACTTGCGCACATCTCTGCTACAAACACTCTCGCACATTTCTGCTACAAACACTCGCGCACATTTCTACTACAAACACTCTCGCACATTTCTGCTACAAACACTCGCGCACATTTCTACTACACTCGCGCGCATCTCTGCTACAAACACTCGTGCACATCTCTGCTACAAACACTCGTGCACATCTCTGCTACAAACACTCGTGCACATCTCTGCTACAAACACTCGTGCACATCTCTGCTACAAACACTCGTGCACATCTCTGCTACAAACACTCGTGCACATCTCTGCTACAAACACTCGTGCACATCTCTGCTACAAACACTCGTGCACATCTCTGCTACAAACACTCGTGCACATCTCTGCTACAAACACTCGTGCACATCTCTGCTACAAACACTCGCGCACAGCTCAGCTACAAACACTTACGCACAGCTCTGCTACAAACACTCGTGCACATCTCTGCTACAAACACTCGTGCACATCTCTGCTACAAACACTCGTGCACATCTCTGCTACAAACACTTGTGCACAGCTCTGCTACAAACACTTATGCACAGCTCTGCTACAAACACTTATGCACAGCTCTGCTACAAACACTTATGCACAGCTCTGCTACAAACACTCGTGCACATCTCTGCTACAAACACTCGTGCACATCTCTGCTACAAACACTCGTGCACATCTCTGCTACAAACACTCGTGCACATCTCTGCTACAAACACTCGTGCACATCTCTGCTACAAACACTCGTGCACATCTCTGCTACAAACACTCGTGCACATCTCTGCTACAAACACTCGTGCACATCTCTGCTACAAACACTTATGCACAGCTCGTGCACATCTCTGCTACAAACACTCGTGCACATCTCTGCTACAAACACTCGTGCACATCTCTGCTACAAACACTCGTGCACATCTCTGCTACAAACACTCGTGCACATCTCTGCTACAAACACTCGTGCACATCTCTGCTACAAACACTCGTGCACATCTCTGCTACAAACACTCGTGCACATCTCTGCTACAAACACTCGTGCACATCTCTGCTACAAACACTCGCGCACAGCTCTGCTACAAACACTCGCGCACATCTCTGCTACAAACACTTGCGCACATCTCTGCTACAAACACTCTCGCACATTTCTGCTACAAACACTCGCGCACATTTCTACTACACTCGCGCGCATCTCTGCTACAAACACTCGTGCACATCTCTGCTACAAACACTCGTGCACATCTCTGCTACAAACACTCGTGCACATCTCTGCTACAAACACTCGTGCACATCTCTGCTACAAACACTCGTGCACATCTCTGCTACAAACACTCGTGCACATCTCTGCTACAAACACTCGTGCACATCTCTGCTACAAACACTCGTGCACATCTCTGCTACAAACACTCGCGCACAGCTCAGCTACAAACACTTACGCACAGCTCTGCTACAAACACTCGTGCACATCTCTGCTACAAACACTCGTGCACATCTCTGCTACAAACACTTATGCACAGCTCTGCTACAAACACTTATGCACAGCTCTGCTACAAACACTTATGCACAGCTCTGCTACAAACACTTATGCACAGCTCTGCTACAAACACTTATGCACAGCTCTGCTACAAACACTCGTGCACATCTCTGCTACAAACACTCGTGCACATCTCTGCTACAAACACTCGTGCACATCTCTGCTACAAACACTCGTGCACATCTCTGCTACAAACACTCGTGCACATCTCTGCTACAAACACTCGTGCACATCTCTGCTACAAACACTCGTGCACATCTCTGCTACAAACACTCGTGCACATCTCTGCTACAAACACTCGTGCACATCTCTGCTACAAACACTTATGCACAGCTCGTGCACATCTCTGCTACAAACACTCGTGCACATCTCTGCTACAAACACTTGCGCACATCTCTGCTACAAACACTCTCGCACATTTCTGCTACAAACACTCTCGCACATTTCTACTACACTCGCGCGCATCTCTGCTACAAACACTCGTGCACATCTCTGCTACAAACACTCGTGCACATCTCTGCTGTTATGCACACGCCCGGGCTAAGCGGCGTGTGCGTGGGATTGGTAGTGATTCCACTGGACCGTGCCGGAGAGTGAATGCCTGGAGGGGCGTAACTAGGTATTCACCCGATCCGACCAGGGTCGCACGACGGCATACGACGCCAGTGCACCAAGGAGGAACCGAGCAGAGGGACCAGGTGCTACTCCAGGACAGACCCCGGACACGGCTGTTGACCCACACAGGGGAATACAGGAACAGGCTGGTAGGCTGGCACACAGACTGGTGGGTATAGGCAGGCACGACTGGTATGCAGGCAGGCGGGTATGCAGGCAGGGGGGTAAAGGCAAGCACAGCTAGAGTGCAGACAGGGAGGCACTAGCAGGTAGGAACACAGGCGGGATAGGACCCAGTACACACCGGGACACAGGAACAATACAGGCAAAGGGGTACAGGCAAGCACGGCTAGAGTGCAGACAAGGCTGAGCAGGGAGGACAGGGCTCTGTTCACACGGAACAGACAGGAAGGGAAAGACAGAGCCAGACACCCACAGGGTACTTGCAGTGAAGTAGCGAGTGGACCACAAACTCACAAACGGGAGTACAGAGACAACTGGCAGGAGTTAGGTACGAGTTCAGACTCTGCAGAAAAAGGAAGGGAACGGACATAGAGGCAAAAACAGGTAAAGGATAGGAGAGAGTTCAGACTGGAACTGAGTGTACGGAGGAGACCGACACTGCAGCGGGATACAGGAGCGGGTCTGGGAATACTGCCCCCAGAGAGGCGGGACGAACAGGCAAGGAGCGTGTTCAGACAGGACAGACAAGATACAGGAGCGGGTCTGGGAATACTGCCCCCAGAGAGGCGGAACGAACAGGCAAGGAGCGTGTTCAGACAGGACAGACTAGAGAACACAGAAAGGACTCAGTTCAGACTCGGGAACTAATACCGAAAAGCAGGAGACATACAGGACTCAGTTCAGACACGGGAGCTGACACCGCAAGGCAGGAGAAATACAGGACTTAGTTCAGACACGGGAACTAATACCGTAAAGCAGGAGACATACAGGACTCAGTTCAGACACGGGAGCTGACACCGCAAGGCAGGAGAAATACAGGACTTAGTTCAGACACGGGAACTAATACCGTAAAGCAGGAGACATACAGGACTTAGTTCAGACAGGCCTGGAAATACAGCCTCCAGGAAAGGCAGACAAGGAAACAAAGACGGGACCTGGCACCTTCAGAGTGCAAGCACACACTGAAGGAAAACACTTATGCTCAGGCAGGGATAGAAGGGAGCTGCTGAGCTATATACCAAGAGACAGACAGCGATAGGCTGAGGACGCACAAGGGGAGTGACCCACAGCAGGTACAAAAGACAGGAAGTGATCGGGCGCCGCCCTTAAGCAGCAGAGACAGACACAAACACAAACAGACAGCATGGAGGGAAGCCAGAGAGACATTCTGGACAGGAGATCAAGTGCGCCCTCTTGCACAGTGGGAGATGGACCACCATGCAAGGACGCCGCCAGGTATGTTACAGTACCTCCCCCCTTACGCCCCCTCTTCTTCAGGCCTGCCAGAATCTTCCGCAGGGAATTCGAGGACCAGTCGTTCACTGGGTTGGAGGGGGACAGAGACTTGAGGGTAATCTCTGCTTCGAGGTACATCTTGTCAAGCTCACAGGAAGAAATAGACGGGTTATCAGGTACATAATGAGGAAAAGTCACTGTCTCTTTGTTATCTGGTGGTACCCCGGAGGATTCAGGAAACAACTGGAGGTCCTCCGCCGGGTCAGAAGAGTACTGAGGCTCAGAGAAAACATCTGCTTCAGAGTACACTAGGTCGGACTCACTGGAGGAAGCAGGCGAGGTATCAGGTACAGGAAATAGGAAAGTCTCTGTCCATTCACCACCAGGTGGCACCCCGAAGGGTTCTGAACACAACTGGAGGTCCTCCGCCTGGTCGGAGGGGTGTAGAGACTCGGGAGTAACCTCTGCTTCGGAGTACACTAGGTCGGACTCACTGGAGGAAGCAGGCGAGGTATCGGGTACCGAGTATAGGAAAGTCTCTGTCCATTCACCACCAGGTGGCACCCCGAAGGGTTCTGAACACAACTGGAGGTCTTCCGCCTGGTCGGAGGGGTGTAGAGACTCGGGAGTAACCTCTGCTTCGGAGTACACTAGGTTGGACTCACTGGAGGAAGCAGGCGAGGTATCGGGTACCGAGTATAGGAAAGTCTCTGTCCATTCACCACCAGGTGGCACCCCGAAGGGTTCTGAACACAACTGGAGGTCCTCCGCCTGGTCGGAGGGGTGTAGAGACTCGGGAGTAACCTCTGCTTCGGAGTACACTAGGTTGGACTCACTGGACGAAGCGAGCGAGGTATCAGGTCCAGGATATAGGAAAGTCTCTGTCCATTCACCACCAGGTGGCACCCCGAAGGGTTCTGAACACAACTGGAGGTCCTCCGCCTGGTCGGAGGGGTGTAGAGACTCGGGAGTAACCTCTGCTTCGGAGTACACTAGGTTGGACTCACTGGACGAAGCGAGTGAGGTATCAGATCCAGGATATAGGAAAGTCTCTGTCCATTCACCACCAGGTGGCACCCCGAAGGGTTCAGAACACAACTGGAGGTCCTCCGCCTGGTCGGAGGGGTGTAGAGACTCGGGAGTAACCTCTGCTTCGGAGTACACTAGGTTGGACTCACTGGACGAAGCGAGCGAGGTATCAGGTACAGAGTATAGGAGAGTCTCTGTCCTTTCGCTACCAGGTAGCACCCCGAAGGGTTCAGGAGGTCTCAGGGAGGACAGACCCTGGCGTGACTGCTTGCCTCTAAGTCTAGCACGTCTGGACTGCCTCTTGAGGTTGGGAGAAGTATTCCGGAAAGCGTAGTCACCCTGTGAGGATTCTGGGTGGGCAGTAGTCTCATTGGGCTGGAGAACTATTGCGCTACCCACACACATTACCTGACGGGGCTGCTCCGGGATATTGGGAAGTGAAGCTTCAGCAGGGGCTTCAGAGTTAGGGTCCTCGAAGACCATACGAAAGGCCACCAGGAAGGCCTGCAGGTCAAGGATGACAGGATCCCATGCTTCCCATAGGGGGGTGACCCATTTCAAGGCATCACCCGCTAGGTAGTCAATCATAAAGGCCACTTTAGCCCAATCGGAAGGAAAATAGAGAGGGTAGGCCTTAAAGTGTAGCATGCATTGCTCCACAAATGCACGACACTGTCTTGGATCCCCATAGTAACGTGGCGGATCCGCAGGAACGAGAGCTGATGGATCCATCTGGACGGGTGCGTAATTCGCCTGGAACTCAGCTAAAGGGAAAAAAAAATTTATTTATTTATTTTAATGCATGTATTTGCTGGAAAAACTTCTCAGAGAGCGAAGGCCGTGGGGCTCAACGGGAACCATGGCCTGAGCATGCTGTTATGCACACGCCCGGGCTAAGCGGCGTGTGCGTGGGATTGGTAGTGATTCCACTGGACCGTGCCGGAGAGTGAATGCCTGGAGGGGCGTAACTAGGTATTCACCCGATCCGACCAGGGTCGCACGACGGCATACGACGCCAGTGCACCAAGGAGGAACCGAGCAGAGGGACCAGGTGCTACTCCAGGACAGACCCCGGACACGGCTGTTGACCCACACAGGGGAATACAGGAACAGGCTGGTAGGCTGGCACACAGACTGGTGGGTATAGGCAGGCACGACTGGTATGCAGGCAGGCGGGTATGCAGGCAGGGGGGTAAAGGCAAGCACAGCTAGAGTGCAGACAGGGAGGCACTAGCAGGTAGGAACACAGGCGGGATAGGACCCAGTACACACCGGGACACAGGAACAATACAGGCAAAGGGGTACAGGCAAGCACGGCTAGAGTGCAGACAAGGCTGAGCAGGGAGGACAGGGCTCTGTTCACACGGAACAGACAGGAAGGGAAAGACAGAGCCAGACACCCACAGGGTACTTGCAGTGAAGTAGCGAGTGGACCACAAACTCACAAACGGGAGTACAGAGACAACTGGCAGGAGTTAGGTACGAGTTCAGACTCTGCAGAAAAAGGAAGGGAACGGACATAGAGGCAAAAACAGGTAAAGGATAGGAGAGAGTTCAGACTGGAACTGAGTGTACGGAGGAGACCGACACTGCAGCGGGATACAGGAGCGGGTCTGGGAATACTGCCCCCAGAGAGGTGGGACGAACAGGCAAGGAGCGTGTTCAGACAGGACAGACAAGATACAGGAGCGGGTCTGGGAATACTGCCCCCAGAGAGGCGGAACGAACAGGCAAGGAGCGTGTTCAGACAGGACAGACTAGAGAACACAGAAAGGACTCAGTTCAGACTCGGGAACTAATACCGAAAAGCAGGAGACATACAGGACTCAGTTCAGACACGGGAGCTGACACCGCAAGGCAGGAGAAATACAGGACTTAGTTCAGACACGGGAACTAATACCGTAAAGCAGGAGACATACAGGACTCAGTTCAGACACGGGAGCTGACACCGCAAGGCAGGAGAAATACAGGACTTAGTTCAGACACGGGAACTAATACCGTAAAGCAGGAGACATACAGGACTTAGTTCAGACAGGCCTGGAAATACAGCCTCCAGGAAAGGCAGACAAGGAAACAAAGACGGGACCTGGCACCTTCAGAGTGCAAGCACACACTGAAGGAAACCACTTATGCTCAGGCAGGGATAGAAGGGAGCTGCTGAGCTATATACCAAGAGACAGACAGCGATAGGCTGAGGACGCACAAGGGGAGTGACCCACAGCAGGTACAAAAGACAGGAAGTGATCGGGCGCCGCCCTTAAGCAGCAGAGACAGACACAAACACAAACAGACAGCATGGAGGGAAGCCAGAGAGACATTCTGGACAGGAGATCAAGTGCGCCCTCTTGCACAGTGGGAGATGGACCACCATGCAAGGACGCCGCCAGGTATGTTACATCTGCTACAAACACTCGTGCACATCTCTGCTACAAACACTCGTGCACATCTCTGCTACAAACACTCGTGCACATCTCTGCTACAAACACTCGCGCACATCACTGCTACAAACACTCGCGCACATTTCTGCTACAAACACTCGTGCACATCTCTGCTACAAACACTCGTGCACATCTCTGCTACAAACACTCGTGCACATCTCTGCTACAAACACTCGCGCACATCACTGCTACAAACACTCTCTCACATTTCTGCTACAAACACTCGCGCACATTTCTACTACACTCGTGCGCATCTCTGCTACAAACACTCGTGCGCATCTCTGCTACAAACACTCGTGCACATCTCTGCTACAAACACTCGTGCACATCTCTGCTACAAACACTCGTGCACATCTCTGCTACAAACACTCGTGCACATCTCTGCTACAAACACTCGTGCACATCTCTGCTACAAACACTCGTGCACATCTCTGCTACAAACACTCGCGCACAGCTCTGCTACAAACACTTACGCACAGCTCTGCTACAAACACTCGTGCACATCTCTGCTACAAACACTCGTGCACATCTCTGCTACAAACACTCGTGCACATCTCTGCTACAAACACTCTCGCACATCTCTGCTACAAACACTTATGCACAGCTCATGCACATCTCTGCTACAAACACTCGTGCACATCTCTGCTACAAACACTCGCGCACATTTCTGCTACAAACACTCTCGCACATTTCTGCTACAAACACTCGCGCACATTTCTACTACACTCGCGCGCATCTCTGCTACAAACACTCGTGCACATCTCTGCTACAAACACTCGTGCACATCTCTGCTACAAACACTCGTGCACATCTCTGCTACAAACACTTATGCACAGCTCGTGCACATCTCTGCTACAAACACTCGTGCACATCTCTGCTACAAACACTTGCGCACATCTCTGCTACAAACACTCTCGCACATTTCTGCTACAAACACTCGCGCACATTTCTACTACACTCGCGCGCATCTCTGCTACAAACACTCGTGCACATCTCTGCTACAAACACTCGTGCACATCTCTGCTACAAACACTCGTGCACATCTCTGCTACAAACACTCGCGCACATCACTGCTACAAACACTCTCTCACATTTCTGCTACAAACACTCGCGCACATTTCTACTACACTCGTGCGCATCTCTGCTACAAACACTCGTGCGCATCTCTGCTACAAACACTCGTGCACATCTCTGCTACAAACACTCGTGCACATCTCTGCTACAAACACTCGTGCACATCTCTGCTACAAACACTCGCGCACAGCTCTGCTACAAACACTCGTGCACATCTCTGCTACAAACACTCGTGCACATCTCTGCTACAAACACTCGTGCACATCTCTGCTACAAACACTCGTGCACATCTCTGCTACAAACACTCGTGCACATCTCTGCTACAAACACTCGTGCACATCTCTGCTACAAACACTCGCGCACATCACTGCTACAAACACTCTCTCACATTTCTGCTACAAACACTCGCGCACATTTCTACTACACTCGTGCGCATCTCTGCTACAAACACTCGTGCGCATCTCTGCTACAAACACTCGTGCACATCTCTGCTACAAACACTCGTGCACATCTCTGCTACAAACACTCGTGCACATCTCTGCTACAAACACTCGCGCACAGCTCTGCTACAAACACTTACGCACAGCTCTGCTACAAACACTCGTGCACATCTCTGCTACAAACACTCGTGCACATCTCTGCTACAAACACTCGTGCACATCTCTGCTACAAACACTCTCGCACATCTCTGCTACAAACACTCTCGCACATCTCTGCTACAAACACTTATGCACAGCTCATGCACATCTCTGCTACAAACACTCGTGCACATCTCTGCTACAAACACTCGCGCACATTTCTGCTACAAACACTCTCGCACATTTCTGCTACAAACACTCGCGCACATTTCTACTACACTCGCGCGCATCTCTGCTACAAACACTCTCGCACATCTCTGCTACAAACACTTATGCGCAGCTCGTGCACATCTCTGCTAGAAACACTCGTGCACATCTCTGCTACAAACACTCGCGCACATCTCTGCTACAAACACTCTCGCATATTTCTGCTACAAACACTCGCGCACATTTCTGCTACAAACACTCGCGCACATTTCTACTACACTCGCGCGCATCTCTGCTACAAACACTCGTGCACATCTCTGCTACAAACACTCGTGCACATCTCTGCTACAAACACTCGTGCACATCTCTGCTACAAACACTTATGCACAGCTCATGCACATCTCTGCTACAAACACTCGCGCACATCTCTGCTACAAACACTCGCGCACATCTCTGCTACAAACACTCGTGCACATCTCTGCTACAAACACTCGTGCACATCTCTGCTACAAACACTCGTGCACATCTCTGCTACAAACACTCGCGCACAGCTCTGCTACAAACACTTATGCACAGCTCATGCACATCTCTGCTACAAACACTCGTGCACATCTCTGCTACAAACACTCGTGCACATCTCTGCTACAAACACTCGTGCACATCTCTGCTACAAACACTCGTGCACATCTCTGCTACAAACACTTATGCACAGCTCATGCACATCTCTGCTACAAACACTCGTGCACATCTCTGCTACAAACACTCGTGCACATCTCTGCTACAAACACTCGTGCACATCTCTGCTACAAACACTCGTGCACATCTCTGCTACAAACACTCGTGCACATCTCTGCTACAAACACTCGCGCACAGCTCTGCTACAAACACTTACGCACAGCTCTGCTACAAACACTCGTGCACAGCTCTGCTACAAACACTCGTGCACATCTCTGCTACAAACACTCGTGCACATCTCTGCTACAAACACTCGTGCACATCTCTGCTACAAACACTCTCGCACATCTCTGCTACAAACACTTATGCACAGCTCATGCACATCTCTGCTACAAACACTCGTGCACATCTCTGCTACAAACACTCGCGCACATCTCTGCTACAAACACTCGCACATTTCTGCTACAAACACTCGCGCACATTTCTACTACACTCGCGCGCATCTCTGCTACAAACACTCTCGCACATCTCTGCTACAAACACTTATGCACAGCTCGTGCACATCTCTGCTACAAACACTCGTGCACATCTCTGCTACAAACACTCTCGCACATCTCTGCTACAAACACTCTCGCACATTTCTGCTACAAACACTCGCGCACATTTCTACTACACTCGCGCGCATCTCTGCTACAAACACTCGTGCACATCTCTGCTACAAACACTCGTGCACATCTCTGCTACAAACACTCGTGCACATCTCTGCTACAAACACTTATGCACAGCTCATGCACATCTCTGCTACAAACACTCGTGCACATCTCTGCTACAAACACTCGCGCACATCTCTGCTACAAACACTCGTGCACATCTCTGCTACAAACACTCGTGCACATCTCTGCTACAAACACTCGTGCACATCTCTGCTACAAACACTCGTGCACATCTCTGCTACAAACACTCGTGCACATCTCTGCTACAAACACTCGCGCACAGCTCTGCTACAAACACTTATGCACAACTCATGCACATCTCTGCTACAAACACTCGTGCACATCTCTGCTACAAACACTCGTGCACATCTCTGCTACAAACACTCGTGCACATCTCTGCTACAAACACTCGTGCACATCTCTGCTACAAACACTCGCGCACAGCTCTGCTACAAACACTTACGCACAGCTCTGCTACAAACACTCGTGCACATCTCTGCTACAAACACTCGTGCACATCTCTGCTACAAACACTCGTGCACATCTCTGCTACAAACACTCGTGCACATCTCTGCTACAAACACTTATGCACAGCTCATGCACATCTCTGCTACAAACACTCGTGCACATCTCTGCTACAAACACTCGCGCACATCTCTGCTACAAACACTCGCGCACATCTCTGCTACAAACACTCGTGCACATCTCTGCTACAAACACTCGTGCACATCTCTGCTACAAACACTCGTGCACATCTCTGCTACAAACACTCGTGCACATCTCTGCTACAAACACTCGCGCACAGCTCTGCTACAAACACTTATGCACAACTCATGCACATCTCTGCTACAAACACTCGTGCACATCTCTGCTACAAACACTCGTGCACATCTCTGCTACAAACACTCGTGCACATCTCTGCTACAAACACTCGTGCACATCTCTGCTACAAACACTCGCGCACAGCTCTGCTACAAACACTTACGCACAGCTCTGCTACAAACACTCGTGCACATCTCTGCTACAAACACTCGTGCACATCTCTGCTACAAACACTCTCGCACATCTCTGCTACAAACACTTATGCACAGCTCATGCACATCTCTGCTACAAACACTCGTGCACATCTCTGTTACACTCGCGCACATCTCTGCTACAAACACTCTCGCACATTTCTGCTACAAACACTCGCGCACATTTCTGCTACAAACACTCGCGCACATTTCTACTACACTCGCGCGCATCTCTGCTACAAACACTTATGCACAGCTCATGCACATCTCTGCTACAAACACTCGTGCACATCTCTGCTACAAACACTCGCGCACATTTCTGCTACAAACACTCGTGCACATCTCTGCTACAAACACTCGTGCACATCTCTGCTACAAACACTCGTGCACATCTCTGCTACAAACACTTATGCACAGCTCATGCACATCTCTGCTACAAACACTCGTGCACATCTCTGCTACAAACACTCGCGCACATCTCTGCTACAAACACTCTCGCACATTTCTGCTACAAACACTCGCGCACATTTCTACTACACTCGCGCGCATCTCTGCTACAAACACTCTCGCACATCTCTGCTACAAACACTTATGCACAGCTCGTGCACATCTCTGCTACAAACACTCGTGCACATCTCTGCTACAAACACTCGCGCACATCTCTGCTACAAACACTCTCGCACATTTCTGCTACAAACACTCGCGCACATTTCTACTACACTCGCGCGCATCTCTGCTACAAACACTCGTGCACATCTCTGCTACAAACACTCGTGCACATCTCTGCTACAAACACTTATGCACAGCTCGTGCACATCTCTGCTACAAACACTCGCGCACATCTCTGCTACAAACACTCGTGCACATCTCTGCTACAAACACTCGTGCACATCTCTGCTACAAACACTCGTGCACATCTCTGCTACAAACACTCGCGCACAGCTCTGCTACAAACACTTATGCACAGCTCATGCACATCTCTGCTACAAACACTCGTGCACATCTCTGCTACAAACACTCGTGCACATCTCTGCTACAAACACTCGTGCACATCTCTGCTACAAACACTCGTGCACATCTCTGCTACAAACACTTATGCACAGCTCATGCACATCTCTGCTACAAACACTCGTGCACATCTCTGCTACAAACACTCGTGCACATCTCTGCTACAAACACTCGTGCACATCTCTGCTACAAACACTCGTGCACATCTCTGCTACAAACACTCGTGCACATCTCTGCTACAAACACTCGTGCACATCTCTGCTACAAACACTCGTGCACATCTCTGCTACAAACACTCGTGCACATCTCTGCTACAAACACTCGTGCACATCTCTGCTACAAACACTTACGCACAGCTCTGCTACAAACACTCGTGCACATCTCTGCTACAAACACTCGTGCACATCTCTGCTACAAACACTCGTGCACATCTCTGCTACAAACACTCGTGCACATCTCTGCTACAAACACTCGTGCACATCTCTGCTACAAACACTCGTGCACATCTCTGCTACAAACACTCATGCACATCTCTGCTACAAACACTCGTGCACATCTCTGCTACAAACACTCGTGCACATCTCTGCTACAAACACTCGTGCACATCTCTGCTACAAACACTCGTGCACATCTCTGCTACAAACACTCGTGCACATCTCTGCTACAAACACTCTCGCACATCTCTGCTACAAACACTTATGCACAGCTCATGCACATCTCTGCTACAAACACTCGTGCACATCTCTGCTACAAACACTCGCGCACATCTCTGCTACAAACACTCTCGCACATTTCTGCTACAAACACTCGCGCACATTTCTACTACACTCGCGCGCATCTCTGCTACAAACACTCTCGCACATCTCTGCTACAAACACTTATGCACAGCTCGTGCACATCTCTGCTACAAACACTCGTGCACATCTCTGCTACAAACACTCGCGCACATCTCTGCTACAAACACTCTCTCACATTTCTGCTACAAACACTCGCGCACATTTCTACTACACTCGCGCGCATCTCTGCTACAAACACTCGTGCACATCTCTGCTACAAACACTCGTGCACATCTCTGCTACAAACACTCGTGCACATCTCTGCTACAAACACTTATGCACAGCTCATGCACATCTCTGCTACAAACACTCGTGCACATCTCTGCTACAAACACTCGCGCACATCTCTGCTACAAACACTCTCGCACATTTCTGCTACAAACACTCGCGCACATTTCTACTACACTCGCGCGCATCTCTGCTACAAACACTCGTGCACATCTCTGCTACAAACACTCGTGCACATCTCTGCTACAAACACTCGTGCACATCTCTGCTACAAACACTCGTGCACATCTCTGCTACAAACACTCGTGCACATCTCTGCTACAAACACTCGCGCACATCACTGCTACAAACACTCTCGCACATTTCTGCTACAAACACTCGCGCACATTTCTACTACACTCGTGCGCATCTCTGCTACAAACACTCGTGCGCATCTCTGCTACAAACACTCGTGCACATCTCTGCTACAAACACTCGTGCACATCTCTGCTACAAACACTCGTGCACATCTCTGCTACAAACACTCGTGCACATCTCTGCTACAAACACTCGTGCACATCTCTGCTACAAACACTCGTGCACATCTCTGCTACAAACACTCGCGCACAGCTCTGCTACAAACACTTATGCACAGCTCATGCACATCTCTGCTACAAACACTCGTGCACATCTCTGCTACAAACACTCGTGCACATCTCTGCTACAAACACTCGTGCACATCTCTGCTACAAACACTCGTGCACATCTCTGCTACAAACACTTATGCACAGCTCATGCACATCTCTGCTACAAACACTCGTGCACATCTCTGCTACAAACACTTATGCACAGCTCTGCTACAAACACTTATGCACAGCTCTGCTACAAACACTTATGCACAGCTCTGCTACAAACACTTATGCACAGCTCTGCTACAAACACTTATGCACAGCTCTGCTACAAACACTTATGCACATCTCTGCTACAAACACTCGTGCACATCTCTGCTACAAACACTCGTGCACATCTCTGCTACAAACACTCGTGCACATCTCTGCTACAAACACTCGTGCACATCTCTGCTACAAACACTCGTGCACATCTCTGCTACAAACACTCGTGCACATCTCTGCTACAAACACTCGTGCACATCTCTGCTACAAACACTTACGCACAGCTCTGCTACAAACACTCGTGCACATCTCTGCTACAAACACTCGTGCACATCTCTGCTACAAACACTCGTGCACATCTCTGCTACAAACACTCGTGCACATCTCTGCTACAAACACTTACGCACAGCTCTGCTACAAACACTCGTGCACATCTCTGCTACAAACACTCGTGCACATCTCTGCTACAAACACTCGTGCACATCTCTGCTACAAACACTCGTGCACATCTCTGCTACAAACACTCGTGCACATCTCTGCTACAAACACTCGTGCACATCTCTGCTACAAACACTCGTGCACATCTCTGCTACAAACACTCGTGCACATCTCTGCTACAAACACTCGTGCACATCTCTGCTACAAACACTCGTGCACATCTCTGCTACAAACACTCGTGCACATCTCTGCTACAAACACTCTCGCACATCTCTGCTACAAACACTTATGCACAGCTCATGCACATCTCTGCTACAAACACTCGTGCACATCTCTGCTACAAACACTCGCGCACATCTCTGCTACAAACACTCGCGCACATTTCTGCTACAAACACTCGCGCACATTTCTACTACACTCGCGCGCATCTCTGCTACAAACACTCTCGCACATCTCTGCTACAAACACTTATGCACAGCTCGTGCACATCTCTGCTACAAACACTCGTGCACATCTCTGCTACAAACACTCGCGCACATCTCTGCTACAAACACTCTCTCACATTTCTGCTACAAACACTCGCGCACATTTCTACTACACTCGCGCGCATCTCTGCTACAAACACTCGTGCACATCTCTGCTACAAACACTCGTGCACATCTCTGCTACAAACACTCGTGCACATCTCTGCTACAAACACTTATGCACAGCTCATGCACATCTCTGCTACAAACACTCGTGCACATCTCTGCTACAAACACTCGCGCACATCTCTGCTACAAACACTCTCGCACATTTCTGCTACAAACACTCGCGCACATTTCTACTACACTCGCGCGCATCTCTGCTACAAACACTCGTGCACATCTCTGCTACAAACACTCGTGCACATCTCTGCTACAAACACTCGTGCACATCTCTGCTACAAACACTCGTGCACATCTCTGCTACAAACACTCGCGCACATCACTGCTACAAACACTCTCGCACATTTCTGCTACAAACACTCGCGCACATTTCTACTACACTCGTGCGCATCTCTGCTACAAACACTCGTGCGCATCTCTGCTACAAACACTCGTGCGCATCTCTGCTACAAACACTCGTGCACATCTCTGCTACAAACACTCGTGCACATCTCTGCTACAAACACTCGTGCACATCTCTGCTACAAACACTCGCGCACATCACTGCTACAAACACTCTCTCACATTTCTGCTACAAACACTCGCGCATATTTCTACTACACTCGTGCGCATCTCTGCTACAAACACTCGTGCGCATCTCTGCTACAAACACTCATGCACATCTCTGCTACAAACACTCGTGCACATCTCTGCTACAAACACTCGTGCACATCTCTGCTACAAACACTCGTGCACATCTCTGCTACAAACACTCGTGCACATCTCTGCTACAAACACTCGTGCACATCTCTGCTACAAACACTCGTGCACATCTCTGCTACAAACACTCGTGCACATCTCTGCTACAAACACTCGCGCACAGCTCTGCTACAAACACTTACGCACAGCTCTGCTACAAACACTCGTGCACATCTCTGCTACAAACACTCGTGCACATCTCTGCTACAAACACTTATGCACAGCTCGTGCACATCTCTGCTACAAACACTCGTGCACATCTCTGCTACAAACACTCGCGCACATCTCTGCTACAAACACTCTCGCACATTTCTGCTACAAACACTCGCGCACATTTCTACTACACTCGCGCGCATCTCTGCTACAAACACTCGTGCACATCTCTGCTACAAACAGTCGTGCACATCTCTGCTACAAACACTTATGCACAGCTCATGCACATCTCTGCTACAAACACTCGTGCACATCTCTGCTACAAACACTCGTGCACATTTCTGCTACAAACACTCGCGCACATTTCTGCTACAAACACTCGCGCACATTTCTACTACACTCGCGCGCATCTCTGCTACAAACACTCGTGCACATCTCTGCTACAAACACTCGTGCACATCTCTGCTACAAACACTAGTGCACATCTCTGCTACAAACACTCGTGCACATCTCTGCTATAAACACTCGTGCACATCTCTGCTACAAACACTCGTGCACATCTCTGCTACAAACACTCGTGCACATCTCTGCTACAAACACTCGTGCACATCTCTGCTACAAACACTCGCGCACAGCTCTGCTACAAACACTTACGCACAGCTCTGCTACAAACACTCGTGCACAGCTCTGCTACAAACACTCGTGCACATCTCTGCTACAAACACTCGCGCACATTTCTACTACAAACACTCGCGCACATCTCTGCTACAAACACTCGTGCACATCTCTGCTACAAACACTCGTGCACATCTCTGCTACAAACACTCGTGCACATCTCTGCTACAAACACTCGTGCACATCTCTGCTACAAACACTCGTGCACATCTCTGCTACAAACACTCGCGCACATCACTGCTACAAACACTCTCTCACATTTCTGCTACAAACACTCGCGCACATTTCTACTACACTCGCGCGCATCTCTGCTACAAACACTCGTGCACATCTCTGCTACAAACACTCGTGCACATCTCTGCTACAAACACTTATGCACAGCTCATGCACATCTCTGCTACAAACACTCGTGCACATCTCTGCTACAAACACTCGCGCACATTTCTGCTACAAACACTCGCGCACATTTCTGCTACAAACACTCGCGCACATTTCTACTACACTCGCGCGCATCTCTGCTACAAACACTCGTGCACATCTCTGCTACAAACACTCGTGCACATCTCTGCTACAAACACTCGTGCACATCTCTGCTACAAACACTCGCGCACATCTCTGCTACAAACACTCTCGCACATTTCTGCTACAAACACTCGCGCACATTTCTACTACACTCGCGCGCATCTCTGCTACAAACACTCGTGCTCATCTCTGCTACAAACACTCGTGCACATCTCTGCTACAAACACTTATGCACAGCTCATGCACATCTCTGCTACAAACACTCGTGCACATCTCTGCTACAAACACTCGCGCACATTTCTGTTACAAACACTCGCGCACATTTCTGCTACAAACACTCGCGCACATTTCTACTACACTCGCGCGCATCTCTGCTACAAACACTCGTGCACATCTCTGCTACAAACACTCGTGCACATCACTGCTACAAACACTCTCGCACATTTCTGCTACAAACATTCGCGCACATTTCTACTACACTCGTGCGCATCTCTGCTACAAACACTCGTGCACATCTCTGCTACAAACACTCGTGCACATCTCTGCTACAAACACTCGTGCACATCTCTGCTACAAACACTTATGCACGGCTCGTGCACATCTCTGCTACAAACACTCGCGCACAGCTCTGCTACAAACACTTACGCACAGCTCTGCTACAAACACTCGTGCACATCTCTGCTACAAACACTCGCGCACATCTCTGCTACAAACACTCTCGCACATTTCTGCTACAAACACTCTCGCGCATTTTTTCTGCAAACACTCGCGCATTTCTGCTACAATCACTCTTGCGCATTTCTGCTACAAACACTCGCGCACATTTCTACTACACTCGCGCACATCTCTGCTACAAACACTCGCTCACAGCTCTGCTACAAAGACTCGCATACACACAGCTCTGCCACCTACATATACAATACCTACAGTTCAGCTACATCGGTGAACTGAAAGGTCCTTCAGCTGCATCTGTGCAGCTAGCAGTGATGTGTAGCTCCTGGTAGCTTTCTCTCTTGCCCTGCACCGATCAGATAGATAGGTGTTGGGCAGGAAGAGGAGATCTGCACTGCTGCATAATTCTTTCAGTGATCGTGTAGAACATGGTGTCAGTGTCTCCTCCATCATAGGAAGCTGCCTCCGGATTTTATACACACATACACTTTTTAGCAAGATTTGTTTTCTTGCTAAAGTGTGTCTATAGTTCAAACAATATGGTAATAATCAGTTTAAAGAAGACCTGCAACCTCTCTAATGTGTACACTAGTAAATAATTTTATTCCCTTGAAATAGCAATTCTGAAACCTCTTTTTTTTCTTAATTGCATTGTCTCTTCTATTCTTCCTGAATAACTTTATAGTGGGGGGTTACTAGTTGGGGATATGTCCCTACAATATAACAGTCCAATTAGTGCTGGCAGTGACAGGCTGTGTATGGGACACAAGTCTTGGACCAAAGGAATGGTAATGCCTAGTTGTCAATGAATTTATGAATATTCAGGATGATTAATAAAGGAGCATCAGAGTTAGGAGATAAGATGCTTTTTAGGGGAATGCATGTATCTCCCTTATGTAGACATGTCCGGAGAGTGACGACTCCTCTTTAGTAATTTGAGTTGTTCTCAGCATCAGCTTTTACAGAAATAAAAAATTTTATTTTCAGACATTTGTGCACAATTTATACATAAGTTTTAAGATGAGACAATGTTTATATATAATTTATTTTGTCTGATCAGCTTTTTCTGCCTTCCTTGTGAGCGCCCTGCTGGCCGGTGTGGCAGTGATGATGCAGCTACCCCTCTCTTACGTTTACGACCACTTCTTGGAGTTTGCTGTGGCCTCAGCAATCATATCTTTGGCTCTCAGTATCTTTCTTTACATCAAGTCCCTGGCAGCACCGGAGTCTGCACTGGCACCAGGTGGCAATTCAGGTAATATTGCATTAACCCTAAAAGACCTGGAGAACAAGAACACGCACAGCTGGAGCACATTAATGCCTATAGTCTGCAATAGGGGATCACATGCCAGGCTGTCCTCAATGCCAGGCAGCTTTGTGCTCCATACAGCAATGGCGGGCGCATACAATGTCTTCTGCCACTTTCAGAACGATTTGTGGTGGACTGAATGACAAGGCTGTAGGGTTACCCACCTAATAATGTGACATACGTCCATCTGATGTATCTGGGTACGGAGCCTAGTTTGGTGATTATTGAAATAATTTTATTTCTCTCTTTTGAAAGCCAATAAGTTTATTTTTTTGCTCAAAATAAGCTTGTTCTTTGTGGGATGAGCTGTATTTTTCAATGGCACCATGTCGAGGTACATATAGTATAATGTATTATTTAAAGGGTTTGCCCTCTACTTTAAAAGTTAACCTTAACAGGCATAGGGTGGTGTGAAAAATACTCGCTCCCCATCCCCCCTCCATCTGGTCAAGTCCGCGCTTGGTAATATCTCACTCCTCAGTCTCCTGACATCATCATCTGGTGGGAATCATATCATGTGAGTGCTGCAGCCAATCTGTTCCTGAAGGCTGCAGGCGATTAGTCGATCAGCAGCTGCTGATTGGCTGCAGCGGTCACTTGAAGTTCCTCTCTGGATGTTGATTGCTCTGGTCTGGGAGGTGAGCATAATTTTTATTATCTCTTACTCCACCAACTAAGAGGACAGGGCTCCATTAGCGGTAATCCTAAGGCGGCTTGTGGGAACCACATGGTACCTGCGATATATTGTCATGGTCCAGGGCAGGAAGAGGTTAAACAATAATCCTGTAATAACTTTTAATACCGTTTTCTGTCTTACCGCAGGGACTATATTTTCCAGTGCACAAACTAAAATAATGAAAAAAAACCCCATCCTGAATTAATTTAATCCTCACGTTGACTTTTTTTTTATTAAAGGAAATCCCCTCTATGACTTTTTCATCGGACACGAACTGAACCCCCGTATTGGCTCCTTCGACCTGAAGTATTTCTGTGAACTTCGGCCCGGACTCATGGGTTGGGTGAGAATTTTTGATTATAGAAAACTGTGATAAGGACTAAGAATTCTATAGATAAGGGGTATTGTTTCCATTTACAATCAGGAGGTAATGGCCAATGACCACAAGATGGGCAACGACAGATTAACAGCTCGGACCCACCACATCCTCAACTCTGCAAGAAAAGGGGAAGCATGGAGGGACGTCACATAGCCAGAGAGCAACAGAGTCCCGAAAAAGTGTATGGGGGCAAATGCAGATCAATGGGGGTACATTAAAGGATCTGGGGTAACTGCAGGTTTTGAGAGCAGATGAGGGACCAAAGGTTGAGTAGTTAACGAACCAAACTAGTCCCTGTCCGAGTCCCCAATGTGGAGCCTACATGTGTGACATTCAGCATAGTCGGGCCACTCATCTTGCTGCTGGACTACCATTTTTTTTTTCACCTTAACTTTTCCCCCAAGATCCTAAGGCTCCTTACTTCACCCCTCTGACATTATACATTCCCTTCTAGTGTGTGCTAAACCTGTGCTTCCTGATGAAGGACATCGAGCTCCGCGGCTCCGCTTCCCTTTCCATTATTTTGGTCTTTGGTTTCCAGGCTGTATATGTCATGGACGCCCTATGGCACGAGGTAAGCCCAAATGTCTATCCCGATTACATAGAAGAGCGCAGACCGGTCCTGATTTACGGGAGGTGTAAACCTGATGTGTGTGAATCCAAATGAAATTTTGTCCCCTTTTTTTTTGCCAATAGGAAGCGATCCTCACAACCATGGACATTGTACATGACGGGTTTGGTTTCATGCTGGCATTTGGGGACTTGTGCTGGGTCCCCTTCACATACTCACTGCAGGCGTACTTCTTAGTCCGTCACCCTCAGGACCTGAGCGCTGCCGCTGCCGTTGGCATCGTCCTTCTCAATGGTAGGAGCACGTCTCTTGGTCTTCTTCAATGTACGATGGGAATATCAAATTAGTCCAATGGACCCAATATGTCAGCACATGCGTGTCCACAGCTATGCCGATGGCTGCATGTTGGAAATTGTGGTTGGATGTGGTGTTTGTATGCAGACACCTGCCGGCTGGAATAAGTGGCTGCTGCGGTGACTTTTAGGGATCTGTAATATTTAACCCAAAAATGAGGAGCATCAACCAGTCTGATCTGTTCTGATCCAATGGTAGGAATTGTTTAGGATCTCTTTGGATAAAACGTTGTATATTCCTGTAATCATAGACTCCAAATGTTAACATTTCATGTTACAGTCACCTGCTAGGTAAAACTTTTCTATTTCAAGTGTTTATTTCTGTTAATGTTGATGATTATGGCTTACAGCCAATGAAAACACAAGTGTCATTATCTCAGTAAATTAGAATACTTTATAACAGCAACTTGAAAAATGTTTTTAAAATCCGAAGTAAATGCCCTCAATACTTGGTCGGGGCTCCTTTTGCATCAATTACTGCATCAATGCGGCGTGGCATGGAGGCGATCAGCCTGTGGCACTGCTGAGGTGTTATGGAAGCCCAGGTTGCTTTGATAGCAGCCTTCAGCTCGTCAGCATTGTTGGGTCTGGTGTCTCTCATCTTCCTCTTAACAATACCTCATAGATTCCCTATGGGGTTAAGGTCAGGCGAGTTTGCTGGCCAATCAAGCACAGTGATACTGTTGTTTTTACACCAGGTATTGGTACTTTTGGCAGTGTGGACAGGGGCCAAGTCCTGCTGGAGAATGACATTTCCATCTCCAAAAAGCTTGTCTGCAGAGGGAAGCATGAAGTGCTCTAAAATTTCCTGGTAGATGGTTGCGCTGACTTTGGTCTTGATAAAACACAGTGGACCTACACCAGCAGATGACATGGCTCCCCAAACCATCACCGATTGTGGAAACTTCACACTAGACCTCAAGCAGCTTGGATTGTGGCCTCTCCACTCTTCCTCCAGACTCTGGGACCTTGATTTCCAAATGAAAATTGGAACTCTGGGACCTTGTGGAGTGTGTCAATGACTGCCTTCTGGACATCTATCAAGTCAGCAGTCTTTCCCATGATTGTGAAGCCTACTGAAACAGACTAAGGGACCCTTTTAAACGCTTAGGAAGTCTTTGCAGGTGTTTTTTTTGTTAATTATTCAAATTTACTGAGATAATGACTTTTGTGTTTTCATTGGCTATAAGCCATAATCATCAACATTAACAGAAATAAACACTTGAAATAGATCACTCTGTTTATAAGTGATGAGTTTCACTTTTTGTATTAAAGAACTGAAATAAACTTTTTGATGATATTCTAATTTAGTGAGATGCACCTGTATATACATATATACTGTGGGTACAGAAAGTATTCAGACCCCTTTAAATTTTTCACTCTTTGTTTCATTGCAGCCATTTGGTAAATTCTAAAAAGTTCATTTTTTTCTCATTAAAGTACACTCTGCACCCCATCTTGACTGAAAAAAACAAATTTAGAAATTTTTGCAAATTTATTAAAAAAGAAAAACTGAAATATCACATGGTCATAAGTATTCAGACCCTTTGCTCAGCATTGAGTAGAAGCCCCCTTTTGAGCTAGTACAGCCATGAGTCTTCTTGGGAATGATGCAACAAGTTTTTCACACCTGGATTTGGGGATCCTCTGCCATTCTTCCTTGCAGATCCTCTCCAGTTCCGTCAGGTTGGATGGTGAACGTTGGTGGACAGCCATTTTCAGGTATCTCCAGAGATGCTCAATTGGGCTTAGGTCAGGGCTCTGGCTGGGCCAGTCAAGAATGGTCACAGAGTTGTTCTGAAGCCACTCCTTTGTTATTTTAGCTGTGCTTAGTGTCATTGTCTTGTTGGAAGGTGAACCTTCGGCCAAGTCTGAGGTCCAGAGCACTCAAAGAGGTTTTCATCCAGGATCTCTGTACTTGGCCGCATTCATGTTTCCTTCAATTGCAACCAGTCATCCTGTCCCTGCTGCTGAAAAACACCCCCATAACATGATGCTGCCACCACCATGTTTCACTGTTGGGATTGTATTGAGCAGGTGATGAGCAGTGCCTGGTTTTCTCCACACATACTGCTTAGAATTAGCACCAAAAAGTTCTGTCTTCATCTCATCAGACCAGAGAATCTTATTTCTCATAGTCTGGGAGTCCTTCATGTGTTTTTGAGCAAACTCTATGTGGGCTTTCATATGTATTGCACTGAGGAGAGGCTTCTGTCAGGTCACTCTGCCATAAAGGCCCGACTGGTGGAGGGCTGCAGTGATAGTTGACTTTGTGGAACTTTCTCCCATCTCCGTACTGCATCTCTGGAGCTCAGCCACAATGATCTTGGGGTTTTTCTTTCAAAATGAACTTTTTGGAATTTACCAAATGGCTGCAATGAAACAAAGAGTGAAAAATTTAAACGGGTAAACGGGTCTAAATACTTTCCGTACCGTGTGTGCGTGTGTATTTTATTTTTAATAAAATATATATATTTTATATAGTAAAAAATAATAAATAAAAATATATATAATAAAAATATACAATTAAAAAAAGTAATAAATGACTAAATATATATTTTTTCATTTATTACTTTTTTGAATTTTATTTTTTTATTAATATATACAGTACAGACCAAAAGTTTGGACACACCTTCTAATTTAAAGATTTTTCTGTATTTTCATGACTGAAAATTGTACATTCACACTGAAGGCATCAAGAGAATGCCAAGAGTATGCAAAGCAGTCATCAAAGCAAAAGGTGGCTACTTTGAAGAACCTAGAATATAAGACATATTTTCAGTTGTTTCACACTTTTTTGTTAAGTTTATAATTCCACATGTGTTAATTCATAGTTTTGACGCCTTCAGTGTGAATGTACAATTTTCATAGTCATGAAAATACAGAAAAATCTTTAAATGAGAAGGTGTGTCCAAACTCTTGGTCTGTACTGTGTGTGTATGTATATATATATATATATATACATACACACACACACACACATACATACATACATACATACATACTGTTTGTCACTCATTATGTCCATGCCTCAGAGACTGCAAGCTGTTATTAAAGCCTGAGGTGGTACAACAAAATACTAGTGATGTATTGGAGTGTTCTTTTGTGTGTTTGTTTTTCACGATTCCATAGTTTTTTTCCTCAGAATTGAGTGATTCCATAATTTGTTCCCTCTGCTTGGTCTGAAAAAAATTACCCTTACGGAGTACCACATTTTTTTTCTTGACTTCTTTTAGTGTTTCTTAAAGACCTAAAGTTGCCATTTGAAATTACTTTAGTTTTGTGCCATGTCTGTGATCTGCTTTTTTTCAACATTAAACAACTGAATGCACATCCTCCGAGCCCGGTGATTCCATAATTTTTGCCAGGGGTTGGATGGATGGATGGATAGAATGTGTATAATATATATATATATATATATCTTTTTTACACAATGGTCAGAATATGCCCAGTATAAGGCTGTTCTCTTTGTTGCTGCAGCAATGACATCCTGACTTGAGGACATGTGACCACTGCAGACAGTCACTAGATTTTAAGATTTTTGAAAAAAAAAAAAAAATAAATAAATATATATATATTATATAACATGAGCCTCTGGAAAACTCCTTTAAAGCCTATGCAAGTAACACACTGAATAGAATCCTAGGAATTTACTTTGTAATATTTAGCAGGACTTATTTTGTATAGAAATTGACTTGCAGCCTGTGTTATAGTGCGGTGCTGCATTCACAGTCCTGTAGACTTCAGAGCAGAAATCCCCCAGCCTTCTGCATTGGGCTATTGCCTGTACAGAGCTGACTCTGGGAGGAGTCGTCCTTATATCAGACATTGACCAGTAACGTTATATCAGAAACACTAAGTCCAGACTATAATACAGGGTGTGAGTCCTGATCAGCACAGGATAAGTAATGCGGCACTTCTAGGTCCTGTTGTAGGTAGGTAATGGTCGGGTACGCTGTGTCATGGCGTTCAAAGGTGATCATACAGGAAGAAATATTACAAAAATTTGTTTCTACATTTTATAACTGTTATGACATTTCCTCCTTTATGGCAGCTGTCGGTTACATCATTTTCCGAGGGTCTAACTCGCAGAAAAATGCCTTCCGAAGAAATCCATCAGACCCAAGTGTGGCTGGTAAGAGAATATGCTCTACGGCGATGTTCACACTGAGGTTTTCAATTCGTTTTTTTTTCTTTTTGAACCGATCATCCTCCTAAAACTGCTTTAATAATATTTTTTTTTATTAGGAAATACAATTTACTGTTCATTTGGGAGTTATCTTGAAAAACGCCTGGTGGGGGGAGAAAGTTCATGTCACTTCTTTGAAGTGGTTACTGAAGGAATCCGCTCCAATCAAAGGGCTGCACAAAATACTTCAGGGTAGAAAAAAAAAAAAAACTTCTAAAATTTTATGAAACCACTTCCATAAAAGAAAAACTAATCCCAACCCCCCTTCAAAAGGAGCGTTTCCTAAAGCTTATTTTCACTTGAAAAACGTGTGGTTTTTGAAGGCATCAAAAACCTCCATGTGACCATGGTTCTATCCCTTAATGAAAAAATACGAAGCGTGACCGCTGCAACCAATCGGCATCCACTAATGAGCTGCAGTTCTCAAACATCCCTGTCTGAGATGTGAAAACTGCAGGCAATCAGCAACTGCTGATGGCCATGTGAGCGCTGCAGCCAATCATTGTCCAATGAGCCCTGGGAGACCCGGCGCTGACTTTGCTGGTGTAAAACTGGGTCCTCGAAGGGACTAAGGTCTTTTCAGCTTATTTTCTGCCCATCTGCTTAACCAGAGATGCTACGCTTTCATTCCAGGGATACACAGGGGGTCCCAACAGTCGGACCCCCATCAATCACTGTTTTGGGATAAGTGTCTTGCATTGCACTTGTTACTCACATCTTCCATCATTAATAGGGCTGGAGACCATCCCAACAGCAACAGGAAAGCGTCTTCTTGTATCTGGATGGTGGGGTCTTGTTCGTCACCCAAATTACCTTGGAGATTTAATTATGGCTCTGGCCTGGTCACTACCATGTGGTAAGTCACAGCGTTAAGGAAAGGAGGGTATCACATAATATGCACAGAAAGGTTTTTCGGGCTCCGGTTTTAGTAATCGGGGTGGGGTGAGGGTTCCAGCAGTGGAGACTATTTTGTACAGGTGATTAATGTTCACCTTCCATAGGGCCTAACAATTAGTGATGATCGAGCATGCTCGTTGCTCAAGATTTATGAGCATGCTCGGGCGAGCACTTATTATATTCAGCATGTTTGGGGGTTAAGTTTTCGTCACTCCGTGAACAGGATTTGCGACTGTTTGACCGCTTTAATACATGTGAGGAATGCTGGAAAAACATGCATTCCTCACATTTATTACAGCTGTCAAACAGTCGCAAATCATGTTCACGGAGCGATGAAAACGTAACCCCCGAACACGCTGAATATAATAAGTGCTCGTCCGAGCATGCTCGGAAATCTCGAGCAACGAGCATGCGCGATCATCACTACTAACAATCAATTATTTACCAGTATGCAATAGTTTTCATAAAATAACACGTTCTGAGCTTAGGAGTCCCCTAAATGATGTGTATGTGCTGTAGAGTCCTCTGTATTCATGAGCTGCTGGTTGCCCTGGCCACCTGATGCTGATTGACAGATTTCTGCCTGGGGTGCATTTATCACTCATGAGCACAAGAAATCATTCCACCATAATCTGTCACTACTTCGTGCTGTACCTGGTGACCGATTTCCCTTTAAAGAAACATAGAGGGATTCAAACAATTCTGATGTGACTTATTGACAAATGCACTTTCCTGGCAGTTGTGCGCGGGCGACCGGCGTTCACCAGGAGCACCAATCCATATCATTCTCTCCCACAGGTCTTGGCCACATTTTACCCTATTTCTACGTTACTTATTTCACTGTTCTCCTGATTCACCGAGAGGCGAGAGATGAGCACCAGTGTTTGAAGAAGTACGGCCTGGCCTGGCAGGAATACTGCAGACGGGTTCCTTACAGGATATTTCCATACATCTACTAATTCCTCCATCTGCCAACTCGTATTTCAGCTCCAGTGTGACAAAGGCAAAAAAAAAAAGCCCGGACCGCTGCTCGCTGAGATGTACAGTGTGCGGGGCAAGATTTATTATGGCAAAAAATCACTTAGAAGGGGTTTCCGGTTTCACTGCTGTTTTTAAAAAACAGAAACTGAACTTTACTCACTCTCCCCAAGTCCAGCACTGAATATCCGTCACTGCTCTTGGTGTCTGCGATTGTCTGCAGTGCTGACGTCGCATCGACAGCGCTGTAGCTGCACACTGAACTTAGAGACTCGAGCTGACGGCTCTCACTGATTGACTGTAGTGCTGTGAACTCTACATCAGCACTGCAGACAATCATGGTCACAGGGAGCATTGGGGGAGAGTCCGTGTCGGACCTGGGGAGGGTGATAAAACATTAGTTTCTATTTTTAAAATGAACTGCAGCCGGGAAGAGGCCGGAAAACAGGCTTTTGGCATAAATTCACCGTTGCACTACTTTAACAGAGCATCAGTTTCGGGGGTTGTCCAGCCAATAATAATTATTAGTTTTTTTTTAAAAAAAACTGCTATAAAATACTCACCTTTCTGATTTAGTGCTGCCCATGTCTCCTCCTGTCTCTGTACTTCCTGTTCGATCCAGGAAGTGCGGCAGTAATGTCCACATGGATGGAACAAGAAGTACCGAGACCTGGAAAAAACCCAGGGAGCATCGGAACTGGAGATGCGGGGGATGGGGAAAGGCGAGTTATTCTGTAACAAGTGTTTTTTAATGGCTGGAAAACTCTTAAGAATATTTCATGCTGATAATAATGCAGTTATAATGTGAATATTAGAAACCAACATGATGAGTTGATTATTCTAGAAGTTCTACCAGCATCAACCCCAAGCAGCCAACTATGTTAGGGTGTTAAATACCCTATTCAGCTTTATAATTTTCTTTTAAAATTAAATAAAGTAAGTGACCTCTCCAGCAGTGGCTTTAATGCTGCTGTAATATGGTCTTAATGGGGTTGTCCAGGACGTGAATAAAACTAGGGAGGGTGTGTAACATGCTGAATCCTGACAGTGAGTTTCACATTTCCGGCGAACGTTATGGGACCGCTCATAGGCAATTTGCAAACTTGCGATCACATACCGACCCGCGCTCTATTCAGCTTCTGTCATGGTCAGAATTAGGAGAAAAAAAATAACAAAATTAAGTATGAAATTCATATATGAGCAGCCACTTGACTTTCACCTGTAGTGTGAAACAGAGCAAAATCCTAACAGTGTGAACATTACACACGGACCAGATTCAGCATGCTACACTCCATCCCTAGTTGTATACAGGGCCAGGACAACTCATTTAAAGGGAATGAGGTTTTTGCTACCTGATCAGAGAGCAGCATACTATAGGGGCAGAGATCCTGATTCCAGTGATGTATCAATTACTGGTGTAGATTTTATAAAATCAGTTATATCAGCAGATTATCACTAGAGGACTAGTAAACCTGCTGCCAGGTAGTCCTCCATATTCATCAGCTGTTTATAACCCCGCCCCCCATCAGTGATGTGGACGGGGTTATACAGGGCTCAGCATTCAGAGTACTGCTAGATCTGCAGCAGATATTATCAAAATTGCAGAAAGCAGCCCAGTAAGTGATATATTGCTGGAATCAGGGTATCTGACCCTACATTATGCTGCTTTCAGCTGGAGCAGCAATAACTTAAGTGTCAGATTCCCATCTCAGACTTTCATGGCTGAGATGTGGATAACGGCTTCTGTGCTACACTGTTGGCATACCTACCATAGAAATTAATGGGAGTTAGACAGTGTAAAGCAGCTGCGCTCGACTGTTTTCAGAACTCTTATCCACATCTCAGCCATGAAAGTAAGCGATAGGAATAACTTAATACATGTCTGAGCAGGAAAAGAATATCAGGATATATTTGGAAAACCTTTCTTGCTCTGATCTGTTTCCAGTCTCTGAACTAAATATTCGGTTCCTACACAAAGCTGCACTGAGGCCTAAAACTTGGGTGATATCCCATTGTTGATCTAACTTATAAAACCTTTTATTGGCGATCAATTTGTATTAAAAAAAAATGTATTAAAGCCAAGGTTTTTTAACAAAGAAAAACTGCGTCCATTTTTTTTTTTTTTTATCATCGTAACTGCTACTGTGATTCACATGTCAAAACCGTAGTCACTACGATGCATCCTGGGGGAATTCATCAGCCAAGAATACCTGACTATCCTAGCACAAGATGCCCCATCACTTGTTTCATAAGGCTCCATTCATTCCTTCCTAAGAATATTGTGAGGACTGGGTAAATAAATTAGTCCACCTACTGTATGTCCGTCTTGGAAGTGAGTCCCATCCTACAGTACATCACCCCTCTCAGCCCCCTCGAGATATAGATATATAGTTTTCTGTTGAGTAAGGGCTGAACGCTGCTGGTTCCAAACACAAAAATATTCATAATTGAAGCACTTAGGACCAAATTCATGATGGCGTTCTCGCTCGAATTCTGGCGTAAAAGCTTTGCAAAGTCCCAAAATATAAGTGCAACCTGGAGTTGTGACTATATTTTGCAACTTTTGGCATCTTCATATCTCGTCAAGTTTCTCCCAGTTCTGCTGAAACGGGCAGAGATGGGACGAGGGCACGCAATCTAATTGATGACGAGCTATGTGTTCCCTATGCCACAAATCTCACTCCAGTGCCTGACTGGAGTGAGGTTTCTGGCCTCGTGCACCAGTATTTTTCATTAACCTTCATTTTGTATTGCGTCGGCTTAACATGAACTGCTGTTCTAATGAACCACCTAACATGGATCACTATGGGACCTTCCATCAGATCAGTCACTGTAAGAAGATTGGGGTTTGCAGCCATAATATAGATGCTAATACTTTCCTGCATTCTTGCTGTCTTAAATTGGCATTCGATCAAGTTATTGTCACAGATATCCTGAGGCAACCGAGCCTATGATACTAATAGCTCAGAAGATTAGACATAAAGGCGGGCAGGGACTTGTGGTCACATTAAAGCCTACTAGATCTGGAGGAAACATTGTGTTATGTTAATATTTTGGAAAAATATATAAAACCTCAAACACTCCCATTGTTTTCACATTCAATATTAAAAAAAAAATCTAAACAAAAGTATACAACCTATTCTACTCCTGCTGGGATAATCAAATGAAGAGCATCAGGGGGCAGAGGCTGCTGTCCCTTCCGCAGCCTCTGCCCCCTATGTGAAGCTAAGTGACATCAGTGATGCTCGTTTCGGTGGCTGGGCTAGTCCCTACACGATGTGCACACTGACAGTGCGCTTTCGTCGGCTCAGATCAGCAGATTACAAACAAAGGATGTGACAGACGGACTCCAATGACTACGCTGTTCAGCGTTTTAAAGGACAAAATACAGTAGCATCCTGCACTTTTATGGCCAATTCTAAATGGAGCCTGCTCTGCAGATGTGAACAGAGCCTTAGAGGAGCTGAACTGCAATACCAGACATAGCACATGCAAAAGAGCGACGCTAAGAAAAACTACAGCACCATCGAATTAATGACGCTTTAAATATAAATAATAAAGTGTGTGTCACAAAAATACATGTATCCACCATCTAAATGACCCGGCGTGCACTATAGAAAAATAGATCTTTTATGGAATACAAATACATTTGTGTGAAATGACAGTGACAGTTCCAGAGTCCGTACACTATACACCGACTTTACCTGCAGTCATGTACAATACAGCTCTGAGTATTCCATGTTCTGGTGCCCATTCTACAGACATGATGGCAGTGTTCACAGCTGGACACTGGGAGATCAGAGAAGAGTTTCTTAATCTGATGAAACGCAAAAGTGCTATCAATATAAAAATGATGGCATTGTCTGATAAGGAATCATGATGGCAGTCATCAACCTGACCACCATTAGCCCAGCAGAGTCTGGAGAAGTAGGTCCCCCCCTGTCAGGACGTATCATAACGTGTCCACGTAAGCTTTCAGTTAACCTCCTGGATGAGTTCCTTCTTGACAGGTGGTCTTTTTCCACCCCAGACCCTCTGAAGTCCTGTCGATATCTCTGCCATTTCCTTCAGGTCTTTAAGATGCTGTTCAAACTCCATCATGACCTCAGCAGACAATATGGCCAAGCTGTCTCCGTTCTCGTTCACCCACGCTGCCAGAAACAAGCATTTTTTCTTGGCGATAAAGGCTCTTCTCTTTGCGTCCTTTTCTTCCGTCACAACTTTACGGATTTTTCCCAGCAAATAGCACAAGTGGGAGAGCGCGGCCAGGGAATACTGTTTACCGCCATCACCCAGGAGGATTTTAGCGGTAGCCTCCATGGCCAGAACTGCTGCTCCTTCATCCCCGCCCAATATAGGGTCAGAGGCGGCTCGTACCCCGCTCTTCAAGGCGTGGGCGGCAGAGTTGTACACTGCAGTGGTGCAGAGAGCGCCGGAGACGGACAGCAGGGTCCCTATAAATCCTGACATCATCTCGTCATCGCTCAGGTCACCGTTATGTCGGAACAGGGAGAAGGAATAGCCGTAAATGACATTGACCAAAGTGAAGCGTACCAACGGGGAGGGGCTACGAGTGAGCGAGCGGAGCGGCGGGATACAAGCTAGGAGAGGTGGGACCCCCGGTGTTACAGACTCGTCATCTAGACTTGGGTCTCCTCCATCTTCCTTCTGGAGGTCGGTCTCGCGGTGCTCATGTCTGGCAGTTTTCTTCGTAGGATCCTGAGATGCCATCTTCTGGGCATCTGCAGCCTCAGAAGGGTCTGGGACTTGCTCAGGAACTGAGGCGACATCTTGGCTTCTTCCTGGACAGTTAGTAGGTGGTGTGATGCTGCCGATCGGAGGAGACATCCCTTTGGTGCCACCCTCCAGCCTGCTGGTTGGCAGAGGGGCTCCCTGGCAGTGCTCTGGCACAGGCCCAGTCTCTGGGAGCTCCAGGATCCTGTCTCCCTTAGATCGGAGGGGCTGGCTGTCCCACCATGGCCTCCACTCAGGGACCAGCGCCCCAATGTGACCGCTCTGTAACAAGCCGATGAAATGCTCCTTCTCCTGGCGGGAGAGGCTGCCCCACAGGCCGCCGCCTTCCTCCTCCTCCTCCTCACTGCCGCCATCCTCCTCCCCGCGCTCCCTCAGCCTCAGCAGAATCTCCTCTACCCGCCTCCGCCCGTCACCCCCGGCCTCGTCCTCCCGCAGAGCCCGCAGCACGGACTCCTTATAGAAGAGCTCGGAGCAGGCGGAGTGTCGGCCTCCCTTGTAACAGGCCAGGCTGCAGTAAGGAGCGTTACACCGGGGACACGTGTACTTCCCGGGAGCGGACAGGCAGAGGGCGCACACCGCGGGAAAACTGCGGCCAGGTAACACGAGGAGGCCTTCAGACGACGCCATTAGTGACAGTGTTACCGTGGTGACGACCTACGCCTTCCCCCAGCCTCTCTACCAATCACGTGACCCCCGGAACAGGAAGTCGGTGGCGGCCACGTGACTGAGCGCGTCAGATTGACCCCTCTCACTTTCCGGCCAAAGGACACGTGACTAACAGCAACTGTCTCGTTGTCAGCTACATGTGGAGAATTGTAGCCTGTTAGGTTCTTATAGGGGGTCTGTGTGACATCGCTATGGTTACACCCCCCCCTCTGTACAATGGGAGTGACAGTAGTGTGCCCATTATATATTGTCATTAGAATGTATTTCTTGCCATAATTTAGAGGGTGTACTGACCATGGGACAAGCCATTATTAAAGAGATCCCTCACCAGGGTTTTGCTATCCCCTGAGAGCAGCATGGCACCTTCAGGAGTAACTAGAGCGGAGATTGTGAGCCCGCCGCCCCCCAACAGCAGGGTCTGACCTCACAGCTTCTGTATGAATGTGCCAATATGCCCAGCCACCTACAAAATCTTATAGATTCCTCCCAGAAGAGCGGGAGCTGCAAAGGGGCCGACCCCATATTAAAGGGAACTGCCACCAGGTTTTGCCCCATGAGATACAGGCACAACCTTTCTGCCCTCATATACTGCATTCTATAATTATATATATATATGCCCCCGATCCAACCTGCAACACAAGAAATAGAGCTTCTATTATACTCACGTGGGGGGGGGGGGGGGGGGGCTGGCCAGTGCAAGGGGAGCCTCCCTTCTTCTTGCTTTGTGTGGATGACATGTCCCCATACATCACCCACACAGACTTCCCGGCATCGCACTCCTGTGCAGGCGTACTTCTCTGTCCTGGGCAGAGTAAAGTACTGCAGTGCGCATGCGTCGGGGCTCCTTGACCTTTTCCGGCGCCTGTGCACTGCAGTACTTTGCTCTGCGGCCTCGTAAGGGCAGGCAAGTACACCTGCGCAGGAGCGAGATGCCAGGGAGACTGTGTGGATAATGTAGGGACAAGTCATCCACAAGATGGGAGGCGCTGGATCAAGACGAGTGACACTCATCAGACCAGACGGCCCCGTGAAGGAGCATAGTAAAAGCTCTTTTTCTTGTCTTGCAGATCAGATTGGCGGCTTATATACAGCATTATAGAATGCTCTATATCAGAACTGAATGGTGGTGGCCGGATCTCATATCAGTCAAATCTGGTGACAGGATCCCTTTAATGTCTATGGATGTAGAATCGTAGGTTAGAAAACACTCCTGTAGGTGTAATGTGGAGGGGTCCCAATACTTGTGTCCATGTAGTGATACAGAAAGCATTGGTGATAAACCCCTCACTGTGGAGTCCTGTAGATCAGCCCACAGGACACTGGTGTCTACAATTGATTTATTACAACTAAAGCAAATCATAAATTTTTATGATATGGCAGTTTAGAATAAAAAACGAGCTCAAACTCTGATAACTAAAAATCTTGTGTAAACAGGTAATCTCACCCTAAACAAATGATTGGTGCAGGTCTGAGTGTTGGAATTTGCAACTTTCCTTAGACCATAAGCTCCATATCCAGGCAGAGCATTAACAGAGATGGCATGACATGGGGAACACTGGAAGAGAGTATTGCACAACTCCAGTCCTCAAGAGCCACCAACAGGTCATGTTTTCAGGATTTCCTTAGTATTGCTCAGGTGATTTAATTATTGCCTGTGCAAGTGATGCAATCATTACCTGGGCAATACTAATGAAATCCCAAAAAACGTGACCCGTTGGTGGCTCTTGTGGACCAGAGTTGGGGAACACTGGTCTATTCCCTTAGGAATTAAATAGCTGAGCAAGTGCGGATGCCTGTTTTGGAGAGTGATACAGATCCAAGATGGGGAACAAACATTTAGACATTTCCTATGAATTTAAACAGAATCTCACAGAACACCTACACAGTCCATGCACCATTATGGCAGCCCCGTTGTAGATTGCTAGAAGCCAGATCCCTACTGCTGCTCTGTGTATGCGCCCCCGAGCCAATACTCTCAGTACATGTGTGGCAATTACCTGACTCATTAGTAAACTATACTTAGTTACGAGAGGTCGGTCTCTGACTACCAGACTCCTTGTTATACACATCTCAATGGCTGCAAGTCTGTAGACACTCAGAACCTTTAAGTGACTTTGTTTTTTATTTTTCCGACTTAAATATTTATAAAATAATGATTAGACCATTGCAGAAAACTTTTACATTTCACCCACAGATGACTCCACACAGGACAATGAAGTTCTATATTTTTTTATTAACTCTAAGACAAATTAAGAGTTGGCATTTGGTCCCTTCTTCTTGCCAAAGGTGGGCACCACATTGACAAAACGCCTGTTGTACTGCATGCGCCTTTTTGCCCTGCCAGTCTTCTTTTTCTTCTTCTCCTGCTTGGCCACCTGCAATTAAACACAGTTATAATCACACCATTTGTTGTGAAGGAACAAAACCAAATACATGGGGAGCTTTGTGTTCCCCAGTGCTGGATGCACACCTGCCTTCAGGATCTTCTATATAACAGCATGGACTATTATTCAGGGACACAGGGTCTGATTTATTAAAGCTTTCACACCAAAGATCTGGCGCACAGGCTTTGAAAAGTCATAAAGTTAAGGCGCAACTCAGAGATGCGGCTAAATCATTGAGTTAACGTCTTCACGCCAATTTCTCCAAAATGGGCTGAGTGGGGCAAGACGTGGTGCAGCGGTAGAATGAGACAACCTTGGCGTCACGCAAGACGAGCTGTCTCATTTCCTATGACAGAAATCTCACTCCAGTCTCTGACTGGAGTAGCGCGCAGTGGTGCACACCTCTCGTCAGACAGTCCAGATTGATGCACCTCTCCAGTGTGCCCCCCCATCAAGACCGGCATGAACAACAGTTGTCTTGACGCACTGGGCCCATTGTTTAGTCCTAGAATAAATGATCATTGTTAAGTAATATACTACTTACCTTTGGAGTCTGACCTCGTACTTTTCCGGCACGGGCTAGAGAACCATGGACTTTACCTGTTGATAGAAAACATTTATATGCTTAGTACATGCACAATACACCTAAAAGGAATACCAGGATCGGTAACCATATCAATAGTAATTAAGAGCTTTACTAATCAGGAAATAGGCAAAAATGCAGTTGGAAAGCACAAACCTCCCAAAAGACGAGCAGCTACATCCAAGGTGCTGAGTTCACATACTCCACTCTGGACTAGGGTGGCCTCATCGGAGAGGGGGGCACCAGAAAGGAGAAGAACCTGGTCTTCAGAGGAAATTCCCTCTAGGGAGGAGATGTGAGCCTGAATAGAAATTAAGGAGGAATTTTAGACATTTTAAATGAAGCTGATGAATATAAAAAAAAAAAAACACAAGAACGGGCAGACTGGATTATGCTGATCAAATTCTGCAGACAGCAAAACACATGTGAAAGAGCACAAAGCAGCAGATGTGACTGTCCTAAATTTTCACACAGCTGTGTCACAGAGTAGCTCGCTGGGCTACACCATCTGCATAACTCCTATTAATAACAATGGGAAGTGCAGTGTAGCTCAGCAGCTCACAGCTGATAATATAGCTCCACTTCTAGTAGATGGACAGTTATTGCATTTTCAGCCATTAAATGTGAAAAAGGCCATAGATTAAGATGGGTACCGGTGAACTAAACCTGATAGATCATGTGAAATCTGCAGAAACATTAAGAGCATTTTATTCTTATGTGGCAGAAAAGCAGCTAATTAGAGCAGGAGAAATCCATGATGAAGCCATGTAGAGCACAGCTACTCTTTGAATGCTCAGAAGTTTAAAGGGTTTGTCCAGTCTAAATTGAGAAGTCTGCAGTCAAGACTTATGAATCCCTCAGTGCACGCATTGGGGGGGGATTCGCCGATTTCTGAGCCGGGACTGGAGGGTATGAATGCATTATACATACTCCTTGTCAGCCGACTAGTCGGTGCAGCCTCGCTCCATACACTTGTTAGCCTGGACAACCCCTTTAAAGCTGGAATTTCATTTGTACTTTTCAGTAAAATTCAGGAGCGGACAAAAAAAAAAAAGTATGATGTACTGACTGATTTTTTTTTTCCCCACTTCTGTGTTTGTCAAAAAAACATGTGTGATTCCAGCCCAATGGTGAACAGATCAGCATCAGACCTGAGAGGTGCAGGGCTTTATTTTACCCCAAAGCACTCACCTTAATCTGGGAAACAGTCTCCTGCCCAGACACCTCAAGGGTGTGCAGACTCTGTGCTCTGACAAAAAGCTGCATGGTGTCAGCTGCAACGAGGGGAGAAAAAAAAGAAATCAATGTCAAAGTTATAAAGCAGTGAGAGCTCACACAGTAATAGAAGCCGGATTTGTTCCTATACAGTGCATTTGGAAGTAACGAGCTGCACTACAAATACCACACGCTCCTGGGGCAGTACAGACATCACAACGCTGTGCAAGCTGCCCCAAATATACATGGACAAGATCTACCACCATAGACAGTCCACCAGATGGAAAGTGATTCCATGTAATGCTGGGCCGTTCTATGCTCTGATAATAAACCAATGATAAAGCAACGCTATGTACAACTGACACTTACGTAGCCAAACAGCATCAGAGAAGCCGGCCCACATCCCCCCACCACACCGCCGGCAGGGGAACCAGCCAACTGCCCCCACCAGCACATCCCGTGGGCAGGCAGATCAACTATCCCCCCCCCCCCCAAACAGCATGTTCCGAGACCAACCCAATTCCCTCCCTCCCCAGACATGACATCCCACAGGCAAGCCAATCCAATGCCCCCCTCACAGCACATCCCGCAGGCGAGCAGGCCCACTACCATCCCAGCACACCCCACAGGCAAGTCATCCCAATACCCCCCACCCCGACAGCACATCACATGGGCAAGCCGGCCCACTACAGCCGCGCAGGCTCATCCCCCATAGCCTTGTAATATAGGAGTCCTGTGCACTGCTCAGGTGTCCTGCACATTAGCCTCCATAAAGGTTGTCAGCATACAGAGAAAGCCAGGGAACAAGGCCTCCTCCTCCTCTGGTAACTTTATTGGTACGGAGATATCACAATGTTTCGGCCGCTCGGGGCTTTTACCAAACCATAGAAATATCAGATCTGGTGCGCTGCCGGGATTTCTCCACAACACCCGACACTGCCCTCTACCGCCCAGTATATGTACACTGCACACAGCCCGGACCGGGCCGCAGGACTCATCACACGTTACTCCACGCCCGCGCGACCATGTGCCGGAGCAGAGGCGACACCCCGGCACCACCGCACTATCCGGAGCCGCCATGCCCCCTCCCGGCTGCACACATCATACACCGGCTGCACGGAGCCTCCGCCCGCCGGCCCGTACTCCCGCCACCTTCCCCGAGTTACTCACCGGCCGCTCCGCGTCTCGCAAAATGGAGGAAAGGAAAGAGGAGGAGGAAGGAGCGCGCACGTATTTTAAACCAAAGCGTGAACGCGCACGAGGGGCGTCATGACGTATCACGTTGACAGCCATGCTGCTGCTCTCATTAGGAAGCGGTGAGGCCGTCATGTTGCTACACCCATAAGATAGGAAGCGGCCGGTGGTGACTGCTGAGGAAAGATGGCGGTTCCCATGCTCAGAAGGACAACACTGCGAGCACTGAATGCGGTTATCAGGCTGCAGGTACCGCACGGCGACGCTGTATGTGTATTGCAGGCGGTTTATGTGAGGTGACTGTGCACACAATGCTATTGGTTACATTTGGCTGCCCTGGCTGCAACTTAGGGGCATCTATAGTGTCCATGTCTTGTTAGTGCATGACAGAACCACTTAAAGGGGTTGTCCATCCCTAGTGGAATGTTTACCTAAGGCTTAGAATGGAGAATAGTAAAAAAATAAAGTATTAGGCCGAATCCAGACGTTGTGTGTACAGACTGCGATGCACAGACCGCCCGGCCAAGGGTCACCCATGGCTTTGACGCTGTGACATTTGGGGCAGGAGACACGTGGTCGGTCCAGTTCTGAATCCGGCCTAATACTCCCCCTCCAATCCTCCTGTGCAGCCAATACCTGTATCCTGACCTCCAGGAATCATGTTTTCAACAGAAACCTGGGACCGCTGCAGCCAATCATTGACATCACTGCAGCAGCAGTCGCACGTCCCTCTCAGAACTCCATAACTAGCGGCCCAGATACAGAGACCGGCGGGGGGATCGATAAGTAATACTCAATGTAATTTTCACCATTCAAAGATTTCAGTAATTAATGATGAGAGGTAGGACAAGCCCTGTATCAAAATTGGTTGATACACAGATTCGATTTTTAAAGAGGATCTGCGACCAGATGTCACACTACAGACTGCAAATATAACTAAGTTGCTCTTACACCTGATGAGGCTGGTGTACATCCTTTGAAAATCCATGTCTGCAGAGCTGTGTAATCTTTTATGAATTTTTAATTCAATCTCTGCCCACCTAATCAGAATGGCAGCTCCTCGGTGTCCCTCCACGCTGCTGAGCTCTCACACTATTCCATACAAGCCGTCAGTCATCCTAGGTGGGCGGAGAATGAGTAGAATTGGAATCATGAACCATTTCATTCTATATCTGGATTTAAAGGGATTCGCCAGCCTTAGGCTACAAGTCTACAGTCACTATGTGACGCAATGTACAGTGAGGAGTCTCCGGCCCTGAGAGCAGGCGGTTGTGTGAACACAAGTGTGTAATTTGCATGCGTCCGGCCTTGTATACTCTTGTATTGAGTGAGGCCACGTACGTCTATTCGGCATGTGACCGCATCTATGCAAATTGCATACTTGCGGTCACATAACCACCCGCTCCCAGCGCCGGACAATTAAAGAGTGACTGTAGAATTGTACCCTGAGGCCGGACAACCTCTGTAAAGAAGCACTTCCCCTAAAATTTCCAGGATCTATGCCTTTTTAAATAGGTCTGTTACCGATAACCATTTCCCCCAGTTTCCAACATTGCTTCTCTTCTTTGCCGGCTCATACAGGGACCGTTGTGTGGGACGATGCTACTTCCACCAACAGAAGACTGTGAAACCTTACAAAGGGCAATCTTTGTAGATGTCATATGCAAATCAGGCTGAAAGTGCACTGGGGGCGTCAGTGCACTTAGAAGTAGCCGTCCAAGTGCATTGACACACCCCAAATGCACTTCCAAACTGATCTGCAAATGGCTTCTACACTTATAAAAAAAAAATCATTTTTATTTTGGGACAAACTCCTATATGGCCACACCATTAATTCCAGATTTAAAAATGTTGTGGCAGGTTCTCTTTAAAAGGAACGGAGCCTAGAACAGAATCTTGATGTCCACGACTAGTAACTAGTCTCTCTTCAGAATAATAGAACAGTGTATCTCCCCGCACATTGACACTAAACACAGTGTGAACAGTAACTTGGGAAACTTTTTTTTCTCTTTTTATATAATTTTTTATCTTTTATTTCTCTTTCCAGCGGCCATGTAGTGGATCATCTGCCGGCGCGAGCTCTCAGTATCCAGGCATAATAGAATCCCAGGAAGAGTATCATTTTGTGGAGCGTCTCATACCTCCGACACAAGTACCCAAACCACCAAAGCATATAGGGGCCGCTCCATCTGGATGGATCCCCCCTAAAGGTTTGTATACAGCAGGTGCTACAGAAATGAGCGCACATTGAGGTTATATCAGATTGACTACACAGACATTTTTCTCCTACAATAGTTTTTTCTTTGGCTGCATCAAAGCATCTGCATTTAAAGGGATTGTCTGGGACTGGTAAAATAGTGTCTTCTTCTTCTGGAATCTGTGGCACTGTCGTTTTTTTTTATCTTCAAACAAAACAGTCCTTTACTCACCCTACCCGGGTCCCCTTCTGCTGCTGGTGTTTATTGTCCGAAGCACTGTCCCTAAGTAGAAGGCACTAGCCGCTGAGTTCATTGATTGGCTGCAGTGCCGTTAACATGATGTCAGTGCTGCAGACAATGACAGACTCTGGGAGTAGCAGCAGAGACTCGGCGCTGGACCTGGGAAGGTTGAGTAAAGAACACTTTGTTTTTATTTTTAAAACATACTAAGCCAGGGGACACAAATTTTTGTAAACTGGTAAACCCCTTATATCCTCTTACATCAAATCGCAATACACGTCCAATGCTGCCAAGAAGCAGGAGGAAAGCTCATACAAGCCGCAACGACCAGGATAGGAGATCACTCACACTCTGGCCATTTAATGCCTTAGATGCCATGTGTAACGGGTCCGGGAGGCGGAACCTCTGAGCTACTATACAAGGGGGCGGCCCTTGTAAGGGAGCGGGTGGCAGTCTCTGGGTGAACGGACAGGGAGTTACGGCAAGTGATCAGGGCAGTCTCTGGGTAAGGGGTAGGTACGACCTGTGATGGCGGAGCCTCCGGGTAGGCTAGCAGGCAGATGGTAGATGTGTGCTCCCAGGTGAGCAAGCGAGAGTCTCTGGAATAGCAGGTGGTCACGGCACGTGACGGCGGAACCTCCGGGCTGGCAGGCAGGTAGGTAACGGAGAAGCGCTCCCAGGTGAGCGGGCAAGAGTCTCTGGAATAGCTGGTGGTCACCGCACGTGACAACGGGACCTCCGGGCTGGCAAGCAGGCAGGTAACGGAGATGCGCTCCCAGGTGAGCGGGCAAGAGTCTCTGAGATAGCTGGTGGTCACAGCACGTGACAACGGAGCCTCCGGGCTGGCAAGCAGGCAGGTAGCGGAGAAGCGCTCCCAGGTGAGCGGGCAAGCTGGTCCATAGACAGACTGACCGGAGTTGTAAGGCAGACCGTCGGACCTCAGGCAAGCAGGCAGGTAGCTGATGTGCGCTCCCAGTTGAGCGGACAAGTTGGTCCTTAGACAGACTGACCGGAGTTGTAAGGCAGACCGTCGGACCTCAGGCAGGCAGGCAGGTAACAAGTATTCAGGCAGGAATCAGGCAGGTAACTAGCAGGAAACTGGCAGGAAACTGGCAGGAAACTGGCAACGGGACCTGAGGGCTGAAGCACAGGTGAGACGCAGGTGCAAACAACATTGCTCGGGCACCTCCATTTTGGAGGAGGTGCCTTATATATGATGAAGTCCTCCGGCCATTGGCCGGGGACTCCTTAGGACGGCGCGCGCGGCCCCTTTAAGAGGAGGGGAGCGCGCGCGCCCTAAGCACAGGGGCCGGGAAGGAGCGCGCGCTGAGAGCAGAGCGGAAGGAGGACGCCGGGAAGGAGCGCGCGCTGACAGCAGAGCGGGGAGAGGACGCCGGGCACGGAGCAGAGCGGTGAGGGGAGCAGCGTCCCTGCCTAGCAGAGGGCAGGGACGCCAGCGCTACAGTACCCCCCCCTTTAGGCCCCCCCTTTTTTAGGCCAGACAGAAATTTAGCTAGGATGAGAGGGGCATGGATGTTCTCCCGGGGCTCCCACGTTCTCTCCTCAGGACCAAACCCCTTCCAATCTACCAGAAAAAAGGTCTTTCCTCTTACCCTTTTGGTGGCAAGAATGTTCTCTACCTCAAACTCGTCCTCAGCAGAAACCGGAGCAGGAGGCGTACCTGTAGACTTGGAAAAAGAGTTAAGCACCACAGGTTTGAGGAGAGACACATGGAAGGAGTTAGGGATCCGTAAGTTGGCCGGGAGTTTCAATTTATAGGCCACCGGGTTGATCTGACTGATGACCTCCAGTGGGCCGATGAACCGAGGCCCTAACTTATAGGAAGGGATCTTGAGCCGGACATATTTGGACGAGAGCCAGACTTTATCCCCAGGGCGGAATTGAGGAGGGTCCAGACGTTTTTTGTCAGCGTGTCTTTTCATACGCTCGGATGACAGAAGGAGTGCGGACCGGGTACTCTCCCATATGGAGGAAAATTTGTTAACAAGAGATTCCGCAGCCGGATTGTCCGCCGAGGTGGAGACGGGAAACGGGATCCGAGGATGCTGACCGTAGACTACAAAAAACGGGGATTTGGAGGAAGACTCGCTCTCGTGATTGTTGTACGAGAATTCGGCCCATGGCAGGAGATCCACCCAGTCAGAATGGTGGGCATTAACGAAGTGCCGAAGGTAACTGGTCAGGTTCTGATTGATCCGCTCCACTTGACCATTAGACTGTGGGTGGTAAGCGGAGGAGAAGTCCAGGGTGACGTCCAGCAATTTACAAGTGGCTCTCCAGAAACGGGAAGTGAACTGTACCCCACGATCCGACACGATGTGACGGGGCAGGCCATGAAGACGGAAGATGTGGCGGATAAAGTCTTTAGCCAGCTCGGGTGCAGACGGAAGACCTGGCAGTGGAATGAAGTGAGCCATCTTGGAGAAGCGGTCAGCGACCACCCAAATGACCGTACAACCGGCAGAGACGGGTAGATCAGTAATGAAGTCCATCGCTATATGCTGCCAGGGGGCAGCAGGTACTGGCAGAGGTAGGAGGCGGCCGGCCGGCAGGTGTCTCGGAACTTTGTTGCGGGCGCAGGACACACAGGCAGAAACAAAGTCTATTACATCCTTGTGCAGGTTAGGCCACCAGTAGTGCCGGGTAATAAGCTGGAGGGTCTTTTTCTGACCGGCGTGGCCAGCTAGTTTAGACGAATGACCCCAGTGTAGGATCTTCTCCCGATCAGGTACTGGTACGAACGTCTTACCAGGAGGAAGACGATTTAGACTCACGGGAGCCACCTGCATTACTCTGGCGGGATCGATGATATGTTTCGGATCCTCCTCGAGATCAGACACCAGAAAGGACCGAGACAAGGCGTCCGCCTTGACGTTTTTGTCAGCCGGGCGAAAATGAAGGACAAAATCAAAACGAGCAAAAAACAAGGACCACCGGGCTTGGCGCGGGTTAAGTCTCTGGGCATGCTGGAGGTAAGCCAAGTTCTTGTGGTCAGTGTAAATTATTACCGGGTGAAGAGCCCCCTCGAGCAGGTAACGCCACTCCTCCAATGCCAGTTTGATGGCCAATAACTCTCGGTCTCCTATGGAATAGTTGCGCTCAGAGGAGGAGAAGAGTTTAGAGAAGAAGCCACAAGTTACCATCCTCCCGGAAGATGATTTTTGAGTAAGTACCGCTCCGGCTCCAGAGGAGGAGGCGTCAACTTCCAGGAAGAACTGTTTGTTGCCATCTGGGCGATGCAGCACCGGGGCGGAAGAGAAGGCCTGTTTAAGGGAAAGAAAGGCCTCCTCTGCTTCGGGTGGCCACTCTTTGGGATTAGTACCTTTACGGGTGAGCGCAGAAATTGGGGCCGTCCGGGAAGAGAAGTGTGGTATGAAGAGGCGGTAGTAGTTGGCGAAGCCCAGGAATCGCTGAATGGCCTTCAACCCCTCCGGTCGGGGCCATTTCTCGATGGCAGACAGTTTCTCAGGATCCATTTGTAGGCCGGTCTGAGAGATAATGTAGCCCAGAAACGGAAGCGAGGTCTGCTCAAAGAGGCACTTCTCAAATTTAGCGTAGAGATGGTTCTGCCTTAGCCTGAGCAGGACCTGACGAACGTCCCTCCGGTGAGTCTGGAGATCCGGAGAGAAGACCAAGATGTCGTCCAGGTACACCACTACGCAGGAGTAGAGAAGGTCCCGGAAGATGTCATTGACCAACTCTTGAAAGACGGCAGGAGCGTTACAGAGACCAAAGGGCATTACCAGGTATTCATAGTGGCCGTCCCGGGTGTTGAATGCCGTCTTCCATTCATCCCCCTGACGAATACGAACCAGGTTGTACGCCCCACGAAGGTCCAGTTTGGTGAAGATCCTAGCCCCCCTCAGGCGATCAAATAATTCTGGAATGAGCGGAAGGGGGTACTTATTCTTCACCGTGATCAGGTTTAGGCCTCTATAGTCTATACAGGGACGGAGAGAGCCGTCCTTCTTTTTGACGAAAAAGAAGCCTGCTCCCGCCGGGGAGGTAGATTTCCGGATGAATCCTCTGGCCAGATTCTCCTCAATATATTCGGACATTGACCGGGTCTCAGCAGCGGATAAAGGATAGATACGCCCACGGGGAGGAGTAGTACCGGGTAGCAGATCGATGGGACAGTCGTATGGTCTATGTGGTGGTAATGTCTCTGCCTCCTTTTTATTAAAGACATCTGCATAAGACCAATAAGGAATCGGAAGTCCAGGTAGATTAGCTGGGATAGGAGAGGGACGGACGGGATGGACGGGAACCAGGCAGGTTTTATGACAGTCTTGTCCCCAGCGAAGGACCTCTCCGGTTTGCCAGTCTAGCACGGGTGCATGTCTCTGGAGCCAGGGCAGACCTAGCAAGAGGGCGTGAGAGAGTCCAGGCAGAACATGAAAGGAGATACTTTCAGAATGCAGCATTCCCACCTGCAGGGTAATGGATTCGGTGATGAGTTGAATGGGGCGAGGTAAGAGGCCCCCATCCACGGCAGCGACAGACAAGGGTACAGCCAGAGGTTTGGTGGGGATGCGGTATTTCTCAACCAGGGACTGTGAAATAAGGTTCCCGGCTGCTCCAGAGTCAAGTTGGGCTAGTTCGAAATAACGGTTCTCCCCGTAGATGATCGAAACTGACAACAGCAGGGATGGAGAGGATTTATTCTTGTCTAGGTGGACCTCTCTGAGCGAACCTAGACACAGGCGTTTCCCGACCTCTCCGGGCAGGCACGGATCCGGTGCTCCTTACTGCCACAGTAGAAGCAGCTCCCCTCGGCACGGCGTGAGTCCTGACGGGTTTTGACCATCTTGGTCTGGTCGACCTGCATAGGCTCAGGAGAGTGTACCTGGGGAGAGATGGAGGGAATGACGGGTTTCTGGAAAGTAGGAGCTAAACGTGGAATCCTTCTCTCACGGGTGACCTCTTTGGCACGCTCCTGGAACCGTAGGTCAATCCGGGTGGCAAGGGTTATTAGATCATCGAGAGAGGTAGGAATGTCCCGACCAGCAAGTTCATCTTTAATACGACCGGACAGACCCTCCCAGAAGACGGATACCAGAGCGTCGTTATCCCAGGCCAGCTCCGAGGCAAGGGTGCGGAACCGTATGGCATATTGGCCCACGGTGAGACCCTCCTGACGGAGGCGTAGCAGAGAGGATGCGGATGAGGTCTTCCGTCCGGGTTCGTCGAAGACTTTCCGGAAAGCCGAGAGAAAAGCAGGCAAGTTGGACACCAGGGGGTCTCCTCTCTCCCATAGAGGATTTAGCCAGGCCAGGGCCTCCCCGGTGAGATGGGACATGATAAAGGCAATTTTGGCCCGGTCGGAATTAAACTGATGGGACAAAAGTTCAAAGTGCAGGGTGCACTGATTTATGAAGCCCCGAGCCTGGACGGGGTCGCCTCCGAAGCGAGGAGGTGCAGAGAGCCGGGGTCCGGGGTAGGATACCATAGTATTAGTGGGCAGCGGAGCTGCCGGATTGCAAGATATGGCACTGGCGGAGGTTGTTGGTGGATCAGACAGAGTGTTCAGGCGAGTATTAACATTCCGCAGGTGACCCAGGATGGCCTCCTGTTGGGACCTCTGACGGGACAGTTCAAGACAGAGGTCCGAGAGCGAGGGAGCTTGGGTGCCACCGGGTTCCATGGCCCGAGCAAACTGTAACGGGTCCGGGAGGCGGAACCTCTGAGCTACTATACAAGGGGGCGGCCCTTGTAAGGGAGCGGGTGGCAGTCTCTGGGTGAACGGACAGGGAGTTACGGCAAGTGATCAGGGCAGTCTCTGGGTAAGGGGTAGGTACGACCTGTGATGGCGGAGCCTCCGGGTAGGCTAGCAGGCAGATGGTAGATGTGTGCTCCCAGGTGAGCAAGCGAGAGTCTCTGGAATAGCAGGTGGTCACGGCACGTGACGGCGGAACCTCCGGGCTGGCAGGCAGGTAGGTAACGGAGAAGCGCTCCCAGGTGAGCGGGCAAGAGTCTCTGGAATAGCTGGTGGTCACCGCACGTGACAACGGGACCTCCGGGCTGGCAAGCAGGCAGGTAACGGAGATGCGCTCCCAGGTGAGCGGGCAAGAGTCTCTGAGATAGCTGGTGGTCACAGCACGTGACAACGTAGCCTCCGGGCTGGCAAGCAGGCAGGTAGCGGAGAAGCGCTCCCAGGTGAGCGGGCAAGCTGGTCCATAGACAGACTGACCGGAGTTGTAAGGCAGACCGTCGGACCTCAGGCAAGCAGGCAGGTAGCTGATGTGCGCTCCCAGGTGAGCGGACAAGTTGGTCCTTAGACAGACTGACCGGAGTTGTAAGGCAGACCGTCGGACCTCAGGCAGGCAGGCAGGTAACAAGTATTCAGGCAGGAATCAGGCAGGTAACTAGCAGGTAACTAGCAGGAAACTGGCAGGAAACTGGCAACGGGACCTGAGGGCTGAAGCACAGGTGAGACGCAGGTGCAAACAACATTGCTCGGGCACCTCCATTTTGGAGGAGGTGCCTTATATATGATGAAGTCCTCCGGCCATTGGCCGGGGACTCCTTAGGACGGCGCGCGCGGCCCCTTTAAGAGGAGGGGAGCGCGCGCGCCCTAAGCACAGGGGCCGGGAAGGAGCGCGCGCTGAGAGCAGAGCGGAAGGAGGACGCCGGGAAGGAGCGCGCGCTGACAGCAGAGCGGGGAGAGGACGCCGGGCACGGAGCAGAGCGGTGAGGGGAGCAGCGTCCCTGCCTAGCAGAGGGCAGGGACGCCAGCGCTACACCATGGTCAATAACAGTCGTAGCATCTTGGTGGTTAAGGGAAACTTCTGTTTTTTTCACTTTTAAATTAACTGCAAAAAAAACAGGCCCTCACATCACTTTGGGGAAAAAAAAAACTCTTGATGGGGGGGAAGGGGAGAGTTATTGATGCCTAATGGGCAAAACGGGCTGTGACAGTAAGGGGTTAAAGAAGTTGTCCGACTCCAAAATTGTGCAAATAAGCTCATATAGTCGTTTTTCAAAACTTCACGGACCACCTGATTTCCTGGGGTCCCGGAGCTGCTGCTTCTTTTTTCATTGGTGATATGTATGCAAGTCATCGTCACTACTGATGTGGAGACGGCTTCAGTCTTAACGTCTTATTTCCTTACTAGACACACTGCCGGATCTTCCTTATGTTGTGAGACGCTCCCGGATGCACAATATTCCAGTGTACACAGACATTACTCATGGTAATCGACACATGACAATTATCCGGAAGATTGAAGGTGACATATGGGTGAGTGACGCTGTCTGAATTTGTGCCCCATTTGAAATCTTTACTTTCTCCTTTGGTAGCCGCATTATTGCATTTAGTTGGGTCTGTCTGTGGCAACGAACTGCACAAAATGCTGCTAAACCACAATGAGCTCTGGAGAACCAGCACTGGTCACTGAAATCATTGGCTACTGTGTCATTTATAAGGGTAACGCCAAAGGCTGTATTCACACGTTGTGGAAATGATACATTTTTTTTGCCATGATTGTGATAAAAGTGCATCTTTAACTTTTTTTGTAACTTTTTTTTTTTTTTTTAAAAACCCAGAAAACAAAAGGCAATATTTTTGTATGTTTTAAGACGGACCTAAAAAAATCCTTTTGACATGAACCATGGTATAGTCATTGCAGTTTGTTCTGCGGCCACATCTACAGACTGTCTCCTGACCCTAATTCTACAGTGTCATATGTGTCTGAGGCTTCCAAGTTCGGGTCAGGAGATCTATGGCCACTTCATGCCCCTTGGTCCACGAAATGAAACACATATAAAATTAGTCTAAAAGAAGACTTTTGAAAAATGGACCCATGGTTGTGTTAAAATTTAAAAAGAGGAAGAAAGTGACTGAGGTCTGGTAGGAAAATATCTGTATTCAGTTTTTTTTTTAATATTGTTGCATCCCCTTGTACTTTTTTTTTTTTTTAAAGTTATTTAGCAGTCCTATAAGTAGGAAGAAACCTAGAATTGTTTATATAGTCCTAAGAATTGAGTAGTTGTCATGTTTTATTTTTGCATGAATATCCTTAAGTCTTGAAAAATATTTTGATTTGAGAGTCCTCAGTGGTTGCCATTTAATGGCTAACTGAAAAGATGGCAACAAATTGCAAACTTTTGAGTCTCCAAAGCTTGCAATTTGTTACCATCTTTTCAGTTCGCCATTGAAAGGCATCAACCACTGAGGATTCTCAAATCCTAAATATTTTTCTATCTACTGGCTAACACGGTACAAAGATTGATATTTTTCCTGCACAAATCTTGATTTCATCTAAAGGCTTTGGAAGCAGAGGCAAGGGAATTCCTGGCGAATTTAACGGGAAGGACACCAGCAACTCAAGTTAATGAGATCAACCACTCAATCCGGATTAAAGGCTATTTTGATAAGGAGTTACAGACCTGGCTGGCTGAGAAGGGCTTTTGACACTATTGGAATCCATGTTCATAATGGAGTATACTGAACAGAGACTTTGTGATCACCTCTCTCCATAAGTAAAGACTGTCCAATTCCATCATTTCTTATTTTGCGAACATTGTGAAAAAATAAAATATGTTGATCTGTGGAATATTCATTCATAAACCTATAAAAAAAAACTCTACATTTGTAAATATGTTATCTTTGTGTGTACTATGGGGGTAGCACCATTATTGTTTTAAGCAAAGTTACTACTACAGTGCAGGTAAGAGCTATTACAGACATTAAGGGTAAAGTGCACACCATTGTATGGACTTCCTTAGTCACCAGATGGAGGCCACAAGTCCTGATGTGTCCGTTATTAAACTGTATGGGAAGGTGTAGATTCTGTGCTTTCCTGTATTGAGGGCCACTGCAAAAAGAAAAAACTAGGTTGTGCTGTAGTCTCCGTCAAAGGAGCATGTGCCTTTTAATAAATCTGGTGCACTTTACTGAAACACAAATCCAACTTAAGGTGGTATATAAGACATCAATATTCTAATAATCCAATGTGGAGTTAAAGAACCAGGTTTTTTTTTTAAAGTTTTTTTTATTGCAACGCTGAAGTGGTGCTTCTAGTCGAAGGTCGCTGACCCCACTCTCATGCTTATCTGCTGCAGTCTTCACCTTCTATCGGTGCTGCTCCCCTCGGTCTCCAGCAGTTTGTGACCTGTCGGATCGCTCCAGTGTTTGCTAGGGCAGGGTTCCCCAACTACAGTCCTCAAGGCCCAACAGGTCATGTTTTCAGGATTTCCTTAGTATTGTACATCACCTGCACAGGCAATAATCCCATCACCTGTGTAATACTAAGGAAATCCTGAAAACATGACCTGCTGGTGGGCCTTGAAGACTGGAATGGGGAACACTGTGCTAGGGATCCGGAAGTCACAACTCCATCTAAGTCTATGAGAGCCAGAACGAGGATCTCGTAGACATAGATTTGCACAAGTCGGTCTGCAGCAGTTATTGACTAGTGATGAGCAAGCATGCTCGTTGCTCGAGATTTACGAGCATGCTCAGGTGTTTTCCGAGTATTTGCGGTGTGCTTGAATGTTATGTTTGAGCCTCTGTGTGTGCATGATTTGCAACTGTTTGAGAGCTTTAATACATGTGAGGAATGCCTAACAAACAGGCATTCCTCACATGTATTAAAGCTGTCAAACAGTTGCAAATCATGCACACACAGAGGCTCAAACATAACATTCTAGCACAACGCAAATACTCGGCGAGCACCCGTGCATGCTCGCCGAAAGGGTTAACAGAACACGCTCGCTCATCACTATTAGTCACCTACTGGATTGTTCCAGCGTTTGGTGGAGCAAGCTGGAGGTCACTTTTTACTGCAAGTCTATGAGAGTCTCATTCTGGCTCTCAAAGACTTACACTGAGAATTTGTGACCGTTACTTATGACTTCCAGTCAGTCAGGAGTTGCAGTCACAAGATGGTGCCACGGGTCCGGAGCGGCACCGATAAAGGGTGAAGATGGCAATGGGTAAGGGTCACAGACTTTATTAGAAGCTTCATATATCCACATCTCATAGTGAATTTGTCTCCTTATGCAGACCAGCAGCATCGTGGAAATATATAAGGCTATTAGCTCGGGTCAGGAGATGGACCATGAACCGCAGATATATGCAGCCAGCCTTGCACAATGGCACAGTCCTTCCACTCCACAGGTAAAATGAGTATTTGTTGCTGAACAGGCGCCCCCATGTGGCCAACGATCACTGCTGCATTGCACCATAATAAAACCTAATGTGGTAGACCTAAAAGAAGACCCTGTAGTCCAGTAAATTTGGATTTCTGGCAACATGGGTTGCAACACAACCATATTCATTTTACTAAGCTAGGGCTGTATTGCAATGTTTTATAGCGCTTTGGATTGAGTTTTAAAGGGAATCTATCAGTAGGATCATTCCTCCTAAGTCGTCTATATGGACATGTAGGTCATAGGAAGCTGAATAAAATGACACCTTGATATCTGTGTTGCGATGTCTTATTCCAGAGAAATCCATATTTTTCTTAATATCTGAGTTAAGTTTGATAGGCCGGATATAGCTCTCCCTGAGAATCTATCTCTAGAGATTTTTAAATGAAAGGGAGATTTACCGATATGAGACATGTAATGACTGACAGTCTGCTCTCCTGATCTACATCTCACTGGTAACACCTCCTTTAATTTATAATAATCTCTGGAGGCAGATTCTCTGGGAGATCTATGTCCAGCCCATAGATCTTAACAGCTCATTTACATATTAAGGAAAAAAACATGGATTTCTGTGGAATAAGACATCGGATCGCAGATACCAAGGTATAATTTTATTCAGCTCCCTATGACCTACATGCCCATATAGACGGCTTAGGAGGGTTAATCCTACTGACAAATGCCCTTTAACCCCTTTCCGAAGTGGTACGTAATAGTACACACCACGTCGGCACCCCCTGGCTCCGGCGCTGAGCCCGCACTGAACCGGGCACATGTCAGCTGATTTATACAGCTGACATGTGCCCGCGGCTGTTAACCAGTTAAATACCGCTGTCAATCTCTGACAGCGGCATTTAACAGCCCCGTCCATCGGTGACCCCGTCACGTGATTGCGGGCATGACAACCTGGGGTCTGCAGTAGACCCCTGTGGTTGTCATGTAAAGATTGCTATGAGTGCCACCTAGTGGTCGGCGTTCATAGCTCATGATCATTTCTACTACATAGAGGTGATCTGCTCATCGCCTCAATGTAGCAGAGGAAATCAGACTGCTGCTGCTGCTGCTTCTAAACTATTGAAGCAAGCAAAAAGTGTAAAAAAAAAAAAAAAATTTTTTTTAAAAATATAAAAGTTTAAATCACCCCCCTTTTTGCCCCATTCAAAATAAAATAAAAACCCCACATACACATATTTGGTACCGCGGCGTTCAGAATCGCCCGATCTATCAATATAAAAAAAGAATTAAAACGATGGGTAAACGGAGTAACAAGAAAAAAAATTCTAAACACCAGAATTACGTTTTTTGGGTCGCAATAAAATGCAATAACGGGCGATCAAAACATCAGATCTACCCCAAAATGGTATCAATAAAAACGTCAGCTCGGCGCGCAAAAAATAAGCCCTCACTTGGCCCCAGATCCCAAAAAATGGAGACACTACGGGTCTCGGAAAAAAGCGCCATTTTTTTTTTTTTTAAAGCAAACTTTGGATTTTTTTTCCACCACTTAAATAAAAAAGAACCTATACATGTTTGGTGTCTACGACCTCATAATGACCTGGAGAATAAGAATGGCAGGTCAGGTTTAGCATTCAGTGAACATGGTAAAAAGAACAAAACAAAAAACAACTGTGGAATTGCATTAATTTTGTAATTTCACCGCACTTGGAATTTTTGTCCCGTTTTCCAGTACACAATATGGTAAAACCAGTGATGGCGTTTAAAAGTACAACTTGTCCCACAAAAAATAAGCCCTCACATGGCCATATTGACCAAAAAATAAAAATGCTATAGCTCTGGGAAGAAGGGGAGCAAAAAAATAAAACGCAAAAATGGAAAATGCTCCGGTCATGAAGGGGTTGTGCCACCATAAAGAATACTTTTAACCAAGCAGAAAATGTGGAAATAAATGGTTTTGTAATATACAGGAACTGCGCAAACTCGACCAGCTGATTGCCCACTACGAGGACGGAATGGAATAACACCAGAGAGCGCTAGGGAGCATACTTAAGATAAAAGCTTGGCATTTATTGAATGAAGCATAATTTTTAATAAATGTAAATTACAAAACCATTTATTTCCACATTTTCTGCTTGGTTAAAAATATTCTTTATGGTGGCACAACCCCTTTAACTATTGAGCTACAGCAGCAATATATTGCGTTGTATGCAATTGTGTGGACTGCAGCTGCCATTCAGCTGTACAAAAACTAGTAAGAACTTTTGTACAGCTAAGCAAAAAAAAGTACTAAGTAAAAGTACTAAGGGCTCATTCAGATGTCGGTTTTTCGCAGCTTACGAGTTATATCCGTGCTTTTTGCGGATAGAACACTTACCTAGTAAGGCTGTGTGCCCACGATGCGTTTTTTTAAGAGTTTCCGCAGACGCAATTCTGCTGCAGAAATGCTTAAAAAACGCATGGTAGAAGGTCTGCCATGTCCCCCAATGATAATCTGCATGTGCTGTGCACATGGTGCGGAAATTTCCACTGCGGATTATTGTGGAAAAAAACGCAGCACAACCAATTATTTTGCGGAAGCGTTGCGTTTTCACCGCCATTGACTTGCATTGGAACACATGGAATCCGCATCACTGCATCTGTACATGCGGAATCCATGTGTTTCAATGTGCGGATGGTACCCAGGTCTGGAGAAGAGGAGACTCTCCTCCAGATCCAGGTACCATAGAACCTGTAAAAAAAAAAGAATAAAATAAAAAAGAAATATATTTACCTTCTGATGGCCCCCGGTGTCTTTGTCTTGGCTTGCTGGCAGATTGCGGTGGACTCAAGGACCTGCCATGACGTCATTTAGTCATGTGATGTCGGCAGGTCCTTTAGTGTACCGCGAGCTGCCGGCAAGCCGAGACGCATCGAATAAAGACTCCGGGGGCCATCAGAAGGTAAGTATATATTTATTTTTTACCATTCTTTCGGTCACACTATATAAATCCATGCCGTTTGCATGTGACCAAGTTGTCAAGCACTTTCCAAGTGATGCTAAAATCGCTTATCAACCAGCATGCGGAAATGCAAGTGAAGAACGCTTCACATCCGCCTGTCCCTGGAAGGAAAACCGCATGTACAATCCGCATGTACAATCCGCATGCGTTTTTTCTGCCAGGGAGAAGCAGAAATGCTCAGGAAAAAATCCGGAGCATTTCTGCATCGTGGGCACAGAGCCTAAAGGTTATGGGGCTGTTCACATGGCAGGACTTCTTTTTTAGACCAAACGGTCAGCACAAAGTTGCGGAGACATGTCATATATCGATACGAGTGTCGATCAAAATCGGCAATACAAATCTTGAAAAAAAAAAAATAGCACTGGTGAAAAAAGAGAAGAGGACCTGCCCCGAAGCACAGAGAACATCATTTTATGAAAACTTCCCAAGGTGAGTATTCAGCAGCCACTGATCAGATTCCTTCACTTTAGGCATCAGATTAATCGGCATCACAGCTCCATTATAGCCATGCCTTTAGTTTATAGGGCTAAATCCTGATGAGATGTTCTCTTTAACAGCAGAATGTGTTATGTTTTGAAGTCGCCATGTGGGCCTCTCTTTATGGATGAGGTGTCATAAGCAGGTGGAGGCAATACTCTTTGACTTGGGAGAACAGTACCTACAGTACAGACCAAAAGTTTGGACACACCTCATTTAAAGATTTTTCTGTATAATCATGACCATAAAAATTGTACATTCACACTGAAGGCATCAAAACTATGAATTAACACATGTGGAATTATATACTTAACAAAAAAGTGTGAAACAACTGAAAATATGTCTTATATTCTAGGTTCTTCAAAGTAGCCACCTTTTGCTTTGATGACTGCTTTGCACACTCTTGGCATTCTCTTGATGAGCTTCAAGAGGTAGTCACCGGAAATGGTCTTCCAACAATCTTGAAGGAGATCCCAGAGATGCTTAGCACTTGTTGGCCCTTTTGCCTTCACTCTGCGGTCCAGCTCACCCCAAACCATCTCGATTGGGTTCAGGTCTGGTGACTGTGGAGGCCAGGTCATCTGGCGTAGCACCCCATCACTCTCCTTCTTGGTCAAATAGCCCTTACACAGCCTGGAGGTGTGTTTGGGGTCATTGTCCTGTTGAAAAATAAATGATGGTCCAACTAAACGTAAAACTGATGGAATAGCATGCCGCTGCACGATGCTGTGGTAGCCATGCTGGTTCACTATGCCTTCAATTTTGAATAAATCCCCAACAGTGTCACCAGCAAAGCACCATCACACCATCACACCTCCTGCTCCATGCTTCACGGTGGGAACCAGGCATGTAGAGTCCATCCGTTCACCTTTTCTGCGTCGCAGAAAGACACGGTGGTTGGAACCAAAGATCTCAAATTTGGACTCATCAGACCAAAGCACAGATTTCCACTGGTCTAAAGTCCATTCCTTGTGTTCTTTAGCCCAAACAAGTCTCTTCTGCTTGTTGCCTGTCCTTAGCAGTGGTTTCCTAGCAGCTATTTTACCATGAAGGCCTGCTGCACAAAGTCTCCTCTTAACAGTTGTTGTAGAGATGTGTCTGCTGCTAGAACTCTGTGTGACATTGACCTGGTCTCTAATCTGAGCTGCTGTTAAACTGCGATTTCTGAGGCTGGTGACTCGGATAAACTTATCCTCAGAAGCAGAGGTGACTCTTGGTCTTCCTTTCCTGGGGCGGTCCTGATGTGAGCCAGTTTCTTTGTAGCGCTTGATGGTTTTTGCAACTGCACTTGGGGACACTTTCAAAGTTTTCCCAATTTTTCGCACTGACTGACCTTCATTTCTTAAAGTAATGATGGCCACTCGTTTTTCTTTACTTAGAATTTGTATTATGGCAAGAAAAAAGCAGCTAACAGTCTATTCAGTAGGACTATCAGCTGTGTATCCACCTGACTTCTGCAAAACACAACTGATGGTCCCAACCCCATTTATAAGGCAAGAAATCCCACTTATTAAACCTGACAGGGCACACCTGTGAAGTGAAGACCATTTCCGGTGACTACCTCTTGAAGCTCATCAAGAGAATGCCAAGAGTGTGCAAAGCAGTCATCAAAGCAAAAGGTGGCTACTTTGAAGAACCTAGAATATAAGACATATTTTCAGTTGTTTCACACTTTTTTGTTAAGTATATAATTCCACATGTGTTAATTCATAGTTTTGATGCCTTCAGTGTGAATGTACAATTTTCATAGTCATGAAAATACAGAAAAATCTTTAAATGAGAAGGTGTGTCCAAACTTTTGGTCTGTACTGTATATCTCTCTCAATAATCTACGTTACAGACAACCAAATCTGTAGGAAAAGAAAAATGCGTTTGGCCAACAGATAAATTTCCTAGAACAAATCCATATGTCAGGCATGCAAGACCATGGAAGTTGTAATGGTGAAATACGGGTTTATTATTCAACTTCCACTACAACACTTATCAAGATGAGAACTTCTGTGACTGATAAATCCCAGCATGTATTATGCATCTTTCTTGGCCAAGACCACTCCTCTAAAATACTAATTCTTGAACCCAACTTTAGAGGGTAATCTTGGGCATAAAAATGTATTTTTATATGTCACATTCAAGGCATATGTAAAAAAAATCTTTTAGTTTTACTCCCCCAAGTGACATTTCTGTTTCTGTATCAAACTTTATTTACAAAAAAATGAGAAAAAAAAAAAAAGAATCATAAGAATCATAAGTGGCATCACATTTTCTGGGCCGTCTCCTTTTCTACTGAATAGGTGAAACAAAACTTTGAAGAAAACTGAATCAATATGTTCTGGTTCACACACTAAGGCTGATTGATTTGCATGTTTCTGTGGGATCCATTCCTGCTGTTCCCTAGAAAAAAAAAAAAACTGATGCAAACCGTGCTGTATGAACCCGACCTGACCATGAGCTTTAGGTCTCAGTGCCCATTAGTAGCAGTTGCTAATCATTTCTTATATGTACCAACAAGCTGTCCACGCTTTGCGTTCATATGTTCCTGGAAGAACCATTGCTTTTCTACAGTGCATGGAGGTATAAAACATGAAGGTAAAATAAAAAAAAACAACAACCCCTTCATGGTTTGGGGCTTCGAACAGTTAGCAACAATTAGTAAACTTCCAGCAACAGGAGATTAAAAGGGCTGGTAAAATCTGTTGCAATTCCAAGGCTGTGGGTTGTTATATCCTCCAAAGTTCTAAAAAAGAAGGGATAAAAAAAAGATCAGTAATGAAAAAGATGGACAATATGAAAATATAAAGGGGCTAGAATTTACTTTGCACTTGCCTGATGCCACGGTCCATAATTGTAAAAAGGCATAGGTCCAGGAGGTCCCCTCATATAATGCTGAGGAAAAGGCATTCTTTGTGGGGGGAATGGACCTCTGAAAATGGGAGAATATAGAGGTACAGGTTGTGGACTGGGATGAGGGAAATATGGTTGTATTGAAGGTACATAAGCCCTTGCTGGGGGGTTTGGTTCAGGCTTGATAGGTTTTGGGACATTTGGTACTTTTACATTAGTTTTTTGTGTAGATGATACAGTTGTACTTGTATTGTTTGTAGGAACACTTTGAGTCATCACTAGAGAAGATGCTACAGCTGAACCTGTGGGTTGTGAAACTCCTGGGGTGGAAGGATTGTCCTGTACAGAGGGGTTATCAGACTGAGCTTTGGCTTTTTTATTCTTTTCATCTCCTTCATCCCTGCATAGGAAAACAAAATCAGGATAGTAAATAAATACATGGTGCAGAAATATTGTGCATTTGCGTTGGGGTTAATCGGAGTCACTACCCTGTGATTTTTGGGCAGAACCCATCTGCAAACCACTTCAATAAATGACATGTCACTTACTGAAGAAGTTCTGAAAACTGCGCTGGGTGAAACCACAATCATGAAATTGTCATCAAAAACGTTTTGTAATATTCACAATTTCTGCACCAAAATCAGAACAAATGGGGAGAGGGAAAAGTCTCCGCTAGAGCTCATCTCTTATAGAGAAATCTGGTGCATTAAAACCCAACATCCCCGACCTGATCCTTCTCCTCCACGACATCTACCATCGGGAGGACTAGGATTCTGCTGTTTTCTTTCATTAGCCAAAACAAGCACTAGGTATTTTTGTGCCGCTTCAGCTGCTATCAGTATAGACCTACAGCTGTGATATCCTACCGTTACATATACAGTACAGACCAAAAGTTTGGACACACCTTCTCATTTAAAGATTTTTCTGTATTTTCATAACTCCAGGCTGTGTAAGGGCTATTTGACCAAGAAGGAGAGTGATGGGGTGCTATTCCAGATGACCTGGCCTCCACAGTCACCAGACCTGAACCCAATCGAGATGGTTTGGGGTGAGCTGGACCGCAGAGTGAAGGCAAAAGGGTCAACAAGTGCTAAGCATCTCTGGGAACTCCTTCAAGATTGTTGGAAGACCATTTCCGGTGACTACCTCTTGAAGCTCATCAAGAGAATGCCAAGAGTGTGCAAAGCAGTCATCAAAGCAAAAGGTGGCTACTTTGAAGAACCTAGAATATAAGACATATTTTCAGTTGTTTCACACTTTTTTGTTAAGTATATAATTCCACATGTGTTAATTCATAGTTTTGATGCCTTCAGTGTGAATGTACAATTTTCATAGTCATGAAAATACAGAAAAATCTTTAAATGAGGTGTGTCCAAACTTTTGGTCTGTACTCTATATATATATTAACAGCCTTTATCTCGATCTCAATCCATGGTTATTTGTATGAATGAACTATAAGATCGATCTTGTGCCACCCTAGATAGGTCCACCAGGGTCTGCCGTTATCTTGACTGTATCAAGCCATCGAGTTGCGGTCTTCCTCTTCACCTTGTTCCTTCTATTCTTCCAACAATGTCCTTCTCCAGTGATTGCTCTCTTCGTAAAATGTGTCCAAAGTAGGCAAGTCGTAGCTTGGTGATCCTTGCTTCGAGTGATATGTCTGGCTTTATTTGTTCCAAAATGTATTTATTTTAAACCGGTTATATAGGAACCCATAATCAGCCAACAGGTCAACTTTACCCAGTGCTCCAGGATAACAGGTATCTGTTCCAAAGACTGTGGCTAAGTTTTATTAAAGGGGTTGTCCACTACTAGGACAACCCCTTCTCATCCTCAATGTTTATTCCCATTAAAAGAAAAACGCATACCTTCGGACGTATAAGTATTCTTCTTGATTACGTCCGAAGGCGGGGACAGTGACGCCAGCACTGATTGGCGCGGGGCTCACGTGACGTAACAACCTCACTTGAGCCCCGGGAATCCAAGTGCTGACACCACTGGAATGGCGCCGGCACTGGAGGGGAGTATAAGTGTTTTTATTTTAACGGGGGCAAACATTCAGGATGAGAAGAGGTTGTCCTAGTAGTGGACAACCCATTTAAGAGTGCATTTACAGTGGCAGACTGAGGCTATTTTAATGACCACCGATCTTCAACATGTAAGCAGATTGGCGGTCATTTAATAGACTGTTAAGGCCCCGTCACACTAAGCGATGCAGCAGCGATCCCGACAACGATATGACCTGTCAGGGATCGTTGCTGCGTCGCTATGTGGTCGCTGGGGAGCTGTCAAACAGGCAGGCTCACCAGCGATCAGGGGAGCAGCGACATCGTGGAAAGAATCTTTCCACGATGTCCTGCTCCCGGTTACCAGCCTGCTGCTGAAGCAGGAGCAGGCTCGTAACCATGATAAACATCGGGTTACTAAGTGCGCGTGTGCCCCTAGTAACCCGATGTTTACCATGGATACCACTCTGCTACGGTGCGCGGGAGGTTACCGCTCACGGTAGCAGAGTCGTATCCATGATAAACATCGGGTTACTAGGGGCATGCGCGCACTTAGTAACCCAATGTTTATCATGGATACGACTCTGCTACCGTGAGCGGTAACCTCCCGCGCACCGTAGCAGAGTGGTATCCATGGTAAACATTGGGTTACTAAGTGCGCGCATGCCCCTAGTAACCCGATGTTTACCATGGATACCAGCCTGATCGTTGGTCCCGCTGGTCACACACAGCGATGTGTGCTGGCCAGCGGGAGGCCAACGACCAAAAAATGGTCCAGGACACTTTGCAGCGATCAGCGACCTCACAGCAGGGGCCTGATCGCTGCAAAGTGTCACACATAGCGACATCGCTGGTGAGGTCGCTGTTGCGTCACCAAAACCGTGACACAGCAGCGATATCGCTATGTGAGACGGGGCCTTTAGAGAGGCCAGCCGCTCTTCCATGTGCACAGAATCGTTCTGTACGCATACAATACCTTTGTTCTCAGTAGCATATATACTCGGTATACACAGGACAATGTGCTGAAGCGAATAATGACTTTTAAGCAAGCTTACAAATAATTTCACCCGACGAACGAGTGTTTTGTGTGGTTGGCAGCCCGTTCCCGAATATCAGTCAGTGTAAGTGCACCTTAAGGCGGCATTCACACACCAGTGTGATGTGTTGGTGTGCTGCCAGATTTTTTTTATAAGGGAGCACACAGACCCACTAAGTATGTCTTATTCTGATCCTCAAATTTGGAGCAGTACAACACATGCTCTGAATCTCACAGCTCTCACTCTTGAATTCGTCATTTTAACACTTGTCTAAATAGATCCATTTGGGTCCAATTTAAAGAAATAGAAAATCTGGCAGCACTTGGACATTACATGGATGCGTGAATGCATCCTAAGGCAGTATTTTTGTTTTATTAACCCCCTAACGACTGCCGTGATGCATTTTCACGGCGGCAGTTAAGAGTACTTATTCCTCAGTGCCGTGAAAATGCATCGCTGAGGAATAAGGCTGTAGCAACCCCACCCCCCCAGAGTCGGAAATTCTTCGAGGTCTCAGCTATTTTCCAGCTGAGACCCTGAAAAATATGATCAGGGACGGTTTTTCTGGTCCCCGATCACGTGATCGCCGCTATTCACTGAATTCACCATTTAGATAATGGTTTGTAAATGATAACGCTTACCCGTCATTTCCTTTTCTCTTCATTTCATTATTCTTTAGTAGTATTTGATGCTCATCATAAGCATTAAGTAAACTGCAAGAAAAGAAATAAAGCTAGTACATTTGCACTGAAAACACAATAGATGATAACACTTATTACATTTAATCAAATTGCTAAAATAGTAACATGCACAATTCAGATTTGTTTTTTTTTTCCCAGAGCCCCAATACACAGGAACGAATGAGGGGAAAAAAGGCATCCTGAAAACTGGGTTCAAACCTGTGTCCTGGTGTTCTACAAAGCAGAGGGCCGGATTCATAGCTTTATAGCTAAAGTTTTTTTTTGGCCAATTCTAAAAGTCTGCTGAATCATAGCTATGCGTAGCTATTTCCCGTGTGAGTGGGCGGTCATGTAACCGCATGTATGCAATTAGATTACTTGTAGTTATGTGCCGACTAGACTTCCCTCCGCTTATTTTAATGTTCTGAGCCGAGCTGCAGCCGTGGGTTTCTCTGGAAGCATTTACTTTTTTTCCCCCCTCTATGCCACAGCTGTGTTTTGATTGGTCAGAGTCATAGGGGAAAAAAAGCAAAATGACAAAACTTCTGTGGTATACACCCAGTTGGTTGAAGGGAAAATATTGGCAGTTCTTTTATACTGGAGGACATAACTTTGGAACGGAGGAGCACAAAAAAAACTTATCTTCCCTGAAGCAGAAGTACGACCTCTTATCAATATTCAGGTAGATAAAAACCATTTGATTGCACAGATGACCTTCCATCATCTCAGACATGTTGCGATAAAAAAAAAAAATAAATAAATAAAAGACAGGTCTCAATACCTTTTAATACTGGTGCCGTTGTCCTCCAGGAACTCAAGACGTTTCTGGGACAAGGTCCCCTTTAGAGCATCATGGATGTTGCTTTTCAGCGCTCTTTCCACACAATGCATCACATCATCCACACCATCTCTGGATATCTCAATTTCCAGCAGACACTCGTGCAGGCAAGGACTATTCTGGAAGAAAATGTGTCAAAAAATATATGCTCAAACTTTCACCTTAGACTAAAAGAGAAAATATCTAAATTCATTATAATCTTAGACGAATACTGAGAATATATTTCAGGATGAACAAATACAAGAAAACATCTCACAAATCATCTGGTTCAAACAAACAAAGTGACGTCACAATTCTCTGCCCCACAACCAAAAATAACTACTTAACACAACTCACTCCTCTCTCGGTCCCCTCTTCCAGATCGCTCATCCCACAGCAGGGGACATCGCCTCGTACTTCAAACACAAGAACGGCAACCTCAGTCCCCGCAGCCCCTCTACACTACTGCCCAGGCCTTTCACACACCCATCCAGAAAGAGTTCCTCTACTGTTACTGATGACAAGCTTTAAGCCCTACTCTCCACTAAGTGTCCACTCAACCCTATCCCATCCCTCCTTCATCCCCCAACCTAACCAAGCTCTTCAAACCATCACTAACCCCTGGCATCTTCACTCCTCCTAAAGACTCATTCAGACGTCCGTGAAACATGGTCAGTGTACGGACATAGATATACGGACTGGCTCTGGGTTTACCAATAAGAACTGAACATATACCTATAAGACTGTCATGTTCGGGTCTGGAGACCAGGGGACAGTCATCCTTTCCCCAGTCACACCCATCCTTAGAAAGTCATCCCTTTCCCCATCCTCTTTATTCAGCAATTCGATGGCTGCTAAACTACTTAAGGAACATGGCCACCTTAAATTGTTTTCCCAACTTCAATTCCATTGTCAACCCGCTACAATCTGGCTACTGACCCACCACTCTATTTAAACTGCTTATCCAAAGTCCCTAATAATCTGCTGTCAAAGCCTCACGACATCACTCTGTATTCCTCATTCTAAACTCTCTTTGGCATCACAGACTTGGCTCTCTCCTGGACCTCTTTATTTAGTGCCTCCCGTTCACACATCACCTCTTCCTCTCGACCCCTTTCTGTTGGTGTCCCCCAATCCTCTACACTTCTCAATCTACATCTTTGGTGGCCTGGGACAGATCTATGAAACCCACGAAATTCAGTACCACTTCTACATTGATGGCATTCAAGTTTACCTCCCTGTCTCAGATGTGATCTCTCTGCTAACCAGCTTTCCTGAGTGTCCTCCTCCTTTTGCCCGTGTAGGTCTTCATCATCTCCCACCTAGACTACTGCAACATCCATCTTTATTGCACCATTCCAATTCACCCTCAATTTTGCTTCCCAGTTAATTCCCCGCTCCCCTCTGCAAAAATCATCTCTGGCTCCATATTGCCCCCCAAAAATGAGCTCAAAATACAATGTGCTATAAGGCTATTCATAAGGTGCCCATTCCGCACATCTCAGGCTAATCTCTTGATACTTCACAAGACAAGACCACCTCCTTTGATGTCCTGGTCCTTTGCTCACTCCACCGCTGCTACGATTTTCCTGTGCATCACACTCGCATCTAATCAGCATCTACCTTCACTTAATCTCATTTTTGCCACCCTTCTACGCCCTAGACTTATAACTGAAAAATACACCAAACTTCTGAATTTTGGAACTATTTCTGAATTTGGCTTACAAATACCTGCCCACCTACCATTGCGGTAGGAAGTGAGTGGTGCTGGTAAGCCCCTTTAATTGTGAATGTTTTCTCACCGGTTCCTTCTTGAGAGCTTCCATCAGTAAGTCTCTGGCCTTTTCTGGATCTTTTTTCAGCTTTAGCAGTAGTCGGGCAAGCTTGACTGTATAAAATGCTGCCACGCCTGGCCTACCGCTGATTTGCACAGCTTCTCTGAGCAATCTCTCTGCTTCTTGCAGATTTCCATTGCGCCGCTCAAAGTTCACACGTCTCAGCCGCACCAAGACAACTCCAGGTAGCACATTTTCTAGGTTGTGTAAAATAGCCCGAGCAGAGTCTAGTTCCCCTAGGGACCAAAAAAACCCAAAACTATATTATATTTATTGACTAGAAAAAAACACTGCAGAACATGGAACAATGTGAAAAACTGGCTACTAGCTAAGCAATGAGACATACCGTGCTTTTCTTCGAAAAAAGCCCATTGATGGTGAAGCGTAAATTTCAGTGGCAAATGGGTCAGACAAGCCCTCTCGAATACTGAGCGGGCAGCTTCCACGGACTGTCCCTCCATATACTGAGCATACTGCAGAGATGCACATTGTCAATATTTCCAACCTATATTCCGGGAATCTCTTTTAATAATGTTTACAGACTATTACAATATCTATATAACCTAGAACGTTTTTCTATATATCAAGGTACACAAAAATTCATATCTCCTGATATAACTGTTTGTCCAATAAAATAACATTCGAGCACCTTCCATAGTGTCCCTCTGTTATTACTCCTGGAAATATACAAATACAATGACAACATGGTGTTACCATTTCTCTTGTCAATAAGATTTAAGTTGTACACCATCCACAAAAAGTCAAACTATTCAACAGTATACGTTAAGTTACAAGAGATTACAATAAACAGAATTAAAACATCAGTAAAGTGAGGGCATAACAACAATAATGAGGACTTGTCACCAGGTCAAAAGTGACCAGTTTTTCTTCTATTTTTTTTCCTGCTGCTCCCCTGATTGTTCCTTTTTTTTCAAAATCCGCCATATGGGTCCAGAAATATGGGCCTTTTCATTTAGTGCTAATATTTCTGGTCTTTAGTAAGGGGATGTGGTGCACAAGAGCCTCGGGGGACGTGGCGCACAAGAGCCTCGGGGGACGTGGCGCACAAGAGCCTCGGGGGACGTGGCGCACAAGAGCCTCGGGGGACGTGGCGCACAAGAGCCTCGGGGGACGTGGCGCACAAGAGCCTCAGGGGCGTGTCTTTAGGCTGCTCTGCATTATTACCCTGTGAGCCATGACCCCTTTGGAAAAACCATTAACATCAGCACTAAATAAAAAGGTCATATCTCTGGAACAATATGTTGGATTTAAAAAAACAAAAAAAACCTGCAAACTCAAGGGAACAGCGGGAATAAAATAAGAGCAAGAATGGTAACATGTTCTCTTTAAGGGAAATGCATTACTAGTGAAATGGACTCCGCAAGACCTCAGAGGCAGTCCTGTGGCATCTGGTACCAAAACATTACAAGGTGTGGCCTCTAAGAATCGGATGTATTTTGCAAGCACATCCCAAAGATACCTATTTGGATTGAGATATGGAGAATTTGGCAGGGCTGTGGAGTCAGTGAGCCAAACCTCCAACTCCGGCTCCTCAATTTCCACGACTCCGACTCCCTCATACATGGCTCCTGTTTAAGTGATAAATTTACTGTAGCACAGATTCATCTCAGCTAAAAGTCTAGCACCTTAGATCAGGAATAGGACAGACATTTATAGGACATTGCAGAACTTTCCGAAATTCTTATGAAAAAATATTCCCCACAAACTGCATTGAACTACTGTACCCAATTTATTACATATTTTCGGAGTTGGAGTTGGTCCATTTTACACCGACTCCGATCCCACGACTCTGACTCCACAGCCCTGGAATTTGGAGGCCAAGTCAATACCTTTAAAGCAACCTATCACATTAAACATTCAGTCTGATCTGCAGACAACATGATATGGAGCAGGAGAAGCTGGGTAGATTAAGATTTTTTGTTTTTGGGAAAAGATTCAGCATAACTTATCTCATTCAAGGAAATCCCTGCTGCTTGTGGGTTTAGTAGTCAAGTGGGCGGTCCTAATTAGTCACTGGCTTTCTGCACATCAATCTCAAGTACTGACATTTTAGGCTGTATTCACGCACAGAGGTGGCTGTTTCTCTATAAGATTAAGTGAATGTGCAGGGAACCAGTGGAAAGACTGCAGCGGTACAGGCCTGCTGCAATTTTTAGCTGCAGTGTGTGAACACAGCCTTACTGGCTTTCTAATATATCCTATCTACTTGCAAGTGTCATTGTGATAACCAAATGCCATTTGCTTCATCTGTCAGTGGTTTAATCCTATGACTAATTGGTGCAGGGTTATTTCCTGAAATTGTGCACATATATCAGGAAATACATAATATTGATCATTTTCCTAGGCAGTTTTAAGAAACAGCGATAGTGGAAATTCGGAACAGAATATGTGTAATATGGTATTCTCCATACGAAGACAGCAAAGAGTTTCCTGACAAGGGTAGGACAGGTTCAAGTTACAAAAAAAATAAGAGGTGCCTCCTTTTCTTTGCAGAGAATGGGCTTTAGGCCACGGCTCCACTATCAGTATTTGGTCAGTATTTTTCCTCAGGAGTGGGAGCCAAAACCAGGTGAGGAACAATCAGAGAAAAGGTAAAATAGAAACAAGTCACCAATTCTGCATTTATCACCCACTCCTGGTTTTGGCTCCCACTCCTGAGGAAAAATACTGACCAAATACTGATAGTGGGACCATGGCCTTAATCTGCCACTGACCAATATCTCCCACTTTTGCATACATGTGGCTCATGAGTTCACGCTTCTACATGATCACTAGTGAAAAATAGACCAAGCACAAGTAATAATTGCACTGATTCTCACCGACAGCCAGAATTCTTCATACATTGCACATGGCATCAAACAGCGCTCAAACAGCACGACTATGCGATCGTGCAGGCCCTGAGACATCTCAAACGTCAGGTATTTCCTCCAGTTTTGCAGTTGTTTGATATTTAGTGGCGTGGAAAAAAAATACAATCGCTTGATCTAAAAGAAGGCAAAAAATACAGAAGTTATCCACACATTATTTCACTTTAGATCTTTTTTGGAAGGCAGACATTCAGGGAGATTCAGCAGTAGTGTCACAACTTTCCGAGAAGTCAGTGCCTTAAAAGAGGTCGTCCAAGACTATGACACTGATGACTTGTGACCATGTCCTGTAGCTCATCTCCTACTGAAGTGAACGCGTCTTGGGTACCGCAGCTCCTATGCCCTCGAACAGTTAGTACACAGCAGTACACGGAGCTGTTTTTTTGGCTCCATACACGGAGAACCGGGTAACAGCTGATCAGTGGAGGTGCTTGATGTTGGACTGCCACCGATCTAATATTCAATATTATAGTCTTGGCAACCCCTTTAAAGATGCACTTTTTTGGAGGGGCATTGAGGTAACAGCGATTTTCTTTGGTTTCACATCATGGCATTAAGAAAGCTGTAACATTTTTATAAATTTTTCTTTTAAGGGCTTGGGGGACGAGTTGTATATTTTAATGGCATGGTATTCCATCACTTTAGAAGTGATTGGGGTCCAGTCTCTGGGACCACCACTTATCCTAAGAGTGAAGGGGCTGCAGAGCTGCGGTAGTGCTGGGTCCTCTTCTTTGTTTTCCCTTGCACCGTGGGTGGCGAGGAGCACCAGTTTATGAGGTTTTAGAGATTTAATTTGGACCCCCTTAAACAGTGTGAACATACCCAGAGTTCAATCATTTCTATCTTTGTGAGATTTTTAGAAATGACACTTACCCCGTCTTCAAACGCAGACCGTTTCTGAACTTGCATTTCATTCAGGAGAAACATTTGTTCCCTTGTATCTAGAAAATGCTGCCGGATCTTCTGCACATCTGCTTCCTTTCAAAATGGGAAAAAAAATAATTTAGAAGCTCTCAAGCTTATTTTAAATCAATTCATGCTGCTCAAACCACAGGCAGCATGAATCCGAGCCCGGCTATATGATTGCATCCTGGTATGTTTTTCTCTGGAACATACACTAATGGGAAAGTCCTGTCAATCAACTAAAGCGATGATGGAAGAAGCCGGCTGGTGGCAGCCCCGGACTAATCTCGTCTCTCCTTTTGTTCCCTGACCGGCTTTTCAAACTATATTATCTCTGAAACACTGGAGCAGATCAGAGGAAAACCTACCTGGTTGCAGTTGAGCAGCCTGGCTCGGATACATGCGCTCATGGTTTGGGCAGCAAGAAACTAGTGACAGGTTCCCTTTAAAAGAAAATCCCTGGAAGGAATTACCATCACCTTACTTAACCCTCTATCAGGTCCCACACTATTCAGATTTTGAACTTATATGGGGGTCTTCAGTCTGTAGAATTTTTCTCAGTTTTGGCTCAGTTTCAAAACTACATATCCTGCAAAAAAAAACAAAAAACAAGCCCTCATGTGGCTTTCTACAGATGTGTAAAAGAAAAGAGGGTCCCAAAAACACAGCAAAAAAGTGTTAAATGGGGTTGTCTCAGGAAGACCATGCCTGCTGAAAAAAAAAAAAGGTGGCGTAGCGATCAGCTGATTGCAGCAGATTGGTAGTGAACGGCGGCACTACGCATCAGCCCATCGCGACCATCGCTGGTCATAACAGAGTATCAGGATTTCTGCTACATTTATAGCATCTTGAACAGTGTGAACACTCTTCTACGTGAAAATAATTTGCAATCCGCAAAAAAGAGAATTTTCCAGTTCCAAAAACCTTAAAGAGAAAAGATGTCAAAGTATTAGATCTAAAAAACTTTACATACTGTTAGCGAGTCTGCGATGTCGTCTGATGGTAAATCCTCCATAGCAACCTGATAGTTATCATTTTCCGCTTGTATTCTTGTGTAGATTGCGCTGAGCTCTTCCATAGTCAGGAATTCAACCGGAGATCGAGTAGATATAAGAATTTTACACCTGTACAGAAAACCATGCAAGAAAATCATTTAGGAGCCGAACCAAAGAACAGCATCACAGTAATATTTGTGATCCTACCAAAATACCGCATCTGCGTCCTCACCTCTCAAAATGCGTCTGATACCTCAGAGTGGGGATATTCAGTACACGGTTATAGAGCATCATGGCTTCCTTAAAGTTATTATGTTTTGTCTCATATTCTATGTACCGGCTCCACAGCTCATCAGAGCGGTAATCCATGCCACAGGAATCAATAGCGTCTTTAAACACCCTGCAAAAGTACGTCATAAAAAATAATCACAATTTAGGAGTAGTTATACAGGTTAATGCCCAGTGCACTATAATGATGGCTCTCATAGGGACGTGGTAGGTGATGGACTGCTCTGCCTAAACTGTGACTTGTAAAGATATAGATATCCATATTAAAGAAACGATGTACCCTAACGGACTAATGCAGGCATCGCTTGCTTATTGGTAGAACTGCAAAATAGAAAACTAATTGTAATGAGATTTCAAGTCCTCAAACTGAGCTGGCAGCTCCTCCAGGAGCTGTCACTGACAGCTTTCCTCCATACTCCGCATAGGCTGTCACTATGTGAGGGGTCGGTACTGGGGCCTCCACTGGTCGCACACATCACTGACGGGACCCCAGCGCTGCACATGAACAGCAGTTTTATGAAACTACTGCAAGACAAAATCAGGCCGCTACTTTATGCTGCTGTTCGTTAGGCAGCATACATTTGGTGCTTGATTCTCTTTATGATGCAAATAAGAGCAATTCTGTTTTTCACTGATCCACTTACCATTCACAATTATGTCATTTGAGGACTATGAAGACACAGGAGAATATCAGCTCCACCTTGATAGGATTTTTCAATACACGATTTAAACAAGTCCAATATGTTGCTATATAGACCGTAAAAGTTCTTGGCCAGAAAACGACATATAAACATTATATTCACAGTTTGACTTTTAAAGAGCATTTCTATCTTCTAATGTGATGGCAAAAATATGTTATCAGTTTATCATTGGTGGGGTGCATCTTTACGGATCCCCGCAAACCCATGAATAAAGGGTCCGTAGCACCCTTTCACTGTTTTTCTCTGCGTATCCATACCTGCAGCCGACCAGTTAAGAGGGGAACTGCTGCTGAGCACATTCACTCCAAAAGAGCCATCCTGCAGCTCTCCAGCGCAGAGCCTAGCCGCCCTGCAGCTCTCCTGCACAGAGCCGAGCCGCCCTGCAGCTCTCCTGCACAGAGCCTAGCCGCCCTGCAGCTCTCCAGCGCAGAGCCTAGCCGCCCTGCAGCTCTCCAGCGCAGAGCCTAGCCGCCCTGCAGCTCTCCAGCGCAGAGCCTAGCCGCCCTGCAGCCCCCTGCACAGAGCCAAGCCGCCCTGCAGTTCCCCTGTGCAAAGGCAAGCCACGCTGTATCACTCTTGCGCAGAGCGGGGCCGCCCTGCAACTCTCCTGCGCAGAGTCGAGCCGCCCTGCAGCTCTCCAGCGCAGAGCCGAGCCGGCCTGCAGCCCCCTGCACAGAGCCTAGCCGCCCTGCAGTTCCCCTGTGCAAAGGCAAGCCACGCTGCATCACTCTTGCGCAGAGCCGAGCCGCCCTGCAACTCTCCTGCGCAGAGCCTTGCCGCCCTGCAGCTCTCAAGCGCAGAGCCTAGCCGCCTTGCAGCCCCCTGCGCAGAGCCGAGCCGCCCGGCAGCTCTCCTACGCAGAGCCTAGCCGCCCGGAAGCTCTCCTGCGCAGAGCCGTTCCGCCCTGCAGCTCTCCTGCGCAGAGCCGTGCCGCCCTGCAGCTCTCCTGCGCAGAGCCGTGCCGCCCTGCAGCTCTCCTGCGCAGAGCCGAGCCGCCCTGCAGCTCTCCAGTGCAGAGCCTAGCCGCCCTGCAGGTCTCCAGCACAGAGCCTAGCCGCCCTGCAGCTCTCCTGCGCAGAGCCTAGCCGCCCTGCAGCTCTCCTGCGCAGAGCCTAACCGCCCTACAGCTCTCCTGAGGCTTGTTCGCACTACAGTACTTCTGCACAGAGGCCAGCCGGGCTGAGACCCCTTCATTCTCCGTATCCGCTGGAGTTCTAGTGATAAGAATCACTTTATAAGATGGAAATACCGCTATGAAACCTATTTGGAGGACCTGTAAGGTCATTGACAAAACTAAAACTTACAAAGTCATATAATTAAATGTAAAAAAATCAAATCTAAAAAGAAAATTCACTTCATAATCATCAAAATAAATTTTAGGCTCGGTTCACACTTTGGTCATGATTTCCATTTACACCAGAGCCATGACAGCTATAACATATGTGTTTCACAAGGATCTCAGCAAATCCTGGAGAAGTCCATCACCTTCTACTCTATAGTTCACATCTGCATTGAAGCAACAGCTTGAAGCCTCGGTCGCAGATCCAGATAATAAAGTGCAGATTTATGTGCAATTTTGTCTGGTAAAATGACGACTACCATAACAGAAACCCAAGAGATCCCATTAAAGCTGCTGAGATCTGTCAACCATCTAATCTAGCACTGCTCAAATGATGAAACCTGCATTAAAACACTGTAAAAACTTAAAAAAAACTTAGAAGAATTTCCAGAATTTAAAGTCTAAAAAGTACTCAATAATATAGAGAAAGCAAAAATACATAGGTCAACAAAACCACTGTTCTGCACAGACACACAAAGAATATATATATACATGTACATACATACACACCAACACAAAGGTGCATACTTCAAAAATCTACATTTATGCAGACAACACATATATACAGTGGTGGCCAAAAGTATTGGCACCCCTGCAATTCTGTCAGATAATACTCAGTTTCTTCCTGAAAATGATTGCAATCACAAATTCTTTGGTATTATTATCTTCATTTAATTTGTCTTCAATGAAAAAACACAAAAATAATTGTCCTAAAGCCAAATTGGATATAATTCCACACCAAACCTAAAAAAAGGGGAGGACAAAAGTATTGGCACTGTTTGAAAAATCATGTGATGCTTCTCTAATTCGTGTAACTAACAGCACCTGTAACTTACCTGTGGCACCTAACAGGTGTTGGCAATAACTAAATCACACTTGCAGCCAGTTAACATGGATTAAAGTTGACTCAACCTCTGTCCGGTGTCCTTGTGTGTACCACATTGAGCATGGAGAAAAGAAAGAAGACCAAAGAACTGTCTGAGGACTTGAGAAACCAAATTGTGAGGAAGCATGAGCAATCTCAAGGCTACAAGTCCATCTCCAAAGACCTGAATGTTCCTGTGTCTTCCGTGCGCAGTGTCATCAAGAAGTTTAAAGCCCATGGCACTGTGGCTAACCTCCCTAGATGTGGACGGAAAAGAAAAATTGACGAGAGATTTCAACGCAAAGATTGTGCGGATGGTGGATAAAGAACTTCGACTGACATCCAAACAAGTTCAAGCTGCCCTGCAGTCCGAGGGTACAACAGTGTCAACCCGTACTATCCGTCGGCGTCTGAATGAAAAGGGACTGTATGGTAGGATACCCAGGAAGACCCCACTTCTTACCCCGAGACATAAAAAAGCCAGGCTGGAGTTTGCCAAAACTTACCTGAGAAAGCCTAAAACGTTTTGGAAGAATGTTCTCTGGTCAGATGAGACAAAAGTAGAGCTTTTTGGGAAAAAGCATCAACATAGAGTGTACAGGAAAAAAAAAAGAAGAGGCATTCAAAGAAAAGAACACGGTCCCTACAGTCAAACATGGCGGAGGTTCCCTGATGTTTTGGGGTTGCTTTGCTGCCTCTGGCACTGGACTGCTTAACCGTGTGCATGGCATTATGAAGTCTGGAGACTACCAACAAATTTTGCAGCATAATTTAGGGCCCAGTGTGAGAAAGCTGGGTCTCCCTCAGAGGTCATGGGTCTTCCAGCTGGACAATGACCCAAAACACACTTATAAATGCACTATAAAATGGTTTGAGAGAAAGCACTGGAGACTTCTAAGGTGGCCAGCAATGAGTCCAGACCTGAATCCCATAGAACACCTGTGGAGAGATCTCAAAATGGCAGTTTGGAGAAGGCACCCTTCAAATATCAGGGACCTGGAGCAGTTTGCCAAAGAAGAATGGTCTACAATTCCAGCAGAGCATTGTAAGAAACTCATTGATGGTTACCGGAAGCGGTTGTTCGCAGTTATTTTGGCTAAAGGTTGTGCAACCAAGTATTAGGCTGAGGGTGCCAATACTTTTGTCTGGCCCATTTTTGGAGTTTTGTGTGAAATGATCAATGATTTGATTTTTGCTTCATTCTCTTTTGTGTTTTTTCCTTGCAAGCAAATTAAATGAAGAGAATAATACCAATGAATTTGTGATTGCAATCATTTTCAGGAAGAAACTGAGTATTATCTGACAGAATTGCAGGGGTGCCAATACTTTTGGCCACCACTGTATGCACACAACTATATTAATTATGCACTCCAATGTAGGCATTAAAAAATAAATAATTCACACATCTATTCAAAAATATGGATGTACACGGCAAATAGACCTACGTACACATATGCACAAACTCGCAGATTTTAGGACGATAGGTTTTTAAATCCGTAGCGTGTCCTGGATTTTGCAGTGAATTTTCAAACTCGTATTGTAAAAGGGTAAAATCCATGGTGACACCTGTATCAAAATAAGAATTAGGAGCACAGTAATGTAGCCCCTTATGGAGCTGACACTTCTAAATAAAGAAAACAGAAACAAACAGTTCCTATAAACATAAATGTATTTTTTTACAGAATATTACTGTTCAAATCAATTTAATACATTTGATCAAACAGAAGTCAAGGACATCAGTACTTAGAGTTATTGTTACGCGTGTATTTTGTATAGATTTTGTCTTTTTGTTAGATTGGTTACTGATGTCAATGGATGACGGCTAGAAAAATAAAGATAAAAATAATAAAAAAACAAATGATAAATTGATCAGTTTCTATTTATTGGCTGATAAAGAAAATAAATTCTTGGTTTGTACATTAAAAGATAATTAACAAAATCATACGTTAACTTGAAACTTAAAGCTGAGGTGCTCATGTTCAACCTCCCCTCCATTCATTGTCTATGAGACTGCCGGACAAAGTTAAGCAGCAGTTTAATGACCGTTCCATGGGCAATGAATGGAGTAAGGGTCAGAGCCCGCTTCCAGCGATCTATAGACCCGTCTTAGGGTATCACCAATCGGTCTGACAGCAATCGGTGACTTATTTCTCATCCTGTGGATACGTGATAACTTGCAAAACATCCAACGCCTCCACATTGGGCTCTGGTGTGCAAGGAAAAGAATAGCATAGCCAAAGGTGGCAATCTTTCCATCGTCCAGTCATTTCTTCAGTAACTCAATGATGTAAGTACATGTAAAGGTATCAATATATAATTAAAAGCAAGTACTTACAAATAAGTAACCTTAAACACTTCTTACAGATAGGTGGCTGAATAATGGCGTTTTCACCATCTGTAACTCATGCATTGTTTGTATCCAATGGATAAAATGTCTTTTTTATGGGAAAGTTTATCTTAATATAAGCGTTTTCCAATGTGAGATGTACAATATATTTCTGATGATGTATTTAATCTTGTAAATATGAAATGCTGGGCATGCTCAGAAGAAGCAGATGGACTAGCCCACGGGAGAACAGGAGAATCCTCCGGTGGGCCACCACCCTCTTATATGAGCAATATTGGGCACTATATACTTGAATCACGATGTACAGACAAAGGCAGCATTTTATTCATTTGCACATTTGCATGTGGCTGAAAAGTGGGGCCCTGGAGTTGGAGTTGGTTATTGGTGGGCCCTTGGCACTCCAGTCCGACACTATGCGGAACCCAGGATGAGGTTGGATGTAGAGCATTTTATGTGTGCGGACAAGGACTTTCAGAATTGTAATATTTTGGGTATATTCGAATAAAACTTTCCACTCCTTTAACTTAATGGTGACTTCCCGTAATAGGTCCATGTGTCTTTATATGGTTCCGAGACTGTAGGTAAGATGGAGTTGAAGCACTGATCTGCGGCACCAGGACATTACTGGAGAAAAGAATGGATAATGCCATGTTGGGGTGTACAATTTTTCCTTGCACCCTGTAACAGGATGGTGGCAAGACATCTTCAGAAATACCATGTACCTATTGAGCCACTAATTAATTTAATGCTCTCTTATTTAAGGACACATTTCCTTTTGATCGCTGTTGCACCACTGAGGTCGGGATTTCCGCACGCACTACTCACAATGCATGTGTGATTTCATCATTTTATATAGAAACTTAAAAAAAACCATGAAACAAGCCTCACATATTGTGCACTTTTGTGTCGCACAATATAAACTTTATACAGCTTTAATGTCACAAGCCCTTTTTTCTTCTGATATTTTCCATCACCAAATGAAATACAGCACTCAAGATAGAAAATAATGCAACGTTTACACTAAAGAGAATTTATTAAAATGAATACATATATTGAACAGAGCATTTTATTACAATAGTGACTTAACATTAAGAATACAACTGGACACAGTGCAAAAGGGAACAATGACTTCAAAGGAAAAAAAAACGTCTTCAACTTTTCTTTAAATGTGCAAAAAAGGTTATTGCCGGGCTACCTGTTAATAAAGAATTCAGCATGATGCAAGCGAGACCATCTGCACGAATGTCCCAAAATCAGAGGAAGCAAATTAGCTATTTAAAAAGATTTTCTCCTCAATAAACCAGGTAAGTGCAAGGCTGCCGTTATAATAGATGGTAATGAAGCGGAGTTTATACAACTTTGCTTCACGCTCTCGCTGCTGACCAAAAGGAAAGTTTAACAGGTCAGCAAGAGCAAAGGTCGACATTACTGATTTTTATAGTCGTAAACCCCCAGCGAGTTTCATACATACCTAAATATTTTAATTTTGTATAAAAGGAGTCTGTCAGCACAGAATGACTGTTCATACCAAGCACAGGTGCTTGGTGCACCCTTGGTGTGGCCTATGAGTTCAGTTTATCTTCCCACTTACTTTGTTTTCAATCTATGTCAGACCTAGGCAAATTGGGGCCCACAGGCCACATCTGGCCCTCTGGCTGTTCCAGTCTGGCCCACAGACCGTGACAGCCGAAGGGCTGAAACAATGGCCCACGGGCGCCACCACGCCCTCCCCAACCCCGCTCGCCTGGATGCATTTCTAAGCACTTATATTGTGAGTAACAAGTCTACATAGACTTACGGTAGCCTGCTCTGCATCATCCAAGTGCATCATATATAGGTGCTTCTCACAAAATTAGAATATCATCAAAAAGTTAATTTATTTCAGTTCTTCAATACAAAAAGTGAAACTCATATATTATATAGAGTCATTACAAACAGAGTGATCTATTTCAAGTGTTTATTTCAGTTAATGTTGATGATTATAGCTTATAGCCAATGAAAACACAAAAGTCATTATCTCAGTAACTTAAATTAATTAACAAAAAAAAACCTGCAAAGGCTTCCGAAGGGTTTAAAAAGGTCCCTTAGTCTGTTTCAGTAGGCTCCACAATCATGGGGAAGACTGCTGACAGATGTCCAGAAGGCAGTCATTGACACACTCCACAAGGATGGTAAGCCACAAAAGGTCATTGCTAAAGAAGCTGGCTGTTCACAGTGCTGTATCGAGCATATTAATGGAAAGTTGAGTGGAAGGAAAAAGTGTGGTAGAAAAAGATGCACAAGCAACTGGGATAACCGCAGCCTTGAAAGGATTGTTAAGAAAAGGTCATTCAAAAATTTGGGAGAGATTCACAAGGAGTGGACTGCTGCTGGAATCATTGCTTCAAGAGCCACCACACACAGACGTATCCAGCACATGGGCTACAAGTGTCGCATTCCTTTTGTCAAGCCACTCATGACCAATAGACAACGCCAGAAGCGTCTTACCTGGACCAAGGAGAAAAAGACCTGGACTGTTCTCAGTGGTCCAAGGTGTTGTTTTCAGATGAAAGTAAATTTTGCATTTCATTTGGAAATCAAGGTCCCAGAGTCTGGAGGAAGAGTGGAGAGGCCACAATCCAAGCTGCTTGAGGTCTAGTGTGAAGTTCCCACAATCCGTGATGGTTTGGGGGGCCATGTCATCTGCTGGTGTAGGTCCACTGTGTTTTATCAATACCAAAGTCAGCGCAGCCGTCTACCAGGACATTTTAGAGCACTTCATGCTTCCCTCTGCCGACAAGCTTTTTGGAGATGGAAATGTCATTCTCCAGCAGGACTTGGCTCCTGTCCACACTGCCAAAAGTACCAATACCTGGTTTACACAACAGTATCACTGTGCTTGATTGGCAGCAAACTCGCATGACCTTAACCCCATAGAGAATCTATGGGGTATTGTCAAGAGGAAGATGAGAGCCACCAGACCCAACAATGCAGACGGGCTGAAGGCTGCCATCAAAGCCACCTGGGCTTCCATAACACCTCAGCAGTGCCACAGGCTGATCGCCTCCATGCCACATTGCCGCATTGATGCAGTAATTGATGCAAAAGGAGCCCCGACCAAGTATTGAGGGCATTTACTGAACAGACATTTCAGTAGGTCAACATTTCGGATTTTAAATACATTTTTTCAAGCTGTTATAAAGTATTCTAATTTACTGAGATAATGACTTTTGTGTTTTCATTGGCTGTAAGACATAATCATTAACATTAACAGAAATAAAACCTTGAAATAGATCACTATGTTTGTAATGACTCTATATAATATATGAGTTTCACTTTTTGTATTGAAGAACTGAAATTAACTTTTTGATGATATTCTAATTTTGTGAGATGCACCTATAAGTGTACTGCAAATGAATTAGACCAGAATAGAACCAGAAGGGAACTGAAGGTAACGGTACACATTATCACAGTAAACAATGTTTCTGGTTGTTTCCACTCTCACCCCCATAATCCTTCACTTCCCACTAACCCCCCTAATCCCTACACCTAGCAATGAACTGGTCATCTCTCCCTCCATCCTCAGATCTGTTCCTTAACATAAAATCCTGTGTCTCCAAACACAGACATCCACCTCACGCTCTCTCCTGCTCCCACCTACTAACACTTTCTCTGCTCCTCCTCACTGCTGGTGATATCTCTCCAAATTCTGGTCCTCCTCACCATATCCCCACAATCCCTTCTACCTCCCATCCATGATCTACCACAAATTTGCACAACCTTTCTAACCTCATAACCATTCACCCAGCCCCCGCTCCCCAGTCCCTCTAACAGGAGCTCTATGGAACTCTCACTCGGTCTGCATCAAACTTTCCTACATCCATGATCTTTTCATCACTAATGAACTTTTTTTCCTCTGCATAACCGAAACCTGGCTCACCCCCTCTGACACAGCCTCTCCAGCTGAACCTTTGTATTGTGCATTCCACCTTTTCTCACCCTGCACCTCAGCAGCAAGCATGGTGGAGGAGTTGGTTTTCTCCTGTCAGATAACTGCTCCTTCACCCAAAATCCACTACCACCCTCCATTACTCTCCCTTCTTTTGAGGTGCAGTCTACTCCACGTCCAACCGGCTGTCATTTACCGCCCCCCACGGCCAGCCTTTTTTGACCACTTCACCACCTGGCTACTTCATTTAATTTCCGCTGACATCCCCACTGTCATCATAGGCAACTTCAACATCCCCATTGACACTCACTCAGCTGTCTCCAAGCTTCTACCTCTCACTTTCGCCTTCGGCCTTGCTCAATGGTCCTCCACAGCCACTCACAAAGATGGCCACACTCAGGACCTCATCTTCACCCGTTTTGCTTTTACTATTCTTGTAAATCCAGCCAGGTCATGCTAATAGTATTAAGAAGTGTGCACTATAATCGTGCAAATGTTTGTTTGGCCTCAAAAGGCTTTTTTTTAACTGAGGAGACCGTTATCTTCTTGGCGCTACAGGATCCTTTGGCGTTTTTTTTTTTCTTTCATCACGTGCACTGATATGTATATATAGACATCCTTGTTATAGTCAACATTAGCTATGTACCTGAAGAAGCGGACGGGACGTCCGAGAAACGCGTAGTGTTATAGCTTTCCAATAAAGTCTGATAATTATCTATCTGACTGATTCATTTTGGAGGAAGCGCGGCTCTCACTGGCACCATCTTTATCGACTACCGACAATCAAGGAAAAGGAAGGATGGAGATAGATGGAAAACAAGTAGGTGAGAAGGGACACAGAACTGTTTGGCCACACCAAGGGTGCAACAAGCGCCTGTGCTTGGTTTGAGCAGTCATATTGTGCTGACAGACTCCCTTTAATTAAAAAAGTTCAATCACTCCCATTGATATACAAAAGAGTATTCACAGTCACCGTCATTCAACCATTCATGCCGGGAAAAAAAAAAAAAAAAAAAAAAAATGATATATAAAAATGCGAGGAAAAAAAATAAAATAAATAAATCATTTCATTCTTACCCTTGTAACTTCGCAGCAGAATTTGGCAGATTCACGTTCGCTTTCTTTAATAAAAATGAGACGTAGCTGGTCCATAGATTCACGTTCAGTGGGTTTGCCTTCACAGCGCGAATAAAGATCTGCACAAAGCAGAAACATCAGTAATCCTGCACTGGAATTACCCCATATATATTCACAAGCTCAATCGTATCCAGTAGTTCTTCGGGTCATGGAAAATACATATTTCCCTTCATGCTTATAAATAGTAGAAGGAAAAGCAATACAGGAATATAGAAAGCAAATACTAAAAGTGAAAAAAAATACATACAGCTCTGGCAAAAATTAAGAGACCACTGTAAAATTTTTATTTTCTCAGATTTTTCTCTTTATAAGTATATTTTTGAGTAAAATGTACATTGTTGTTTTATTCTATAAACTACTGACAACTTGTCTCCGAAATTCAAAGCTAAAAATGTTGTATTTATTTGCAGTAAATGATAAAGCGTCAAAATACTAAAAAAGAAACAGTGCTTTCAGACCTGAAATTACTCAGGTTTTAACTCAGGAAGAGTTCAGAAATCAATATTTGGTGGACTAACCATGATTTTTAATCACAGCGTTCATGCGTCTTGCCATGCTTTGCAATAGAAAACTTTTCAGTGGTCTCTTCATTTTTCCCAGAGCTGTATATAAAAAAATATAAATATACAACATTAGAAATAAATTAAGCAAAAAATCTTAGACAACATTTTAGATAAAAAAAACCCTCAAATATGTGCAGTAGCATCTGTACATAGTGGTAAGCACATCGGGTAACACTTGAACTTTGTCAGGTTTGGGACATGGTTTCCTTCACAATATAAATTCCGAATTTTCAATTGATGACAATAATGTCTGATAAGCTGTTGGTCCTATTATATGTAGGATTGACAGTGTGGGTTTTTCCCCTGTCTAGTAAAACAGCAGTTCTAATCAGGTGAAATAACTACTTTTGCCCCAAGAACCTTGCAAAAAAAAAAACATCATTTTATCTAAAGGAAAAAAACACACACACAAAAAAAAAACCACTCTGTATTCTAAGTATCCTGGACATCATCTTCAAAAGGTATGGGAGGAATCTTTTTTGGGGTGGTCTCAGGCTTTCATTTTTGCATGAAAAAATAATATTTTAAAACTTGCATTTTCTTACTTCCAGTTGTCTCGGTCCTTTAGAATCGCCACCACCCTTGTACGGCCATGAATTTGCAGAGGTTTTTAGACAAACACAATTGGAGTAGAATAATGATCTCTCCGGTAAGACGGAGTCACCCCATGCACTATATGAACAAGTAGTAATAATCCCAACATTCAGATCCGATTCCCCCCCTCTGCCTACCCGATACATACCACACAAGCAACCAAAGAGGTGTCTAGTAGTGAGCTGTGCAGGAAAAATAGGCAATGATTATGCTAGACTACTAGTCCATACTCTAGCGCTACATCAATGGCCAATTTTGGGATAATTCAGCATTTTTACTTAAGACTACATTGCAAAAATAAAAAAAGAAATAAGGTTAGAGCAGATCAGTTGATTGTCCATTTGTCAGGGACATGCCAGATAAGATATTAAGGATAGAAAAAGATGGAAACTTACAACACTTTTTCAATACTCATTCAAAAGCCGCCCATCACATGAGTATGAGCACACAGACATCCAGCTTGCTCACCCAGTCACTCACGCTGCGTTTTTTCTCCATTATTCTTTTACTTAAAAACAGTGCAAAACATAAATCCTTGCAAACTGATCTTCTAACAATCAGCAAATAGTATATATTGCAAATACATCCATATAAACAATCCACTGTAAAGAAACATTTATAAAAGCAAACATACATACAAGTATACACTACGGGCCCGATTCATTATTACATTAGCACCTGTACTTTTTGATTTGCAACAAATTCGACTTTAAATTTGGGCCTTTTAGAAGTCTTCTGGGCGAGGTTTGGGGTTTCCAAATGTTTTCGGCAGACTCATCAATTTGGTCTTTTTTAAAAAAAAAAAAAAAAAAAATCGTACATTTTTTTGGCACTGTTTCTCCTCCTGGAGTGATTTTATACATGCTTGGCTTTTTGAGTGAAATGTTAGTGGAACGTGCATTTTTTTTTTGCTCTAAAAAAAGCACGAAAAGGGTAAAAATAAAAGAGAAAAATAAAGAGCATTTTTTCATTTTGCATAACACTCGTGAGCTGAAAGCGGCGTTATTTTAAAGAATTTGGGCCAAAAAACTTCAACAAAATAAAAAAAAAAAAAGTGACAAAACAAAATAAATGCAAATGATGAATCGGACCCTATATGTATAAACACAGCTTATAACATTTGGAGATGGGAAAGACGGCGGTGTCCTCAACAAATTCAGGTGGTGACCCTTGTGTCCGCTAGGTGTCTTTCGGTGTGCAGAAGTGCCGCTGCCTGTTTATGGACTTGAGGAAAGAATTGCCCCCTTCACTCTGTAGTTGCCACCTCTGGGGCCCGAGATGGGATACACATGGTTAAGAACAGCGCTTCTCAAGTCTAGTTGTTGGGTGAGGCACAGCGGAGGAGGTAGTTTACACAGCGGTGATTATAAATTGCACAACTTCTTTAATTTTGGTTTAGAAACATAATTGACTCATTTTCTCCTTATCTTTAGGTTATGAGACAAAATGACCATTGAGCAGTAATCTTCGTTTTGGTTGTGCGTGTGACCCTTGGTGGTGAGGCTCCAGTAGTAAAAGTTTGAAGAGCCCGTTTTGCAGGTCAAGGCTAAGATTACACTTGACAGGAGTTTTCCACTACTTTGAGATTGCTGAACTCTTTTTAGGCTAGGGTCACACGTCAGTAATTTCTCAGTCGAGAGAATTGGGCCGATTATGCAACTCACACTCTGATCAGTGTCAGCATAGTGTGATCTGATTCTTCAGGATAAGGAGAAGATGGAGAAATAAAAAATTCTCCATCTTCGCCATTGTGTCAGTGTGCAGAAAGTGGATGTCATCCGAGTCCAGTTCGATGTTTTCCATAAACTCATTGACTTGGATTTGGATTGCATGTTCGACCGCAATCTAAATGTCAGATCAAACTCAAGCATCCTGTGATTTTCTCCCTGGACTGTCTCTGTCCAAGGAAAAACATCGGCCAAATAGAAGAACATTGGTCCAAGTGCAATCTGATGTTTTGTTGCATCCAGGGCTGTGGAGTCAGTAAGGCAAACCTCCGATTCTTCAATTTCCCTGACTCCAGAACTCCGACTACAACTCCAACTCCACAGCCCTGCCTCACTACTGAGCGTGTACATAAAGTGCAGCACAGATTCATCTCAACTAAAAGCCCAGATCCTTAGATCAGGAACAGAACAGACATTTACAGGACATTTCATAACTTTCCCAAATTCTTATGAAAACATTTACAGCACATAAAGCATTGTACTAATGAACCCAATTTATTATATATTTTAGGAGTCGGTCCATTTTATACCGACTTCACATCTCTGGCCGGATCGCACTCGGACCAGTCATACAGCCGTCTGAACGAGCCTTTAGTATAGGTCATCAATATGAGATCGGTGGGGCTACGGGCCCATTAGGCCTATTCGCCATGAGAGAATTTTCTGAGCAAATACAATATAGTGAAAACATAATAGTGATCAGTACTAAACGACATGAATAAAAAAATGCATTTTTTTTTCTATTTTCATTTAACTGAAAACAAAAGTTAATGTAAAATAAACGCTTACAAGGGTACAGGAAAATGACTAAAAAACTACAGCCAGCCTCGTAAAAATAAAACCTTACATAACAAAATATTGTACAGGGGGACGTTATGGCTGCTATAGATATTAATATAGGATGGTGAAAACAAAAACCCCCAAAAATTCCTCTGGCTGTCAGAACAGTACAGCATCAAAATTCCCAAATTTTGTAATATACAGTTTCTATATTCTTTTCATACATGGTGTTTTTTTTAGTCATTCACATATGTATGATCAAAAAAAGTAGGAAAATACATTGATACCATTTCAATGTATTTTTAACACATTTCTGTGTAATATTCTGCTCAGATCTGCATGGCTAATAAGCACAGTTTTCACCCACCCATTGACGGGACTGGTAACAGCTGATCGGAGCCCCTCGATCTGATACTGATGACTTATCATAAAGATAGGCAATCAATATCATAGCAGTGGAAAACCCCTTTAATACTGCGTTGGGACACAAAACGAGGAAGAAAGAAAAGTAAATCAGAAATAAAGAGAATATTCTATATAAAAGTCAGCGCAAATAATATGACCAGTCTCCGGGTGAAGGAGACGAGAATGTAGTTGTGAAACTAATTTAGTCTTTGAATTACATTATCTTTTTTTTATTTATTTCTTAAGCATTCTGAAAAGTGAGTGACAATAAGGAATCACAACAAGACAGTAGCTCTACAATATACATGTCAAACTCTGGCAAGCAGGCTGGTTTTATTTGGCCCACTTCACCAGAACCACCACCCTTATGTGGGGCCATTATACTATATGGAGGACTATGTGGGGCCCATTATACTGTATGGAGGACTATGTGGGGCCCATTATACTGTACGGAGGACTATGTGGGGCCCATTATACTGTACGGAGGACTATGTGGGGCCCATTATTCTGTATGGAGGACTATGTGGGCTCATTATTCTGTATGGAGGACTATGTGGGCCCATTATTCTGTACGGAGGACTATGTGGGGCCCATTATTCTGTACGGAGGACTATGTGGGGCCCTTTATTCTGTACGGAGGACTATGTGGGGCCCATTATTCTGTATGGAGGACTATGTGGGGCCCATTATTCTGTATGGAGGACTATGTGTGGTCCATTATTCTGTATGGAGGACTCTGTGGGGCCCATTATACTGTACGGAGGACTAGGTGGGGCCCATTATTCTGTACGGAGGACTATGTGGGGCCCATTATTCTGTATGGAGGACTAGGTGGGGCCCATTATTCTGTATGGTGGACTATGTGGGCCCCATTATTCTGTATGGTGGACTATGTGGGGCCCATTATTCTGTATGGAGGACCATGTGGGGCCCATTATTCTGTATGGAGGACTATGTGGGGCCCATTATTCTGTATGGAGGACTATGTGGGGCCCATTATTCTGTATGGAGGACTATGTGGGGCCCATTATTCTGTATGGAATACTATGTGGGGGCCCATTATTCTTTATGGAGGACTTTGATTCTGAATGGAGGACTATGTGGGGCCCATTATACTGTATACTGGTTGGCCTGCGACTTTCTCCAAGTTTTTCATTTTGTCCCTCTGTGTGTTTGAGTTTGACATCCCTGCTCTACAAAGTCTTAATGTATGTGATTATTATAATACAAAGTATCTCAGCATTTTTCTCTTACACATAACCTTGTTCTGATCACTGATATCTTCCAAGTGTCAATATTCTTGGTGCAGCTCAAAGGAAAGGTTTTACATTAGGAAAGTGATTTTACAGCAAATGTTGTATCACTATTTGCCCAATTGCTGTCTCTACAAAGTTATTGAGAGAAAGGAAGATAAAGGAACATTTTGATTCTATTTTAGCCTACTGACTTTTATTCCCAGGAAGCAGAATATTTGGGATCTGTTGTCCGGGTGTCAGCTCTTCAGACTTTAACAGAAGTGACTTGTTTAACAGGTAAAGGTGATTGAAGTGTAGGAAATGCTGATTTTCTTTTACTCAAAGTCTTCTTTCAATGTCTCGGCTTCTTCTTCCGACTGTGAGATCGGCAGTAGCGATACTGAGGAGAAACTCTTGCTGTGGATGCAGCCTGTTGAGTCTATTCTCTCACATATTAAATATGTTTAACATACTTACTGGTTATCACATCCATAAACAGATTATTATTAATATGTCATATGTTGCCTTTGTCTATCGCACAACATGTGTTCAAAGTTCTATCAATTTAACATTAATCTGAACTTCCTTCTCCAGGATTTTTCTTATGCTGCACCAGTTGTCCGGAATGCGCTACCCCAAAAAATCAAATGAATTCCCAACCTCCACAGTGTGCCCCAAATCACATCTTTTTGGTGAAAGCCTATTATATTTCCTAATTTAACTTTTCCAATATTCCTAACAACCCAATTTTTCATTAAATAAACTCTTTCACACTTCATGTGCCCTAATGCATCTCTGATCTATGTTTAGATTAATACTGGTAAGTGGCTAGCTCATGACTTGCCCTATTTTATATAAAAGATGGCTGGACTATTGTCCAACTCACATACTTTCACCTCATTTCACCCTAATTACCTCTTAAACTGGCCATAACATTCGGTTCAACCTAACGTTCATATGTTTTTAATGGGGAGAGAATTGAAGGCAGCAGCAAGACCGCTCTGGTGGAAGCTTATGTCCAGGAAAAAGGATCGGGTGCTTAAATTCAAACTGCTTTAGCCCTATCCTCTCTGACATCATCTACCCCATACATAAGAGATTTTAGGGTGATATCGGCACATTCTGCCAACTTTAATGAGGGTCTTTAAAGGGTAAGCTTCTCAAGTCTATCAGGTATGTGAATAGCGGTATCAGAGCGCCATTAACAGGGCAAAAATTAATTAAAATGACTCATTTATTAATACACACAACGCGTTTCGGTGGACAAGGCCACCTTCATCAGGTGTGACAAGCAGCAAACAAATGATCCTTATATACATTTAACCAGGTATACAATTACTTCAGAGGGGTGGGCCTAAATACAGAGTGATATCTCTATATTAACCCTTTGAGTTCATTTATGCCCAATAGAGTAAACAGGATTTTTATAAATTAGTACCTAATGAAACATATAGGGTTCTCATAAAAAGGATTCGCAGTATAAGAACTTGCGAATCCTATAATCATAATACGTAATAGGATATATTGTTATCTAACACCCTATATTTTATATTATAAAAAATGATATACAACATAGAACAATGTGTGAATATAAAAATTACAATCACCAGATATAGGTAGGGGAAAAGGGGTAGGAGAGGAACCAAAAGCTCCCTTACTGTTTCTATCTTTACAATTAGGAAAATAAAATAACGAATAAAAAAAAAAAAAAAAAAAAAAAATGTAAATTAAAATTTAATTTTTTATTTTTTTTTCGCAAGTTCTTATACTGCGAATCCTTTTTATGAGAACCCCATATGTTTCATTAGGTACGAATTTATAAAAATCCTGTTTACTCTATTGGGCATAAATGAACTCAAAGGGTTAATATAGAGATATCACTCTGTATTTAGCCCCGCCCCTCTGAAGTAATTGTATACCTGGTTAAATGTATATAAGGATCATTTGTTTGCTGCTTGTCACACCTGATGAAGGTGGCCTTGTCCACCGAAACGCGTTGTGTGTATTAATAAAGGAGTCATTTTAATTAATTTTTGCCCTGTTATTGGCGCTCTGATACTGCTATTCACATACCTGATTGTCTTTCTCCCCCAGCTGGGGCGCGGTAGAGCTGCCTTTATTTACTTGTTCAACCACCTGTGGGATGAAGTTAACTAAGAGTTACTACCCTGGTTTCCAAGCTGAGCTGCCCTAACCCCTCCGGAACACTGACGGGAGTGTTGGTGAAGCTGGGCGTCCATCTCGGCGGTATGCGCAACTAACCTGATCACGTGACCCACCAAAGTGAGATCAGGATCTGTGAACGCCGCTGAAAGCAGATGACAGCCACCAACAGAGCAGAGCCTGTGGAGCTTTACACTGGGGTTGTGCAGAGGTGTACAACCCCATTTGGTTAGTAGCCATTCCCACACCCCTCTACAAATTGCATTACTGAGTCACCCATTGTGCCCTGTTCTCTCCTTTTTTTACATATTTAAGCTTCTCAAGTCTGACCTCCATGCTTGTTTGAGCTGGTAATTACTAGTCACTTTGTAATATTAGCATTTTTGTACATATAAAGCTCTGACTTTTGAGGCTATGTTCACACAATATGTTTTTTCAGCGTTTATTTCTGCAGGCAAAACCTTTTCTCTTGGCAGTAAAGAAGCCGCTTACAAAAAGTAGGTTTTGCTGCGTTTTTCAGGATCCCAAAGTTCAGCTCTGCTTCTACCACAGAAGCATGAACACAGCTCACCAATGCAAGTCTACAGTGGGTAAAGAGAGTATTCAGACCCCTTTAATTTTTTCACTCTTTGTTTCATTGCAGCCATTTGGTAAATTCTAAAAAGTTCATTTTTTTCTCATTAATGTACACTCTGCACCCTATCTTGACTGAAAAAAACAGAAATGTAGAAATTTTTGCAAATGTATTAAAAAAGAAAAACTGAAATATCACATGGTCATAAGTATTCAGACCCTTTGCTCAGACACTCATATTTAAGTCACATGCTGTCCATTTCCTTGTGATCCTCCTTGAGATGGTTCTACTCCTTCATTGGAGTCCAGCTGTGTTTAATTAAACTGACAGGACTTGATTTGGAAAGGCACACACCGGTCTATATAAGACCTCACAGCTCACAGTGCATGTCAGAACAAATGAGAATCATGAGCTCAAAGGAACTGCCCAAGGAGCTCAGAGACAGAATTGTGGCAAGGCACAGATCTGGCCAAGGTTACAAAAGAATTTCTGCATTACTCAAGGTTCCTAAAAGCACAGTGGCCTCCATAATCCTTAAATGGAAGAAGTTTGGGACCACCAGATGTCTTCCTAGACCTGGCCATCCAGGCAAATGGAGCAATCGTGGGAGAAGAGCCTTGGTCAAAGAGGTAAAGAAGAACCCCAAGATCACAGTGGCTGAGCTCCAGAGATGCAGTAGGCAGATGGGAGAAAGTTCCACAAAGTCAACTATCACTGCAGCCCTCCACTAGTCGGGCCTTTATGGCAGAGTGGCCCGACGGAAGCCTCTCCTCAGTGCAAGACATATGAAAGCCCGCATAGAGTTTGCTCAAAAACACATGAAGGACTCCCAGACTATGAGAAATAAGATTCTCTGGTCTGATGAAATGAAGATAGAACTTTTTGGTGCTAATTCTAAGCGGTATGTGTGGAGAAAACCAGGCACTGCTCATCACCTGCTCAATACAATCCCAACAGTGAAACATGGTGGTGGCAGCATCATGCTATGGGGGTGTTTTTCAGCTGCAGGGACAGGACAACTGGTTGCAATTGAAGGAAACATGAATGCGGCCAAGTACAGAGATATCCTGGGTGAAAACCTCTTCCAGAGTGCTCTGGACATCAGACTTGGCCGAAGGTTCACCTTCCAACAAGACAATGACCCCAAGCACACAGCTAAAATAACAAAGGAGTGGCTTCAGAACAACTCTGTGACCATTATTGACTGGCCCATCCAGAGCCCTGACCTAAACCCAATTGAGCATCTCTGGAGAGACCTGAAAATGGCTGTCCACCAACCTTCACCATCCAACCTGATGGAACTAGAGAGGATCTGCAAGGAAGAATGGCAGAGGATCCCCAAACCCAGGTGTGAAAAACTTGTTGCATCATTCCCAAGACGACTCATGACTGTACTAGCTCAAAAGGAGGCTTCTACTCAGTACTGAGCAAAGGGTCTGAATACTTATGACCATGTGATATTTCAGTTTTTCTTGTTTAATAAATTTGCAAAAATTTCTACATTTCTGTTTTTTTCAGTCAAGATGGGGTGCAGAGTGTACTTTAATGAGAAAAAATGAACTTTTTAGAATTTACCAAATGGCTGCAATGAAACAAAGAGTGAAAAATTTAAAGGGGTCTGAATACTTTCCGTACCCACTGTATGTGAAACCATAAAACCATTTTTCGAAGAAGGGCAATTTGATGAAATTATTTAGTGAAAAAAGATTTCTTTAGTCTGAAAAAATAGTGACTTTTCTGAACAAAAAGTTTGTATGAGTTCATGAAAAAATACACAACTAAAAATGTAACTGCGGGGGATGAATTGGTCGGGAATAGTTTACCTAAGACATTGACAGTGCATTGAGTTTGTAGCATGCTGTTTACTTTCACACTTTAGTCAGCCCTTGGTCAATTTCACACCTTGATCAGCCAATGTTTACTTTACACATCCCAAATTTAATTAAACTGTACTAATCCTAACTGCCATGAATACCAAGACATAATGGTTTAAACTTGGGGAAAATAACAAAAATAAATGGGTTTCACATACTGCTGTACGTGCTTTTTTCACTAAATAACGCAGCAAAACCTGATACCTGCATTTTTGCTGTGTTTTTTCACTTGCTTCTATGGGTGAAAAAACGCTCCAAAAACACTGAAAGAAGTGATATGGTGCAGCTTTCAAAAACGCAGCAGTTTTTCAATTCAGTCAGGAAAAAAAACAACGTGTGTGCATGAGATGTCTCCTAATTTTTGGTGGTACTGTAAAACTGAGCTTTTATTTTGCATAAATTTGCATAAAAAAGCAGCAAAAACGCAACGTGTGAACATAGCTTTAAAGCAAGCTGTGGCCATCTGCTTTTCTGAATGGTTGATCCTATGTCATGTCCTATACCTAGAGGCATTGCCTTTCATTGCAATCCTGTATGAGCTGAAGATTGAAAAGTGAGGCCACTGACTTCCTACCACCCACTTAAAGGGAGAAGAGTCTGTCCCTAGATGAGCTTTTAACTATATTTTTCTCCGAAATGCTGCAATTTCAGAGTAAAACATACAAGTCGGTAAGGAGCCAATCTCCGATACATGCTGCCCGTGGTTTGGGTGACACGAATCAGCAGACAGGTTCCCTTTAAAGTTGAAGCAGTGCTGACTGCACCTGAGAATGTGACATGCAAATGCTTAAAGGGGTCTTTCCCCCCCTTAAAAAAAAAAAAAAAAAAAAAAAAAAAAGATTATTGCTCCAAAGATCCAAGGAGTCGAAAAAGTGAACAAACAAATAAAAATGAGCTACCTACCTAGCCTCTGGATATCCAGCGCCGCCTCTCAAGCTCCGGTCTTCATTGATCAGCTGCACCGGTGATGTCACGTCCCCAGCTGTGCAGCCATTCACAGTTGCCCTGCTAATGTAAATGGCACAAGCCATCCTCCAGAAGTCCCAGAATCTTCAATTTCAGGTCTCTGTTCAGCTTCTCCGATAAGTGGCAACTTCAGGAGAATGACCCTTCATCTTCCACTGTTTCGTTGGCCCTTTATTTGTTATGTCATTTTCGCTTCCAGAAAAAACCTTAATATGTAATCAAACCTTCAATCTATGTGAAAACTACAATTTCTGAACCATGCAGACGGCATGGTTAGAAATGAGAGTATTCCACATGGATCCATCTTACTTACTTGTGGCAGGGTTACTGATACGGGGAAAATCGGTTTGGCACATCATTATTATTGTTGAACATGCACAGCCCTAAATCTATGTCAACTGCACGCCGTCATCAAATCAATGTGAAACAGCTTGCAGATCTCGACCCCTCGAAAAATACTGCCTCTTCTGAAGGAAATGGAAGAACTTGAAATTTTGTGAAATTACTAAATTTACAGAGGACTTTCCAAACGATCTATGTCATTGTAAGGAGTTTAACTACCCGAGCCCATGAGAGTAATATAGGAACGGCTTCTGGGGTGGTGAAACACGTACCTTTTCAGCCTCTTCTGCGCTGCCAAGATGCTGCACCATGTCTGTATACTTCTTCCAAAACATATGAGAAAGTGGGAAACACGTAAGGAAGGCGTCATAGGCTTTCTTGCAAGCTGCCAAGTTTTTCTGAGGAAGTTAATGACAAAAAGCTATGTAAAGCCATGCAAAAAAAAAACAACTGAGAAATAATAATGTTGTATGAAAATGAACACTAAAGAAACACAAAGTGAAAAATAACAGCAAGATCATCTCTTAAGGGGAATCTGTCACCAGGCTTTTGCCAACTAATCTGAGAGCAGCCTGATGTAGGGACAGAGACTCTGATTCCAGCGATGTATCACTTACTCGGCTGCTTGCTGTAGTTTTGATAAAATCACTGTTTTATCAGCAGCGTCAGAATCACTCATGTCTCTGTGTATGGAACACTACAACAACTGGTCTGCACAAATAATGGTCAGTAATGGTGTTATTCCTAAACACCTTCCCGACCTATGGTGTATAAATAAGTCATAGGTCGTGTCCCGGGCATTTGATGCAGGCTCTGGCGCTGAGCCCGCATCTTTCCCGGCACATGACAGCTGATTTTATCCCCATGATTGTCACAGCTGATCTGGCCGTGGCCGGCGTTCATAGAAGATGATGATTTTTGCTACACATAGCATGGCTAAGTGATTAGGCGATCACAGCTTCAAGTCTCCTAAGGAGACTATTGAAGCAAGTAAAAATTAGAAAAAAAATGTTTTTATAAATATTAAAAAAATATAAAAGTTCAAACCACCCCCCTTTTGCACCATTCAAAATAAAATAAATAGTACACATATTTGGTATCGCTGAGTTCACAATCAACCGATCTACCAATGTATAAACTAAATTAAACCAATTGGTAAACGGCATAATGAGAAAAAAAATCAAAACGCCAAAATTATGTTTTTTTTCCTCGCCGCAACATTGTGATAAAATGCAATAAGAGGCGATCAAAACATCGTATCTACCCCAAAATGGTATCACTAAAAAGGTCAGCTTGGTGTGCAAAAAAATAATCCCTCACCCAGCCCCAGATCCCGAAAAATGAAGACGCTTCGGGTTTCGGAAAATGTGGACTTTTCTTTTATTTTATACAAATTTTTGATGTTTTTCATCACTTAAATAAAAAAAAATAACCTATACATGTTTGGCATCAACAAACTCCTAATGACCTGGAGGATCATAATGGCAGGTCAGTTTTAGCATTTAGTGAACATATTAAAAAAAAAAAAAAAATTGTGGAATTGCACTTTTTTCGCAATTTCACTGTACTTGGAATTTTTTTTTCTGTTTTCCAGTACATGATATGGTAAAACCTAATGGTGTCGTTCAAAAGTACAACTTGTCCCGCAAAAAACAAGCTCCGTCATGCTGACGGAAAAATAAAAAAGTTATGGGTCTTGGAAGAAGGGGAGCAAAAAATGAACACGCAAAAGCGAAAAATTCCAAGGTCGTGAAGGGGTTAAGTACACACATGACAACTTATTTTTTTTAAAACTCACCTGAAGTTAAAGATGAGCTTTAAATGGGCTGTCTGGTCTTGTGATGAACGCCTGCAGTTACTCTATGTGACTGCAGGCTTCTAATTCCTGACAGAGTGTGGTGTGCACACTGTCAGGACTCCTTAGTACGGCGTTTACCAGCAGGCTGTCATGTGACTGCAAGTATGCGATTTCCAAACTTGTGGGTACACTCCGAATAGACGTGTCTGGTTTCTCTCAATACAAGTGAATACAGAGAGGACGAGCAGGTCTAGTTGGCATGTGACCGTATGTATGCAAATCGTGTACTTGCAGTCGTGACCATTGGTAATACAAGGAAATCCTGACAAGATACTGTCAGGATTCAGGTCTGCAATCACATTGAGTTACTGCTAACTTTTATCACAAGACCGGACAACCCTGTAAATAAATGGGTAGTGAGGGTGTGTTTAAAACTTCGTCTTACCTCTTTCTCGGCACAAGCAATAAGCTTATTCCAAGCATTGAAATCACTGGGTTTCTTCACAGCTTCTTTCCAGTAAGTGCTCAATTCTGGCGGCATGCCAACCATGTCTGGATCTTTGGCGTCATCCTCATCGTCACTGCCTGAACAATCCTCAGTGGTGAGGACATCACAGTCTTGGGAAGACTGATTAAAGCGCGACAGAGACCCTACAAACAGAAGTAGACATGTATCAAACTACGGCCAACAGACGAGCACTGCTGTGCACAATAACACTACGTGCACATGGGTCTTAGCAGCAGTTTTTGTATACAGATTTTCTGGATGGAATATACACTGTAATAACTGTACCGACGCTGTAAATTTTATTTTTTTTATTAACATGCTGCTCATAAAAGCTCAGGATTACACAGTACTGCAGATTTCACTTAAATATTTTACCTTTTGCAAAGCATTTTCGCACCAACTGGAACATAACCCAAGAGTAACTCAGATTGTCAACATATCAGTCACCACAAGATAATGCAGACCAAACTAAAATGGGGTTTTGGAACCCTTAGAAAAATCTCGTTAGGGTGCACGCAGTATTAATAAATTTAGGCTGCAGCTACACGGTGACTTAGGCTGTAACCGAAGTCTAGCAGCCAAAGTTCGCTCTGTGTAGCTTCTATATCGGGGTGTCATACAAGTAAAATTGCTCTATTTGCAGTATGCTGTCCATACAGCCCACCTATATACAGTCATGGCCAAAAGTATTGAGAATGAGACAAATAGTAATTTTTCCAAAGTTTACTGCTTCATTTTTTGTAATGGCAATTTGCATATACTCCTGAATGTCAAAGAGTGATCAGCTTAACAGCAATTACTGTACTTGCAAAGTCAATATTTGCCCAGAAAATTAACTTTAACCCCCAAAACACATTTCAACGTCATTGCAGTCCTGCCTTAAAAGGAGCAGCTAACATCGTTTTGGTGATTGATCCATTAACACAGGTGTGGGTGTTGATGAGGACAGGGCTGGCGATCAATCAGTCATGATTAAGTAAGAATGACATCACTGGACACTTTAAAAGGAGGCTGGTTCTTGGTATCATTGTTTCTCTTCAGTTAACCATGGTTATCTCTAAAGAAACACGTGCAGCCATCATTGCACTGCACAAAAATGGCCTAACAGGGAAGAGTATCGCAGCTACAAAGATTGCACCTCAGTCAACAATCTATCACATCATCAAGAACTTCAAGGAGAGAGCATCCATTGTTGTCAAAAAGGCTCCAGGGCGCCCAAGAAAGACCAGCAAGCGCCAGGACCGTATCTTAAAACTGTTTCAGCTGCGGGATCGGACTACCAGCAGTGCCGAGCTTGCTCAGGAATGGCAGCAGGCTGGTGTGAGTGCTTCTGCACGCACTGTGAGGCGGAGACTCTTTGAGCAAGGGCTGGTTTCAAGGAGGGCAGCAAAGAAGCCACTTCTCTCCAGAAAAAACATCAGGGACCGACTGATATTCTGCAAAAGGTACAGGGAGTGGACTGCTGAGGACTGGGACAAAGTCATTTTCTCTGATGAATCCCCTTTTCGATTGTTTGGGACATCTGGAAAACAGCTTATTCGGAGAAGAAGAGGTGAGCGCTACCACCAGTCTTGTCTCATGCCAACTGTAAAGCATCCTGAAACCATTCATGTGTGGGGTTGCTTCTCAGCAAAGGGAATCGGCTCACTCACGGTCTTGCCTAAAAACACAGCCATGAATAAAGAATAGTACCAGAATGTCCTCCAAGAGCAACTTCTCCCAACCATCCAAGAGCAGTTTGGCGCCCAACAATGCCTTTTCCAGCATGATGGAGCACCTTACCATAAAGCAAAGGTGATAACTAAATGGCTCATGGAACAAAACATAGAGATTTTGGGTCCATGGCCTGGAAACTCCCCAGATCTTAATCCCATTGAGAACTTGTGGTCAATCATCAAGAGACGGGTGGACAAACAAAAACCAACAAATTCTGGCAAAATGCAAGCATTGATTATGCAAGAATGGACTGCTATCAGTCAGGATTTGGTTCAAAAGTTGATTGAGAGCATGCCAGGGAGAATTACAGAGGTCTTGAAGAAGAAGGGGCAACACTGCAAATATTGACTTGCTGCATTAACTCATTCTGTCAATATAACCTATTGGTACTCATAATATGATTGCAATTATATTTCTGTATGTGATATAAACATAAGACAAACACTAATAAAAACCAGAGGCCAGCAGATCATGTGAAAATATAATTTTGGTGTCATTCGGAAAAACTTTTGGCCATGACTGTACAGTATGCTGTCCCCACAGCCCACCTATATACAGTATGCTGTCCCCACAGCCCACCTATATACAGTATGATGGCCCCAAACTCCTCCTATAGACAGTATGATGACCCCACACCTCTCCTGTAGACAATATGATGGCCCCAAACCCCTCCTATAGACAGTATGATGGCTTCACACCCCTTCTATACACAGTATGATGCCCCTACACCCCTCCTATACACAGTATGGTGCCCCCACACCCCTCCTATCAGGGCTGTGGAGTCGGTAAGCCAAACCTCTGACTCCAACTACTCAATTTCCATGACACCGACTCCAACTCCGACTCCACGACTCTGACTTCCTCATACATGGGTCATGATTAAGTGATAAATTTACTGCAGCACAGATTCATCTCAGGTAAAAGTCTAGACCCTTAGATCAGGAATAGGACATTTCATAACTTTCCCAAATTCTTGTGAAAAAAAATTTCCCCGTAAAATGCATTGAACTACTGTACCCAATTTATTATATATTTTAGGAGTTGGTCCATTTTATACCGACTCCGATTCCACCAAAATGGACACCGACTGACTCCACAGCACTGCCTCCTATACACAGTATAATGCCCCCACACCCCTCCTATACCAGTATGATGCCCCCACACCCCTCCTATACACAGTATGATGCCCCACACCATTCCTATACACAGTATGATGGCCCCCACACCACTCCTATACACAGTATGATGGCCCCACACCCCTCCTATACCAGTATGATGCCCCCACACCCCTCCTATACACAGTATGATGCCCCCACACCTCTTCTGTACACAGTATGATGCCCCCACACCACTCCTATACACAGTATGATGGCCCCCACACCACTCCTATACACAGTATGATGGCCCCCACACCACTCCTATACACAGTATGATGGCCCCACACAAGTTCTATACACAGAATGATGCCCCACGCCCCTCCTATAGACAGTATGATGGCCCCAACAACCCTCCTATACACAGTATGATTTTCCCACACACCCTATATGCAGTACACAGCCCCCTATACACTGCATGATGGCTCCACAGACCGCTCGCTATAAGCAGTATGACAGCCCCCTATATACAGTGGCATAGCCCCACATGTACACAATTATAGCTACAAAACCTCAATATACAGTTTGATGGACACATAGACAGACACACAGTGCTTATCGCTTTTCTCCCGTCCGGATCTACTAGCAAATAATCTCAGGAGGGTGCAGGCAGCCCTAGTTGTGCTGCATGGCGTCATTCAGCAGACACGGCCATGTACAGAACAGCAGATGCAGCTTGGACAGCATGCCAACACATTTAGAGACACAGTGCAAGTCCGGTCAATAAAGCAGTAGGTGATCAGACAGCCCTGAATAGCTGTAGGGAGACCAGCCCTTGGGTAAACCCCCTTGCCTCCGGCCAAGCCTGCCCCTGGCTGCAGGCCGCAAGAAATTGCTTCAAGGGCTGAATGTTTTATACCCCTTATGTAGGCTGTGATCCAACATGTTGTGAGGTTTGTCCCTACACAGTTTCACACTATCAGCAATGACCTTGCCCTGTCAGTTTGTGCGTTGGCACGCCTTAGTGACAAAAAGAAATGATACCACACACTTGTGATTTTATTTTTAATACATATCCAGGAGGAATAACAGAATATTGGCACTAAACAGCATTACAAGAAATATTTTATGAGGAATACAAAGATGTACTAAAACATGAATGTCTGCAGAGCCGCCAGATCCTCTTTAAGAATATTTCCTTCTTTGTGCTGTGATCGGATTCTGCTTTTCAGTAAAGCAAGACGTACAGGAGATCTCTAGAGCATGGTGTGAAAACAGGTTTACGTTTTTCAATTTGATCTGCTAACAATAAAAATGCTGCAAGTGTGTGCACATAATCATAATGCCAAATGTCCATTTAATAGTAAATATAATGATTATTTTTGTTACTTTGGGGCAGGCACAGACATATTATGGGCCATATTATTTGGAGGACTAAAGCTGCCATAAAACAACCCATGGGGTACCTACGATCCTATCAAAGAGGCTCGATGGGGTTGACAAAGGAATTCGCCCTCTCTAACCACTTGGATTTAATACTTACTCATCACCATAGCATCTAAGGCCACGTTCACACGGTCAGTATTTGGCATCAGTATTTGTAAGCAAAAACTAGGAATGGGTGATAAATACAGAAGTGGTGACATGTTTCTATTATACTTTTCCTCTGATTGTTCCACTCCTGATTTTGGCTTATAAATATTGGTGTAAAATACAGAACGTGTGAACATGGTCTAAGTGATTTAAACTACTGCAATCAAAAGTATCTCTAATTGCGGCAATTACTGTTGGGTGTCTGCTGTGTAAAACAGCTGGCACCTGCTGGGCATGGAGTAGACTCAACATGTAGGTCCATGGCTTACAAATCATCCCAACTTCAGAAGTACATATATAACGGATGCTGAGAGAAGTGGGCAGATGTCAGTCAACAGGCACTACCCCCTCCTCCCTCAGTGCCCTATGGAAGTATGCCACTGTTTGTCACATTGTGGTTTGTCCTGATGAAGAAGTTTTGAGTTTCGAAACGGGTCGACAAATAAACTGCATTTCTGGATACCAATTACCTCTTATCCTTGATCCACTGGATCAACCCTTTCTCTCCATTTCTTGTTTACATATATAGCTCAGTAATGTACACTGTGTGTATACATATAATGTGTGGGTGTGTATATGTAAGCGTAATTATATATATATATATATATATATATATATATATATATATATATATATATATATATACATACACACACACACATACATATATATACACATACATATATATATATACAGTCATATGAAAAAGTTTGGGCACCCCTATTAATCTTAAGCTTAATGTTTTATAAAAATTGGTGTTTTTGCAACAGCTATTTCAGTTTGATATATGTAATAACTGTTGGACACAGTAATGTTTATGCCTTGAAATGAGGTTTATTGTACTAACAGAAAATGTGCAATCTGCATTTAAACAAAATTTGACAGGTGCATAAGTATGGGCACCCTTATCATTTTCTTGTTTTAAATACTCCTTCCTACTTTTTACTGACTTACTAAAGCACTTTTTTTGGTTTTGTAACCTCATTGAGCTTTGAACTTCATAGCCAGGTGTATGCAATCATGAGAAAAGCTATTTAAAGTGGCCACTTGCAAAGTTGTTCTCCTGTTTGAATCTCCTCTGAAGAGTGGCATCATGGGCTCCTCAAAACAACTGTCAAATGATCTGAAAACAAATATTATTCAACATAGTTGTTCAGGGGAAGGATACAAAAAGCTGTCTCAGAGATTTAACCTGTCAGTTTCCACTGTGAGGAACATAGTAAGGAAATGGAAGAACACAGGGACAGTTCTTGTTAAGGCCAGAAGTGGCAGGCCAAGAAAAACATCAGAAAGGCAGAGAAGAAAAATGGTGAGATCAGTCAAGGACAATCCTCAGACCACCTCCAGAGAGCTGTAGCATCAACTTGCTGCAGATGGTGTCACTGTGCATCGGTCAACTATACAACGCACTTTGCACAAGGAGAAGCTGTATGGGAGAGTGATGCGAAAGAAGCCGTTTCTGCAAGCACGCCACAAACAGAGTCGGCTGAGGTATGCAAAAGCACATTTGGAGAAGCCAATTTCTTTTTGGAAGAAGGTCCTGTGGACTGATGAAACCAAGATTGAGTTATTTGGTCATACAAAAAGGCGTTATGCATGGTGGCAAAAAAACACAGCATTCCAAGAAAAACACTTGCTACCCACAGTAAAATTTGGTGGAGGTTCCATCATGCTTTGGGGCTGTGTGGTCAATGCCGGCACCGGGAATCTTGTTAAAGTTGAGGGACGCATGGATTCCACTCAGTATCAGCAGATTCTTGACAATAGTGTGAAAGAATCAGTGACAAAGTTGAAGTTACGCAGGGGATGGATCTTTCAGCAAGACAATGATCCAAAACACCGCTCCAAATCTACTCAGGCATTCATGCAGAGGAACAATTACAATGTTATGGAATGGCCATCCCAGTCCCCTGACCTGAATATCATTGAACATCTGTGGGATCATTTGAAGAGGGCTGTCCATGCTCGGCGACCATCAAACTTAACTGAACTGGAATTGTTTTGTAAAGAGGAATGGTCAAAAATACCTTCATCCAGGATCCAGGAACTCATTAAAAGCTACAGGAAGCGACTAGAGGCTGTTATTTTTGCAAAAGGAGGATCTACTAAATATTAATGTCACTTTTCTGGTGAGGTGCCCATACTTATGCACCTGTCAAATTTTGTTTGAATGCAGACTGCACATTTTCTGTTAGTACAATAAACCTCATTTCAAGGCAGAAACATTACTGTGTCCAACAGTTATTACATATATCAAACTGAAATAGCTGTTGCAAAAACACCAATTTTTATAAAACATTAAGCTTAAGATTAATAGGGGTGCCCAAACTTTTTCATATGACTGTATATACACACATATATATATATATATATATACACATACATACATATGTATATATATATATATATATATATATATATATATATATATATATATATACTAGATGGTGGCCCGATTCTAACGCATCGGGTATTCTAGAATAGGTATGCGGCCGACCGGGCGCAATCAGCAGAGCTGTGTTTAAATTTGGGGCCAAAATCGCTGATTGGTCGCGGTTGCCGAACGCGACCAATCAGCAAAGCGGTGTTTAAATTTGGCGGCAATATCGATGATTGGTCGCGGCCGCCGCCCGCGACCAATCAGCGAACCATGTTAGTGAGGACTGGAGAGCGTGTTTAAATTTGGCACCAAAATCGCTGATTAGTCGCGACCAATCAGCAGAGCGGTGTTTAAATTTGGCGCCAATACTGCTGACTGGTCGCGGCCGGTGGTTGCGACCAATCAGCAGAGTGAGGTTTACATTTGGCGCCAATACTGCTGATGGTCGCGTCCGCCAGCCGCGAACAAATCAGCAGAGCAGGATTTAAATTTGGCACCAATAATGCTGATGGGTCGCGGCCGGCGACCGTGACCAATCAGCAGAGCGTTGTTTAATTTTGGCACAAAAAACGCAGATTGGTCGCGGCCGGTGGTTGCGACCAATCAGCAGAGTGAGGTTTAAATTGCGGGTCGGGATACTTCTGCTCCGAGCGCCCGCTCATGTCCCGGGTTCTCGGAGCGGAAGTATCCGCACAGGCAGCGGCGCTGACATCCATGCGGCTAGGGCGTGAAGGGAGGAAAGGGGAGCGGCGCTGACATCCAATTGGTCGCGGCCGCTATTTAAATGTGCCGCACAAATCGGTGATTGGTCGCCGACTTGGCCCGCGACCAATCACTGATCTTGCGGCCAAAGCTAAACAGTACTGGGCTGATTGGTCGCGGACGCTGCCCGCGACCAATCACAGATTTGGGCGCCAAATTTAAATATCGGCCGCGACCAATCACCGATCTTGGCTCCACATTTAAACATCGCTGTGTTGATTGGTCGCCGACGCTGGGCGCGACAAATCACCGATTTTGGCGCCACATTTAAATAGCGTACGCGACCAATCCGCACATCGGTGTTTAAATGTGGAGCCAAGATCGGTGATTGGTCGCGGCCGATATTTGAATGTGACGCCCAAATCGGTGATTGGTCGCGGGCAGCGTCCGCGACCAATCAGCACCGTAGTGTTTAACTTTTGCGGCAAGATCCGTGATTGGTCGTGGGCCAAGACCGTGACCAATCACCGATTTGTGCGGCAGATTTAAATAGCGGCCGCGACCAATTGGATGTCAGCGCCGCTCCCCCGTCCTCTCTTCACACCCTAGCCGAATGGATGTCAGCGGCGCTGCCTGTGCGGATACTTCCGCTGCGAGAACCCGGGACATGAGCGGGCGCTCGCAGCAGAAGTATCCCGACCCGCAGCGCCGCTCCCCGGTCCTCCCTTCACACCCTAGCTGCTGATGTCCCCACAGTATCCGCATGGTGTTACAAAGGTCCGGACATTTGTGTTAAAAATCGCTGATTGGTCGATGGCACTGCCCGCGACCAATCACCGATTTGGGCGCCAAATTTAAATATCGGCCGCGACCAATCACCGATCTTGGCTCCACATTTAAACACCGCTGTGCTGATTGGTCGCGGCCGATATTTATATTGGCACCCAAATAGGTGATTGGTCGCGGGCAGCGCCGGCGACCAATCAGCAATTTTTAACACAAATTTCCGGACCTTTGTAACACCATGCGGATACAGTGGGGACATCAGCGGCTAGGGTGTGAAGGGAGGACCGGGGAGCGGCGCTGCGAGTCCGGATACTTCTGCTGCAAGCGCCCGCTCATGTCCCGGGTTCTTGCAGCGGAAGTATCCGCACAGGCAGCGGCGCTGACATCCAATTGGTCGCGGACGCTATTTAAAATTGCCGCGCAAATCGGTGATTGGTCGCCGTCTTGGCCCGCGACCAATGACTGATCTTGGAGCCAAAGTTAAACACTATTGTGCTGATTGGTCGCGGACGCTGACCGCGACCAATCACCGATTTGGGCGCCAAATTTAAATATCGGCCGCGACCAATCACCGATTTGGGCGCCAAATTGAAATATCGGCCGCGACCAATCACCGATCTTGGCTCCACATTTAAACACCGCTGTGGTGATTGGTCGCGGCCGATATTTAAATTTGGCGCCCAAATCGGTGATTGGTCGCGGGCAGCGTCGGCGACCAATCAGCACAGCGGTGTTTACGTTTTTCGCTAAGATCAGTGATTGGTCGGGTCCGAAGACCGCGACCAATCATCGAATCGTCTTGGTGAGGACCGGGGAGCGGCGCTGCCTGTGCGGGTACTTACGCTGCGAGAACTCGGGACATCGCGGGCGCTCGCAGCAGAAGTATCCCGACCCGCAGCGCCGCTCCCCGGTCCTCCCTTCCGCATGGAGTTCAGCGGCGCCGGCGGTCCCTCCGCTGATACCGGCCGGGAGATGAGCGCCTCGCACCGCTCATCTCCCGGCTTCATCTCCGTCCCGCAGATGGGTCCGGCGGTCAGGTTCCTTCTGCTGTTGCCGGCCGGGAGATGAGCGCCTCGCGGCGCTCATCTCCCGGCTGCATCGACGCTCAGCTCCGTCCCGCAGATGAGCCGCTAACGGCCGCCATCTTTTTTTAGAAATCCCCCGGCGCTAATTGGCCGCTGCCGGACCAATGAGCGACGCGGGATTTGCTGGACAGACAGACAGACGGGATAAGGCGATTATATATATATATATATATATATATATATATATATAGATATACACATATATATATATATATATATATATATATATACACAAACATACATATATATATATATATATATATATATATATATAAATATATATTGTAAGGCGGCAGTGTTCACACCGTGCAGTAACTGAGGCAGTGACCCAAGCAAGTCCAACATAAACAGCTTTTATTCAGCAACTCACGGTTAAACAGAAAGTCCTCCGGCTCGCAGCCGGGTTAACATGAGTCCATAAACAACGGTTGCCGGGGACAACGGCCACGCCGGGCCTCTCAGAGCCTGACAGGTGCAGAGCTTTCCTAGGCGGTGGTTCAGCCACACTCAGTCCTGCTGAGTTTTCCTGCTGTGCTCCTAGCAGGTTGCAACATAGAACAACACTAAACCTTAGTGAAGGAGTTTTAAAGGACCTGTGGCAAGAGCCACTGGAAAACCCGGGTTGGAGGGAGGAGGCCGCCCCACTGCCTCCTGTGACCTCCTCCAAGAAATGAAGGCCCTGCCGGGTTTTACTTAATCTGCCTTAGCCAGGTAGTCTGACCAGGTGATTGCTCACCTTCATTCCTGCATTGCAGCCGCAGCTGTGTCTGTGACTGCAATGCACTCCAATGGATTTAATAGGTCTCGGTACACATTCTGGGGGATATATAACGTCCCTCGTATACGATTCCGGTCACTGCCTCACATACCCCCCCCCCCTCTGTTCAAACTTGTGGGGTTGAACATTTGCCACCATACAGGGTGCCCGGGACAGGGCATCCGCGTTTCCCTGCGACTTCCCAGGGCGATGTTCTACCGAGAAACTGAAATTTTGCAGTGACAGGAACCACCTGGTGACTCGCGCATTCCTCTCCTTGGCATTTCTCATCCATACCAAGGGTGAGTGGTCCGTCACCAAGCGGAACTGACGCCCGAGTAAATAATAGCGTAGCGATTCCAAGGCCCACTTAATAGCCAAACACTCCTTCTCTACCACGCTATAGTTTTCCTCTGCCGGGACAAGTTTTCTACTCAAGTAGGTGACCGGGTGCTCTTCACCGTTCACTTTTTGTGACAATACCGCCGCCCCTAGGCCTACCTCCGAGGCATCTGTCTGTACAATGAAGGTTTCCTCGAAGTTGGGGCTGATGAGGACCGGCTGTCCACACAGGGCCAACTTCATGGACTGAAAAGCTTCCTCAGCCTTAGGGTTCCACTGAAACATTACCGATTTTTTCCCTTTCAAGAGATCAGTCAGGGCTGCCGTTCGCCCAGCAAAATTAGGTATAAACAGGCGGTAATACCCAAGGATGCCAAGGAACGCCCTCACCTGCTTTGTACTTGACGGTTTAGGCCAGTTTTTTATGGCCTCAACTTTATTGATTTGGGGCTTAATAGCTCCTCGGCCTATCACATATAGGGCTTCCTCTAGCCCTATCGCACATTATTTTTGGATTTGCCGTTAACCCCGCAGCTCTGAGAGAATCCAGAACCGCTTGTACCTGGGATAAGTGCGTATGCCAGTCAGTGCTAAAGATGATAATGTCATCTAAATAGGCGGACGCGTACTCCTGATGGGGCTTAAGCACTATGTCCATCAACCTCTGGAATGTAGCCGGGGCCCCATTTAACCCAAAAGGTAAGACCACATAGTGGTATAGACCCTCTGGAGTTACGAAGGCGGTCTTTTCCTTCGCCGAATCTGTGAGGGGTACCTGCCAGTAACCCTTGGTGAGATCGAGCGTGGTAAAGTACTGGGCCTGCCCCAGTCTCTCAATCAGTTCGTCCACCCTGGGCATTGGATAAAGGTCAAACTTTGACACTTCATTCAATTTCCAGAAATCGTTACAGAAGTGTAATGAGCAGTCTGGTTTTGGAATCAATACGATGGGGCTAGCCCACTCACTCCGTGATTCCTCTATGACGCCTAGCTGAAGCATTTGTTTTACCTCAGCCGTGATGGCTTGCCTCCGGTACCCGGTACGGTCTTATTCGTACCCTTACGCCAGGTTCGGTAACAATGTCATGTTGGATAACTGTAGTCCTACCCGGTAGCTCTGAGAACACGTCGTTATTGTGCTGCACCAGCGAGCGAGCCTACCGTCGCTGCTGTTTAGTGAGGGCACCATTTATCCTGACCTCCCCCTCGAATGCTTCCCTGGCTAAAGGTAGAGAACTCTCTGGTGATATGCGCGGGGTGCCGTCTGTAACTAAACACTCTCGATCTTTCCAAGGTTTTAACAGGTTTACATGGTAAAGCTGCTCAGGTTTCCTCCTTCCGGGCTGATACACCTGGTAATTTACCTCCCCCACTTTTTCTCGAATCTCATATGGTCCTTGCCACTTGGCCATGAACTTACTCTCGGCTGTGGGTACCAGTACTAACACCCGATCACCCTTGTTAAAAGTTCTGACTCTGGCTCTTTTATTATATGTGCGCCTCTGAGCAGCCTGGGCATCTAACAGATGCTCTTTCACGATGGGCATGACCGCCGCGATCCGGTCCTGCATACTAGCCACGTGTTCAATTATACTCCTATGCGGAGTTGGCTTTTGTTCCCATGTCTCTTTGGCTACGTCCAACAGACCCCTAGGGTGTCTGCCGTACAGTAACTCAAAGGGAGAGAACCCTGTGGAAGTCTGGGGTACCTCACGGACGGCGAACATCAAATAGGGTAACAACATGTCCCAATCCCTTCCATCCTTAGAAACCACCTTTTTTAACATGGACTTGAGGGTTTTATTGAACCGTTCTACTAGCCCGTCGGTTTGAGGGTGGTACACCGAGGTGCGTAATTGTTTAATTTTTAGCAATTTGCATAGTTCCCTTGTCACTTTGGACATAAAGGGGGTCCCCTGATCTGTCAGGATCTCCTTGGGGAGTCCAAGGCGACAGAACATGGCAAACAGCTCCCGTGCAATCAGTTTTGCCGAGGTGTGGCGTAGTGGTATAGCTTCCGGGTACCGAGTGGCATAGTCGATGACTACCAGTATATGTTGGTGTCCACGGGCGGATTTTACAATGGGTCCAACCAAATCCATTGCAATCCGTTCAAAAGGCACCTCTATCACTGGCAGAGGTACCAATGGGCTACGGAAGCTTGCAGTGGGTGAGGTCAACTGACATTCGGGGCAGGATTCGCAATACCTTTTGACTTCCGCGTAAACCCCAGGCCAAAAGAACCGCTGTAAGATATGGTCTAGCGTCTTTTTCACCCCTAAGTGTCTACGCAGCAGGTGTGAGTGTGCCATCTCCAGAATCTCTCGACGGTACGACTGAGGTGCCACTAACTGTTCTACTACCTCGTCCCTGATCTTATCTGTCCTGTAGAGTAACTCACCGTTGATTGCCATGCGTTGAAATACAGTATCTGCACCGGGCTGTTGAGCTACGCCATTTATCTCTAACACCCTTTCCCGCGCCTGAGTCAGGGTGGGATCCCGTA